>NW_028327178.1:16060000-18917500 GCF_987537825.1 Furipterus horrens | reverse complement strand
CGCAGCCGCCCCCGGCGCCGCCCCCTCCCGCCCCTGCGCCACCAGAAGCCGCGGCCACCGAGAGGCTGGCGGCGGCGGCTGAAAGACTGGCTGCAGCCACGACGGCCGCCTCCTGCAGCGAGTCATCCTCGTCGTCGAAGCGCGGCCGCTTGTGATGGGGGTGCGGAGCACCTGCCAGCTCCGCCAGGGGTGGTGGTGGAGGCGGTGGCGGTGGCGCCCCCAGCAGGTGCGGGCCCAGCAGTCCACCACCTCCAGCCACAGCAGCAGCCGCTGCCACGGCGGCTGCCTTGACTGAGCTGAGTGGATGGCAGGCTGGGTGCGCACCCGGCTGAGGCAGCGCGCGCTTGCGGCTACCGCCGTTGAACATGGCCTTGACGTCCTCCCAGGCGAACACTAGCTCATCCTGGGGGCTCTTGTCTGTGAGCTTCAGATGACGACGCCACGAGTTGAAGTTGGCTGCGTCCGGCTGTGTGTACTTGGCGTCGGGCGTACGGTGGGAGTGGAAGATGAATTTGTTGGGCGAGAAGTACATGTTGCAGTAGCTGCATTTGATGCACTTGGCGCGGGAGCTATTGTAGCGCGCGGGGATGAAGCTGCCCCGGCAGCCCCAGGCGCACTCATGAGATACGTCAAAGGCGAAGTTGTCTGGCAGCTTGGGCGGCCTGTTTTCGCCTAGGAACGACTTGCACAAGCGCTCGGCCTCACGTTTAGTGATCATGCCACAGCGGCGCGATGAGATGGGCATGGCCCCTGCACGCCGCAGGATCTCCAGCTGCACGGGTGTACACTGCACACACGTGATGCCCAGTGCCACACGGCGGTTGTGGATCTCGTTGTAACTGAAGTTCTTGAGGAGAGTGTTGGAGATCTGCGCCAGGCACAGGCGCTCCTGACCGTCGATCACCAACGACACGATGGGAATGCCGTAGAGAATGACCTGGCCCACCTGGTTGGGTTTGAGGTTGGCGTGGCCTGGGCGCTGCTGGCTCAGCGCATCGGGCTGGAAGGCGCTCGAGGGCGATGCCAGCAGGATGTCGTTGGGCCCCGGCAGCGGGCTGGAAGCCATCTCCTCCGGTGAAAAGCCCGGCGCGAGCCCTCGGGGTCTGCCTTGGAGACTGGAAGGGAAAGGAGAAAGCGTTGAGAAGAGCCTTTTCAGTATAAAAAGGAGGGGTAGACTGAGTCCCTAACTGAAGAATTATAATAACTTCCTTGCTTTGACAAATACATGATTACGACCTGGCAGAGATGACCAAGTTTTAGACACAAGGAAGTCATCTCTCTTAATTTTCTTCCAGGTCACCCTTCTGAAATGCAGGGACTTGGAAGGACTTTCTTTCTTTCTTTTTCTGTTGTAAACATCCAAAGTAAATTAGCTATCCCTGATTTATAGACGCTGTTAGAATAAATGGCATGCCTGCTAGAAATTAGGAAGGAACGATGACATTTGTAACTAATCAGATTACAGAAGTTATGAAAAACGGGGGCTTGGCCATTGAACCCAAATGTAAAAAGAGGTTATTTGCATGAAAATTGATTTTGATTAAAAATAAATAAATCCAAATCTTTTAAAAAGTGATGTTTGTGGTATCTGTGGTTTCCTTGGGGGAAATTCGCTACTGGTTGAAACAGAGATTATTAAAGCAAAACGAAATCCCTCCTGCTTCATCTTTGTCATTAGATATTTTCATACCGTTATTAGATTTTTTGGGGGGGGATATGGGGAAAACGTACAAAAGCCATGTGCATGATGGCACCAAAATAGGGTGTCACACTTCCAATTTTT
The DNA here is from genome assembly GCF_987537825.1 of Furipterus horrens. Classification (NCBI taxonomy): domain Eukaryota; kingdom Metazoa; phylum Chordata; class Mammalia; order Chiroptera; family Furipteridae; genus Furipterus; species Furipterus horrens. Next base: position 18,915,717 of record NW_028327178.1, on the reverse strand, counting down.
CAAAAAGCCACTTGCTGAACTGAGCAGTTCTGGTTCCAGAAAAGGAGTTTTTAAAAATGAAGTTATTGACTAGTAGACATTTAAAAACTGTTTTTGTTATTTCCATGACAATGAACAAATAAATACAGGTGAGTGTATTAAGTCCAGAACAATGCAAAGAAACTAACGATTTTGTGAGAATCATTATTGATAGGCTTAAACGGCAAAGTTAGGTGTAAGGTGAACCACTTTCTGTGACTTATCTGTTTCTGATCTGTATAGATATCTGCATATCTTTAGGGGGTGCGTACGCTGCGGTATAGATAATCTGTGTACTAGGTAATCTGTGGGCACATTGAAAGTGGAAGCCCTGGGTTGGGCCTGCAGTAAAATTCCTGTGATCTTTGAGATACCACAGTGAGGCAAAATATCCAGTAAATTGAAAATACAGGAAAAGCAATGAAAGAAACCTTTTTGACAACGCTGCAAAGTCAAAACAATCAACTTGGCTTATTCCCTAGAAAGTAGACAGTGACCTTTCTCCCCCTCCCCCACTCTGGATGTCATGTGGGGTGCAGTGGCTAAGACTGTCTTTTGCCCTGGAAAGTCACTGAGGCAGTCTAATGGCACTCGCGGACAAGTACACTGGAGTCTGTTATTACAGCGATTGCAGAGGATGCATCATCTTACTCCTTCACCCAAATTGTCACATCCTTGTCCTCTCTGGGCCCCTGCGACATCTATCCTGATGCCTCTGCCCTTCTGCCCTCTGGATTCTCAGCTCTCATTACCTTCCGCGACCTCCAGGAAGGTTGAACCAACCTCGACGCGATCAAACCAAATAAGAGCCTGGCTTGTCACTTAGGATGGATCAGAGACAATATTTCTAGGGAACAGGGCGTTAAATGGCAGGTCAAAGCGCAGCGATGCTGGGCCTGACACAACCAGCTCTAGCTTCTGCAAATGGTCTTTCAATGCTCATTTTCCCTCCCAGACAAGATTCTTATTATCTTAATAAGAACCTGGGATAACAGGAACACGCGCTTTGGGGCAATGGAGCGCTGCGGGCCTGGCCCTGGCAGAGAGCTGGTTTTGCGTTACAAATCCGCATCCTTAGCAGCCGTAGACCGAGTAGAAGTGTCTTCACTTTTACCCCAAGCCCTCCCAGAAACTCCTCTCATAGCAGAGACACAAATAAGAAGGTTTAGGATAGGGGATTTTAAAAAGAGAGTTAGGGGAGAAGAGACAATTAAAAGTTAGTTGAACTAATAAAGGAAGCTGGAGAAGTTCCTTATCCTACTTCCGAGCCAACGACCCCCAACTTAACTCCCCTGGCTTCCAAACCGATCACCACGAAAACCTACCGCTGCCCCTTTCCTAACCCGCTGGGGATCCCAAATAGTGAACCGCGCGAGCTGTGCGTGGAGCTCGGGCCGGCGGGTTCAGGCAGTACCTGGTGACCCCTCGGTGTCTTTATGCGTGTGGCTGCCGGCCCATCTTTCGAGGGCTCTCGGAAGCGAAGCATCCAAGCGGGTCCTCGAATCCAGATGGCGGGAATAGGGAGGGCTTTGCGTGAAGATCCTGGTGCTCGTTGGTGCTTAATGGCGCTCGAACCCCGGCCAGGGGAGAATGACAGCCCGAATTGCAGCGGGGCATCCCCTGGACCGCACAAAGTGTAGGCGCGCGGAAATCCACGGCAGGCGAGCCCCAGGTGGAGCGCAGTCTGACAGCGCCTTTCTCTGTCTCTGAACTCGTGTCGGACGGAGGGGACGCCACCCAGCGGGCAAGGTGACGTCACCGTCTCCCTGACACTCCACATTAAAGGGCTGGCGTGTTAAGAGGAGGGAGGGGGAAAGCGAAAGCGAGAGAGAGTAACATCTAGCTACATTCTGAGCAGGCACAAAAGCTAACACCTAACCAACTCTCAACTGGCAACAACCTTCCCAGCCCCCCAGCATAGCGCAGCCAAAGTGCTGGAGCCTCGTATCAGATCTAGAAATGGAAAGCCGAATAGTCTGCCTGCATCCGGGGGGATATGGATCCTGGAGGTCCCAGATTCTAGAAGGGCGCCTCTAAAAGTGACTCCCCCTGCCCGTTATTGTTCCCTTCCTTCTATTCCCGGAGTCACCCTCCTTCAGGAGTGATCTCTCTGGTACACGGTGCAAATCAGTAGCCTCACTCGTTTTTCTCAGAAATAGAAACTACAGTCAGGCAGAGAATAGAATAGCTTCAGTACCTCATTCCAAACACTGAAATGAGAAAAAGGGAGAAGTTCTGCTTCCGGTGCCCAGTCTAAAAACTTGGAAGGAAGCATGGTGACTGTCCTTACTGTTGAACAGAGAGTTACTTTTTGGGACAAAATACTGAGGATCAGTGCCGCACTCTCTATTTAAGAAATCTAGTGTACAATCAAGTGAGGATCTCAAGTGAGTGCATGTGTGCAAAGATCTACCAACTTCCTTCAGAGTAGTCCTCTAACCCATGTTATGAGTCCCATGCAAGCCACCTCAGCACAAAGAAAAGGTGAGACTGGAAAGCACCAAAGCCTCCAATCCTGACCCGCCCTTAAAGAAGTTGCTAGTTCCCCCCAGAAAAGTAAATTTCTCCTGGAACTAGAACAACTAGGATAAGAAAGAACCATCCCCCATGTCTTTCCCAAAGTGAGGCACAGCCTGAGATATAATGAAGTGTCAGTATATTGCCTCCTAATTGATCAGCTGTTAGCAAAGTGATCATCCCTGGTTTATCAGAAAGTGAATGAGCTACCTACCTATTCAGAGGTCATTCTAAGAAGGATACATGCAGGGGGATGGGATTGGGGGATCCTTTAAGTTTTTCCTTTACAATCGTAGCTTAATTTTCAGTTGCTGCCTGTTGAAACACACAGGCTTAAAGGCACATCGTTGAACTGATCAAACGACCTCCACAAACCCGGAAACTGAACCAGACTCCATCATAGCATTAACAACAAACCATCACTAAATAAATATGAAGTGAAAATTCAAAATCTTAACACTTCATCAAAGGTCAATAAAAATAAAACTGAGTCAATCAAACAGAAAAGTGAGTAATACAGGATCTGCGGCTGTTTGAAATGAATATACCCAGAACAGTTTCAGAGCCATGAAAAGGTAGCATTTGTTTGAACAGAAGTTTTAAATAGCAGTGAAATGATTTTTCATCCATCTCCTAGTTTCTAAAGGCACTAGTGACACAGAACAGGCTCTGTCCTAAGGGGCTGAAGTCAACTCAGTCCCTCCCCAGTGTCTTCCAAGCCTCCCATCCAAAAAAAAAAAACTTAAGCTTTTTGCCTTCCCAGCCCATTTTCCAGCAGTGTCATTGTCATTCACAAATCCCTTCTGGGCTAAGGCAGAGGGCCTCGCATTCTTTGGGAAGCTTCCTAGGCCAGACCTGGTTTTCCCACCTCCCCGGACAGTTCTTTGGGTTGGAGCTCCCGCAAAGCAAGGTCCTAACTTCCTCACTGTTAATGGAGCCCAGGCTGCTACAACAAAAGCCTGATCCTCAAAAGCCTGGAAATGGGGTTGATTTTAAGACTGAAAGGGGGGAAGAAATGAAAGTCCTATCACTTCATTATAATATACCACAGAGAAGTGCCTGGTCGCTGCTGAGGAGGAAGCACCATGGGGTCTTCACCTTTTATCTTGATGTTCTCATCTTTGCCCCCCAAAATCTCCTCTTCTCCTTAGAGATCCCTACCTTTATATTCTTTTAAGTGTCTTCAACAATATCTTTCTTTGAAAAGAGAAGCGGAACCAATCTTTGCCTTCCTGTGGCCACCTGCTTACCTGATCTTTCAACATTAACATTTATACACTACCTTGGGGCCTTACTGCCATACGAAGCTGCGACTTTATTTTAACATAAACAGTTTTACTGGAAAGAGAAATGTGAGATATTAGGTTAAGTACTTTTACACAAGTGATTCTAAGATTAGCACAGCCCCCTGCAATAACTCTGGGATGTCTGTTTGCACCATCAGACCCATTATATTTTTGGAAGATGCAGGTGGAGAACAATTGTTCAAAGCCAGACTGCGTTCCAGAGAATCCTCACCTTGACTTCTGGAGCTGGACTGCAGAATTACAGTCTTTTCCTACGTTTTGAGCCTGTGAGCAACTTTCCGTCACTTTGACCCTTTGCTCGCTCCTCAGTTTGAATAAGTCTCCTGATGGTATTGCACCGCCCTTCCATTTTCCTCTCCTGGACCAGGGGCCCCGGATCCTCGTCAGTCCCTGACCTGGCCCTGGAGACCCTGGCAGGCTCAGGGAGGAGCCGGCGGTGGCAGAGGCGGCGCTTCTGGGCCGAGTTAATCAATGCTTTCCTATTCGAGCTGACATGCATTTTACACATCGGGACTCTCCTCAGCCGGCTAATTGATTCAAATTGTTTTATTGGTTAAACTGGTGTCACCCGTTTGCATGATCTATCACCGCACGGAGGAGAGCATTTCCACTCTCATCTCCGTTCGGGGCGGCTGCGGTTCACCCAGGCCAGGGACAGGTAAAGGAGTCCAGACACCGGACCCAAAGGAAAACCACAAACCGAACTGGCCCCCTTGGAACTGGAGAGGCGACGCCCCGATGCAGGCTCACGCGGCTGACGTGGCAGCGTGGATGGAGGTTTCCAGCTGTAGCTTTTAACAGCTGGTTGGAGGGAACCCACACCTGGCCAGGGCGTCCGAAACTGGAAGCAATCTGTTTCAGAGCTACGGCGGCGGACCCAGCGGCTTCCAGCCCAAGGCCGAAGTAGAGGCTGGAGCTGTCCATGGTGCCGAAGCGAATCCTTCGCTTCCTACTGCGTTCCGGGCTCTCTCGGAAGAAGTCCCCCAGACTGTAACCGTGGGAGCCCTAGAGTCGACTCCTGGCTCCACTATGGCCTTGTAGACTTAAAAGGTAGGCAAGAGGCGACACAGAAACAAACCCCTTGTTTCTGCACCACCTGCCCTATCTCCAAGCACTGAGCAACTCCCCACTCCCACTTCTGTTTTCCATTGACCTTAAAGGAAGATAAAGGCCTTAACATAAAGTCATTACAATCAGAAACACCAGATATTCTCTCTCCTCCCACTCCTAGCCCGAGTATTGGAGAATACAAGACAGTTACAGATCAAAGAAACAGCCTCAATCGCTCTCATTTATGCCCTCTTACCCTGGTTTCAGCCTTAGGCAGAAATATTAATTACTGTTTCTGTGCCCCTGCCAGAGGTGTTCCTGGCATTCATATTTTTCCATCAGGTAGGGCAAGAAAATGGTTTTGCTGTTAATTCTAGTTCTGACAAAGGAGACCTGAATGGCCCAGAAAGAAACTGAAAGATTGGCAGAACTAGCAGGGACAGGAGAATTCTGGTATGTGAGAAAGTACAGGAGACTTGGCCAGTTGAAACTTGGTGCCCATTCCTCCTCAATCACTTACTAGATGAAGAACCTTGCTTTGATAACTAGCCCCCAAGCCCTGTTTCTTCAACTGCAAAATGAGACAACTGATTCATAGTCAACAGGGGTCTTGTGAGAATTAAATAAGATAGTTAAGTCAAGTGCTTGGCACACAGTAGTCATTTAATACATGGTAGCTTTAAAAGCACCTTCCTCAGAGAATGGGGAGAAGTGTGAGGCTTGTACTCTTGCAGGATACTTTAGAAATCTACAATAACTCTAGAATAAGTGACCTCAAATGCATTTTAGCTTAGTGGTGAGCAGAAAGAGAACCAAGTTCCTGGGAGGAACCTTAGCCCTTTTCATGACAACTTTGTCCTGCCCCTAATTGATCTAGTGTTTATTCTGTACACAGGTAGCTAGAACTTCAGCTAGTGTTTGCGTAATCCATTTTAAATAGGTTAATAATAATCATTGCAAATATAACGGTCATAATGATAATGATTGCCAATAGCCCTCAGTCCTACCTTTCAGCCCCAAAGAGTTTTCTGCAGCCTCGCATGCCCAGCTCAGATTCCCTAGGTTTTCCTCAAGTGCTTTAGCTGGAGTTACATGAAGCAAACCAAGGATCAGGAACAAACCAAAGACTCATCTCTGATGGAAGTCATAACATGAAGCAAACCGAGGATCAGGAACAAACCAAAGACTCATCTGTGATGGAAGTCATAGAAGAAATGAGAAAGGTCTCAGTGTTCGAAGGTGGCTCTTAGTCTTTGAGCTGTCTCAGAAATATTGTCTATAAACAAGCACCCTTTTCCCTGGGCCAGAAAAGTGCAATGAGAGCACAAAACTAAAAATCTGAACCAGGGAAATGAACACATTTTGCAGGATCTGGATCTTTGCCCCAGTGATTCCTTAAGTTCCTCATACACCAATGACTGTAGGAATCAGCAAGAGTCCTTCTTACCCTTCAAAAAAACACCTTTGTAAAAAGTAAAGATGGTGGAAAAAAGAACCAAGACTTAATTACTCTTAATCAGAGGAAGCCACTCTCACAAGAAAACTTGCCCTTGGGCAAGTGGCAGAGGACACTGTTACCCTGCCAGTTCACAGAGGCCAGGACTAATGGAAATACACACACACACACACACACACACACACACACACAGGATTCACATTTTTGCATAAGTCCTCACAAACTTGTAAACACAACAAGGCACATACATGTGCACATAGTTTGCATGAAGTAATAAAATCCAGAATGGAACATGAACTTGGTGTGCTTGGCAGTCACTTAGTAAATATCAATTAACCAAGATAAAGTTTAAAGGCACACAAAATACTGGAGGATACACATAAACACATGCAGGCTCCCTGAACACATGAATGTGCATCGAAAAGGGACACTGGCACAAGGAATAGGCTCTCTCCCTTCCCTCTCTTCTCCTTTCTCTCTTTCTGTGATTGCACACACATATGTGCCCTCTACTTCCCTCCTCCCCATATTGGGAAGGAGGGGTCCTTTGAAATGGAGGTGGTCCCAGCTGGAAAACCCCAGAGCTCATTTAGATCACATCACTTCAGGCTTTTGTCTCTGCTCCTGAATAACCTAGGCTGCTACAACAAAAGGATAGTCATCTACATGGAGTTTTCATTGGCAAAGATGCCTCTCAAAGATGCTGCTGCTATAATAATGAATAATGAGGCAAGATGCTTGCTTTTGGATTGCCACTCCTAAAGAAGGGAGGGGAGAAAAAGAGAGGGAGAAAATAAAGCAAGAAATAAGACTGTGAGAGAGAAAGCCAAGGCAAGTGTTTGGGTGGATTTATGCAAAAGATCATTTAATTGTATGAAGACTCTAACTACTGCCAAGAATAAGGAATGTGGTTTGGGGCTTTAAGAAAAATATTTGATCCTTTGTTTCAGGGAACAAATTTAAGAAGCAACTGAGGTTGAGGATTCAGAAAGGGCGTGGAGCAAGACTTTTAAAGCTTGGGGATGGGGAGGCAAAGGAGTAGGAATAAGGGGACGAGGGTGTAGATTTGTCTGTTGTCATGTCTCAAGAGAAAATGACATAGATATACATTTAATGTCTCCCTAGCTGACACTGGTGGAAGGAACATTGGTTTTATTTCCTGGAGAAATAAAGGCATTTTCCCCCTTTCTTGTTCTCTTCTGTCCCATCTTTCCCCATTTGAAAAATTTCTACTTTACCATCAAGCTTGATCCTATCAGCTAATACACTGTTAAATTATCATATGCTCTCTGGCTGCCCAATAATCATCATGGCTTCAGCTTTTCTCCTGACTACAATCATTAACTCAGTGGTAGCAAAGGTGAAATTAGATAGTAGCAAAATAAATCTCAGGGCAGAGGAGGATAAAAATCTGAGTTACTGATTCCCCACCCCCCGAAAATAAGAGCAACCAGTGAATATTCAGAGGAATTTTTTTCTTGTGTATTTAAAAGTACTTTTTAAACAAAAAAGGATTTTCTCCATGAGATTAGGGATTCAAATTGAAAACATAACCAGACCAAAGGCAATATCAATCCCAAACTTTTCCAAGATGCATTATGATATCATCGACAAACTCTTAATGTTGGCAAATAATTAAATTTTCCATCTTTTAGAACTGTGTAACCTTGGGTGTCTTAGAAACAAATTGTACAAACAAACCACAGAGATGAGCACTGAGGGTTTCAGAGGAGATATAATGAACCAACTTTAATTACTAACTTGAAATTAAAAATGTAATATACAGATTTAAATTTATTTTCACCTAAATTGTGTATAAAATTATATGGCTTTTGCAGGCTAAGAAATGCTTTGTAACCAGCCATGCTACTAAAAAGTCTGAAGTAGTTTCCAAAACCGAGTTCCCAGGCTCACACAGTAATAATGATACATTTATCATTACTGATGACCACCTACTGGGTAATTATTGCTTTGTTACTACTATTACAATCAAGAGATTTCTTTATTTACTGTTAACATTCACTTAAAACTGAATGTTAATGACTGTTCTGAATTCACCAAAGAGAGTTTTCTGTTATATTTCAGAACTACTTACATTCTGGATCAGAAATGGGAAACCATATTATAACAGAGTGGAAGGCTGGTTGAGTGCTTGGTTCTCACCCTCTCTAGAGAATGAAAATGGCATTCTGAGGAAATCTGGAGCAAAATTTTCCAGCTCAGAGTTGCAAAAGGTTAACATAATGCAACCACTTGACTTGTGCTAATTATGTAAGTATTTTATTACAGGACATTCATTCATTATTGATACTTGTTTGCAGTAACTTCCTACTTGGGGAGTTATATTTTATATGAGAAGTAAACAACCCACGGCTCCAGGGCTAGCCCCCCCCCCAACCCCCTAGATCTGATTTCCTCCCACCCCTTTGTCTAGTTTCACAGTTCTTGGTTGTTATGTTCCTATTGAGGCGGAAAGACAATTCCCTAAAACCTTACTCTCTTTCTGTTTCTTTCTCTCATTCCGAACTTCCCAGTTCTTAAAAAGGCAAGAGCTTGGAGTTTGGAGAGTGTTGGGGTGGGGGTGAGGTGGGTAAGAAAATAAGACTGGTTTTAGTGTTTCCTTTTATATAATACGAAAAGAAGAGAGAATTTTCATTGAAATCCAGGCTCCTTGAGGCTTGGTCAGCAACTTTCCTCTTTGGAAGCAACTCTCAGCTCCCAGCCCAGAAAAACCAGGCTAGCTTTTGGCATATCCAGAAGTCAGGAGCTGGTCATTAGGGAAGTGGGTGTGGTGGAAGCTGTTAACCAATGGAAAGGCTCAAAGAGAGGCACCTGTCTAAGTCAGAACCCAACGTCACTGCCAGTGGTTGTTGGTGAGGTTTCCAATAGCTTATTCCCAAGGCCTATGCCAAGTTGCGCTAGAAAGTTATGGGTTTGTTTGTGGGCTGGCCTCAATGAGCCCCTGTGAAGGCTTGTGCTTGCTGCTTGGCTGAGGGTCTCTCAGAAGTTTCACTACAAAAATATGCACTGGCCATCTGAGGCTGGCTATCTTGTAAGAGGCTAGTTTTTATTAGAGTGAACAAAAGGCCTTGACATAGGCCTCCAATGTTGGAGCAAGAGTTTCCTCTCGGGCTTTCTTCCAGGTTCTGAGACCCATTGCTTAAGGGTCTCAGTTCAGAGCTGGGATGGACACAAGATGCCAGGGGTTAGCATGTTGGAGACTCTTATAGGAAGCCAGGAATTGGAGATGGTGGAGAGGCAGTGGGAGGGCATGGAGCAGAGTGTGTGTGTGTGTGTGTGTGTGTGTGTGAATAACCTGTTCTTTTAAGGATTGGGTGTGGACAGATGGGGAAAAACCAACTGGAAACTGGAGTTTAAAAACTTTGGACTAGTCTGAAAAGAATGAAATGGCATGGCCAGGGCTCGGGGGTGGCTTTGGGAAGGTGTCTGCGGACTAGCTGAGATTGAGCAGGACTTGCCATAGGCCTGGGCAGAACTGACAGAGCTCTAACTAAGTGCAGGCTTGTCCTGGGCCATCTGGCCTACAACTTCTGTACTTCGGGTGTGGGTGAGGGCATGATGGACAGCCAGAGGGTGACTAGGAGTTGGGAGGGCTCTGGGAAGATGGGTCCTGGGGGAGGCAGCTGAGGCCGGGTCCTGAATGGGTGTTCTGGTCTAGGCCAGCACAGCTCCCACTCCACTGGGCGCCCAGCTTCCCTGCTTTTACCCCACACCTAGGTGGAACCACTCTTCATGATCTATGGAGGAATGCCTTCCCAGCAAGGCTTCCTTAATGGTCCTTTAACAAACTCTTCGATCTCTCTTTGGCCGCCCTGGCTCTTGCCAGCCTCCTCCCTCTTCCTTTCTCCACTGCCTCCATCAGTTATTTATGGCCAGCGTTAATTATTTACGAACAGAGAAAACTCCAGCTTTGGGAACTTTTCTAGGAGCTTTGGAGGTTTCTTTCTTTCCCGCCGCCAGGTGGGACTGAGTATTGGCGACTTTCTGGTACTCTCTTTGGCTGGATCCCGATTTGAAGTGGAGAAATGGAGCCCAGTGTTTGGTTAGGCTGGGGTCAGAGTGGGGTGAGGGGGTCAGGGTTGTGCATGTGTGTGTACCCCTCATCCTAGTCAGATCTTGCTTCTGCAAGCCAGGTGTAAACTTCTGGAACCCCAAAGTTACCAGGTGCGCTCGCGGGAGTCGCTGTCCGGGCGTGGAGGTGTTGAAAGCACAGCGTGGGCTCTCTGGCAGCCAGCTGCTGGGATGTGGGCAAGAAGATGCGGCTGCAGTCCCAGCCAGGGTAGCCTCTTCCCGCAGCTTCTCCAAAAAGTCTCATTTGCTTCTCTCTCTCTCTCTCTTTCTATACCGCCCCCCCCAATCACCACACACAAGTGACATTAGAACTCTGTAACCAAAGATTAATTGCCTTAATCAAATCGACCCACCCTCTGCAATTAATCTTTTAGCAACAAATTAGACAATTTACCTCAACCTCTTGGGTCAGAGGAGGAGGGATGGGATGGAGGATGCACAGGGCTGGAGACTTGGACAAAACACACAAATGAGGCGGGGTGGGGACTTGTCAATGGGTGTGGGTTGAAGGCATTAGGGGAGGGGAGGAGGTGGGGGTGAGGGTCAGCTGTGGGGCTGTGCCGGGAGCCGGAAGTTCCTGGAGTCCCTTTCAACCCAGTTTTCTCCGAAGAAGGGGAGGCTGAGGGCGGAGGACAAGGCCACTTACCTGCCTGCGCCGCCCTTTCGGGCTCGGACCCTCCGCGCTCAGTACTCCCCGCCTGCCTCGCGCTGGGCGGCTCCACCGCCTCTCTCTGCCTCCCGCGGCGCTGCCGCTTCCCCCGCGCGGGATCCACCGCCGCCGCCCGCGGTCCTCTGCACTCCTGCTCACGGTCGGGTCTTCGGCCGCGACTCTGTCCCGCCCCGCTTCTTCCCTTCTCGGCTGTCCCCCGCAGCTTCCCAGCTCTTCCCACTCCCCTCCGGGGCAAGTTCGTAAGTTTGGGGTGAGGGTCGCTCTTCTCGAGACCAGCTTCTAGGCTTAGCTTGCTCGGATCCGCACCCCGCTCCCCCCCAACCAAGCCCAGACATAGGTCTCCGACGCCGCCTGTTGGTCAGGCAGGGCAGGGCAGGGCAAGGCGAGGAGCGCCGCGCCAGCTCCAGCCCCTTACCGCTCACACTTCCATACCTAGCGGCACAAACTGGAGGGAAAGGAGGCCAGGGTGGGGGGCCTAATCATTGGAGTAGGGCCAGGACAAGAAGGAGCAATTTGCCTTGGGGGGGGGGGGCGTGCAGTCCTACGTGACAGCGTGGGCTCCCTGCGAGTAGAAGGGTTATCCTAGGGCGCGCAGAGGCATCTCTAGGTGCAGCCCTTGGGCACTAGACTAAGAACAGGCACCCCTACTTCAATCCCTTAGGGATAGACTACGGGAGGTGAGGTCGGGCCTGAAGGGAGAAGTCCAAGGGGAGCGTTGGTCTTGAACACACTGTGCGTCTCCAGAACCGGGCGGAGGATGGGGGGGGGGTGCTCTCAATACCATCAAGGAGGAGAGCTTTAGGGCTAAACTCACGAGCTGCTTAAAAGAAAAGTTAGCCTGTCTCACTATGAAGTGTCAGACGCAAGGAGGAGCAAGCGCCGGCCAGGGGTTCCAGTCGGAGTGCAGCGCTCTGGGCGCGGATGGTGGGGCATCCTGGCCGAGTTTGGGAGGTCTGTGTGGTGTTATAAAAGGTAGCCTTTCAGGTCCCGGCCTGGTCCCTCTCTTAGCAACTTCCCAAGTGCAGGTAACACTCAGTGGATCTCTTTACCCTTGGAGCTTCTTGGGAAGCCTGGGTCTAGCCCCTGCTCCACCAAGACCTCCACGGAATGGAGGTGGTATTCCCCTCCCCATTCTCATCCTGTCTTTTTCATTGAAGGAATTGATGGACTGTTCCTCTCCTACCCTCTCCTTCTCTAATAAACGCTTCTCATAGATTATTCGACGCAGAGAAGGGAGGCGGCTGCTTAAAAAACAAAAAGCCATAGCCCTAATGAGTTCAATTACAATGTGGTAAACACATTGCCTCTACGCTTTAATTAAGCCTGCTGCCCAATTTTAACTCATTAGTAATTCATTAAGAGAACAGCCCGGTGCTGGCGGGTGGAAGGCAACGCAGACCGATTGTAAGCCGCGGAGTCCACACACTCAAAGCTGCCGCCAGTCCTAGCGTTGCGTGTGAGCAAGGCAGGTTTGCCACGCAGTGACTTCCGTACCTAAGAATTCTAGAGTCCCTTCTCCCAAGATGCACGGGGCTTTGCCATTCCAGCCCGGGCGATGACTTTTCCTGGCTGGAATTCCTCGGGCTTGGAACAGCATTTGCAAACCTGTTGGGTGTGGGGTGAAGGTGTGGGGCTGGGCCATAGCTGGGGAGAAAGTCTCCGGATTAAACTCGCCTTTCACTCTCAAGGTCAGATCTCGTTTCCCGGTTCGGCGCTTCCTCCCTCTGCGTCTCAGTTTGGACTAGTTTCTGGGGAAAAGTCTAGGTCCAGACTTAGCGCCCAGCTCTGGCTACCCGCTGCAAGCTTCGGGACCTTCTGCTCAGGAGAATCTTCAACATAAATCAGACCATGATTTTTTCAGGGTGGGGACGTGGGGAGGTTACAGGCGCAGGGGGAGAAAAAGATTGTTGGCCAGAGAAGTGGTGATACGAATGGGGATCAGACCTCTTTTCCCCTCTTTCGATCTCTATTCCACTATACGGACACATTTGTAACTCTGTCAGTTGACACCAGCCCTCTTTATGGAAAAGAAATGGAGACAGAGTTGCAGATTGAATCACGCACAGGCAAAGAAAACTGTTATGGTCTTTCCCTTTAATAATCGAGGAATAGAGTGAAAGCAGCTCAGCTCGAGTCGTTCCCTTTCTTCCAGTCCCTATTGGGCCAGTAATAGGAAGAAAGTCCTTGCTCGTGTTCTGAGCATCCCAGGGCTAAACTAGGAGGAAACTCTTAGGTCCTCAGGCTTCAGCTCCGAGCTTCCAAAGAGAAGGAAAGGGCCAGTGTTAAGGGATGAGGCTTTGGTTAAGGAAGAGCTCTTTCTCTCCCTCCATGCCCCAGCTCCGGGCTCCTTCTTTTGCCAGGAGGAAGAATTGGGCCCCGCATCTCAGCCCACTGCGCCCCCTAGGCGGAGAGCACCTTGCGCTGGGCAGTGGCTGACCGGGTTCCGCCTTCGGAAGGCGAGTGGGTTCTGCCTGACACTGCAGTGTGGACCCTCCGGCCCTACCCCCTGGACCTAGAGGAAAAGCCAGAGGCTGTTTGTCCGCCCTTCCACCCGAAGCTCCTCCTAAGGGTTGTCAGTTGCCTCTGCAGACCCAAGCCGCTCCCTTGCCTCTTTCAAGCGGCAACTCCTGGAAGCCACTGAATGGACGGGATTTCCTCTCCACCGAGGGTGTTGGATCCTGCAACACAACCGGGTCGCCCCCAAGGAGCGCGGGACACTCTTGGGGGCTTTTCAGACTTGTCGTTGTGCGTTTCGGAATCTTAGGAGGGAGGCAGTGGATGTCTTTAAATTTCAGTCTGTCCCTCTCTCTCCCCTCCCTCAGCCTGAGGCAGGAAGTGCTGCGGTATCAGATTGGGTACACTGAGGACATGGGTCATGCCGGACTCCCTGGGCTCTCCAGGTTTGGCTGGGGAGGCACAGTGGCCCAGCCCGGTCCCCGCACTCGCTCCTTTAGTAATTCGCTGTGGATCTGTCAGAGTGGGGAGAGGGTGGGAGCATCACAGCGGGTGTGGCGCAAAGGGGCGCTGATCCAGCTCCTGGATCCAAGGCTCCCCCGAGAGTTTTGTGGGTGTTGCTTGTGGTTGATTTTCACTGCACCCGCGCTGGCCTCACCCTCCTCCCCAACTGGGCTCTGGGGCAACAGAGCTTCTCGCGCCCCGAGGACTCGCGGCTCGGAACTTGCCCAAAGAAGGGTCCCTCTCCAGCCCAGTCAAGTATAAGCCCAGTGAGAATATTAATATCGAATCGCTACCCCAGGCGATGCGCGGGCCTAAAATGAAGGAGGGCGGTGGTAGGAAACCGTTCCTTTCTCGGGATTTCCAGGTCTAGAGTGCAGTCTGCTGTCTGCTGGAGAAATCCAAAGCGCTCATTGATGAGGGCATTTTTATGCACTGTGGGAAAAAAAGTTGCCAGGGCAAACATTTCGGAGAGGTCCCTTGTGCCCCACGTTAATTACAACAGAAATATATCATCTTCCTTCAGTTTTTTCTTCCCTAACTCAAGGACGGGGAGGTAGGATATAATTTATTTGTGTTTTCAGTGGGATAAATAAGTACATTTTTGGATTGCTAAGAATTGACTGCAGAGGGGGGAATCGCTTCTCTACACTATCAGATGGAGACTTTAGAATTGGCTCTGGGACAAGGTGACCTTGTTTGTCAAATGATTTCATCCAAGCTCCACTCCTCTTTTTTTCCTCTTTTTTTTCCTGACCCTAGATATTGAGAAAAGGGCTGGAGGGGTCCATTTAGGGGGCACAGCTAGGGATTTGCCTGGCCAAATTAAGCCGATATATTAGTTCCATGCAATTTGCTTTTCCTTTACTTCTTTTGCAAACTTTCATACCACCAGGGAAGATTTACCCTTAGACACCATCTGTCTGTTAATATGCTAAAGATATGTTTAGCTGTCTTGAAAGGTGACTAGGGTAACAGGGCTGCTACCCCATAGTTTAGGTCTGTACACTGAGAGGGATGTGGGGTGGGAGGAAATAGAGGAGAATCAACTCTTTGGAACTGCACAGAAAGCAAAAATACCAATTTATTAGTCCCCAATAAGCAGGCTACTAACAATTTACAAGCCTGTCTTAACAGGGACTGTTAAGAGAGTCTGGGCACTTGCTTACGAAAGGCAAGACTTAAGACCAAGCTGGAAAGTTCTTCAGGAAAAGTGTAACAATACTGACTGTACTCTGACTCATGTTTGAGATATTTGTTGAGGAGAAGGAAAAATGTGTCCATGGTTAAAATACTTTCCATGTGCCAGGCACATGTGAAGAATTTTACATACATGTTTCTATTTTGTCCTCATGTGATTCCCATGAGCTAGGTATTATTATCCACATTTTATAGATTATAAAAACTGAGGCTCAGCGAGGACACCTTTTTTCAAGGCCACACAGATAGTAAGTGGCAAAACCAGATCTCTTTGAATCCCAAAAGTGTTCTTATTTTTCTTATGCCATCCCATTTTGATCCTTCTAAGAATCTCATTAAGTGTACATTAGTCCCATTTGACAGATAAGAAACCCAGAGTCCTTAGACCGTTGTTCTCAAATGTGAGTGTGGCTCACTCCTAGTGGTTGCTTCTGTCAGCCAGCCTGGAATGAGGCCCAGATGTGCAGCAGGTGATTCTGAATCTGATACTCGGGGAGTATATTTTGAGAAACACTACCATAGAGTTTGTTAACTTGCTCAAGGTCATTAGGAGTGGGCCTAACTAGTAGCAGACCCCTGTTCTCATTTCTCTCCCATCAAGGTCTCAGTGGAAGGTGATGGCTTCTTTATTAAAATCCTCAGCTGAACCCAGAGGCTGGGGTGGGGTGGGGAAGAGGGCTGTAGCTGTGGTAGCAGGTTGCACTTCTTCTTGACCACCAGCCTAGGCTTCATGGAAGTCTATATCCTGAACTTGCTTCAGATCACACACATCCAGCCCACCTGGAGAGGCAGACTCAGGCACTCCAAGGAGCCACACTGCCCTACTGCTGAGACTCAGCGACATATTCCAAAGGAAATACTGAATAAAGAGAAATGAATCACAAACACCAACTTGTTTTTCTCCATCCACAAGGGTATGACTTGGAAGAAGGTGGGAAACACAGTCAAGAAGACAAACATTTGGACCGAATTGACACATACAATTTAAGAGAAACTCTGTATCAGGGGCTGTAGGGATATGCATCTGACATGGGCCATCCTGAAAGGTTAATTTCCTTCTAGGTGTATGTGGGGCGTGAAATGCACCCAGAGCAGTATGCATGGAATCAAATCGGCTCTGGCTCCACTGGGCACCAATACATCTATAGGTTGATAGCCCTTGTCTTCTTCTGTCACACTGAATTCTGAGAACATTTTAACAGAAGTCTTCCAGGAGCAATTCCCCACTTAAACCTCTGTTTTGAGGCTCATGCAAATGTTTGTCACCAAGATGAAACCAAATAATTCTTAACCCTTGAGAAATGTCAAAGCAGACAGGGAGATTCCTACCTGCCAATTCATTTCTGGGAGGTTATGGCAGAAACCAAAATATTTCAGACCCATATCTAGCTTGACCCTCAAGCATTTCAGGACTGTCTTTGTCTGTTTGGGCTGCTATAACGAAGTACCACAGACTGGGTAGCTTATAAACAACAGAAATTTATTTCTCACAGTTCTGAAGCTGGGAAGTCCAAGATCAAGCTGGCAGTGTGGTCAGGTGAGGGTCCTCTTCCTCATTCATAGCTGGCACTTTTTTTGCTGTGTCCTCTTGTGGTAGAAGAGGTTAGCGATCTCTCTGGAGCCTCTTTTAATAAGGCATTAATCCCATTCATGAGGAGTCTACATCCCAAAGGCCACACTTACTAGTACCATCACTGTTCGGGGTTAGGATTTCAAAACGTAAATTTTGGGTGGGTATAAACATTCAGACCAGAGCACTGTCATAACTCTGATACATCATATATTACCATTATGTATGAAACAATTTGACACATATAGTTTCAATAGCACATTATTAACTCTAATGCCCTGCCTTTTGGATGACATACATTCTGTATCTGGCTAAACTAGCCAAAGAAATGTATTTAATATAATGAAAATGACACATTTTTCAGCTCTCTCTCATTGTTATATCATATGGTGTGAACTTATTTGAGAGCTGAGCTATTCCACTGCAATAAGGCACTTGAAGATGGGGGGCTGATATAGTTTCTATCTTTTTTTTTTCTTGCCCAGGAAGACAACAAATATCCCACAGATCTTTTTTTTTTTTTTTTAAAGCTGGCTGTAAGGAGAAAGTAGGAAGTGGTAAGAATTTATAGGATTTCATATAGGCCCAAAGTGTTGGATGCAAGACTTAGTGGAAATTCTGGAATCAGAGACTCTAGCAGGTCCCTCCGCCCCTCAGAATAATTTAACTGCCACCTTGCTAATACCTGAAATTCTACTAATGGTGATTTGTTTCTCTGGACATTTCTTTAAACTCAAGCAATATTTTATAAATTAGGAAGAATTCGTTTATCAGATTTCCCCTGAGATTATATATTTTGATTAGCTTGAAGGTATAAAAAGTGTGAAGTGCCAGGTACCTGGGACTAGAAAGCAAATGGAACAATCTACAGGAAAAAGAGAGCAAAAGAAAAGGGTCCTAGAAGAAGAACCACTAATACAGTTTCACTGAGGGTTAGTACTGCTCAGACCTGGGTGAGGTTCTGTGAGTGTTTAAGCATGGTGCCAGCCAACACCCCTTGTTTTCTACTTAGGGAGATAAGATTAACATTATTGTTACAGAGGATGACATGGGACAGTGTACAGTCAAGGCTAACTGGTGTGATTTAGGAAAAAAAAAATATATAGGGGTATGGAAAAGACAAATCCTCTTCTTTGTGTTGGAAATCTGGGTCTGAGACTTGGAGTACTTTTATGGTGCCAACGAAACCCCAAATCCCCAAACCAAGCAAACATTTTCTGAATTCTCATTTCTTGTTACAGAAATCTCTGAAGAAATGAGTCTTCCCACTGTGGTATAGAAAGAAATGAGAAAGAAACATTGAGAAGAGTAATATCCAAGCAGAATGTCAGCATTAGCAATTTCTGCACCTGCCCTCAAGAACCAATGCAGGCAGAGACCTTCTTGCTGCCAGCCCTGGCTCTCAACTTTTAGTGGAAACCTCTTATGACTGTGATTACACTCAGTGATGCATGGCTTAGTTGGTAGTGCTCAGCTGTTTATCCTTACACTCCTACCTTCTTCTTAAGGAAGAGGAATGCTAATCTCATTGGTGAGACTTTAAGAAGCTGATGGGGCCACATTGGCTAGAGGAAGGGGGTGTGTCTTATAAACTCAGTGCCAGGAAGGTGGTCATTGGTCTATCTTTTATAAGTATATTATAGTAAGATTTGGTCTTTGCATATCAGCTCTAGCAAAAGGGGAACTAAAAAGAAGGTTTCCTAACCTACTTTATTTATTTATTTAAGATTTTATTTATTTATTTTTAGAGAGATGAGATGGGAGAGAGAAAGAGGGAGAGAAACATCGATGTGTGAAAGACACAGGGACTGTTTGCCTTGGCCTGCAACCCACGCATGTGCCCTGACTGGGAATTGAATAGGAGATCTTTTTGATTCGCAAGCTGGCGCTCAATCCACTGAGCCACACCAGTCAGGGCTATTCATTTATTTTTTTAAAAAGATATTTATTTATTTATTTTTAGAGAGAAAGGAAGGGAGGGAGAAAAAGAGGGAGAGAAACATCAATGTGTGGTTGCCTCTCACAGGCCCCCAACTGGGAACCTGGTCTGCAACCCAGGCACGTGCCCTGACTGGGAATGGAATCTGCAAACTTTTGGTGTGGGGGATGTTGCCCAATCCACTGAACCACACCAGTTAGGGCTCCTAGACCTACTTTAGTGGGATGCTTGACCAAATTCAGAAATAGAGTGGGCCACCTGACCTGAACTCTTACTAGTTTGTGTGTGTGTGTGTGTGTGTGTGTGTGTGTGTGTGTGTGTGTGTTGAGACTTGGGGCTCAAACTGAGGTAGTGATAACATGCTATTTTGTGGAACACTTTTTTTTGATCCTCCCTGTGTCACATTCCTTCAGAACCCTCATGAGAAGTGTGGCTTTGTTCATGTTCCCACCTTGTATTAAAGTTTTCTCTTTTCCAAGGATAAATGCGTTATCATTCATGGTTCAGCTCTACTTTCCCCTCCTTCAATTATGACTATTTCAGTGTTTTGCAACTTTTTCTCCCTCTGACCTGTCCTTGCACCTGGACTTTCTACCACCTGCTTTAGCATGTACGTACTGTCTTGTTTGCTATGATTTCCTGTGCTTTAGGTGCATCTTAAACTGTGAAGTGGAATACAAGTATATCAGTGGCCCATGGCTGCCTCCTGGAGAGCAGGGAACACATCATAGCTACCTGTTATATGTAAGCTTTTGGGTGAGTGTTTGTTTGTTTCACAAGTTTAGATCTTGTCTTCCTGACCTCTGCGCTTATCTTACACTTTGGAATTCTCTATAGCACATAGTGAAGAGATGGGCACATAAAAGTGGGTCAGTAAATACTTGCTGACAGTTTGACGTATCCAAGATCCACATCCTAACATTACTCTGTACTGTAATTTTATAACCGGAGGAGACCTCTTCAAATGGCAACGAGGGACTTGGTGTGTGTGTCAAGCACAGCAGTGACCTAAGCCCCATGACAGTGACCCAAGCACTGTGAGATTCTTCATAATCGCCCGGTGTCTTGGGAATGAGCTCTGTAATGTTTCCTAAGTGCCAGTGTTGGTTAACCCTGTTAGCACAACACACGACACTCTGAAATGTCCTTGGAAGCTGATTCCTAACATTGCGTATTATTCAGGTATTTGTGGTTTCCTTCTCTCTCCCCACCCAACTCATTCACACTTCAGTAGCATTTCTAACGATGATCTCTTTTAAAGCACCATTGTAGTGCCGGAAAACTCTAACACAGGTGTGGCCATGGACTTTGCTTTGGCCAATCCCATATTTGGAAATATGAGTAAAGATCACTTCTGTCTGGAAGCCTGAGGCTCTCTACTATGGTCTTTCTTCCCTTTGCCATGATGCTGAAAATATTTTGGAACTCCTTCATCAGTCTGGGTTGATTGAAACCAACATGGAATTGCCCTACAAATGGATATGTTTCATGATTGAGAACCTTTGTTGGGGTTTCATGCATATTCCATAACATTCACCCATTTTAAGCATAAAATTCAATGAGTTTTTGTACAGTTTTGCACAACCACCACCGTGCTCTGGTTTTAAAACTTTTCCATAGTTCCCCAAAGACCCCTTGGCTCATTTATAGTTATTCAGCATTCCCAGGCCAAGGAATTCACTAGTTTACTTTCTTCTGTAAGTTTGCCTTTCCTTGACATTTCATATACATGGAATCATATAAGACATGGCATTTGTTTCTGGCTTTTTTCACTTAGCATAATGCTTTTGAGGTTTGTCCATAGTCCTAGGATCATTTAAAATAAAAGTCTAATCTTGACAACATAAGTGGCATGAGTTCAGGCCAAGACCCTGTGTGAGGGCCAGTGTGTAGATGTAGATCCTGATAAGAATATATTCCCCCACCCAATGCTAAGGCTGAAATAGACAAGTTTCCTTGTTGATTGTTTCTGGGTGGCAGACTGATCCTTTGTCCTTTCACAGCATGTTATCCCACCTTTATGTCAGGTTTCCCTATTTAGACTGCCTTCCTTTTATTCAGTGCAGCCATCAAAGAGGAAACACAAGGTCTTCGAGTTCCAGAAGAGACACTTAGGGCAAGGCCAGCCTTGGTGCTCCTTTAGCTCCCAGGATTCTTGCATCCATTTCGCATTTGGTATCTTTGTGTTTCTTAAAATTGGGCCAGTTCCTCCATGCATTTAAAAATAGAGTTTTTACAATTTATCTAGTATTTTAGATGTGTTCATGGGAAGGGACCTTCAGAATATGTTGTCAACCACACTGCCAGAAATAGGAGGCTGGCAAGGGCTGCTTACAAGGGTCATTTGCTCAGCTGCTTGGATCTCAGGTAGATGGTCAGTGAGGGGCAATTACTTACATTCTGAGCAGAAGGCCAGCCCAGTCCCTGCCCGCTATTTCCTCTGTGTCCTCACTTACCTACATAGTCTAACTGGGAGTCTCATTTGTGGCTCCATTACTTTTAGCAGTAGTCTGCAGTCACACCTTCATATGACTTGTCTATAGACATCTTGGCTACTTCTTTGCACTTCTGCTGGGTCAGTAAAAGCAGTCATTTCTTAGAATGCACTGGAATTTCCAAAGGTCTCTGGCCTGCTTAATATACATCAATACTGATAATTGGGGTGGAAATGTCAGAAATTAGAGAAACTGAGGCCCAGAAAGGTGAGGTGACTTGTCCAATTTCACCGCGAGTTGAACTTGAGCCCTGACCTACAGACACTCAAGGGCAATGCTCATTCCACCATCCACTCTGCCCCTTGTTGGTGACTAATAAAAGTGGAGGGGGAGGCGTGGCATTGGTGCATTCATTGACTTAAGAAGCCAAGTTTTCAGAGAGGATGTGAGTTTTCTTTATCTTTGATTTCTTAGTCCCAGTTGCCCCCTCTTATGTGAGAGTAGCAGTTGAGAAAAAGAAACAAACAAATGAAAAACTGCTGCTCAATGCTTCTCTTTTCAAACAATATGAATCATTTTGAAGGGAAATTTCTGGCTTCTCAGCAGGTTAGATCTGCCTGGCTGGTTTGACCCTTTAACCGCAGGAGAGGAAAGGAGGAGCCCAGAGTGTCAATCTCAGTTTATCAACCCCTCTTCATTGAGTTTCTTGCCTGATTTTGGGGGAAGGATAATGTTATTAATGTCCTTCCCAGCAATTGGAAAAAAAAGAAAACAGACAGGCATGGCTTAGAGGGAAACCCTCAGTGATTGAAAATATCATTAGAAACAAGCTCCTGGTGTTCGCTCTATCATTTCCAAGCGTTCTGATGAGTTTCATTGGAACACTGCACTGTACGGAGTTGGCTGAAACCCATGTGTGTGTGTGTGTGTGGTGTGTGTGTGTGTGTGTGTGAGAGAGAGAGAGAGAGAGAGAGAGAGAGAGAGAGAGAGAGAGAGAGAGAGATGGAGGAAGGAGAAGCAGGCAGGCGTCATTTAGTCACCTGCATTAAAAACTGAAACAAGCCCCAGACAGAACCTGCAGATAGGCGCCTGGGCAGGTACCAGCCACTTCCTCCAAATCGCCTCCGCTGTGCCTGCACAGAGCCACAATGATGCACTAAAGAATGACAAAGCCCAGCCAGGATGGTCATCTGAATGACGGAGACAAACAATCACAGCAGCAGGAGAAATGGCAACCAAGAAAACTAGCTGCTGGAGTAAATTCAATAGTTATAAAAGGAGCAAAGAATAAAAAAAATGTAGTGAGAGTTCATTTTATTTCTGATCGTTATTATTATTTTAAAGAAATACTTGCAGGGAAAATCAAATTCTTTGCTATTAAAAAGGATGCTTGCAGAGGTTTAAAAAATCCAAGGCAATATCCCAGTCCCTTTCTTTGTCTTAAAGAACCTTCTCCTTAGGGTCTCATTCGCATGTAGGTAGATTCAAAATAGCCAAAGTTGTGCACATCTAATTGGATGGAATTTGAGTCCTTCCCTGAAGCTGTAAAAGAAAAATCCGGGCCCAGAAACATGATGAAGTGTTTTTCAGGCAACAAAAATTTGAAACTGCTGCTCTGAGCACTCACAGGAGATTCCAGCAGCTGCTTTCAAGGCCACACCACCCAGGCAGTGTCGAATCAGCACTTCCTTCTGTCCTGTGGAAATAAATGCATGAACGAACATAGGTGCAGCAATAAACATCACAAGGAATAATTTCAGCCGTTGCCAAATCTCAAGACCTGATTTTGTTTGCACTTGACTTCCTTGGAAATAATAGTAGGACAAAAAGCAAGAGGTAGGGATGTCCCCAGTTAAGTCCCCAGGTTGTCACTCATGCTGTAGATCCGCTGCCTGTTTCTCTTTGGCACTAACTTTGCTAGTAAATGCCCTCAGCTTCCAACTACAGGCACCTGTGACTCTCCTTGCAGGCTGGAGGTATTGGGGACTTCCTGTCCTTGGGAGTAGCTCCCCAGAGAAAGACTCATGTAAGTAGGTGTATATCCTGCTTAACCTGCCCCTCAGGTAGCATGTTCTACACTATCTGCCAGCATGACTGGGCTTGCTCACAGTAGTCACCTGGTTGATGACTCAGCCTTCATCACCTTCCTTCTCTTCTCTGTCTCACTTTCTTATTTCCCTCTGGTGCTTCCTGGGATCATCTCTGAAATAAAGCATTTGTCCTCAGATTCTTATCTTGGAGTCTATTTCTGCAGAAATCTAACCAAGACACAGGGGAAATGTTTCTGTTAACTGAGAATTCTCTGTGACATCGGATTGTTTGTCCTGCTGATTTGGCCATAGATTCAACACATGTTAAAGCCAAGATGCAGACTCCCCTGCTCCCATGATGGATTTCACGGAAGACGAAACAGAGCTTCAGGTCATGCAACCCAGTGGTTACCAAAACAGGACTAGGAGTCAGTGGTCCTGGCCTGCAAGCTAGTGCTCCACCAGGGCCTGCAGCTCACCATCCTGGGCATCCTTTAACTCCCATGTTTGACCAAGTATTCTTTGTGGCAGGGTTGCAGCTTGAGAAATCACTGATTTTCTCCTTTTTTCTACCAGGCAGAACTTTAAGTCAACATTTCTATTTTTTAGTTTCTTGTTTTTTTTTCAAATTACTGTGAGGCACATTTCCTTAGATTGGCAGATCATCATGTGATTCCCTTTTTCTTCTATTCATCTGCAAATATTTATTGAGTAATGAGTTGGGCACTAGGCATTGTGCTAGGTCTAGGAGATATCTTGGGGTATCATATTTCCTGCCCTCAAAGATTGTAGAGTCTGTGGGGAAGAGGAGACAGAGGAGCAGAGAATTATAATACAGACAAAAAAGGGCAATGCTGAGTGCTCTAAAAACACAGAGGAGGAGCATGTAGCCCAGCCCAGGGGTTCCCAGGAAGTCTTCCAGGAAGAAGTGACATGTCAACTGAAACCAGAAGTTAAGTTAGGGGAGGTTGGTAGGGCAAGTGTTCCAAGCCAAAATAAAAGGGCAGTGGGTGCTTATTGGAAAGCTTGTAAGAGGTAGAGCATGGCCCATTGAAAGGGACTGAAAAAGGTTCAGTCTGGCTGAAGCTTAGAATGAGGTTGAACAGATGAGGCCTGAGAGGTAGGCAGGGCCCACATCACCAGGGGCCTATATAAGGTGTGTAAAGAAACTGGATATTAACTGGAGGACGATGGAGAGTCATCCAGGTACTGAGGAGTGACATGCCCCTAATTACATCTTAGAAAGACTGCCTTGGTGCTGTGAGCAGAGTAGGCTAGAGGAGTGCAAGTCAGGAGGCAGAGAGACTCTTAGGCAACACTGACCATGGCCTGTGTTAGGATAGTGGCAGTGGGCCGTGGGTGGAGAGACTATGGGAGACTAAGTAGGGGTGAGACTCAGAAAGACTTAGGAAGGTATGGGGGAGGGTGGCGTGAGAGATCGAGCCCATCTCTAGCTTGAGCAGTTGGGTGGACAGTGACGTTGTTGGTGTGTCAGTTTTGTGGCTAACGTGAAGCTAAGATCCATGTGGATCCAGAAGAAATAAGAAAAGGAAGTCCACTGCCTTTCAGTCTCATTTAGAGAGGATTAACACATGAAACACAATGTTAGGAAAACATTAAGTACTAAGATTCAAAACACCAAAGTCATAGAAAAACAGAGAAGAGAGAGAAGTATGTATGTGTTCTATTACGTGGAATGTCAAATGCTTGTTTACAAAAGTACAGAATGCAGTATAATGGGCCCCCATGTACCTCTTGCCTAGCTTAAAGATTCACCAGCCAAGTCCAGTCCTATTTTTATCTATACCTCCAGTCATGCCCCACCTCGGCTTTTTGACACAGTACTGACATCATAGCATTTTGTCTATAATTATTTCAGGACTATCTCCAAAATCCCCCTGGCTGGTTTGGCTCAGTGGATTGAGCGTCGGCCAGCGAGCTAAGTGTCGCTGGTTCGATCTTCCAGTCAGGGCACATCAGAGAAGGAAAACTCTGATTCCAAAAAACCTCCGCTGCCTTGCGGCATACCTCTTCAGGGGAAAGGCTAAGGGAGTAAACCCCAACAGAAAATCCGGAGCCGGAGTCCCTAAGGCGGTTTGACGTAGTCAACACCGGCAACTCCTGCGGCGCACCTGAAGCCAAGCTGTATTGACTCCGTCTTTCCCTTGGATCCTTCAGCTGCGAAGAGAGGGGGGGTCTGCTGCATGGGCAACAGCAGACCCTCCATATCACCCTGCCCAGGCTCTGTAGCTTCAGCTCCACTGGAGAGGACACTCCAGCGTCATCGCAAGATGTCGATTCAACACGGGAGGAGACAGATACCGTGTCACTCCCGAGTTGGACTGCACAGCCATTCTCGGCGGTGCAGATAGACTCTTAAGAAGCTACACCATCGTCTCTCGAGGCTCTGTAGCTTCAGCTTCACTGGAGAGGACACTCCAGCGTCATCGCAAGATGTCGATTCAACACGGGAGGAGACAGATACCGTGTCACTCCCGAGTCGGACTGCACAACCATTCTCGGCGGTGCAGATAGACTCTTAAGAAGCTACACCATCGTCTCTCGAGACGGACGGCTGCCGACGACGATGATCTCCAAAATATAAGAACCTTTTAGAGAAAACACAACCATACCTAAAAACTGAATAACAATTCCTAAATATCATCAAATATTTAGCCAGTGCTCAACTTTTCTTGGTATATATGTATTTTTACATATTTGTAAATACATATGTTTGGTCTAAATCAATATCCAAATAATGTCTATGTGCTGCATTGGATTTGTCTTTTAACTTTAAAAAAATAGATTTTATATTTTAGAGCAGTTTTAGGTTCACAGCAAAATTGACAGGAAGATACAGTAATCTTCCACAAATCCCCTAACCCCAGCACACGTAGCTTCCCCCATTATCCACATCCCCTAACAGAGTGGTATGTTTGTTACAATTGATTAAGCTGCATTGATACATCATAATCACTCAAACACCACATTTTACAGTAGGGTTCACTCTTGGTCTTGTACAGTCTATGGCTTTGGACAAGTGTATAAAGACATGTATCCATCCTTATAATATCATATAGAGTGGCTTCACTGTCCTAAAAATCCTGTCCTTATTTATTCTTCTCTCCCCCCTTCACCCACTGGCAACCACTAATCCTTTTACTGTCTCCATAGTTTTGCCTTTTGTAGATGTCATGTAGTTAGAATCACATATGTAGCTTTTTAAGACTGGCTTCTTAGTAATATTCATTTATGTTTCCTCCATGTCTATGCATTGCTTGACAGCACATTTTTCAATACTGAATAATATTCCATTATTTAGATGTACCACAGTTTATTCACTAATTCACCCACTGAAGAGCATCTTGGCTGGTTCCAAGTTTTGGTAATTATACAAAGAGCTGCTATAAACACAGTGTGCAAGTTTTTATGTGGACATTAAGTTTTCAACACCTTTGGGTAAATACTAAGGAGTGTGATCGCTGGATATTCTTTACCTTTTCATCTACGGATTCTCCTTGTATTTCTCCTTTTATACTTAAAATTTGCTGAAGAAACCAGCTTGTTTGCCCTACAGAACTTTCTAGTTTGGGTTTTTCTAACTGTATCCCCTGTAGTATTAATGTGTTTCCTCTATCTGATATATATCCTATAATTTGGTCATTAAATCTAGAGTTGTGATCAGATCAAATTGATTTTTTTTTTTTTGTAGGAATACTTCAGCGGCGTGTTGTGTTCCTCCAGGACCCTTTCCATCAAGGAGTCCTGGAGATGGAGCGTTGTAAGGTTAGCGAAGGCAATCCTTTTGAATGATTTGGGAGGGATGATGCTCCTAAGGTCTTAAACTCATGTTAGGTAGGTGGCTATTGATTTGACCTATGCATAAACCCAGTGGCCAGTGGGGGTGTGAGCCTGTGTCCACATGTTGTATGATCTTGCTCCCAGGATAAGAAAATGATGTGGAGTTTGGATTGTAGCTTAACCAGGGTATCCCAAATTTTCTGGCTTCTCCAGGACATGGAACCTACTGATGAGAAATAAAACATTCTCATATTGACAGTAGAGATTGTGTGATGATAATGTTATTATAATAAACAATTGTGTCCACACAGACCCAGAAAACAGTGTTTCAGCTGACATTACTGTGGCAAGGGTTTTCATTTTCTAACCATCTCCGTCTTTAGTTTTCCATCTCTATGTGGCAATTACATTAGCTGTTGTATTTAATACGTAGGATATTTGTTCTTAGACTTTTATGACTACTGCTAATTAACTGTACAGTCTTTTATTAGAGTTTGAAGTTCTAATTACTGCAGTACCAGGAAGTTTTAATTTTGTTTGGAATGCATTGTTTCTTTATTGATTCCCAGGTTTTCCAACTCAAGGGATGAATCTCGGTGAGTTAGTATTCATTAAAAGAGGACACCCACGTTTAAACCCCTTCTCCTTTGTTAGTGAACAAAGGGGCAGAGAAATGATTCCTTGGAACTGGGGTACTGTTGAAAAGCTGGCTGCACATCCCATGCCAATGGCTGGCTTTTAAGGAGTTGAGGGAATTTTTGTGATTGGCAAAGAAGTACCAATGTAGTACACCCCACCTGCTCCTAACAGGCTGGTCTTCCTCCTTCCCTGACTACTGCCCACACAGCCTGCCCTGTCTTGGCCCCACCTGTTTTCTCAGTTGGAGTGCCTCCTTTTCTTCCTAGCCACACTTGACCACCTTTTTAGGTCTTGTTCAGATATCGCTTTCTCCACGAAGCCTTCTCCAGTCCCCAACTCCCCAAAGCTCTCTAGTCTAATCTTCTGTTTAGCATGTAAATTTATCTCAAGCCATTCATCAATGGCCTCTGGTGTGTTACCAGCATGCCTCCAATGGGAATGTAAATTCCAGGATGGTAAACATCACCTCATGATGATGAAAAAGGAGGATAATTGATATCCAATCCTAGGAGTAAGAGGAGGATTCAATAATATGACTCAGGAGCTGGAAGTCTGGTGCATCATGAATGCTCAGTAAATGCTGGCTGTTAGAAATGGCTAGGAAATGCTTCTTCTAACATCACTCCCCTTCTTCCCCTCCTCCCTACAACATAAGCCCCTTTTTTCAGCTATCATACATGCTGTTCAGCCTCAGTGAAATATCTCACTGGACTCTAGGGCTTTCATTTCAGTACCAGGAACACCACTTCAATAGAAGAGAGTGAGGGACGGGAACTTGGAGGTCCCTGGTTCTGAGTCTACTTTCCATCATGCCTGCTGCCTTTGCCGGGCTTCCTCTTTACCAAGTGCAGAGCCAAGGGGTGAGGACTTCTGTCTGCCCCAGTGGGACATAGGGGGTGAATGAGTTAACATTTACAAAGTGCTTTGAGCTCCTTGGAGAAAAGGCACAATCTAAGTATTCTCATTAGTGCATGAATAATAGATAAGCATAAAGCACTTTGCAAATATGAAGTTCTTTAGCAATGCTAAATAATACTTCCACCAATCTACCTGTGAGTGGAGGGCCCAGTTTTTGAAACTCAGATGGTTTTAGTCTTGGTTGTCACTAATGTGAAGCAGGATCATAGGCAAATCATTTTCCCACTCTGGATCTCAAGAACAGAGGGGTCAGAATGGATAACATCAAAGGAAACTCATTTAATTTAGTGATGTTTACCTTGTTATGTATGCATGAACATGTAAAATGTAGATTTTGTTTAATGTGCATGCAATTTTGATTTATTTAACTAGTAATATTCTGTAGATCTCACTCTGGTTTGTACTTTTTTCACCTCACACTATTATTTCAAGAGCGATCCAGCCTTGGCTGGTGTGGCTCAGTAGATTGAGCTCTGCCTTTGGACCAAAAAGTTGCTTGTTCACTTCTGGCCAAGATGGAGGCCTAGATAAACACACTGCATCTCCTTCCACAACTAAAAAGGAATACAACTACCTCAAAACTAGAGACAACCAGAAGTTCCAGAAAATCAAGCTGCATGGAAGTCCAACAAACAAAGATATAAAGAAGAAATACTCATCCTGATAGGTAGAAGGGGTGGAGCCTGGGTGGAGAGAACATGATGTGGTGGTGGCGGCAGCAGCAGGCTGGTGGAAAGCACAGTCAAACACTTAAAAAAGTCGAGAGGGACTACTGGGGAGTGCTCCCAGCACCAGACCAAAGTGCACAACTCACAGCTCTAGTGCTGGGGGAAAAAAGCCCAATTGCTTCTGACTGTGCAAACCAGTAGGGGTAGGGTGGAGGGAGAAATTGCTGGTCTCTCAATAGAGTCTGCTTGTTTAAAGGGTCCTCATGAACCTAGAACTTCTGCAAACCCACTCACTCTGGGAACAATGGCCAGGACAACAGCTAGAGAGGTGTCAGTCCCATACGTAAGTGGGAGAAGTGCCTGGAAAAGGGTGAGTGCTGAGAAAGTCTCATTGTTCCCTCTCAGACCCCTCCCCCTCACATAACACCACATCATGGTGAAACAGGTCACCCTGTACTGATGAATACCTAAGGTTCTGTCCCTTCCAATGTAACCGGTATGACAGGTCTACCTAAGACACAGAAGCAAACAAACACAGGAGCCTGTCAGAATGAGGAGACAGAGAAGTATGGCCCAAAAGAGGAAACAGATCAAGGTTCCAGTGGAAGAACTAAGCAATGAGGAGATAGCCAACCTAACAAATGAGTAGAAAGCCAACCTAACAGATGCAGAGTTCAAAACACTGCTGATAAAGATGCTCACAGACTTAACAGATATGCCTAAGTATGGCAAATATATAAGGGAAGAAGTGAAGGCTATGCTAAATGAAATGAAGGAAAATTCACATCAAATCAATGGTGAAGGGAAGGAAACTGGGGTTCAAATCAATGATTTGGAACTTAAGGAAGAAAAAAAAAACTCAACCAGTACAGAATGAGGAAACAAGACTTGAAAAAAATGAGGAGGGGCTCAAGAACCTCTGGGACAACTTTCAACATGCCAACATCCGAATCATAGGGGTGCCAGAAGGAGAGAAGGAAGAGCAAGAAATTGAAAGCTTATGTGAAAAAATAATGAAGGAAATCTTCCCAAATTTGGTGAAGGAAATAGACATACAAGTTCAGAAAGCACAGAGACTCCCAAAGAAACTAGACCCAAAGATAACCACACCAAGATACATCGTAATTAAAATGCCAAAGGTGAAAGATAAAGAGAGAATCTTAAAAGCAACAAGAGAGAACCAGAGAGTTACTTACAAAGGGGTGCTTATAACACTATCAGCTGGTTTCTCAAAAGAAACTTTGCAGGCAAGAAGGAACTGGCAAGAAGTATTCAATGTGATAAAAAGCAAGGACCTACAACCAAGACTACTCTATCCAGCAAAGCTATCATTCAGAATGGAAGAGCAGATAAAGTGCTTCCCAGACAAGGTAAAGCTAAAGGAGTTCATCATCACCAAGTCACTATTATATGAAATGTTAAAGGGACTTACTTAAGAAAAAGAAGATCAACACTATGAACACTAAACTGACAACAAACTCACAACTATCAATAACTGAATCTAAAAAATAAAAACAAAATCCAACTAAGCAAACCAGAACAGGAACAGAATCATAGATGTGGAGATCATTTGGAGGGTTATCAGCAGGGAGGGGAAAGGGGAGAAATGGGGAAAAGGTGCAGGAATTAAGAAGCATAATTGGTTGGTACAAAATAGACAGGGGGAAGTTAAGAATAATATAGGAAAGGTGAAGCCAAAGAACTTATATGCATGACCCATGGACTGAACTAAAGGGGGTGGGATTGCTGGAGGAATGGGGGATACTGGGAAGAGAGGAGCAAAGGGAAAAGAAATTGGGACAACTATAACATCATGATCAATAAAATACACTTAAAAAAAAAAGTTGCTGGTTCTGTTCCCAGGCAGGACACATGCCTGTGTTATGGGCCAGGTCCCCAACGGGGGGCACGAGAGAGGTAACTGGCCACTGTTTTTCTCACATATTATGTTTCTCTCCCTATCTCCCTCCTTTCCCCTCTCTCTCTAAAAACAAAAACAAAAACAAAAAACAAAACAAAACAAAAAAGAGTGATTCATGTTGCCCTACTGGCTTGCCTCTAAAGGCTGTGTAATATTCCATGGACCGGGTCCATCCAGTCTTACTACTTATCTTCGCCCCCTGGTGGAAACCTTGATGATCTCCAACTGCACACGCAAACACTTTCACCACCGCTGAAGGGCCTGGGTGGGAATTTCTCTAGGACACAAACTCAGGAGAAAGGTTGCTAAGTCATCAGATAGATACTGTGAGTAAGTACCACCAAAAAGTCTCTCCAGAAAGGCTGCACTAGTCTCTATTGCCAGGAACTGTTCACCTTTAACTGGAAACTGGGTCCTGAGCATACTTAATTTGTTCAAGCTTGCACAAGCAGTAAGAATGAGTTGGGATTTCGAGAACCCAAACCCAGGTCTTCTGATTCCAGAGTCTTTTCATTTTCCAGGGCATCACTCCATAAGTCTCTGAATTATAATAATGAACACTTATAAGATTTCTTGAGGCTTTTATTATTTAGAGAAACCTTGAATTTCAGAAATGGTTCTGCTGGTGTTAATGGTGAGTTGCAGGCTGAAGTGAAAATAAAATGGGTACTTCATGTTCTTTTATCTGATTCAACCTGGTCTGGGTTGTTCTGGCTACCTTACTACATGCTATTATATTTTTTCAAGCAGTACTTGAAAAGCAAGAGTAAGTGCTGTGTATCTAAATGCCTGCCCCCTCACATACCTTCAAGGGCCAGAATGGTGTACCTTCTAGCTTGTTTGATTTAAAAGTAAACGAGAAATAATAGTACTAGATTGTGATTATCTAGTTCAACCCTCTCATTTTATAGGTGGGGAAAGGAAGGCCCAGGGAGAGGAAGCCACGTGCCTGAGGTCACACAGCTAGAGGTCATCTGCAAACCAGCCCATCTTCCTTTCCACTTCCCTGCACACAACAACTTTCCACTTCCCCTTCAGGAACCCACTAAGTCTCAACAATTTGTGATGGGGGTGCTATGAACAGTGGTGAAGAGTTGTTTAACAGCTACCTTTTGGGGGGGGGGACACAAAACAAACCCTATTTTTCACATTTGCCAATTTCTGTAGTATAAATGCTCCCACCATGGCCATTTCAAACTGCCAGTGTTGCCACTGACTGTGGAGTTGGCCACAGGGGCAAAGAACACCATACGGAGGCGTTTTCACATACAGACACAACAGACAAAAATAACTACAGGAGCACAGGTAACAGTGAAACCTGGTAAGATGATTAAGAAGTGATGAACTTTGAGTATTTATTATCTTTGTTTTGGTATAGTTTATCTTATTGTAAGTTTCTGTAATTTAATGTCCAATAATGGCTGTTTTTGACACTAACCCACACAATTCCTGAAAGTCGAACACTCAGCCCTCCTGAGCCCACGTGACCAATGCCAGCAGACCATTGGCTGTAAACTAATGAAACCAGCTACTTGCTGGGGCAACCTTGTTTCCTAGTTTATAAATTCATTTTGACTCTTGAATACTCTTTGGTGGAAACATGACATATGAATATAGTGAAAGAAAAAAAGCAGAGGATACACGAGTGATTCGAGAGATACATTTTTCTGGATAGCTGAAGGC
The DNA here is from genome assembly GCF_987537825.1 of Furipterus horrens. Lineage (NCBI taxonomy): Eukaryota > Metazoa > Chordata > Mammalia > Chiroptera > Furipteridae > Furipterus > Furipterus horrens. The sequence goes on along the minus strand of NW_028327178.1, from coordinate 18,882,848 downwards.
TTGGCTTTTTAAGCTCCCTAACTATGAAAGTTTTAACTCTGATAGATGGATTTCTAACAGAAATCATGTCACCCCTTTTCCTACATCATTACACACAAGGTGTTAGAGCTTAGTACTTTTTTTTAATTGACAACTGGGGACATGTGGAGATGTGGAAAGCTATTTTGCCTCTGGAACATATGACCCCAGACTGCTGTGTTGTTGGGCTTGCTTTCAGAGAATTTTTATTCTCATTCATGTCCTGAGACATGACTTCTTCCTATTGTCAGTGTGTGTCTCTCACTTCTTTCTCTTCATTCTAATTGACTAGAGATACAGAGGGCCAAGCTTATCAGCATCATACTAAAAATGTCATTAAGCAGTTGGAATACAGGCCTGATGTGTAAAACACATAAATTTTAGCATGTGTATCTTGCAATATTTATTTTGGCTGCTCAGAAGCCTTTTGGCTTAACTTTTGGTTCTTGTAGAATCTCTAGAGAGGTGGCAATATTCCCAGATTACACTGTTCCAGGTCTGTGAGTGTTGCTACTATTACATTATTACTATACACAGGCATATACTGTATCACCATGCATGCATTCCATTATAGAAGAAAGGAACATTCACCTCTGGGCCAGGCATTATGTCAGATATGAAGTAGGGCGGTCTGGCCTGTAGCTTTAGGGACCTCACAATGCTGCTGGAATAGGAGGTGTTTCACATGGTGAACTTTGCTAAGAAGAGTAAGAATTCAAATGGTGGAGTTTGGGGCACGTCTCCTTGCTCTAAAGGGGATTCTTGGCCTCTCCTAGCACAGGCTCATGCAATGATGGGGAAGCAGATCTACTGTTTGAGAATTTCTCCTGCCTGGAGTAGGGGAGGCCCCTCCCAACACCTGCCCCTTCCTGGCAGTGCTGCATGCTGGGTCTGGGAAGCGAAGCAGACAGTACCCAGCTAGCTGGCCCTGTCCTTCAGCAAAGCCCCCTGTCCCCTTTCACCAGTGGACCCATTCATTTGCAGATACCTGAGAAAGAGACAGCATTAGGTAATTGTTCCCCTGCTTTCAAAAAGGAAGTGGTTAGCCACACTTTTGTCTTCTTCCCTAACTGCAGGAAAGGCAGCTTCAGGTGCCGATAGAGAAACCAGCCTCTTCTGTGTAGGAGAGAGACACCTGTCCCATTCCCAGCATCTCCCTCACAAAGTTGCCTCTCATCATTTTGGACCCTTAGAGCCTTTGGGAATTCTCAAGGGCCTCTCCATCACTATGCTTCCTTTCCTTAGACTCTTATTATGTCTTACAGGAGATTCATTTGAGGGTCCCTGGGACAGAAGCAGGATCTGGAGCTGAGGGTGGCCTCTGGAGGGCAAGGGAGGTGGGGCAGCTGGCAGGGGCGGGTGGGTGCGGGGTAAGCTTCTCCAAACTCAAACTTTTTATCCTCTGCTGGCCCCAGGCTTGGCTGCTGATGACACCACTTGGGCAGCTTGTATGAAGCCTCTGGAGCTGGGGTCACCCCACCTAGAGCAGTGGGGAGTCCAGTAGCCAGGGCTTGCTCCCCTGTCCCCTCCACCTGCTGGCCTAATTAACAAGTTGGGTCCTTTCCAGCTCCTTGACCTGGCCCTGGGCTCTCTGGGGCTGGGCTCCACTGGGGGCGGGCAGACAGTCTTACTTTAAGCAAACTATTGATCCTCACGTGGTCACATGCCCCTCTTGGGGGAGCACTCTCATGTTTTAAGTGCATGCAGTTACTCTCTTGACTGGCTTGTAAACAGGTTTTAATGGGGCTATTAGTGTAAAAGGACAGGAAACTTTCAAAAACAGCCTCTTAAATATTCATGAGGATGTTAAATCTGGCGCTTAATCACCAGTGTTTGCACACAGCTAACCGGGAGAGAGGACAGCTGACAGGCTGCCTTCACTCTGCGCAATTGACAGGACATTAATAAACGCTCTTACAGGCATGATTAATGGCCATGGAAACAGAGCTTTATTTTATTTTATTTTTTAAACAAACGGAGTCCCTCTTCTTCAGGGACTCCTGTTCTAAGGGGACTGTCCACGTGGGGGTGGGAGTGGGACTCAGGGGAGAGATGGAGGGGTGTCAGGGATAGGACAGATTATTTCCTTTCAGATATAGTTAACTGGAATCCCCCCCCATCCCCCAAATCTCGCTATTTATTTTCCAGAGCATGGTTTCCTCAGGGAAAACTTTCTAAAAAAACTTAAACAGGGAATCTCCAAAGCATTCCGTACCTGGAGAATTCTTAACTCAACCTTGGCAGGGCCATGAGGGAAGCACCCAGACGCTTCTCACAGGAGCTCCCTGGAGGGTCTCTCCCAATTGCCTCTTCAATATCTGAGCTCACTGCTTTCAGACTGGAGGTAAATGCAGACAAAGAAGGTGGTCTGTGGCTCCAGGGCTCCTGGGAGCTGCCCTGCCTCTCCCACCCCACCTTTTGCAGGGTGCATTTTAATTTCTGGAGTGGCATCTTTCACTTCTCTCTATAACATTTGATGTAGAATCCCCATTGAAATGTATGGGGAGACTTCCAGCCAAGATGTAGGCCTAGACAGACACACTGTGTCTCCCTCCACAGCTAAGAAGGAATACAACTACCTCAAAACCAGAGACAACCAGAAGTTCCAGAAAATCAAACTGCATGGAAGTCCAGCAAACAAAGATATAAAGAAGAAATACTCATCCAGACAGGTAGAAGGGGCAGAGCGGGGGCGGAGAGGACACGGTGTGGTGGCGGCAGCAGCAGTGGTGGCAGCAGTAGGCTGGCAGAAAGCATAGTCACAAGTTTTAAAGTCAGGAGGGACACCTGGGGAGCATTCCCAGCTCCTCACTGGACCTAGCGGCTCATGGTCCCAGCACCAGGGAAAATCAAGCCTCATTGTGTCTGACTGTGCAGACCAGTGGGGGTTGGGATGGAGGCAGAAACTGCCAGTCTCTCAGCAGAGTCCACTTGTTTTAAGAGCCCCAACTGTCCTAGAACGTCCACAGACCGACCCACTCTGGGAACGACAGCCAGGGCAGCAGCTAGGGGGGCGCCAGTCTGGTGCAGAAGTGGGAGGGGTGCCTGGAAAAGGAGCAAGTGCTGTGTAGGTGGCATTGTTTCCTCTCAGACCCCTCCCCAACATACAGCGCCTCAACGTGGTGAAATAGGTCGCCCTGTACTGACGAATCCCTAAGGCTCTGCCCCTTACAACATAACAGGAGCAACAGCTCTACCTGGATGCAGAGGCTAACAAACACAGGAGCCTGTCAGAATGAGGAGAGAGAGAAGTATGGCCCAAAAGAGGGAATGGATCGAGGTTCCACTGGGAGAACTAAGCGACAAGGAGATAGCTAACCTAACAGATGAGGAGATAGCCAACCTAACAGATGCAGAATTTAAAACACTGGTGATAAAGATGCTCACAGACTTGACATAGATCCTTAAGTATGGTAGATGCATAAGGGAAGAAGTGAAGACTGTGCTAAATGAAACGAAGGAAAATCTACATAAAATCAGTGGTAAAGAGAAGGAAACTGGGGTTCAAATAAATGATATGGAATATAGGGAAGAAAAAAACAGTCAACCTACACAGGAGGAGGAAACAAGAATTTAAAAAAAATGAGGAGAGGCTCAGGAACATCTGGGACAACTTTAAACATGCCAACATATGAATCATAGGGGATCCAGAAGGAGAAGAAGAAGAGCAAGAAATTGAAAGCTTATGTGAAAAAATAATGAAGGAAATCTTCCCAAATTTGGTGAAGGAAACAGACATACAAGTTCAGAAAGCACAAAGTCTCAAACAAGCTAGATCCAAAGAGGACCACACCAAGACACATCATAATTAAAATGCCAAAGGTGAAAGATAAAGAGAGAATCTTAAAAGCAGCAAGAGAGAACCAGAAAGTTACCTACAAAGGGGTGCCTATAAGACTCTCAACTGATTTCTCAAAAGAAACTTTGCAGGAAAGAAGGGACTGGCAAGAAGTATTCAAGGTGATGAAAAGTAAGGACCTACAACCAAGACTACTCTATCCAGCAAAGCTATCATTCAGAATGGAAGAGCAGATAAAGTGCTTCCCAGACAAGGTAAATCTACAGGAGTCCATCATCATCAAGCCACTAATATATGAAATGTTAAAGGGACTTATTTAAGAAAAAGAAGATCAACACTATGAACACTAAACTGACAACAAACTCACAACTATCAACAACTGAATCTAAAAAATAAAAACAAAAACAAACTAAGCAAACAACCAGAACAGGAACAGAATCATAATTGTGGGGATCATTTGCAGGGTTATCAGCTGGGAGGGGAAAGGGAGAGAAATGGGGAAAAGGTACAGGGATTAAGAAGCATAATTGGTTGGTACAAAATAGACAGGGGGAAGTTAAGAATAATATAAGAAAAGGTGAAGCCAAAGAACTTATATGCATGACCCATGGACATGAACTAAGGGGGTTGGGATTGCTGGAGGGAAGGGGGGTACTTGGAAGAGAGGAGCAAAGGGAAAAGAAATTTGGACTACTGTAACAACATAATCAATAAAATATACTTAGAATTAAAAAAAATGAAAATGTATTGGGAGCCTACATCTTTCACTAGTAAATGATCTGCACAGTTAAACTTAAACTTCTCAGATGGACCTTGGAAACTGCCTAAAGCCTGTTCCCTACTCCTGTGAGATCAATGAAACTGAGGTGCAGAGGTGAAACAACTTGTCCAGGGCTACAGACTGAGGAAGCAGCAGGTAGGACTTGATCCCAGGGACCCTGACTCCTAGCCCAGTCCTGCTTCAGCATGGTGAGGTCTCCCCAGGGAGAGTCAGAGAACACCCCACTGGTCCCTTCACAAGAGCTGCATGCTCCAACACCAGTTAGTGACACATTTGGCAAGACCTATGCTACTAGAACCAGGATAAGCACTGAGAACTCTGGAAAACATTCCATAGTGTTTGGTGGGGGACCCCAGACCCATTACCTGAGACCAGCTAAGAAATTCTAAACTGTTTCCTCCCCACATAAGTGCCAGTGGGATTTTTGGTTGACAAGTTCCATTTAGAAATGAGCCCAAAGTTACCTATCTTCTATGCATAACATCAGAAATACATAAAAACCTGTTTTTTTTTTTTTTTTTACAAGCCAGAAAATTCCCACTATGCTTTATAATGGTAGATCAAGGCAAAGAACCTTCAGCATCTTTCATAAAACCCTTCCCAGCCCCCAGCTCTTGCTGCCTATATTTCACATGTTTCTGTGAAGTCCTTCCTGTGCGTAAGCTACCAAATTAGGGGCTGGGTTGGGAGGATTGACACAAAGATGGATGACAAGTCTCACTGACTCCGAGGTATTCTTCCTCTAGTTAGCAATTTAACTTTGGGGCCATTTCAGAAGACTGACTGCAGTACCAGACACATCCCTCCCTTTCCAGGTAGTGGACTAGGGAACATTCTATAGGCCACGTGGATATGATTCTTAATCCTAGAGATTAAGTACCACATTTTTTTAAAATGGAATGCCAACCAGGAATGAAAAGTCAGTCTCTCTTGCTAAACAGTTTGCATGAATGACTTCCATAAGAGCTAATCTATTGATTTTTTAAAAACAAGACTCCACTTGTCTCTTTCATCTGGATATATAGCTGGGAGGTGCTGTTGGTAAAGCAACCGATTTGAGAAATAATTTCCTTTTCATGATTTGAATAAATATATTTTGACAGCTTTTACCAATAATGGCTGCAGTGTTCGGTACAAAGGTAAAACACAGATGATACTTTAAACCCCAGCTGAGTTGGACACTGTTTTCTCAGTGCAAAGCTAGCTGTCAGTTGTGTGAAATACAAGGAAGGATTCTATATGTCTTGTTAAGTCATCAAACTGACATCAAATGTTGGACATTGCAACATTTATTTCACAGAACACAACTTCCAGTTGATATTGTCTCTTATACAAAAATCTCTTATTCTGTAGCATTTTTCTATTGCTTGTTTAACCAGTCAAATGTAGTCAGATTCAGCATGGCTCACTGAAAACACTTGGATTAGGATGTAGGAAATATAGGCTCTATTCCCAATAGTCCCCCTAAATTATTGTGTATATTAGGCAAAACTCACTCTCCTCACCTGTAAAATGGGTGCAGTAAAACCTGTCATATCAATCTTTTGTTTCGAGTGATGAAATGCATTATCTTTTGTAGCATTTAACATAATTCTAAGTTAGACATTTATTTGTGTAGTTATATGGACTATAAGCTCCATGAGCACTGCTTTATTCACCCCATGTCTTCAGTGCCTTGACAACATGCTTGTCCCATGGTAGGCCCAGAAAGATAACACACTAGATATACGCATGAACATCAAACATTGACAGGAATCCAAGATTAAGTAGAGAGATGAGATGTATCTCATGAGTCAGTTTTTTTTTGTGTGTGTGTGTGTGCTAACTTAAAAACACATCTTGAACTAGTTTAAATAATAAACAAATTTATTGGACCCTTAACCTAACTATACAAAGGGCAAGATTGGAAGTTGGCCTCAGGTACTCAATTACTACCCCCCCCCCCCACCTCGCCCCAGTCTCTGTATTTCTTGTTCCTGTTTGACTTAACTCTTTAATGCAGACAGGTTTTTCTGTGGGGAAGAGAACATGGATATGGGGAGCCCTAGATCCACAACTTCTTAGTGTTTCCCACCAGGAAAACCCCAGGGAGGGATTTGATACTTCCTTGGGTCATAGCCCATCCTTTGTCAATGTTGCATCTCTCCTTACTGTGACCAAGAGGATGGAACCATTACTAGTCCATCTTAGAGCTGCTGAAGATTGGATTTGTTGCCAGAAGGTTTGCGGAGAGGTCCTGGGCCTGGGAGTTAGAGACAATTGCCACCATACATTGTGAATTCTTCTAATGGTCAGGATTGGAACCTTGATATTTTTGCCTCCTGGCAGAGCTCAGGTTCTTCAGCAACCCCAGAGCAGAGGTGGCTTTACCTGTGCACAAGTCGCAGTCAGCCTCTTGAAATTCATTGAAAGGAGTCATTCTTTGGGTTAGGACAGTAGTCCTCAGAAACTTATATAAAGAGTCAGTCTTATAATTTATGGTGTCAGTAGATATCAACACTAACCCAAATGTTGTTCTCCCTTATTTCTAGGTGGAGACTTTGGGCATAAAAAGACAATGAGGATCCTTCCTGGTGGCAGTTGAAATAATAAGTGAGGTATAAAAGATGACATATTTCCACCAATCTACTATAGCCCAGTTAAATGTCACTTCTTCTCTGAAGCCTTTCACTGTCTATGAGGACTAATAAAGTTTTATTTATAGAATTATTATGATAATTTAGTGAGATAATATGTATGACTCATTTAGAATGACACTGGCCACATTGTAAACATTCAATAAATTTTAGCTGTTATTATTGTGATAGGACAAGAGAGAGAATATAGGCATGGTGGCTATGAAAAGCAGATGTAACAGCCTCCCTATGACCTGGGTCTGTACGTATTATTTTACTTGATACATGTAACTGTTGCTATAAGAGTTTGCCTGGGAATGAACCATAGAGTGGAAATTTTTGGTCCAAAATCACTGCTGGGCGTGATTATTGCATGCATGGCTATTTTTTTACATGGGTTTCAACAACACCTTTATGAAATTTAATTACTGGTTCTAACATCTTTTGCATAAGATTTGCTGGTAGAGCTTGTTTAAAATGTGGTTTTTCTCAGTCTCCTGAGAGATTCTGACTTGTAGGTCTGGGAGAGAGGCCCAGGAATGTCCATTTTAAATCGCATCATTAATGATTCTCTTGCAGGTGGTTTCATGGACCATGGTTGGAGAAACACTGAGCCAGAGAGGTAGGAATGAGCAAATGAGTCAGAGAGGTAGGGATGGGCAAATGGGCAGCACTTATTCTGAAATGCCCTCAACAGGAGGGAACTCCAGCATGTTTCCCTAGTGTGCCAATCAAGCTGTCACCTAAATGTGAAGCATCTTCTGGGCCAGTGACAGGGTCACAGCTCTGTCAAGCCCCAAACTCAGCACCCATCCCCTATTGTGCTGCCCATTTGAAAGGAGATGGCAGTAGGGGGAAGCCTGGGGGAGCAGAAGCCCCACAGAATGAATGCCTTTGTGGGCCTCATGGTGGACACTCCCTCAGGTTCTTATCCTCCAGTATGAGAGATTTCCAGGCAGGCTCAGGAAGAGATTTTCAACCATCGGATGCAATCCTGAAGACCCTGCCCATTGGGCTGGAGTTCGTGCGTATTAAGGCAGCCTGTCAGAGGAACATGCATTACCAACTCTTATGCTTTTGTATTAAGCATTATGTCTCATCTTTACAGTCAGATTAATGGAGATTAGTGGTTCCACTTAAGAGTTTAAACATTGTGCTGACCCACATTGTCAAGCTATCATACCGTAGCGATATATGTTCAAGGGCTGGACCAGCTGGTAGCGAGTGGAGGAGGGGGAGGTCTACATTTTTACAGATTGATTTTATTAATTGTCTTGTGTAAGAAAGCTGGGTGTCTTTTTTATACATAATGCATATATGGCACTCCCCCTACTTTTCAAATACTTTAATGCCCAGCAGCCCTGTCTGGTGATGCTCCTTGGCTAAGAGGACATTTAATAATCAATGGTCACTGTGCTTGCCTCCTCTTGGATTCTGTGGGTGGAGCCTAGTCCCTGAAGTCTCAAGTGGTTTCATTAATGTGTTTTATCCATGCAAAGGATAAAAATAAATCTCTCAAAAGCTCTTAGAAACCTGTCACCCTGTATGTAAGAGGAAAAAGGAGGATGGCTGTTAATTAACAAACTTAAGCCATCTCCGAAGGAGCACGCAGCCGTGATCCAGAGAACAGAGGAACCAAATCTAGTCTTCCTGTAAGGTCAATTGCTTTTTATTCATGGATGGATATAGAACTGAAAACTTTATGTTTTAGTTCTGGCTGCTATAACAAAATACAATAGACTTGGTGACTTAAACAGTAGACATTTATTTTACATAGTTAGAGAGGATGAGAAGGCCAAGATCAAGGCATTGGCAGATTTCGTGTCTGGTGAGACCTCTGTTCCTGGTTTGCAGATGGGTGTCTTCTGGTTCTGTTCTCACATGTCCTTTCCTGGTGTATGCACATGAGTATGGGGATGGGGAGAAAGAGATCTTCTTTCTCTTCTTCTGTTCATAAGGGTGTTAATCCCATAATGAGGACCTTACCCTCATGACCTCAACTAGCCCCAATCACTTCCCAAAAGCCCCACCTCCATCACAGCGGGGATTAGTTACCACAAATGAATTGGGGAAGGGGCACAATTTAGCTCATAGACCACTGTGGCTATTAAAAAGTTAAAGAGGAAGTCACATATGGATTTTACTTTAAAGCAAAGTATCTATTTTTCTTCGTAAGTGTACTCAGGGCTGGTACGGTATTCTTTCGCATATCCTCAAAGTGGAAGAACTTGGTGTGAAACAGTTAAAACTTATTTGGAAACCAATCTGGTGAATAAATGAGTTATTAAGCTGGCCAAGGGCATGTTAGGCTAAAGACAAGATAATGTGACTGATTTTGTTCTGTGACCAGCTGGAGCCAGAGGTTATCAAGAAAGGAAGCCCCCAGATGCTTGGCATAATGGTAGCATCAACAGATACAAAGATTAGTATGGAGCAGAAGGGATCAGGATTTGGTGGAGGGAGGGGTGGGCTTAAGTTGAAAATGCTTTGACCACCCCCTTTCCTGAGTCCCATTGTGAATCACTGGTCTTCACTGTCAAAGGGACGTCCTGGAAGATGAGCATGCATTTTATATTCAAGAATATTTGTTCTAAGAAATTTTCTCCTTACCTTACAACCATACATGTATATATATGACATGGAAGAATTCTTTTAAAAAGTGGCTTCTCTCCTTCATGCTCTTCTAGGAGTATTTCAAATGTCTTCAGAGTTTCATCTTTCAAAAAAATTCCCCCTAAACTCTGCATATAAAATAAACTATTATTTAACTATAACAATACCAACTAATTCTCCTACAAATGCTGATGATGTCAATAGCATTTTAGAGTGAGGTAGGTGTTATTATATTTTCTCATGTTATAGAGAGTTTAGCCTTAATTGATAGGCTTAAGTAATTGAAGCTGTGACTGGATAGACTTTCTTTATCACCAAACCTTTGCTTCTGGAATTTTGCCTAGAGGGTGGCGGCAGGCAGCAGGACCCCAAATTGCTTTTCGGTAGCATAACTACTATTGAATCAAGATTAAAGCATTTCCATCTCCCTAAAAATTATCCTGTGTCTTGTTGTATCATCCTTTCCTCTAGCCCCATAGCCCAAGGCAACCAGTGATCTACTTTCTGTCTCTATAATTTTGCATTTTCTAGAACTTCATGTAGACTTTTATGCTTTGCTTCTTTCACTCAGTGTAATGCTTTTTGAGATTCATTTGTGTTGTTTTGTGGATCAGTATTTTGATCTTTTTTATTGCTGTGGATGTCTGTGACGCGATATTCTAGCGTCTGCATCGTTTAGAGCTGTGACTCAGAACATGGCGCGTTCCTAGAAGCCGCTTTCGGCATCAGTGGGCGGTGGTGCGTGGACTTGCAAGCGTGGGGCGCGGGACCAACCGACGCCACTTCGTGTTGGACAGTGGAAGCTGGAGAGCCGGGCTATTCGGACTGAGCCAATTGGTTTCCACGGATCTCAATAGTGCCAGCACTGTTGTTCTTCAAGTCTTAACTCAGGCCACCAGTCAGGATACTGCTGTGTTAAAGCCAGCTGAGGAGCAGTTGAAACAGTGGGAAACACAGCCAGGTTTTTATTCAGTGTTGCTGGTAAGTTGCTTAAAAATAGTTATTATTTTAATAAAATGAAACACTATTCTATTGTTTTAAAAACCTACTTGTGTTGGTGGTTTACTTAGTGAAACTGATCCAAATGTTTGGCTGCCATTGCACTGCCATTTACTAATTCGAGGCATGGCACTTGGAGGACATTTAAGAGATGTTTATTGTCGGGTGAGTATACCCAAGCAGGGTATTGGTAGTATCTGCTTAGAAGGTTACACTGCCAGTTTTCTATTTTAGCCTGTAAATGCTGCCCTCAAGACTGTAAAGGAGGAAAGAGGAAGGACATCTCTAAAATCAGAGAAGGAAAACTCTGACCCCAAAAAACCTCCGCTGCCTTGCGGCATACCTCTTCAGGGGAAAGGCTAAGGGAGTAAACCCCGACAGAAAATCCGGAGCCGGAGTCCCTAAGGCGGTTTGACATTGTAGTCAACACCGGCAACTCCTGCGGCGCACCTGAAGCCAAGCTGTATTGACTTTGTCTCTCCCTTGGACCCTTCAGCTGCGAAGAGAGGGGGGGTCTGCTGCATGGGCAACAGCAGACCCTCCATATCACCCTGCCCAGGCTCTGTAGCTTCAGTTTCACTTGAGAGGACACTCCAGCGTCATCGCAAGATGTCGACTCAACACGGGAGGAGACAGATACCGGTTATAAGCTCATCCGATTGGCGAAGGAAACGAGCGCCAGGGGTCTCCTCTGACGGTGGGAGAGGTCATCGCACCTCACTGGACAGCTACCGTCTCGCCATGGCTCGCCTGCCCCACTGGGTGCGTGGGGATCAGAGAGGCGCCTCTCGAAAAGTGGGCCACAAAACACCCGCACCAGTTAATTCCAAGCAAACAACAAGAAAGAAGCCTCCGGCTCTTCGCCTCGCTAGCTGGAACATCAGGACCATGTGCCCCGGACTTACTGCAGACCTTCCGTGGATCAATGGTGCCAGGAAAACCGCTGTCATCGATAGGGAACTGGCACGACTAAACATCGACATTGCGGCTCTACAGGAGACCCGGTTGGCCGACAACGGAACTATCAGAGAAACCAACTACACCTTCTACTGGCAAGGGAAGTCTCCGGACCAACCAAGACAGCACGGTGTTGGGTTCGCTGTGAAGAACACGCTTGTTAACTCCATAGAGCCACCCACAGGAGGCACAGAGAGATTACTTACCCTCCGATTGTCAACAACTTTCGGCCCAGTCAGCATTCTTAGCGCGTATGCTCCAACCCTCTGCGCCACCACCGAAGAGAAAGAACAGTTCTACCATGCACTGGACGAAGCGTTATCCAAGATTCCCAGAAGTAATGCTCTCTATCTCCTTGGAGACTTCAACGCAAGAGTAGGAGCCGACCACATGGCCTGGCCCACCTGCCTTGGAAACTTTGGGAGAGGAAAGATCAATGAGAATGGTCAGCGACTGCTTGAGCTTTTGTGTCACCACGGCCTGTGCGTGACAAACACATTCTTCAAGTGCAAAGAGATCCACCAGGTGTCATGGAGGCACCCCCGCTCCCGCCATTGGCACCAGCTTGACCTCGTCATCACCAGAAGAACGGATATTGGCAGCACCCTCCTCACCCGCAGCTACCACAGTGCAGACTGCGACACGGACCATGCCCTCGTGGTAAGCAAGGTGCGCATAATGCCGAAGAGGTTGCACCACTCCAAGATGAAGGGTCGCCCACGCATCAACACCAGTTGTGCCAGCAACCCAGTTAAGACCCAGCAATTCATCAACAAGATGGAAGATGCACTCAGCGAGGGAGTGGCGGCAGATGACATTATCGAATCCAATTGGCTAGTCTCCGCGACGCCATATACAACTCCGCCATTATTGCTTACGGGAAGAAAGAGCGGAAGAACGCTGACTGGTACGAGGCTCACTGGGAAGAAATGGAACCCGTGATCGAGGCTAAGAGGAAGGCCCTACTGGCTTACAAGGCCACGCCCACTCCCAGTACACTTCAAGCTCTACGGGCTGCCAGGAACAAAGTCCAGAAGACCGCCCGCCACTGTGCCAACACCTATTGGCTAAACCTGTGCAGAAGCATTCAGGAAGCCGCCGATATAGGCAACGCACGAGGAATGTATGAGGGTATCAAGAAGGCAACAGGCCCAATCCCCTCCAAGATCGCCCCCCTTAAGTCCAAGACAGGTGAGGTCATCACTGACCAGGAACAGCAAATGCGGCGGTGGACCGAGCACTACCTCGAGCTGTACGCAACGAAGAACACCGTAACAGACACTGCTCTTAACGCCATTCCAGACCTACCAGTCATGGAGGAGCTAGACACCCCACCTACTGCGGCAGAGCTCGGCAAAGCCATCGACCGCCTCGCTTGCGGGAAAGCACCAGGAAGCGACGGAATCCCTCCAGAAATCCTAAAGAGCGGGAAACCAGTCCTGCTACAGCCGCTCCACCATCTACTCTGTCGCTGCTGGAAGGAGGGTTACGTCCCCCAGGATATGAGAGACGCCAACATTATCACCATGTACAAGAACAAAGGAGACCGCAGCGACTGCAACAACTACCGGGGCATCTCTCTCCTCAGCGTCGTCGGCAAAGTATTCGCCCGGGTCGCTCTTGCCCGCCTGCAGACCCTTGCTTCCCGCATCTACCCAGAGTCCCAGTGTGGCTTCAGAGCTGGCCGCTCAACAGTGGACATGATCTTCTCCCTACGCCAGCTGCAGGAGAAGTGTCACGAGCAGCATAAACCACTCTACCTCGCCTTTATTGACCTCACGAAGGCGTTTGATCTGGTCAGTCGAAGCGGACTCTTCAGCTTGCTACGGAAGATTGGCTGTCCACCACATCTGCTTGCTGTGGTCATGTCCTTTCACGACAACATGCACAGCACGGTGTCCTACAACGGCGCAACCTCTGAGGCCTTCCCAGTGAGCAGCGGAGTAAAGCAGGGCTGCGTCCTCGCGCCTACGCTGTTCGGAATCTTCTTCTCCATGCTCCTCCAATACGCCTTTAAGGACTGCAGCGAGGGTGTCTTCATTCACACCAGATCCGATGGCAAGCTCTACAACCTGGCCCGTCTACGAGCCAAGACCAAAGTCAAAGAGGTGCTCATCCGTGAGATGCTCTTCGCTGACGACGCAGCTTTGACGTCACACTCCGAAGAGGGACTCCAGCAGCTAGTCACTTGCCTTTCCCATGCATGCAAGGAGTTCGGACTAGCCATCAGCCTGACGAAGACGAATGTTATGGCTCAAGGCACGGGGACTCCCCCATGCATCACCATCGACGGATACACCCTGGAGGTTGTCAATGACTTCACTTACCTCGGGTCCACCATCTCGAGCTCTCTGTCAGTCGACTTGGAGGTCAACCGGAGAATCGCCAGGGCAGCCACAGTTATGGCCAGACTGAACCGGCGAGCGTGGAACAATTCCAGCCTCACTGAGAAAACCAGACTGCGCATCTACCAAGCCTGCGTACTCAGCACTCTCCTCTATGGCAGCGAGACGTGGACCACCTACGCAAGGCACGAAAGGAAACTCAACAGCTTCCACATGAGGTGCCTCCGACGCGTCCTGCATGTCGCCTGGCAGGATAAGGTCCCCAACACCGAGGTGCTGAAGCGAGCCAATATGAGCAGTTTGCATGCAGTTCTTAGCGAGAGACGCCTCAGGTGGCTCGGCCATGTCAAAAGAATGGATGCAGGCCGTATCCCCAAAGACCTCCTCTACGGCGAGCTAGCAGAAGGCAAGAGGATGACAGGGCGCCCAAAACTGCGGTTCAAAGACATCTGCAAAAAGGACATGACACGATGCTCCATCAATCTCAACACATGGGAAGTTCAAGCAGACGACCGCCTAGCCTGGAGGCTCGTGGTCAGGCAAGGTACGTCACGCGCGGAGGCTGCGCGCAACGAGGAGGCGGTCCAGAAAAGATCGAGGCGGAAGCAGCGTCAGCAGCAGCAACAACAGCCATCTGCCTTCACCTGTAACAAGTGCGGCAGGGATTGTCACTCCCGAATCGGACTGCACAGCCATTCTCGGCGGTGCAGATAGACTCTCAGGAAGCTACGCCATCGTCTCTCGAGACGGACGGCTGCCGACGACGATAGAGGAAGAATCTAAGATTCAGGATGAGGGGAAACTGCTTGGCAAAGACCACATAATCGGTAAGTTAGCAGAGTCAGAATTTGTCTCTTGATGTCATTAAAAATTTCCTTTTCAGGAGTGAGGGCATTTCCTGCCAAGTGCAAATTTTGTGTTTAAATCCTCCTTCATGGTTAGAGATGTTCCTGGACTGATGCTGATGAATCTTGGAGGCAGGGGAGAGGGGGTGTCTTTCGAGGTGACCAGTGGGCATGATTCTGGGGTCAGTGGGCTGGGAGGAAAATCTTATGCCCAGTATTACTCTAAGGCATGTGATTTAAACCTTCATTTTCTTCCTTCTTCATAGTCTGAGGAGTTCTAAAAATCCAAGTAACCTTTGGTTGAAAAATTCAGACACTAAAGTGGCCCAAGAACCTGTCCAGAGTGGGCTTGGTTCCCCATCCTGATCCCATTCTGGGCCCTCCTGGGAGTGCAGATCTTTCCCCACCCCACTTCTGACCACCCAAGTGTCCAGCTCCCGGGGGGATGCTTCCTGACTCACTGTAGCAGGGGAGTCAGGATGCTTCCAGCCCTAGGTGATATGGCTGCGTCTAGATGTGCTTAACAAATTGCCTGTTCACTCAATTACATTTTATTTAATCATCTGTAATCATATAAATTATGCCTGATGGTAGTAAATGTTCATGTCAGTTCCTAATTACAGATTGATTAATTGGCTGGGGTGATATGTATAACTACTTATATAAGAATATATGAAGATGATGATAAATTAGGGCTGGTGATACTGAGCCCAGGAACATGGAACATTTCCAATTACATCCCATTTTTGGGGGGTGGGGAAACCATTACCCCTTCCCTGTCTCATTCTTGTCAGATGCCTCCAGGAGGCATCTGGTTGGTTGTTTTTAGCAACATCTGAGTCAAAAAACATTTATTATTATTTAGTTAGTGTATGTGTGAGTCTGTAACATTTTTGCCATGCCATGCTCTTCTTTCTTGGCTATTGGCAGAGATGAATAATGACAAGCTCATTAAGTTCAGTTGGGTTCATTATAGTCTGCTGGGCCCAGAAAGTTTCCAAGGTTGGAATTGGCCTGGAGAGCAGGAATCCAGAGAGCAAAGAGTTGAGGGGACTTTATCAGTGTCTATGAAATGATTCCCTATTAGGTGATTTCATCTTTGTGTTCCCTTGAAAGTTAGAGTGTCACATGGTTCAGATGTATCTTACAGTTTTTCTCTAGTGACATTAGACTTTTGTGGGTGTCTTTAAGGCAACTTGCGCAGGATGTGAAATTATAAGTCCTCAGCTTTCAAGAATATAATTTAATTAGAATGCAGCTGGCTTCTATCACCTTTGCTTCCCCTCCCACTCATACCTGGAGCTAAAGGTAAATATGAGGCACCATACGGTAAGCCAAGTGAGGAGGAGAGAGGGAGAAGAATAATCCAGCAGTGGACCCTGGTTTTAGGGAAGGGCCTTGAGACTTCATCTCAGGTTTCTTGCTTCCTGAGAAGTGATGGGCAAAAAAGCCTGTGGGTGTTACATGCTTGAAGACACAGCATCCCAGGGTATTGTTACTGGAGGACACCATCAGCGGACATTTCTCCTTGACAAATGAGCTACAGTAGGGGCTCCTTCCATTTACTTTATTAGCTGAAGTTTCCCAATGGACTTTTCCTTAGGTCCCATTGGTGAAGATTGGCTCAATTGTTCACCTTAAACCAGTCGTGTCAAAGGGACTGAGACAACTGTGATTGGCCTAGATCAATCATGATTGACTCTTTGGTGGCCTGGGGAAGGAGGGTCATCTTTCCTGAATATATGGCCTGATAGAGGGTGACACTTGAACAAAATTGAGGATATTGGCCACCAAGAAGTAAGTGTGTGTATGTGTGTGTGACTGAGGAAGAATGAGAGAGAAAGAGAGAGAGAGAGAGAGAGAGAGAGAGAGAGAGAGAGAGAGAGAGAGAGAGAGAAAGAGAAGTTGGTTAGCAGCAACTGGCTGTTTGTTTAGTGGGCAGCCAGCAGTGTCTGCTCTGGGAAAATCACATAAAGACCCTGGAAACATAGGAACCATGAATATCCCATATCAGATGGATAGGAACAAAAATCCAAATGCCTCAGAAGAAAAACACAATAAATAAGGCATATCCTCCAAATGACTTGGCTTTTATTCAGTTCTTCTCCTTTTGCTCTTCATAATAATATCTGGCAGGAACAGATGACTTTCTCAACTTTATTCTGTATATCACTTGGGAATGTCAAATGGTTGACCTATTAAAGAAATCATGCTACTGTGTTTGTGATCTAGATGGGACGTGTGCAGGACACTTGTTAGTAGTCTACCCAGCATTCATTCTATCTATTCCTTCTTTCAAACTGAACCCTGATCGGCACAAACTTCAGCTTCAGAGGAAAATCTTCATGGCTCTGAGCCACTAGAAACTGGTAGTCCCTGGCAGTGGTTACAGGTCCGAGGATGGGCAAGGTGGTTACATGCCCAATCAGACTGAAGGCAAGGACTCGAGTCCTATCGAGGGAAGAAGTTCTTTACCTCCTGCTGGATGGGAACAAGGAAGCATGTAGCCCTGGTTGCCACTGGCAGCCCTGCTGTGAACATGAGGGCAACAAACATTAAACTGAGTGAGACAGAGCTGAGACAGGGAGAGAAATGAGGGCCTCGATGACATCACTGAGCCAAACCTGTAACTACCTCCTTTGACTTCGCTAAGTTAGGTGACAACTTTCCTTATGACTTAAGGCAATGTGAATTGAGTTTTTTTTTTTTTTTTGGTTACTTGCAGCTGAAAGCATTCTTCTTACTGAAATAGGCATCCATTATCAGCTTCTTTTACAGATGAAGGAACTGAACAGGAAAAAATAAGTGAACTGCCTCAGGTCCTATAGTCAAGAGAGTGAAGGAAGAATAGAGGCCCAGTCTTTGACCCTGAGCTGGCTTTTTCATTCCATCTAATTTCCTCCTATAACAAGGACTACTTCTCAGTGATCAGAGTTATCTTGAGTTGATCAGAGGAAGTTGAGAGAAAGGGTAAAATGTTTCCTAGGAGCCCCAGTAGGAATGGCCTGAGAAATCTAATTCTCCCTGGGTTGACTGCTGGTTGCCATCTGGACAGATAATTATTACCCTGCCCTGTCTTTGTTTAATGGGTTTTGTAGTGGGAACAATGGATTCCAATGAATTGTGCTGGTAAACAATATCTTCTGCTTCCTGGGGGAAATTTACAAAACAAAGGATGAGTGCCCCCACCCCCAAGACGGAGGGAGCAGGATGGAGAAGGGAATAGAGTCAACAGCTATGGCAACAGGCACCTCTGAGGTTGGTCATGGGGAAAGGTCAGGCTTGTGTGGAACCAGCACTGTTTAAAAGAGGGTGAAGAGATTCGTCAAAGAACATGTATGAAGGACCCATGGACAGAGACAACAGTCTGGAGATTGACTATGGAAGCGGGTAAGGGGTCAGGCTGGGTGGAGGGGGTGAAGGGGAAAAACTGGGACAACTGTAACAGCATAAATAATAAAAAAATATTAACCTAAAAACAAAAACAAAACAAACGAACAAAAAAAGAACCAGCATCCAGGAGCATTGCCAGCTCCTGTCCTGAGAGACCACACCACTCCATCCCTGACATTCCATCAGCTCCGGACAGGAACTCGCTGATAGATTCCCTGTTGCAGAGAAGCTGGTCTGTGCTGCAGGCCCGACCACAGCCTGGGCGGGTCCACAGGGAGCTCTGGAGCTGAGAGATGGCTCCTTGGGGTTGTCCTACATTGGGCTGAAATAGCCTGGCCTCTATAGTCTTGTCTTCATCAGTCACTGGATGTGGGGTGGCCCTGGAAGGGCATGACTTTGAGCAAGGCAGTTCTCTGCAGCTGAGGGCAGCCTGAGGGGCTGACAGCCGGACTGGCTGCTGACCTCGCTCCTGGCGGCTCAGGCTGCCAGTCCTTCCTGAAGAGGGACCTGGGTGCTGTGTCTCTGTGCCCATCCCATTTTACCTCCGCTCCGCACCATTCATTGAGAATCTACCATTCTTGATTTCTTCTCTGGAGACCAATGGCTCCCCTTTCTTTTTCATTCATGAGGATACCTCAGGAGAAGGAGCACGTTGAACAGGGAGACTCTTTACAGCATCGTGGTCTATATTCATGCCAACTGTGAGCCTATGTGGTGTGGGGAATGCTCAGTAGCTAACAGCCAAACCTTAAGGCTTAGGGACTACCTCTCAGTTTCAGAAGTAGGGCCTGTCAAGTGGGGAGGCAGATCCGGCCTTTTAAGGATGGCCCATCAACATGAGTGTTGACTAACCCCCGCCTGTGGTGTGAGTCAGCTGCAGAGCCTGACTTTGCCTCGTTTTCCTCACCTGTAAATCTCAGATGATATCACCTTTTCTGTTGCTTATATAACACTATGGTGAAGGTGAATATAGTCACTAATATGAAAACAAATATTTAAAAGATCTACCGAATTATGGGATAGTGCCACTATCATGTTTGTTCTTATAGAAGTGGCTTATGAATTGTGTATAAGCCATGGCCCGCATACTGTGGCCCCATCCTAAAAAAGGCAAATGCAAAATGAAAAGCACATGACTCAGGGAAAATGACCTTTCCCCTGTGCACTACTTCCCCCTGGAGAAGAATCCTATGCCTTCTTCCCTAGAAGGCCCAGATGAAATCTCACCTCTCTGTGCTCCTTCATTCCTGGGGTGTGAATAGCATGTGCAAAGGCCCTGAGGCAGGCCCTTGTTGGTGGTTTTAAAGTATGGCAAGGAGACCAGTCTGGGCAGGGTGGGAGAGGATGGTAGATAGGAGATGATTAGAGAGATAGTGAGGGGAGGGCGATGAGAGTGACACATACCAAAGAGGGCCTTATAGCCCTAGCAAGGACTCTGGCTTTTGCTCTGAGTGAGATGGGGAGCCATGGCAGGGCTCTGGGCTGAGGAGTGACATGACCTGACTTAGGGTTAAAAGGATCCATCTGTGATGAGTGAAGAGACTATAGAAGGCAAAGGGTGGAGTCAGGGACATCAGTAAGGGGTCTGTTGGAGTAACTCAGGCAAGAGGTGAGGGTGGCTTGGACTAGGGTGGTAGCAATGGAGGTGGCAGGAAGTGGTTGGGTTCTGGAAGCATCCAAGGGTAATAAATAGTAAGAATTAATGACAAATGTGAAAACTGGTCCAGAGAGTGATTTGCATCAAAAAGGAGTGATCGGCCTATAGCTGTACAGCTAAGTAAGGGAAGACCAGGACCAGAAAAGCCTGGAAGAAAGCTGACTTCAGTGTCTGAACCATGCCTTTCTGTGGATGTGATGTGCCTGCCAGCTCATGGGTATGTGCGCGCGTGTGTGTGAGCCTCATGGTGTGTGGATGTGTACTTGTGCCAGTGTGTGGGGGGATGGGTGGCCTGGGCTGGAGCAAGTGGAAGCAGCAGGAGAGGAGAGCTGCAAGTCGCTGGCTGCCTCTGGCCCCTGCATAAGTGACTATTTTGTGCCTGTCTCCCTGTCCATCCTGCTCATGCCTCCTGGCACCTTCCAAGCCCAGCTCCTTGCAAGCCAGGCCCTGCTGATCCCTGGGTCCAGGTTAATCTGGCTTTCATGACGCAGCCCTTCCCCCTTCTGCTCTGACAATGGAGAGGCAAGATTGAGCCCTTAGGGCATCAGTCTGACTCCTCTTTTTTCTTTTCTTTTTTAAACATGTAATTCTCTAGGTCCAAGTCCCAGCTGACCAGCCCTGTGACTGGGCATCTCTTTGTGGCTTGGAGCTGGGATGACAGAGGGGGCGGAGGGAGAACATGGCTCACAGAAGATAGTGGGCAAGAACAATGATTTGGTGAAATGTCTTTGTGTGTCCCCAGAAGGAAGTGGACCCTCAATGATCACTTGGGAGAAACACTGAGGACACTAGAAAGGAAGAGGGGTTCCTGCTAGAATATTGAAAAGGCAATGCTGGGCCTTTCCTGGGACCCAGGACTGCTCCTTGTGGTCTTACGGGTGGGTCTCCCTGGTTCTGGCACTAGCCAGCTGTGACGTGTCGTTCAGGAGGTGCTTCCCGTGGTTAGCTGTCTTGGACATACTGTCTAGGAATTACACAGGCCTTTGGTGAGAGCTCTCATATCTCAGCATGAACTTGATATCCTTGGAGAGTCGATGGCATAAAGATACAAATGTGAGTTTCCTGTTATCATCCACGTATCAGAATGGACAGACACGTCAAGGACCATTCCCTTGATTGCCCCAAACCAGTGCTTCCTAACAAGGCTCATTACAATCACCTGGGGCACTTTTAAAATTTAAGTTTATTTAATATAAAAAATGTAAAAGCGATGAAGTGACAAATCTTCCCCATCCGCCATCAGCACATTTCTCCCCACTGTGTTACTACTGTGCTTCCATTGTATCCTCTTGGAGTGTTGCATAAAAACACATTTTAATATAGATTTCTTCACCCAGTTTTGGTACAAAGTGTAGCATACACTATATACATTGTTCCACAGTTCACTTTCCACTTAGCATATTTTGGATATTTTTGTATCGGTACATAGAGACTTTCATATTCTTTTTCTAGTTTCATGGTGTAGAGGTATGCGAGCCTTCAAGACATTCATTTTTAGAAAACTCCCTAGGTGATTCTAATATAGACATAACTCTAAACTAGTTGTCTAACTTACATAAACCATAAGCCAGGACAGTGTCCACCCTCTGCCTTTCCTATACAATATGGTAGTCTAAAAAATGTCCCCTACCTGGCCATGGTCCCTTCCCAGTCCCTGGGACCTGTGACTGCTATCCTATATGGCAAATGATGTGATCAAGTTAAGGATTTTGAGATGGGGAGATTATCTTGGTTTATCCCATGGGTCCTAAATGCAATCACAAGTATCCTCATAAGAGAGAAGTAGAGGGAGACTACAGACAGATGCAGAGAAGAAGGCCACGTGAAGACGGATGCAGAGATTGGAGTGATGGGGCCACAAGCCAAGGATGCTGGCAGCCACCAAAAACTGGAAGAGGAAAAAAACATTCATTTGTCCCCTCTCCCTACAAGGAGAGTTGCTGATGAATTCATTCCTTCTTAGTTGTAAAATCTCCCAAGCTGAGTGTTTTTGAGAGGAATCAAAACCTTAAAAGAGGAGTTTCAAGTTACAAACTTCCAGTTATAAAATATATTAGGCTTGGGGATGTAATATACAACACGGTGACTCTAGTTAACAATATTGTACTGAACATTTGAAAGTTGCTAAGAGAGTAAGTCTTAAAAGTTCTCATCACAAGAAAAATAGTTGTAACTATGTGTGGTAATGGTTGTTAATGAAACTTAATTGTAGTAATCATTTTGCAAAATATACTAATTATGTTGTACACCTGAAACTAATATAATGTTATATGTCAATTATATCTCAATTAAAAAAAGAGTTCCATAATATTAACATCGTATTGCAGGGAGGATGTTCCCTGCCATGTCAGTGGGTCTTAGTCATGCCAGTTTATGACCTTTCTGAGGCCAGCCTTTTGGAGATGGAGCCAGGGGACTGAATACGATTGGCAGGGGGAACTCAAGGTGCCATGTTTATAATATTTTTAAAAAGTTATGAATTCAGCCCACGATATGGTTGTTTACAGAGTTCCTCCTGTGTTTCCAGTAGTTTGCCTCCCACTCTTCTGTAGCGCCCACACTGCTTCTGCGTGGACACCTGCCACTGTATATGAGGATGGGATCTAACCATCCAGGCATCTGTTCCCCCAACAAACCCTTCAACACTACCAACACTGCTTTTCAAAAACCATGTCAACTGTAATTAGAAATATTTTTTCAGAGTCCTGAATGGCATGGCTCAGTTGGTTGAGTGTTATCCTGAAAAGTGGAAAGGCCACTGGTTTGATTCCCAGGCAGGGCACATAACTGGGTTGCGGGCCTAGTCCCTGGTTGGGGCGCATGTGAGAGGCAACCGATTGATGTTTCTCTCTCGCATCAATGTTTCTCTCCCTCTCTTTTGCCCTCCCTTCCCCTCTCTCTAAAAATAAATAAATAAAAATAAGTAATTAAAACAAAATTTTTTAAAAGAAATATTTCTACAGAGATCCATTTAACCCCTGAGGGAACAGCAGGTCTAAGTGGGGTTGCTAGATTAGTGACTCTCAGGCTCTTCCAACTTGGGGAGTCTGAGATCCTATGACAAATTCTTGGTTAAATGACTAAATGATGACTGGATAAGCATTTGGCCACTGCACAGGATTTCTTATTCAGCAGAATCAGTCATTGCTACATCAACAAAGCAGTGTTAGCAGGCCTGCAAGCCAAGGCATGGGCAAGGCCTCCTTTGTGTGCGCTGACCATCTATGCATCTTTTCCTTAAAATGACCCACAAGGTCAAGATCAAACCTTTTGGTGTGTGCAGTCTGGCCTCAACCTCCATTTGCTGCCGCCTCCCACACCTGTCCTTATCCTCCCCTCCTGACACTTCAGTCACTGCCTGTTCCTTCTCCGTCATGCTCTCTGCCTGCCAGTCATCCAGCTTCTGGCACAAGGTCTCCTTGACTTTTCAGTGACTCCTGCCTCCACATTCAACAGGACTTCCTTCCTTGCTGGCAGGTGGATCTGCTCCCCCAATGCTCTTTCCAGTTCCTGGCCTCTCCCCTAACTTCTGCTGCACTCACCCTGCCATGCACAGCCCAGCATGAGGTGATGCGTTTTGTAATCACACTGCTATTATCTGGCCCATCTCCTTGTGATCTGCACATGTGGGGCTTCCTCAGCTGGTGGCTTTGCCTCCCACGTGGATCCCTCCTCTCTCTGCTCTTCCAATAAGTCCTCAAGGGATTCCTTTTCCAGGAAGGTGGGCCTTACCATGTCAGCAGTGGGTAAGCTCTTCTTCCTCTCTACCTACTGACTTTCATTTGGTGTGTTTGTCTCCCATGCTGTCTAGTGACAGCTTTTGTGCTTCACTGAAGGCTCCTGTTGCATCATGTTTTCTATGGACTGAATTGTGTCATCTCACAAGTCACATGTTGAAACTCTATGTGACTGTATTTGGAGATAGAACTTTTGGGTCATAATTAAGGTTAGATGAGGCCACAAGAGTAGGGCCTTATAAGAAGAGGAAGAGAGAAAGATCTCTCTCTCTCTCTCTCTCTCTCTCTCTCTCTCTCTCTCTCTGAGCACACACCAAGGAAAGGCCATGTGAGCACAGAGTAAGAAGGTGGTCGTCTACAAGCCAGGAAGATAGTCCTCACCAGCACATGACCATGTTGACATCCTGATCTTGGACTTTCAGCTTCCAGAACTGTGAAGAAATGAATTTCTGTTGTTTAAGCCACCCAGTTTGCAGTATTTTGTTGCGACAGTCTGAGCAGATGAATACACCTCTTAGCCTATCATCTCTGTCTAAGAAATTGCCATCCTAGGCCGGAATGTTTTGTTAAAAACATTTTTTTGCTATTAATGTAACTTTATTACCATCTGTTGTTATAATTGTTCTATTTTATTGTTAGAAAATTTTGTTCCTCTCTTACTCTATCTGATTATACTTTATCACAGGTATGTATGTATAAGAAAAAATGGTATAAATAGTGTTCAGTATTATCCATGGTTTCGAGCATCCACTCAGAGATGCATTACCTCATAAGAATGTGGCTTGCCGAATGCTTACAAACTGAGGACACTCATGTGACCAGCATTTGGGTCAAGAAACAGCACCTCACGAGCATTTTGACAGCCTTCTCTGTGTCCCTTCCCAACCTCTGCCAGACCCTAGGGTAGCCATCATCCTGACGCCCAAGCCTAGATCTGTTTGGCCTGGCTTTGTGCTTTATCTAAATAGAATTCCATGGCATGCCCTCTCTCTCTGGCTTCCTTTGCTCAACATCTTGTTTGTGAAACTCATCTCTGTTGTGTGTGGTTGTAGATTATTCATTCTCATTGCTGTCCAAAAGTCCACTGTGGGAATATGCCACAATGTACTTATTTGTTCATTCTACTGCTGATGGGCATTTGGGGAGTTTCTGGTTTTAGCCATTACAAATAGTGCTGCTATGAATATTCTAGCACAGGTCTTTGGGTAAGCACGTGTGTTTCTATAGGGTCTATGCCACAGAGGGGAATTACTGAGTGACAGGAGATTCATCTGCTTTCGTGGTTACCATTGAACAGTTTTCCAAAGCAATTGAACTTCATTGCACTCTTACCAGATATGTGTGAGAAGAGCTATTTTTTAAATTCTCCTTTATGCCTGTGGCATAAAGGGATGAGTTGATATCGGGTATTCCAGAAACGCTCTCGATGAGAAGAGAATAAGGCTTTTCTTGGTGTTCAGGCGCTTAGTGGACCCAAGGGTACATGTGAGAGTCAACTAGGTGGGGTTGTTAGGAGCTACCATCCTTGGTGTCAGGACATTCAGGGACCCTCCTTAACTGTTGACAAAATGATCTTTTCTGTTTAAGTCCTGGTTGGTGAGGCTGAGGTCCTATCACTAACCCCTGCGTTCCATAATTACTTCATTAAACATTTGCAATGGAAGTTCATTCAATACAAGATTCTAAGTCCTAGAAAAATAATGGAAAAAAGAATGGGACTCTAGGCTGGGCTGGGAGAGAGTTACAGGGAGTGGGCACCCTCGCAGCATCAGATCCAGAATTTAAGTCTCCCCATCAATGATGAGCGCCATAGCTTTGGAAGGCTCTGGCAAATACTGGATGCCCAGCAATTGGGGATGTGTCTGAGAAGCTCCTTCTCTGCGTAGGACGCTGGGTCAGTTCCCCTTGCCACTGGAAGTCTCTGACATTCTGCGACGAGAAGCTGATATCCCAACATAGGTCTTTTTAAGAGGTTGAGATGTGGGATAAAAAAATAGATAAGCAAGAAATGGAGCAAGGAATGAATTTTGAGGATGCAGTATTATGAACAAAAGAAATGAGATGTTGGGAGCATGAATTCCAAGGATAAAGGCTCAATTGAACCTGGGAGGAGATATTAGTCTTGGGGTCAAAGCCAGAGGTGGGAGAATATGGAAGAATGCCACTCTCCTTAGAAATTTCAGGAAGTTCCATTGGTTGGTGCTCACTCTTGGGGGGCTTAGAAGCAACTCTGCCTGAGGCAGAGGATTGGACCAGATGATCTCTCAAGATTCCTTCTCTCCTGATGATTCTAGGAAGACATTTCTCACTGGCTTGACAGTCCTGAAATGTCTTTCCTTAATGGGGAATTTATCTGCCGAATTCAATTTAACTGTTGCATTGTATTTTGTACACATACCTGCCCTGGGGCAATGGTTACATTTTAAATAAATCAAATAAATCAATAAATATGATACGCCTCACTTTAATCATTCCATAATGCAAAAAATTATGATAATGCCACATTAAGTTGCAAATTAAGACATGCAAAAGTAAGGAAATGTGGAAATGAATGTTCTCCCAGCAACATTAACTCTCCTGCCTTGTGATGTGGTATAATAAAGTCTATATTTATATCTGCCTACCTAGCAGTCTCTCATTCAGCATGGGACGATGTGGGGGATCATTGCCATTAAGAATCTTAACTTTTGTGTCTGATGGCTTGTTGTAAATGTGCCATCTTAAATGAAGCATTAGCCTGTCTCCTGCCAGGGAGATAGAGGGTGCAGTGGTGGGAGCATGGGCTTTGAGCAAGGATGCCGGGTGGCTATGTACCCTGCCCAGTGTATTCACCTCTTTGGACTTCTGGTTTTTTCGGTTGTAATATGCAGTTTTAAAATGCAGATTAAAAACCCTGTGTGCCGCATCTAGACCTTTGTCCTCCCCACACGCCACACCAGCATCAAACTTTTAAATTTGCGTTATCGTGGTTCATTTATCATTTCACTTTCAAGTAAAAGGTTCTGTTGCTCAACAGTTTCCCAGTCATGGCTCTAGGCCTAATTTTACAGATAAGGAAGATCAGGGAGGTGAAGTCACATGCCCAAGATCACACAGCTGGTTAGGCTCAAGGAGACCTTCACGCCAGGCCACGACTCCCTCCCAGGCCGTCAACCTTCCGTTAACCTTGCCCTTGCCCCCGAATGAAAGCTGCCTTCTGGCTCGGGCCTGGCTCCTGGCTGGATGCAGAAGGCAGACTGGCTGTGTGCATGCAGGGCAGGGCGGCAAGGGGTGACGGGAATATCAGAGGTGTTGGAGTGAGGTGGACACCAGTTCCCGTCTCACCACTTGCTGCTTTGTTGCCTTGAATGATTTTGAATCTGTTTCTTCTTCTGTAAAATGGCGGAAGAGTATCCAACCTCTTAGAATCCAAAGGCACAATTTATGTAGAATGCCTGTCACAGTGTCCAGCTTCTTGCAGGCCCTAAAGAAACATTAGCTGACTTTTCAAAACATGCTTTGATTTGAAGAATGACTATGTTTCTCCAATTTCCCTTGAGCTGCCTCAAGATTTCACTATTGAAATTCCACCAATAGTGGTATATTGTAATAGGTTTAGCATTCTTCTCTTCTCACCAAACAATCTTGTTTCTTTTCACTTACAGATGACCTGAAAGAGAATCATACTTAAAGCCCCCAGCACCTTCAATGGCTCCCCACTGCCTGTGGGATTAAGTAAAAACACGTTAAGCTTCACAACCTGCCTGCCTACAAGCTAGGGCAATCCCGTACGCTCTCAACATGCCTTTGGCTCTCACATCTGTTTGTCCTCCCTCCTGGAACTCCCCCTCCTCCCTCTCTTCATTCTTGAACTCCCTTCTACACTGCCCTGCCTCTGCTTATCAAAATCCAGCCTGCCCTTCAAGGCCTTCAAGGCCCAATCTCCTCTATGATATTTTCTGATTGCCTTCAGAACAATGTACCATCCTCCAGCTTCTGCCCCTGAGGCCCCTTTTATGCTTCCTGAATGACTGTTGCTTTATTCTTCCATGTTATGCAGTGCGTTCCTGCACCATGAGGTCCATTGTTTCTTGAGAATGTGGATGACATCCTGCTTCTCTTTATTGCCTTTGCAATGATGATGCACATAGAGCTGTCCACACAGGATAAATACTGACTGAAACTAGAATTAAGTGTTACTAGCTCTAAGATCCTTCTATATTACAGGAGAGTCTGGGGTGGGAGGGATGTGCTGGGTGCACGAGGAAGAGGGCTGCACAGAGGAATAGGATAGGTTCTTCAAGGCCAAAATGAATGTTAAAGTCCAAGCTCTGGGGACAACAATTTTGCCAAAGGTGGGATCTGCAGAAATGGAGCCAAGAGCCTCACCAAAATCAACCAGGGCCTGGGAGAAAAGATCTTGGGTGTGTTGTTTGCATCTTCATTACTTCTCTACAATTCTTCGGAAACCCATCGGTGTAATTATCTGAGCCTCTCACCAGGGCCTGGAGTTTTTGAGTCTGAGGTTGGCATTATTTGAACTCAAACTGGGGAAAACGTCATTCATTTTTCCTGTTTGTTTTACTCAAAAAACTACTGAATTGGGTTCATAATCACACTTGGGCTGCACTCCAAGGAGCCTTGTGTTTATGGACCCCACTTCCTGCAATGGAGGAGGTGGGTGCCAGATTGGGGAGGTGACTTCCTGCTTTTTATAAGAATCAGGGGGAAGGATAGGAAGTTCACAGCAACACCAAGAAATGAGGCTTTCGGGGGGCAAAGTCAGAGCTGAAGGTGTCACCAGATATAAGATATACAATCTGTTCTTCAGGAACTTAGGCTGAGCTGGGACTTGGGTACCCAGCTCCATAGCAGGGACTTATTGGGTGCCAGTTATGAGCCCCAAAACATATTTTGACCAAATTGAGTCTCCAGTGCTGCCAGCTGCCCTCTTGGGTTGTCTTTGCCTTTTTGCCTAGTCCCTGGTACCCAGGCTGTGGGCCAAGCATGCACATGGATAGTGTGAGTGGGAGCTGTGAAGTCCCGTTTTCACATCCTTTTCAGCTCCAAACAGATCTCTGGGGGTGACCACAAATATAGATGACCCATTCTGAGTCATTCGTTATGCGAGGATCTTCTTGTGCTTTAATCATGAACTATTACAAAATTTCAGGAAAGGGCAGACTAGAAATGCTTTGTACCTACCCAGAATTAACACATGTTAACATTTGGTCATATTGGTTTCAGATCTTTCTTTTTTTAAGAAAGAGATCAGTCCTCTGGAGGGCAGAGCCACCCAAGTTGCCACTAGGTTCCTCTTTCAGGCCTAGGACTCTTCTGGTTGCCTCCCCCTCGGACAGACAGAGCTTTAGGGTGGGTCCCAGGAGATCAGTGCAGCCCCCGGGCGGCCCCAGCACTAACACCTCCCCCCACCAGCCGTTAGTGCCATTCCACTTGTTTTATCAAAGAAATCTCAGAGGCCAAACACCTTTGCTGCCATGATGTGGCTCAGGGGTCCCACTGCCATGCTGTTTGTCGGGTGCCCAAGAGAGGAGGCCGAGCTGTCAGAATGAGAGAGACGGAGAGGGAGCAGGGGAGAGCAGGAGTATCAGAATGAGTGATGTGCAATGTTCAGGGGTCAGCGCATTACAAAATGATTCTCGTTAATTATTTAGAGCTGCCATCCATTGCATGGCAGGTGTGGACAGCCAGGAAGGGATGTCTGCCTTTCTCTCTGAGTCACCGAGAAAGAAAAGGGCAGGGCAACCTTGGGTCAGCTTTATATGTCAGGTCTGGAGGTAGCTTCATCGTGGGGGTCCCTGGAAAGAGTGGAACCGGGCTCCACTGAGTAGAACTCCCCATCTTTGAGGCTGCTGGCATTCAATGCCATGGTGGTACTACTGACCCTTGGGCTCTGTATAGATAGAAGCCAAAGAGAGAAATCACCCCAATAATACAATCTAAAATAAGATAATGTCCAGGCAGCCTAATGCCATGCTTGGGTAGAATAAGCAGAAGGGTAGTAAGAACAAAGACTGTGTCTAGGAAAATATTGCCTCAACTTGCGAGGGAATACTTTTTCCTTCCCCTCCAGCTCTTCCTTTTTTGTGAAATACCTGCCTGTCTCCTCATGCCAGGTCTGACTGTTCTTTGTTGGCCCAGCACGGGCTGGCCTCCCCCAGCGTGACCTGCTTACCTGAGGATGGTCGCCCCTCCAGCGCTAGACGTCTGGCCTGGCAGCTTGGCCTTGAGTCTGAAAGGGTGCCCTCTGGCCTCTCCTGGTTCACCAGGGTCCTCTTGTCTCCCAAATGACAAGCCAGGCACACTGGTTGATGAGGGAGTGTTTTTTGTTTGTTTAGTTTTTTTTTTTCATCTTGATTTGAATGAGATTACTGTCAGAGAAGAACCAGAGAAGAAGATACTGAGGAGAACATAGAACTAAAAAGGTCTAAGAAAAAGCCATCCTGGACCAGAGGCAGCCGAGCTGAGTGGACAGCAGTATAGGCCTGGAGGCGAATGCACTGGGGGCAGGCCTGGCCCTGCTGAGGAAGAGGGGCATCACTTAGCCTGGTTTCCAGCCTCAGTTTTCCCATCTGGGAAGCGGGGCTACAACTAGTAGCTACTGTGAGAATGGGCATCACATTCCAACATGCACCTAAAAAGGGGGACACATTGTGACTGAACCCTGAGGGCACATTCCAACATGCATCTGAAAAGGGGGACACATTGTGACTGAACCCTGAGGGTGACCTGAGAACTTAAGCATACTTCTGAGGTCATGGAAATGCTGGAACATACTCCTGTGTCTTCTAGCTGCTGAAATATCTATCACTTGCTTGCCGAGTCAGAGAGACCTCATTTGTTCACAGTTCTTCATCTGCAAGAATGCTTTTGGGCTGCTTGGCTGGGAGTTTCAGCAATGACAATGGGGATGTCATTGCTTATTCTGAGCCACCAACTTTTGCCTCTCTGGGCTTCAGTTGCCTGACCAGTGAAATAAGGAGATAGTCTAAACTAGAATGTTAGCTCATTTCTAAAATATAATGATTGTAAGACTTCCTAGGATGAAGAGGTGCTTAAGATTTGCCCCCATGTGAAGAGGTTTTGAATTGGAGGAGTAGAGAGCTGGTGGGTACATTCTTGAGGTCCCTATTCAGCAACTCCCCTTCACCCCCCGCCCCCCACAGGGCTGCCCCTCGGCCCAGCATTTTCATCATGATTGCGCCCTCCTCCCGCTTCCAGGCTGCCTTCCCAGATTGGCCTCAGTGCTTTCTGCCTCCTTCTTTTCCTCTTCTGAGCCTAGACTGTTCCAGCATTTATAATTGGTTCTCTGCCTCCCTCAGATACCACCACACTGAGCTCAGCCAATTTGCATGCATCTCTTTCGCCCCTGTGCTGTCGGACCTGCCTCCCCTGCCATCCCTGCTTTCCCTCTCCCAGAACCTTGACTCCAGCCTATCCATCTTCCCGGAGTGCGGCTGGTCCTGGCGCTCCCCTTCCAGTGCATCCAGGGGCCAGGTGCTGTCGGGATGCACACACGGAGAGAATGAGATGCGCCCCCCTCCCTGGGTACAGGGAGGATAATGATCTGAGTGCTTCCCTCCCAGGGCATGATGAGAATCAGTGAGTTAATGCCCATAAAGTATTATAATTACTCCATGGAGTCATCTGATGGAGCGATGAGGAACTGGGCATCTGGCTCTCATTTACTTAGAGCTGGAGAATTCAGGCAGAAGCAGCAGCCTCAATACTTTTTTTTTTTTCTTTTTGTACCCACCATTCACCCCAATGCAGAGCAGTGCCTCCAAGCAGAGATGGACACCATCTAGTGAGGTATAAACTCACCAGAGTCGTGATTCATGAGACCTACGTCTGGACGGTTCATTACAGATAATCATGTTGTCCCCGCACCCCACCACCTTTGACAGGCCAGGAAGCAGGTTCTGAGCCCTCAGTGACATAATCTCCACCAGCCAGTTTGTTGGCAGGGCAGACACAGCTGGGAAGTTTAGACTGGAATGTACAGGTACAAATGCAAAGGAAGTCTCCCCCTGCAAAGCTCCAGGGACATTGAGAAATCAAGCTTGTAGGGCATCTGGGAGAAGAAACGTATCTGCTCATTCCCGACCATGTGCTGTTTCCTTCCTTCCCTTCCTCCTCCTTCCCTCACTCCATCCTCCCACTTCCCCTCCTTCTCGCCTTCCTTTTCTTCCTTACTTTTCCTTCCACATGTATTTGTTTATGGTGCAACCCCATGCTGGACATGACCCCAGGTTTCTGCTTTTGGGTGTCCAGCCATTAGGGAAAGGAGAAGACATTGCCAGCCTAGAACTCAGTCCTGTGGACCCAGGAGGTTCCATTAGCAGAGTCCTGCAGCCCTTGCTTCCACTGTAGCCACTGGCCACCTCTCCATCCAGCTCCTTCCAGCTTCTGGCCCGGCCTGGTGCTGCTCTTTCCTCTACATCTTTGCCCACCCTGTTCTTCCTTCACCAAATCTCATCCTCCTGCTTAGCCACTGAGACACAACCTTGTCTTTTCAAAAACTTTCTCAAACCATGCCCCAGCCTCCCCCATACTCACCGAGAAACATGTCATCCTGAACCCTGTTGACATGTGCCCATGTCATTCAGCTGTTCACACTACCCATCCCCCAGGCTCCTTTGGCTCACTAATGTTCAGATTTGCTCTGTGGGCAGACATGTCATCTTGCCTTTGCTTCACTTCACAAGGCTAGCACCAAACCCCTTCACCTGGTATTCTTGGTGGGTCAGAGTCTGTCCCCTCCTTTTCCATTGTCTTTCCACCCATCTGTTCCCCCCAGGGGAGCCCCAACCTCGGGCTGTGTTCTTCCCATTGGCTCTGCCAGCCCTATGCTAACCAACGGCCTGCTCTGTAACAGAGGACAGCAGGACCACTGCTCCGACCCAGCCCAGCGTCACCTCACCTGGGACCCAGCCCCTGCCACAGTGAACTTGAGTGTTACAAAGACTGTCTCAGGCCCTGCAGATGTCTCTCCCCTCAGACTGCTTCAAGCACCCCAGCTTTGTCCCTTTTAAACATGTAAGCCTTATTCCTGTATTTGGAGTATAACACCTTGAAAGTAGAGCTCATGATTACAATAGAATCTGAAGAAACATCAATAAATATTTGTTGATCAATTGATTTGCTGATGTTGCTAGGCTATTCACCTCATTTTTGGACTTCGGCGTTGAGCATATTGCCCACGTTAGGCATCTGCGGTCATAGGTTTTTGTCTGGTCCGGACTCAGTGATGGGAAGGGCATGGACTCTGGTTCCAAGGGAAGTGAACCAAAAGGATTATTAGAAAGAAGACTTCTGAGGCCACCCAGATTGAGCAGCCAGACTTGAGTGAATGCCTACGCGTAGTTGACTCTTGTAGCAAACAAGTAATTCTGGTCCCACTGTAACGCTGTTACAAGGAATGGTTGTTTGTAATGTACACGAGCCTCGTGTTTCCTGGGGACTCTCATTCTGCTAAAGTATTGAACACACTTATAAACCTAAGCACCTTCTCTCACTGACAGGTAATGACTGGAAGAGAAAACAGCTATTTCCAGTTCAAAGGAAGAAGCGTTTCTCATTGATCACAGAAATTAAAACATAACCTCAATGAGTGAAAAGTTTCATTCCCACTTTATGGAATTTGCCCAAATTCCCTACATCATCTTTCTGCCCTCCTCTCCCTCTCCCACTTCTCTGTCTTCTTCTACCTGATCATGGGACGCACATCCATGGGATGCATACTGGCTGCAATGCTCAGAGACAAGAGGAACCTGCCGATTTATCCAGAAAGATCGTACACATGCACAGATCCACAAACAGTGGGAAGTAGACAGGTCCTCGAAGACATCAGCCTGTGGCCCAGAAGGGCTTCGGTGGACAGGGCCCTTCTCTGAGATGGTCTGATCTCTTCAAGGTCAGGCTTACCACTAAATGAACTGCTGGATGAAATGAAAGGCCTCCTGCTACCCCTGACAGAGGTCACTGGCGGGCAGGCCTCTGCCCAGGGGGACAGCTGCCTCCAGCTACCTGGCCCCTGGGCTGCCCTTCCCCTGATGTCCTCCACTAGCCCCGTCAGCTGGGCAGGCCAGGCTTGTGCTCTGTCCCCTGGCCACCTCTACCGCAGCACTGGGGAGAGACAGTGGTCTGTTCTGGGGGCCCTGAGCCACATCCAGCTTCCTGTCTCTTTTTCTTTTGTTAAAGCCAAATGAAACAATGTAATTAGCTTGTTACAATTAAAGTGACTCGACTGGATAAATTGTAATCACCCAGAATCAAGTCAGGCATCCCTGCAGGTCCAGGACATCGCAGCTGAGCTGCCTCATTTGCATAATTAAAATATACAAATGATAATGGATTTTGTACTCAATTTCCAGCGGCTGTGAATTTGAGAAACTCTGAAATTAGAATAACAGAGACGAAGCCCGCCTTGAGGTAATGGGGATGACAAGTTTTGACAGTAGGGGTGTTTATAACACTAGTTTCTCGCTACAAAATAAATAAGTACAAAAAAGATTAGAGAACGATATTAGTTAATAGTTCCACGGGCAGTGAGAAGTGGAGATAGACTATGATTACCTCTGTGAATTTACACTGCTTTTTTTTCTCCTCTGACAAGCTCGCATCTAACCTTAGGGGATACCTTCCCCCTGATTATGAGAAATTGAGAATGAATTAAATGCATAAAAAGGGTTGTCACAGATCGACTCACCAAAGGAAAAGAAGAGAAATGAAATTAGTCTTGCTGCTCTTGCTTCCAGCTAGGGGTGGATGGAAGGCGAAGTGTACAGAAAGAGGCAGAGGGGGCGAAAGAGTCGGAAGGGTCTGGGATAGTCAGGGAAGGAAGGGGAGCAGAGGGCAGAAATCAGGGGTGCAGGCAGAACTGAACACTGGGGGAGCCAGACTACAAAGTTACTTATGGAGTGAGATTTGAGAGTCTTGGAATATACTCTTCAGAGGGGACCAATATATACCTTAAATATAAGCACTGTGTTCTCTGCCAATACAATGAACTCCAACATGCAAATAAGGTTATTCCTTTTCATCTTGCAAATTCCACAAGGACAAGAACTGTATTTGCCCAAGTCATCTGGTATTCTCAGGACCTAACACATAGTAGGTCCTTAATTACTATTTGTTGACTGACTACTTGAATGGCTAGAGACTGAGGACAACAGAAGAATATTGGAAAGGGATGGGTAAAGACCCGAAGGCTCAAATCACCTACTTTCCCAGTTTTCTTGGAACTGGCCAGACCCTGGGCATTAGAGTCCCCTTCTGGAATGACTGCCAGGTGTCAGAGCCGATCTCTCTGGGGCCAGCTGGGCTTCATTTTGTGGTCAGTTGTTGCAGTAGAAGCTTGATGGATCCCCTTGACTGGGAACAGGTGGGGGTGAGCAGCAGGCATCCTGCTGTCCGGGCAAGAAGTCTGAAGCAGGGCTCTGGGCCTCTTCCATTGCTGGGCTCAGCACAGGGGCTGTGCAGTGCAGCCTGGAGGGCAACTTGCCTGTCCCAACAAAGCTGTTGACTGATGTACCTTCCCAACCAAGGGTGTGCAGAGTGGGGCAATCAGAAAATTGACTCACCAGCTAATCCGTTGTACGGTCCCAGGCTTGAGCAAGGAGATGTGCCAGGGGTGCTGGGGCTGCTGGTTGAAGTCTAAATCTGGAGGAGGAAGGGCGCGCAGGGAGGCAGCCCCTGGAGCCCATGAACTGAACACTGGCCTCGGGAAAACTGCGACTGAGCCCTCTGATATGGGAAAGAGAGGATGGAAGGGCCGACATTTATTTTCCAAAGGGCGTTCCTCACACTGGCCTTCCAGTAAGAGAGTAAGTGACAATTTACGTCTTCTTTTGAGGGTCTTGGTTCTGGGGTAGGTGGGGGTACCTGCCTAATCCCAAGTTCTGAGGAACAACGGGACAAGATGCCACAGCAAAGGCAAGGCTCCTTGGAGGGTGTACACCAATGCACAGAGGGCTGGCAGCCACAGAGTTCACGTTGGCGATGACGGAGCCAGCTGTGTCCCTGGAGGCCAGAATAGAGTAGGGTGGAGACCCTTGGGTGTGCACTGGGCATCACTGGGCACATCAGAAGTGCCACCAAGGGCTGTCCGTTGGTTTGTCCAGTCTTGGCATCTGTCTCTGAAAGAGGGCATTTGACAGATGTCACCTTAGAGGTTCAATAACTTTGTACTTGCCCCCAGTATTCCCAAACTTTTTTTTAATGAGTGCTTAGGAATTTTCCATAAGTTTATCCAAATCCTTTATTAGAAACAACTTGAATTACGGCCTGCTGCTTCATCTTAGAATTTCTACCTCTTGTAGGTGGTTATATTAACCTAGACCTTCTTTTAAGAATGGGAGGCAGGGCGTGGTCAAATTCTACCATTTGGGATGCAATAACATGTCTGTTTTCACGTGTCTCATGAATTTCACCCATGACTTCAGCTCTCAAGTCTCCAAACCCCAGCATTTGAGGAGTCTCAGTCTCCTCCCTTATTCCTGGGCCACGGGGCACAGGATATTTTACAGAGGCTAGGGAAGCTGGCCTTGCAATCAGGATGTGGCGAAATCCTGAAATCTGCTCTTGGGTATGGGAGTCCCCTCACTTAGGCTCAGAGGGACTGTCATGCCCTGCCGGGCAGGTCAGACCTCAAGAAAACTATATAAAGAGAGATGTTGACCTTAAACTTGGTGACATCCAGCATCCTGTCGGAGGCTTGGCATTGCTACTCAGCTAGGGGGCCTGATTATTCCTCCCAGGCATACAGTGCCTGGGAGAGAAGGGCCTGTTAAGGGTGTGTGGGATGAACAGTTTTCACCCATGGCCCATTGAGAGAAGTAGGAACAGCATCTGCTCTCCTTCTCTCACTTACTTTACAACTTCTTTTGAATAGGCTCTTTCCTCCCCATAGAAGGAGTGAAGTGAGGAGGAGGAGGAGAACCTTGAGGGATATTTGCACTCAGATGTCAGACAGAGAAACAAGCACTGCAAGGAAACCTCCATGAGAAGCAAGAGGCCAGCGAAGTTCCATGCCACTGATGCCCCGGGCGGGCTGGGCCACCTGGCTGGCCAGGGCTGAGCCACCTGGCCAGGGATGGACTTTTTGCACAAAGAATGTGATCCACCATCCTCCTCCTCAAATGGACCCATTTTGGGTCAGGGGATTGTCCAGCTAGTCTATTTTCTCCATGAGGAAGACCAGATCAATGTCCGTCTCCCCATTTGGAATTTTTGGGACATGCTTTCTTGGGGCAGACAAAAGCCGCCAGGGCTGCTCATGGATTCCCCAGGCACATGGATTCAGAGAGGTAAAGCTCTACTCCAGGACAGCTCCTGCCTTTTGGGTATCTCCCTCCTAGAGGCATCTACATTGCATATGGGATCTCCAGGCAGCCAATTTGAGCCCTTGTCTATTAGAAGATTAATTTTTAATGGGTTTTATAGCACAGTGGATAAATCAGTTAGGGAGATACAAAGAATGGCAATGCCTAATGAATATCGATTAGGCCATTTAAAGGGCAACCTTGCCAAAAGGGGGACAGCCACCCAGCAGAGTCAGATCAGCTATGCTTTGGGAATGGGGGGGGGGGGTACCCGTGGCTCCTCCCTCTCATCAGTGGCTGAAAATTTCTCCAGCTTGTTGTCCACTGATGCCCGGAATGTCACCACTTTTGGGTAAGGGTCATGCCTTTTGTGAAGATTCACATACATTTGAGACAGGAGAAGAAAACTATCATTAATACATAATCTCTTAGAATAGTTATGTAGATATTTCCCCAAGGACATGGAAAAGAAGGGGAGGATTGAGACAGGGGGATCCTGAGAGTTTTTCTTGGCTTGGCTGTCTCTGGGAACCCCTGAAGACAGACAGCATCTCAAACAGAGGTACAAACACTTTGGGGGAGTGCCTGGGGTTTTAGGGGGCAAACATACCTTAGGAATGGTATGATACATTTTTCCATGTTAGTTTCACTAAAAGATTTGATGAAAAGAATTTTTCATTAAACTACGTTTTCATTGAGGGGAGGGAACAATTGACCTATGTAAAGCAATGTCTCCTCCCTGCGGTCTCACCCCACTTCTGCTGTAAGTGAGACTTCCTTCAGAGAGGGAGAGAGAACTAGCCTCAGGGCAAAAGCTCTGCGGCCCAGTCTTGATTCCAAGTGTAACTAGCAGAAGCCCAACAATAAAGGACAAATTGTGCAGTAGCCAATTAAAGAGAATACAATGAAGTGCTGAATTTTGCAGCATAGATCATAACACAAGGGGTTTGACAACCTCTGAGCATTCTGCCAGCTCTAACAGGCCATGACTATGAAGACGACTTGTTGAGTTAATATGATACGGTGTTAAGAGTTGCTGGTACATGCCAAATTTCTAAACAAGCCTGCCCCTCAACCCTTGGAAAGTGCTCTGGGTTTCCATGATGGGGTCTATCTTCACAGATTCTCTTTAGGGCCTGGGAACCTCGAACAAACATTCACTTTATTAACAGTCATACCTCACAGTAGGTGCTGGTGGGTGGGGGGGCCATGGGAGGGCTGGGGATCAGAAAAGGCCAGGTAGAGGCTCCTCTGGGCATCATTGTGGATTTGGAGGGGTGTTTCTTTAAAGCCCTCTTTCTCACCTAGTCCCTTTGTCAGGTGGAGTTACCTTCCCTAGTTCAGCAGTCTCCTGTTATTGCTAAATGAGTGATATTCCTCACCATTCAAGGTGTGATGATGAAGGTCCCTCCAACCAGACCCACGGGGATCTGTCAGTGCCTCTCTCCAGGGATGGGGGCTCAGACTCAGAGGACCTAGTTGTAGGGCTGGAGCAATGGTTTTCACTAGGTGGGGGACACATG
Source organism: Furipterus horrens (assembly GCF_987537825.1). NCBI lineage: Eukaryota > Metazoa > Chordata > Mammalia > Chiroptera > Furipteridae > Furipterus > Furipterus horrens. The sequence continues at coordinate 18,844,241 of NW_028327178.1, read as the reverse complement.
GGATCCCACAGGAGGTGGAGGGGTTCACTGTCACCCCCCCATGCCATTTCCTGTACCCAGAGAGGGTTTGGCTCATACTGTGAGACACTGAGGAGTGATTTTTGACACCAAAGACCTTGCCATTCAAGAGGGGACTCAACTGGGTAGCCAGCAAGATCTCCTCTTGTGTTTCAAACGAGTCTGCTAGTGTGGAACTTGGGTGAACAAATGCATTTTTCTCCCATTTGTAGACCCAGAGGATGGTATCTGGAGCTGGAAGCAACTTTGAGAGATTATCTAAGCCAATTTATCTCTTTATGAAACAGGTCCAGAGGGGTTAAGTCTCGCCAGGATATTAAAGCTTGTTAGCAACAGAACTGAGTGTGTAAAGGTGAACATCCTAACCAGAATGTAAGCTCCCTGAGGGCAGCTGCCACATACTCTTCTGTATCCTCATAACATGTAGCAGACCCATAGGCATATAGTAAATGCTCAAGAAAATCCCAATGACCTATAGACGAGATTCTTAAACTTGAGTAGAATCACCTTGTGAAAACAGATAGCCAGGTCCCACCCCCTGAATGACTGGGTCAGTAGGCTTAGGTGAGGCTCTGAGAATTCCAATTTCTAACAAGTTCTAAGTGATGCTGATGCTGCTGGTCTGGGGACCACACTTGGAGAACCGCCGATGTATATGTTTTATGGGCTCTCCTGTTTCTATATAATTTGAAACTCTTCATTCCCAAGAAGCCTACTTTATTAGACAGTAAGTGGCTACGTGAGAAATCCCAGACTTAAAAGATACTAGTTTAAAAGTATTTAAAGTGAATAATTACCTTCGGGGTGGTCTAGGTAGAAAGATTAAATAAATTAAATGGAGTCAATAGGAGTTTAAGCATCATTTGTTAAAGCAGTACTGTTAGTATTTCTTTTCCTAGTGGAAATTCTCTTCTTGTCACATAATCCTAATTAATTATTGTATAAAGACCTGAAAACTTAAATGCACAAGGGAGTAATAATCTTATGTTTCATTAACCAGCAGCTTCAAGAGCCAGAACCAAGTGTGTTGAAAGAGCGTGAACAACATGCAGAGAACAGGGGTCCTTCCCAGCCGGCCCAAGGCCTGCCCCACACTTCCATTCCTCACTGAGCGTGTTAACGGGAGTGCACATTTACACTCTTGAATATATTGTCTCCATTTAATGTAATCTTATTGGACTTAGCCCATCAATATGAATTTTAGGAGTATTTATCATTGATTTTGCAATATGCTTTGTAATTACTGAATCAATATAAAATTCTCAACTGATTAGGAGATTAGCTTTTTAAAAATCACTTATATTGTGTTTAACTGAAGGCATTGGAGTAACTTAAAAAAAATCCACTGTTTAATTACTTACTTTAAAAACAAACAAACGCTGTGGACAAAAACTCATTCTCCTGGATGGTCAAAGGGTACTTGCCTTGTGCTTAGCTTTTGATAGGACCTCAACAAATTGGTTGCATTGTAGAGGCCAAACCATTTTTTAGGACTGCCCATATGAGTAACTTGAAAAGGAAAAAAAAAAAACTCACCACCCCTCTGGCCTCCAAACCATTCCTTAGGCCAGATAAATATTGCCCCCGATTTACTAATTTAATTTGGCAGCTTTGAGTTTTGTATTCTGCTAGTTGTCTGTGTGTGAAGCCCTCTCCTTGGAACAGAGCTTACAGCATTTGATCAGCTAAGAGAGAGTGAACATTTGGGCACTGAATACATATGTGGTGGATTAAGTTCTGATGCAGATGTTGGGTCGTGGTTGGGCAGGTGTTTGTCCACTTTGTAAATGAAGACACGAGTCCTGGAGGACGAAACCATCAGCCCCAGGTCATCTTACATGTGTGTGGCAGAGGTGGATCTAGAACACAGGTTTCCCTGTTGTTGGGATAATAGTTGGGCAAAACAGTCCTCTGAAGGGTAGAGCTGTCACTCACAGACCGCATTCCTGCTGGAGGCTCTGCTTTAGACGTTCATGGTGACCTTAGAGCCCCAAGGAGCCCCTCTTAGTCCCTCCCACAGGGGCCTCGCAGCCCAGGCTGTTCTGGCTCCAGCTGATAGCTGCCTGCCACCTGCAATTTCCAGGGCTGGAAGGTCAGTTCTGGGGGGTTTTGAAGGTGTTTCTTCTGCCACCAGGATGGCATCACCCTGGTTACCACTCCTGGGAGCCAAGGTGATAGCAATGATCCCTTTTTTGTGTACTGAACCTTAAGAGTTAATTTTTTTTTTTTAAACTAACTGATTTGAGAGAGAGAGAGAGAGAGGAAGGGAGAGAGAGAGACACACAGACATTGATTTGTTGTTCCATTTATTTATGCACTCATTGGCTGATTCTTGAATGTGCCCTGAGCAGGATTGAACCCACAAACTTGGTATGTTGGGATGATACTCTAACCAATTGAGCTACCTGGCCAGGGTCTGAACGATGCCTCCAAGTGCAAAATCTATGTGATTCTCACCACCACCCTGTGAGATGGGCTAGTCCATTTTACAGATAGACTAGTAAAGCTCATGGAGTTAGGTGGATTGCTAGTCATGAGTAAATGACTGGAAATAACATTTTTCTCTCCTCCACTACATTGTCTTCCTGGGAGAGGAAAGAGCCCTAAACACTGAACCAGAAGGCCGGTCTCTGGTATTGACGCGGCTGGCCCTTCACTTCCTTGGGTCTCAAGTCTCATTTGGGGGAGGTGGGGAAGGATCGTCTGCTCTTCTCTTCTCTAGTGTAATTTATTTCGAACATCCAGCACTTATTTACTGGGTTTTGCATTGGCTATCGGAGGTGACTTGTTGCACAATAAGTCCCATGAAGCAGACCTGTTCTCGGGTTTCGAGGAACTTACTCTGTGTTGAAAACAACATTCATCCAAGAACCTTATCTTAGGCTCAAGCTTCCTTCTTGTCTTTTGAGACTGACATGAGTTCTGGTTTGGTTCACTTGCAAACACAGCATGTTCATGCAATTATAGTTTCTGCCTTTAAACTTTCTATTCTCTGTGGCCATAGCCTGAACCTTTAACCTCAGCCCTTTCATTATCATCAGCTACTCCTGTGTACTCACACCATCCCTCATGTCTCTGGGATACTGGCAATGGGGCCACATGGGAGTTTCTAGAGTATAGATGATTCCGTGCAACTACTCTGCCCTGTTGGAAAAACCAGTAAAAATGCTTGCAGTGGGCCAGTGTTCAATACCCTTCCTGTGAGGAAATGGTCCTGTTTTGCGAGAGCATTAGCCTATGACTTCGGCCTGTAGGGTTGTCATGGCCAGGAGCCCCAGAAATGCTGCCTAGTGGGTGGCCCTTTCCTTTGTCCTTTGGGAGAAGCCTGAAATGAAAATGATAGTAACAATACTTATGTATTGTATCTGCATGATGCTTTACAGTTTATACAATTCTTTCACATGTATGATCTCAGCTGCTCCTCCCAGCAATCCTGTAAGTTGGCTGGACAAGTCACAGTGCTGCCATTTTACAGGTTAGTCCCACGTCTGAGTTAGGTGTTCCTCCCATAACACCCACCCATCTCTTGTACAGCACTTAGCAACATGTTAGTGTAATTGCCTGTTGGCTTGGCTACTTCCCCGCAGGATGAGAGCTTTGTGACAGCAGGAACCTTGTGCTAGTGGCTCACCGTTGCACCCCTGGTGGCTTGCATAGTGCCTGGCATAGTGTGGGAACTCAGTAAACGCTTGTTGGGTGAAGTATGGATGGAAAGGAGGATGAATGGATTCGTGGATGAGTGGATGGATGAATGAGTGAATGCGAACAGGTTCACTCAGCCTGGTTTCCAGGCCATAGGTTGCCCGGCAGTGCGGTGGCCACTGCAGGTCAGAAGAGGCACTGGCCAGCTGGTGTGCAAGAGGTGCCACTGACCCTGTGGGACAGGAGGTGGGGGAGAGGCTCTAGTGCTGCCCTGGACAAAATGGTGATGCTGGTGCTTGCATCTGGGCCCAGCTGTCTCTCCTTTCAGTGCTCTCCCCCCTCATTCCAATGGGTTGTCCATTGTCCCAGGTGACCCAAGTCCTCCCCCAGGACACTATTTTTATGCTTTGAAATGCCACCCACACATACTGGGTTCCAGTCCAGTACATGCCTCAGCTGGCTGAGTAAAGAAAGGAGGTGACAGCCCTGGCTGCTGTGGCTCAGTGGATTGAGCGTTGGCCTGTGAACCAAGTGTCGCTGGTTCGATTCCCAGTCAGGGCACATGACTAGGTTGCACATCAGGTCCCCAGTTGGGGGCATGCGAGAGGCAACCACACAGTGATGTTTCTCTCCCTCTCTCCTTTCCCTTCTCTTTCTAAAAACAAACAAACAAACAAACAAATAAATAAAATTGTTAAAAAAAGAAAAAGGGAAGAAAAGAAAGAAGGTGACAGTCATCTACCCAGAGGTGTAAATGACTAACAAGGTTTGGCTGTGTTACCCCTATGGGCCCTGATTGAGGGGGCACATCAGCTGCCTGCTGGGCCCTGCTGCTCCTCTGGAAAGAAGGGCACTTTGGCTGCCATCCCAGGAACTCCTGTTAATAAATCAGAGTTTTCTGCCACCAGCTGCCTGGCATCTTGTTCGTGTACCAGGAATGCAGTTGCCAAATTGTCAATGTGCTGGGCTGGGGGTGGCACAGGGTGTAATTAACCCCCTCAATGTACCTCATCCTGGAGTTCACCCAGAGAATCTGGGCTCCAAGATGGCCCATGTGGCAGGAGGGATGGAGGGCTATCGGCCTTACTGTCCTCACCAGGGAAGGTGGGTTAATCAGGGAAGGGCAGTTGGCAGTCTGGGGAGGGAGCAGCTGTTCCCAAGGATGGGGTGAGAGATGTTGGGCTGCAGTCTATGGGAACTGGCTCCATTTCTGTATAAATGGCCTCATTTTGGTTGGGCATCCTTGGAATTTAAGTAATAAAGGGTGTCTTTGGAAGTTTGAACTCTTTCTTCCATGTTTCTCAACTCATTTTTGCCTCACAACAGCTTTTAAAATTATTATTGAAAAGAAAATGTAATGAAAAAATTTTAAAAAATGATCACAAAAAATTTCATAGTTGCCTATTAGTATAGAGCTCCAGTTCAGATGTGTATTTATTGTTTTTTATAGTTGATAACCAAGGTTTTCTCATCATTTTGCACATTCATCTTGATGATGATGATGATGATGATGATGATGATGATGATGATGATGATTTTGAGAAGAGGGAACAGGTGTAGGGCTGTGAAGTTGTCTGTTCACCTGCAGAGGCTTGTTCAGGGCTGGGCTTCCTAACTCAACCCCGGGTTCTCTTATTGGGGGCACTTACAGGCAAGGTCAGTGTAGGGGGTTTTAGAGGCAGAGGGATGGACAAGAGAACCTCTTGGGGACTCCTGGACCACCAGCCATATCTGATTCTGGACTTACATGGGACCAATCATGATAGCAGTGCATCCTCACTGGACAGTGTGTTGGGGTGACACATTCTAGACTGTTGAGAAGAGAGATTCTAGCTCAACCTTTCCATTGTACAGATGAAGAAATGGAAGCTCTAAGATACGAAGTGACTTCCCTTTTCTCTTCTAAGAAGGGTGTTCCCTTTGAATCACATGGTTTGCAAGGGTCAATGTGAGACCACAGAGGAAAATCAATGGTTCACATTAAGGAATCAAGTGTGACATTTAAGTTAAATGACAGCATATTTTTTGACTCATAGAAACAGCAATTTCATATGATTCAACCTGTTATTTGTGGAAGCAAGACATATGTGAGGAGACCTCCCAGAAGATAAACAAAAACATTGAAAAAACAATTCAGAAGGATTATTGAAAAGCTGTTGTAAGGCATTTATCATTTAGAAAATTTCCGCTTACTTTGAAGGAAATTGAAGAGTTGTGTTCAGATCTGCACTCAATGTATGAAAAGCAGTTATCATAATACCTGACACAGAGCAGGTGATCAGTAAATAATTTTTACATTTTTTATTTCTTTTTATAAAATTAAATTCATTGGGGTGACATTGTTAATAAAATTATGCAGGCTTCAGGGGTTCATTTCTGTAATACATCATCTGTATATTGCATTGTGTGTTCACTACCCCAAGTGAATGTTTTTTGAATGCATGAATAGTCAGATTGTTCATTTCTGGTTAGCTATTGACTCAGTCACGATTCCATTTGGCTGTCTATAATGGAGCCTGACTATGGTGGCTTAAAGAACTGTGGATTTTAGTTTTCTCACATGAAAAATAGACCAGGAAGAAGTTACCCAGAGCTAATGTAGCTGTTTCAGCAAGGCAGCAGGAGTCAGACTCCTTCTTTCTACTCTGTCACCCTGAGCATGTGGCCTTTCTCTTCCTAATCCCAAATTGGCTGCTCTTACTCAAGAGATTAGGTCCAAATTTCTGGCAGGGACTTTTACAAATGGCAAAAGGCACTGTGTATGGGCAAAATCTTTCTCCCCCTCTCCTTTTTTAAAATCAGAAAAACGACAGGGTTTCTATTATAGATGCCTACCCATTAGATTTCTGCTTGCAATTCATTGCCCAGAAGTGAGTCGCAGGGTCACCTTTAGCTGCAAGACAGTTTGAAGAGTAGCATCCCTGACCAAACTGGGTTCCACTGGTCAGAAAGGGGGCAATGCATATTAGTAGCTAATGTGCATTGTCTTTCTAAGCTGTTTGAAAGTAGAAAATGATTATTTAGATAAACAAGTAGAGGTTCTAATTTGGGAATCTCTGAGTATCGGTTCTATGTTCACTTATGCATTCATTTTATTTTCCATCCTGCAAATATTCATAGAACATCCATTATGTGTCGGGTGCTGGCTATGAGATAGGAATGCAAAGGGGAACAAAGACATCTGTCCTCAAGGGGCTCAAACACACAGACGTAGGATAGTAAGGTCCACTGGGCAGCAAGGGACGACAGGTCCAGGCAGGCAGTGAGACTAGAATATGCAAAAGCCAAGAGGAAGAAGAGAGTGTGAGGCAGTGAAAAGATTTGTGGGTCAGAAGCAAGATTATCAAGGGGGCATGGGATTTTAATGGGCATGGGATTTTAATGGACCTGGGAAGAAAAACAGCTGGATCAACAGGTTTAGTTTGGCAAAACCAGGCTAGGGTACACACTGCAGACATCAGTGAGGTGTAGGGCACAGAGTGGTAGTCAATACCCACATAGAATATTTAAATCTTGCCTAAAATGGAACATCTTCGATGTGGTGCATCTGAACTCTCAGTTAACAAATACCCTTCCTCTGTCCACGGGGAGCTTGAAGGGACTTGTGAGATCTGGACCAGACATCTCATTTTATAGGTGGGTAAACCAAGGCTCAGAGAGCCCAAATGACTTGTTTGCTACTGTTTTTCCAGTTAATGCCAACATTTCAACCAAACCTGCAGCCTGCTGACTCTGACCTTCTCCGCTCAGATATGTGGTATGTTTATAAGCACTTAATTTTCCACTATTCGATTTGGTCTTGATCAGTCCGATGACATGGGTCTAGTGGGATTGCTTACCCCAATGTTATACCCAGGGAGACTGAGGTTGAGAGGGCAAAGGGCCAGAGCTGAGCATGAACATTCAGAGTCTCTGGCCCAGGCCCAAGCCCCTTCTGCCCCTGCCACCCTTCAGTGGAGCAGGTCAGCATTAACTGAAGGAATGGTTGGAAAAATGATGCTGTCTCCACCAAGGTGAGATGTGGCCCAAACGCCACTAACCAGTGCCACTCCTCTCATGGGTATGGACAAATGAGAAGAGTTTTCCTGCATGATAATGACCAGTGGCATTCTCACCCATGTCCTGAGCCCCAGGGAGACACAGAGGGACTACTCAGCTCTCAGTGTCCTAATGCTCTGACATTCTGTATCATTTGTGATGATCGCCTCTTGTGAAGGGGTGGCTCCGAAAACCGGGAGAAACCATTAGCAAGCACATGACCAAAGTCATGAGGTGTAACCCGCCTCAGTTCACACAGCCAGTAGGGGCTGGAAAGAGGAGTCAAACTCTTCCTTTGACTCTGTCCCCCTGCGCTAAACAGGAGACAGAAGGTCCCGGTTGTGGCTTGAACACACCTATTCAATGAATTTTACCTCTCACATCTACAGACTCCTCATCTACACAGCACTGGGGATAAGATAAACTCAACCACAGGTAGGAGGTGAAGGGTGGGATCCTCCTTAGCTGGGAAGAAGCCCACTTAGTTTCACAGCTAATCCCAGACCCAGTTCTTTCAGACCTGCTGTGTGGCGTCACTGCTGGGCTGCTGAGGTTCAACAGGTATTGGGGGACTCTTAGACGCCTGGATTATTGGTCCAGCTCTGTAAATACATATTAAAGGAGCTTTAACCACACATAGTATTGACCAGATAGGCCTGTAGAGCTATTTGTGTGTAAATCCATATTTAGTACACTATTGATCCAGATGGCCCAAACCATGTTAATTTGAATGTGAAGATTAAAAACATTTTGCAAAAGTTGTTGCAAAGTGTAAAGGAGTTGATGTTCAATTTCTAACAGCCTAAAGTGCTTCTCTTTCCTTTCCACATCTCCTTTCAGCCTGTTTCTTTTCCAGCTTTCTTATCCCTGCCACTCTTCCAAGTGGCCATTGGTAGCACAGCTGTGCAGAGTCCCCAGATGTCCACTCAGTGCTGAAGTGCTGGGGAGGCTGCCGAGTGATGGCCTTCAGCGGAGTCCCTCTCCAGACTGCCCTCAGCTGAAGAGGACCTTGTCTTCCTTGTCTAAGGTCACATCCACTCCTGGGACAGCTAATGAAAGGTCAATGTGGGCATGTAAAGGGCTTTTCCAGCTTCAGAGCTCCTGTGGGATGACCTGATGACTTTGTGAAGATTGTGGGGTGGCTTGGCTCCTCACCGTACCATTAGGATTCTCCCTTCACTCTCACATGTGTTAACCCTCATCACAAATCTCTACCTCTGGGTCTGTTTTCTGGGGAACCTGACCCGAGACACCATTCAAACTGGGAATCATCCTTGATTCTCCTCTTCCCCTTCTGCTATTAAAAAAAAACAAACCAACAACTTTACTGAGGTATGCTTCACATACCATACAATCCACCAATTTAAAGTGCACAGCTCAATGTTTTTTATATTCACAGGGTTGTGCAATCATCAATGCAACTGATTTTAGAATATTCTCATCACTCCACCGGAAATTACATACCCTGGAGCCAACATCCCACGCCTTCCCAATTCCTGCATCTCACTCAGTCCTAGACAACTACTAATCTACTCTCTTTGTCTATTCTGGACATCCCATGTGACTTGAATTGTAGCCTATGTGGTCTTTTGTGATTGGCCTCTTTTACTTCATCTAATGTTGTCAAGGTTCATCCATGTGGGAGCATGAATCAGTACTTTGTTCCTTTCAATGGCTGAATAACATTCCCTTGCGTGAATATACCATATTTTATTTATCTGTTTATTGGGTTGTTTCTACCTTTGGGCTATTGTAAATAATGTGAGGGTGAAATTCTTTACTCAGTCTACCAACTTAAATACCAATCTCTTCCAGAGACACCCAGAAATAATGTTTTACCCACTCTCTGGGTATCGCATCCATTAGGCCCAGTCCACTTGACACATAGAATTTATCATCACACAGGCTTAGGGCAATAAGACCAACTGTAGACACCCCCGACCAGGCAGATGAGCCCACCTGGAGAGGATCTGCCTTGGCTAAGGGTGGTCTAAGAACAAAAGGTTCTGGGAAGTGAGGCAGGTCTACTTCCCTGTCAGCCCTTCAAGTACTTGAAAGCAGCTATCATACCACCCCACAGATCCCTCTCCCTCAAGCACCATTTTTTCAGGTTAATGTCTTCATCTCTTCTGTGGTTTTCAGAACTGTCATCATCCTGGTCACTTTCCTCTGGGAAGCATGTACATGCCTCTCTTGAAACATTAATTTATACTTAATGAAGTTCAAGTTTATCATTTATTACATTAACAACATTTTATCTTCATATCAATTTAATTCAAAAGTTTTTTTTTCTATTCACAAAATGACCATTTAACCAGGTCTCTTACCATTTCCTTGCACATAAATAAATATCTTTGTTATATCTATTCATTTCCATTTTGTTAGTTTTGGTACCCAAATTGTATCATATTTTTGATACCTAGATTGTATCATTTAATGTACCTATTTCCCCTGATAAACAGGAGAGTCTGAAAAGACAGGCTCAAAAAAAGAATCCCGTGACCAAATACTATATATCTCTACCTCTACGTCTATTTCTGTATCTCTGCCTTCCAGGTAATGCAGACCCAGTAAACACCCTTCCTAGGGCAGTTGATCCCTGAGCCAAGGGTTCAGCCAGCATAGGGCCAGTCAGGCCACACTTATCCAGGTTTACAGGTACATTTCCCTAGAGACTTGTCAGGTGCTCTGCCCTAACATAGGAGCAAATGAGCCAAGCTGCCTAGGGCTATTATCATTGAGTTCATGCCAAATTCTTATAATCACAGCTTTGTCTCTTTTCAATGTGCATAATTCACTTTATAAAAGTAAACTTTTAATTTTAGTTTTTGATTTAAGAGAAATTGTAAAGGCAATACGGTGAGTTCCTGTATACCCCTACCCAGATTTCCTCATTGCGAACATCTTACATAAATACGGTTCCTTTATCACAACTAAGAAACTAACACTGGTCTATTACTATTAACCAAATATCATAATTTCTCTGGATTTCACAAGTTTTTTCCTAATGTCCTTCTTCTGTTCCAGAATCCCAGCAAAAACATCACATTATTTTGTTTGTCATGTCTCTTTAGGAGCTGTGGTAGTTCCTCAGAGTTTTCTTTATTCTGATGACCTTGACAGTTTTAAGGAGTATTAGTCAGAGATTTTGTAGAATGACCCTCAATTTGAACTTGGCAGATGCTTGTCTCATGGTTAGACTGGGGTTATGAGTTTTTGGGAGGAGGACTACAATGGGAGTGAGGGCTGACTGATGAGCTCTGTCTGGAGTTGGGGTGGGGTTCGGGAGCCAAGAAAGATCTCACAGAGTGGGTGGCCCATAGGGTGGTTTGCCTATAACCTTTGTCTAGCTCTCTTTGACCATGAAGGCCTTTCAAATTATTTCCTGTTTGGCTTTGCTTAAAACCCTGTGCTAACTGCACACAAGATAAATGTCTGGGACCCAAGGCAGGACCAGCTTTCAACTAAGAAACTTTGGGTACCAGCCACATCATCACTTTTTGCATTAAGTTGGCCCCAGGAATGCCTCTCAGTAACAATAGCATAAACACTAAAAAATTAAAAATAAATTGACCAACATTTTCTCAGTAGGAACAAAAAAAAGAGAGAGAAAATAAACAAGGCAGAGAGCTCCCAGCCAGCCCTGAGGGTAATTCAGGTTCTCCAGGTAAGTGAGCATTACATATGGCCCAAAGGCTATAAACCACCCTAACAGGCATAATGACTTCCGCACCTCCACCTGAAGGGGCTCATTGCAATAAGGTAACAGCTCTTGCAGATGCCTCTAACTTTAACTATGGGAACACTCGCTTTATAGCACTACCTGAATGATCTACATCCTGCTCTCGTCAATGGCAATTTCAGGAGTGATTTGGCTTATGTCTTTTGTGTATGTGTGTCTACAGAGCACCCTGAAAACCTTTGGCATTGAGAACATGTGCGGGGTGGATGAGCCACAGCGGCAGAGCTGGTGGTGGGTAGAGATGAGCCCTGAATAGAAAGAACTCTCAGAAGTCCACTTTAATGGTCACAGGAACAATACTAACCCCCATTTTGCATTCATTTGCTCATTTACTCATTAATTATTCTCTCCCTTCCCCCTTCCTTCCTTCCCAAAGCATGTGTACACGAGATGGTGGGGAATAGTAAAATTGTCCTTCATTGAAACACCTTGCTCAGTATGCAGGACTCAGCTCGGATGACTTTTCCTCCAGGAAGCCTTCCTTGACCACTGCTCTAATTACAGTTGACTCTTGTTGAACAATGTGGGGGTTAGGAGCACCAGCCTCCTGTGCCATAAAAAACCTATGTATAGTTACGGTAGGCCCTCTTCATACTTTGATTCCCAACCTTGGAGTTGACCCTTAAACAACAGGAGTTTGAATGGTGCAGGTCAGTTGAATCGAGGTCAATTCACGAGACTAGGTGAACTCACACAGTTCCAATCCGCATTGTTTAAGGATTAATTTGTATTAGCCACTTTAGGTCTGGCCTCTTTGCAGTGTACTTAATCCATTTACATGTCTGTCTTTTTCATTAATTCTTGAGGGCAAGGACAATAAAATTTGAAATAATTGTGTAATTAAGAAAAATTCTACTCCACCATGTTCCAAAATGTATTCATGAAAAAAATACAAAAAAAAAAGGTAAGTGAGAAAATTTGGTTTCTGGATGAGGTTAACATTCCAAATGAAGTTAGTACCCAAAAAAGGCGTGCACCCTTGGGCCATGGTTAGGCTCTGAGGTACCTGATAGGCCATGCAGAGAAGGAAATGTAATGGGTTACAGGATTGACCAGGTCCATCAAGTGAAAACAAGCCAATGGTAGTGAAGAAGAAGAACAAGGTTTCCTGGCTCTGAGGCTAGAAAGAAACTTTCCAGGTGGGTTCTCTTAAAGGAGAAGCCATGTAATTTGATTGGCAATTGTCTCAGTCACATCTTTTCCATAAAACCATGGGGACGAATCTTGGATTGGCCCTAAATGGTAGCTGATGGTCAATGCCTCCGTTCATTCTATTTAAGTGTGTTTCCATAAGGACAACTAGACTCTGCTCAGTCTAGGTCAATGTTTTGATATATTTGGAAGAGCCCTTAACCTGGCCTTCATGAGACCTATGAACCACTAACATTGCATGCAAAATTTTGAGTGCCTGTTTATGAGTATTTTTCTGGGGTGACAGCCCATAACTTTTCCTCTTAAGGTTCAGAACCACTAAAGCAGAGGAATGGCTATACTGAATGCCTCTCACATGGCTAGACAGCATTTGAGCTTGAGAGCATTGGGGGAGCTATTTAAGAGGTTCCTTTAAGTTTCAAGCTTTTGATCCTACCCATTAAGCTTTTGATCTATATCATTTGGCCAGGAGTTTGGGGCTATCCTATCTGATGAGTTCTTAGAATCAGGTATTTGATGCTGCAGGTTAAGGTGGACAATTGAATTCGGCTGGAGTTTACGTGTTCCAATGAAAGTTGAGTTGCCCAATGATCCTGCATGTTTGAACTGAAGTCCGGAGCTGGAACGTGGCCAACTGTTAATGGAGCAAATAAATAGAAAGGGCGACACCCAATTAAAAATGAGAAGGGCCAGAACAACCAAGCAGCCATCCATGCCATTGACCATGGAGCACCTCAGACTCCATCAACACCTAACACAGAGCAGGAGCCAGCGGGGGAGGGAAGAGAGATGGAGGCTGGGAAGGGAAATGGTCTCCTGATCCACGTTGCCTGTAATCAGACTGATTAATAAGAGTCAGTAAGTAAATTCTAATCAAAAGATGCCCTGAGCCCTGAGAAACTCTTGTTCTCTCTCTCTTTTTTATTTCTGGATTGTTTTCTGAGTAGGATGAAAAAGGAGCCATTAGCCAAATGAGGCCGGTAAGGTGATTAGATGTTATTTACAGATAGGGCAAGGGACAGATGAAATCATCCACTGGACCCTGGGTGTGCTTAGCAAGACATTCTTTTGTTATCAGTGTCACAGTTATTAAAGGGACGCCTCCTCTGCGGTGAGGTGGGATTCCCTGTTTCAGTAATCGCCGATTACAGGAACTTGAAAAGTCGGTCATTTCCAATACAGCAACGCTCAGGGGAACTGTATCTCATGCAAACCATGGATTTTTCAATCAATCAATCAGCAGATATGTATTGATCGCCTACTACGTGCAAAGACGGTTTACGAGGAGTAGCAGATGGAAAGTCTGGCCCAGCCTCCATGAAGCTTTCTTACAGACACAAAGCAAAGGCTTTGCTTCCCTAACTAATGTGTCCCCAGACTGGCCGGAGACCTTGGTAAAATGCAGATTCTGATTCAGGACGTCTGAGGTACAGCCTGAGATTCTGTGTTGTTCATATGCTGGAACATGGACCCCACATTGAGTAGGCTGATGGAAGACTGCAGACTGGCCTCAATGAGGAGCTGGAAGGTGTGGTTCTCAATAAAGCTCTAACACTAACCTGCTGTGTGACTTTGTCCAAATCATTTTGCTCTGATCCTTGGCTTTCTTTCCAGTAAAATCAGGGGGTCTCTTTGGGCAGGCTGTACACTGTGCAGCTCCTCCGTGGGCACCACTGACATGACTACAGGTGAAAGGTGCCCTCTGGAGCTGTGCAGTGCACAGCCTGCCCGAATGGATGCAGAGTTCCTGAGAGGGCTGGGTTCAACAGTGGTTCCCAACCTGGCACATCACGATCGTCTGACGAGTTTTAAAAGATACCAGTGCCTGAGAGCCCTCCTCAGTGCTCTGAGATAAAGGTTCCAGGATGGGACCTGGGCAGGGGTATTGTTCTATAAAGCTCCTCGGGAGGTTAGGAGATGATTGTTCAAGTCCCTTCCAGCTCAAGGTCTTGGGATTCTCTCTGACTCTCAGACTAGACACCCAGGTTACTTAACTCTAGATTACCAGAGAAAAGAAAGATTATGCAGAGTGAGGAGTCCAGGAGTTCTCCCGGTGAAAGTTAGAAGGTTTAAACAGAGTGACCAGGAAGGAGAGGTCATTCCAGGTAGAGCCACGTGAACCAAGGTGCAGAGGAAACCAAGTCACGGAGGCTGCTGTTCCTGCAACATGTTTCTCTCTGGGCTGGTGGTGGGCACAGACCTATGACCTCCTGTCTCTTGGGAAAGACAAACAAACAAGTGACCACATCCACAACTGTATCATCATGATAGCAGGGAGGGCTTAGATGGCAAAACAAAGGGCGTTAGAACAGAGGCCCTGATTTTGAAGCACCTCTTTCTGTCCTGGGTGCTTTACATCTGAGGCCTTGTGGAGTCTTCACGATCCAGCTTAGCTGTGTCCTGAAAGCATGGAGTGAGGGCTGGGGAAGGGAGTGGGCAAGGGCCTTCAGGGAAGTCCTTGGCTTGTACCCAGCTGGGCCAGTTCTCCGTTCCTCCTGAGGAATGGGCCGCCTCCAGGACTTCATGATCTCATCTGAATGAGAACGGGCTGCCCGAGTTTCATCCTCATTTGTTTTGAATTAGATGGTCCTCGAGTGCATGACATTAATCTTTAGCATTTGAGCTCGAGCACACAGTGGAAGCTATTTGTTTAAGAGGCTCCTCTAAATCTGAAATGCATTCTACTTTACCTTTCCTGGTCAGTCTAGCATTTCACTCCACGTTGTCCATTTCTAGCCTCGTCATCTTCCTGTCTATTAGACCTCAGCCTGGAGATGGTGGCCCATGAATCTTAGGAGAGCGACCTGGGGCTGGGACTGTATGTCCTCTCTCCCGCCCCTGACTCAGGCTCCACTTCACCTAAACCCAGCTCTCTACGGGCATTTTAACTAAAGTGGTTCCTGCCGGTTTCCGAGCAAAGGTGGCCTTCCAAATCCATCCACACAGTGTGATTGATATCACTACCAAGGCGGGAGACAAAGAAACCCTCTCTGGTTTTTGTATTAATGCTGGGTTGTCTCCCACAGTATTGATTTTTTGTTTGGCTTTTGAAATTTCTCTTCTCTGTTTCTATAAAAATGAAAAAGGAGGTGAGGGATGATGGCACCTGGGCTGACAAGCTTTGTTGACTTGCAGTATTAGCTGCTGTTTTCCATTAGGTCTTTCCGAGCCTGTCAACTGCCTCTTCTGGGCAGAAATATATTTAAAACCTGGTGCAGAAAGGTTCATGCGTGACTGCCATCAAGTTTAGTCACTGGATTTAATCTTCCCATCCTTAAGTGCTTGGGTCCCCTTCAAAGGGGCAGCAGGGATTTGGATGGACCCCAGCCTCCCTCTCTCAGTTCTGCTCTTTCCTCTTTAAAGAGCCCATCTTCTGCACAACAGCAAAGGGGAGAGGTTGGTCTTGCGCACTCTGCCTCCCTCTCTGTTCTGCTTTCCCATCACACATGCTCTGTTCCCCTTTCTCTTCTCACTCCTTCCTGCTCTAAGAGTCAACCACAACAATGGGAATATAGGACTTAGAACAGCTTAGAGAGGGCTTCTCGCCCATGGGATTTTGCCTTCACAGGGACCTAAATGAAGGCTTAAGGGTATTGAACTCTAGACAGCGGAATTTCACCCATCCTGCTGAGAGAGGAAGGGTGGGAATACAGCACTCCTGAAATCTGAGTGTTACCCCCTAAGAGCCTGTGCTTCATTCAGAGCGAAGGCACATTGGGCCAATGCAGGTAAGATGGTTGCTGCTGACATCCTGGGGCCATTCATTCATTCATTCAGTTGATAAGTATTTGAAGTGTATGAAGGATTCGTTTGTTTTCAATGTTATGCAGGGCCCACAACTCCACTTTGTCAGGTACAAAGAACAGTGCATGTTACATACAGTAGGCTCACAATACATGCTGTCTACTCATGATCCCTGCCTCACCCCTCAATGTGGTTTAATGTGCAAGTTTGATCCTTCTCTTACTCAGAAGTCTCCAATGACTCCCCATTTTCTACAGAATAAATTCAGAATGGCTTTGAATAGCACACAGGCCTCTTCATGATTTGGTCCCTGTCGATCTGTTCAAACTCATCTTCTGCAATCCTCCTTGTATGAGAATTCTGAAGAGAAACAGACCCAATAAGATGTGTGTGTGTGTGTGTATACACACATATCTTTGAAGAGATTTATTATAAAGAATGGGCTCATATGAAAGGCTGGAGACCTAAGCTGGCGGATGGTGCAGATGAAGTCTGAAGGCAGTAGGCAGTTGTTGGAGAATTCCCTCTTGTTTGGCAAAGCTGATCTTTCTGTTCTATTCAGGCCTTCAACTGATTGGATGTGGCCCGCTTACAGCAGGGAGGATGATTTGCTTTATCTGAAGTTTACTAATTTAAATGTTAATTATATCCAAAACACCCTGCAAGTTGACATATAAAATTAACCATCACATCCTTTTTACCTTCTATGCTCTGACAATACTGAACCTCTTTGTAGCTTCTAAACATCGCACTCTGTATGCCTCTGGGCCTTTGCATATGCTTTCCCCTCTGCCTGGTGTACCCTCCCCCATTCTTGTCTGCTGAGCACACACCTTTTCATCAAGCTGATCTCATCTGGGAAGCCCCCTCTTTCTCTCTCTGTCTCTGTCTCTGTCTGTCTGTCTGTCTGCCTTTTTCTCCTGGTGACCCCTTCTCTGACTCAGAGGCAGACTTGGGTGCTCTTGTGTCACTGCTCCTACTCTACTGTGTATTTGGCTTTGTGACATTACTCATCATGCCACAAATGTTGGTTGGCTTATCTTCCTCCCCAGTGGGGAGGCAGAATTTACCTTTTAATTTTTGTCTATCTCACACCCTATGGTGGGTGCCTGGGGAAGATTTATTAGGCACTAAGGCCTTAACCAATGATCTTACAATGACCCTAACACCTCATTTTATTCATTTATAAAGTGGTGGATTGGACTAGTAGGACAGTGACCACTAATTACTTGCCATGTTAGTTACTCTCCGCTATGACTATGAAGTCAGAGCTTTTAGCTGAGTCTATGGCTGAAATGTAGTGAAACTCAGCAGCCCATGCAGCTAGGTGTGGCCATGTGACTACACGAGGGCCAATAGGATATGAGTGGAGGGTCTTCTGCACCTTCTAGGAGCCTTTCTTCTCTGAAACTTCCTCTGCCTGGCTGCCAGAAATCAAATGCCACCACCTCAGACCATGAATATATGAAGTGGAGGCCTTGAACCATCTGTAAACAGATGGGTATGGACACCGCATATTCACTCCCTGCTGCCTACATCTCACTCTGCTGGTGACTATCCTGATTAAGTCACTATTTTTGGAGTCCTTGTTACCTGCAGTTGAACCTAATCCTCAGGATACATCTTGAGAGGTGCTTTTCAAACTCTTCAAGGAACTCATCAAAAGAAGTCCAAGAACAGGAGGCTTAGTGCTCCTTACTCACTCTTGTCTCAATCCAATGGCACCTGCTCCACCGTTGAGTATTTGACACCCTGACTTAGAATTTGTATGAAGATGGAAGGACTTGAAGCTTTCCAAAGTCCCATCTTGTTCTGACATTTTAGACTCTGTCCATACAGACAGCCAAATAAAAAAGGGAGCAACTCCATAAGGAAGAGCAGGATTTCTCTATTACATATGGGGAGCTATGCATGGACACGAGGCGCAGGGCCTTTCCTCACGGTAGAATGTTGGGCCCTGTGGTGGGTACTGGGGCAAATATCTCTGTCTTCTTTGTCTACATTGGAGTCTGCCTGAGCAGTGTCCTCCCCAGCCCCAGCCCATCCCATCCTACCCATCCCAGAGCTAGGCAGGGCATTTAGGGGACATGAAGTGAACATGCAGAATGAACGTGGCCATGAATGAGCACATGCTGACTGCACCACACTAACTTTCATAGACTAAATGCTCTTACCAGCTGTCTTGAAAGAGTGTGGATTTGTTTCTTGATGGCTTTGCTGTGTGGCTTCATTTCTTCCCAGTCTTATTTCAGGAGTCTTTGTGGTGAGTCTTTGAGGCCACTGGATACACAAGCCTGCAGTGGCCATGCTTGGGTGGTAGATGCGTGCAGGTCACATTGTCTTTCCTTCCCGGCTGGCATCGTTCTGCCCAGGAATTCACCCAGGTGGCCTAGAAGGGTGCCTGTCATGGAAGGCAATACAGCAGCCACAGCTTTTAACAGGAATTACTAGCCCTGTCTTACAGATGGGACAGCAGAAGCACAGAGAGATTCAGTAACTTGTCCATGTTGCCCAGCCTGAAAGTGACTGCCCAGCTCCAGTTCTTAACCCGATTTATCTGCTGATTCAGTGTGTGGACGTGCATTGCAAACGGCAGGATTCAATCCACGCAGAAGGCATTGCTGCTGTTATTACTCGTCTCCCACAGAGATGGTGGCAGTTGGTACCTCTCTCTATGAGCTGATACGTCATCTTCCTGGGTCCCATTCATGCACCCTCGGTGCAGTGAGAGTGTCAGCTAGCATGTGTGCATGTGCATTTGCATGTATGTGTGTGCACGCACATCTGTGTGAGGCTGCCCTGCTCCTGCCACCTCCGGCCTTAGCTGCAGCTGCCATTTTTGATGAAGGAAAATCTGCACTTTGCCCCATCATGCAGTCTATCATTTCTCCAGCTAGGCGGCTGTCACCAGCACTTGGGGAGCGAATGTCATCTGGGCCTGAAGGATGGCTTGGGCAGCCTGGGGCTCTGGCAGAGGTGGAAACTATGCCCTGGAGGTGGGGCAGGGCAGTCTCTGCCCAGTTGTCCCAGTGATGTCTGGATGGCCCCAGGAACCATGCCCTCGTCCCTACTCCTGCCTTGGGGCTCTGTGTCCTGTCAGGTCAGTATGAGGGAGGCAGGCTCGTTCCATGGGGTAGCTCTGACCTGGGGTCAGCCTCTATTAGTCACTTCCTCTGACACCTTTTCTGTTGTAGTCTTGGCTTTTCAGGGGAGGGGGAAAGAGGACGTGAGGAGGTGAAGAAGGGCAGCCTCCAGAACCTTCCAGGTCAGAGGTGTCGGTCAAATGGAGGTGAGGCCCAGGTTTAGGACTAGGGAGCAGTGCCAGTCTCAGGCAGTTTACAAGAGGCAGCACCTGGGACCAGGGACCCGGATGTCCCAGCAGCTGGGAAAGGTCACCTCTCCATGCCTCAGTTTCCTCACTTATGAAAGGAGAATATTAATAGTCCGTGCTTTATGAATATTTGATGGTTAAATGACTTAGAAGAAAGGGGTTTCGCCTTGGTTAGGATTCAATAAGGAGTTGATCCTATCAGCATCATTATTACTCTGGTTGAGGGCCTGCCCTTAACCCACCATGGGACCTTGAACAAGGGGTCTCTTCTCCCTAGGTCTCAGCCCAATTATCAGGCTGAATCAGCAGCCTAACCACTGTGGGCCATTACTGTGTAAGGGGAACAGTGATTCCTTCCCATAAGCACAGCAACAGAGATGGTCCTATGTTAAGAGCAGGCAGGAGACGAGGTGGCACTAGTCCCTCGATCACCCGGAAAGGGCCTGTGACTTCTGCATGAGAGGCAGTTTGCTTTGGGAACCCCCATCTTTTTCATGATGGTCCAAATTGGCTCCAACTGTAACCTTTCTTCCTCGGAGTTTGCTTGCAGCCAGTGAGAAATGGGGTAATGTCCCCAGGGTTCACCTTGCTTTCGACACAGCATTTTCAAAAGCCATCCGGAGAAAGGAGAAATCTTCAAGGCCTAATGGAATGGCCTGTGAACGGTGGCATTTCAGGCTTTGTGGCAGGTAGGGTTTGGGGGCAGTTGTACTTTTCAAGGGGAAGAGCATGCTCAGTGCTCCCACAATTATACCTTATAGGCAGCCACTCTTGAGGAGGGTCCCTGCTCAGCTGCTTGCATATGCGATTTAAATATGCCAGGTAGTTTGATTTGCTCTAAACCTTGTTTTGGGTTAAACTTGGCACCAACCACCGGTACGTGTGCATGTGTATGTATGCATGCAGCCTACCCCACAACTTGAGGGGCCCTTGGAAAACATTGCCTTCATGCCTGTCACTTTACAGAGGAGGAAACTGAAGACTGGGAGAGTGAGCCTTCCTCAAAGGCACACACCCATTAAAGGCAGGGCAGGCCAGAACCAAGGTCTCCTTACTCTTTTGAATCTCATACTCTTTCCAGGGTGTCAAGTTCCTCATTTCATAAACGAGAAAACGGCAGCCCAGAAAGGTGCAGTGACTCCTCTAAGGCCACAAAGCAGGAGCATTATCCATCCTTTCTCATTCATGATTCCCCAAAGACCCCAGTTTTTGCTAAGGGAAGGCACTGCATGTTGACTGACAGTGAGGAGTCCTGGGTAAGGAGCCCCCATTCATCAGAGAACCAGACCCTGTGTTTCATCTGTCCTTGCTCTGTTCGCTTTCTTCCTTCTGGAGCCAGGCAGCCTGGCCCGTAGAGCTCTCTCATCACAGACTTTGCTGTGGCCCCCTGCCCTCCTCCCTGATGAAACTTCCCAGCTTCCCCGACCTGCTCAGCCTGCATTGCACACCCAGCCTCCAGCCTCCGACTCACCTTCAGCCGCAATGTGGACCAGCCCCTGCCCCTGACAATGGCCAGAGGCTCTGCACTAAATACATTCATGATGGATAATTTTAATTCTCCAATGACTCTATGAGGGAATTGCTTTTATTATTCTTAATTCACAAACATAAGAATCAAGGCCTAAGGAGCTTAAAGTAACATGCCCAATTCATGATGTGAATGGATGTTAGGAGGTGGTAGGAAAAGGATTCCAACTGGTTCTGCAGCCCTTTGAGTACAGAGGGCAGGTGGGAGATCAGCCCAAGATAGTGTTGCAGGCACTCAGCAGCCTTCTTGTCCTGGGGCCTTGCAGACACTCGGTGGTACCGCTCCCCCTTCTTCCGACCTCCTGAAACACTGACTCCTAAATCCACTGGGATCTGATTAGATGCTGGCTGGTGTTGCCCTGCTCATTTCCCACATGGACCTAAGACAACTGCTGGGCCAAGGGCAGAGTCTGTATTTGTTAACGGTCAGCTGGTCCTGCTCACGGAACTCAAGAATCAGAAGGGACCTTTAAAACAATCTACTTCAAACGCTTTCATCTTGTTTTCTTTTTATAAATACCTTTCGTATTTTTCTTCTAACATGCTAACGCCCACTAGAGAAAACTTAGAAAACACAGCAAGCAAAATCAAAAACAACCAAAAAACTACTCATAATCCTATCTTCCCCAGAGATAAGTGAGATGATCATTTTGGTCTGTATTCTTTCCACCTTTTAAAACAATAAAATATTTCACATTAAATAATGAAAGTACAGGGAGTAATTTAATTGACACTCATGTTATGTGACAAATGTTCTATTTACTGTTCTTTTTAGAAAATTAAATATTAGTGTAAGTGGAAACCTGCTTTGTTCCAAAGCCCCTGCGCACTCCCATCCCTTTCTCTCCCAGAGGTGACTCTCACCCTGACCTCTGCGAGCATCTTGCCTGCTCAGTTTTTATACTTTGCTACATTCTTCACCCATAAAAATGCAGTATTGTTTTGTGCTGAACTTTACATCAATGCCATCTTCCAGTACATAGAGTTCTGCAACTTTCTCAGCATCATGATTTTGAGATTTGGCCATGTTGCTAGACAGGTAGGTTTAGTGAATTAGTTTTCACTGCTGTATATGACTCCATTGTACAATTGTACTATTATTCCCTACTAGAGTAGTACTACACTATAGTAGTATATACTATAGTGCTATATGGCATAGTATGCTATGTTATTGTACTGTGTTTTTCCAATCTACTGATTGTGGTTATTTAAGTTGTTTCCCACGTTCAATTATAAATAATACTGCAAGGAATATACTCATCTGTCTCTTTCTATATAGTGACAGGGGATTGTTGAGTCGTAGGGTATGAAGAGGCTTAACTTTACTAGTTATTGTCAAATTGTCCTCCAGAACAGCGGCACCAGTTTACATTCTTATCTGCAGCATGTGTACATCTCCATGGTGACTCATCTTTGACAAAACTAGGTATTATCAGGATCTGCCATTTTTCCCAATCTGATGGGTGTAAATTAAGATCTCATTGTCCTTTTTAATGGACATTTTTTTGATTTTTAGTGAGATTGAACATCTCACAAGTTTATCACTCATTCTCTTTTGTGAATTAATTAAGTTTCATCTACTTTGAACATCTTTCTCCTAGGTTGTCTTTGTTTTTTGAATAGATTTGTGAAAGCTCTTTAGGTATTCCTACTACTCTTATATTTTTCATCATGGCGGCTGTAGATACATTCTCCCAGTCTGTGGCATCATTTTTCACTTTGATTAGGGCATGTGCTTGTTTTAAGGTGGGCCTGTTTTTCAGGTACTTCCTTTACGGCTTTTGCCCTTCACGTTTTGTTAAGGAAATTCATCTAAACTGATGTTATACACCTATATTTTTACATTTTTTTTAAGTCTTAGAATTTTTCTATTTTATGTTTAGACCATTAATCCACACAGAAGTTACTTTTCTCTATGTTATAAGACAGAACTTTTATTTTCTTCCACATGAGTAGCAATTGTCCCAGTGTCATTTCAACTCTTTAGTGTTACATATGACAAAGCTGAGGTCCAGAGAGGTGGTGTCACTTGCCCAAGGTCACATAATGACTCAGTGGTGGGATTATTACAGGGAATATGCTTTCTTAACTTCCAATCTGGAGTGCCAGAGCAACAATCCTACTGCGCTACATTTATTTGGCTTGGACTATCTTCTACCATTCTCATATAGAGATATACAAATCTGATGATAAGGCTCTTGAAAGTTGAGATTCTGTCCTTCCCTCCTGTCACCTTTATGTACTTAACACAAAGCTGAGTATCTGGCAGACAGTTAGAAGGACCATGCCAAATAAATAAATCACTAAATTCAACAGATTGATTCCAGAACAGTCAGTCTTTTAAAATTCAGCTCTTCGTTTCATCTCACGTAGGTTTCTATATTTTGATATATCCATTTATCCAATCAACATTTCCTAAGCACTTACTATGTGCCAGGCACTCTGATGATGGAGATTGAAAGAGGAGCAAGCAATATGTGTGCTCTGTTCTTAAGAAATATACCAGGAGAGACTGAAAAGTAAAGCAACAATTGTACAACTGTGCTGTTAAATACTATACAATAGGAGACTGGAGAGGGCTAAAATCTGCCCCCAAATCAGGAAGACTTCTTGGAAGAGGAGCTATTTGAGCTGAGTCTTAAGGCTAAGGAGGATGATCTATTTGGCAAGGGTAGAGAAGGGTGCAATACTCCAAAAAGACGTCATGGGCAAAGACAGAGATGTAAAGTATCTGTTTCCAATTCACTAGGACTGGAATATAAAATAATCAGGCTTCTGAATCACATTTGCTAATCACCTGCTTTATAGGTGATTCTAGCCCAACTCAGGTTTGGCCACAGCCTAACATGCACCCCAAATACTGCCTGCTTTGTCATGGATTAAGGCAACTGGCTTTAGGGGCCTTACTTTGTAATTTTCTTTCATCTAAAGTAGGCTTCAATGTGTTCTTGTGAGGAGTGTGGTTTTCACCTTGTTTCATGACTGTAAATTGACATTCCCCTTCTTGCTACCATTTCTGTTCCCAATGCTATTAGTATGGACCTTTCTCATGCAGCCAGAATAACATATGAGACACCAGCCTGGAGTGACAGTGAGTCTGACAAAAACAGAAATGGCCCAGCTCATATTATTTGCAAAAGAATTATCCCCTGGAGGTGATTTTTAATTTAGGGGTTTGCTGCAAAATGGAAACCTGACCAAGGCTGCTTTGCAACCCAAATGCTTGTTTTACCAATCAATTATCAAAATGAGACTTGCTGGGTACTGTAGCATGTCTTCCTGGGCTTTTTCCTTTAATGGGTCAAGTCCAAGTTGCCTCTATTATTGGGAAAAGATGGGGGCTACTGAGCAGTTTAATTTGCTGATTGGGGGGTGGGGAGGGAAGACAGGGGAAAAGGTTCTCACATCCAGACGAAGAAAAGCACAAAAGGTGGGTGGAATGGGCCTAAATTAGAGCTGGCTACGTCAGCTGGGCAGCAAGAAGGCAGAGCGTGGCGGGCTGGTGGTGTGTTTGTAAAGGATTAATAACTCAGCTCCAGAAATAAGGTTAGGGCTTATGCACAGCAGAAGCAAAGTTACAGAAAGGTTAATTGGGATCTACCGGGTACTGGTAAGTGGCATTTATGCTATTTTGGTATTTTTTGAGACTTGAGGGAAAAAGAAAAGAGACAGAGACAGGAGCAGAATTGGATGTGGAAATCTGGGGAGGCCTTTTTTCAGCATCAGAATTTCATGAAATTGTTCTCTTGGCCCCAGCAGGGAGGGGGATAGGCTCAGAGCCTTGATGGGCTTGAAAAATGAATTTCTGTGTTGCCTCCATTGTAAGCCTTGCACGTGCTATTTAAACTTGACATGTCATAAATCCAATAGCAGCAAACTAGATGGCACTGGCTTGCTGTCCACTTTTATTTGTGTGGATGCAGGAAAGGATGCTGGCATGTGAAAGTGACAGGCACTGCAGGCTGCTCAGTTAAGGGATTTGAGGGCTGAGCCTGTGACCCTGAGAAGCAGGGACTCAAGGTTGGGGACCACTGTGTGATTTGGGGCACCCTGTCTCCTCTGTCCAAATGGCATCAAAATGACTTGAGCTTAGGATCAGGGCATCTCCCGAGCTCCCAGAATAAGCCTGACTGCAGGGGGATTAGGGTGTGTATTTCTGAGCCATAATAAAACTTTCCAGTTTTCATTCGGAGTAGTCCCCCCTTATCCACAGGGATATAGTCCAAGGTCTCCTGCAGATGCCTGAAACTTTGGATGGTACTGAACCCTATATATACTATGTTTTTTTTTTTCTATACATACATAACTATGATAAAGCTTAATTTATAAATCAGGCACAGTAAGCAGTTAACAATAATTATACAATATACTGTAATAAAAGTTATGTGACTGTGGTCTCTCTCTCTCTCTCTCTCTGATAAATGACCTGATAGATGAGATTTCTACTAAGTGACTAATGTCAGTAGTCTATACAGCAGGGACATGCTGGACAAAGGGATGATTCACGTCCTGGGTGGGACAGAGCCAGACAGCATGAGATTTCAGCGTATCACTCAGAACAGTGTGAAATTTAAAACTTAGAAATTGTTTAGTTCTGAAATTTTCCCCTTAATATTTTCAGATTGCAGTTAACTGTGGACAGCTAAAATCGCAGATGTGGGGGTGGGGTACTGTATGTATAATCAACTGTCTCTCTTACTAGGCCAGAGATCCTTGGGGACAGGACCATGTCTTGTCCATGTCTCAGTGTATTTTCCTACTTCAGTCTTTATCTTCAGCATGAGGCCTGGGTACATCTAAGTCATGTCTGTTTAATAGAAAGGCAAAGATCGTGTGATTTCACATATATATAGAATCTAAAAACAAAATAAACAAACAAATAAACAAAAACAAACTCAAAGATACAGAGAACATTTTGAGGGTTGCCAGATGGGAGGAAAGTGTGGGGGATGGGTGAAAAGGTGAAGGGCCTAAGAAGTACAAATTCCCAGTTACATAAAGAGTCATGGGGATGTAAAGCACAGCATAGGAAATATGTAGTCAATAATATTGTAATGACTATGTATGATGTCAGACAGGTACTAGACTTTTGGGGGTGATCACTTCATAAGTTGTATAAATAAATGTCTAACTACTATGTTGTATGCCTGGAACTAATATAATATTGAATGTCAATTGTAATTTAAAGAAGAAATTGGTTGAGGAGATAAGTTTACCACTTTGCCAGCACATTCCACGGGGTAAATGTCTTCAGTCTGCAAGGGATCAAGCAGTGATAATATGATGATTTGACAAGTCTAAAAAATGTTCTGAGTCCAAACATCTCATTCATGGCCTCCTTGACTTCTGGAGCTTCCACCATGAGTTCAACATCCAGTGCATTTCAAGAGTTTCCATTTCATTGGTGTCTCTTCCCTTTTCAATAACTTACAGAAACATCTTGTCTTGGAATCTAAGGACTATCAATTGTCTCTAGGTTTTGTATTTGGCAGAACATTTTATTGTTAGCATTAGTAACATTCTTCTAAGGAAGAGTCCAGCTCTGAAGACAAGTTCCTAAGGTCTTCTTTTTCATTTTACTCTCTTCTCCTGTGCAACCAGGGGGAACCAAAAAGTCACTTTTCAGATAGGTGCTACATTCAAAGGTCAACTCTGCTGGTCTTGATGGTGTCATTTATACACTCTTGCTCTAGAAAGCATGCTTCTTTGGGACTGAATTTTAATATATTTAAGGCAACTTCTTATTCAAACCAGTTCTCCTTGAACCATACAGATTAATGGCAGGAAGAGACTCTCAGTGCATTCTCCTACTTCAGTGTTGGACTTCATTTAGTCATCTGAAGGCTTCAAGATTGCCTGAGAAGATGCTCCAGTCTTCTGGGGTTATGTCTCCTGTGGCTTGAGACCCCTGTTGGTCCGAGTGTTAATCTGATTTTCTAATTACTCATTTTCCAGCCGAAAAGTTAGCCCAAAGATTTTTCTCTGTATTTCAAACTATCTTCCTTCTCTTCTTTCTCTGGAATGTCTGACCAAGGTGCTGGGGAAACAGGTGACTGTGACAGAGACCGAGGTCTGGGGGACATGGGAGGTATACCTGTATGAAAGGGGTTGCATAGAGAAAAGCCTGAGTATGAGAGTCCCAGTCCCTGTTCTGTCCTCCCCACAGTGTCCCAGAAGCCCCCCTTGCCATGTTCCCTTCTGTCAGCACAGAGATGTCAAAAGCTGGCTGAGCTCTGAGCACTTGGATTGGCATCTGAGGCTTGAGTGAATGGGGCAAAGAAAATGGAGTGTGGGCCTCAACCAGACCTTCCTGAAATGGAAGGCATTCCTCTTCTCTTGCTATTATGCTAGGAGCGAAGGAGCCAGGTAGACCAGGGTTTGGACCCCAGCTTAGACACTTAGTAGTCATGCTATCTTTTGGCCAAGTCCATAAACTCTTTTGTTTAGTTTCCTCACCTGTGAAATGGGAATAGCAACAACTAATTTATGGCATGTGGTGAGATTATGTATTAAGCATATGGGTGTTGGAGAAGAGCACAGTCAGGTCACCTGAATGTATAAATCCTTGTTCTGTTACTCACTAGGTCTGAGAACTTGGGAAAATCACTTACCTTCTGTATGTGGTAGTTTCCTCTTCTGAAAAATGGGCTAAAACAGTGCCTATCTCATCTGGTTGTCAAGAGGTGGGATGGTAGTTAAGGGCATGGCCTCTGAAACAAGACTACCTGTGTCTGAATCTCAGCTCTGTCATTTCCTAGCTGTGTGACCTTGGGCAATTCACTCAACTTCTCTGTGCCTATGTTCCAACATCTTTCAGATGGGAATCACAATAGTGTCCATCTGTTAGGCTGTTGTAAGAATTAAGTGAATTAACATAGGCAAAGCACTCAGGGGCTGGCCTGGCATCTTAAAAATGCTATGCACATGTTAGAAATTAGTATTGACAAAATTATGTGACAAGACACATGAAAAAGTCCCTAGAATAGTCTGTTACATGCTAAACATTCAATAACTATTTGCTAGGGTTCCTGGAACAAAGGGTGGGTCTTTAACATATATTAATTTCCTTTCTCCCTGTTTTAGGTGTTCTCACTTAGCCAACGCACACAAGCACCAGGCCAGCTAGGCAGGCAGAGGAACCCTGAAGCTCCAGTCTCTGGGAGCATCAGGGGATGAGCTTATACTTTGGGCTAGAAAGGCCATCCACTCCAACAGGAAGTTAAGTAGAAGTCCCGCCCTAAGCATTCCTATTTTTGGTGATTTTGCTGTGGGGAATCAAAAGAAACAGGGCTAAATTAAAACAGCATTTATAAATATTGTATTAATGATGAATAAATGATTCCTTAAAGTTGCTTGGCAAATTATTCCAAGATGCACAGAGACCTGTTGGAATGATTGTATACTAGTTAATAAATGATGTTGCAACTTGTGAGGAAGCATTCAGAGCAGTGGGCTGGACATTATTCATGCCTCCACAAATCCAAGCATAATTTAAGAAAAAGGGAAATTTACTTCTCAGCTCCTAATAAAGTATTTATGTTACCTTAATGGGAAATGTTACCAAAATTATTTAGTGGCCTATTGATTCATTTAGGCTTTATGTTACTCTTGGTATTCTTTCTTATTTAAACTGGTGGCAAAGTTAACTAAGGCAGCATGGCCTTCGATTTCAACAGTTCCTTTCTCTGCAAAACTCCCAGGATCTCCAAAAGCTTGCCAGGGGCTCTTGGAGGGGTGGAGGGATTGGGGGAGGGCCTGGGGACTGCCCCAAAAGGTAGAACATAAAGGGCCAGCGGGTGGATGTGGACGTCCTGGAAGACTGCCATGGATCTGTGGGTGGTCAGAGTTGGAAGGAACTTAATACATCTTCTGGTGCAAACCTCAAGTGAGGAACTAAAGGCTGGGGAGGACAAAGGGCTCATTGTAGCCCCCACAGCTAGAGTGGCAGAGTCTTAGGACTACTATGGCATGCTAAAGTCCTGTCTGGGGACTCTCCCTGCACAAGGCCCCTTCCAATAAGCCAATATGGATCTGTCCCATAAAGTGGAAATGAGATAGTAAATGCTTACTCTATGCACGGCACTGAGCTAACTAACACTTGTGCCAAGTGGGAATTAGGCTCAGGTACCTAAAATGGAAAACCCAGATAAGGGTGACTGAAATAAAATGGTGGTTATAGACAAGAAGTGTGGGTGCAGGTGGTTAAACAAACTGTGGTCCCTATGATTTCCTTGGTCTTTCCCTCATGACTGCAACAGGGCTACAGCTCCAGCCTTCACCTGTATCTCAGCAGGAGGAAGGACAAAAGCAGAAGGAAGGGGTCAAGGCCTGTACTCGGCAGGCAGATATTTCCCAGAACACCCCATGGGGCTTCCACTTACATCTCATTGGGCAGAACTGTATTCTCCAGCCATCCTTGACTACAGGGAGGATGGGAAATGTAATTTACTTAGCTGAGTTTAACGGACCTTCAACAAAATGAGGATTCTGTTAGAAAGGAAGGAGAGACTAGATATTAGGCTGGCATTGACAGTCTTTGCTATGCCTGAATTATTTTACTTATTTTTCACAACAATCCTATGGGATTGATACTATTATTATTCCTATTATATGGATGAGAAAACTGAGGCCTAGAGATTACATAATGTGCCCAAGGAACAGAGTTGGGGCTTAAGCATCAAAGGCCTTGCTCTTAACCTCTGTGCTATCCTGTCTTGCTGGTAGGGTGTCCTTTCTTTCTCTGAACCTGACAGCAGCTTCCTAGAGCCTCAGCCTCTCTATGAGGAGATGAGGTGTGGGAGACCTTCCAAAGCAGGGGAAAGAGCTGGAGCAAAGGCAGCCCTGCCTGACACCTGGCACAGCAATTTGCACATAGTGGGGCCTCATGGGACATTTGCTATAAGAGAAGGCAAGGGGAGGATCAGACGTGGAATTTCATGAGGAGATGAATATTACGGATACCTGGCAGCTGGCGTCAGCCTTGAGCGGAAGGGGAGTTTGTGCTGTTGGTCTACTCAGCCTCCTGTCCCTGTCTGGGTCCATTTCCCCTCCACAGACTTCCCCCTTCCTTTGATTGCCCACTTCCCTGTGTACTGTCTCTACTTTGTGAAACCCCCATTCAAGAAAACACCCTCTATTAGTTATCTTGCATCTTGACATGTCTTTATAGAGAATGGTGGAGGGATGGCCAAGGTCATGTGATTCACTCCCAGCCCCTGGGAGGCGAAGTGTATCCCCTCATTTTATACAGAAGTCAGTGGCAGCTGGGGAGGGAAGCCGAGGACCATTGAGTCCTGGTCTAATGCGTGTGTGCATATGTATTCACGTGCACATATGTACACTGTGTGTATGCACATCCATGTGTGTGCATTCATGTATTCATTGTTTGCATTTTGAGTCTTATTTCATACACTGTAATTAAAAGCTTTCTCTTTTACTAAGGAATAGAGACTTTGGGCAATACTTGGGAAAAATTGGTGGCCGAGAAATAGTCCTGAAATCTTGGCATTTGGGTGGATGCCTATGTTACCTATTTAGAGCCTGGAATTGAACTTTTCTATTGGCAATTAGGGAAAAAAAGAGAGACAGACAGTGCAAAAGCCCAAGAGAAGATGGAGAGCTCTGGAGTCAAATGAAGCAAGGGCAGCCTATTGGAGGAACCTGCTCACAGGAGGTGCAGGAAGTTCCCATGCAGAACTGCCTGCTCTCATGCAAACATTTAGTTCTCAATCAGGGACAAAGCCCAGAGCAGGTCAGCGTTCCCTTGGCTGCCAGGGGTCAGGAGGGGCTCAGATCTGCAGTGCAGAGCCCAACGTGCCTGCCTTCCCAGGGGTCTGGCCTTGCTGCTGATGGGATGCCGGCTGCTTGGTTAAGGGTGGGCCAAGGATTCTGCCCTGAGGATTTGCCTTTGCGGTTTTATAAATCAGCCAGCAAGACAGTCACTCTCTTGCTGAGATGTCATATTCAAGGCCCAACCCAAGATCAATTGCTGGCTGACTTTGATTCCCTGTCATGAAGCCTGGGCCTGTCCTGCCCTAAACTGGGGCACTGGCAAAGCTTAGTTTTTGATGCTTTCCACTCAGCCGTGTGTTCTTTTTCTGGCCTCGCTTCTGCTCCCCAGACAACCTTTTTCCATGTTAAGGGGTTCAGCAATGATTGTTTTACCCTCAGGTACTCAAACAAAAGCGACCTCTTACCGGGCAGGGACTATCCTGCAATTTGGCTATTCTGCCATAAGGGGGCGGTAGTTCTATTGACCAGGTGTTGTGAAGGGTAATTTAGGGGTGAAAACAGTAACGGAATGTTCTATTTGACCTTGTAATTTTTTTTTTTTTAATCCTGAATTGTTACCAATATTTTAACATTAAGAGACAGCACATAAAAATCTTTACTTGGGGCTTCCTTTGAAATATCAAGACATTTGGCAACATTCCCTCAGGCCTACGGCAGCTGGGGCTAAGTTCAGGTTGCTTGCTGGCTTTGAGTAGGGTATGCAGCCTCTTGTTGCCACTGTCCTCATCTGGCTGGCATTTAAATTACCTGTCTGCTTCCCAAAGCTCCTGGTTTAAGCTTTAGGTATTGTCTAGAGTTGGAGATAAGCATTAATTTCAAGAAACTAAGTTGTATGATCAAAAAATTAAAGCAACTGCATTTCAGTGACAATAAGAAAACTCAGCATTTACATATGATACCTAAGGATCAACTTTCAGATTTTAGACAGAATCAAAGATACCTTTCTTACTAAGCCTTTCCTAAGCTTGAACCAATTTCAGTTTCTGGAATATACCACACTTTCTCTTACCTCTAGGATAGGATGACCAACCACCCTGGATTGCCTGGAACTGAGGGGCTTTCTGGAATGTGAAGCTCTCAGTGCCAAAACAAGGAAAATCCTGGGCAAATCACCCTTAAGATCACAGTTTAGACAAGTCTGTCCTGACTTCCCAAGCCTGCACCAGGGTCCCCATTTTCCCTAGCCCTATACTCTCCTCCTAGGCTAGTTTCCCTGCTCACTTGCCTGACTCCCCCATAGACCCTGGGCTCCGTGGGTCCATCGCTCTACTGTTCAAGGTTGTATTTCCAGGATAAAGCAGATAATAAATGTTGAATGCTGAATATGGACTAGTTCCTTAATGTCATGCATGGGGCAGGCACAATGTCTAACTCAACTCTATATCCCTCAGAGGCCTGGCACATGGTGGGTGCACACTAAGATGTTTGTTGAATTGAATTGCATTGAATTGGGCCAAGGATTTGGACAGACAGGTATCTATTTTGGTAAAAGAAAAATAAAAGGAAAATAATGATCTTCTATGACAGTCTCTTTCAGATTATTTTGACTATGGGCCACAGAGAGAAATGCATTTTATGTTGGGACTCAATATACTCCCCCTACCACACATGGGAAACCAAAGTATTGTACTGTGGTTCTCCTTCCTACATAGCAGATGCACTCTGATCTGGTCTACTCCTGTTCTATTCTGTTCTATTCTATTCTATTCTATTCTATTCTATTCTATTCTATTCTATTCTATTCTATTCTATTCTATCCTACTATATTCTATTCTAATCTATTCTATTCTTTAAATTCTTCATTTAAAAACATGCTGGCAATAACCTATTAAATTGATTTCATTGTCACTAATGGGTCACTCCCTGTAGTCTGAAAAACTGCTCAGAGTGTGACTAGTTGTCCAAATTCTTAGCAGACTTTGGACATCATATTTCAGGTCTTTCCCAGGCATGAAGATGAAGTGGAACTAATTAAATTTTTACCATTTGTCAAGTCTCACCTCCATGAAGCCTAGTCTGATAGTCCAGTGTTCATCTCTACTTTACTGACAACTCATGGTAATTATTAATTGCAACATTGTTTTTCTCTTTTGCTTCTTGGGTGTTCCTCATTTTCCTAAGTAGATTTTAAGTCCCTTGTGTGCAGATATCAGGCCCTATACATTTTTTATGTTCCTTTTTTGACAAGTGTGCTAAAGAAAAAGACTTGTGCTGGATTAGAAATGTCTTAAACCAAACTGGGCTTTCTAGTGAAGGGCTGACTACTCTGTACATTAAAATGTTATCTCTCCTCACAGTTCCTGGCTGCATATAGTTAGTAAAGGCCTTGCTCATCCATTCTTCAGCTCTGTGAGGATAAGGATTGCTCCAAGCTGGATGAGACTCTGATTACACCAAGAGAGATGAAAATAATAATCATTTTGCCCTGAGTGATTTACTGAGGTATTTATATATGGAGGACATAACCATGTGTCTTTAATATTAAGAAGGGGCCCTGATTTCCAAGATATAGAATGATGTGAACAGCCTCTTTAGACCCTGTTCCACCCTGAGATTTGGTGGCTTCTTGGGAGGCTACTGAAAGTCATTGGATAGTCAGTGGAAGAGCTGGGGACTCACCCCAGGGACAGCTTTGACCACTGCTCACTCTTGCATGGCCACAATGAATGACTGGGGGAGTTAATCTCTCTCATGTCCATTTTCTGTTCATGCACCAGGTTACCCAGTCTGAGCACCCTGAATGTGTTCCGGGTTGCTGAGCTATGGATCTCCTCAACCCTCCAGGGCTGGCAGGTAAGGTCCCCAGATTATGTATTTCTGGCCTCTAGGAGTCTCCCTCCTTTACCTCAGCATGTTTCACAGTCTCATGCTCTGTCTGCCTTGAAAACATGGGAGGCTCTGTCTTATATCACGCTCATGTGATCCCAAACATAACGTGGCGAAGTGCATTTTGGACCCGGAGTCTGGGGACCTGGGCTCCGGTCCTGGCTCTGCTTCCCACTAGCAGGAACACCCCAGACCCTCCTATTTATTATCCATATTATGAGAACTACCTCCAAAATTCCACGCGAATTACCAATGCTGGTGATAACAATTATATTGAGTATTTCTGGTTAATATGAACCATTCTATATTGAGTTGAACTTCTCTCAGTCAACATACAGCAAGCATTTTTGGGATGGACTTCTCTGGGATAAACACGATAGTCCCAGAAATACAACAGTGAGCAAAATTTGTCTTGGTTCTGGCTCTTGTGGATCCTACAGTCTAGCTCTTCCTTGGCCTTATATCAGGACATAGAAGACCTGCATTCACCCTCCACTGCCCTTGTACTTGTGAACTTGTCTCTGAAATGGGGTAATAATGCCACCTTGCTGGGTGGAGGGCTGGGATGTCCTGACCTCGAGTTTAGTCTTGAGAGCACATGTTGCATGCCATTCTGCCTTTCACAACCCTCCCACCCTCACCCTATACACGGGCAGATGAAGACAGGACAGATGTTGACTGAGGAAATGTTGACTGTCTGGGTAGTGAGTGCATCCCAACATCACAGGATGCTGTCTTTTTTTTTTTTTTTTTAAATTTAAATTTTTATTGAATTTATTGGGAGTGACATCGGTTAATAAAATTATGCAGGTTTCACATGTACAACTCTATAATACATCACCTGTATATTGTATTGTGTTTACCACCCAAAATCAAGTCTCCTTGCATCACCATTACGATGCTATTTTTTGATATCTACTTGGGTTTTTGATACTTCAGTGTCATCTCAACTCTCCCCGTCCTGGTAGTCTGCTCTGTGTCACTGCCCAATGCCTCCTTCCTGAATG
The DNA here is from genome assembly GCF_987537825.1 of Furipterus horrens. Lineage (NCBI taxonomy): Eukaryota > Metazoa > Chordata > Mammalia > Chiroptera > Furipteridae > Furipterus > Furipterus horrens. The sequence goes on along the minus strand of NW_028327178.1, from coordinate 18,809,422 downwards.
GGGGCAAAGGGGCATTCCCCTGATGACAAAGGAAGCATTTGTCTCCATCATCCATGACTCCAGCAGAGAAGCATTGTAAGCCACTCTCTAGGGAGAACTCAGCTGTAGAATCTTTTGTTGAACGAAGCACCTTTCACGTAAAGAAACTGCAGCAAGATAAAATGACACGTTACTAATGATGTATTTTATGGACTGCCATCTGTCTCTGGAAAGGTCAGAGAAAAATGGCAACTTGGTTGCAGGCGATTGGGTGGTGGCGGTGGCTGGGGGACAAATGGCTCTCATCGTAACATGACAAGGAGCCTTGGTGACATCATATAAATGCCCTAATTGGGAAGTGGTCAATTGAGTGGGCCTGACTTCTGAATTTGATGTGTCAATAAACAAGCTCAAGGTGAGATGCTGGATCAATACTGCAGGACAAGAACCATCCGGCAAATTTACTGCAAAGTAATTGGGTGCAAAATGACTCAACTCAACCTTCACACTGCGGAAAAGCAAACAAACGGTTGGCCCATCGGCAACTGTTCCTTCGTGTCAGCGGCTGCTTAGAACACTGGCTGCTTGCTAATGGCCTGGGGAAAGGGAGGCCTGGAAAGGAGAGAAACCCAGCACTTTTGATGAGGATGCCGACTCCAGCGCGAACAGTCTCACAGCTGATGAGTGTAACCTGGATGCTTCTACCAGGACTGTATATCATCTTTAATAAGATAATTATAATTATTACATATCTATTTGTTAACTCTGATTGGGTTGCAAAATATGTGAGGCATAGAGGAAATCTTTCTGTCCCTACTCCTATCTCTATGTCTGTTTCTATGTCTGTCTGTCTCTGGCGATCTCTCTATCTCTATGTCTCTGGCTTTACCTTTCTATCCATCCACCTCTGTCTCTATCTCTGTGTCTATGGCGATCTCTCCATGTTGCTCTCTATCTGTCTCTTATTGGTGGTAGCTTGTTCTCTCCATCTTTGGGTGTAGGAAATAAAACTTCTCAGTTGCATTAACTTCAGGTTGTCTTGGCCTGGAGGTGGGTGCTGGGTGTAAGAAGGGCACATTCTGCCCTGACCCAGTGGTGGGAAAGGTGTCCCCTCTCAGAAGCTTCCTGCTGTGCTGTCTAGGTCTATGGACTTTGGAGCAGGTTGGGCCAAGGTGTGCTGGAGCTGCCTCACACCAGCTCAACTAGAGCTAATTGTTAAATAGTCCAGAATTTTGAGAGCCGGTACCTTGAAATCAGCCATGGTGGCAAGATTCACACCATGAACACCAGCAGAGGCTCTACATCAGGCTCCTAGAGAGTCACGTGCTAGCACACCACTGGGGGGAGGAATAGGAAGGCTAGGATCCAGACAAGGAAGGGTGAGTCCAGGGCTGCGCTGCACCCTCCGAGGCTGGATTGGTGCCGGGTAGTATTGCTTTCATCTGGGAAGAAGTTGTTGGGTGAGACTGAAGGCAGCTGAGGACAGTAGGGATCCAATAGCCAAGGAAGAAATGCCATCCATGTTTTGAGCACCTTTTCTCAGAGTGGCCCAAGTTAGGCAGGACTGGTTGGGATATTAAAAGGAGCACTGGACTGGGTATTAGCAGGCTTTGTCCTTCCCTGAGTAAGCAGAATAGGCCAAGTCCAGAGCCAGTAACCAGCTCCTGTGCCCTGTAGGGCCCTGTAGGTTGTAATATGTTGAAATACTTCTATACTGGGTGCCCAGACCCTTGGTGTGCCCTGTCCAGAGCTCTGGTCTCAATCCCACTTGAGACACCTTCATTTTGCCATCTCTTCATAACACAACAACTAAAGGATTAACCCCTGGAGCACGTTGGGGCTTTGGGAACCCTACTCCTGTATCAGGCCAGCTTCTGTCCTGATGGGTCAGTGCCCTTCCCAATCTGGGGCACAGTGCAGGAGGATTTAAGGAGCTAGAGGATGTCATCTACACCACAGAACTCACGTGCCCCTCCCTGGGGGCAGAAAAGGCAAGGTGCCATATTACTGCCATCAAGCCACTGGTAGAGATGGGGGCTGCTGGCTGAGGTGAACAGAGTGTCCAGGGCAGGAGGAGGCGGGAGACCCTAGCTCCTTGGAGACGGGCAGGTGGGTCAGTGCTTGCAGCTGACAATCTGAATACAGACATTGGTTTGGCTGCTCGCTGATGCTGTGTGGCCTGAGGCAAGGCACCCAAGATGTTCTGGCCTCAGTGGCCTCATCTGTGAAATGAGCTCACTGAAGACTGAGTGAGCCAGTTCACAGATGGTGCTCAGAACATTATCTGGCTCTTATGTGGTGAGTTTTCAAGACAGCACTTGTGCTTCGTTCAGTGCTTCTATTATTATTTCATAACTGTGTGAGAATAATTTTTATCACCTATAGCCCCATTTTTATGATCTGAAGACTGAGGCTGAGAGGTCTAATGACTTGTCCTTGGTCTCATGGCCCATTGGTGCTAGAACCATCTGGAACTGAGGCTGTTCCCTTCGTGTCCAGCATTCTCCATCATTCTGCTGATTTGCAGGTGCCCAGCAGACATGAAGGGGGATGCGGGCTTGGGGGAAAGGAGGGTGGGGGGACTAGAGGAGGTGTCCTGAGACCAGAGATGTAACTCCATTGCATCTTCTTTGTTCTACATTGGTCCTAGCTCCCCGATTTCTAAGATTGGAGACAGCAGAGCAAAAAAATCACACAGAAAAAGCAAAAGCCAGTTATTATCTAAAAAATATTATGTCTCTGCTTATGTAAGTTGTTTAACACAGGGCCTGGCATTTATCTGGTAGGAATTCAGTAATCCTTAGCTTTTGTCACCATCATCATCTTATTATTATTGTTATTATTTTATATTGTTGAACTTATATGACGGTAAGAGAGAAGCTCAGTGACAATTAGAGTCATGCAGTATAGACAAGTGCAGGGAGCCAGGGGGCAGACAGAGAGTTCTGTAGGACGGGGGGAAGCTTCTGGAAAGAAGCAATGTGTTAAACAGAGATGGACACTTCTTGAGCTTCACTTCTTACCACTTCCTGCCAACCCCATTCTTCAGCTTCACCCAATTCTGTAATCCCAGACTATCATTCCTCTTCACTGGACCCTCATTCTTTTCCTCACCTCCTTCCCTTCACATGGCCTCAGTCTGCATCTTGTCTGCAGGCTCACGAGAGGCCTGAGCCAAATCTACCCAGCTAAGCAGGTGCCAGATTCCTGGTCCACAGAAACTGTGAAATAATAAGTGCTTATTGTCTTATACTATGAAGTTGTAGGTTAATTTGTTACACAGCAGTAGATAACTGATACACTTCCACATTCTCTCTTGACTGGGATGTGCATTATCGTTCTAGCCCAATTTTTTGGACCTAAGAAATAATTCAGAAAATGAGAGGGGGGGATGGGGATGCAGGTTCCTGGTGAGGTTCCATCATCACTGTGCCCTCTTTGGACCTCTATCTATCTCTTCATTTTTGGATGAGGGGTTGGACAAGACAATTGCTCAGGTGACTTACAGCTTGAACTTTCAGTGGCGGTTTGTGAAAATGCTGACGGATCCCCGTTTGGCAGAGGCGGGAACTAAATTTCACAACAGCATGCCTAGTTGAGTCCTCCCGCCTCCCTCTTCCTCAGGCTGCTTGTAGGGTCTGATCAGCATATGGGCCCTGAGTGGGGCAGGAAAACCAGTTAGAAGATGGATTGGACCCTTACAGGTGACCTCTGACCTCAGAGCCTTGCCCACTCCTTCTAAACCCCTGCTTGCTGACTAGGAATATTCCATACGCTCCTCGGCTCCATGCTGGTCCCAAGCCTCAGGTGTCCTGGGATCATCCATCACACTAGTTATTTTCTTCTCTGGCTTAAAAGGATTATCCAGGCTGGATGTTTCACTTGTCAGCATTATGCAGCAACACTTCCCTTCTCCAGCCGAACATGGCTTGAGCACCGGGACAGCCAGGCTTTCTTGCATGTCAGATGGTGCCACAGCCACTGGGCAAGCAGCGGTGGGACCGACAGGGAGATTCCCACAAGAACAACCACCGGGTTCTGGATTTCTAACTTGTTTCTTCGATCTTCGTCTGTATCATCACATATTTATACCACATTCTGCTAGAAGGGAACTTGATAAGAACTACAAGTGTGCCTAACCTGGAGGAGGGGCCCACAGAAAGGAAGTCATGGCTCCTACTTTAACTATTGTATGCATAGAACTGATACACAAGAGACAATGTCAAAACCCTGTGATCTTGATTTAAATAAAACATATAAAGTCATTTATCAATGAAGGGAAATCTGTGTGCTTTATTTGGGATTAAGTTAGGGTTATGGCATTATCTGTCCTAGAAGGCTTTTGGAAGAGGCAAGGGGAAGGTATTCATTGCAGTGGGAGGAACCCTGTTGTAAGGCAGGGCGAATCCTGTCCTGGGGTAGGTGTGACCCCTGGACAGCCTCCTCCACAGAATTCCCTGAATGTCTGTGTTGCTGGTGTGGAGCCCAGCACCTTTCTGGGCTCTGTAGGAGGTGGTGGGGTGGCTGGCGGACTGGCTGGTGGGCTGATTTGCCATGGAAGCTTTGCCCGAGGCCATTACCTGGGACTACATTTCTTTAGGAGCAGGCAGCCTCCCCGGGAATTCATTTCTGCTCAAGTTTGTGTTTTCACACAAGGCTGAGTTTCTATCCACCTTCAAGTGTCCTTGCCCTTTCCCATTTCACGCTCCTGTCCCTAAATAATGTTTGCATTTTCTATTAATAGGACTGACTGTCTTGATTGTGGCTGGTCCAAGCTGACCTACTTTCTCCAGGTTTTTTATTCCAGAAACGGTGCTGCCTGATTCTCTTAGCACTGCCTACCATTCATCCATTTATCCCACATGTGGTTATGGGGCTCCTGCTGTTTAGAGACGGCAAGAAAGACTATAAGAAACAGTCGCAGGCCCCTGGTGGCTTAGAGTCAAGATAGGTGTACACGCCACAATGATCCATACAGGTAATACAGCGTTGTCTGAGCACCAGGGGTGGCACCGCCTGTATGTGTGCATGTCCTCTGCTCAGACAAGGGCAGGAGCTCAGGGCTGGGCATACCCTGGAAAGTCTTGACAGGGGGTGGAGCTCAGGGAGTTGTAATATTTTTCCAGAGACAAGGAGTGAATTCTCTTGCTTCCAATTTATAACCTCTTAATTTATCAAGGAGAAGAGGCAAGGGCCCAAGGAAAAGGCTTCTAGCTGGCTTGCCACCCACTTATGCCCCCAGCCTTGTTGGCAGAGAAAGGTGGGTCTCCGCTCTCTCTACCTGTCCACCCTGCCATTTTGATTTGGATTGTGCCTTCCTCTCCACTGTGCTCACACACCATACTCACGCTCCCTCGGTATGTAGTCTTTCTACATTGGAATTTCTTTCCCCTTTTCTCCATCACTGTAGTAGACTTAAGAAACTACTCACTTCCTTCCCACCCACCCCTGTGATCTCCACACGCACACACTTCCCTGCCTTGTTGAAGCAGGACTGGGCTGTGACTTGTTTGGATTTCACGGCAGATAAAGTATGTACTTCATCTTTTCGGTGAAGAGTTCGGCCATGTGACTTCCTTTGGCCAATGGGATGTTAACAGATAGGATGTTAATATGTGTTCTTGTGATCTGGCTATGGCCACAGGAACAAGTCCCAGCTGACCTGCTGGCACAAACCAATGGTGGCTGTCCTTCATTCCAACCTGCAGCTTAGAGCCAAGCCCAGCCAAGCCCAGACTGGATCAGTGACTTATGGTCACATGAATCAGAGTGAATGATCATGGTTTTGAGCCACTGACTTTAGAATGGTTTGTTATGTAAAATTAATGTGGTAATAGGTGGCTGATATAACTGCCAATAATAAAGTTCCCGTTTTCCCAAAACTTTAGGATCCCAAATTGCTTCCTTCAGGAAGTACTCCCAAATTGACCATGCCTACATCTCTGTTCATCTACTCTGCCAATCTAGCTCTCTTTGACTCCCTTTTTGTTACTCTCTGAGGGTATTCTGGCCACCTCCCACATGGCCTTCCTGCCTTTGTAACTGTGCTGTGAGCTTGAAGAGACTGGACTGGGACTAACATCTCTCTTTTTAGTCACTGTGTCACTTTAGAAGCCAGGCACATAGAAGGCTCTCAGTGTCACCCAATGTCTCAAGAAAAGCACACGGTAGTTCTGACATCTCTGGGGTTCTTTACCAGGGACTGCCTTGGGTACCAATGTAATTAAACACTTTAGTATGTAGCCTATGTTTCTAGAATGGGCAGGGGCATTTAGGTGCAGGCTGGATCCCACAGTGTGGTATCCAGGGACAGTTAGGTGTATATCTGTACACTTGGTCTGCTGACCTCATTTGCCACCTGAGTTTCAGCACAACTATTTTCACTGCTGGACTGATTCTCAGGAAATTCCATGTACCTGGAGTTACCGGGCTCTGCGCCTGTTCTTGTGGATGTGGGGAGAATATCCATTTCCTGGGCAATTACGCTGTGGCTGTTCTCTGATGCCCAAAAAACATCCATCCATGTCATTGACACAATTTTGAAGTTAGAGACAACTTCCCCTCTTGGCACATCCCTGCTGTGGCCCGCTGCTTCCATTGCCTGGATCGTTCCCAACCCCCTCCAACACACTCACCCTTGCTTGCCAGAGGTCTCCTAAGGCCACTTTTTCTAGGAAGCCTTCACCTTGCCCTCAAGAGGAATCTTTTTTGTTCCTCTAGACCTTAATTTATTCTTCTTTTTGGGCACTCAAAATTATATTGTATTCTAGATATTTGCATAAGCACCCTTGACCTCCTCTAGACTATGAGCTCCTATGGTGGAGCAGGGTCCCCTCAAGTGCTAGTGTATTTCTTGGTAGATAGGAAGAACTCAGTGCTGCTTATTGGACTGAGTTGAATTGCCCACTCTCCTGGCTTCTAGCCCCCATGCTGCCCAGGCCCCCAACACCTGCATGGCCCTGGGGCATCCTCTATCTCCCTGGATTTTTCTCCATCTGATCCTTTGCTTCTGAGCTTCTCTTTGCCATCCAAACTTCTTGTCAAACATGCCACTGTCTCTGGGCCTCGTGGCGAGCAAACTGCTGATAACATAACTTCAAGTTCACAATAACTCCCTAGCATGTCACCTCAATGCTCTAACACAAAGGTAACAGTTTCCAGTTCCAAATAACACTGATGGAGGAGAAATCAGGTTGTAGGGAAGGGGTTGAGAGATATCACAAAGAGGTCCCGGCCACATCCCATCTTCAATTTCCTACCTGTTGGCCTTTTAAAGAAAAACTACATCCTCTGTATTGAATGGTGTTAGGTGTCCCCAGTCAGAACTTCAGAAGCACACCCCTCCCAGGGGGAGGACTTTGAACATATGCTGTGGTGGGTTCCCAGCCCTGCGGACACTCCTACTCAGCATCTAGCCTTCCCTAAATCCTTCCACCCAAGGCCAGGGGATAGGCTAGAAGGGAGAAGGAATCAGGAGAGGGAACTCAACCACTTCTACCCCCTCCTTCCTGCCTTCTTTCACAACTACTCACATGCTCCCTGCTGTGTGCTAAGCCCCATGGGTGTGAAATGGTGAATGGAGTGGAGAGACCTTTGGGCAAGGCTATTGCATCCATTAAGAATTGGGCTCAGCTGTGCACAACAGAAAGCTCAGGAGACTCTGGTGTAAACAAGGGAGTAGTTTATTTCTCTCTCATTTAAAAGAAGTCTAGGCTGGGATGATGGCTCTGCCTCCCAGTCATCGGGGACCAAGTAGTTTTCTAATTTCTGGCTCATCATCTTTAGCTCATGACTTATATTCTCAAGGTGGCCTCCTCTCAAGAGGGCTGCTGGAGCTCCCGCCATCCAATGTACATCTGAGGCCACAGGGGAGGAAGGGCACCTTCCAGCATAGACTGTGGGCCAGGTTTATTTGAGTAAAGAGGAAAGGCACTTGGGGGCGTTTCTGAAGGGATTAGGGGCAAGGATAGGAATATGCAAGTCAGGGCGAGACCTTGAGTGAGAAGATTAGAACTGACGGAAGGGACTCCACCAAGACTGAAAATTTGAGGACAGCAAAACCCCGTCCTTGTGTTGCACAAAGACTCAAGTTATGATACTTTGTAGTTAGTAGAAAGAGCTAAAAATATAGTTTCCCAGAGGGTTGAGATGAATTTCTGGATGAGGACTATTGAGAGGTATTAAAGGATGCTGGTTGTCAGGGAAATGACCATTCCTGTCTTTGGAGCTCAGGGAAAAGGCTGCTTCCGGGCTGAGGGTGGTCTTTCTCATGATGGTTGCAACAGACTTCTAGATGACCGACCGGTGTGGCAGGGTGTGAAGGAGAGCTGCCGAGGCAGCCAGCTGTCCCAGGTGGAGGCAGGTCTCCAGTGAGGGCTAAAAGGGAGCCTAGAGACCATGAGGAAATTCTGTCTTTTACAGGTGAAGAAACTGGAGCCCAGAGGTCAAAGGTGTTGCCTCAGCTCACCCAACTAACATAGGTGTAGAACCAGGAGTAGAACACACGTCTCCAGCTTTCGAAGAATTGTATGAAAATGTTTCGAAAAAATAGTGGAGGGGTGAGTAGACCCCATGGGACACGAGGGAGTGGTTAGGAGGAAGGGGTGAGGTCAACCGATGTCAAATACCCTCTCTCTGGTCAGCGTCACCCACAGGGCATGGCTGCTTGAGCATCTTCTGGTGCCTTCCACTGCAGCTGATGTTTGCCCCAGGCATTTGAGAAGGAGGACACCCCATTGCTGGACATTTTAATATCTCTTTCTTCTGCCTTTCTCCTTTGCTCTCCCTCCCCCCACCTCCATCATATTGAATCACCAGGGTGTGAAATATAATAAAGCATTGTACCGTTCAATCTGTCGGCTATTCCTTAAAGGTGTACTCTAGGTAAATATCCCCTTGGCCTGTGAAAAATGAGCTTACCTGCAACAAATGACTTTGATGAACCTCAGGAGCTGGCCCTCTATCATTCTTTTCCAATTGGCTTCCCCAGCCAAGCATGGTTTCCCTGCACAAATTTGTCTTGCTGAAGGAAGAGTTTGTCTAATTCACTTCCCTCCCAATGCCCCAGCTTCCCAGCCTAGGTGTCCCTCTATCTGGCCACCAGTCTCACGTCATCATCAAATGCTTCACCAAGTCGATCAAAATCAGAATCCAGATTAATCAGTCCTTCCACGAGCACTTATCGGATGTGGCTGACTGGAAGTGGACTCAATCTGGATTTGTGAAACGGGTGTCAGTCCATGAGTTGCCACTTCCTAGTCCTGTCACTTTGAAAACTGATAAAATGTCTTTTGCGCCTCTGTTTCCTCACATAGGAAATGGGGACAGATAATAATAATACGCAATCCCCCCCTTCACTAGGCTGTTTGAGTATCAAACAACTTTTTACATGTGAAAGTGCTTTGAAAATGCCAGTCACTATGTACACCTAAGCCTTAAGGCTCATTATTATTATTATTGTGGATCTAAACTCTTGGGGATGAAAGAAAACAACATTTACTGAGTGCCTACTATGTGCCAGGCATTGTGAGAGGCAGTAGGGGCTACTTAAGGGGATAAAAGGGTCAAAATTCCCACTCTTCTGGGGCATAATTGTATTTTCTTATAATCTAGTTCTGATGACAAAACCAACATGCATAGGAACCGTCCACAGAACAAGAGCATTTACTACATGTTGGTGGACTAAATAATGTGTTTTTAATTTTACGTATCCATTCCCTGAGTACCTTACTGCACTATGATGTGTAATTTCATTTAATTTCAACCACCTATGCAAACTAAGTCCTTTTACAGTGAAGGAACCTGAGGTCTGGGGAGGGAAATAGCTTTCCTGCGGTCATGACAAAGAGCTGGGATGGAGGCTGAGGCTCTCGGACCTCCCTGGACTCCTCTTTCCCAGGACTCTCAGCCTGGCGCCTGCAGATGGAGCTTGCTCTGTGAGTTCAGGGTCCATAGCATTCACAGAAGAAACTTCAAAGAAGTTACCTCTCATTTGACTTTGAAGGAAAGAAAGCATTTGCATCAGTGTAGTGGGCTGAGGAGGCATTCCTGAGAGTGGGGGAGCCTGTAGGTGGGGGGGGGGGCTGTAGTTTGCTCCATGGAAGCAAAGATGGGAGAGGGAGGTTGGACAGAGCTGGGTCACAGTGGGGATCAAGGTAAAGGCCAGGGGAGCTTTCCTGTCCAGGCAGGTGAGGCAGAGGGCATCTTGTTCTTAAGAGAAGAAGTGGGCCCCCTTCCTAGCCCAACAGTTTTATTTCTCAGCTTTCAGCACAGTTAGCCTGTCTGTCGCTAACTAAGCTGAGTGATGCTGGGTGATTAATGTCCTTCCTCTGGGCCTCAGTTTGTCCATCTGTAAGAGAAAGGGGTTGGAAGAGAGGGAGGCTGAAGATCCTGCTAGCTCTGAGATGCCTTGATTCTGCGATTTCATAATGAACACAGAAGCATATACATATGCAGATCACAGCTATGTACCTGGGAGAGCATTTTTCCTTCTCCGCTGTTGTAATTTTAGATAAGTGCCAAATGCCTCTTTATTCTCCAATATAAAAGCATTGAGAAGATTAAGCCACCGCCTGTCTCATAATAATTTGGGCCTTCAATTCCGGCTTTCTGATGAAGCCACCACTGTGATAAGAACATTGGAAAGTTTAATATTTGCAAAAACAAACAAAAATTCCCCCACCCCCTAGAATGAGGCTGAACATTTTTGGTGACTTAGTGTGTCTCTCCTCAGGTTCTTGACACCTGGAGCTTTATTCTGGAACATCTGAGAACCCTGGAAACATGCTATGGTTACAGTCTTTGTTTGGGCCTAGTGTCTCCTGTGAGGATTAGAATCAGGTGGCCTCTGTGAGAGGTTGAGCCCCTAGGATCAAACCTGAAAGAGAACTCACACAGCTCAGATTCGTCACAAAAGAAGGAGACCCAAGTTTGGAGGGGTGGGGGAGATTGTTGAATAATGATGGGGACTGAGTAGAGTGAAGGCTGAGGAAGGCCGTGGGGGTTTGGGGGTGCCATTGGCCATGCCAATGAGAGTGGTTTTATTTGTGGGTGAGGCAGCACCCAGATGGCAAGGTATTGAGATCTTAGAGAAACTGAAAAACTCCAGGCAGTGAGAAATTTCCCCCTGAAAGGAAGCAGTGATTCAGGATGTTAAGATGATGAAGAAGACATTTCTCAGCATAGGAGCCAGCTGAGCATGCTTTAGGACCATAAAAATAATGAGAGCCGCTAACATTCACTATGTGACATCCCTATTCTATGTGTTTTATGGGAGTATCTCGATTCATTCTAATAACTGTATTAAGTGGGTGTTGTTATTATTTCAATGTTCAGACATGAAAATGGAGGCACAGAGAGGATAAGTAGCCTGCCCAGCTCCTAAGTAGCAGAGTAGGGACTCAAATCCATGTGGTCTGACTCTGCAGAAGGGGAATGAGCCACTAGGGAGGGCAGATCGCAGATCCTCCAGAGCTTGGGGATGATTGATCTAGCAATGGTCTGGAAGAGATGGGGAAGGATGGGATCAATAGTCCAGGTGGAGGGGTGCACCTTGGCAAAGTAACAGAATACGTCTTCCTTTGAGACACGAGGGAAGCTGAAAGGATGGATGATAATGATGCAGAGAGTCTCTGAGGCAGAGGCAAGAAAGTCAAGGCAGTACATCTTAGATGACCTTGATCTTCCCAGAAAAGTAGCTGGTCTTCTTTCTCACCCACTTCCTTTAATTCCTTTCCTGCCCCACCCCCTCCTCTTGTTTTCCCCTGGAAGAAACTACCCAGGTTATAGTCTCTCATCTAAATTGGACATTTATTTGTAAATGGAGGATTAGACTATTGTGAATAAACAGAGAAAGGGGAAGTAAATTAAAACACATTGCCTGAGGAAAGATTCTGAGAGTTGAGGAAGAATGTGGACTTGTGAAAGGAAAAAAGAGGTAAGTACTGTTTTGATTTTATTTCAAGGACCACTAAGGGGGACTGCAAATCTTGGTGAGGCTTGAAGAGTTTTGTTTCCTGCTCCTAGGAAGGAGGCTGTCAGAAATCTGGAAGCTGTGAATTCGGGGTCTGGAGTTAGGACTCTTGTGGTGGATGGGTTGGAAAGCAGAAATAAAATCATTTTTTAAAAATTTAACTTAAAAAATTAATGCATGCTAATGACAGAAACTTAGAAAGTACAGTAATGTATGAAAAGGCCAGAAAATCATTAGTCTTTTGGATGTTTTTCCTCTATGGTTTTGCCTATGTAATAAAAATTTTGAAATTGCACCATATTATACTTTTCTGTATAATTGTAGGCATTTCCCCATGTCACTGAAACTTCTATTAAACATACTCCACAAAGTAGAGGATGGGCAATTAAAATTATTGGTAGTTAATTTAGTCACCTGGTTCATAAAGGCAAACATGCTTTTTCATTGCTGGACGGCAAGCCTTCATAGGAAGTCACTGCATTTATTTAGCTCTACCCCTAGTGCTGGACAGTGAGTGGTCTGTTCCCAGTGGTTTGCTTTGGTGTCAATAATCTGAGGAACATCTCTGTGCACAAACCTTTGTTTGCTGTTGGACTGTTTCCTTAGTATACATTCTTAGAAGCAAAATACCTGAGATGAAAGGCATGGCTATTTTAAAGACTGTTTCTAGAAGGCTGGCTTAGATCTGTTTGCACTGCATCCACAGGGGCGTGAAGTGGACGTAACTGTTGGCAGCGTCCAAACTCTGGACGGGCTGGGGTTGGGAAGGTCAGCCCTCCTGCTGATTTGGACTCTGAACTTTGAGCAGGTGGAGAGGCTGTTTGTTGCTCAGCTCTGGGTGGGTGCGGCTCTCCATCAGGTGTTCTGGGCTGAAGGTTAGAGACCCGCAGCGAGTCTTGCCCCAGCTGGAAGCCAGGGCAGGGGTTCAGGAGCTGTGTGTCAAAGTGCTGGATGTGGGAGAGAGCGACCCTGCCCCTGCAAACAATCGGTCTCATCTGAAGCGCAGTGGCTCTTTCTTCCACAGTCAAAAAAACCTTTTGAGAGTCTAGTGAGTGTGACAAAGCCTCTCCCTGGACACACACACACACACACACACACACTTTTTCAGGTTCAAGGGCTTCATTGATCCACAGAGGTCTTGGGGTTGATGACCACTAGGTTAGGAACCCCTGTTGGAGAGACCATTAGCAGTTCTGGCCTTTTTTCCAGGTAGTTTAGCACTTTGGGGACTCTGTTCTGTACTAGAAATGTCAAGCCCCACTCAGGAAAACCATAATGGTCGGAGTCTGCCCCTTTCAGCCAAAACCCTGCATCAGTAGCGCCTTAATGTGAATTAGGGGAGGACCATTTCTAATTCTCAGTACTGGGAGTTAGGAAACGTGTCTGGACCACAAGCTGGGGGAGTGCATGGGAGAGAAAACACACACACATTCACATATATATACATATATATTCCCACATACAAACATACTTTCACACACATACACATCACTCTCTCATACCTACATACACACATACACACTTTACATGCACACACCCACACCCTCACAAAGATATTCCCAGAGGCACAGGTACTTTTCTCGCCACCCCCTTAAGCTCTGTCCTCCATGGCCTCTAGCTCAGCGTTGGGACTTCTCTTTCCTCCTTCACTTGGTCTTGCCCTAGATCCCCCCTCCCTCTCTCTTTTCCTCCCACCCAAAGGTAAATAGACCCTCCTGAGTTAGAGCAAAGCACAGGAGGAAAGTGGTAGATAAATTTAACAAGCATTAAAGTTAATATATAATTTAAATATGTATAAAATTATTCTGCGCATCGATTAGAAAATGGGCTGTTGACCATTTCAGGGCAACAATCAATTTCAGAGTTCACAGGTCAGGTCAAGTTTCTTTCTAATGATCTACAGAAGAAGCAACATTAGGGAGATAATGAACTCCATGAGCTTACAGACATGATCTATGGCCGGTTGGCTGTGGGGCTGCCCAGCAGCAGCCAGGGCCGGCTGCAGACCAAGTTCTCCCATGGGCCTGTGTAAAAGCTTGGCTGGGTGACAACCTGTGATGTAATCAAGGCAGCCTCTGGGATGACTTGCTTTTTTTTAAAAGACCATGTGGTTGTCAGAGCTCTTGGTTGTCAATGAGCAACTGAGGTGGAACCCCACGAATGTGGTTTGCGAGGACGGCTTCTGCTTTTCTGGGAAGCGGAGATGGCCTGACAGGGGCTGGCAGGCTTGGGGGCGGGTGCAGACTAATGAGATGTCACCTCACTGTTGATCTATTCCAGGGACTCAGGCCATATCTTATTGACAAGCAGGGATCCCCTGAATCACTGAGTGGTTCCAGAGCTGAAAGTAGAGGACCTTTTTCAGGGCATTTCTAGGTCCCTTTATAAAACTGAGAGGGACCAAGATTTGGGGAGGAGGGTTGAGGTGTTGGAATGGAACATGGACCCAATGACAATGTGAAGCAAAGATGTGATGAGTAGTTAAGGTTCATGCTACCTACATACACAGCTTTCAGTCCCCTTCCGACCCTGGGAGGACATAGGAACCTATCTGGCTCCTGGCTTTGAACAGGATCAGGAACCCCAATCTGCCTTTTAGTCTCTTCCAGCTCATGACCAAAGGGCATGTGGATGCAAGGCAAGAGACCCTACATCTCAGAGCTTCCTTTATTTTAATCTCTAGAGGCATTTGCTCTGAAAAGGCCTTGAGATCTTTTGATGTGATGAGATGCCCTAAAAAATATCTGTCCAACTCACTACACCTGTGTTGGTCCAGCCTTCCCACTCTTATTTGAAGGACAATTAAGAGGGTGCTCCCAGTCTCGCAGACAGCTCTCAGGAAAGCCTGTTCTTGATGCCTGAAATTCTACAATTAGAAACATATTTATTTTATTAATCATCACATTCTCTTTCTTTTAAAGTAAGCTGCCCTACAGGTCACCAGTTTACCAGTCCAGACTAGGTAGTCAATTTGGTGACAAGTGGTCTCAAGAGGGAGGGAGAAATCTAGCCGAGGAAATGGAGGAACCAGAGACCAGCTGTCTTCTGTGCTGTGGTGTGGGCAGGGGTTGCTGTTCAGCCCCGACGGTGCCCTGAGGGTGCCCGGAGGGTTCTCACTGGCCAGGAGCCTCTGGCACCACTCTTCTGGGAACTAGTGAAAGAAGTGGGGAGGGAGAAGAGGGGAGGTGGGAGAGAGAAAGGAGGTGGAGATGGAAGGAGGGGGCAGGGTGAAAAGAGAGTCACTCCCGAGCTATCTTGGCCACTTGCACATCTCCATTTGAACATGCTGTTCCCCGGTCCTTCCTGCTGCCCCATTTCTGCCCCGTCTGTCTGTCTTCATTCAGATCCCCTCTCTGCTGGAGAATGTTCCTGAGCATCCCTCTCTCAGCAGTTCCTGATCCCTTCCCTGCACGCCCACTAGGCCTAGTACATGAATGTACATGGTCAGTGGGTGCAGAGATCAGCTTGTTCCCACCCCCTGCTTGACTGACAGCTCCTTGAAAGCAAGAACTGGCTTTTTTCACCTTGTTATCCCTGGCGTGCTCAGTGAACGGTATCCTTATGTAGATGTGCAATAAATGCTGGGTGAGCTGAACACAGGCAAAGCAGCTGACTCCTGGGTTTCTTTCCATTCCACAAATGCCCAGCCATGCCTGGGGAGAGCAGATTATACCCCAGGAAGCCAGGATCATGAGTCATTTCTGAGGGGGCATGAGGGTAGGAGCTTGGGATGTTTCTAAAGGGCCAGGCCCTGGATAACTGACATGATGTGCTCGCCATCCCTCTACAAGCATTTTTGAAAGGATGGAATGAGGCTGTAAACACCAAGGCCAGTCTTGTTGGGGAGAGGACACAGAAGGGCCGCCCATGATGCGTGGGTCAGGGGATGCCCTGTCCCTTCCGTTGTGTCCTAATGACGACAGCAAGGGTGGCAGGGTCAAATTGTCTAGATGTCCAGGAGGCTCCCAGATTTCCCTCTCATTCCACTTGGGAAACCTCCTTCCTGTGTCCCCCACCTCGCTCCGTCCCCCATCTTCTTGGGTTCTGCCCTGCTTTGGGTCCAGGACTCCCTGGCATTCCAGGCTCCCACCTTCAGGGGAAGCTATGACTCTGGAATGCACGCCTAGTTTAATCCCTACAAGTCAGACCCAAGCAGCACCTGGAGGGAGGGGTGGGAAGGACAAATGGACAAGAAAACTTTTAATAATTCTGAAAACGCTGGAAACTGGCACCCAGGATGGCCACCTGGAAACAGTTTTTATTGAGGGCGTGATGTCAGGGCACCATGGAGAATTTATTGTAAAATTTCCACTGAGAATGGCACCTTCGCCTCCTTCGCCCTCCCATTCCCACCAGCCCCCTGTTGACTCTGCCGCACGTGCCGGGGGAGAGGTCTCATGAGCTTAATGGTGACTATGCGCCCCACAAAGTGGTGGGGACAACACACACCAAGTTGTTTAGCTCATTTCTGGCCATTGTTACAGGAGGTGTAAAGAACAACCCCCCCCCCCCCCAAATGTTTGTAACAACCTTCTTCTTCCCCTCATTAATCTCGTGAAGTGGAGAAAGCAATGTGTGTACATTACTGAATTAACCAGGCATGTAATTAGCGCTCAGGTGCTCAGCAGAGGAAGAACCGCTCACAGTTAGTCAAATTTAGCTTTAATGCCTTAAAGTTGGGGGAGCTGCCTCATCGCCCACGGTTCCAAGTGTCCCCTTCCTACCTCCTCTCTCTCATGCTCATGGAATCTGATATTTATGGCGTTTGTGAATGTTATGGAAATTTATGTAACTGTTCCAAGTGCTGTAAATCATGTTCTGACAAGCCAAGTCCGTGATCGTGTTGTCTGGATGTCCAGGGGCCGGGGGAGCCAGTTGTGGGAGCAGTTGGCCTTCCTTCTATTTCAGAATTTTACATGAATCAGATGGCGATGCATGCTGTTATTAATTCAGTGCTAATGGGGCCTTGGTTATAAAACCATCTTTGTAATCTGTGTGGGGAATTTGCCTACCGGGTGACACCACGTTCCAACAAAGTGCTTTTGCTGCACAATGACATACATGAGGTCATAGATCACAAAAGTACCTTGGAGATTGTCAGGACCCACCCCATACCATGTAGATGGGGACACTGAGGCTCAGGTTGGAAAGCTGTTCGTCTATGCTCATGCAGCTAACGGTAGCGTTATGGTGTGTGGCTTCTCAACACCATGTGGCCTTCCCTAGACTCCTTGAGTGGGATCTGACCCACCCTGTTCCAAGTTCTGGTCTAGAAGAGCCAGTGTTCTGGCAGCTACCATTATGTCAACAAGTCCAGTGGGGGGTGGATACACACGTGGAGGGGTCTTTCTTAGAGGTGGGGTGTGGTGGCAGAAGAGAGATCTGTGTTTTCCTCTAAATAAAGATGTCTTGCTGTGCCCTTAGGAGCATAAAGGGGAGAATATGAGCGAGTAAAAGTAGCGCATGATAATTAATGCTTCCAGTAAAGAGAGTGTCTTATTCATGGGTGTGCGGAGTTGAACAGTTTGTGACAGAGTGGAGTGACCCTTCTGTGCTGTTTAAATTATGTCTCCTAGAAAGAGGACATAAAACAGGTGGTGGAAACTGAACCAGATAGACTAGTCAGTTTTCTTCGCTACTTCATCTCTTTTGGACAACAGGTACCAGTTGATTTCAAAGTTTTTGTTTCTAAAACCACCTCTCCCATCTTGTAAGTATGAGATTCAGATCTCAGTCTTTCTTTCCAGCCCAAACTCCTACACCTTCCTGGTGAATATCTTCCCCAACAGGTAAACCAATTATAGGCAGACCTTGGAGATATTGCGGGTTCAGTCCCAGACCACTGCAATAAAGTTGAATGTTGCAATAAAGCAAGTGACACGGACTTTTTGGTTTCCCAGTACATATAAAAGTTATATTTACACTATACTACAGTCTATTAATTGTGCAATAGCATTATGTTTAAAAACACAATGTATACACCTCAATTAAAAACACTTCATGTGAAAAATGCTAACCATCATCTGAGCCTTCAGCAAGTCATAATCTTTTTGTTGGTGGAAGGTTGTGCCTCCTCCATGCTGACGGAAATGCAGTCTCTGCCAAGTGCAATAAAACAGAGTACAATAAGCCAAGTATGCCTGTAATTATACCCCAGAGCCGGGTTTGCTCCCCTTTCATTTTCCCGCCACTCTCCTGATCTATCCTCTCATTTTTGGAATGTTCCTCACTAGTCCAGACTGTTTGTTCAAATCTTAACTGTGGCATGAAGCCTCCTCTGACTAGTGTTTTGGAGAAAGAACCCCAAAGACTTAACTTTCATAGAACATCAAATGGAGTTGACATGTCTGCCTTTGCTCCAAGGACTGCCAGCCAGGGGCAGGCATTGTGGGAGGCATGAATTAGAACTATAGAAATGTTGCCTCGAAAGGATGGTAACTGCTAACAAGGGCTTATTCGTGGAGCATAGATATTCTTAATCAGCTTTGTAGGAACTTGCATATGTTTTTATGCTCACCTCCAAGGGGTTTAGTACTTATATGTGTTTGGCTTAATTCCCTGTTGAAATTATTCAGAGTTGCAGTTCACTAAGCTTCATGGGTCTGGCCCAGCATGCTGGTGCTCAGACTTTCTAAGCATTGATGTAGATTTTGCATGTCTTGCTATTAGAACCTCATTTCCTCTCTTCTTTCTTGCACTGATCTTAGATCTGGAGGCCACAGGTGATCAGGCAATATCAGTGATATTCTGCAATGTCAGTGCAAAATAGTGCCTGGCGTGCCCCCAGGCAGCTCAGTGTGTCCTCATCTCTTCAGAAACGTACAGTTTTAGAGCCATTTAATTTCATTCTCTGCCAATTCCCTGGTATTTGAACCATATCAGAAAATTTCAGTGAGGTCTAAGATACCCAGAGTCCCCCCTTCCCCTAGTCATAACTGGCAACTTCTCTTCT
This sequence comes from Furipterus horrens, assembly GCF_987537825.1. Taxonomy (NCBI): domain Eukaryota; kingdom Metazoa; phylum Chordata; class Mammalia; order Chiroptera; family Furipteridae; genus Furipterus; species Furipterus horrens. The sequence continues at coordinate 18,790,520 of NW_028327178.1, read as the reverse complement.
GTTTTGCTTTTATGCAAAGCCATGACAACAAAGTTTCATTCCACCTTAGGACAGGATATGTCTCTCAGCCTCTCATCTCTGAACAGAAGGTGCCCAAATTTTATTGCATGGGTATTCATTGATTGCCCTGGCCTCTCATTCTTGAATTTGCTCCTCTTGGTGAAACATGCTCTTTAATTAAAAACATGCTTTAGACACCACAGCGGCCATTCAGTCCCCATTCAGCAACAGCAAACCTAGAGCAGAAGTGGGGAGGTTAAGGGAAATGGCTGAGGCCCATAACTAATTCCTGTACATTAGCCCTGTCCAGCACTCACCCTATCCAAGATTGGCTTCCCTGAAACAAGCAGGATTAGCGCATGATAAGAGAAGCTGGGTCGTAATTACACCCTGTGTGACGGGGCAGCAGAACCACCAAATAAATCCCTGGGCAATTATTAAAATGCCCCAATGCATTACACAAATTACAACAGGCTGGGACTTTTGGGGAGAAGGGAGGGGAATGAAGACCCAGTATTTAAGTGTTCTTGTAAGCCATCTAAGATATTAATGTTGCAAAGCTCCTTATGAATATTTAAGAATGTAAAATGGAGCTTCGCACGGTTCCACATTACCACAGAAGCCTGGAATACAGTTGAGCCCACTTAAGAAGGCAAAGCCCCAGTCCCTGACAGACTGAAGGTGGATGAAGCAGGGTTGGTGCGTTTGCAGGGAAATGCTCGTCACTGGCCAGTGTAATGATGTTGCATTATATCCTCAGCAAAGAGGATTTAGTTAAAGACCCAGACAATTTGTATGGGTGGGACTCCCAAGGGATTATTAAGCCATTTCCCACTTCCCCATGATATGGGAAGATGGATGTTGGCCCTGATTGGGTTTTGGCACAGAACTGATGAAATCTTCATTTACCCATTCTGTTCAAGGCCAGGTTGCGCAGACCCTCTTGAAAGTGGAGTCGGGGGACCACTTGGCTCGCCAGGCAGTGATTTCTCAGTTACATTTGTGTCCCTTTTAAGCTGATTCCTTGTGGGGACAACTGGCTCCAGGTTCTTTTCAGGAATGAATGGAGTCCCCTGGATAAAAGGGACAAGCTGCTCTACCAGAAGTGGTGTTGCTCCTAGAAACCAAGTGAGGTGGCGTCTTTCCCAGGAACAGACCTGGTGGCATCTTGTGCTGGAAATGGAAGTGTGGGCTCCTCTCCTATAGGTGGCTGGAGACACAGTCGGAGGGACTCGGCGAAGGGTACTAGGTAAGGACTTGCAGGCTTTGGTTCGGGCTTCAGCTCAGCCTGTGGTCTACATTCTGTCCTGCTTTTCCCACCCGTCAAATGGGAATAATATTCTCGGCAGGTCTGTCCACACAGGGAATAATAGGTGTGGGTACATTTAAGAAGAAGCGTGCTGTAGAATATGTGACATTCTATAGATACCTGAATAGTATGTCTCATCTATTTTTTCTTCTCTTTGCCACTGGTTCTGCTTTATCCCGCTTCATCCTGCCTCCAGTTAGAGGGACAGAAGGAAACGATCCTATCCTTGCCCGCTGCCCAGCCCCACCTTTCCAGGCTCCCAGCCACCTCCCTTTAGGATCAGGGCAACCCTGAGGCCTGAGGCTCTGTGACCTTTGTAGCAACCTGTGGCTGAGGTGGCCCATGAGAAAACAGAACAAGGGTCTGCCTGAATGAAGGGATCTGAGAAGAAGACCCAAGAGGCTCCTTTACTGCACAGCCATGTTGGGGTGGGAGAGGAAAGGAGACTCCATGCCTCCTAGAGCTTTAGGCCCCAGACAGAGGGAAGGGAGCACAGCATTAAGGGCAGACAGACAGACAGCCTATACTGGTGCCCATGAAGGCAAGCCTGGCCATGGAATGTTCTGCTCTTGCAGGTGCTCTACATTGTTCAGGTGAAGAGCAGCGCTTGTCCAGGTAGGTCCTGGGTTTCATACCCAAAGGGTAGCATCAGCACACAGAAGGCTCTGAGTTATCAGTATGTTCATTTTCCCAGAAGCTCACAACAAAAGAATTCCTTTATCTCATTATTTTTCAAATTTTGATGGTGATTACTGCTATTTATTGAGAAACCACACAACCACCTGAGAGGCAGATACTATTGTCTCCACTTGACAGTGTAGTTCAGGGAGGTCCCTGCTCTTCTCAAGAAGGATTTTCAGCCTCACCCAGACTCTTTGGCACCCATAGGAACACTCATGGACACTTCCTGCCTGGTGTAACCATCAGGACTCTGTAAGTCATTAATTATAGCTTTATTAAATCTAAACAAATAAAGCCCTAAAAGCACAGAGTCAGCAACTTGGGTTCAGGTCACATGCTTATCTCCTTACTAATTGGCTTGTGTGACCTTGCACAAGTTATGTATCCTCTCGGAGCCTCAGTTTCCTCGTGGAGCCTGGGTGGAGGGGGATGAATAAGAGTACCTGCCTCTTTGAGTTAATGGGAGGATTAAATGAGCTAATGCCTGTGAAGTGTTTAGCATGTGGCACAGATCGCATGCACGCTAGGTGGTACTTATCATCTCTATCATGGGCCTGAGATTCCTCTAGCAAAGATTCATTCCACCGAGAGCTTCAAACTCAGACACCTGGAGGGAAAAAAATTACATTAAGCCTTTTTCTACTAACAGTGTTACAGGCCTAACATCATGAGGTATGGAGTAGGAAACCTCTACGGTCTCTTTCAACTTTGAGATTTTCTTTTAAATGTCTTAGGGTGATTAAGACCCTGCAGGAAGGGGACACAGAAGAGGTGCCCAGAGACATAGGAAGGAGGAGTCAGGAGAAGAAAGAAAGCCTGTTGCAAGGAGAGGATGATTTTTAGTAGGGCCATGCTTCTGCAGGTTTCTGGGCCTGTCTGATTCTTTGCAGAATGCTCCTCTTTGATGGTCTTCATTAGCTGTTAAAGGCAAAGGTGAACAAATCTGACTTTCCCCCAAATAACACGTAATTTGCACTAATATTTGTTGGGCACTGTGTTAAGTACTTTGTCATTAAATCCTCACTCACAATGTCTATCACCATCCTTATTTTGTATTTGGAGAAATCAAGGCCAAGGTCGCATAGTGGGAAGTCGTGACACTCTATTTGAACCCAGGCAGTCTGAATCTAGAGCTGTGCTCTTAAACGCCACAAGTGCGTGTGAAAATATGATGCTTTCAGCCAGGCCCTGGCCCCAAGTTCACTTTGCAGTTGCAGCATTCATGTGGTCCTGGTCCTCTACACACATATCACTTAAAACTATTTAGTATCTGCCATGTGCCGGGTGCTACTGGAGCCTATGGTTGGAAAAGATGCTACTGATCCCCAGGGCTCAAAGTGTTGAGTTGGGGTGTGTGCTGGGACATCTATACTCTCAACTACTTCTTGTCATAGGCTGGAGACAACAGTCTTGAGCCCGGGGGTCAGAGGGGGTCCTTTCTTCACATAAAACTAACTGGCTTGCAGGTATGAGGGTGGTTCTCTGAGGATTATAGAATTCCAGCTGTATGGGGCTGGAAGAGTCCTTGATCTCATCATCACTGTAGCCAACTGGGCTGACCAGGCCATGCTAAAGAAGATGAGGTGAACAAACACCTGCAAAGGAGGGGCATTTAGATATGTGCACTGTCCTGTTCATTTTACTCTTGTTTGGAAAATCCATATCTCTTTCCTTTTTCAATATAGATTCCATTCTTAGAAAAACTTCTGACTATTTTAACCCTCATCTATCTTCTTTTTCTTTGAATATGAGGGGCATTTACAACCTGTAGATAACCACATTATTATACCCTTTTGGTGTTCTCTAATTGTTTAACATGGAAGAGTTTTGTTTCTAGTAAACTCACATCTCAGATGGAAAGTGCTTTGAGGGATGGGGTTTATGCACCAGCCTAGCACCTGTATGCAATAGGTACTCAATACGTAAAGGGAAGAATGATTCATGAGAGACTATCTTCTCTTCTTTCAAATTCTCCATTGAATCTAGCACAAGACTGAACACATTATATATATCCTCTGATACACACTGACCCACCACAGATTAATTCTTTTTTTCTTTTTAAGAAACCTTATGCCCAGGACACAGGGGCCATGGAGTCTGCTGTACAGGTCCTGGTATGGCCTTGGAGGAACTGTTCCATCCTATGTGCCCAGTGTTGGGGCTTGCTAGCTTGTACTTTTTACCAAGAGAAGTATAGGTGATGGTACCCTTTTAGAAGGCAAAGGTGTGACTTCTTGACAGGCCCTGTGGATTCTGTGGAAAACAGCCTTAAAACAGGCAAGTATTTCTGGAGGTTTCCCCTAGGATTCCAATAAGGGACAGCAAACCAGATTGTGATAATTAGAAAAACTGTGGAATCTTCCAGATGGACTTCAAAGACATTCTTCAGTGGTTTTCCAAATGGAAAAAAAAATTTTTTTTGAAGCTTTAGAGCCCTTCCTTAAACAAAATCTTACCTGTAAGCCAATAAGTAGAATTTGATGCAAGTGGAGGGTGGTATCCAGAGAGCCTAGCGTTCTTTGCTCCTGGAGTGGCTCTGAGAAGCCCTACAACTTCTTTGAGAATACTTTGAGAACCAGTATTGGTGTCTGTGGGGGACAAGTGTCATTCATTCTGGTGACTCAGTACCTAAACTGGCTTTCCATTCTGGGGAAAACATCATTTTGGATCAGGATAAACTTATGAATGTGGGAGCACTTGTTAAAGATGTTTAATTCAGCATGCTAGCCCAAGTATCTCTAATAAAAAGATTTCTAATATTTTTAAATTTTTAAAAAGATTTTTTTTATTTATTTAGCGAGAGGGAAAGGTAAGGAGAAAGAGAGGGAGAGAGACATTGATACGAGAGAGAAATATCTATCAGTTGCCTCTTGCACATGCCCCAACCAGGAACCAGGCCCACAACCCTGGCATGTGCCCCAACCAGGAACCAAACCAGCAACGCTTTGCTTTTGGGTAGGACATTCAACCAAATGAGCTATGCCAGCCAGGGCAAGATTTCTTATATTTTTTGACGACTTACTAAAATCTGTAGTCAATAATGGCCCATAAGGAATGAAAATAAGATCCCAGAAATATTTGATATAATGTAAAGAATTTAAAAAATTAGGTAGATAAGGAGACTGACATGGAGTTATCATATGCAACCTACTCACCCATTCATTAAGTATATTCTGTAAGGTGGACTGGAAGATGCTTCCTTTACTAAGCCACTGAGAAACCTCACAGTGGGGAGTGCCAACATCTTTAAAGAGAGCCATGGCAGCTCTTAACTCCATGCTGAGAGTTCTGTAGCTGAAATGGGATCCCTGATTTCATTAGGGATACTAGGATTCCCAGGGGAAGAGACCAAGGAGTGACACTTCAAAAAACCTCCAGAGGCAAGGTGGTGCATGTATTATTTAATGTTCTTAATTGCAACAGAATCCATGCTGGCTGGCTTAAGCAGAAGAGAGGTTTTATGAAGTCATATTAAGTACTACCCAGGATGCACTGGTAATGGTTCAGACTGGATACCAGATACTCTGCCTGCTTCCCACGGCAGAGCTGGTCCTCTCTACCACGCGCTTGCTATCCGTCAGCGCCACTGCTTGTAGCTCCTCTTCATTTTGCTCACTTCTTAGTCCCTTGTTCACACACGCCTGTGGGATTTGTCAGACTTTGAGCCACAGACCTGCAACTTAACTGTATGAGAATTTGGGAATATGTGAACTTTTAGCTGGGCACATTACTCACCTCAATAAATTTTGTTTCATTAGTAAAAAAAAAAAAAAAAGAAATGTAGAGTGGCTATTGGTGAAGTGTCTCATTGTCTAATACCTTGTGGATCCATAACGGGCAGCAGGCCACCTCAGTAATCAGAACAACCTAGACCCGTCACTGCCTTTGGGATGGCTAATTGATGATGAAGTCTTTTGCATTGAAATATAAGGACAGCCTTCTAAGAACTTTCTTCGGCCATATAATCAAAACAAACACAAAATAAACCAATAACAAATGCTAGGCCTAGATAATAGAACCCTCCTTTGAGCCACCAAGAATAGAGAACCACTGCTTCTCACCCAATTCCTAAACTTGAGTCAGAGACCCAGAGCCCAGACACCTTTGAGGAAGCACTCTGCAATTACTCCATACAATATGGAGAATATACTTGGGGAGTATATACTGCAAATCCTACTATTGCCTATCTTCAAAGAGGCCTGGAGTCTTTTACCAAGGTAGTGGTGGCTTGGTGGGAAAGGATACATTTACACCTCTTAGATTTTTCAGTGGCTCTGAGCTAATTCCTGGGGATCCCTTATATCACTGTGGTGCAATGGTTGGTGGGGTATCTTATGAGAGTCAGGCAATAAATGGCATTTTAACATCATAACTGGTCTAGTGGACCTCGAGGTCCATTTCGTGTTATTTTATGTGTGTGTGTGTGTGTATTCAGTACCAGCAAAAATTATTACATTGATTCCCTGATTCCCTTAAGGGTTTCTTTTTTATAAAGTATCAAATGGAAGACTTAAATTAGTAAAACAAAAGAAATAGCCTATCCCTTGGGGAAATCATTAAAGCCATCAAAGACTCACCTATGGTGATTTCTATCACAATCTCATTTAAATCACTTATTTGTCCAATGCAGAAAGTAGATATTTCTTAGGGAATGGCAGTAGATTATTATAAATGGGATGAAGTTGGCCTCCCTTTACAGCTGTTCCTGATATGGCTGTCTCACTGAAGAGAATAACCCAGCCCCTGACACTTAATTTGCAACTATTTACATGGCTGGTGGTTTTTTAAAATGCAGTTCCAATAAAAAGTCACAGTTTGCTTTCACCTGGCAAGGATCACAGTATATTTTATTGTTCCAACTCTCTAGCTCTTGTCACAGTTTATTCCATGGAGATATTTAATCATCTCTTCATCCTACATCACATTGATTCTGTATATTGACAACATCACGCTCATAGGACTCAGAGAACAGGATGTGTATGTACAGTAGATGCCTGGGTAAGATATATGAATTCCAAAGATGGGGGTTGAAGTCCATGGAAATACAGGTGTCTAATGATCAATACACAACTTAAAATTTTTTTCTTCAGTATTTTTGCAATATATTTTAAATAAAATTTAATATAATTCAAGTCAGGATGCTGTTGCTATTTTATGTTTTTTTAAACTTATCATAATTCTACATATTTTTTTTATATGTGTGGATATTGCTAATTTTCACTCCTACCTAAAATGCCATAATATGCTTAGTTTTGCTGTTCCATTAGAGCTTAGGTTGTTACTGGCTTTTTTTTAAAATTCTAAGTACAGTTGCTATAAATGTCTTCATATAAATTATTATTTTTTTGGTTTGGGTTATTTCCTTGGGGTATATTCCCTAAAATGGAATTACTATGTCAAAGGGTATGAGCAGTTTTATAGCTTTTGTTACATACTGCCCTATTGCTCTCCAGACAGATTGAACCAATTTACAATGCCACTGACAGTACACAGGCATGCTATTTCCCCACAGTCCATCCAGTTGGGTTTTATGTGTTTTATTTATTTTGGCTACATTTAATATCATGTAATGATACCTTAAGTTGTGTTAATATGCATTTCTTTAATTGTTAAGAAGTCTGTGTATCACACAATGTGACATCCATCATTCTTTGTTCTATAGTTTGTTCATATTATTCTGGTTTCCCTGACAAGTTTGTAAACCTATCTGTGGTAGAGACTGCATCATCCATGTGTCTGTCCATCTAGTCAGCATTTACTGAGTGCTTATTATGTTCTAGTCCAGATATGGGGCTGGGTGTGGAGGATGCTGGGGAATAATATGCAGTCCTTCTCTTGAGGAGCTCTCCTTGAAGTTGGAGAGAACAACAAGATCAGTGATTATCATTAAATGTGACTTGAAATGTACACAAAGTGCTAATGGGGTTCAGAAGAGGAGTGCAGGAGGGGTTCCCTAATTGTCCTTAGGGGAACCATGAAATACTTTTAAGAAGCACTATGCTGTGTTCAGACATTCAACCCTTAGGGAGGGTGAATCAAGCTTCAGAAGGTAAGCAAAAGTTAGCCAGGGAAAAAAAGGAGTGAAATGTGAATTACAAACTTCAAGAAGAGGAAAGAACATATGTTTTTTAAAAAGGGGGTGCAGGGAAAAGAGAGTATTACGTGACCTACAAGAAAGGGAAGAGCAGGGACAGGTTGGGGGAAAGCTATAAAGTTAGGTGAATCTGATGGGATGTTCTTGGCTCCAAATAAAAGAAAACTCAGATTTTACCTATTTAGAGAGATACATTTGTCACCTCATCAGGCAAGAATTCTTGAGGTACAGCTGCTCCGGAGCTGGCCAGTTCTGTGGCTAAACAGGGCCATGAAGGGCCCATGGAGGTTGTTTCCATTTCTCTGCCTTCTCATCCTGGCAAGCTTCCTTCGTGGTTACCAGATGGCAGTGTCACTGTCCAAGCCATCTTTGGCAGACAGAACAATGTGGCATAGAAGAAAAGGGACTAGGTCTTTTTCGTGTCTCTTCTTAAAACCAAGGACCCCTTTCCCAGAAGCTCCACAGAGGACTTGCCCCTCCTTGGCACACACTGTGTCTCATGCCCATCTCCCAAACCAAGATCCAGCAAGGGAAGAGGCATTGTCATGACTGGCTTAGACTTTTTTACAAGTTCTTTATGAATTGAGACAAGGGTGACCGTCTTGGAGTGCTGGAACTGATCAAAATTGGAGTTTAGACACCTGTAGCTAGGAAGAAATGGACATAATTATGAGAGCTGAAGGAAGAGCTGTAGGAATGAACCAAAGGCTCAGTGCCTCTGGAACTCTGCCTTGTCCCATTTTTCCCTGTCTGCTCAGCTCTTTCCACACGCCAGCAAAGATGACTGCTGAAACCTCCAAATACGCATCTTCTATCTTTGCAATTCTGGTGAAAAGACAACTTCTCTCACCCACAGGCTCGCCCCAGACCAGTCCCTGTATCCAGGGAAATGGGGTGTTGTGGTGGTCAGGCCAGGATCAGCCGCTCAGTCCTGTGGGCAGAAGAAAGGAGATGGTTCAGAATGTATTGGGCAGTCCAAGATAATAGGCTCACTTTAAATGCTGTTGACCAAGAGAGGAAGCAGTGGGGAAACAGCATGAAATGGCTTTCAATCCCATTCTGATTTGGATGTGTGGGATTCACAGCATCAAACTACCCAGCCGACTCCAAGTGCCATAATAATTTATTGAAATCAACATGCTGGTGAGACAGGAGCCTGACAGACAGCAGATGGCTTCCACACAGAAAGGCTAATCAATTCCGACAAACAACAGCCATCATAAAGAGCACAACGTACACAGCATGCACACACATCTAATCGACTCAGAGACAAAGGCTCTGCTCGGCCCCGCCACGAGAGGGAAGCAGCCTTGGCCAGGCAGCGTCGTGGGAAAGCCTGGGCATTTTAGGCCCTCTCCAGCCGGCCTTACCTCTGTGGCTCACCTATACAGATCTCTGCTCCATTCACACCCAGCTCTTCAGGCTTCCTCAGACCCACCTTGGGCTATCCTACCTCTGTGCCTTTGCTCACTTTCTTCCCTCTGCCTCCATCCTTTTGAACTTCCCTCTGCTTATTTCAGTATTGACTGAGCACATGCTATGTGTTGGGAACTGTGCTAGGTGCTGGGTGATAGGTTTACACAGGTTGTAGGCATGGACCCTCCCACAAAGTAATAGCTCAGGAGCATGATGGCCTAGTAAAGAGACAGTTCATTGTTTCAGCTAGAGATTAAAACACCCAAAGTGCTCTGGAGCACAGAGGTGGGGTATCTAACCCAAATGGTGAATCCCAGGGGAGAGGGTAGTCAAGTTGTCTATGAGTTAACATGGTAATAGAGAAAGGAGAAAGGAACATTTCAGAGGGAGAGACAACTGCATGTTTAAAGGTTTGGAACTGATTGGAAGCATGAAGCACTGGAGGGACTCTACAGAATCCAAGGTGACTGTGGGGTTCTTTAGTTCAAGGAAGGGAGAGAGCTGCCAAGGTGTGATGATCTTGCTGGAAATGCCTAGGAGTTTAAGCTTTATCTGGGAAGGGGGACATTGGGAGGTTCAAGGGTGGGGGATTTTAAGTATTTTTTAAATATCAGGCTGGTAGCAGGGAGTGGATGGACTGAAAGGGTGCAAGATCAATCAGGAAACAATTTTAGTGATCCAGAGAGTTGACAGATGTTACAAAGACCAAGGTGACAGTACTCAGGAACAGCAGTGTATCTAGTGAGGGAGGGTAATGAAAGGCATTGCAGGGGTGGGCAAGGAGGTATCAGCAAAAACCCAGAGGTCTCTGATGTGAGCTGGCTGGTCTAGGTTTAGATGTTGTGAGGAAGGCAGAGAAAATTATTTCTGCCCTTGCCCCTTTCTAATGCAACCCTCCTCTTTCTTTTCCTCTTCCCACCTGTTTCCTGGTGGCCCAGACCTAGCTCTGTTGCTGGAGCTCCGCATTTACACAATTTCTTGGACCACAAATGGCTTTCCTGACAGCAAAGTTTGTAGCTTGGTCTCAGTGATGGGTGGCTGGGGACCCCTGTCCCTGCAGATAAGGTTACTGAATGCTGCCTATACTTCATGCAATGAAATTTGTTGAGGGAGGGCCTCCTTTGTGCCCAGCATAGAGCAAAGCACTATGCAAAAACAATCTCTTAGATATTGATTGCACTTTTTATTTGACTTTCAATGACAGCTGTCTTACACAGTTTTTCTTTTTTTAAAAAATAATTAGTTTGTTTATTTGTTTTTAGAGAGAGGGGAAAGGAGAAAAGGAGGGAGAGAAAAATCACTGTGTGGTTGCCTCTCACTCACGCCCCCAACTGGGGACCTGATGTGCAACCTAGTCATGTGCCCTGACTGGGAATCGAACCAACAACACTTGGTTCTCAGGCTGACGCTCAATCCACTGAGCCACAGCAGCCAGGGCTTACACAGTCTTTCTTATACTCTAACCCCCACCCCAGTTCCCATGGTTAGACCTCTATTACATCCCATTTCACATTGAATTATCAGTATTTGTTCATGCATCTCCAGGTAGACTAGGAATGCCTTGGGGACTCAGGTCACATATATTCCCCTTGTCCCTCTAGCACATGCCTGCTCACTCCCCTCCTTTGCTCCTCCTCACCCCTACGTTTGGAACAGTATTTGGTATAGTTACTACTTATTGTTCGGAATCCTACCTTCTCTGGTTGGGTAGACTGTTGTTATTTCTTGGCCATGAACAGTCACTAACATTATTGGGGGGCGCGCGGGGGGGGGGGGGTCAGACACAGAAAATTCCCCCGGGTTTTTAAAGTTGGTAGTTGTGGCATCTAGCTCTTAACACTCTGCCTAATTTTCCAATAGCCTCAGATCAGCCTGGCTTGCTGGAGGGAAGGCATTTTGGCCTGGAAATGGAATGCTTTGACGGTGCCACGGGAAGGAAAACACCCGGCTTCCCGCTTGGGAATGGGACTTGTGCCTTTAAGACCTATCTTGGGAAATCAGCCTGAGCAACATAATTGCGAAGAAATTACCCCAGATCACACCCACACATTCATTATGCGGTTCCTTATTGACACCTTGACAATTTGTTTCAGAAGACATTATTGCATATTCCTCCCTCTGGAATAGATACAGATGCATATAGACACACGAGCCCACACATAATGTATAAGCATATCAGTGCATTTTTATTATATAATTATATGAGGCTATCAATCAGTTTTCATTTGGAACTCTTGCATTTATAGTTCAGGAAGTTAGTTAAAATCAAGAGGTAGAGAAGAGAGCCTGGAAGAACTAGAGATGAAGGGTTGGATTGGCTGAGCCAATGAGCATATCTTTGCCATTTGGGAGCTGCACCTCCTCCTGCCCCCCTCACTTCTTCTCATGCCTTCACTATAACATGTCTTGCTACCAGTAGGGACTCAATCCTGGGAAGCACCCACAAGAGGAGGGTGTCAGTGGAGCAACTCCAAGGGGAACCTTCTCAGGATCATAAGGTACTGTCTTTGGCCCCTGTAGACCCTTCTGTTGGATCTGGGAAGTCTTATGGCCGCATGAATTTGCATATACTGTCAAAGGGACAGCTGGCTGCCAGTCAGACTCATGGACTACTCATGGCCCATGAAGACCAAGCAAGATACCTTAGGGCAGGGCTGTCCTACTTTCTAAAGTCATGACTCACATGGAAACAAGACTAAATGTACTGTACGTTGTAGTAAACAGCAGGGGATTTGGGGTGGCTCTATAGGGCTTGGGGAAAAAGTCATTCCATTTTCTTTAATTATAGAAAATGAAATACAGTGTATTAAGAAAGACATTATGTAATATGTTGAATCGGGATCAAACATTTTCCTGGTTTTAATGAGAAACGTGAGCTTGTTTCCTTCCATGAATGTAACTGTTTCATATCAGGGTTTATATCTGAAGTGACTACATACCATGTCTGATCAAGACTCTGTCAATGATGATCTCTACAAATTCTTGGTAGTCACCCTTGGTGAGTAACTTTGCATAAGTGGATGATAAAAAATTTAAAGCCATTTTTATAACCATTAAAGATTCATAAGAGTTGAAATTATATTTAAAGAATTTAACAGCCTTCCTTTCCTTTCATTGACAAATGGAGTGTTGAAAATTTTTGGGATGATGCAGATGGGTTTTAAATCCAATTGAACTTACGTCAAGGAGTTGGAAGAATGATGGCACTCCAGTTTGCAGAGTATGGATGTGTTGTTGGAGCATCTCCTCTGCAGCTGGCTTGGATAACACTTGAAAGGTATAAAAACTGCAAGCAGACAAAAGTATATGACATATGAGTTCAATCCAGGGCCATTGCCACTAGGCCTGCTGTTAAAGTCCGCCCAGCCTCTCTGCCCATTTTTCTCCTCTGATTGCAACATTTTGGGCTGCACACGATGCCCCTTGGTATGGGAAATGCTCCAGTATCACTGTGATGGTGGCCTATGGGGCTTGCAGCTGGTTGCTGGAGTAGGTGTCCAGCAGTATGATTCCTTGGTCATTCCCATAGCTCTGAAATGTAGCATGGGTCAGATGCCATGTATCCATGGAAACCACAGCGGATGCTGTCAAACCCTGCTTGCCTTGGGTAGCCTTCTGAGGAACCCCTGACAGGTTGCTTGTGGCCACAAGAGACCACCCCCAGGTGCTCTGTCTGCCCAGGCCTTGTCCTGTTTGCTGTAACTTAATGCCCTCTGCATCCCATCCCTGGGCCTTTGCTCACACATGGCCCTTCCTGAAGTCTTTCTCCTCTTCTGTTCTCACTGTTAAATCTTATCTGGTCTGCAATGTCCAGCTCAAGCCTCTCTCCTCTGCCAAGTTCTATCTGACTGATGTGTCCTATAAAGACCCACATCCCTTGAACTTTTAGACTGTGCCACCGGGCAGCCCTAAACCTCACAGTAATTCATGCTGCATTTTAAAATCTAAATGCACTCTTGTCCCAGCTGGAGAGTGAGCACCGAAGTGCAGCAAGTGCCTCAGTCCCTGATCACAGGATTCTAGTCCTGTCATATAGTGTCTTTCCTATAGTAGGTGCTCAATTAATACTAGACGAGTAATAGGAAGCAACTTCCATGCAGCAAAAATGGTTCATTATGATGTTATTTAATAAATTCCATCAAAAACAATGATTTTCAGCACCACATTTTTGTGCAACATCCTGGAAATGCCAACGAGTTCTCAGAACACAAAATGCTTGAATTACAACTGTAAGATGTGCCACTGTTCCTCTTCTCCCTTGTTGAGCAGTCCAATAAATGTCTGATTAAGTATGATATTACAGGATCACTGGAATTTTAAAATACCCCTTACCAGACAGTTCAGCATTTTTATTTTGCCCAAGAGACATTTCCATAACAAGGCAGGGCTATAGAAATGTAGGCTATTCTTGCTGGGAATGAGTCATCCCCACCCTGACTCTTCCTGAAGGAGACTTTGTCAACTGGATAGTGGGCAAAACTGCAGGGCCAGGAAGGAGATGGTCAACGGCCCACTTAGGGACCCTCTAGGTAGCTGATCTTGGAGTTCAGAGCCCAAGTTTGCCTGGGTTTTTTTTTTTTTTTTTTTTAATTTAAGTTTGTGATTGACTTATTATCTGCACTGGCACTTTGAAGAGATTCGAATAAAACACAGTGAGAGTTCAGAAGAAATGTAAATGGCCTCAAAGAAAAAAAGGGGGAAAAAAAAAACGACGATAATCTTTTTTAATGGCTGTAAAATGTGGGAAGGATAGATCATGAGCTCGCTGCATGGGGCCCTTGTCTGATCTCAATCCAGTATTGTAATTTAGACATGACTTTTTATTTAATTTCTGACTGAGAAAGGGAAATTAGAAAACAGCATTATCTCAGCTGCTTCGTTATAATGAACAATATTTCACAGCGCCAGCCCTGGAGTTACCTTCAGAACTTCTTTTATGAGGTGGATGTTGACTCCAGTTGGAGGAGAGCTTGAATTTTCCCACACACTGGTTGCTTGAGGAGCAAAAAACGGAAGTATGGTTTTTAATTAGAAGCTGGTTTAAAGCCCAGGCAGCCCATGGGTTTGCAGGTAGGGGAAGGAACAGATAATAAAACGAGGGGCTGGAAGCCGCTAAAATCTGGATTGGGCTGTACGGGACTTCTTTGCCTGTAAGTAAAAGTCCACTTTTAATCTCCCAACCATGTTTATTTATTTAATTTTTAAATCGGGGGCGGTGGAGATTTATCCAGTCTGTAATTAACCTTTGCATCTGGCCAAAGCAATTTTGTCTTCTGCCCCTTCCACTCCCCGCTCCTGGCCGCTAAATACATAATGGTCTGATAAATATTTAAGAAGGATGAGGGAGATAATGCAAGTAATCCATTAGAGCCGCCTGCCTGGGCTGGCGCGGGGGAAAACGCGGTGCTAAAGTGGATGGAATAAGTGCTAAGATCCCAGGCTGAGCAGCAGGCTTGCTGACCGCCGGGCCCTGAAGTCGAGCCCCGCTGTGGGGAGCAGGACGCTTGAGGCCGCAGGAGACTTTTCTCCCACTTTGCCCTCCCTGAGCCCTTGCCGCTGCCCCGTGGGTCGGCCTCATTGCTGAGTGGGGACGAGGCTGGGCCTCCACTCTGGAAGGGAAAATGGCAGCAGAGGGACCTTCCCAAAGAGGCGAACTGGGATGTCTGCTCTCGGGCTGCTGGGGCTTCAAGGACAGCCCGCGGCAAACCTCTGTAACAGGGGTAATCTCAAGGTCCCATGTGCCTGGGGCAGTCCCAGGTTATGCCGGGTGTCCCACATAGTTATTAACATCGCCCTCTTTCTCTTTCAGGTGTTCCAATTTGGACAATAAATTATATGGTCATTCCCACCTATGACCTTCTTATAAAATGCTTCAGAGAAGTGGAGGGGGGTGGGAAATCACGGCCGCAACTTTCCCCTTAGGATAAACACCAGACCTAGCTGTATGTATGTATCAAAAACCCAACGCTCAGCTACAGAAGTCCTTTACCCTGACACTCATAAGTGCACACACTCACACACGCACACAGAATATTGTCTCTTGGCTTCTCCAACTTCTGTTGCACCTCACTAATATATCCCTCTTGGCTTACTGCACTCTCTCCCTTGATTCTAATGTTGGTAAACACACCTTATCTCTGGAGGTTGCTTCAAGGGGTCACAGGGGTCTGATTCACTGGGCACTCGCTCAGTGTTGACTACATTTGTACAATGAATCAATTGTGATTTTTGTGGTTGCATTAAATCTCCCTTATTATCTTTGACTTTAGCAAATGATTTTTATTCCTCTTTATCCAGGGTATCATTCATATATGTAAATACACATCCACATAAACTCTTCATACACACGAACACACCTCAAAATGATCACATATGAAAACACGATACTTCATGCATACTCTTTCAATACCTCCTCTCCACCCTCGTAAAACAGAAAGATCAAGTTCTTCATTTTTTATGAATTCATCTCTGCTAGCTTCTCTTGTTTCCCTTCTTTGGAATAAGGAGTAGACAACCAAGAGTTCAAGATGGTCCTTCTTATTCATGTAATCCTTTCTATTCCCTCTTTCCTTTCACTCTTCTTGCCATTCATTTCTTCACTCACTGACTCATTAATAATCGGTTATTGCATACTAAACAGATTCCTGGCCTGACTTCAGATGAGCCCTTCCACTGCCTCAGTTTCCTCATGACCAGAATGAGCTGAATATTACATTGCTGGTTTTAGAAACATCATCCAGGCATTTCTCATAAACAGATCTCACAGAAATTCGCGTGTCTGCCTCCTTCCAGCTCCCAGGGGACAAATCTGGAGAGTGAGGAGGGAAGGGGCCTCCAAGGGCTTCATGCTCTCAAGCTTATTTGGTATGGACGTTCCTCCTGCCCTGGCTCCTGTGTCAGCCTGTGCCTAATGCTGCTCATCTCTGTTCCTCTCAGGGGAGCCCAGCTGCTCTCCCTCCAGGGTCAAGGGCCCCTATAGCCTTGATGTCAGCCCGCTCCCTTAGGGAGAGCCCTTGGGGCATTTAATTCAGTGCTCTGATGCCTGCAGGCCCCTGCCTGGACATGCAGGTCTTCATACCCGGCTAGTCATTCAGAGGTTCACCCTGCTTCTGGTCTTCTCTTCACTGCTAGCCACAATAGCATTATTCACATACATAGACACACAGTCATACAGACATGGATACATACAAAACACGCATGCATATATCTATGTACAACATAACGCAGTAATGCATGCATATGGCTTGCAAATACAGTTAATAAAATCAACACATGCTTGCATACCTATAAACTTTATGTGTGCACCGAATTGTGTACACATATATGCTCACACATATACAGCACACACATGAGCAAGCATATACATCCTGAAATCATAGAAAATATGAGACAGATACCAGTCTTCTGATACCTTCAGGACACCCATGTGTGAGTCACTTTGCGACATGCCACATGAAAGCGTAAATGTGTGTATAAATGTGCACATCCTGATCTTAGGGATACATACCACCTTTCCTCTTTCTCTTTAATACCTTTTCCTTTATGTTATAACTCACATTCAGGTGGCTGCTTTCTTTTTTAAGAACTATTTTTTAAAGCAGTTTTGGGTTTCCAGCAAAACTGAGTAGAAGGTACAGAGATTTCCCATAAAACCTCTGCCTCCACACATGCATAGCCCCCCATATAATCAACATCCCCACCGAGTGATACATTTGTTACAACTGATGAACTTAATTGACACATCATAGTCACCCAAATGCCATAGTTTACAGTAGGGTTTATTCCTTTTGTTATTTTTTTAAGTATATTTTATTGATTATGCTGTTACAGTTGTCACAATCTTTTTTCCCTTTGCTCCCCTCTGCCCAGTACCCCCCATTCCCTCCAGCAATCCCACCCCTCTTAGTCCATGTCCATGGGTCATGAATATAAGTTCTTTGGCTTCACCCTTTCCTATATTATTCTTAACTTCTCCCTGTCTATTTTGGACCAACCAATTATGCTTCTTAATCCCGGCACCATTTCCCCATTTCTCCCCCTTACCCTGACCCATCCCAGCTGATAACCCTCCAAATGATTCCCATACCTATGATTCTGTTCCTGTTCTGGTTTGCTTAGTTGGATTTTGTTTTTATTTTTTAGATTCAGTTGTTGATAGTTGTGAGTTTGTTGTTATTTTAATGTTCATTATTTCGATCTTCTTTTTCTTAGGTAAGTCCCTTTGACATTTCATATAATAATGGCTTGGTGATGATGAACTCCTTTAGCTTTACCTTGTTTGGGAATCTCTTTATCTGCCCTTCTATTCTAAATGATTGCTTTGCTGGATAGAGTAGTCTTGGTTGTAAATCCTAGCTTTTCATCATTTTGAATACTTCTTGCTTGCAGAATTTCTTTTGAGAAATCAGCTGAGAGTCTTATAGACAGCCCTTTGTGAGTAACTATCTGCTTTTCTCTTGCTGCTTTTAAGATTCTCTCTTTATCTTTCACCTTTGGCATTTAATTACGATGTATCTTGGTGTGGTCCTTTTTGGGTCTAGCTTGTTTGGGATTCTCTGTGCTTCCTGGACTTGTATGTCTATTTCGTTCACCAAATTTGGGGAGTTTTCTTTCATTATTTTCTTACATAAGCTTTCAATTTCTTGCTCTTCCTCTTCTTCTGGCTCCCCTATGGTTTGGATGTTGGCATGTTTAGAGTTGTCCCAGAGGTTCTTAAGCCTCCCCTTGTGTTTTTCAATTCTTGTTTTCTCATTCTGTACTGGTTGACTGTTTTTTTCTTCCTAATGCTCCAAATCATTGATTTAAACCCTGGTTTCCTTCCCTTCACCTTTGATTTTGTGTGGATTTTCCTTCATATCATTTAGCATAGCCTTCACTTCTTCCCTTATGCATTTGCTGTACTTAGGCATATCTGTCAAACCTGTGAGCATCTTTATCACCAGTGTTTTGAACTCTGCATCCTTTAGGTTTGCTATCTCCTCATCTGTGAGGTTGGCTGTCTCCTCATCACTTAGTTCTCCCACTGGAACCTTGGTTCGTTCCCCCTTTTGGGCCATATCTCTCTGTCTCCTCCTCTTGACAGGTTCCTGTGTTTGTTTGCCTTGATGTCTTGGGTAGATCTGTCACACCTGTTATGTTCCTAAGGAGCAGAGCCTTAGGCATTTGTCAGTACAGGGTGACACATCTCGCCATGTTGTGGCACTGTGTGTGGGGGGGGGGTCTGAGAGGGAACAATGCTGCTTGCTTAGCACTCGCCCCTTTTCCAGGCACTTCTACCACCTCTGTATGGGACTGGCGCCTCTCTAGTTGTTGCCCTGGTCATCGTTTTCAGAGTGGGTGGGTCCGTGGACATTTTAGGACTGTGGGGGCTTTTTAAACAAGTGGACTCTGCTGAGAGACTGGCAGTTTTTTCCTCTGCCCCAACCCCCACTGGTTTGCAGTCAGAAGCAATGATGCTTTATTTTCCTGGAGCTGGGGCAGTGAGCTGTGTGGTCTGGTCTTGCGCTGGGAGTGCTCCCCAGGTGTTCCTCCTGAATTTTTAACCCTGTGACTGTGCTTTCCACCAGCCTGATGCTGCCAGCCCTGCCGCCGCCACCACACCGCATCCTCTCTGTCCCAGCTCCACCCCTCCTACCTGTCTGGATGAGTATTTCTTCTTTATATCTTTCTTTGTTGGACTTCCATGCAGCTTGATTTTCTGGAACTTCTGATTGTCTCTAGTTTTGTGGTAGTTGTATTCCATTTTAGTTGTGGAGAGAGATGCAGTGTGTTTGTCTAGGCCTCCATCTTTGTCGGAAGTCTGGGTTTATTCTTGGTGTTGTGCACTCGATGAATTTGGACAAATGTATAATGACATGTATCTGTCATTAGAGTATCACACAGAGCATTTTCTCTCCCTTAAAAATCCTCTGTGCTGTACCTATTCATCTCCCCCTGATCTTTTGACTATTGCTATAATTTTTTTCTTTTCCAGATATCATATAGTTGGAATTATACAGTATGTAGCCTTTTCAGTTTGGTTCTTTCACTTAACGATATACATATTAGTTTCCTCCAGGTCTTTTCACATCTTTTTAGCTTATTTCTTTTTAGTGTTGAATAATATTCCATTGTCTGGTTGTATCACAGTTTATCCATTCACCTACTGAAGGTCATCTTGGTTGCTTCCAAGTTTGGGTGATTATGAGTAAGCTGCTATAAACACTATGCACCAATTTTTGTGTGGACTGACGTATTTTCAACCCCCTTGGGTAAATATTGAGAAGTGTGATTGCTAGATCATATGGTAAAAGTGTCTAGTTTTGTAAGGAACTGCCACACTGGCTTCCTAAGTGGCTGTGCCGTTCTGCATCCCCACCAGCAACAAGTGAGAGTTCCTGTTGTCCCACATCTTTGCCAGCATTTGGTGTTGTCAGTGTTACCAACTGGGACCTTCTAATTGGTGTGCAGTGGTATTTTATTGTTGTCTTAATTTGCTTTCCCCTGAGGACTTATGATGTAGCGCATCTTTTAATATGCATTTTTGCCATCTGTATATCTTCTTTGGTGAGGTGTCAAGAACTTTGGCCCATTTTAAAATGTGGTTGTTTATTTTCTTATTGTTGACCTTTAAGAGTTCTTTGTATATTTTGGGTAACAGCCTTTTACTAAATGCCTTTTGCAAATACTTTCTTCCCATTTGTGTTTGGTCTTCTCATTCTGTTGACATTGCCTTTCATGGAGCAGAGGTTTTTCATTTTAATGAAGTCCAGCTTATTAATTTTTTTCTTGGATTGTACTTCTTGGTGTTGTACCTAAAAAGTCATTGCCACATCCAAGGCCATCTAGGTTTTCTCCTATATTATCTTCCAGGAGTTCTATTGTTTTGCTCTTTACATTTAAGTCCATGATACATTTTGAGTTAGTTTTTTCATAGGGCACAGTGCCTTCACCAAAACGGTAGACTTCCCAAATAACAGAATTTTAAGCACTAAGAGGAAGTAAGTCGGGAGTTCCTAGAATAATGTCAGCTGACTTCTGCCCCTGACAAGTCCTAGTTAGGGTTCCCTTCCCAGTGCAGACACTAATAGTTTGCTTCCTGATGTCAAAGAAAGCTCCACCTGCAGCTGAAGGGGCTCCATTGCTTACAACCCAAACTGAAGGACCAGAGAGCAGAAATGGATCTGGTGCTACTTGGTGAGATCAGGAATTGAAGAAAGTTTTCTTATATGTCTGCATGTCGCACCTGGATCAATAAACAGGTTTTTAAAATTGTTATTCATTTTACAACCCAATAAAGCTTAATTATGAGGAAGCAGAAAGGCAAGCAGAAGCCATGCTCACATAATATTGTATTCTTTGCAGCAATTCCTGCGGGGCCCTCGTACTTGCATTGCAATGTAGAACAAACCAAATTACGGGGACTATTCAAAATTCATTTAAAAACATCATTGAGGAGCATCATAATAAAAACACAATGAAAAAGACAAGCTTGGGTTGTTAATTTGTAGAGTCGTGCATGTTCATGGGGCTTGTGTGCGTGCATACTTGTGGGTGTGCACACACATGTGGCCTAATTAGCTTTGCCGGGAACAGCACGGGGCGGGGGGCAGGTGTGAGGGCTGGATGGACTGGCACAGGGAGCATGGAGAGGCTCAGGGACTGCTGGGAAGTGCATGCATTTCTGTCTCCTGTTTGGGACAAAAGCCAGTAAGGTGATGTTGGGACTTGAGTCCCAGAGCAGCATCTGGAGTGACCAGGACGTTGACGGGAGGTTGAGGGGCATCCCAGGGGTTAGGCTTGGGAGAGGGTGTTCAAAGAGTGTGGACTGCCTCTCACTTACCTGGCCCAGCAGGGGAGCCTGCTTGCCCCACCTGCAGACAAAGCGCCTGAACTCTGATTAGCTGTAGTCCCAACAGAGAGCACCGGGGGAGGTGCTGGTGGCTCTGAAGCATTTAATTGTGTGCCAACTGCCATCTTGCCACAGGATCCGTGTGCCTGCCAGTCAAACCCAGCTGCCTCACATGTGGGTGCCTTGCCTGCCACAGGCTCAGAACCTCTGTTGGACCCTCACTCAGCCTGGATTCTGGGTTGAGGGTACTTGACCTCTGGGTCCTGGCACCTAGTGTCTACTTGGACTTGTCTCTACAGTCTCTGTTGAGTTCTTGGCCTCATCTTACCTGACTTCTAAAGCCGGCTATAGCAACTTTTTTCTCACCAGTTTCCCACTTCCCCCCACGGGGACAGCCCTGGCCTGCCCTTTTAATGCCTAAATCTTAACATGTTGGAGCAAAACTTGTCTTACCTCCCCCACTCCCCCGAATTTGCTACTTTCTCTATTGTGACATCGAGCCCTTTGCTTTGGGCCTCGGTTTACTCATCTGGAAAACAGGTGTCATTAAGTATGCCTTCCCTTCCTCCCTCCAGTAGTGTTTTCTGAATTAATTAATTCTCTTAATTAATTAATTAAGTAAAGTGCTTTGAGATACTTAGACAAAAGGTGCACTAGAAGTGCAAATTATTATTTATTCTTAATGAACCCTTCTTTGGAGATAATTTACTCCTGATTCTGAAGGGAAGCACAGTGCAACCCAGGGGAGGAGAAAATGACAAGGTTGGTTTTCTTGTTGGTTTGGGGGAGTAGAAGGGGTGGGGGATTATTATATGTGGTTATTCTCTCAGTAGGCTAATAGTGAGGGAATTAGCCAAGCAGTCTTTGCACCATTCAGTGGTGCTGCCGGAGCCGGGAATGTTAACCCATGGAGGTGCAATGGCAGGCAGCTCCAAGGATAGACCAGTTTGAGATGGAATCACGGTCTGGTTTTAAGACTGGGAAGTCACTAGTATTACAGAGAAGTTGGGGGAGCGGGCAGGGAGAGAGAGAGAGGGAGAGAGAGAGGAAGAGAAGTGTGTACTCAAGGAAGGAGGAGAGTGGAGAAGGCTGTGTACTGGGGCTGCTGGCTGCTCCTCGTGTGTTTCGAACTCAGATTCTTGACCCCTCTGTGCCATCTAAGTTTCCTCCCAGCGCTGAACGTATCTGAACTTCCCGCAGGCTGGCCCTTTCTCTAGCTTTTTCCCCCCTAAGCCAGGACTTTAGCAAAACTAGGAATTTTGCACATTTCTTCTGTGGAGCTCCTGACTCCCTGTTCTATCACTACCCCGATCTAAAAGTGCCTTGTCCCCAGTCAGGCCCGAAGGTCCTCTTTCCCACTCCCTTCAGTTCCTAATCTCAGGAAGTGCAGCTCTGGTGGGAGGGGAGTGTGAGCAGAGAGGGCTATGTGTCCCAAGGCAATGTAACAGGTTTCTCTTCTCTGGGGTATTTGCCCCTCTACAGAGAGCAACTTCTATAACAGACAACTTTGAGAGCGAAGTGGGTCATCTCGTTACCTCTGGGTGAGGTGAAGGAGAGAGAAATGGGAAGGAACTTTAATTATTTCCCTTCTGTGCTTTTGTATGGTTTGACATTTTTTTCCAGTAAAGATGCATGATTTTGATTATCACCCTCTCCTTTCTCAAACAGATGAACAAACAGCCTAAAGAGGACATTAAAGCATCAGCTGGAGGAGGGTGGTTGTTCTCCTTGACAACGCTGGCACACCTGACATCTCTTCCCAGTGGTGGGAGGTGCTCCTGGGCTGGCCTGCGAGGACAGGGGTTTGGTCAATAGGACCAGAGAGGAGATGTGGGCTGGGGGAGACAAACAACCAAAAGCCTAGAAATGCAGATACAAACGCATGCCTCCTAAATCCCTTCTAGCCTACTGGACTTTTGCAAGCCACTGAAAGCTTTCCTAAGGGATAAAGAAGGGGCTGCGGCCTTGCTCCATTGGAAGGGAGGCCCAATGCTCTGAGATAGTGTCTGATAACAACTGCAGGATGGTAGCTGAGCAGCAGGACCACTACGTGGGCTCTGGAGGCAGAGGCCCCAGGTTTGAATCAGTTTTGCCACTTGCTTGCTGGTAACCTTGGGCAAGTTACTCCAGCACTTCATGCCCCAGTTTTCTCATCTGCTAAGTGGGGACTAACAGTAGCATCAACCCCATGGGGAGATTGTGAGGATGAAATGAGTTAAAATGGAAGAGCCCTGGACCGTGGCTGCCACATGGAATGGGCTATAGGTACATCAGCCATTGTGACTGTTCTTCCTATGGCTTAGCGTTCACGCAGGCTTAGGCATGTTGGTGCATGTTTGGGGTGCCTTAGTCCACACACATGGGGCACCTAGGAACCTGCTGAGGGTGCAGCCCTTTGGAGAGACAGTGTGCATGGGGGTCCAGTTCTGTGGAAGCAGTGATCCTGCCCGGTGTCTAGTTTTCGGGCTGTGCTCTATCAGGCCTCCAGGACCCCAGCCTGATTCCTGGACGGGCTGATGGCTGCAAGGAAGCAAAGAATGAGCAAAAGCTATCAGTCGTGGCAACCGACATTTCTGTAAGACACAGCCCCAGGCAGTACCCGCTGCTCAGGACTGGTGAGAGTGACCCGGGGCAAAGAGGGGCTCAGGAAAGGCATGGAGGCCGGCCTGGGAGAGCGCACCAGCCCCGGAGAGTATGTGGCAGCAACTGCCAGAGGAGAGGGCAGGCTCAATGCCAGAAAAATGGTGAGCTTATTAGAAAAGGAAAAAAAAAGAAAAAAGGAAAGAAAAGCATAACATGTTCTTTGTGATGCTGCTTGCCTTCTAAAGACAGAGGGCCCTGTTTTAGGAAAGGCCCTTGGTCCCCTCCAAGGTTTCTCAAACTCTTGGTACTGAAGGATCAATTATTTTTCTTTAATATTCAATATTTCATAGATGAATATTTCTACAAAAAGCAATAAAAATGAATTACTAGAAAAATGAAATAAAAAACAGGTATACAACATACAGATTGCAAATCTTTATTACTGAAGTCCACACACATAAAATTCCCCTGTCAAATTGCCGTAAGTATCTAAATGTTTTCTTCTCATCTCGGGACTTGCCTCTTTGCAGACTGGTATGAAAACTTTGGGCTCTGGATTGGGTTCAGGGTCTCAACTGGACATTGACTCATGGAGACGTGTGGTGCTTGGGGCAGCAGGTGGCTGGGCAGGGTGGCTGTCTCTGGGTTGAGGAAGTGAGAAAAGAGTGGATTAGCTTCCTACGTCTGTCAAAAGAAAGTACCACACACTGTGGTGGGGTAGGGTGGGGGCAGGGGAGGGGGTGGGGTGGGGTTGGCTTAAAACAACAGAAATGTATTGTTTCACAGTTCTGCAAGCTAGAAGACCAGAGTCAAGGTGTCCGCAGGGCCTTGCTCCCTCTGAAGTCTCTAAGGAAGCATCTTTCCTGTGAGTCCTGGCAATCCTTGGCATTCCTTGGCTTGTGGCTGCATCATTCCATCTCTGCCTCAGTCTTGACCCTCTTCCTTGTGTGTGTCCAAATCTCTGTCTCCTGTAAGGATATCAGTCATTGGGTTTAGGTCCCGCCCTAATTCAATGTGACTTCATCTTAACATCATTCCATTCGCAAAGGCACTATTTCTAAATAAGGTAACATTCTAAGGTCCTGGCTGGACATGAATTTGAGGAGGTGGAGACATTATTTACTATTCAATCTGGCACAGGTAACATGGATGGACCTGGACACTGGAGGCAGAGAGGACCAGGAGGGCATAAATATATCAGGGACCAACTTTAGATGCTGGACTTGTGAAAGTCTGGGCCAGTTATTCTTGAAACCCTACAGGGTATGGAAGTCCTGGAGGACAACTGGTTGCTCTACTAGTGATCATATTTGTACCCATGGGCCATGGTGACCTGAGGAAGCTCTTTTTATAGGGGTAGAATGGAAACTCCTATAGTAGTTGAGCTTTGTCTTTCATACCCTCTGAGGTTGAAGAGGAGGGAGAGCAGGTGGAGCCTGAAGCAGAACCCACCCCTCTCCATTACCCGAGTGTCTTGGAGAGCCTTGGACAGCACTCTGGAGGGAAAGACAAGGTGCTATTGAACTTTCTAGTGTGTGTGAGAGGAAGCATAGCCCAGCTGTTAGGGAGCTCCAGCACTGGCATCAGACTGCTGGGCTTGAAGTCTGGCTTTACCATGGGAAGCTTTGTCACCTTGGGCAGGTTACTTTTCCTCATCTGTAATGGCTCCCACTTCTAGGATTGTTGTAAATAATAAATGTGATAATATATGTAAAGAGCTTGGTACAAAGCCTGACACATGATAAGCACTCAATAAATGCTATCTAATATCATTTTTAGAAGGGCCAGAAAAGTGACTGCCATCCTGAACTGTGCCTATTAAAAAAAAAACAGGTGTTGATTTATAAATGCCAAGCATTATTTTGAGGGATATGTTTATATACTATCAGTAGATACTGTTGAGAGGTTGACTTGTGATTGATTGATTTATCAAATGAACATACTAGACTTTTGTTGAGCACTTACTACTTGCAAGAGGCAGTGGGGAATCCAAATTAATTTAAGGGAAGGCCACTAATTTCTTTGATGAAGAAATTAGTCAAAGTTGGTTCTTAGGGAGGTGTCAGCCTTTAAAGAAGAATTTCATGTAATTTTGTTTCGACACAGGATATTTGATTAATTGACTTCTTAGGACTCTCTGGCTGTTGGTTCTTCAGGATGATATAATACAAAGTGAATTATTTTCATGAGTATGAAGCTTCACCATTAGTGCCTGTCTTTGTTTATTTCACTAAGACTATATTACTAATTTGAACTCTTAAGTGGTTTCTCTGATTCACCAAAGAAAAGTCTTTTCAGTTCATTTTGGAAAATATCTTGCTTTGTTTCATTCCATGATGATTCATAACAAAATAAAAAAAAAAATGTGAGTTATAACCAAATTGGATTACTAATATGTAACTGTAGCATTGCTTATTCTGGCTTGCTATTAAAGTTTTAATAGAAAATATCATTTGATTGCAATTTAGAAATAAAAATTGACTTCTGTATTATAACTAATATGAATAATAAGTCCCAAAATATCTAATATACTTAGGTATTCCTATTAACACAATGAATATGCTTCGGATGTTTCTGGCATACTAATTTCAAGTCTCATTGTCTCCTGTACCTTTCTTGCATGCTCACTGACCTCGCCCAGGCAGCCTTTACCAGCAATTAGTTTTCAGCTGGATTAGCCCTTTGGAGTGCCATGATAATTAAAGTGTTATGCCTCTTTAAATGAAGTTGGCTGCTGGTGCCAGCCTGAATCGCTCTCAGAAGAGTGCTCCCTCTCTCTCTGTGCAGTCTGGGGCCATGGGTAGCTCTGCCATATTGGCTCTGGACTGGGACCTGGAGCTCATTTACTCATAGTACTTGCTATTTCCATATCTCCAAGCTTGTCCTGTGTGCTTTCCTTCTGTGATAAACATCTGCCATTCGTTTATTCATTCATTCACTTATTCATTCAAAAACTATGAATTGATGGCCTACTCAGTACCAGCACTCTGTTAGGTGCTAGAGTTACCATAGTGATTAAAAAACAGATATAGTCTCTACTCTGATAGCATTGAATAACTGTAATAAAGAATGCACAAATACACACTCTGGAAAAGAGAAACATGGTTCTAAATAAGCAATAAAGTTGGATTTTGGGGAAGGTTTACTGAAAGAAGTTGAAATCTGAAGAATCAGTATGAGTTATAAAAGAAAGGGGGAGCTGGGGAGTGTACCAGGCATGTGCAAGTGCCCCGTGTGTATGAGAAAGCCAGAGGAATGAGGCTGAGAGGGAATGGGGAGGAGGGATGTGTTGCAAGACAGGGCTAGGAGCAGGTAGCCTGACTATGCTGAGCCTGTGGGCCACATGGGGAGGATGGGGCTCTTTATCCTAAAAGTAGTGGGAAGGTCCTGAAAGGTTTTAAGCCACATGAGCAGATGTGCATTTGTTGGCTTAGAATGACCTAGAACAGATCCCACTCTGAAATCTCAGGTGCCACTAACCCATTCTTACACCATGACCTCTGTCCATCTCTGTCTCTCATATTTCCTTGAAATCTTCTACCTCTTTACCCCCATAATCTGAAAACATGTTCAGGTCATTCTCATTTAAGAACCAACCAAACAAAACCAAGCCCTCCCTCAACCACTCACACCTGAGCAGGAGTTGTCCTAACTCTCCTTCCCTTCACAGCCAAGCATTTCCAAGTCCTCGTAACACTCTTTTTGGTCACTGCCTCCCACATCCCTGTCAATTTCTTGCAGTCTGGCTTGTGCCCTACCTGATCCATTGAACCTCCTCTTGCTGATCACCATCGACTTCCATAATGTTGAATCTAGTGGACGTTTTGGTCCTTACTGGCTTGGGTCTTGATGCTGTCTCTCACTGCTCATCATGCCTTCTTTCTTGAAACTCTTCTTCCCTTGATCTGTGTGATTGCAGCCTCTCTGCTTTCCAGTGAGCTCTCAGATTGTTCCTTTGCACCTTCTTTAGCAGCCTTCCCTCATCCTCTCCCCTGTAGCTGTTGGCATTCCCCAAGACTTGTTTTTGCCACTCTGCTCTCCAGTTCCCGTGTCACCTTTGGGTGTCTCCTTCACACTATGGCTTTTGTTATCAAAGATATATTGATAATTCCTGAATCTCTAAGTTCCAACTGAGTACCAACCTGTTGCCCACCTGCCCATAGGATGTACTCCAAGCACATCAAGGCTAACCTTTCCAAATAGAACTCATACTTCTCCCCAAACCTGCCTGCTGTTGCCTGTCTCAGTAATAAACACCACCACCCAGCCAGGAACCCTCATCAGTCTCTAACTACATTGGTCTCTACCTTCTTGCCCAGCCATCCTTGCCAAGCACTTAGAAAGGTGTGCAGCCTCTGTGTCCCTGCCATCACTGCCTTGGTTCAGCCTACGTGGGGCCCATTCATCTGCCCGTCGTCCAGGCCAGGCCTCCTGCTCCTCTCTGCCCACCTGCCAGAGTGGCTCACACATTCCCTCCACACCTGGAAGCCTGCCTTCCCAGAGCCCAGCTCTCCTATTTTATTTTTAATCTTTCCTTGTAAATTAATCTCTCCTGCTACCTAATCATGCCCGGTGCCCTTCCCTGAACTCTCTCCACGTTGCCTACCTCTGTCGGGTAATGAGATGCCCAGAGCTGCCTGCAATCTCCCAGGCTCCAGCTCAACACCAGCGACCGTTTCCCCCCGGCTTCGTGTCCGGGACCCTGTACACGCATGCCCGGCATATCCTGCCTTTCTTATTTATTTCTCTACCACATCCCATTGCAAACTCATCTCATTTGTACTCTGCTCTGGAGCTGCGTCTCTCTCAGTGGGTGCCCACTTTTGAGGTACCTCCCACTTATTGAATCCATCTCTGTCTTCATGATTATTTTTTCCTTCCTGCATTAATGCTTATGCTTTTCCAAGTTGAATCTCATTTGGGGGCACCTTACCCAAGCAGATGACTTCTCCAGGTCACAGATAACTTGTTTTTCACCCCTTCCCAGGCAGGGGCATTTGTCATGTTTTCCTCTAAGTACTAAGAAAAAAGTGGGTCTCTCCTGACATTTGCTTTTGTTAGAAAAATGTCAAAAATTCTTTTTGCCTCCACTCTCAGAGAACCTAAAGCTAAGTTTTGTGTTTGATGGTAGAACTGGTTTTCTTGTTCTTGTTGTTGAGTCTCTGTCAAGTTACATTTGTGGCACTCATTAATTATTATTTTAAAGGGACTAATATATATGGTTTATGCTGTAAGTTACTTCAAATGTTTTGGAAATAAGCAAGCCTCAATAATATATTTAGTGCCTGGACAGTTCATATGCTTTCTTGCCTTTTCTCTCTTTCATTGCATGGCTCCTGTTCCTCACTCCTCTGGGCATTGACGGATGTTGGTGCAGATGAGGTTCTCCCTCAGCTACAGCCATTGAGATGGGGGTGTGATAGGGGCTGGGCAAGGTGACCCACTCTGGTAGGCAGAGCAAGTGGGGCGAGCGGCGGGGTACTGGGATGCTGTCCCTTCTCGCTATCTCTCTCTGACCAGTTTCCCTAATAGGAGATGGGGGTTAATAAAATCTTAAGAATTGTGAGAAATCAAAGAGACAAAGGACATCCTCATACCTGGCATGTGGGGAGTGGCACTCAATTCAACTTTCTATCCTTATTTCTTGGAGGGGTCCCCTGCCCATGGATATGCCCTACCAGCAGAGTCTAATTAAATGACTCATTAAAAAGAGAGAAATATCCCTGTGGTGTTTGTACTTAGCCTGGCTGAGACTCTCCTGCAGAATTAGCTGTCATCAGGGCAGCGAGGCAATCGTTTGATGTGGGGAGCAGAGGGAGAATTTTGGAGCAGAGCCTTTGGGGGTCGTTGCTGGGGAGCAGGGCGACTGTGAGGGAGGTGCATACTATTATAGGGCTGGGAGTGCCCTCTGACTTCGTGTCTTTAGAGCCACCTCTCTGGAATGTCTGTGTGTTTAGCTGACTTCCCTGGGCTGACTGGGGTGGGGCCTGAGATTCTGCCTGTCTGGCCAGCTGCAGGCCTTGCCCTGGCTGCTGATCCCAGGCCTGCACTCATGGTGGGGAGGGTTTGTCAGACTTGACTCAGGTCTCTGTCGAAAGGCAGGCTCTGGGCAATGCGTGTATTGGGGGCAGGACAGGGGGCACTGCAGTCAGTCCTCTCTAGCACCCCTTTCCCACACCCTCTGAGGTCAGTGGGGTTCCTCCCTTTCCAGCACCAGGATGCCCCACCAGGCTCATTGGAACTGTTATTATTTATTTTTTTACTCAGCACCTCACCCAAGTAACTGTTCCCAAGCACTTTCCTGAAATCGAGAGCTATTATATTCACTGCTTTCCTTTTATCTCCTCATCTGGCATTTGTATAGATGAGAAAAGAAGCAATTAAATTTGTCTCTCATGATTTGTACTCCATCAGCGCCTGCTGTTTACTGCTTGTGACTCTGTCCTTCAACAGTGACAAAGAGCTTCTCTTAATGTTACACCCTTGGCTTGCCTAGAGGGTGACTTTCATTTTAAGTTTCCCAAAAGGATAATGTGTAGTAGGCCTCCATTTACTCAGCTACATGCACTGTTCTCTGCAAACACACACATACATGCTCCCAAAATGGCAGGGCCCCGGGAACGCTGTCACTGGCCTTTCACCAAGGCCTGGCCACTTCTGCCTGGAATGCTTGTCCCTGGAGAGGGTATTGATTAGACAAAAAGAGCCCCAGTCACTCCCTGGCTAGTCCTGTACGGCTCAAGATGCTGCCTGTGAACCAAGGAGTTTGTTAGAAGTGAGGCCTTGAAGGCACAACCCCAGCCCTACCATAGAAGAACCTGCCTTTTAGTATTGGCTCCCCAGGTGAGACTCACCCACGTGGAAGTTTGAGAAGCACAGTCTAGTGAAGGTTTCCGTTGCTTGCAGCTAAACAATGCATTTCTAAATTAATCCTTCTTCTGTAGTTTCATAAGAAGGAGATATGAGCTAAGTTTTGGATTTGCATGTATGTGTACATTGTTACCAGTTTTTTTTTTTTTTTACTTATTAAAAATAATTTTCTTGTTTTTCAGTGTTGACATGTTTATAAATTTTTTCCCAGCATGATGATCTCATAGAGTGAAAAGATTTCTACAGTCAAGCTAATTAACATATCACATTCTCACACAGTTAAATTTTCCTGTGATTGGAATTTTTAAATAAAGGACGCACCCAGAACTCTGTTAAGATTGTTCTTTCAACCTTCAAGAAATTTTAAAATTCTTCCTCTTATGGAAATTATAAGTCTGTTATGTGACCAGCCTAAAGAAAACCTTAAATAACTATTTGCTGTTAAATAAATACTTATCTGACTACGTGTTGCATCTCCTTAATTAGGCTAAAAGCTTGAGGTGGGGAAGCATTGTGTCTAAGTTCTCCTTATACTATCTAGTGCTTAGTAAAGTATCCATACAGCAGTGAGTGCCTGGTGACTATATTAGTTTACTATGTATTCTAAGTACTGGGGCAACGAAATAAGTTTCTAGCAAACCCTTCATAATACCCTCAACATTCTCTCATAGTTTCTGAACACTCAGCAAGAGTGCGTCTGTTCTAGATAGCTGATATATTTACTTTCATTAGCTATACTATAACATGAATTTCCCCTTTCTCTTTGGCTTTTAGGAAACTCACAGTTAAATGTAGTTCAGTGGCCAAAATTAACTTTGGTTTGGCTTTCCTTATTTCTCCTTATCTCTCTAAGGCTCCTGATTCGATATTCCTGTTTTATTTTTTAAAAATTCCCTGACTTTTATTTCAGCTCATCAAATACTCTTTAAGTAACAGCAAGGTACAAAATATACATAAACAAACAAACACCCCTCACCTCCCAAATATGGACAGTCTGCTTTTCTAAGGAAGGGGAACATTTTTGCTAAATGGTAAGGCCTTGGCTTGAGTTTTTTCCTTTGTGAGCGAGAACTTGGGGTATCTGCCACCTGCGACTATACTGTAGACATAATCACAGCACCATGGATGGATGAAGAGGGAGAAAACAGAGAGCAAAAGCCTTGAAAATGTTTGGGAATTGGAATTTCTCCACAGCCCACTCCATGCCCTTTCCCTGCCTGTCAATGCCCACCATTCATCACTAGTTTTGCCACCGGATACCTCGCACTGCTATGGTTTCCATAAGCTGCATTGATGTTTGAGAAACATTGCTCCCACTCTTGCATTGCTTCTTTCTAGAAATTCTGCCTGTGCTGTAAAACCCAGCTCGTCTTTCTCCTCCTGACCCCTGCAGCTCATAGGGAGCCCTGTCCCCCTAGGACCCCGAGGCAGTGGCTCAGTGGGTTGGGTGTCTGTCTTCCCACGGGCCAAAAAGTCACTGATTCGATTCCTGGTCAACTGATTGGTGATTTCTTCTCCCTTTCTTTCCCTCTCTCCAAAAATAAAATAAAATAAAGTAAAACCCTTTTTTTTAAAAAAAGTGAACCAGTGCAGATTTCTTTAACACAGTGCTGAATGATCGCCTAGAAAAATGAATTTTATGAGTTGAATATTCTTTAACTGCTTAAGACACCTGGATAATTAAAGGGCATTAGAAGTAACATCTTTGGAAAAGCGGAGAATCATTTTATAAAGTGAATACTCACCTCTTTCATCCATTGAGATTCAGTCAGGGTTTGTTTTGTAAATGGAGGATTTGTCTGCTATATAGCTTGGTTACACTCAAAAGTGAACAGTTATGAATTCATTTATAAATTCTGCAGTAGGTATGAATTATTTATACAGTCATGATCTTCAATGTGTGAAGCTGTAACTGTTTCTTTATCAGAACTCACCTTAGTACTCTATCCCTTATCTCCTCCAGGGGTGGGAAACAAACTTACCAATTCAAGATAACCAGCCACTTCCCATGTAAACATGAACAGTTTGGGATTCAACCTTTGTTTTGCTCTCTTTTCCCTGGGGTAATCTATGTATCCAGGTGCTGTGAGGAGGGGCACCTTGCTGCCTCTCTTGTGGGTTCTGGGGTATTGACTTCTGCCCCTGCTGTATCTGGAGCACATGACCTTGGACCTCACTGTGGCTTCCTGTCACCAGGTCAACACTGTTGGCTTTCTCCTTGTCCCAACTACAAAATCTCTTTGCCTCTTTCCAGCTGCCCTCTGGACCACATCTGCATCTCTTTTGGAAAAGCTTGGGGCCTCTGGAGGCTCTCCCGCCAGCACTCCAGGATGAACAGGCTTTCAAGACTTATCTGATCATCTAGACACTCATTCTCAGCCATTGCTGGTCTTCTGCTCAGGCAGCATGTTGGATGAGGGACACCTGGTCTCCTCGGCTACACTATGGAAGGCAAACAACATTCTCTTCTGCTCTCAGACCTTCCTATGTCCGTCTGAGGTCTGTGAAAAAAGGGTCAGCTCCAAGGAGCAATGCTGATGGGCTCATGTCAGAGACCCATTTAAACTCCAGTGCCATCTTCTTTCATCTTCTCTTCCCTGCTGGCTCGTCTCTAGCTCTGAACCTGGGCTGGGGGGCAGGTGGCTAAGATAATAGCTCTTACTCACCTTGCATCATTCCCTATTCTGTGTTAAAAACGTCTTCTCTGAGACCTCCAAACCCATTTTAAGTGCCACAAAATGTTTTCTGACAGAACACTTTGCTTTCACATCTCTAGTTCTACTAAGGATGCTCAAAACTGTGTTCTGAAATTTGAAGCTGGGCAACGGTGCCATGTTCCTGACTGTATCCACCCTCCCTGAAGGGCTTGGTACCTGGAAAGCTGCCGAAGTTGCAAAGAGAGATACGATGGGGAGAAGAAGCTGCAGTTATTATTTCAAATTACTATTTACCATAGTCAACAATTATGGTGGGGAGCATAATCTAGAGCAAAACCAGGTAGCCAGCCACAAATGGTTTATAAATAGGCAGAGAGATAGATAGTGATGCTTTCAGCCTGCGAGGCCCCTGCAGTCCTCAGAGCCCCTGGAGATATCAGCATTAGCTGTAGGCAGCCTGGTGGTGGCTCCTCTGACCACAGCCTGAAGGGAACAGGTTCCAAAGGGTCATCCTTCGCCTTCACCTGTTTCAAACATAACACCTGTGCCCTTGAGGGATGCTGAGTGCATGTCTACTTCTGCAAACACGGTGCGCAGGGAGCTGCTGGAGAACTTGTGTTCCAGGCATGCAAGGAGCCTGGACATTGGGTGTGTGGGGGACATTGGGTGGTTGGTTGCCTGGAAGTGACGGGGACAATGTGTCCTGAGGCTTCTGCTTTGCATATATGGGGTTCTCTCTTCCATTTGCAGCTGACTGCTGGGTGACTGTTCCAATATTGCACATGCTGCTCTCAAATCATGTTTCATCATTATATCAAAACATTGGATATGCAAAAGTTCAGTTCAATTAGAAATCCAAATGTAATATCATAAGAAATTCCAACAGTCTAATTGTCAATGAGAGAAAAGGAAAGGCTGTTAGATTCTTCAAATATAATTTCAACTGTAGTAAATTTTTTAACTCTCTGTAAAAAAAATGATATAAGATTTTTATTACCTACTTGTGTGAACAAAGTTTCTCGTGAGCAGCGGTTATTGAGAATTTAGAGACCATCTTTAAAAAGTATCGACCAGGAATTGTGTGGAGCCATTTCACACATAAAACTTGATATGAAAACATTATGTTCACAGGAGCAAGCTTGGGTTCCTCATTACAAATATAAAAATATATTATTTCAACATTTTATATGTATTTGATATTTAATGTCTTTGCCAATACTTATTTTTCTTACTGTAATTATATAATATAAAACAAAAGGTAGTAAAAAAGATTTTCACCGAGCTCCACAGGAGCACTCCCAAGTCCCTTCCAGTTTATTCCAGTATGCTGCACAAACATTCCTATTTTGTATATGTGTCATGATGTAAATAAGTTTGGGAGGCACCATTCTGCTACCAAAAAAAAAAAAAAAAATGTGAATTCCAGGTACAAACCAACTATGGTTCCAGTCTAACCCCTGCTGTGTGTTGACCATGTGACTTTCTGCAAGCTACTTAGTGATCCTGAAGCTCAATTTTCTTATCTGCAAAATGGGGAAACAGCCCCTACTTCCGGGATAGACAAAACCCAAAGAACCGCACTGAGACCACAAACGCACCTCTGCACCTCTGTGACCTTGAACAAGATCCCTTGCCATTCTGAACTCCATTTTCGCAGAGCCAAGAGTTGAATGCTGCCCTTTGGGCCAGTATGATGGCATATGGTCCTACTGCCTGTTCATGGGTCACATCAGTGGCCAGACCTCAAGCGGGCAGGGCTGGGTCACAGAGTCCCCATAAAACCGCTGCTCCAGGAAGAGCGGGAATGGGCTCCGAGCACCCAGCAGCCACTCGCTGATTTAGTATTCACAATTCGGAATTTATGGAGCTGCCTTCCCCTGTCACATCATCCATCAGAGACAGACACTCAAGAGATGGAAGGGGAAAAAATTAAAAACCTGTTTATTGCTCAACTTGCTCTAGGCATGTTTTAGCTTATTGTTCAGCTCTGTTCATTTCAGTGCCGCAATTTGAATGGCTTTCGTAGTTGCCGAGGCTAACATGTACATATAGACATGGGTGGATGGACTCACATAGATATCTTTATCTCTGGCCAAATGACAAACCACCAGAAATTGGGCAGTCAGTGCAATTTTGAAGGTTCAGGGTCAGTGGGACTGTGGCACACACCTGGCTTGCCTCTAGCTGGGTGGCCTCCTGGTGCAGACCCTTTGCTGTGGAGGGTGCCGCACTGCGGGTGTTCGTTGGCTCTGCTGCATTTGTTCCTGCCAATATCAAGGAGAGTTTGTGGGCCGGATGAGCATAGAATGCACAATGACAACAGGCAGCAAAGACAGGCAACCGATGTAAAGGGCGGGAGAGAGGTAGGTAGGGATCAGCATCATCTTTGCAGAACAGGGACGATTTGGTCACATCTCATTTTTTTCAGAACAAAATACTGAAATGTATCTGATTAGGAGGAGGAATACGTTGTAAACCATACTCCACAGGAATCGGGGAATCCTGGGTGACATTTGCCTTTCCTACCACAAAGTGGGGCCTCTAGGGTCAGGCTATTTGGGTTTGTTTCCCCTTTCACCACTGCTAGCTGTTTGACCTTGAACTAGTCACTTCAACACTCTATGCTCCGATGTCCTCATCTTCCTCATCTGTAAAGTGGGAATAATAATATCCCTGGAGCTGTGAACTTTAATGAGGTGCCTGGTACATGATGGGTGCCCAACACATGTTAGTTATTATTATAAATTTGCAGTGATCACCTCCCTGGGCTGTTTTATGCTAATTGCTCAGGGTGTGGATGTGTAGTTTCAGAAGAGTATGAACTGTCATCACACAGTGGGGCTGGTTGACAAAACTCCCTTCCGGACATAGGCAGGACTCATGTCCATGCAGTACATCCAGCCACAAACACAGCCTAATATTAATGCAGATTCTGAGACCCAGAGGTCAGAATGCCACCCACAATCCATACCTCACAAAAGACCTTTTCAAAAAAGAGGTGCTGAGCCCTGGCTGTTGTGGCTCAGTGGATTGAGCATCGGCCTGCGGGTTCGATTCCCAGTCAGGGCACATTACTAGGTTGCACGTCAGGTCCCTAGTTGGGGGCACGAGGGAGAGGCAACCACACAGTGATGTTTCTCTCCCTCTCTTTCTCCTTTCCTTTCTCTCTAAAAATAAAAATAAATAAATTATTAAAAAGAAAAAAAAAAGAGGGTGCTGGAAGGAGCAGCAGCTGCCATCCATGGCATGCAGGTGGATCAACGAGGATGGGGAGGGGCTGCAAACCATGCCCCACGAGGAACAGGGCAAGAACTGGGGACAAGACTCCTATGAGGAGGCTGGTGACAAGTCACAGGGCTGCAGAGACTCGGCTTCCGTGGGAGTGCTGACGTGCTCCATCTGAGGCTGTGGGCTGCAGAAAGCAGGAGGGAAATTCTGTGGGTCAAAGTGTGTGGCTGAACTTTGTTGCTTTTTTAGCCCTGAGAGAAACTATAGCCTCTCAGAAAGAGTTGGTCTTTGGACTCAGGTAAGTTCAAACCCCTGCTCTGCTGCTTTCTGGCTTCACGATATTCGATAAGTTACTTAACATTTCTGAACCTTTTTTTCTCATCTGTAAAATGCACGTAAGAATATCTACCATGCAGGGTTATCTCAACTCTTATGGTTAATGCATTGAAAGTGCCTCGTTCATCATAGTGACTCAGTAAATGGTAATAATAGCTAATATTTAGCAGATCCACCCTTGTTCCATGTTCTGTGCTAAATGCTTTCTATGATTTAACTCAATTCTCACAGCAACCCTTTGAGGAAGAGACAGTTATTATCCTGTTTTTCCAGACGGGGAAATTGAGGTGCAGAGAGGTTAACTAACTTGCTCAAGGTCCACGACGTGTCAGTGGGCAGCCAGAAGGGAAAGCAGGCAGTTCAGCTCCGGCACCTGCCGCTGGTCTCTGTGCTGAATTCCAGTGAGGGAAGATGGTCCAAATGGCAGCCACCTACAACCTTGTTAATTAACTCAAACATACTTTATGTATTGATTAACATACATCTCGTTGGCAAGGCAGACCCTGAGAGTTGCTCACCCGCCAGCCATTTTGTTCCTTCTTCCTTGCTGATTGGACCTGAATTCTACTGGGGTCAGCAATGTGGTGGATCATGATTGGTCTAAACAGCTATGGGGACCCCCTTCCCCTTTCCCCGCCTCCTCTGTATCTGGTGTGGTTGTGTCTCCCAGTCTGGCCAAGCTGGGAATCTGATGGATGTTTCTGGGAAAAGTTTTCCTCTCTGAAAAACAAGTAATCAGATTCTGGGTTACCCAAAACACCTTCACCAATAGTCTTCAGATATAACCTGGAGAAGAGATTGCCTGGATGCTTTTCTCTGCTTCTTGAGTTCTTGGGACTGAAGTATATTCAAGTCAGAGATAAGGGTTTGAAGTTGGTCTCCCTCAGCTAGGAAGACACACTTCTGTAGACAGACAGGCCAAGGGCTTTAAATGTGAAGTGAATACAGGACTGGAATGTATTCACTGTATTTCCCTTAGGGGTTGTGGTGGGGTAGGGAGTGGGGAGAGTGGCTGGTGGTACCACTACAGACGCTGTGCTGAGAAGGAAAGATACAAGTGTGTGTCATAGCCTGGCCCTTGCCCCCTTTCTCCCCTTTGGCAATGTAAAGGGTTCAGTCCTTTCCCATCAAAACAGGAAACCATAAAAACCCTCTCTTGACCCCATGATCTTCCTCCATTCTTACATGATCACTCTCCTCTTCTCTTCTTCACACTCGAGTCATTTTCTTTCCTCCCCTTTATCCCCCAAACCTGGAACAGACTACATCCTGCTCTCCAAACTCTGAAATAGAAACACAGACCAAGACCAGTCTTTAGTTTGCTAAGCCCAGTGAGTACGTTGTTATGTGGCACACCTGTCCACCTGGCCAGGTTCCGCTCTCCCCTCCGCATGTCTCCTTCCCAGCCTGCAGGCTCCAGCCCTTCACGCACCTGGCAGCCCCCTAAGCATGCAGCTCCTAATAGTCTCTGCCCATAATGGCATCTCAGCCTGGATTGCTGTGTCACTTGACTTCCTTTTTCTCCCACACCCTTTAGACCTCAGTTCAGATGCCACTTCTCTATGACATCTTACTTGCACCCACACTTATCATTTTACAGGGCAGCTGCCTTTTTAGTTACAGTCCCTGTCACTCAGCTTGATGAAAGGGAGTTCTGTGGCTATTCTTGGTCGCCACATTTTGGGTTTCCAGTACCTAGTTCAGTGCCTGACATCTAGTAACTGCAACAAATATTAGTTCAATGAGAAGACGAAGACTTGCTCTCAAGGAACTTGGAATTAACTTGAGGAACAAACACGGAAAAAAATGAATAAATAAGGACACAAGTCAGGGGCAAGTGAATAGTCCAGAATTTCTGCAGAGAAACCTGTTAGATGTCTGCAGTTGTCTGGGGGAGGAACGGTGAGGGCCAGACAGTGGGACTGCAAAGAAAGACTGTGGGAAGAGTCTATCCACTGGATCATTCAACAACGATTTATTGTGCCAGGCTCTGAGGAAATAGCAGTGGACAAAATAGCTCCAACTCTTGGCCCTGTGGAGCTGACATTTCTAGCTGGGGAGATAACAAAGTGGGTGAAAAATGTATAAAATATATCAGATGATGCAAGGAGCTGTGGAGAAAATGAGGCAGTAAGTGGACTGTTCCTTGCAAGCCTCCCAGCTGCCCTGGCTTTCCGGGAAGACCTTCTGACCTCTTTTGCCTGCAGTGACTTCCTCTCATTTGAAGAAACTCCAGGGCATGGAAGGGCCTCTCTGTCCACTGGGCAACCAGCACATCTCCTATGTGACATTACAGAGCCCCTCTGTGTATAGTAGAGGCTTCTGCACTGGGTCCGAAGTTCCCTGTGGACAGGGGCCCAAACTTCAGTTCCCTGCGCTCCTGCTGCATCCTACTCAGCTCCTATTAAATAGTCAATAAATACTTGTTAATTTGATTGATTGCGTGACTCATAAATAAAATTGCAAGTGAAACCTCCAGTTAAAGTCTCTTAAGGAGTTTTTCAAGGACTGATTACTAAACACTCTGCAAAGGGGAAAACATCTTTAGAAGAGAAATTAGGGTACTAACTATTCTGGCTATGTTGATGAAAATCAGAAGTGTGCCCTGGCTGGTGTGGCTCAGTGGATTGAGTGCTGGCCTGTGAACCAAAGGGTCACTGGTTCAATTCCCAGTCAGGGCACATGCCTGGGCTGTGGGCCAGGTCCCCATTTGGGGGTGCACAAGAGGCAACCACACATTGATGTTTCTCTCCCTCTCTTCCCCTCTCTCTAAAGATAAATAAATAAATTTTTTTAAAAGTCGTAAGTGTGGACTTACCATATCCTCCATGAGGAAACCAGATCCAGAGAGGAAAGCAATCTGCCCAAGATCCTGCAGGTAAGCTTTTCTCTGGCTCAGTTTTCTTACCTGTACAATGTGGTGAATTATCACCTAACTTACTTATTCAAAAAGATCTTGTGAGGATTTAATGAAATGCAGAGGAGTTTTTTAAAGATGGACATTCAGCCTTACATAACTGTTCATTTCTCATTATTACTCTTCTTTCTTGACTGTTGGGAGATGAAGCCCTGCTCACCTGTGACACCAGGAAGTACCTGTGATGGGGAACGGTGGCTGGGGAAGCAGGCAGTGGCCCAGTTAACCAACTCTGCCTCCCTGACAGCTTGCCTCTTTTTAATTTAATCTCGTTAGCATCTGGTTATTATTAGACCATAACTACCATAATAAGCATTCCAGTTGTATCTTCTATTTGCAGAGTGTTTTGCAATCGTTTTTATTAGTTAGCTGCAGCTCAGTTATCTTGGAAACCAATATGCACACAAACATGAAGAAAAATGGGGAGGGGGTTAGGGTAAAGTCTCTGCAAGGCAGTTCAATTTGTCTTTGACCAGCAGGACGCCAGTGCTCCCTTGGGGGCACTTGGAGAAGTTAGACTAAGGTAAATCTTCAGCAAAAAGAAAACCTGGACCCCCAACCTGAGCACCTCTACTTAGTAGAAATCCCCAAATGGATCTGTGGGTGACCTGGCCAGTATTGCCCTGATAGGCAGTGGCAGAGCTGGCCCTGTGGTCTGGGTGCAGAAAGAACCCGCTCTGTGTCTTGCATCTGCAGCGACATCTGAAGAAATCGCCTTGTACATAAGCAAATGTATGACTCTCTCTCTGGGAGATCAGTCAATTACAGCAAATTGAGCTATTTCATTTCGGCTTGCAAATGGCTTTCAGTTACACAAGTAGACACATTAATCTAATAACTAATGATCATATATTTCACTAATCATACAGCCCCGCATGTGGTATAATATCTAATTATATTTAATATTAAGACATCTTCACATGTGCATTTTTACCAACTGTCTAGCTCAGGGAGCCGTGCAAGAACAGAGTGGCAAAGAGGAGGAAAGGGTTCCCAGGCAGGGGGTGGGAAGTGTCCAGGAGACCAAGGGCTGTCCCCAGAGGAGGGGTCTTCTTCAGAGGGCAAGAGGGAGATTTGTGTCAAATCAGGGTCAAGGCTAATACGTGGGAAGCTTTTGTGATAAAAGCGTCCCCTCTGGGCAGATGATTGAAGCTGGTGTAGGCAGTCACCAGGATGCTTAGTTGGGCCTCAGCCAGCAGAGCATGTCTTGGTTTTCAGTCCCTACTCAGGTATCCTCCCACAGCCAGGTACCCTGGTCCTGGGCACCATCTACACAGCCCTGGATGGCTGCCCTGGAAGAGCTAGGAGTCAGGGCAGGGAAACTGAAAACACAGACCCCGCAGGGCCAGCTGAGGCCCTGCATGCTTTATCCCTTCTGAAAGTCAAGCTGTAAAGAGCAAAGGACTTGACTTCTTGGGGCCAGCTCTGCCCTCTTCCTGGTCCTCCCAACGCACCCCGCCCCATGTTTCCTCTGCTGGACCTCAGGTGTTAGGAGATTTCCCAGGTACAAGTGCTGTGCTTCTGTGCTCAGTCTCCTGAGCACTTTCACTGTTTGCTACAATTCCCTGATGCCAGCTAGGTAGGAACTGGTGAGGAGGAGGGGACCTAAGAACACAGTGAGGAGATGAGAACCAGGGAGCACAGAGCCAAGTCCTGCAGTCTGCCATGACGAAGGGGACAGGGACATCCATGGAAAACAGGGAGCACCAGCATTGGAGGGCGCCAACTCAAAAGGCAGTGGTTGCTCTTAACCTCAAGAACAGGTCTCAAGGGGATGTAGCTCTTTTTTAAAATCCTCAGCCAGGACTTGGGCATCAAAGTTGGGTTCTTCCTTACAACCATGCCTTTTTTCTCTGTGACTTCGGACACATCACTTCATACCTTTGAACCTCAGTTTTCTCAGGCTAAAAATGAGAGGTGTGGAATGGCATAGACACAAGCTAAATGGGTAGTGGAGGGCCAGCCTGTGAGTCAGGAGTCTTGCGTATTCGTTAGTACGTACTCTCATCTCATCCCCAGCTGTTGGGCCCTGGACAATCACTTCCCCACTCTGGGCATTGGCTGTCAGTAAAATGGCAGAGTTGGACTGGGTCAGTGGCGTTCACACTGGATTCACTGACAACCCCAGGGGGCTAACCACCGGTGGGAGGTGAGGAAGAGAGAAGGGCCCAGTTGATGGGGGGCTGGTAGTGTGTTGGGGTGCCACATGAGATGGGTTTTGGCAAAAGGGTTCCATTGCTTGGACGGTTTTGGACACCTCCCTATCAGGGGCTCCCTTGGCTCAGCCCTTGGAGCCTCTGCGTTTTGAGAAAGCCCTACCTGAGAAATCCCCAAGGAAACTGACCCCCAGGAGGTGAGAAGGATGCTAGGCAGTTAGAATCTACAGGAGGGGTGGGGAGAAGGGGGGACGTAGGCCCAACCAGCCCACATAGGCCATGCCGTGGAGTTTGAACTCTGCCCACATGGGAAGTCTTGGAAAAGTTTTAAGCAAAGAGGCATAATCAGGTCTGGAATGACGATAGAGATTCAGGTTGAGGCAGTGGTCATGTGATCCAGGACACACCCAATCAGCGCCTCCCTAATGTGTCTGGGACAAGCCTTTACCCAGCCCCCTCCCCACCTTCCCCTCGGTGCCCCTCCTTTGGGAGAGAACAAGGTGGAGCAGGTTTCAGAAGAAGGCAGAACTGACAGGTAAACGAGGAGGCCTGGGTCCCCCCCTGCAGGCTCTAGGCTCTGATGACACCCTCCCCACTTTCACCTGAGCTTTCTACCATGAGGACAAGGAGACCACCCCTGGGGGGCTTCCCTCCTGCACCAATCAATTCTCCTCAATTACCAACAAATCTAAATGTGATTTATCTGTGCGAGAATCATTCCAATATCAGGCGAGAATCTATCAATAAAACCCCCTAAGGCAATCTTGCTCAGAGTTGTCAATAGAAGCTCTAACGCACAAAGGCTAGCAATCAGGGTATTTGTGCCTCCCTCCCCCCTTTTTGGGGAGCACTTAATTAAGTCGACCAGAAGCTGTCAAAGATAATTTTCAAAGCGCATGACCTCAGCAGCTGACATTTGATAATATTACATTCCACGCTGATTGAAATTGATTTTCCCCTCTTTTTTTGGGGGGGGGGGATGGGGAGAAGGTGGGAAAGTGAGGTTGTGGAAGAAGGGCGACTTGACTCCCTTTGGCTGTGGTCCTCTGCCCAGGGCCTGCAGCCTGTGGGTTTACCCTGCCTTCAGTGGGACCAGCGTCAGGCAGTCATTTTCTAGCAGGGCCACGATCCAGAGTTGGTAGAGGGAGCTCCACCTGGGGAGAAAAGCATCAGGTGTGCAAGAACTGGAAGCTAACACACGTAGCACCTGGTGAAGATGGTGTCCTAAGGCCTGCGTTTGTTGGAAAGATGGTGGCACTGAGGGAGAAAGCACAGTGGAAGGCACGGATTGTCTGGTTTCATTGGGTCCATACTTCACATTGGCCACTCAGTCTATGATGAGGTCAAGGTGGCTCCCCAAGGTGGAGGTCAGGTGTCCCTTCACTTTCCGGCTATTAGAGAAGCTCATTACAGCATCTGCCAACCTGCTCCTGCTCCCAGACCCCAGTAGGAGCATGCCAGCAGCCACGGTCCTTTTGTTACTCCTTCAGCTCTAGTCTCTACAGTCCCCATTAGGCCGGTGTAATCGCCAATCTCTCTCCCAAACAGTTTCCATCTGGGTGTTAGCCTCAGGCTCAGGCTTGGTTCTGGGGCCTGACGTGGCTGTGGGATGCTGCCTGCTTGGCTCCCTGGTTTCTGGATCTTTGTCTGTCTGGCATTGGTTCCACACACTCACCAGATTGTATCTCATGTGTAATTCTAGGTAAAACACTGACCTGTGCTCCATCTCTCTGGTGCCAGATGGTTTTCCTGCTTTGGCTAGAAGTTTGACCTTTAGGGAAACTATCCTGACAAACTTTTTAAGGGTCCAGCTGCTGGTTAAAAATGTATGTGTCACTTTTCAGGTCTGACCGTAGGCTCTCCTCCCTCTGCCTCTCTGGGTTCCAGGGTCCACAAAACTGCTAGAGCCTTTTGTCTTCACCTCCCTCAACAGTGTGACAGCCCACACATCCTCCCGATCCTCCGTTGGTTCCAAAGGGGGAAAGTGGGAGGGGGCCTTGGAACTTTCCCTGGTTTGGGTCTATTGCTTATACCATCGCAGTAATTGATGAAAAGCTTAATTAACTCTTCCATTTTTTGGCTTGTTGCTTTAATCTGCTACTTTGACATCTCAGTGCTCTCTTGTTCTCTCTGAGCTCCTGACAACTTTACTAAATGGGTAGCATTGAATAGATGGAGGTGATGGAGGAAGGTGTTCCAGGAGATGGGTATAAGGTGAGGGAGTTACAGAGCTCAAGGGGCTAAATAATGAAAGACTGTACAAATAATAAGAGGAGAAGAGGAGTCTAAACTTGATGTGGTAGGAAATAGGGTCTACAG
The DNA here is from genome assembly GCF_987537825.1 of Furipterus horrens. Taxonomy (NCBI): domain Eukaryota; kingdom Metazoa; phylum Chordata; class Mammalia; order Chiroptera; family Furipteridae; genus Furipterus; species Furipterus horrens. Next base: position 18,746,124 of record NW_028327178.1, on the reverse strand, counting down.
AAGTATCCAGTCATATTCATACCTCTGGTGTTAAAGGGGAAAAACTAAGCTAGACTACAGTTCACATTACTGTATTGTGTACTTGAAAGTTGCTAGGAGAGTAGATCATAAAAAAAAAAAAGTAACTATTTGAGGTAATGGATGTTAACTAAAGTTATTGTGACAGTCATTTTATAATATATACATATACCAAATCATTATGTTATATACCTTGAACTTGTACAGTGTAAGATGTCAATTATAGCTCAATAAAACTGAAAAAACAAAACAAACAAAGTTAACCCATTGAAAGTTTTCAGACTGAAAGGCAGTGTGGTACAGTGGGACAACTAGCTGTGTGACTAGGGACAAGACATGCCACCTTTCTTTTTCTTTTTAAATTTTTTAAATTTTTTATTTTTAGAGAGAGAGGAAAGGAGGGAGAAAGAAAGGGGGAGAGAAACGGGTATGTGTGAGAGAAACATTAATTGGTTCTCTCTTACACACTCCGCACCTGGGGGCCTGGCCTGCAGCCCAGGCATATTCCCTGACTGAGAATTGAACCTGCGGACTTTCAGTCCACAGGCCAGTGCTCAATCCACTGAGCCATACCAGTCATTTTTCTGAGCCTCAATTTCTTCATCTGTTTAATGGGGCTTCAGAAATGTTTATGTGAACTATGGGAGCCAGACATCGAAATACACACTATGATGACAACAAAGCCTTCTTTCCTTTCTTCCTTCCTCCCCAGGGGGTTGGCATATAACTTTTTGTATGTGTGATGTCTTTCCCCTGGGTGTTTCTTTCCTGGTAGTAAACATGAAAGTGAATATACTTTTATGGTCATGGAAGAAAGTAGTGGCTCAGATGATCTAAAACAGAAGGTAAAATAATTGATTTAACTTTCAGCTGCACAATGTGATTTTAGTTTTATTGAAATAGGTTTACTTCTATAAATGCATTTTTTAAAGTATATTTTATTGATTATGTTGTTACAGTAGTTCCAATTGTTTTCCCCTTTGCTCCCCTCCACCCAGTACTCCCCTTCCCTCCAGCAATCCCACACCCCTTAGTTCATGTCCATGGATCATGCATATAAGTTCTTTGGCTTCATCCTTTCCTATATTATTCTTAACTTCCCGCTCTCTATTTTGTACCAACCAATTATGCTTCTTAATCCTGCACCATATCCCCATTTCTCCCCCCTCGCCCCTCCCAGCTGATAACCCTCCAAATGATCCCTATACCTATGATTCTGTTCCTATTCCGGTTTGCTTAGTTGGATTTTGTTTTTATTTTTTAGATTCAGTTGTTGATAGTTGTGAGTTTGTTGTCATTTTGTGTTCATAGTTTTGATCTTCTTTTTCTTAAGTAAGTCCCTTTGACATTTCATATAATAATAGCTTGGGGGTGATGAACTCCTTTAGCTTTACCTTGTCTTGGAAGCACTTCATCTGCCCTTCTATTCCAAATGATAACCTTGCTGGATAGAGTAATCCTGGTTGCAGGTTGCCTTTCATCACATTGAATACTGTGTGCCAGTCCCTTCCTGCTTTCAAAGTGTCCTCTGAGAAATCAGCTGATATTCCTATAGGCAACTCTCCGCCTCTCTCTTGCTGCCCCCAGGACTCTCCCTTTATCTTTCACCTTTGGCATCTCAATAATGATGCATCCTGGTGTGGTGCCCTCTGGGTCTAGCTCGCCCAGAACCCTCCATGCTTCCCGGACCTGTATGTTCATCTCCTTCACAAAATTTGGGAGTATTCCTCATATTTTCCAATTCTTGCTTCCTCATTCTGCACTGGTTGACTGGTTTTTCTTCCTTATGTTCCAAATCATTGATGCAAACCCTGGTTTCCTTCCCTTCACCATTGGTTTTGTGTGGATTTTCCTTCGTTTCACTTAGCACAGCCTTCATTTCTTCTCTTATGTGTTTGCCATACTCAAGCATATCTGTCAAACCTGTGAGCATCTTTGCCACCAGTGTTTTGAATTCTGCATCCATTGCATTCTCTTCATTGAGGAAACCACAGAGGCCAGTCCAGTTCTCAAGGAAGGGGAAGCTGACTTTGCCACTTTAAGAGATAGAAACACGTGGAACTGGAAATGTGTCTGTGGCCATTTTTGTAAGACAGAATCTGCTGCAGTACTCCTCAGCGTCCTTTTGCGTGCACCTGGTTGCAACCCTCGGTGTTGGAGGAGGATCCCTGCCATGCGTTCCATGTGACCACTGCTCCCTCTCCTCCCTGCAACTGGGCTGCCTTATGAGGTCTGCAGTGCTATTAGGTTATCAAACCACCACCAATGAATTACTGATCTTGAGGTGCAAGATGCTTCCCAAATCATGTTCAGTAGATGAACATCTTCTATCTGATCACCCTAAGGAAATGTTTTGTGACAGACAAAGAAGTTGTGACTCTTAAAAGTGTTCACAGTCTTGTAGTGTCAATATTTACATACATGACACAATTTAGCAAACAATAGGCACCGTGGAGCAATATAGATCTAGAAGGGGTGATGCAGACCAAATGCTATCAATGATAAAACAATATAACAATCAGTGTGGCCTGAGACTAATCAGGGATCCAACATGGGTCTTTGGAATGAAGAAAGGAGAAAAAGACTTGTTAGACAAAGACTCAACAAGAACACAGCATAGAAGTGGGAATGAGGTTGGTGGATTCATGGATATGGAGGCAACTGGGCTGATTAGACATTGGAATCTTAAAAGATAGGGAGATAACACAGAAAGAAGGTGGAGTGGGGTGGGAAGGAGAGCAGGATTACAAATGAGAAATTTCTTGTGGTATCAGATGGCCAAGGAACTTCTCTCTGGGTCCCTCTAAAGGGTTAAGGGGGTTGGCTTGTCATCTTGAAGTGCAAAGAGTGAACAAAGAATAATTCCCTTTAAGACAAGAGAATTTATACCTTAGGTTTATTAAAATCACATTTATAGGACGTTTAGTATGTTCTAGGTCCGAGGACATTAAAATGAATATAAAATACCCCTGATCTCAAGGAGCTTTCTGTCTCTGGGACACACAACAGGAAATGGGCTGTTATTATAATAGTGTGAGGCAGGTACAAGGCAGAAATGGAAAAACATAGCAGGAGCACTCACTGCAGCCTGGGGTGGGGTTGAGGAGCCAAGAAAATGTCCTAGAAAAGGTTTTTTCTTTTATGTTAGTACCTTGAGGGACTCCTAGGCCATACCCTTTCTTGCAGCTCTTTGATAAAAAATGAGCTGGCCAAAGAGAAGGCAGGGTGGAGTAAAAGACTCCTGCTAGATTGTGAGTTGGGAGGCCCAGGGCTTTAGTTGTATTTTTGTCTCTATTAGCTGTGTGACTTCAGAAAAATTACTTTCCCTCTCTGGGCCTCCAATGTCCTCATTTGTAAAATGATGAGGATGGCCAATGACCTCTAAGGTCTCTTCCAGTTCAAAAATTCTCTGATTGTCAGAAGATGGTTCCTCTGAAAGGGATATATCTGGAGGTACTTAAGGAATACATATGTTTAGTTAATTTAGTAGCTCAGCTGTATATGCACAAATTATGGCTAACCCAAGAGAGATAGGGTTCTTTCTATTAAAAGCCTGGCATTTGTTTGGATCATGCTTAGAAATACTGTAGGAAATCATCAGCAATGCAAACTAAACGTCTTCTCATTCAGACCCCAGACAGATGACAAAGTGATAAGCAGAGCTAACTCCCTGGGGCAATATTTCTTCCCAAAGCATAGATAAGGGTGAATTATTGCCATTCTTAATTGCCTAATGATTTTTTTCCCCTTTCATGTAATCTTTTCGGGGGGTTGTATTTTTACCATCTTGCAAATTCATATTGGCAGAGTGATATACATTGTCGAATAAAACACAGTGGCCAATTCATCAAAAATCAGGCTGCAGTTGCCTTGTGTTTTTTTGGAGAGAAAGTGTAAGTGGGGGAGGAATGGCGATGGATAGGAGAGATGCTTCAGTGAGGTGGGTTGCCACTTCATTGCTGGTGGGACGGCAGTTCTCCTGGCTGACCCTGAGATGCACTGAGCGCTCCAATTTTCTCCAGGCTCTTTTCCTTCTGGGTTCAAGTTTTGGCTCTTTGTGGTGTTTGCCTTATTAGCCATGGCTGTCTAGGGAACTCAGAAGGCAATTAGATCAGGGAGTGAGCCGTTTAGGGGATTGGTAATGGAATGTGGATTCTTTTCTCCCTAACTTAATTGTTTGCATCTGACCAGAAATCATTACCAGCTGATGGCAGCTTGGTGGCATCTGTGAACTAAAGTGGTGACTCAGTGGAGTTCTTAACGCATGATGGGAGGGGCTTGATAGAGAGAGGGGTTCTTTAGTAACTTGGATGGTGATGGGGGCCTGCCCCAGACGTGTGTGTCTTTTGAGATGTGATTTTGCCACTGTGTTGCCTCTTTTGCACTTTCAGGGATGTGAGACCAATGACAGCGGCTGGAAGACTTGGTGACGAGGTGTCCCGCAAGTCCTTGATGGGCTGTAATCAGTTCTAGTCTTCATTGTACATGAAGGCTTGCTGAGGAACTCAGCAGCTTCCCTTTGCTCAAGGCTCTTCCCCAGACCAATTAAATTCAAATCTCTAGGGCTGAGACCTGGGCATCAGTATTTTTAAAGCTCCCTAAGTGTTTCCAAAGTACAGCTAAGGTTGAGTCACAACGAAAAAGGTAAGTCTCATCATTTCTTACCTGGAAACAATTACCTTGAATTGCCTGATTGAGATGGATGTAGGTGAAGGGAACAAGGATGGGAAGTCAAAAGTGTTGGGGCTCCTGCAAGCAATTTCCTCAACAAGTATTAATGAGACCTGCTATGTGCCAGACACTGGAGTAGGTGGGGCTACAGCTGGAATGACACTCATTGAGCTCACGGTTTCCTGGGGGCTATGTATGAACAGCCCATCCCAGTAGGGAGTGTGCTGGGAGCCAAGGGAGCACAGTTACATGTGAAGAGAAATCAAAATCTAAGGGGTGTGAAAGGAAAGGGGCAGCAGGAGGGAGTGCAGACTGATCTAGGCCCATGCTATTCAATAAAATGCAACATAGCATAAAAAACATATAGTTTACATGATATAATGTAGTATAAACATATGTAATTTAAAGTTTTTAGTAGCCTCATTTGAAAAAAAAGTAAAAAGGGGAAATCAGTAGTGTATTTCATTTAACTCAGTATACCCAAAATATTACTATTGCAACATATAATCAATATAAAACTTAATAATGAGCTGTTTTTCATGTTTTATAGTAAGTCTTCAAACTCTGGTGTGCATTTCATAATAAAAGTGCATTGCATTTGGACCAGACACATTTCAAATGTTCAAGTAGCTAGTGGCTAGGATTTTCAGCATCCAACTTGTCAGTGCTAATTAGGGAGAGGAAGTGTGTGCTCTGGTGTGTTGAGCATGTGGGAAATCCAGTGGGGCCAAGTGCAGAGTACGTAGCATCACAAGTGTGGTCTGGAAGGGCTGAATAATTTGTAGGTCCAAATGCCAAATGAAAGGGCAGAGCTCTTTATTCAAAGCTCTTAAGTAATCTAAGATAGTGAGAACAGGATGGCAGACCAAGCTAGGGGGTAGGACCTAAGCAGCTGGGCAGATTGCATGGGGTTAAGCTGGTCTTGAGAGTGGCAGGCCATGAGATAAGCAACTTGGTCCCCTCTTCGTCCTCCCTTGAGGATAGAGGCTTTGTTCTGACCCAGAATTCTTCTTCCCTAGTGCCTGAGCATGACATTTTGTCACAAATGTCCCTGTGATAGATGAGAGAAAGCTTGCTCAGGATTCTTGGAAAGATTACCCTCCCAAATAAAGAGATTGGTGAAAAGAATCTGTCCTGTGGTTTTTTCTGTGGGGACACCAGGGCCCAAAACTTGGGCTGCTGTAGCCTTCGTGTGACCTAAGGGCAATATTCGGGAAAATTTCAGAGGGACTTGACTTTGTTAAGCCCCTGAATGAACCAAATTTGCAGCATCCTTGCAGCTGGACTTCTTGTTAGAAGAATTAATGAGTGTCATTATTTCAGCCACTGCCGTATGGGCAGCCAAAAACATCCTTATGGACACAGTGAGAGAGGGAAACATAAGAAGGCAAACCACAAAAGCCCTTCAAAGGTTCATCCACCCCCAGCTTCTTGTCTGGTGGTCAGCTGATGTCCTTATTCCCTCGCTGTCCTCAAAGCAGATTCAGGATTGGGTCTCACGTTCAAGATGAAGAATGAACCTATTTGGACATTTACGTTGCTTCTCTTGGAAGTGTTTGCTTGCTGTGTGGTGGACTGTGAGTTGCATCAATAATATTGTAACTGCTATTCTGTGTCAGCATCAGAGTTTCACCTCCTGAAAGGTTTGGGGCCAGTGTCATGCCTCAGAGAAACATTTGTAGGGTACTAGTCCCGAACTGAATATATAATATACAGGAGGCATAAAATGCATGTTCATGTCCCCTCTTGTTTATTTTCTGGTTCTTTAACCATAGAATTGATTGAAATAGACTTGGTGTCTATTTGAAGATGCCAAGGACTGATTTTGTGTGTAGAGTGGAAGGCTTAAAAATGGATAAGAACCCTTATTTAATTCAACACAACTGAACAAGTGGTTATTGAACATTATTGAATTCTTATTATATACTACATATGGTTGAAAAATTGACCATGATATGCTCCAGGGAGGGCAAACAGTCTCAAAGCAAGGTGCTAGCAAAAGGCTTAAACATGCCTCTCACAAAAGAAGAAAACTGCTTGGCCAATAAATAACTAAAGGGGTGCTCAACCTTACTGGGAATCAGGAGAATGAAAATTAAAATTACAATTGAATACCACTACACATGCATCAAATCAGCAAAAATTTTAAAGCCCGAAATAAAAATCAGTGTGGGTAAGGATAAACAAAGATAAAAGCTCCATTGCTGAAAGTGAAAAATAGTATAAATGATTTGCAAAATGTTTGGCATTATCCAGTAAAATTAAAGGTGTGCGTGTGAGTCAAATCCCGGAAACAACTCAAGTGTCCATCGACAATAACATGGATACCTAATATGTGATACAGTCATATCACAGAATATTATACAGCAATGGAAATGAACCCCTTGGATAAATCGGATTTCCTCTTTTGGCCTGGCTGCTTCATAGTGATGGTCTGAAGCCAGTCACCTTTTCAAGACTCAAGTTCTTCATCTGGAGAGCAGCAATGATCACGCCTGCCTTCAGTCTGGGTGTTAGGCCAGTTAGAGGAGTGTGTTCTATCCTTCCTGTGTGAGTAGTGATCGGAATGAAAATGTCTGCAAGCAGTCTGGCAGCTACCTCCACTGGGCTCAGAGAAGGCAGTAAACAGAGCACCGGTGAAGTTGGAAAACCCTTAGCATTGAGTCTCCAAAGATGCCTGGAACAGACCAGGTGGCTGTGCACATGGGCAACAGAAGGGGATTAAGTCAGAGGAAAAGAAAACTCAATGGGAAACCAGGAGACACATGGAGAAAAATGGAGGCAAAAGCAGCTTCTTTTTTAGAAAGTAAGTCCTAACAAGGCCAGGATGACGCTGGTCCAGCTCAGTCCAGGCCTCTTGGATTCAAGGCGTCCATAACCTGGAGAGCATGTATGAGGATATGATTTAGAAAGGGCCCAGCAGAGACCAAGGATCATCAGGTACGTGCTGGGTCATCCCAGAAATTCTTTCTGAAACAGAAGAGAAAGGAGATGGAGTTGAGCCTTTGTGGAATGGAAGCAGAGGGATTGGCTGAGAAAATAGGATCCCTCTGGGCAGCTGAGGAGTAGGGCAGGGAGGGTGGCGGGGGAACTGCTGGCACGCCCTGGACCAAGGAGGCAGGTGGCTTAGTCAAAGCTAATTGCTGTTACTCACTTTGGTTCTCCAACCACACCATAGTACCTAGCGGTCCCCACAGGGGCTGGTCCTCCATGAGAGCAGACTATAGAACCCAGATGTCGGCAGCTTCACGGATTGTGGAACATCCAAAATTCAACCCCCAATTTCAGTGAACTCCAGGGGGCCTGCATTCTGAAGATCACTTTTAGCTCGAAGCTTTGCTTCTGCTGATTTAGTTCGATCTGTAGATCATCATACTGTTTGATAGCTGCTATCCTTGTTCACATCATTTCAACACAGATGTAGAACACGACCCTTGTCCTTAATTTACAGATGAGTGACTTATCCACATGGCTGGCTTGTGTATTTTCTCCTGTTTCCTCCATGCTAACTTATCCAGTCCTTAGAAACTCCTCTTTGCTACTGAATCATTTCCCTACCACCAGGAAGATAGTGGGGTGCATGGGGTTGGTGTTATAAAATGTAGGTTTGACTATTATTCAGGTGTGAGCCAACCAAAAGATCAGGAGATGATTTGGATCAGAAAGAGAGTTTTTGCAGTTCCCAAGAGGCAAGGGCTCACTGTGTCACGCAGGGCCACAGGGAAAGTAGAGGGAGGGAGGGGATCATGAGCAAGGGCCTTAATTGTGGTTTCTATGGGAGACATAGATCAGGCAAAGTAAGCCTGTTTATGATTGGCTGATTTGAATAATTTCAGTGGGTCTAGGGTATAGGGACTTCCCCCAGGTGTTTGATACCTGGCCTTCAGATAATTAGAGCAGAGGAAACATGGTCCAGAATATAAGGGCCCAATAAAGAAGGCGCTTGAGGAGTATGGGCTCTGGGTTAGTTTGCGTGAGCAAGGTACACTCATAGGTAAGTTGATTCCTATCTCTAGTAATTAGCTAACCCTGTGGGGCAGACCATCCAGAGTCTGCAAGGTCCCAAATGTCAAAGGACCAGAAGTATGAAAATAACAAGGCATGGTTAACACAGTTGGGATGGTGGATTTAGTTGGTGGGATCCTCTACAAAGCCCTCGCTGAAGCGGGACCCTCCTCTCCTGAATCGCTGGTCACGGTCCCTGTTGGTCTGCACTCCTTATAAGCTCTTCCCATGTCCTGCTTTGGGTTGAGGCTCTTGGTTGGGTAGAAAAGAGCTAACATAGCAGGCCTGAGACTGCTATCTTTTCTTTTCTTTTTTTTACTTTCTTATCCTTTTTATTTTTTTCTTTCAATTTTATATTGGTTTGAGGTGTACAGCTTAGTGGTTGGATGATCATATACTTTACATAATGCTCCCCTCGATGTTTCTAGTACCCCAGCTGGCACCATCCACAGTTATCATCGATAGACGAGTGGATAAACAATGCGGTACACATATACCATGGAATATTACTCAGCCATATACAAGATTGAAATCTTACCATTTGAGACTACTATCTTTTAAAAGGCCTGTTTGCAAGGTTGCCCCATGGCAGGCATCTAGGAACTTAGATTTCAGAAGGATTTCTACCATTCCCAGACTACTAATGCAAACAGTATGTTTTGTACTGAGTACCTGATTTCCTTCTGGGAGTGTGGAATTTTGGTACAGGCTACGCAGAGGTTGTTTCTGTTACCAGCCCTTGATAAAAACCTTTATCATTGTGTCTTTCATGTACTTGCCTGATAGATAACACTTTATTCACGTTGTCCCAACTCATTACTGGGGGAATTGGGTCCTATGGGACTTTTGGAAACTTATGCCTGGTTCCCCCACATTTCACCCCATGGACTTTTTCTCTTGGCTAATTTTGCTTTGAATATTTTCACCGCAATAAGCTGCGACTATGGCTATATCCTGATTCTAGTGAGTTCTCCTAGTGAAGCATGATAATAAACTTGGTAATGATCTTGGGGACCCCTGACACATTGGTATGCCAGTCTTACTTATCTCAGTTGGTTTGCAACCCACTACAGTTCAGGCATTGGGCATCCAGCATCTTGGCGAGAACATTCGATGAAGAACCAGAACATCTGGCTGTGAAGCTTTGCTTTTCTCTTTCTTAGATTCATGATTTGGGGGGAGTAAGTTACCTGAAATGAGCCCCAGTTTTCTCATCAAAAATGGATCTAGCAAACCACACCCCCATTTCATGGTGTGTTATGGGGTTCAAATAAAACATGGGTTGCAGCAATGTTCCCAACTCCTAAGACATGATATCAATGAAAGATAATTACAAATCTATACATCCCTACTGTATCATGGATAAAGCAAATGTTCAACTGGTTTCTGCCAAATAGATGAATCAATGCAAGCTATCTCATTCTTTCCTCTCCAAGAGTCCATGGCACTGGGCAGAATTCTGAACATTAGAGAAACAAAATAAACACTTAATTTTTAATGCTCAGGATATGGAAAACTGAAAACAAAAATAAACCCGAACAGCTGACACATGGGTGTGGTGTTATTAAGTAGCTCCACCTCAAAGCCCACTCCCGTTGTGCTAACCACCCTCACCCCCCTTAATTGCTGATCCTTGGCCATGGGGTGGTGCTTTCAGAGCCTCCTAACTCTCTGAAACCATTTGCTTGTGAACTCCTCCACTCATCAGCCTCTTGTCAGCCGCCACCAGGAGGGACACGAAGGCCTTAATTGATCAGGCCAGGCAGCAGCCTTGAGAACTTGATTCAAGTATTGACTTCTGGGGAGCCAGTTTCACTCCAGCCTCCATAGCTAGGAGCGGCTGAACATCAAAACTATTAACCTCTGGCCTGAGCAGTTGGTGAGGCAGCCCAGCAGCAGTAATTAGGAAGTCAATCGGAATCGCCTGTCTCACTTACACTGGCATGTCAATCAATAGCCGCAGTGACAGGTTCATTAGGCCCAGGCCATGCAAGCCCAGCCTGTAACAACCTCATAAAATACAGCAACGACTCAGGGCACAGAGAAATCTGCCCGAAGGACTGGAGTGGATGACAATATGTATTGATTAGGGCTCTAGCAATTTATGAAGTGCTACTTGTTGGCCAACCTTTCTGACTCAGTGCTAAATTTTCCCAAGTAGTTGCAAGATGAAACCAAATATTACCCTTTAAAAAAAAAATGAGAGGAAGCAAGCTGTTGTTTGACAGGGCATTTTTTATGTTAGTTACTCCTAGCAAATAATCTTTCAGGGTAAAACTTCAATAGTTACTTAAGGCTGAAGTGGTACCTTTGTCTCTGTGACCATCAGATTTTGAAAGAAGACATCCATCTTGGGGAGAAAAAATATGATTTGACATGTGATTAGGCAAGACTCTACCTTCAGAGAGACAGGGTGATTTAGGGATTCATTTCTTCCTGGCATTTTTAATGGCTCATCTGGGTTGTTCCAGGGAGACGGCTGACACCTGGGTTTTCAAAGCTAATTTAAGAGCTCAATAGAGGGGTGTGTGTGTGCAAAAGGATCCCCTCCGGCTCCTGCCCCATCCTCATGGATGACACTGCTTGACCACATTTGCTGGAGACCCTGCTGCCCCTAAGCCTGCTGAATAACAGGGCAGTGATTCTGAGCCTCATTCTGGGCCGTGGCCTTGAAAGCAGCACAAGGCTGGTGACACATTCACTGCTTAGACTTATAAGTGTCCCAACTCTCAGCCCTGGGAAATAGCCAGAGGCATGTGGAATGCCGAACGTCTCCGGGTGTTTCCCTCTGTCTTCAGTGATCAATGCACATTTATCTACAGCTATGAATTTATTATCAAGCTTAAGGCTGCTTTATATACGATAAGACTCTAAAAACTCATGACAAGTCCACAAACTAGTCCCATTTGGACTGTCCCCAAAGGCATGGCCCTGCCACGAGGAGCGTGTCCACTAAGAAGACACTGATCATTGGTCAGTCAGGTTAGAAGGGCTGAATTCAGTTCATGTTTTGTCAGTATAAGACCTAACCTCACAAAATTTAGTTTCTACATCTCTAAAACAGAATTAAAATGTCCCCGCTTCTGTCTGACATGGTTATTATGACTCTCAGATGAAAAATGGAACAGAAACATTTTTCACAAAACACTGTGTAAGTGTAGAAGTGGGTTTATAGAGAGGCCATCAACTGTATTGGTCCCATCTCCCAAGTAGAAGGAAGAAGGTTCCAATGGTCATGTGTCAACTGAGATTTTCTCCCCTAACATCTCCCAGGCTTGCAGGAATCAATCAACCCACACACATTTATTGAATTTTGTAAGACATTGCTGTTCATCTTTACCCCTTCCTCCTCTGGTTTCAGTTACAGGAACTTGGTGACAAAGGGAACATTGTTTTTTCCCAGCGGAGTTCCAAGGCACCTCTCTTTACACAAAACCAATTCCTCAAGCAGGAATTTTTGTCCTGTAGGTGCCAGGAATCTGGCTTCTTTGCCGCCAGACTCCAGTCCTACCCCACCATCCCCGTGTCCTCCTAAACAAACACAGAAATGGGCATTTAATTGTTAGGCATTACACAAACAAAACAAAAACAATTAAAAATATCAAAAATAAAATAAACAAAACAGCAAAATTCAGACAATGTGTCTCACCTGAAGTTCCTCTTCATCTACCATGGGCTGTTCAGTAGAGCCAGGCCAGCCTTTTTTCATGGCTTCCTCCCTGATTGTTCTTATCCAGGGTCTGTCTCTGGTTCTTGCCTCACAGATCTGCCCTCTGGGTTCTGAGCTGAAGGGATGCCCAGACTGAGGCTAGTGGTGGGACTCAGTGGAAGTAGCTGTGAGGGCTGGGGCAAGGGATTCTCAGTTCCTTCTGGACCCTTCTGTCTAATTCAGGATTTGGGCATGAATTCCCAGGCCAGTCTTCTGATAAGGAAGGACATCTAGTCCCCCGAGACTGTCCCTGGACCCAGAATTATGAGCCCTGATAAAAGACCCTCCCCAACCTTAGACTATTCTGTTGTGTGTGCAGGTTTTTAATTTGTCTATTTTTAAAGTGCATTACCAAGCTTGTTTTCAGGGTTGGTTCTACCTGTAGGTGAAGCTTGGCTTCTCGGACCTGAGGTCCTAAGTTGGTTTCTGGACCTGGTATCACTAGGGACCATGCAGCCTTGGTGGGGTGCCACCTTCCCCAGGCCTGTCTATGTGGCCTGGGGCTCTTCCCCAGCTCTAACAAGTTTCTGTCTCTTCCTTTTGAAAATCTTTCCAAAGTTTCTGTTTCTGGTCTGAGAGGCCTCTTGTTTGTAGCTCATAGGCCAAGCAGAAAATTCACAGATTTGAGAGCAAATCCTCTTTGTTTCAGGTACACTGGTCGCTCATCTTGCAGGGTTCACCCCTCTGCTCTATAACGTGGGAGTGAGTTCTGACTCCTCTCCCCAAGAGTACCCTCCCAACCCTCTAAATAGGAGCAGCATTTAAAAGCTGAAGAGATGCAGGCAATAAAAATCCTGTTTTGCCAGGAGAAAAAATGACCCCGATTGTGCTCTCTAAGCTCGCTCTTAACTTTAAAATAATTTTTTAATTTTATTCTATTATAGTTGTCCCAATTTTTCCCCCTTTGCCCTCCTCTGCCCAGCCCACTCCTGCCCCTCCTCCCGCAGTCAATTTCCACACTGTTGTCCATGTACATGGGTCATTCATACATGTTCTTTGACTAGTCCCTTCCCCTTCTTTCCACCTTTATCCCCCTTCCCCTCCCCTCTGGTCACTCTCAGTCTGTTTCATGTTTCCATGCCTCTGGTTCTATTTTGCTCATTAGTCTATTTTTGTTCATTAGGTTCCTCTCATAGGTGAAATCATATGCTATTTGTCTTTCATTGACTGACTTATTTCACTTAGCATAATATTCTGCAGTTCCATCCATGCTGTTGCAGAAGTAAAAGTTCCTTCTTTCTTTCTGCCGCACAGTATTCCATTGTGTAAATGTACCAGTTTTTTGATCCACTCATCTACAGATGGGCACTTAGGCTGTTTCCAGCACTTGGCTATTGAAAATAGTGCTGCTATGAACATAGGGGTGCATAGGTTCTTTTGAATTGGTATCTTGGGATTCTTAGGGTATATTCCCAGCATCAGAATTACCAGGTAAAAAGGCAATTCTATTTTTAGTTTTTTGAGGAAATTCTGTACTGTTTTCCACAGTAGCTGTATCAGTCTGCATTGTATGCAAAAAACTGAAACTAGACCATCAACTTACACCATACACCAGAATAAAATCAAAATGGATAAAAGATTTAAATATAAGTCATGACACCATAAAAGTCTTAGAGGAAAGCATAGGCAGTAAAATTTCAGACATCCCATGTAGTAATATTTTTGCTGATATATCTCCTAGGGCAAGGGGAATAAAGGAAAAAATAAAAAAGTGGGACCGTATCAAACTAAAAAGCTTTTGCTTAGCTAAAGAAACCATCATCAAAATGAAAAGGGAACCAACTATATGAGAAAACATATTTGCTAATGATACCTTGGACAAGAGTTTGATCTCCAATATATATAAAGAACTCACCTGACTCAACATCAGGAAGACAAATAATCCAATTAAAAAATGGGTAAAGGACCTGAATAGACAGTTCTCCAAGGAGGACATACGGTGGGCCCATAGACATATGAAAGGATGCTCAACATCACTAACCATCAGAGAGATGCAAATTAAAACCACAATGAAATATCACTCTTTACATTTTGAAGCCCTTGCATACCTTAACTTCATTCCCTCCTTACAATGGTCCAGTGATAGTACACAACGCTAGTCCAGGGAAAGAGGACAATAGAAGCTGATGTCCTCCAGTAGAGCCACCATCAGAGTAGCAGAGGAGCCTATCTGGATACTCAAAAGAGGGCGGCTGTCATCTCCTCCTCCCAACTCTGTCACCATCTCCAACCTGCCCTAGCTTTGACCTCTGCAAAATGGAGTGATACCTTCCATTTCTATTTTTAAATGTCACAGAACCTCCAAAAATGTAAAACCATGAAAAATGCAGTAATGTTAGACTAAGATTTGCCATATAAATTACTTTGTTGCTTGTAATGTATTTGTAAAAACAACATTTTAAGCAGCAACTTTCATTGTCTTAATCTTCACTGTATCCCGGTGCTCAGCACAAAGCTGGACACATACGCAAACCTGTTATTAGGAACTGATCTCTATTTATAAGGAAAGAGGGGAAAAGTACAGGGGAAATTCTGAATTTTTTAAAAGGTCCTACTATATAGAGTTTCTCAATCCTCCCAGCTGCTTACCTTGGCTTTGTTTGTCCTGTGGCTCAGGTTTAATGGGGAAGCTACAATGGGCCATGCCTTCAGGAAGGCACCCTCCCTGCACAGGAGCTATAGCCCTCAATCCTAAGCCATGTGTTTCTGCCAGCCCATTCCCATGTAGAAGTGGGCATCTGCAAGGTGCCAGAGGGTGTGTGTGTGTGTGTATGTGTGTGTGTGTGTGTGTGTGTGGTGTGTGTGCGCTCTTGGAAGGGGAAGGGGAAGGGGAGAGAAGTGACCCTCTGCTGGCAGCACTCAAACGCTGGGAACCGGCTCCCCTCCTGCCTGCACCAGGAGTATCCCCACCTGACAGCAGTCCTACATATCAGCTCTGGCACCTCCATCGAGATACTGACTTTTCCTTCTCTCAGGCACACACATGCCAGGGGAGCCTTCAGAGCACGCTGGTTTGCAGCAAGGCCTGTAGGAGAAATCCTCGGGCTCCAAGACAGAGCAACCAGCCAAATCATGGCTTTCCTTGCACCTGTGCCTGTTGCAACCATTTTTATCATTTTGCCACGCTTCATTGACCAATGGATTTTTTTTCCAGCTTTGCACTTTTTTTTATTACTATTATTTTTATCTTCATCATTACCTCCATGCCTCTGATGGCATTTAGATTTGAACCGCCTATGAACCTTCGAGCCCGATCGTGCCATGACAAAAATATTGTCGTTTACATTCTGTGCCAAAGTATTATATAAAAACACATCAACGAAAAGGAAATTCAGGAAGCTGGGAGTAAAGATATATAGTCAGCAAAGTATATAACTTCTGGCATATTACTGCTTAATCCTAACATAATTATTCTCATCCTTTTATTTGATTAACTTCTAATGGTTCCTCTTGGTGTTAAAGGTCCCACTCTGATCATTTGATTTTAGTGTCTGCTATAATTACCGATAATGTTCTTTGCAAGACAATTTAATGATAACCGCATAATGGCCTATATGAAGAAAGCTGCAGGGTTTCAAAGCTTTTGAGTAATATAAAATACATTAGACTAACACAAGCTATCAACATGACAGGGAATGTTTGATTTACACTCAGGACTAGGTTATAGCATTGTGGAATTTTTTTTCTTTTCTTTTTTTTCCTTCTTTTTGCAGACGTTTACAATAAATGACAGAACAGCTGGACAATATGCAACTTGCTGATTGCAGAAGAAAAAATGTATCACAAAGTTTGGGTGCTGCAGAGGCAGCCAGGGGAGCTGGAGGGGAGCATCACGCTTGGGACAGGGCTGGGACAAGAGCCAAGAGCCCGGTTCCCTGGGGATGCTGGCCAAATCAACCTGCCCCTGGGAAGACCAGCCGAAAAGGAACCTCTTTGCCTTTCTTCCGCTGTACTGGGTCCCGGCAGTCGAGATTCTCTCTGCCAGTCATATTCACCAGGCTTTGGGTAACCAGAGTCTTATTCAGTTAACTATTTTTTTGGATCCAAATAATAATAATAATCATGTTTTCAGTTACTCAAGCTCTCCTTTTTTCCCCCAAATAAGCAAACAAGCATGCAAATCAGAAAACCAGCCTAAAAACAAAAGACCTCCTTTGTCCAAACCCTAATGGCCAGTGCAGTTGATACCATCTTCCTCCTGGCCTGGCCCCTCAGCAGTATTTGGTGTTTGGGAGCCTGGCCCATATTCCTCTTTCGTTTGAAATAAACTCATCACTCCCCACTCCGGCCAAATGCAGCATAATTGATGGTGTGAGTGGATGGAGAAAATTTCCTGTCAGAAAAAAAAGGTTAACCGTGGACATATTACACCAGGGTCTCTGATTCCAGGATAATGGCATTTGGACAAGAGTAGGGCCCCGTCCTTTTTATAACACTTTATGCCCCATTAATATTATTGCAAGTCCCAGGACCTGCCTGTTCGGGCACTTAATCAAAAGCAATGGGTTGAAAATCATGTTCCAGCTCTCCTCATATTTGATTCATTCCTCCTAGATAGGAAGAAGTAAAAAACACATTACTAGCATCAAAACAGCACATGCATTATACGCTAAGCAGTTGAGAAGGCTATCATTGGGTTTTATCCCTTTGGGTACTTGGATGGACAAGTACTTTCCTATTCATCCATTCAGTGGGCTGAAGCAGCCATATTTCATTTTTTTTTTTCTTCCCCTGACAGACAATCTGTTAGTTTTCCACAGATCTCTCTTTTAAAGACACATTCATGTCACTTATTTTAATTGTCGGCTTCAGGCAGCCAAGCCCAGAATGTGTGTTAGAGTACACACACACACACACACACACACACACACATACACTCACACACACACACAACTGGAAACCCACTACTTGGAGGTAGCTCCTCTGAGAACCAAATCTAATAATAGGAGAAGAACATTTCTTAGGGGAAGAATTAATTTATACACTTAATTACTCGGGATCCACTTCCAGCTCTCTGCCTTAACGCTCTTTCTTTTGGAGAGAGTTTTTAACTAAATGCCGCATGTTCTGACAGACCCTGAGGAGAGCCTGCCTCACATAGGTAGAGGGGTCTGGCTGTGTCCCATCCCCTGCCTCTGTGGCCCACTCATCACTGTCCCGGAGGAGATGTGGGCATCAGCCGTGGATCAGAGGCCCTGTGCCTGTTAATATTGATCAGGGTCTGAGACAGAGGGGCTTCGGCTCAATGAGGTGCTTTCTCCCAGCTCCATGCTCTCTGGGGCTTCTGAGTGGCTTTTCTGCTGGATAGCTCAGTCCCCACCTAACTGTAAAAAATGGAACTTTCTTCTGTCTTGTTCAAAAGGGGGCAATGGCTAGGTCCCTCTTCAGTTGGGTGGCATCTGAGGAATGAGCTTTTTTCCATTTAGAGAAGTCATCACATTCACCAATATCATGACAAAAAAATAGAGGAAGGACATAATCAATTTAAAAAATTGCATGGTATTAGGAGAAGGGTTACTTCTGTTGGATTAATGAGGGAAGGAAGTTATTATCTGACATCATCAGAAAAACAGATTGGGTAAAGTCTTATAGGACCAAAGAGGCCAGGGAGGCTGCCCCTGCTGGCTCTGTGGGTTGCTCTAATAACTAGGCTAGAAATCCTGGACACCAAGTTCCCAAAATGAGTTCTGGCTGGGTGCAGAAGGGAGCAACTCCTGTTCCGTGAGAAGCAGTGGATGAATGGGGGCCTTCAATTGTCCACACTGGGGACAGGTGGCTTAGGGGTTGTAGAAATGTGTGCAAACGGAGCAGAGAATCAGGGAGTGGGGAAGCAGCAGGGGACCCGCAGCCCCTGATTCTGAATGGGGACCTGTTTAGCCACCGCATCAGCCTACCCAGGGGCCTGCACAACCCTCCACTGTGTCAGTGTTTGGTGTTAATGCTATTGTTTGTTGGGGCCTCTTAAAATACACACTTGATACCTGAGATGGGGGTGCACAGAACACAAAAGGAGCATGTCATCACATGAAGATGAATTTAGGTTCCATCATTCAGTGATTTCATGGAATCGTTTACTTATGTTAAGATATGTTGGAAAATATCTTTTTTATGGTTTTATAACCCATTCAGTATTAGTATAAATGCTATACACTACAGAGATCATTATTCTTAAACCTTGAGAAAATTTAGAAGAAAATTAAATTGACCATTTATCAAGTCTCAGGAGAGAGGTATGAAAATGATTTTTCTAAGCTTAGAAGCAATATAGAAACCCTCAGAGGAAAAGAGTGACAGATTTGACTATATACAAAAACAAAACATTTCTGTATGTCAAAGAGAGAGAGAGAGACAAACAGGGAAAATATTTATAGCTGCTCTGACAAAGGTTAATATCTTTATTATTTAAATTAATCATATTAACTAATAAGAAAATACCAAGTCCCGATAATAAGCTGAGAATAGAAGCATAATTTATAGAATAGAAAATACAACTAGGGAACAAGAATATAAAAAATGTTCTGCTTCACTAAAAGAAAAATAAATGTAAATTTAAAAAAAGAATCATTGATTAATAAATGAATCTTTTCCTTCAATGAAAATTCTAATACTGACAACAAAGTACATTCCTGGTGGTCTTGTAAATAGATAAAGCCCTCTCAGAAAGCAATCCGAAGTTATAAAAATCTTTATACCCTTTGGTCCAGGAATCCCACTTCCTCTAATCCAGGGAAGTACTCCAAAAGATGAAAAAGCTAACGTGTAAAGGCCTTTATTGCAGGGTGTCTTATAACAACAAAAATTGAAAACAACTCAACATCAAGAGGTGCTTCTGTCATACCCATTCAATAGAACATTAGTCAGTCATAAAATGGTAGCCACATGGACAAAGGCTTTCTTTACTATTAGTTGAAAAAGTAGTGTACAAAATTGGATGTAAACTATAATTTCCAGTATGTGAAAAACATGCACATATCAAAATGATTAAAAACATAAAAATCACTGTACACCTATTAGAATGAATAAGGCAACACAAAACAAAACAAAACAAAACAATTCATTGCACCAAGTAAAAGCAAGTGTGTGAGGCAACTGGAACTCAAATGTTGCTGGTGGGATGGTGGGACTATGAAATGGTACAGCCACCTGGAAAACAGCTGGGCAGTTTCTTGTCAGGTTAAACATATAGTTACCATATGACCTAGAAATCCCAGTCATGAGTATTTATCCAACAAAATGAACACATACACCCACCAAAAAGCCTGTACGTGAATGCATATAGCAGTTTTATTCATAACTGCCAAAAATGAAAGCAACTCAAATATTCATCAGCTGGTACATAGATAAACAAACTGTGGCACATCCATCCAGTGGAATATTACTCAGCAATAAAAAAGGAATAAATTACTTCTTGATAGGTGCAACATAGATGAATCCGCAAAGCATTATGCTAAGTGAAAGAAACAAGACATAAAAGGCTAGATATTAAACAATTCTAAATATGACACTTTGGAAAATAAAAAAATTACAGAGACAGAGAACAGATCAGTGGTTGCCAAGGGCTTCATGTGGAGGGAGGGGTTTGATTACAAAGAGACACAAAATAACTTTTTTGATGGGACTATTCTATTTCTTGATTATGGTGTTAGTTACATGACTGTATGCATTTGTCAAAATTCATAGAACTAATTTGTCAAAGGTTTTTTTTCCTTCTTCTGTATGTAAATTATACCTCAACCAACCTGGCCACCACCTCCAAAAAAGGTATCCATAGTTTTGGTAACATAATAAGATTATAGGTGATTCTTGTTTTCTCCATTTCCCAAAATTTCTAACACAATTTTGAAAAAGAAAGTATATAACTATATTTGTTATTATTGTCACTAGAGAGAGATAATCTATGAGCAGAAGCACACCTGTCTGAATAAGTATATTTCTACTTCAAATAGCCACTGAGCAGAAGCAAGCAGCGTGAAACCCTTTTGCAAATTTTGAAATTCTCCTGCCCAGGAGGCTGCTCTCCCACCAGCTCTACCTCTCTTCGGAATTTTTAAGAGCACTGCTTTTTACCTGGCCTGCCTCCAGGTCTTAAACCAGGTAACAAGGGGCAAAGGAACTATATGTGTGTCATCGGCAGCCGTCCGTCTCGAGAGACGATGGTGTAGCTTCTTAAGGGTCTATCTGCACCGCCGAGAATGGCTGTGCAGTCCAACTCGGGAGTGACAGGGTATCTGTCTCCTCCCGTGTTGAATCGACATCTTGTGATTACGCTGGAGTGTCCTCTCCAGTGAAGCTGAAGCTACAGAGCCTGGGCAGGGTGATATGGAGGGTCTGCTGTTGCCCATGCAGCAGACCCCCCTCTCTTCGCAGCTGAAGGGTCCAAGGGAAAGACGGAGTCAATACAGCTTGGCTTCAGGTGCGCCGCAGGAGTTGCCGGTGTTGACTACAACGTCAAACCGCCTTAGGGACTCCGGCTCCGGATTTTCTGTCGGGGTTTACTCCCTTAGCCTTTCCCCTGAAGAGGTATGCCGCAAGGCAGCGGAGGTTTTTTGGAGTCAGAGTTTTCCTTCTCTGATGTGCGTAACATAGAAAATAAAAGACTTAGAAGTAGAATATATCCCAACAATACAAGGTTGGTTCAATATATGGAAATCTATCAAGGTAACATACGTACTATTTTAATAAAATAGGGGACAAAAAACACATGATCATCTCAATAGACATATGTACAGAAAATGCATTTGACAAAATCTAATACCCTTTCATGAAGAAAAATACTCAACAAACTAGAAATAAAAAGGAACTTCCTTATCCTGACAAAAGACATCTACAAAAAGCCCATAGTAATAATCACACTTAATGGTGAAAGACTGAAAATTTTTACCCTAATATCAGCAACAAGATGACGATGTCCACTCTTGTCAACATTGTGCTAGAGGGTCTAGCCAGGGCTTGGATATACATTTTTCTTTCCTTGATTACAAAATTTTTAAGGGAAAAGGCTATTCCCCAAAGTGTCAACACAGTGACTTGGACTGTTGGATATGTCTGTTAAATGATGACCATCATAAAGTAGGTGCAATTTATTTTCGATGTGTCCGCCTTTCATGGCCAGTCCCCAGAGGGCTGTGTGAGGCTCCTTGATCCTGGACATGTCTCCATGGACCTGAGGGTTCTAGAGGTGAGGTGACCCTGCAGGGGTAGTTCAACTGAAGCCTCTGTATTCTTCTCTGTGGCACAGGGCCATTCTTAGTGTCTCCCTACTTGAGATGATGCCATGCCACATCACAGCAAGCATTACAAATGCATTCATTTGTACAGAAATGCAAGAAATTTCACTTAGTTTTAACTGTCTGAGTTGAGTTGTGGTTGAATAGTTAACAAAATGATATACTTTGCAGAACATTTGACTAAGGTTTAATTACTTTTGATTTTGCAGTTTTCTCACTTTAGAGTCATTTTTTTTCCAGGTTGCTAAAATAATTCTACAGACTCGCAAAGCACTCAGGCCCTAAACATTGTCTTGTCCAAGGACGAGAAGCCCTATTTTGTAGACTTTATCAGGGAACAGACTGGACAGTGTTTGGGGGAGCAGGGAGTCCCCTCCTAGCCCCTAAAACCTTTCTTCTAAGATTTGATTACTGCCCCCATGGCTTGACTGGGTCTGCTTCTTTAAATGGGGAGCAAGCTCAGAGACCCCCAGTGCCCACCCTGTGGCCATTCCCAGGGCCCTGTGCTGCCCAGCAGTGGCACTGGGGTGGAGCCCACAGGCATCGACAAAGATGAGGAGAGATCGATGAACGTGGACACGGATTCATCCTCGACCACTGGGCTAATCAGATGGCTTTCACAAGCACTTTATTTCCCCCGTCATATCATTATATCAGCCACAAATACCCACTTTAATGCTCTGGATCAGCCCTGCGCCAGTCAAATTGATTATATTATTTGGTTTGCTTTAGGAAGAGAAATGGAAAAGACCTTTGCCCTCCGCTGTAAAAGAAGCTGAAGCAAGAAAAAGTAAAAGAACAATCGTTGCTGTTTCTGACAGAGTACATGAGCCTGGCTGCTGGGTTCAGATCATACTTTTGAGAAATTAAATGACTATAAACCGGAGTCTCAGTCTCCAAACTATTGGCTTACGATGTCAAGGGGCCTGGAAAGAAGGCAAGGGTTAAGTGAACCCTGGGCAAGGTGTTGGCTTCTATTGGAAAGAGGAAGAGGCCTTGAAAGAAAGCTCCCAAAGGAGAGCATTAGAAGATGCATATCCTGGGGCAATCACCCAAGGGTGCAATGGGAGGGCTTCCTGTGGGCAGCGGGGTGGTCCCCATGGAGGAACAGGTCCATCAGAAACATGGGTGCGTGCTAGCTGGCATTGCGGGCTGTGATGAAGGCATTCCTTCCTTGAGAACTTGCAGGAGGGAATGTAAGTACAGACATGGCTTGTGGGGTATCATTGGCCCGGAACCATGTATGAACATGTGGCAAGTCTCCTCCCACCCATATGGAAGGGACCAGGGAAAACAACTGGTCTGGTTTCCTGTATTTGAACAAATGGAGAAACTGACTCTTGGAAAGAGAAAGTGACTGACCTTAGGCAACGCAGTGAAGTACCCACAAAGCCAGGACCAGAACTCAGATCTCTTCAATCCTATTCAGGGCTCTTGCCATGTGGTCATACATGGTCCAGGGTCAGTGGGGTCCCACAAGCCATGTTTGTCCATATAGCTCAGGTAAGAAGGAGAGGAGTATGAGCCCCCCCCTACCCCCCCGCCCCCGTGGTCTCTTCTCCCCTGGAGTCATTTTATATGGTCCTTGGCTGTCAATTATTGATTTTAGACCCCTGGGGTGCCCTCCTGAAAGTTGCAAGTGTGTAAGGCATGGCAATTACACTTGGGGCCTGTCCATTCATGCCCTGTTAGGGAACCCACCAAACAACCTTGAAAATAGGCCAGGTTTACCAGGAACAGAAAAGGAAAAGGAGGACTGGGCAACAACTCAGGAGGAGGTGCAGGCTTTCATGGTGGCTAATGTGAGAGCCTCATGAGGCTGTCTTGTCCCTACCAGGTCCATTCCAGGAGCAGGAATCCTACAGTCCAGGCCTGGCTGCAGACCAGTCTGCGCCCTCAGGTACTAACTTTGCATCTCTGGACCTCAATCTCTCACTCCTGAAATAAGTAGATCAGAACAGATAATATCTCACAGCTATAAAGTTACATGGGTCTCCAACTCCAGGGATTGTCTTTGCTTTTTATCTTAAAATAAAGGACCCCAAACTCTGTTTTGACCCCAGCTCATTATAGCTACTCCCTGCCTTCCTTTCCTTCACACAAAAACTTTTTGTAAGGTTTGTTCAAGTCTCTGTCTCCACCTCCTCCTGTTGTATTCCCCTCTGCCCCAGGTGGTTCCCCATCCCCACCATGCCACCGAGACCATTCTTGCCAGAGTCACCAGTTATTTTCACGGTGTCAAATCTAAAGTCGTATCTCGGTTCTTACCTTTCCTGACTCCTCAGTGGCATGTGGTATATAGTGAATCACTTCCTTCTTGAAACATTCTTCCTTGGCTTCTTAAATATCACTTTCTAAGTGTCTCATACAGTTCAGTGGCTTTAAAAACCCATTCAGTCAAGGGCGACCGGAACTATCTTCACAGCTGGAGAAATCACTCCAGATTCTCACCCCTCCCCCTGCTTATAATGTTCTTTCCCTAAACCTTCACATGGTCGATTTTGGCTTTTGTGTCATGTTACCTGCCCATCAAAGTGAAAGTACCGTTTGCATCATCCTAAGTCTCTGCACAGCACTTGCCATTATCTGACATTTTTGTGTTTACCTGTTCACTTACCGTCTGCACCCTTGTTATTAGAATATAAACTCCCAGTAGGCAGGAATTTGTTTATTTAACTCATTGCCTTATCCCCGGTGTCTAGAGCATCTGACACATGGAAGGTAGTTGCTCAGTACATATTTGTGGAATGAATGAATAAATGAATGAATAACGATCTCTGGGAGTAAAGTTCGAAAATCTCTACTTCAAACATTTAGCACCCAGGGTTGAGAACTACTATACAAGAGACCTGATGTATATCCTGAGTAGAATGAAGCAAGAGTTCTCATTTCTAAAGATAGTGCAGGGCAATGCTTACCCTAAAGGAATAAATTTCTAATGGTGGAATTTCAAGACCTGTGACAAATATTTAAAAGATACAGGTCAGTAGAGCCCTTTGCCCTTCTATCGTAGTGGCATAGAAGGCTATTGTCTTTGCTTCCCCATGTTGCTGGCCCTGCCCCTCAGCTCAACAGCTGGGAGATAAAGTGTCTACTGTCTTCCTTGAAAGGAATCAATAGTAAGAATGAGTACTTGGCTCTTTCCAAAAGGTCAGCTTGACACCTGATTTCTCAGGCTGCTCTCTTGATCCCTCCTCCCCATTAACACGGTAGCCTTTTCCTGCCTAGCAGACCACTTTCAAAGAATAAATTTGTAATCCAATTCTGAGAAATATTATGGGGATTAATATGGTATCTCTGGGTTCATTTGGTTTGGCCCCTTGAAGGATGGAACATAGGTCCAAAGCAAAGGTCAGTGACTGCCTTGGACAGGCATCCTGAGAGTTGGTACAAAAGAGATGTAGGGAGACGGGTATATTAGCAGTAAGATGCTTCACAAATGGGAAGGGTTCTCTCTGCTTGCACACATGTGTATATATAGCCCAGTGCCCAGTGGCAGGCATATGGAGGCATGAGTAAATATTGGCACATGTGCTCATATGTATGGTACATACATGAGTGCATTTGCACATGTTCTAGGCAGTGCTTTCCCATGAGTCTGTAATCTACTAACCATGTGACTCTAAGAAGTCACTCAAATGTCATAAACTGGGACTGCTAACCAAGTCCTATGAGTCTTCTACGTTTGTTGCTAAGATTAAATGGGAGGGTGGAGGAATGTTCTTTGTAACTGGAAAGCCCTCAAACATCTTATTTTGCATCTAAGTGGGGCACAAACACCCACACATGTAAATAGTTGCATGTGGCTCTTGCCCATAGGCAGGAAGCAGGGAGGAGAATCTAGGGAAATTTCTCTCAGGCCTGCTCCTTTTTAACTTAATACTGACCATGCACCCCCGCCTGGAAGGGGGCTTCAGTAGGAATAATTTGGGGCATTTAGGAAACAGACCCAACTCCTTGTTCCTTCCTCTGGGCTCCCTGCTCACGCACACCTCACCCTAGCAGCTGGGTAACCTTGAAGCATCGCCACCTCCGCCCTCCCTTCCCAGCGTCTCAGCCTTTCTGTACAGGGATGCCCCGCTTTAGGAAAACCGGACGTACAATACACAGGTCCCAAGCACAGGCGAGACAATTAACCTGGAGGCCGAGGGTTACCAAGCTGCCGGGCTGGGATCCTACGGTTTGTAAAACATCTAGGCCCCCAGGCCCAGTGCCCCACCCCCATTCGGTACCTCCCACCGTGGCAAAGCCGCAGGGAGGAGGCGGATTATCTTTTTTTTTTTTTTTTTTTTAATGAATAGGATAGGCCATGGGCACGTGGCAGGCCCCATCTGTCCGCTGCCCCAACTCAATTTGATTCCCATTCACCCGCCTTTGTTTGCCTCCCCTTTTTGATCAGCAATCTCGTGGGGGGTGGGAGTGCAAAGGCTTAATATTGTGGCCGGCTTTGCGGAGCCGGGGCCGCTCCTGGCCACCCACCCCCTCTGCAGCCGCAGCCCGCGCGCCTGGAGGCGAATGTCCTCCGGCAGCAGAGCCCAGACTAGCCAGTCCTCTTCGGGGGCCTCTGAGCTGGGAGGCGGGAGAGACGCGGGGGAAGGAGCTTGTTTGCAATGTCCCGGGCAAGGATAGCTGCTGCTCCAGGGTCGGATTAAAATGCACCTTCCAAGGTCAGGTGCTTCTTTAATGGCGGGCTGGGGGTTGAGGGTGAGGATTGGTGGGGGGTAGGTTAGGTTCTGAGAAGATCGGAACTACAGATCTGAAGCTGGAACCACCGCAAGCCGTTTCACCCTCTTTAAACAGGAAAGACAATAACGCAGCCCCAGTTAAAATTTTTTGCTTATAACCCACAGCCATAGCAGTAAAACCATTTTGGAATTCAGAGTCACCATTAATGACCAGGTTTTTCATTTTTGTTTTCTAAATTGTTACCCAAAATGGAAAGGAATCTAGGGAACTTGAGAGCTGAAGGGGCTTGAG
Organism: Furipterus horrens; assembly: GCF_987537825.1. Classification (NCBI taxonomy): domain Eukaryota; kingdom Metazoa; phylum Chordata; class Mammalia; order Chiroptera; family Furipteridae; genus Furipterus; species Furipterus horrens. The sequence goes on along the minus strand of NW_028327178.1, from coordinate 18,719,517 downwards.
GAACTGCCACGAGCCCATTTTACAGATGGCATCACCAAGGAGAAAAAAAGCTCAGGCCTCTGGACTCCTGGCCCAATTCTGGGGTCAAGGTTATGGGAGAATGAGAGGGTGAGCCAACCACTGTCCAAGGACCCTAGTAATCTGAAGGTTTGGAGGCACAGTTAGGGACTCAGCAAGAGAGACAGCTCCTAGCCCCCTGGGAGGGGGTGGGGGATGGGGGCACAGATGTACAATCAGATACAGCAGTAAAGATTAGTCCACAGCCTCCAGCACTGTGGGCCCAGCCAGTCAGAGGTGGGCAGGCACTGATTCAGACTCTCCTGTTGTGATGAACCCGGCTGTGCAGCCTGGCATTGTGCACAGAGCTCATTTCTGCCCTGCAGGTGTCACTGGATTGTGACTCCATCTTTCCTGGGGTGCAGTTTTACACGAGTCACAGTTGGTATGGACTGGTTATGCAAGGTCTGCCTCATAGCAATGTGTCTTTAAGGAGCTCACATCCTCAAAAAAAAAAGTAAGATGTAGCCCAAAACTATAGAATGAAATAGAAATTGGGGGGAGCCATAAAAGAACATAGGTAATGGGCCATGGAAGGGGGACATTAGTTGCAGTGGATGGATGGCAACAGGGAAGGTTTTGGGGGACAGGGGGCCTCTGAGCTGGCTTAAGTGAAGGAGAGGGGGCCTTGGGGAAGAGGAATGGTCATACACATTTGCAGAGAAGCAGGTCAGAGTAGAAGACGGAGCTAAGTCAAATATGTACTGTGGGCAGGTAACTGGGGAAAGGTCTGTGATGTTGGATCACAGTGGATACTAAGGGGTTGGGATGGGGTGATCTGGGGCAAGGCGGAGCACCAGTTGGAGCTGTGGTGCTCAGCTGAGAGCCACGCACTGTCAAGGTTAGGGATGTGAGCATTGGCATTCATGTGGTCACCAAGCATAATCAGGAGCTGAAAGGAAAGATGTCTCTGCATGCTAAGAGAGCATTTTCACATGCTAATGTATATTTGTGATTGATAAACCAATGCATTTAAACATTATCACATTCTTAGTCGATTTGATCAGTTTGAATTTTCTCAATTGATGGATGCTACTCTCAAGTGAAGTTCTAGAAATGTTTTTGAGGTGTCCTGCCCTGGCTGGTGTGGCTCAGTTGGTTGGAGCCTTTTCCTGTACCCTGAAGGGTTGGGGGTTTGCTCCCCAGTCAGGGAATGTATGGGAAGCAACCAATAAAAGCAATTAAAAAAAAGGATAAAAAATAAATAAAAGTGGCTTTCACTTGATAAGGTCCTGGCAGTGAGTGTTCTCTGAGCCCTGTCTGCTCAGAGGATCCCTCTTAGGCCCTGCCTTTTGGATGTTTACACCCTCCAGAGGACAAGACTCATAGATACCAACAACAGAAAATGTCATGAGACAAATATGAGCAAGTGCCAAACCCAATATAATCTGGGACCCAAATGCATGCTACAGACAGTGTTGTAGCAATTCGGAGGAGAAATCTCTGTGGGTAGGTTAGTAGGGCGGAGTTTATGGGCAATGTAGGATTTGATTAATCCTTAAAGGATGTGTGGTAATTGGATAGGTAGACAAGCTACTGAACAGCATATGTGCTTCTAGTTAATTATTTATTTGTGTTCATCTGCTTATTTACTTACTTCTTATTTTCAGAAATTAAAAATATTGCAGAAAAGTACAGAGAATAATATGACAGAGACTTGTGTGCCCACCACCCAGAATTGATGATTATTATTGTTATGTCAAATTAGTTCCATTGTGTTACGTAAAAATACAATAATTGGAGTAGAATTGACATACTCTTTTGTCTCCCCAGTTCCTCTCTTGTAAATCCCCTTTCTATGCCCCACAACCAAGAATTTGGTGGGTATCTATGAGTCCATTTTAAATACTTTTACAAACATCTGGGTATCTGTGAATAAATACTGCTAGCAATGAATATAAATAGTGTCATATTGAATAAATTCTGTGAGTTCATTTTGGTTTGTTAACTGAGTTATATCTTGGTGGAACAGAGTTCTTTTTACCTACAATTTGATGTTCTATCATAGTTTTCTCCTGTAGTACAGTAGTCCCTCGCTATATCGTGGTTCACTTATTGAGGCCTCACTGTATCATGGGGTTTTTAAAAAATATTATATTTAATTATTTATCGTGGATTTTTTGCAATATCGTGGGATTTTGTGGTACTATATATATATATATATATATATATATATATATATATGTTGTTAAAATTCTGTAGGTTTAAGAGTGTATAGGAAATGTAAGGTTCCTACTTCACGGGGAGGTCTGGAACGTAATACCCGTGACAAGTGAGGGCATACTGTAATACTGTCACAGCGAACATTCTTTGACACTACTCCTTCACATGTGTATGAGAGTGTAAGTGGAATTACTGGGTTCTAGGGAATGCATAGTTTTAGACTTATGGTTATACTAAGTTATACTACTGATCACAGCTGGTTTTAACCAGACATATATATATTTTTAAATTTAATGAGTATGAAATGGGTTATATTTGAGTTTCTATATGCTCCTCTATTTACAAAGCATAATACATCAAAATACCCTACTATTAAACAGAGGCGCACACCCATTGTGGTTTTGCTGAGCTGGTGATAGTATCAAAAATACAAACACATTTTAACTTATTAATTCTTATAAATAGAAGAATTTTTAGTCGTTGGCTTTGGAGAAGGAGGATAAATGATAGGATGATTTTCGAATAGGAAACATGACCTTCTGAGTTATGGAGAGAAACTGTCAATTGGACTTTGGTTATGACAAACAGATGCATATACCACAGACCAATTTACTTTATGACTTCAGGCCATCTTGATTGCATACCCATGTATCCGATGCACACATATGATGTGCAGATGCATCATTCACTGAGAGTAAAGTTAGGAGTATGGCTGGAGCACCTCAGTAGCTCAGTTTAAAAAAAAAATTTTTTTAATCCTCACCAGAGGATATTTTTATTTGCTATTTTTAGAGAGAGAGAGGAAGGGAGAGAGAGAAACACTGATGTGAGAGAAACTTCGACTGATTGCATTTGCACACACGCAGACTGGGAATCCACACTGGTACAGGGATGGGAAGCGATGGGACTAGGAATGAACTTTTTCAGTTACGGGGCAACCCTCCAACCACTGAGCCACAGCAGCCAGGGCGATAGCTCAGTTCTTATGGGCACTGTACGGGCCGGTAGTAGTTATGGGGCCAGCTTTATGCTCTCCTGAGTTTGATGACTTGTGGGTGCTAGTCTCTGATTTTCCTATAATGATATTAGATTTCCACTACTGAAATCCCTTCTTTCTGCATTAGATCTTTCATAATCACAGAAGAGGTAAGATATTAAACTGGTACTTTCACTCTGTCCAAGTATAAATCATTGTCATTTTCCTATAAAAAAGATAGCTTTCAAAAAATGGGACATGGGTATTTTTTGAGTAGGGGCAGTGGGCAGAGGAGGGACGGCGAGAGGTCGTTTCAGAGCTGGGTGGCCAGGAGTTGGACAATCATGGTTATTTCAGGAAGTTCAGAGGTGAAAAGCACAGATGGAGGAGGAGGTATTGCTCAGTGGCGTGTAGAGGAGAGGCAGGTAAGGGTGCATGTGAAGTAGAGGAGATGCTGAGCACCATTCCCTCCCAACCCCATGACTTCAAACCTAAAGGCCGTTCTCTTAAAGGGATAAGTATAGACCACACTCCCAGGTCTACTGCTTGCTTAGTCTACGTGAAAGAAAAAAACATTCAGGCAGAGTTTAGCTCTCCAGCACCTACAGTTCTCTGTGGTGCACACATCATTTTAAAACAATTAAAACAGCTGGGTGGCAACTGGAATAGCAGGAGAGGGCATGTAAGTGGTGAGAGTGTTACTTAAGTTTGCCAGCCATCCATCTTATCAGAGGGAAGTCTGCCTGAACTCGTACTTCCTGGCACCTTCAGAACATTCTTTTCTTTCCCCATCTTTCCACATCCATTATCTCGGTTGATCCTCACAATACTCTGGTGAGGTGAGTTGGAAAGATATTGAGGCCCCATTTGGCAGAGGTTAAGTGGCTTTGCTGAGGTCATATATTTTAGCAGCAGGCTCAGGCTGGAGCCCGTGCCTCTGGACTTAGGACATCTGGGATGCCAACACACACACACACACACACACACACACTCACACACACACAATTTGGATTTTGTAGCATTTTGTTCACAAGAGGGCAAGGACCATGTTTTACAGCTCTGTGAACCCTCTTTATTTAAAAAACAAAATAAAATAAAATTGACTTACTTTCTAAGTTGAGCCTTGTCTCCCTTCCACGGTGGTGAGGGTTCTTGAGCACCTCCAAACCTTTTCTATGTGGAGTGAAGGACATTTAGGATCAAAGAATTTTACAATGCAAAGCCTTCTAATTGCCACCCACTAGCCGATTTTGGACCTCCAAAACTGGCCTGAACACTGTGTGCCAACACAAATATGAATGTTACAGCTGCCATTTTTGTTACCTATCACACGCCAGTCATTCTGCAGGGTGAGGGTCACCAGCCTGCACAACAGTCCCTCATGGAAATGTTGCCACCCCAGTGCCATGCACAGACTTCTAGAATTTACTGACAGCTCTCCTGGTCTCCCTCCCTCTTCCCTATTCAGCACCAGCCTCCTGAGTTTTTTCACATGCCTTCCTGATTCCTCGGCCCTCCTGCCCTCTTCACTGCTGCTGCTGTACATTCCCAAGTTTGTCAGTGACTGTTTGGTACCTTGGGAAAGAACATAAACCTAGAAAGCAGTAAGATGGCATACAGTCAGGGCTAATTGAGAACCAGGGCTAAAACAATGGGGGAGAAGCAGATTGACTTCAGGAACCATCGGGAGACATGGTGCAATGTTCTGGATTGAACAATATGGTCTCTGAACTCCCACAAGGCAATGACAGAGCGACTTCAAGGAGGAGGTGGCCCGGAGACAGGTCCTGATGGTGGGAAGATTCCCCTGTAAAGGAGGAAGGGGAGGGGGAGGCGACCAGGCATACAGCCTGCCTCGCCCTGTTTTTCCATTCTGCTTCCAGCCCTTAAATCCTCAAAGACCGCTAGTTTCCCCTGGGCCTGGGAGCCAGAGGCAGACCTCTGGCAATCTCCCGTAGGCCTCCTGCTGCGCCTCCTGGATTAGTTGCTGCCTCCCTCATCCTGCAGAGATGAGAGATTCAGCAGCAGGCCACTCTTTCTGTTTCCCTCGTCTTTCAAAGGCCAGAGAGAGAAGGGAGATGGGGTGGAGGTGGCGGTGGGGGGTGCGGGCAGCAAAGGGGCTTCCTGCAAAGCCCGGGCTGACTGGCTCCGAGAAGGATGAATGCCTCCGGTGCCGGCGCCACCGGTGTTACACAACTTGTCTGTGTTGGCTTGAGACCTCAGTGATCCCCCTCTAATTGAAATCACTTTCCTCTGACCTCCTCCATAAGCTGGGAGCTTGTTGCTCGCTCTGCCAACAAAGGGGCCGCGGAGGTCGGAGGAAATCCTGGCTGGGCAGCCGAGCTGCGCCGACGCCGCATCCATCTTCCCGGCCGCCCGCGCCCTGCCTCCCCCCCCCCCCCCAGCTGGTGCGAGGTTCGCAGCGGGGCTGGAACTGCCCCCTAGAGGGCATTTTGTGGGGCCTCTAGATTGGCCCTACAATTGGGGTGCCCCACGCATTTGGTGGGGATAAGGCCCAGCTACTGGGCATCCTGCCAGCCCATTTGCTTAGCATGACCCACTAGTCGGTAGAGATGAAAAACCTGCTCATAATGATCTGAGCCTAGGCTCGGTTTCACACATAAATCGAAGTATTTTTGCACTGTTATAAAATACTCAGATGTTTGCAAGAAAGCAACCACCATGTAAATCATGGGAAATGGAACTCTTTTTCCGGTTCATCTCGTTAGGAGTCGTTTACCACTTTGGCTCATTATAATACTCACACAAGGGCAATATAACACATTTGTATCAAAATATCCAAACTATCTATGTATCTATTTGGAAAGAGAAACACACATGCACATATGTGCATATATATATACACATAAACACACACACCAAATACACTTTTAACCATTATTTCAAAATGTCAAGTGTGAAGTTCCAATAATATTCAGTTAAATATCATCTATTACTAAATCCAAAGGTATTTATTATGAGTAGGTGCAAGACTCACTGTCCTCTAGGGTAGTAATGCCTGAATTTACATACAGAAATGCATATTACTTGATTATAAATTACTTTTATTTTTTATCTTTGTAATTATATTAAGAAATTGTTTTTTTTTTTTTTTTTTTTTAAGAGATTGAAAACCTGAAAACCACTGTTGCTACCTTTCTGGGTCGTAGTTGCTTCCTCAAGAAGAAAAAAAAAAACGGGGACAATAATGAGGTGTCAGAAATAACAAAACTATCACAAAAATAATATTCTTAGAGTATCAAGCCCAGGGTTCTGCTGTTGAGAAAAACGTTGTCGATTAAGGTCCCTGAGAGGCCCAGATTCCAAATATGGAGGAAGGGAGCATGGGGGGAGAAGGAGAAGATGGTATGTGTGGGGGTGGGGGTGGGACGGGGAGTTGTGCCTGAGGCCCGGTTGGAAGACCAAAGGCCTCCTCTGTTTTTCCAGGTGAGTTATATAAAGTGCATGGCGATTTTTTTCTCTTAAGTTATCAAACAGTTAAGAAAAGAGAAAATACTTCCTAAGCACTTATTGACCACCTACTACATGCCAACACTGTCATAGGAACTGCATATCATGTCCTCTTTAATTCTTACTTCAACACAGTGAGGTAGGCATTATGATACCGACTTCACAAATGAGGAAACGGGGGCCCACTTGATAAGCAAAATTTGAACCAAATCTATTTGACTTTGAAGTCAGTATGGCATACTATCCCTAGAAATTTGCCAATGGGCTGGGTTTTTATTTTATTTTATTTTTTTTACAGATTGGCGGTTTAATTAACATCTGCTGTCTTAGTCAGCAAGTTCAGTCAGTGGTACTTGGCTGAGCCTAACTCCTAGATGTTAAAGGCAACACAGAGGAAATTCAAGCATGGAACTGAACCTGTAGGAAGACATTTGTATACTTTTGAAATAAATAAAACAATATTTGTACAAATGGAAATCATACCATCTTCTGAACCAGAAAGACTTAAGAGCATAAAGTTTCAATTCTCCTCTAGATTGCTGTATAAATGCAATGAAATTTCAATTAGAATTTAAATGGGTTTTTGTTGTATTAAATGATCTAAAAATTGATATAAAAATAAATTTCCGAAAAAGGCTAAGAAAAAAATTTAAAGAATATTTGGGGAAAGAAAACTTGATTTCTTACCAGATATAAAAACATTATATATGAGGAATGTGATTGACATAGGAATAGAATAGAAAGGCCAGAAATAGATCTCAGTGGAAAAAAAATAAAAAGTAGTCTATTTAATAAATGGTGCTGATAATCTGTTTAGAAGAAAAATCTTCACATCATATTAAAAAATTCCACCCGGATTAAAGGCTTAAAGTAATAATAAAACCATAAAGTTATTATAAGAAAATTCAGGGGATATATAAATGTGGGTCCAAGTGCAATCAAAGTCATGTACAAGAATGTTTGTAGCAGAAACTTGTATCAGTCCAAAACCAAAAACACAAAATGCCCATCACCAGTAGGGATGTAACATACACGAGGACTACAGCTCACACTTCTGTATAATATATAGGAAAGTTGTTAAGAGAGGAAATCCTGAGTTCTCATCACAAGGAGACTTTATTTTTCCTTTTCCTTTTCACTTTCCTTTTTATTGTATCTATATAAAAAGATGGGTGTTAATTGAACCTATTGTAATCATTTCACAATATATATAAATTAAAACATCATGTGCACCTTAAACTTATATAGTGAGGTATGTTAATTATTTTTCAATAAAACTAGAAAAATGGATGAATAATAGTATATTCTTACAAGGGAATATTTACAGGAGTGAAAATGTACAAACCACAGCTATATACCATAACATGGATGAATGTCCAAGTATAATGTTGAACAAAAAAAGCTAAACACAGACTTCCAACCAAGGTGGAGACTTAGACAGACACACGCATCACCCTCCACACCTAAGAAGGAATACAATTACCTCAAAATTACAGACAACCAGAAGTTCCAGAAAATCGAGCTGCATGGAAGACCAACAAACAAAGATATAAAGAAGAAATACTCATCCAGACAGGTAGGAGGGGTGAAGCCGGGGTAGAGAGGACGCAGTGTGGTGGCAGCAGCGGTGGTGGCAGCAGCAGGCTGGCAGAAAGCACCGTCGCACATTTTAAAAAGTAGGGAGGGACACTTGGGGAGCGCGCCCAGCACCAGACCAGACTGCACAGCTCACAGTCCCAGCGTGGGGAAAAATAAAGCCTCATTGCTTCTGACTGTGCAAACCAGTGGGGGTTGGGGTGGAGGAAGAAAGTGCCGGTTTCTCAGCAGAGTTCGCTTGTTTAAAGGGCCCCCATGGTCCTAGAACATCCTCAGACCCATCCACTCTGGGAATGACAGCCAGGGCAACACCTAGAGAGGTGTTAGTCCCACATGGAAATGGGAGAAGTGTCTGGAAAAGGGGCAAGTGCTGAGCAAGTGGCATTGTTCCCTCTCAGACCCTTCCCCCACATACAGCGCCACAACATGGTGAAACGGGTTGCCGGTAATGATGAATACCTAAAGCTCTGCCCCTTATGATGTAACAGGTACAACAGCTCTACCTAAGACACAGAGGCAAACACAGGAGCCTGTCAAGATGAGGAGACAGAGAAGTATGGCCCAAAAGAGGGAACAGATCAATGTTCCAGTGGGAGAACTAAGCAACAAGGAGATAGCCAACCTAATAGATGAGAAGATAGCCAACCTAACAGGTGTAGAGTTCAAAACACTGCTGATAAAGATGCTCACAAGCTTGACAGGTATGCTTACGTATGGCAAACACATAAGGGAAGAAGTGAAGTCTCTGCTAAATGAAACAAAGGAAAATCCACATAAAACCAATGGTGAAGGGAAGGAAACCAGGGTTCAAACCAATGATTTGGAACATAAGAAAGAAAAAAACAGTCAACCAATATAGAATGAGAAAACAAGAATTGAAAAAAGTTAGGAGAGGCTTAGGAACCTCTGGGACAACTTTAAAAATACCAACATCTGAATCATAGGGGTGCCAGAGGAGAAGAGGAAGAACAAGAAATTGAAAGCTTAAGTGAAAAAATAATGAAGGAAAACTTCTCAAATTGGTGAAGAAAATAGACATACAAGTCCAGGAAGCACAGAGAGTCCCAAACAAGCTAGGCCCAAAGAGGACCACACCAAGACACATCATAATTAAAATGTCAAAAGTTAAAGAGAGAATCTTAAAAGCAGTAAGAGAAAAGCAGAGTTACATATAAAGGGGTGCCTATAAGACTCTCAGCTGATTTCTCAAAAGAAACTTTGCAGGCAAGAAGGGACTGGCAAGAAGTATTCAAGGTGATGAAAAGCAAGGACGTACAACCAAGATTACTCTGTCCAGCTAAGCTATTATTTAGACTGGAAGGGCAGATGAAGTGCTTCCCAGACAAGGTAAAGCTAAAGGAGTTCATCATCACCAAGCCATTATTATATGAAATGTCAAAGGAACTTACTTAAGAAAAAGAAGATCAACACTATGAACATTAAAATGACAACAAACTCACAACTATCAACAACTGAATCTAAAAAATAAAAACAAAATCCAACTAAGCAAACCAGAATAGGAACAGAATCATAGGTATGGGGATCATTTGGAGGGTTATCAGCTGGGAGGGGGAAGGAGGAGAAATGGGGAAATGGTGCCGGGATTAAGAAGCATAATTGGTTGGTACAAAATAGACAGGGGGAAATTTAGAATAATATAGGAAAAGGTAAAGCTAAATAATTTATATGCATGACTCAAAGACATGAACTAAGGGGGGTGAGATTGCTGGAGGGAAGGGGGTTACTGGACAGAGGGGAACAAAGAAAAAAAAGAAATTGGGACTAATGTAACAACGTAACCAATAAAATGTACTTAAAATTTTTTTTTAAAGCTAAACACCAAGAAATGTAGTGAATTATTTCATTTATATAAAGGTTAGCAAGCATTAACTGATGGTGTTAGAAGGCAGGACAGTAACAATCACTGAGGAGCAGAGCAGGGAGAATGACTAGAAGGTGGCATGAGACTTTCAGGGAGCTGGTCACATTCTCTTCCTGTCCAGGGGGTGGATACTTAAGTATGCATTTCAAAAACCTAACTGAGTTGCACATTTATGATTTGTGTGTTTTTCTGTATTTGTTTTATACTTCCATAAACAGATACACATAATTTTAACAGCATTTATTTGAGGAGGATAAGATTTCAGATATTTTTTACTTTCTTTGAATTATTTACAATATGCATGTATTGTTTATATAATCCAGAAAACCATAAAGCTATTTTAATCATAAAAGTCAATATTTAAACAAATTTCTGAAATACAAATATATTTGTTTAACTAGTTGAACTAAAGCTAGGTACTCTTCTACAAAGTTAGTTTTAAGAAAAGGTCATGAATCTCTACGTGCACATTTTTCTTCCCAGCTTGGTTATTGAATCCACTTTGGTCTTCTGAGATCACACACCCAACACCTTCCACAGGCTCTGCCACACAGCACGGGGCCAGGTACTATGGAAAGAGGCTGGGCAGCAAATCAAGGGAACTTGGCTCAAGTGCCAGCTCTTTCAGAAACTTCTAGTATTGTGACCTCAGACTAGTTACTTTATCTGGGGCAACAACACTCTGATCTAATCATTTCTAAGGGTCCTTCCATTTGAATTTCTGTGGCCCTGTGTCTCGGTGACATAGATTTGAGATTGAGATTGTTGAAGCCAATCCCACGAGCAACACCAACATCTATTCAACATCTATATAAGACAGTTTCCAGAGCAGGCACCAGGTCTATACCAGTAAATTAGATACACAAGATTCCCACTCACAGGGAGTTTTTATTTTAAAGTAGGAGACAGGCAACAAAAAGATGCATAAATAAATAATTACCAGGTTGAGAAACCTATTCTTATGTGTTAAATGCTTGCCGAGAGGACAAGATGAGGACTGAAACTTGCCCATTGGCTTTGGCAGAAGAGAAGTCAAATTGGGGACCTAGACAAGAGCAGTTTCAGAAAGAATGGGAGGTGAGGCAGTGGAGGTGCCGCTCATAGAAAGTTCAGAAGTTTCACTAGAAAGGGAAGCAGAGAGATCAGGTGGCGTCTGGAGAAGGGTGCGAGGTTAAAAGAGTAGTTTCCTTTTCTTTTTTTCAGGGACAAAACTAGAGTACATGGGTGTGTTGCTGTTAATGGGAATGATCCAAGAGAGAGGAGACATGGGTGACGTCTGAGTAAGAGAAGGGACTGAATTCAGCACAAAAGTGGAGGGTCAGCTTTAGTGGGAAAGGGCAGCTTTTCACTGAGATGCAATGGCAGAGAGAGAGATGGTACAATGCAGATCAGATGGAGGGTTTGGTCGAGGAAGATGAGGGATTATCCATCAACTGTTTCTCTTTTCTCATTGAAATATGAGGTGAGTTCATCAACTGAGAAGTGATACGGGATATTTGAGGAGAGAGGAGAGTCATCTACAAGAGTGGGTAAGTGTACTTAAAGGGAAATACAATTCCTGGGCAAGGCTGAGTTGAAGTTTGTAATAATAAAATCTCATTAAAAACTATAATGAAAAAAAAAAAAAGAAAAAATAACTATAATGAACTTGGAAGCCACCAATTTCTCCTGTGAAAAAATGGAGATAGTAAGATTCAGGCTTTCCTGATTCCCTATGACTTTGTCAGTAGCAATTGGGTACTTTCTGGAAAATTCTGAGACCCATGATCTTAGTCTGTCTGGTGCAAATAGACCTCTAAAAAAGAGCTTAGGGAACTGTCAAGTCTAATCCAATTGAGCAAAATGCCAGAGAAATCTCAGATGAGTTGTGTGTGTGTATTCATCTGTCTGTCCATCCATCTGTCCATGCCATTCAATGAGTCTCTTCTCTGTTTCATACTTGGCGTGCAAGAATCACATTACTCTCCTTATGTGATGACTGGTTATTTGGCAATTTGGTGAGTAAATTTGTTCAGCAAGTGTTTGTTGAGCACCAGCTATTTGGAGCTGAGCCTTTTGCCTAATGTCTTGGAGAACGCAAAACGAGAAAGGAATGCGCTCTACTCTCAAGCAGCTGACCATCTAGAGAGCTGACAACTTGATGTCACTTTGTAATAATTCAATGTGAAGCACAAGTGTTAGATTATGGTGAAGCCGGAAGGACCTCCAGGACGTTTCTGGCTGGGAGGCAGGGCTCGAGCTAGGTCTGATTATCTCAGCTCTCATCTTCGGAGAGGGGGAGAAAAAAGACCCAAACTTGAAGAAATAGTGCAGTATTAGAGTGCAGTCATAAACATAAAACATTAACATGTAATTCCCTTATGCTTTTGAAAAATGACTTCATAAACGCAAAGTAAAATATTTTTCCCTTTTTATTACCTGACAATTACATATTAAGAATTTCTTTTTATGTTTAAAAACATATGCAAGCCGGGGAAGGCAGACGCCAAAATGTAATTGCTTTCCTTCTATAAGAATCAGATGTCATTTTCTTCCAACTCAAGTCTGAAAAGAGATAGGAAAAAGCAAATTGTTGTATACATTAAATTTGGAAACATCTGATAGCTTTCCTCAATTAAACTATTTAAATGGAAAAAGATTGCTGTACAGCTCTATCATATCCCACTGAATAAAACCTCAGCTGAGGCAAATTGGCACTGGCAGGTACCAAATACATCGGCAATAATGAGATCGGACAACCCAGTGGAGGTCATTGGTAATTGTTATTATATGCAATATTACACTGTCAGAAAAAGAAAAGCCAGCTCAGTAGCAAGCAGAGCCAATGCTGGGATATCGTATGGGAATGTCTGTGGCCACCTAGCCACGGTGACATAAAAGGTGTCAGGAAAGCCTGAACACCTCAAGTTGTGAGCCTGCTCTTCACCAGAGGGCTCTTTCAACACCTGCTGAGAACTTTCAGCAGGTGGGGGGCGGGGCAGACCACTGCACATCTTATCAGCCAGCCCATAGCAAGGTCTCAGGGGGTGGCACTGGGGCACCTGATAGGGGCAGGGGGGCTAGGGGAGAAGGGTGACTCTGACAAGGGAGTGGGACAAAATAAAGACCAGGTTTGTGCGTTTGTTGTGGTTTTGCTTGGTGCTGGCCCTGATTTAAGGCATTGAAAGTTTATTTTCCCTCTAACTTTCCAGATGTGGAGAAGGAGAAAGAACGTGTTCTCTTGTTCCCCGGGGTCTCAGTTCTCCATCTCAAAGTTTCAAACTTGAAGAGGAAGGAGCTGAGGTATTTTGGGGCTGCCTGGGATCTGAGCAAACCCGCCTGCCTGCCTGCTGAGGTCCGGGTACTGAGGTCCAGGTTCTGAGCCCGGCTCTGGGCACCATCCAGATTAAGATGACCAAAATCACTTGGTGCACAGTCCTCTGCAGGTGACAGATATATGCCAACTGGTCTGATGCAGTGGTGGACACACAGAAATATATCTGACTAAATTTAACCCCTTACGAGACAGGCTCATGTTTAACATGCTATAGCAGGTAGCACATCAGTGCCCATTGCAGCATCTTGTCGTCTAGATGTAATCATGAGGCCACTTTGAAACAGGACATAACTGTTCTCATGGGCTAAGAGCCTCACAATGACTCTGCTGTTGCCTGAGGATTCCCTTTACATCACTCATGATTTCTAGTGTGCTCAAGAGCTATGGCACCGTGTGCAAGAGGGAGGAGGAAGGACAAACAGCCCAGGCCTCTGACAGCATGAAGCCCAATGACCACAGTTAGAGTAAACCCGTCAGAATCGGGTTTGCTGTTCTCAAAGACATCTTGGAGAGTGTTTCACCATACTGAGGTGGCTTCCTGAATCTGTTCAAAGAAAGCAACAGGTCGGACCCTAAAAACCATATTGGGGTGGGGAGTAGGGGAGCTGGAGAGAAGGTCATGCACCAGCATGGTCTCCTAATTCAACCTTCCTGAGCTGTGGGGTTCTCTGTGGCTGAGAAAGGTCAATGAAAGGTTGGGACCTTGAAGGCAGGGCTAAGGAGTCTAAACACTCTTATTGGCCACTTAACCACAAACGCTATGCTACTCCTTGTCTTGGCTGCAAGTAATGATGGTAGCAAACATTTCTGTAGTGCTGTCTACGTGCCAGGTGCTATGAATTCATTTATTCCTCACTGTAGCCTGTTGAAGAAGGTTCTTTTATTATCCCCATTTTGCAGATGCGGAAACTAAGGCACAGTGAAGCCCATTCTTTCCTGGCAAATGTGTGACCCCTGTTACAGTAGTTTTTATGGGTGGGTGCATTTTGGTGCCTTAGAATGTGTTCTGATGATTACCCCACAGCATCTATTTATGCTGTATCTGTTCATGCTTCGTCTCCCCTCTTCAGCTAGGGTTCCAGAAGTGGAAAACACTGCCTTTTCAGCTTTGCAGCCCCAAGGCACCTCGGACAGTGCTTGACATACATAATAGATGCCCAAACAATTTTTGTAGAATGGATGAACTAAAAGGAGCGATGTAGTTAAGTATTTTTGGAGGGTCTTCTAACTGGCAGGCTGGATTGAAGGAGAAGAGACTGGGACCCCACATAGTTCTGAACTGTGCCTCATGTCCAGGACAACGATCTGCTCAGAGAACCTGTGGCCATCCGGGGCTCGCTTCTTTGCCTTGCCGGTTGCCCTTCTCTCTGAGCTCTTGGTCCCAGGCTTTGCTGTTCGTTCCTGTTTCTCAGTTTTGCACGACCATATTTCCTGCCTAAAAGAGGTCTGTAAAATCATGACTGGCTAGAGACACTCGGCTCTCTGTGATTAGGGCTGCTGTGAATTTTTGTTCTCAATCCTAACACTTGGTTCATTTAATTAAGGCCTCAGACATCACGAACACCTCACAATGACCACAGGGCATTTGAAACAACTCACATATATGATTAACCTTGGGCTCCAAGATAAAAAGAAAGCCGGCACAACATGGTGTTCCACTGTTTGTAATCACCAGTTAACAAAGTATGCAATTGAGGTGAATGCTGAAGCAGTGACCTAAGCTCAGCGCGCTGTTTGTTGCCTGGTGACCATGTGGGGCTTTAGACCACTGCTTCTCCAGGGGAGAAGGCTGCCTGAGGGTGTATACGGGGTGTGGGGGGTCAAAGTTAAGACTAGATATTATAATATAGTTTTATTTGGGGCATAGTCTTAAAAGCTAAGTTTTTTAAATGTCAACTATGGAAATTAAAGCTTGAGGAAAATCTTTCTGGTTGGTGGGAAACTGCCTAAAGTGAAGATTTTCAAGATAGAGAAGATGCCCTTGCCCCCAGGGGACTTTAGTCTCTGGAGGAAATGTGAGAATGTTAAATATCAAAGGAAGGCATGGATTAAAAAAGGCTGAAAGACTTTGCTATACCATCTTAACCTCACGTTGCCCTTGGAGATGGGGGTCTCACCCATGGGGGACCCTTTATAAAAGAAACTATTTTAATAGGTACATTTATATAGCCTTCCTTCGTTCCTTCCTTCCTTCGTTCCTTCCTTCCTTCGTTCCTTCCTTCCTTCCTTCCCACTTACAATACCTTCCTGCTACCTATAAAGTTGAGTTCACACTCTACAGGTTTAATCTGCTAATATTTATTGGTGATGCTCATGAGTTTGAGTGACACCTACATTAAATATTTGCTGTGAAAGAATAAAGACTTGTTAACCAAGGTTACAGTAAGAGAGTTGCAAATTTTCACCAGCCTCAAGAAAGTCTTCTGCTGTCCTCCTTTCCTGCTTGTTCAGATCCTCTCCTTTTCCAGGAACTACAAGCCCCTAATGCCTGCTTGCAAAGTCAGATCTGTGTAACAGTTATCAAATGTGAAGTCCTTATCCAACCAGCCTACATACACGGATGACACAATGGGATATAAAGTGCAGACTTTAAAGAAAATGCCAACTGTATGCAATTTGGAAATTTGTTTCATAATCTTTATTTCCTTAATTTTTAATTAGGAAAAATTTCAAATATACAAAATATTAAGAGTAGTACAAAGAATATCTCTCCGCCCTGCACCCATGTTCAACAATTGTTACAAAGTTGCTATATTCTCTCTCTCCATCACAATCATTTCAAAGCAAGTTCCAGACATGTTGACACTTTATCTCTAAAGACTTCAGCCTGTGTCTACTAAGAACAAAGACATTCTTCTACTTAATCATGATACCAAAATAGTGCCTAAGAAAATTAATAAGAACTTTCTAGTATTGTTTAACCGGGCCTTATCCAAATTTCTCTATTTCTGGAACTATAATCCTGTTAAAGGTCTGCTAGGATTCTTTTTTAAACACATGGAAGTGTGTGTGTGTGTGTGTGTATGTGTGTGTGTGTGATTAAGCTTAAGTGTGGTGGGCATGTATGGTAAGTATGAATGCATGTATATGTATATATCTGCATGTGTGAGCATGCACATTGTATATTCACACTTGTGGTATGTGTACACGTGTACGCGCATACATGTGCTATGTACACATGTTCATGCACATAGTGTATACATGTACGTATGCATGTGGTGTGTTATTGTGCTGTGTGTGTGTGTGTGTGTGAAGGAGAGAGATGCTAGGAGTCATCTTTGAGAAAAACCAACCAAGATGCGCTAGAAAGAGGATGAGTCATTTTTTTCCTCCAGTGCATTTGAATAAATAAGAGTTAAGCTCCAAAAACTGTTGAGTGGAACCAATCTGGCTAAGGAGGCTGAAGCTACAAATGGCTTTGCTCCTCTTGATAGATTGATTCAGGTGTCCCTCTCCTAATATCTTGGAAGAGCTCTTTCTGAAAGGGAACACGCACAAAAGTCCTTTCTCTTCTCAAAAGGGTCAGCATTATCTTCTATTTTCATCGCCAGGCCTGCAGCTGACGCACAAAGAAATGTGTAATTACAATGTGACGTGCGCTGCTCGCCGGGACTTGGAAATTCCAAACTGCTCACTTGGCTCAGAATACATTTCAATTTGGTGCTGTGAATTTTACATTGAAATTAGTTTTTTTCTTTAAAACCCTAGAGAAAACAGCCCCTGCACAGGAGCATTAACAAATTGCTTTGCAAATCTAGGCTAAAGTGAACATTCAATTTGAGGAGGTCAAATCAAGCTTGGGCCCCAAAGCCCAAAGCCTGGGCCCAGTCAAGCCCGAGTCAGCTCTGCGGCCATGGATTTGGCCTTGCTTTAGCTCATGCTAACCCTCCTGGCCTCTCTCTGTGCTGACTACCTCAGGGCCCTGGCAGTGCCCCCGTGTCTCTGGCCAAGGTTTGGGAGCTTAGGACCCGTGAGCTGCTGAGGCTAGAAACCCTGCAGTGAATAGCCCTGGCTCATCTATGCAGTCCCTTAGGTGACAAGGACACATAATGCAAAGACTAGGCAGGTCTAGGCTGGCCTGGACTGCAGAAAGCATTTGCTTCTACCTCTTCACTTTACTTTTTTATCCTCATATGAGAACTTTTTTTTTTTTCATTGCTTTTAGAGAAAGAAAGAAACATTGATGTGAGAGAGAAACATCAATTGGTGGCTTTCCATATGCACCCAGACTGGGGATCGAACCCTCAACCTAGGCATGTGCCCTGACCAGTAATTGAACCCACAACCGTATGGTTACTGGACGACACTCCTGCCAACTGAGTCACGCCGTCCAGGACTACCCCTTCACCTTATAGAGCAGAGCACTGAGACCAAGTTTCAATGGCTTGTCCAAGGTCCCCCAGCTGGTCATGGTAATCATCAGAATAATGACTTTTATTGAATGTCAATAATGTGCCCAACATCACAGTGAATGCTTTACCTTTTTTTCAGGTAAGGCTCCTGGCCATCCTCTGTGATAAGATCTTTTTTTAAAGAACCAGTTTCTCATTTTCTAGATTAGGAAACCAGCACAGAGTGGTTCGGCTGCCTGAGGTCGTGTAGCTGGGATCTGTACCTGGACATGTTCATTCAGTGTTCTTCATTGGAAACCACCATTCCTGCTGATGGTCCGAACTGTCTGCCCCTCTGCCTGTGCTCACCTCTGAGTTGTCCTACGCACAACCACCCTGAGCCTTGCCATCCCTGTCCCAGCAGAGACTGTGTCATGCTAGCACACCAGCCTGCAGACTCCCACACTGAGCAGAGGGAAGCCCCAGAGTGATCCTCTACTAGGGAAAGGGCCAAATTCTAACACGTGGCCCTGACCCAGCAAGTTTTAGACCTGCCCCTCCCCTTTTTTTGAGGCCTGGGCCAAGGAGATGCATGTTGTGCTAACTGTCTGGTTTCCTCACCATGAGTGGCTCTGTGCTCTCACCCTCCACACTGCCATGCACACCCTACGCATATGCTCAGGTAGGGCCGTGGACTCTGTAATTCTGTCTTCTATCTTATGGCACATTCATTTATAGGAGGAAACACAAAGCCTCAGTGAGGTCCAAAGAGCTGCATGAGACAGGATGCTCAAGGCTCTAGCCAGCGTGCACCTGCCTCTTAGGGCCACATGGCCAAACGTGACTGTGCCAGTGGTCCCTGAGGGTGTTCTAGCCAGAGGGGGCTTGGGATGGGTGCCTGGGTGGGCTGCCCTGAGCACAGCTTCTCTAAAGCAATGGAGATCAACTGCTCCCAAATAAGCATCCCTCGCTGCCATAAACCCAGTCCCCAGGGCCCTTGCCACAGAGCCTGGGGCAGCTTGGGGACCCGGATTAAAACTATACGTTTTCAATTTGGCCTTAAACGAATTCACCAAATCGGCATCTTTGATGTCAAGTGGAAGTGAATTCCACAAATCTCAATTTATTTTATGGGGAAGAGTTATTGATTTTTTTTTTTTTTTATCGTCTGCTTCTCCTTCTTCTCCCCTCCCAGCTGCCAACCCTCTTCCACCTGGATTGAATTGTTTGATTTAAGGGTGGCAGCTCTGAAAGAGGAAAAGATGCCTCTCCCCTCTTTCTGCACCTCCCTCATCTCCTGTCCGCCATGCCCAGAGCTCATCCCTTCAGCTGCAAACACCTGAGCAGCAGGAGCAGTAGAGAAGGGACCAGCCAGGCCAGGATTTCCCTGGCTGTGCTGGAGCCAATGCAAGTGTCTGCCCCGCCCCCTTGCCCACACTTCCTCTGCGTGTGCTCACTCAGCCTGTTTATGGACCATTATATGTCCAATGTTCTCATGTCTTTTTTCTGTGTTTCATCACACATCTTGAGGCCCTGCAGTGGCTGTCTCTTATCTCTGTGGTGTACCCACCACCCATGGCCTAGCATGCAAGGCCAGACTCCAACCTATCTAGTCATCCCTTTCTCCATCTGGCCCTCCATTCCCTTCTGGAACCTCTTATTTATGGAGGTATTTGTATCCACAGTGCCTTGTGACTGTTAGGGGCTCGATACTCGTTGATGGCACCAAGGAGGCGTATGTCATTGCTCACACAAGGCCACTGTTGGCCAAGTCTTTGCTTTGCTGCACCCTTCCCCTGGGCACCAGCATGAGGTTCTTCCCATCACTCTGGACTGCACTGACTCCAAACTTGGCACATCTTGAACAGAACTATTAATTCTTTGTGTCGCCCCCCTGACCCTCCACCCTGCCCCAGTGCACTCCTCCTGGCAGCCTGGCTGTCTTGAGGAATGGTGCTGCCATTCAGTTACCCCACACACCCACATCTAGTCCATCAGTAAATCTTAGTGGCTTTATCTCATGATATCCCCAGAACCGGTGGATATGTTACCTTACATGGCTTTGCAGATGTGATCAAGGTTGAGGATCTTGATATGGGGATGTTATCCTGGATTATCTAGGTGGGCCTATGGTAATCACATGAGTCTTTAAATTGAGGACCCTTCTAGGCTGTGGTCTGAGAGAGAGATGACGGGGTAGGGGGGGTTCAATGCCCTGTTGCTGGTTCTGGGAGTTACCTGGGACACCTGCAGAGAGGCCTCTGGAAGGTAGGAAAGGCAAGGAAATGGACTCTCCTCTAGGGCCTCCAGAAGGAACACAGCCCTGCCAGCATCAATTTCAGCCCAGGAGAACTGTTGAATTTCTAACCTACAGAACCGTAAGATGATGAATGTATGTTGTTTATAACCACTAAGTTTGTAGCAGCTTCTTATGGCAATGATTCAAACTAATCCAGACCTCCGTAAATACATCCTGAAAATGACCTCATCCCCATTTGCCTCGGCCCAAGTCACCTAGATCCTGCCAGAGCCTCCTCACTGTCTCCCTCCTGCACTCTGGGCACCAGCCATGCTCAACCCCCTTCTCCGCGCCTCCTGCAGTCAATGGTCCACTAGGAGCCAGAGTGGTCTTTTTATTTCTTCACTTTCATTCTGAAATAATTTCAAAAGTATAGAGAAGTTGCAGGAAGACTATGAAGAACTCTAATGCCCTCCTTCTTCATGTTTACCAATTGTTAACATTCTGCCATATTTGTTTGGTCATTCTCTCGCTCTCAGATGACATCACATCCCTGCTTCTAATCTTTAATGGATTTTCATCGCACTTGGCATGAAGTCCACACCCGCCTTCCCACAAATGGCCCTTGTTGGGTCCCAGCCATCTCCCCAACATCCTCCATTTCCACTTTTCCCCTTGTTCACTATGCTCATGACACATTGCCCTTTTCCTGGCCCTCTCTCGGCCTCTCCACTTGCATTTCATCTGCACAGTCCATTCTTTCCTCCTCAACATCCAGACCTCAGTTCTCAGGTTACCACCTTCGGGGCTTTCCATGATCATTCTATTACAGGAGCCCCGTGTCCCACCTAGCTACTTGCCACCACGTCACCTTGTTTCGTTTCCTTTACAGAACTTATCCCATTTATCTAGTCTCTGCCTGTTGATTCATTTCTTCTCTCATGTGTAGCTCTTTGGGTTGGATTCTTTATGCCCACTTCTTATCCTCAGATTCTAGAACAGTAACTGGAACATAGTAGGTGCTCAGCAAATATCTATGGACTGACTAATGTTGTGTAGCACAGCCTTGAGCCCATTACTAGTAGCACACTGCTTTATAGGTGTGTATCTCTTCTTAAGGGCAGGGAGGTATTGTTTCTTTCACTTTTAAATCTTTGCCTCTCAAGGCTGGACATGCATAAGACTTTGGGATTTCGAGGGAATTTTCTTTGCAAGTGTGAGCTCCTCAATGAGGAGGACCTGGAAGTCTTTCCCCTATACCGCTGCTGATGCTTAGCATCAAACTCTGCAATCAAATTGGTGCCACCAGTGGAGGCCCTTGGTCATCATATCTTTTTCTCCTATACCAGGCTTTTCTTTTAATTTTCTAACTTCTGATAACTTTCTAATATTGTTTGTTCTTCTCAACCTTATTGTGAAATGATAAGCAGGGCAGGCAGCACTAGTTCCATTTGATAGATGATGAAACTGAAGCAAAGATAGGTTAAGTGGCTTGCCCAAGGTCACACAGGTAATTAATGGCAGGACAAATCCCCCGATCCCTCGCCTCATGCCTTTTCCTGCAGACCACAGAGCCGCTGGCTCTCTCCCCTCCCCTCAGGGACCAAGGAGCCCAAACCTGATTATTATGGGCACGAGGCTTTTAGCGGAGGAGGGGAGGGAAGGAAGTGATGTGGTTAGGTGAGCTCTGGGTATGTGTGTGTCTAATTGCTTTTTCATTTCCTTTCCTTCCATTCATGGTCATTCATTCACTCAGGCAGACATTCATTCAAGACATATTCATTGAGTGCCTCCCCCATCCTGGGCTTCCTGCTTGGGCTACAGGAGGACACTGCTCACAGCAACTAGTTCACACATGCAAGAGACTCACCTACCATCCATGAGGCAATGAGATTGGATTTTAGTTGGCATTCCTAGCAGGTAAGGGATCAACTCCCTTGATATAACTTGATGGACTCAGCACAAAGTTATACACAGCCATAAATAATCAATGAATTCTTGCAAAACACTCAAATCGTGATTGACTCCCTTCATGCTTCCAGCTCCTGACTTCTCTAGTAAGAGAACCCTTTGCCCTTCCAGGGATGGGCCAATGATCCAGACTGACCTAATCATAAAACCTCTCATCTGCCACAGTAACCAGTCCAAGGGGAGGGCTGGCGACCCAAATCTGGACAGTCAGGGTCCTTTCTCAGGATTGAAAGCTATTAAAAGTTCTATGCGAGACAAAAAGACTCTCTTGCTTGTGGGAGAGTGAGCCCACCACAGCCACTGTGTGCAACCAAGAGAATGAAGTCAACAGACAGAGCCAAGAAATGGAGGGAGAGAGTCACAATGATGACTAAGTCCCCAAATGAGGTATCCCTGAGGGTTTCTGTCCTCATGAACCTCGTAGTCCTCCCTCTTGATCTCGTGGAACTCCACTGAGAGGGTCAGTGATGACCACCCACCTCCCTTTGTCCACCTGGCCATGAAGACCAAGAAGGACTTCTTGTAGGTCCTCAAACAGAGAAGGCTTCTCTTTCTGCGGGAGGGAAGGGGTAGAAGTGGGGTCCACAAGCTTAAAATAAGAGGCTATTTTGGAAGACATTGTCTTTCAGTTCTGCTTAACCCAGAACCAGGTTCTCAGCAGGATTGTAGGGTTGTGTCCCATAGTGTGTACGTATTATGTCAGTTGTATTCCACCAGACACACTATATGGGAATGTCAGCTCAGCAAGACCTAAATATGTGATGGTTTGATTTTGTAATCAGTGCTTTCAACCCTTCTATGCTTAATCTCCCATCTTCATCTCTCCATGAAAATTTAGATACCATAATTTTCAGATGACTTTCAATAATTAAAACTCTGTCTAGTTTAAAATGTGACTTCAAGCTCCATTTGGATTGCATCTCTTTGCCCCCACCCCACTACCCAACCCTGGGGAAATTTGAGAGGGAACCAGATCCCCTGAGTATAATCTGGAATAGTGATGATGTGAGTGTGGGGTGGGGTAGAGTAGGAGGCAATCTAGGCTCTGAGATGACCCAGGCTCCTTCCCTCTTCAGGGACCAGATCCTCAAGTAGGGGCAGGGAGGCGTCACAGGAAGTGGGACCAGTGTCCCTTTACCCAAGTATGCTGGGGTGTTTGGTTCTCTGTTTACCCCTTACCAGTTGGCAATGTCTTAGTAGCAGGCACTTGAATGCTGCTTTCTCATGGGCCCTTGTGTGAGCTGCCTGGGGGCTCTTGAGGGGCCTCTCAACCCACAGGTCTCTGAACTAGGAGTTTTGGTCCATCTCTGGGCTTCGTGTTCTCTAGCCCCGCCTGGGTTTTTACTTCAAGGAGTGGGGGGTCCACTTCACAGCCTCCCACTGCTGGGACCCCTCACAGTTGGAGAGTCAAGATATGCTCATGTAAAATAAAATGATATTCTCTCTCTGTCCTCCTCCTCCTCCTTCCCTTAATTACATTATCAGAGCTTCCATCAAAGTGGCTTTTAAACATTTTTCTGGCTTGCTCTCTGTGACTATGTGGTCCTTCATCTTCATTTATCTATTTGAATATTCAAGAATCAAGGGGTTCTACACTTGAGGGTCCTGGAGTTTTATTGGGGAGGTAAGAACAACACAGATGCAAAAATGGAAAAATCAGCAAGACAGTCTCCACATCAAGTGCTTCATTGCCTGTGGGCAGAGACAGTGCTCAAACCAGTTTAAAAAATGGTCTCTAGACCCAGACAGCCTGGTACAAATCTGGCTTTGCCACTGGTTAGCTGTGCAACTTAGGTAAGTAAACATCACCTCTCTGTGCCTCAGTCTCTTTCTCTATAACACCAGGATGATAATAGTGAAATGGGGTACAGATATTCCCCAAAGCCTGTGGTTTGGTGGATGGGGGAAGGAGATAATACAGCTTTTAAGGTATTTTGCAGTTCTGTGGTAAGCTGATAGCTAGATAAGAGCTGGGCTACTGCCCCAGGGCAACAAGTGTCTGTGACTTTTAGAATTTCAAAGAAGGGTGGGCAGCCTTGAGGAAAGTGGGTGCCATGATGCAGAAGTGCGATGGAGGAGTGCCATGATGTAGGAGCAAGTTGGAGCAGCCGTGTGGGAAGCAGCAAGCAGCTATGCAGTTTGTAGGCAGGATTCGGCCCTGCGACCTGGGCTAGTGAGAAAGCAGGCACACTGCTGCTTTGATTGTGCCTGCTCTAGCTGACTCCGAAGCTGCCAGGGACTCTGCCTTGCAG
The DNA here is from genome assembly GCF_987537825.1 of Furipterus horrens. Lineage (NCBI taxonomy): Eukaryota > Metazoa > Chordata > Mammalia > Chiroptera > Furipteridae > Furipterus > Furipterus horrens. Next base: position 18,695,263 of record NW_028327178.1, on the reverse strand, counting down.
ACCTGGACTCTATCTGGATTCTTTGAACTTGGGAAATATGGGAAATACACGTGCTTAGGACTTGTGCCTTTCCTGGACTTCACCATGATCCAGTGTAACATAGCACATGCTTTTCTGGACTATTATGTGGAGGGTGAAGACAACATACTCCAGATCCTGAAGGAGAGAGCTGACAGATAAGGGATCGGGAACCATTGGACTTGGTTTTGGTTTATAGCCTTTTGAGGAGCAAAGGAAGTGCTAGGTGTCATCGGAGAACAGGGCTCAAAGCTGAGGAGCTTCCAGGCCCCGGCAAGGTTGGAATATTATAAATAAAGACCTGGTTTTTTTCAACACTAATTGCTGGGTCATACACTACTAAGGCACCGCGTGAATGGGCTCCGCTTTGCTCAGTAACAATAGCACTGCCCTCATGTGGTTTTTGTGAGGATTCAATTAGGTAATGTTAAAAGCAAAATTCAACTGAGTAAATTTTAAAGATCTTACTGGCTTTATTCAATGATTCATGAGGCGGGCAGCAACCAATCTAGCAGATAGAAAGGAGCTCCAAGGAGCTGAGCAAAGTGAAAGACGTGTATAGGCAGAAGGGAGCAGGAATGAGGAAGTTACACCAGGGGAAAAGCAGATTGGTGATTACAAGCTCTTTTGCCTTCAGGAGCCGGCAAGGGTCGATCAGGCAGATGACCTCACCAGTGCTGATCAGGTCATTCCTGACTGATGGTTTAAGGTTCCATTTCTGGGAGGGCTGAAAGTGTATTTAAGTTAAGTTTCAGTTTGGTGGTGTGGGGCTTAGCCTAAGTGACTCCATTCTGGGCCTGCTGTCTCGTTTTTGATGGCAATGTGTGACAGCACTTAGAACAGAGCCTGGCACGTAATGAGTACTTGATAAAAAGACGACAGTGATGTACAGTGAAGACCAATATGGTTAGGGTTGCCACAGTTGATCCTCTGCAGAGGGAACTTGGCAAGATTGTCTGTGGGGTGAGATGATGCCACTGGAGGGGAGGAGACAGAGCCGCTGTGTGCTTGTGGCAAATGTGCTACACCTCTTCCGAGGACGTGGGGTTGCCATGCAGAAGGGCCTGTCTGCTCCAGTGGTCGTGGAGCCCTGTTCTCCCATGACACCTAGCACTTCCCTTGCTCCAGTGGTCTCTGCACGGAGCAGAGTAGTGCAAGGACACCTGGTGGCAGCCTGAAGTGGGCATGGCAACTGGGGTGTCACAGCCTTGGCCCCACCCCCAGATGTGCAAGTGTAGAGGGGGCCACCCGCCAGGGTTCAGGGTGCAGCTTGGGGGACCAGGTTGACAGGGCAGTGGAGAGAGGCCAAGCTAAATCTTCAAAACAGAATGAAATCGGAGGCTCTTTCATCCCCAGGAGGTAAAGTTGTCCCGAATCAGAGTAAAGCAGGAGCAGGGAGGGTCAGGCAGGCTGGGTTGGCATGTCCTGCAGGCATTCAATGCCTGACTCTCTCCAAAGCTGGGACTCTGAAACTGTGGGTGTCTGCGGAGGCACCAGCGCTCCCTGGGCGCAGCTCTGTAGAAAGCCAGCGCACAACGCTTCCCACAGCATCTGCCAAGAATACACCCGACATAATAATTTCTTTGACCTCCACCACATGAGTTTCTGAAAAGAACAAAACAGCATCATTCCCTGGCATTTACAGTTTAAACCTTTCCTATTCAAGTTTCTAACAAAAAAAGCCACCAACCCATTCTGGTCGTGATTAAAATTCATAGGCTTGCTGCAGAGAACAGATGCAGAAGCAATTTTAGGCTAGTCATATCCCAGGTCTGCAAAATTAATTTGACAGGTTTGCATTAAAGCACTGATCAATATCCACTTTAGAGCGGCAGAGGCTAACTGAGAAAAAATAAGTGACCGGAGTGTTACCAGACGAGAAAAAATGAATCTTTGAGACTTTTTTCCCTCTAAGCTTGCACCTACATCAGAAGTCCTGACCTCAATCCATTGATCGGCTGCAGTTAACATGACAAAAGGCCCAACAGATAGACCGTCGCGGCCTACCAGGGAACAATCACCCGGATACACTAAATGTTTGACGGAGTGACTAGACTGCGGAATTAGTCTTGGCTCTCCAAGGGCGGCCCAGCCGGCCTTTGTGAATCCTCCGCCTCCCTTCCCCAGAGCCACTGGCAGAACTTTTCCTAAACTCCCTCCCGCGAATGGCGTTGGGATGCGGTCCCTGGGAAGCTGAGGGGTGGCTCAGCTCGGCCACCCAGACAAAGAGGAATTAAGACAAAATGCTTCTTGAGACAGCACTTTCAAATGGAGGCACTAGGCTGACATCAGTGGGTCTTCCATAGGCATTGGTTCACGAAGTGGGGCCAGCTCTGAGAAATGAAAATGTCAGAGAGCAAGTCGTTCCCTGCACTTGGAGGAAGACGGGCCCTACCGACTTAGAGCTCATCATCTTCAGGTGTGTAAGGAATGCACTTGAAAGTCAGAGCATCCCTGGCCTTGATGGTTCTGTTCCTAGGCCTTGTCGCCTTCCCGCCCTCTCTTCCACCCTGTGGCCGATGACGCTGTGCCAATAATTTAACAAAGCAAAAATGAGCACCCTCTACAGGTGGGGCCCGTGTTGGGCACTGGATACACAGGAAAGAGTGTCTCCCTGAGGCTCAGACCATCCCTCACTTTCTCCCGAGGGTCTTCCTAGGGGAACTCTCACCTGTCCTGTCCCAGCTCACTCACCCGCTATGAATCACCCACTTAGCATTTGCCAGTACAGAGCAGCACCATCCCACAGAGGTAGAATGTGAGCCATAAGAACAACTTCAGGTGCAATTAAAATTTTTCTAGTAGTTACATTAAAAAAAATTTTTAAGCAACAAGTGAAGCACTTAATTATAATAGCATAGTTAACCCAATATGTTTAAAATACTATCATTTTCACACGAGTGAATATAACAAATTATTAATGAGATATTAGAGGCCATGTGCATTGGTTCTAAGTCTTACAGTGCATTTCAGTTTGGACCAGCCACTGTTTGAATGTTCCAAAGCCACAGGCACCTGGAGGCAGCTGCATGGATGAGAGTGCAGAGGCAGAGACTGATGCCTGGTCAGGGGCTCATTCTGAACATCCAAGAGCAGGGACCTTATCCTACCCTTTCTCACGCCCATTCTTCACCACATCTATTCCTTGACGTTAAAGTTATTTAGCTCTCATTCATACCACCAGTTGTTAAGCGCCCTTTTGATAAAGCAGTTATAATAGTAAAAGCTTGACACTAGCCCTGGCCTATGTCGCTCAGTTATTTGGAGTGTTGTCCCATAACTGAAAAGGTTGCTTGTTCTCGTCCCAGTCGGGGAACTTGCCTGGGTTGTGGGTTTGATCCCTGGTCCAGGTGTGTACAGAAGGCAACTGATAGATGTTTCTCTCTCAAATTCATGTTTCTTTCTCTCCTTTCCTCCCTTTTCCTCTTTCTAGAAGTGATGAAAAGATGTCCTCAGATGAGGATAAAAAACAAACAAACAAACAAACAAAATAAAAAACCCACAAAAAACTTGCCTTTAACAGCCCAGTGTAGGGCATGGTTATGCTCCTCAGAAAGACAATGGGTTCCCGGAGGACATGGTGTGTCCTGCTCCTTCATTTAACCATGGCACCAGGTCAGTGTCTGGCCCTTTGATGGTCTGTTATTGTTCAGTGAACATTTACAAAGCACTTATCACATGCCAGGACCACCTTATGCATTTGGCAAATATTAACTCACTTAACCCTCATAACAAACATGTGGCATGTGCTAGGATGACCAATATAAATAGAGAAACAGATGAGGCCGAGGTCTCACAGCTAGCTAGTACATGGCAGAGCAAGAATCAAACCCAGCAGTCTGGCCCTGGCTGGTGTGGCTCAGTTGGTTGGGCATCATCCCACAAAGCGAAAGGTTGCTGGTGTCAATTCTTGATCAGGGTGCATGCCTGGGCTGTGGGTTCAATTCCTGGACAGGGTTTATATGAGAGGCAATGGATTGATGTTTCACCTGACATCGATGTTTCTCTCCCTCTCTCTCCTTCTCTCTCCCTCTCTTCTCTCTCTAACAATAAATAAATAAATACATAAATAAAATATTTTTTCAAAACCCCGCAGTCTGGCTCAGAGATCATGCTCTTCATCACCCCTCCTCTTGCCTCTTGTTCACATTCTTTAACAGTCCAGAGACAGGAAGGCCCAGCATTGCCCTTTTGGGGAAAGCCCCGCGGAGTTCCCTTAGTTCCTTTCTGATCCCCATGTTGGCGCCCAGCCTTTGGCATTTCCCCAATTTGCTCCTGATCAGTGAGTTGCAAGAAGGCTCTAGGCAAGAAGCCAGGAGCCTTCCTGCTGCATCCTTGACCTATGAAACATACAGTCAGCAGACATGTTGGCCGAGGAGAGCTGGTCCAGAGGCATGAAGCTGGGAGGTCTGGGTGAGGGATCGCCAGCAGCTGTTTTATTCAGAAGGACGGTGTGTGCAGCAGAAACTCAGGGTTTCCTGTCTTAACCCAGATTCCAGTTGTGTCTCGGCCACACCTGGCATGTTGACTTTGTGTTTGTCACTTAACATATCCACGCAGTTTCTCCAGCTGTAAACTCAGAAAATGGTACCTGCTCCATCTTCCATTTGGGGCATTCAGGATCAAATGATATGTCTATGGGAGAGCTTTAGAAATTATAAAGTGGTATGCAAATGTTGACTTAAACCAAGGTTACTCTATCTAGCGTGCCCTGGCTGGTTTGGCTCAGTGGATTGAGCGTCGGCCTGCGAGCCAAGTGTCGCTGGTTCGATCTTCCAGTCAGGGCACATCAGAGAAGGAAAACTCTGACTCCAAAAAACCTCCGCTGCCTTGCGGCATACCTCTTCAGGGGAAAGGCTAAGGGAGTAAACCCCGACAGAAAATCCGGAGCCGGAGTCCCTAAGGCGGTTTGACGTTGTAGTCAACACCGGCAACTCCTGCGGCGCACCTGAAGCCAAGCTGTATTGACTCCGTCTTTCCCTTGGACCCTTCAGCTGCGAAGAGAGGGGGGGTCTGCTGCATGGGCAACAGCAGACCCTCCATATCACCCTGCCCAGGCTCTGTAGCTTCAGCTTCACTGGAGAGGACACTCCAGCGTCATCGCAAGATGTCGATTCAACACAGGAGGAGACAGATACCGTGTCACTCCCGAGTCGGACTGCACAGCCATTCTCGGCGGTGCAGATAGACTCTTAAGAAGCTACACCATCGTCTCTCGAGACGGACGGCTGCCGACGACGATGCAAACGTTAAGTCTTACTGGTAGTTGTGCTGCTACTGACAGTGGGAACAAGGGCTGTGGGTTATGGTACCAAGGTCACGGTATTCCAGTGGAAAAAAGGGGAAGCTGCCTGGCCTTTTAAAGCCCAGCCTCAGAAGTTACACAGCATCACTTCCGCTGTACCCTACTGATAGACACTGTCAGAAGCCCATCTAGATTCAAGGGGAGAGGGGACAAAGAGTTCCATCTGTCAATGAAAAGAGCATCAACAAATTTTGGGTCCATGTTTTGAAAGTATCACAACTTCTCTCAACCTCAGTTTCTTTATCTGTAAAATGGACACAATAATGCCTATCTTGCAAGGCTGCTGGGGGCTTAAATTAGACAATGTATTGGGAGTGCTCAGTGAAGTGCCTGATGCCACTCATTAAGTGTCAGCTCTCATCATTGTTAGAAACATTAGCTAACTGCGCGGTCACCAAACATTTTCTGACAGCCTTGTCATTATAAGCACACATGCCCAACCTCACGCTGGGTGCTGTCAAGGAAGCCTAGGGCCATTCTCTCTCTTATCAGGTTGGAGAGAGAAGATGCAGACATTGAACTACAAGTTCAATGAAGTGGGAAACATTCAACATTGACACGTTCAGGAAAGGGAGAGAGAAGTGCAAAGCCGTCTGGTCAGAGGAGACTCTGCAGAGGAAATGGAGCTTTAGTTGAATCCTGAAGATTTAGGATAGACTGGAGGGAAAGGCGTGGGACCCCTGGGCAACACAGAATAACCTGCAAGAAGACAGAGACTGGGACAAGCTTGGCAAGTTCCTGGGACAATAAAAACCTCAGCTCTTTGCAAGCATATTCAACCTCTTTTAGCTCCCTAATTGTGAAATGGAACTGCCGAAGAGTATCCCAGTAGTGACAACCTACCTGCTTGTTTGTATATCTATCTACCACTCACCTTTTTACCTACTCCCATCCATCCATCCACCCACCCACCCATCCAGCCATTTGCCCAAACGAACCCTGCCAAGTCCAGTTCCAGACGCCAGTGATATAAAGATGAATAAGACCACCTCAGTTATCTGGTAGCCCTCTTCACTGTCTACTGGGGTCTGAGAGAGAATATTTTGGTACGAGGGTATTCCTCAGCTCCCCTCTTTGGCTCTGTGCTGTTAGACACCCCATGTGTGGATAGGACAACCTTGACATCTTAACTGTCTATTTGTAGTTGAGCTGATTACCTGTCCACTTTGCATTCAGTGACTAATTCTGGTCCACCAAATGAAGGGGAAGGATTCATTGAGTAGCATCTGAATGCCAGTTACTTTGCCAGAGATTTGATGCTCAGCTTTCTTACTGAATCTAGCAAAGAAGATAGTATCAGCCCCATTTTAATAGACAAGAGAAGAGAAACTTTAAGACAGCAAACAATCATTGAGTAAGTGGTGGGGCTGGTATTGGAAACCAAGTCTGTCTGGCTGCAAAGTCCAGGCAGGCTCTTTCCTGTGAATAGCCCTGTGATGCTAAGTTCATGGAGACACCTTCATTCTTGAGACAGTGACTAGAGGATTTAGGACCTGTCTTTTGAAAATGCCTCATGTTTGGTTGCATTTCCTCTGAATGTGAGCCCAATTCTGTACCACCACCCGTAACCCCGCCACCACTACCACCACCACACACACACACACACAGTGATCCTTTGCTGGCAGGGACATAGACTCAAAATGCTGGTTGGTTTCGACTGAATTTTTCCATAGTAAAGCTGGATTTTCATGAAACTATTCTCACTCTCAACCCATCTTCACAATGACCAACGACTTCTGTTTCTGTGATTTATTAGCATGGGCTAAGGAGCAATGGGACACCCTAAGCTGTGGACAAAGAAAAACTCATGAGCTTCTGCAGAAGAAACCTCTGGCTTCTCCTGGTGACCCTAGTTGTCCACAGACATCACCTGTGGGCCAGGGGCATAAAGAATGTCATCCCAGAGCTGGTTTCTGCTTTTCCCTGGGATCAGAAGACCCCTGTGCCCTGTAACTTACTGACAGGCAGGAGAATCCTCAGCCCACCAGACTCCAGTGAAAGCACCAAATACATTTCCTAATTTTCCAGTGGATACAGATGCCTGCCTTTGGGGTTGCATATTTCATATTCTGATGGAGCCATTAATTCAATTATTGGTTGTATTTTTCTATGTGTAGTCACATGTCTCTCAGCTAGTCAGCAGAGGTGTTAATCTCATGGGGCTTAAAGAGATTCAGACTGCAGAGGGTAAGTCAGTAGCAGGGTCAGACTGGGGAGATGTCTACCTATTAACCTTCCATTTTGACAACCAGGCAGCCATAGCCAGAACACGAGGTGAGCCCTGGAACTTGTCACTATTAATACTGTCACCAAGGCACAGTGGCTGGGGTTCATCTAAGCTGTTCCAGTAACTATATCACTATTGCTCATGCCACAAAAGCAGCCAAATAAGATGTGGGGAGTGGAGACATGTTAAAATTGGGAAGTGGAGAGGAAATAGGAGAGAAATTGGAGTCAAAAGTATGTGTAGTAAAGACTCATCCAGTGACTTCCGGCCAAGATGGAGGCCTAGACAGACACGCTTCATCTCCCTCCACAACTAAGAAGGACTACAACTACCTCAAAACTAGAGACAACCAGAAATTCCAGAAAATCGAGCTCCGTGGAAATCCAACAAAGAAGAAATACTCATCCAGACAGGTAGGAGGGGCGGAGCCGGACCAGACAGGACTTGGTGTGGTGGCAGCAGCAGCTGTGGCAGTCACAGGCCAGCAGAAAGCGCACGCACATGTTTTAAAAAGTCAGGAGGGACACCTGAGGAGCACTCCCAGCACCAGACCAGACCACATAGCTCACAGTTCCAGCACCAGGAAAAATCAAGTCTCATTGCTTCTGACTGTGCAAACAAGAGGGGGTTGGGACAGAAGAAGAAATTGCTGGTCTCTCAGTAGAGTCCACTTGTTTAAAGGGCTCCCATGGTCCTAGAATGTCCACAGACCCACCCACTCTGGGAACGACAGCCAGGGTAACAGTTAGAGAGGCGCCAGTCCCATACCTGAGTGGGAGAAGTGCCTGGAAAGGGGGCGAGTGCTGAGCAAGTGGCAATGTTCCCTCTCAGACCCCTCCCCCACCTACAGTGCTACAACATGGTGAAATGGGTCGCCCTGTGCTAACGAATACCTAAGGCTCTACCCCTTAAACGTAACAGGTGTGATGGCTCTACCTAAGACACAGAGGCAAACAAACACAGGAGCCTGTCAAGATTAGGAGACAGAGAGATATGGCCCAAAAGAGGGAATGAATCAAGGTTCCAGTGGGAGAACTAAGCAATGAACAGATAGCCAACCTAACAGATGAAGAGTTCAAAACACTGCTGATAAAGATGCTCACAGACTTCACATATATGCTTAAGTACGGCAAACACATAAAGGAAGAATTGAAGGTTATGCTAAATGAAATGAAGGAAAATCCACACAAAACTAATGGTGAAGCGAAGGAAATTGGGGTTCAAATCAATGATTTGGAACATAAGGAAGAAAAAAAAGCCAACCAGTACAGAATGAGGGAACGATAATTGAAAAAAATGAGATGCTTAGGAACCTCTGGGATAACTTTAAACATACCCACATCCAAATCATAGGGGTGCCAGAATGAAAAGAAGAAGAGTAAGAAATTGAAAGCTTATGAGAAAAAAATAATGAAGGAAAACTTTCCAAAGTTGGCAAAGGTAATAGACATACAAGTCCAGGAAGCACAGAAAGTCCCAAACAAGCTAGACCAAAGGAGGACCACACCAAGACACATCATAATTAAAATGCCAAAGCTGAAAGATAAAGAGAGAATCTTAAAAGCAGCAAGAGAAAAGCAGAGAGTTACCTATAAAGGGGTACCTATAAGACTATCAGCTGATTTCTCAAAAGAACTTTTGCAGACAAGAAGGGACTGGCAAGGAGTATTCAATGTGATAAAAAGCAAGGCCCTACAACCACGATTACTCGATCCTGCAAAGCTATCATTTAGAATGGAAGGGCAGATGAAGTGCTTTCCAGACAAGGTAAAGCTAAAGGAGTTCATCATCACCAAGCCATTATTATATAAAACATCAAAGGGACTTACTTAAAAAAAAGTCAAAATTATGAACTTTAAAATGACAACAAACTCATAACTATCAACAACTGAATCTAAAAAAATAAAAACAAAATCCAACTAAGCAAACCAGAATAGAAACAGAATCATAGGTATGGGGATCATTTGGAGGGTTATCAGCTGGGAAGGGGGAGAGAGAGAAATTCGGAAATGGTACAGGGATTAAGAAGCATAATTGGTTGGTACAAAATAGACAGGGTAAGTTAAGAATAATATAGGAAAGGGTGAAGCCAAAGAACATATATGCATGACCCATGGGGGGTGGGATTGCTGGGGGGAAGGGTAGTACTGGGCAGAGGGGAACAAAGGGCAAAGAATTGGGACTACTGTAATAACATAATCAACAAAATATATATACTTTAAAAAAGTATGTGTAGTGGAAAGAGTTCTGAAAGTAGAATGAAGTACAGGGCCTAGGAAAAGCTCTTGCATTTGTGCTATGCATTAATTCAGACACACATAATTCATTCATTCAGCAAGCATTTATCTGGCTCTTTTAGGATGTTCTACCCTAACTCTAGGGATTGTGTGAGGATATAAAAGAAATCATATAGCGGCATCTGCAAATCTAGTTGGACAAGAGCACAAATTATCATAACCTCAAGGGAATCATGTTAAATGCCATGCAAGCAGAATTCACAGCAGGTAGGGAGTATTTGGAGGAGAGAAAAATTGCATCAGCAAGAACAAATCATGGAGGACTTCCCGAAGGAGGAAACTTGTGAAGAGATGTTTGTGTGAAAGATTAAAAATGCTTTGACTGTTACATTTTACCTTCCTGTCTACAAAAATGCCTGTATCACCTTCCTCAATAGTAGCTGATTCTGCCCCTTTTGTCAGAAGCAATGGCCTTGGCTTCCTTGGAAAATGTTCTATGCACACCCACACAAAGACAGGAAGTTCCTCTGGGTGGGGCAAGGACTCTGCATATGAGGATGGACTCCTGAGAGTGTGTGGCTTCTTGGGATCAGGACTGGCGGTTTATAGCCCAAGGGCTCTAAAGCCTAGGCACTTATATTTCCCAGTCATGTTTAGGTCCCAGGTATGGTCAGCTGGGTCCCAAAGCCATGCTTTGTCTATCGTAGAGAGTGGGCAACAGGTGACCAGTCAGTGTGTCTTTCCTTTTCAGATGAGAAAACGAAGGCACAGAGAGGTTAAGAAATTTGCCTGACATGCTGGGACGTGACCAGCTTTGTTTGTTTCTTTGTTTGACTACAAAGTCCCCCAAAAGATTGGCTGGGTCAGAAACTGGATTTCAAATCTCCCTTCCTGAAGCACCTGGTCTTCCTCCTCCTTCAGGCACTGAGAGTTGTCCCCATTATCTGTCTCAATCCCCACCAATACCTGCTCTTGGGAAAAGCCCCACGTAAAGCCCATCTTTGGAAGCGGGCAGGGAAGTTGCATGCTCTCTTACACCCAGAAGTGCAGGTCCCCTCGAGGCTCTTGTCAGGAGATGTGCCTACGTGATTTGTGCTTGACTGTGGGTGATACCTGGCTCTACCACTAGGTTGCAAGTTCTCTGAGAGTCCCCAGTGTTTCCCCAGCACAAGTGAATGAAAAGGTGCATCTTCTGGTCAATGGCCTTTAGGCATCTCCTGGGGGCCAGGAAGATGAGGGACCTTTCCACATAGAAATGATATGTGTTTGAGGGGCAAGGGGATATAGAGTCAAGTCCCTGCCTGCCAGAGAATGGGGTGATTTAGGGTTAATCCTCTTCACATGCAGGAGAGGTAGGACCTGGCATGGGCCCTACTGATCCCTGAATGGCTGGGAGCTCCTTGTTGTCTTCCAGCTTACCAAGTATTCCCTCTTTCTCCCTCTCTCATTTCCAGAATATTCCTTTGGTTGTTTTTTCCCCCTGGGTGGGATGGGGTGGAGGAGAGTGGCCGGTGGGTGAAGGGTTAGGGTTCTTGCCAAAAATAGCACTGCTCTGGTTGAGGTAACTTGTAGGTCAACCTTTGAAAAAAAAGGTTCCAGCTCTGAAATCATGAGTATTTCTACTAGAAGGGACCTCAGTCCTCTGCCATGTGTAAGGGACTAAGGACCCATTTTACAGACGAGCCAACTGATTTCAGGAATCAAGGAAAATGTGCTGCTTCAAGGACTACTTCTGAGCTAGTGGCCAGAGCACCGGACAGAGTCATCTAGAATGAGCCCTGTTTACTGTGAGATATGAATGGTTCCAATGCATTATCCTCACTCTTTCTGTAAGTAAAAAATGAATGCCAAATAGCCACGTCAGGCCCACTTGTTTGATGGCTTCTCTCCTGCTACTTAATTTTATTTCAAGATGTCAGATGAGGGGGTGTCAGAAAGCCGACTTCTGTCAAAGTAAGTCTCATTGGTTAACACCTGAGGGGAAAATGACTGCAAAGAACTTAATTCAAAAAATCCTTTAGGCACTCAGAAGCTTCTTCCAACCAGTCAGAGTCAGAAGGCTATGGAGAGAGACATCAATAAATAATCAGCTGGCTTAGACTTTTAAATGGGAACCCCCCCCCCCCATCACCACCCAAAGGTAAGTTGCATCTTTTCCCCCAGCCTCTGAGCAGGGCTTCATGCTTGCACAGACTGGGGAACTTTGCTTGTTTCAATGCAGCCAGACTCTTCTTACTGATAAGATGTGTATCTCCTCTCCATAAATACTTCATGTATATATACTCCTATATCATGTACATATCATTATCTGTCTATCATCTATCGAATCTCCTACACGTTCTATTTCATTTCATACATATATGAAGCCCCAAGTAGCCTCTTTATTATGTTTTCTCAGTGTTTTTGGTTTAAACCACAAGTCCCCTTACCCGTCACCCCTTGTGAACAATTGGGGTGGGCTTTGGAGCAGGGAGGAGATGTGCTCAGGGCCTGCTGCCTGAGCTCAGAGAAATGTATCCTGGGCTCGGTGGGTATTGTGAGCTGGGAGGCCACCCCGGGGCACCCCTGGGTTTTATATGGCCTCAGGAACCAAGGGCCAGCACCTGCTGCAAATACTGTTTCTTAATGCTTGTCATTTTCTTCCAGGCGGTTGCACCCTCATCCCTTTGCAGGCAACCCGGCCTGTAGGTTTTCCTCGGTGCACAGGTTGGAGAAACCCACCAGCCGGCTGATTCTCCACCTGCTGAGAGCACCTGCTGCCTGGCATCAGGGAACATGGCAGCCATATGCTCCCTCCTCGGCCTTCTGGTGGTGGGTGAGTGGGAGCCTCATCTCAGGACAAAGAAGGTGATGTGAGGTTTGGGGCGAGGGGCAATCTTGCACGCCTGGTGCAGTGAGAGAGCCCAGCATTCTCAGCCCCTGCTGCCTGCCAGTAATGGGGGGTTGGCTAGGAAAAGGGGTACTGGCCACAGCCCCAGGGTTTGCCTACCCAGCTCATTGGCTAGTCGCAACTGAGATGTGCCGTAAGTGTAAAGTACACACTGCATTTCCAAGATTTAGTGTCCTCACAGCAAAAAAAAAAAAAAAAAAAAAAAAAAATTAATAAAAAATAATAAAAATTTTAATGTTAATTACTTGTTGACATAACAATAAGGTAGTCATATTGAGTTAAATAAAATAGAGTAGTAAAATCAAATTCACCTGTTTTGTTTTACTTTTTAAGATGGGGCTACTGGAAAATTTATAATTACACATGTTGCAAGCATTATATTTCTTCTGGACAGCATAATATGCTATGGACCCTTTTATTATTCACAAGGACAGAACTTCAAATGCCTATATTCAAAGCCAAACTTCAATGTTTCTATATTGCCATTCCAAAATAATTTTTATAATGAAGTATTCCATATTCACACAAAGCCTCTGTAACGTATGGCGTGATTCAGAGGGTCATGAAAAGAACATCTGCGTACCCACCACCCAGTTTGGCATGGAAATGCCTCCATGTTCCCCTCTCCGATCGTCTCTCTCTGTCCCTAATCAGGCAACTGCCGTTATTAAATTTACAGTCCTTATTAAATTATAATTTTTATTCTGAGAAGTTATTAAAATTTCAGAAAGCACCGATACTTCTCTAACAAACACCTGTGCACAACCACTCTGCACTGACCATTGTTAATATGTTGTCTTCTGTGTGTCTCGTTAAATAAAATAAAGAAGCCATGACAGAGCAAGCTTGAGCTGTCTTGTCATTGTAGGCCACCTCACTCCACTGCCAGGTGCCCTGGTTGTATTTCTATAATGAGGTGTTAGTATATTCTCAAATGGCAATAGAAAGATCAGATACTCAGCTGGCACCAGGCCCGGCTAGGTACAGAGGAGACTCCCACACTGCACACACATCTAAGCAGAAATCAGCAGATACTTTCTGGTCTGTCTAGAAAGTATCCAGCCACGTAATATGAAAAATAGAGACATTTATTGAAGAAGATACAAGATACAAGAAACATTTTACATAGGGCAATGATGTCTCAGTCTCCTTCAATGTTATGGCCTTCTTGGGGAAATCTGGGAGCGGTTTGAATCAAGCCATTAGCAACGGCAGCACAATGTTCCTTCTGCTTTGCTAGCAGAAGCAGCAGATGGTTTTTGCCATGACATGTTTCTTGTCAAGATCCTGCATCAAAATCTCAGCCATAGTAGTTTTGGGAATCCCCTAATCAGCTTCCAGTTCTTGCACTGTCAGTCTTCAATCTTTGTTGATTGCGGCCCATACACATTCAACATCCTCAGGTGTTCTGCTTGTTGCAGGTCTTCCAGAATGTGGATCACTTTCAACAGATTCTCGACCATCTTGGGAGCATTAATGCCACAATTTTATTTGCACTACACTCATTGCATTGTCCCTGGAAGCCTTCTGAATCATCTGAAAAGTTTCCATGGAGGAATATTCAAGGTTAATGCAAAATTCGATGCAGATTTGTTGCTCTACTCACTCAATCATTTTGAATACAATGGCCACAGAGTACACTTGCTCATTCAATGACATCTACTATCCCCACTGACGAGTACAGTGAAGTCGTCATTGTTTACACACATGCATTCCAGTCCACTCCCCTTGGCTGCCAGGTTACATCGATGTGGTGCAAACCATTCTCGTTATACTTGTATGAACAATGGCTGAACTTTTTTGAACAGACCTTTATATCTATATCTATATAGATATACATATCTATATGCATAGCTATATATCTATATCTATTTTTATATATAGCACGCTTGGATTGTTTTCATATCTTGGCTATTCTGAATAATGCTGCAATGAACATGGCAGCCTGATATTTATTTGAGGTTCTGAAAAAATTGCCAGATTCTGAAAGTTGCATCTGGGTGTCCCATCAGGCATTGACTTCAAGGCAGGCTCAGCTGTCACCCATGTGAGCCATTTAAACCATAACCCTCTCCACACTGGAATATCCAGGATGGGTGAATGGAGTTGTGGACTAGGTTTTCTAGAAGCTGATGATAAGGCAGAAAACCCTTTCAGATTGTGAGAGACATTTCTTAACTCTCTGGGTCTACTTCCCCTGCCAGGAAGCCCCCACCTCTTGGCATCACACACCTTTCTTGGCTGACAATGGCTCCTTCTAGTCATTTCTCTAAAGACTGGAGTGCTTGCTGTCCAAGCTGCAGCTAGAAGTGAAGGAGATGGGGAACCTGGACTAAATCTAAGCCAAACATCATTTTTTTCTTTTTTTTTACGAGGTATTTGATAACATTATTTGCTTGTGATTTGCTTCTGACCTAAATTGGAATGGTGCAAAAAAATAAATTCTATCGGCCAGGAATTTTGCTGAGTTCCAGTTAACAGTGTTTTTACTATGATGATGCTCTCTGGTGGCCTGAGTTCTCCATGCAAAGAAGCTCTTCATAGGGACATGCAAGAATTAAAGGAAATGGTCACACTCCTTCCCAAGAATAGACAATGCAAAGACCTGATCTTTGGTTGCGTATGAACTACCCGAGGACTCAAGATGACAGGCTCAATTTGGCTAACAGCAGGAAGGCCAGTGACAGATTCCCTGTCCTTCCACAGTTCTAAGCTCCGTGAGTAGGTATACTTAATGTGTGCAATATTCGTCGCTTCACCTGACCACAAGCTCCTTGAAATGGGATCAGTTCCCTCGGTATAATTTGCCATATCCAACTCAACACTCTGCACACAGAAGATGCTTGAAAATTTTTTGTGAAATAAATAATAATAATATAGTTAACATATATTGTCCTTGCTACAAAAAACTCTTTATCCCAAGGTGGAGCAGGTGAGAAGGGGAATGTATCTTCTCTGTTCTGGACAAAAGGATGCACTGTGGTGCCAACTGGACCGAAATAAATATCAGTGGCTGCCCAGGGGAGGGGAAGGCGAGGAACAGGGAGAGAGCCAGTGTGCTCTGCAGAAACCTCTAAACAATCAAAGCCACAAATTCCTCTTCTTATAAACACACAGCATGAGGCAGATGTTTACCCAGGACAATCCAGAGACAAAAAGCCAGTAAAAGCCGGAGAGATTCACGCTCTGCAAACAAGGGATTTCCTGAGGGAAAGAGTGGCAGGTAATGGTTCTGCAAATTTCTTCTCCTGATAAATACATCACAGACCAAGTCCGAAGAGACATTTTCTTCCTATTGAAACCTTATTTAAGTACTGCCACCTATTTCAAGCAGAATCTCCGTTGTATTGGCTGGCTTAGACTAGTTTCTCAGACCTTTATGAAGCACGCAGGGAAGAAATAAGCAGTCTGTGTGTCTATGGGAGTGGGGAAACATTCCAGAGGGAACTGTCTTCCTGAAATGCCTCATTCAGGGGTCAGCATTTCCTAATTCTGATTAGTGGCTTCCCACCTAGTAAAATCTGGAGAGAAAACAAGAACCATGCCTCTTTAAAAACAGCACAAACTCTTGCCATTTGCACAGTGTGCATGCTTTATAGATCATTCATCATTAAATTATCTAAAAAAATAAAATAAAATCAGCCATCTCCACATCATGACTGTCTGCAATGAAGTTGCTGTATATGGGCCTCTTCATTATTACTTTCTCTCCCTAGATTCTATTCAGGGAGAGCAACGGGCTCAGGACTGGGAGTGAAAACTTTCAAACACTGGCCCCCACTTGGCCACAATTTCCTGTGTGATTCGGATAAATTAGCTCCCCTTTCTGGGCCTTGAGTCTCCCATCTCTCAAGACTAACAGTCAAGTGATCCCTGCCACCCTGGCCAGCTCTAAAGTGCTGTCTGTGCTCTTTCTCCAGAAGTAGGTATGGACCTGTGTCTGACTTTTCATTCTTGTTTGATGTGTGTGTGTGTGTGTGTGTGTGCACATGTGTGCGTGTGTGTGTGTATGTGTGTGTGTGTTTATATGGCAGGTCAGAATTTTCTGTGAGGCCTTCAAACCCAAGCAAAGTCTTCTGGTCCATTTTCCTCCGCCAGTGCAGTCAGGCATTCCTGAGCCAAATGTGACTGCAGGAAACCAGCAAACTGGGTCCAGTTCATGCCTCAAGGTGGGAGCTGCTGGGCAGAACCAGAGCACTTCCTTCCAGAGAGCTGAGGCCAGTTTCTTGCAGAAGCTCCGCGTCCTGCCAGCCGTCTCATCCCCTCCGAAGGCCTGCATGTTCTCATTCTCATGTATCCAACTCATACATTCACTGAACAGCTATCATGGGCCAACCCCTGTGCTCGGCACTGGGAATAGAACAGAGACCAGCCTCAGGCCTGGTGTCGAGCCTCGTTGGGTTTACAGCTTCACGTGGAAGAAGGACCCTAAACCAGAGAGTCACCCCCAATACAGGGTTACAGAAATGGGATCAAAATATGGACGCCTAGGAAGGCAACTTGAAGAAACTTATATGAAAAGCTGGAAGTATTTAGCTCTCACTCACTTTCTCTGAAGGCAGGAGGGGGGAATGGCTGTCACCTCAGTGAGACACAGCATCTTCGTGGAGCTGGTCACCATTCCTTCCCCACTCCTTGGGAGTCTTTTCACTTTTACACCACACCTGGGTCACTCAGAAGACCCTTTCTTAAGATAGTAAAGGCCTGAAGGGAACATCAGTGGCCTTGCTATTTCTGGCGTTTGCCATGGGGGCCACAGCCAAGTGTGATGTGTGATTGAGGTGGGGCAGCTTAGGGGGGCCAAGCCAGTGCGTGAGCAGGGTGTGGTGGTCGGATTAGTGGGGATGGGAGGCTGCGGAGTCTAGGCTCTGCTTGGGGATCCCTGGGTGGGGTTGGCTTGTCTGCAGTCGGGGAGCAGGAAATGGCCTCAGGGCACAGCCGATTTATTCACTGCCCGGGCTGGTTTGCAGCAGTCGGTCCTTTGCTCAAGCTTGGTAAATCCTGAGGCACTGTAGTCATTTTTATTAGCAATTGCCTTTTTTTTCCCCCTTTGAAAATGTGGTTCGACGAAAATGAAATTTCAGATGTGTGTGTCTCAGCATTGATTTTTCTATTTGTGATAACACACCCCGCATATCTCCTTTGATATCAAGAGGATAAAATGTCCCTAACACCGTGCTCTCCATTCTGGGGTAATGGATAAAGCCTGTTTATGAGATGTCATTTATTCCACAATAGACAGTAAATAAAAGCCATTTCAAGCTTGGGTTAAATCAAAGCTTGTTCAGGATTTCAGCAGATTTGCAAATCACCTTGGGGACCTTCATCCATTGCACTTGCTGTTTCTCTCCTTGCTATTGACTCCCTCCCGGTCTCCCCCCTCCCCAGCCACCCAGAGCTCCTGACTGATTCGGAAAGACAATTGGCCTGGCTAAGGACCTAGTGTGACATTAAAAGTTCCTTCCCTCCACTTGGGGAATAAAAGCTTTGAAAGGCAGGAAGAAATTGAGGTTACACCAACAAAAGCCCGAGCAGCAAAGGGAAGGAAAAGAAGTTTGCAGGAAAATAAGATGCAAACCTGAAATGGGGTAAGGATAGGAAAGACGCATGGGCTCCTTTTAGTCACGTGCAAGTTGAATTTCTTTTATCCCTCAGGGACTGTGTGCTGGAGGAAAGGGGAGATAAGAAAGGGGTCCGGTGCACCATCTGGAGCACCCCTGCTCTAACCCAGGCCTTAGCCCCGCAACCCACCCTCTCTACCCTACACCCCCAACCCCCAACCCCCAACTCCCATGTATCCTGGTCTTTTGCAGCCTTCCAGATCCCACTGATGTTCTAATGCCTCCAGGAAGCCTTCTGGCCTGTCTCTTCTTCCTGACCTGTCACAGCACATTTAGGGTCTTTAACGAATTTTGTCTTACCTTACTCCTGCGTATTTTAGAATGAGAGTATTGGGTTCACAACTAAAATGTATATTCTTTGATGTTTGAGACAGATTTTTTAAGCTGGAAGAGCCAGTCCTGGGTCTGTAGTCCAATTTTCTGTCCACTGCAGAAATCTCCCATGACACTCAGCCCCTGCCTTCATGCCACCCACCTGCTGGGGCAGGAACATCACAGCCTCATCCTTCTGATGGGAGCCTCTAGGTCTGGGGGTGTTTTCATTTATGATGCCGAAGTCTTTACCCTATAATTCTCACCTTCTTTTGCTCCAAAGCCTGCCTTTCAGAAAGACAGTGAATGTGTCTAATGCTGCCTCTCCATGGACGTGCTTCAGCAGTGAACTAGGGCCACATCTAGTCTGGCTCTACTGTGTTCTGGCCAGAGGGCTTAGTTGATTTAAGTTAACTACTGACTATAAGACTCATTACCCTAACATTTAGTTGGCTAGTTTAGATTTAACAACCATGCCAAAATGTCTTAAGATATTTGGTTTGTCATCTCCATTAAATATTTAAGGGTTAAAAATCAGCTTTGTAGACAACACTGTTGTGGTTCTGTGATAGATTGTAGTGTTGTTCACAATATTGGGTGCCGTGACTTCCTTGGAAGGATGTTATATCCCTGCCCAATGGACCATGTGACCTGCTCTGGCCAATGAAATGTGAGCAAAAGTGACCTGAAGCAGATGAACAGCTGACCTTCCATGAACTTCAGAGTGAGCAAGAAATTTTTGTTACTAGAAAGACACTCAGGTCATTGTGATTAAACTAAACTGATGAAGCCAATTCCTCCAGAAAATTTCAAGAAATTGTGGTCATTTTATGAGCCCTTGGGTGATTGACAGGCTAATGGAGGAGATCATCATCTCTATGCAGTGTCAAACAAGTGGTAAAAACAGCCAAAGCTATAGGAGCTCCAAGGAGGGAGAATGGAGTAGGAGCCGAGGGGTTCAGGGAAAACTTTAGGGAAGAATGGGATTTTATTCCCATCTGGTCAGTGGCTTGGGGATTAACCCACACTGGACAAGACATAGAACTGTCATCTACCTGTTGAAGGACAGGTCTATTGTGGACTCAGTCCCGACATGGAGGAATTAGGAACTTGGGGCATGCCTCTTCTGGGGTGATCAAGTGAGAGCTTGTTCCATCCAGCCAGCATCATGCCAGGCCCTGGGTGACTTCCATACAGATGACTTGCTAATGGGGACATCAATGACATCAGTGGTAAAGATATTTGGGGATAGCTGTGCCCTGTTTAGTGTCTCTTAAATCAAACTGTGGGAGTGATTGTTTATGGTTCAATATAAAACTAGTGCGGATGGGGGGCTCACCCCTGGAGGTAGCCAGCAGAGCCCTGCAGAGCTCAAGCCTCTGCTGCTCCTTCCCTCCTTCCACCTCCCTGGCATGATCAATCTCGACAGCTTCTCAAAGGAGTGCTGTTATCCCAGTTTACCGATCTAATCACCAAGTCTCAGAAAGGTTAAATATCTCACTCCAGGTCATGCAGTCCAGAAGTGGCCGCTCCAGGACTGGAATAGTGCCCTGTGTGGACAAAGGCTTTGCTTTCACCACCTTCTGCTGTCGGGAGCCACGCAAGCTCTGTGCAACTGCGCGCTGAGAGGCCCCTGCAGAGAGCCAGGGGGTCGTCTGCTCGGGAGCCATCCACCGGTCAGGCCTGCAGCTAGGCCACGAGGCTGACCCTTAAACTGGCTGCAAATGGGGCAGTAGTTAAGGGTTTCTATAGGAATTATAAAAGAAAAAAGAAAAGAAGGAGGTGGAGAGAGGAAGGTGGGGGGTTAGACCAGGCAGGACAGGCAGCTCCTAGTACCCTGTGCCTCTGATATCTTGCACGTGGTGCCTGAGTGCACACTGTTACAGTCAAAGTGTGTCAGCAGTGTCATTAGAACCCAGGTTTTGATTTATAACCCTTCCTGCAAAACTGTGCTCCTGGCTGAAAGCTGGCATCGAGGTCTTGGGCCCAGAGGGCCATTTCTACAGAAGACTTACAAAGGCATGGTCCGGGAGGGAGGCCCTTCTCTTGAGTCTGGCTTTCCAGCCTGAAAAAAAAAGAGAAGGGGGCATAGGGGACTTGTTCAGAATCTTAAAGAATCAGCTTAGATTTCAGAAGGAACGTTCCAAAGGCCAATTCCTTCGTCACAGGCACATGTAGATTTGAGGGGAAATTATGTCAAGACTGTTCACAGACACAGTACTTTGAAGTAGCTCCATCTTGCAGACACCACTATGAATAATAATTAATAATGATGATAAGGATTTGGATGCTACTATTCCCCTGTATGGTGAGGCTTTAATCTATTCACAGAACTCCCATATCCATGGTCTCACTGAACTGGCAGCCCTGAAATAGAAGAAATTATTATTCCCATTTATAAACCACAAAACTGAGACCCCGAAGGCTGAGTGCTAGGCTGAGCGGTGCCACACTCAGTCCAGTGGCCCTGCCACCCCAGCACACCACCCGAACCAGGACTTCAATGAACAAAAATGCAAGCCCACCATTCATTTTGATTTTTTCAGTTTTATTTGAGAAGAATATGCATCATTTGGAGACGGGCCTCATTTTAAGCCACATGAGGTTTGAGAAAAATAAATGTGAAAATAAAAGTACTATTTAATACACATATCAACATCATCATCATCATTATTATTATTGCAAACGGTCTATTTAGAACTGCCTAAAACCCTAAAAATGGATTAATATTTTTAGAGCATCAGAAAGTATGCTTTTTTTCCAAATATCAATTCCTCTCTCCCTAATGGCTGCATAATCATAATCATTATCATCATCATCCCTTCATTAATTTATTGCTTTGTACATAACTTCCTATGAATTAGCACATTTGCTGCTCAAACATCCCCATTTAACAGATGAAGCGATGGAGGCTTGAGAGCATGTAGCAAAGTGAAAGGAGGTCTGAGACTCAAACTCTGAATGAAGCTCAGCACCCCCACCACCATGCCACCAGCCTTCCACTGCAAATGCTTTGCTGGGTGAATGCTTTGAAGCCCCAAACTACACTGCATCAGAAATGAGGATCCCGTTCCCCATCAGGGCTAGAGGGAATGCAGCACAGCCAGTCACTGTCAGGCCAGATGTTTCAGGGACAGGTCCCTCCCAGTCTCACCAGCACGTTCATTGTGCCTGGAGTCCCAGGCCCTCCTGCTGGAGGCCTGTCCTGTAAAGACCTGCCCCAGGGGCTGGGGGCTGGGACGAACTCCATCCCTCCCACTGAGCAAGACTCGGGCTGTCACTGTGCCATTATTTATGAGTCCCCCTCGCCTGATGAGAGGCCTCCAAGGGGCCCATCCTGGGCCTGCTATCTGGCCACACTTGTCACACGTCATTAGATGTTTGGTTGCCGCTGACCTCTCTGCCATCTGGCTGAGTGGCCTCAGGGTGAGGGGAGGCAGGCAGCAGCTCCTTCTGAACCGCCCCACCCCCTCGGCCCGTCTCTGTGGTGTTCAGGAAAGGGAAAAGTAGCTGAGCTGCTGTGCTAAGCCACTGAGGGGAAGACAGAGAACTGTGAAGTAATGTCTTAGAGACAGGGAACCTCCCTTGGCACTATTGCCATTGGGCGTCAGACCATTCTTTGTTGTGGGCAATGTCCTGTTGTAGGATGTTTAGCAGCACCCTTGGCTTCTAACCTCTAGATGCCAGTGGTACCCTGTCCAACAAAAAATGACTCCAGACAATACTGAATTGTCTCCGGGGTGTGTTTGTGTAGTGGGGGTCGGGGAGAAGCAAAACCCCTCCCTTTGAGAGCTGCTGGATAGCTCTAATTGTGAGATACATTGGATAGTATGTACCTTAAGCTATGACTATAGCTGGCCTGCAAGTCCCTCAAACAATAACCATTTATTGACAGGATAGACAGATGGCAGGCCTTTTATGAATAATGTTTTGCTTAATCCTCAAGGCAATCCATTGTGGGGCTGGAATTCCTGACCCCTCTTTGCAGATGAGGAAACTGCAGTTCAGAGAGGGGAAGTGATTTGCTTAAGGCCACTCAGTTGGGAAGTGACAGAGCTGGGTCCGAAATCACTTGGTCTGATGTCCAGCCTGGGATCTTGCTGCAGCTTTGTAGCCTATTTCCATGTAAGGGCTGGGCAAGCCCAGCATGCTGGCTCCTGAATGTTTTAGGATTGCACACTTGTACTATGTTGTATCAGCCCTGGCTGGTTTGGCTCAGTGGATTGAGCGTCGGCCTGCGAGCTAAGTGTCACTGGTTCGATCTTCCAGTCAGGGCACATCAGAGAAGGAAAACTCTGATTCCAAAAAACCTCCGCTGCCTTGCGGCATACCTCTTCAGGGGAAAGGCTAAGGGAGTAAACCCCGACAGAAAATCCGGAGCCGGAGTCCCTAAGGCGGTTTGACGTTGCAGTCAACACCGGCAACTCCTGCGGCGCACCTGAAGCCAAGCTGTATTGACTCCGTCTTTCCCTTGGACCCTTCAGCTGCGAAGAGAAGGGGGGTCTGCTGCATGGGCAATAGCAGACCCTCCATATCACCCTGCCCAGGCTCTGTAGCTTCAGCTTCACTGGAGAGGGCACTCCAGCGTCATCGTAAGATGTCGATTCAACACGGGAGGAGACAGATACCGTGTCACTCCCGAGTCGGACTGCACAACCATTCTTGGCGGTGCAGATAGACTCTTAAGAAGCTACACCATCGTCTCTCGAGACGGACGGCTGCCGACGACTATGTTGTATACAGCTCAACACAACTCCATCAACTCATTGAATTAAACCACAGCATTGTGAATAGGAGCGATGTATGAATGTATGTGGTTAGGTTACGAAGTGAAGTCGGGGGTGGTACCCTAGGCTCACAGAGGTGACCCACCTGCCCAAGGCTATAAGAAGAGTCACCATAGGTCTCTGGGACCTGCAGTAGTTGTCTGTTACCAGAATGCTGAGCTTAAGAGGACAGCCCCAGGCTTTGCTGGAAAGCAAAATCCAGGAATTTTCAGATCCTGGCAACTGCCACTACCTGCAGCTTTCAGCCCAGCTCCCCTGTCAAACAGAAACCTGTGGGCACCCACAGCACATGAACTCTAGGGTGGGGCAGGGGGCAGGAATAGGAGGTGGTCACTCAGGGTTAAAACCCCATCAGCAGGCGCGGGCCACATAAAAGGGAGCCAGGGCTGCCAATTTCCATTTTCATTGGAGTGGATGGTGCTTAGTAATCCAGAAGCGTTATTTAAGGGCTGACCTCCGACCTGGCCTGTCACTCCAGTGGCAGGCGCCTGACAGCCACTGGAAATCAATAGCCGACATGAAGGTCACTTCCTAGAAAAACTGGGGCTATCAATGTGTCAGTTCCAATGAAAGATTATAACCAACCAGCAGAGAAGTTTATCTGGCTGAGAGCTCATCTGAGCTGGGCTTCTTGAGGGCTGTGTGTGTACATGTGTGAGTGTGTGTGTGTGCATGCATGTATAAATGTGTGTATTTATGAAACACTGCATGCGGTGTGTGAGAGAATGTGTGTAAATATGCCTTTGTGTGTCTATATGATCACACTGATGCATATGGTGTGTGTGTGCAAGTATGTTTAAGTACATGTGATAATGTGTTGTCAAGGAGTTGTATAGATATGCCTTTGTGTGTTTTCATTTTTGTTCAGGTACATGTATAAATGACATGTGACTATGTTAACCACATATATGCATACATGCACATGCAGAATGCATGGCTGTGTTTGTGAATGCCCATGTGTTTGGTTATGGGAGTAAAGGTGGGTTTGATTACATGCACATATCTTACCATGGCCTATAAGGCCTGAAATAACCTGGCCCCTGACTAATCTCCAGTCCCATCTCCAGTCTCCTCTCTGTCCTACTCCACACTGGACCCTCCCTGGCCTCTGCCCTTCCTTGTGGCTGCCAACCACTTTTTTCAGGGTGCTGGCACATGCTGTTCCCTTTGAGGAGTGTCCTCATCTCACTCTTCCCATACTTGGCTCTTTACCATCATTTCATTCTCAATTTAAAAACTAGCTCCTTAGAGCTACTGCTTTGGCCACCATACAGGTGTGCCTACCTGTGTTTCCTCCATGGTGATTATAATAGAGAATGGGAGTCTCAGCTTTTTTTTTCTTTTTTTTTTTTTTTTGATAGTTCATTGTCTGTGATCTCCAGGGTGCTCAGCAAGTGTTTCTCTTCCATCTGCTGAGGAATTCCACGCTAGTCCCGTGACCTTCACCCCCTGGGCCTCAGTTTCCCCAGCTGTAAAGTGGCAATGCCCTTTCTATCTCCTCCACAGGATCAGATGAAATAAATATGGTAAAAAACCTTTTGAGAAGTCAGGAATGTGTTTTTGTTTGATTAAGGGCACTTAGGACCCAGAAAGAGATCCACAGAATAGAGATCTAGGAAGATAAGCCAAGGAATTCCAAACCAAGGTTCTAGAATGGTTTTCTCCAAGTCATTAATCCATTTGGGATATACTCCCAAATCCAGAGCTTTCCCCAGGCCTCCATCAGCCAGGGTTTTCATTTCTTGCCTGAATACTTGTTCTCTAGAAAGTCTCAGTCTCTTTCTTTTATAAATGAGTCCATTTGGGGAGGGTGAAAAGTATATACAAATATTTGTATTTCCCCTTAAAGAAAAGAAAAAAACATATAAAGAATGAGTCAGTGCAACCCAAAGAGGATGGTTTGTTCTACATGGTTGCCATGGGAACCTGGAGTGGGTACCAAGGCTGCTTGAGCTCCACAATTGTTATGCAGCCCTGGACTTTGATTTGGGAAGCTAGATTATTGTCTCCACCCACCACTGCTGAGCTGTGGCACCTTAAGACATCATTAGGCTTCAATTTCCTCATATGTAATATTAAGGAATCTAAGACATGATGGGACTCCTTTCCTGCTTTGCATATATAAAATTCTAAGTCACAGCTTTTCTCTGGGCCTCAATTTTTTCCATCTGCTAAGTGAGAGTTGCCTCCTATAACTGATTGATGGAACAGGGTAGGAAAGGAGAGCCCAGGTTAGATGTCAGTTCCATGTCTTCCAGATCTCGGAATATGATTTCTTTATTCTTAAGATAGAACTTTATGAAATCAATTTTAGTAGGTGCAAATTTCATTCTTTTGTTTATTCATTCAACAAACCTGCAGTCAACAACTATGGCATCACAGTGCCAGGCATGATGGAAGAAGATGAGGACTTGAAGGGGACAAAAACAGTGCCTGCTTTCAAAAACCTTGCAGGAGACAGACTGGGAGAAAGCTGATTTCAGAGCAGGGATGAACTAACTCCAGCCAAGGTCAGCACTGAGTGAGGGACAGCATTTTTTTATCCCTCCTTCAGGGTCATCTCTCAGCATAGGATGAAAGGGTGACCTGCCCTCCTGCCCTCTGTGTCTGAACTTATTTTTAAGGACCTTGTGAAGAGCCTTACCTTTGAGATGAGCCTAATACTGGTGCTGATATGTAGCATCACTGAATTACCACTGGAAGAAACTGCAGGTTTCCCTTGAGAGGACTTTGGGGTCTAGAGTGGGAGAAAGACCTGCCCGAAGCCACTCAGCTCAGAGCACCTGGCCAATGAGCAGGAGCTGGTCTGAGCCACTCTAAATTTTGAGGCTGGATTCCAAACAAATTCCCTGTTCCCAGTTCCACTGGGTGGGAAGTCAACACTCTTGATTCTCTATGACCTGAAATCATAGGCAAAAGTCCACTCATAGTCATCAAGAGAGGGTAGGGAAAGTGTGCTTTGTTCCAAGTCATAATCCTCTCCATCCCCCAGGTTCAGGACGACCCAACATGGCCTGCCCTTCTCACATGATTATACCTAGTCCAAAATTATTCTTTCTATCATTGATTCTCCCCCTTCTCCCATTAACCAAAATCCCCTTCTCCAGGTGCCTGGGTACTGGACAGCTGTCAGAGAGGTAATCTCCCTTATTAAATTACAGTAAGATGTGAATGAGTGACAGCCAGTGCTCCACTTGCACTTGTACTGTCAATGAGCATGTCAAAGGTACAAGACACACCTAATTTCTTCAAATTGTTTGACAACTGTAGTTGTAGAAGGTTTGCCCAAATCTGGGTTTAGTCACTTAGGAGCTTTGATCTTATTAAGGTTATTTAACCTCTCTGAGTCTCAGTTAACCTCATTGGGAAAATAAAGATCAGAATTAGACCCCAAAATATCAGGTGAGAATTAACTGGTTCCCCAGCACAGTCTCCGACTGATTACAGGCGCTTTTGATAGTTGTTCCTTTTGAAAGATAGTACTTGCAACCCATAGAGATTTCAGAACTTGCTCAAGAGCATTGCCTGGTGGGAGTTAAGCTGGAACCAAGAGCTCAGCAGCTTCTGGATGAATTGCAAGCCCCTCTTTGCAGACAATGGCACTGACTTCATCCAATGCCACATGCCTGGGGCAGGTGGTGGGGTCCTGGGAATAGAGATAGTGAGAAGAGTCTGGTGGTGGCCCATATGCCTGGTCACAGAAAATCACTGCTCAGGGGGTCTTCAGGAAGTAGCAGCCTCTCCTCACTGTGGGGAAGTTGTGGGGATCAGCGTGGGCCAAGGAAGCCCTTGGTAGAGCCTGTGTAGTGGGCAGGGAGAGGTGTGACCGGTCGATGTGCCAGGTTAGCTTGTGCTGGGTTTCTTGCCATTTGCATCTCCTGGGGGCTGTGAGGGCGTGAGGAATGAGCCGGGCCATCCATCACCTGTCCACACAGACAGGTTCAGGTCACTGCGTTCCTGCAGCAAGGACAGCCGGGGGCCCCAGTGCCCTCTGCTGGGCTCCCAACCCTGGGGGCTGGTGGGGAAAGTGGGCTTGCTCTTGGAGAGGAATCACATCCTTTTGAGCCAAGGAAGGAGTCCTGACTTCTTGCATCTACCAAGAGGATCTCTTTTCTCTGTCATGTCTTGAGAGGGCTGGCCTTTGAGAGACGCGCTGCTGGAAATGTCATAATGCAAAGACCCCTTTCATCAACTCCAAGTTTACCTTTGCTTTTATCTACTAGGTTTGTTAAAAATGGGAGCCATTGTTTTTCTTATAGGAACCTGGGCTGAGAATGCACAGCAGGAAAAACATTTCTTCTTCATTATAAAAGTAAAACACGTCTGTCGCAAATGTGGTATACATTCTAAATATTTGCTTCTACCATTTTTCCATATCCATCCTTGCAGGTGCAATCTTTGTTTGTTTGCTGCCTTTTTTCCCACATGCATAAACATTTTCCATATTATTATAATCTGTTTATACATTTTCTTCATCCATTTCCCCCCAACATTTTACTATGAAAAATTTCAAACATACAGCAAAGATGAACACAATTTACAGACAACACCATATGTCCCCATCTAGACTTGGCCATTATCCATCTCTCTATAAATATCAAGGACCCTTTGTTAAATGTAGGGATTCAGGGATGGATAAAATAGAGCCCCTGCCCTCAGTAATCCGAGTATTAAGTGGGGAGGGAGACAAGCAGGCCTTGTACCCTTTGTTAAGGTGGAATAATACACAGAGTGGGTGAAGCCTGGGAGAAGGGCCAGTGCAGGTTGACAGGTATTCAAGGTGAGGTATGGACACCTTTTTGCTTTTTGCTGGCAGGTAAGTTTTCTCTCTCTCCTATTAAAATGATACCGAGAAGAGCATCTTCAGGATACGTGGTCTTGATTCTGCTTTGTTTCTTTAAGTTAGAGTCCCAAAATTGCATCAAGGGGAATAAACTCTTAAAAACCCATGATCTATACTTTTCACCAGAGTGTTTTCCAAAAATTATTGAGCTGAAGTGTTGTGTTTTATCGGTAGGGCAATGATTGGAGGAGGCCCAAACCTTCCTTTAGGCTTACAATGCTGGGGCTTCTGTGCCGGAGCCAGACTGCCTGGGCTGGAACCTCAGTTCTCCTGCCTGTTACCTGGGTGATGTTGAACAACTACCAAGGTGTAAAGATGTTTGGAAGGAAAGGGTTTATTGAGTTACATGCCAGCCAGAAAAAGGACCAGGTCCTGGCATTTTCTACTCTTTTCCTTCTCCTCCTTTGGGTCGCAGTCCACTAAATTGACTTCACAATGTACAGTTTGAAAGGAGAACACAGGTGCAGCCAGGGAAGACTCAAGTGCTCTGTGATGCATTACAGACGGTGTGAGCTACAGAGAGCTCAGGGAAGAGAGAGAGTACAGGGGGCTGGAGCAACTCAGGAAAGCTTCCTGCCAAGGAAGCAACTGGAGCTAGAACTGGAAGGGCGTCTGGTTTTGTTTGGTTTAACACTTCTATAGATCTGCTACATGCCAGGCTCTGCCCTTGCCCTAGGGTATTAACAGGAAAGGGAGGAAATGGACATCCAAACCTGGGGTGCATGAGTAAAGGTATGGGGATGGGAATGCTGTGGCATCTGGGGTTCTGACGGGGATACTCATCGTGTGGCTGCTTTCCACTCATAATCACGCCTGTTGTTTGCATAGACCCACATTTTAGACACATGCACATAGCAACACCATTTCATTTGCCACTCACAGCAACACAGTGAGGTGTATGAGGTTTACTGTTACCTCTGCTGCATAAGCAAGCGAAGTGTGGCCTAGGGACCTGGTGTCTTGACCAAAGGCACACCACAGATCAACAGCAGAGCCAGGCCTGCTGGTTGCATCTTCTGGCTTCAAGTTCCATACTCCTTCTAGACTTGAGATCCAGGCTGCCTGGATTTGAATCCTGCCTCCCCCATGACAAGTTATCTGACTTCCCCAGGCCTCCATTTCCCATTTGCAAAATAAGGATAATAATAGTACCTGTCACATAAAGTCCTTGAGAGGTTTCCTAAGCAAGATATGTAAATCACTTAGAATAGTGCCTGGCATATAGATAATGCTATTTAAATGTGAGCTCTTGTTATTGAACAATTATTTATTGAGGGCCAAGTACAGATAGGTCAGGGGTGGAGTTGGGGTAAGAGAAATATTGAACACACAATTACACAAATAATTTAATTATAATAGTGGTAAATAGCAAAGAGGAAAAGGATGCCATGAAAAAGGGGCCCTAAAGTAAACTCAAAGGTAAGAGAGGGCTTCCTGGAGGAGGCAACATTTAAGCTGACATCTAAAGTAATGAGTGAGGGCATGAGCTTTCTGGGCAGAGGAACTGGCGTGCCCAGGAGCCTGTTTCAGGAGGTTAGCAGCAGTCAGAGAGCCGTTTGCCTCCCTTCTGCTAGAGCAGCCAAATCAAAACGCCAGGAAATCTTGTCTCCTCACCCTCACATCTCTACTACCTAGCTGGTGCTCAAACAAGACAGTGTTTGCTGAATCCATCACTTTCCAGACATGGGTACAGATCCCCTGTAGCTCACATACATCAATCAGTGTGACACCCAGTACCAGGGAATGTTGGTAAACGGAGAGGCAGATTCAGCTGGTAAGATGCCTCTAAGTATTGTTATCAGAGCATTTGGGTCTGGAAACAGGGGGTTAGCACAGGGGCCTCCATTGTCAGTTGGGTGACCATGCTCTCTGGTTTGCTTCAGACAGTACCAGTTTTCTCTTACAACCCCAGCATGATTATTCAATGTGTTGCCTTTCACTTCCAAAAGTGTCCCAGTTTGGATGATAAATTATATGTACATCTTAATTCTGGGGCACCTAGAAATGTCCTGATAGCATGACAGGTATATCCAAAGCGCCACTTTGTAAACTGATATTTTAATGTTTTAACAAGTTCCCAGTTTCTTGGGTTTTCAGCCTCTTGATCAGTGCTATAATGTCCCTTCTCTTTCCAGAGTTATTTCCATCTCTTTAAGGGCAAGTCGTGCTTATTTCCCCCTTTGGATACCTCAACCTATAGGTCTCCTCAGGCAATGCCCCCTTGGGCAGCAAGATGGAATGTTAAGAGGGCAGAAGGGTAGCATGGTGGCCCGAGTGACTGTTAGCCCCGGCTCTGTCATACTTGGGTCATTGACCTCAGGCATGTGTCCCTTTGAATGCCCAAACTTGAGACTTCCCTTTGCTGAACAGGGATAATAAAGTCCACTCCCTGTCCCCCCAGCTTATGAAAGTGAGGTCGTGCATACAAGGAGAAAACTCTGGATGTCCCAGAGTGGGACCCCTGACTACATCTTAGAGATACTGATGATGAAGTAGGTAGCATACTAATCAGGCTAGTAACATTTTAAAAACTAGGGCTGTACACTGAACATGAACCTGCACCTTCCTGTCTCCCTGATGGGGATGGCCACATCCAGGATTCAGTGAACTGTCAGCAAATATGGAGGAAGGTGAAATCCCTGTGTGCAGACGGGAAGGGGGCCGGGTGGGCAGAGGCCAAAGGACATGACTCCAGCTACTGCAGAAGGCAGCAGAGACCCCAAATCCTGGTTGCCTCTGACAATATTTTTTTTTCTTTTTGGAAGCTGGAGATCCCGTGCCAGACCCCTCAAAGCAGCCGAGACTTTCCGTGCAATAAAGCAGCAGTGAGAAAGGCTCAGAGTAATTAAGTGGCTGACGCACAGAAGAAACCGTTACAAAGAATTGACTAAATTGCCCATTCATTAGCAGCTCGGCATGGAAGGAGAATTACAAATAGACGGCGGAGCCCGCAGTAATTCAATCTAACCTTGTACTTACAGAAAACAATGAGATAATGAACAGAAAAATTACCAGGCACATATTGTATTTTGTTAAAGGGGTGGGAGGGGGGCCAGGGGAGGTTGTGGGGGGGGGGGGGAGCGCAGGGACGGACTGGCACATGCAATGCTAATGGCCTCGCTCAAGC
Organism: Furipterus horrens; assembly: GCF_987537825.1. Taxonomy (NCBI): domain Eukaryota; kingdom Metazoa; phylum Chordata; class Mammalia; order Chiroptera; family Furipteridae; genus Furipterus; species Furipterus horrens. The sequence goes on along the minus strand of NW_028327178.1, from coordinate 18,663,896 downwards.
TGAGCAAACGTTTCTCCAACACAATCATAGTTCTCAGTCTAAGGGCCTCTGGGGAGCTGAGATGAGGCAAGATCGCGAACAAAAAAATGTAATTTATAAGGCGTCTGTGGACTGGAATTTATCATCGGATCCGCTCGCCGCCGCTCAATTGATATGTAGTTGATTTCAAACAACACCCCCCGGGCGCCCAGAGGGAACATTTTTTAGATTTTACGCTTGGATATATCTGTTTAACTCGCCATTTACCAAAACAACGGCTGATGACAGCACAAACCAGTCACTCCGGAGAAAATGCGCACGCTCTTACACACACCCGTGTACACACGCGCGCGCGCGCACACACACACACACACACACACACACACACACAGAGGCATCCAAGAGCAGCAGCAGCCATAATAACAGCAGACAAACCCGGCTCAGCCCAAAGAAGACTGCTGCGAATCTGAAAAGGGAGAAGGGAGAAAAGAAAAAAAAAATTCAAAAGATTTAGCTTTTCTCGGTGGCTTTGCAGGACTAAGTGCTGGTAGTTGGGGTTTATAGCTCACGTGTTGGTTTTCACACCTAACACCTCCACCTTTCCTGCTCGAGCAGCTTGGAAAGGCTGAGTGCCATTCTAAAGCCCCTCTTCAGGGTCTCAGGCCCTTCTAGTCCCAGTCTGCAACCAGCTCTGGCCTTACCTGGGATCCACAAGACCCTGGACCTCAGAAGGTGGGAGAGAGGGGGTCTCCACCGCAGGGTGTGGGGAGGGGACTGAAGCACTGATGAGCTCTTGTCTGGGCCGCTGGTGCCTCCAGATGTCGTGTTGGCAAAGGGCAGTTTTAGAAGAATGTGGATAAATTATCCATCACTCCAAGTGAGGAGAGTTCATAGGCTGGGTCAACAAGTCATCCAGTTTTGAGGACACCCACGCACCTGTCCGTTGATACCCAGGTTGGGCACAGAAGGAGGAGCACCAAGAATATTTCTGGTGTTAAAAAAATAACAATTCAATGGGCACTTGTCAACAACGGCAAGATAAATTATACTTAAGACTATTTCAATAAGGGAGAGAGACTGAACTCAACTCCTGGTACAATGGGACCAACTGAGATTCTATAGCCAGGATGAGGCAGGGTGAGGAAGAAAATGACTAAAGAGGAACATGGTTAGCTGTCAAGGGTGGAGGAAGAGGAGTTTCATCGGATATCAAGAGTGGGAAATTCTAGACTAACTGGTTTAACAGGATTCTTTGCTAAAATTCGGCTCTGAGAGCCAAAGACAAGGGCTGGTGAAGAAGAGGACTCAAAGGAGCCTCACTGAGATTTGCTCAAGGGAATGCTGTGACTGGGTCCAGGGAAGCCACGTGGGTGAGAAGTCAGCCACAGACTGAGGATTTTGTCTTCCTGCTGAGTGCCTGTCGCACCTTAATCAAAGTACCTACCTTGCTGCTTTGGGAGAGAAGAGAGACATGAGGGACCATTCCCACCTGCAGAGTCTGATAAACATTGTGGCTGTAAACATGGGAACTCATTCCTTGACTGTGCTCCTTCATCAAAACAATGCTTCACAGCACCGGCTAGCAGAAGCTGCTTGCAACACTGAACTGTGAGGACAGCCTAGCAACTTGTCACCAGCCAGAGCTGTGGGGGCTAGTGACCATGAGTAACCAGCCAGTAGGGAGCAGTCCAGCCCAATGCAAAGAACAACGAAGTGGACATCCAGAAAAGTCCTGATTTTATTCCCATTTGGCCACTGATTCACTGTTAGTTCCTCAGTATATCATCACCTCCAGTCTCTGGGCCCTCTTCTGTGCATTTTATAAATTATCCCTAATACTGCCCACCTTTTGTCCAACTCACAGAGATGCTGGGAAATATCTGGGTTGTAATCAAGCTATGAAAGGTCTATATAAATACAAAGTGCATCAAAGAATTAGACCAGCAGTTCTAGTCCAGTAGCTCTCAATGTGCAGATTGGGACCAGCAGCACCCCCACCGCCCAGGAACCTAGAAGTGCAAATTCTCAGGACCCACCCCAGATTCACTAAATCAGGGACTCAGGACTGCTACCAGCTCAAGTTTGAGAACCACTGACCTGATCTACTGATTACAGATTCTAATAACTTGCTGAGAGTACAAAGGGCAGCTGAGAAAAATAATCTGGGGGGGCTGAGGAATCCAAAACCTACTCCAAAGATTTACTAACCAAACAGTAATGTTTGCATTTAAGTACTGTTATATACTTTTCAAAGCACTCTCAAATACCCAACTTCATTTGATTCTTTAAACCTGTGAGGTAGGCAGAGCACATAAGGTTATTCCAAGAAGCACAATGACTCAACAAAAATTAGTTGGTAACAACTGGAGATGTGGTGATAATGAGGTCAATAAGTCAGGACTTTGCGATACTCCACGCTGCCTTTTAATTACAGCATCATCGATCTTCAGGTCTAGAAGGAAACTTACAGTTGACAGATCCATCTTCACATAGAAAATTTTCTCACTTTCCGTCTGCTTAAGCACGCCCTCATTTATTGCCATGTTTTAGCTGACTGTCAAGTTCCTATGTAATTTCTTGACCCATGTGGGACTCCAGAGATCTGAAGAAAGCAAGCGGACTTTATCTTTAAATGTCAAGAGGACCATGAACCCAGCAATCCAGGAAATACTAAAGGTACCACCACTGTCTCCATTTTAAAGGTGAGCAAGCCAAGGATTAGGTGGTGAAGAAATGTTTTTAAGGTAATAAGGCTTTTTACAGATAGGACTGAGACTAGAAGTCAAGAATCCTGACTCCTGGTTGAAATCACCTCCAAGGAGGTGGAAAGCAGCCTGGAAATTGATACCTTCAAATGTCAATTAGTAAATAATAGCCACCCCATGTCCAGAGGGCTTTAGGTTATGACTCAATCTCTACCTCATTTCTAACTTTCAAATACATGTCTATACACATGCTTGAGATGTACTACAGGATTCATAGCATCTCAGAGATCCTGTAACCAATGGACCAGCTGCAATAGCAAATCTTCTGAGGGGGTTGTCCTGCCTCTTCTTGAATGTCTGCTGTGACAGAGATGTCACTGCAGCACAAGGTGTTGGGCAGCTGCTGCACCAAGTCAGAAAACGCTTTGGGGGCCCTCTGCCAATGACTGCCATCCCTCACCTCTGTTCTGTTGTGTTTCCTTCTTCCAGAACCTCATTTGAGTTTGCAGAGTTTTTGGAAAGTGTCGACTTACGTCATCGTTGGCTGAACACCTGCCCCCACTTTTGCAGGGACCCCAGGCAATCGGTCAGTCACTGGAACCTTCCCCTCACCTTCAGCTCACACATCCTCAGTCAACAGCTCTCTACCCACCTCTGCAGAAACTCCCACTCCCCATCCCGAAAGCTGTCAATGAAAAAAATGGGTTCAGGGGTCTTAGGGAGTCAGTGGCCAGATGCAAAGGAATCACTTGAAATCTACTGAGAAAGATACAGGTTCCCATTCTGGATAAGTGCTTTCATTTTCTTAGCCCTTCAATCGAGTTTATAACCTCTATTTGCCAGGCCTCACAGTGGGAGCACACATAGACTCCTGCTGGGCAAGCGGCCGGCAGCACTGGGATCATCGGTGAGCAACCATTCCCTAAGCTACCTTTGCCCACAAAAAGCCAAAAGCAGCCCAGTTCTGATGAAAAAGAGCAAACACAGAATTAATTGGATTGTATTTTTAATGAAGCTCTCAGCCCGTGAAAGGGTGAATGAGTTACCCTTGATATGGAGTTAAAAATAACCTTTTATTGAGGGAAGAGAAATGATCTCATTCTGGCCCCTCACTGGGCGGCTTCCCTGAACTTCTCCCATCTCCCGCTGTAGGCCTCCGTAGGCTGCAGAGGCCAGGAGAGGAGAAAGAAAGATCCTAAGCCCACCCTACGTGACCGGAGCTCCTGATGGGTTGGGTAACAGAACGGGAATGCTGGGACAACTGTATATACTAGCCAGCACTGTTTTCCAGAGTGAAGGTGCCTGCAGAATGTCTGCACCATAGACAAAGGGGACGAACACCCAAACCACCACGACTACCATCATTACTCGCCACCTCCACCAACCTAACAGTTGTCACCACCAGTGCCAATGACAACAGTCCCTCCCAACACCAACAATGGTCACCACCAGAACACCACAATCACCACCAGCCCCAGGACTGGATTTGAATTAAGAGTTCAGCCAATTATTAGCTCTGTGACCTTCTGAAATACAGTATTCCCTCACTTATCATGGGTATTACATTCTAGACACCCCCTACTCCTGCAATAGGTGAAAATCCGCGAAGTAGAAACCTTACATTTATTTTAGTATTTATATATATTTTAAGGCTTTATAAACCCTTCCCACACACTTATAGACCATTCCCAGTCCCTTATTAACCTTTCCCACCCCCTTATTAACCTTTTCCACACTTTTATAAACACTACTTACGTTCTTAAACATATTCTACACTCTTAAACCTACGTAACTTTAACAACATACGTATACAGTATATTTAAACTGAGTCTCAGTGTTCTGATAACAATGATTCCTAGAGTCGTGAGGATTAGAGTATATGTACAACTGCACAGGAAAGCTGCCACATGTAAGGGAGCTGCTATGAGGAGTGTGCATTTGTCAAGAGAAGACTAAATTAATTGCTCAATAGTTCATCACTTCAGGGGGAAAAAAGGCAACTTCTCACCCCAGAGTTCTGGAGCTCTTTGCCAGCTTGAGAACAGAATGTAAAATTCATGTCCAGCAGGGTCTGCATTTTGGCCTGCTCTGTCCTCCCAGAGTGTGACAACTATTTTCTTCTCTCTCTCAGTTCTGCTTCCTCTAGCCCTGGAGATAGACTATTAGGAAAATGGTGAATTTGCTGGAGGAAAGGCCTCTATTCTTGTATCACTTGCTGTAAGAAATATTTACCATAGGACAGCCAAGTCTACCTTGCCAAATTCCTGGAGCCTGGGGCATTTTGAATAGAGAAATGCCAAAGTTAGAGTCCCACTCAGTTTCCTCCAACTCTTGTACCATCTTGGGAACTTGTTAATTGATACTGACCCGGGAGTGACCAGATCAGTCCATCACTGCTGCTGGGTGGCATTCTGCCTTCATTTTCCCTCCCTCCTTTCCTCCCTTCCACTCATTCTTTGTTGTTAGTCCACAAACCACTGCTGAGTCCACAATGGCCCTGAACCTGAGGGTGCCCCCTGTCCACATGTTCCCTTTGGCTCTGAGGCATGCATGGTGGCACCTCTGCCCCTCTGCCCATCCTCTGTCCCCTGGGAGGGCACAGTTCTTGGCAGATGATCTGTTGTGGCCTGCCGGAGGCGCCACTCAGCACGCATGCCCAACACCATCTCCTCTCCCTCCTGGCACGCCAGGCTCCTCTGACAAGGAAGGGTAAAGACCCTCCAGGGCTCTCAAGAGCATCAATATGTTTTGTATTTAATGTGCTGGCTCTGTTACAGCAAATTAAAGTGAGGGGGCCTGGTAGAAGAGAACACAGCCCGCCGTTCCTCTATCCCTTGTCGAGCAGAAGGCTCTGGAAATGGCCCTCCAGTGTGAAGAAGGAGCGCACATCACACCCCCCTGCAGGAGCAGAGCAGACATTAGACAAAGCCCCGAGTCTTAATGGGACGCATCCGGCAAACATCTGAGCTTGGGCCTTCAATCACAAACGCTGCAGGATTTAAAAATGAATAAACTTCACATTGTGTTTCTCTTATTTATCCTTTATGCAAATTGTCCCTGGGAGGACCCATTACTTGCACTGCATGGGGACAGCAGAGGCCGGCTCGAGGCTTGGAGGACCGCTTGCAAGCAATTCCTGGAATGCCAGGCCTGTCCTGGTGCTTTACAGAGGGAGAGAAAGTGATAATAAAGGGGAAATAAACGGATTTTGAGTGGTTGGCTCATACAGAAAGCACAGGCGAGTGCACATACACACACACACACACACACATAATAACATGCCACGCACACAAGCCACACATGGACCACATCCAAACAGCCACTGCTGATGTGAACAAGGGCCTCTGTGTGGCAAGCATATGTCATCTCCCCAGGTATTTTCTTCCACTGCTAATAGGAGGAAGGGGAGTCACCTGTGAAACCAAGTGGAGAGATGGGCAGGACAGTGAAGTGCATTCACATGGGACATGCCTGGCGAGGGGCACGTGCTGGGAGTCAGGCATTGTGCCAGTGAAGCCTGAAACCATGTGTGGCCCTGCTGTTGGCTTGATGGGAGCTGCTTGGCTGAACAGAGCTAGGGAGCAGCAGGTCAGGGGGTTAGGGCTGTGAGGCCGGACTGCGAGATCCAAGGGTAACTGGAGTCAGGCAGAAGCAGCCCTGGCCCCAAAAGTGGATGAAGGGCTAAGTCCAGGGACACTGTGGGGCTCTCAGAGGGGGACAGAACCATGGGAAATGGAGAAAACAGAGATGGAAGCGGAGGATGCCTGCTGCTCTCTGTTCTCACAGATGCTGCCCCTGTTCAGTCCAGGACCTGCTGTTAGGCACTTGTAAGCACAAGAGATGACCTGCTGCCAGCTCCCGATTAGGGACAGACACTGGCCTGTGCCTGCCCCAACCCTGTGGCCTGTGGTCTAGGTGGCCTGGCTGCATGCACTCGGTGTACAATAGATGCTTGTTGACTGTATGAATGTCGGGTGAGCCCTGGGCTCTCGGGCTGGGTTAAGCCAGCCAAGGAAGCTGGTTTTGGAGAGATTGTATCTGGTCTGGCATAACAAGGGATACTGAGTCCTCACAACAGAGAATTCTGAAAGCAGAAACGGACAGCGCAAACTGAAATTGGCCACCTGCTGCCCCGGGACCTCATCCTCGGTGGCCGCTCCTTACGTCTTCTAGGAGCATGTGACTCTGGGTGTTTCTGTTCCTCCTCCTCTCCTCTTCCTCTGTTTATTGCTTGGGTGGACATTTTCTCCTTTTTAAAGAGCATCATGTGTCGATGGGCAGAACTCTCCTTGTTCCCCCCATTTCCACCATCACCCGCATCCCCAAGTTGTTGCCACCCCCTCTGCCATGGGGCCCAAGGAGCTACTTCCTGTTCAGTCTCTGAGCTCAGAAAGCGGGAAACCACGTCTCCAAATTATTCTGCTCCCACATTCCCTCTATTGAAGCAATGCCTTTCCCAAAGAGCCCCAGGGGTTCAGACCTCACGTCTGCCATCCTCGCCTCCAATGCCACTGCCAGCCCCAGAGCACCCCTTGGGTCTGCACACAGCCAGGCTCTGATGGCACCTGAGCCCATCCCCCCAGAGCTCCCTCAGCGAGGCACACTTTGTCCACTCGTCCTCCCTCTCAGAACCCGCCCTGGCTCCCTGGGCTCAGCATGTCCAGAGGGAGCCTCAGCCTGATTCTTAAGGGTCTTCTTAATCTCCTCTTGCAATTTACTTAGACCAGACCTAATCCCAGCCACCTACTTAATACATTCAATTTCTCTCTTCAATCGCTCAATAAACATTCTTTGAGGACCTGCTATGCACCAAGCCCTGTGCTTTTGCGAAGAGAGTCAGCGATAAAGGGAGCGTAGTCTGTCCTAAGGACAAGCACAGTCTTTGGGGAACACAGACTGCAAAACCAACTATGAAGACATAATGTGATGTTTTAAATTCTCAAGATGGTGGGGGGCAGGTAGAGAAAAATAATGGCTCCCAGGCAAATATATCTCAACGACAATGTCTCCTAAGTTATGAATGTACGTTTTTTTGAAAAAGGCATGGTAGGATTTTCTGTAATGAGGTGAATATACATTGAAACTAAAATGAGCAGAGATGAGAAGAAAGGAGGATAGAAGTGGAAACTCTTTTGATTCCAGTGCCTTGTGATAGACACCATGCAGAGAACTTTACATTCATAATCTCACTTAAATGGTCCAGAATTCCAGAAAGCTGATGCTGAAAAGGGCTTTGAATGATACTGAGTGATGACACAGGACAGAGAAGACAGGGCAACATCTTCATTAATATTCTGAGCTCTGGCTCCAGATTTCCTGGGTTCCAGTCCCATTCTACCCTTGTTGGCTGTGTGGCCACGGGAAAGTAACTTAACCACTCTGTCTTTCATTCCCTCCTCTGTGAAATGGGGACAGCAATAGCACCTTACTCTTAGGGTTGTTGTTGGGTTCTCCTGAATTATTGTAAGTGTGGCACACAAGACAGTGCCTGGCACAGAGCTAATGTTAGCTATTATTACAGCTGTAAGTGCTTTAGATGTATGAATTCATTCAATTCTCACAGTAACCTTTCCAGGTAGATATATACCCATTTCACAGGTGGAGAAACTGAAAGATAAACTAGTTAATTAGTCTTTCTGAAGGCCACTAGTTCTTATTTAGGCAAAGGACATCTGTAGAGGTACCAGCTTTCCCACTCAACATGGCCCTAATGTTTGTGGTTGTCCTGAACATCAGAGTGGTTTTTAATCACTCTGAAAGCTCTTGAAACCCTCCAGGTTGGAGCTGACCCAGAGCAAAGACCAGAGGTGACTATAGGAGACCTGGACCATGGTCATGCCCTAAGCCTGCCACCTGGGATAAATTAATTCCTGTCGCTCAACCTCTATTTCTTCATCTCTGAAATGTGAGATGGACCGAGATTAGTCATTTCCATTTTTTTTAGCCTCATTTAAAAAATTCTTTCAATAAATACCTCTTTTTGTTTTAGAAAGCCATTATATGACAAAGATTAAACCAGGGTCTTCTAACTATCTTTGGTACCTCTACAGAGCACCCCTTGGGTCTGCGCGCAGCCAGGCTCTGCATTGGTCCATTGGGAACCAGACTTCCCCCAGAGGAGTCAAGAAGAAGACCAATGGACCAATGCTTGGATCAAAGCTGTGGAGGCTGCCAAGGTGGCGGGGCCTCCACCAGCTTGTCTATGTAAATTCAGGGGAGCAATTTGCATAGAGAAAATGTAATTACCCAAACTGGAACAGGGCCAGGACCTCAAGGCCTGGACTGGGGAAGTGCTGGAGGATTCTACAGAAAATAAAAGCAGCCTCCTATTTCTTTCCCCATTCCCAACTCTCCCTGGGTCCGGTCAGAGCAGCCTCTAACATGGGAACATTCCTGCTGAGACCTCTGCCCAGCAGGCCTGGCCACCTCCTTCCTGTAGCCTCAGGACTGGGAGGGCAGAAGCCCAGGGGCCACTCCTGTTGAGTGAGGGGAGCTTGGACCTCTATGTCCTCACACTCCTGCCTGGGCTATTTGACAGCAACAGTGCCTGAGCTCTCAAGTTAATGTGTTTGTTATGTTTTCTTTTATAAGTTGTCATTAAACTGTTAACTGTCTGCTAACCTCTGACCAAAAGAGACAGTGCAGAGGTCATGCATCAACAAACCCCAGTCCTGGAAAGCAGGCAGCCACCGCCAGGGAACTAAAGCTCTAGGACAGGCACCGTAAACCATCTTGGACATGTTCCTTTACCTTGATATTCCCATCCACAAATGAAGAGAATGAACTTCACAGTCCTCAAACTTCAGACAAGCCCCAGCATTCCACTCTTCCTTGACCACCTCCGTATCCCTGTGGCACTTGTGAACAGACGGCCTACACGACTGTCCAGATAACATGTGATAAAGTCCATCCCAGCCACACCTCCACTGGCAGAAGACGAAATGAACATTCCAAGAAGCCTTTTATACTCCAGTCATTTGGTGGCAACACACAGAAAGGCATTAATTCATTTCTCTTCTCCATCCATCTGTCCACTCAGTCATGTGTTCATTCCATCCCTCAAGTAAGAAAGTCAGTGCGCAAACATTTGGCTTAGTGGGGACTTGGTGAGGAGGTTCCTGGCAAAGAGCTATGAATACAAAGGTAATTAAGACCCACCTCTCCTTGAACAAATGCACTTGGCTGCAGAGTCATATATATTCTCTCCTGTCCTACCCTAACCGAAATCTACACCATTCAAGATCTCTAGCAATGGCAACCCCTACTGAGGCCCCAGGCAAACTTGGCTATGGCCAGCCTCAGCCTGTCCTACTCATCAAGGGTCTCAGCCCTCAGAAGCTTCTCCCTGGACTCTGTTCACATGTGGCTGGGACTCCCATTTCACCTCTATCTTATTGATCTCTAATGTAATTTACCTCCTTCTCTGCCACACACTTTTTGTGTTCCTCCAGCTGGGAAATAGTCACTAAAGGCCAGGACTTTATCTCACTCCTCCTTTTAGAAACTTGAACTGTGCTTAGTATAAATGGGTGCTCAATACAAATTTACCAATGGATTGACTATCACAGGGCTTATAATTTGGTTTAAACATCTAAGCAACAGACAGGCAGAACTGAATGTAATAGAGCTGAGACATTTCTCCAGTCACCCAATGAAAAAGGGGTCTGGGACCACAACAGCTTTGGAGGAGAAATGTGGGTAGACCTGGTAACAAAGCTATTTGCCCTGCAGAAGATCCCCCTTTTTCTGGGTCAGCTGTAGTGGTGAGGCCTGATCATGGCTCTGGTCCCAGTAACCTCTAAACAGTCGTGGCTCCTTGCTCAAGTTATTACATCATTTGCCCTAGTTTATCATTTGCCATCCTTTCATTTGTCACTAGGTCCTTTTGTTTCCTGGGGAAAGAAAAATAAATTAGAGAAAACCCCAACCCTAGTGAACAAAATTCTAGTTAGTGGGAGAAAGAAATATGGAATCTAATAAATTATACTGCAGTCTGAGCTGCAAAGAGATACACAAAAAACAAAAACAAAAAAAGATACCACATGGGAACCTCTGGAGACTATGGACTCCCTCTGCTTATGGGAATCTAAAAAATTTTCCAGAAGAGGTGACATTAAATTCGATGGAGCAATTGAGGAAAGGGCCTTTCAGGCAGAGAATATGCTAAGTATGTTAGTTTTCTATTACTGTTGTAACAAATTTCCACATATTTAGTGGCTTACAGCATAGCAAATTTATTATCTTTTAGTTCTGTAGGTCAGAAGTCTAACATGGGTCTCCCTGGGCCAAAACCAAGGTGTTAGCAGGACTACTTTTCTTTCTGGAGGCTCTAGAGGAGGATTTCTAGAAGCTGCCGAAATTCCTTGGCTAGTGGCCCCTTCCTTCATCTTCAAAGCCAGTAACAGCTGTTGAGTCCCTCTCACATTGCATCACTCTGACCTCCTCTTCTGCTTCCCTCTTCCAGTTATAAGGACACTGTGATAACACTGGGCCTATTCAGATAATCCAAAATGATTTTGTTATTGTGTGGTCAGCCGATTAGCAATCTTAATTCTGCTTTGGCAAGTAAAGTAACATATTCACAGCCTCCAGGGATTATAACATGAACATCACTGGGAGACCATTATTCTGTCTGCCACAGCAAGAGCGAGGGTACAGAGATGTGTGAAGACCTGTTCTGTCTGGGGATGGAGTAAGGTTTAAAGGTCAGTGTGAAGTGGTTGACAATGAAAGGACCATATTATAAATGTTCTTATATACCAAGCATAGTATTTATTTATTCTTTTATTCACTGTGGCTTTTAAGTAGGGAATAACCTTGTTTCTCTCTAGTTTTCTGAACAATCACTCAAACAATAAGATGGAAACCAGCTAGAGAGAAGTAAGGCAGGGAGACTCATTTGGAGGCTCCTGGAGCAGTTTACATAGGAGACGAAGTCTGAACTAAGGCAGTAGCATGAGGATGAATAGAGGGGGTTGGATTTCAAACTACTTGTGGCCTGAGCCAGAAATCTGGGTGTGGCATAGATGTCTCCATGCCTCTTATCAGGCCCTTTTGATTTTATCTTCCAGACACTTCTTCAGTCAACTCGCCCTCCTGCTTTAAACTCAAGCCTCTTTTATACCTTACTTTGAATTAGTATGAAGAGCCTCTGAATAGGGCCCCTTGCCTCTAGTTTTGTTCCCTTCCCATCTGTTTTTTAAATGACAGGCAGAAAATGATTTTTCAAATTTTAATCTAATCTTAACACCACTCAACTTGAAATAATTCAAACATTGAGCAAAACTTGGGGGGAAGGCACTCCTAAACAGGACATAAAACAGGCAATAAAAGAAAAGAATGACAAATTTGAATACGCAAAATTAAAATTTTCTGCTCATGAAAAATGCCATAAACAAAGTCAAAAGGCAAACAACAAATTAAGAAAAAAAATTTGCAATAGAAATGACAAGGCACTAATAACCTAACTATATAAATGGTGTCTACAGTTCAGTAAGAGAAAAACCTAACAATCTAATACAAACATTGGCAAAGGAACATGAACAGAAAATGAAGTAGAAATGGTCTTTAAACATGTTTTTAAAAAGCTTAAAATCACAGTAAGGAAAATTCCATCACTGGTTTGATTTCCAGTCAGGGCACATGACTATGTTGCACGTCAGGTCCCCAGTTGGGGGCGCAAGTGAAAGGCAACCATACAGTGATGTTTCTCTACCTCTCTTTCTCCTTTCCCATCTCTCTAAAAATAAATAAATAAACAAAAAATAACAAATAAATTAATTTTAAAAAATTCCAATTATTCTAAAATTAAACACCATCTGGTTGACCACATCAAAATCTTGATAATGCACTGAATTGATAAGTCTGAGGGGATAGCCACCCTCAAATGCTATTTGCAGGAAAGTATTACCATTTGAAAAACTGTAAATACCTATAAATTTAAAAAATGTATATATTTTTGAAATTATACATCTATTTAATTATTTTATAAGCTCACCTATAGTTATACATGTACACAACACAGGACTATCCTAAATGTCTTTGACAGGGATTGTTTAAATAAATCATGGTATGCACATAATATAGAATGCTATATAGCTATTAAAAAGAATGAAGGGGTAGCATAAAGCAGTGCTACATTGTTAAGATAGAATAATCTTCAAGATATAATAATAGCAGTAAAAGAAAACTTATATAGCATCTGTTATGTCAATCACTATTTTAGAAGCTTTGTATATTTATAGTATATTTATATATTAAACTAATTTAATCTTTACAACAACCCTATAACATAGCTATTATTATTTCTACTTTACACGTGAGGAAACTGAGGCACATTAGAGTTCAACTATTTGTCCATTAGAAAAATATATATTTCTTTCTGGGATCTTTTTTCTCTCTGTGCTTTAACATGGATATTTATATCTAGTACATCTCATATATTCTCCAGTTCACTGTTTTTTTCTCTTCAGTATTTATAATTCATTGAATTCTTAATTTCAGTTAATGTGGAGTATTTTTTTCAGTTTTATAATTTCCATTTGGTTCTTTAGCTCTCTACTAAAATTAGCATTTTTGAATTATTCAACGATATTAATCAGAGGAATTTTTAAAATCAAAGTCTGATAATTGTATTCTCTGTATCTATTTCTACTGTCTGTTGTTTATCTTGGTTTCTCAGTCACGTCTGGTCATGTTATATACCCGGTTATATTTGATGAGTGTCAGACTTGTAAATGAAAAATTGTGGAGATCATTTGGTCCCCTAGATAATGCTTTCTTCTTCTAGAGAGGATTTACTTTTGCAGGGCAGCTAGGGAAGAAGCACTAGCAATTCCAAATAAACCTTATTCCAATCAAAAAGTATGATGGCTCAAAGTTGGCTTTCAGTCTCTGTGAGAATTGGCCTATTTGTGATTTACCCTTACTCTTAAGATTTAGCCCTTTGGTGTCCCAACCCCCAAGCCTGGGTAAATACCAGACCCTCTCTTCCTTGATGGGCTCTGAACTTCCACTTTTAGCTCATAGTCGTATGAGTTTATGGAAAGCTCTGCTCAACTTCTTAGCCTCTTAGTCACTATTTTTTAAAACATTGTTAACCTTGAGGGAAAAAAAACAGGTTTTACTTGCCGGCTTGTCTCTCTGGTCTTCCCTGTTTTCCTAAATCTTGGCCTTGAAATTTCTCAGGACCTTGGAAGTATTCTATTGCCTTCAAAGATATATTTTTAAGTGGAGAAAAAAACACAGGTGGTATTCAGTCAGAAAAACTTCGTAGGCCAAACAGTTTCGTAGAGGAAGTTTGCTATGGGAACATCATTTTGCTTGTATTAAATGAGCTGGAAGAGCAAATAAGGGACAATGAGATGAATTGGAGATCAGAGTTCATGGAACAGAGGAAAGGGATTAAATTACCAGAACACAGGAGCCAGGGCAACCTGTCCAGAGCTGGGACAATGGCTTGTCCAGCAGAAGCTGGTACCATGGAGTCACAGAGTGCCGGGGTTGATGCTTAAAGGAGGGGGCAGGAGAGGAGAATCAGATTCCCTGATCATCACTCTTTCTGCCCTCCAATTGCTTTCTGGTGCCTCCTATTGACCAAACTTCATAAAAAGGCAGTGGCCAAAGCAGCTGGGAAAAGCAGAAGTCGGCAGGGAGTGAATCTGAGACCAACTAGGCAAATGACTGGACACCATGCACATTTGTCAAGACACCTAAGACACTAGTAACCATGGTTGCTTCTAGGGTGAGAAGAGGATGGACAGGAGGTTGAAAGAGACCATGGGCATGTGTTACATATCAATACCAAACACATACCAATGGAAAGTCAAATTGTACCCTTTAGTGGCTCTCATTTGCCACAGTAGCATTTCTCAAACTTCAGGGTGCATTAAAATAACCCATTATACTAGAGAAAATGCAGACCTTGTGAATCAGTGCATATGGGGTGTGTCTCAGGACTCTGCATTTGCACAGCCACCTCATATGACTCTGGTGTGGTTGGTCCAAGTGGAACACATTTGAGAAATGGTGGCCAGTGAGGCAGAATTCAAGCTACTTTGGAATGCTCCTGGCCCTTCTGTGACAAGCATGACCAAGTCCTCTTTGAACCCTCCCTTCCCTAGCAACAAGGGCAGAGGTTGGTCTTCTCCTGCCTCTTATCGTTCTGCACAACATCATCCAAATTCTCACTGCCTTTGCTTCTAGTAATTTGTGGGTCAGTTTTCCTCATTAGCACTGGAGGGCAGAGGACTTTTTAAAAAAATTTATATGAACTCCTAGAAATGCCTAACATTGTCCTTGGCACATAAGAGGTACCCGATAAATGTTGGTTAAATGGACGGAGTGGTGGTTTTCAGAGAAAGGAGGACTTGAAATCAGCTGAGGTGCCCAGGAAGAATTTTCCAGAGGCAAGTTGTCTTAAACAAACAGTCAAAGGAAAATGCATCCCAGACTGGGGAAAGCAAATACACCAAGGGACCAGAGGCAGGCAGGCTCATTTCTGCTAGTGAGCAACCCTGGCAATGAATACAAAGTGCTCTGGTGGTTTTTTTAGACAAATTCCCTAAAACCACTCTCGGCAGGTCGCGTATCCCCCCTATCTGGGGCCATAACTTCCCCAGATGTTAATGAGCACTTCCAGCATTGATCAAGGGGAGAGAGACCCCTACGGGTTTATAAAACATGCAGATGACTGGTTTTTAATGAATGCAAAATGGCAAACAAAAGCAGCATTGCAGGCCAGTCACTCATGCATAGTGAAGTTCCCAGGGAAAAAGGAGCAAATAAATAGGGAAAAAGTACCTTGGCTGGAACTGTTCCTAATAGGCAATGGACAATTGGGAACAGCAGGGGGACGCAGGCACATGGGAGCAAATAGCAAATACATTTGGAAGATCTCAGTGAGCGTGAGCTTGAGGCAGTACCAAATGGCCCTGTGGCTGTCATTTCTATGAGCATATGGGGCCCGTGTAAACCAATAGAAATGTACAGAGCAAAGCGTTTGTTTGGAGAAAGCATTCTAGAAATAGTGGTGTTTCAGTGGGACTTTCATGTGTCCCGTTCTGAGCTGGAAGCCACTGGCTTGGCCTTTGCCTTCTTTGTTTGTGGACAGGAATTGACTTGGCCCAGACCTTGTATTATTCTCACACAAACTACATGTAGGCTTTTCACAAT
Organism: Furipterus horrens; assembly: GCF_987537825.1. Classification (NCBI taxonomy): domain Eukaryota; kingdom Metazoa; phylum Chordata; class Mammalia; order Chiroptera; family Furipteridae; genus Furipterus; species Furipterus horrens. The sequence continues at coordinate 18,648,039 of NW_028327178.1, read as the reverse complement.
GTTTCCAAATGTGGTCATGTGTGAGTCAAGTCACTGTGTGTATCTAGGTGTGTGTATGAAAGGGAATACTTGGTTACATGTTAATGGTTTTAGAACCTTTTGGTATGCCTTCCCTCTTTAGTACACCCACAGCTTCAGACCCTGAACGTAGCCTGGGCCTTGTCTGCTAGACCAGCTTTCTGAGTGGGTGGTGCAATCTCAGAAACATGGGGATGACCCTCCACTCCCCACCCCCTACAGTCCTCACACTCCTGCTTAATGGTGCTTGGAATCCCTTTGTCGGGGAGCACTCTTCCTTTCCACAGTGGGAAATGAGCCTTAAGTTGCACATTCTCCAGGGAGAGGAGCCCCAAGGCCTCACATTTGCTTGGGGGGTGAGGGTATCTCCAAGCCCTTCTGGGGAGCAGGTTTCCTTGGGGCAGTGCTCCTCACACAGCTCCCCAAAGCTCCCCTCATATCCACGGCTGGGAAGGATGAGTATGTCCCGCAGGCCTGTAGGCATTCATAGGGAGGATACGAGAGAGTGGAAGTATCTGTGAAGTCTCTTGTTTTACCCTAAAATGTCCTGCACATGTTGAACTCTACCTCGTGTACATCCATGTTTGTTGACTAGGAAATGGCGTTTGGAGCAGACACTCTGATGGTGCCCTCAGGTCCTCCCGGCAGAGCCAACAAAATCACTGCCCAGGTGTCAGGAATATCAGCTGCTGATGCTCACAGCTTTGTCCCTCACTGGGTGGCATGGTATCCACTGTTGCACTGATGCCTCTCCCTCACACTCAGGGTCCCAGCAGAGCATTCTTTGAGACCAGCTGATGGAGGAGCAAAAGGCAGCCTCATTCAGGACAGTTACTGCCCTGCAGGACACCTTGAAAGGCAGTGGAGGGCAACTCCTGTCCATGGCACAACTGCAGGCATGCACTGGGTCACCACTATGGGCAGTGATGAGCAGCCTGTCAGAGCCTGGAAGGAGGATCAGGATGAGGAGGTCTGGGGAAGAGGAATGCAGAGAGACTTATGGGAGTGGGTGTAAGGGATGAAGATTTTCATATCACATGTTAATGCCCATCAGAGAGCATGCACCATGGAAGAGGACTTAAACAGCCACATCCACAGAATTATTCTGCCACCTGACCACAGCCAGTCTCTGTCATCAGCCACCCTAGTGCTCACCCCAGTGCATAACGGACTTATGACTGGAGTCCATTCATGTGACTGTGGTGGCGGGGAGGAAGGCTAGGCACGGGCCTGATAGCATGGGCTTTAGCTCAATGAGGCTGGTCTAACTACTGCTGCTGCTGAACATTCTGGTGGCTAGCCACAGAGTACATGGCCATGTTCCTGATACTGAATCATCTACTGAGACCAACCACCCAGTTGGTGGGCAATTACGACCTTGAGCCTCTCTCATTCTAGAAAGGACAAGTACTCATCCTGACTGGGATTGACACATTTCCTACACAGAAGGCTGTGCCCAGTATCACTATTCAAAGGCTTGATCCACAAATCCCAAACCCCATATTACACTACCTTTGACCAAAATACCTATTTTACAGCAAAGACAGTGTATCCAGGGGCACATGGGTAGGGGATCCACTGACACTGTCAAATGCAGCATCCCCCAAAGCCACTGGTCTGAGAGATTGATGGGATGGCCTCTTAGAGATGAAGCTCTCGTACCAGCTTAGAGATGATATCCTGTAAGAATGGGGTACCATCCCCAGGAGGAGTGTATATCCTAAATAAAAAATGATGATATAATTCTATGTCCCCATCAGGTAGAATACATGAATAAAGATGTGGAAACTGGAGTGGCTCTGCTTAGCATCACTTCCAGGGACCCATTTGGGGAGTTTGTGTTTCCTGTCCCCACAACTTTAGGCTCTGTGAGCCTATAGGTGCTAGTTCCTAGAAGAAGTTACTTCTACTGGAGAACTGAATTGAATTTTAAGCTGCAGCTGATATGTGATCGCTTTGAGTTCCAAGTGCCAAGAGACCATAGGGAAGAAAAGGATTCATGATCCTGGAATGAGTAGCTTATTCTAATCATTAAGAGGAGGTAAGGCTGCTATTGCACAGTAGAGGCAAGAAAGAATGTATATAGCACCCAAATGATCCACTGGAATATCTTTTAATATTTCTCTGCCCAACTTTGATGGTAGATGAACAAGTATAATACACACAAGCCATGGCCTGAGAAGCAGAACTAACAAACCTTCTCAGAGATAGAAATGGACTAAGAGAGTTGGTTTTACTGGGAAGATGTTTGATGGGGATTGAGGAGGTGGCTCTCATCTAACATGGAACCAAACCTGGTCTGGTATCACACTTTAAACAAGAAGGAATGACTGGAGAAGAAATACATTCCAGGATATTGTTAGTGCAGGACAGTGAGAGGCAAGTCAACAACTAAGAGAGGAATGTGATCTTGGCCCTGAGGAGAAGAATGGTGGATATTACTTGACTCTGGGTAGAAGAAGAAATAAAAGAGAAGCCATGTATTAATATCATTAGTGCTTTCACAATGATTAAAAAAAACTTTTTAAGATAAATGAGGTGCTACTACATGAATGAGTCACTTGAAAATGTACATGTGGGATAGACAATATAAATTAAAAAACAGATTAAAGTAACATCTGTATATTAACAGCATCATAAAATGGAATGGTAATGGGGGAGCATGCAAGGTATTATAAAATAATAATCAGAAACATTATGTCAATTATTGAAAACCACATCACTGATTAAGATGCTTCTGCAGCACATTATTCTCCCAACTTGTTCTATAGGAAGGGCATATTCAATTCCTGATAAACACCCTTAAATTCTATCACAATATAGTCCCATCTTGGGGAACACCATGTATTTATTGATTCTTATTATCACCAGTAATAACAGGTCACATGACCTAACAGCTGAAAGTTTTCTCCATAGAATGATTAAATACTGATGCTCAACGTGACTAAAGCCATTAGGAGATAACATTTGATTTCCTGTGGTATTAATAACAAAAATAGTAGTCATTAACTTTACATCTGTAGACCATTTTAAAAACTTTTAACCCACTTTCCTATTTCTTTTCTTGGGAGACCTGTAAAGCTGTGTCCCCTTTTGGAGAATGAGAAGACTGAATCCAGAGGGTTATGTGACTGGCCCAGTCATACAGGAAGAGGTTGGTAAGTTCTGTACCATAACACAGGTCTTCCCTCCTCACTGCCTCATCTTCCACCCCTGGTACTTACTTCTCTCTGCCCTTTCCAGCCCCTCCCAGCCCATCCCTCCCCTCTGCGTCACTCATTGTCCCTGTCATTCCAGGTCTGGAACCTCAACTCCACCCTCACCATTTTCTCCTGGGCATCAGTTCAGCCCCTGCTCCCCATTCTCACTAGAAAATCTCCTCCATGAAGTGACAGAATACAGAAGCCACCAGAGAGGAGGAGTCTTGGGTCTTCTCCTCAGGTTTTCTCAAGATTTTTTTCCCACCCTCTCCACCTCTCCTCCAGTCTCTGACAAGCCCCTCCCTGCCCTCTCATAAGCCTTCCTTGCTGTCTCCAAAGATCCAGATTTTGTGCCCCATCTCAGGCTGCTGCCCTCTCCTATCGCTGTTCATGCACAAACTTCTAGAAAGAGAAGGCAATGCTAGAGTTACATCTAAATCATTTGAGGAGCTTGTTTAGAATACAGATTCCTAGTCACCACTTAAGAACTAGAACTTTCTATTCTAAAAGAAAGTACTCTAAATAAAAATGGCATAAATAGGTTTAAAGTATGGGAAAATGTGTACCATGTAAATACTAATAAAAAGAAAGATAGAATGGCTATATTAGTATTACACACACACACACACACACACACACACACAAAGATTTTAGAATAAGTAAAATTAGTAAGGACAAAGAGGAACATTACATACTTTTAAAGGCCTTGTCAACAAGCCATAACAGTCCCAAATGTGTAGGCACCTACCCACAGAGCTTCAAAATAAATGAAGCAAAGATTGAAAGAACTGAAAAACAAGTAGACCAGTCCACAACTATATTTGGAGACTTTACTATTTCTCTCACAGTAATCCATAAAAAATCACCAAGGATGTTGAAGAGCTAAAGAACTCTATCAACCAACTTGACTTAATTAATATTAATGGAACAAGCCATCAAAAGCCAAAAGAACACATATTTTTTTCAAGTGCACACGGAACATTCATTAAGATAGATCTATCCTGGAGAATGAAATAAGCTTAAAAATATGTAAAGGAATTGAAATCATACAAAATATGTTCTTTGACCATAATGGAATAAAACTAGGAATCAGCCACAGAAATATCTAGAAAGTCCCCAAATATTTAAAAAATAAACAATACATGTTGCAATAACTCATGGGTCAAAGAGAAAAGGTCAAGAAAAATTAGAAAATATAACATCTCAAAATTTGTAGAATGCAGCAAAACAGTGCTTATAGGAAAATTTATAGCATAAATGCTTAGAAAAGTAGAAGGATCTCAAATCTATATTCAAAGCCAGAGCTGGCTAACTATAGCCCATGGGTCCCATCTGACCTGCCACCTCTTTTTACAAATGAAATTTTACTGGAATACAGCCATGCCCCTTCATTTATATATTATCTATGGATGCTTTCCTCCTGAGAGGACAGCATTATCCTGATATCAAAACCAGACAAACACATTATAAGGCAAAAAACCACAAACTGATATCTCTCATGAAAATAGGTGCCAAATTCCAAACAAAAAAATTTGCAAATCAAATCCAGAAATATGTTAAAAGTATAATAATACATCATGAAAAAGTGGGGTTTATCCCTGGCATGCAAAGCTGAGTTAACATTTGAAAATCAGTTAATGTAATTCATCATATTAACAGATGAAAGAAAAAACATATGATCATCTCAATAGGTACAGCAAAAGCATTTGACAGAATTCAACATCAACTCATAAAAAAAAAGAAAACTCTCAGCAAACTAAGAACAGAAGTCAACTTCCTTAACCTGTTAAAGAGCTTCTACACAAGTTGGTACCACTACATACTGATTAGTATATCTAAAATTAAAAAGATGTACAATACTAAGTGCTTGTGATGATGCAGAACACTCACAAACATTACTGGAATGCGAAATTATGAAGAGTTTGGTGATTTTTTTATAAAGTTAACCACACACTTACCATATGGCCCAACAATTGTACTCTTAGCTATTTAATCAAAAGAAATGAGAACTTTGGTTCAAAAAAGACCTGTATATGAATGTTTATAGTGGCTTAGTTTATAATACCCAAACCTGGAAACAAACTAGATGTCTTTTAGGGAATGGATAAATAAATTGTGACATATCTATCAATATGTAATGAAATACTAAGCAATAAAAAGTAATAAATTATTGATTTAGGAATCAACATGGACTAATCTCAGATGAATTTGCCAAGTGAGAGAAGAAGAATTAAAAAATCTACACATTCTATTATTCTCTCTCTATATATGACATTCTGAAGACAACTAGCATATAGAGACAGAAGGTCAGTGATTGCCAGATGGGGGTGCAAGGGGAGGAGTGGACTCCAAAAGGGAATTTTGGGATGTGTGAAGGACCGGTTCTTTACCTTAATTGTGGTTATCTAACTCTAGCATTGACAAAAACTCATAGGACTGCACACCAAAAAAAAAAAAGTGAATTTTATTTTATGTAAAATAAAAATGAATAAAAGTTAAAACAACACATGCAAATAGAATTAAATCTAAAATTATGAAAATGTACAAAACTTAAAATCAAAAGCAGAAAAAATGACTGCATGGAAAGTCAGTGCTTAAATGTAAATGGTTACTTGGAAGAGCTATAGTTTAACTTGTTTATGGCCATTAATTCATGACTAGTTCCTCATGTTATTAGAAAGAAGAGCAGGTCTTTAAGGAAAAGGGGTGCTGTACAGATGAGCTCAATGGGGGCAGAGTAAAGGTGAGGCAGTCTGGAATAGGGTGCACTTCTAGCCATAGCAGATCCTGAATATTTCCAAGGCTCCTGAGGATCTATTATCTCATCTATTTCCCCTCTAGACACTGGGTTAATAGTTTTATTTTTAAAGAGTTGTCCAAAATAAAAACACCCCAATTCATGTTTGTTGTTGATTCAAACAACATTCCCACAGTGTAGGCATTATTATCCCCACTTCACAGATAGGGAACTGAGGCCAGAAAGAGTGAGTGACATATTGAAGACCTCAAGGCCAATAAAGGGTAACCTTTGATAAGAACCTAGTCTGCAAATGTGAAAGTCCATGCAGTTGAGCAGTCAGAAGAAACAACAGTCTTTCATCTGCTTACTGCTTGTCTCGGGAGAGCTGCATGAATAGAGTTGAACATCTGGATGCAACAAAGAGAGGGGTATAGATTGTAAGAGAGGAAACCAGAGACAGAGATACCATGTAACTTTCCCAGAGTTGTAAAGAATCGTTCAGCCTTGGACAGGCAGAGATGAGAAATGAAGGCTTAGACTAAACATGAGGGACAACTCACTCTTACCATTATATTGTCCCTATTCTCTCCCTTTCCAGTGTTCTTCCTTCCTATGAAGGTGCAGGTGAAGATGAATGAAAATGGCAGCATTTCAATCTGTGCAACTGATGAATGGAGATGGCATATGGCATTTCTAAAATAAACCAGAAGAATCCAGAACACAGATACGCAGTCTCCAAAGGCCCCAAGTGGGCTGCACCTGACAAGCCTCTGAGGCCCCTCATTCATTCAGTCATTCATTCATTTATTCAGTCAGTCAGTGTTTTAGTTGATTCACCAGCTAATTTATTAAGTGCCTACTATGTGCCATGTGCAGCCCAGAAACCAGGTTTCACTGCTACTTTTGGAGAGGATCCACCAGCAGTGACTCTGGGCAGGAAGAGTCAGGAACTCAACAGTTTATCACCCAGCTCCCTGGTTATTAATAAATTAGCTATTTCTTGAGAAGGAATTCTAATTCTTATCTAACTCACAGAGATGCCAGAAGGATCAGTTAGCTCATGTTCATGTGAGACAAAATAAAGACAAAAATGGAAAATTAGAAGCTCTATAAATGAGCCTCTTCTCTGTTATTATCACTGTTATCATCATCATCATCATCATTAGCACCATTATCATCATCATCATTATTTCTGCTGAGTTACTGCTTCATCAAACCATTCCTACATTTTCAATCAGGGAAGAATAAGCCTGAATGGAGCCTGGAAATTAAGGAATTCAGAGAGATACACATCCAAGTGCAGGGGGGAGCTTTTCTTGGTTAAGTATCAAACCACGCTTTAAGTTCACTGCCACTGACCTTATCTGACACTAAGGGAGGCCTAACATTGGAGTGAAATTTGAGACAAGGGGTCCCCTGTTCTTGTAGTCCAGTCCACACTCTGCTCCCAAACTGCCAAGCACCTACATTGATCCTGTCTTTTCTCCTGTGTCTTTAAATTCCCACTATTCCAGTCATTCACGGAACTTCCCACCAAAGGACCATCTCCAGAGGCTGCAGCTGAGATGGCCAAGGATTGGGTGAGCATATCTGTGGCCCTCTCCCTTGATGCCAGAACAGGTGACGACACCGAAGACCTGGCCTAGGAGGATGCTGAGGGAGGGAGGTGACTCAGGGTGCAGGGATAGCAATGGGGCTGGCTGAGAGTTAGGGAAGCTGTGTAAGGTACCAGGACAGCAGTGCACTGGGTGGCAAAGCCTGGGAAGGCTGTAGAATTGATGGCCCTCATGGCGACGGACCCAGCACATACAGTTCGCCTCATTCCCCTTTTCGCCTGGGACAGTGGCATACCATAACATTTTCAGTCATAATTTGTCAAGAGAGGACCTTATGGTGTCCAATGCTCATGTTAGAAGGTTAAATGAGCTGAGTGATTGCCCAAGGACACACAGACTAGACCTCTGACAGTGTTCCCAAGCCCCTGCTTTTTCAAAAAGCCCCACATTACCTGACTTCTCTGATTTTGCCATACCTGTAATTACTTACTCAGGGACTATCTTCCCCTCAAGTTATTAAGCTTCATAAGGGCAAGTATGGGGTCTGTTGGGTTAGCATATACCCAGTGCCTAAGTAGGGGGTGACTCTGTGTGTGTGTGTGTGTGTGTATACGCACATGCAAGGATATCCACACGTGTGTAAGCTTGTGTGTATGAATGAGTGTGAATACGGTGTATGTACCATTAACAGTCCTGTGTCTATGCCTTACATCCCTCCTAAAAAACACAGAGCCTGTCTTCTACCTCTTTTCCCCCACTGTCATCAGACTATTTTGTTCAGAGTGAGCATTTGTTCCACATTTGATGACAAGTTGTTGATTCCAAGACAATTTGCAACAAAGCAATGATAATCATACCTACATTGGACTAGTTCTATTTAATTTTCAATGCCTTTGCATGAGTGAAAATTAATTGTTCATTTTTAGCACATTATACATTGCAAGGCTGTTTTAAATGCATATTAGTTAGTACACAAATTAAGTTGGTAGGCACTTTTGTCTCTTGTAGGGAAATGGTAGAGAGGCTTTTTTTTTGTCAGGTTCAATTTGCAGGGGCCCATGGCTCCTTCTTTTAATGGGGTACAAGAGAAAGACAGAGTAAAGATAGAATTTAAGCACTGTCAGATACTGACTGGCTCACTAATAAAGTTTAATAAAATTCTCTCTGTCTCAGATTCCTCATCTATAAAAGCAGCATAATAATACCCATTCCTAGGGCTGGTTGTGAAAACCAGGGAGATCATCTGGACTGTGCTGAGCATGTGGAAGGCACTAAGTAAATGTCAGTCTCTTCTCTTCTCTCGGTTGGAGAAGGCTTCCTGGAAGAGCCAAGATTTAAAACTCTTCTGAACAATGAGCGAGGATCCAGACATTGGCCTACTGCCCATTCCACTGACTTCCAGAGCTCCTGTCCCTTATCTTCTACCCTCGGGAAAGTTAAAAAAAACCACCAAGGCCACCTTTCTGCAGTCTCTCTCCCACACGGTCTTATTTCCCCTCTGCCTCGCCCCATTTCTCCCATTTGAAACTCTTAAAAGAGAATCACTCCATCTGTCTCTATGTATGTTTGTTTTTCCAAAACACCTCTTGCAAAATGCAGAGTTTTAATAACAAAGAAATGATCATTTGGTGGATTGCAGAGCAGTAAAAACTAGGTGGGAAGCTGCAGAGACACCAACATACCAGGCCCATTTGATACTCACAGTGAGGAAATGAAATATTTAATAAGCCCAAAAATGCAGGAAATGTGAGTCAGGTTTCCCTTTTCCTTCCTTCTCCAGCAGAAATTAAACAACTTTTACACACCACGTAGTCTTCAATAGAGGATGCTAATGAGGTCCCCAATGCCCTCTTCATCTGATCAAACTTTATTGTGTGTGTCAGTTTGCCAATTAAGGCAAGGCTCTCCTACTGCATAAACTTCCCAAGCCACTGGAAAGGTTAATTGAATCATGTACAGGCGATGCTCTGGTGGACAGGAGCTTTAGAGTTCCTTTCAGACAGTGGATTGGTTGGGAGAACAAATTTAAAAAATAGTGGGATTGTTGTGTAGCCAAAGTGGTAGCTCCTGGCAGAGAAACAGTGACCAGAGCCTACCTTCCTGCTTCAGCCCTTCTGCCCCGTGTTGAGCTTTTTCATGCCACTTTTAAATACTTGTGAGTCCCTTCCAATGCTGTTCTTCTCTATGCAATGCCCTTTGCCGAGAAACACAGAAGTTGTCTGAGGCAGGTTCATTCTGAAGACTGGGTCTGACTCAGTTGGCCAGCAATAGCCTGGCCCCCAAAGCAAGGCTTTATCCAAAGACCCGCTGCTTCCAATGCACTTCCTTGAATGACCAGCATACTTTTCAGAGGATTGTCTCTAAGAGAATAAACCATGTGATTGTGGGCCTCCTTCAGGCTAGAAATTATGACCCAGACACAGAAGCTATTGCAGCTTTCAGGATTGGCTGAATGAGTAACTAGATATTCAAATCATGGACTGTTAGAGCTGAAAAGGTCCCAAGGGATCCCTTCAATAGGTTCTCTTAGACTGGAAGATGAGGACCCTCGGGTCAGAGAGGAAGGATGGCTTTACCAACAGCACAGGGACATGGAGTAGAGGAAACGAGTGGAGTCCTGGTCTCCTGAATGAGGGACAGCCTCTGGGCAGGACTGGAGTTATCTAAGCCTGCTATGATTTTGCTCTATACTCAACCATCTCAGGGACATCTATATATAAGCACTGAACGTGCTACCAAGAACTTGATGCATCCATTAACTCGGGGGCTGGGAAGGGGGCTGCACTCAATGGCATCCTTAATCCACAGTATGCCTTTAAAATCTATTTGCTTTTCTGGATTTTGCTCAGATTGTTGTTTCCCACAATTCATCAAAGTGGACAAAGCCCATTGCTTCACAGAACTAACTTCTTTGGATTTAAATAAGACAAATTATTGCTGTTTTCAAGAAGACAGCCCATAGTAGACTTTTCTGGAGAATGTGCTGAGAAGATTGGGATTGGGATTCCTGATCTGGAGGCCACATTATAAGCTCAGTGTCAGGGACAAATAGGATCTAAGGGATGGTTGGTCCTTAAAGGCCACCTTACCCAATGAACACCCAGCACAGTTTCTGGGCCTCAACAAATGACTGGAGAATTCATGCAAACAAAAATGGATGGGTGAATGGACAGAGAGATGGATGGATGGATGGTTGAGTTCCCCAAACCCCACCTTCCAGGAATCAAAATGTGATCTTTTACTCTTCAGTGTGGCAAGAATACCATCTGGTGAGCTGGCCTGGATCACTTTAATCAGCTCTGAGTGTTAGGATACAAATGGTTAAAACCCAATACCACACCTGCAACCAGTTGTCTTTTCAACAATACTCAGATTGTAAAATGGATTATCATTGATATCTGCCTGATCTATTTTAAAAAGCAGAGATGTATAACTTGTCTGGAGGGCAGGCCGAGGCCTAGCAATTGCTGCTGGCCTTTAGCAAAGTGGCTCTGTCACACTCTTCATCTGACACTAGACTCTTAAAGCCAATTCTGTTTCTGTTATAAATGGTCCATGTGTCTCAAGAGTGTTTGGGGAAGAGGAAGAGACTGAGTATTTGTCATTGGCATAGGTTTGTGGCGTAGCATGGTGACTAAGAATACAACCTTCAATGCCAGGCTGCTAAACTTGACTTCTGGCTCTAAAACGTACTGCCTATATCACTTGAACTTAATTGCTCTGTGCCTTAGTTTCTTTATCTATCAAATGGGAATAAAAAGTAGTAGCATGAAGATTAAATAAGATCACCTGAAGTCCTTCACATGTGGCTTTGTTGCTCAACATAATATTTTTGAGATACATCCATGTTGTTGCACATGTCAATCATTAATCCCTTTTTATTGCTAAGTAGTACTCCAGTGCACAAATGTATCACAAATTGCTTATCTTCCTACCTATTGATAGATATTTGGGTTATTTCTATTTTGGGGTTATTAGGAATGAAGATGCCATAAACCTTTACATACAGGCCTTTGTGTGGACATAACTTTTCCTCTCTCTCGTGCCATATGACAAGTGTATGTTTAACTATGTAAGAAATTTCAAAACTGTTTTCCAAAGAGGCTAGACCATGTTTCATTCCAACCACCAATGTATGAGAGTTCCAGTTGTTCCGTATTCATATCAACACTTGGTATTGTCAATCTTTTGAATTTAGCCATGTAATGAGTTTATTGAACTATCTCATTATGGTTTCACTTGCATTTCTAAATGACTTTTAACTCTTAGAAAAATCACATCCACCTTAAAAAACAAGAATACTTAAGATATTTGATGACTTGTACCTATATTCTGGTGGGAATTCCAAAAGAAGATTTCATTTATGCTAAGTAAATATATAGTGGGACCACGCATATGGCCTTCCAGTGAGCCTCACTGAAGAACAATGTACATATGAATGGTCATATTTTGGACTGATTGTTTTAAAAACTCAATCCTGTTACCTCGTAGCTGATTCTTTGGTAGTAGTATATGGTGATTAGTAGCAGACTCTGGGGTCAGTCAGCTTGAGTTCATGCCACTCTTGGACCTCAGTTCCATCACCTACAAAGATTAAAGGAGTTAATACATGTAAAAGACTTAGAAAAATACCTGGCACATAGTAAGTGATCAACAAAAGTTAGTTTTCGTTGTATTTTTGGCATTTTTTCTCTTTTCCATTAATACTCTTTGTGCCATATTGCTCTTAAAAATTCTAAACTTTCCAGCTTATTCTGATGCTAGTGCTTAATGGAATTTAAACAGTAATCCTACAGCAATTAACTCTAGTGGATTAGGTGCATTACTCCTACCATAGAATGGAGGAATATCTAAACATCCCACTGCACAGAGATAGGGTTAGAAGGATGTTTGGGAAGAGAAGAGGAATAGTTCCTTGGTGATTCTAAGGTCTTGAAACTATAAAGGGGACTAACATGAATAGAGTACATTGAGTATTTACAATGTGTAGGGTGACAATATCATTATTCCTTCAAATCAGGACACTTTTGAAACTGAAAGAGGGCCTATTAAGACAGCAGGTGTAAATCAAGATAGTCCCAGATAAACCAGAATGTGTAATCTCCTTAAAAATGTTCCAGGCACTGTGCTAGGTTCTTAAAATATTTTATTTAATTGCTGAACTGACCACATTCATGTAAGAGTAAATATCATTAATTCTTATTTTGCACCTGGGAAAATTAGGTTCATGATAGGTTAATTGCCCCTCAAATCACACTGCAGCTGGTGAGCAGGAGAGCTGGGATTCAAATGCAGATCTCTGATTATGAGATCTTGCCACTGACCTTTCTGCCTGCCAACAAGCCCTAAGGACTTCTCCCCATGCAAATATCCTTTGCTTTTCTTCTTTAAAAAAAAATTAATAAAAATTTTCAGGCATACAAAACATTGTAATGATCATAAAGGTGCATATACCACCACCCTGCTTGAGAAATAAAACATGATAAATGCAATTCCCTGTGTATCTTTCCAATCCATTGTCTCCCTCCCCTAGAGCAGTAGGAACTGTTTTATACTTGGTGGCTTTATAATTTCCACGTAAATCTTTATGCTATTAATGCATGCAGATGTACCCACAAAGGGCACACAGTCCAGTTTTGTAGGTTTTTAAACTTGTATAAATGGTGACATGCTATGCCTAGTCTCCTGCAACTCCTTTTTCTCATTAAAGAGTTGTGGTGAAGCACTGGTGTTTCACCATCTTTAGTGCTGTGTAGTACTCCACTGTGTGAATGTACAACAGTTCATTAGTTTGTTCCCCTCTGTTAGAACAATTAGATTAGTTATGATTGCTCACTATTATATACAATATTTCTAGGATGTTTCTTGTACCTTGGTCCTCATGCATGATCTGTACTAAGTTCTGTAGAATGTAGACCTAGGAGTTGGCTTGCTGGGTATGAGATTTTGCCTATTTTCAACTTTACTAGATTCTGCCACTGTTCTCCAAAGTGGTTTTGGCCACTTACCCTCTCAATAGCAGTGTATGTGAGATAGGATTGATTCATATCCTCACCAAACATCGATGTTATCAGACTTCTTTCTTTTTAAATAATGTGGTGAATAAATTTGGAATAGTATTATGTTGTGGTTTTAATGTTCATTTCCAACATTTCCAGATTACTAGAGGGACTGACCTTCTTTTTATAGGTTTACTGGTTGTCTGAGTTTCCTTTTCTATACAGTAGCAGCTCTTCTATCTTTTTCTCACAATTCCTCTACTCCTCAAGCTGGTCTTCTCCTAGGAAGGATGCCTTTGCAAGAGGAAGTCACTATTTTTCTCACCACCTTGCTGCAAGAGCCAAGTCTCTTTGTGGTTTAAGGGTTATGATGCCAATTGCACTGGAGAAAGTGGCAAGAGACAAAAGAAATAACAAAGAAGATGTCATACATGTCCCACAATCTTACAAAATTTTTACTTTCAAAATCTGCACTTCCAAAGAAGGATTCCCATCCGGGGTCTTTAGACCAGGACCATGGATAAATTCTTATAAGATTCTATAGTTCTCCAGAGAAAAATTTTAATTCATGTTTTCATTTTGGTCAAGTTAAAGGGGAAGAAGCCACAGTGGGGCTGAGAGTGCTCAAAGAAAATGGGGAAGATATTTCCTTGGACCTTTCCTTACGTGCAACTGGTCACAGGCTAGGAAAGCCAATATCTGGCATCCTTAGCTTCTATGATAGAAGACAAGCTCTGCCAGCTTGAATGGAAGAGAGGAGGGTGGCTCACAGTAAGTATGTTGTTTATTTGTATTGCTGTCAACATGTTCTGTGAAACCAGCAGTTCAGCAGTATAATGAGGACAGAAAACTGTGAAAGAAGTTGAGTTGTCATCTAGGACATGTTCCCATAGGCAAGACCAGCTCAAAACGCTGAGCATATGTGCAATAAAGCAGCATTTCTTCTCCTTTCCCTGCCTTCCCCACCCCCCAACAGCCACAGACCCACCTTTTGTAGCATATAAGACCCCAGCATGCTATACAGTCCAAGTTTGTGCCTCAATTACTTTAAAGAAACACGGTTACTGCTTCCTTCCTCCTGACTTTCCTGAGGGCTCTTAGCTTAATTTCCTGGCCTCTTTGTTGAAGTTAATCACTAAACACACACACATGAACCTGCCTCACATCTGGCTTCCAATTGCTGTTAAGGTATTTCTTCCTGAGGACTTCATATACAGCCCATCCCAGAGAAACTGCATTTCACTCTAGGATAGGATTGTATAGGAGAGAGAGCATAAACTTTGGAGTCAGAGAAAAATGTGTTAAAATCCCAGTACCAATATTCTAGACATTAATATAAAGAAATGTTAAGAGTAACTTAATGACAATAAATCTAACAACAACTTAGATAAAATGGACAAGTTATATGAAAGACATATAACAAAAACTGACTAAAGAAGAAATAGAAAACCTAAAGAGTCCTATATCTATTAAAGAGATTGAATTGATAATAATAACAACAATAATAATAATGTCCCACTAAAAATATCAGGAAGAAATAATACCAATACTCCATAAACTCTTTAATAAAATAAGAAGAAAAGCATGCTTCCCAAGTCACTTTATCTGGACAGCATTACCCTGACACCAAAACCGAAGACATTACAAGAAAAGAAAATTATAGGCTATCCCTCATAAAAAAGTCATATAAACTGTTAACAATTTATTAGTAAATTGCATACAACAACATATAAAAAAAGAGGGTAATAAACCATGGTCAATGGAATTTATACCAGAAATGTACGGTTGGTGTAACATTAAAAAATCAATTACTATATTTCATCGTATTAACAGAATAAAGAAATGCCATACATCATATAAACAGATGTAGAAACTGCATATGCCAAAATCCAATACCTATTTATGATTAAAAAATAAAACCTCCCAGTGAAGTAGAAATAAAAGGGAAATGCCTTAATCTGATAAAGCGTACCTATGAAAAATTTATAGTTAACACCATACTTAATAGTGAAACATTGAGTGCTTTTTTTTCTCACATCTGAAACATTGCAAGTATATCCATTCTCATCACCCCTATTCAACACTGTACTGGAGATCTTAACTAGTGCAATAAAGAAAATAAATAAATAAATAAATAAATAAATAAATAAATAAAAATAAGCATACAGATTATTATAAAAATAAGTAAAAGTGTCTTTATTTGCAGAGAACATGGTCAGGTACTTAAAAAATCCTGAGAAATTTGTAGAAAATCCACATATGTCTCCAAAAAAATGTATACACAAGTGAACATAATGGCTATTTTCATAATGGCCCAAAACTGAAAAAATATAAATATCCATTAACAGGATGGATAAACAAATACTCAACAATAAAAAAAAAAATAGTTAACTGATACATACAAAAACAAGGATAAAAACTTAAAAACAGTATATTGATTGAAAAGAAAGTATACAAAAGAATATAGTATATGACTTCACTTTTGCAAAATAAGAAAGACAAATCTAACCAATGGTGAAGAAAGCAGGTACATGGGAATGAAATGAGAATTGAGTGGAAGAAAACCTTTTGGAGCATGGAAATGTTCCACATCTTGATTGTGGTGGTAGTCACATGGGTGCATACATTTGTCACAACTCATCATACATACATTTTAAATGTGTGCATTTTATTGTTTACAAATTATACGTCAATAACGCTGAGCTTTGAAAATATTCTGTCCTCCTCATTTACAGAGTGGCCTAGGCCAGCTGATTTCTCCCTTGGAGCCTCAATTTCATAAAATGGCAATGATATTTACTTTGCAAATTTACAGTGACAATCTCTGTAAGTAGCATGGTCATTTAAGCATGGTACTTGGGACAGAGCAAGCATTTAATAAAAATTAACTTATTATTAAGTTATACCTGAAGATTCAAAGAGATGTGTCTGCAATGGTAGAATTACAGATATGATAAAAAAATGTGGAAGACACTGTAAGGCAGGAACTCTTGATTAGTGCTCCTCAAAACGGCAGTTTTTCCTAAGTCTCCAAGCTAACCCTGGGTCTGGAAATTATATCATCTTATAATTTAAAGCAACTTTATTTCATTTGACTCCCGAAGCCACCTTTTCAAGTAGCTAGATCCTGAACCATATTACTCTTCAGAGTGCAGAGAAGTAAAGGGACTTGTCCAAGGTCACACAGCTCAACCAAGCCTAAAACCCAGTGACTGAATATATTATTCAGAGAAGGTTGAGCAGGAGAATGGGAGAAAGACTTTTGTTTTTGCAGAACATCAGACCAATTACACTATTTGAAACACTTTACTTCAGAGATGAAATGCCATGGCCCAAGGTCATAAAGAAAATCAGTGGCAGAATGAGCCATCTTCTGAATCTCAGCCTGGGATGCTCTTCCAGCGTCCCCTGAACCCCTCTCTCCCTTGGAAATGGTGATGGACCTGGAATTTGCTCTTGACCTCCAACAGGGCTTAGCAGCACACCATGCTCTCCTCCCATGTGTTTTTTCCTTGTCTTTTCTGGCAGTGTGGTGATCTGTCTGTCCTGCGTATTCCTGCCAAGGACAAACAGCTAGGGATGATAAAGGTCAGTGGCCTGTCAGCCCAGCTGTTCGGGCTGGGGAGAATGCCCCACTCACAGCTGCCAGGGAGCAGGAGGGGCAAAGTAATTAATTTCTATGCATATCATTGCCAGGATCACTTACCGATCCAGGGAGGGAGATTAGAGATGTCACCCTGTAAATTGAGTCAGAGCCTTCACCTTGGTGCTCTGCTGGCAGTTTTACACGGCGCCTGACACAGTAACAAACGCAGGGCACAAAAAGGCAGCAACTCCCCTGGGTGATGGATGGGGGGAATTGGCCCAATAAATTGTTCCCTGTAAAAAGCCATGTTTCCCTCATTAAAAGGCAGTGAATTCTCTATTGCTTTTCATTAGCTCTGCCCTTCCTAGACATGAGGTGTAATTGGCAGTGTGGTTACAGGAGGTGGGCCCTGAGGTAAGGAAAACAAAGAAGCTGAAAAGAGATTCTTATTTATTAAAGTGGAGGTGGCAGGCAGATGCTTAATATGTTTTTGGCGTGGGGGCGTGGAGGTGGGAGAGAGGTGGGACCCTCTGAGGGTTGCTCCAAGGGCATTCCAGCCAGGAGAGAAAAGAGATGGCCAGACTCAGAGAAGAAGGTGGACAGCAGGTGGGCAGAGGCTACTCATGGTTGGCCCTTCCCCCCAGGCAGCCATGAGAGCTGGACTGAGGTCAAAAGACCTGGGTTATAATCTGTTCCTTTCATGCTTCATTGTAATATTTGCATTGTCCCAGATTTGGCCACTGGGAGCCTTTAAGTTCCTGTGTCTTCTCACTTGTCTCCTTCATTCTTGGGATTCTCCCTTATCTTTGCACTCCAGGTTTATCTTATACAGCTTACTTTTTCCATAGCCAGCCCAGCTTCCCTTTGGTGGGTAGAAAAGCAAAACTATTCCCCCACATTGAAAAGAGAGGTGTACACTTCAAGGGCGTAACAGGGCTGAAGTCAAAGTCATGAAGAATTTTATTTTTTGCACAGAGTGAGCTTTGGGTGCTATGATCTTACATCTTGTGGGAGAAGTAGGAGGCGTCCTCATTTCACCTCAAGTCTAGGAAAAGGCTTTCCAAGGAGGGCACCTGGAGAAGATTGTGTGTCCCCACTGGGCACTTGTATATCTGGGCCATGTCTTCTTTATCCAATCATCTGTTGAAGGACACTTCAATTGTTTCCGTGCCTTGGCCATCGTGAACAATGGAATACTACTCAGCCATAAGAAAAGATGAAATGCTGCCATTTGCGACAATGTGAATGGATTTTGAGAACATTCGGCTAAGCAAAATACATCAGAGAGAGAAAGTCAACGACCACATGATTTCATTCATATGTAGGATATAAACTGAAAGCAACAAATGAACAAACAAGAAAAACAAACAAAATTCATAAGACGGGAAGAGGGTCATAAATGGTAAATGGGGTCAAATATATGGTGATGGAAGAAGATTTGACTTTGGGTGGTGGGCATGCAGTACAATAGACAGATGATGTATCATAGAATTGTATGCTTGAAACCTATATAATTTTATTAACCAAGGTCACCCCAATAACCTTAATTTTTACAAAAGCTCTGACTCCCAGCCTGAGGTAATGGAGGTGAGGCACCCACCTGTGAGCACTGCAGACCACTGGGGCAAGGTGAGCCCAGCAGACAGTTGGACTATGGGGATCTAGTGCCACAGGGGTATACATAGCCTGCCTCACCCCCTGAGTAAATGCATCACCCCACACAGGAAGTTTAGTCAAGGGTTCCCCATGGGAACCTTCAAATGTCCCCCCTGAGAAGAAGAATCTGTTCAGAACACTGGCCAATACAGAGAAAGCCGATATGAAACATCAGTTTCTAGAGGGAGGAATCAAAGCCTGGCTATGGAAGACCTCCCCTGCCCCTCTTCAACATTTAGGGATTAGGAAGTGCCTCTGGGGCCCAGGGGTGGGGGGCAGGAGGAGAAACAGCGAAACTGACTATAACCCACCTACTCCCAGTCCCCACCAATCCAGGCTTGCAGAGCAGCATGGGCTGTGAGAGGGAGAAAGATTTAGAGTATTTAAACATTATTTTATCAGACATTTTAATGAATAATATGAGATTATTCTTCTGATTGGATGGGACCTGAAGACCTTTTATTAACTGAGAACCAGCAGGTCAGCTCTGGATTTCTGAGATAACAGGGTGAAGGTGGAGTGAAGAACGTATTTCCTAATGTTACCACAGTGAGTTAGTTTCCAGGGGCTGCTGTAACAAGTATCACACCCTGGGTGACTTAGGACAGAGATTTATTGTCTCACAGTTCTGGAGGCTGGAAGTCCAAACTCAAGGTGTCAGCTTGGCCACGCTCCCTTTGAAGATGCTAGGGAAGGATCTGTTTCAGGCGTCTCCCAGCTTCTGGTAGCCACAGGAGTTCTTTGGCATATAGGTGACCATCTTCCCCCTGTGTATCTTCACTCCATCCTCCCGCTGTGTGTGTCTGTCTTCTCTGTGTCCAAATTTACCCTTGATCCTCTGCAAAGACCTTATTTCTAAATAAGCTCACATTCACTAGTTAGGACTTCAAGATCTTCTCAGGGGGCACAATTCAACTCATCACGCCTACTATTACTGCTCATTTGAGAAATTCTTCCTTCCCGAGCACCCACTACGGTCAAATGCCGTGCTGAGCACTGGGGATGCTACATGCATGAGCTGGAGAGACCCACAGCTGTGAGGAGCACAGGAGAGCAGTTGGCCGCACAGACAGAGAAGATCTCCCTGCACTCGGGGGGCGGGGGGGCATCTTACTGGAGGAAGTTACTCAAGTTGAGTCTTAAATTTCAACTTGGCAGTAGCTTGGCAGAAATGTGGGGTGGGTACATCAAGTGGGAGGGGGTTAGGTGATCAACTTTCCTGGTTTGCCCGGGACGGAGGGTTGGTTCCTAAGATATGGAACTTCCGGTGCTAAAACTGAGAAAGTCCCAAGCAAACTGGGAAGAGTTGGTCACCCTAGACAGGGGAGACATGTGACTTCAGCAAGCAGAGACAGTTGATCAGATAGAGTAAAATCAAAAGTGAGAAGCAGTAAAACTCTTGCAAAGACTGTCTGAGCTGGTAGAGAGGGGAAAGGGCACTGTTAGCTGGGGTGTCATGGGAGGGCTTTGAGGGGGAGGGGAAGTTTAAGCTGGGCCTTTGAGGATGGGAGGGATGGATAAAGGAGAGAGAGGCTTTCCAAGTGGAAGGAGCAATATGCACAGGAGTCACACCTGTAGGGGCTTCAGATGAAAGAGGAGGTATAGTTCCTGCCTCTGGAGCTTAGAACCTTGAGGAAGGGAGAAAGAATTATGCCCATGTGCAGAGAAGCTAGTAGAAAGACAGATAGTCAAGCCAGGCCAGCCAGCAGGGTCCCCAGGAAGCCAGCCATCCACAGGAAAATGCTGGAAATAGCAGTTAACTGAGGAGAGTGGTTCAAACCCTCCCAGATGACTCCTGAGAAAAGCTCTGCTATGTTCCTGGAGAATACTAGAAGCCATGTTCCAGGATTCTGATGAGGCTGGGCTTCCAAGGGCTAAGTACTCCTCAGCAACTGAGGAAGGCTGTGTTCTTTCCTTCCTCCCTGTTGATTCCATTCATCCTTCCTTCCATCCACCCAGTAGTTACTAAGTACCCATTCCATTCCAGTCCAGGCACTGGGGCCATGAGCACACCAGTGAGTGAAAAGAGAAAAAAGGCCTCTACCCTCATGGAAGCTTCAGAGGGTGGAGATGGATATTAAATGATCAGAAAAATAAAGAAGTCACAACCAGGACGAATGTTATGAAGACAAGAGCCAAGGGTCTTAGGGGCTGGGGTTGCCAGTTCACCAAAACTCCCCAGCATGATACAGAAAAGAAGCTCGATCAATGAAAAATATCAAAGAATGAATCTGAGAACTGGTGAGCAGTTAGGAGAAGGTGAAGGGTGGTAAAATCGCTTGTCTTGCCTGTTCAGGAAAAGTTTAAGCAGGCCCAACCTGAAGACTCTTGAGGCAGAATAACCCATAATTCATCAGATTTTTTCCTAATCAATTCGACCTGTTCCCACATGGCTATGCAGACAATAGGGAGAGCCCAAGAAATTGGATCAAAGTCCATTTCCCCATAGAAAAGAGCATGCATGGCTCTCTCTACCAACATACCCCCTGAAGTTCTACTTCTCTTTTTCCTCTTCTTCCTCCTCCTCAAAGAGGCTCAGGGAGGACCAGTCCAGATCCCTGGCACTCCACACGTTGTTGTCCTCAGAAGAAATACTGGCAAAACAGAAGCCCTAAGCTTAAATAGCATGGAGTGTCCAATAATTAATTTGATTTTTATACCCATTGTTTATTTAATACAACTTTAGAACTCCATTACAAAGGCTGAAACGCACAGCATAGCATGAAAATGAGCTGGAAGCTTTCCAAGCGGATGCCAGGAATTAGCAAATCAGTCAGAGATGTACAGGGTGGCGCCAAGTAAGATGTAATCAAGAAGCCACACTTCTGATGTTTCGCCAGCAAGGCCACTGCTTAAAAACGTTCACTTTCCTGATCCTTGGGCTACAGAATGGCCGGGGCCACCTAACCAGCCAGAGTGGAGTCAACTTAAAGATCTCCAAGGAAACTGTGCTGGCATCCCTGAGCCACTGTCAGGGGGCAGGCTCTGAGCTGCTCCCCTGGGATGGCTAATTTTATGTGCAAACTTGAGTGGGTCATTGGTGCCCAGATATCTGGTTAAACATTTTCTGTGTGTGTCTGTGAGAGTGTTTCCAGAAGAGATTCACATTTGAGTCAGTAGACTGAGTAAGGCAGACAGCCCTCCACAGTGTGGGCGGGCCTCCTTCAGTGTGTTGAGAGCCCTAATAGAACGCAATGGTGGTGGGAGAACACACTCACTCTGGCTCTGCCTGATTGAGCTGGAACAACAGTCTTCTCCAACTCTCAGTCCTTCTGATTCTCAGGCCCTGACTCAGACTGGAATCTGCATCATTGGTTCTTCATCTCTCAGGCCTTCCAACTAAACCACTGGCTTTCCCGGGTCTCCAGCTGGCAGATGGCAGGTCATCAGACTTGGCCTCCATAATCACATAAGCCAAATCCTTATAATCAATCCCTTTCTATTGATTCTGTTTCTCTGGGGAACCCTGGAAAACACACCTCCACCCAGATGCTGCTGCTATTTAAAAGAAGGACCTTGAAAAGCCCCACTGGGCCTGGCCTCTGCTTCTCCAAAGGTCAATTGGGAGCTCTGGGCATGAGACAGAGCCACCTTTGTTACCAAGGGCTTGGTGGCTGTACCTTAATGTGTGTACCTTGGTGCCTACACCCAGCCCATTGTCTGTTACTCTCTTGCCCATTTGGTTTCTGTATATTCCCTGGATTTGACCATCCTCTGATCTTCTTGACCTTCACTTTCTCAGGTGAACCCTAAACATAGCTCTTGTCTACCTCTTGCTTGGCTCTAGGACTTCCTGGCAGCCTGACCAAAGACCCAGGCCTTAATTTCATCCTATTCAGTCCCCATCTGATATCCAATCACCATCTATGGCTCTTTGACCCTTGATGCCTCCTGGCATCTCAGACATGTAGGTTTAGGACCTGATTAGTCTGACTCACTAACCACTCAACCTGGTTCAAAGCCCATACACCCCCTTCGCTGCCAACCTCAGCTTCTCCCCAGTCCCGCCTCACCCCCAGCTTGATATCATATACTGGGCTTTCAGCCTTTTCCTACTTCATTCTTTCTTGGCTCCTTATCTGCTTTTACTACCTGCTGCCTCTCTGACCTGCTGCGTTCAGGATCTTCCAAGAGCAGTCACATCTTCCTTGATCCTCTAGCTGGGCCACCTGACAACACCCCTCCCTTCCCTGCTGTCTTCAGTCAGAGATGCATTAACTAAGGTGTCCAGACACTGAGAAGTTCCTGGCCCAGGTTAGCCTGACTGTTGGCCTCCTGTGACCTTGTGGTGCTGAACCTTCTTCCCGAATCTGAGCCCCATGTGGTACCCCACTTCTGGTAACTGGGCCTCTTTTGTGCTCCCAAGTCTCAATCCTAATAAAGAGTGACACCTTAGCTTTTCTAGTCCTTGGGAACTGCATTAGTTCTATCAGCCCCACTCCGGGACCTGGACCCAACCTAAGCACCCAGGGACATGCCCTCAG
This sequence comes from Furipterus horrens, assembly GCF_987537825.1. Lineage (NCBI taxonomy): Eukaryota > Metazoa > Chordata > Mammalia > Chiroptera > Furipteridae > Furipterus > Furipterus horrens. Next base: position 18,624,800 of record NW_028327178.1, on the reverse strand, counting down.
CCAACAGGTCTTCCGGAGGTCCATGTCACTTGCTGCATTTCCTGTTGCTTAGCTCCAAGGAAAGCCAGAGCCAGCATTCTAACCCCTCCTGCTGGGTGGTCCTAGGGAAGACTGGCTTTAATATGTACTCTTGATGCTTCCTTCTTCCTATTGGCTGCAACTGGTGTCAATCCCCAACCCCAAGCCTCTCCCCAGAGAGCTGTTTGCTTCAATGTCTCCAGACTCTGCTCAGTCTAGACAATCATCTGGGCAGTAATATTTAGCCAAAGTCTTTCCTAATGACTGATGTTTATACTATCAATTAATAAGGGCATAGTGTTGAACTACACTGGTGGAAAATGTCATAGCAAATACTTGGTTAATTGATTTTTCCACCTGTACTACAATTAGAGCACATTAGAAGGCCACATGTTATCCAAGCCCAGCTCATGTGTTAAGGACTCTGATTGTAAAAGAGTTAAAAGGAGATGCCAGTGTGGGTGGGATCAGACAGATATGGGTTTAGAGATCTTTTGGGCAGTCACTTTCAATTGCTGTGCCATCAAATACAGGGTGCTTACTCTATATTTTTTTCACACCTAGAATAGGAATAATGGTATTGGCTCATACGAGGATGTGCAATTAAAGGAATTTTTATACAAATTTAATTATGTATTAATTAATCAATCATTTAAACATTTATTGAGTACCTTCTATGTCTCAGGCAAGGTATTGGGCACTAGGAATATAAAGGTGAATAAGATACAATTGCTCAAAGAATTTTCAATGCAGAGGGGATGACAGACACTAAACAGAGAGTCCTTTGTGTCCAGTGTGATGAGCAACAGGAGTGAGAGAGCGGGGAACAGAGATGGGACAGGAAGGCTTCCTGGAGATGAGGGTGATGAGCCAAAAGAATCAATGTGTCTTAGTCAGACAAGTGGGAATAGAATATCTTTCCAGATGGAAGGAGCAGCATGAACAGAGGCATGTGGTAGAGGCATAATTTTGGGAGTGAGTGTGTGTGTGTGTGTGTGTGTATATGTGTGTATGTGTTTATTCAAGGACATGGGAGAATTACTTAGAAACTGATGAGAGTTCTTAGAGCACAAGTTTAAAGGCAGAAAATAACACAAGATCAGCCTAGAGATCTGTAGAAGCCTAAATCCCATATTAAGAAGCTGGGGATTTGCCCTGGCTGGTGTGGCTCAGTTGGCTGGAGCACAGTCCCATAAGCAAAGGGTTGCAGGTTCAATTCCTGGTCAGGGCACATGCCTGGGTTGCAGATTTAATCCCCAGTCCAGGTGAGTACACACCCTGGGAGGCAGCCAATCAATGTTTCTCTCTCTCCCTTCCTCTCTCTCTAAAAACAATGAAAAAATGTTCTCAAGTGAGGATAAAAAAGGAAGAAAGAAACTAGAGATTTATTTACACACAGGAAAGGAGAAATCACTTAATATTTTAAGCAGAGGAGCAATGTGGTCAGATTTGGTTCTAGAAAGCTCACCAGGCCTAGAGAATAGAGGAATAAGTTAAGAAGAGCAAGCCTAAGAGCAGGAAGACTAGTGAAGTGGAGCCAGAAGACTAGTCTAAGTGTTTAGTTAGCGGGGATCTCAAAGAAAGGCCAGGAGGCCCTGATCTAGGTAAGGGTCTGAGGACCTGATGTAGGTCAGATGATAACATGGAAAGACAAAAGGATGGAAAATACAGGGAGGAGCACAGGAGTCATTTGAGACAAAGTGACAAAATTAACTTTACTGGAACTTGAGTACCAGAGCAGAGAAAATCTTTAATGCAGCAAGAGAAAAAAGAGAAATATTAGCTTCAAAGAACAAAAGTAAGACTTAACAGCCAACTTCTCGACAGAGACCACAGAAACTGGAAGGCAGGGAATCATACATTCAATGTCCTACAGAAAACAACTGCCAACATCAAATTCCTTCAAAGCAAATACGGAAAGGTTTTCTGCTTCCTGGTGAGATGCAGTAGCTTGAGGCAGACCAGCATTCCTGCCGAGAACAAGTAGCTTGGCCAGATAAATGGAGAAATCACTCATTTGAAGACATTGGAGATCTGCTGAGGAAATGAGAACTGGAGGGGCTGAAATTCTGGATAGGAAGGAAATTTAGAGAGATGAGCTGACTTCAGCAGCCAGCAGAGACTGAGAATGAGACTTTGCACCAATGAAAGGCTACTGCTGGGGACCAGAAATACCAGCAGAGCCCTGCCTGGTGTGGCTCAATTGTTCGGAGCATTGTTCTGTAACCTGAAAGGTCATGAGTTCAGTTCCCAGATAGGGCAAATGTCTAGGTTGTGGGTTCGGTCCAATCATTGTTTCTCTCTCACATCAATGTTTCTCTCCCTCTCTCTAAAATCAGTAAGTATGTCCTCAGGTGAGGATTAAAAAACAAAGAAAGAAAAAGAAATACCAGCAGAGCTTTGGTGGAAATTTGGGGGCTCCTGATCTCATGGCCTGTTTTTCTATCAGGTAAACCCCCCTAACCAAAACTCCCTACTGCACTGGCTCTGCAGGGCAGATGGAGTGCAGCCTTGGCTTCCTCATTCTTATAATGATGCCATTCTGGATGCTGTTGAATGCTTCCATATCCTGCAGCCCAGGTAAGGTGGGGCTGGATTATGCCCTACGTCCTGACAGGCTTCCTTTCTCTAGAGCTCAGATGGGGGGTATTATTCTTGGATAGCATACTTAAAGGTCACAGAGCTATTCTGATTGAATAAGAGGGTAAAGGCTGTGATCAGGGCTAAAAGCGCAGAAGAGTTGAATGCAGAAATAGGCCATTTAGGTGCCAGGTCTTAAAGGCCATGATTATGGCAGATCCAGAGATCTGAAGCCCTACTTCTTATTCCTAAACATCATGGGTTTCCTCATAGGCGTGAGAGTTTCCACTCTGATTCTTTGCTGAGAATTCTGCCCTTCCTGCCTATAATATCCTTCCAAACTACTCCACCACCCTCTTGCTACCCATCATTTCCCCTACAGGCCCTGCCATCACCATGAGGCCATCAACATCCTACACAGAGCCCTCTCTCCTAAGCATCACTTAACATTGGTCACAAGCCCCTGCTACGACTGATACTAAACCCTCCATGACCAGCTCCCAACTACTCTACCAGACTATAAGCTTTTTGAGGGAAGGAACCAGCCCAATGCAGGGCTCTGCACATAATACATGGCACATGATACCTTGAGTGACAAGGGAGATAATGACCGCAGTATTCTCAAGACATAAAGTATCTCAGTCACCAAGGTCAAAGCAATCCTAGCCCCTTAGTTGTTGAAGGTAAAGGTCTTATCTTCTCTTTCATCTACCTATTACCAACTGCCTCACTCCCTAGAGCCTGCCAACAGAAAGTAAATAATGAATGAATGAATGAAGTCACTTTTTCCAGGCATCTTTATCAATGATCTGTTTAGTTATTTTTCCCCTCCTTCTTTTCTTTTCCCTCCTTCCTTCCCTCCTTCCTTCCTTCCCTCCTTCCTCCCTCCCTCTCCCCCTCTCCCTCCTCCTTCTTCTTTTTTTTTATCTCTCTCTCCCCCGCCACCTCTCTCTCATTTCTCTTTAAAAAACCAGCCTCAGAGAATACCTGAAGCTTGATCTTAACTTTTGGGTTGGGATTCTCTTTAAAAATCTAGTGAAAGATACAAACACTCTCTTTAACAAATAGACCTCCCATATACCAAAAAGTTTGTACCAAATTTTTGAAGGCTCATAGAACACTCTCACCCCCAAAATATATCACTTATGCAGTGACTCTTCTAATACTTTATGTCTTACTGAGTGGAGTGGGGACTGTCATCAAGAATTGGCTCTGATCCATGAGGGTACCTGAGCCCATAGACACTCCCCTCCAAGGAGCATTCAGAAGGATATGATCATTTGCCGCCATTCAGGTACCACATGTGATTTGTGAATTGACCAGACATTTATTATTTTGGACAAGTCACTGGACTTCAGGTTGCAAATTGCAAAGGTAGGAAAATAATTAGATGGTCAAGGAATTTCCACTTGATTCCATGATAATTAATTCAAGTCAATAAGATCAATGCCATATCTTTTGTTCACTCCAGAGAAACCCCAACATTGGGCTCATCCCCTCTCCAGCTGTAGGATCTTTGTGGCTCAGGACCTGGCAGACCCACCTCCTTGTTATAGTGGGCTGCATAATGGCCCCCCAAACATCCAGGCTTTCATCTCTGGAACCTGTAAATGTTACCTTATATGGCAAAATGGACTTTGCAGGTATGGTTAAGAGTGATTACCTCAAACTTAGTAGCATCAAACAACACAGATGTATTTTGTAATAGTTCTATAGGTCAGAAGATCAGCATGGGTCTTCCTGGGAAAGATCAAGGCACTGGCAGGGCTGAATTCTTTCTGAAGTTTCTAGGGGAGATGTTTCCTTATCTTTTCCAGCTTACCTTCCAGCTTCGAAAAGCCATCTGCTTTCCTTGGCTCTGGGTTCCATCCTTTAAAGTCAGCAATATTGGGCTGAGTCTTTCTCATGCTCTCATCTCTTTGATTCTCCCTTCCAATTTCCTCTTCTACTTTTAAAGATTCTTATGATTACACTGGGCCCAACGGGATAAATGCAGGCTCATCTCCCAATATTAAGGTCAGCTGATTAGCCGATTCATTCCCCTTTGCCACGTAACCTAACACAGTCACAGGCTCTAGGAATTAGAACACAGATATCCAGAGAAGGAGATGGTAAGAATATTCCAGGTATGATGAGAAAGCATAAGCCAATGTCTGGAAGAAGAATGCATGATGCAGGTGTGAAAGACAATGAGGGGACTCGTGAGCAAATAGTCTAAGGTTCCAGAAGGAGACTTGTGTGAATAAGGCTAAAGAGGTTGTTTGGAGCCAGATGGTGGGCAAACACCTTTGGATACCAGATGGCGAAGCGTTTTGTTGTAGAGACAAGAGGGAGCGGGAGTTGCCTTAATGAAATTGTGTTCTACAGTTACTGGCTCTGGTGAAAGGCAGGACCGCAGAGAGCTTTTGGCATTTGTTTCTTTGGCCTTATTTCCATCATGGCCCTGGGAAGTGAAGGAGTGACCCTGGGCATAACACAGTCATCTGTAGGATAGATATAAATCTAATAGGACCAAAACAGCAAGACACTGAAAACCAAGAGAAAAGTGGGAAAGGAGGAGGCAGAGAGAGGGTGGTGAACAGGGCAGAGTTTAACCCATTCATAACATGCTCCCCCCTTTTAATTCCCATTGAATAGGCCTGATTCTGTTTTGATAGAAAACATGCCCAGCGCATGGTTCAGAAGGCTATAGAATTGAGAGCTATTAAATACTAAAAAGACAAGGTGAGAAACAATTTGCAAAATCTCCTCTTTTTATAGACTGCAGCGATTGAGAAAAATTGAGTAAATTCCCCAGCTGCCTCAACTGCAGTCTGTTTCAAGATTCCATCAATTTTTTACGGTACAATCAATATTTATGAATCCCCAAAGAAATGTAGCAAAGAGAAACCCAGCACAACATTTTCTCAGTGGTTTGCAGAGATGTAACAGGGGGACCTAAATAACTTTTAAAATAATCTCAATGACAATCAAAGACTCTTCCATAGCCAATATGGTTTAATGTTGGTGTTTATATTAGCACTGTTCTGCCTACCGTGGGGGTGGGGAAGGGAAAACACTTGGAGTTTAATCTGTCCAAAAGATGACACTTGGCTATAATAAGTATGCTGTAATATGGTACTTAAAAATTCAAAGGAAGTGCTATATTAAAAAGTCCCTGGATTTTTTTTTTTATATGCATTAAAATATCCTCCATCGGTAAAGCAATGGATTTTTCAGTCAGCTGGAAAAAAAAAGATTTCTGGGGGAAAAAAAAAACAGACAAACAAATCCGCATTGCTTTAATGGCTACTTTAGGTTTAATATCTAAACTTATTTAAATAACTCTGAGCCCTCCTGCTGAGAAATATTGAAACTAATGGATTCTTTTGTGCGTAATCTCCATTTAAATGTAGAGTTTAATTTCCCTTTTGGCTAAACCTGTGTGAAACTAGTCTTGAAATGTCCCTCTTAAAAAAAGAAAACCCCATATAGATTATTTAGGGGGATTCCTTTATTTTATTTAAAATTGGTTTTGGGCATTAAAACTAAATAGCCAGCCAACAGTGAGCCCACAGACACCCTAAGTTTATACTTGGAGCCAGAGGTTGGAGCTGGGGACCTGCGGGTATCCACAGATGCAGATGTCCAGGTGTGTGATCAGGGCACCTGGGCCTTGCCCAGATAGGGCACCAGCTGTGAGGTATGCCTGCCAGGGTACCTGGCAGACCTCACCCTCCACCCCCAACACTGTCCCCATCCTTCCCATAATGATGACATTGAAATTCCAATACTGGAGCTTCATCTCAGAGGCTTATAGCTTTGACTTCTGTTCCATGCAAATTGTCTTAGGCAGGGTCATACCTCCCTGTGTGGCCAAGGACCATTTTTTGTGCATAAATATGCATAGTCTTATGATGTCAGAATGGGAACAGAAATGTAGAAGTAGATTGATGCTGCCCTTTTATTCTGCAGATAATAAAAGCGAGGCCCAGAGAGGACTAAATCACTGGTCAATGGCAAAGGTGGGATAAGAGTTCAGGTGTCCTGGTGTCCAGGCCACGATGCTCCCTTTACCAGGGGTATATTCCACACCAACAGACTCTGAGCACCTGTGTCTTGTACATCTAGGTGTTAATTCATGTGCTTTTTCATCCTTGCCATATAACCAGGAATTTAAACTGCATATGTGAATATGCCTAAAACTAAGCACGTGGGTTAAAGTATAAAGTCTCTTATAATCATCCCAAACCGTACAGATATGAGAATATTAGGATTGTTGCCAAAGGGCTCCTTTAGCTGTCTTCTCTCAGTTGAATAGCTAAAATTCAGGTTATGAAGATACAATTTGTATATAACTCTTTTCATAATACCCCACTGCACAAAGCCTGCCGTGTCTGGATGTACCTATCTAATAAGCTTCTACACTGGCCAGGAGAATTCATGGGCAACAACAGTACATAATAATGATTTAAAATTGAGAGCGAGAATGAGGCGAAGGTCTTTAACACAATGTCTCTGTGACAGAGAAGAGCCCTGTGACAAAGAAAGGAGTTCTGGGTTCTGGTCCCAGTTCCTCCTCTTTATAGCTGTGGGAGCTGAGAAAGTCCTATATCCCCTCTGAGCATCACTTGCCCCAACTTTAAAATGAAGAGGATGATAATAATAACTTAGCAGACCAAAGGCAGGCCCCTGGATCAGATAGATGATTTGGCGGGATTCTTCAGGCTATTGGATTTGTCTCTACTACATTATAATGTGAGAGCAAGCTGAAGGATAGGATATTTGACGTCCAGTTTTAGTATGAGTATATATACACACACATGCACACATACACATGCACACACACACAGTCACACCAGCTGTGAAGTCAAGATCCATCTCACAGTCTTGCTTACATGAGGATCAAACAAATCACAGCCTAAAGTGGTCCTGCTATTATAAAGTTCTGTGCCTGTCTTCGTCTCTCAGCCTCTCCAAGACCACATGTATAACAGCCTAGTATGGCAAATGGCTTGGCAATGTGATTTGAGGAATCCCATGAATTCTATGCTCTAAAAACTTTAACCCCAGCAGCCTGTGTCATGATCATGATGTCCAGTTACTCCCATGAATAAGAACATGAAAACTTCAATTAAGATGCAGAAGTAGGCCTGACCAGTGTGGCTCAGTTGATTGGAGCATCATCCCATACAACAAAAGGTAGGGACTTCAATTTCTGGTCAGGACGCATACCTAGGTTGTGAGTTTGATCCCAGGTTTGGGAGCATATGGGAGGCAAGCAGTTGATGTTTCTCTTTCACACTGATGTTTCCCTCTGTCTCTGTCTCTCTCTCTCTCCCTCTCTAATCCATGAACATATATATATTTTTTAATTTTAATGCAGAACTAGTGCCCCAGGGGAGACAATGTTGTTATCAGCAATTAACACATTAGCTAGAATCAATTCTGTCACCCAATGGGGCCTTGAAGATTGCAGAATATGACACTAGAAGAGGGAAGAGGCATGGGAATGACCTCAGCTGCCACCTAGGAAGGGAAGGGCTGGTCTGGATGACAGCTGTGCTCTGTGGAAGCCTGAGCAGTGGGAAGGGTTCTCAGAGGATGGAAAAAGTTGCTTAGGTTAGAGAGCTCTGAGGGCTGGCACTGACCCCACCACTGCTCAGCAGCTGTGCGGTGCTCGGAGCTGTAAAGGCCTCTGAGAAACAGAAGGACTTGCTCCTGCTTTCAAGGAGCTCATAGACCAGACGCTACAGAATTCAGTAATAAATGAGAAGGACATGGAGACATAGGGCAGCATGGAGGCTTAAAAAATAGACCAGGCTGATTGGTCAAATGAAAGAGACTTCAGAGAAAAGGAGGTCGCTGGAAAAGCCCATCAGGGACTGGGCAGACAGAGGTGGGCAGAGGGAAAAGCAAGGGAACAATGGAGAAGACACAGAGCTCACTGGCATAGCCACAGAATGCCACACTAGTAACGGGACCTCATTAGAGACTCTAACATTTCATTCAATGGCCCAAACTACATGGTTGAACCCAGTGTTGAGTGGTGGGGCAATTCACTTGACCATGATGAGAGGGCACTACGAATTAGAGGGGGAAAGTGTGGCTCAGGGAAGGAGGAAGAATTGGGAACATCATTGCAATCTAGTACTCATGGCTTATTTCCCTTTAATATTATGCACTGCCTGAGGACCAGGGCTGTTGCTGCTCATCTCAGTAACCCAGCCCAGTGCTTAGCACAGAGGAGCTGTGTTGATTGCTGGACTGCATAACATGTGTGTTCAGCATAAATGGCCCAATTCTAGTGAAATGCAGGCAGAGCAAGACCGAGTTTTTATGTGTTTCAGAGCTTTCATGAAGCCAACTTACGATGGGCAAAAAGTAATCAAGGGCCTTGGCCCTTGAGAGAGGAAGTTGGGGTGGGGGAATGGTGGTGGGGGCAAGAACTGACCTAAGTGTATTTTAAGAAGATAACTTAAACTACGGCCTCTTCCCATTCTGTGTCCTTCTAGCTTTCTGGTGGTTTCTGCTTAAGCCTCTCATACAGGATGTTCCTGCTGCTTTCTATCTGTGAAAATTTGTCCACTGCAATATCCTACTGTAACTCATTCCCAGCTAGTTCTCTCAGATCCAAAATGATCTGTTTCCTTACTATATAGAACAGCCAGTTCACTCAATGCTACATGTCAAAAGAGCAATCTGATTAAACAGCGTTTATACATGACATCAAAATTACTTTATGCCTTGGCAGCTGTGTGTTTACCTTCTTACCACTCCACCTACCAGGCCACATGCACATCCATGCACACACACATATATCCATGCATACACATGCACATGGACTTGATTCCCTGCTTCCTTTACTTGGGTCAGCCATGTCTGACCTCTTGTAGGTAGACTTTCTTGTTTCTGCTTAGTTGTTAAAAGAGAAATATCACTTCCTATCTTATACTCTCAATGATCTCCTAGCTTTCCGCAGAAGGCAGGGCTGGAAATTGTCCAGGACAGGCTGAAGAAGGGGCTTTTGCTCACTATATACATGGTCATCTTCAAGGAAGGTGGCCTGCCAGACAGTTCTTTCTCACAAAATAGGGCGTTGGAAGAGCTCCTGCAGCACACCGTGTTGGCTAAATCACACTTGCTCCCCCAGCCATAGCACATCTGACTCAGATCCAGTGCACAGCCTGAAGCAATCACAAATGGCCCAGGCACCCAGGGGCCCCTCAGGTAACCCAGCTCATACTCCGACATGCAGGGGGACCTCGCGCTGAATGCTGCAAATGGGCCCACTCCAATCCCCTCTTTGGGAGACTTGAATAGTGGCTGAACAAAGAAGACAGGTCCCAGAATTGGTGGTTGTTTTCTTGAGGATACTGAACTCCTTTTTCACTCCTCTATAAAGTATAATACACATCTTAGTCTTAGAACAGCTGCATCTTGGGAGAACTTTATGGCTAATGAGAACATATCTTGAGCAACTCCACATTCCAGTGTGCCCTTCAACATACCTACAACACCAAAAGCATACATCTCTCCTCTGGTAGTACTCGGGAACTTGATGGTAAAGAGAAGCCGGGGGTGGGGGGGTCATGGAATGAGGCTTCTAGCCTAGACCTATGCCCACCTATAGGTGATTCCATAAATGCTTGTTTTATGCTTAAAAAAAAACCTTATTATATTGATGTCACTGACTAGCTTGCCATTGGTTCTTAATTACTTGCTGTTCAATAAATGTACCATTAGGTTAACTTAGATTGTGTTTTATGTGGTTACAATGCCAAACTCCTCTCTTTCATCTTCTGCCTTTCCAGTCTGTTGGCCACAGAGCCCAGTCATCACCAGTAACACAAAACACTCAGAGGGCACCCAGGATGAGGGTGAGCAGCTCTTAATCCTCAACGATCTGGCTCAGAGTTAGAATCCCTGCTGGTGACATTACTTTCCAATACATGGGGCCTGTGTTCACGCTGTAGGAATGTCTCTTAATTAAGAATCCTTTTTTTGTCTTATGCATAAATTAATCAAGGTAATTATTGTAGCATTATTATTATTACATTGTACTTATAGAGCACTTACCTCCAAGGTGCTCAAAGTAGTTTATAGATTTTTTTAAATCTAATGAACTCTAGTAGCCTCTAGGCAAGACGGAGAGCAGGGCGGGGATTATTAGAGCCACATCATAGTTGGAGAAAATGGGTCAGGCCAGAAGCAGGGGTGGCTGTGGCTTGCTGCAAAATAACTCACTCAGATTTGCTTATACATTCATGTACCTCTCTCTGCTGTCTGCAGAGGTGCGAGGGCAGGAGGAAGGCTGCCTTTGGGGTGTGATAGGAAGTGTTCCTTCTCTACAGAAGCTCTATTCAGCTAGCACCTTTGGAGCCCAGAGAGCTGCTCCAACAGGGTTTGGACTTAGAAAACAGACCAGAAATATGTTTTTCCTCTTCTTCTTCCCCTTTGTTAGCTTCCTTTAAGTCTAACCATATCCCTGACCCAGTTGCTACTTTGTGAAATAAAACAAAGGGTGTGGGGAGAGAGAAGGAAAACTTCCTAAGGACTTGTCATCAGCACCACTCTGACCCTGACATCATCACACTGTCATCATTTCAGGTATCTCCCTCTGATGCTCTAAGTTCCTCAGGGGCAGGAGAGCATGGGGATGGGCAGAGAGCAGGCACCACAGTGGTCTGGGGGAAATCCAAGTGCTGACGGAGATGGAGAGGGGGCAACAGGAGGCAGCAGCATTGTGTGAAAGCCTTGGGCTCAAAGTTCTTGTATTTAGTATTGATAATAATAGTAACAACAATAATATCAAGGTGGCAACCATATAGGTGTACTCCAGATACAGATAATAGACTTTCTCCGCTCTCACAAGATAGATGAGCTATGGTTGGCTATCAACATCCACACTGTTATAACTTAGCACTCTTAACGGTTACTCATCAGCATGTAAGCAAATCACGGTACTTGCAGTAGAAACAAGTGGTAACTGACAGCGAGCAAAGAAAGCCCAGTGATATGTTGGGTGACTTTGGAGTCTCTGCCTGCAGAAGACATTCATTTATTTCTTTAGGCAAACCCAATTCATAGCAACCCACATGTTCCCTCGACATAGAAAACCTCTTACCTTCTTCTCCCTCTATTCGTAGCATAGTCTAACTCATCCTTGAAGACCCAGATCAGACATCATTCAACCATTTCAAAATTATTTTTAACAATAATGCCTTTACCTTAAGGATCAGCACTACTCTGAGCACTGGGACAGAGCAGTAACAAAACAGATTTAAAAAAAAAAATCTTTGCCCTCAATGGGTGGGAAGCAGGGGAGGACAGATAATAAACAAATAGCAAAATATCTAGCAAGTTAGAAAGTCGTAAGTACCACAGATCAACATTAAAGCTGTGAAGAGATAATAAGGCATTCTGATAGCAGAGGTGCAATCTTAATGGCATGCTTAGACCTCTGAGCTAGGACTTAGATGGGAGAACAAACCATGCTGATTCGTGGGAGAAGAATATTTCAAATAGAGGGAACAGGAAGTGAAAGGCACTAAGACCAGACGTTGGTTGAACCCTGCAAGGAAAAAACAAGAAGCAGAGTGACTGTCAAAAAACAAACAAAAATAAGAAGCATGGGCAAGGATATGGTGAAATTGGAGCCCTTGTGCATTTTGGTAGGAAGGTGAAATGGAAAACAGTTTGATAATTCCTCAAAAAGTTAAACATAAAATTACCATATGACCTAGAAATTCACCTTCTAGGATACACCCAAGAAATTGAACGCAGAGACCTAAACAGATACCCGCATGACAATGTATATAGCAGCATGATTCACAATAACCAAAATGCAGAAACAACCCAAGTACCCATCAATAAATGAATGTACAAACCAAATGTAGTCTATTCATACAATGGAATATTATTTATCAGACCACAGCAAAGACTTTAGCTTGGACTCTAAAATGGAACTCATGTGGAAGAAGGAGTGGAGGTGGGAAATTACATGATCTGACCAATTTTTAATAGATTTCTATGTTAAAAATCAATAAAAAATAGAGCGAGGATGGAAGCAGAGAGATTAATGAAGAAGAGGCTACTGCAATATTATGGGCAAGATAGAACAATGGCCTGGTGGTGGTAGTGGAGGTGATAAGAAGAGGTCATGTTCTAGATGTAATTTTCAGGTAAAGATCAGTATAATTGCTGAGAAATGTGGGGTATGAAAGAAAGAGAAGAGTTAAGAATAATTCAAGAGTTTTTGACCTGAGCAAACTGGAAGGATGGTATTAGTTACCATTAATGGAATAAACAGGAAGATGGCAGGATTGGGGATTAGGAGATGGATACCTTGTATGAGATATTGAACATCTGAAATGCTTAGAAGACATCCAAGTAGAGATGTTCTAAAAGGTAGTTGAATGAATGAATCTTGAATTTGGAGAGCAGTTCATATTGGAGTTCAAGTTTTTAGAGTCCTCAGGACACATTGAAACTGAATGTGCTCCCTCGAGGAATGTAGATAGAGGCAGAGATTGTCAACTGAGCCCTGGAGGGCCCAAAGTCAAGTGGCTGAGGAGACAAGGAGGCTGAGAAGCAGCAATCCATACAGGAGGAGGAGAACAGGAGTGTAGGGTGCCCAGTGAAGGAAGTGTTTTTAGCAGAATGATCAGCTGGGTTGAATGCTACTGAGAGGTTGGATAAACAAGGACGAGAACTGGCTATTAGATCTAGAAACACAGTCATTTGACAAGAACAGTCTCAGTAGAGAAGAGAGACAAAAGCCTAAATGGGTAAATTCAAGTGAGAATTGAAGATGAGAAATCGGAGACAGCAAGTAGAGAGAAGGCTTCCGAAGAGTTTTGCCAAAAGAAGGAACAGAAAGAGGGTGACAGATGAAAGGGAAAGAGGAAGGGGTTGGTGGCTTAGTCTTCCTCATTCCTTCTGGCTAGTTTGGTGCCCTTCCATGTGTGTCTACCTCCCCAACAGGCAGGGGGCTCCTTGAGAACTGAAAGTGTAGCTCATGCATCTGATCCATGAATTCTAGCCACGTGTCTTATATATCATACCCCTCAGCCAATGTTTGCTAATCTGAACTGAGTAGACTTGAGCAGAGTCAAGTTGATTTACAGAGGAGTAAAAATTGGTGGTGGTGGTGGTGGGAGGGAATATTCAGTAGGTTGTGTGATTGGAATTCAAATAAGGTCAGATCTCTGGGACCTGCTTTAGATCTTGGAGGGGAGACTTTATGCCTGTAATAAACAAGATGTAGCTCTCAAAACCATTTTCCTTCATCTAAAACTCATCTCTCTGCCATGGTCAAGTGTAGGCCAGTATAGCATGTAATGCCAATGTGGCTACCAGGAATGCACTATGTGTCAACAGAATATAGCTCTGGCATAAATGCACATTGTCAAAGGCTCAATTCATTTGCCAAATTCAAGTCAATTGTCTTGAATTTGAATTAAAATCAATAACAGAAGGCTGTTGGTTCTATTTATTTCTTGACTTTCTGTCACTTGTATGGAGCTTTTTAGGATATTTTTGATCAAGAAGATCAATGTGCACATCCTTTCCCCTTATAGTAAAAAGTGAAAAGGGTATCATTCCTGCATAAAAAAAAAAATGAAAACTAGAATCTTACTTTCCTCTTAGCTAAGTAACAGCTGAACAGCTAACACTTAACTCTGTGCCAAGTACTACAGTAACGCCTTTTACACGTATTAACTCATTTAACCCTCTCAACACACTTATGAAATAGATTCTGTAACTGGCCCCATTTTCCAAATGAGAAAATTAAAGCACATAGAAGGCTCCAGCGTCCATACTTTGAACTCCAGCATGACACTGCCTCCTCTTTCTCTGCAAGAGTCTTAGGCTCTTAGGAAAAGGCAACGAAACCTGTCTTTACTTCCATTCGGTGTGTTGGTGTTCTCTATGTAAGAGCCCACTTTGCTGGAAGGAAAGAATCAGCTCTTGGTGATGCCTCATTTCCTGCCTCTCTGGGAAGGTGCTGCTCCATCATCAGGTTGTCATCCTTGTTGAGTGCCAACACCTGCTTGGTTATACCCAGCAAGATGAAATTTTTCTAAAGCAGCATAGGCTTCCCTGCCCTCTTTATAGAGTAAACTGATTATGAAGTCAGCTCTTTATTCTGTGGCACCTGGAAACAGATTCAGAGAACATGGAATGCCAAGCATGGGCTTTCCACATGAGGGCTCAGTAAATACTTGCACAACAATAGAGTCAGAACACCTTAGATTGTACTCAGCATAGTGTCGCACTTCCTCATAGTTGGCACCTTTGGCACTTCAATGTTCTTTGAAAGAAAGAATGAATAAATGAGTTCGTACTGAGCTGGAATGCACTAATTCCCTCAAAAGCTAAGAAAGTATTTAAGGCTGTTTGCCCCTCTCTTCATAACCCCATACATCTTTGAGCTCACGTCTACTGTCTAATTGTTCTGTCTCTTCCCTCCTTTGAGACTTCACCTTTTATGTTCTACTGTGGTCAGTGCCTACCTCTGGCAGCAACTTCACCAATTCTAATCTATTGATTATCCATAAGCAAGATAACCATCCTTCCTTCGGTGGTAAAAAAGTAAAAGGTACCTGGGCTCTGAGATAGGACAGAAGAGGCTCTGCCATTGATAAAGGGCTTGAATTTCTGTGTATCAGTAGGTGAAATCTACTTGGGCTGAGACTTATCACTGACTCATTCATGAATTCAATACAGACTTGATTCTAAACATTGGGGACCTCTGGGTAACTGGGTTTCAAAAAAGAATAAAACGTGACTCTAAAAGTAATATAGGTGCTGGACGAGTTTGTAAGAACAAGTTCTACCTGACATACTTGATATGACATGAATGGATTTTAAGAGGCCTGTCCAGTACAGGCCTTTGTCATATTGTCAGCTCTCGAGTCCACATGCAGAGAGGGAAAAAAGGATGATCATTTTTCAGCTCCAAAATTGTATTATATTAAAGTTTTTAGTCTGGGATTTCTTGAATGCTAATTACTTCCAAGGAGTAAATTGAATCTGCTTTGGGGTTTTATTCATTTGGCACATCAAGGCAGGACTGAGGCTCAATTAACATTTGTTAGTATTGACACTTCTAATCAAGGTACACTGTGTTACTTGGGCCAATGGTATGTGTCTCTTATAAAAGAATTGCTAACAAGGCCTTACCTCATTCAAGGATTGTCTTCCCAGGGTCTTTTAGCATAACCTACTGATGGTACATGTCCTTCAGCTGCTGAGGAAGCCGGTCTCTTTACCTTATAGTCAGTTGTCCTCTACTTAAATGCCTGCTGGCTCATTGTGACTGCTGTAGAGTCACACCCTGATGTCTAAATATATAAATGTGCAAAGACAGTTAACTAGGACTTATTTGTGCCTTGGGAATTAAAAAAAAAGTAATTAACTGATATTTTTAACGCATTTTCTCTTTACAGGATGATCTAGTTAAATGGTTCAGTTATAAGATCAGGGAATTTGGTACCTTTTGAAATAGCCCATCTTAAGTGGTTCCAAAGTTATCTTAATGGGCCGGTAGCTTGTGCTTTGTCACCTGGAGGAACTAAAGGAGAGGACAGAGTTGATATGAGGAGTGGAAGAGAAAGACCCAAGTGCACAGGGCACAAGTCACAGTGAACACCCACCACGATCAAGCCAGAAGTAACAAGTCACTCCCTGGGCTCAAGAATGGATGTAAGATATTATTTCGCATTTAGAAATTTTTTTCTTCCAATCACCAAAGCAATTAAAATACCAACATCTCAATATATACGAAACACAAATGTTTCTAATTTCTTTAGACATTAAGCTCCAAGTTATGACAGCAGGGGACCACAGCTCAGACTCTGCCCCTTCCTCCCACCCCCATGCAGGTATAGGAAATTAAGCAAGTCTCTCAACATCACTGGGCCCTGACTGCCTCATCCCGGAGGGTCATGGGCTGGACCAGAGTTCATCTCATCAGTTCCTCCCAACTCTAAGCTCCATGAGTCCAGGCTCTGTGCTTAAATTAGTGGGATAACCAGTAAGGGGTGAGGATGCTGATGCCTCTGCCGCTCCCTTTGGGGTTATTGAGGGGGGAGGGCAGGACTAGCTTGGCCTGAGTGGGGTGCCAAGAGTACAAATTAAGGAAGAACTCCCCCTGAGGGGCCTGCAAGTGCTGATCCTACACTGTCATACATTTGGCACCCTAGATGCCTCAAGCGCCTCACCCTAGTCCCAGCCTGGGAAAGGATAATAGGAGACATAGGACTGCTATTTGAATAAATAAAATAAGAGCCTAGAAAATGGGGTATGAGGCAGGCCCTCCTGTCCAAGCATCTCCGCAGTCCCATCTCTCTTACTCTGACAGGAGGGCTGGCCACCACGTAAGCTTGATTTGTTTGGCTAATGCTAATGCCAGCTTTGGACCTCTAGCTCCCTGTGGAAATGTGAATGCTCTAGGACTGGCGTTCAGCTGCCACCAGCTAGCACTTGGTGGGCAGTAGTCAATGGAGAGTTTGAGCATAAGGGTGTGATCCTCGGCTTCTTAGGGGGGTCCTGTAGGGTAAGAGAAATTCTGAAAGGGAGCAATACTGCAAAGCCCCAATATGATGACTTAGCCATTGGAGCCAGCCTCAGAGGCTGTGTCAGTGGTCACCTCCCCTCCGTGTAGGTGTCCCAAAAGAAATGTTCCCATTTAGGAAGAGACAACAGAAGAAGGTAGATCTCACACAGTCACTGGGAGAACTGCTACTCCCACATTAGAGGCAAGGCCAGTGGTCCCGAAACAGCTAGCTGTTGGGGTTGAGTTCCCCTAGTCTCACCCAATGGAGTTTAAGCTCTCAAGAGGCATGTTCTTCTTCTATTCCTCCTGAGTAAAGTCTCCAGGGACTAACTCAGTCCTCTGCACTCAAAGCATGAGAGAGCAAACCCCAGATTCCCTCTCTGCAAACGCATCCACTGATGTGGACCACATTAGGATAGGGAAAGGGAAAAGGGGAGAAAAGTTAATTTCAGGGAGAAATAATCTCTGCTAATAGAACCTGTAAATTAGGGCATTTAATTACCAAAAACAATTTGTTCATTTTGGATGCTAATATTTACATTAACAACTGCTTTGAAAGCATGAAATCTGATGAATTGGCGAAACCCTTTTACTCCTTTTCCCCAAATTAATCAAATGAGCTATGATCAGGCTATTTATAAGTCTAGTTAAATACATCTCCCTAGTGAGGGATTTTTTTCCTCCTTCTTCCTTTACATTTTGTGAGCTCTCACAGATATTCAGCTCTTCACCTAGATACTTGGCACCAGAGGATCTTAGTGGGAAGGTGTTTGATCTATTTCTATATTTAATGACACATTTCATCATAGCAGAGCAGAGCATTTTGCCATCTTTGCTGAAATTATCTTTCAGTGATAATCCCTTCTATTTGTACAACCCCTGGTCCAAGGTGCTCTTATGGAGAGGAGCTCACTTCCAGTGCCCACTGGCTGCTGAAAGCCCCAGCTTCAGACTGCGATGCTAACAGCTAACAGGTTTATGTGTGGGTCCCTCCCCATAAAAGAGCTTAGACTGGTATGAAAGCATTAACTCGGGAGGGGAAGGGGCCAATAGAGGGACCCAGGATGGACATCTGAGACCATCTTCAAAGCAAGAACTCTCCAGGACCCACAACTTCCTCTGATGTTGGCCATTTGGTCTCAGATGAGCTTCTTGCCCTTGCTATTGACCTTGATGCTAACTATCCTACTCTGGCTACTGAACTTGATTCTAACCTACCCTATTCTGACTTTTAGTCTTGTTCACTCAGTCCTCAAGGGATCCCCCCTCTTCAGCTCAGTGACATCAGAGGATGTGGCACAGAGATCATCCCATTCCCCTCACCCTCTACTAGTTATTCCACTTCTAAAAATACCAAGCCTGGACTCATGGATCTTAGAGCTGAGAGGAACCTGGATAGATCATCTGGCCCAGTCCACTGACATTTGAGAGTGATTCAAGGTATGTTTGGAAGACGAGTGAAAACATTTTAATAAAAGTAAAGGAGTTACAGTAGATGAGATTAGCAGACAAGACTAAAAAATAGGTAGAATGGAGCCTGATTAAGGAGGACCATGGATGCCAAGCAGGGAGCTTGGATTTGATTCTGACCCAGGAATGTATGGTTAAAAGAATACCTTCTCAGTGGTCACTTGGAGGAGATTCCCATTATGGCCAGACCAACCTTAATTGCCACAGGGAAATGGTGGTCCCAAGTCACAGAGGCACAGTGCAGTGCTACATCCCAGCCCTTTCTCAACCTGGCTGGTGACCCTAGATAACCTCCTTCGCCTCTCTAGAGAGGTGAACTTGAGGGTCTACAGGGGCCCTTCCAGCTCAGCGACCCCTATCAAGCATTTGATCACAATCTTCCACTCTTTCTTCTAAGCCACTTTAGGCCTGGATTGTTCAAATGCTCCCTGACAGCACACCGCACCAAACTTTAACCACTCCCTCCCATCGCGATCCCCAACAAGTCAAGCTTCTTGTTTCCCAGGAAACCTCATTTTGCCAATGGCACCCAGCGCACAAAAAGGCAACCCAAGCAGTCCAAGTTAGCTGCATATACCCTCCCCACCCCGCAGAGCACAGAGCAGACTGGTATTTAATTAGTTTGCAATATTACATATCTTCTAAATCTTTTCATCCTTTTAATAAAAAAGTTAAAACACATACACACAACTAACCAACTAACAATGGCCCCAATTTGTGTTTTGTCTCACGGGGAGTAATATTCATGTCTACATGAGGATGGCATGTAATTAACATGTCATAATCAAAATGACTAAGTTTGACACATTATAATCACTGCATGGAGATTATAGCATAGCCAGGGGCGATCCACACAGCCTATCTTAATATCATTTGCATAATGAAAGCATGGTGGCAGTAATAGCTTTTTTCTCTTGTTATCATAATTTCACCCAGGGCTGCAAGGGGCTCCCTCACTGTCAGATGTTGCCTGTTAAAAGTCATTGTGACTTGAAAAAAGCAGCAAAAGTGACCCAGAGCCTTCCCCTTGGAACAATAGCTCCATGGCTGGCCCATGATGAATAGAGAGGGCCAATACAGGGGATGAGCCCCTTTCCTAATCCACCAAAATCACCTACGAACCTATGCCCAGCAGACATCTGGACACTGCTCTCCCCAGATCCTTATTTGCAGTGGGTGTGAGATTACCTTCTGATCAATGGCAAGCGCTGACCTTCTCAGACCCGAGGCAAACTTGGCAAGACGAGCAAAGTCCCCAAAGCAGACCCCTTTTAGTTTCTCAGTTGCCTGAATAGGGTTCTTGGCTGTCTAGAGCCATGATGCTGACCACAAAGTTGAAGTCACAGGTCCAAGAGCTACCTACACCAGTTAGCCATCCTCCCTCCTTCATGGCCAGAGACTGTATCTTTAACCAGGGTGAGTGCCTCATGCAACCAATCAGGTGGGAAAGAGTGTGGGAGAACACCCATGTATGCAGTGTTCTCTCCTCCCCCGATTTGCCACAGGTCTCATTTAAACCCACCATTCTTCCAGCTCCCTGCTTAACCTGCTCCTCCAGCCCAGCCAGGCACACTTGCTCTGTATCAATCACCCAGCCTACCCTCCCACTTCTCCCTACCTCTGGCAGCACCATCCCCTTCTGACTTCTCAAAACCTCAGCTCGAGACCCATCTTTATTTAACCTGATGGCACCTCCTAAGACCCCTCTGTATGTCCCAAAGCACTGTGTACAATGATTACATTTCAATCTCAGAGAATCACATTCCTTAGGACAGGAACAATTTTTTACACTGGACCTGGATTTGGAACTCATATCCCCAAACAGACTTAAGGCATAAAAAATACTTGCACTCACCTTTAACAAATGAAAAGGGGAAAACAGTATATAGTGGTGAAAGCTGGCGAACATCGCCTTAACCAAATGATCAGAGTTGACACCACCAGCGATAACCCATGTTGCTATCATGCACCTCTTATATTATCCGGCAGAAAGGGTACTTCACACCTGTGGTATTCTCCCCAAACCCAAAGCCCTAGTCTAATCATGAGAAAACATCAGACAAGTCCAAGCTGAACTTGAACTTGAATTTTCTTCAAAATATGTGACCACAACTATTCCAAAGTCATGGGGGTGGAGATGGGGGGAGGCAGGAACTGCCACAGATCAGAGGACACGAAAGGGACAGGCTGATGACAGGTACCATGGTCTAGTGTTTGGACCTAGAACTCAGAAAGATCATTTATGGAAAAACCAGGGAAATCCAAAGGAAGCCTGTAGTTCAGTCATATAGTCTTATGTAAGTGTTAATGTCTTAGTTTTGATAAATGTACCATAGTGAGGTAAGATATCAACATTAGGTAAAATTGGGTGAAGGGCATAAGGGAACTCTCTGTACCCTGTAAGATTTTAGATTATTTAGACTTTTATTAAAATTTAAAGTTTAAGAAAAATGCATTCTCAATATTTCACCCTAAGTCCTAAAACTATAGAAATCTCACAATCTTTTAGCAAATGGTAAGAATTCAGTCTGAGTAGAAGTCTCAACTATGGTGGCCAATGGCTTGGCAAATCCTGCACTTGGCTGACATGTCTGAGACTCCAAGTTCTGCGTCATGTTGGGCTCGGTATGAGAGGCTGGGAAGAAGAGTCTGAATCTGCATCATAAACCACCCCAAAATGTGGAGCCTTCTCATTCCATGGAAGCTTGTCAACCAAATAGCAAAGGGTCTTGTTTCCCATCTCATCTGTGATGTCACAGATGAGGACGGGTCAACAGTAGTTAAAATGCCTTAGAAAAAGCACAGTGGAGCTGGAGAGACCTTCAAGCTCCTGGGGCTGACCCTGCATTTTTCTATAAGGAAACTGAGGCTTAGAGAGCTCAGGCATTTGCCTGGAGTTTCACAGAGTTGGAACTGGGACCCAGCTCTTTAAGTTCCCAGCCCAGGGCTCTGAGTAAAATAAAACCATAGTTGCTCATGTCCAGAGTGGTGGCAAGGTGGTATCCTGGCCTCCACCTGTCTCCTGGGAGGCAGGGTGCTGGCAGTCCACACTTGGAAGCCATTCAGGGCACACCTGCTGGTTCTGCTCTTCTTCATTCCCTATCTGAGCCCCTCTCTACATTGCTTGCCCTTCCCAATGGCTCCTCTTTACCTGGGACCCGCAAGCATTCTCCTGCAGGTACCGGCCCAGTGATGTACTTTCTGGATGTGGCTAGATGCTGCTCACATGCGCCCAGAGCTAAGAGCTTTGTTGCCACTCCAGGGCTGTTTCCTCCCCTGTCAAACCCCCGCCCTTATTTTCAAGGCTTGTCATTCACAGCTGCCTGCCAGTCATTGTCATCGGGGTCCTGGGAAGGAAATGAGAATGAGGAACTCAGGCACAGAGCGCCCCCATTGCGAGGGAGATGTTGACTCACAGCCAATGCATTTTAACACAGGGCGAGTCCCAGGAAAGTCCCTGGAAAGCCAGAGGGCTGCGCCTGGGGGCTGGGGAGCACTGCTTGCCTGTCTTCTGCAGGCCTGGAATTAATGCCACCATTCCCTCCCGGGCCAGGAAACTGCAGGAACCTCTCCACCACCCAGGGCAGCCCTCCTGCCAGGCAGGGGTCACTGACTGCACTGCTACTCAAATATCAGGAGCATCTCCTGACTCAGGAATGTCCTTAAAGTTGGCAATTTTATTTGAAAAGCAATGAAAAGGCCCCCTTCCCTCAAAATATCCTTTTTCTGGTGCCTGAAATACCTCTATGTGATGTGATTATTTTGATTTCAGAAGAGTTTTGTTTTTTAACCTTCCTTCTAGGGTTGATTGCGAAGGACAAAATCCTCTCAAACTCCCCTAAGCAAAATGGGGATGTGGCGGGAACTTCTGGAGCCTGCAAACTCTAAAAGCTGCCTGCCCCCCTAACTAACAACCACTGGTTCCCCTGTAAGCTTTGCCAAATCCTCAGACTGAGCCTGGATCTTCTTTATTCTCTCCCAGCCCTACTTAACGTCTCGTCGCAGCCCTTAGCCTCTTTTCTCTCTTCCCATGAGGCTGTGGGCTTTGTTACACCATCGCATCCCTGGTACTAGCATAGTGCTCAACACAGAGAAGCCGCCCAGTGGCTATTACAGAAGAAGGAATGAATGAAGAAGGAGCCCACCTGGCTTTAAGGGAGACAGCAGCACAGGGAGGAGGGAGGGCGGGGATGTAGCCAAACCCCCACCACATGCCCTGTCTTCTCCCAGGACACAAGCAGCTCATGTGACACCGGACCATGGATAGCCATCTACCCTGCTCTCTAGGAACAGCTCCATAACGGTCACTCCATTCCTACACATTTTTGTGAGAAAACAATCAACATACCTGAAAAGCAAATTAAACTCTTTTATATTAGAATTCTGTTTTCAACTTTAATCATCATAGAGATCAACTCCCCCACAAAGAAATCCTTCCTTCAATTAACGCTTGCCATCTGCAAAAGCAAATTAAACAGAAGATAAGCACGTACAGCCAACCCCTAGCCAGAGAGAGCCCATGTGCCCTGACCTGCTATGGGATGCGTTCCAATGAATTTCATGGTATGAAGTCACTTAATGGGTTCTATTTTTGTGTGGTTTTTCCCAAGACCTGCAGCACCACCCATGAAAGCAAGAAACATGGGCTTCACTTCTCCCGCAAGTAACAGAATACTGGTTTAATATGGCTTAAATTCTGTGTATGGATCTCAGGAGAAGCCAAGAGCACTGCTTACCTAGCATATGTGACAACTGCAATGGATCATTTTTTTAATAACTCCTCATTACAACAAAATTATTTTCAGCAATAGATTTCAAATTAGCATATTTTACTATGTATGTTTAAATCAACATTGTACTTGGCATGGAAGTTAATTCAAAGAGTACCCAGCAAGTTCATAACAGGCAGAATCATCTTGTTTTGCCTTGAGTGCAGTCCAAGTCTCCAAGCCTCGTACATGTCCCTGTGTTTAAACAGCTGATTCGAAATAAACAATGAAATAGCACAATGACTGTAAAAGTAGATCATCTGAACTTGGTTGCTTCAAGTCTATCATTTTATATGACCACTCAGAGTTTCTAATAGTGTGTTTAAAATTCAAAAGAGTAAAACAGAGTGGCTGGAGTAACCGTTTAAAAACCAAGCTCAGATAAATTTAAATTTAGAGAAAACTTCTCTTCTTTAATCTCATAACAAATGCATGTAGTTCAGTCTGTATGTGCTTATAGATTGTCGTGGACTCCGACCAGCGGGGTCCGTGTCATTGCAGATGAGAACAAACAAATGCACATGGACTCAGTGAATCCTGTGAAGAAAAGGGACAGAGTGGTCACTCTCCAGGTGAGAGAGTGCCTCGACCCTTGCCTAGACAGGCGTTTTATTATTCTCAGGTAATTACATCCAAGAGAGTCACAAATTATCATACTAAAATTACTTTAAATGGTTATAGCTTATAGATAAAAAAGAAGAGAATGTTGTGCATGCAGGGCGATGATAAGGATGGCGAGCTGGCCACATCCTGTCCTTGAAACAGCTCAGAATAAACCTTAGGAAGTTACTTCAAGGTTATACACTAAATATCTGTTGTTCTCGACTTTAGAGTGAGAGCATTTTAGCAAAAGCAAGCTTTAAAGCAGCCAAGATAAAACGCAGGCCTGATTCCCATAGGAAAGCCGATCTGCGGGCCTGGCTCCTGTGTGCCGCCTCTCACCTGTTGGTTTTCTGGACCAGGGCTGAGCTACATTCACCACTGCCATGTGGACCGGTTCCCTATAATAGATGACCAACTGTAACATACGCACATGTTCTTAAAACTCTACAGTGCAATTGTTCAGAAGTTAGACTAACCAAGATTTCATCCCTGGCATTGTTTAGAACTGCTGGCATTGCACAAACAAACAAGTCTGACTTTCTATTGGTTTTATTATCATTTTACATTCTCTACAATGTAGCCCCTTATTGCCCGCATATAGTGTGGGTGCTTTCCACCCTTGGGAAGCCACCAGTCAGAAGGAATATGATCCAGAGTTCAGCAATGCAATAAGAGTCCCAGCTCTGTCCACCTCTCCTCTCCACCAGCCTTGGCCTGCTGGCTTTTATCCTCAGCTTCTCCCCTTAGTCCCTAAATGGCAGCTGCACCTCCAACCATTACATCCACATTCCAGCCAGGACAAGAGGGAGGGGGAAAGGAACAAAGCCAAAGAACAGTCACAGCCAAATTGGTCCCCTTTCGCAATATACTTTTTTTATTTACAAAAAGAAAAATATACTTTTATTGTCGGTGATGTACAGTTTTGTGAGTTTTTGACAAATGCATAGAATTGTGCAACCACCACCACAGTCGGGATACAGAACACTTTACTCACTCCCCAAGTTACCTTGGCCTCCCCCTTTATAGTCAAACCTCCCCACCTCCAGCCCTAAGCCCCAGCATCTACTGATATGTTCTCTTTCTCTATAGTTTCACCCTTTCCTGACTGTCATGTAAATGGAACCAAACAGTGGGTACCGTTCTGAGCCTGGTTCCTTCACCCAGTATAGTGTCTCTGAGGTTCATTCACATTGTTACACATATTAGTATTTCATCTCTATTTATGCCAAACAGTATTCCACTGTGTAGGTGTGCCACAGTTTGCTTATTTGTGCACCTGTTGAAGGACATTTGGGTTGTTTTCAGTTTGGGAACTAGGAATAACTGCTGTAAACACTCACATATATATTTTTATGTGAACAAAAGTTTTCATTTCTCTAGGATAAATACCTAGGATAGAACTGCTGGGTCACATGATTCAAGTGTTTTTAACTTAATAAGAAACTGTCAAACTGTTTTCTAGAGTGGTGGTGCCATTTTGCATTCCCGTCAGCAATGCACGAGGATTCCAAAGCTCTATATCCTCACCAGCACTTGGTATTGTCAGTTTTGAAGGGTTGATGGCCTCTGGGTTTGTTTGGGTCTTTTTTTTTTTTCCATTTTAGCCATTCTAATAGATTTGTAGTGTTGCCTCATTGTTTTAACTTGCACTTCCTGAATAACAAATGACACGCAGCAAATATGATCATCTGTTTATTTGCCTTCTTAGTTGCGTCCAAAAGTGCCCAATATTTCTTTTAAAGGCAAAGCAAAGGCTTTTCTGGAAACTCAAGAAGAAAAATGAAATCTGTTTAACCGTGATTATGCCCCATACCCCTGGCCACTCCTGGATGGCAGGTCGCAGGAGAGAGGGGAGCTGGGGTTGGATCAGCCAACAGCAGTGTCAGCTGCACCCAGTGATGCCCGTCCAAGTGCTTGGGCACAAGGGGACTAAAAGTCCTCATTCTGGCTGGTTACTTGCCTCTACTTTCTGAGTCCTCCTCCCAGAAAACAAGTTTCCAGGTTAGATCATTAATTTGTACTTGTTATTTTCAATGATGAACTGTATCAGTTTTCCATGTTTCCACTGGCTGGGCTGTCTGTAGAATGGTGGGAAACTAAGATTAGGGAGAGGAAGAAGTTGGAAAGGGTTGCTAGTTTGTTCCTATTATTGACCTAAATATTTTTTAACTTTAACCTTTGGTGTTGAAATATATCTAAAGCATTTGTATCCACTTCTTGGCTTCGGCAATGACAAAAATTACTATGGTGACATCTCTCCTGTCTGAGAAGAACCAAGCCAGTGATGGTTACTTTTATGTGTCCACTTGGTCAGGCTCTGGTGCCCAGTTGTTTGGTCAAATAGAAGTCTAGGTGTTACTGGAAAGGTGCTTTTAAAATGTGATTAATGTTTAAATCAGTAGACTTTGAGTAAAGCATATTATGCCCCGTGACATAGGTAAATCTCATCCAATCAGTTGAAGAACTTTAGAGAAAAGCTTTGAGTTCCTGAGAAGGAAGAGATTCTGCTTCCAGACTACCTTCAGATTCCAGAATGCAACATCGATAGATTCCTGCCTACCTCTCTTACATATTTTGGCCTTGCTAGCCCTCACAATCTCATGAGTCCATTCCTTAAAATATCTCTGTATAGTGCATGTGTGTGTGTGTGCATGCATGTGTGTGTGAGAGAGAGAGAGAGGAGAGAGAGAGATGCATGGTGTGTGTATCCTCTGCTTCCATTTCTCTGGAGAACCCCAACTAATACAGGGCCCAGAGCCCCAGGTCCGTTCTCAATGTCCAGGCAGGAGGTGAAGATGAGCCTGACCAGGTATCTGTTCCTGAGGAGCCTGGAAAATCACTGGGTTATTTTCAGTTATATTTGTAATAAGCACCTCACTATTTTCTAGTTTGTGACTGGATTTGTCTATTTCTCCCCAAAATGATATGCTATAGAGATAAGGACTAACTGCAATCTGGTTACCTGAAGATTCTGTTTAGTGAAATTTTATTGATAAAATACTGTCCAATATTGCAAGTACTTTGGTTGGCTGGTTACAGGAATTTCCTGGAAATGTTTTCTGTAAGGTAACTAAGTCTCTCCCCTGAAAATACTCAGAATTTCCTTGCTTTACATGTAGAGGGGGGAAGGAAGAAGATTTCTAGTGATGAATATTTGGGCCCAAACAGACCTGTTTATCCGTGGACTTGCGCAGCCTTGAGTGGCAGTGAACAGAGAGATTGGGACTTTAGCTCATGAGACTCAGGGAGCCCAGTGAACCTCTACTACCTCCCTAGCCCTGGGCCAGGGAGTAAGTTTGCCCTCAGACACAGTGGTGCTAATAGTGGAGCCCAGTTCTGACACACTTCTGGTTATAGGTGTGTGCGTCTTCTTCACCGTTGGTGTGTTGTTAAGCTGATTGTGAGGGTGGAAGCAGAGTGTGTACTCACACACATAACACACACACTGAGTTGATCCTGATTAAAGGTTTATGAGAAACAAGAAAATTTGATAGGATTTAGGCAGAATCCTACCAGTTTTAAGTTTTCCATCCCTAAGCCTTTAAGTCCCCACAAGCCGTTATTTTTGTCCTGCATGTGAAGGGAGACTAGTTGAGGAATGTAAATGGCAAGCCCAGAGTTTTTGAGACGATTAGCAGATTTGGGTAAGATTTACTTTGCTCTTTAAAAAAGATCACACACACACACACACACACACACACACACACACACTCATGGACTGATTTCCTGCAGCCTCCACAACACAGATTGTTTCAGCAAATTCGACCTTTAAGTGTGTCTGAGCAGGAGCACTGGCAGAACTGCACCTCCAACCACTCGAGCTGGATGCTCAGAGAAGCTTCCAGAAGCCCCCTGCTCCCAGCCTGCCCACAAGAAGCTGAACACATCCATCCCTCCAAAGAAAATTCTTTGGTTGCCTTAAGTTTTACCTCTAGGGATTCATTTTTGTGTGTGTCAGACAGGGCATTTCAGAGCTCCCTGAGAGGCAAACCCCAATGCGGGTGTATTTCTGAGGACTAGTGGGGGAGGGGGGACTGAAAGCCAGGTGGTAATAGTAGCTGCTATATTTTAGCAATGAGTGCGAGCCAGTCGCCAAACACTCTCTCCTGTCATTCAGCCCTGGGTTGCAATTCCCTTTCCCAGCAGACTCATGGACAAGCTGACTTGTAGTACCTCACACCCTTTCCACAGTCCACCTGGCTAGGGAGCTGGCTCCACAAAACCAAAATGGGAACTTGTCACCACAACTTTGATGGTGCAATATACAAGTGTCCCTTTTCTGTCTTTTGTGCTTGACCTCCCTCCTAGAAGCTATGCAGTCTCTGGGCTTCCAAAAAACCCGGTAATCTAGATAAATAATACTTAAATGCAATATTTTAAAAAATTCAAAATTAATAAAAACCCAACCCATGATGAACAAAATATCAAAATAGTAAATAAAGACCGGAGCAGTACCTCTGCTTTGAGTTTTGTGCATACTATTGCCAATGCTTGGAATTCTCTCCTCCTACCTTATCAGCCTGACAAAATACCCAACTTTATCACTTACTTGCCAAGTGGCCTTGGGAAAGGCACTTTACTTCTTCGGTCCTAATTTTCCCCAGATGTAGATAAAGATAATAATCTCATACCATACATAGTTTTGAGGCTTAATTCAGATAATGACTGTAAAATGGTTAACACAGGCCACATAATATGACTGTTGTTGACTATACTGTAATTGTCATGATTATTGTAGCACTGCCTCCCCTATGGCATCTTCCCATGATCCCTGACACCCCCAGGAAACTTTAGGAGAGCTTTTTTCCTTGCTCCCATTGCATACTGTACACATTACAATTACAGCAAAAAAAAAAAAAAAAAAAAAAAAAAAATTAAATTATAATTGCTTTCGTATTTTTTTACCCACTAGACTTCAAACTATATAAAGTCTGAGACTACTTTATTTTTGTTGACTTCTGACATGTAGTAACTGTTAAATAAATATTTATTGAATAAAGGAATAAATAAAGTGATGTTAAGTCCAAGAACAAATGAACCTACCAAAAAATATCTTACGCAAGGACAAACTCACATCCACTGACAGATTTGACAAATATTTGTTAAGCACCGACCATAATCCAAGCACCTTGTTAGGAGCTGGAGCTACAACAGTGAATACAATAAACACAGCTCTATCCCCATGGCATTACAGCTCCCAGAGGAGATGGACAATTAAAAGCAATTACAAGAAAGTGTTAAAGTGTGTTCAGGGAAGCTCCATCTAGCTGGAACATCAAGTGCAAGGCAGACAGTGATGGGAGAGGAGGCTGGGAAGAAAATGAAGCCAGGTGGCAGAGGGCCTTGAAGCCTTGCTAAGGATTCTGGACATCATCCCAAAGGCAATGGAGAACCACAAAATGTGTATCAGTAACAAACAGGAGAAATCCCAATCCCACTGGCTTAAGCAAAAAGGGAATTACTGGCACCTACAATTGAACAAGGAGTTTGAGCTGGCTTTACAAAGAACCAGAATCAGAAGCTCGGACCAGACATGAGGACCTGCTGTTGCCATTTCTCAGCTCAGCTCTGCTCTCCTCTAGGAATTGGCTTCTGCCTTGGGCTCCCCGTGAAGGCCACAGGTGCCCCAGCCTGACATCCTCCCAGGTTCAGAACCAGCAAATCCTTTTGCAGGTGATTCAAGCTAAAGCCCTGGAACCTGGTTTGACTTGAGCGGACCCATCCCTGGACAGCCTGTGGCAGGGGCGTGAAATGAGATGATATGTTTATAGTAAGATGACATGTTGCATCCACTGATGACAATCCCCCCACCCCACTGCAATGCGGGCTGAGATGGAGCTGGAGGGCAGCACTCCCTAAAGGAAAATCAGAGATTTGTTACCATTAGAATAATAAATGGAAGGATAATGAGTGACAAAAAAACAAACAAACACAAATCCATTACAGGAAGATTTTTGGCAACAAGTGACTTTGTTATAGATTTATAATTAAAGACAAACCATGAAACAGCCCTACGCTGGTATGGTAATGTAGACAGTGAGTGGATGGGGCCATGCTGCCAGCAGGAAGCACAATGAGCCAAATGAGAAATGATGCCTTCCAGGGGAGGGTGGGGACAGCAGGCTGGAGAGAAGTGATGTTAGAGGTAGAATTAATAGAGTACAGTTATCAATGTGTAAGTTTACAGGAGCAGTGCTGGTTGAGGGGAGGAGAGAAGAATTCTGTTTGGATAATGAAAAATTTTAAAGGCTTAATCAACATATTTAAAATATGCTTGTATAAATGGTCAGGAGGATTTCCCAGTCAAGATGGCGGCATAGGCACCTCCTCCCACAACCACATCAAAATTACAACTAAAATATAGAAAAACCGTCACTCAGAACCATCAGAAATCTAGTTGAATGGAAGTCTGACAACTATGGAATTAAAGAAACCACATCCATCTAGACTGGTAGGAGGGGCATAGATGCTGAATGGACTGGTCTCTCACCCACATCTGGTGGATAAAAATTCAGGAGGGATTCTAAGGAGCAACGAGTCCCAGCATCATACCAGGCCCCCCAGCCCAGGGTTCCAGTGCCAGGAAGATAAGTCCCCACAACTTCTGGCAGCAAAAACCAGAGGGGATTGAGTTGGTGGAAGAAAGTTCTGGACCCCCAAGCAGTTCTTCTTAAAGAACCCACACATGAACTCACCTACTCACTCTGTCTGAGGGCTCCAGCAGTGGCGTAGCACCTTGAAAGTCACCAGTGGCATATAGCGAGGAACTAAAGTTGGCTGGCATCAAGGTGAGCAGAGGCCATTGTCCCTTTTCTGAACCCTCCTCCACAGAGCCAGAAAGCTGGTAGCATATCTGAGACTCCATCAACCTGGGTAACACTGCTTGCCCTGCCCTAGAGAAACCCTGAGATTCCACCCCACCCAACTTACGGACCCACCCAAGCTGCTTTTCCATATAAGTAGCTGATCTTGGCTCAAGCTTCACAACTTCCTAAATTCTATCAAACAAGCAACAGCTGGCCCAGGTGAGCCTCAAGCCCAGCACTACCAGCAGCCAGCTTAGATATACAGCTTGGCTTCACCTGGGAATCTCCAAGCCCAGCACAAGCAGCAGCCATCTCAGATTGCTTTATAGCTCAGGCAGGGTGCCCCGGGCAGAACACAGGTGGGGGCTGACCTTGCCCTGCACCACACAAGAAACCCCAAAGCCTGCATATCCAGTGGGTAGTTACAGACCACATCAGAGCACCACCACCCTGCCCCTGCACAACTAATCCTCCATGGAGGATAGAGGGTTGTGGCCAGTGGTCACAGCCAGTCCTTGCAGCTGACTGGCCTGGGTAATTCCCTCCCATTGACCTGCCAACAGCAAGCAAGGCTAAGTTACAAGAGGAGGGTGTACTCAGCCCACATGAAGGGTGCACCTCGAGTACCCAGCTTGAGTGACAGGGGAGGCTATACCACTGGACCATGCAGGACACCTACTACATGAGGCCACACTACCAAGACACAGAGTCAAAGCAGCTCTACCCAATACATAGAAACAAACACAGGGAGGCTGCCAAAATGAAGAGACAAAGAAACATGGCCCAATTTAAAGAACAGATCAAAACTCCAGGTAAAGAGCTAAACAAAATGGACATAAGCAATCTATCAGGTGCAGAGTTCAAAAGACTGGTTATAAGGATGCTCAGGGAACTTAGTGAGGACTTCAGCAACATGAAAAAAGATCCAGTCAGAAGCAAACAATACACTAATTGAAATAAAGAACAATTTACAGGGAAACAATAGTAGAGTTGATGAAGCTGAGAATAAAATCAATGATTTTGAACATAAGGAAGCAAAAAACAACCAATCAGAAAAACAAGAAGAAAAAAAAATTAAAAAAAAAAAAGGATAGTAAAAGCAGCCTCTGGGACAACTTTAAGAGGTTGCATCATTGGAGTGCCAGAAGGAGAAGAGGAAGAGCAAGAAATTGGAAATCTATTTGAAAAAATAATGAAAGAAAACTTTCCTAATTCGGTGAAGGAAATAGTCATGCAAGTCCAGGAAGCACAGAGAGTCCCAAATAAGATGGATTCAAAGAGGCCCACTCCAAGACACATCATAATTAAAATGTTCAAGTTAAAGATAAAGAGAGAACCTTAAAAGCAGCAAGAGAAAATAAGTTAAATTACCTACAGGGGAGTTCCCATAAGACTGTCAACTGATTTCTCAAAAGAAACTTTGCAGGCTAGAAGGGATTGGCAAGACATAGTCAAAGTTGTGAAAAGCAGGGCCCTACAGCCAACGTTGCTCTACCCAGCAAAGCTATCATTTAGAATCAAAAGACAGATAAAGAGCTTCCCAGACAAACAAAACAAAACAAACCTAAAGGAGTCCATCATCGTCAGACCATTACTACATAAAATGTTAAAGGGACTTATTTAAGAAAAAGAAAAAGATCAAAACTATGAATAATAAAATGACAACAAATACATACCTATCAATAATTGACTCTAAAAATCAAACTAAGCAAACAAGAAAAACAAATACAGAATCATGGATACAAAGAGTGTTTGGATGGTTGCCAGATGGGAGTGGGTGGAGGGGAATGGGTGAAGAGGTGAAGGTATTAAGAAGCACAAATAGGTAGAGAATAGCCATGGGAATGTAAAGTACAGGATAGGAAAGGGAGTAGCCAAAGAACTTATACACATGACTTACAGACCCAAACAATGGTGTAGGGATTGACTGAGGGAGTAGGGGGTGCTGGGCAGAGGGGGACAAAGGGGGAAAAATCAGGACAACTGTTATAGCATAGTCAATAAAATATAGTTAAAAAAATTTTTAAATACTCAGAGAGTGACATGAGCTGAAGCTAGATATTTCGGGGGCTCACCAGGATATAAAAGGCAACTAAAACCACAAATGTGCATGGGATCTCCCAGGTAGAGAATGCGGAGGACAGAAGAAAGGGCTCATTCAGAAGCATGGTGAGGACCAATGCCAAAGGGATGAGCAGAGGAACAGGAGCCAATGTGGAGTAGAGGCCTGAGCAATAGAAAACCTAGAGAAAATGAAGTCATGG
Source organism: Furipterus horrens (assembly GCF_987537825.1). Lineage (NCBI taxonomy): Eukaryota > Metazoa > Chordata > Mammalia > Chiroptera > Furipteridae > Furipterus > Furipterus horrens. The sequence goes on along the minus strand of NW_028327178.1, from coordinate 18,591,748 downwards.
AAGTCAAGAAAAGGGAGTTTCAGGAAAGGGGCAAAGTCAGCAGGACCAGATGCTATCAGGAGGTCAAGCAAGATGCATTGAAAATGGGCCCATTGGACTTATCCAAAAGGAGGTCACCGTAGCCTTGGGAAAAGCAGTTTCAGTGGTTGGAGAGTGAATGGAAAGCAGAATTCCTTTTCTTTGGAGGTTGAGTTCTGAGGACAAGACATACAGATGAGGGAAGTTGGTGGTATTGTGTTTAAGTTGGGTGGTTGACCATTGACAAGGATACATCTCTCCTTTGCACAACTGAGAAGTACCAGAGCCTTTTGATGCCACACCCTTAACTTATCTTCAGCATCATATCCTTCTTCTTCCTTTACTCATATTGTGAAAAAGAAGATCAAAGCAGAAAAACACTGTTTAGAGGTCACTCTAATCCAGTGCTTTGTTTCTCCAGATGAGAAAACCGGGCCCAGAGTGGTTAAACAACTGGTTCAAGGTTTCATTATAAATTAGTTATAGAATCCAGAACTTCTGACTTCTAGGCCAGAGCTTGTCCATTCTCTCTCCTTCTTCTTCCATTCTCTCGCCTTCTTCTTTTGTGCCCAAGGTCCGCTGATTCAGGACCTCCTCAAGACCCACCTGCCCAGCTGGGCTTTTGGCTTGGACAATCTTATTCTAGTTGGATCACTTGAGTCTCTTGTTCCACATCTTGACCCTTCCGGGCCCTACTCACTACAAAGTAAATGTACCTCAGTAGATCCCAGGGTCTGTCTGCTTTCTGATGGCATCTCCAGTGGTTTAACCAGTAACCTCAAAAAATTCTCCAAGGGTGGGAACTTCAGCCCTGGGTGAGGCAGACATTTGGAGGAAAGTCGGGCCCTTTAGTTCTCCTTAAGTCTTGTTGCAAGGGGTATGTGCATACATGTGTATTGCTGCTCTGTTTAGAAAGAACAAGGGTGTTCAGAACCAAGCCCCAAACTAGAGTGTATGTGTCTTCACTCAGAGGGCTTCCCTACCTGTGGATGCTCAAGCACTGCCATACCAGCTTTCCAAGCAGATGGGTATTTACTGTGCATAAATTTTACACTGACTTTGGAATGTTCTCACATGTGCTCTTGTGGATTAATGAGCACCTAATATTGTGATAATAATCATTTTCCATAAATATGCATAGTCAGCTTTTAAAAGTGTCAAGTGCTGTCTGAGTGCTAATCGTTGGGGAAAATATTTACTTGCATGTGAAATGGAACCTGTGTGGGAACTTTCCAGAACACTCAGTGAGAAGCGGAGGAGCGGCAGCTTTCGGCGCTGCGTGCATTAACACACACTTTCCCGCTCCTCTACGCCTGCCTCAGCCAGCTCACCAGCTGTAAAAAATGGTGAAAGAAAGCACTTACTATGATGTTTTGGGGGTCAAACCTAATGCCACCCAAGAAGAATTTAAAAAGGCCTACAGGAAGCTGGCCTTGAAGTACCACCCTGATAAGAATCCAAATGAAGGAGAGAAGTTTAAACAGATTTCTCAAGCTTGCGAAGTGCTCTCTGTTGCAAAGAAAAGGGAATTATATAATAAAGGAGGAGAACAGGCAATTAAAGAAGGTGGAGCAGGTGGAGGTTTTGGCTCCCCCATGGACATCTTTGATATTTTTTTTGGAGAAGGAGGAAGGATGCAGAGGGAAAAGAGAGGTAAAAATGTTGTGCATCAGCTCTCAGTAACCTTAGAAGATTTATATAATGGTGCCACAAGAAAACTAGCTCTGCAAAAGAATGTGATTTGTGACAAATGTGAAGGCCGAGGTGGTAAGAAAGGAGCAGTAGAGTGCTGTCCCAATTGCCGAGGTACCGGGATGCAAATAAGAATTCATCAGATAGGACCTGGAATGGTTCAGCAAATTCAGTCTGTGTGCATGGAATGCCAGGGCCACGGGGAACAGATCAGTCCTAAAGATAGATGTAAAAGCTGCAACGGAAGGAAGATAGTTTGAGAGAAGAAGATTCTAGAAGTTCATATTGACAAAGGAATGAAAGATGACCAGAAGATAACATTCCATGGTGAAGGAGACCAAGAACCAGGACTAGAGCCAGGAGATATTGTCGTTGTTTTAGATCAGAAGGACCATGCTGTTTGCACTCGGTGTGGAGAAGACCTTTTCATGTGTATCGACATGCAGCTGATTGAAGCATTGTGTGGCTTTCAAAAGCCAATAGCTACTCTTGACAACCGAACAATAGTCATCACTTCTCATCCAGGTCAAATTGTCAAGCATGGAGATATCAAGTGTGTGCTAAATGAAGGCATGCCAATTTATCGTAGGCCATATGAAAAGGGTTGCCTAATCATCGAATTTAAGGTAAACTTTCCTGAGAATGGCTTTCTCTCTCCTGATAAACTCTCTTTGCTGGAAAAGCTCCTACCAGAAAGGAAGGAAGTAGAAGAGACTGATGAAATGAACCAGGTAGAACTGGTGGACTTTGATCCAAATCAAGAAAGATGGCGCCATTACAATGGAGAAGCATATGAGGATGATGAACATCATCCTAGGGGTGGTGTTCAGTGTCAGACCTCTTAATGGGGCCAGTGAATAGCACTGCTGGCATTTTATATACAGTAGTGAGTAAGTGAAGGACTATAATCATAATATGCTCACTACTTGCTATTGTTTTTGTTTTAATATTCAACTATAGTAGTGTTTTAAAAGTTAAATGAAGAATAAACTCAAAATATAAAAAAAAAAAAAGAAATGGAACCTGTGTTTGTTGTGTTATATGCACTGCCTTGCAACAAGCTCAGAGCAATTACCAGTCTGGTGTAAAGAGACTTGGATGCCAGGGATCCAGGACTGAGGGGTGGGTCTCTGCCAGTTCCCTGGGGGCCTTATCCAGCTTCAAAACCTCACTCACAAGGGCTTATGAAATGTTTAGTTGGATTTGGTTCAGTAAAAGTATTCTGAGAACCTGCTATGGAAACTAGATAGAAGGAGAGTAGATCCTGGCACGGTCTGACTTTAGGTAAGTTATTTAACTTCTCTGCACCTCAGTTTTCTCATCTGGAGAATGGGATAATATCTGCCTCCCAGGGTTCTTAGGAGAATGAAATACCATACATAAAACATCTAGCACAAAGCCTGCCATACGTTAAGCCTTCACCAAATGTTGGATCCTCTTCTCATATACACACTGTGGGGGATACATGGATAACAAACGCATAGCCCCCACCTTCCTGGATCCCTCTGAGTCAGATGCCTGGACTAAATCCAAGGAGAACATAATGAAAAATGTTCTACTAATTTGTGAAAGATGCAGAGGTAGAAATGACAGCATCTACTTAGGAGGAATTATGAGTGGGTTCAAATCTACAAGGGGACCTGGCCTTGCCCACCGACAAGGATATGGCATGGTTTGGGGGAGGCACCTACATTTGCATTATTCCCCTTGCTGATGCCTAAAATTTTCACCTTCATCAACTCATTTCTGTGAAACATCACACTTCTGTTGCATAACCGCCAAGGCGGTGAGACCAAAGCCCCTAATACTTCAGAGTGAATAAATGTTTCCCAGGGATAGGGCAACAGGATAAAGAGCACTGGGATGGAAGAACAAGGAGTTTAAAAAGGCATTGAAAAGAGATGTGGGGAAAGAAGGCCATCTTAAGTTCCTTTCCCTCCTTTCCTGGACTGGAGTGGGAAGTCTCTGTCCTACAGACTATAGTAAACCCTTGCTAATTTGCAGACTTAACAAATAGGCTAAAATAACACTGTCCACAGCTGCCCCGTTGGAAGTCTGTGATTGACAGACAGTGAGAGGATAGCTTATGTTCAACATTGCTCAAGAAATGGTACAAGTAAGATTGCATGGAGTAGGTTTAATTGACACCCCAAAGTGAAGTACTTTCAAGCACATTAAAAGCCTTGATTTACCTGCAAGAATACACAGATGGTTATTCCAAGTTATTCTAGTTTTTATGTCACAGTGAGTGACAATGAGGATGTGGAGGAAGTAATGAGGAAGTGGAGGTGGGTGTCTGCTCCATGAAGTGACCCAAGGACCCAAGACCCTTTCATATAATAATTATTACTTACTTAGGGTTCCAAGTCCTCCATCAAACTGTCCACATCCATCCTGCAGATTAGAAAAGAGAATGTGTGGAGGATCGCACAGGAAGCTTGAGAGGCCAGGCCTGGAAGTGGCACACTCACTTCTCCAGTCCTTCCATTGGCCAGACTCAACCAATTGGCCTCAACCAACTGCAGGGAGGCTGGGAAGTGCAGGCAGGTTTGCTGTGTGGCCAGGAGAAAAAGGAAACAGGGGCTTGGGCTCCCTGGGCCACACAATGCATCAGTAGAAGTGTCAGAGGGTAAGAACTGAAGGGAAGAGCCAGAGCCTAATTCCATGTCTTACACAGAACAGAGTCAAAAGACTTTGATGAACATCAAAGAAACAAGAAACAGATATTTAACAAGTATATTTAGAGTTGTAAGGATTGCTAACACTGGGACCAGAAATAGTCCTATAACTTCAGAAATCTGTCAACAAAGGACCATGTTAAGAGTTGACTTATATACCACAAAATGATATGTTGAAGTCCTGACCCCTAGTACCTGTGAACGTGACCTTATTTGGAAACAGGCTTTTAGCAGATGCAATCAAGTTTAGATGCAGTCATTAGGATGAGGCCCAATCCAATATGACTGATGTCCTTATAAGAAGAGGAGAAGACAGAGACATACGGGAAGAAGATGGCCATGTGACAACAGAGGCAGAGATTAGAGAGCTAAATCTATAAACTGAAGAATGTTAGGATTACCTGAAGTCACCAAAAACTAGAAGAGATAGGAAAGGACTCTCCCCTACAGATTTCAGAGGGAACATGGCTGACACCTTGATTTCAGACTTCCAGCCTCTAGAACTGGGAAACAATAAATTTCTGTTGTCTTAAGCTACCCAGTTTGTAGTGCCTTCTTACAGCAGCATGGAATGCTAATCCAGGCCCATTCTTGCCTTCCCAGAGTTGGGGATGAGTTGGTAGGAATGGAAAGCTCCTGGACTGGACAGAGCAGGATGGGGTCATGGTGGGGTCTTAGGAAGAAGACATTAAATGGGGAAGAGGTGGCTGACCATGGAGGAATTTGAATTTGATCTGGCCTGCAGTGTGGAACCTCCAGGAGTCTCTTCCCAAGGCAGATCTAGTATCTACCATAGCTCACTCCTCTACCGCCTGTTTCCATGTGACCAGTTGAGCTCCCTGACCTGATCTTGACATTAAAAAAGGTCTTGACCTTAAAGATTTAGATATGAGAGTTGACGTCTTCTCTGGCATTCAACAGCCAGCATTGCTAACTTCTAGAAAATAGAGGAGCCCCAGGGAAATCTAATAACAGCCCTACTTAAGAGCACATGACAATTATTACCTCCAACTGTGAGGGAGGCTGAGTAATTAAAAAGGGTTCTTTATTTTGATTAAAAAGATTCCTTTTAGTGTTTCTGAATCTTTAGTGAAAGCCCAGAACTCTATTTTTAGACACAAAACAAGATACATGGCCGGGGGCAGGGGTGTAATTTAAAACATGGAATGAGCATTTGTAACCTGAAAAATGAGCACGCGCCCCCTGTGGCCCCCAGATCGAGCTCATCCCCACCCAATGGTGTTCAGGAGGCGCAGCAGCATGGCAGCCCCAACCCCGCTGCCTGGATTAATAGGAGGCCCAAATTAATTGGTTTTAATCACTATAAATTTCCTTCCCAATAAAATTTCAAGAATTTCCAATCATGCTGATTTATATGTGTAATTAGAAATCCATTCACAGATGTCACACTGCTAGGTGGTGGGTAGTATAAGCCCCGGCTTAACTCCAGTGTGAGACCTGAGCAATGAAAAATGACAAAGGGGAACTCAGCAGGAAGCTGGGACAGGGAGCATGTTTCACCCCTAGAAACTCTACACCCAAGGTCACATGGGGGCTATTGACCACCAAGCATAGATTTTGCCCATCCATATCCCAGCCCGCCCTGCCCAGACAGCCCTAACTTAGATAGGAGCAGGCTGAAGGGGCTTTGCTAAGATAGCTTTACTGAGATAGCTATTCTGGTTGAAGCTACACTGTCTAGAGCAGCGATGAGAACAACAATATGGGAGGCTAGATCCACAGGAAGAGAGAAGTCAGCCTGCCAGCTCCCCGTGCCCAGCAGGCAGATGAATGCCTTCGCAAGTTGTCCACATTTCAGATTATCCAAAGGCACTCTTCTACAGAAGAGGCCAACACGCTGGCTGGAGTCTCATCTCCTGCCTCCTTTCTTTACTTCTCTGCTCCTACACTCCCTCTGCAAGTGGCCCAGCGTTTCAGAAAAGAAAGGACAGCCGGGGCTGCATTTCACGTCTGAAAAGGATTTCAGATCAGCAGCTGAAGGAGTCAGCCTCTCGCTACAGTAACAAAAAGAAAAAGAAAATGAAAGAAAGAAAAGAAGATGAAGAAAGATGCCTCAAGAGTTTTATGCCAGGACTTTAACGCAATCAAGAGTGGGCAGGTGGGGAGGAGAAAGGAAAAGGAGATGAAGATGGTCAGTCAGAACAGGGTGTGTGGATCCCAGGTCTCTAGAACCAGCAGGCAGGGTCAGGGCCCAGTAGAAAAATTAATTTCAACAGGTTAGGCAGCAGGGATGAGAAAGATGTGGAAAAACCAGAGTTGGGAGAAAGGGTGGAGCTTGGTTCCTAGATCGGTGCGCCTGGTGCCGGGCTGCCCGGGAGTCCTGTCTTGGACGTCCGAGCTGGTGTCAGGACAGAAGCAAAGGTGCAAGAGTAGAATAGGGTCTGCGTACCTAGGGTTGAGCCCTCTTGGCCCTGTGGTCTTGGATGAGCCACCTGACCTCACCTATGTATTACAGCTCATGATTCTGCCCTTCCATTGTCACAGAACCATCACCATTGCAGTGCTCTTTGCTTTATCTCATTTCATAGAGATGGAAACTGAGGCACAGAGTGGCCATGTCTCCTTTCAAAGTCACTCGTCAAAGAGAGGTGAAAGGAAGGAAACAAACATTTATGAATGTCTGCTACATGCCAGGTGCTTTCTGTGGATTATCTTCACTAGAATCCTAAAAGGACAAAAAAAAAAAAAATGAGGCTCAGATAAGTTAAATATTAACCCTCCTGCTCATGGCCACACAGCAGGTTGGAAGTAGAGCCATTGATGCTCACCCAGAACAGGATGTCAGCTCTGGTCCCAGCTCGTGCCTCCCCGCCCCCAGCTTCTGTGAGCATCACATGCACAGGGGCTGGTGAGAGTGGTCAGGAAGCTGAGGTGAATTTATAAATGTGGGGACCCCATAAATCACTGTTCCGGTTGCAGAGGTCTGCCTCCCGGCTAGACCAGGAGCTGCCTGAGAGCTGGCCAGCCTCTGGCGCTTCTCTTCTCCTTCCTTGCTCATTGACCAATACACAGCTCAACCGGGAGTCACTTCATCAGCTGAGTTCTGAGGTTAGGGTCCAGGGCAGTGGTGACAAAGGGCTGGTTTCGAAGGTGCAAGAAGACTTGTGGCACTAGGAAGTGCTCAATGAGGGAAGACACAAGAGAATTTGATGGGGACCTAGAGCATGTTAGACCCTAAGAAGATATAACAGAGTTGGGTAGTCAATAAGAAACAATCTCCTCTTCTTCTCAATTTCTGCACCAACTGAAAAATAAGACACAAGGGTCAGACAGAGAGAGTCCAAAATAACAGCATTCTTGGTAAAGCTGGTTTGGAAATCTGACTTGAACCACAAGCTCCCTGATACTTGATTCCTGAATTAGACACGTAACCTCTTGTCCCAGGTTCAGTGGTGGATCTCCTCCCACACCAGGTGGGACCTGCCTCTATAAATTGACCACAGAGAGGAGAAGGTGAGACCACACCTACCCAGGGAGTGGCAGAGCTGAGAAGAGAACTGTCCGCACCTTCCACCTGCAAAGGCCACTCTCCAATACTGATAAATGAAGGGCACTATTATTCCGTGGGCCCAGGCAGGATCTCTAGAAGAGCGCCCACTACACGATGGGCAGCATGATGACAGAAAGGAAGAGGACATCGGTGACACTGAACTCAAACCTCACCTCCTGCCCTGACCTAACCCTGTCCACTACCCATAAAGACCCACCAGCCTCTCTCTAGGCCGCAGAAGCCACTACCGGAACATCAGAACAGTAGCTCCGTAATACTCCCTCACTCCCACTCCACTCCAAACAAACACAGACAGACTCAGAATTATTTTCAATAGTGCTCTGTCCTCCAAAGTGACTGGTTGGTTTGCCCGCGCAGCCCACCTCCCCGTGAAGAGAGAAGAAGATCATCTTTGCTTTGGCCTGATCCTTTAATGCGCCTGAAAGCTGTTGCTCTGTTCTAAAGCAGACCCCAGGCCCCGAGCAGGGAATAGGTGGAGAGGTCTTAATGGGGAGATTAGTGCCTGCCTGGGCAGTGCCAGAGAGGGGTCCTAAGAGGAGATTTTAGAGGTTGGGCAATTTTTAAGGGCTTAAATTTTTGATAATGCAGGCTCAGTTGCATTTATGCATGTTGGGGCCTCGGCAGCAATACCATCCAGGGCATAATGGATGTTGCAAGATTTGATTTTAGTAGTTTAAAAATATCCAAGTAGTCTGCAAGCTAATGGCCATTGGACAGACTCATTAGTATATCAATAATCATTCGGCATTTTGAAATCCTTTTAATGCTGTGGAACAGCAAGGAATGAGGCTAAAGGAGGGGAAGAAGGTCATAGGAGGAACTTGTGGGGTCAGTTAAACAAGTGAACACAATGAATGGTCCCAGTATGTTCTCTGCCACCACCCGTAGCCTGGTTTAAACACTGTGTCTAGTGGGGCCTCATTGTAACTGATCAGGGAATGGAAGTTTCAGGAAAAGCTTAAACAGAGCCTCAAGGAGCCCCGCAGAGACCAGCAGTTTAAATAGATTTTGCTAAACCTTGCTCTACCCAACCCATTCTCCACAACCTCATGGCTTACACATTCTCTCCTCACTTTGGCTCACGACATTACCTGGTAGAGTAATTGTCTCCAAACAGCCAACTTTCTGTCCAACCTTTAAGTTCCCACCCCTGCCCAAGCCTTGCTCTGCTCACCAGGCCACAGGACCTGAGCATGAGCTCTGTGCGGTTAGTCACACCTCGAAGGCATACCGCCCCTAACCCCCACTGAACTGTGAACTTTGGGGACACACAGGACCAAGCCTCTATTAGGCTTGAGATGATGATTCTCAATCTCTCTGTGGTTGCTTTGGCCACTGAAACCCTAAGAGTGTTGGGCAAAGCTCTGGACTATGCATGTGTGCACAGAAACACACAGGCAGACAATCTTGCACACGGGTTCAAGGAGCACACCCATCCTTGGTTCCTTCCCAGATCCCAGGAATCAAGCTCTGGAGGAGGAGGAAGCCTTTGCAGCCTGGGTTGTTCATTGTAAAACTCTGACATTTGAACAGGAGACAGCAGCAATTTCCTGTAGCTAAAAAGCCACACCCTGAGGAGCAAAGCATGTGATCAATTTCTGATTTGGCACTTTAGGGGTCCAGGAATGGCCTTGCAGATGGAGTACTCAACTGCCGAAGATGCTTTTAAATCCCTTTTGGAGCTTCATGGAGCACTAAAGGGGCAGGGACCACCAAGGTCTAGGCTGGGGCCAGACGAGCTGTCTTTACCCTCTGCACCCCACTCATTGCCACCCAGTGTGGCCTCCCGGCTTGGGGAGTGGCTCTCAGAGGCCCAGCTGGGACATGTAGGAGAGGAGGACAGCACAGAAGGAGCAGGGGGTACTCTGGAAGAATTCCCGTGCCCACTTATGAGAGCTTCAGAGTGCCAGTGAGCCTTGCCAGTGTGGCTTACCACAGTGTCCACTGGGTTACCACTGTGCTGGAAGGGCAACCTCCAGGACACCCGTACACCTCATGGCCACTTCAGACTGCTGGCTCTGCTTCCTGCTTCCACTCCACAACAGCCTCACTGGGGAAACCGAGGCTCCGACCAAAGACTGAAAGCAATCAAAAAGCAAACTTGAAGTCAACATTATTCCTCTAGGGGAAGATGGTGAGTTACCTGGATTGCCTGATTTCCCCCTCTTGCAAACTCTGTCCGATTCCTCCCGTAAAACCTGACCAAAAGTACCTCCTGCAGGAAATAGTCCCTGGTGAGCTTTACCCAGTCATCACCACCCATCCATCCATCATCCATCCATCCACCCACCCACCCATCCACCCATCCCATTCATCCATCCATCCATTCGATCCTTCTAGGGGACTTTTCATGTCCTCCCTTCCTCTGCCCTCACTATGTATTCATGAACACTAGTGCATCTGGTGACCATCTAAGGTTTGCTCCCATGGTTCCTGGGGGTGTTCTTGTCCCTCTTAGATTATAAAGTTCCTGGAAGGCAATCTCATCTCCAGGCAATTATTGTATCTATCTATCATTCAATAAACCTTAAGCACCTCCTATCTTATAAAAACAAAGAAGATAAAAGACACTCCCTAAGGAACACCCAGTTTGCTGTGTGATGGCAACATGAAATCCCATGAGGGGACTGCGGGGACAGGGGAAGTTCAAGGAGGGAACCCACTGAAACAGGGGTCTTGGGAGGATTTCCAGAAGTGGAACACTTGAGCTGAGTCTTGAAGGAGGGACTGTAATTCCCTGGGCATAAGGGGTGGGTGTAGGGAGAGTGGAGAAGGTTTTCCAGGCATAGGAAGCAGTCCAGGAGAAGTCCAGAAGAAGTCCAGGAAGAGTAGAAACACCATGGGTGGTTAAGGGTCCAAAGGCTGGAGCCTGGCCTTTTAGGGAGTGGTAAGAGCTGAGCTTGAGGTAGAAGGCAGGAGTCAGGTCCTTTCTTCATTCATTATCACTTGATTTGTAAATATAGACTGAGTCAGATTTCATTCTAGGTGTTGAGGATGCAGCAGTGCCCCAAACAGATGGTGCCTGCCTTCCTGGAACCTTCATTCTAGTAGATGGAGAAAGTCCTTTAAATACAGAGAGAGAGAGAGAGAGAGAGAGAGAGAGAGAGAGAGAGAGAGGAAGAGAGAGAGGGAGAGAGAGAGAGAGGGAGAGAGAGGGAGAGAGAGAGGGAGAAAGAGAGGGAGAGAGAGAGAGGGGGAGAGAGAGGGAGAGAAAGAGAGAGAGGGAGAGAGGAGGAGAGAGAGAGAGAGAGAGAGAGAGAGAGAGAGAGAGAGAGAGAGAGAGAGAGAGAGAGAGATACATAGCACATCATCAGGGACAACACATTTTAGAGCTATCAATGGAAAGTCTCATAGATGAGCATCTTCAGTAGATCACTAGTGGGTTTTGCCTCCTGTCCTCACTAAGCAACTGAGCTGGTAAGTTAAAGATAGACCCAGCTGTCTCCAACCCTACACTCAGAAGGTATACTTAAGATTGTTGGTATTTTGGTGGGGAGGGAGGAAGAGGGTCTTCCTTTCTCCTTTTATCCAGCTGACACCCACACTTCTCCCTGAGCAGCTTCCACTGCAGGAAAACTAATAAGGCTGCATTTTATGATCTCTCTACCTTCAATGACAAGAAGCAATTTGAAGTCAATAAAAGGTGTGCTGCACCAAGGGTGTTTTATGGCTTATCAAACCATAAAACCCCATGGCCATGTGACCAAGGTGCTAGAAAAGGGACAAGGAATGGATTCATCAGCACTCTTTCTGTCCAGGAGCACTTCCTAATTAGGATGGTGATTGACCAATTATGAGAGGATGAGCACTTCTAAGAAGAAGGCCCCCTGAGATTGCTGGCTGCTGGGCCCATGTTTGAAAGCCCCCCCCCCACAACAGACAGAGCCCCTGGGAACCTTCTACATATCCCCACCCCACCCCAGGATGTTTTAAATCCCTTCCCATGGTCCCAGCTTTCCAACCACCAGAGGCCTGTGGCCTAGTGCAATAGCTGCTTTTTGGTCTGAAACTCACTCCCACCACCCTGAGCTAATATCTCATCTCCTGCAACTTAATTTTCTCCTTTTTAAAACAGGAATAATGATGCTTACATGTATGGCTTGTTTAGAGGGGCTGGCACCAAGAAAATGTTCAAGACTTGGAATCTATAAAAGGAATGAAGGCACAACTTCCCCTAAGAGAGAAAACTCAAGACTTTACATCTATACCCAATGTCACAACAGCCCTCAGGATATTTTCTGAGAACATCTGTTCATCTATCTATCCATCCATCCATCCACCTACCCTCCCAACTACTCATCAGTACATCCATCCATTCACCCATCTATCCATTCATCTATCCATCTACTTATTCACCATTCTACATTGGGCACCCTCTCTATGCCAGGCACTGTGCAGGGGCACAATGCCAAGCCAACACTAAGCCCCTGCATGATGAAGGTTGCATTCTAGTAAGCAGAAAGAGTTAATCCATATATAAGATGGAAATCAGTGCTATAAAAAAAGATATAACAGACCTGACTGGTGTGGCTCAGTTGGTTGGGTGTTGTCCTGCCAAGCAAAAGGTCACCAGTTCAATTCCCAGTCAGAGCAATTGCTTGGGTTGCAGGTTTCGTCCCCAGCTGGGGCACATACAAGAGGCAATCAATATTTCTCTCTAAGATCAATGTTTTTTTCTCTCTCTCTCTCCCTTCCCATCTCTTGAGAGAAGGAAAGAAAGGGCGAACACAGTCAGAATAGTAAGATGTGGACACCCTCTCTTCTTGGGACTTGCGTGCTAATGACAGGAAATGGACAATAAACCACAAGGAGATCAAATATGTGTGTGAGTGTGTGTCTGTATGTGTGTCTATAAACAGGGTGCCTTGACAGAGAATAATGGTAATGTCACTTAGATGGCAGTAACATTTAGGCTGTGGACTGTAGATTGAGGAGCCAGATGAGCAAATAGGCCAAAGGGAGATATTCTAGGTACTACAGCCACTGCTTTGGGGAGAGTTCTCCAGGTCAGAGATGCTGAAGGGGGTCTCAGGTGTCTAGTGATGACAGGGAATGGTCTGAGGTGATGGTGCAGAGAAGGGAGGAAACCTGGCTGCTAGGATGACTATCTGCACCTGAACAACACTGTCTTCACTGTATTAGTTTCCTATTGCTGCTATAACAGATTACTGCCAATTTAGTGGTTTAACACAACACTGATTTATATACCTAAAGCTCTGGAAGTCAGAAATATAAAATGAGTTTTAAGGGGCTAAAATCCAAGTATTAAGGGACCGATTCCTTCTGGAAACCCCATGGGAGAGTTTTTTCCAGCTGCTAGAGTCTGGTATTCCTTGGCTCCTGGCCACATCCCTCCAATCCCTGCTTCCTTCATGACATTGCTCTCTGACACTGGCCCTTCTGCCTCTGATAAAAGACTCTTTTGATGACATCAGGCCCACCTATAGATAATCCAGAATAATATCATCTCTAAAAAGCCTGAACAGAACACATGAGCAAAGTCCTTATTGCCAGGTAAAGCAACATGTTCACAGGTTCTGCAGATTAAGACATAGGCAGCTTTGGAGGATGTTATTCTTTCTCCTGCAGCAGTGTCTTGTGGTCCATGTGTGGCTGGCAGGAGCTGAGAAGGGCCTGAGAGTCCTGGGCCCCCTGGGGTAATGTGAGAGCTTCCTAAGCCAAGCCAGAGCTACCTCTCTTTGACCAAGGATTGTCATTTCCACCTTGATTTCAGATCTCCACTCAGCTGTGGAGCAATGGATTCTCCTGCCTGGACCTGCCACTTCCCCACCATCCCACGGCATACCCCCTACCAGCTCCACAACCCAGCCATCTCCTCTTGCCTGGCCTCCACCTCATGACTAGCACGCACAGCTCCCAGGAGAAGGCCTCTCCCTCAGGAATGTTTGACCCGACTCTGTCCTGACTCTGGCCTGTAGAAGATGCCACATTCTTAACTCCCCAGGAGATATGGCCTTGGCTTGGGGGCCTGACACCTCTCAGCCCTCTACCAGGTACACCTCTCCTCAGGACCTCACTGAGCCACATCACCCTCTGCTCCTCCCTCAGGCCTCACTTCCTCAGGGCACCCTTCTGCACTATAAAGATATGCTGTGTTAGGACACAAGGACCCAGGGCTCAAAGCCAAGACCTTCCGTCACAGGTGGGAAGAGCAGGTGGGTATCAAGCAACTTTTCAGGGAAGGATGGGGGGTTGCTATAGAAGTTTAGAGGAGGTTCACAGCTACACCAGGGCTTTTCCTCCCAGAAAGCCAGTGTTGAACATTTACTAGCACACCGGGGGCATTTCAGAGGAAGAGGCAGCAGGGATGAGTCTGGCAGGGGCCTGACTCCAGTCCTTAGTGACACTCCCTGCTGACCACACAGCTTCCGCCTGGTGAGACACCCTCCTAGGCTTGCTTTCAACAGTCCATGCAGATGGGCATTCTGAAAGAGGGGTCCTGGGCATCACTTCTACCACACAGGGCACAGTACACAGCAGGCACCCACACACCATCAGCACCTGCCTGCTGAGAGCCAGAAAGGTCTGGAAAGATAGATGCAGGGAGGCACAGAAGTGACGGGCAAGAGGCCCTTGGCTACCCCTATTGAAATCCGATCCACCTCTCTCTCTGTCCTCACTGATTTGTAATCACCAATGTCGCTGGCTCCTTCTCATCCTACCATGTGAGCCGGGACCGAGGGGGGGGGGGCCTGGGCGGCCACTCCATCAGGCATCAGGTGCAGGCATTAGTCAGCCTTGTGGCTCCGTGGGTAATGCTAATGCACCTGGTCTTTCTGGAAGCCAGTTGCCCCTACCCCCCCACCACCACCTCCCTGACTCCCCCTGACACTAGGGCCCTGCTGCCCTCTGCCAGGGAGTGAATTTCTTAAAATGGCAGGCTGTTCCATCTCTCCTGCTCCCCACCTTGCAAAGGCTAGGACCCATGTCCATACAGCTGCCCCAAACTTGCCCAGGGTGGGCCAGAATCAGCAGTGGACTGGTAACCTTTAATTGGCTCTTTGGGAAGAAAAGCCCTGGTTTGTGGCGTTTGCCAATTCCATTGTGTAAATACTCCCACCATGGCCGATTTCAAGCTTCCAGTGGACTAATCACAGAGCTGGGAAGAGATACCTTCCTTCAGAGCAGCCCCAGCACACCCTGAACAGACAATGTTGAAGTTACCCACCAGGCCCCATGATCTGCCCTGTTCTCTCCAGTACAGTCACTACTGTGTGTGAAGGCAGGGTCCTCTCCTAAGCCACAGTGAGGTGTCAGGACTGTGGTCTTTTCAGTCAGTCTGAGCTGGGGTGAAATCTCAGCTCTGCCACTTAATAAGGTAGATGGATTTGGGCAAATTGCTTACGTTTGTGAGACCTCAGTTTCCTTATCAATAAATAAAATTAATAACTCTCATATCCAAGACATGTGTAAGTAAGTCACTTAGCACAATGCCTGCATAGCAAGCACTCAGTAAACGTGTCCAGTAGTTGGTGTGAGACCCATGTAACATGTGCTGTGTGAGGAGTCTACATGCAGATGCTGCTGAAGGGGACCCAGCAGCTGGCCCAGCCCCTGGTATATCCCCTTATACCTACCTCCTGAGAACTAGGCTTCAAATCAAAAAGATGTTATTCTACATCCAATGTGCAAAGAAAGAAAGATCAGCCCTACATATAGGCTGAGTCTCTTACATTTTATGATTTCAAGGGCACCAAGAGGACCTCCTGTCCCAAATTATGCCTTTTGCAACTGCTCAGTGACACCTGGAATCTCACCATTAGCTTCGTTCTAACACTGCATGGTTATCATGCACTATTTCTCAGAGCATCAAGACAAAAGCATTAACTGAAAGAGCCTGAGGTCGCCTGAAGCTTGCTGGCCAGAGGAGGGCACTGGGTGTAGCAGACAGTATGAGGACAAAGGTGAGATGTAGGGGAGGGAATGGGGGAGTTCTAGACCCACAGGACAATGTCCCAGTTTTGTTCATACAAACCCCAGTCTGGAGGAAAGGGAATAGAAACAGCTCCTGGAGCCTTTGTTATTTGGGGGTGTATACTCATTCTGGGGCAGTAAAGGGCAGGGGATCCAAGGGCAGCGACCCATTCAGCTAGGAGCCAGCCCAAGGTTAGTATGGGCTGTACAGGCGTCCAGATTGGCATGACCCCTAGGTCCAAAGAGACTGAAAATTTGCTAAGAATATAAAAGTTTAGTTTGAATTCCTTGAACCCACTCTATCATTCCCAAGATGCTTTTAGTGACATCTGTGGGGTGAGGGAGAGACAAGACAAGGAAAGTAATGCCTGGGAATAAAAGCATCACTTAAGCAGTTTGGTTTGAAATAAAACTCTTACTCATACAACACACGAGGCCAGAAGATTGACAGAGGGAGGCCCCATGATTTAGAGTAATACAAGACAGACGGAAAGATGAGAGGGAGGGAGGGAGGGAAGAGAGGAAAAGGGAGGACAGAGGAAGTGAAAAAATAAAAGGGAGGAAAGGGAAGGCAAGAGGAAGCACAGAGGGAGAGGAGGAGGTGATTGGGGTCAAAGGAGAGGGAGGAAGGAGAACTGAGCTGGGAGGGGGAGGGGCAGCAGAAGGAAGACGAGTAGAAAGAAGACAGAAGACCTTGAAAGTCTTACATCTTGATCAAGGCATGACTGATAACATTCGAGGGGACCATCTTTCAGCCCCCTTGTTTGATGACAAAGCTCATCCCCTTTCCTCCATCCATTATCAGCTCTCCCTCCCTGAGGCAAGAGCATCAATAATGCTCTCTCTTCGAGATGCTGCGCCACCCCCCAATTCTGACACACACACACACACACACACACACACACACACACACACACACACACACACACTACACGCAGGCCTGGCCATCGCTGGTGGGCATTCCTGGCTGCACATCATTACCGCCCTCCGATCCTTCCCTCACCTGCTGGGCAGCTGACTGTCCTCCCCAGTCCCACTCCCACAGTGAGGCCTTCTGCTCAGGGCCGGACCAACCCCCCCAACAGGTGGCCATTCTCCACCGCTGCTGGAGGATGATCCCTGACATCTTGGTACCAGGACTTGATTTTTAAAAATGATTGTTTAGTTTAGTTTTGTTTTAATTAAGAGGGAGACCGAACTTCCCCATTCTGGTTGGCTCTTCCAAGAGACCTAACAGTTTGAATTTGAGTGCAAACATCTTCAAACATCTGTTGCCGTAATTTGGTTGGATTAACTGTCTAGTTTGCTGGGCCATCTGCTGTTCTCCCCAAACCCCATCACCGCCTCTTCCACTGGCTGGGCTGGTATCTCACCTGACTGTCCTGCTGTGGGTGGAGGAAGGATCCCAGAAGGTTACCCCAGGAAAAGCCACCGATTTTCCCCCAGAAAAACTTGGAGATAAGCTGGCCATGCCCCACCTGATGCCAAATGCCAACAAGGGGGAACCTGAAGAGAGTGAGTTGTGTCTGGGCAACTGGTGAGGCTCCCGCCCCTGTCCACCCCCACCCCCCCCCACCCCACCCCCGAGAGCTAAAGGAGGCATTTCCTCCTAGACTAACTGAGTCTTCCTCGCCCCAGGAGGGGGCATGCAGGGATGCTGGGCTTGCCTGCTGAATGGCTCCAGAGGCACTGCTCTACCTGAGAGGCACCCCTGGGGTTGCTCAATGGGGCAACTCTTCCTCAGTCCCGGCAGGACCTTCCCTCCCTTTGCTGGTTATTATTCTAAAAGACAAAGACAGACAAATCAACCTTGACACTGGTTTCAGTGTCAAGACAATGTGACAATTACCTCCACCTGGGAGAGGCTGTCCCAGCTCCTGCCTGGACACACCTACTCTGCCACAAAGATGTCCTTCCCAGACTGAGCTATCCGGAGGCTCCTGCAGCTCCCAAGCCCTGCTCTCGCTCTGCAGGGGTGCAGCCCAGGGTGCCAGAGCTCCCTGCCACCTCCCAACAGAGGGGTGGAGAGTCCTGAGATCTGTTTCAGAGGTCTTGCTGGGGCCCTCAGTGCCCTCCTTCGGGCAACTCCACAGCTCGCTCCAACAGGGTCACAGCCAGAATCCATGCTCAGATTGAGTGAGGCAGCAAAAGAAGCAGCGGAGAACGGGTGTTTGGATGTTTTGATTTACTCTTCCTCTGCTACCTCCCCACAGTACCTATCTTCCTCTCCCTCCCTAGCTGTCTCTTCACTCCAATCACTATTTCCTAAGCTGGACCCACTATTCGACTCTGCTGTTTTCTGACCCTCTTGTGTCTCATTTCATCTCTACCTATCTTCCAAGGTCTAGCCCAGGTGCCTCCTCCTCCAGGGAGTCCCCCCAGAAACAACCCTCTTGTTTCAGATTCCCATAACGTATATCAGTGCCACAAGGGTGACAATGATTTACTTCCTTGCATTATGTAATTATCTGTTTTTATCCACACACACACATTATCTGTAACCATGCATAGCTGATGAATGAACAGATAAATGAATGAATAGATGGTGAATGAAACCATCTGATGTCAGCATTATAACTAAGGCCCCAGTACCCTTGCGAAAACCGTGTGCATATTCAACACCTAGATATAAGAGCCACAGCCCCTACCCACCTGTAACTGATTCCAGGATGTGCAGGTATTGGCAGATGCCATTGGGATAGTGGTCCATTTCACTGGTATCTGTGTACAAAGTCAGCCAGTTAATAGAAACCTATTTCTAATTGCCTGACATATAATAGGTACACCTCCAACCAGCTGAGACCGCCAGATCCCATTCAAAGTCCTGCTTCCTGGCTTACACCTAAGCCTTTCATGTTTTATTAGAGCTCCGCATATTTCATCTCCTTTCACATGGGGAAGAAAGCGGGCCCTTGATTCTAAGAGGATACAGTCACAGGTGTACTTTTAGTTGCCAAAGGGCAGCTCTGTAGGAAGCAAACCCCCAGCCTCAGGTTTGTGAATGTGGTTTTAGCACATGTAGAGAAGACAGGATCACTTTCTGACCCCCAATATCATCCAGATGCATGAAGATCCCAACAGCACGCAGTCAAGGGTCAGACCCTGTGTGGTCAGAGTGGGGCAACCCCTGATCCCCAGGCCTGCACACATGTCGGCTCCAAAAGCATCACAGTACCCCAACACGCCCCAAGCAGCCAGTAGCTGTGGCTAATATCTCAGCAGGGTGGGAAAATCAGAAAATTCAGTCACAGGCCAGGGATGTCGAGCCCACCCCCAGTGACACTAGGAAAATACCAGCAACTTTTACCCCCACCAGCTGCTGTGCCCTGGAACCCATTGTCCTGGGGAAACTGGATAATTTACTGGGGTCACGAAGGGCCTTCGGCCCCCAGGGGCCCAAGGGTGTCAGGATGCCTAGCCTGGGCCTATCCTCCTCCAGTCAGAGCAGCGTGACAAATGAGTGCCCCTCACTTCCCACCACATCCTTCCATTTCTGTTCCGCCAGAGCCCACCTGTGGTACATGGTGCTACAGGCCCAGCTTCTGTCCTGCCTCCCCAGACCACAGCCCCAGTCACAACTACCGGCCAGGTTCCTGCCTTCCCACTGGACGGGGCTCCTCAGAGAACCACTGGGACACCCAGTAGACACCCTCTCTCCTACAGAGAGCTAGGGCCTTCAGCCTCCCACGCTTGTTCCCAGACCAGCAACAGCAAAGGCCTTGATCAAGGCTCTGCCTTTTTTTTGTTTCAAGAGCCTCTGAAGCCCACCTTTGAATCTCCTCTATGGTAAGTCCCCTGTCCGGTCACACAGCTACCATCTGCTCAAGGGGAGATTCGAACCCCAGTATCCATAGTCTAGACTGACTCCACACCAGCATGTTGGCTCAAATACAAGGAGGTGGGACCAGAAAGGACTGTGCTGTCAGCCCCACTATGCTCCCCAGTGCCCTCCAGCCTCACTGCTATGTGCCAGCACCTCCAGAAGCTTTGAGGGTGGACGAAGCAATGACCTTCCCAGTCACGCAGGGTCATGTGTCCATCAAGGGTAAAAGAGAAACTGGGCTTGTCTGTGAGAGCCTCCAAAAATAACAACTGCAGCTCAAGCGTTTTTAAGAGGGGACAAGGGTAAGAGTGGAACTGGACTCGGATCAAGGACAGCAGTCCCACTGGCTTTGTGTCCAGACAAGGTGAAGCAGGAGTGAGCAGGGAGCTCTCCCCCGTCTCTTAGCCAGAGTGAGCATGCAGGAGGCGAAGTGGATTCCATCATCTGTCTGCTTGAAGCCCTCTGTGGATACATAGAGCTCGTAGCATAGACTAAAATCCGTGCTTGGTCTGGTGCTTCTCCCTCCGGCCCCCTCATGCAGCCCAGACCCCTTGCTCAGTGCATCCCAGCCCCACCCAGTGTCGTTCGGCTCCTCCTGCGCTGGCTCTGTCCTGCTGCCCTTACTCCTGCCCTCTGTTCCTGGGCAACACCTTAACTCCCTTCCTTCACATTGCTGCTCTGTTCCACATCCCTGAGGGAGGCCTCCTCTGCATCCTGGTCCCACCTCTGAATGCTCTCATAGTGCCTCCTGCTTCTCCTTTGTAGTTGCCACAACCCTTGCGATCTTAGCTGAGTTGTTTGACTGTTCGGTTAAAACTGCCTTACTATGGACTGTAAGCCCCATGGGGACAAGCATGGTGTGTGTTCTATTCCTCGGGTTATCCTCAGCATCTGGCACGATGCCCAACACAGGACAACGCTCAGACTCTGTCTGTTGCCTGAGTGAATGAATCCCAGAATGCTTCATCAAAAAGCGAAGGTTTAGGAACTGGTAAAATCTGGGGCGGGAGAGATTCCACCTGGCAAACTAGAGGGCCAGGGCATGCCGTAGCTTTGAAGATGTGGACCCCATACTCAAAATCTCTGATCTATTCCTACCATGCCCCAACTCTGGACATGCTTCTACTCTGTGCGCATGTCTCTAGCTTATAGCCCTCACAACCGACAAAGCACTTTCATGCACAACCCACCCCCTGGCCTGTGGTGGCAGGCATTGTCACATAGTCTCATTTCTCAGAGGAGGAAATTGCCAGGATATGAGAACCTAAGTGTCCATTTACAGATGAACAAACAGATAAAGAAAATATCCTATATGTACACAATGGAATACTATTCAGCCATAAAAAAGAAGGAATCTTGCCATTTTGAATACATGGATGGACATTATGCAAAATGGACTAAGTCAGACAGAAAATGACAAATACCATGTGATCTCATTTACATGTAGAATCTAAGGTCAGTAAGTATAAATCACTATCCCCAAGAAACTTAGCATTTAGTCAGACTTAGAAGATAGGCATGGAAATGGCCCAAGTACAAGGGACAAACTATTTGCTCAGAGTTCAGAGAAAAGGGGAGTCCTTCTAAGAAGAGGATTCTGTCCTGGGAAGGAGAGAGACTGAAGGGGGATCTCTAAAAACAGAGTTCATTTTGCTGAGCAAAGCTGACAAGGACATTCTACTTAACTGCAGAAGCATTACAGTTTGGGACTACCTGGGGAAGGGTCAGACTGGCTGGGGTGGGGAGCAGCAGCAGAGAAGGCTGTGCAAATGGACTGAGCCTGGATCACAGAACTCCTGAATGCCGAGCTCAGGATTGGGGCTGGCCTCTGTGGCTTGAGTGGGAGGAGAAGGGTGCTGGAAGGTTTTTACTGTGGGATGACATCATGCAAACTGTGCTTTGGAGTATCGATCAAGCGGCTTTATTACTGACGTCTTAAAGTCTTGTTGAAAGAAGCAATAGAAATGGCTGTAGTTATGCATTAGAGATATACTCATTCACTTTGCCCTTGGAGTATCCAGGCACCCAAGCCACCCAACTGTTTATTTCCAGACAACTCTTGCCCTGGCTCTAAGGAAGAAGCTGGAGAAAGGTACGGTGGGACACAGGATACTGGGAGTCCCTGAGGTCTGGGGCCCTATTGGAGATCTATCAGAACGAAGAGGAAATAGCTCTGTGTCACCGAGAAAATGGGATTCCGGTGACCAAACGTTTATCTAGCACATGGCTCCAGGGGAGCCTAACTGATGGGCTGGGAGACCACTGTCCTTCCAGACAGCGGGACAAACCCTGGGCAGCCCAGAGACCCCCTCGTTTGGCTTTCGCACAAGTTCAGCACTGGTGTTTAACTTCTTTCCTCTTTTTTTTCTTCCTCCCTGTTATTTAAATGGTTTTAAACATGAAACTAGGCCAGGAAAAGGGGGTAGCATTGTTTTAATAATTAGCAATTATGATCGCTGCAATATTAATTGCATATTTCCATAGCAAACACTTCCCCAGAGGGCCGAAGGGGGTGGTGGTTAGAGACTGCCAGAGCCTAAAACTGGAATTCCTGAGAACAGAAAAAGGAGAGAAAATCAACTTCTTCCATTTCAGAAAATTACCACGGGGACTGCAAGGCCCCTCTAATTAGCCTAGCTCGCAGTAGCTGGTGAACAGACTGGTGTGAAGTCTCGCTCGGTACCACTGGGCCTGCCTGTACCGGCCCTATCCCCACATTTCTTTTATTTTTGTCATCTGGGCAAGACATTGTCGTATTTCCAGGGGATAGTTGGGCTGGGCTGGAAGATGACACTCCAGATTTCAGCGCCCCGGTCCCCCAAGCTGGGGCCTGGTGTTCATTTGTGCAAATCCTGACCACAGAAGGGCAAAATGGGACAGGACCACAGGCAATTCCACGTGGCGGTGCTCAGGGGAGGCCGCAGAGGGAGAGACCGCTGAGCTTACCTTCCCAACTCTGTGACACAGATTGAGAGGTTCAGGGCGGAATTGGGGGGATGAAAGAGCAGGGGGCAAGGGAGAGACAGGAAGGAAGGGGGAGGGGAGGAGGCAAAGAAGGGGCAACCTAAGAAAGATAGTGGTGTAGAAGGAAGAAGAGGCAAATGAGGCCAAACAAGGGAGAAGGTGGTACTGAACTAGAAGGTAAAGGAAAGAAATGAGGGAGAAGAGGGTAAGGATTAAAAAGAAAAGGCATTATTAACCAATGTAACCCCTATAAATTTAATTTTTAAAAATATATAAAATAAATAAGAAAAAGCAATGGCATCATCAAGGCAAAGGTGCAATTAATCAGAGAAGACTTCCTGGAAGTGAAGGCCTTTGTGACTGCTGTGCACTCACTGCAGGAAACTTTTACAAGAACAAGGCACCCCTGGTGCAGACCCCAAATTCAAGGATGCTAACAGACTCATGCAGAGGTCCCAGGTTAGGCTAGAGAAGTGGGGCAGTGGCCAAATTCCCCAGGCTCTCTGTGTCTGGGGAGGGAAAAGATGAATAACAATGAGCTCAGAGCCAGAACAGAACCCGTGTTTGTAGAACTCAGGTGTGGCACATATGACATCTCATTTCATCTTCTTCAAAGCAACAATTAAGGCAGGAATTACTACCTCCATTTTGCAGGTGGGAACACTGGAGAAGCCTACCCAAGATCACATAGTTGGAAAGAGACAGAGGCTGAAGACCTTTCCGAGACATCGTACCATCTCCCCAGATCAACCGTCGTTAGCCTCTGAGTCCCTAATAGAAGCAGGTCCTGTCTGGCTGCAGCTGCGGCTGGGGCCAGATCACGGGATTTGGAAAAGTGTCATCTACCTTGCTCTCAGTTTCTTTTGCCCAGATTGCACGGTCTCCATTCTTAAAGTAACTTGCTAAGCAAAACTCCAGATTCACAAAGAGATGTTACAAGACCATAATTCTCATTGTAAAAGGGTTCCCCCTAAGGTGCCTTTAAATGGGGGAGCTCCCCTGCTCATGGAAGTGTTTGTTTACAGATCATCGACTCCTCGATGGAGAAGCTGGGAGGCTTGACAGAGAAACTTACAAAATGTCTCTAGTTGCTTCCCGTGGAATAAGATAAACAATGAAAATAAGTGAATGTGCTTCAAGAAATGAGAATCCAATTGTTCAACAGTAATGACAATGATAATACCATTATGCGCACAAGCGCCTGCCATTTCTCAGTGCTCCCCATGCCTCCTGTTCCCTGCCCCAGCCCCATTGTCAGGACAATGGTGATGCCATAACCTTGTGCATTGACCATCTCATAAGGTAGGACAGAAATCATTGTTGCCAGTGGGAAGGTGAGGAGAATGACCCCAGCAGGTCTTCGTGCCTGTCAGAGGTCGCACAGCTCTCCCCGACCCTGGCGTCTCTGAGGCTGCCTGAATCCCCTCCTGCTCCTCACCACCCTCCACCATTGACCAGTGAGGCACTCCTGCCCCCAGATTATGGGGATGGCTGAACACACAATGCCAAACTCTAGACAGGAGAGGTGGACAGTGGTTTCTCAGTCACGCATGCTCAAAGCCCAGGGGTGGACACCATGAACCACACAGTCACAAGGGAGATGCATCGGGAACAGGGCGAACAGCCAGGAGCTGTGGGAGGCAGGTTTTGTAGCAGCAAGACCCCTGGTGCCCACAGGAAGACGTGATTGGCTGGTTTGAACAATTCCAGGAACTGAGACCAGCTCCTTGGGGATAAACAGGAAGTGCTCCTGGTCCCCTTGATAAGGAGGGCTATTTGGTCGGGAACCTACCTGGGGGAGAAGAATGGAGAAGGGACCTTGCATTGAGGTCATTCAAGGCCCTCCCCATTTCCCCAGATGTCAAAGCAGCACCTAGTACCAGTTGTTACTCCCAGGCCTTCTGTCACAGAGGTCCCTTGGTGACGAGGCCCAGCTTCCTGCAGCACCTGAGAGAGCCCATTTTTCAATATCATGGCCATGGGTTTCTGAGAAACAATACCAGCCAACCCAAACCAGGTTAGGAAACAATGCGTCCTGACGGAGTCCTAGAGCCGCTCCATCTTAGAGCAGCTGCTCCCCCACCCAAGCTGGGGTCTCAGTTGTGCTAACCCCAGGCAATAACTTGCACTCCCCTCCCCGCCTCCCCCTGCTAAGGAGCCAGGCAGGCTTTGCTTGCTCTGTGTGTGTACAAACATTAAGCGATGTATTTCTGATCTTACTTATCCCCCAGAATCTGTCTCAAAGCCGCCTTTGGAAACTCCTAAGTAGGATGTAATGCGTGGATTTCAGCCTCCGCTCCAGAGTTGGCAATGTAGTTATTCCCCAAGCCTTAGCATGTGGAAGCAAACAACCAAAGCTGAACCCTGTTTAACCAAACAGCAGCCTGTGGTGGGGAGACTCTGTGGAGGAAGGGAAGGAGAAAGGGAGGATTGGAGGAGGGAGACCCAGTGCAGCTTCTGAGCCTGCTTCCTCCAAGAGTTGGCTGAATTCTACCCACACATCCCCAGTAGAAGCTGCACGCTCACCCTTCACTAACCTCACTTACCTTGGCCGTAGTTGGGAAGGGAAGTATGAAGGGAGGTTCAGAGGCAACTGTCATGAGACAACATGGAAAATGCTCTTGACATAGCCTTTAAAGTGTATTTCAAAGTTTGAAGAAAAGAATATCAACATCCATCCTCAATCTGAGGTGCAGAAAAAGGAGACATTGGATTCAAGTGAGCAGTTTACAAACCTGGGGAACACAACCTCTAGAGGAAACTGAAAATGTGCTCCCCTGACACCAAGAGAGGCCACCTTTTATAGAGAAATTTCCTGCCCTGGTTCCCCATTGGTCTCCTTCTATGCAAATGAGGGCTACAAGTTGCTCAGTATTGGTTGGTCCAAATAGCAGGTCTTGCTTCATCAGAACCACGTGTTTTGATTGGTTGTTATGAAGCCACTCCAATTGGTTAGAATAGATGAAAACTAGGATATAGTTGTACAGTTCTGACTAGATGGGGCAGGTCTCAGCCCTGTATAAGGGTCAGCGCAGCCAGCAGGAACACAGTGGAAGAGGCTTGGTGGCACTTTTCCCTGAAATTCAGTGTGTGCGAGAGACCTCCATCAGCAATGGCTGCTAGACTCTGGTTATGAGTTTGAGCCCAATTAACCATGAGGGGTCCTTCTTAGCATATATATATATTTCTTCTCAGGGTCCACAAGAACATAAAACATGATTCCACTATAGTTAACTATAAAAAGTAAAGAATGAATAAGCCATAAATTAAATGACAACCTAGAAAAATGAAAGCACTTAGTAATAATTGTGTGATGAGACTGCTTGATTGTTTTCCTTTTGAAAAATATTTTATTATAATAGTAGTGTTTGGATAATTATATTTTTGGTGTAATTATGAACAGTTTGAGGGTAACTGGTAAGAATCAGTAAAGAAAAAAAGATGTAGTATCATCCCCGAGAACTAACTATCCAGCTGAAGATACAACTTGAAGTATCACACAAATATTTTTTAATTAAAAGAAGGCGAAGAGAATACTGGGTGGGCTTGAAATTAAGAATTGGCCTATAAGCAGAGGTGGCTGCCTGAAGGAAGTAGAGACAACCATACAGATCCTTCTTCAACTCACTTTCTAACCAGGCCACTCTCCAGAGGTGATTGGCTTGTCCCCAGGGCCTTTTCTTCCTTTGTGAAAGACCAGAGCCCCCTTTGTCACTAAAGAACCAGAGCTTGCATCACCAAATCCAAACTCTCCTATGGCAGGACCCTGCAGGAGGACAGGCAAAGGTGGGCAGGCCCAACCACCTGCAACTAAAGACCTCACAGATGGCTCTGGGAGCCTTGAAGGAAGGGAACGAGGCTCAAAGTGCTCTCTGCTGAGCTCTGCTCTCTAGGTGCATTTCTCTAAGCATATCCATAACTTGTCATCATGCATTGGGATTTCCAGACAACCCCAGTTCTGAGGATCTGGGAGAGATAGTAGCCATAGAAAGCTCCAGTGTCTTCTTTATCATTCTTCTCATGCCTCACATGAATGCCATATAGAGATCAATAAATGTATAGTGAATGGAACTGGGAAGGAGCAAGGCCATGGTTTGGGGGTGGGGGAAGTAGAGTCTGAAGTGATTCATGGCTGATCAATGTAGCATAGATATTGGGTCAGGTTGTACTGGTCCTATAGCTTTAACCCCTGAGATCTTATCCAGTTTCTCATAACCCAGCATCCCAGCTCTCATGATATGACTTTCAATACCAGTTTCCCACCAGGCCACCTTCCCATATGCCACCACTTCTTGCCCATGATCATTACGTATCAGCACACACTAGGGCTTCCCATGAATTGCTGCTCTATGCATTGCATCTGTGTGGATTATATTATATTATATTCTCCAACCTTATTATTGTATTCTCCAATATTATTATTATTATATTATCTAATGTTATTATAATGATCTCCAATATTGTTATTCTTGCCAATAGTATTATTATTCTCTCCAATTTATTATCTCCACTATTATTATTATCTCCAACGAGTTGGGCAGTTGTCATTATAAAAGTAGATATTTGGTTGAGCATGGACCACAAAGGACAAGTCCATGCCTAATGGGACAAGTACATTTGGATGGACAAGGTCAAAGGTCAAGGAAGGTCAGGGTTGGGTTAGAACCTGAGAAGTTGTGAGCCAGGGGCAGGTGGAAACAGCAATGGTGCTTGACAACCAGAGGTGCTCAGTACGGACCCACTGAGCCTGGTGAAAGGGCAGGCCTGGATAGTAGAACAGCTGAAAAGCACTGGCTCCTGTTTCCACTTTTGCCGAATGCAGGTCTCACTGTGAAAACTGGGGGGCACTGTGTGCCATAGAGGGGGAGAATGTTGGAGATGGACAATATACTCAAATTGTTTTGGGAACAA
This sequence comes from Furipterus horrens, assembly GCF_987537825.1. NCBI lineage: Eukaryota > Metazoa > Chordata > Mammalia > Chiroptera > Furipteridae > Furipterus > Furipterus horrens. The sequence continues at coordinate 18,564,195 of NW_028327178.1, read as the reverse complement.
GGGGAAGTAGAATAAGGAAGTAAGTAGGCAAAATATAAAATAAATTTTAATAGGCAGAAACATCGGAGCTGGAAAAGAACATTAAAATTATTCTGGTTGAGCCCTGGCCAATGTAGCTCAGTTGGTTGGAGCATCGCCCCATACACTGAAAGGTCGTGGGTTCAATTCTAGATCAAGGCACATACCTGGGTTGCAGGTTGGGGGGCAACCAATTGATGTATATCTCACATCTCTCTTTCTTTCTCTCTCTCTCTCTAGAATTAATGAATGTATCATGTGAGATTTTTTTTGAAAAATTATTCTGGATGAGTCTCCAAGTTAACAGACAAGGACATCAAGCCCCATGGAGCTGCAGGATTTCCCCAAGGTTAGTAACAGATGCAGGATTCAACCCAAGGTCTGCCAATTCCCAGACCAGTGTCTGTCCACTCCACTTTGTTGCTTGTGGTGTGGCCCAAGGTCCCATGGCATGAAACTGTTTGTCACCTGCCTCCTCCACAGGAATATGAACCATGAGAGGAGGCACAGTGTCAGTTTTGTCTCTCAGTACTTAGAACACTACGTGGCACATAGTAGGTGCTCATCCAATGGAATGGAATCCAATGAGTGGGATGGAATGAAAAAGAATGGGTGAAATGGATAGAATAGAGGGAAAGGAATGAATGAGATGGAACAGAATGAAATGGAACTAAATAGAGTTAGCAGAGCTGAGGCTAGGATTCTGGTCCCCTGGTGCCCACTTAATGGTAAAGGCAAAAAAGAACCCCAAACTCTCTCTCTTCGGTCCTCCTGCCTGTGGGATGCACCATCTATGTCACCAATTCCTATGTTGTCAGACAAATAACCTCTCATCCCAAGCAGGTAAGGGCAGGGTCTCAGGATGGGGTACTGGGAAGCAGGAACAAGCCCTTTGTTGTGGGAATGGAGGACAGAGAACTGAGGTCCACAGCCTTTGTAGGAGCAGCTGGTTAGCCACAGGTGGAGAGGCAGACTCTAATCCAAGTTGACTCCTTAGCCAAAGTAGTCAAGAGAGCAAAAGAAAGGTGCCGAAAGTGTATCCGATGGACCGAGAGCCATTCCCTGAGTCCATGCCACAAAGACTCAGGGGATCGCAGTCATGCTGTAGGTGCAGAAAGGCCTGTGAAAGTCCTGGGTCCCTCTCCTATTTACTAACTTTTCTTCCCAAACACACACTGGGATCGTGGCCAATCCACCAATCCCACAGTATTTACTAGATGGCCTTGAAGAAATTTGGATCTTTGGATCTCAAAGTAGTTAGAATAAAGAGTGTTGATGTAGCAAGACACATTTCACAGCACTTATATACTGGAGCACTCGATTCTCCTTAACACTGGGGACCTGGCTCTCTGTCCACTTCCACTCCCACCCCCCATTACAATCCGCCCTGACCCCAACCTCACATCACAAGCTGTTAACTCTTTAATGTCTTAAATCTGTTCGCATGTGCAGAGTCCAGGTTGACCAAAATGACTCTTGCCAGTAACAATTCAGCTGGAGCCTTTGAGGCTGAGCTGGGCATGAGCTCTTGTCTTGTCTTCCTGGCACTGCCACCTTAGGGTGACTGTTGGGGTGCCTCCCTGGTTTTGGAGCCATGCTCTGACTTCAGGAATCTCTGTGCTACCCGTTTTTTGTCATGTGCCTGGCTTCACAATGTCCCCAAATCTCTGCCCTATTCATCTCCCCCTGATGTCTGTCTCAAACGGCACCCACCACCATCGCATCCCTGAATGCCCACCACCACCACAGGACACCCCACAAAACCCTGCGATCTCCCCCCGCTGTGTCCATTGAACCCATCAGCCCTCCTGGGCGTCAGAGCACCTGCCTGAAGGTTCCCCTGCAGCCCTGCTCCCAGCCGTGCCTCCACTCCACCAGCTCTGCCTCCACATCCCATAGCCCACACAGCCCACCACCCAACACGGCTCCCCTCTGCCCACCCCCTCCTCCTCACCTAGCCTGGAAACCAGAAACTAGCAGGCCAACCCCGACTACTTGGACAGGGGTAGGGGCAGGGGTGGGTGAAAGAGCCAGCAGAACAGGCTATCGACTCTGAATTCCATGCTTCTCCCCACTTCTGGCTACTTAGTCAGAAGACAGGCTTTGGTCCATGTATGTGCACATGTATCAGCCACACAATCACCTACCCATCCTGCTTATCCTCAGGAATTTGTTTCAAAGCTGCCTTTTGGAAACTCCTAAGTAGGTTATAATTCAGTGGATTTTATGTTCTGCTCACTGTCTGGCAAAGTCATTTATTCCACAAACCCCTGGCATATGAGAGAGAAAGAAACTGCATGAAAAACGGGGCCCCCAAACCCCGACGCCATCCCAGCCCAGCCTGAGGAAGGCACCTCCTCGCCTAGACAGAGTCTGCGTCAAGTTTCTTAACGTCTGAACTTTTACATTCTCAGCTCTAATAACTTGGGTTGTTAGTATGAAAGAAACAGTCTGTAAATGGCATTTAAAAGCAAATTGGATTTTCTTCCCCCAGCTGACACAGCCCTCGGTCTGCTTGCCAGAGGACGCAGTTTACTTCTCATCTGAAGCAGCCGTTTGTCATGTGTCACAGGATCTGGGATAAAATTCCTTTGTGTGCGACTGTCTAATAAAGAGGTTCTTAATGGTAATCATTTGCTCAAAATGCCATTCACACACTGTTCTTCTCATACCTTCCATCGAAGGTATCGACGCTGAAAGGTGTATGAGGATTTCTGAAGATCCTAAATATGTGTTCTGGAATAACATTTACACCAAACATCCACCTTCTTTATATGCGAGGCCAGTGGCTCTGCTCATAGGTGTTAACATGTATCAGGAAAGCCATCTGCCTGGCAGGGAGGAAGCTTAAATCCGTGGGCCCCAGGAAGGGAGAGGGCAGGAGGGCAGGCTTGCAACAGCAGAAGGAAGGCGACAGGAAAGGGACACTCGGGCACCCAATACTCAGAAATATTTGCTGAGGGACCCAGTGCGCCAGCTCTCTGCTTCACAGTAGGGCCACCGGCACAAACCCAAAGGCTTGTTGCTTTCAAGACCTTTCTAGAGGGAAGCAGGGCACAAATCAATAAAAGAACTGATAAACACAGACAGAAATATTCAGCTTTATCAACAGGTTTTTGCATCACCTGCCCTGGCCCTCCCCTCCTTGGCAGATGCAGGTACCCTTCCTCTGCCCCTCAGGCACATTTTCTTTAGAACCCTCGCCGTTGTCATTTATGGGGGTGTCTTAGTCAGTTGAAGTGGCTATAAACAAATTACTATTGACTGGCAATAGACTACAAAGACTTATTGCTCACAGTTATAGATGCTAGAAGTCCAAGATCAAGGTGCTGGCAGATCTGGTGTCTGGCGAAGACACACTTCCTGGTTCACAGATGGATGCCTTCACATTGTATCTGCACATGGTAAGAGCAGAGAGACTGAGAGCAAGCTCTCGAGTTTCTCTTTAAGATGGCACTAATCCCATTCCTGAGGGCTCCATCCTCATGATTTAACCACCTCCTGAATGCATCAGCCCTTAATACCATCACACTGAGGGTAGCAATTGGACATATGAATTCTGGAGAGACACAAACGTTCAGTCCATATCAGACTGACAATTCAAGGTCAAGGAGTAATCTTTTCATCTCAGCATCCTTAGGGTCTATATTTGTCACATGTTAAGCACCAAACAGGTAGTTGTTGAATAAAGGAAAAGACCCAGTTACTGCTCTCATGTCTAGTGCAGGAGACAGAAATAAATCAAGGATCTCGGTATAGGAGTTATGTCCTCTGTCAGTCAGCTCAGGCTGAGGATGCCACAATGATAAGTGACCCCAGACCTCAGTGGCTTCCAATAGCCGTGTTTACTTCTTACCTACATGTGTGAGCATAGCAGGTTGTCTGTGAGGCTGTGCTGTATACCTCTTCATTTCAGGACCAAGGTGGAAGTAGGTCCATGGCAGAAGGAAAAGAAATAATAGAGCAATGTGAGGTTCTAGAAGCATCTGCTCCAAAGAGGCACATGTCACTTCCACCCGCATTCCATTATCCAAAGCGCTTTGCACAATAACATAGCCCAGCCTGCCATCAGGTGGCCAGGAATGTCCTCCTCCCACAGGATGGCCCAGTCAGGGCAGGTAGCAAATATTGAACCACTGTGTAATGGCCCCACTGTGATGGAGGAACACTGTGAGCCTCAGTGGCCAGTCAGGAACACAGCACCTCAACTTAGTGAAGCACAAGGGGTGAATTATTTCAGAGCCCAGAAGTGAGTTCTTAGGTGACAACTGCCTGTGCTATGTCTTAACCACAGGGAAGTGTCCCTGGAAGCCTATGTATTTTCCATGTTTCCAAGGATGGAAGCAGCAGCAGCTGTTCCCAGAGCTTCTGGAAACTCTGCTCAAAGGCCAGTTACGTGCTTGGGAGTCACTGGCTCCATCCCAGCCCGAGGATGCCTGGTCTCAGAGGACATGGCAGGCCTTTTGGCACCCTCATTGTTTCCTGACATGGTACTCACATTCTGAAAGGTTCAGAGCTCATTGTCCCTCTTCCAGAGACACAGACCCTCCCAATGACTTGCTGGGGAGACTGTGCTCTTGCCCCTAGGCAAATGTGTCAGCCTATACTAGAGAGGTCAGTCATGGCCGAACACTTCCATGTCCCCTTCTGAGGGGCCATGGCCAGAGCAGATCACCTGCTGTTCACACTGCATGTTCTATGCCGCGGACCCCTGGTCCCCCTGGCTCAACAAGAGATGGACACTCAGCCCAAGGGCAGGCATACCTTGGCAGGGACAGTGACCTGTTAAGACCTGGTGTAAAGAGATGAGATGAACTCTCCCTTCCAGTTTTGAACCAGCGACTAGGAGAGACTAGATCCATCAGTGGAAGGTAGAGTAAGTCAGAGCCACATAAAGCTGGTGTGATGAGGGAACACACGTGACAAGGAAGGCTGTTGGTAGAGGAAGAAGACTGGAAAGGACCGTTAGAGAGAAACAGAGAAGCCGAGAGAGAGAAACTTAGCTTGCTTCTGCCTCTGGTTTGACAGATTTGTTCCCAATTCAAACCAAAAGTGACTTGACAGAGACCTTGGTTCCTGAGTCAGTCTCTGTCTCTTGCAACCAAGAGAGTCTAGCTTGAATACAGACAGCCACCAAACAAACATCCATGGAGTGAGGCCCCAGCTCAGGAAGTGGAAGAGAGCAGTAGGAGAGGCCCAACGTAAGATGTGTAAGTTGACATGTGACATTTCCAGAATGGATGAAACCGTGTGGGGAGGGGGAACCTATAAAAGAAAAAGAACAAGCCATGGCCAGATGGCTCCATCAGCTGGAGCGTTGTCCCATACACCAAAAGGTCGCGGGTTTGATCTCCGGTCGGGGAGTGTATGGGAGGCAATCGATTGATGTTTCTCACTCAGATCAATGTCTCTCCCTATCTCTTTCTCAATTCTTGTCACTCTAAACTCATTAAATATATGAAAACTCTGAAATACATATAAAATACAATGATATCCTTAATATACCTAAAGATACATAAGTAAGAAACATTAACGAGAACCATTAAATTTTTGAACAAAGTCACCACTTTATTAATGTATTTATACTGCATACTTATAGTCTCAAAAAGCTGAAGGTGGGAAGCAATCATTTTAATGTGAATTTTTTTCCCAAATCATAATTTATTTCCCATTTCCTTTTGTTGTAATTAGGTCCATTTTTAGTTCATATCTTGATTATTTGTATCAATGCCTGTTTTTCACCAATCTTGGCAAAGGAATGCCTACTATAGTGGCCTTTAAAAAATAAGCTATTGGTTTTATGACTTAACTCTGCTTTTTGTTTTCTATTCAATTCTTTTGCACTTTCATCTTTATTAATTCTTTCTGTTTATTGTCTTTGGTTTTCTGTTTATTGTTCCTTATCTAATTTCTTGAGTTGAAATCTCAAGCTATTCATTTTCAGCCATGGTGTTTTCTAATTAATGGACCTAAGGCTTTTAATTACTTTCTGAAAATCCACATTCCATATATTTTGATATATTGTGTTCTCATATTTAGTATAATAATGTGTAATTTTCATTGTGATTGACTTTAACCCAATAATTAGAGACTTATGTTACTTAAATCAGCCCTGGCTGGTTTGGCTCAGTGGATTGAGCATCGGCCTGCGAGCTAAGTGTCGCTGGTTCGATCTTCCAGTCAGGGCACATCAGAGAAGGAAAACTCTGACTCCAAAAAACCTCCGCTGCCTTGCGGCATACCTCTTCAGGGGAAAGGCTAAGGGAGTAAACCCCGACAGAAAATCCGGAGCCGGAGTCCCTAAGGCGGTTTGACGTTGTAGTCAATATCGGCAACTCCTGCGGCGCACCTGAAGCCAAGCTGTATTGACTCCGTCTTTCCCTTGGACCCTTCAGCTGCGAAGAGAGGGGGGGTCTGCTGCATGGGCAACAGCAGACCCTCCATATCACCCTGCCCAGGCTCTGTAGCTTCAGCTTCACTGGAGAGGACACTCCAGCATCATCGCAAGATGTCGATTTAACATGGGAGGAGACAGATACCGTGTCACTCCCGAGTCGGACTGCACAGCCATTCTCGGCGGTGCAGATAGACTCTTAAGAAGCTACACCATCGTCTCTCGAGACGGACGGCTGCCAACGATGTTACTTAAATGATAGGTGTACAAATTTTGTTTTTGCTATCATTTTGTTGGTGAGGTCTCATTTTATTGCATTATGATTAGTGAATGTGATATTAGGTGTGATGGTCATCTTTAAAAATGTATCGATATTTTATTTGTGACTGAACACATGAGCAATTACATGACTATTCCATATGTGTTTAAAAGGGATTATATTTTCTATTTCTTCAGTCTATATCATACATTTATAGTTCATCAACCTTGTTAATCATGCTAATTTGTATCCTCTATAGCTTTACTTGGTTGTCTTGTTGATCTATTGAAACGTTAAAGGCTCTGACTATGATATCGTATGAATCTATTTCTCCCAGTAGTACTATCATTTTTTGCTTTATATAGTCTCCTTTTATTTATTTATTTGTTTTTTTGTTACATACATAATGGTTCAAAATGGTTACATACCATCTTTTTTTATTTAATTTTTTTTTTTAATTTTTTTTTTTTTTTTTTTTTTTTATCCTCACCCAGGGACATTTTCATTTGCTTTTTTAGAGAGAGAGAGAGAGAGGACGGGAGAGACCAAAGAAGAGAAAGAAACGTACATGCAGGAGAAGTACTGATTGGTTGCCTTCTTACACATCCAGACTGGGGATCCATTCGGGGACCGAGGATTATATGTATCCAGACCATGCATCACATGCGCCCGCGCCTGCGCCCACGCCTGAACGGGTGATGAACCTATAATGTAGGTACGTGCCCCTACCTGTAATCTAACCCGCCATCTTTCCGTTACAGGGACAACGCTCCGACCACTGAACCACACCAGCCAGGGCTACATACTGTCTTAACAGGGAATTCCTTTCATTGACATAAAATATTTCCCTTAATTTTATTTCATTTGCTGTTAAAATTGCTATTCTTATTTCTGTTTTATTAGCCTTCTCTGATATACAACTTTACATCTGTCCTTTTGTTTTCAATTTTTCCTAATAGCTTTATATGTGCATCTTGCTAGACAACTTCATGAAACTAAATTTGTAAAAGTTAAATTTGAGAAGTATTTAACTTATTCTCAAGTATTAGTACTAGGTTTAGAGATCTTTGAACAATTCCGTGTGCACATCTCGGTGTGTGTTCTATTCATCATGCTCTCTGATTTAACTTTTACACATTTCTGACTTTTGGTAATTTTTTTTTTTTGAGCTGTCTTCATTTGATTTCATGTTTCATGTTTTTTATTATTTTGAAAGTTGTACTGTATATTTCTGGCCCTTGGCTGGTTTGGCTCAGTGGATTGAGCGTCGGCCTGCGAGCTAAGTGTCGCTGGTTCGATCTTCCAGTCAGGGCACATCAGAGAAGGAAAACTCTGACTCCAAAAAACCTCCGCTGCCTTGCGGCATACCTCTTCAGGGGAAAGGCTAAGGGAGTAAACCCCGACAGAAAATCCGGAGCCGGAGTCCCTAAGGCAGTTTGACGTTGTAGTCAACACCGGCAACTCCTGCGGCGCACCTGAAGCCAAGCTGTATTGACTCCGTCTTTCCCTTGGACCCTTCAGCTGCGAAGAGAGGGGGGGTCTGCTGCATGGGCAACAGCAGACCCTCCATATCACCCTGCCCAGGCTCTGTAGCTTCAGCTCCACTGGAGAGGACACTCCAGCGTCATCGCAAGATGTCGATTCAACACAGGAGACAGATACCGTGTCACTCCCGAGTCGGACTGCACAGCCATTCTCGGCGGTGCAGATAGACTCTTAAGAAGCTACACCATCATCTCTCGAGACGGACGGCTGCCGACGACTGTATATTTCTACTTCTCTAGTGTTTACCCTTAAAATTGTGTCCACAATCCCTTGCATTTCTAGAATATCTACCAGTGTTCAGTATCTATATTCACGCCTAGCTCAAACTAAGAACAAACGAATTATTTCTTACTCCCTCCCTCCCTCCCCATTTCCACCCTGTTGTGTCCTCTGTTTGATAGTACCTGGATTTTTTTGTTCTGGTTCTTCCTTTTTACATACTTTTACAATAAACAACAAGTTTTACTTTTTTTTTTTTTTTTTTTACTTTATTGCATTTTCCTTGTAGATATATAATTTGGTTGTATATGAGATACTCAGTTGTATGAGGCCCATCTCAATTTTATTCAGACATATTTGGGGTGGGAATAATTACATGCTTTTAGCCATCATGCACTGAGTACTACGTGATAGTGTTTTAAAAGTGATTTTATGAAGAAAAATATATTATTTCCTTCCTATTATCATTTAGGGTACGTTTGTCTTTGTTTAACAAAAAGCCCACAAAATAATAGTAGCTTAAAAACATCAAAATGTATTTTTTTCTCAAAAAAGGTAAAGCCCAGAGGGAATCAGCCTGGGTCTAGTGTGGTTACTGCATGGTCTCAGGAACTCAGACTTCTTCTATCTTGTTGCGTCAGAAAACATGGCTTCCGTCCCCAAAGCTACCTCATGGTTCAATGTGGCTGCTGGGACTCCAGCCATTATATCTTCAGCAGCTGGAAAGAAGAAGGCAGGAAAAGCAGAGGACCTTATCCTTTTAAAGAGACTTCCCAGAACACAATTCCACTTATATTTATAAGCTATGCTCAGCTGCAAAGGAGGCTAAGAAATTAGTTTTGGTGGGTTTTTGTTTTTGTTTTTCTTGTTTTTTGTTTTTTAACTGGATGGCTACGTGCCTACATTAGAGCACATCATAGTAAAATTTAAGAATGGCAGAAATCAATAGGAGGTCCTAAAAGCTTCCAGAGAGTAGAAAAAACATCACATTAAAAATAAATGATCACATTCAAGTGATCTGGAATTAGAATATCTACAGCAATGCCTTCACAGTTCTGTGGGAAAAGGTTCTCCAACTGAGAATTCCATCTCCAACCACAGCCTCTAGTGAGGGGGTTCTCATCTTTCACAGGAGGCTACTGAATGGTGCAGTTTACCAAAACAAAGGACTAAACCAAGAAAAAGGAAGACATGGGATCTAGAAAACAGGAACCCAACCAAGAAAAGAGGTGAAAAAAATCCCAGGGTACTAGCTGATGGAATAGTTAATGTGTTTGAACATATCCAGAAGAGATTTTCATGTCTGTAGGAGAATGTGGAAATGGATTAGCATTTCTGTACTAACAGGTATACAAACTGAGCAAATAAAAATAAAAAGGTATTAATCCAGAGGGAAGAAAAAAGGATTATAATCATAACATACTACATAACTTAGCTGTGAATAGTATTTATACGGTCATACCAATATAAGCCAATAGTGATTTTAACCACAACTTGTTGTAGAGCTATATTGGAAGATGGGAAAAGGATAAACAGATGTGTTTTGGGAGGGAGAAAATGGGCAGAGAAACCTAAAATCTAATTTTCTATACTTGAAAGTCAATAGATAATTCTTAAAACTCAGAAATCAAGAAATAGCTACATATACAAGAAACTGATAAATAAAGAAGCAAATAGCAGAAGAAATAGCTAAAAGACTTGAGAGTTGTTGCTTTGGGGAGGAAAAATGGGATGGAGAGAGCCAGGGTAGCAAACTATTTTACATTATATCCCTAGTAATATTTTTTGTCTATATAAATGTAGCAGTTTGCATAACAATATAAATCAAATATATTTAAGGAAATATATAATGCCAGACAATTTGGGGTTACATTTTCTTTGTTGGCAGGGGAGGTGATGGGGAAAGAAAAGAAGGCTTCTTACACACCAGCCAAATGCAGTAATTCTTCCAAAGAAGAATTGCAAAGCTGGTAAATGTTCTGAGTCCGTACTTGTCTGATATGGCTTCATTTTGCCCTCACACTTGAATGATAATTTATGTTCAAAGCCATTTCCCCTCAGAGCTTTGAAAATATTGCTTCATTATTTTCTTGTATCCAATTTTGCTGATGAGGAGTATGGTACCAATCCAACTCTTGTTCCTATATCTAGTGGGTTGAACAGTGCCCCCCTAAAATATGTCCAAGTCAAATTCCCAACACCTGTGAGGGTGAACCTTCTTTGAAAAGATGGGGTATTCAGATATAATTAAGTTAAGGATCTCGAGATGTGGGTGGGCCCTAAATTCAGAGACTAGTGTCCTTACAGGAAGAGAGAAGCCCTGGTCAGTGTGGCTCAATTGGCTGGTGCTTCGTCCTATAAACCAAAAGGTTGTGGGTTCAATTTCTGGTCAGGGCACATGCCTAGGTTGTGGGTTCGGTCCCCGGTTGGGGCACGTACGAGAGGCAACTGATCCAATCGATCCATGTTTCTCTCTCACATTGATGTTTCTCTCTTTCTCTCCCTTCCCCTCTCTCTAATATCAATGAGCATGTCCTCAGGTGAGGATAAGAAAGTAAAAGAAGAGAGAACACAGAGAAGAAGGCCATGTGAAGACAAAAGCAGAGACTGGAGTGATTCAGCTGTGAGTCAGGAATGCCAAGGATTGCCAGCAGCCACCAGAGTCAGGAGACAGGCTTGGAAGGGAGTCTCCCTGCCAGCACATCCAAAAGGAATCAACCCTCCAGACTCCCAGCCTTCAGACTCCCAGCCTCTAGAACTGTGTGTGGTACTCTATCAAGTCAGTCATAGGAAATTCATGCACATGCATGTATATTTTTTTTCTCGCTGAAGGTTTTCAGGATTTTCCCTGTGTCTTTAGTGTTCTAAAATCTCACGATGACATGTCTATGTTTGTGGGTTTTAAAGTTTTGCTGGCCATCCATTGGCCCTTTATGTCTGAGGACTTATACCTTTCTGTGGTTCTGGAAAATTCTCTTCTATTAATTCTTAAAATATTGCCCCTCTCCCATTAGATCTATCTTTTCCTTTTGGTCCCCTTTATTTATGAGTCCTGTGTTGATTAGCTTTTCATGCCTCCTATCTCCTCACCTTTGCACTATACTCCTGGAGAAATTCTTGCCTCATTTTTCAGCAATTATTCCTACTCTGTCTCTGCTCATTTTGCAATTGAGCCCATCGATTGTAAAAAAAATTTTTAATTTCAATAAATAAAATCTTAATTTCCATGATCTCCAGTTCATTCTGATTATATGGATCCATAAGCCTCTGCATCTTTTAGAGGATTTTTTTTAGGGGGGGTTGAAAGAAAGTTGTCATGTGTCTTCAGGATGCCATCACCAGGAAACTTCTTTGGGCCTTCATATTTCTAACTGAGAGAGGAGTCCAGAACTTAGTTTCTGACCCTGATATCCACAGCTGTTAACTGCACCCTTGCAAGATGCTAGGCAACCTACTGAGCACTCAGTGTGCATTGTCTTACCTACTGCTCACAGCAACCTGTAAGGATGGTCACACTAGTATCCGCCTTCAGCAGACGGACAGACTAAGGCAGGTAGAGGTTACTTGCATCAGATCACAGGAGAGCTAGCCAGCAGTAGAAATGGAATTTGAATTGAGGTATGGCTGACTCCAAAATCAGTGGCACATGGCCACTCTATAATTTTACCTTAAATTATATTGCATATGTCACATCCTATTTCTAGGTATCAGTTTATGCATGTGTTAAAGGAGATTAAAGGAGAGAACTGGTTCTCAGCCAGGAGTGACTTTGCTCCCCAGGGGACATTTGACAATGTCCAGAGATATTATTAATTGACACAATGGGGGAGAGAGGAAGATGTTACTGGCATCTTCTATACAAAGGCCAATAATGCTGCTATACCTCCTACAATGCTCAGGACAGCCCCACAACAAAGAATGATCTGGCCCCACGTCTCAGTGGCGCCAAGGTAGGGACACCCTGGTATAGGGCTTCCAAAACCTCCTCCACCCCACCAGCCTGTGGATGACTGGTCAATAATGGCAGGGGTAAGTGCAGGAGAGCATCTCTAACAGACCTCAGTGGGCCTAGCCTTGATACTGTCATGAGAGAACAAACTTTAAAGGTGACAGACATGAGTCCCTCCCATGCCAGAGAGTGGCAGTGGCATGTCTATCTGTCCTAGGGGTCCTCAGCTTCACTGACCCCAGACTCCACACAAGCCCTTAGCACCGAGTGAATGTTCACCGTGGGAAGCCCTTTCACCCAGGATGTGTAGGCTGATGTGCAAATGTTGGGTTTTCTCCCTTTGTTTCTTCTCTCTCTCCATTTCAAACAGGGAGTCATGCCCATTATGCTTCCTAGCCCACTAGCCAGCAGGATTCTTGCAGGGTGGAGAGAAAAAAAAAAAAAAAAAACAGGGAGAGGAGGCCAGAAATGACAGTACCTAAGGGAGATGGCCAGATATGGGGGCATCTGGCTGTGTGGCTCCCTGGCAGAGGCCAGACCTGAGGCCTAGAGCATCCAGCCTTACGCAGGGACTCACACCTCACACAGGCCTCCACAGCAGGGGACCTGGGAATTGATTCTCCAGTGTTCTGGGTCCCTGGGACACTGGGGGTTCCACCCAGTTGTGTTCAGGGTAGGAAGCAGTAGCTGAAGCCCCACTTTACCCCATCTGAACCTCTACGCAAGGCAGTCTCGTGGGAAAGAGCAAAGGAAAGAAGGAAGCCTGCATGCAGAATGAGGAAGGGGTATCTGAGCCTGGCTGGAGAAGTTCCAGAGCTGCCAGGCACCTGAGGCCACCCCAGCCAGGTGCTGAGGCATCTTCCAGCCATTCCTAGCCCTGTGGCACTCATGGACTTTTTAAAAACTACCTGTTTGCCTCCCCTTCATCCCGCCGGAGAAACCTGACCTTGTCAAAGTGAATGAAACACAGAGGGGTGGGAAGCAGGGATGGTCCCCTTGGAGTGTGTCCTGGGCCCAGTTTGACCGGTCGCATAGTGATAGTGAGGTGAAGCAGCCTGTCTCCTCCATTCTCCACCAAGGCCAGGAAGAGAAGACGCTGAGGCTGACCGGGTTCCCGGGCTCAGCCCCACCTGCGCGGCATCCCTGCCGAACCTCCCAGCAGCCCAGCCTTCACCCCAGCCGGCCTCACTCTGGGCAACGACAAATCCCATTTCCCTGTTGACCCACAGAAACATTTTGGAGATCGTTAATCTTCATTTCTGACTGATTTTCTGTCAATATTTCCCTGCCTTGCCCCCACCCGCCTTTCCATCAAGTAGTTAATGAGCTGTAAACAAACACTAGGCGTGGGTGGTTTTCCAAGAAGCCTCTTGAAGACCGAATCAGCATTTGGAGACACAAATTGTACCCTCTGGTTCTGCAACGGGAGCATTTAGTTTTTCTCACTTGGGGTCCTCAGGACTGATGAATGGTAGACAACCCTTCCCCTCCCCGAGGCAAAGTAAGCAGTAAGTTAGGAAGGCAATATGAAAAGAGTGTATTGAATAAATCTGAATTCCCTCTCTGCTGGCCACCATTCTGAAGCTGCTTCTCTGGTTAAGGACTCCAAAAGGAGCAATTATACAGGAGGTTGCCCAATCCAGGAGCACGTGTGGGTGGGTGTCAGGTTGCCTCCAGACCAGGTTCCAATTTAGCTAGGATTGAGCCTAGGAAGTCTGAAACCCGCCTTCCCGTGGGAGGGTAGATTTGGGGATTGGGGGGACACCTCAGGTGTGCCCCCAGTGCAAGAGGGACCTGTCATCCCAAAGATGACAATGGACTGGAAGAGTTGAGTTTGACTCCACCATCTGGTCCTCAATCAGCCCTGGGGATGTCACTCAAGACCCCTCACCACGGGGGGGGGGGGGTTAGAGGGGGGTGTCTCAAATGATAGATAAAGCCTTCCCTGACTACCTGCTAGAACATTAGAAGGATCTGGGGACACAAGGTTTGGGAGAACTCTAAAGGTGTTACAGATATCAGAGGGGTGACCATTCTACCCCTGCCCAGTGGCTCTGGCCCCAATACCCTCAAGGTCCCCATTGGCCCTCCCCTCCCACCAAGGCCAAGGGTTTTTCCGCAGCCCGCCTAAATGTTAACACGCAGGGAAAACTTCAAGGAAAACATACAGCTGATAAAAATTTAATGCTATATGTAACAAAGCAGAATGAATATTTAATCTGTGCTTTTATGCGAAACCACATAACCAACCGGCCCCACGCGGCGGCGAGAGCATGTGACCGACCCCTCCCTACACGCACCGCCTGAAGCCCGCCTGGCAGTGAAGCAGTTAAGCTGCTGGCAACAAGCAGCTCCTAATAAACACTCGGCTAATTCTGTAGGAAAAGCACTAATTAGAAAACCAATAATAATCGGTGTAATTGCTCTAAATTACCCTCCTAACAGAGAACAGCGCTCGAAGCCGGAACGCAGCTGCCACCGCCCAGCCCCGCGCCCCGCGCCCGGTGCCCAGGCTCCGCGCTCTGCTGTCCCCTGGCGGCCGCTGAGCGCCGCGCCCTCCTGGCCGCGAGGAGCCGCCGCGCGAAACCCGACACTCGCGCGCCTCCTAGTGTCCGCACCACCTCACTGACCTGCGGACCGGCCAGAGGTCCTGAGAACACCCTCCGCTTTTCTCCCAGGGGACTGCTGATAAGAATCAACATGGCATTGGCTGGACCTCAAGGGAAAGAGAATGAGGTCAAGTAATAATGGAATACGAAGACCTCTAAACAGTCCTAGGGATCCGGAGTGGTGTGGATTTGGGGGATTACTTTGGGAACGGGACTGGAGCAGACAAGCACAAAGAATGGGGTGGCAGGGAGAACCTACCTCAAACGTGGGAGATCAGGAAAGCAGGGGAGTTGGAGTGCTCTGGGGAGAGGGCCCGCAAGCCTGAGAGCCCAGCCTGGCATGCCCTGAAATGAACAGGGTGCAGTGTCATTCTGGTGGGTGGGTGGAACACTGACGGGATTTCTTACAGTATCATGCCCATCTCTGCCTAAAGCGCTCCTGAGGTCAGCCATGGTTTTCAGAGTAAGTTGGGACCTTCAGCCCTTCCTGGGGACATGTTTAAATGGGGACGGGACCAGGGCTCCTGTGCACTGCCCCCTCTTAAAATGAGCTGCCGCTCCTTCACATCTACAGTCACCATTCAGCATGGCAACCACATGCGCAGTCTGGGACCAGACTGCCTGGATTCAGATCCTGGTTTTTCCTCTGACTCGCTGTGTGACCATGGGCAAGTTTCATAACTTCTCTGCGCCTCATAAAATGAGGATGCTAATAATTATAACCTAACATGAGATTATTGGGGAAAACTAAATGAATCAACACATGTCAAGTACCTGGCATGTAGTAAGTATTCAATAAATGTTAGCTATTAATACTCTCTGATTTATATAATGGAATTTCACATATCATACTTGAACAAAGACCAAAACATGTTTAAAAAACACTGGATTTAATGATCTCTAAAGTCTCTTCTGGTTTTTAAACTCTATGATTTTAAAATCATTTCTTTTAGTTCACTCATTTTCCTACCTCAAAGCCTTTGCACCTGCTGTCCTCTGCCTGATACACCATTTCCTATTGTCTGCCCGGTGACTCTACTATAGCAGGTCCCTCCTCTGGGACGCTTTCTCTCCACTCTGGGTAGCGGTGGCCTGACCCTCCTTCCCACTGGCTCTCAGCACACTTTAAATAATACAATCACTCCCCATTATTGTTTGTCCCACTCACCTGTGTCCTTGTCTCTCCTACAGGAACCCCAGGCACCTGGAGAGCACAGGAGTCTCCTCCCCCGAACCTGGACTAGAATAAACTGCTCCATTGATGTATTAATTTTACAGATGAAGAAACGGAGACCCAGAGACCCAGAAACTGATATAACAATGGCTGGAAACAGCCAGGAAGTCAGAGCCTGGAGGAGAAACCAGAGCCCTGGGCTCCCAGACTGGCTCTGCAGCTTCTCCTCTCAATGGGGCCTCACCATCTCAATTCCGAGGCATGTGTGGGGATACCAGGTGGCGGACATCTCCACTCAGGGATTGCTTAAAAGGGTCTAAGTTGAGGTGCCACCCTCTGCACACACAGAGAGGCAGTGACATTTCTGAGGGAATCTGTGGGCACCATCCCACACTGGAACCATTTCGGAAGCTTCTAATTGGCCTCCCAACTTCCACCTGTGTCCCCACCTCTAGCCCAGTCTCCACGTAGCAGTCAGGGTGACCTGATAAAACATGAGTCGGATCATGTCGCTCCCTGGGCAAACCCTCAATGGCCCATCTCACTCAGAGTTAAAGCTAAGTTCTTCCAACAGCACCCCCAAGCCCTGCATGCACAAACCTCAACATCATCCTCCCCCACTCTCTTCCCCACTCACTCTTTTCCAACCACGTTGGCCCACTTGGTATTTATAGATACCAAGCACAGTCCCACCAAGGCCTTTCCCTCTGCCTGCAATGTCTGCCCCCCTCAAAACAGCCACGTGGCTAACTCCACTCTTTCTGAGTACTGCTGCTCAAATGGCACCCCTTAGAGAAGCCAATCTCGACTATTCTAAAAGAACACCCTTAGACACTGTAGTTCTGCTTTGTTTTTTGTTTTTTGCATAACTTCTTCCCTTGACATAATATATATATTTATTTCCTTATATTTAGCTCCCCCACCAGGCTGGGGGCTCTATAAGAGTAGGCACTCTGTCTGTTGTTCACTCATGTATTCTCACATCTGAAACAGTACCTGCTGCATCAGGTGAGTTCAGAAGAATTTGAGAAATGCTGAATTAATTAAACAGTCCTAAAATCACAAAGAAATGAATTTCTAAGGGTAGAATTTCAGGCCCTACATGCATTGCTATTGGACATGACACAGGATAGTGAGCGCTAGAAACACTTCGTAGAACAGTGGGCCTTCTTGCTGTCTCTGTAATTGTCCCTTGTCTCCATCTAAAGGCAAGTGGTTAGCTCACCCCCTCACTAGGAAAGCATTCAATGTACAATCACCACTTTGTTGTTGTTGGATTTTTTTTTTTTTGGTTGTTTGTTCAGCTGATTCTCTGACAATGAAGACCTGTGGGGCACTCCCTGTTTTCTTCATGATGTGAGGTTCACCGAGGCCCATGCAGTTGACAACACCCCTCTTCCCGATGGTCTCTTCTGACTTTAGGTCCCAAGCCCCAATTGTTTCTGGCCCAGCCAAATGGAAAATTTAATTTCCAACTAATTAGCTATGAATTTGGTGCCTCTTGTCAAGTTACGGGACAACCCCTCTCCCAAGAGAGGGGGGTTCCCCACCCACATATGGCCAACATTTGACACTGCCCCTGTGGGAAGGGAGACAAAGGTCCCCAGCCCAGCCATTGTCTTTGCTTGGAGTTCATGGGCAGGCGGACACAAAAGCCCGATGAATTCTTCATGACCCTCTGAAAGGCCCTTCCTATTGTCGTCCACAGGCAGGCCTTTGAATGGGGGAGTAGGACATTATCCTCTTAACCAACCAGTTCCCTTTTTTGAGCCTTTGAACAGGGCTTTCTGAATCTCCTTCCTCTAGCCTCCTCCCCTTGGAGATGCCAACCATGCCACTTAGCTGAAACCAGAGTCCTCACCGCCAGGTCAAAGTAAGGTCACCCCAGCATCCAGAGAAACTCCCCTTCCTTCCACCCCGCAGCACCTGCTGCTGTGCAAGCCTTCAGGGATCCCCAGGCAAGACCCTTGGCAGAGCTGTCCCCTCTCCCTGCTCCAGAAGAGGTCTCCAGAGAGTGCTCTGCCCATCCTTCCACAGGGAAAGCCCTGGAAGAGAAGCACCCTCCTCGAGGCTTCCTCTCCAACCCCCAGGAGTCCAGAGGCAGGACTGGGCCTGAGCCTGAAGGGGACCTGCGCTCTGCATAGTGCCCTCTGCTGGTGGGTCCCAGGAGGTGTAAGGACTGCAGATTTCACGCCCTGGCCTGACTCTCTGAGTGCCCAAGCGGTCACCCCCTGCCCTCAAGCCCCTTCCTCACCCAAGAAGTCCTGGAAGGGAAGAAGTGGCAGTCCTCTGGCCAAGTCCCTTTTCCAGAAATAAGTGGAGGGAGAAGGGAGGAGGGAGAAGGAAGGCTGAGGCTGGGGGAGGGGCTGGATTCGAGTTAATGAGCTATGTACGTTCCTTCCCCTATAATCCGCAGCATTTGAGGCAGCAGCTAATTTAACTTCTCTGTGAGGTAATTTGTCATGGGGTTGTTAGGATGGAGAGGCTGGGTGGGATGAGGAAGGGTGGGCAAGGCAGGGCCAGACGGAGCAGGGGCCGTGCCATGCTCTTCCTAGAAATCATCCCAGGGGACCATGCACCAGGAGCCAGGGAGAGAAGTGGGGATAGGTCAAGGGCTTCTCAGGGGCAGAGCCCAGATGGGGTTGGGGAGGAAGGAGAGAGCCCAGCAACCTCACAAGAGAGTCCCTGGCTGGGCAGTTGGAGCCTCACCTCTCCCCTGAGAACAGGGGCTGTGTCTGTACAATTCTCCAGGGCCTGGGACCACAGGGCACTTCATGCAAATGTACTGGGTCTGTATAATCCAGGGATCAATAGGTGGAGTAATTGATTAGATCTAAGGGATCAATAACTGAGCTCCACCCAGAGCTCCTATGCATCTCAGAATATGACAGAGCCGTGACATTCTGGCCTCACTTCTATGTCGCTGCCTCCTGCTTCCCTTAGCCAAAACTCAGAAAGCATCATAGAGTTAGACAGTTAGACGGTAACTCATTTTACAGGTTAACTGGATGACCACAGGTACTGGTTTGCCCAGACTGCTGTCACAGTTTCTGTCTGCTATCCCGGGTAATTAATAATTTCCCCTTCCAGTAACAAGGTCATCCTGGTGTGGCCAATAAACTATATGGCCACCTGAGAGAAGAGGAGACAGCCCAAGGTGCAGCCACTGCCACAGCTAGTCCGTGGTCATGCTCAAGTCTCCTGATGTCCTGTGTTCTTCCTGCTAAACTGACCTACTGCCAAGCACCAAGGCCTGACATTCAAGTCCACAAAGTCAGGCCCCACCCCCTGGGACCTTCGTCCTGCAGGAAGCCCTCCCTGACCAGGGCAGCCCTAAGAGACCCGCCCACATCTAAGCTCTGCCATCCAAATCCTGGGCATGGCACTGACCCTGTTTCTCCACCAAAACGTGACTAGGCTAGAAAGGAGCGTGGAAGAGTGTGGAAGAGGTTAGACAGTAGCAGGAGCCAGGTGGTCATGGTCTGAAATCAATCATTGCACATATCCCTCCTGGGACCTGAAATTCAAGAATGGCCTGAAAGCCCGACTGAGAGATGGGGAACCATACCTCTGGACGGAACTGGAATTAAAAGGATGATTTGACTATTTGAGATCTGTGGCCCTGGTCCCGAGTTGAAGTGGTGGGGTGGTGGGGGCTGGGAGGAATACCAGGCCTTCTCTAGTGAGGGTGCTATAGGCTGCTTTTCTGATAGCCTCTGGCCCTGGCTTGTTTTCATCCCTACACTGCAAGCTGCACACCCACATTCTGGTCCCACTGCTATCTGATCAACCCATTTTTCTGACAACCTGATTTTGGGGAGGCAGCATCAGGCACCAGCTGGGGGGGCAGACTCCCTCTTCCCCCTTCACTTCTTAGGAAATGTGAGTCGCCCTCCTCCACCTGACCCAGCCTTCTCACTTCTGAATAAACCAGGCAGCTTTCCCAGTGTTGAGAGCTGCCTAAACCTGCCTCTTGCAGGCTCAAGAGCCAGCAGCTGCTCACTCTCTGGAATGTAGCACCACCTAGTGGCAGCCTTCAGCCTGACAAGGCCACCGTTGAAATTTCAGTGAGTCAACAGAATCTTTATTCAGCATCAAGCTAATACAAAGCATTATGTCAGGCCATCACCAGGGGACTGTGGGCAGAAAATAAAAAAGAAAGACAAAGGCAAACAAACGAGCAAACAAACAAAAAAACTAAGACATGCTCCCTGCACCTGAAGGTGCCTGCTTTTGAGCATGAGCTTCTAAGTCAGAGCACATTGGGTTCAAATTGTGCCTCCAGCACTTACTAGCTGTGCTACCCTGGGCACTTTATTTAACCCTGTAAACCCCAACTTCCTCTTTTGCAACATGAGCATAATAAAAGTTTCTCTCTCAAAGGGATACTGCAAAAATAAACTGAGCTGAAGAATTAAAACACTTAGCACAGTGCTTGGCAGACCGTAAACAATTTTTTAAATGGATGCTATGATATTGAGATAATAAAATGATTAATTCAGGCTAAGTGCCATAAGAAATCAACGCAAGATCAACCCCAATGAATTGAAATTATGACACAGAGCTTAACAGAAGTGGTAAAGAACTGAGTAGGGAAGAAAATTAGGGTCTGTGACTAAGAACAAGTCAATGAACCTCTTTAGGCCTTGTCTTTAAGTGGGGATAAGACAAATACCTGAAGGTAGAGAACTCAAGCAGATAATGCCTGGGGTAACAGCTTCTGTGGTTAACGTGTACTGGGCACCTCTCCATGTCAGGCCGTGGGGACTCAGAGATGAAAAGGTACAGTTGCTCACTTAAAACTGCAATATGGCTTCTGTCAGAGAGAACAGGTGATGGGCTTCCTCATGCCATCTTCTGATTCCTACCCCATACCAAGCACAGAGGGCAAAGGTGAAGGCCATTTGTTAGTACTGTGTCCTCAGTGGCAAGAATCTCTAGCCAACCCCCACCCCAAAAAGGGTCAAGTGTTTGGGGGAAATCAGATGGTAGATGCTCATCAGTCATAGGCCTCATCTCATTCCTTCCGGCTGCTCCTCTGCAAGGCCTCACCCAGCCTTGGTCTTTCCCAGAGTACCTGGAATGTAAGGTTCGTGATCACAGAGGTCCAGCCCATCTTGTTTAGCAGTGTGGCCCACTCAGTGCTTGGATAAAGAAATGTGCAAAACTATTTGTTGAGTGAATAAATGAATGCAAGTTTTAAGAAAATAATTCACTGTAGAGCCCTTCCTCTGAGAACTAGCAACAGTACACAGGCCCTTCACAACTATTCCAGCTCTCATAGCCTCCATCTAGAAAGTGAAGTACACTCAGGACCTATACTCATGCCCTACTAACTATTAATCTGTGTCTTTTTCTCCCCGAGTTAAGGGATAAGTTCTTCGATGGGCAGGAACTTTCTCTTATATGCTGAATTTATAGTTAATGGGTTTCCCACTATGGCTGCACCATACCTAGACTCACACTAAACTTATTTTAAAGAGCCTTTCAGGCACAAAAAATTTCTGTCAGGAGAAAATAAAGCTGGTGGTTCTCTGAGTCAGAGTTCTTTCTCCAGATAGACTGACCACCTCATAAAATGGTGAGGCAAGTCAAGATTGAAAAAGATCTGAAAATTTTAGGATGATGAGCAGAAACTAATAATATAAATGTAAAATACTGAATATATGTTTAATAATACTTCATGTTCAGAACACCAGTGGTAAAAGTGTAAGGGTAGAGAACACAGTTGTCAGTAATTCATGGAGAAAGACAAGCATGTCTTATTGTTCAATAAGATAAAAACAAGATTTAGAATTACAGAAAAGAACCAGAAAAATGTTTAACATTTTTTAATGAAAATTTTAGAACTGAAAAATAAAATAACCCAAATTAAGAATTTAATGGGTGGGTTTAACAAATCATTAGACAAAGATGAAAAAAGAATTGGGGGGGGACCCCACAAAGGTCAGAAGTAACCATCAGAATGAATCACAGAGAGACAAAGGGGATAGAAAACACATTAGACTGTAAGAGAAATAGGGATGGAATGAGAAAGCCAACCTTAAATGCTGTTGGGATCCCAGAGAGAAAAGAATGGAACAGGAACAATATTTGAAAAGAAAATGGTTAAGACTTTTTAAAAACCAATGAAAGATTTAAAGTCACACAGTATAATTGGTGAAAAACAAATACAAATACAAAGATAAACTCTTAAAAAGGAGCCAAAAGGAAAAGGAAGATTATCTTGAAAGTATTTCTTAACAGAAAAATGGGAGCAGAAGACCATGGAAAGATATCTTCTAAGTGATGGAAGAAATAACTGCCAACCTAGAATTCTGTACCCAACAAAGAATATCCCTTAAGAATTAGAGTTTTTAAAAAAATCACACATATAAAAACTAAGAGAAATTCATCAAAGCAGACCCACACTCGGGGAAATACTGATGGGCATTCTTTGGGCAGAAGAAAAAGAATAAAGTGGGAGGAATCACTCTACCCAATGTAAGACTTACTATAATTGCTACAGTAATTGAGTGTGGTACTTGCAGAGGAGTTGGCACGTAGATCAATAGAACTCAATAGAGAACCCAGAAATAGACCCATGCACATATGCCCAACCGATTTTTAACAAAGGTGCCAAATCAACTCATCAGAGGAAGGACGGTTTTTTCAACAAATGGTGCTGGAGCAATTGGACATGCATAGGCCAAAGAAAGGAAGGAAGGGAGGAAGGAAGGAAGGAAAAAGAAAAGAACCTAAACCTCATACTTTATACAAAAATTAATTCAAAATAGATCATGGACTTAGATGTAAAATATAAAACTTTCGTAAGAAAACATAGGAGAAACTCTTCAGAACCTAGGACTAGAAGAAGATCTTTTAGATATGACCTCAAAAGCATGATTCATAAAAGAAACAAATTGAGAAATGGACTTCATCTAAATTAAAACTTTTGCTCTCTGAAAAACTGTGGTATAAGGAGGCAGAAAAGACTAGTCACAGGCTGGAAGAAAATTTTGCAAACTACATATCCGACAAAGAATGTACAAAGAACTTTCAAAACCCAATATAAAAAAAAAACACAATCAATTCACTTAGAAATTGGCAAAAGATATGAGGGAAAATTCACTAAAGAAGATATATATATAGATGGCAAATAAGCACATGAAAAGATGTTGAACATCATTAGGGAAATGTAAGTTAAAACCACAATAAGTTATCATTATACACCCATCAGAACGGCTAAAGTAACAGATTGGGACAGCACCAGATGCTGATGGATGCAGAGACCCTGGCTCTCTCCTGCATTGTGGGTGGAGATGTAACCCGATATAACCGCTCCGGAAAATGGTTTGTCATTTTCCCTAAAAACTAGGCATGTGACTACAGACAATCCACCAATCGCACTCCTGGCCATTTAAACCAAAGAAATAAATACATACGTTCTCACAAAAGCATGTACATGAATGTTTGTAGCAGGTTTACTTAAACTAACCAAAAACTGGAAATACACATGCCCTTCCATGAGAAAATGGATAAACAAAGTGTAGTACATCCATACCTTGGAATACTACTAAGTAATAGAAAGAAATGAACAACTGATAATGTACAACTTGGATGTGTCACAGAGGAATTATGCATCAGAGGAAGGGAAGAAAGCTTACCTCAAAGGGTTACATACCATAGATTCCATTTACATAACATTCCTCCAATGACAAAATTATACAGAACAGGTAAGTTGTTGCCAGAGAGTTAGAGACAGTAGAGAATGGGGGTCGAGCGACTATAAAGGGGTAGCCCAAAAGAAATCTTTGCGGTGATGGGACAATTCTGTATATTGACTGTGGTGGTAAGTACACAGATAAGTACATATGATAAACTTACACAGAATTATATACACACACACACACAAACTAGTTAATGTAACCCTGATGAAATCAAAATAAACTCTGTGGATGTATCAATGTCAATTTCTTGTTTTTGACATTGCATGAGCATTACATAGTGTACTACCATTGAGGAAAACTGGGTGAAGGGTAATTGAAAACTCTCTACTATTTTTTGCGACTTCCTGTGATTATATAGTCATTTCAAAATAAAAAAGTTAAATTTTTAAATGGGCAAAAGTCTTGAAGAAACACTTTACACACACACACACAAAAAGATATATAAATAGCATATAAGCACATGAAAAGATAACCAACGTCATTCATCATCAGCAAAAGGCAAATTAAAACTACCATAAGACAGCACCTCGCACGACTAGAACAACGAAAATTGATAGCCTGACATGTGGACAAAATATGTAGCCGCTGGAACTCTTTAATCATCTGGTGAGCACATAAAATGCTGCAACTTGTTTGGAAAACAGTTTAACAGTTTCTTATCAAGTTAAATATACACCTACTCTCTGGCTCAGCAACCCCACTCATAGGTATATGTACCCAAGAGAAATGAAAATGTATCTACAAAAAGAATTGTACAAAAATGTTTGTTTGGCTATTCGTAATAGCCCAAAACTGGAAGCAATCTAAATTTCCATCAAAGGACAGTATATTCATGGAATGAAATACTACTCAGCAATTAAAAAAGGAATAAACACATAATAGCATGGATAAATCTCAAAACTGTCATGGTGTGTGATGGAAGCCATATGCAGGAGAATCTGTACTGTATGGTGTCATTTCTATAAAATTATAGAACAGATAAACTAAGACCTGATGATAGATACTGAAACAGCAGGTGCCTTGAGCAGAAGGGGAGAGGACTGGGGGCAGGGGGGATTGACTGGAAAGAGGTATGAGGAACTCACTGAATGATGTAATTGTTCTCTATGTTCATTGGATCACCAGGTACATGGGTGTATACTATGTTCATTAGTAATTACATGGGTGTATACGTTAGCCCCAGTCACTGAACTACACTGAAAGTCTGTACAATTTAGTGTATGTAAATTATACTTCAATTTAAAAAATAAGACCAAGTTATGCTTGAGGATGTTTCTAACCACAATTAAATTAAGCTAGAAATTAATAATACAAATATAACTGAAAAGTCCCTGTGTACATGGAAATTAAAGAAATACATTTCTAAAATACCCATGAGTCAAAGAAATAATTACAATGGAAATTTGGTAATATTTGGAACTCAGTGATAATAAAATGCTAAACACTAGAACTTGTTGGATGCTCCAACACCAGAGGGAAATTTAATGGCTTAAATACATATATTACCAAAAAGAAAAGGTTAAAAAAAATCCATCTCAAAAATTTCTAAAAGAAATAACAAAGAAAATCAAAAACAAGATTTAGAGTTTAATAATAAAAGAGAAATTAATTTAATAAAAAACACACTAGATGATAAAGCTAAAAATTGGTTCTTTAAAAAGAAAAGCTAAGCTGATAACCCTTGGGTGAGGCTAATGAAGAACAGAGGAGCAAATAACCAGGATAAGGAAAGAACAGAGGGTTATCACCATAGGTCCTACCCACAGTAAAAAGGTCAAAAGAATATAACGTGGACAATTTTGTGCCAATATAGTTTAAAGCTTAGAGGAAATGAATCAATTCCTAGTAGCATTCAACTACTAAAACTGAGGAAGAAATAGGAAACTCCACTGGCCCTGTAAATGTTGTAATAACTAAATCTAGTTTAAAACCTTTGCACAAAGGAAATATCAGGTTCAAGTGGCTTTACCAGGAAATGTAACTAAAACATTAGAAAAAATATCATATCAATGTATTTGTTTTCTATTGCTGTGTGACAAATTACCACAAGCATAGCCACTTAAAACAATATCCGTTTATTATCTCACCATTTCCATGGGTCAGGAGTCCAGGCACACACAGCGTTCAGAGTCCCACAAAGCTGCAGTCTGAGCAGATGCTTCGCTGGGGGAAAATCTGCTCTGCGCTCCTTTAGGTTGTCCACAGAATGCTTCTCCTTATAGCTCTAGGGCTGAGGTCCCATTTCCCAGCCATTTCCCACAGTTCCCGGCCATGTGGCCCTCCCCATAGACAGTTCACACATGTTCTTCTGTTTCTTCAACAGTAGCGGAAAAGTCTCTCTCTTCTGGGTGTTAGCAGAGAGTCTTGTATTAAGAAACATAATCACAGGAGTGACATCCTCTATGACTGTCTAGCTGTGCGGTCTCAGGCAAGTCCTGTCCTCTCTGGGCCTCAGTTTCCTTATCTGTGAAACAGGCGTAAACAATGCTGGCCCCTCGGGATGGAAGGCAGGTGGAGATGTTGAGCCAAGGGAAGCCTTCTGAGACGTACAAAACTCAGCCTTTATTTTCAAGTCTGGCTAAGGTTCCTCAGTCCTTGTATCCCCCCTTAAGCCAGGAACACCTTCCTCCCCACCCACGGCCACTTCTGGCAAACCACGCACCCTGACCAGACACAGGCTCACATGGTTCCCAACTCTGGACTCCCACATGGCCTCCCCTGGGGGCTCAGAGGAAGCTGAATGCAGAGTGGATGCAGAGGAAGGGATCCCAGCAGCCAGTCCCTCCCTTCCAGCTTTGGACCAGCACTATTCTTACCCTCCTGGGAAAGAAGGCAGCTGCACTCAGATTCCACAACCTCCTTCCAAACACTTTCCTAGGGCTTATGCAGGCAGGGAGTTGGCTCACAGTGTTTCCTATTGCCCAAAGGGTGCTATGCACCCCAGCACCATCAGGTGGCCCCAACTAATCAGCCACTGCCTATATCTCCACTTCTGGGGTTCCTGAGACAACGTATTATTTCAGAAGTGCAGGAACGTGAAGCAGAGGGACCTCAGTGGAGATAATCCAGGCCAGCCTCTTTAATCGTTTGGAGGCCACAGGCCTCTAAGAATCTGATAAAAGCCATGGACCTTCTCCCCAGAAAAATGCCCCAGCATGAACACTGAATATCCTCATACAGCTTCAGAATACCCTTAGCCCCACCATAGAATAACAGTCCTGGGAAGCCCCCAAAAGACCATCTAGAGAAGGGGTTTAAGCCTGGCTGCTAAACAGAATCACCTGAGACACTTGGGAAAAAAACACCTGTGCTCAGACCCTATCACAGACGAATTCGATGAGAATATCTGAGCATGGGACTCTGTCGTGGGTGCCTTGTAAGGCTCCTAAATGATTCCAATGAGCAGGCAGGGATGAGAATCACTGTCTTTGTGCAGTCCCCCCAATTTTTTTAATAGATGAAATAACTGAAGCCCACTTGCACATCATGTATCTTAGCAATGTACCCACGTTCACATTATACATCAACTGAGAGTGAAAAGGGAGATACGGCCGCAAAAATCTCATGTTTGAAATATGACTGAACTCAGGGGAAAGTGGATCCTGCTTTCTCTTGCTTAGTCCAAAGGAGCCGTATTTTAAAGGTAAAGTTATGAGTGTTATTTAAAAGGAAATATTGTTATAGATAGCCCCATGCAAAAGAATGAAGTTGGACCCCTTCCTTATCTGTACTAAAAAATAAACTCAAAATGGATCAAAAACTGAAACGTAAGAGCTGAAACAATGAAAAGTTTAAAAGAAAGCATTGGAGTAAATCTTCATGGCCTTGGGTTTAGCAAAATCTTAGATATGACACCAAAGGCACAAGTAACGAAAGAAAAAAACAATTAAATAGACTTCATCAAAATTACAAACTTCTGTGATGCAAACAATACCATCGAGAAAATGAGGGGAACACCCCACAGAATGGGATAACATTTGCAAATCACATATCTGGTAAGAGACTTGTATTCAGAATACAGAAAGAGCTCTTACAACTCACTGATAAAAGGACAAATAATCCAATTTAAAAATGGACAAGGACTGTGGCCAGGTGGCTCAGTTGGTTGGAGTGTTGTCCTGTACACCAAAAGGTTGTGGGTTCGATCCCTGGTCAGGGCACATGCTTATATTATAGGTTGGATCCCTAGGGCATGTATGGGAGGCAACTTATGGATGTTTCTCACATCAGTGTTTCTTTCTTACATCCATGTTTTCCTCTCTTTCCCTCTCTCTAAATGTAATAAAACATATGCTCAGGTGAGGACTCTTTAAAAATGGGCAAGGGATCTGAATAGACATTTCTTGGAAGAGTCATAAATGGCCAATAAGCACATGCGAAGATTCAGTATCATCAGCCATCATGGAAATGCAAATCAAAACCATAATGAGATACCACTTCACACCCACGAAGATGGCGAGAATAAAAAAGACAAAGGATGTGGTGAAGATGTGGAGAGACTGGAAGCTTCGTACAGTGCTGGTGGGAATGTAAATAGCTCAGACACTTTGGAGAACAACTTATCGTCTCCTGAAAATGTTAAACAGAGCTATGATATGACCCAGCAAATCCACTCCTAGGTATATTTCCAGGAGAAATGAAAGGATAATGCCTACATAAAAACCTATATATGAATATTTACATCAGCATTAGTCAGAATAGCCAAAACATGGACATGACCCAAATGTTCATCAAAATGGATATGACCCAAATGTTCATCAATTAAAGAATGAATAATTGAAATGTGGTGTATGAACACAATGAAATAGTATTCAACCATAAAAAGGAACGGAGTCCTGATAGATGCTACAATGTGAACGAATCTTGAAATCATTATGCTCAATGAAAGAAGGCAGTCACAAGAGACCACATGTTGTATGATTTCATTTATATGGAATGTCTAGAACAGGCAGATCCACCGAGACAGAAAGTAGATTAGTGGTTGCCCAGGGCTGGGGGTGGGGGTGTGGAGGAGGGTGGGGAGTGACTGCTCATGGGTACAAATTTCTTTTGGGGAAGATGAAAATGTTCTAAAATTGATTGTGGGTGATAGTTGCACAATTCTGTGAACATACTAAAAACCATCCAATTGAACAATTTAAATGAGTGAACTGGGTGATATGCGAATCATACCTCAATAAAGCTGCTTTTTAAGCACAGTTTATACCCCACTTCCTCATTCTGGGTGGGATTGGGCTATTGCTTTCTTACATTTCATGCTTTTTTTCCCTCTTCCATGTTTTTATCCCACTCAGCTATCTGGGTTTACGTATATTTCTTATCTCTGATCTGGTGTGCCAGAGCTCACTCTCTTTCTCTCTTCACCCCCCCCTTCCTCTCTTATTCATCCCCCACTTCATTTCTTTCTCTCCCCTCAAAAAAAGAATACCAGAAAATTCCCAGAAGGGCTGCCTTTGCAGATTTGCTCACATAGACAGCTAGTTGGTCAACAAGTGGCCCTCTCCTCTCAAGCAGGCCAGCTAAGTAAGGCAAGAAATGACAAAGAGAACACCTGATAAAGGCAGGAAGACTGAGCTCCCCAAGTGTGGCAGACTGCATTTTGCAAAACAGGCTACAGCAATATTTCTATTCCCACATGCTCTTCCAAATTCTTGGACAATCTTCTTACAAAAGATTGAGTCTAATTCCACTCCCTTTGAATATTGCTCATCCTTGGGGCCTTTCTTCTAATGAACAGAATCCAGCAGAAGTGATTCTGTGTGATTCCTAATGCTAGGTTAGAAAAGCTGATACAGTACTACTTCCATCTGGTCCTCCCTCCTCTCCCCTTCCCTTTCTTCCCCCCCCCCCCACTTCCTTCTTTTTCTTTCTCTCTCTGTCTAAAATTAATAAGTAAAATATGTTTTAAAAATCACAGTAACAAAGGTTGCAGGCAAGATCCACCAATGAATGCTACGATTAGTGGGTGAAGTTTAAGAAAAAATAGGATATAGCTTCAAAATATCTTCCTCAAAACATTTGTTAACTACTATGGTGAAATATGTTCATAAATTCTTTGATACGCCTCAATCTGGGAGGTAGGCCTTAATTTCTCTCACCATGAGTGTGGCCTGGATTTAGAATCTATCTAACAGAGTAGAAAAAGATAAAAACACTCACTATAAACTGGAGAAATCCAGCAGGCACCACATGAACCAAATGGTTAACATCAACAGTAATAAGACATGTTGACCTCATGTACCTTCTAGGATGCAATGAGAAGGACATGTCACATTTTTGGCACTCCTCCCAAAAAATATACAACATCACTCTGTTAGTGAGAAAGCATTTGGCTAATTCAAATTGCAGGAAATTCTACCAAAGATCAGACCAGCATTCCTAAAAGGTGTTAAGGTCACAAAAGACAAGGGAAGACTGGGGAAGTCTCACAGGTTGGAGGTAACTGAGGTCCATGTGAAGGTTAACACCACATGGTCTCCTGGGTTGGATCCTGGAACAGAAAAAAGAACATTAACAGGAAAACTGGAAAAGATGGGAAACTTCTTAAGTGTTAAGACAAAAGTAATTCCATTCCCAAGGGCTCAGTATCAAGCTTTCAACAATGACTCTTTGATGTGCTCCAGTTAGACATGCAATAATAATAACAGCTGCTACTTATTACATTTATTACCTACTTAATGTACACCAGATACATTTGCATACAATGTGTCATTTAATCCTCCCGACAACATCATCAACTCTGCTTCACAGGTGAGATGCTGAGCACAGAGAAGTGCAGCCATTTAACCGAAGTCACACAGTCAGCAATTGCAGGAGCCAAGAATTGAACACAGGGAGTCTGGCTTCAGCACTCACATCTTTAACTGCCATGTGTGGTCTATGGAAATATTTATTGAATTAGTGCCTTGAGGATAGAACACTCCATTAAAAGAATATTCCGAATAAAGTTTTCAACCAAGAACCATAAAATATTGGAGGGAGAAATATTTATTATAGTCATTCTTTCTGAAGCAACACAGCCTATACCCTTGTTTCCCAAGTGTTAGTCATCCTCTAGCCACCTCCTTGATTCCTGCCATGGCTGACATGACCTGGACTCTTAGTCACTTAATATCTTGTAAATCAACTCAATTGTTTTTGCTTAAGTAAATTACTTAAAAAGGAAAGTGACTTCATGTCACTATTGTAAATGGAAAAACAGTATCATTTACCTTAAGTAAATGGTAACCTAAAAATAAATGCCATAGAAACAAAACAATGTCAATAAATTAGTTACATGTTGCTGCCTGCCAAAGGCTCTGAGCCTGAGTGAGCTCTGTTCTTTGCTCAAACCGGGGAGATTTAGCAAATATTAGAGCGGTGTTCATGACAGACCAGCACCAAAAGGTAGTCAGAAAAATTACCAAAAAAAAAAACTATAAAAAAGGAATAAAGTCTTATCTGTAATTTGGGATTTGGTGATAGAAACCCCATAGGAACAGTGACTTAAAATAGCGATTTACTTCTATCTCCCACAGAAGTCCAGAGGTAGGTGGCCGGGGGCTGGCAGGATGCCCTACAGCGCTGTAAAGAGGCACTTTCTTTTTTGCGATCCTGTCAGGCGCAGCTTCCAAGGTTACTGCAAGGCCCACAATTGCTGCTCCAGCATCAGCCATCATGCCTGCTTTCCATAGCGCAGCAAGAAAGAAAGGGGAAGACGAAGGAACACCCCTCTCTTTAAGAACACTTCCTCACTTTGCTTGCATCCCGCTGGCTAGGATTTAGTCATACAGAGAGAGAGGGAAATGAAGTTTTTATGTTGAGCAGCCAAGTGCCTAACTTACTGACAAGAAAAAGAAAACAACAGGGAATTATATTATTAGAGAAAAGGAGGGGAGTGGGTAGACAAGGGAAGCCTCTGTGCGTGTATCATCCCCCATGCTGTGGTGGCCTGCCTGCGGGACCCGCCTTAGCTGGATCTCCTGAGTCAGGCCACGCCCAGACCTCTCCACCTGCCTCCGAAGTTGGTCTTGATACCGCTGCTGCTCTGGACACCTTCCAAGCGAAGGAAAGCACTTCTCTTTCCCCAATAAAGTTCCATGTTCCTATTAGGCCCCTTAAAACCTGTCCTGCTCCCTGAGCCCATCTCTTACAGGCCCCCGAGCTAAGGGGCTCTGGTACAACACAGCACTGTTCTAGAGGAGGGAATTCTGCTTGGAGAGCCGCTCAGATCTGGGTTTACTTTCCAACTCTGCCCCCAACTGGCTGGGGTGGACATCACTGATTTTCTCTCTGGGACTCTTTCTCATTGAACCTGACATCCTGGGCCAGAAACAGAGGTTCTGGCCATGGGCTAGAAGAATCTCTGGGCTGCAGTAACTTTGTCCCAATGCTCAAGGAGTTTTATGTCTTAAAGGGAAGGCACAACACATATGACACAAAGACATACACAAAAGTCATTCTCAACATGAAGATATCTACAAAATTGTCAAGGACAGTCTTGACAACTACTAGCAAGTTGGAGACAGAAACCCTCTGATATCAGAAAACCTTAAATTATAATCTGAAGGGGGGAAATGTGACATGACCAAAGGAGGAGGGACATTATGAGGCACAATAACTGATAACGTCAGAGCTGGGTCACAGACCCTGGGGTGACCACCCACCAGATCACCAAGAGTGGAGGCGGGGTGGAAATCACTCCAGGGTAGGGCTGGGGTCATAGGCTTTTAAAGGAGGAGGCAATCTGGGGACCCCCTGGCCCAGTGGTTCTCTATGTTTTCATAATCAAAGACATCTCTTAATAACTATCTCCATAATGGACTTCTGTTTTAAGAGTTGCTGATTAAATTGTACAAATTAAGAATTAATTCCTGTATTTTTCATCTAAGATGCATGTCTGCTGGTGAGAAACTGACAGGCATGAGCAAAACAATAGGGCCCAGCTGAGCCGGCAGACACCGGACCCTTGCCGCCTGCTTAACACTCAGGTTTGAGAAAAAGTCACCACTCCAGATGGCGGTTTAAAAAACACCAGAAAGAGCTGGTGAGCCAGTCTCATTCTTGACATCTTTCACCATCTTTGCTGGTCTCCAGTCTCCTCCCAGGATGGGAAGAGCTAGTGGGGAAACCGGGGCCCAGGAGAAATGGTTTGGCCCAGGCCTCCCAGCTAAGGGTGCACAGATGGAGCTAAACCTGTGTCCCAGACCTTCTGACTGGTGGCCACTGCCCTTCCCACATCTCCACACTCCTCATTGCTCAGTTCAAAACTCCATCCAACTGTCTGACAGCATAGTGTGGGAACCAGCTTGGCAGAGTCGCAGGGAGGAAGGGGATCGCTACCACAGAAAGAGGATTAGAATCATCCACACCCAAGGTTATAAAGCAGAAGGGACGCCTGGATCAGAAGGCCAAAGCTATGCCAAAATGCCGTAGGTCCTATAAATTAAGCAGCTAAACATGCCAGACTTGTTATAATTACCCAGCATGCTGACAGCATGTCTGAAGGCTGCAGTCTTTATGACGGGTCCCATGACATTAATCTTGCTTGTTATATGATCTTGTACAGGTGATAAGGGAAAGTATGTTTTTTCCCAAACACCATCTAGATCAAGCTCAGGAACAGACCACCCAGAAAGCAGTTGCAACCTGTCACGCTTCATAGAAGAATAAAATTGCAATGTTTTCATTCCCAGCCCCTATGAAATCACTCTCCCTCACATAAAGTGTCAAACTAGCCTGTGACATTGTCAGAGAAACCAAGTGTTAGCTCAGCTTTCTTAGTAGCTGCATGACCTTAAGCAAGCCACGGCTCTCAGCAGTTCTCAGGTTCTCAGCCAGAAAGCGGTGGTATTGGTCCCTGGATTAGTGTGCTGGGACTGCCGTAACAAAGAACCGCCAACTTGGGGGCTTACAGAACAGAAATGTATTGTCTCTCAGTTCTGGTGGCTGGAAGTCCAAGATCAAGGTGTCAACCAAGCTGGCTTCTTTCAAGAGCTGTGATGTCTTTGTTTGTGTCCATGTTGGCTTCATGTGGCTGTCGTTTGTTCATTTTAACTGCTATGTAAATAGGTTACAATTTTTTGAAATTTATCGTCTGTTTGTTTCCCATTTTTTAAATGTTACAAATGATCTTTCAAGAAGATTCTTGTGCTGACAAGGCTCCTTTGCACCTCTGCGTGTAGACCTAGATGTGGGTGCCTGGGTCAGGTGGGCAGGAGCATCTTCACCTCTCTGCATATTGCTGAACTTTTCTCAGAAGTGGTTCTACCACCCTGGCCAGTGTGGCTCAGTTGGTCGGAACATCATCTCATAACTGAAAGGCTGCAGGCTTGATTCCTGGTCAGGGCACATACCTAGGTTGTGGGTTTGATCCACAGCCTGGAAGCATACAGGAGGCAACCAATCAATGTTTCTCCCTCACATTGATGTTTCTCTCTCCCCCTTCCTCTCCTTCTCTCCCTCTGAAAGCAATGGAAAAAAAAAAAAGTCCTCAGGTGAGAATCAAAAAAAAAAAAAAAAGAAATGGTCCTACCAATTTATACTCCCACTTGTAGGCATTTGCACCCATCACATCGTTCACTACACTTAGTATTATCAGACTTTTAAGTTCTTGCTAAGCTAATGGGTATGAAATGGTGTCTCACTGGGACTTTAATTTGCATTTTCCCTCATTAGCAGTGATATTGAGCATCTTTTCCTGGCTTTGTTTTAATGACCTGAGCCTTTAGGAACCACGTCCAGTGGGATTTAAGGGGAAATGCAGAACAGGCAGAACTTCAAGCTTCACACACCAGCTCTCAGTAATCCAGAAACTCTTCTACCCCATTGATGACAAATTCACAGCTACCTGAGTATTCTGGAGTTCATCTTGTGGAGGCAGGAGGGACAGAGTAATGGGGTAGAATAGTCCTGTTACAAGCCCATCCACCCACCAAATGTTGGGAGGGGCACACAGCGCCCCTAGTGGTAACGTATGGTAATCACTGCAAAGCTGGTGGTGGTTGGCGCAGGAGCCCAGGGCTCTGTAGAAGCCTTCAGGAGACAAATGTGAACAAGAGAAACGGTAGGACCAAGTGGTCCCTGCCTTCATGAGCAGAAACCACAGGGAAATTTGGTGTGATATATTCTAGCTCTGTTGAAATATAAGACCGAACAGTACATAAATTGTGCCAATCCAATGAATTTTCACAGTGAACGTTTTTATGTAAGCACAACCCAGATCTAGAATAGAACATTACCAATACCCCAAAATTTCCTCTCATATCCACTCCCAATCACTACTCCCCCTCCTCTCCAAGGTAGGATTCCATATATTTTTAAAAATATATTATCCTGGCTGTTGGAGGATATGAATGTTGAATTCTCTGGATTTTTCCCTTGAATCTCACTAGGGAAGGTACCTGAAGTATTCGGTCATCAGAATAGCAGATGAATTTTTAAATATTTGAGCACAAAGACTCAACCTATAGCAAGGTCTCTGAGGTCCTGTCTACTTGGGAGGTCAGTGATTGGGATGAGGATGGGGGTGGGCCCTAGGTGGGGAGTGGCTCAGGGTAGCAATTATTCAGTAACTGAAAGAAAAGTATTCAGATACAGTATTCCCTCACTTATCGCGGGTATTATATTCTAGACCCCCCCACCCCACGCAATAGATGAAAATACGTGAAGTATGAACCTCACATTTGTTTTAGTATATATATATATTTTTTTATAAACCCTTCCCACACACTTATAAACTGTTCCCAGTCCCTTACTAACCTTTCCCACTCCCTTATTAACCTTTTCCACACTTTTATAAACACTACTTATGTTCTTAAACATATTCTACACTCTTAAACCTACCTAACTTTAACAGCATACATATACAGTACTGCAAAATCCTGCGATATAGCGAAAAATTCACCATAAATAATTAAATATATTTTTTTAAATCCCGCAATACAGCGAGGCCGCAATAAGCGAACCATGGTATAGAGAGGGACTACTGTATTTTCATATCCAGCATGCACTGGCTGTGTGTAAAACTGAGTGTCAGCAGAGAGTGCAAGTGAGAGGCGTCCACAGTGCACATGAGGAGGTTGGTGGCTTGGCCTAGCTGTGGCGATACAAAGAAATGAATGGGTTGTTAGTATATTTTGGTGAAAGAATTCACAGGACCTGGTGATGGACTGGGTGAGGGGGTAGGAGTGAAGAAAGTGTGAAGGACCAAGCCCAGGTTTCCTGGGCAGGTATCTGGGCAGATGCCAATGTCATTGACCAAGATGGGGTCACCCAGAGGAGGAGCAAGGGTTAGAATGGAAATCATGAGTTCTGTCTTGGACACATTAAATCTGAGATGCTTCTGAGCCCAGCATGTGGAAATGTCAAGTAAAGAATTAAAAATAGGACTTGGGAGCTGAAAGAAAGGTCTGGGTGGAAGATGTAAACCCAGAAGCCAGTGGCCTATGAAAGCTACTTAAGACCATTAATGAAAATGAGATTCCTAAGGAGAGAGAACCAAAATGGACCTAACTGCTTACTATTAATCAGTCTTTGAATTTGTTAATGACATTGAGGTTATGTTTTTAAGAGTCCTGTATTTTAGACAAATATACTGAAATGTTTACAATAAAATACTATAAAGTACGGGATTTGCCTAAAAGTAAACCAAGGGAAGAATGATTATTATAAATATTTAGGCATAAGTTGGTAATTGTTAAATGTGGGTGATGAGCACACAGAGGTTCATTATACTATTCTTTCTATTTTTATATATGTTTGAAGTTTTCTATCCTAACAAGATTTAAAGGAAAACAAGGACACAGCCCAGAGCCTTGATGATGTGCAGCCTCTTCAGCAGTCCGATGAGGAGGCGGGGAAGCCTGCCAAGGAAACAGAAGTAGGCAAAGGGGCAGAGAAGAAGGTCAACCAGCACCGCGGGGGTCCCTGAAGCTGCCCAGAGAGAGGGAGCAGGACAGCAGCTGGATCCTTAGGGACTCAGAGGACAAGTCAGATGGACGTTTAATTGTGGCCAATGGCTTTAGTGACATGGGGGCCATTGGTGACCTCCCTGAAGACAGTGTCAAAATAGCAGGTTCCATGTCAGAAATTCGCCTGGAGTAATTGAGGAAGAAAGGAGATGAGCGAGAGCAGGAGGATGTGTAGGCATCTGCTAACAAGCTTGACTGTGGAGGAGAGCGGAGGCCAAGGAGCTGAGAGGTTTTCTTTGGAATGGGAGAGACAGACAGAGCAGATTGATCCAAGAGAAAGGGAGAAATCAGATGGGGGTGGGGGTGGGGTGCAGCAGGGAAGTGAACCAGTGCGTGGCCCAGGGAAGCACAAGGCCACAATGTTAAAAAAGCAAAAATAGCCGCAAGCATGTACTCATCTGCATAGTGCCCTATCCATCCTAAGCCATGTCTTCAGCCTGGCTAATTGCAGCTTCAAACAGGCTCATGCGCCAGGAGGCTGGCAAGACAGAGTGGTGATTTAAAACATTTTTCTCTTTAATCCTCATTTAACAGACATAGAAGCTGGGGGCCTCTGGGGCGTGGGGGAGGGGATGAGATTTGCAAAAATAACCCAGTTTAGGGAAAGCCGAGTTTCTACTGGAGCCCATTGTCTCTGGCTCCCAGGCCGGGGCTCCAGAGGCAAGGGCTGTGGGCTCAGAGATGAGGAGCTGGGGACTCAGGTGGTGGCAGGCAGGCCACCGGGGTGAGAGCTCTCCCCAGGGCACACCAGCGATCCCTTGGTGCCCTCTCTTGGTGTCTGCATTGTTAACCGGCCACAGCAGGGTAGAGACAGGAAGTCTTCTGCCTCTCTCAAGGCTTGGGGCTCTCTCAGGGCCGAAGCTGTGAAAAGCACCCCTGCTGCCAGGGAAAACCAGAGGCCTGCCAAGCGCAGGCCATCGCTTAGACGTGCGCCAGGCCAGAACAGAACTTTGCTTCTACTGAGCCGCAAGTAAAGGGCCAAGGAAAACAATAGTGGGACCCCAACCCCTAGGAGATAGCTCCCTGCCCCTAGCCCCTTACCACTGTCCACCCCTCTGCAGAGGGACTGTGATTGTTCAAGTGACTCACTCACTCCTGCCCCAGGGGGCAGCATGGGGAGGAAATGCCGAGGAGTGCCTGGGAGGAGCTCTGTGTGGATGGACCTGGGGAAGGGCCTGGTCTCCAGGAAGGAAAAACAGAGGGGTTGAAATCACTATGGTTGGCAGCAGTCCTGATCTCCAAGACGCCTGGTGAGCAGCGTGCGGGAAGGACAGTGACCAGGGACGGGAAGGGGTGCGTGCTTGCCTGCTGTCAGGAGCCAGTTTTCCGGCTATGGCTGGGACACTGCCTCCATCCTGGTGGCAGGGACAAAGACAGAGCTGGACCTAAACAGGCCTGTCTGCTTCTATAAACACAATATCATGTGACCACCTAGCCAGGAGTGTGATTGGTGCCATCTTATTCACAGGTGTGAGTGGCTGTGGAGAGAATCATTTAGATGTCACTTCCCCCAGGTGAACATTTTTAAGGACTTTTATTTCGGACTTCTTACCAAAAGAAATGTCTGAAGACCCAGTCTCCTCTGGCTAAAACCCCATCTTTGCAGAAAATAAGACATAAGGTAATGATCTGAACTAGGAAACAATGCAGACATTCAAACCCACTCTCTCTATTACTAGAGCCCACCGATTCTCAGTCCCAGGCCCTTTAAGCTTTTCTCTAAACATAGATTTTTGCCTCTCGGTGCTGGCGCAGTCAGGAGAGAAGAGTGGCCATACTGGCAGCAGGGGGCTCCCTGGAAGCTCCCTGGTGCTCGGCTCCCTGCTCGAGAGATGCAAGCCCTGGGATGGAGCTCTTGGGCAGCAGAGCACTGTGTCCAGAACTTAAAGCTCTGTCCACCTGTACTAGGCCACGAGAGCATTCGTGGACACTCGGGGACAGTCGATCTGCAGTGCCAGGCACAAGTCCAGATATCCATTCATTTCCTCCCTGGTCCATGCGTTCGTTCATTTGACCACTTTACAGGCATCTAAAAATTGCCCTCTTATACCTGGGGCTGGGCTGGCTGCAGCAAGATTTCCGGTCACTGTCACACACTCTAATCAGCCCTGTTGCCTGGCCTCTCATTCAAATACTTGTTGAACGCTAACTACACGCCAAGCACCATGCTGAGATGCAGGGGGCATGGCCCCACCATCAAGGTGCTCCCTGAGGACTTCTCTCTGTGGTAGGCTCGCGGTCTCCACCTTCGGAGAATGGATTGAGTTTTTGGAAATATGACAGTCTGTCTCCACATGTGTTCATTCATTCCACAGGTATCTGTTGAGAGGCAGCTCAGTTGCAAGCCTGCGAAAGCAAACGTGAACATGACAAATGGTTCCTGCCTTCAGGTAGCTCCCATTCTGGCAGAGGGAGACAGATAATAATAAATAACCTCACCACAGCAGGCTTATTGGCTCCAGCTAAGCCAATGTTGAAAACAGAAAGAGAAAATTTCTCATTATGGTGCTTGCTAGGAAGAAAAGAGGAAGGAGCTGCTCTAATGGGCAGCAACTGCTGAGCAAGGGCGTAATATCAGGTAGGGATTCAAGTTCGGAGTTAAAACAAATAAGGAAGGACCGAAGAGGGTCAGGAGCATTTCATGACTCTAGTGCAGCCTGGGAAGCCACCCCAGAGAAGTGTTCTGGAACATTCTTAGATTAACTATAGAAGCATCCAAGGACAGAGGGTGACACTCTCCCTAGATTAAAGGTGAGATTAATTGATTTTAAGATACCATCTAATGATCCATGTAGGTATAAATTTCTTTAACTTTGTATTTAGAATAAAAAAAATTTAAAGTCTTTTCTTTATGTTATCCCTAATTGCTTGAAAATTTCTTGAATGCAAAAACCACATGCATTTTTCCTTCTTTCTCTCCTCCCTATTGCTTGGCAAAATTCAGAAATTCATTCATTTCTTCCTTGTTCATGCATTCATTCATTCTGCCACTCTATAGACATCTGCCAACTGCCTTCTTGTTCCAGATGCTGCACTGGGCCCCAGGGCAGATTCAGAGTATGAGACTGTCCTTGCGCACACTGGCTTCTGAGGCCTAAGGAAACAAAACAAAAGCTTAAATAATGACAGTTGTGGCAAAACACACACACACACACACACACACACAAACAGGCCCCAGAGCTGCCCCAGGCACTGGGCTGTGCTATGGGTCACGGAGCAGACCTGCCTAAGGCTACTCCCTCACTCCCTCCAGGTCTCTGCTCAAACCCCTTTATCCTGGAGCCCTGCCCTGATCACACTGCCACCAGGCTCAGTCCCCTGACCCTGCTTTAGGTTACTTCATGGTGCTTACCACTACCTGATCTTAACATTTATTGATTGTCTTGCCAGAAAAGGCAGAGACCTTGTCCTGCTCACTTGGGAGTTCTCAGCTCCTATTCCAGGGCTTGGCACTAAAAATGTGCTGAGGGAAGGGAAGGAGGGAAAATGCTGTGACTCACCAACTCTGGCAGACCGGAGCAGGGCGTCCCGGTGGCGGTGGCCTAGGGCTGGTAGGAATTCCCTGGATGGAGAAGAGAGGAACAGGCATTCAGGCAAAGGGAAAGGTCCCCACAAAGTTAAGGAGGCTAGAAGGAGCCACAAGCGCAAAGTGGGCCACATGCGGTGGGACTGGAGGGCAGACAGGTTGGCAGGACAGCTCCAGAAGGGCACGGATGCTACAGAGGTGGTCAGGGCCTTGTCGCTGGGCTGTAGGGAGTCGTCTAGAGCAGGTACACAGAAGACAAGGAAGGGCGGGTGTGCTGGAGCAGGAGCGACAGAGCTGGGGGTTGGGGTGGGGAGTGCTTATTGACAAGGGACTACTTGATTTAGTAGCTTTCAGACAAGAACAGCATAGCAGGGAGGCAAGGTCCAGTATTCCTGAGGGTCCCCAAGCACAGAGGTGCAGCTAGGTAGAGTCTGTGAAGCTTCGTAGAGGAGGCGCGCCTTGTGCAGGCCACACAAGGGAGGTGAGCTGGGCTCCGGGGGGGCCCTGGTGCCTCTGGAGGAGCAGAGTGAGAGGAAGGGGGGTAAAAGAGGGGAGGTGTCAGAGAAAAGCCCTCAGCATCTGACAGCAACCTGCTCCTTCACCTCTGTGTCCCAGATGCACACAGCCCACACTGCCCAGGTGGACTTGGGTAGGCTAATTATCCAGCCAGGAAATGCTAGTGTAGACAGGGCCATATCTCCCAGTGGCCCCCACCCCCGCCTGGGGCAGCCTTGAGTGTTCTCTGCCCACCCTCTTGCCCCAGCCCGGCCTGGTGCCATCTCAAGGCCAAGGACTTGCTCCAGACACAACTCAGCCCCCAACTCTCTCTGGGGCCTCCTTGGCTCTGTCCCCAAGCCAGGCCCTGCTCCCCAACCCCAGCTTTGCGGGGGCTTGTGGTTTGGGTCTCTCTGGCTAGGCAGGGTCTGGGGGAAAGGGGGCTGGGTCTCCCCCTGGCTTTTGTCGCTCTGCTTGTCTCTATTACTCTCTCCTTCCCCTCTTCTCACTTGCACACAAGAGAGGAGGGCAAGACGCACCCAACACAGAGGTCCCCCTCTCAAGACCCACCAACAAGCCGACATCAGGCTCCAGGCCCTGAGGAGGGACGAAAACTCTGAAAATTAGCAAGTCAACCTCACCTCCCAACACCGTCCTACTTTTGGGCGTAGGGGAGACACATTATATTTATATAGCACTGCTCTTTATAGCTCTAACGTCAGTTTTTGGTGCAAAAACATAAAATGTATTATGCATGACTTGGTATCACATTTGATATATTTAGATAATTTTTCAGAAGAGAAAACCAACAAAACCTCTCTCGGGGAAAGACATTCCTCCCCCCCATCCCCAATTTTCAAGTTATTTTTCGTGCCTCCCTGGCTCTCATCAGAGGGACGAGGTGGAGCCCCACCCCCACCCACCCCAGGAGCCCCCCTCTGGGGAGAGGCGTGTGTGCAGTTCTTCCGGTGCACACGCCCCACCAAGGGATGTCAAATTGATTAACTTCATCATGGTAGTGAGCTCCGTAATGTTTTTCTTTGCAATGTCTCGGCTCTAAATGATCGTGACCCAAGGCAATTTACAGTTACTTCCATTTTTTTTTAATGAAGTCTGATTTAATAGTCGGAATGGTTAATGGCCTCGTCTGTCACACATAATAAAACAGAGCCTAATTGTATTTTAAAAAGGCCCTTTTGGTATGAACAGAAGCAACAACTTGATTGCATTGTGAGGCTGGGCTCTGGTGTGCGCTAAGATGGCTGCCCAAGGGCGCCAGACCCTGGCTCCTTGGATCAACACTTCACTCTCCCTCCTCCTTCCTCCCCCATAGTGCTTTCTTCTAAAGGAATTTCCTAATTCCCCCAACCAGTTAAAACCAACAGCCATCCTGCCAGCTTTCTCAGGGTGCCCCAGCCCCATCCTCGGTCTCCTGGGGCTTTTCACACCCTCCCATAATTATAGCCTTGCAGGCCCTCCCCTGGAAGCAAACGGCCTAATACCCATTTTACGCCTGGGAAAACTGAAGCTGGCCGGCCTGACTTGCTCAGAGCCTGGGGGCGGTGAGTCAGTGCCTGCGGTAGGCATGGTTGCCAGCTCTTACTGACACTCCCTACTCAGCCAGACACCCAACATGTGCTCCTCCCCCATGGCAGAATGGCACCCCTGTGAACCAAGCCAGGTATCCTGTCCTCTCAGAATCATTGTGGTTGACCACTGAATCCAAAGTCTGTGGGGAAACTGAGGCAAGAAGGGATTTTTTCCCCAAGAGCTCAGAGCTGGTGCAAAAGGACCTGAGGTTAAGTTTTGGTCATTGAGCAAATAACACTTGCTTTCTATAAAAGACAAAAGCAGGGTCTGGCCTTTAGGAGACCAGGGAACCCACCCCAGTCTGGTGGGGCTGCCCCTCCCCAACACCCTCAGTCACCTGCTCTCCCTACCTGCTCTTCTACCCCATGGTGTCCCAGCCCTCCCTCTCTGAGAAAGCCCCACCGGAGCCTTGGGCCAGGTTTACCAGTTGGCTAAGGCAGATGTCACGGAGAAAGGCCTGAGGACATATAGTGCCCCTCAGCGGAGGTGGCCTAGCCACCATCACGCTGAATGTTGATGCCACTGGGAGTCAAGGACAGTGAAAAGAGCAACGGCCTTGGTGTCATGAGGCCACAGGTTGGTTTGCCACCAACAACAAGCCTGTGATCTTGGGCACATGTTCCCTTCTCTGAGTACCAGCTTTCACTCTGTAAAAGCACCCCTGCCCCTCATGCATCACTGGGCCATTTTGAGCATCACCGGACAAAAAAGCTGTAGGAATCTCATCATCAGATCATGCCAGCTCTAGAGACTGACCTGTCCTGGCACAGCCCCAGCTGGGAAGGTCATCTTATTCATGCCCCTGCCTTCAGTGGGAGCTTTGCCAAGGGCG
The DNA here is from genome assembly GCF_987537825.1 of Furipterus horrens. Taxonomy (NCBI): domain Eukaryota; kingdom Metazoa; phylum Chordata; class Mammalia; order Chiroptera; family Furipteridae; genus Furipterus; species Furipterus horrens. The sequence continues at coordinate 18,520,926 of NW_028327178.1, read as the reverse complement.
GATGAGGGTGCAGGCAGGCTCACAGCACCAGCCTGGAGTGAGACCAGATTCCCATGGAAGAAAGGGGAGCCTTGGCCTAGCCAAGGCATGCATCCTCTAATCTTGGGAAATGGGGCCTGTCTGGACACTCCCACCCTTTGCCATGTAGCCTTTGTTAAGGGCTGATGCTAGAAAGGAGGCAGAGGAAAAAAGTGAGGGTGTGGGGTCTGGCCCAGTGTCTTTGGCTGGAGGAGTGGGTGGCTAAGAGAGGCATCAGGCAGGACTATCACTGTTCCCCTGAGCTCAGCTGGGCAGAGGGCCTGGAGGCTGGTGCCAGACCTTACAGATCGTTTCTGAAGTCAGAGCCCATGGCCGTGCAGGTCCATCTGGCTTCTCTAATAGACACAAGGGGACCATAAGCATGGGACGCCTTCTAGCCCCTTGTAGGAAGGTGCGGGCAAAGATGGGCCTAGATTCAGACATATCAGTTTCCAGCCTGCCCAGCTTCCAAAATATGTGATTTGGACCCTTACCTTGTTTATAACGAATAGCCAGTGACCAGGACATGGTGGGTGTGGGCAGACCCCACGGGATCATCCTCTCCCAAGCACATGGAGACTCTGTAAGAGGCGGAACACAATGGGGGAAATCGGGATGTACCGGGGATGGCTGTGGCAGAGCTTCTGCTGGGGGAAAAAAAAAAAGTTTTAAAAGGTCCTTGCAAAAAGAAAGCTTGATGACTCTGAATGTGGCCACAAGTTCCAACTGGACGCAGGGGCACATTCTTCTCGAGGACACAAGAAGGAAACATTTACCCCTGACTGTCTCTGGCAACCAGCCCCCTTGTAACTCTAAGTCTATAAATGAACCTTGGGATGAATGCAGCATCTCCCTCAGTTCTCTCTCACCCAGCTCAGGCCTCATTAAATACACCCCCAGCTTCCTCGTCTCTCCTTCCCTCTGTCATGCTTCCCTAGCAAAAGCCCAGGCTGGTGAAGTCAAGAGTCCATGCTCTCTGCTCCTGCCCATAGCCAGAGAACAGAGCAGGAGAAAGCCCACAGCTTTTGTATCAGCGTTGCAACGGTGAGCACAGGTCATGCCACAGTAACACACAAGCCCCAGATCTCAAGGGCTCACACTTCTAAGGCTCATTTTTCATTTACAGAGAACAGGTCCACTGCAGGCCCGTGTGTCGCTCTGCCCCACAGTGTCTTCACTCCAGCATCCAGGCTGATGGAATCGCCTTTGCTGAGACATGGCCAGTCTTGGGACAGAGGAAAGAGGGCAAGCTGAACACACCTGGTCTCATAAAGCTGCTTCAAAGTGACACACATCCCTTCCCTTCATATATGGCTGATCCGCACAAGACTTATGGCCCAGCTTGAGGTCATTAGCGCTGGGAAACAGAGTTCTCCCCCTGGGGCAGGGTGTTGGTGAATGTTTTCACAAAACAATACAGTCCACCAGGCAAGCTCCCAATCTCACTGAAGAGGCTTGCTGCTCACTCCAATGGCTCTTGATGCCTCTAGCAATTCTCTGTGTGATTCGTCTGTCTAGCTGCTAGGTCACTATGCTGTGCCTTGCCCACCCTTCTCAAATGTCCAACACCACCACCTTCATTCCACTCTAGCTAACTAACGACTGTTCTTATTTCGTAGAGGACATAGAGGCAACCAGAAGAGAACTTTCAAATGCTTTCACCTCCAAAGTGACCAACTCAGCTGCGCCCGAGCACATGCTCTCTGCCTCCTCCCCTCTCCCCATGCCTGCGCTCCCCATGCTCCTGTCCAAAGACCCTTCCATTCGTGCACTGGGTTTCATCCCCTTTATCTGCTCCTGGATGTCACCTCTGTCTCCGTTCTCTGCTGGGTTATTCTCCATAGAATCACACATACTGCTTCACTTCCCATCTTTGAAAACACTCACTTGATCCCATGTCCCTCTCCAGCTCCCACCTCATTTTTTTGCACGGGTTTATGGCAAAACTCCTCCAAAAATGTTGTCTCTATAATCTGTCTCCAGTTTCTCAACTTGCCTTCTCTCTTGGCCCACTCCACTGATGAATTTTGCCCACCACCCACAGGAACTGATCTTGCAAGGCACCAATGACTTTCACGTTGTTAATCCAACAGTCAATCCAGTCACACCTTTCTTCCCACCAGTGGCATTTGACACACACAGTCACTCTGTCCTCCCTGAAACTTGGTCTCAGGGATAATATTATCCCTTTGTTCTCCTCTTTAACTTGTCATTCTCTCTACTAGTTTCAGCTCATCTTTCCTACCCTTAAACTTTGAAGAATCAAGGGCTTAATCCTCACAATTCCTTTCTATCCATGCTCACTTCCATTCTGGGCTCGTCAGACACTCAGCACTGAGTAGCACCTGCATCTGGATGTCTCCACCCTTATCTCTCTAACCCCATCGTCACCCCAGAACTTCAGATTTGTATATCCAGCTGCCTAGCCAACAGCCCCACTTGGACAAATCAACCACATCCAAAATCGAACTCTTGATTTTAACCCCCATGCCTACTACCTCCACCCCAACCTTCTGTCTCTCTCATTGCTTGGCAACTCCATTCTTAAAGTCATGCAGGCCAAAAGCCAAGAGTAGTTCTTGACTCCACATCCTGTAACTGCTTCTGCCCTTGCCCTCCTCTAGGATGGAATGCTTCTTTAAGACTAAATTAAATCCAGGCACTCCTCTTCTCAAAACCCTCCAAGGCTTTCATCGCAGAGTAAAATCCAGTGTACTCCCATGGCCTACAAAGGCCTGTGTGATCTCCCATCATGCCTGCACCTCAGCCACCCTGATGTTCCCACACTCACTAAGCAACTCTCACATCAGGTCCTTGCACTTGCTCTTCCCTCAGCCTGGCATGTCCTTATCCCCGATATCCACAAGGCTTTTGCTTCCACAGGTCTCTCTGCTCAAAGTCACTTAATCAGAGGGGTCTTCCCTGACCATTCTATAGAAAATAGGCTCCTCACAACTTCTGCCACTTTATGCTTCCTTGCCCAGTTTGATTTATTTGCATATCATTCATTATAATGTGTCTTTTTTTTTTTCCTCTCTCTCTCCCCAAAATCAAACATAAATGCCCAGAGAGGTGATTTTATTTGTTTTGTTCATTCATGTAGTTCCAGCCCCTAGAGCAGTGCCTGGCATGAAGTAAGTACCCACTAAATATTTGTTGACTGAATGAACGTGTGAATGAATTAATGGGGGAGACTGCAGAGCCCAGAGACAGGAAGTAATTCACTTCGTTGCAACACAAGGCCTAGGTTCTTTCGAGACTTCTGTTCTGTGACACATTAGCTCCTTCACTATTTGGGCAATTTTAAATTGGGTTTCTGTTCTTTTTAACCCAGAGCATCTTCATGGAATCATTGCCATTTAGGCCAATGGGCAAGGAGGGAGCAAGAGAGTCTTGCCAGCAGCCAAGCTGAATTGAAGTCCATCTATGGCAGCATAGGCTCAGGGAGCTGCCACTTCCGATGTGGCCTTATGAGCCTGTCCCCAGGTTCACAGCTAATATGGCAGGACAGGGCCTCAGAATACACCACCATGCTAGCAAAGTACTACAAAACTCCATGGTCACACAGGGCCCTGTGTCCCTTGGAAAGGAACTTGGGAATGGTCACAGCAGAACTCTGGTACTTCCCGCTGAACCCCTGAGGGCAGTCCCCTCAGCCCTGAAACAGTCTATTGCAGGAAGGTGCTCACCTCGCCTCCCTCTGGCAGGAGGTGGAGGAAGAACCGGGTAATAGCAGGCCATGGCTATGATCAAACATTTTGCATTTTTACCCAGAAAGGAATCTGGTAGAGAGCACAGGTTCTCTCCTAACATCTGCCCCTCTTTTCCCCATTGTTACACTTCTCTTAAACTCTGATCAGGGCTTTACTCCCATCACCCCGGCACTCCATCAGTGGCCTCCAGCCCATCTCTGCTACACCCAGAGATGACTTCTCAGCCTCATCTAACTTGACCTGTATCAGCAGCAGCAAGTTTGCCATTCCCTAAAACACCACACTCATCTGGTTTTTCTCCCTCCTCCTTTGTTGGTTCTTCCTTATTTTCCCAACCTCTTGATATAAGAGTAGCCAGGATCCTTCTACCTCATCTCTTTGTATCCATACCACTTTCTTAGAGAGCTCATTCCATGACTTTATATTTATGCACTGCTATGGACTAAATGTATGTGTCCCCTCCCCGCCCCCAAAATTCCTAATCTCTAATCCCTAATGTGATGGTATCTGGAGGGGTAGCCTTTGCAGGGAGGATTAAGTCATGGGGATAGAGCCCTCATAAGAGACAAGTGCCCTTAGGAAAAGAGGAAGAGACCAGAGCTCTCACTTTCCTTCTGTCTCTCTCTCCCCCACAACAAAAAGGTAGTCACATGCAAGCCAGAAAGCCCCCACCAGAACCCAACCCTGCTGGCACCTTGACCTTGAACTTACCAGCCTCTAGAACCATGAGAAATAAATTTCTGTTGTACAATAGAAGCCTCCCACACTATGGCATTTTGTTAGGACTGCCCAAACAGACCAATACCACCTCATACTTGCCAATTTCAGTGTCCTTCGTCCCCTTCTATCTAGTATCTTCTTTCAACCTGAAGAATTTCCTTGAGCATATTTTCTTCTGTGGGTCTGCTGGCAACAAATTCTCTCAGTCTTTATTGATCTTAAAATGTCTTTATTTCATTCATTTTTTGTGATATATTTTTGTAGGATATAGAATTCTATATTGACAGATTTTTTTCTTTCATCACTACAAATATTAATTTATTGTCTATTTTTATATTTAAAATTTTTTGATGATGACTTAGCCACCATTCTCACTTCAGTGTCCCTGTAATATCTTTTTTCTCTTGCTATTTAAAAAACATTTTTTTTTATCTTTGGTATGCTGGTTTAGCAGTTTAACAATGTGTATAGCACTGGTTTTCTTTGTATTTATCCTGCTTAGAATTCACTGATATTCCTGGATTTGTGGGTTGCTGTTTTTGAGGAAACTTGAAGAATTTTGGCTAATATTTCTTCAAATATTTTTCTGTTCAATTCTCTCTCTTTTCCTTCTTGAATTCCAATTACATGCAGGTCACATTTTTTAATACAGGTCATTGAGGCTCTTTCCTCTGGGTGTTTCATTTGGACGATGACTTGTTTTCAAGTTCACTCATTCATTCTTTGCTTGTATGTATCCAATTCTCTGAAATTTTGGTTACATATATTCTATATTCCAATTCTAGGCTTTTCTTTTCATTCTTTTCTGACAGTTTCCATCTTTATCCTGAAACTATTTATCTCTTTACTCTTTAATCCATTATTCCTACTGATTCTTAAAAAGACTTCTCAAATTTATTTTAGAATGATTGCTGATTCCAATATCTATGTTAGCTACATGTCCACTTTTGTTGAATGATAATTTTTTTTTTTTTACTATGGGTCACATCTTCCTTTTTAAAAAATATTTCTTGTAATTTTGGACTGTATGTTGAACATTATGGATGATTTTTGTACAGACTCTAGATTCTGTTATTCTCCCCTGAAGAGTATTGTGTGTTGCTCAGATGGCTTAACTTTAGGTTCTGTTATGGTGGGTCCATTTCAGCTTTTACTTAGTTGTAGGGTGAATCTCTTAGTGCTGTGATGTACCTTTACTCCTAAAGGGTAGCCTCTGGAGTTTCAATAGAAAGTCTGACACCGAACACATGTAACTTGGAAAGACTTGAGCAGCAGTGGGAAGCTGAAATAAATCTCTGCTCTGTGCTTTCAGCTTCCCAGGTGTCACTTTTCTCGAGGCCCCTTGGAGTTTTGACCCCCTATATGTACAATGAAGGAGTCAGGCAAGAATTCAAGAAGAATTTATACACAGATTATGGGCTCTCTACTCTGTGACTTCTTTTTTCCTCTTCAGTTTCCAGCTTCTCTAGAAGCCTCAACCCGGTAAGACAGCTACTTGCTGCTGGAGTTCTCACTGTGGATTGCATGGACCAGTGAGTACCCTCAGGGGGAAAAACCTGTATAAACATGAATCTCATCCCATGTAGCTCCCTTCTCTAAAGGGGTGAATCTCCTCCAGTATCTGTCTGTATCAGGCCACTCTCCCATGCCCCCAGAGTTTATCATTATTATCAGCACAAGAATTGTCTGATACAAGCTACTCTGTGATTATCAGAGGCTGAAAATTCTCTCTTTTGGCTGTAGATACCCTCTATTATCTGCCAACTCCCCCAATTCATATCTACAACTCCAATCTCTCCCTGATATCCAGACTTGGATATCCAACAGTTTCTGGGAAGTCAAAGAGGCATTTCAAAGTACACATGAACAGAAGTAATGTCATGATTATTCCCCCCCCCCAAATTAGTCTACCTACAGTCTCCCCCATCTCAGTAAATGGTACCTCCATTCTCCACAGCAAGCTTTGGAGACATCCTTGGCTGCTTTTTTTGCCTCACATTTCACACCCAATCCACTAGCAAACCCTTAAACACATATCCAGAATGAAATAGTACATCTTAGGTTTCCCTAAAAATAATATTATAAAGGAAAGTGGGTAGGAGTGTAAATGAAATAAGATCAGTCATAAGATAACTATGGCAATTTGGTGATGGGTATATGGTAATTTGTTATCAATACCCTATTCTGTTTTTATAAGTGTTTGAAATTATATATATCATCAAACCACTCCCCACCACTGCCATCATTACCACCCTAGGGCAAGCCACCACCATCTTCTGCCTGGATTATAGCATGTGGCTTCTGTCCTTGCTTTCATGCAGGTGCGCCATCTCAGCTCAAAACACACTGAAGGCTTTCCAGCTTATGTATTTAAGAAACAAACACCTTACAATAATCTACAAGACTCATCGTTACCTCTCTGTGTTCATCTCACTAACTTCTCTTACCCTCTTGCTCATAATTATTTTGTAGTGTTCCCAGATTTGGGATTTCCTGATGTTTCATCATGATTAGGTTCATATTATATATTTTGACAGAAAACCCACTCAAGCAAGTGATCACTTTGTTAAGGAGGTTTCTATCATGTCTTTCCACTATAAAGATAACGTTTTTCCCTCTTGCAATTGATAGGTAATCTGTACAAATATCCTTATCTCCAATTAACTATTACCCAATGGTTTTGGTGTCTATTAATGATCCTTACATGACTTACTCATTGCTCTGGTAGTTAAACATGGTGATTTTTCACAATTATTAGTTGGCATTATCTGTAAGCAAGTGCTCTCCCCTCTCTGGGTTGGGACTATTCTAGGGGCTGAGGTTAGTGTTGGCTTCCCTAAGATCTGAGGTGATGAGTTCTGGGCAGAGACTGAAACAACGTGAGCGAAGTGAACTAGGAACACTAAGATTAAAGGAAGTAGGCAGAGGAACGGGCAAATGTATTGTATAATAAGCCCCTGGAGATGGAACAAGCCTGGTGCGTTTGAGGGAGAATGAGGACGCCAGGAAGACTCTAGTGAACAGGAGAAGAGATACGGGAGACAAAGTCAGAGATCACAGGGCCCAATCACAAGTGCCTTCTGGAGCTCCAGAAGCTTGTGTTCTGAGAACAACGGGAAGGCAATGATGGTCTTGAATACAGTGACCTAGTCTGACTTACCTTCTTAAAAAGATCAAGTCCTCGTTCCATGTTCACCCTACAGATTTTTAAGACTGAACAAGTTTGGCAGTACACTGTGTTGAGGGTAGGTGGCAAGTGCAATATGATACAGCAATTTTGCCACTAAGAATTTATCTTTCAGATATTCTTGCCCCTATGCAAAAGGGGGTAAGTACAATGTTACTGCAACATTATTTATCATAGTAAACCATTAGTGCCAATCTACATGCCATCAGCTAGGGACTAGTTAAATGTTACAGCATATCCATACAGTAGAATATTATACAGTTGGAAAGAAGAAATGAGAATGTTCTTCACTTACTAATATGCAATGACTTCTAAGAAATAAGTGACAAGATTAAATTACAGAACAGTGAATCTAGTATATTTCCATTTAAGGTGGAAGATAGCTACAATTGCTTATTTAGCCATAAACTCCATTTTGAAAGGATATAAAGCAAACTGGTAACTGATCGCCTGAGAGGGAAAAGGAAAACTGTAATGTTCATCCTGCCGACAGTTTTTCAGTTTTATACCCTAACAATCTAGTTCCTATTTAAAAATAAAATGACTAAGAGAAGACGACTCTGGCTTCTATGTGGAAAGAGCAGAAACTGAGAACCAGTGGGGGTCTGTGTGGTCATTTGCGGGACTGAGCCAGGTGGCAGTGGAAGAGGTTGTACATCCTCCATGACCACTTGAGCCCCTTCTGGTCCGGACCTCTGTGTGTAACTGTGTCTCACAGCATGCTTTTGGAGAAGAAATTGTCCCAGTAAAATCCCCTTGTCACCCTGGTTACTGTGGCTCAGTAGATTGAGCGTCGGCCTGCGAACCAAGTGTCACTGGTTCGATTCCCAGTCAGGACACATGACTAGGTTGCACGTCAGGTCCCCAGTTGGGGGCGCGAGTGAGAGGCAACCACACAGTGATGTTTCTCTCTCTCTCTTTATCCTTTCCCCTCTCTCTAAAAATAAATAAGTAAACAAACAAGCAAATAAATAAATACATTTTTAAAAAAAATCCCCTTGTCAGGTCTTGAACACTCTGGTCCCTGACCTAGCCCAGAGTAAAGAATGGCTAACAGTGTCAAAGACAGCGCTCAGGGATAAATTCCCGATACATTCTCCACACCAGCCCAACAGGAGCATGTGCTCTCCTGGGGGTGCAGTGGAGAAGTCCCGCCCCCATTGTAGAAACAGGCAGTCTATTTATACCTCAGACCTTAATGAGGCACTCTAGTCTCTCTAGTTCCCCCACCCCACCCTTCCTCTTTACGCAGTTCCCTAAAGCACATGGCAGATGTCAGCTGGTGGTTAAAGGCCATCGAAGCTTTCCAGGCCAGAAGCAGGCAGGGCAGTGTGCGGGACTGGGGCAATGTCCATCCCTCCAACCTGGAAGCTGAACCAGGAAGAGGTTAAGGAAACCCGCAGGGGGTTGTAAAGTTGACTAGCTGGTCTAGGTATGTGCACTCATGAAGAACGCCCCACCCCAGCCCCGCTTCCCAAGGGGCTAAAGACAACCCAGAACCAGAAAGACAGTAAGTACTCCTGAGTCTGTGCCAGGTCTCCCAGACTCCTCTTCCCTCCAGGTCAGAGTCAAGAACAGGGCAGTGACTTCGATCCTTTAAGAGCTTTGCTGGATGGTATCCAACATTCAGCCTGTCTGTAATAATCTTTGAATCTTCTGAGGTTTCCCTATTACTGAACACTCCCCTGCCCCTCTCCTTGAGTGATGACTAAGCATTTAGGGAGATTCTCTTTTTTTCCACCACATACCTATTATTTGGGTAGAGATTTCTTCTTAATTCTCCAACCCAAAAGAACAAACTACCTACTTCCTCTTGACTCATGGTCTGAGACACAGTTAGATGTGGAGTAGAATGGACTTGCCACAGAAAACCTTCTAAAGAGAAGACTGAGTATAATTTAAATGCATAATAGAGTTCTATCCCATTTGCCAAAAGCCATTCTAAAGAGGGCTGATACAGTCTGTTGCATGCTGCTAATTATATAGTGGAAACGCGTACCCTCGCAGACATGAAGTCAGACATCCTGGCTGCATAGACCAATTTATCTGAGCACAGCCACAGAGGAGCCACTGGAAAATACCCCAGCCAGGTCAACAGGGCCTGTGGAATGGCTTCTCATCCTAGAAAGACCTTACAAATTCCAAATAGTACACATATAAAAACACACTAAGTGGCTACCAAGCAAGTCAACTCCCTGTTCTAGAATCTCCTGGGTTTTCTCCTTATCCACTCCCCCCTCTTCTCTATCACGAACCCGTCAGCACCCCCTTACCCTCACCTTCTCCATGCACACATCCCCACTGTGCCTCTGCTCAGACTATGATCTCAAGGTCCAGTGCTACTCACCCTCCTGGCCCGTCTTGGCCCACCCTGATTGCTCCTGCTGGGACCCTGTAGTACTTTGGGCCACAGACTGTGCTTTTGATCTTCTGATTCCACATTGCTTTATAATCTGAATTGGTTCCATCCATGGCAGCCTATCAAGGTTCTCCCAAACAGGAAGTGTCTTTCTCCTACAGTACCCATGGTGTTAGGTACAAAATCGGTGTTTGAAAAGACTGGCTGATCACTCAACATATTTGATGTAGAAATGGAAATTCAGTGGCCCCATGCATCAGTAAGAGCAGCCATGGCTAAGCCTTCGTACCCTTGTACCATCTTCTGGATTCAGCATCATCTTCCTTGCATGTGATTTCAGGGAGCAAATGGTGGTTTTGTCCTGCCAAAACACATGTACCTGACTGGTACTCTAAAGAAAGTAATGACTGACTTAGAGGTTTCTCTGTTGGAATGAGCATTGCCATCCCCCAAGGTCTGGAGTGCTGTGGGGTATTCATTAGGACCACATTGCAGTGCAGTATCAACGGAGACCAGTCTGACCCCAAGCCCCCAGCCCCAGATGTGCAATGATGTAGGTGAGAACTCGTTGCTGTCCACTTGGCTTCCAGGGACAGAGTGAGAACCACAGAGCTCATGGTGTCCCACATCAGAGAGTCTACATTGCTTTGAAAGAAACTGCCTCTGAAATCCAAAGTGCTCCAGGGTCCTAAAGTGACCACTTTACTTCTACAAGCTGGATAGGTGGGTCCCCAGCTCCCACCCCAAACACACACATTGTAAGGCTTGCCAAAAGCTGTGAAAAGGAGAAAAGGAGAGCCGCTGATCAAGATGGGACCCTGCAGAAGGCAAAAAAAAAAAGGGGGGAGGGAGGTTGTGTGGGGAGCTTTTGGAGGAAAACAACTTAAAAATTAATGCACTCTCAGGAAAGGAAGGCATTCACAAGGGAATCAATCAGGCGAGGACTTCTGAGCAACTGTCAGTTGAGCAAGAGATATTTATTGCATGTGTGCCATACATAAGGAAATGTTGAGTGGACAAGACATAGCATATATAAAAAAAGAAATGTTTGGGAAAACCCAATTTTAGCTTCTGACCTCAGAAGTTTATAACCTAAGTGATGCTAATCAAAGCTAAACCACTCTGCCTGAAGGCCCACTGAACTTACAAACTCTCTGTCAAGGTTCCTTCCACGAATGCCCATGTCTTGTGTCCTGGTGCCCCACACAAATTTCTGTGCATGTATCTCATGAGCATCCAACTGCTGCTGCCACTTATTGCCATGGGGGTGGGTGATTTTCAATAGGGGTAGTTAGAGAAGACTTTGCAGAGGAAATCAAATTTGAACTGGATCTTGAAGGATGGAGTAAATCTTGCCGTGCAGAGGAAAGGCTGGAGAGCTTTCCAAGGCAGGAAGGCGCTCACAATTTATCAGAGGACTTAGGTGTACATAGGCCTAATTATAATATGATGAATCTCTCTCACCAGCATCACAAATGACAAAGGGTGTGCTGAAAAGGGATGATGAAGTTTGGGGAGAATAAAGGGAGGTCCATGGTGGTGGCAGTGATGTCTGAACTGAGCTTTCAGGAATGATTAGTGTCAGATCAGGTGCTCAAAGGACATTCAAGGCATTAGAAGCAGAAGAGGCAGGAAGAACAAGTCCAGGGCAAGAATGTCTATGTTGGGTCAATACTTTGATATTATTAAAGATACCATTTTCCTTCTCCCACCCTGGCAGTATTTCCAATAAAGCTAGACCATAAAGATTAATAATGACAGGAAAGGAAAGCATGCGTACTAGAGTAATGACACAGTTCTACTGGCTGTGACCTTCTGAGTCTTTATTATACTTTGGCATCTCTAGGAAGATGATGAGGAGTCTTGAAAGGGCGGTTTTATTGAGAATGAAAACGTTCTAATGCCGATACTAAAGTTCAGACCATTGAACCTGGAGGAACTTGGGATTTGATGTAAGGAGAGTCCCTTCATTAGGGAGAAATGGGAATGACTCCCAAGGTAGGAAGAGAGATTTAGGAAAAAAGGGTAGGTTGTAAAGAGCAGCTTCTACTGCACCTTCCTCCCTCTCAGGGTCAAATCGCATGTGTGTGTGGTTGGCGGGGGGAGGGAGAACAGAGATGGGAACGGAAAATAAGACGGAAATAGCATGATGGGTTAATAAACTACATCCTAGGCACAGCCTGGGGGAGGCTGCGAGCCACTCAGAGAAGTCCTACCTGTGCCTCCGAGGCATACCCAGTACAGCATGGAGGCACTCCACTCAGCGTTGATAGAGGCATAAAACACCAGTCTAAGGAAACACTTGGCTTCCCCAAGCTTGAGCAAGATGTTCAGGACATCTCAAAATCCTAACCCCCTTCCTTGCCGATCCCCCTACTGCCAAGAGCCAAGTGGATCAACAGATCTCCAGTTAGAAAATGGAGGCTGTTGAAAGTAGAGGCCTTGAGGCCAAAGGCAATGGCAGAGTTGTGCTCAGCAGCAGGCCATGGTAGCATGTGAACAACAGCCAGGGAGCCACTCCATCAGCCAGCGGATTCAGCAAGGGCAGCGGCCAACGAACAGAGAGAAGGATGCAACTCCAGCAGCAGGACTGTCTGAGGACCTGGGCAAAAGCATTGGAGAACCCACTTCCCTATCACCCATAGATGACCTCTGCTCCCCACATCTGCCAGGTGCCATTTAAGGGAGGAAAATAGACGCTTTGAAAAGCTGAGCATTTACTCCCAACAAGCTGTCTAAAGCCCAGGACAGACTGAATAAGAAAAGTATCTTTGATTGGCAAGTGTAAGGCCATCTACCTCCTCCCACGCCCTCCCAAAGCCAGATGGGGCTCATGACGGGTTTTAAATTAATGATATGAAATGAAATAACTGCAACTTTGTTTGCTTGGTCTGAGTTCTGATGTGTGGGAGGTGGTAAAAGAGAAGAACATCGGCGGGATAAGGTCTGAAAGCCCACAGGGAACCTGGGCTGAAGCAGCAGTTTGCTGGCTGACACTCGCTCCACAATAAAAATGCAGACTGCCGTGTTCCAATTCCAGACTTGCAGAACCGCAATGCCCCAGGGGAGGCCAGGGCAGCTGCATTCCAACAGCTCTCCTCGGGACTCGTTTGGACACCACACGGAAACACTGGTACAAGATCGCACCTTGGCAGAACATCAGTTCCTCCACGTCTGAGGGAAAAGACAAGTGCAGGGCCCAGAGCAACTCCAGCAACTGGGGCGGGGGTGGGAGTGTGTGACTGCAGTGGTGGAGATGAGACAGGAAATGAAGCTGGCTGGGAAAAACTGGTCTCAACACACTTTGCTGCTCAGCAGACAGGCAGTAGTCATGCAGGTTACTAGAAACTTTTGTCTTAATCTTCCTGGTGTCTTTTAAAGCAGGAGTTGCCAAGCCCGTGTGGGCTGTAGGAATGGGCAAGTGGCGACTGAAAAGGAAAATCTGAGCAGGAACAGCTCACTGGAGCATGTTACAAGTCTTGCGGACTAGCTAGGGCGCAGAGCACATGGCTTAGCCCTGACCTAAGACAACTTTCCCTCTACCACTGGGCTGAGGTGAGGAGGGCCTGGCAGCAAGGAGAATGAACGTTTAGGAGTCACTGTGGCCACAGCAGGTGGCGGGGGTGTGGGGTGTCACCTAAGGGACAAATGGTAAAGATATGTCTCAGAGGGTCAGCTTCCCTTGAAAATTTTAGCTCCCATGCTACATTTAGTAAAGACAAAAATATGAAAGGCTTTCTTCAGGGAGGGCAGTGGTGTTTGGTTGGAATAAAAGGGAATTTCATGTTTTTTACTGTACTTATGTATTATTCATAAGTTTTGATTTTTATGAAATAATGTCCTTCTATAACCCTGCAGCTTTAAAAAATATCCAAAGCATACTATGAGATTTTGGAGTCTATGTAAAATGTATAGCAATACTTTTGGATAATACACTTATGAGCTAGAAAATAATAAACTATAGATAGATCTTGACCTAATAACTGCCTAAACAACTTATCAAAAAATTATGTTGTCACAAATATTTTAATATTATTAACTTGATGTGTTTAATACTATGTATGCCAATATACTATGTTCAGCGTATGTATAAACAATTACTGCTAATCAATAAAATTCCTTGGTTCCACTGCACATTTTTATTTTAGGGCACTTGGAACCAAATGTTCTTTTGTCTTGTCTGTTACAAGAGTCCTAAAATAATACTCAGAGTATATAAAAATTATCCATGAAAAGGATATCTAAAATTATTTTTAATTTCAAACACCATTTTAAGTCAACCAACACAGATCTTTTGTGTTGCTCAAAGCAAGTGAAAAATCAAATTACATGCCCATTATAGCTTGCTGAATGGCTTAATGCATTTCAGAGATTTTTCTTAAGATTTGTAATAGCTTTCTCTAACTGAAGGCACTGTTAGAAAAGCTTCAAACATTTCCTGATGAATACACATGTATATAAAAAGTAGAAAAAAAAATTATACCAGACAAGTGGTTTTCTCTGGTTGTTGTAATGTTTTGTTGTTGTTGGTGGTGGTGGTGTTTTTGTGTTTTACAAAAATAGGTGTATTAGGTTAAAAATTTTTTAAAAATAATTCCCACTTACTGGGCTGCCATTAAAAGAAAAAATATTTGTGTATGTACATGAATGTGATCATCACAATAAGCTATATGACCATTGAAGATGATTGTGGGAAAGAGGAGCCCATTTAAACTTATATTCAGGGAGAAGTATATCCAGTTCTCTGGAAAACATGGTAAAGAAACCTTGGGCACGCAGAAGTTGAAGCCTGAGGTCCATTCCACTTTCTAGGGCTACCAAGCATGACTATGTCACCCAAAACAAGCTTCCTAATTTCCTTCCTCAGGAGATTCAGACTCTCCAGATGATTTTTGATTCTTGTAATATAGAAACAGGACAGATAATTATGGTGTTTCCTTTTTTAAAACCTGTGTCAGTTATGACATATCATGATCAAATTACTGCTAAAGCATTATTACTGGTAAAGCTTCTCTGAAGCACTCCATGCTTCTAAAAACATCCAGCACAAAGTACAGTAGGTATATAGCATCTCCGCATTTAAGAAAGTCCCAGAAAGGCTTGGGAAGTGGCATTAATGACTGTCAATGTTCATCATTACAAGACTTCTCATTTATGAGGTGGCCTCTGCTACGTCTTGTACAAGCCAGGCTCAGGGTTTAGAGGGTGTTCATTCTGGTCATGTGATAATGGCCCAGAGCAATGGCAATGAGGAACCTAGACAGCAGACAAGATACATCCCTTTGGTTTTAACCCACCTTCACTGTGTATGTGAGAATAGGCTTCTACTTAATGCCCCGTGAATTAAACATACTTGAACCAGACAGATCCGGCGTTATTTTCCACTCTTCAATGGCGAAACGCAGCAGTCAACACAAAGCTTGGGCACGGTGGATTGACTGCATTTCGGGCCCCCATTCTTCACCCCTCCTGTGACTTATCCCTTTGCAATTAACTCCGTAGTGCCTTTCCACTCTGTGCTTAGCCGCATGGCAGTGTGTGTCAAAACCACCGGTCAGCAGAAGCATGCAAACCTGAAAGGGACCTGAGATTGGGCTTGGCTGCTGTTGCCCTCTGCCACCTCAGGAAAACATGCCTGGGCTGGCTGATGGAGAGAAATGTGGAATAGGGCTGAGCGGCCCCAGTCAAGGCCAACTTCCCTTTCAGAACTTCCCAGGCATGACTACAAAACCTGCCCAGAGCCACCCACGCTAAATTGTTGCTCTAACCCACAAACTAAATGAATGTTCACTGACGCGCGCCACTGGGCTTTGGTGGTGGTTATGCATTACTTTTGTGGCAACAGATCATTGCTGCCATAGGTTTTCATTTACTTGACATCTCTGTCCCAACTCCTAAGAGGAAGATGAGCTGGTGAAGAAGACCTTCACTGTTAGTGCCTTCTGATATTCTGTAGCCTGCAGATTCGGTCATCTGAGCACCTACTTTGTGAAAAGTGATCCCTCAAGAGCTCTGACCACCCTGAAAAGTAACTTCCTCGTTTTTGGGAATTTGAGAAAATGAGGAATTTGAGGCAGACTGATTAAATGATCTGCCTCAAGTTACCATAAATTGGCATAATCAGGACCCAGATCAAAGACCTCTGATTCTGAGACTGGTTGCATTTTCCATTACACAAGAAACGATAACTACAGCTTAAAACTAGAATGTTATTCCGCGCAAAGTCATTAAAGACAGTAAAAAATAAAAAAAAATTAAAAAATTTAAAGAAGGTAACTGAGTTTTTATTCCATTACTGAAGATAACTGAAATATTTTGCCATGGCAGGGCTGTTTTCTTCAAGCACTCCACTCTTAGCATTCTTGTTGCTTAAATGGCCTTTAAAATATTACCATTCCCAGTTGAGAAACACCCAGACAACCAGGGACTAAATCATGTAGACCCTCCACCATTTCCCTGCTTTATCTTAAAGGATCTTATATTCAATATTCCTCTTTAGCCAATCCCTAATTACTGTAAATTTGAAACTAAGTTGTTTCTTGGTGGTGATACTAATTAGAAAAAAGTACACCCATACAAATATATATTAGGAATAGTGGACACACCAAATATGAACTCATTTTAAAAGGTGGTTTTTTAAAAGAATGTAGTAACAAGCCAGATTCTAAGACATCTCTGCCTTGTGTGATCTTGCTTCTAAAAAAAGTTTAGAAACCAATCAAGTATTCTAAGATAAGGCAGTATTCTAACCGTTTCTTTAACTGCTGGGAGTTGTAGGGGTAGGCTGGAAAAGGGAAGCAGGACATAGAATGAAGCTGACATTTTGGCAAATGAAAATCGCACCATGTGAGATATTATACAGACATGGTTAAAAACTTTGAACTCCAAATTTAGTTTACCAAATCTAGCTGGATTCTAAACTATTTGATTTTATACTTATGTTAGGTTTAAATACAAGGATACTGGGCTTATAAGACAGGAAAATGCTTTAGATAAAAGGCGGTGTAAAACAGTGCCAGCAGCTGTCATTTTCTAATTTAAAAGCTGAATTTTGCTTCCCTCACGCCCTTTATGCATGTAACTTATAGCAGAAAATTCCCCCTTTAACAACTTCGGAGCACAGCAAAAAAAAAAAAAAAAGGAACCCCAAAACAGTGGTTTTCAGGGCACTAATTCTGTTATAGATGAGAGCATTCAATTATCTAAATAAAATTCAATTCCTTAAAAATGTGTTTGTGACTAAGTACACTTTTTAAAACATGGTGATACCACATTCTATTATTCAAGATCTTAATTTAAAGGTTGGAAGTAGCATGAGGTTCTTGGGTAAAACAAAGATGCTAATCTGGTGTTTTTTTTCCTCTCTTCAATATAAAAAGGCAACCCTAGAATATTTTTATTCCAAGTGGTAAGCTAGGCTTATTTAAATCTCCATTGTCCCACTGCAGCCCAAACATACTTAAAAACTACAAACCACCATGGCACTTATATTTAAAATAGTGTGATCAAATATAGTTTAGAGATATTTCTTAAGAAAATAATTTTAACAAGATTTAAAATCAGAGTGAATTCTAGTGTAAGTTCAAGATAGGTGGTCTCAATGGAGGACTGCTGTAGCGCAGTGTTAAGGCCACTGATTAACTGCTGCTAATCAGAAAAACTACACACATACAATATTCAGCACAAAATTTCAGAGGGTCCTCTAGATTAATAATCTCCAGCTGCAAGTGAGCAAAAGCTGAGTTTCATTTAATACATACACGTTTCAACTCCTCCTCTTCCCCCCAAAACCATCAGCCCATCCTTGGCTGGGGGTATGACTGCTACTCCTCTGTCCTTTGCTCTAGCATGCCTGCTCAGCAGCACATCTCACTGAATATTATGAAACGCTAAGTGTTACCTGTGGCTTTTACCTCCTGGAAGTCTAGGCTGTTACTAGATACAGGCTTCAGGACAGCATCTACCTAGCCTGTGGTTGAGTTTTTTATCCATCATACATAGAAGTAGCTCATGTCCAGCTTTCATACACATTCAGACCCAAAAGTAAGGGTTCGAAGACCTTATTTTGACTGGCTTCCAAAGTCCTTTCCGTCTATCCCAATCCAATGAGTCCTTGAAGACTGTGCTTAAATGGTACTCTGTCCATGTTCTTACAGCACCACATCTTTCAGACGTATCTTCCCTTCCTTTGTGATATCTTTCTTCAACTACTTGAACATTTTTTAAGTGCCTTTACCACCACATAGCAGCAAGGAAGGTACAGAAGCAGCCAACAAAACTTAACGAGATTGTAAAAACTGGCAAATGTATGCCTATCTCAACTCCATGTCTTCCATAACCAATAATGTCAGGTGGCTAGGACTGGAGCTCTTAAACACATTCTATTCTCCTGTAGCTTCTTAAGGAGCATGATTAGCCTGTTCTGGCTTATCACTTAACTTGTTACCTGTAAGTCTGATTCAGTGCTCTTGCCTTCTATTACTTCTATTAACATCGTCAAGTATTATGCCTTCCTATGCTCAAACTACCAAGACTTTTGGTTTTACCAAACCCCTGTCAGTTTGATCAATTCAACAAATGTTTCCATACCTATTCACTGTAGCAGAAAATAGCTTTGTTATATGCTTTTTAAATTTTTCCTTTGAATTCCTACACTTGTGAATTTATTTTTCAGGTTGGGCTCATCTTGTATATTTTGATAAAAAGGAAAAGTCTGTTAAAAAGGAAGTTGGACAACTGCATGGTGTGACTATGTTCTTGAGTAGCAAGCAAATGAGCAGTCTCCACCCTTTGGTGCTTAAAGTGACTGCATGGGAGCACATCAGTTTGATACTGATATGCCTGCTTCCGAAGTGCCAAGGGCTTCTAATCTGTTCAGAAGCAAGGAGGAAAAAAGGATTTGCCAAGTGAGGAGAAAGCCCTAACATGTAACAAAATGCTTCTCCCCTACTCTTCAGCCTCTTGAGGAATACATGCCATTATGGACACCAGGGTTATTACAGAAACCTCCCAGTGCAGACAACCAGCGTCACTAACAGGCTGACTGGCAGGAATGTTCCCAGGATGAGATGACTGACAATGGAAAAGAATCTCTGGTAGTCTGTTAACTGAAGTGATGCTTTAAGTTCAATGTTGAGATTCCTTTTAGGGTGTTTACAGAATAGTATGGTATAGTAACCTAAGCAGAATTTGCTTAAATAGGTTACCTACTAGTACAAAATTATTGATGAAACCCATGACAGTCTGGGCTGCTCAATGGCAAGTAAGGAAGTGTTATTTCAGCTTTTGAAGTCCCTTTTGTTGCATCCTAAAGCATGTCTGTTTTAAATGGTTTGAAGAGTCTGCTAACCAGAAAACTATTGCTTCATTCTAGGAACTGAGCTCTTACAAGGCACAAAGAAGTCTGGTTGATCTAAAAAAGATTTTTTTTAAGTTTGTCAATTATTTCATGATGATGATAGAACTAATTATGACTACACTGTCTCACCTATTTTCCAATGGAGTTTTCTTTAAAAAATAGCATTTGCTTTTTTACTAGAAGTACATTTTGAAATTAAATGTGAACTTTACCTTCTAGCCTGTTTTTGTTTACAGCATAGATCATGTGTATTAGGTCATTTGGCACAAGTAAGCTCTGAAATAAACTAAAATGTACATAACTTAGTGTGTGTGTGTGTGTGTGTGTGTGTGCGCGCGCGCGTGCGCACATTTCTGTCTGCCAGGGCAGCGGGATTTATTTCTTATGTAACACAAAACCTAAGAAGTAAAAAGATGTGTTCTGATTCATACCTCCATTATGTAAAATACACACAAGAATTTTTTTTTCCATATACTTTAGGGCATGGATAAGCAGAACATAATCCCCTCTAAAGAAAAGATTTTAAATCAAAACCAATGAAAAAATTAGTCCCATAATAACAGGATAAACAACTCAAATGACTTTTTGTTTTAATGCTAGGAAAAATGTCCACCTTTCAAAGGTGAAAGTACTGTTAACACAGGTAGAGAGCAGACAAGGTAAAAAGTGAAAGCACGTACAGACAC
This sequence comes from Furipterus horrens, assembly GCF_987537825.1. Classification (NCBI taxonomy): domain Eukaryota; kingdom Metazoa; phylum Chordata; class Mammalia; order Chiroptera; family Furipteridae; genus Furipterus; species Furipterus horrens. The sequence continues at coordinate 18,500,885 of NW_028327178.1, read as the reverse complement.
ACACAAATATATATAAAAATTGACCAGAAATCACAGAACATTTAAGCAATGTTTTCTTAAGTAGAACTAGTTTTGTACTTTAAATAGAGTAAAATACTTAGTGTCTGTGTGTGGGGGGGGAGTCAGTATTTCACAATTTTAAATTGAAAACTAGCTGTAATAAAGCCTCAGCTCATTGTTTAATTTTTAAGAAATGGAACCACATCGTACTTTTGACAATCACAGGATTAAAGCTTACAAAGAACACGTCTAGAATCTACATCACAGTGCACAGCGAATGCTGTCTCTGAGGACTACCACAGGGAAAGGAGAACACTCTGCACCCACCACACCACATTACAAAATTAATGCCATATTGGAAAAGCCTCACCCCTGGTCGGTGCTCTGGCCAAGAAAGCACCCCAGGGCACAGGCTATTGGAACTGAGGTCACTGCTCCGGCTGGATCAGGCCATCCAACTGGCTCACCTGCATTTAGTAATCTCAATACTAACATTTACAAACAATATATGTTAATACCACATTTTGGATTTTTGAGCAGGGTGGTCTGGGGAATATAGCAGAGGTTAAGAGTATCAAAGGCCATATTGTCCCTCAAGAGAGAAGAAATCCACACCACTCAGTTTTCACTTAATGTGAAAAATTTATGTTTCAGGTAACACTTAAACCCATAAAGACATGATCTGTACTTAACATATACACACAGGATCTGGAGAACTTAGCTATCTAAGTGCCTCTTCTCTACCTTGTTAAACCACTAGTTACCTTCCCTGGATTTCTGTTAAGTCTCACCACCACGTCTGTACCATTAATTACCATTTGTTAAAATCTCACATTCCATCCATAGTCATAAGTGACTGAAGGACACATATCCAAGTATCAGAACTTCGTCACAACTATTCTAACATTTAAGGAAGTGAGGGGAAGTCACAAGAATACCTAGGGTCATCAGCTCCTCCTGGGGTGCTTGGGACTTTCCAGGGCTTAGCGCTGAAAGTCCCACATCCATGGAACCCCAGTCCCAGGCACACCAACGTAGTTGCTCACCCTAAAAATACCACTCACGCCTCCCTTGGTATCTCTAGAGAAACGATAAATATTTTCAAGAGCATATATGGCTACCTATGTGGTCATCAGCTCAGAAATATCTTTAGGACACTTGCTAATGGCTAATTCCTAGGAAGTTCATAAATATCTTATTTAATGGTGTTAATTTTAAGACTAGCTAGTACTACTTCAGCAAACTGTGAGCAGTGTATGAAAGTTCACCCTGGCAACCTATTTTCAGTCAAATCCTTTAAAGGTTCTGCTTTTGTCCAGTTATACAGCATTTTACTGTAACTTTTTGAAAATTTCAGAGCTAAATAATCCAGTTTTATATGTCTTTCCATATTCTTTTTTTTTTTTTTTAGGTGAAAACACTCATTGCCAACTATTTCCCACATTCGTGCTTCATGTATTGAAAAGAAGACTACCAACTAGCGATAGTTCCCTCAGATTACAAAGGCCCTCAATTATGTTACTTTTAACTGTGATCCACCAGGGCTGGCCTTGGGAAAGATGGCAAAAAGAATATTCTCAGATATAAATATTTATATTTTGCCTACAATGCTGTGATCTAGTTCAACAAGTGCAGAACTGCTTTCACCTTAATCTCTCTAGTTTTTCTTGTTTTGCCCTCTTGTATAAAAAGTTTGTGTCACAGCTTCACTATCACTAATAAAAAGATACAAGTATTTATGCCTTAAAAGTCAGGGTCAAAAAAGCAAAAAAATGAAGCCTGAGGTAAAAGGTGGTCTAAGAAATTACCATTTGGGTTCTGCATTTTGTCAAGAAATAAGGTTTAAATTTTCTTTTAAATTCATGCATGTTTTCTACTTGCTAAATATGTGGTAATTATTTCTCCCAATTTAAATTAATTTGTGTATATATTAGTTACATAAACCAACAAATGACTACATTCTTAAAGCAGGTACATACAGTCACTAGGGCAAAGCCCTATACTTTCTCACCAGTATTTTCTTCTGTTTGAACAATCCAAGAATGTTAATGATGAAAGGGACAAACATATTTTCTTAGGGACTTATTCAGAAAAGAAAAATCTCTTTAGAAGAGACTTTAGTAGGACTTCTCTTCCTACAGACAAATGTTGAGAACCAACTCCATGCTACAGCATTGTAAAGGGTAGAACTTAATATAGAACCAGAAATGTGGCAAGTTCTCTAGTGACTAACATTGTAAAATAGCCAAATGCTTTAAAGCCACAGGGAGAAAGAACAGTAGAGTGTGAAATGGAAAATGTTATTTTTATACTTCTAAAACTTTTTGTTCTTACATCAATATATTATGGATTTCACGATTCGATAAGTTATCATCTTTGGTTAGAAATAGAAAGTAAATCCCTACCCCCAACTCAAAAAACCAAACTGGAAATTTTGGAGAAATTAAGAGCTTTCTTCTTTTTTTTGGAGGCTAGGAGAACATTATTTAGGGGGGGGATTTTTTTTTTTTTTTTACAAGACAAATCGGACAGTCCTTTGTGTAGTTAATGACTCCTTCTCATGCCCATCATCAGTGCCACTTCTTTCAAGGGGGTTCTTGTATCTAAACTAATGGTAAAATTTTGAATCTACTATGGATCTCAGAGCAGCAAAACAACTGATACTGAAATTAATGGAGATCCTCTATGAATCAGAGATGGCCCACGGAACTTTCCAAAGTCCGTTTCTGTTGAGCACAGTTAAGAATATCATGTCTGCACCATCTTCGGGCTACCCTTAAAGACAGAAGACTAACTTGGTAATGGTACTTCCCAGGGAATCTTTAGCAGCTTATCTTACACCAAATGGAAAAGAATTAAGGGGAAGAGGAATGGGGCCACAATCTAACACTGAAAAGAAAGTTAACCCTAACTCAGTACCTTCCAGAGACCACTGAATGTGTAATAATTTAACGAAGGGATATACAGCAGAGCTTTATTTGACATCGCTAAATTCCAGTTATGATTCTTAATTGTCATGCTGCCCCAAAATGGCACACTAACTGAACCACCAAATTAGGACTCTGGTAGAATTTAAAAAAAAAAAAAAAGGGTACTCTAATTGGTCTGTCCATGAAAGGATAATATGTACAAGCAGATTAAGGACTTTTTACTGAAACAACAGAAGAATTAAGTCATTTTAAAAATATATGCAGAAAAACGATCCCTACTGTTAGGGTTTTTTTGAGTGTACATGTATGTATATATAAATTCATACATATTATATACTTTATTTCCTTCTAAAAAGATTTAAGGCAGTTATACTATCTATAAAAGTTAGCTATAATATCCAAGGTAAAACAGTTCCTACTCAAGAAATTATGTGAACATGTTAGACAAGAAGTTCTTAAAAAGGCCACCTAGATCCACGATAGTTCACATTTCCTGGTTGAGACTACAAACATAGGAATTCCACAGCAAGAGATCATTTGTCCCTCAATCCCCCAACATAAAGCACAATCTGAACGAAGTGTTCGTAGAAAGCTTGAAAAGGAAGATATAAAAGGAATGCAATAGTAGGATTCTGACTATCTCTAGAGATCACACACTATCATTACCTCTGATTGTACTAAATACAACAATCCAATATGCTCCAAGGTGGAAACAGGGCTAGTATTGTAGGAAAATCATATGCCAGAAAAGTTTATAATCCTAAACGTAAGTTAAAATAAAATCTGATGATTTATGCTCTAGTCACGAAGACATTAAACTGGAGAGAATGTCTTTTAGTAATTGATTAACCAACTTGAACACCAACCTTCAGGAAGAAATTAGAACCCTGGGTATGAACAACAGCATAATCCTTTTTTTGCTCTTTAGTAATAAAGTCAAAGGAGAGAAGCATTCTAATGTATGCAGATACAACATGGCTGGCAAGGAAGAGGGCAACCAACTAAACCATGTGAAACACATGTCAAGAGAAGGGGAGAAAGAATAAAATTCAGCTGACAGATCTGAAGGATTTAGCAAAGTAAAGCTCATGGAGGAAAGAAAAACGGGCAATTATTTGTCTAGACATCTACGTGTTAGAGTAAAAAAAAAAAAAAGACCATGTGTTTCTATGTCCATAGACTACTTAATTATCTAAACATATGGCGGGAAGGGTATAGTGAAGGGGAAGAGCAAAATGTTCAGCTATAAAAGTGAAGACAAATCTTAAGTACAGGGAAGACTGAAGATTGTCTTGTGTTACTTTATATCCCATCAATGAGACCAGGAGGGTGCCTATTATTGAATGAATGTTCCAAGTAATTAATTAAAAAGAAAAAAAGACAAAGATCCAAAAGGCATATTTGGGCAGTTTTTGGACGAGGCAGAGAAACCAACTGGGTATAAACTCTTTTATTTGATTTCAACTAGCAAGAGACTAGACTGATTGTTTTTCAACTTCAAAGTTTTAGTCTTGAAGAAGCTGACAATCAAGGTACAAGTAAAGTGAAATTACAATTAACTTTCACAAAGGACAAAATCTGACAATGTTTAAAACACTGATGAATCAAGCAAAACTGGATATGGTTTAAGGTAAAGAAAAGAACTCCTAGATATTCAACAACTTGCAAATATATACTTGGAACACAGAATAAGAGTTAAGAGTACAGAATAAGACTACTTAGGTTTCAAGAAACACAAGGCAGATTTTCTTCCTGCAAAGTGACAGCTCCTGGGAGAGAAAGTAACGCCCATAAGACTAAGCACAGCTTGTGGGAGAGGACCAAATCCTAGTAATTGTTTTCTTACTCAATGCCTATCACAGTGGCTGGGTAAAGAATAGGAATTAATCAGTATTTATTGAATGAAGGCATACCATAATGCGTAATCAGTATAGTTACTTTCTTCAAGTGAGATGAGAAAAGAACACAAGCAAGACTGTTTCAAAAAGTGGTCTGAAATGCAATTTCTTCTCATTTTAACTAGTAGTTATAATGACTTTTCAAACTTTTTTTCACTAAGCAGTAAATCATTAAAAAAAAAAAAAAATCTATGTAGAACTCCAATATAAAATTAAAATGAAGCTGACCCTGGTTAGACCAAGGTCAGTGGAATGTCACCAGGCCAGCCTGAAGGTGTCTCTGGAATCAAATCCATTATGAAAATCGCCATTCATCTACACGTGATGGACAGCATGATCATTCTGTTCGCACACTGTAAAACTGGGGGAATTACTAGCACTGTGAAGGAGAAATTCTAAATAATGTTGCTACTTTAAATAAAGACAAAGTTTAACAGAGAGATCTCATCACTTAGAAGAATGAAAATTACCCCTAGAAAGGGGATAAAAAGGAAAGGGTCAACATTAATAGGCCACTGTAGACGAAACAGAATGCAAAACCAGCACTGCATTAAAAAGCAAATATGGAAAAATCTGCTGGTTGAGATTACTACTTGGGCATTGCAGATGCTCTTTTGTTGAAATATCCTAAGAAATTTAAATTGTGAACAGCCCAGGAAACAGCTGTATATCTGGGGGACTACCTGAGTATAGAGAAGAGAAGCAAACAAATGCTTTTTGGGTTCAACATCTTCAAAGAAACTCTGGGGAGGTGTTGCTTAAAAACATCTATATCACTAGTAAAATGAGCTGATTTTGCCTTTCTGTTAACTGCAGTAATCCCCCATTATCCGTTGTTTTGCCTTCTGTAGCTTCAGTTACTGCTGGTCAACCATGGTCAGGAAATTCCAGAAATAAACAATTTATAAGTTGAAAAAAAAAAGGCAACCATGACCATTAAATATATTCACACGAATGTAGTCACCACCATGAAATCAACTGCTGGACGGGTGTTACTGCTCAATACAAGAGGTGGTTCCTAAGAGTTTAGTCCCAGCTTCCTGCTGTACGAAAGAGCCCACCGTAACTGTAGAGCTGTGGTCCACTACTGGCAGGCTGTAGCTGGCACTGCTTCACTTAACCTATCAATGCCAGGGTAGGACCTTCCATCAGTTTCAAAGTTATTCTCTGCCCCTAGAACTGTTCCCAAGTTCTCAAGCAAGTAAACACCTACAGAGGTCAGAAGCTCCCCTGGTTATATCCAGCAGATCTGACACTGGTAATAACTGGGACACTTACTCAAGTCACAAGATGCACTGTAGAAATAGTAATTAGTGGGCAGCAGGAAGTCTGAAAGCAAGCAGCCAGACACTGCAATGGTGAAAACTTGCCCAAGGCAGATTTAAAGAAGTGGCTGTTAAATGGTACTGACTGGGTACAAATGAGAGCCTTTACAGCAAGGGCTTGAGGAAGACGAACTATTACTTAGAATGACACAAGAAGCAGTGTATCACAAAATAAGACCACCTTCAACTATGATAAATTGTAGAACCACTCTGATCCTCAAGTTTGGATCTGTGCAGAGGTTGTTTATATTAAGTATTAATATCTAATAATGAGTTTCCTCTAAAAAGAGCCTTTGCATTTGATACCATTCTCTTTGCCAGGAACGCCTGTCTCTGCTGGCTCTTCATGTGGCTTGGCTTGCTCCTTTATCATGCCAAGTGTTAGCTCAAGCATCACTTTCTTAGAGAAACCTTCCCTGTTATGCTCTATCACCTTATTAATTTCTTTCAAAGACAAGGAAGCTGGTTAAGGGTCACAGTAAATGTCTCAGCAAAGGAGGGGACCGTATCTTGTTCACCTTTATCTAAAAGCTTAAAAAGTTCCTGGCACACACACCAGGTAAACAATAAATATTTGAATGAATAAAAAAAAATACTACATGTTTACAAGAACACATACAAGTACACACAAATATTGGACAATGAAGACTACCTAACAGGAAACAACCAAATGCTGAAAATATTAAAAATGATATCTGCACGGACAGGCGACCATAGTTTCAAAGAACAAGTACCTAATATATTTATCTTCAAAAGTATAAAAAGTTACTGGAAGGAAACCTGGATTGGGTATTTTTCATTTCTACTGAGATGCAAACAAGTAATGTTTAAACAGTAATGGCTTATTGTTAGACCTAAGAATTACTTGGTACAGAATGGACTCCCAACAGGGCTTCTGGACTCTCCTTTCACTACAGAGCATAACATGTGGTTGGTTCTAATAATCAACCATATAATCAAGAGTAGTTAAGAACAGTTCAGATTGTAGGTAATTATAAGCTAAAAAAAAGTTGCTAAACTGCTTCTCCCCCAATTTTTAAAATTATAGAATAATTATGTGAAATAAGAATTGAATACAACATACTCTAAAAACAGATGGCCCTGTTTGTACCTCAGCATCCCTTTTCTAGGTATTTTGCAGGAGCAATTACATTTACAAAAGGTTCATTCATAAAACAATCTGGTAACTAAAACAAATGAAACTCCAATCAAAGAATGCTAAATCTGCTTTGAAATATTTTAAAATACCTTTTAAGAAGTGCTTACCTCTACAGATTGGCTTTAAAAAAGGGGTAAATATACACTGAAATAATTGCAGCATATCCCTGAAAATAATTATACTGCCACCTGTGCATTTTTTATGGAGTGTAAGGATAAATCAATAGACTGCTAGGTCACACAAGTCAAGTATTATCTGTTGAAATGTGGTGGAAGACAAAGCAACTTACTCCATACGAAGCCTCACTGCAGCCCAGAAGTGACTGGTGCTCGCAGTGTCAGTGCACCCATTACTGGTGATGGATGCCACGCTATGCTGTTTTGATATCAGGACCTAAGTAGGAATGGAGGTGAGGTTTGGAAAGATTTTCTGCAAGGCTTCCTTATATGAGATTTAGCAACAGACAAACACATCAACAAGAATAAATGTTTAAGACCCACCAAACACATTAAGGTCAAGGATTTCAAAACTTAACTCACTTTTCTTCCCCCAAGAGTTTATTTTTGGTAAAAGGCAGAAAAATTAGTTTTTCTACAAGGAAATCTGCTTCTAAATGATAATTTGAAAATCTTGATATATATTATATATTAAAAAAGACACACAAAAATAACGAAGAAGTGGGAATAACAGACTAGGTACTGTAACTTCATAAAGGCTTGCCTAAATCAAGAAGCAGCACACACACCTAATTTATGCATACTAAAAATATATATAAACAGCACAATACTGTGATACTGGATCATGATACATTACCTGTACACATAACTACTACTGTTATTAATAAACCTTTGGGACATTCAGTTTTATGCCCAACAAGACATCAGTTAAGTCTTTAAAATCTTCTCTTCCTCCTTTATGGGAGGGTATTTCTAGACACTAATTTTCCCACCTAATATCTGAATATAGGAAACTGATTCCACAAGGTGCTTTAATTGATGAGACCTCAAGTGCTGTTTTCTTGTTTGAATTTTTGGATATAAACAGTCCATGGGGACCACACACAAATACTATGACAGAAGAGTTGTTACATTAAGTCTTTCGATGGGCCTTGATTGGTGACGAAGCTTTATGACATGCTTGAGCAACGCACTGAAGGGGATCCCATCTGAGTTAATACTTTGTCCAACCACTGTAGAGGTCCATTCAGATGAAGTTCAATCCAGCAAGGAGTGCTCGTTACCGTCTGCCTTCTGTTCAAAACACAAGCAAATAATTATGAAATTAAAAGAACATGGCTATGTTTAGCTAGGCATTAATAATTTAGATAAAGAAAAAAGATTCATGTACTGAAACCTAAATTCTTTTGAACAAGTATTAAGTTTGGATATCTAATTATTTTGAAAACTGCTTTATCCTCAAAGTCTAACAAAGTATTTACAGTGATCTTTTTCTTTTAAAGAGATTTATAAAAAACATTGTTTTACCTTCAAACTACAATTAGTAGCATTGGTGATCTTATTATTTACCACCCAAAATGGGACACCTTTACGAGAGAATGTCGTCACTATTAATAATGATGCCAGGGCAAGGGACGTAAACCAGGACTGTCCCCTGCTAACTGGAACATACATTCAGTTACCTTACTTATCAACCAAAGAATAGAAGATAACGAAATACGAAATGAAGTTTAAATGGAACAGGGTTCCAATTTAAAGAATACTAAAACAAAATTCTGACCCAAGCTTATCACAGCACATTCAGAGCTATAGTTCAACTTTCCCAGACAAAGGCATTAGCATCCCTTTCAGCAACCTCACGCAGCCTTTTTAATAAGAAACACCCTTAGTAGTTCAACAAAAAGGGCAACTGTTTGGTAATCGCAAATTGTTCAATGACCTCCTTTCACTTCTATGTACTGATTTTAGTTGTTTTATTTAATATACAGGAAGTCAGTATATCTGCTTGCTTCTTCAGTGTGACAGCCTTTCACACACCAGAAAAGGACATTATCAACACTTCACCTCCAGGACATACATACTCAATATAATTTAAAACTGTATTTCAAAGCCTGTGGTTTTTTTGTAGCAGAGGGTGTCAGTGCCCCATTATAAACTTCAGATTTTTCAGTGTTCTCTAGACATCTTCCATCTGCAGGTATCTGCATTTATCTGCCTGAGAACTTCTCAGCTCTGTCCATATATATAGCAGACTGGAACTGCCAGGATTTTAATAACCCCAGGAGCAGCCCTCAAGCAACAACACAGGAATTGGTATTTAAATACCCAGTTTCCTTTCCCTCTGGGTGGGGATAATTCTGTGTTTTTTACTACTTTCAAAAGTTTTCCTAAGGGAATAAGCTAATGTCCCACTTACTATAGTAGGTGGATTAATAATGACATTGGCTGCCTTCCCTTGTCTGCCTCACTTCCGTACTTCCTCCTTCCTTACCAGTGTTTCTTCCATTTCCTGAACAAAGTCTTTGCACTTGAATCCTTGTCTCAGGGTCTGAGATACAAAGGCATTATGATATATGATCATTCCTACAACATCACACACAAAACTTAACACAACAGTCCCAAATCTGACCTGTACAGACTCACTGCCTTGTTTTGATTTAGATACTATATATTTTTCTATGCACGAGCACACTTCACAAATTGCCTCACATATCCATGAGGTATAGGCAAGACTGACCCTTCCTCGTCTTCCCCTTCATTATTTTTGTTTTGTTTTTCACACATAGTCCCTGCCTTTCATCCCTCCCTTGGATCAGGCCTTTGGCAGTAATTTTGCCAAAATCTCTTTTGATTTTGCTATTTGCTGAATTCTGGATATTTCCCAGTTTGTTCTCAACTCTACCACTTCCTTACTACATACATTAGTTTAACCTCCAGGAGTAATTCTTAATCGAGGTCACTGAAGGGTAGAAATAAGTTTAAGAAGAATGTCACTATACCTATTTGGGCACGAAACTGCACTTGAGGCATTATTCATCCCAGTACAGGTTTAGTTACTCCAGTACTGGTTCACTCATTTCTCAAAAAAATATGCATTCTTCATACATCTATTATTTCCTTTTTACTATATTCCTGACTTTTATGCTGGGAATTGAGGTGGCATTAAAGAAATGGAAAAATAGATATTTTTAGAAATTCAACCGTTCTACCTCCTCAGCTCCAGTGTCATTAAAAATAAAAGGACAGTTCACAGACATGAGTATGTGAAGTTATTTTAATCTATAAATGTTCAAGGAACTTCTTATCCAAAGTAGATGCACCTGCCTCCACACCCATAAAACCATACTATATATTATTGCTTCTCATAACTACAGATTTTAAATTATCTCTGGGTAAAAGAATGGCAGACTCCACAGTAAATGAAGAGCACTATCTTTTCCAATTAAAACTGCTTTTAGCAGGAGACCTATAGAAGTTAAACGTGGAATTCTCCCTCACCTATTCAGTGCACATTTAATTCAACTGAATTTCTATCATGTTCTGTAACATTCTAACCATTTGAAGGAAAAAAAGCCAGGTCTGACCTGAAAACTTGATATCAGATAGTACTATTTGAATCTGATTTTAATATATCAACTTGGGTCAATTCAAGTACAAAGGGAAAAAAAAAAAATTCAGCAGTCTTTAGAGGTCTCACACCTCAAAAAGCAAATGATTAAAGCAAAGGGAACTATAGCAAAGTCATAAAATGAATTAGTCTACAAACATAGTATTGGACAAAACAGTGAGAAGGTTTCATTCTAGGATAAAAATATAGAACACAATATATTTTTATAAAAGTATTCAACCAGCAGACCTTGAATCTCACCATCTCTAAAGTCATACACCTCACACTAATTGTTTAAGATCAGAAATCAAATCCAAATGAAATGAAATAAATTCTGAAGAAGGGCCCAAGTTGAGGAATAAAACAGGAATACTGTTGCTATACTATATGAATGTCTTCTGAAGCAGGCATTCAAAGAGTAAGCAATATAAATTGGAGAAAGATTAAGTGTTTTACTTATGATTCTTTTAATATGTTGAGGAAATCTTCTTTTCCTTTGATGTGTAATCCAACCTTGTGTAATCTATCTGACCCCCTGACGACAAATTTGCTTTTGTAAAACTCAATTATGTAATCGTTATCACTATCTTTAGAAAAGAAGATAAGTGTCAAGGAGAGCTTTCCTCCAGTCCAGTCTCCACCACTTACAATGTGTCCTTGGGAAAGTGACCAGATCTCTTCTAAGCCTATTTCTAAATATGTATTAACCTGAACCATTTTTTTATTTACAAAGAAAGGACAGTAATAGAATTCTTAGCAACGCTGAAGGCACAAGACACTGCATTTCCAATGCGGCACAGTTCCTGGCACCTAACAAGTATCACCCTATTACTGAATAAAGTTTCACTTCTTAATCTTATATTCAAGTGGTTTCAACTTTACTCTTCTCTATTATCTATACTCTGGGCAAACTGAACTGCTATTTTATTGCCAGCATCATCGTGTGCCATGCCCTCACAGCTATGACTACTAAAACAGTGTGCATCTTTTAGAATCTACATAATCTACCATCTCTACCAGAAGCCTTCACTGAGCCCCAGTAAAAACCTCTCTCCTCCCACGAACTGACATAATCCTTCCAATATACCCCTTTTATGGTACTGAACAACCTCTATGTATCATGTTACATGCCTATACTTGTTTCAGTTCTATCTTCTAAAATGCCAGCATAGGAATTTGATGTTTTGAATCTAGGTCTTCAACCTTCTGTTGTTATTCCACATAAAAATCTGCTAACTCTATAATCTCAATGAAAACAAATACATGCAAACTCCAGAATATGCAAAGAATGGGGAAAAAAAGAATTATATTGTGGAAATTTAAGAATTAAATATGTACTTCATACCGGTATTCTGCTCCCCATCCTTTCACAAAACTCATTCTTATGGTGCACATTCTAGTTAGCTGATACACGGCTTCAAAACCTTGATTAACGGACTGAGCCAGAAGAGCAGCAAATTCCTGGTTGTTGAAGATCTTCAGATTACAGCCTATGATTGAAAAGGGTAAAAAATATATACATAATATAATATATAGTGTAAAAACAGTATCAATGTAAGACAATCATTTTAAAGGGGATACAGATATTAGAATATGAGTATGCAACTGATCTTCTGACTCGTAAAATTAATAACAAGTAGAAAAACTCAACAAGTTGATACGATAGGTTTAGTTACACTATTGTATCCATACCTGGTGGAATTTTACACACTGTTGCAGGGTGCCAGCCGTATCTCTGATTACAGTTGGGGCTCTGCACAAAGATTGCACTATCACTTAGGCACTCAGCAAAAACTTCCCCGCCTATGTAATACAAACGTACTCCTCTTCCTATAACAAAATACATATGGGATTAGTTTTATTACATTTACTATTTCAGTATGACTTTGGAAGAGTCTTCTTAAAGAAATACTAAAATATTATAAGGTATTTAGGTGATATTTTCCACAACTGTGCTTTTCTGAAGTCTTAACTTTGAAACTTACCACTCACTGTATTTTTCCTTAAGTATTTTTTAACAATGATTTTATTAATTTGCAAAAATAATACATGCTTACCAAAAATATTTAATGTAGAAAAGTACATGGATAGTAAAATAAAGTTTCATACAAATTATATATTTTAAAATAAGTGAAAGAAATTGAGTTAATTTTGAAGGAATTAACTAATGCTTGGGGAAATAGGTCTGCATTGTAATAAATAGCATTTCCTTAAAGATCCCACTAAAGTTAAGAAAAAAGGTAATAAAAAACATCAAGAGGTTAGAGAAAGGGAGACTATCTTTGGTGGACCTGGTTAATCAGGTGATGACACTGAAAAGGGACTGGGCTGTGCCTGGTGAAAGTGATTCAAAGAATGAGAGGCAGTCAACACAAGAGACTCTCCAATGCTTCCTATGAAGGAGGAGGGGGCTACTTGGCAAGAAATGCAGGTGGATTTCTAGATGCTGACAGCAGCCTCTAGCTGACAGTCTGCAGGAAATGAGGACCTCAGTAATACAACTTCAAGGATGTAACCTGCAACAATCTTATGGTTGGACAAGGATCTCAAGCTTCAGATGAGAAAGTAGCTCAGATGACACCTTGACTTCCTCCTGTGAGACCCTGAGGAGACTCCTAAGTCATTCCTGGAGTTCTGACCCACAGAAACTGTGAGATTAAAAAATCTGTGTTGTTTCAGCTGTTAAGTGTGTGATAATATGTTACACAGTAAAAAAAAAACCTAATAGAAGTACCGACAAGCCAGATTTAATACATAAATACAATATCTGGTGCCCTGTTCTCTTAGGACTACCATCAGGAAAACATTAAGTCTAAAAAGCAGAGTTTTTTCCAGGCTATGTTCTTTTGATCCAGTAGTTACAGCAATCTAAAACTCTGCAGAAGTGAGTAAGGTAGAGGAAATCTGCTATTAAAATTTTTATGCAGAACCCCAATTAAAACAGAAAAAAACCACCACTGTAGCTAAAGCAGGGTGGATATGCAGAGACCTTCCTCACCTACAAGAAAGACACCACCTTGGTAGCCTAACAAGGTTATGCAAAATTTATAAATCAAGCAAGACTTGAGAAATTCTACATAGAGCCAAGTAACAGACCTCTTAAATCCCTAACATTTGTATTATCACACTCACTCTTTAGTGACCAGCATTATTTATCATTGAAGGTAACGGTTCACTAAATGGAAACAGAAGGAAATTATTGTTAATGGAAGTTATTGTAAAGTGATGAGAACTATGTTCAGTTATATCAGTAGTGCTCAAATATTTTTCTACCCTAGTCAAAAAAAAAAAAAAGATACTGACGACCCCAAAGAGTTTCTATGTGAATTACATCTATGGAGAATTATACCATACTAGATATTAAAACTGAGATTCAGAACAATTATTAATTCACTTAAGAATCAAACCCACTATAGCAGTGGCTCTCAACCTTCCTAATGCTGCGACCCTACATGTTCCTCATGTTGTAGTGAACCCCAACCATAGAATTATTTTTGTTGCTACTTCATAACTGTAATTTTGCTGCTGTTATGAATAGTAATGTAAATATCTGATATGCAGGATGTATTTTCATTGTTACAAACTGAACATAATTAAAGCATAGTGATTAATCACAAAAACAATATGTAATTATATATGTGTTTTCCAATGGTCTTAGGCGACCCCTGTGAAAGGGTCGTTCGGCCCCCAAAGGGGTCACGACCCACAGGTTGAGAACCGGTGCACTACAGTATTCCCTCACTTATCATGGGTAATACGTTCTAGACCCAACATGATAGGTGAAAACCCGCAAAGTAGGAACCTTACATTTATTTTAGTATTTACATATATTTTAAGGCCTTATAAACCCTTCCCACACACTTATAAACCATTCCCAGTCCCTTATTAACCTTTCCCACTCCCTTATTAACTTTTTCCACACTTTCATAAACACTAATTGTGTTCTTAAACATATTCTACACTCTTAAGCCTGCGTAACTTTAACAACATGTATACAGTACTGCAAAACCCCGCAATATCGCAAAAAATCTGCGATAATTAAATATAATATTTTTTAAAATCCCGCGATAGTGAGGCTGCGATAAGTGAACTGCAATGTAGACGGACTACCATACATATTAAAATAAATGTTTATGAAAAAAACTTTTCCAAAGCAAAAAAAAAAAAGGAAAAAAAAGAAAGAGTAGCAATGTATTTTTGCAAGTCTCTAATGTCTGACATAATGAAAGAGAGCTGGATTTTCATCAGGTCTACATTTAATATCTTGCAAGATCGTGTCATTTAGCCTCTGAATACTTCCTATATATGTAAGAATGGAAGTAGAAAAAGCAAACAGCATCCTCACACCATTATGAAAATAGTTTTCACCTCACAAACTTGCTGAAAGGCTGTTGGGACCACCACATTTTGTGATCCTCTGAATTATTTTTTAAACTTCATTAAAAAGTAACTCTTGTTTTAGATATCTTGCTTCAGATTAACAGTGAGATTTAATATATGAACTCATGAAAGAGGGAACAAACAGGAGATGTAAACAAATAGAAAAAAAACCTGATCATTTGTTAAAAATATAACCCTAAAATCTCAATGTGACAATTTTATGACTGGTAGAGACTCAGCAAAGTCAAGTTATTTTAACACCTATTTACTGAAGGACCTCCCACTATCACAGGTGCCAAATAAAAGATGTCAAAGGGAAGAGTTTGTAGATGGAAGGATCGACAGAATCAATGAAAAGAAATGAAGCTGTGCACTTAAACTGAGAGAGAAGGCAGGCTTTCCTGCACATACTCTCTTGATCTTATAAGTTACAAAATGCTCAGGTTATGAGTATATAGCACTGGTTTTTCACACAAGGGGAAAAAAACATACCTATATGTCTTCTTGTCATTTCAACTGTAGCATTTCGGTTAACATTGGAGAGTAAACCTAAGCAGAATCTCTCTGAATTCGATGGATCTGTGAAGCCGTCTACAGTGAGCGAGGGTTGTGATGCATGAAAGGTCTCTCCAACCCTCTGGTTTAATTCATAATAGGCTATTGAACACCAAAATGCAGGTTCTGAGTAAGTAACTGGCTGCAAATCTGGGGGGAGAAAAGACCAAACCCATAAGAGCAAGAAATGTGTGAACAGTTCAAGCCAAGAACTGACTGAATATTATCACCTTTACATGCTCTGTACCAGCCTATCCTGGCAACAGCTCAGCAAGCAGACCTAACACCTACACATCACGAACTTGTTTCCACAGATCATACCAGATCTTCAATTTCCCCCATCTCATCCCATCTTCAAGACTTTTTTTTAAAGATTTTATGGGGGATCAGTTGTTCTCCTAGTAGTTTTACACTAGTTCCTGTTCAAATAGAAAACCACCATAAAGTAAATCAATTTGAACAAATACAGCTAATTTTTGGTAGAATAAGTGGAATAAAGCTAGAGCAAAAATTATTAAGTCAAGAGCTACAAGAGGAAAAACTGTAATAATAGGATACAAAATGACAAATTCTTGCCATTTGTTGACTTCAACATCAGATTCTCAGGCATTACCCTAGTTATAAATATAGAAAAAACCCACACAGATAAGAAACAAAGTAATAAATACAAAGCATGTGCAAGTGGAAAGAACATGGAATCAAAAGAATCTACATATTTCAAGGGAAAACTAGGATCATATGCATTTAACTTCTATAATTTTTATTATAACCCATTATAAGGAATATCATTTTAAAAAATTAATGTAAAATAAATTCCAAATGTGTCAACTGAAGAAAAACTGCGGAAGAGCAAAGTAAAAGAAAGGCCAACAATGAACTACAGAATGTTTGAGCTCTCACATACACACAGCACCCCAAACCACATGCCTATTTTATAATGTGTATATATATTTATACATCTACCTCATACTAATAACTATTTTAAAATGCATCATTAAAAAACATACCCACAAAAATCTGGTCATAATAGGTCATAAAATGTACCACAAATAAAGAAAATAATTTCTATGAATAAATGGATTATTAGTTTCTTATAATATGTGCCAGCAGAAAAGATGTTTAGTAATATTGAGACACATTACCATTATCATTTTTTAAAAGCATTAATTTGAACAATCTCTTGGTTATTTATTGAGTTTCCTTTCTCATTTATATACAAAATAATTACCAGAGAGAATATGTAAGTGATAATAGTATAAAAACAGTGGTGGAAAAGTGTTTGCAACTTACCCAAACTATGATTAACAGGGGAAAGAGTAGAAGGAGATAGTTCTGCTGGAGATCCTGAAATAAAAAGAATCAATTTAAAAATAGATATGAAAGTATTTCCAGAACTTATGACCAAATAAAAATAACACTGGTTGCAGTGAATTATCGCAAGTAATACATAACATAATTTACATTCCAAGAATTAAAAATACACAGCTGCTTTATGTGAATATAATTTTGGAGGCTTCAATTATGTAAAAGGTAAAATGGAACAGAAAACAGTCCTGGCTTCTAGCTAGAGTTCCCCTTCCCAAAGGCATCTAACGTATCTTTCCAGAAATATTCTATGAACCACATAAGCAAATATGTTCTATTCTGTGCTCCACACTTTTTATATACAAATGGTAACACAGTTCTGAACTTTGCTTTTACATTACTTATTCTACCAGAGATGTTGATACATTTCCTTATTAATTACTTAACCTATCTATATTATTAGCTGCATAACATTACAATATGGTGTATTACGATCCTATATGGATGAACACTCAGGCTACTTCCAATCTTTTTTTCTTTAAGAACCAAGACAGCATGACTAATCTTGGACATTTGCATACCTTCAGTAATATCTGAAATAAGGATAGACACCTGAAAGAGAAACTGCCAGGTCAAAGGACCATGGTTCTGTAATTCTGATATTTTTGCCAAAATTGACATCTGAGCTTCTACTGGTTTGCATTCCCAGTAATAACAAATGGTGAGGGGGCGCTCATGTGTTATTAATAGGTGAGTACATGGTCTTATTTAACAAGTATATGTAGTTTTAACCTGTGTTCCTCTTATATATGACATTGAGTAGCTTTATACTTATTTACAATGTATTTCCTTTCTGTGAATAGTCTGTTCTTTTGCTTACTTTTTTATTATGGTGTTAATCACTTTTCTCACTGATCTACAGAAGACTCTTTATGTATTACAGGCATCAGTGTTTTTATAGTATGAATTGCAAATATTTAAGCAATAATGAAAAATATTTTTATGTAATGTAATTTATCAATCATTTTGGGCTGTGTCATACTTTGATAAAACAATGGTGACAGTAGATATTCTTGTCTTACTCTTAACTTTAAGGGAATACTTCTGGTTTTTTTCCCATTAAGTATAATTCTGGCTTCAATGATGAGAGAGATAACATTGCTTATTTATGATTTTTACATCAATATTTTCAAGTAATACTAGTCTGTAGATTTACACTGCAAGTGCAATGTTATGCTACTTCACAGACAATCTAAAAGCTCTATGTCTTTCCTATGCTCTGTAACAGTTTAAATAGCATTTTAGTAATACATTCCCCTTAATAGTCTGGTAGAATTCCTGTTTGAAATTGTTTGCAGTTAAAAATTTTCTAGGGTTTATTCTAAGACATTTCTTTATTTCTTCCATAAAAATTAACTTAAGATAGCTGTATTTTCTGGAGTCAGTTTGGTAAGTTATATTTTCTTAGGAAATTACTCATGTCTTCCAGTTTTAGGTAAACAGGCTAAACCTAATCAATAAAATATGGGGAGGGGACACAGATACACAAAGGAAGGAAAAGAAGGTACAACCACAGATACAGAAGAAAAAAAATGAGACCACTCAATTCCATGCAACTAAATTTAAACACATCTGTTGTAAATTTGTTAAATAATCATATGTAATTACAAGTTTGTTTTTTGATCATCATTCTCAGTATCCTTTGGAAAAGTTACCTAAAAAGAACATGACCTACAGCTCCGAGGCTTCACATACACAGCAACGGCGCAAATGCAGAACAAGGCAGGTCAGACCCCCTTGTGTCCCTCTCTCCAGCTCACATCATTAGAACCATAACATAAAATACCAGCGGACATAAGTGAAACGCTAACCCCTGGATAAAACAGATGTATCAAAAAATAGAGAACAAGTGATGATTAAGTTTTAGAAGACAGAAAAGTCTTCTGTAACAGAATTAATTTCTTATATTTTTTGTTGTCCCTCATTTTGAAAAATCTGTACCCAATAGGTACAACTAAGAAAGGTCAAAATATATTTAGAACAATGAACTAAAATTCACTGCTGCTTCCTGAAGCTGTTATAAAATAAACAAAGCCACTATTAGACACGGAGGAAACTGCCCAATTTTTCATTTTTAACCATTTACTCCTCAATTAAATACTTATCAGAAATGACCAGTAGTTATAGGTCATTAATTTAAACTATGAGGAGTTCAATCAGACGTGATAAAGAAGAATTACATATTAGAAAAAGAAAGGTTCATTATAACCATATATAAATTTTTAAAAAGTTAAATTAAGCTAACAATTTATTAGTTAATAGTTTTTAGAAACATTTTCTAAAATGAATGCAGGTGAACTGATAATTAACCTATTAGTTACTCATATATGCATGCTGCTACTAAAGTCTAGAACTTCCTTCCTGTTATGAGAAACAAAAAATATCTTATTTGGCTAGTTTGAATCAGCAGTTTCTGTTACTTGTAGCTAAAACATCCAGAGAAACCCTTGTGCATGTATCTTTATATACAAGTTCTGTTACTCTCTAGTATTATCTTATACACAATACTCAGCATCCGATGAGAAAAAATGAGAATGTATAGAAGTAGGGAAAAAACTGACCCATAATCAAGTGATAATGGTCAACAAAAGCATACCTACAAATGAACCAAATACTGGAATTATCAGATAGAGTTTAGACCGTAAGTTAGACCCATGTATACATTATCACTTGATTATCATCAAAGAAGCCAAGGCAAATTAACAGAAAAAGAAAGTCTGCAACAAATGGTGCTAACACAACTGGACAAATGTCTATGGCAAAGGAATCAAGAGCAGAAATCATAATATATATGTGAAACACACCCCTCATTCATGGTTTCCCTTTCTGCAGTTTCAGTTACCCACAGATATAAATCATCCCTCTGTCCAGCATATCCACACTGCGTACACTACCTGCCCATTAGTCACTTACTACCAGTCTAGGTTATCAGATGGAGTGCTGTGGTATCGCAGTGCTGGTGTTCAAAACGGCCCTAAACACAGGAAGAGCGATGCTGGCAATTCATGCCAAAGAGAAGCTGTAAAGTGCTTCCTTTAAGTGAAAAGGTGAGTGCAGTAAGATATTCTGAAGAGAGACCACATTCACATAACTTTTACTACAGCATTTTGTTATAATGGCTCCATTCTATAATTTGTTCTTGTTAATCTTTTACTGTGCCTAATTTCTAAATTAATTGTAGGTATGTATGCATAGGAAAAAACAGTATACATAGGGAGGGTTCCATACCATCCACAGTTTCAGATATCCACTGGGGTCTTGCAACATATTACCTGTGGATATGGACAGACTACCGTATATTCATTCTTATTGCTCTTGCCACGTTTCAGCTATATTATAAAACAGGCATCTGTGCCCTAATTGGAAACCTTGTGGCCTTTGTGTCTGGCTTCTTTCACTTAACATAATGCTTTCAAGGTCCATCCATGTTGTACCATGGATCAGTACTTCAGTCCTTTATATGATTGAATAATATTCCAGGGTACGGATATACCTCATTTAATTTATCCATTCATCATCTGATGTAAAATTGGGTTGTTTCCACTTTTACATGAATATCTGTATACATGTTTAGCATGGATATGTGTAAATTTAGTTTTTAATTTTCTTGGCCATGTATCGATGAGTGAAATTGCTGGGTTATATTTTCTGTATTTTAAGTTTCCAAAGCAACTGAACCATTTTACACACCCTCCAGCAGCACATGAAGCCTCTAACTTCTCCATATCCTCATCAACACTTGTTATTCTTTTTTTTTATTATTACGACTATTCCAGTAGGTGCAAAGTGGTATGTCATTGATTTTCATCTGCATTTCCCTCATGCCTAATGATCCCGAGCATTTTTCATGGCATTCACTTTATTTTTATTGTTGCAATCCTCACATGAGGACATGCTTATTGATTTTAGAGAGAGAGATAAAAACATCAAGGTGAGAAAACCAATTGGTTGCCTCCCACATGTGCTGGACTGGGGATCGAACTTGCACCTTAGGTATGTTCCCTGCCCAGAAATCAAACCCAGAACCTTTTGCTGTATGTGATGATGCTCCAACCAACTAAGCCATCTGACCAGGGCTGGTATTCACTTTTAAATGTATAGTACCAATTGTCCATCATGGGGAAAACAAGAACTGATTGATTCAGGAACAGTTCTTCAATATACAGGTGTATTAGACATATTTGGAAAACCAAATATCATTTGCAGTAAGATATCTGCATTAAGATATACATGTTATTTCCAAAAATCATTAAATTATGTATCTTTCTTGGTTATGTACTACTCTGAACAGCTATGATCAGCTATAGCAGAAGCTTCCTGCCTGGAAGTCTAAATAATGGAAGGATGTAAAAAATAGAATTATTGGAAAAGCCTGACCACCCCCAATGTTAATTAACTTAAAAATAACTTGGATTATCATAACTGCAGAATGTGTTACTATAAACTGTAGAATAGTGATTATATAATTTGTCAGGTTGTACGTAATATTAAGGTGTCCAATCCTTAAGATACTGACAAGCTGAAATGGATTAAAACAGGCAATTATAATGACATCACAGCTATTTCACCAGCAACCTATTAGTTCTGCTGGATTATACATCATTACGTAACAACTGTTTTAAAGCTTTGATGTGTGTAATATTTATTATGTGTTAAAACTTTTCTCCATTGTATTTGGAGTTGATAGTTAATATTAGAAATTAATTGAATTAGGTTAGGTATAAGTTTTGTTTTGTTTTTTGTAAACAATCTAC
Organism: Furipterus horrens; assembly: GCF_987537825.1. NCBI lineage: Eukaryota > Metazoa > Chordata > Mammalia > Chiroptera > Furipteridae > Furipterus > Furipterus horrens. The sequence goes on along the minus strand of NW_028327178.1, from coordinate 18,478,955 downwards.
TATAATTCAGAACTCACTCTTATGTTAAAGAAGCACTGAAAAGCTAAATTCCATCCCTTACCTCCCAATTCCTCTGAAAATCTGTTATTAGGCTAATATGGTCTTCCATCACAATGACATTTATTCATAGGATAACTAAAACTTTTCAATAGAAGCACAGAATACTTAAAAAGTATCTGAGTGTTCTCAATTTTCATTTACTCTAATGAGAAAATTCTACCAATTACTTTGCTGAGCAACGTATGTTAATTTTTCATGGACAACAGGGCCCTTTGATTGTTCAAATATAATTAAGTCAAGATAAAAGATTTTTCGATGTGTCCCAACTTCTCTAAATGTTAACAGTTATAAAAAACTCATGTGAGTTTCAAACAAGGCAAAAATGTTTATCTAATTACTGAGAGATTTTGAAGGTATTTTTTACCTGTATCCATACTTTGGTTCAACTGTTGATCACTTGTTTCTCCGTCCTCACTGATGTATCCAGGAGGTGGCGTTTCTACAGAAGTTTACAACAACAAATCAAGTACAGTACAATTTAATCTCATCTTTTCTCCCAGCTACCAAAAATAACCAATGAATCGCTCCAAATAACAAATAAAAATGTTATATAACATCACTATAAAAAGCAGTATTGGAAACTAAGAGCTTAGGATTCAGGTTCTGCTCCAAATCTTGTAGGTAAATCCTTAAAGCCTACTTGAAATACAATCGAACTCCCTGGGCATATTTTCCTAGCTATTATTTACATATCTGGCTCATTCTCATATGTATATTTTCTGGGGCAAGAGTCAAAAATATAACTTCAAAGATGCCTCAGTTCTGGATCAGTATGCTTCAAAGACATTAGTACCTACAATATTTTTTTTTAACTAATGGCCACATAGATGAGTACTTAGATGATTAAAGGACCCTCCCGCCCTGGCAAACAATTTCAGATTCCATCTTCCACTAAATTTTACAGGGCAAAATATGGTAATATAGCTCAGGACTGGTCTAGCTTGAATTCTACCCAAAAAATGTATTTCCCTAGAGATTTCTAACCTTAAGTCCTGAGTATTAAAGCAGAAAATTAAATTCAAATACAGACAACTGCACAAAACTGAGGTAAAACACTCCCTGAAAATAAAATTATAGTGTGTCATTTCCAACATGTTTTATGAACAAAATATTTATTCAGGAGCCACCTGAATACCTGAATGAGCTTCATGAAAATAAAAACATTTACACAACTCTATCAATTGTAATTTCGAGAATGAAAAATAAGTTTAAATGATTATCAACAGTTTAAATATTTACATTGCGAGACCTGTCTAAGCAATTCAAATGCAGACACATACTTAAAGACTTGTAATTACCAAAAGGAGGAGAGAAAAGATATGGGTGAAAGGCTTTATTCAGTAACCCTTTTATGATCTCACTTCAATAAGCTAACTACAAATTTTAACTTCTTAATACCAAACTTTTCATTTAAATGTCAGTACCCTAAAATTTTTAATACTGAATTTCTAAGAATAAAATACCTTCTTTCATATGTTCAAACAACAAAAACATTAAAATAAGAGTAAAATATATCATTATTTCAAAGGTTAAAGCTGACAAAATTAAACAGAGCTAAGCTTTGCCAGTCTAACCACCTATGTCTCAAAAGTCTAAGCAGGAAGAATAATAAATTTTTATATAATTTATCTTATTTCATTTTTCTCTATTATCTGTGTATAAATTAATAATGAAGCTATTAGCATTTTGTAGAAAATATTAAATTTTCTCTTTAAGTGGAATAAAAAGTAAACCCTTAGGTTTTGCTATCAGTCCAAGCTGAGTAAACCCCATTGTCCAGAAAAGCAAATAGATACAATCCACTTTTGATTATCTATTTTGTAAAATACCCAAATCTAAAAAAAAAATAAATAAATAAATAAAAAAATAAAAAACCACAAAGGAAAAACAAGTTCAAACATTTCCACAAGTGAAAGCCACTAAGCATTTTGATAAGCATCCCTCCAAATAATTACTGGGCTGCTGATCTTGTAAGACCGTATGCTTACTCACACCTCAGTTTCCTAGTAGTGCTAAGTCCTACTTCAAAGATTTAACAAACCTCCTCCTTCATGCCACAATTCTGCTCCCTAGGAAAATGTCCTGTTTTAGCTGTCTTCCCCTCTCATCCTAGCCCTTATACTGCATTCCACTCTATGCATTGCTTTCTAACTTCTCAAAAAGTTTGTTTCCTAGCAATCTAAAAATCAGTTTTAAATTCCTTTTTGGAATAAAACAGTAATCAAAGAAAACGAACATTAAAGCAATTAGAAGACACTTTCTAACTTTAAAATTAGTTATTTTGAAAAATCCTTACACTTTAAAAATTGTCTTCAATAAAAGGGCATTATTTCCATGATGAGATACATTTAATAAATATTTAGTATGTGCTTAAAACTCTAAGTTCCTTGCATATTTTCAGTTGTATACGAGTGGAACAGAGGAATATTCCAAAAGGAGAACAAAATTAACACCAAAAAAATCCAGAGTATAGCTTAATCCTCATCCTAATATTATACTTTTCATTCCTGTTTTAAAAAGGGGATGGGGACAGAAAAGAAAGCATTAATTGTTCTCCTAAAAAATAGTGAAAATTAAAAAGGTATGTAGGCTACTGTATCATGGAATATGTTGCTGGATCACATAATACAATAATTAGAGCAGGAGTTACTGAGGCCCAGATAAAAAAGTACTAAAATATAGATTTTCTGATTTTCAGTACAATATAGGTATTTGCTTTATCTGAAGAACTAAAGTACTTTATCTCCTATAGAAATGTTATATTTTTCTTAAACATTATCTATGAAAGTAATTATTTGGTCAATTTTTAATTACATTTGTTTCAGGAATAGTTTTTCCTGTATCATTTATTTTGCTTACATTCTACATCTCTCTTAGCTTCAACAACTAAGACAAACTTACTAAGATCTTTTCTTTTCTGCTTCTCAGAGTACTTTGATTAAAGCCACTGCAAAAGAAAATGAAATATGAAGTAAAACTTTTCTCCAGACAAGTGTTTCAAGACTAGGTTTATATATTTCACAAAATAATCACCCAACAGATCACATTTTTCTATTTAAAATCTAAAAGCCTTTTTTAAAAAGTCAAACCACAGTTTCCTAATACTTAAATGTTTATGAATAAAATTTGTACCTATCCCAATTTTTAGGAGATTCAGAAGGCAAAAATACCTGGGATATAATTACTCTGTGGCTCAATCCCCGCTGGGAAATTAGTGTTTTCGGGAATGGAGTGGGTATAATCATCCAGAGGTGGTAGTTCAGTTAGGATCTCGGTGTGCCGTGGCACTAATACAGGAGGCAGAACTAAAAAGTAAAAAAATAAAATAAAATAAAATAAAAAATCAAGTTAAGGTCAAGGATGCAATGGGAGGGGGCCAGGGCCTTCATTAAGTTTTCACAAAAAGGAAAAAAGTAGCCTGCTTAATTTTTTAAATTTAGGGCCCATCTATTTGGTATCATACAAATTATTAAGAAATTGACAAATCTGATTTTAATTTTAACTTACTATACAGTCCACAATCTAAAATTCCAAGATCTAATTTATCTTGTACTTTTGAGTACAAGGTGATCCTGGTAATATTATATGACCATAAAAGTTCAAAAACCCCATTGCAAAGACTGGGAAAAGATTTGTAAAATAACATTTAGGTTATTTTCTAAAAATACAGCTGTAGTCCTGAAAAGTTTCAAGTAAAGAGCGAAGTAAATGTAAAGTCTTGCTATGAGTTTTACTGAACTGCTTATTAAGAATAATATCATTATAGTCCTTAAAAAAAAAAAAAACCACTCAGAGCAAAATGACTGACAACAGTTAATGCAGCAGACAGGGAAATGGATTTATCAGTTTATTTCTAAGCAGACCGAATTTGTGGAATTAGAATTTCCTGTATATGTACTTTGAGGTGAAATAGTATGCTATCCAAAGAAACTATCTTTCCCAATAAGATATACTTTCCATAAAATATTTTTAAAATAAAAACGTATTTTTAATGACCACCAAATAATATACTAAATTGAAGGTAATTTATTAGAATTTTACACCAAAATTTTCTTGGGTCAATTAGGTATAGGACTACCTAATATACTTAAGTTCAAGCATTTCCTTTTTAAAAAAAAAATTGCTTTCCTACCTGGCGTCTCAACTCTCTGGTAGTGGTAAGGGTTTACACATACTTCATCCTTTTTAAGATTAAAAGCATATTCGCAGTTTTCAATTGCTTTGAGTTCATGATGACTGTGAAGATCAGGCCAGCGCCATAACCGGCAATATATAACGTGTGGCAGCCCTTTCCGGTGAGATACCTGAAGCCGACCATCAAGAGACCTATTGGGAGGAAGCAAGGGGAAAAGAAAGGTGGGAGTTTTTAAAAAGCAGGAATACGTAGTCAACTGGACTACATGAGTTAAATAAAAGTATAAAGAAAGGAATGATATTTAGTTTTAGTGAGTACAAAGGAAGAAAAATGGATCGGACATAAAAGTAAACAACAGCTCTAGCAGATGTTTCTTAAAAACATACCACACAAAAGACTCAAGTGTCAGTGAATGGCTAACCATTAGAGAAAAAAACAGATTTTTAAGAGTATCATATAGCTGCACTTGAAAAACTATCAGCTTTTATCTTTAGTAAATCAAACTCTTATTCAGGGATTCTTTTAGGGGCAATAATTCTGTAGGTGACTAAGTTATCAAAAACGGAACTACTGTGAAGAATGGTAAATACCAACAATGATATAAAACTTACTCAAACTAATGTAACTCATTACCCAGTTGTGGCTGTGTTGAGTACTGAGGTATATTTCTATAGCTCACATATAAATGCAGATGGTGATGAATATGATAAGATGAAATGAATACCAATATGCTCAAAAAGAGAATGAGGTGATTAAAAAAATAAAAAGCAAAAGATGAGTTAGCCTTGTATTAATTGTGTTTAGTAATCAACTATGTATTTATTAGTATACAGATGAGATTTAAATGATAGCAAGAAATTTAGCAAAACCTTTTTATCTATTGAAAAATTAGGCCAACAACAGATCTCAAACTAAAATGAGAATATAGTTATCAAAGTTCCTATTCTTTAGGGGATGCAATAATTTAAAGATTCAAAATTAGAATTTCATTGATCAAAATTTCAGCTGAAACATTTAATAATACTTTCAATACTGGCAAGCAGGTATTTTAAATGCCATGCCTTATTTTACATTAAGGTAACATCCTAGGCAAAATTATACTAAGCAACCCACTACAGATCTTCCAAAACACCCCCACCCTCCCACAAGACTGCTAGGATTCAACAGAGGGCAGCATATTCACCTGGTTTGTTCAGAGAAGCTGTAAAGGCCTGTTGTATCCCACTGATCTATCGTATTTGGTGTACTCAGTCCCCAAATTTCAGAGCAAGTGCTGTGCATAAATTGAAAAACAAAAAATTGATGTGAACATGGAAGCATGGTTATTCAAAATACCATGATGTAAAACATGAAAAATGTACAGAATACTTCCTTCACCCAGAAAATATACATTGCTTCACTTTCTCTTGGCATTTAGCGTTGGTTTCTATATTTTCTATATGAAGGAAGCCAATAAAATGGAACATGTGACTCCAGATAAGTTATGATTATGTTTTTAAAATGTGAACACCAATGCTCTCTAGCTTAATGAAGTCATACCTATAATGCCCTTTCCAATTTCCTCTGCTCACAACAAAAGATGTAAAACCTATGCCATTAGCTCTACTAACAGTGCTTCATTTTATAATCCAGTTTTTTTTTTTTAAGAAAACTTATCTAAACACAAATGTCAACTGGTGTTTTTAATATAGGAAAAATTTCAGTTAAAATAAACATATTCAGTTAAGATTTTCAAGTTGTTTGAGATACTTAAATATTCAGTTTTACAATAATTACTGCTCTTTTATCACTACAAAGGACAAGGAAGTAGACTCTGAAATCATTCTAATGTAGCATGCCACCTTAAAAGTTTTAAGAAATTTCTGAGGGCTAAGATATATATAATGTAACTATAAATGTGTCATAACTACACAAGGAAACATTTTAATTATTACCAAAGATCACAAAGTAAACTGAGGAAAGAAAAATACATACAACTTCCTACAAAGACAACACCACAGTGACATCAATTCTGCCAAATTTATATAGTCAATGCCATCTCAATACAAGAAATTAAAATTTTAAGCCTGGCAAAATTATTCCAAAAATAACACACCAGTATAAACGAGAATGACCAAGAAAACTCTGACAAGAGTAGAAGCATGACCTAACAAATTCTACAATACATTATAAATCCTCAGTAATGAAAACATTATGCAATTAGCAAAAGAATACACAAGCAAAAGAGAACAGAATTTCTGCCTGTAGAGTAGCCTCAATTAGGCAAACTTCCTTTGGATAAAAATGACAGCCACTGAACATAATAAAATCAACTATTTGAAAATACAATACAATCAACTACCTAAAGGAGACCAAAAACAGGCAAAAATTGAAGTCAATCTTTCTAAGAGGGGAAATGTATTGGATGAAGAGCTGCGCTGATGTGGCTTTGTGTACAGAGGGGCACCCCACAGTCTGAGCTAGGAAGGGTAATTAGACCATAAGCAGAAAACTGCAATTTTACTGACCAGCAGAATCATAGAATGGAATTGAAGAGGGCTGGATAAATTACAGGAAAATCCTGTAAAGAAGGGAGCAACAGGAGGAAAAACATCAATACATGAGTGTGAACTCTGCCTTTATCTTTGAGTGACTCCTAAATCACACATTAAGTTGATGTTAGAATTTTCTTGGTTATAGGCCATAGTAATCAAAACAGCCTGGTACTGGCATAAATACAGATACATCAATGGAACAGAATAAAGAGCCCAGAAATAAACCCACACCTTTATAGTCAATTAATACTGGCTACATTTGACAGAGAAAGCAAGCACATACAATGGGCTAAAGATAGTTTATTCGATAAATGGTGTTGGGAAAATTGGACAGATAAGTGCAGAAAAATGAAACTAGACCACCTTCTTACACCACACAAAAGAATAAATTCTAAATGAATCAAAGACTTAAATGTTAGACCCCAAACCATAAAAATCCTAAAAGAAAACATAGGCAGCTAAATCTTGGACGTTGCCTGTAGAAATTTTTTATTGAATATATCTCCCCAGGCAAGGGGGAAAATAAACTAAAGGGACTATATCAAACTAAAAAGTCCTTGTACAGCAAAAAAAAAATCATCACCAAAATAAAGACAGTCCACAAAATGGGATAACATATTCCCTGATATATCTGATAAGGGGTAAATATCCAAAATTGATAAAGTACTTCCAAAACTCAACACCAAAACAAACAAACAACCCAATTAAAAAATAGGCAAAGGACCTGAATAGACACTTCTCAAAGACGACATACAGATGGCCAAGTCATATTAAAAGATGCTCAGTGTCACTAATCACCAGAGAAAAGCAAATTAAAACCACAATGAGATACCATCTCACACTGACAGAATGGCCATCATCAATAAATCAACAATCGACAAGTGCTGGCTGGCAAGGGGACCCTAGCGCACTGCTGGTGGGAATGCAGACTGGTGCAGCCACTGTGGGAAGCAGTATAGAGATACCTCAAAAAATTAAGAATGGAACTAACTGCCTTTTGACCCAGCGATCCCACTTCTGGGAATACAGCCGAAGGATCCTAAAACACTAATTTGAAAGAACATAAGCACCCCTGCGTTCACTGCAGCATTATTTACAATCGCCAAGATACGGAAGCAGCCCAAGTGTCCAACAATAGATGAGAGGATAAAACAACTATGGGACATTTACATGACGGAATTCTACTCAGCCATAAAAAAGAAGAAAATGTTACCCTTTGGAATAGTATGGATGGACCTGGAGACGATTATGCTAAGAGAAACAAGCCAGTCAGAGAAAGACAAATACCATATGATTTCACTCATGTGTGGAATCTAATGAACAAACTGAATGAACAAGCATGAGACAGACTCATAGATGGAGAGCAGATGACAGCTCATGGGGGGGGGGGTAAGGGGTAGTGGGACTGAGCACAAAGGAAAAAGGAGACGTGGACAACAGTGTGGTGATTGCTGAGGGGAGGGGAATATAAGCGGACTAAATGGTAATGCAAAAAAAAATACAATAAAGATTAAATTAAAAAAATAATTTTCTTGGTTATAGAAGAACTCAGTATAAATTAGCCTTCTGATAAACATAAGTTTACACTAAATTATGTTTCCATATAACATTAAAGAAAGTACACAAGAAATGTCTTTACATTACTCAAATGTGAAAAGCATCAACATGCATATTAAGCTGTTTACAAGGATAGAAAATGACAGATCAAAAAACTAATAAAAATAGTTACTAGGTGAAATCAATAATATATCCCACCAAAAGTATTAAATTATACTACTATTATCATAATAGCACCATGCCAAACAGTCCCTAAATTTATTTGACCATCTGATTTCAAGACATTCTAAAAACTCTTAAGTACTGAAAAATACCATGTTAATTGTTTTAAAACAAAAATTTGTCTCATTCTGCCTGATCAAAATTTGATACTGTTCCCTAATCCAATTAGCATAAATATTACAAATATGTGTTGAAGTAAGATGTAATAGCCAACAAATAGTCTACAATTGCTTTTTTACATCAATACACAAACAGGTAACCAAGTATGTCCATGTTAGAATCTCATGCCAAGTCCTGCAATACTCTGTATAGAACATAATTTCTTAAAGGCAGATTAGCCCCTATCAACTCTGTTAACTTTCTTGCTTATATAGATTGAATTAAAAAAAAAAATTCCAGAAAAGTTGGAACAGTTATCAAAATCATTAGGACACCAGAGTGACAAAAAGGTCTGTAATGGCCTACACTGCATTAACTGATCACTGGACTAACCAGATGACATGGTAGTTAAGCCCGGCAGAAATCCTTATAAAATTTCCCTTGTATAACTTTTACACTAAGTATTAGTAAAATTAACATATTAAAACTTTTCTTCATCTAATAAATTTACCTTTGAAAACTGAAGTTAAAATTTAAAACGCTAGGGTATAATTTACCAACTATATACATGCACAGGTATTTTATATACACATCTACATTAACATTTTGCACTTTGGTTCAAACAGACATTATGTTTGTTAATTTATATACTTTTTTGTTAAGGACATGTATATTTATTCATATACTTATTATTAGGATATGACAGAGAACAAATGAGAACTAAGTTCAAGAAAGTTAACACTGACTTTGAAGGCTTATACCACAGAAACATAAACTATTAAGTAAGTTTTACAGTTCCTGTCACATTTGCATGATTTACTGCAGCAGTTAAACCACCACTGTTAAAAGTAATAAACCTATGTTTTACTAATTTATTATTTTTCATGACCTTCTAGCCTAAAGTGTATTTCTTCCACAAATTAAAAGGAGTAAGAATCTAGGTTGTCACTGTGGAAAGATTATAAAGCACGGTGAACAGTGAGTAAAATTAAAGGGGTTAATAAAATAGCAGAATGGTATCCACAAAAGAAACTTCATTCAAGCCTTCAGCTTTTGATTACTGATGTACTCATGAAATATGGACATCTACAGAGTAATCTGTAACTATTCATCCATAATTATTTCTACTTAAAAAGAGTCCTTTCATTTTATATATGACTAGCAAGGCTAAAAGTTTCTATTTTAAATAGCTCAGAAATCAAGAGCTGATCACTGTAACAAAACAAAGATTCTATAATTACATGTCCTATATCTATCTGTGTACTTCATCACCACTCAACAGCAGAGGGATTGGGAATGGAAAATAAGAAAATGCCTGTCTTCAGATAGTTTTTTTACCTTCACCTCATCATCAAGAAAGAAGCTTTGGGAACAACCCTATCCTTAACAAATTAGCAAAAGATACAAGTGAACAATTAAGTTTTCACTGGCTTCAGAAAACCTCAAAATTTCCAACTTATTTTAAGGATTTGCTATGCACCTGGAACTATTCAAAGTGTTTTAAGTGAATTATGTGACTTATACTCATATCAACCCTATAAAGTGAATTCACATCACTACTTTCAAATAATAAATGTAAGCTATTAAATAACTCAAACAGTTACAAAGCTATTGAGATAAGAGCCAGGATTTATATGCGGCTGGCTTAAGAGCCTAAATTTTTCAAGGTACACTTCTGCAAAATGATGGCTTAAATCAGTTGTGTTAATCTTTTATAGGAGTATGTACTGACTTTTATTTTCTTATTTCCTTCATACTGATATTTGGGACCTTAATCCTGGAGAGATTGCCCCTCTCAGGGCAAGAGATAGCAAGACTTTCTCTTGAGAGAACACCTTTTATATACAAACCATCCAATCCAGAGCCCGTATTACTATTTTATCGAACTCTCAAAAACCAAGCCAATATTCCTCCCCAACCCTAATCATACTAGAGCTAGGTACTGGACAGCCAGGAACGACCCCAACAGGCCAGAGCCTGCCGAAATGATTCTAACTATCCAATCCTACACTTAACTTGGCATATCTACCCAGCATTACCCATGCCTCCCCTCAAAACTCCAATAAAGGCTCTGGGTCACGCTCTATCCTCATCCCTCCATTTATCAATCCCTCGTATTTTTTATATATATTAAAAATTATGTTGCAGATCCTTCAAATCTAGACACTTAAGCACATATATATTATTAACTAAAGTTCATTGTTGACTTTTTGAAATAAAATCTACATAATGTGAAACAAACCTTAACGGCACCATTTTGTTAGTTTTATCATATGCATAAATCGTGTAACTCTCAACTCAGAAAGTCCCTCTTGTCCCTTTCTCAGTCAATCCTTTCCAGCCCCTCTCCCCCAAAGTAATCCCTGGTTTGTTTTTTTTCCGCCATAGGTTTAATCTGTTCCAGACCTTCATATAAATGGAACCATACAGTATCTATTTTGGGCCTGGCGTTTTTGACTCAGCATAATGATTATGAGATCCATCCATGTTCAAGTGTGTAATAGTAGTCCATTCTTTTCAATGCTCAGTTTTCCATTACATCAACAGACCATAATTTGTTTAGTCATTCTTTTACCAATGGGTACCTGATCTGTTGCCAGATTTGGGGGATTAATGAATACTGCTGCTATGAACATTCAAGTAAATACATGTCTCTTTGTGAACATATGCTACAATTTCTCTTAATTACCTAAAAATGATATCCTTGGGTCATTGAGTAGATGAATGTTTAGTTTTATAAAAACTGCCTATTTTCCAGAGTGGAGACAGTAGCATTTAATATCCCCTTCCTCAATATATGGAAGTTTCTGCTTGTTCCATAGCTTCACCAATATTTGGTGTGGTCGGTTTATTTAACTATAACCATTCTGGTGATTATGCAGCGCTATTTCATTGTGGTTTCAATTTGCTCTTTCCTGATAACTAACAATATTGCACTTTTTCATTTGCTTACTGGCCCTTTTTATGTTTTCTTTTGTGAGGTATTCAAATCTTTTGCCCATTTTTAAAATCAAGCTATTTGTCTTTTCACTATAGAGCTATATATATAAATTCTTTATAAATTCTGGATACAACCTTCTTGTCAGAAGAAAGTTTTACAAATATTGTCTACTCTGTGATTTACTTACTTATTTCTTAGTATTTTTTGATGTGATGCTTTTAATACTGATGAAGTTTTTCAACTTCCCCTAATTTCTTTCTATACAATAAAAGAAAAAAAAACTTTGCCACCCCCAAGTCACAAACATATTCTCCTATACAAACTTCAAAGTTTTAGCTTTTAGGTGAGAACTAGGACCCATTAGAATTGTTCTGAATGGAGTCAAGGTTCATTCTTCCATATGAACATACAGTTCTTCCAGTACTATTTGTTAAAAAGACTTCCCTGTCCCTACAGAACTACTTTGGCATCTCTGTCAAAAATCAAATAACCACAGAAGTATCTATTTTGGGGTTCTCTATTTTATCCTATTTTATTTGTTTTTATACCAGAATCACACTGTACAGATTACTGTGGCTTCATGGAAGGTCATGAAATCAAGATAATTTAAGTCCTCTGTGTTTTCTTTTTTTTTTCAAGATTGCTCTAAATATTATATAGGTCCCATACTTTCCATGTAAATTTTAGGATCAGCTTGTGCAATTCTACTAAAAAAAAATAGTATTTAATACGAATCAGAGAACTGAGTCAATACCACTGAGTGTTCTAATTCAATCACAAGTCAATTTATTGCATAGTAGTTCCAATATGTAGGTCATCTCAGGGTTTGTTTCCATTGTTGTCCCTTCAGAAAGGGTCACATTTTCTTTTGTTCTTCGTAAGTCGAGTAATTTAGGACTATATGTTGGACATTGTGAGTTACATGATGAAGATAGAGATTCTATAATATACCTCCAGTAAGTGTTAACTGTCTTGTTTTAGCAGGCTATTAATTTGTTTGTACTCAAAGTGCAAAGTCTGTCTTTGAATAATTCATATCAACATTTTACCTTTAGCTAGACTACACTAAGTCTACCCTGTATATGTGTGGGTGCCTAGTGATTTCAACGAAGTTTTTAAGCAGAATCTGGGGATTCCATCCAGTAGCTTTCTCCCTGCTATTTCTTCAGGAAAGACAGATAGTTTTATATTAAAATTTTAGCTACCCTGCATATACTGCATGGACAAAAGCTATAAAAACAGAAAATTCACCCCATTCCATTATCTTGTTTCAAGTATCACATCCCTTTCAAGATTATCCATTTTTGTTTACTCTCTAATGCTTTTCTGTTTGTATGTTTTGCGCAGTTTATAATTGTTATCTGAGGGAGTGTGAGACTGGTAAAAGTATATCTGACTATACAAGCAGAACTCTCTCTCCATTTGTTTAGTCTTTAATTTCATGAAGGTTTTGAAATTTCAGTATCTGTGTCTTTTAAAAATGCATTTCTAGAGAAAGACAAGAACAGAGGATGGAGGCATGGGTAAACTTGGCTCACCTACTCACACAACCACAATAAAAATTACAACTAAACTACAAAATAACTATCACCCAGAATCATCAGAATATCTAGCTGTATGGATGTCTGACAACCGAGGAATTAAAGAAGTCACATTGATGGCAGGGGGGGCAGCAACACAGAGATACTACCAGATGGCCCCACAAATCGAGAGGGATAGCTCAGGAGTGAAGGATACCAGCCCCACAGCAGACCACCCAGCCCAGGGTTCCAGTGCCAGGAAGATAAGTCCCCATAACTTCTGGCTATAAAAACCAGTAGGGTTGGGGTGGAGGAAGAAACTGTGGGACTCTCAGCTGTCTCCTCTTAAAGGGCCCCAAAACAGACTTAGGACTTAGACTCACTCCTTACTCCCTCTGGGCTCCAGCACCATGGCAACAGCTTGTTGAGCGCCAGTGGTATATGGGGAGAAACTAAGTATCTGGCATCAGGGCAAGTATCGAAGGACAGATTCCTCCCAGAAAAAACTCCAGAGGCAAGGCAGCAGCCACTGTCCCATTTCTGAGCCCTCCCTACATAGAGCCACAGAGCAGCCGCAGCATACCTGAGACTTCAGCAACCTAGTTCACAGGGGATGCCCCACCCTGGCGTTTACTTAAGGCTCCACCCCATCCTACTCACAAGTGCACTTTTCCTACATTAGGTCAGGCTACTAAGACAGGGAGTCAAAGCAGCTCTACCTAATACATAGAAACAAACACGGGGAGACTGCCAAAATGAGGTGATGAAGAAACATGGCCCAAAAGATTTGATCGCTATCAACTGCAACTGGTCTACCTGACTGTGGAGCATCATCCAGTTAGAAATCTCTAGCATGAAACTTCGGAAACCACTTTTGACACGTTTGATCAGTCACAGCACCTTCTCCATACACTGCACAAATCTTTTTTGTGTGTTTCAGTGGTGTTTTTACCTTTCTGTAAATAATAAAGTATAATACACCGAAAATATCGCTTATTTTCTTCTATCTTCAATATTTAAATGGCTACACAAATATTCACCAATTTTGATGTTTTTTTTTAAATGCATGTTGATAGGACAGCTATCACATACAATCGAACTATTGTTTTGAATGAAGTTAAAGACAACTAAGCACTACTAGAACCAAATGAACTTTCTGGCTAACCCAATACTACTTAGTTCTTATATGGGACCCCCACACACACAAACTTTGTATTTTATTCATATGGCCTAATGGTGAGTAATGAGTTAAATATAGTAATACTTGTCTCAGGAAATCCTTTCTGCAAGTTCTGTATGAATGGGATAGCACCTCAAATTTGTGTTTGTTTGCACCTCAATTTTGAAAGTAGGTTACTTGCAATGTATTGTTCTTAGATTTGGGGTCTCTAAACAAATATCAAAATAGTTCTCATTTTAACATTGTTACAATTCTACTTCCAGGTAAGAAATAAGTAGCTCCTAGCAGGCAGATGTTCCTGAGGCAGGAGGAAAGAAATAACAAAAAGGGGGAAAGATAACAAAGACAACAGAGAGCTATAAGGTAATACAATGTCTGCCATTTCCTTCCCTAAGGTCATTTGCAGCTCCTAGGTCTAAGCTTGGTCTGTAAAGAGAAATTCTACTGAATAAAATGACCGAATAGAACTTCAGACAGTCACAAGAGTCTCCCTTCTCCAAGATATCTGCCAGATTTTAAAGCTGCAAAGCAACAGCAGGCTAAAGAGCCAAACTCAAACTATGGAAAAGATAGAAGGGAACCCCTCCGTATTTGAGTGAGTAGGTGATGCAGGTCTTCTGCCAGGCTTTCAACAGAAATCCCAGGAGACCTCTACTTGCAGAAAAGAGATGAGCCAGTACTAGACTAAATCAAATTAAAATGGCACCCAAACCTCAATGCAGCTCAGTCCCTGATTAGATTAACGTGAGCAGCCTCTCTATCTACCTGACATAGGAAAGGTCAAACACACTTTGAAGAAAGCATTATTTGCAGCATCTACACAATTCTCTTATATGTAATATATGATATACATAAATGATAACAAAAAAATGAATAGACAACAGAAGTAGACTTTAAAATAACTATTTTAAGTATATTTTTAAAATTCTAGAATTCAGAAAAAGTGAAGAATTTCAATAGCCATTTGAAATCTATAGTATCAAAAGAACATACTATAACTGAAATATATAATATTTGAAATTAAGAAATTAACAGATGTGTTTAAGAGCAGACTGGATACAGCACAAAATAGAATCACTAAACTCAAACTTACGTCACTAGAACGTATACAAACTGAAAGAGGAAAGGTATGAAAAGAACACAGCGTAAGAGACATGTGGTATCCATGCATTTTAGGCCAAATATGAGATAAGATTTAAGACAAAATTGCAATATATGCTAAACTGATGTTTTACTATTATTTTCCATCTCCACAGCCCATGTGTGGCAGTATTTCAGGTCCTTTAGATGGTAGTACACTTACTTGTATCACCAGTGGGGACCACAGAGGGCTGGGAACACACTATTACAAGACAGGAAGGAGAGTGAGTGAACAGTATGGTTAAGTGCTGTCCCCACTAACTATGACCTTCCAGAATGTGGTTAGTCACATAAGAATGGTCTGGGCAAGCTGGAATGTTTCCTGGTAAGACTGGAAATAGCCAAAAGATGCTGGAAAAATAAAAGATGGTTGTAATTTTTTAAATGCCCATTACTTTAAGTAGGTTGATAAATGAATTATTTAAAGTCAGTACATTACAGTAATGAGACAAGAAAAGTGGGGGTGTTCCTTATTGCATTAGGTGTTAAATGTTAAACTTACAGAGATTAGTTAACCTGGGTGTAAGTCAGCAATTTTATAAAGGGACAACGGTTCTAGGGCAGGTGGGTATTTTCAATGAACGGTAAATAATAAACATGTCCTATATCTTAGCACATTATCATACACATTAAAGGGCTCTGAATATCAAGGTCCTAGAGCAGGAGCACCTTCAAAAAATCTAACTGTAAATGTACCCTCCAGATAAAGATTAAGGTTCCCAGCAAAGTGTTTTTCAAATTGTGTTTTACAGGAACCTAGACCTCATCAGAAGTGCTTTTTACAAATTAAACACAGAACATAAAGAAAATGACAAATCAGATGCTGAGACTGTAAAAGGTAGCTATTACCCAGTATCTTAAAGTTCTAATTTGCATTAATAAAGTTTCATTGTTCTGACTAATCAATTTTATAAATAAATATTACATATTTGAGTAAACTAAATTATAAATGCTGCATAGCACAATGTTGCTTGGCAGAAACTTTTTCTATGCAAAGGCAGACAATATAATTTAATGCCTACAATATAATGTGAGTTCTCTTAGAAAACTGGAATAAAATGAAGACAGGATATCTGTGAATATTTCAAATAAATCATATTCATAGCTATAGTGCTTTATAGCTTACATATCACATTATTTCAAAAACCCAAAAATACACTGCAAAAGTACTCAGATAATATCACCCCCTTTCACAGATGAGGAAATATGTAATAAAAAGATTCACTGCATGCCCAGGATTCACATTCATCAGTACTGAAGAAGCTGACTCAAAAACAGACCATCAACCTAAAAACTCAAAAGAGTTCCTTCCACCATAGTACTCCATACATATTCTGATATACACACAGAGATACATACAGACACATCATCTACATTTATGTATAAATGAGAGAAAGAATTATTTTTATTCTTCTGAAATAATGAAAAAGCACTAGTTTAAGAAGAACTGAAGGATACTATAGTTTGAGTTTAAAAAGACTTCTCGTTAGCTATTCTTGGGTTATACAGAGAAGTGAAAGGGTAGGAATGTGAAGTTAGAAAGTTTACAATCTGTATGAAGTTTACATTAATTACTCTGATGTTTAAAAATTTAGAAGATGGAAAACAAAATCCTAATGTCAGCGAGACACTAGTAATAAAATTACTCCTGAAGAGAAAAATTCAGTGATGAGACATGTGACAACAGGGGTGGGAGAGAGACACTTTTAAACTGCAGTTGATTTTTGAATCATGTACATGTATTATTACTTCATGTTTTTAAGGAATATACTTTTTTAAAGGCTAAAACAGATATAAACACAATGGTACCTTGGTACTTGTTAATTTGTGCCGGAATACGTGACAAGTGCCAAAACCAACGAGTACCAAAGGAGAAAGCATTTTCTCTTGCAGGGTGGCTTCATGATTCATACAAGTTCTATAAAGCGCGACAAGGCCCAAGCAAGTGCCAAGGGCTGAAACATTATTTTCTCATCAAAATGCAACAAGTACAGGTTTTGATGAGTTCTGAGGCCAATGCATACTGAGGTGTGACTGTGTATTTTAAAAAGAATGTTTTTAAGAAAATAAAAACACAATTGTTCTTTAACAGAAAAACTGACTTGAAACGGCTAAAAAAGTAAAGATAAGACTAGTTTTGAGTTGTCCAAATATACTGTTTAAACATTTGACTGTGCTACCTATAAAAGTAAATCTTATTTTTATATATAAATATTAGGGAAAATTCTTTTTTTAGGACATCCGTAAATAACCACTATTAACAATTTGGTATATTTATACCTTTCATGATTGTGTTAACACTTTCAGATGTATGCTTTGCCAAGTTAAAAAATTTCCTGTTTCTAATTTGTTACCATGAATATGAATTTTATAGAAAACTTTCTATATCCATCAAGATGATCACAGTTCTTAAATATGAAGTATCTCACATGAACAGATTTTCGATAGTTGAATCATACTTGCATTCCTGCAGTAAACCTTACACAGTCATGATTTTGTGGTTTTGTTCTGAATAATTCTAGTTTCTGGTATTTTATATTTTTTGTATCTATTTTATAAGTAAAGTTGGTATAAAATTTTCTTTTACTATTCATGTTCAATTCTGGTATAAAATGAGTTGGGTAAGTTTCCTTTATTATTAGAGTTAAGGGACCTACAGGTTAGGATTGGTTTTTTTCTAATTCTTTGCTATTACAAAACAATACTGAAATGAGTATCAGAAATCTTGACCATATTTCTGATTGTTTCCTTAAGATTAAACATCAAAAATGAGATTAAATGGTCTAAGTGCCACCTTAGGAAAGCCCTTATAAGTTATGTTTATGAAATAAATTCTACATTCCTACACATTTACATGTAACGAATATAAAATTGCCATTTCATACCCCACAGACCCTTGCTTTTAATGTTATAGTCTCCATCCCCACTGTAGTTTTAATTTTTGTTTATTTTACATAATATGCACTAGAAGTCATTTTTTCTGCTTTCTTACCTAAAGATCAGCTGCCATTGCAATTTAACAGCTGAGTCGTCTTCTATTTTTCAGTCTTGAAAAATGTTTGAGATGCAAAAAACTTCATGAAACTTTAACTATTCAGCTCATTACAGCTTAAGAGATTAAGTTCTACCAGTGAATCACTTTGTGTCACCACAGACAACAGTGGGAAGGAAGCAGTGACATATATGTGTAGTTACAGTTTCTCCCTCTTCGGAGACAAACCCATGTTGTGAGGGTGGGTTGAGGGACATAGAATCAGAACTGTGTTTCTGCCCTAAGTGTATTCCCACTCTAACATTAGGAGGTAGAGGGTTGAGGGGAATGGATCTGTTAAGAGTCAATGAAACAGATACTTTAACAGAAAATATCTGCCATAGTTCTAAGAAATTTATGTTTCATGCTCTTCATCAATTGAACTTATCTGTATTTTTCAGGTTTTTAAAACCTTAAGGTATTTTATTAACAACTTACTTGCAATTTTAAGTAAATAATCATACATTAAATCCATTTACAAAAAAAAAACCATTTACAATTATATTTTAAATAATTTTGCTTGAACTATGCTTTGGATTTATCCATAATGGACATTTTCCACTCTATTCCACAACTTTTACAGTCTACATAATTAAGAGTTGACTGAATCTTTAAAGACATTTAGTAGTTAAGAAATGACTAAATATCTGACATACTATAACTATTTTACTACTAAAAACAAAGCAAATGTGATAAAATATATGGCACCAACCTCTAGTATAAGAAGCTTAAAAAAAAACCCACAAAGTTAGGCAAGCAAGTTTCTAAGCTTCAAGGAATGTTTGAAAGTAAAATAACAGGATAATGGACAACTACCATTTCACTTTTCATTGAGTAAAAGGGTAGAAAACAACTCTTTAATGATGTAATAGCTCTAGAACATGACAAAGTCTGTAACAGGCTATGACAAGGAGAATGGAAAATAAAGAAAGGAAATCTGACTAAGTTGACCTCTATAGTTTAAATACCAATATCTGCGAGATTAAATCAGAATGTTGCTACCTATTGTGCTTTCTTAAAGGACAGAATTGCACAGCCCTACTATCAGACTCCGCTCTGTCTTCCTGGATCACATAGCTTTGATAAGGGAGATAATATACACTAAATGGTTCTCTTGATAGTCTTGCCACCATTTTCCTCACTGCAGCCAGGTGCTGTACTTAAAATTAATCTGATGTATGAGTCTTCTTTACCTAAGACTCTTCCGTGAATCCACCCTCACCCAATCACATTCAGGTGCAGTGTGAACGCCCCAGCCCAGCACGCCATGGTTCCTTATTATCTACACAGACCCGCCCCTGCCATGTCCCACCGCCAACTCCCCCTCGCTCCCAGGGCACAGCTGAGAACCCTTCGCCAGCCCTCCCCCACTGCCACACTCTCAACACCGCAGTGCTACCCTGGATGAAGTGGGCTGCTCCCAGCTCAAGTCCTCCCTTACACTCATCAGGATTCAACCCAGCCACCAATCTCCCTCCACAAGGAAACATTCCACAAGCCAAAAGGAAGGAAAAGTCCCCTCCTTTGGATATAACTCCCTGAGCAAACATCTTTCCTAACACCTACTGTACCTTATAAAATTACCTTTCTTTATTTTTTTTAAAGTTTATCCCCCTTAACAGAAAGTAAGCAACTCAAGCTCAGAAACTGTCTTTTAACTCCAATGAGGAAGAACCTATCACACATGTAGTGGCTATTTGACAAATGTTTACTGAATTGAAATGCTAGGCACTACACAACGAAAAATAAATAAATATAGCTTCACTTACTCTTAGCCAATTCATTAGCAAGTCCTACCAGTTCTAGTTCTGAAACACATGCCAAATGCATCCACTCAATGTCTGCACGTCCACCACACGAGTCCAGCCCGCAGCATCCCATCTGGATTACTTTAATAGCCTCCTGATTTTCCTATTTCCTTGCGTTCAGACTCACTATTCACTCTAACACACACACACTCCACCACATCTTTAGCAGCCAGAGAGGTCTCTGTAACAAAGTATTTTTTAAAAACCCTTTAAAAGTGGATTTAAATTTTAGAAACCCATTAAAATCTTTACTTGCATTCTATTACGTTTAGACTAAAATTTAAACTCCAGTGCCCTACAATGCCCTATATAAGTGCTCATTTTGTATGACTCTACTCTATTGGGCTCCATTACAAGAAGCTATTTTCCAGCTCAGAGTCTTTACAATGGCTCTTTCCTCTGCCCAGAGGACACTAACCTGAGCTAGCTTGGTACTCTCAAAGCTTAACTTAAACACCACAATCCAATTCAAAGCAGCTTTTTTACACCTCAGTCATTCTCTTCTTTGCACTCATTACCATCTCAAATTATATTAATTTGTCCAGTTGTTTAGTGTACAGTAGTCCCTCCCTATATCACAGTTCACTTATCACGGCCTCACTGTATCACGAGATTTTTAAAAATATATTTAATTATTTATCGCGGATTTTTCACTATATCATGGGATTTAGTGGTACTGTATATGTATGTTGTTAAAGTGACGTAGGTTTAAGAGTGTAGAATGTGTTTAAGAACGTAAGTAGTGTTTTTAAGTGTGGAAAAGGTTAATAAGGGAGTGGGAAAGGTTAGTAAGGGACTGAGAACAGTTTATAAGTATGTAGGAAGGGTTTATAAAGCCTTAAAATATATATAAATACTAAAATAAATGTAAGGTTCCTACTTGGTGGATTTTCACCTATTGCGGGGGAAGGGGAGGTTCTAGAACGTAATACCTGCGATAAGTGAGGGAATACTGTATACAACTATCCTTCTCGGGAACAGGAACTTGGTGTTTTGTTCCTCACTGTATCCCTATGTGCCTAGAAACAGTACCTTGCACACATCAGGCACTCATAAGCATTTGTAAAACAAAAGAATAAACCAAGAAAAGTCACTCTTACTTAAGATATACATGAAACGAGGTAAAAGAAATGAATAATTAATCTACCAAACAAGGCAGGAAACAGTCTACTGTTAGTATTTGCGAGTAGATAGGCTGTGTTTATCAACAAGCATCCAGAGTGTGTTTCCCCAAGTTCACTGGAAACACATCCAGTGGAATGTTTTCATGTGCTACATGCATATGCTATCCCATGTATGACATGCAAACAATCCTTCTATGCAGACATCCAAAAAACCTTATAAAGTACACAAGAACTAATGAAACACTTAAAAACCACTTGCTACATTATTAAAAAAAACAAACAGTATTTCTGACAGTGGTACTCATCTATAATTATAGATTTAATTATAGATTAAACATAAATTTACACTAATAAAACACAACCTCTTAAGAGATCCTTTCAATAAAAGAGGTAGGTCTTCAAGACAGGTCTGACCACCTATATAACATCTAAGAAGCATTTCTTAGAAGTAATGCTACAACTCAAAAAATATATAAAATTCATCACAATGTTAGCCGCCTCTTCTAACTCCTTATTGACTGAAGTTTTAATCAAGGCGGGAGAAAACTATCACTACTGCACTAGTCATAGAAAAGCACTTAATCTTTACTCAAAGTCATTCAACCACAGAATTAGATAACATACAAGGAAGCATTTAGGCAACAAAGGCAAATGAAGACTGATGATTTAAAAATACCATCAAAGTATTTTATTTTGCTTGATTAAAACTCTCCGTTCAAGAAAATTACTTGTAAAATAAAGTCTAAAGAGTAAAACAAATTTAATACAACAGGCTAAAAACAACTGTCCTATTTTAATAATCGCTATTTGCAGGTGACTTGAAAGTAACAAAATTTCAGTAACTTTCCTTCGGATTCCTTTAAGCAATTTCCAACAGGGTGATCAGCAAGTTTCTGATCTAACAACACTTACCTTGGTATGGTGACACACTTAGTATTACAATTCTGAGTGGTGATGGCTTTCTCAAGCTCATCTAATCGTCCTGTTTTCTTCAGCTTCTTCACCAAACTTTTAACTGCTTTCTCACACCATTTTTCTTCCTGTCCATTCTGCTCTCCTCCACCTGCTCCCCCAGATCCACCAGCTGATTTCTTCCATCCCAGCAGCCTCTTCACAACTGGTGGAGTGAATGGCAAGATGGACGACATGTTCTTTCTAAAGGCAGCAATCCACACTAAGGAAATATCCTCCTTCTCTAACCTAGAAAAGAGGAGAAGGGAATTTAGAGGCTAGCTAACTTAAAAACCAAGTAATAATTTCAACATGGCATAGAAAGCAAATTACAAAATGAGACAGAACTTCAAATTATTACTTTAATAACAGACTTTCAAACGGTCTCTTCTTCACCCATGAAATGTCTTTACTAATTTGAACAAACCGTGGAAACAAACCCTTTAACCAAAAAAAAAAAAAAAAAAAAAAAGACAATGTTGTGAGTGGGTAAATATAATAATTTTGCAAGTACAATTTTTATCAACACTGGACCAGTTTATCACTATCAATACTACTTTAACTTTTAACAGTGTCAATAATTAAAATATTTTCACCAAAAGAAAAGCTTTTCTCACTTTTTAGAACTTCAATTTAATTCTCAGAACACTTAACAAAAATATTTTTAAAAAATTTACAAGCCCACCCTCCCCAAAGTTTTAAACTTTCATAACTGACCTGGTATCATAAAATCTAAAGTTATAGGAAAAAAAAAAAAAAAGAATCAAGTGTAAAGTAAATACAAGTCTTTAGAGAAAAGGTTTGGTTCACTTTTACATCCCTTGCAAAGATTTATAATTAAGCCTCCTTTTAAAAATATTTTTTCATTTTTACCTACATAATAATGTGCATAGTGAGCATAATCAAATATAGTTGCTCTTCTCACACCGAGATACAATTCTTTAAAATCTTTAAATTTGTATTTAATTTGCTATTTATAACTCAGCACAGTAGTCTCCCCCCACCCAGCCCCCATCTTCACTTTTACTTTCCAGGGTTACAGTTATCCAGTCAACTGCAGTCGAAATTATTAGATCCAAGATTCCAGCAATAAACAATTCATATGTTTTAAGGTGTGTGCCGTTCTCGGTAGTGCCCCACTCGATCCTGCCCAGTGTGTGACCATCCCTTTCGCAGTATCTCCACCACGTATACTTTCCCCACCTGTAAGTCTCAGTTATTAGACTGCTTACCTCTGAAAGACAGACCACATTCACATAACATAATATATTGTTATAAATGTTCTATTTTATTACTGGTTATTGCTAATTTATTACTGTGTCTAATTCATAAATTAAACTTTATCACAGATATGTATTATAGGAAAAAAAAGCAGAATATACAGAGTTCAGTACTACCTGTGCTTTTTTAGGCGTCCATTGAGAGGTTTTGGAATATACATATTTCCCATGGATAAGAGGGGCCTACTATAATAGGCATATCAAGTTTAAGTATTATCTATTGGTTTTTTCTGTGGAAAATGAGAATTTAAACCACAACCACTCACATTCCTCCAACTTTAAAGATAATTAACTCCCAACTGTAGTTCTGTACCTGATGAGATTAGCAGTAAACTACTATTTAATCATGTTTCCCTTTTAATGCAACTCTTTCTTTTCCCCACAGTTAATTATCTTAGTTTTTTTAATTTGCTTATTTTCTATGCACCTACCACAAATTCTTCCCACACTCTCCATAAGTTACTCAACTAAATTTTAATGTTGATGATTTCAATCTCAAAATAAGAAACAAGATCATTTACCACTTGAGGACAGAACTGGAGAATTAAGATTTGAGATGAAGCCCTGGCTGGGTGGCTCCGATGACTGGAGCACTGTCCCGTACACCAAAAGGCTGTAAGTTCAATTCCCAGTCAGGACATATACATAGGTTGTGTACGGGGGGGAGGAGGGGAGGGGGCAACAAATTTATGTTCTTCTCTCATATCAATGTTCCCCTCTCTCTCCCCCTTTCCCTCTAGTTAAAGTCAATAAACATATCCTTGAGTGAGGATTAAAAAAAAAATTTAAGATGAAAAGTATTCAGAAACCTAGCTGTGAGAAATACTATAGAAAATCAACTAGAGTTAAATCATTTTGTCAGGTATTTACCAGACCATATATTAAAAGTATTCCATGAGAGGAGTCCTACTTCTAATCGGGTTGTAGAAAGTCACAATAAATGATCACTTTCACTCTAATAATCACAAGCCAGATAAGCTACAAAGTCATGGTTTTTCTGAACCCATCAGCGTTAAGGATGTAACCTAAGTAGAACTAACTTTCAGAGTGTTGAGCCTTGATAGAAGAGAGGCCCATGGGTGGACACTTTCCTGGTGGAGTGGCTAAGGAGGAATAATCCGACCACAGATGAGTATAAGGAGAAACCAGCCTAACTTTAATCATCTTAACAGCAACATGTAGGCAAGATGTCAAGACATATTAGGATTCCAAAGATTTCACAGAGCAAACCTGCAATATACAACCACTCGTTCCCACAGGTCTTCACCAAATTTTTGCCAAAATATGTCAAAGGTTCCGGGACAGAGCGGGGAAGCTAAGAGATACACCCTCTGAAGCTTATGGTTTTCCTCAAATGCAATAAATCTGTCCTCTGATGCGGGAAGAGGGGAGAGATGGGCAGAAGGGGGAAAAAAAAAATCTCTCCAACTCCAGATATTCAGCTGCTGAGGACTGAGGTTGGACAGAAGAGTTGAGAGAAACACTTCTACCCAGATACTCTGGACTTTAACTACCAAGGCTGGGTGGGGTAGAGAAGGTGTACTGAGAGAACACCCTGGAAGGCATTACTACTAGTAGAGCAGTTATCACACTCGTCGGCGGCGGCGGCAGCCGTCCGTCTCGAGAGACGATGGCGTAGCTTCCCGAGAGTCTATCTGCACCGCCGAGAATGGCTGTGCAGTCCAACTCGGGAGCGACAATCCCTGCCGCACTTGTTACAGGTGAAGGCAGATGGCTGTTGTTGCTGCTGTTGACGCTGCTTCCGCCTCCATCTTTTCTGGACCGCCTCCTCGTTGCGCGCGGCCTCTGCGCGTGAAGTACCTTGCCTGACCGCGAGCCTCCAGGCTAGGCGGTCGTCTGCTTGAACTTCCCATGTGTTGAGATTGATGGAGCATTGTGTCATGTCCTTTTTGCAGATGTCTTTGAACCGCAGTTTTGGGAGCCCTGTCATCCTCCGGCCTTCTGCTAGCTCGCCGTAGAGGAGGTCTTTGGGAATACGGCCTGCATCCATTCTTTTGACATGGCCGAGCCACCTGAGGCGTCTCTCACTAAGAACTGCATGCAAACTGCTCATGTTGGCTCGCTTCAGCACCTCGGTGTTGGGGACCTTATCCTGACAGGCGACATGCAGGACGCGTCGCAGGCACCTCATGTGGAAGCTGTTGAGTTTCCTTTCGTGCCTTGCGTAGGTGGTCCACGTCTCGCTGCCATAGAGGAGAGTGCTGAGTACGCAGGCTTGGTAGATGCGCAGTCTGGTTTTCTCAGTGAGGCTGGAATTGTTCCACGCTCGCCGGTTCAGTTTGGCCATAACTGTGGCTGCCCTGGCGATTCTCCGATTGACCTCCAAGTCGACTGACAGAGAGCTCGAGATGGTGGACCCGAGGTAAGTGAAATCGTTGACAACCTCCAGGGTGTATCCGTCGATGGTGATGCATGGGGGAGTCCCCGTGCCTTGAGCCATAACGTTCGTCTTCGTCAGGCTGATGGCTAGTCCGAACTCCTTGCATGCGTGGGAAAGGCAAGTGACTAACTGCTGGAGTCCCTCTTCGGAGTGTGATGTCAAGGCTGCGTCGTCGGCGAAGAGCATCTCACGGATGAGCACCTCTTTGACTTTGGTCTTGGCTCGTAGACGGGCCAGGTTGTAGAGCTTGCCATCGGATCTGGTGTGAATGAAGACACCCTCGCTGCAGTCCTTAAAGGCGTATTGGAGGAGCATGGAGAAGAAGATTCCGAACAGCGTAGGCGTGAGGACGCAGCCCCGCTTTACTCCGCTGCTGACTGGGAAGGCCTCAGAGGTTGCGCCATTGTAGGACACCGTGCTGTGCATGTTGTCGTGAAAGGACATGACCACAGCAAGCAGATGTGGTGGACAGCCAATCTTCCGTAGCAAGCTGAAGAGTCCGCTTCGACTGACCAGATCAAACGCCTTCGTGAGGTCGATAAAGGCGAGGTAGAGTGGTTTATGCTGCTCGTGACACTTCTCCTGCAGCTGGCGTAGGGAGAAGATCATGTCCACTGTTGAGCGGCCAGCTCTGAAGCCACACTGGGACTCTGGGTAGACGCGGGAAGCAAGGGTCTGCAGGCGGGCAAGAGCGACCCGGGCGAATACTTTGCCGACGACGCTGAGGAGAGAGATGCCCCGGTAGTTGTTGCAGTCGCTGCGGTCTCCTTTGTTCTTGTACATGGTGATAATGTTGGCGTCTCTCATATCCTGGGGGATGTAACCCTCCTTCCAGCAGAGACAGAGTAGATGGTGGAGCGGCTGTAGCAGGACTGGTTTCCCGCTCTTTAGGATTTCTGGAGGGATTCCGTCGCTTCCTGGTGCTTTCCCGCAAGCAAGGCGGTCGATGGCTTTGCCGAGCTCTGCCGCAGTAGGTGGGGTGTCTAGCTCCTCCATGACTGGTAGGTCTGGGATGGCTTTAAGAGCAGTGTCTGTTACGGTGTTCTTCGTTGCGTACAGCTCGAGGTAGTGCTCGGTCCACCGCCGCATTTGCTGTTCCTGGTCAGTGATGACCTCACCTGTCTTGGACTTAAGGGGGGCGATCTTGGAGGGGATTGGGCCTGTTGCCTTCTTGATACCCTCATACATTCCTCGTGCGTTGCCTATATCGGCGGCTTCCTGGATGGTTCTGCACAGGTTTAGCCAATAGGTGTTGGCACAGTGGCGGGCGGTCTTCTGGACTTTGTTCCTGGCAGCCCGTAGAGCTTGAAGTGTACTGGGAGTGGGCGTGGCCTTGTAAGCCAGTAGGGCCTTCCTCTTAGCCTCGATCACGGGTTCCATTTCTTCCCAGTGAGCCTCATACCAGTCAGCGTTCTTCCGCTCTTTCTTCCCGTAAGCAATAATGGCGGAGTTGTATATGGCGTCGCGGAGACGTGACCAATTGCATTCGATAATGTCATCTGCCGCCATTCCCTCGCCGAGTGCATCTTCCATCCTGTTGATGAATTGCTGGGTCTTAACTGGGTTGCTGGCACAACTGGTGTTGATGCGTGGGCGACCCTTCATCTTGGAGTGGTGCAACCTCTTCGGCATTATGCGCACCTTGCTTACCACGAGGGCATGGTCCGTGTCGCAGTCTGCACTGTGGTAGCTGCAGGTGAGGAGGGTGCTGCCAATATCCGTTCTTCTGGTGATGACGAGGTCAAGCTGGTGCCAGTGGCAGGAGCGGGGGTGCCTCCATGACACCTGGTGGATCTCTTTGCACTTGAAGAATGTGTTTGTCACGCACAGGCCGTGGTGACACGAAAGCTCAAGCAGTCGCTGACCATTCTCATTGATCTTTCCTCTCCCAAAGTTTCCGAGGCAGGTGGGCCAGGCCATGTGGTCGGCTCCTACTCTTACGTTGAAGTCTCCAAGGAGATAAAGAGCGTTACTTCTGGGGATCTTGGATAACGCTTCGTCCAGTGCATGGTAGAACTGTTCTTTCTCTTCGGTGGTGGCGCAGAGGGTTGGGGCGTACGCGCTAAGAATGCTGACTGGGCCGAAAGTTTTTGACAATCGGAGGGTAAGTAATCTCTCTGTGCCTCCTGTGGGTGGCTCTATGGAGTTAACAAGCGTGTTCTTCACAGCGAACCCAACACCGTGCTGTCTTGGTTGGTCCGGAGACTTCCCTTGCCAGTAGAAGGTGTAGTTGGTTTCTCTGATAGTTCCGTTGTCGGCCAACCGGGTCTCCTGTAGAGCAGCAATGTCGATGTTTAGTCGTGCCAGTTCCCTGTCGATGACGGCGGTTTTCCTGGCACCATTGATCCACGGAAGGTCTGCAGTAAGTCCGGGACACATGGTCCTGATGTTCCAGCTAGCGAGGCGAAGAGCTGGAGGCTTCTTTCTTGTTTTTTTGCTTGGAATTGCCTGGTGCGAGTGTTTTGTGGCCCACTTTTCGAGAGACGCCTCTCTGATCCCCACGCACCCAGTGGGGCAGGCGAGCCATGGTGAGACGGCACCCAATTGGCTGGGGGCTGCCCCGCTTGAGGCGGGCGGTAGCTGTCCAGTGAGGTGCGATGACCTCTCCCACCGTCAGAGGAGACCCCTGGCGCTCGTTTCCTTCGCCAATCGGATGAGCTTATAACCGGTATCTGTCTCCTCCCGTGTTGAGTCGACACCCCGCGATGACGCTGGAGTGTCCTCTCCAGTGAAGCTACAAAGCCTGGGCAGGGTGATATGGAGGGCCAGCTGTTGCCCATGCAGCAGACCCCCCCTCTCTTCGCAGCTGAAGGATCCAAGGGGAAAGACAGAGTCAATACAGCTTGGCTTCAGGTGCGCCGCAGGAGTTGCCGGTGTTGACTACAACGTCAAACCGCCTTAGGGACTCCGGCTCCGGATTTTCTGTCGGGGTTTACTCCCTTAGCCTTTCCCCTGAAGAGGTATGCCGCAAGGCAGCGGAGGTTTTTTGGAATCAGAGTTTTCCTTCTCTGATGTGCCCTGACTGGAAGATCGAACCAGCGACACTTAGCTCGCAGGCCGACGCTCAATCCACTAGGCAGAGCAAAAAGAACTACAGAATGACCAAGAAATAGACAGCTGGGCTGCAAAGCAGAGAAATCACCCACAGGTCAGAAAGCTGATAGCTCAGATACAAAGCCCAAAGAAATAACTAAAACTATAATCAGACAACAAATCTTGCAGAAAATCAAGTCCCAATCCCGCTCTCACAACAATTAAACTATATCAAACTAAAGTTGCAACAATGCCAAGAACTAGCTCAACTACACATCTCACTGACTTACCCCCACTATCAGACTAACATAAGAAATGATGGTCCATTTTTTGAAGTAAGTAACATTTACCTCAAT
This sequence comes from Furipterus horrens, assembly GCF_987537825.1. Classification (NCBI taxonomy): domain Eukaryota; kingdom Metazoa; phylum Chordata; class Mammalia; order Chiroptera; family Furipteridae; genus Furipterus; species Furipterus horrens. Next base: position 18,449,583 of record NW_028327178.1, on the reverse strand, counting down.
CTGTACTGTTTTTATACAAATGTTCAGCATCCAATCAAAAATTATCAATAGACAGGAAGTAGCAAACCATAGTCAAAAGATGAAATTATTAATATAATCAGAGCAGAAAAGATCCAGGTGTTAAAATTATCAGACATATACTTTGCCTGCAAACCAAAGGGTCATCAATTCAATTCCCAGTCAGGACACACGCCTGGGTTGCAGGCCAGATCTCCAACTGGGAACACACAAGAAGCAACCACACACTGATGCTTCTCTCCCTCCCTTCCCCACTCTCTAAAAATAAATAAAATCTTAATAAAAAATTTAAAAAAGAAAACAATACTAGAAATTAAAGATCATTAAATGGGTTTAATAACAAACAGAAATGAACAGTAAATTTGAAGAAAGGCCAAATTAAAATACAAAGAGAAAAAAGTATGAAAATAAACCCCAAAACATCCAAGACCAAATGTCAAATGGAGTTTAATTGGAGTCACAGAAGGAGATGAAAGAGAGAATGAAGCAGAAAAGATGTATGAAGAAATAATGGCCAACAGCTTTCCAAAAATGATGGTCTATACCAAACCACAGATGCAAAGGAAAGATACTCAGAGTAAACCTACTGAGTATTAAAGATAAAAGTAAAGATAAAGAGCAAATGTCAGCTATGATGACTGTTAAGAATCCCTGGAAGATCAGACAGAAGGGGACTCTGCACTCCTTCCCAAGCCCTTTTCCAAGGGCCTCAACTGAGTTCTCCTGAGAAAGACTGGCCTGGTGCAAGAGATAGAAGAGAGCTCCTCTCCCTTCCTGGCCATCTCATATAAAACAAAAGCCTTCACCCAGAAGGGAAAATGCAGGAAAAACTCTTACGCCCAAGGATAGATCCCCTGCCTCAAGGGGAAGAGCAGAGCAGAAAGCTACATGCTTGGGGGGGGGGGGGGGGCGAGGTAAGTAGAACCCTCTTGCCCACTTCTCATAAAACACGCTTTCTCCATTAATAATAACCAGTCTACTGCTAGAAGGCAGGAAACACTGGCATCACCAGTCCTAGACAAAAATAAAAGATATGCTGATGCCAGAAATGAGTAAAAGGAAAAGCTATCTCACACTGAAACAGGAGCAAGAAACTGGCTTGGGCCCAAGATACTAAAATACAAAGCAAAGGTCTGCTACTACCAGAGGCAAAAATCCTTAACAAACTATTAGCAAATCACATCCAGTAATATATATATTGTAATACATCATCACCAAGTGGGGTTTATCCCAAAGGGCAAACTGGTTTAACATTATTCAAAATATCAAGCACCTTACTAGACCACCAACTTACACCATACACAAGAATAAACTCAGGAAAGATAAAAGACTTAAATATAAGCTGTGACACCATAAAGTCCAAGAGGAAAATATAGACAGTAAAATTTCAGATTATCCTACGCAGCAATATTTTCACTGATATATCTCCTTGGGCAAGGGAAATAAAGAATAAACAAATGGGACTCCATCAAACTAAAAAGCTGCTCAGCTGAAGAAAACATCAGCAAAATGAAAAGGGAACCAACCGTATTGGAAAACATATTTGCCAATGATACCTTGGACAAGGGCTTAATCTCCAAAATATATAAAGAAATCATACAACTCAACACCAGGAAGACAAACAATGCAATTAAAAAAGGGACAAAGGACCTGAACAGACACTTCTCCAAGGAGGACACACAAAGGGTCCAAAGGCATATGAAAAAATGCTCAACATCACTAGCCATGAGAGAGATGCAAATTAAAATCACAATGATATGCCATACACACTTCAGGATGGCCTTCATTAACAAATGGACAAAGAAGTGCTAGAAAGGATGTGGAGAAAAGGGAACCCTTGTGCACTGCTAGTGCAAATGCAAACTGGTGCAGCCACTGTGGAAAACTAAAAATGGAACTGCCTTTTGATTCAGTGATTCCACTGCTGGGATTATACCCGAAGAATCCTGAAACAACAATTCACAGAAACCTATGCACCACCCCACCCCCCCTATGTTCACAGCAGCACTATTTACAATAGCCAAGTGCAGGAAACAGCCTAAGCGGCCATCAGTAAATGAGTGGATCAAAAAACTGTGGTACATTTTACACAATGGAATACTACACAGCAGAAAAAAGGAACTCCTATCTTTTACAAGAGCATGGATGGAACTGGAGAATAATATGCTAAGTGAAATAAGACAGGCAGTGAAAAGACAAAATACCATATGATCTCACCTATAACAGGAACCTAATAAACAAAACAGACAAATGAGCAAAAAAGAACCAGAGGCATGGAAACAAGAAACAGAGTGACTGTAAGGAGAAGGGGTGGTGAGAAGGGGAAAAGAAAGGAGAGGGTTTAGTCAAAGAACAAGTATAAAGGACCCATAAACATGGAAAACAGGGTGGGATTGACTGGGGAGGGGAAGGCACAGTAGAGAGTAATGGGGGGAAAACTGGGACAACTGTAATGGAACAACAATTAAAATAATAATTTAGAACCAAAAAAACAAAAATTACATGCATGGTAGGTTATACTAAAGTTCTAAAACTTGAAAAATATATATATCAAGCACCTCATTTGCAATATAAAGGAGAAAATTCTTATGATTCTCCTAATTGATGTCAAAAGCATTTGACATTAATGTAATATCCCTGATTAAAAACTTTCAGCAAACTAAAATAGAAAAGAGAAAGTTACAGGACCCCTCCTCAAACAGGGACATAATGATGAAAGACTAAATCCCCTTTCCTTATGATCTGGGAGTAGGACAAGGGTGTCCACTGTCACTTCTATTCATTAATACACTGGGTGATCTTAGCCAGCACACTAAGGCAAGAAAGAGAAATAAAAGGCATAGAGACTGGAAAAGAAAAAAAGAAATATATTCTATAGTGATTTTAGTGACTCCATGAAGACTGCATGAAATCTCCAAAATACTAGTAAAACTAGAAGGTGAATTTAGAGCAAAGTTTGAAGATAGGAGGTCAACAAACAAAAATTAAGTGTATTTCTTCATACAAGCAAAGAACCAGAAAATGAAAAACCAGTTAAATTGCAACAACAAAGAAATCTACAGATCAATCTAAAGAAAGATATTCAAAACCTCTGCACTAAAGATTGCCAAAATATTGCTAAGAGAAATAAAAACTAAAATGAAGAACATATTCATAGGCTAGAAGACTCAATATTGTTTAAATGTCCATTCTTCCCAGTTTGATAAGTTCAATGTAATCCCTGTCAAAATTCCAGCAGGATTTTTTTTTTTAAGAAATTGATATGCTGATGCTAAAATTCCTATGGAAATAAAACAAAAAATCTAAACTAACCAAACCAATCCTGAAAAAAGAAAAAGGATATTGGAAGGCTGATATGACCTTATTTCAAGACTTACTAAAATGGCTTAGTTATCAAGAGCATAGAATAGGCACACGAAAAATAGATAGGTAAAACAGAAAAGAGTTCAAGAATAGACGCATATATAGTCAATTCATTTTTCACCAAGGCACCAAGCCAATCTACTTTTCAACAATACGGAAAATAATAAGCCTCTACCACTATCTTATACCATCCTAAATGGGAAAGCAGAATCTTAAGCTCTTAGAGGAAAAACAAAGACACCATTTAAAAAATGAGTAGGCTAGTCACAGACTGAAAAAAGTATTCTATATATATATATGTACATACATACATCTGACAAAGGACTACTACCTAGAATGTATAAAGAACTTGCCAAGTGAAAGAAAAAGGGTGAGCTCAATTAAAAAAAAATAGGCAAAGACTAATTACAGATATTTCATGAAAGGGGATATAGGAATGACCCTTCAGAGGTGTTTAATGTCAATGATCTTCAGGAAAATGCAAACTGAAACCACAAGGCAATACTATTTCACACCATCTACATGGTTTAAAAATACTCACACACCACCAAATGTCAGTGAGGTTGGAGTATATTAGTTTCCCATTACTGCCTTTACAAATTATCACAAATTCAGTGCCTTAAAACAACACAGATTTTACCTAAAATTAAAGAAAGCCAAGGTAGCCTCAGGACTTGAAGAGCCTAAGGGGAGAATTCATTTCCTCAAGATTTTCAGTTTCTAGTAGCCTCCTGTATTCCCTGGCTTGCACTCCATTTCCCCCCATCTTCAAAGGACATTGTTCCCATCTCTGCTTCCACCGTCATCCTGCCTTCTCCTTCTAAAGACAAGTCCCTCTCCACCATCTCTTGCAATTACATTTAGGGCTCTTCCAGGTATTCCATGATAATTTCCACATCTCAAGATCCTTAACTTAAATTCAGCCTACTACACGCTGATGTGAGGGTAAGACTGTCAAGTTCCTAAAGTTAAGGATATATCTATGCTATATCATAGCAATTCGACTTCTAGATACGTATTCAAGAATGAAAATTTATATCCACAAAAAGAGACTTGTACAAGAATATTCATAGCAGCCATATTCAATATAGCTAAAACAGTCCTATTATCAAGAAACTGAAAAACCAACCACCATGGCATGTTCATACAAAGGAATACTGCTCAGGAACAAAAATGAGAGAGCTACTTATACACTTCACAACGAGGATTAATCTCCAAAACATCATGCTGGCAAAAGACACACCAAAATACATACTGATTCCATTTGTAACTTCCAATAATGGAGAAAACTAATCTAGTGATAGAAGTCAAAATGATCCTCTCAGGAAAGGGAAGACACATACAGAAATGCTAGGTCAAAGGCACAGCGTACTTTTTGAGGTTACAAAATTGTTTTCTATCTTGTTTTGAAAAGGAGTTACATGTGAGTACACAATTACAAAACCCACAGAACTGCACATTTAAAGTTTGGGTATTTTACCAAATGTAAATTACAATTCAAAAAATAACAGAGTATCATGACAAACATTAAGATGTTCCACAATAAGCAAAGTTAAATGGATTTCTTTCTTTCAAGAATTTCTCAAACCTTCAAAATGCCAATGCATACTATAAATTTCAGAAGGCAGGAGATTATAGTTGACTAAAGATGTAAAAGCCTAGGGGTGCCTGCCCACAACTTGCAGGTAGCCTCTACAGGCTCATTTAGGAAAAATGAGGGTTGTGAGAAAAATCTATTTGACATTCAGTCCAGTCACAAATTTATGTGGTGCACTGGTGGTAAGGCTGCTGTACTAGAGCTATACATTTACTAAAAAAGGAAATTAAGTAAGTGTAATTCTCTAAAAAGGACTTCCAATTTTCAAAAGCCCATTCTCAAAAATGGTCTTCCAATTGAAGATACTTAGTCCTTGATCCAGTTTGCTAAAAAAATAATGGCCACAATCTAATTATAATCATATTCATTCCCCTCAAAAGGGAAACACAATTAAGGAGTCGGCAACCTCAATTCAGGAGACTGCCCCAAGAGTCTTCCAGAAAAGGCAATATAATATGCCAAATTTCATAATTTATTTGGCCACAGAAACCGTTTTTGGGGAACATCACAGGGAACAATGCTGCCCCGGCACCCCCGAGAGCCCAGTTGTGGTTCAGACATTAAAAATATGAAAGGAGCCAATAAGGAGGATTATGTGACTTTCTTTAGCGATGTAGCAGAAAGGAGGGCAAAGTAAGGTTTGCTCAGAGTTAGGGGTAACGAACTACCATGACAACTTGACAGCAGCACTGCAGTCTAGAGTGGCAGACAGTATGTAAAAGTACAACTTGACAAAATAAAGCAACACACAAAACTCCATCAAACACATGCAATCATCCACACCCACGCAGACATTTAGGACTACCATGCAGCAAAAGGCACGCTTGGCTCCCTCTGGCCTCTGCTGAATGCTTACTCTGTCACAAACGTGCCAAGGGGGCCAGCTATGCAAACAGCAAGACCGTGTGGCACAGTCTCACCCGAGCACAGAGAACACGCTTATTAATTGAACCTTCCGAAAGGAGAGGAATGACAAAAGTAACACCAGAGCAGAAGTCTGAAGAGAAAAAGAATACACCAGGCAGAAAGTTCATTTTTTAGAGACAAGAAAGTGTTTTGAATATGGTAATGTAAGAAAGTAAAAGCTGAAAGACAGGAGTTAGGGCATTTAATGATAGGACTATTCAGCTATTTTAGAGAAAATTCACATTGTTACTGAGTGACTGGCTGTAGACAGTTTAGGGAAATGGAGGATTCACAGGTAACTCCTGCTAACTAATGTAACTGAGCAGCATGTAACGACACACTAATCACTATTTGGAACACAGAAAGAAAAGCAAACCTGAAGGCTAAGGTTACAGGGTCCGCATTATACATGCCTTTACATAAGCAGCCATGTTCATCATATGGCCAGGAAGCAGAGGCTCAGAAGAGAGGGTAGTCGGTGCACAAACAGCGTGTGCCCAAGCACAGCAGACAGCTAGTCCTGCAGGAGGGCAGAGCATCCAGTCTCCAGGCTTGGTTCAGAAAGACTCCAGGTCCTGTTCCAGCCCCACACCAATTTTATCCTTTGATCTAAACTAAATTCATGAAGGATCCCTGTTCCTTGTGAAAAACTGGTATGTCAAGTACAATATAATAAGAATCATCTATCTAAAAGTGTCTGTATCTTTGACTCGATCCACTCATGAGAATTCAGCCTAAGAAAATGAATACAAATTAAAATTGTATAATCAGCAAAAATGAAAGGGTTTTCCAGTGTTAGGAAGACTGAGTTAACAGGTCCTCTGTTACAAACTTTTGTTAGAAGAATGTTTCTTACAAGTTGAGATGTATTCTTGGGGATCTAACTTTTCTATAAAACCTTTTAAATTATTTTTTCTCTATGGAAATGAAAACATGAAAAGTTTAAGCCTACTCTGGGTCTTCTGAATGACCTCATGACCTAGGACGGCCCCATGATTTCAGTGTTCTGTACCTTAGAATAGCAGTTATGACCACTTTGGAACTATGTGATCACTTGAAGTTATCAGCCTTAAATTATGCTGAGTAACCATGGCTAACTGAAATCTAGCTAATTATCTCTGGAGAATTTTTAAATTATGTAATAATATTTTTTAGTAATGCTGATGATATATTTCAATCAGTGGTGCACTTTAAATATCTAAGGTATCATATTTAGCTAATAGTTTTGAAATGTAAACAGACTGAATTTAGGTTTTTACAAGGAATCAATGTGTGTTCCAAGTTGAAGACAAAATGAAATAAGAAAACTAAATTTACAATCAAGTTATTGAAATGCAAATGAGTCACTTACAGAATATATAATTTCCTTCAATAATGTGGTAGTGAGCTCTGTACTGAAGCTAGAATTTTTTTCAACATTTGCATGAATTGAAAAATAAGTTCAGATACTAATTCTGTTTCTAATTCCAGCAATAAGAGATACTTATATAATTCAGGTTTCAGTAGAATAGGAAGACTATCTATATAGCCTAGTAAGAAAGCTTATCAGATGATATCTTAGTAAAATTGGAATTATAAGATTACTCACTGGAAAGTTTCAGTTAAGTAAGAGGTCTGATTATCCTGAACTAGCAAATAAAACATTCAAATAAAACAGTTTTACAAATAGCATTCCTTACATGTTTTATTAAAGTCATCAATTGTGCTGTCCTTTGCTTACTGTTTTTATTCTGATATAAACCCTATCACTTAATATGCATTTCAAAAAATCTCCAAATCTTTAGAATGTTTATTTTCTTACACCATCTTTTAGAGTACATACACAAATTTATATTTTAATCTAATTTTATAAAACAACTTAGCTTCTTTTTAAGGAAAATCCTTTCTGCCCCCAAATACAGTAGGAAACATTTACTGAATGCTAACTCTATAACACATTAGTCTAAGAGACAGGTAGGCATTAAGTCATTTAATTCTTATCAGAACCCAGGAGGATAGATAGGTACTACTAATTCCAAGTGAGGACTCTGAGGCATGAAGAAGTACCCTGATGTTATAAAGATATTCCCCCCTATGTATTCTTGTAGACATTTTAGGGTTTTTTTTTGCTTTTCACATTCAGGTTCCAAACATATCAGAAATTTGTCTTTATTTAAGGGGTGAGATAGCAATCTGAACATCTCCTGTAAGGATAGACTATTTTATCAGCACCATTAGTTTATCTTTTCTTAAATAATTCATAATGCCATTGCTGTCACATATCAAACCCCTATAAATAAATGTCTGATTGGGGGCTTTATATTCTGTTCATTGGTGTACTTATTCATATCTATACCAATATCACAGAATTTTAGTTATTGTTACTTCTCGTGAGTGTTGATATCTGCAGTGAGTCCCTCTCCTTACTTTTCATATTTATGTTGGTTATTTTAAGTTTAGCTTATCAAGTTTAACCAATATAGGGTTTTGATTGAAGTGTGGCTAACTCATATTAACTTGTGGAGAACCAGTATATTTATAATATTGGCCATTCCTATTTATGAAAATGAGATGTTTCCACCTATTTTGGATTTAATATCCATCAATAAGTTATATAATTTTCTCCCTAGAGGTCTTACACATCTTGTTAAATTTGCTTATTCGTCCAGGTTATCTTGGGTTTTATTGTGAATTGAAATGTTTATTTTTAAAAATTAAAGTACTTCAGTCATCTAGGTAGCATTTTGCAGTATCTAATCAAATATAAAAAATAAGACATGGTACAGATGGATATAGCTAAAGTCCTCTATGTGATTTGCCCCATGGTCATTTAACAGTTTGCTACATATCTGATCCATGAAATAAAGTTTTGCTCATTTTATAAATTTATATGAAATTTTAATACTTTCATGTCACTTGCCTTTTTCACTGTAATAATTATCCATGCTGATACCTTATGTAATCCTCAACTCTAGTTTATTCAGTTCAATTGTCATACAGTATTCCACTGTGTGCTTGTCACAGTTCACTGTCCAGTCTCCTTGATGATTACTTAGGCTACTTCTGATTTTCCACCCTTACAAGCTGCCATAAGTAGTTTGGCACATATCTTTTTATGCGCTCTTCAAGGTCAGAAATTTTCAAATTTCTTACAAAAAGGAAGCAAGCCCTATAGTGAGAAATACATTTTACACTGCAAACTCATACGCACGCACACACTCTTAATTAAAACATTTTATCATATGTTATACTCTACTATTTCTCTAAATTGAAGGTCATCAACCATTAGTGAACATGAAATCAATTTCATTGATCCTGAGAGATCTATTTTTTAAATAATAAAAAAGAGAAAGTGGAAATGACAAAAGCAAAGTTAAGACGAAAACTCGAGAAAAAACAGAACACAGTAGAAAGCAGAACACAAATTAGTTCAAATATTTTAATTCATTTTTTGTCATGTATAAAATATATTTTCCACCATGGGTGTCAAAAATGTATAAAAGGCACTGCCTTAGGACATGTTAAGAGTGGAAATGCTGCAGAGAACATACACAACTTTACTAAGTAATGTCAGCATGGTTGTACTAATTGTCACCCCCACCAGGGAACTAAGAATTCCTATTTTCCCCAGTATCACCAACACTTGAAATAATTTGGTCCTTCAAACTTTTACCAAAAGAATGGGTACAACAAAGGTGGCTAGTGAGTAATGGTTTGTACTTTCCTAACTTAACTACTAAGCCATCTGAGAATACTTTCATGTTTATTGACTTTTCAGGATTCCATCCCTTTAAATCATCATTTGTTCACATTCACCATCATTTTCTTAATTCATATGACTTATTTATATGTCAAATACACATGCCACATATATCTTCACCCAGAAAGTGATTTTAATATGCTCAAATTTATCAATTTAAAATCTTGTATGATGATATATTTATACCTTCTTAATTCTTCCATATGCTGTCATCTTCTAAAGGTCATCAAGTCTAAAGTTTTGCCTTTCATACCTGCAATTTATCTTGGTGTATGGTGTGAGGCAGGTGTCTTCACCTCTCCAGCAAAGATAACAAAGTACACCAGCACCACAAACTGAATCTTTTCCCCCACGGATTACAATGCTACTTGTGTTTCTGGGCTCTTTTCCCCCCTTCCATTATTCTATATCTAAGGCAAAAACCATGTTTTAACTACAAAAGCTACATAACACGCCTTGGCACCTGACAAAGTAAATTCTCTAGGATTTTAATTGGAATGGCACTAAGTTTATAAGCAACTGGAGGAAAACTGACAGATTTATGATACTGTGTCTTCCAGTCATAAATACAAGTACATGTTCTTACAATTTGAATTATATGTGTTGTATTTTCTCCATTAAGGTTCTACACATTTTTCTTTTATTTTTTTCCTAGGAATTTTGTAACTTGTGTTGCCATTTTAATCGGTGATTTTTTTAATTTAAATTTTGTTTGTTGCTGGTATACAGAATAGACATGCTTTGGTTTTATGTTTTTTAAATCAGCTTCATTGAGGCATAAGTTACATACAATAAAATGCACCAAAGTACCATATTTTTCATACTTGACCATAAGATACACCTAGGTTTAGGTGAGGAAAACAGAAATAAATTTTTTTGAACCAAATGGTGTACTAAAATATTTTATAAAATGTAACCACGTAAAGTGAACAGCTGTCAACAGCAGTATTAATAGTCATCATCACTGTCATTAACAAGTGAGGAGAGACTTTTAAGGTTCAAGTACTCTTATAGTTTTCTAGGAACCCCAAGAACTCATCACACTAGTGTCAGAATTTATGAAGCTCAATTTCTCACAATCACTGATATTACTTTCTTCGCTAACTTCATACTGACCAGATGCCCTGAGTTAGCAGTAAAGTGGGACATGTAAGTGTCCCCAGGGGTTTCACATGGGCCCACTGCTTCCTCTTCTAACAGCTGTCGCCACCACTGACAGGTCAGGTAATACATATCAAGGTCTGTGACGTAACATTAGCTCCGTAAGATGCACAGACACACCCCCCTCACTTTTGGGTGGAAAAAAAGCGTGTCTTATGGAGTGAAAAATACAGTATATATTTCAATGAGTACTAATAAATGTACACATCCACATAGCCACTGTCCCAATGAAAACACAGAACCATTCCATCATCCCATGAAGTCACCTTGTGTTCCTTTCAGCCAATCCACTCTCCTTTCCCCAGACCATAGATCTGACTTCTAGCAAAGTAGTTTTACCTCTTTTAGAAATTCATATAATTGGAATGATACTATCTGTATTTTTCTATGCCTGTTTCCCTCTCCTTCCCCCACCAATACCCTCTTATAGTTCTAGATTCTAAGATTTCATGTCAAGAACAAATACAGAATTTTATCATGTCTTTTTCCCTTTGCCCAGCTGGGGTTTTCACTTGGGCTTTACTTCTTTGTTTCTGATTTTTTATTTAACTTTATTCTGGAGAAGGTGTGAATTGAGTTTTTAAATTATATTCTAGTCAAGATATCATATGGCTTTTTATCCTTTGATGTGTTAATGTGATGAACTTCATTTAAGGGTTTTCTAACATTTAATCACTTTTACATTCTTGAGGTAATCCTAATTAATCACGGTATTTTTTGTTTTGAGCAAATACTAACATTTTACTAAAATTTTTATTGTCATTTGAGATGTGGCCTATACATTTCTCTTGTCATAATACCCTTGTCCAGTTGAAGGTATCGGAATTACAGTAGACTTGCAAAGTGATTTTTTGGGTTTTTTCCTATAAAATTTTGTATTAAGATTGGAATTACTGATTCCTCATCTGTTTTATAGAACTTGCCCATCTGGGGTTTTCATTTGAGTTTTGCTTTTGGGGTTTTCGATTTTTACTCAATTTTATCTTGGTGTAGGCAGATTTCTAATTATGAATTTAAGTTTTTAAATTGCAATCTACTCAAGTTTCTTATTTTCATTTTTATTTCTTATTCCTCACCTAAAGACACGTTTATTGATCTGCAAGAGAAAGGAAACGAGAGAGAAACATCAAATAGGAGAAACACTGATCAGCTGCCTCCCACACCCGCCCCTACCAGAGATTGAACCCACAACCTAGGTATGTGCCCTGACCAAGCATCAAACCCACAACCTTTTGGTGTAAGAGACAATGCTCCAACCAACTAAGCCACCCAGCCAGGGCAAGTTTCTTATTCTTGGGCCAACTGGGTTTACTTATTTTCACAGAAATTGTCTATTTTACCTTTTTTTAATTTAAAGGCAAAAGCTGTTTGTTCAATGTTCTTAGTTTCAAAATCTCAATTTGTCTGTAGACACAGCCTTTCTTTATTTCTAATACATCTGTACCTTCTTCTCCTCTATCAATCTTGGCAAACTTAAGTCTTTTCAAATTAGCACCTTTGCTTTCATTGCTCCAATTATAAACATTTTTTATCAATGACTTTCAACTTCATTTCCCTTCTTCTCCTAACTCATTACATTGTATATTAACTCATTTTTTTTTTTATTTCTTTACTAATAAACATTTAAGGGTCTATCTAAATTTTCCCAGATAGGCTAATAAACTTTTGCTGCAGCCTAGTTTTGACAAGTAGTATTTTCATCATTCTGTTCTAAATAAACACTTTTCTAATTTTTATGAGTTGTTCATCATCTCATAAATTCAGAAATAATCTTTTCACTATACATCTTCAGATTTGGGAGTTGCTGCTATCCTAGGCTGTTATATTTCTAACTTAATTGCACTAGGGTCCAAGCATGTTATTTATAAGATAAAACTTCTTAGGGAATTTTTAACATCTGCTTTGAAGTCTAGTACCTAAGCAATTCTTATAAAATTCCATGGGTACTTGGAAAGAATCCATATTCTGTGATTGCTGAATGTTTGCTAACTGCACCTTCCAATCCTTTAAAACCTTGTACAAGTATTTTTATCTAATTTTCTTAAATTACTGAGAGATGTGTTAAAACTCCTATGATTATACAGTTGCCGATCTGTCCTTGTAATTCTGTCAATTTTACCATATAGAGCGCTATAGACTGAATATTTGTGTCAACACTTCCCCCAAACCCCTGCTGAAACATAATCCCCAATGTAACTGTGTCTGGAGGTGGGGCCTTCGGTAGGTGATAAGGTCAAGAATGGAGTCCTCAATGAATGGGATTAGTGCCTAATTTATAAAAGAGACCCCAGGGAATTCCCTTGACCCCTTCAAGATGACAACAAAAAGACAGCTGTCTATGACCAGGAAGCTGGCCCTCACCAGACACCAAAATCTGCTGGCATCTTGAACATGAACTTCCCAGGCTCCAGAACTGTGAGAAATAATTTGTTGTTTATAAGACAACCAGTCTACAGAATCCTGTTATAGCAGCCCAAAGGGACTATGACACAGATTATACCTAGTGTATATTTTTATTCATTCCTCTACTTTGAAATTATGTCATCATCCTTTTAGGTGTATCTACTAATAAAAAGCATTTTGTTGGAATTTTTAAGTTTTCATTCTAGGCAGCAGGGAAAATGGTGGGACAGGAAAGCAGGAGAAAAGCCTGCAAAGGGCAGTGAGCTACAGCACCCAGAGTGATGGAGGAGAAAGTTCCAGTCATAGTGCTGAGAAGCTATCAGCTGAAGAAGAAGCTGCAGACCTTCCAACAAAGCTTACAAATATCTCCAAGTCTGGATTTGCCACAGGTAGCTGAACGACAAAGAAAGCCTCAGCCATATCCAACAAACTTGGATCAAGTAAAGAAACCGTTCCAACTCTTGCTCCACACACCCTTCATAACCAGCAGCTTTTAGTGATGATGAAGATAATGGGCCAGAGGAAATTCCTCCAGAAACAAAGATGAGGATGAAGAATACTGGAAGGGATACACTAACCTCAGCAGGACCAAACTCCTTTAACGAAGGCAGGCATGGGTTTTCTGATAACCAGAAGCTATGACAGCAAAATAGAAAATCTCATCTTGGAAGCATCCATGACCAAGACAATCAAATGATGTATTTTGAAATTGGTCCATGAAGTGGGTGTGAAGTTAAAAGAACAGTTTCCTTTTTAAAGAATGGTATAAGACTTTCTTTGGACCTGCCCACCTTTTTTTCTTAAGATTGAGTGGTACACTAATAAATGAGAGCTTAAAATTAAGACATAACTTATGTTTTATGTACAGATTTTAAGACATTTGCTAATTTTGTACTTCCACGTGATTAGTTTCCAAAGGTTACACATAATTTTTAAAAAATCAGAAATGATTTAAAACAAAAAAGTTTTCATTCTCTTTTAACCAGCAAGCTTAATCTAAATTATGTATTAGGTTTACAGAGATATTTATTTTCTATCAACCCATTTTGTGTTTTCTAATTCCTATGGATTTTGGTTTTTTCTCTTTTCCTGCCTCTATTGAAATGATCAAATTTTCTTTATTTCCACCCCCCTCATCCGCACTGACTTGGGAATTATATCCTCAAAGGGTTGTCCTTTAAAACATTTTTAATGGGAAACTTTACTCAGTGGGTTACAGGTGAAGACAACAGTCTATCAAAAACCATAATAAGGAATTTAAAAAGAAAACACAATCTCACAAGGATAGGGAGAAGAGTAAGGAGGAAACAGGAAAAAATTTGATACCTGGAAAATGAATGGGTGAGTAGTCACTGTAAACTACTAAGAGATTACTAATTCTAGGCTAGCTAGAGGGAAATGTCCTGACTTACAGGGCAGAAGCCTCAAAAGGTTAAGTAACAGTTCTGATCACAGCAGAAACTGAGGGGGAAGGAGATGAAATAGGCAGGACTGGGTGAGAGATACTGATCAGCATTTAGATCATTAGATGGGTAAAATGCCCCTCTCCCAAAGACTCAATATTCTCAGGAGAGGGTAGAAGTCTTTCCAGACCAGGAGATGGCCTGGGTACCAATGGGAGAAACAAGGAGTCAATGCGCATGAGCACACTGTATGCTAAATGCAGACTCCCCAACCCTGCCTCCACCAGGTTCTGGCCCCCAAAATACTAGCAGCTAGACCTTTACCCATTTAGTCAGACTGAGACTCCTCTCTGGGGTACCTGTCTGACCCAAAAGGAAAAATGTGCAAATACTAATATTGAAAGTTTACCAACAAACAGCCCACTCAGATCACTCTGCAGTGAAAATGAAAGGAGACAAGCTTCACCCAACATGCTTTGTCTCCCATCAGCTTGTTAGACCCCTACCTTCTTAACCAAGTATGACTTTGATTATCTGAGGAAAAAAGGAAAACAAAATAGAAAAATGCAACTTCAAGAAAAGAGACTATATAAAGAAAACACTGTAAATATCATCAATATGCAGAGAGCAATATGAAGATACAGCCACCCTGAAGCAAGAGCAGCACGCTGTACAAAGAGAACACTGGTTAAGAGCCCCTGAACAGCTTGACAGCTCATGACTGCAGAAACGGGGACAGGAGTTGGGAAAGGGGTCAATAGAAAAGCTGGAAGACAAAATAGAAAAAAACCTCCCAGAAAGTAGAAAAGAAAGATGAAAAATAGTAGAGAAAAGTGAAGAAAATTGGAGGACTACTCAGGAGGTTCAAAGTCCATATAGAACTTCCAAAAAGATAACAGAAATAATGAAGGGGTTAATCAAAGAAATCAAGAAATATCCCCTGCACTGAAAGATGGCAGTTTCCAGACTGAAAGGGCCCATCAAGACCCCAGGACAACGGATGAAAACACAGCCACATCAAGGCCAGTGGCTGTAAAACTTCAGAATGCTGAGGACAAAGAGCAGCCTAAAGTCTCCAGGCAGAAGAAACAGGTCATATAGAAAAGAATTAGAATGCCTTTAGCTTTGTCAACAGTAACATTGTAAGTGATGTCAACAGAGTGATGCCTTCATAATTCTGAAAAAATAAAAATAAATTCCCAACCCAGATTTCTATAACCCAATTAGGGTAGAATGAAGGCATTCTTTTCAGACGTGTAATGTAATATAACCAAATATTTACGCCACACACTCTCTCTCAAGAAAAGTCCTGAGGAATATGTTCCATCCAAAGGATGGAGTGCAAAACAAGAGTAGGAGATTTAAGAAAGGCGAAAAGTGAAGAAATCCCTTCAGATGATGAAGAAGGGAGATCACAGGCTGACTGCTGTGTACTAGGTGTAGAGACAACCAGTGCCACTGGCAGCAGGTTCAAAAACATGTAGCCAAGACTAATACCAGGTTTCTCCCTGAAGTGAACAAACATCATAAAAGTCAACGGAAGCATGACTTTCACTGACAGGACCAACAATGATCACAGTAAATGGTTGAGAGTAAATAATAAAACACTCTAGCAAGAGATTTGTTTCCACAGACTACAATAAAAACAAAACAAAAAACCTGCCTGATTAAAGGAATTTTCATATATTAACACATTTATATATGTGTGAATATATTTCGCTAGACCTGTGCTGTACAACAGAAACAGGATGCAAACCACATTATTAATTATAAATTTCCTAACAGCCACATTAAAAAAGTAAACTATAGGTAAAATTAATCATTTTATCAATTTTATTAATTCACCCCAACATATCCAAATTTAATTCTATTTTTTAGACTAAGTGTAATAAATTTAGTGTGCATTTTACACCTGCAGCCCATCTTAATTAGGACTAGCTACATTTCAAGTCTTCAATAGCCACATGTAGCTAGTGATTAGAAGCTAGTAGTAACAGTGGTTACATTTCTGGAAAGTAGAGGAGGGTAGCAGGACAATGATCTGAAGGAGACTTATTTTCATTATTTACTAATTTGTTCCTGTTGAATTTTGTACCACTTGCATGTATTACCTACTCAAAAAAAGAAATGAATACATTCCCTAAAATAAATATACAAAAGTAACTATCCTTTGCCCTACTTCCAGAACTCTCTTACGTATGTATATAATGATGTATATCATTATACTTTGTTGCAGCATTGTTTTTAATACCACAAGACTGGAAATAACCTACGAGTCCATCAATAGAAGATTGATGAAATATATTATAGACAGCCACACAAAATGATACACTGCAACCAAAAGAAAAAGTAAAAAGGCACTCATGTACAAACACGGAATAATCTAGAAGGTGCATCATTAACTAAAATATATGACCATTTGTACTAAAGGCTAATATATACACAAAGTTGCTCACACACACATAAAATCTCTGGAATAATTCACAAAAACATAGTAATGCTACTAGCCTTTGAAAAGGCAACTGGGTGGGGCAAGGGACAGGCTGACAAAGAGACTTTTCAACATATATCCTTTGAACCTTTTGAATTTCACATTATAATGTACAGCTGTTAAAAAAAAAAAAAAAAAAAAAAACCTTTCTACACCTAGCTGGTATCTTGCTTTTTATTGACCCTGCTTGGCCCTCATGTTGACATTTAAAGTCCATCTTTAAAGTCTAATATTTTTCTAGTTCCTCCAGAGAGGTTTGAAGCTTTTTTCCCCCAGAGGCCATAGATGTTTCAATGACATCAGAACAGTATATATATATATATTTATATATATATATATATATGTATATATATATATATATATATAATTTTTTTTTTATACATATATTTTTTAAGCATAGAGTTCCCGGAGTTATATTTCCTTTCCTGGAAGGGTATTACAACCCCATCCCCTACCACTGGATTCTTTATCTAGTAAATTCCCCCTGGTCAGCTTTGCCTTAACACTGACTGATTTTTCTAAGTCTCTGATTCTTAAGGACTTTTCTCTCCCTCTCTAGATCAACTATACAGAAGAGAAAACAAGTCTGACATTTTATCCAGCATTCATAGCTGAAGAAAAGAGCCTAATCATCTGTGTCTGTTCTAGCATGTCTTTGTGATTTTAAGAAATCTAGAGAGATCTAGTCAATAATGGCAAAGACTGAAGAAAGTAGTATGATAATTGAGAAAGGACTGCTAAACTTAGCACTTCAGAATTCACTGATGACTTCTGAAAGGGCAGTGGGAAGGGGAATATGAAAGTGACAAAAAAACATTTCACAAAGTTCAAGTCTAGAACAAAGGAAGTGATTAAATACAGAAAGCAAATGTAATTTCAAATATATTCAAACTGCAAATACAAAATATTTCCAAATATCTATATGAATTTTTACTTCAGGAGAAAATCAAGCTGGATATTTCAACATAAAACACTTGAAATGTAATGGTTCTGCCTCCATAAAGAACACTGAAGTGCCATAAATAGTATAAAATCACTATTAGATTTTTTGGCAATCCGTGAACATGTATTACACAAGGTAGAGAAAAAAAGCAGATTACTTATGACCTGGAATTTTACAACTTCTTTAGTCAAAAAAATCAGTAAAATAGAAAGCACTGAAGAAATAAACATACATTAAAAACCATTAAAAAAAAAAATTCTCCATTCTCACTGTAACTATACTTTTTCCAAAGTTGTAAGCTAATAAGGAAACACACTGCCAAATGGAAACTAAGTTGGTCCCATGGAGAACGATGGGTAATGTGCTTTTTAAACAAAAGCAACTAGAAAACATTATGTGTTCAAGTTTGTGAACTGCTGAGCCTAATGTTGGAGCTTGAATTTAATTCTAGAAGTAGTCTTAATTCAGTGAAAGCCACATTATATAGAGACTGCTGTGGAAAAGACTACCTATTCTTTACTTGAGTTATATTCCTTTCACCTTTCATGAGTAGAATCTACAGTTCTATAATCAGCTTGTAAATATAAACATACATACTGCTTTATCACTCCCAGGTTATGAAAAGGCAACCAGTTATCAGGAGACTACACAGTCCCAGACTCAAATCAGCATGAATATTCAGTATTCCAACTGCCCTTCAAATTCTGGGTCTGTCCTGACCTTCTGCTGAGCAGCAGCTTACACCCAGGTCAAGTGTATACAGTGTATTCAAAACGAAGTCTAATAGCACTATCCAAAAGTACTTTGTTAGATTAAAATTAATTAAAAGTTAAATTTAACATTCATTTCCTCAGTCACAGCTGCCATATTTCAAGTGCTAAATAGCCACATTTGGCCAGTGGCTACCATACTGGACAACACGTGTCCACAGCAAACATTTTCCCCTAAGACCTATTATCCCTCAGTGGAGCTTCCAAGGCTTCCCCAGGTTAAGAATGACAGGAGAACTAAGAAGGCAGAGCTTCAGCACCTATTCGGTCTCCTTGCATTCTGGAATTCTACATGTTGTTTTGTTTTGTTTTGTTTTTTACAAGCCTTATGGATGCTGTTGTGTGCATAGGGGTGTGTGTGTGTGTGTGTGTACACACATGCGCACATGGTTTTAAGTTTGAAAACCGGTGACTTAAAGCAGAAATGGTCAACGCACAGAACTCAGGCCAAAGTTGAACACTCCTCATACTTAAAACAATTGATTTTTTAAAAATGTTTAATTGGGCCTGGCTGGTGTGGCTCAGTGGATTGAGCACCAGGCTGTGAACCAAAGGGTTGCTGATTCGATTCCCCGTCAGGGCATATGCCTGGATTGCCGGCGAGGTCCCCATTGAGGGAGCGTGTGAGAGGCAACCAATCTCTCATACAACAACGTTTCTCTCCCTCTCTGTCTCCCTCCCTTTGCCTCTCTCTAAAAATAAATATTTTTTTTAAAAAGTTTAATTGGCCAGTTTACATGAACTATAGCCTAACCACCTGTCTATAAAGTAAAACTTGTGGGGAAAAAACTTGATCTAAACTTGGAAAATTTGCATTCATTGCCACAGATAGAGCATCTCTAGTTTTAAAAAAGTTTCCATAGTTCATTCAAATCAAGGGAGAAAGAAAGCTCACTGGCCTAGCTTCCACAGCACCAATTATCTGGAGGAGTTCATTCTGTGAAATTTGCCAATCAGATTCACCATCCCACATTTAGTAATGAAGGATGCGATTAAGGAGTATTTCCTTAATATTTACAATACCTTAACCATTATCTCTCTAAAGAATTTCTGGAAGAAGCTGAAGCAGCATGTGAGAATTTACCTTAAACACAGGCAAATTACGGGAGCACAGATTTACTATGCTACTTCCTCAGATCAACTGATTTCTGAATTAAAAACTTGACCTTCCAGTAGCTCCCCTAAGATTATTCTTCCTTACTGAGTACATTGAATATGAAACTACATCCTTCCCCCTAAAAGGAATGAGAGATAGGGGTAGGACACTGTACATTATTTAACAAAATGCAGCTTTTCAAGTACAAACTTGAAAAGTGTACTGAATGGATTGCAACTAAAGCCTGCACTCACTTTCCATTGCTTTAGTCTTAAAGTCAAAGTAATTCTAGTTTTTGAAAAATTACAGAACTACCTGGAAGAATTAGTGACTACTTCATTGTAAACTCATACAGTTTAATAAGAATGAATCATTTTAGGATTTGTTTTCTTACAAGTACAAACCTAAACACATATCTAATTTACTGAATACCTGTCCTATCAGTGTAGCTCCATTACATCCCGAGCTAAAGGGGAAGCACTCACACCATAGAATGTAAGTTTAAGTCAGAGATTTACCCAAATCTTTCTGGCCATCTGACCAAATCAGAGGCAGTGTCTAAATCTACTTGGCTTGGCAAAATTATATTTTCCCTACATGAAATTATTGAACTTGAAGCTAAAAGCTATCCTTGAGATATATATCCAGAATCACTATTGAAATATGTCCTAACTGAATACATCACAATTATACCAATCTAAAAATGATCAAAATTGACAAAAGACAAGGAATAAAACCTCTAACTGTGCATTTTTAAATGAAAAACACTGGGTTACTTTTGTACTACTGGTTTTAAAATGTCCTGTTTTTTAAAATAGTTAAGGCTATATATTGTATCACCAATTAATATTTGATGGAGTAAATTTAGAAACTAATTCAAAAAATTTATCAAAGTTAATATTGGGTAGAAGTCACAAGAGACTAAAGGTTAGCCAACTGTCTACATTAGTGTGGTCCTGCAAATTTCTAACATACTCTATCTCAAAGACTGAGTGAAAAGTTTTCCGTGACATCCTTGCAGAATGACAAAAAGAAAAGACTTAACTGAAGAAAAGGTGTGATATGGGGTGCTAGGCCATTTAGATTCCCTTTCTTTATTTACTACTAGCTTAGCATGAAAGGCTTTTCAGTCTGTAATCATGGCACACTGAATGGCAAACCAAATAAAAACATCTCAGTCCTCGTAGATACTATACTTCTTCCATGAAATAAGTCATCCCATATAGTACAATGTTCTACCCCTTTAAGAAATTTGTTAATCATCCTGAATGACAATCTAAAGTATATTGTGTAGATTACTGCACTCTTAAAAAGATTTCCCCAAACATGACTTAAGCTAAATGATGAACAGTCATTACTACACTTTCAGGTCTGGTCCTGCACTGAATGGTCCCAGACATGCTAGATAGGCTTTGAATATTTGTTTTTGTGTCTTGTAGATTGTATCTACTATCTTTACTAGACTGTCATCTGTTTTTTCTTAGAACGGTGGGAAACAGTTCCCCATCCTCCCATTCCCACCCTCTCTACACTCCCCTTAACCTCCCACATTACTCACAACCTACTTGTTTCTAATCTATTGTGGACTCGGAAGCCAGATAATTTTCCTTGCTAGAAATACCTGAAGTAAATGCCAGCAGGTTCGGATTAAAGGTCTCAATGGCTCTCCTATGACTAAAGTTTTAAGGTACAGGGACTTGGACAATTTGACTACCCTAGGCCCTCTTTGCTTAGTGTCTGCTTCTCAAATGCTTTTTATAATAGGTCAAAGATTGAAGTGTAGACAAATCATTTGGATTAGAAAGAAAACAACTGAAAACCACAACTACAAGAGAACAAGAAATCATCTGGGAGGACCCTTATGTCTAAGGCAATGTTCTAGGTACTTTAATCACAATCATTTAATCCTAATAATAACCTTTAGAGTTAGGTGTAACCTCAGTTTTCTGTCAGAAAACCAAGGCTCAGGAGGTTAAGTAATTTGCCCAATATAGTAACTGAGAAACAACTACCAGCTTAGCTCTCTCTCCAAAACCCATGGCCTTTCCACTACATGATATTGCTGCCCAATCCTTATTCTTGGTTTAGCTAACTGTTTTTACACTTTATTTCTGATGCTTTTATTGGAACCTGACCAATTCAAGTTTGCTTTCTTTCCCTAACCAGTTTCTATAACTAAAGAACAATGGATAAACAAACTAAGGCCAAATTAAGCTTAGTTCTACAAGTGTTCATCTGCTCAGCAACAAATGTTTGTGAAAGACTGGCCATATCTTCAGTTTGTACAGATTGTGAAGCGGTGATGAGTTCCCACTCCCCCTACACTGACAGTTCCCAGTGAAACTGTGAGTTAAAACTCGACCTCTAATGTTGTCCTCTAAATTGTAGAAAGCAATGCAAGTATACTTTAGAAATTGGCTCAGCAATGCACTGCATGCTCCCTCAATTTACAATAACATGATTTTCTTACTCTTAACATTGGAGGACAGGGCAGGAGATATGACAAGCTTCTACTTTTCTAATTCCATTAAGGAACAGGGGTATACTTCTTCCATGGTTGGATACTTTATTGCCTAGTCCAGGACCTAACACACATCAAACGTTATTTTATTTGTTGAACAAGTTAATAAATGCTACTTATTTAATAAATATAAGTTATCTGTGGAATAAATGCATGACCTCTCCTGAATTGGTTCTGAAATCTTCGTTCACATTTTCTGACATATCCTTGCAATACTTAAGAGGAAAACATCTTTGATCTTATGGAAACGAAGAGCTTAAAAATGGCTCTTATACTCCCATCAAAAGACCCATGGACTCTAAGACATTCATGCCCCTCTCTAGCTTCTAAAAATGATTCTTGTCCCAAGAACATGAATAACCCTCCATTTACCAGACTGCACTCAATGCAGCTTTTACATGCATTACAAATACACCTGTATAAAAAAGCTGCTACAAATGAGGCCTAAAATATAAAACCAGCAGAATCAAAACCAAACAAGAATAAGAAAAACATTCAGACCTTTATAAAAGCCACAACTGCAAATATCTGCAAAATGTAAAAATTCAATAGATCTATGATCAGCAGGTTATGCAACTAAATTGAGTGTTTTCCACTCACATATCTTCCCCCAAAGTAACAAGACTATAACAACGTAATTCTAATATTTACTAAATTAATAGTAAAGGGGACCTTTTGCCAATCTTGCAGTAGAAACAGCTTTTGTTTCAATTAAAAGAGATTTCTGCTGAAATATACAAAACTATCCCCAAATTCCTACTTGGTAGTTAAAACACATACCAAGCCTGACAAACTACAAACAACAGGAAATTACACTGCACAGTTTCTTACGTGACTATTATTTCATGAACCTTACAGACTGTGTAGAGATTTGACCACTTATGACTAGGTACAGGTCAGTTACAACCTTGAAAAATCTAACTTTCATTTGAACATGTACAATGTTAAATCACTTTAGAAGGTACAGCATATACAAACAAGCTCTTTCTAAGAGCAATTTCTTATTAAAACAAGCCCACAAATGGGTATTTTTCAATCACATTACATTAATTAAAACTGGCCAATGAACTACTTTCAAATCAATTAATTGTAACAAAGAGTATAAGTGGTTACTCACCTTTAAATGCCCACAAGACTTGAACTATTCTTATTTTCTACCACAACTAATTTTATGGAAAAAACTGAGGAACTTGAAAATCAGTTAATACTTTCTAAATTGAATGTAAACGTTTGCTAAATGATCTTTGGTGGAGAAAATTCTATGGGTAGCCTGTATGGCTTTCTTAAGGCAAATAAGAAAACCCTCAAACTGGGACACACTCATGAAATCCATTTTACATTATTTCTCCAATCTCTGTGTTAACGTGCTTATTTATTTATTCACATTAAAACTACTCAAACTCTTAAATATCTGGCTTACAAGTCTATGTAAGAGCAACATTTTTTAAAGCAGATCAAAACTACGATAACAAATGCTTTTGCAAAGTAATAGCAAATTTATTACCTTATTAGGCTCAAGTAAAACATCCTTACAATGAGTGGTACATGTTCATATGAATCAGAAGAGAAGAAAAGAAACTAAGATTACAGAATCATTTAAAACTCTGAAAGTTAATTCAAATTTCAGGGACCATTTTAGAAAAGATGACATTATTCCAAGGAAGCGTCCGTGATCACTTATTAACAGCTACCTTACATGTGCCATTTAGAAGTTTAAGACACCAAAATTTAGGATATTCAAAACTGCAACAAGCCAAGACAAGACAGATGTAAAAAGCTACTTCCAAATTCATTTTGACCTGGAGATTTTTTTTCTTAAATAAAGGTTTAGTTGACAACCCCTAGTATTTAGCTATTTAGAGGGTTAAGAGGAAGGAATAACAAAACCAACCTAGGAACTGTTTTCCCTTTGTTTAGGATCAAAAGGAAACCATTAACCACATAAGGAGTAAGTAAAAGACAAAAGTACCCAACCCAAGGACAGTATCCCCCAGGAGAGAACAAAACAATTAAAGTTGCAAGTTTGAGAACCAAATTTGAAATGCGTCAATTAATTAGCGTGCTTTATAAAGGCGTGTGATAAAACCTAATAGGCTTCACTCACAGAGGAACTTTCAGGAGTAGGGAAGGATCTCGACAGAGTAACAGCCAAAGTAACAGCCGTACACAGGTTTGTGTCAAGAGTACATACAAGCCCTTCAGAACACCAAGGATATAATGGTTAACAAGGGTTACGGGACCAAAAGTTGGGGAGGAGGGGGAGGCTTTTAAAAAAAAGTGGAAGCAAAGTATCGCACGCTCCTAACACGGTTTCCCAACAACTCCTGAAACACGAGCTCTGTCCCTCCGGCTTTGAAAATTAGAATCACAAACTTACCAACTGTGTCCGAGGGAGAGGGGAAGGGTGCCCCAGCGAACCTCCGGGCCAAGTGGCAGGCAGCTCCGGGTGCAGACCCCTTCCCATCAGCCAGCCCAGCCCCCTGTTCCTGCACCCCGAGGGCCGGGCGCACCGCTGCCCAGACCTCGCCACACCCCAGCCACCAGCCCCCGTGGCCAGCCGACGCGGCGAGCCTCACTGACCCGAGCCCAGAACAGACATACCCCTAGCCCCCAAGGCCCGGCGGGCGCCGAGGCTTTACCTGGACCGAGGCTTCTGGTCCCGCCCCGCCTGAGCCGGGGGTCCGGGACCTTTTGTTCCTTCCTCTTCCGAATGGGATGTGGGGCTGGGAGAGAAGAGGGGAATGGGAGATTGGAGGCGGAACTGAAAACACTCTCGCGGCAGCCCAGCCTCCCGTCCCGCCTCCCCCAAGCTAGTGCCCGGCCCGCGGCCCCAGCGCGCGGGGAGGGGGCGCGGGCCCGGCCACCGCCCGCGGGAGGGAGGGGGTGGGGATGCGCGTCCCGCCACCGCCCCTCCTCCCCTCAGGCGCGCGCCCGCATCCCCCCCAGCACCCCGGGCCGCCCGGACAGCCGATCACCCCCCTTCACCGCACCCGCTGGCCCACCCCCGCTTCCGCCCTGCGCCCTTCGCTGCCGCCCGCAGCGGCGCGGCGCACCCACCTCTAGGGAGCTTGCTCAGAGATCGCTAGCTGCTAGCTGGGAGCTGCTCCTCCGAAGCCACGGCCGCACGGTAGACCCGCCTCCCACCCTGGACCGCGAGCCCCGCCGATTCGCCGGCGCAGCCCCGGTGCTGGCACCCTGCCGCCCGCTGATTGGCGCCCCCGGCCGCCCGTTAGGGCGCGAGGCACGCCGGCCGAGCGCAGCGCTCAGCGCGCACGGAAGAAAGACGAGCGGAGGAGGGAAAGAAGGAGGTCGAGTGCCCGGAAAGGTCCGGGGCGCGAGCGGAGCTTGGAAAGCCGCGGCCACTACCTCTCCACCTCCTTTCCCTCTGGCCCGCCCTGCCCTCTCGGCCGACCGGCGGCGCGCGCACCCAATCAGCGCGCGAGGTGCTCGGGGTGTGAGCCGCGAGTCCGGGGCCTCGAATCGGAAGGGAGACGTCGCTCCCTGATTGGTCCCGCCTCCCCCGTAGAGCGTGAGGCGAGGCGCGGCCGGGACGGCGATCCACCGCGGACGAGCTGGGGTGGGACGCCCGCCGTTTCTGTTGGCTTCAGCGAGCTCACCGGGGAGGCTCTGGGAAGGGAGGGAGAGAGAAGCACATAGGGGAAGAAAGCCCCAGTAATCACCTGTCCTTCAGTTCCTCGTCTCTGGACACCTTCCTCGATCTCTCCAGCGCCGCTGGATGGGGCCTGTTGGAGGGCCCCGCTTGGTCCACCTTCCTTAGTCAAGCTGAGCGTGGACCCCTGGGAAAATCCGGGGTCCGCCTGGAGCCCGGCCCGGGACGAGCGAGGGGCAGGAGGATGGTTCCACCGAGCTGTGGTATTGGATCCAACCTGGGCGCGCCTGTGCTCTATAGAGCGGGCGAGTAGGCGGGGCCCTCGTGGTGGTAAGCGGAGGCGGGGTCCGAGATGTAAATAAGCCCAGGGCAGGGATGTCAGGTAGTTTTAACCCGAATCTTGGTTCTCTCTTCAGTGTTAAAAAAAAAAAAAAAAATGCTGCTAATAATGCATAATATGGAAGATCCTTGTAAAGACGAAAAGATAAGCACCTTGCCTCTTCATTGCTGGGCTATCTTCCCCCTCATTTGTCCGCCGTTCGTGTTATCGTGATAAGCCCCCAACATCTGCGCTGGAAGGCCCTAACTAAACTGCTCAGTGCCCAAAACTGGTGGGGGCGTAACTGCACTCGGGTAACTTTGTTTTCACCCTAGGGACACCCAGACCTCTGCTGAAATATTGAACCTAACTAATCAAGCACATCAGGTATTTATTAAGCACTTAATGTGCTGTGATAGGGAGCACCATAAAAATAAAGTTGAAAAGAAAGTTAGGTCTCACCCAGGTAGTTGGTGGCAGAAACAAGACAGTTTTCTTGGCTCCTTGGTCAGCGCTTAATCTCAGGTGCTCCTAACTTCATGAATTTCACTGGGGACTTAAACAAGCAGGAAAGGGGTACTAAGAATTCAAATCAGTAAACAGGAAGTACTAAGTGACCATTCAAACAGTAAGAGTTCTTGAGGTATAATCTTTCTTTTCAGAGATGAAGGCTTGCTTCCCCAAGGAAGGGGTCTTCTGGAGAGAGATCTGGCCACCCCCTGAGTCTTACAGGTTTTCCAGATGTCCTTTCAAAATCTTCATTTCTCTCCTTGACATAGAACTTGAACATAGAAGTACTTTTCTCATTGAAAGGTGGTGATAAAGAGCATGAACCTGGAGGCCGGCAAGTAGTAGTTTTGAATTCAGCTCTGTTCCAAACTGTGATCTTTGGCAAGCGGAACTCACCTGCAATGATAGCTATTCTAATATAGTGTGCAATGATTAAATAATATAATATCAAGGTGAATAGCACAGCTTTGAAGTTAAAATCAGTAATTGTTAACATTTCTTCCCTTCTGTTGCCTGCATGTATTTATGCTAAATTGAAACTACCCAGCAGAAATTCTTCAAAAGTTGACCACCAGGGTGGTTGTTTTTTTCCACTGTGAATTTAGAGGCAGCTGTATTCACCCCTTTTTAAAAATACTATGTGAAGGAGACCCAGGAAGCCACCTGATGAAACTGTCCCACCTCCTAAGCCTCTGCTTCCACATCCTCCACATCGAGGAGCCAGCCACCAAGGAGGATGGTCTAGGGCAAAGGCTCTTCAATTTAGAAGTAGGAATCCTGTTTCTGGTTTTTGTTATCCTGCGGACACAAATCAACCATTTTAATATGAAATGCCCTATAAAAAACTACCCTGGGTCACACAGATATTTTCTCCTATGTGATCAGGTTGTGCATTTATTTGGGTATCCATCTGGATGAGTAGGAAGAGAAACAAACGCAGGGCTGGCTGGGCTTCCAGAAGAATCTGCCATGGGGGTTAGGTACTTTGAAGGGTATAACAATCTAGTGGATGATATGCTTGAGTTTTAAGACCATATCTCCAAAGTGCCAGACTTGGAGTCCCTAACTCTTCCATTTAGGAAGCCTTTCAGGATCTCTAAGATTGAGGAAAGGGGGGGAGAGCCAATCTGGCTACTGTGCAGTCCTCAAAGGGCTTAGAAGTGGGAACACGCCTTCTGTCCCCTCTGCTAGAAACACATCTAGACCAAAGTGGGTCAAGAACCAAAACTGAAGGCAGATGGAGCAGGGATTGCCGTGGTAACAATCAACTTGGAAATCGACTAGGGTACCTCAAGACCTATCATCATTAGATCCCTATTGCATAAATATCATAAAGTGAATCTTATTTTTAGGTTGGTAGACACTAGTTTAACCCTTCATTATATATGACACTGCAAAATCAATGAAACAAATCAACTCAGAAGCAATTTAAAAGTAGTTAAATGTACTAGAAAGCGACATTAGAAGAAGGGTAATGGTGGTTGCTTCTGGACAGAGAACCTGGAAGTCATGAGTGGAAAACTTAAATTTCATTATTATTTCTTCTGTGGTTGGAATTTTAAAAATATTTACCCCTGTGTTGATTTTTCAAAAGACACAACTCATAGTCCATTTCCTCTCTTCAGATCTGGAAAGCCCTTTCTGGTTACTTCCACCCAAAGAATATCACTCACCTATGAATTTTCTGTCATGGTGTTAGAATGATATACAAGTACCTATCATGACTTCACTTTGATTAATCTTGATCTGTTAGTTTAGTCTTGAGCAGTATTTTAGCTTCTCATGTAGGTATGTTTTGTCTCCTCATTTAGATTGTACATTCCAGAAGGATAAAGGAAGTATCTCATTCTCAGTTGTCTTCCCACAATCTTACCAAAATACTAATTGAAGAAAAGTGAAATACAGCATTTGTATACCAGAAGAATGCTATGTGTGTCCTAGGTCTGCAAGCATTCCACACAGCTTTGCCCTATCCTTCCAGTTTGCCGTTGCCCTCAATACAGCCATTGAGCATCTCTTCAATATCTCATCTCTATATTTGCTCATCATGGCAGAACTAAGTCGAAATGAGCATTACTCCATCTTAAGGAAAGATCGGTTATTTGCACCTGAAAGGACACTGATTGCATGAGATAATCTAAGTAAAAATTGTAAAGAGCAAAAGTGTGGGGTTACTTTTGTTGTAAATAATCATAGAAAAAAAATTCACCAGCTGGATTTTTATCTCAATACAATGAAATTTTATATTTTAAGTGAACTTATATTAAAGTTGTTACTTCTGCCCCTGTACACAGACACACACACTCATATGCTATTTTTTGTTAAACATGAAAACATCTTGGTGGAGACAAGAATAAAGCATATACAAGAACAAAGAATTGAATCTAGCAAGTGTTTATCAGGTATCTGTTATGTGCCATAATCATAATGGAAAATTCTTATTTTCTGGCCAGAATCACTAAAAAAATAAATAAATAAAATAAAAATAAAAAAACCTACAGGTAGGGTTTTTTAAATTTAAAGAGAGAAAGGCTGAAAGAGAAGTTGGCTCTGGTTGAGAGAAAAATATTTGGTGAAAATATTTCTCATCATTCTCCAGACAGCCGATAATTAATATTATATTTCTTGGCTATACATTTAAAGGTATAAGTGATCATTAGGTCAATTGATCATTAGATGGCTAATCCAATGAATGTTTAAATATTACTTGGAGTGTTAAAATGTCAAGGCAATAAGTACTCCCATAGAGTTATTTAAATATCTAAGATCTACATATTTTGGGGGGAAATAGGCCAATATCTAAACCCTAAAAGAACAAATGTACAAATTATTTAAAGTTCTATTGTGAGGTAACATAATTTGGTAGTTATATGTCAATAATAGGGCCTTATGCCTTGTTTTAATTGTCTGTGTGTGACAATATTGACTGAGCCAGGCTGTTGGTAGGCAGGATAAGTATGTGAAAGTATAACACTCTTGGGAAATTTCAAGCATATTAGCATAATTGTTCTGATGAAGACTGAAGAGCTTATTTAACATAACTAACTAGAGTAGACAATAGATGCATAATCAGTGTCCTAATGATTGAATTAATGAGCCTCAATTGTCCTTACTGTAAACAGTCCTTGGTTATGAAAAAGACATTTTGCTGAAGGAGTCTGACAATTGTGTTAGCTTGATAAATCGCCAGAATATAATTAATGGTGGGAGAGAGCCAATTACTACTGTGTCCTAAAGACTTCAATGGTGTATTTCAAGAAGTAAATTACATAGCTACCTAGAGGTTTCATATTAGCCCTTCCTTGCCTTCATACAATCATGGAGCTTGATCAATACTCTTATTTTTGAGCTAAGGAACCCAAGGACCAGGTTTCTCCAAAGTTCTGTGGCCATTTAGTGACAGGGATTATACACATAATGGCTATCTTTTCTCTTCTGGCACTGCTCGCTAACGCTTCTACCTGTCCTGGTCTGTACCCTCATCCCTGGCTTTCCTAGTCTCGTCAATCTTCCCTGTTCCCATTAGTTCCTACGCATATGTCTGGACTATCTCATAATGAAGATAGGGGCAATTTTCTATACTTGCGTCAGGGTGACGGTGGCCCGGATTGCTGCCTCCATGCGCACATATTTCCCAGGTCACCCGTATCTAAAAGAGTACCTTCGTGCGTAAGCGTTACGCTATCCAGCATTGCGGTTGGCCTCGTGCCTTTTAAATTTCATGTACAGGAGCCCCTGCTGTTCCGGTAGCGGCATGGTTGCTTTGGCCCCGCCCCTTCTTGCCCCTGGCTGTGAGAATAGACTGAAGGCAGATCCTGTGTTCCTGTCCTCGCCCGCTGCCATGAGACTGAAGGCGGATTTGATTCCCGCTCTCACCCACCGCCGTGAGAATAAACTTGGGGTGAATTCCCTCTCTGATGGTCCACTGTCGTTTTTCGGTTTCGTGGAACCAAAGTAAACCTGCCTGGAGCTGAGCTCCTGTGGTACACCTATCCACACCTAAACCCTCAACACGTAACAATGTCTGTCTCATACTCATCCTTCCAATGACTTTTTGTGAAAGTCCTGATCCTCTTTTGAGAAAAGGCTTCTACTATTCTCTGTCCCCTTGATCACCCAGTTTAGATTAGCATCCCCACACATATACCAGTCACACTATCATATGAACTTTAATTTTTTTTTTCAAAACTGTTGTCACTATCTGGAATTATCATGCTCATTTATTTCTGTGCTGATGCATCGTTTGTTACCACTCTCCACTGAATGTAGGCTTAACAAGGGCAGGAAACATATCTGCTTTGTTCATCATAGTGTCTCTAATTCAAACATATGTGGAGGCACTCAATAAATTTTTTTGAATGGATGGATAGTTTTTACTTAAGTTCACTCAAACTCATCATCTCCTGTATTTCTATGTGGGTGTGTCTTAGCCCAGTTCCCTGGAAAACAGAGTCTGATGCAAGGATTAAGTGCTGATGCTTTTAAGGAGGTGTTGTCCCAAAGCAGCAACAGTGAGGGAAAAGGCAAGGAAGAATGGGGAGCAAACGCATGGTGATGCATTAATGTTATGCCTACTGCTTACTGACAAGCCTTGTAGAGAAACAGCCAGTCTCTTAACAGGTGCAACCACTTGGCCATACAGGGCATCTTTGTACAGGCAATGTGGGGTAATCATGCTCTGAAACAATCTGAAGGGTGGAACTTTATGCCCCTATCTCCTGATGGTCAAAGATTGTCCCACAGGAAGCTTTCTCACACTGCCCAGTTGTGCTATCTATACTCTTTGATAGCCATGCAGAAAGCCATGTGCCCTGCCCTAGATTCTAGAAGTGATGGGAGGAAACTGTGGGTCTCTGACTGATCAGCCTTGTACAGTCAAACCACAAGGGCTTAACTAAGTCACTTGTGGTGGAAGCTGAAACAGAGCAAAATGCCAAGGGTCCCGGAGATGCTGAGGCCCAGAAAATCTGAGAAGACACATAAACTGAACCTGATATAGAGTAATTGTCACCGCAGCAAAAGCAGGGCCAGGTCTATGCTAATTAAATTTTTGTTGAATGAATGAATGCATGCATAAGTGGCATCACCATCTACTGACTGACTTAAGTTGAAAACTTGGAGTCATCCATGATCTTTCTTCTTCCTTAATTCCTATATATTGAAATGAGGACAAAATTGTTCTTGGCTCTACCTCCATAATCTATAATACCATATGCCTCATATCCAATGCCTCCTATCCAAGCTCACTGCCTTGATTCAGGTTTTTGTCATCTTTCATTGGAATTATTGCTATAGCCACTTAACTGGTCTTCCTGTATCCAGTCTTGCTCCCTCCAATTTGTTCTTCTCCCTGCTGTCAGGATTTTTTTAAGTAGCATATTTTCTAATTACAATTCTGATGTCACTATCTTAGTTTAATTGATATAATTTTTCTGTGTTTTTTTTTTTCAAGGTGAAATCAAGACTCTTTAGCATACTAAAAGATCCTTCATGAGCTGTCCCAGGCTAGCCTCATTAGCTTTACACCTCATCGCTCCCCACCTTACCCTACCCTACCCCAGCCAGACAACTCCTGGCAGTTTTCTCAGTACATCATGCTTCCTCATTCCTCAGTGGCTATGCTGTGTTCTTTGTTCTGCCTGGAATGCATTTGTGCCTGATGAACCTCTACTCACGTAGCAACATCCAACCATCCATCCACCCACCCATCCAGTATTCATTGTAATCGCTAGGGTTCTTAGTTGCAAGCAACAGAAGAAACTGGCATTGCTGCCTTAGGAGAAGGGAATTTGTTGAGAAGATATTGGGAAGCTGGCACAATTGCTGGGAAGGCTGAAGAAATAGGCTTGGACAATAAGCAAAACCAAGGAAGTCTGGGCAGCATTACAGCATGTTGAGGGAGGTGTATATCGCTGCCACCACCATTCAATACAGGATACCTCAGTTTACACTTCCAATTCCATGACAATGGATACTGGTACCACCTACCACTGGCACTCCCAGCACTGTTGCTCCTGGAAACCAGATGCCACTATAGTACCTGTTATTGCCACCAAACCTTCTTTGCATTACCAGAGCTTCCTCTTTGAAGCTGGGGCAGATGCATTAAGTTTACCAAGTTTGGCATATGTTTCTTGCTGTAGTTGCAAGCAGGGTTGGGATCATAAGGAGCTGATTTTATTTTTTTTTTCGCTTCTATATTGTAATTGGGAATCTGCTTCTCAACAGTAATCATTAGATTATCCCAAATAAAGTCAAGGGATTCAGATGCTGGGCCCCGAATGACAAATGTCCACTACGTTCTCAAATTTGCTCAACAAGCAAATTGTGCATTTACCTGTGCCCTGTGCCAGAGTCCCTCTGAGGCACTAGGGATACAAAAATGAATAAGGTGACCACTTCACACCCAATGGGCTATCTGTGGTCAAAAAAAAAAAAGGAAAGAAAGAAAGAAAGAAAGAAAGAAAGAAAGAAAGAAAGAAAGAAAGAAAGAAAGAAAGAAAGAAAGAAAGAAAGAAAGAAGAAAGAAAGAAAAAGAAAATGTTGGCAAGGACATAAAGAAATTGATGGGAGGAATATAAAATGGTGCATTCACTTTGGAAGACAGGCTGGAAGTTCTTCAGAAGATTAAACAGAGTAGCCATATAAATCAGTAATTCTACTCGGAGGTATATACCCAAGAGAAATGGCAACACATGTCCATTTAAAATCTTGTACACAGATATTCATAGAAGCATTGTTCATAATAGCCCAGAGTGGAAACAACTCAAATGCCCATCATCTGATGAACGGACAAACTGTGGCATATTCATACAATGGGATATTATTTGACCATGAAAAGGAATGAAGTTCTGAAACATGCCACCACGTGGGTGGATCTTGAAAACCTGAAAGAAGGCAGTCACAAAAGCCACATACTGTAAGATTCCACTTACATGGAACATCCGGAATAGGCAGATCTGTAAGGATAGAAAGTAGGTTAGTGGTAGCTAAGTCTGGGAGTGAAGGAGGGAGGGATAAAGAATGGCTGCTAATGGGTACAGGATTTCTTTCTGCAGTAATAAAAATGTTCTAAAATTATCTTGTGATGATTGTATAAATCTGAGACTATACTAAAAACCATTCAATTGTATACTTTAAATAGATGAATTGTGTGGTATATGGATTATGTCTCAATAAAGCTGTTTTTAAAAAATGAATAAGATAGAAAAGGCTCCCTTTCCTCAAGAAGCTGAGGTACTTGTGGGACAGCAGGCAATTAACAAGAAAACAATAGACTTCAATTAACGGTAAGCCTTTTCCTCATTCCTACCTCTTCCTTTATTCATTCCTCAAGAGAGAATATGTCCCCTCCTTCCTGTCACAGCAGTTATCATACTTTTTAATTGTCTTTGTCTGAAAAGTGAGATCCTTGAGGTAGGCCTGTGTCTTTGAACTTTGGATAACCAGGGCTAGGTGCAGAGCCTGGCATACAGCAAGCTTACAATACTTGTTCGTTGGATGGTGAATAAATAACAGAGCCAGGACTAGAACCCAGGTCTCCTAAAGCCCAGATCAACACTCCTTCCAACTACATCAACCATGTTGGTGCCTGAAGTGAAAGCTCCACAAATATAACAGCTAACCAGAGAGAAGTCTACACAAAAATGATCTTGTTTTCTAGAAGCTGTCAGTTTCCAGGTATGTGTTTATATTTTACACTATAAATGTGATTTTTCTGTTTCCTTCCTAATTATGCTGTGTCCTTTGAATAATCTTTCCACTCATCTCATTTACAGCTCCCTCCCTGGAGTTCATCAGGAAGCATCAGCTTTGCTGACATCTTTAGCATCTTGTCATTGTGACTTCTCGCCCATTAGCTGGTCAGCAATGAGTGGGACTTCCTGGCCTCTGCATGCAAGATTTCAAAGGTCCAGATTTTAGAGATTTGGTTTTTCACTTACCAAGAAGTACCATGTAGAACTATTACAAGTAAAGATTATTTAGAAAAGTATTTTTTCACAGTCTGTTGAGGTATAACTTTATAACAAATGTCCTCTACTTTTTTAAAGATTTTATTTTATTTATTTTTAGAGAGAGGGGAAGGGAGGGAGAAAGAGAAGAAGAGAAACATTGATGTGTAAGGTTGCCTCTCACACATCCCTACCTGGGGACCTGGCCTGCAACCCAGGCATGTGCCCTGACCAGGAATCAAACCTGCCACCTTTGGTTCTGCAGGCTGATATTGAATCCACAGAGCCACACCAGCCAGGGCCTCTACTACTTTTTAAAAACAGCTTTACTGAGTGCAATCACTAAGAAAAGCAGTATGGAGTTACCTCAAAAAAAAAATTAAAAATGGAACTGCCTTATGACCCAGCAAGTCCACTTCTGGGAATAAATTCAAAGAAATCCAAAATACTAATTCAAAAGACTATATGTACCCCTATGTTTATTGCAGCATTCTTTGCAATAGCCAAGATTTGGAAGCAGCCCAAGCGTTCATCAGTAGATGAGTGGATAAAAAAGCTGTGCTACATTTACACAATGGAATACTTCACAGCCATAAAAAAAGAAGGAACTCCTACCTTTTGAAACAACATGGATGGACCTGGAGTGTATAATGCTAAGTGAAGTAAGTCAGTCAGAGAAAGACAAATACTATATTATTTCACTTATATGTGTCATCTAATGAACAAATAAACTAATAAACAAAATAAACTCACAGATACAGAGAACAGATCAACAGCTGTCAGAGGGTGTGAGTGGGGAGCTGGCTGAAAAAGGTGAAGGGTTTAAGCAAAAAAAGAAAAGGAAAGAGAGAGAGAGAAAGAAAGGAAGAAAGGAAGAAAAAAAGAAAGAGTAGGCTTTCCAAAAGAAGAGACAACTATTGCTAAGATGATACTGCTAGAAGTTAGACAAAGAGTCAAGAAAGCCAAGGAAAACACACGTGCAAAGGCCCAGATGTTGGAGGAGCATGTCTGTATGGAAAAGAGGAAGGAGAAGAGGGGGGGAGGGGCATTAGGAGGTGCAGAAAGAGATGAACAAGTAAAGAGGAGCCACACCATTCAAGGCTTTAAAGGTCAAGCTAAGGAAAAGATCCACAGCTTGAAGGGGAAGTATTCAAAATTCAGCAGAATTAAACATTCACCAAATGCTGGACCCTCTAAAAAAAAACAAACACAAGATCTTGTTGAAAATGTACAATATGAAAAAGAATTCATAAATTGCTACTGTTCGATTTTCTTATTAGAAGCAAATATGTTTCTCTTTTAATCAAAATATTGAAATTTGGTATCAGCTTTTAATAAGAGTATTATTTTAAGTTATTTTATTAGCCTCTCCTATGAACAAGTGATTACTCTGATCTCTGAGGCTATAAAATGTTTTAAATGATTGGTTCCTCACTTTCAGGCACTAAGTGGTAAATCAACTGAAGAAAGAAAAACATATTTTTTACATATTATGCATATTTAATGAATTACTTATTCAAATAGGCATCACAAAAAATAATTCAAATAGTATCAGGACTAGTCTCTCTCATTAGCACAATTATAATTAATATAATTTTTTTAAGAGCCCTACACCAGACCTTCACTTAAGAATCTCTTAAATATTTTAGCTTCGGAAATATTTTATTCTCTGGTCCAATTCTAAATGCAACACTGGAAATATAATAAATAAGCGTTTCTAAACATTACAGGCAAAGTACTACTTTGTGGGCTTTGAAGAATATAAAGGAGTGGCAAATATGGCGCCTTGTCTCAATGAACTTCCAGTTCAACTGGGAATATGGGAGGTGGTGTGGAGGAGGTTGGGGAGAGGAAGAGAGCAAAACTTTATGACTAGTCCTGTCATTGTGCAGGGCTCTTAATGCTTACTTTATCTCAATCTTCAAATGACCCCCAAAAGAAGGAATTTTTCTTATAAACAACAGAAGTTCCATAGAGGTAAAATAGCATGCCTAAGATCAACTAGCCACAGTGGTCATTTCCAATTGCAGTAAAACTCAGAAAATCCACACCAAGTGCATACCTGTGCATTCTGCTGAGCAGGAAAGGGACTGCGTTCTCTCACAACAAACCTTCAGGGTCAGGTTTGCATACCTGCTCTTTAGCTCTGGAGAAGGCAATCAAAAGACCTAAGACCTGGAGTTTGGACACTGGCAACCACCAGGGAAATGAAGGTGTGTCTCTTTAAGGCCTTGGTTCTACTTTCTGGCTTCGGTCCCCAAGACCAGGCTGCATCCTCGGTTGCAGAGGACTCAAGGAGTGTCTGTGCATGGGCGTGGGGGAGGGCAACAGTTGCAGCTTGGAGCAATGTGCTTTAGTCTAGATACAGGAGTGTAGCCCAGAGGCTCCAGAAAGAGCCATGAGGCCAGGTGGCCAAAAGTGCTAGAGGTAGAACTGTCCCCGGTAGGAGTTATGGAAAACTGTGGACAGCCAAGGGCATTTCTACTGCAGTGTTTCAGTAGGACTTTGCCTGGAGAAGCACATCCCTAGAACGGAGAGTCATTTGTTTCAAAATACAGTCGGCCGTCGTCGGCAGCCGTCCGTCTCAAGAGACGATGGTGTAGCTTCTTAAGAGTCTATCCGCACCGCCGAGAATGGCTGTGCAGTCCGACTCGGGAGTGACATAGTATCTGTCTCCTCCCGTGTTGAATCGACATCTTGCGATAACGCTGAAGCTACAGAGCCTGGGCAGGGTAATATGGAGGGTCTGCTGTTGCCCATGCAGCAGACCCCCCCTCTCTTCGCAGCTGAAGGGTCCAAGGGAAAGACGGAGTCGATACAGCTTGGGTTCAGGTGCGCCGCAGGAGTTGCCGGTGTTGACTGCAACATCAAACCGCCTTAGGGACTCCGGCTCCGGATTTTCTGTCGGGGTTTACTCCCTTAGCCTTTCCTCTGAAGAGGTATGCCGCAAGGCAGCGGAGGTTTTTTGGAGTCAGAGTTTTCCTTCTCTGATGTGCCCTGACTGGAAGATCGAACCAGCGACACTTAGCTCGCAGGCCGACGCTCAATCCACTGAGTCAAACCAGCCAGGGTCGTTCCTTAAGGTAGGTGGTAATAAAATAAAGGTTGGGGAACACTGGTCTATTATAACTGAAGAGAAGGCAGGGTATATGAGTAGATGTCAGTTTAGATGTGGCGGTAAGAAACATGTGGAAGCTCTCTTCTGCGAACATCTTCGTTCTTAGTGAAATAAGAATCAAATGTGAGGAGGAGAAAAGGCATTTTTCAAGTTTCACAGGCGATGAGAAAGGTTGAAACTAATCTTTCAGAGGGTAGGAGAGGTGTACAATGGATGGAGACACAGGCAGGAATATATCCAAAAGAGTGACCATAATGGTCACCAATGCCCCGCCCACTCCTTAACAAGTACAAGCACTTGCAACTCTCCATCCAATTTTCTGTTGGCCTATCTTCTGGGCATCCCAGAAGTCCTTGGACGTCAATGCCCCCAGGAGTAAACGTCAGCCACTGCTGGAAGGGTTACCCTGTTTCGTTGCCTCAGAGAAGGGAAATAACTCTGAGGAGTGTTTTACATACCTGCTTAATAAATGCTCTTTGTTCACTTACTTCTCTTCCCTTTCTGACTTCCCTATACCTCTACCAACATTTCCTGGGATCACCTCCCAAGTAAACTACCTGCTCTCAAATCCTGGTCTTGGATCAGCTTCTGAGCAGACCAAACTAGGACAATAATGAACCATAGTTTTAAACCCAGATAAGGAAAGAATTAAGGACACAATGGTGGGGTAGGGGAAAGAAAGTGTCGATAAGACAATGGAAGGTGGCAGAATCAATGGACTGGAGGACTCAATGAAGTCCAGAATGCTGGAGTCAGGGTACCAGAAGTAGTGATTGGAAAGTAAGACACTTAAAATTGGGATTATGCAGCTATTGAAGATAAAGTTTAGGGAATAACCATGGGAGTGTGTAAGTGACTTGCTGGGGTGAAAGTCAAGATCACTGCAGGTAAGGGATCAAGGAACTGAGGGGCCAAGGCCAAGAGCAAAATCACCTATAGAAGAGTGATTATTTTTTATTTGCCCTCTACTTCTCCTGCAGGGTTATTCTGAAGATTTAATGATCTACTCCATACAAAGATTCTAGTGCGGAGTTTTCTTGGTACATAGTAAGTGCTAAATAAATATTAGTAGAGGTTCATAGTAGGCATAGGATCCAAACTACACCAGACATTTCTCCCCCAAGGTTTGCTATAACTTGATCCATTGAAGAAGTACTTTTTCCTTCTTGGTTGTGAGGGTGAAACTGCCTGTGGCTACCTATACTTCCCCACAGAGAGAAAGGAATAAGGGCAACAAAAGACAGAAGAGAAATAAGACAGAGAGAGGACCCTGCCAGTGTTTGATTCCCAAGAGTCACTTGTCTCTACAGCCACAGCTACCCTGCCTTCTCTAGAGTTATTTATTTTGGTTTTATGAGACAGTAAAAATGTTGTAAAACTTTAATTTTGTTTTGCTGAAGCTAGTTGGAGTTGACTTTCTGTCTTTTGCAACAACAATAAAAACAATAAAATAAATAATAAGGGAAGTCGCCTCTTGCCTCATGCTGCTCAAAGTGATCTAATACAACATTCATACATGGAGATCTTTTAGAACCACAGAGAGGAGGAAGTATTGTGAGCTTTAACTAACATCTGATTAAGGCTCATACCTGGTGGGCTCTCCCTGGAGTACTGCTACACTTTTTTCCCCCACAGGAATGCATCTACATTTTTCTCCTAAACTCTAAGGCCCCCAATGAGACTTGCACCGAGGTGAGCAACAGGCAGTGACAGCTTGTCCAGGGCTAACCCCCTGAACCCGTCTCCAACGCCCCCTTTTATCTGACTTTTCAGTGAGCTGACAGCAGCCTTGCCATATAACATTCCTGTAACATTCCTAGAGAGCCAAAGCAGAGCCCTGCCTAGATGCTCTCCTGTTGCTTCTGAGAGCCTAAGCCCTTCCTTTGTTTCACTGTCCCCAGCTTTAACAAATATACTCTCAAAAAAATAACTCATACCTGAGAATTTACCATATGCGAGCTGAGAGGGCATTAAGGCTCAGGTTTCACTGGAAAACTAATGCTGTAACAGAGTTGTTGAAGACATTGTTTACCTCACTTCTCAGTGCCCCCTATGATGCACACAGAGCCAATTTATCTTAGAACTTTTGGCTAGAAAAAACTTCACTTCTCTCAAAGAACTGGCAAGGGTTTTCTTTGTAGAAAGAGAGAACTAAGTAGTCTATCATGCTTATTCACTTTGGCAATCCTGTAAACTCAGAGCCAAAGATATAGACCAAAACATGGGACCTTATAATCTGCAGATGTGAATATGTGAATTTTATATTTTCCTTCTAGTATTTTATTCTAATTTATATTTTTTCTTAAAACTTTGTATTTGACTGTTATATAAAAATTCCTCAAATCATTTATGAAATAGAGTATAAATAAATAAGTACATATACTAGTATTCGATCTGAGGAATATCCCTTCATCTCTTTACTGTGAAATGATGGGATTAAATTATTTTTCCCAGTGGAGATGGCAAATTCTAAAGCATCCCCTCTACTCCACAGTACAGCACTAATAGGTGACTATAAAAAATAAAACTGAAATAAACCTACCAGGTTCAAAAACAAGATAAAAATCTCCATGACCCAGAAACAACATAGAAACATCAAGAAGTAAATAGAGCTGATACCATGGCTTGCTGGGCTTCTGGTCTAGAGACAGCAGTGATGGCGAGGTGTTCAGCTTCTCCAGAATAATTGGGATCAAATGTGCTCCATGCAAGAGAGTATCAAAGCCAAGATCACTTTCCTGATCATGAAGGGAAACTGGAAAAACAAAAACAAAAAACTGTTCTTGACTAGTGTGTGTGTTTACAGCTTTTATAAAGGCAGGAGGGGAATCTAGGAAGGTAGGAGACAGAAACACAGTCTCACTACCAGAAACTGAAATAAGCTGCCCAGTGGCCTGATGATCAGATCTGAAACATCCTCAGTCTCATTATAGGGTCAGAACCCCAATCACATATTTAAGACCTGGTTATATATAAGACCCACATAGCTAAGACCTAGACTCAGCTACTGGTGTGAGAGTGGTGGAAACTATTAAGAAACAATCACAAATCTACTAAATAGGGAAGAGAGAAACAACTTTCTTTCTCAAAGTGAGTTACAAATTAAAGTTATGCATGGCATGTGAAGAAATCTAAGGCTGAAAAAGGCCAGAATCAAAAACAGTAATTAAAATACAAACTTACCTGAAACTATACAAAATAATTTTGAGTGTCAACTGTAATGAAAATAAAACTTTAAAAATTGTCTCTAAAAAATAAACTAAAATATAAATTTGCTCCATTAGAGATAAGTTTTAGAGGTTACTCTGAAAGAGACCTAAATATAAGTATGTTACATGCTAAAATCACACTCATAGAGTGAAAGGCAAATAAAAAAGCAAAAAGGCAGAAATAAAAATAGCTAGATATGACAAAATTAATTAGATATTTTGAAATAAAAATGTAGATGTTGAAGTTAAAAACCTTTTTAAAAATAGTTTATTTATT
The DNA here is from genome assembly GCF_987537825.1 of Furipterus horrens. NCBI lineage: Eukaryota > Metazoa > Chordata > Mammalia > Chiroptera > Furipteridae > Furipterus > Furipterus horrens. Next base: position 18,408,177 of record NW_028327178.1, on the reverse strand, counting down.
TATTTGTTTAGAGAGAGGGGAAGGGAGGGAGAAAGAGAGGATGAGAGAGGCTTAGAAACATTGATGTAAGAGAGAGACATCAGTGAACTTTTGCTTTGTAGGATGATGCCCAACCAACTTAGCCACACCTGTCAGGGCTGAAGTTAAAAACTTAATAGGTCACTGGACACTTTTAAAGAGCAAAGGAGTGAATTAGATGATAATATCCCGATTCACTCAGAATGCAGCACAAAACACATTAAAAGTTTTAATGACTCATTTAAAAACATGGACAATAAGTTGAGAAACTGTATAAGACATCTAATAAGAGTTCCAGAAGAAAAGAATAGAGAGAATGAAGGAGAAACAACAATTAAAGAGGTGGCAACTGAAAACTTACCAGAATTAAGGGATAACACATGGCCTTGGCTTAAAAGTACCAAGTACTAGGTAACAAAATAAAACCCACATTTAGATATTTTACACTTGCAAAATATCAAAATTAAAAATCTTCAAGAATTGTTAGAGAAAAAGATACCACTTAAAAATAAATGACAATTAGAGTAATAACCGGCTTCTCATTGGCAACAATACAGGCTAAAAGATAATGGATTAATATCCTCAAAATGCAAAAAGTATAGAATTTAATATGCAGTTAAATTGTTATTCAAGAGAATGGCAAAATCTAGACACCTATACATAACCTAAGAGAGTTTACCACACAAATCCTCACTAAATGTTTAACTGTTTAATTTAAGGAAGTAAAAAATGCGGACAACAATGCTCCATACTCAGACTAACCATTAATGAGTGAATTGGTGTATTCTTTTAACAAATAGCATTTGCCCTGGTTCTGGGAACATATGAAGCTTCTGTCCTTGCTCTATAGGGAGGCTTTTGTTTGTTTGTTTGTTTATATTTTCTTTTTTTAATTTTATTAAATTTATTGGGGTGACATTGGTTAATGGGGTCATTTAGGTTTCAAGTGCACATTTTTCTATAATACATGATCTGTGTGTTGTACTGTATGCCTACCACCCAAAGTCATATAATCTTCCATAGAATTTAAATTTAGCAAAGAAGAGTAGAAGCAAGAAATTTTTTCAAAGGAGAGAGAAAATGTGCAATAGGCTCAGAAAACTGCTATAGTGGTATAGTGGACAATTAAAATTTTGTCTGCTCTCAGGCAAATATCCCTTTCTTTAGGGAACCATACCTCCATTGTCCAAAACTGTTCCTCTTCCACTTATAAGGATCCCACTGGAGCTGCCATGTTCTTAGATGATCTCAATCCTATAGCCATAGTTAATTGACTCAGGGGTGGGCATCTGACCCAACCTGTGCTGATCAGAACCCTCCGCAGGGCCACTATAAGCCCATATGGCATCTTTGTGGAAATTAGAAAAGGTGCCCCTTCCTTGATTTTATGCCGGTCTGCGCAGATATTGTCGAGATCTACAATATTTATAGTTTGAATGATAGTCTTCCAACAGCAGGATTTTTGAAACTCACACTAAAAACAATGAGACAGGAGGTATCTCGCCAGTAGCAGAGATAACAGCTTTTAGGATTTGGGGGCAGACATCCACTCGGACTCATGGAGAACTAGTCTGCAGTGAGACAGAGTGAATCAACACATGGAAAGAAGCCAAAATGCAGACCAGAGGGAGATGGTCTGGTCATACTTGGGGCCATGATTCCAGTCATTCCTGGAGGCCCTACTGCATCCCTGGCTCTCCCATTGTTTGAATGTTCAACTCTTTCTTTTTCCCCCGCAAACCAAAACATTCCTTTTTTTTTGCTTATGGAAGATCAAATAAGATTTTTTTTTTTTTTTGTCACTTGCAACTAATGCAGCTGTGAATTTAATTTCACTAATTTCCACATCCCTCAATTTTAAAAGCAAATGGGGGGAGAACACATTAGCTTTAATCTCCACTTGATCAAGTCTGATTTTTACACAAAGGGAAATGGCTCTGTTTCTATCTATTCCAACCTAGTAACTAGTTTCTCATTCTATGTCCATGCCTAAAAGGAAAATTACATGTTGGCTGCCTGCTCTAATTGTTTGTAATCACTGAAATTTGCAGTCCCATCCTGTGGTGTGTTCTGAGACCTCTCCTTATGGGGCATTCTTTCAGTGTGTTTTGTTGGCAATAGCTGTAGCAATTAGAAAATTGGAAATGTGTAAAATCCAGAGGGCTATCAATTTTAGCATTTCTTTCCTTTAATCAATGTTGTTGTTATAAGTGTGTAGGGCCCTAGAAAGAATTAAGTGGAGCCATGGGTTTTACTACTGACATACAGAGCTTATTCTGTTCCAAGAATCACTTGCTATTTCCATTTGTGAATCTGAATCTAGGAGGTTTAGGATCCAATGAGTCTCCTTTTGGAGGAAGAGAGAAGTACCACTGAGTTTGTTTAGACACCAGTATCTTTAAAGGCCATCTTCCTCCCAAGAGCACATGACTTTCTTATGCTTCTCTTTGTCACATTTTAATTTATAGTTACAGTCAAATATGTAGAGCAGGAAGTTTGAAACTTATTTGTGTGCATGCATATACACACCTGATCAAATGCAGCTATTAAGTCATAAGACTGATGTTAAAACAACAGAATAGAGGTCCATTCTTTTCCCCATCTTCAGCATGCTTCAAAATGTGTTTTCTCTTTGGAAACAGGAAGTCATTTGGAATTAGATTCTCTGGCAAATAAGGTGGGTAATTGGGCTGCAGTATGCAATTTTGGGTCCGAAAAGAAGTATTATTAAGTTACAAGACTGGTTTTCTACGTGGCTCAAAAGCTGCTTCCAAAAACAATTTCAAAAGGAAATCAGCAAAGAATTTTCCAGCAATGAAAGCATCCTGAAAATAATTATGTAGTCTTCAAAAGGGATTACTCAGGAGGAAACCACTCATTGGGATTTAAGAGGTTGTATATGCTTGTCATTCAAAAGAAGTTAGTGATGAAAAGCATAAACTAATACATCCACACCAAATACAGCAATATAAATATTTCTGATTCTATAATATTCATTAAATGATTCTGGAAAAATCAGCAACTTAGAAGTAGTCAAGTTTGAGCTTCACCTTACGCTATATTCTAAAGTAAATTCCCAACATATTAAAGGGAAAAGAATGAAATCATAAAAACCTTAGTGATTATAAACGTGGAAAAAATATAAGTGGCTATTTGAAATGATCTTGGGACAGATTTTCGAAGCATAATGCTGTGAAAAATAGAAATTCAAGAATGATATATCTGTTTAAATAAAACATATTACAGGAAAATGATACATTAAATAAAACAAAGAGTAAATAGCCATACTACATACAGAATTATTCCAAAGCAATAAAAATATTTTATATTTATATAAAAATGAGGAATGTTTTTCAAAATGTTCAATCTTACTAGTTGCCAGAAAAATTGCACAATAAAAATTATGTAACTGGAGTAGTATTTCTAAGTATATTAATGTGTTTTCTTCTTGCTTAATGGTTTTATGCATTTGACTTTAACCAGAGTATGAAATCCATCTGCGTTGGGGAATGAAAGGTGTGTGTGGGGGGAGGTACAGAGGACAGGAGGGGCAGATCTTATGATTTTTACTTACAGTTTGTACTGTAAGAAAAAGGAAGAATTAATAATTTGCTTTGTAATTTTTTATTTTTTATTGTTGACACTGTTACAGATGTCCCCCATTTCTCTACCCTTGCCCCTTTCCACTCAGCCCTCCCTCCAATAATTTGCTTTTGATATCTAAAATAGGGTTTAACAGCATGGAAAAAGTCTTGAGAGACAACTTTGTTGGGACAAACAGGATTTCTAAATTCCTGTAGCTCTTGTTTAACCAGATTAGGGACTAATCCATGAGCATGAAGCTTCTTTCCCTGTGGAAGGAACTTCCTCTTCTGCCTATCATGACTAAATGCCAAGGTTGACTGATTTAGGGACAAGAAGGATATAATACAGAGACAGTGGGAAGTTCAAAGGCAGACCTTTCCTGCTCAGGGGGCAGAACACAGGAGAAAGACTGACTTTTTCCTTCTCCATTGGGCCAGGCATGCAATTAAACATTCAAATAAGTTTGGGGAAGCCCAAGGACAATGGGGCTAGCAGTTCACTTCCAGGGATGTAATGTAGGAAAAACCCTACCTGTGGTTACTTCGAGGGCAGAGAGAGGATGAGGCAGGTTGGGCAACAGTTAGACAAATGGTGTGCTCCTCATTCTCCACGGCCTGCTTGCAGCAAGCAAAGGATCCCCATGAAGCCAGATGCCCCGGCAGGAAATGCAATAGTGCCCAGAGGGTCAGGGGACCAGCAGAGGCACATGTGGCTGCATGGCTGGGCTCAAAGACCTTAGCAATGATGCACATAATCCAAAGAGGCGCCCTTCAGTAGGAGTACCAGGTTCAGGGAGTAGATCGTTTCAATCCCCAAGAAGCTGACACCTTATGGGGAACTGCTCTCTGAGGTGTCTTAATTTGTAAATTGAAAGTACGTGTTTAACCAGAGGATGTGGGGATACGTACTATTCATTGCCAAGTCTTACCAGGGGCGAGGTGCTCATGAGAAGTATCAGAACATTAAAAAAACTGTATAGCACAATGAAGCTCTGATTTCTTAACACAGCTAAGTATAACTTGAATAATTTGCAACCCAGCTAACATGATATCTTTTTTTCTATCCCTGTATTTCATGAGTTTTGTATTTTGTATTATGTATTTCTGTATTTTCAAATCTTTTCTATAAAAAGCATGGTTACTTTTGAAATAAAAGTATATTTCTATAAAAGTATGGTTAACTTTAAAATAAAAATACGATAGTTTTAAAATATGTATATATTTAATTTTTTAGAGAGAGAGGAAGGGAGGGAGAAAGAAAAGGAGAGAAACATCCTTCAGTTTCCTCTCATATACACCCCAATGGCAGATTGAACCTGAAACCTAGGCATGTGCCCTGACTGAGAATTGAACCTGTGACCCTCTGCTTTGCAGGACAATGATAAATTAACTGAGCCATAGCAGCCAGGGCACAATAAATATTTTTAAAGATATATTTACCTATTAAACAAGATCAGGAAAGAATCAGGGTGGTGTTTTAGTTAAAATTAGTCATGTCTGTAAAGTTAAGTATACAATAAAAATTCAAAGGAAAACAAAATCAGTCCCCTTAATTTAGTACCCCTTACCCATATGTGTATCTCTCTCTCTCTCTTTTTTTTTTTTAAAGATGAAAACGAGCCATCTCCTGCACTGATTTTCAATCATCTGTATTGTGGAAGTCCCACACAGCCTTGCCTAATTAAGCATATGCTTACTGGGATTAGCGCTGGGGAAGAGATTTACCACCTAACGAGGCCTGCTCGGCTCCCAGCACCATCTGCGCAGTGAGCTGTGCCTAGAGCATCGAGGGACAGAGATTTGGTGATTCATTGGAACCTAGTAAAGTGTCTGCTGAGACTCCAGCAGAAAACAGGATATGGTAATTCTCTTGAGGCTTAGCCCAACTAGCCTGTGGTTTCCTTGATAGGCTTTCTGATTTCCCAAGACCTTCAGTTTTTATTGCTCTGCAGTGGGTTTTTCACACACACTCTGATTCAGACAGACTGAATTAGATAATGAATTTGTGAGCTTGTTACTCCTCCAGGAGCCCAAGAGGAACAGAATGTCTTGCCCAAGGTCACACCACTAGCTGGTGGCAAAATGAAAACCCCGCCCAGGTGCCCGGACTGCCCATCCAGGAGTATAAGAATTAGAGGAGTGTTCACAACCCAAGGTAATACCATTTGTTTACCTATTAACGTGTCATGGGACTCTTTTTCATTTTTATGATCCATTTGAGTGTGGCTCAAGTTCAAACTAATCTAGTTCCACATGGAATTCACTACCAATTATTTCTAAACTTGGGCATGGTTGAAATTCATCTAAATACGGGCATTTGCCTCTCTGAGACCCCTAAAGGCTGCCCTTTTCAGACGCTCCCTGCACTAGCCACTAACGGGTTTCTCAGTAACATCGCTAAGGGTTATTACTATTATTATCATTATTCTTTTGATAGGTAACACAAACGCATTGCACAGAAGTAAAAAAATAAAAATAAAAATAAATAAACCCAGTGGAAAGTAATTCTCTTTCACATACTCAGATTTTAGGGTATTTCTCCAGAGTTATATATGAATATACAAGTATATGTATTTTTATGCATATATTATTTTAAAAATAGATGAAGCTTTGCTATTTACATTGTTGACCCTTGCTTTGTTTTTACTTAATATTTCTTGACTATGTTCCATATTAGCATATCCAAAACAAGGCAACTATGTATGTATATTTTCAATGCCAAGTATACCTAGTGCTTTAAGATCTACTTCCAAAGTCATGATGTTCTGTGTACATTCGTACTCAACCAAAACTTTTCTATTCATTTCATGATTGAGGCTGGGAGGATTTTAACAACCAATGACCAGGATACACATAAACATACACACATACATAAACATGGGATAGTCCCCACATACGAGTCTGGTAAATAGCCATAGTATCTGGCCACAGAATCCAGCACACCAGCATTGGAAGGGACCTCAAAAGTTTAAGGTCTACCTTTTACCCAGTAACAGAATCCCTTCCACATTCTTCCTGACTGTATCACTTGACACTTGACTTCTGCTTGGAAGCTCCACAAGCATCCAATTTCCTCCCAAATAAGCGTTCTACTGGTAGGGTAGGTACAGTCTTCTCATACCTAGCTTAATTTCCCAGCGGTCCTCTCAGAACTCTGAAAGGTACCTTAAGTCTTATCTTTATACTGCCCTTCTCCAAGGCCTTCCGCTGCTCAGGAGCACCCAAGTCCCCATGCCCCCACCATTCTAGGCGAGCACCTTGCTGTCATATTGTCTGAAAGAGGTGCATCCAGACCAGGGGTTTGCCGCACAGCAGCAGGGCGGGAGGGTGGTGGTAGCTGGCTAGCTCAGGGCCATCTGCACAGAGTTGTGCCTAGGGATAAAGGATATTGCTTGCTCACCTTTTCTAAATATTTCCCTACTTACTTTGAAGACACCTAGAAAAAGTGTTATCCCCTAGGTTTAGTGGCCATATTTTCTGAGCCAAAAAAGCACATGTATCAGCCACCAGGCAAATGTTTGCCTGCTCTGCAGGGAAGACCATCCTATGCCTACTATGCAGAAAGGAGCAGGCACAAGCATCGGTGGGAACCTTGGCCCACCTGTGGCTACCATTAGGAGTTGTGCTGGTTTTCTGATCTGAAGTTATGATGTCAACCTGGACAGAACTGAAGTGATGATTATCCATGTTTGTCTTTTGTTTATAGACTAAATAACTATCACTCCTGAAAGTGAAAATGCTACTAATCAATATTTGACAGATGAGAATACCCATCTACAGAAGTCTTACCACCTGGTTAGAGGTGGGTTCTAAATTAGCTGCTGAGAAGCCAGGAACACACTTACGTCACACCTTCCCAGGTGACCGTGGATATCCTTATGCTTAGATTTCAGCATGAAGAAAGCTGTGGTTTGAGCAGCCCTAAGGGGCTCTGTATAACTGAAGAAAGACTTGGGGAGCAGAGCTGAGGGATGTGTGCACTGACCAAAGGCAGGGGACTCATCTGCACCCCTGCTCCTGGAAACGCACACTAACCTAAGCATTCTGGTCTGGGCGCATCAAGCAATCTTCTGACTGCATTTGGTTTCCCAGTTACCTGGATACCAGGTAAAGGAGGCCAAGAATTACCACCTAACTCTCAGTGTGCTGATCCAAGGAAAGGTGTATTTCCCACTAAGTTAGTCAATAGGCACATGGCTTTCTAGATTCAACTTTATTAATCATAAGAGTGAGAGACTGTTCCTGAGCATTTGGCCAACCTTGCACAATGGAAACAAACAGTTGCTGTGACACTGCCAAGACAGGACTGGCTGGTGAGATGCTGTCTGGGTGCTGTCTATTACTTTCTTTAAATGCAGCACTCGATTACTCTCTGGGACCCATTCCTAAGCTCCTAGATAACTCCTTGGCACCTGACCCTCATTCTTCCTTTTCACCCAGCCATTATCCCAGTCACTTTTAACATTCATGTCAACAGCCTGACATATGTGTTGACTTCTGCCTCCTCAACTCCCTGGACTTCCTCTCTACTGCGTGCAAGCTGTCCCACCAGCCTCCCATCGCACGCACAGCTCTGCCCTGCCATGCTTGTCCTTACAGTGCCCTTTCTGTAACTGTCTCTGGTCCATTCTACAACTGTCAGCAAATGGCCCTCTTTGGTGCAAACTCTGTTACCTTGGCCACTAACATGCTATACTTTTCTGCTTCTCCTTCTAGCTATCCGCCCACTTCTTTCCTCTCCCTGGATTTCTAACCCATTTAGCTTCATATAATAGTAACCCTACTACAGTGGCTTAACAAAATAAACATTGTTTTTTATTATATCACAAGAAGTTCAGAGGTAAACAGTCCAGACCAGGTGCAGCAGCTCCCAAAAGAACCTATTGGGGACTATGAATATTTTCATAATCCCTTTAACTGTCACTTTCTATTTCCACTCTAGCCCCAGGCCTAAGTAGCCACAAATCTACTTTCTATCTCTACAGAAATGCTTGTTTTTCTCATTTCATATAAATGGAATCATAAAATATATGGTCCCTTGTGACTGACTTCTTTCACTTAGCATACTGTTTTCATAGTTCATCCATGTTGTAGAGTGTATCAATAGTTCATTTTTTGTTGCTGTATAATATTCCATTGTGTAGATGTACCATATTTTGTTTGTCTATATAGTTAATGAACATTTATGTTGTTTCCACTTTTGGCTCTTATGAATAATGCTGCTATGTACATTCAAGTTTTTGTGTGGATGTATGTTTGTATTTCTCTTGGATCCTCCATTAATTTTCCCTAAAATGAAGGATAGCAAACTTTCCCAGCAAAGGACCAGATAATAAATATTCTAGGCTTTGTGAGACAGACAATCTCTATAGAAGCCACTCAACTCTGCCACTGCAGTGACAAAAGCAGTCATAGATGATATGCAAACAAACAAATAAGCATGGCTCTGTTCCAATAAAAATTCATTCATGGACACTGAAAATTTTTTTAAAGTATATTTTATTGATCATATCATTACAATAGTTTAAATTTTTTTCCCCTTTGCTCCCCTCTTCCCAGCACTGCTCCCCCCCAGCAGCCCCCACTCCAGTCCATGCCCATGGGTCATGCATACAAGCTCTCTGATTTCTCCCTTTCCTGAATTATTATTATTTTAATTAATTAATTAATTAATTATTTTATAATAATAAAAAATGACAATGCCCCCCTCTCAGACTTAAGACCCTTTATAATCTTATAGAGGACAATGGGCGATGGTCTCATGCTCCTCTAGCTGCTTCAAGCTGGGCATGGTCATCATCCTACCTACCCTTGGGTCCAGAATTCCCTAATAAGAGTCGGGGTATGGAGGGGAGGGTGACCTTCCCACATGGGGAAGGATCTTGCAGACTCCAGGTCGGTTGGCTGTCCCCGGACAACAGTGTGCTTGGTTTAACAGGTTGGTATCCTTGTTGTATTCTGGGGGCAACATATTTGGCAACAGGGTTAAAAGGCATCATTCAATCCATAACCACTAGATGACAAAAGGCTGGGATTAATTTTCCAATGTCCCCTTTAGGGAAAAAAAGAAGGGCTTCTTTGGAGGAAGGTGTGCCAGGCACATCATACCTGTCCAAAACCCTCTTGCCCACTATACTTAGCTTGGGCTGAGAAAAATATTTTAGGTTTCCCCCCTCTCAGACCTCTGGGTCCTTTCTGTCCAAGCCATTAGGATAGAAAAGAGAAATCCATTTTAAGGTGAAGCCCACAGACCACCCCATTCTTCACCAACCCAACCACTTAGTTCAGCCAAACTGTTGAGTCTCAGGAGGGAGCAATGCAGACAGAATTAAGTGAGGCCTATATGTACAGACAATCACTCAGGTAATGAGATCATAGGGTTATGCCCTTTAAAAACAGAAAACACATGTTAATTTATGCAATATAACCCACAAACCAGTCTCTAAATCTGTAAGACTGTCTTATTGGAAAGACATCCAGGTGCAAGGCATTTGACATTCTTCTTGTCTGTAGATTAAGCATCTTTGATGATGCCATAGACCTAGTTTAACTTAAATATGAAAAGAAACTTCAAATGAAAAGAAACTTTAAAGATGGTTAGCTGCACTACTTTATAGTCTACCACTGAGCATTGCTATTTTCTTTTGATCACAATTTTTCTCCTTAAGATTACCCTGCTTGTCATTAAAGGGACTGCATTAGGTCCATTTTTAATTTATCCTGTTCGTTTGTATAAACACAACAAGAGCAGCAAATGATCACTTATGATCTTTCAGTCTGCTTTGCTGGAACTTACACAAGGAACATTTAGGTTGACCTTTATTCTGCCCTTCAGGGCACAGAAGCTGAGCCACATACTTGCCATTCAGTCTTTCCTGTAAAAACATGTCTTTTCCAAGTCCTTCGGGTTTTCCATTGTGCCTTAAGGTCACTTCTAGCCATCTTTCAGGAAAGCAATCATCATTTCTTTCCTGGAAAGATTGCCATGGACTGCACGTCCAACCTAGGTACCAGACCTTTTTTCTCATGGGCTTTTATTACCTTCTATAGTCAATCTTAGTTCCTCAGGGCTTTCTGGTAACAACCAGAGCCCAAGCATGTCTCCTTTAGGCATGACATTCCAGTCAAAGTCTTGGTCAACAAGACCTCTATTAACAACTGGTCATATTAGTTTTATGCAAAGAACCTTATGTCATTACTTACTTCTTCAGAATGGCAAATCCTGGAGGGATCAGGTAGGGAGAAAAATATACAGTGTGAAAGAAAATCCTTGTCCTTCTAATAGTCACTAAATCTGCATTTCCATTCTTTATATTTTCTTTTTTTCCCCCACTAAAAATTATTTTGTTTGTTTGTTTGTTTTTCTACTACATTTGTCCCACTTTTTTCCCTATTGCTTCCCCACACCCTGCCCACCCCATCTCCCACAGTCAGTTCCCACCCAGTTGTGCATGTCCATGGGTCATTTATACATGTTTTTTGATTAGACCCTTCCCCTTCTTTCCCTCTTCTCTCCCTCCTTCCTCCCCCCTTGTCACTGTTAGCCTACTCCTTGTTTACATACCTCTGGTTCTATTTTGCTCATTTGTTTGTGTTGTTCATTAGTCTCCTGTAATAGGTGACAGCATAAGGTATTTTCCTTTCATTGCCTGGCTTATTTCACTAAGCATAGTTCTCTCTAGTTCCATCCATGTTGCTGCAAATGGTAGAGGTTCCTTCTTTCTTTCTGCTACATAGTACTCCATTGTGTAAATGTACCACAGTTTTTTGATCCACTCATCTACAGATGGGCATTTAGGTTGTTTCCAGCACTTGGCTATTGTAAATAGTGCTGCTATGAACATAGGGGTGCATAGGTTCTTTTGAATTGGTGTTTCAGGATTCTTTGGATATAATTCTATCAATAGAATTGTTGGTTCAAAAGGCATTTCCATTTTTAGTTTTTTGAGGAAATTCCATACTGTTTTTCAATCTTAAAAATATTAGTTGACCATATAGACCAGGGTTTATTTCTGGGCTCTCTATTCTGTTCCATTGGTCTATATGTCTGTTATTACACTAGTACCAGACTGTTTTGATTACTGTGGCCTTGTAGTATAGTTTGATATCAGGTATTGTGATTCCTCCTACTGTGTTCGTCTTCCTCAAGATTGCTGTGGCTATTCAGGCTCTTTTTTGGTTACATATAAATTTTTGAAGTATTTGTTCTAGGTCTGTGAAATATGTCATTGGTATTTTAATAGGGATTGCATTGAATCTATAAATTGCTTTGGGTAGTATGGACATTTTAATGATGTTGATTCTTCCCATCCATTAACATGGTATATGCTTCCATTTATTTGTATCTTCCTTAATTTCTTTCTTCAGTGTTATGTAGTTTTCTGAGTACAGGTCTTTTACCTCCTTGGTTAAGTTTATTCCTAGGTACTTTATGTTTCTTGTTGCTATGGTAAATGGGATTTTTCTTTTAGTTTCCATCTCTGATATTTTATTGTTGGTATACAGAAATGCCTTCAATTTCTGAATATTGACTTTGTATCCTGCTATTTTCTATGTTCATCAGTGATATTGGCCGGTAGTTTTCTTTCTTTTGGACACTGAAATTTAATTTAATATAATTTTCACATCATGAAATATTATTCTTTAAAAATCTTTTCCACAACCATTTAAAAGTGTAAGAATCATTTTTAACTCTCAAGCCATACAAAAAAGTGGCAAGCCAGATTTGGATTCCTTGTTATAAAACACCATCATGTTTATGTCTCTTAAAGCATTTATGATAAACCTTGTATCTGTTTACTTATTTGCTCTGCCATTCCTCCCACAAAAATTCAAGCTTCATCAAATGGCAGACAATCAATATCTTGTTGAATAAATAAAAGTATTCTATCTGTTTCATTGATCTCAATAAAACAGGTGTTTGAGTTGTTGTTAATTTTGTGAAGCTATAAAGGATGCTGCCAGGAATGACTCTGCCAATAAGTATAAATATTTTAAGTTTTAATAGATTTGACAAATTCTCTTAAAAAGTTATATTAAGAAACATATAAATGTGCCCATTCCCATACCCTAGCCAACATTGGGTATTGCCTAGTGAACAAACAAGTAAATTTCATTTTTGTTCCATTTTTATTTGTGAAAGTATTAGTGATGTTGCATAACTTTTCTTAATTATTGGTCCTTAATATGTAAGAACTCTTACTGATTTTTACATAAGGGAAATTAGCCCCTTATCTGTTTGATGTGTTGTAAATACGTTTTTGCAGTGATCTTGGGTATTAATATTTTTTATTTTTGACTTTATTAGAATGTCCTTTGTTATTTGCATACGAAATGGTCAAGTTTTTTAAGTGGTCAAATTTATCAAACATTCTATTTATTGCTTGTGCTTTTCACATCATTCTTAGAAAATGCAAGATTAATTGCAAGATTATAAAAATAATTCATTCCTATTTTCCTCTAGTAAGCTTCTTTTTCCTTTCTCTCTGTTTAACATTTTAATCTTTGAATAAATACTACAATAGGTGAGGCAAAAAAACAGCTCTCTTTTCTTCTAAACAATAAAGTGGATATCTGTATGTCATATTTTTCCAGCTGATTTAACATTTCACTTTTAGAAGTTACTTTATTTCCAAAAATATTTGGTATATGTAGGGGTGGTAGTAAAGATATTTAAAAGCATATATAATACAGACTCTCCAATCACTCGGAACAGGGCATCAATACACCAGGACATGAGACTGGTGCAGGTTTGCAGGGCAGCATGGGCCACAAAGGTGCATTTCTGGGGTTGGTTCTGGCTCCCTGATCTACCTCCATCTGTCACTGTCCTCTCCTTCCACCTCTGAGGCCAGACTGCCTGGAGCTGAGGTCCCTGAGGGCCTCGTTAAATGTCAAAGGCCAATAATGAAAACGCATGCCCCCAATCCATTAGATTTGATAATAAGTGGCTGGGTATTTGTCACTTTTTAAAAAACATTTTATTTATTTTTAAAGAGAGGGGAAGGAAGGGAGTAAAAGAGGGAGACAAACATCGATCAGTTGCCTCTTGCACGTCCCTAACTGGGAATCTGGCCTGCAACCCAATCATGTGACCTGACCGGGAATCGAACCAGCAACCTTTCAGTTTGTAGGACAAGGCACAACACACTGGGCCACACCAGTCAGGGTTTTGTCAAGGATTTTATTACTTGCAGCTTGAAGCATCTCATGGAACTCATGGGTTGTGTGTGTGCACAGGTGAGTGTGTGCACCTGCCACACTTATCAGCTTTGGCATCATTGTAATGCTGAAGTTGTGGGGTAAAGGGAGAACAGAAAGTTCCCTTATTTTGCAATGGAATATTTGAAGAGCATCAACATTGACCTGTCCCTTGAAAAATTCACCTGCAAAACTCTCCAACCTGGCACTTTGACAACTTTCTTTCTGAAGCTCTCCCATTGTTTTTGTTCTTGTTGTTGCTAATTTGAATTTGCCTTTTTTGAAATTCATTTATTTTTAATAATTCGTATTTTCTTAAAAATTTGTCCTTTTCATTCAAATTTTTTAACTTATTAGGACTGAGTAGTGAGAAATTGTTCATTGCAGTCAGATAACATAGTCAGTACAGCTTCTGCCTTTTGATGTTTACTCGGATTGTGACCTATTCAGTAAAACTTTTTCAAATATTTCAGATATAGCATAGGAGTGAAGAATCAAACCATCCGGGGCTGAAGCCCAGTTCCACCACTTAGCAATGAACTTGGAATGTTGTTAATATTCCCATATGTAATATGGAAAAATAATAGTATTGTTGTTAGTTTTAAATGACTAATAATAGGCAAAATACTAAACGGAATCAGGCACATAGTAAATACTCAGCAGATGTTAGATGTTATTATCCTGTAGTATCATTTCTTTTTGAGCATGTTTTATAAAACTTTGTGGTTTTAATACTATAGAGAATTTAATCCCAAAATGTATTTTGTTTTCTAGACTAATTCTTCTCTTGTTCTTATCTAACTGGTACTTGACATATTTCTTCCCATCTTTTTCTCTTTTCTTTGTGTAGTATCAATGCACACAATTTCTGGGAGTGGGGGAGGCATGTTATTCATCTTCAGATGGAACATTCTATTCCAGCTTTCTACTTGCCCGAGATTCCTGTTTGTGGATCATCCTTAATTGTTCTCTCTCTCTCTCTCTCTCTCTCTTTCTCTCTCTCTCTCTCTTTCTCTCTCTCTCTCTCTGTTTTTTTTCCTGAGTATTAAGTGTACTGAGAATCTGAGTGGGAAGGTGGGTCACTGAGCGCAGGCTTGGACAGTGACCTCTGCCTTCGGGGAGGGATGGGGAGTGAGCAGCAATAAAAAGGAGCCTGAACATGCTGCCTCTGTTCCTCCCTCCTTTGCCCATAACTCACCCCATGAAAGAGGAGCTCCCTTTCGGTCTGGCTATTCCCTCACTTTGGGGCCATTCTGAGGGTGTTTTCTGTTAGGAAATGGAGTGAGTTGCTGAGTTGCAGGATCACTGTCTTGCGAGCTCTCCTTTAGCTGCACCTACCTGGCTTTTCTTTGTCTTGAAAATGTGGCCCAAGGGAGGCATTCCCTTTTCCTTCTGCGTCCTGCTCATTACCCCTTATCCCGTATCAATGGTGAAGGACCCTCTAACATTATGGAGCAGAAGTCCACAAGACCGCCCTCACCTCATTAATAGCAACAACAATTGCGGTCTGGGAGTCCCCAGGACCACCCTTAGGTTCAGTAACTCATTAGAAGAACTCAGCTTGCCCTGAGAGCTGTTACACTCACACCTGCAGTTTGTTACAATGGAATGCTGCAGATCACGATTAGCCAAAGGAAGAGGCACACAGGGCAGTGTTTAGGAGAGTTCCCAGCATGGACCTTCCAGCTGTCCTCTCCCAGGGAAGGGAGGGACAGGGCCCCTTTTCCTAGCAATGATGTGTGACCATACACACGCAAGCCACACTGTTCTGAGTTCTTACTAGGGCTGTCACGTAGGCAGAGCTGACTGCCATGTGACAGCTCTCAGTCTCCAGCCCCTGCAAAGGTCTCGCTGATACCCTGGTCCTCTAGTCCCCCTTCCCCCAAATCACATTGTTAGACTATCTGGAGTGACTCAAGGCTTGGGGACAAACAAAAACATTCCTATCAGGCATGACATTCCAAGGGCTTTAGAGATTACTTCCCAGAAGCTACGGGCAAAGACCAGACCTCTCTTTGGGAAAGATTAAAGTCTCTACTAAAGTCCCTATGAACATTCTTATTTTTAGTCTTAAGTCTGTACCTGTTTTGAAATAGAGAAAAAAGGTGTCAGATCTTGGTGCTCTGCTTTCTTTGGGCTCAGTTTTCCTTATATGTAGCTGATGGAGCTCGTGGCAGCTAGAACAGAGCTGGCCCCTGAGAGGGACTCTGTAAATATTTGTTGATTGAATGAAACAGGAATGAAAAAAATGAATGATTTAAAAAAAATCTGTGGTGTGAGATTGTCACATTATGATTGTAATTTTTTTCTTTGTTGGGCCTTTGTTCATTCAGGTGGGTCTCAGAGAGAGTGGTGAGGTCAATGTGCATTTTGCCATCTCTCCGGAGGGAACCCTCTCCTTTTACAGATGAGGCAGCTGACCTCCAGGAAGGCTGAGTCACATGGCCACTGAGGAGGGATAACGGTGGGGTCAGAACACAGGGTTCACAACTTTTAAAACTTCTCTTAGCCAAATGCTTCAGATCCTTTTTATCTTACAGGAAATAACAATAAAACTTTTTCTTTCTAAAGAGTTTGCTACTAAACTGTGAAAGCCCCTCCTTGGGGACCTTTGGTTGCCCAGTCTGCTCTGTGAGGGTGGTATTATTGAGTCAGAAGTTCACCAGGGCTGGAATAGAATATAACCACTAAGTGCCTGGACACTGATTCCACCTTGGCGTGACTGGGAAGTCACTGTGTTCGCACTGGTTTTGAAGCCGGATCGTCCAATTGAATCCTTCAAATGTTCCATAGGATTATGGTTTAAAAAGACAAATTCACACACAGGGGTGCTTGGGGGCTCGTCCGGAAGCCAAGCTCTCTCGGCAAGGAGTATGTTCTTCAAAAGTACTTTTTAAAGATAAGGTTGACCTGATTGTTAAGACTGTAATGAAAAGACAGTAACAGTAAGGCCAGGAGCCCAGAGAGAAGGTATTAAAATGGTGTTTCTTTTATGGGAGCAACCTGAGACTGCCTGAGGCTTCTGCCACATTTTTGACCCAAAGGGGACTATAAGATGAACATTTACTCAGCATTTACTATATGTGAAGACATTTTCCAAGAGCTTTGTAGATATTGAACCCTCTATTTCTCACAGTAAGCTAGGAGGGGTTCATCATCAGTATCTGGGGTGGGAAAATAGAGGCACAAAGGTGTTAAGTAACATGCCCATGTTCACCCAGTGGCTAAGTGGTTCTCTAATTCAATGCCAGCAGATTAGCTTGAGACTGCTTGAGCTCCCAGGTGCCATCTCCCCTACTAAGCTCCTGGAAGTCTGCCAGCCAGACCATTGCCCTTCAGGCAGGAGCTTGATAGTCGCCTCCGATCATCTGACCAGCCCAAAGGAAAGACGCCAACGTGGCAGTTCCACAGGGGAAAGGCCCTAACACCATAAGATGAAGTTTACAGTTGACAACTTTATCTGTAGCCCAGAGCTTCCAATCAGGTTCTTTGTGCCCTGGACGTAAATATGGTTTTGTTCACTGCCGTGTCCCCAGCACCTACAACAGTGCCTGGCACATAGGAAGTGCTCAAAGGAATATCTTTGGATAGATAAATGAAGGCACCTCAAAGAAAGATTAGAATGGAATTTAGCAGCTAGAAATGGTGAAGCATTCAGGGAGCCCCTGGAAAAGTTCTTGTCCTCAATATGTGATCCAAGTGAGCAGCAGGAAGAGGAATGCGAAGCCCCCATCTTTTGTCTGAGGTCCTGCGTGAAGGGTCAGTCCTCTCCAGAGACGGGTTAGCGAAATACCCAGAGCCTAACAAATAGTTTCTGTCTTGGAACTCACTCCCTGCTGATATATAGCAGACGTAGGCACACGGTGCCTGAACAAGGACTTTTATTGCAGCCTTATTTACATCAGAGAAAAATGGGAAATAACATAAATATGTAATGATAAAGGACTGCTCATAGGAAGATGTTTATTATAGTTGCTTAATAAAGCAAATAAAACAAAATTACATGTGCCTTTGCTTTGTGATAAAAACTATTTATGCATATATATGTGTATATATGTATGTATATATATATATATCTCTATAAATAAGAAGATACTGGAAAGATATAGATGAAGTGATTACAGCGTGAAAATTAAAGTTTTGGGTTTTTTGTTTTTTGTTTTTTTGTTTGCCTTTGTGCTTGTCTAAAGTTTGCACTGCTTTTGTATTTAGGAAAACATATATTTTACTTTGTTAAATGACTTTATATGGCAACACTGCTATCCAAGTTTATATACACAACAATATTGGTGAATAACTAATGCGTGTTAATCAATACCCTCACACCAGGAAATCAAGGATACTCAAGACTCCCCTCCCCCCCGTTTTGAGAGGAGTGGAGGTTTATTTGCGGCATACCTAATAGTTAAAGAAGTGTGATTCTGAGTAATGTGCCAATTAAATGTAAAAAGTGTAACTCGTCCATCAGGGAATACAGATGGTACAAGTGAGCGGTAAAAAAACTAAGCCTGTTTTTAATGGTTGCAGGGACTCAACTCAGAAAGGGGGAACTTAGGCAGGGAGGAGAAACCAGGAGAGCTGAGCCAAGTGGCTTGAGACATGTCATTAAACTTCTGCTGTGTGGCAGGTGATCGGAGACATTAGAAAAGCAGAAGACCAGTGTACAGTATTCCCCCACTTATCGCGGGTATTACTTACTAGACCCCCACCGCCCCGCGATAGGTGAAAATCCGCGAAGTAGGAACCTTACATTTATTTTAGTATTTATATATATTTTAAGGCTTTATAAACCCTTCCCACACTTATAAACCATTCCCTCATTAACCTTTCTCACTTCCTTATTAACTTTTTCCACACTTTTATAAACACTACTTATGTTTTTAAACATATTCTACACTCTTAAACCTACATAACTTTAACAACATACATATACAGTACCACAAAATCCCATGATATCACAAAAAATCCGCGATAAATAAATATAATATTTTAAAAAATCCCGCGATACAGTGAGGCCGCAATAAGTGAACCGCGATATAGAGAGGGACTACTGTATCATCTGTTGGAAAGACAAAGCTCACACTTCTAAAACCATTACAGATGAAGGCCAGACTGGATGGTCTATAATTAGTGCTAAACAGTCAGAGATGAGAACTCCGCTAGTGGCCTGGATGTTACAAATTTTAAGATGCTTTGATATACAGCTACATGTGTACTCAGAATTTCATTAAGAATTCAAATGGGCCAAAAAGAAGCAAGGATTGGGCATCAGAATAATATTACACATTTTGTATCTATAGGATTTTATATATAACCTCTTGGTAGGGAAGTCTCAAGAGATAAGCATCTTGGACAGGAAAGATCTGTGAGGCCTAAGGACTCAAGGTACAAAGATTGTTAATGGATTTGGAGGGGAAGGGAGAAAAAAAACCAAGGTTTTAAGGAGATTGGGTGTGACAGAAATAGTATGTGATGATAAGGATGTAAGACTAGAAGCTGCTGCAAAGTCTGGGGACCTTGGACCTAGACAGGGTGCTGGCAGGTGCTCATGCTCCTCAGGGTCCTCCCTTTCACCAGACTGCCCATCTCCCAAGCCTGACCCAACAATAAACTGCCACCCTGGCTGCTGTGGCTCAGTGTATTGAGCACCGGCCTGTGAACCAGAGGATCACCAGTTTGATTCCCAGCCAGGGCACAGTCCTGGGTTGCAGGCCAGGTCCCCAGTTGGGGACACACAAGAGGCAATCACATATTGATGTTTCTTTCCCTCTCTTTGTCCCTCCCTTCTCCTCTCTCTAAAAAAAAAATAAATGAAATCTTAAAAAAACAAAAAAAACAAACAAAAAAAAACCCCTGCCATCTGCTCAGAAATTAGAGTGTAGGATTAAGACTAGCATTATTTTCCCCCAATGCCAAAGCAGTACCTGTTCCCAAGATAATTTAGCAAATACAGAAAGAATCAAAGGAGGAAATGAAAAGCACCTATAACCACCTTCAGCTAGCGTTGCCAGTTTTAGAGAAAAAAAGAAAATAGAGAAAGAACAGAAAAGAAATGGAACATTTGGGTCATATACATACTAAAAAATTACTTAAGTTTATCTGTAATTCAAATTTAATGGGGCACGCTGATGCTATCTGGCATCCCTACCTTCAGGGGTAGGGTTGGCTTCATTAGTCACCTCCCCACTCATCTCTGAAGCCCTTTTAGCCTTGGCACTCTTTCTTTACTACATTGGATTTTGTGCTTTAAACTTAATTTATCTGAACCCTCACGGAAGTTCTGGGTTTCCCAATGCCATTGCTTCTCTCAGAAGTAACCAGCTCCAACCTGTCCTCTCTAGGGTCAGCAGCAGCAGCTCCCATCTTCAAGAAGGGCTGGATTTATCCTAGGCACTGCCCCTCTGTGGGCCCCCGAGAGAGCAGGCCTGGGGGTTCTGCCACAAAACCCCTGCAGATCCCTGCTTCCAGGCCCACCCAATCCCAGGATGCCTGATGCCAGCCAGGTCAACACCATCATCCTGAAAGAAGCCAGGTGCCCAACCCAGGGCCCTCCCATGAGGCCAAAGTAATACCCAATGTGTGCTCATTTTGGTTCCCCACTCGGCCACTTTCCACATTTTACCAGTCCCCACACTGCCAAAGCCACAAGGACCCAGAAAGAAATCAGGCCTATCCTGAGCTTGCCCTTGGTCCCATGCACTCTATCCAATCCCCCAGTGGGGACCTTGGGCCTGGGCACCTGCTATTCCACCCCTTAGGAACACCCTTCTTCTCTCTCTTCCCCCTCCAGGCCCCACAGATCTCCTTTACCTTGGGCTAAAGGTTAACCAGCACCGCCCCAACATGTGGCAGATTTTCAGGGCCCTCAGAAACTCTTTTTTTAAAAAACCCATCTCAGGAAAGGGGCTGTCAAGGGTTAATGAACTCTTCCAGTGGTGGCATGGGGGTGGGGGACTAAAGGAGAGGAGATAACATCAGGGTTATTTTCTCCCTTCTCCTTCCTCCTAGATGAGGCCAGGTCTATTTATTTTGCTTTTATCAAAGAGTATTTCGGGCGCTGCAATTCCCAGCCACACTCCTGCCTGCAGCCTCTCTGTTTCACCGCAGGGTTTTGCATCTCCCGTTTATTGAACACAGTATTTTAGTCTTCATTGCTTCTTCTTTTTTTAAATTCATGGCTATACTCCAGGGAAATTTATTTTAGCTTATCATTTCCTGTTTCCAACTTTAGAAAAGACAACCAAACCCTGTTGAATACCAAGCTAATCAATAGGGTTAGGAAAAGAAAACAAACAAGGCCACCCTGGGTCATTACTGAAACAATCCTTGTCAATTCTGCCTTCAAGATATTGACATACACAAATGCTTAGTAAACCAGAAGCCTGCTTTCTCACTGAATTAAATGGTACTCGCTAAAATAATTACCTTATTTCACAGGAACATGCCATTAACCCCAATCCCAAATTCAATTCAGTAGACGCTGGGCATTTGATTAAGTATTCCTAACTGTAATCCTTCAATCCACCTTAATCTCCACCCCACCCTCCTCATTTGACTACTGAACTGGAAACGTCCATCAGCACCCAGGCTCACTGGCCAGTTCTAAGAGGCACTTCAGCCTTTCCAGGGAGGGTGAACTGGCAGAGACGGGAGCTCCAAGTAGCCCCAATGTTGAATTCATTTGCTCCTGATGCATGTAGTGTTTAGCAGTGCCAACAAAAACAAAACCAGCAAAAGCCAAAGTAGTGAACAGTTTGGTACAAATAATTTCTCTTTACCTCTCCTTTTGTTTACTTTTTTCTTATATTTAAAATGTTAAAATGACATATCTGCTCTTTAACAAAAAAAAAAAAACAACCCTCAAATCATATAGAAATATAAAAAGTAAAAATAATCATAATTCCTTATATTGAAAATTAAAAACAAAAGAAACCACTTTTAAGAGTTTGCAGGTATCCTGAGAGCTCTGGTTTTCAAGCCACAGTGGACTCCCCTGATGCCCACAGGTACCAACTGAAAAGTAAGACATAGGCTCTGAGCCCCTGAGAGGAAAGTGAGCACCGTCTCTGCCATTCCTTCGTTGATTTGTTGTTATTTCCACGTAGCAAGAAATCTTAGGGTGTTTGAGGACATCCAGAGGAGGCAAAGGTGAGGAGAGCTGCAGCTGGTATTCAAGGCCAAAGCCAAAGGATTTCTCTGATAAATGCAAACTGTAGAAAGCCCTGCTAGCTCCAGCTCTCCTCCTCCCTCCCCGTCTGCAGGACCCTCCTACAGGAATCTTTGTCCTGAGTGGAAGCCCTGGGGTAAGACACTACATTCTTGTCTTACTTCCAGTTCCCCCACCTCGTGGCCAGGGACTCAGCCCAGGTTATTTCACTTGCTGGTTCTCAGCTGTGCTGTGTCAAGTAAAGACGATAAACATTTTTTTATTCCTGAAGGCAGGGGGCTTATAAAAAGAATGTATTCAGGGTACCCAGCATAATGTTTGCTTTTAAGAGAAGAGAAGGGACCAGGCATCAGGATACAGAGGAGATGCAGACCCATTCTTAGAGGGATCGGATGACCGTGGTCCCTGCTATAAATGCCTCCCTGCCCCATCATTACAGGATGGAGTCCCAGCCCCTTCACAACCCCATGTCCACTGCCAGCTCTCCACTCGACACTCAGGCAATGTGTGAGCTTCTTGTGGCTTATCTTGCATAACCTTCTATTTTATACCTGCGTCTGGATTTGGTCAGCCTGGTAGCAGGTGGCTGCTTTTCTGGGTGCTAACAAGCTGGCGTCTGGTGGCATGGTCTAGACAGAGCCCAGATTTCCAGTTCATACAAGCCCCCTGCAGACAATGTCCACAATGGCATTTCCACCCAGGCCATGTTCCTCTCTTCTGCCTGGACCCTAAAGACCTTTGGGCCTGAGGTCCCTGACCATCCTACCCCATGCTCGGCACATGGACCAAACACAATGCCCACACCTGCTGAAATGAGAACAGCCCTCTCATCCTTTGGTCTCCAGCCTCAAAAGCCAGAAGAACAAGATGGATGGATGGACAATGACAATGGTCTTCTAGAAAGTCTAGGCCTGGGGCAGGAACTTCTGCTAGGGCCTTCCATTTCCAGCACCATTCTCCCTCTCTCCCTCCCACTCCTCTTCCTTCTATCCTCTCCCCAGCCCCCTTCCTGTCTTCCTCCGCCCCTCTCCCAACAGAATCCAGACAGCACACCACAGTTAATCCCCAAAT
Source organism: Furipterus horrens (assembly GCF_987537825.1). Classification (NCBI taxonomy): domain Eukaryota; kingdom Metazoa; phylum Chordata; class Mammalia; order Chiroptera; family Furipteridae; genus Furipterus; species Furipterus horrens. The sequence continues at coordinate 18,385,137 of NW_028327178.1, read as the reverse complement.
TGACCTTCCATCAATTGCGCCTGAGGCTGGGGCCAGACTGTGTTTCCATTAGCGCCTCCTCTCCATCTTGGTGACAGGCGCTGAGAGCCTGCTACTTAAGAGCTGTCACAGACCAGTAGAAACCTTGGCCTTTTACCATCCTTTTCTCCAGGTTTCCTTTTTCTTCCTCTGGGCTATTTTCCCAATTTCCTACATTTAGTTGAAAGCTGGAGAGGTCCCATCCAAGTGACTCTGAAGCTGGTGCCAGCTCAGAGACTGCCCACCTCACTCCTCTTGAAGGGCAGCAGCCCATGACCACGAGTGAGGGTGGGTTCGCTGCACGGAGCCCTCACAGCTCTGCTGTTAGGAGGGTCAAGCAGAGCACCCTCAGGAGTGTGGTTCTCAAACTACAGTGTTAGAAACACCTGGAGGACTCTGGAAAGCCCAGCTGCCTGGGTCCCTCCTGCAGAATCTTTGATACAGGAGGTCTGGGGTGAGGCCTGAGAATTCCCATTTCTAACAAGTCCCCAAATCATGCTGGTGCTGCTGGCCCAGGACCACAGCCGGAGAACCACCACTGCCATTGTCCTGCAGAGAAACTGCAGGCTGAGAGTCTTTTCCAGGCACCACGCCTCCCCCACCCCACCGGGAGGAGCAGCGGACCTGGCTGCAGGAAGGTTAGGACACTGGGGCACCCTCTGGTTAACCTGGGAGGGAGACCCTGGGCTCCCTGACCCTGTGTCCCTTCTCTCAGCCCCTCTTTCTCTCATTTTTTCTGCCTTGCCTGCCTCATCTTCCATCTCTCTCCACTCTGGCTTTGTGTCTCTGTCTCTGGGCTGCTCCACACGCACACAGTTCCCCAGCGACAAGTTGGCATCGGGTTTGCAAGCTCGCTTACAGCCATCTGGAGACGCTGGGCCACCCTGACTGACATATGCTAAAATACAGGCGGTGGAAAGACTCTGGGCAAAGAGACCAATTTGTTAATTTAATTGAGTCTAAACAACCAGGAAGCCAACAGGGTTTTATGAAACCTATTAGGTGTTCTCAGAACCAGCCCAGAGAGGGGTCCTAAAGGAGGTGGAGCTCTGTGGGCCCATCCCCCAACCACAGGGGCCAGGAGCATTGGCCTGTGCTAGTGCCGCAGCCAGAGGCTTGGAAGGGGCTAGTCTGGGGAAGTGAACGCCATTACTGGGCTGGTACACCACCATCTGCCCCTTTCACTGGTGACCTGCCTTTGAGGTGAATGAGCACCTCTGGCCTAGAATCCTTGCGTGTCTCCTGCTCAGGAGTAGCCCAAAGCCAATGACTGATGGACCTGGGACACAGAACCTGACCTGTAAGTGTTTGCCTGTAGCTGAGGGGTTTCCTGGGACGAAGAACTCTCATTGCTAAAACGAAGACAGTTGCAGGCAAACCAGCCCTACTCCCACCAGCTCACCCTCACGCCCATCAGGCTGAGAACACACTTCAGCAGAAACTGTATCCTTCGCTAAGGTCCTTCAGGGTAAGTTTACTTTCCTCACTCCTGAGAGCACTTCCCGGATCAAGCCTGTGGGCCACATCCTTGCCTCAGTCTCTGCTTCTAGTGAACCCAGTGTGAGACATCCATCTCCCAACGCCATGGCCACTGTTAACAAACTACAAATGGAAAGGCAATTCTTCAACACTTCTAAGGGTTCTGATAAAGAATGACCAATGGTAATAACAATAATAATAATATTGATAGATGTTGATGAATTTCCAGGGGACCTCCTGGCTTCACTGTGATGCTCCCTAACTCCAGCTAGTTGTCAAAGAATTTGTGCCTCAGTTGCATAGAAAGCAGAGGGCTTGAGGCCAGGAATAATTGCTCTTCTCTACCTTTATGACACAGCCCCTCTGCTCCCCCCTCCCCCCCACTCCCCCATAGCTGTGTTGATGAGACAGTTTTATACACAACAACTTAGAAGGGCATGTGGGGTCCATGCTGGCACTTGCTGAGGTGGCGAGGGTGTGCGAATGCAGAGGATGGGTTGCCCAGAGTGACTTGGGAGTGCCCGGCAGGCTTCCCAGAGGAAGGGGTACAGCTGAGCTCTGAAAGGGCTAAGAGTTATGGCAGGTGAAAAAGAGAGAGCAGAGACATCCCAGCCGGCCATAGTCTAAGGCAGGGAGAGGCAGGTGCATTTGGAAGTCTGGGAGTGGATGTTTTTCTGGAGAGAAGGCTTGCGTAGGGGAAAGGAGTTGGGGTCTGGGACTTGACCCAGGACTGAGGAGTCAGTGCCCTGTTCTGAGGGCAGAAGAATGAAAATGGGTCTCAACAAACCGGTCCTCCTGGGGGAAAAATAGATTGGGCCACACCTCCTCTGATGGCCGAGAGTGTCACCTTCTCCCCTGAAGGATGTGGGTTCCTGATGCAGAGGAGGTATGGTCTGTCACACAGGGAGTTGGGGGCTTAGACTGCCCTAGTTTCTTCCCTCCCCTCCTCCCGGACTGCCATAGAAAGGATATAAAAACAGTGGCTAAGAATCATAAACAAGGGATGTTCTCTCCTTCCCTCCCCCCCCACCCCCAGACGTCTCTCATCTCCTCAGACTGGCATTACTGCTGACTCCAATGTCTGCTTTCCTCACGCCTCCCAACGGGCTGCAGATTCTTCTTCCCGAAAACACCACTTGCAGCATGTCACTCTCCATCTAGAGGACATTAGTGTCTACCCACTGCCCTTGGAATCAGATCTAGGCTCCTCAGATTAGCTCTGCACTCTGACCCCCACTTCTCTCCCCTCCTACCCCTTCAGCTTCTTTCCTGCAGGCCCTGCCTTCATCGGGCTGCCTCGCGGAACTTTGCTTTGAGTCTCTGTTCAAACCTTTTTTTTCTGCTGGAATATCCTGCTCCTCTTCTGGTCCCATCCAGTTCTATTCATTCTTCTCAGTGCCTCCAAAATATCTCCTCTTATGATGTCTGACCACTTTGGGCTGGCCTTCTCTAAATTTCTACAGCCTTTGTGTAGCAAATTATCCACAAAGATGGCCACCAACAGATGCTTTCATTTCCACGAGAAGACCCTGCACCTCCCCTCAAAAGCTGTAGTCTATCTGCCCTCCCCTAGCAACGCCAGCTGGACTTACCAATGGAACTCACTAGAAGCAGTTGTGTGACAATTTGGGCCTAGGCCTTAAGAGACCAGGCACTTCCCTCTCAGAGTCTTAGAGCCTTAGAAATGATGTAAAGAGGCCTAACTGCCCTGCTAGAGAGAGATGCCACATGGGAAAAGACAGAGGGACCCTGGAGACTCTGAGACCAGAGAGAGGAACAGAGAGAGTGAGAGAGAAAGAGAGAGAGAGAGACCAGACCAATCCAGCTGTGAAGTCCACTTGGATTCTGTAGCCGTAGTAAAGCTGGCTGGTTTAGCTCAGTGGATTGAGCGTCGGCCTGCGAGCTAAGTGTCGCTGGTTCGATCTTCCAGTCAGGGCACATCAGAGAAGGAAAACTCTGACTCCAAAAAACCTCCGCTGCCTTGCGGCATACCTCTTCAGGGGAAAGGCTAAGGGAGTAAACCCCGACAGAAAATCCGGAGCCGGAGTCCCTAAGGCGGTTCGACGTTGTAGTCAACACCGGCAACTCCTGCAGCGCACCTGAAGCCAAGCTGTATTGACTCCGTCTTTCCCTTGGACCCTTCAGCTGCGAAGAGAGGGGGGGTCTGCTGCATGGGCAACAGCAGACCCTCCATATCACCCTGCCCAGGTTCTGTAGCTTCAGCGTCATCGCAAGATGTCGATTCAACACGGGAGGAGACAGATACGATGTCACTCCCGAGTCGGACTGCACAGCCATTCTCGGCGGTGCAGATAGACTCTTAAGAAGCTACACCATCGTCTCTCGAGACGGACGGCTGCCGCCGCCGAGTAAAGCTGCTCCACTAACACCACATAGAGCAAAGACAGGTGTCCCTCCTGAGTGCCCTGTCCAAATTGCTGTTATGAGCAAATAAGTGGCTTTTGTTTTAGGGTGCTTAGGGTCGGCTCTCACTTCGGTCCAAATCCTGGCTCTGCTGTTTAAGAACTGCTTACTAGGAGAAAGTGCTGACTAGGACCAGGCTTTGTCCTAAGTACCTCTAAGTACCTTTACACACATTATCTCATGGGGAGGGCACTGTGATTTTCCCCGTCCCATAGGGAATTACACGGTTTGCCAAGGTCCACAACTTGGAAGTGACGAAACTGGGCCATCCCCCAGTCGGCTGAGTTCACAGTCCAGATTCCTAATGATTGTTTACTAGTTACAGGAGCGATATGACCACAAACAAGTACTTAATTGCTCTAGGCCTCCTTCTCCTTGACTGTGAAATTCAGAGAAAAATATAGAACTGGTGGTTTTTAAAGAGTAAATGATGTGGCTCATACATGGGCTGGGCACTGAGCAACTTGCTCATGAAATACCGGTTCCCTTTTCCCTGGTGTGATGTAGAAACAATATCACAAACACTGCTGAAATCCTGAAACCTCAAGTCTTAACTTACAAATAACAGTGCCAGGCTAACTCACAAAACTGGCTTAGACCATAATGCACCTGAAACTCTGTACCTATATATTAGCATAAAGATATTAATAGAAAATAAAATTGATAACTGAGTCAACAAAGAGAGTAAGAAGGGGGTGTTATTTATTTTAACAATAGCATAGGCTTACAAGGGGTGAGGTGATGGGGAAGGACAATGTTAACCTTGACCTCAAGCTCAAGAAAACCTCAAACACATCCTCTGGATTTGGGGCAAATGTTGCTGCCTGTTCTGAAGCAGGAAGGGGAACTGGTCACAATATGAATATCAGACTTGAACTCTACCCTCTGCTTCTTTCTGTCCCTTACTGAGTGGCTGGCAGGATTTGCTCTTAGGAGCCACTACAGCTCATTGCACCCATGAATGGTGCCCTTATTCCTGCCTCTGCTCACATGGGTGCCCCTCTCTCTCAGAGAGCCCCATAAGGTGTTCCTCACCCAGGCTGAGTGCTCACCGATGCTGGGCCTGGTGTATAAAAGTGATAGTTTCAAGTCTATAGCACAAGTGCACTGGCTGCTAACTTGCTTCTTTAACAGACCTTATTATGCTTTTGTGTTTGTTCATTTGTGGCTTACCTCACACTAAGCTGTCCCTAATATTTTACATTTTTTGGTTAAATTTAAACCTGGTTCATGTCAGCAAAAGTATTTCAAATTCAGTCAATAGGTCAGTTGAAACATTAGTTTATCTTCTCTTTTTGTTGGCTTTATACCCATATTTTCTGATGCATTCATAGCCTTTCAACATCTTCACAATTTTAGTGTCTACTGAAAAAGTGAGTCTGGTCCATTGCACACCACGTTTTCTGAATTTAGCTCATATTTTTCATGCAGAAAGTTTATTAACAGTAGGATGGATAGAGTGTAGTTGATTCACATAACATAATAGTCTGTGACAATAAAAAAGAGCGGAGTGTAGCTGCACTCGGCAACATAGATGAATCTCACAACATAATGCTGAGTGAACACTGTGTACGGCAGTGACTCAGTGATGCACTGCTGGGTAGGAAAACCAAAAGAAACCTCCGAAAGGGATAATTATGAGAGTCACCGGATGGACTTGGGAGCTCCGGGGCTGCTGGCAATGTTCCATTCAGAGGAACAGAGCTGATAGGATGTGTATTTACATAGAAAGAGATTTATTATGAGGAACTGGCTCATGTGGTTATGGAGACTGACAAGTCCAAAATCTGCAGGATGGGCTGGAGGCTGGAGGCCCTGAAGAGCCCGTGTTTTTTTGTTCGAATTCGAAGGCATTCCACCGTAGAACCAGGAAGAGCCAATGTTGCAGATGAAGTTCAAAGGCAGTGTGCTAAAGAATTTGCTCTTGCTCAGGGGAGTTTAGTCTTTTTTGTTCTAGTCAGGACTTCAGCTAATTGGATGAAGCCTACCCACATTATGGAGGGCAGTCTGCTTTACTGAAAGTCTATTGATTTAAATGCTAATCTCATATTTAAAAAAAAACAAAATACCCTCACAGAAACATCCAGAATATTTGACAAATATCTGGGCACTGTGGTTGTCAGATTGACATGCAAAATTAAGTATCATAGTAGGTGTCACATGCCACCCGATTTACTCCTCACACAGCCTCATGAGTTGGTTATTTCTAATCCTATTTTGTCCAGAGCATTTAAGTACCTGCCCAAGGTTGCACAACTGGTCACCAGCAGAGGCAGGAGTTCAACTGAAGTCAGTGTGACAACAAATACTGGTGGTGAGCAAGTCTTTTCTTTTTTTCCATGAAAACCAATCCAAGAAAAATTTCAATGTTTATAGGCTGCATACTTTCATCCCAAAAGAAAATAACTTGATTGAGTCTCATGGGGAAAATATATTTTAAAATATAATTATCCAAGTTATTGATGGGAAATTACCTCTGTATTTTATTCACTAAAATGTGTCAGAGGAAGCAACTTTCCAGTGTTTCACACTGTGAGAGAAAGGGGGCTGTGTGTCAGACATTCTTGCACTCGGGCACATGCCAGAAAGGCGACCTAGGATAAGCAGACTTAATTTTAGATGGAAGAGAATTCAACTGATAGGCTAGAGGAAACTTCAGGGCGCTGTCCAAGGCTCCAGTGGCAGAGGGCTCTGGCTTTCTAATCATGTCTAATCGCACTTCCAAACTTAAGGCAGGCCTTCCCTAGAGGTAGAGGCTTACGAGCACAGCACTTAACTTCTATCAGCCTTGACCTGAATGCTCTTTGGAGGTTATAAATGCAATGAACTAAGACAGATAGCAAGAAGAAGTGGAAGGGGAGGAGGGAGAATGGGGGGATAGGGAGAGAGTGAGTAAAGAAGGGAGAGAGGAGAAGAGACAGGAGCAATGTTTCCTGAGAAAAATGGAAAAGAGTGGGGAGAAAGAAGCTGGTTAAAAATGTCTGATTTTTGAGAGAGTATGATGAGTTTAACAGGGCCCAAGAGTGGTGGAAGTCAGGGGGCAGGATAAGGGAATCAAGGCTGACAAAGATGCATATGGTTCCCCCACAGAAGAAAGAAAGATGGCGCCCGCAGAGATGAGGCCCAGTAGGTGAGGGCTGGAACAGAGTCAAAGTGTGATCAGTGGTACTTGAGGGGGGTGGTCTTGGAGATCCTGGCAGGGCAAGATGTGACCATCCTGGTGTGTGTATGGCTCTTTTTCTTCTTTTCAAGTTGTACGCCAAGGGCATGGGCTTTAGAATTGGCTCCAAAAAAGAATTTGAAATTCAACTTAAAATCATGTTACTGTAACATCATATTCATGGTGATGTCAATTTTATTTATGTGATGTTACATTAATATTTATGCAATGTTTGTGAAAAGAGAGTATTTCTCCTTTCTCATAAAGTTGCAGGAGAATTAAACATTATAAGAAGGATGAAGTTCTCCCATGCACAGAATTGGCGCCTTTCTTTTTTCTTTCTTGTTTCATCTTGAGTGCTTGTAGCTGTGAAACTTTTCACAGAGTTAGTCATTGCAACTAACTTTTGCGTCTGTAATTTTCTCTCCTAGGTGACTCGGAAGGACCTGAAGGGCAGGGAATGGGGCACAGCAGGGAAGAGCAGACAGAGAGAGACCTGGGAATCAGACTGTGGGTGAAGTCATGGTGCTCCCCGCCACCACTGACCGTCGCCTTGGACTTAGTTACCTCTCAGATCTCTGTTTTTCCCACCTGTACAAGGAGTTTATAAGACCAGGAAAAATGGAGGCTCAGTAGGTGACTAAGTGAGCCCTAAACAAGTGGTGGGCCCCAGAGCTCGGCCTAGAGCAGGGGCTCAATAAACAATGGAGGAACTGAACTCTGCATCCAGTGCCCGGTGAGTGGAATTGCCAGCACTGACAGTGAAGATGCCCCTGGGGTTGTGTAAACCTGAAAACTGCAAGTGTGCGGGAGAGGTGCTCCCACCGCAGAGCACAAGCGGTCAGGGGAGAGGCCTGCAGGTCCCCCGGGCACAGCAGGCATTAGATTAGCGCTCACAACCCTGCCACCTGGAGTCACAGACACTTCCTTCATCCTCTCTCCTCTGACCCTGAAATGCAGAGATCGGTGGAAAATGGAGGCCCACTTTGTTAGGTCCCCCAGAGTTGAAAGGGAGCCTGGAGCAGACAGTTAACACAGTAATTAGCACTCAGGAGGCACTGGGGACAACAGCTCCCAGCCCAAGTCCTCTGTTCCCAGGACTTGGGTGCCACATACTTCCTAGAAGTGGCCAGGCCAGAAGAGTCCCGCCTCTCAAGGAGGGAGGTCACCACCCCTTGGATGGACTCTGGGCTGGTCTGTTCTTGTCCTGCTCATGGCCTCTGCGTGGGCCGGACTCTTCTCCCCAATATGAGGGCATCTAACCAGGGACATGCTTGGCTGCCTTCAGCTACCCTGCACCTCAGCTCCTGCCCCTCTGCCTGACCCCAGTGTACTATGTTGAGAGTGTGGACAAGCCCTTAGGCTAATCCAAATATTTACTTCCTAAACCTTCAATGGTGTTCAAGTCCCCCTCTTCCATGTGGCCTTCCCTGACCACTCCAACTCGGCTTCATCAGCCTCTCTTCTGACCTCTAGCTCTTCAGAGGCATCCGATTTATGATTACATACATGTGCTGTTTGATTTTCTTCCACACAAGGGCCTCTTGTCTGGTCTTCCAAGTTAGTGAGTAAGCCCCGTGTATCTTTTTATTCTTGCCCATCTCTGTCTAATTCATGGCCATCAGCCCAGTCCCAGCCACAATCCTCTGGGCCCTGGGCCCATGATGACACAGGATGTGGCCTCTGTCCTCTTGGACTTAGTGTGGTGTGATGAAACAGTCACTTTTAAATGCCACTGATGGGAGTAAAAATGGGCAAGCATTATTAACAATAAAGTTCTGAAGTGTGAAGATAATTTTCTTTTCTAAAAATAAATTATAGCACATTATCTCAAAAGTAATGCCTCCCTCCCTTACTATGTGCTGAAATTTTTCCTTGAGCCACGGCAAGCAGAACCAACAGGCTGAAACTCACAAGTGCTGCCCATGGCCGTGTGGCATGGCCATGCATGCCATCCGAGAACTGCTGCAGCTGGGGGTACATGCTGACCCTCCACGAGCCCTGGCCTCTCATGGCGCCAGGCACGTGGGAGGCAGGGATCTCTCTGAGAACTGTCAAGAGAAGGGTGACGCTGTGGTCCTGGGTTGGGCCTGCGGTGGCAGTTGTGGGGTGGTTGCCTGCTTCATGCCCTGCTTCTGCTGAGCCAGCCATTGACAGTCACAGGGCGTGATTCCAGTTGCTGACTGCTCTCAGTTTTCTGCTTATGACAAGTCATTAAAGCTAGGCTCCGTCCCTGCTCCCTGCCACCTTGTTTTAATATTAATTGCAGCCAAAGCAAATTAGAAGAGAAAATCTGCTGTTCCTGAAACATGCTGTGCATGATGGAGCCAAATGTGAGTAATTTTATTTGTACGTGAGTTATTTATGTGACTGCTCTCTTGTATGAGTGCAGAGAGAAAGATGCCTGCCTTTGAAAGGAGAGGTGATAGGGATGGTCAAACAGCCAGGAGGCGAAGCTGGGAGACAAATGAATCCCAAGACAATGCAGCTGTACCTAAGCTTTGGAGGGGAGAAAAAGGAAGAAAATGTCTCTGTCCTGATTGGTCATGCTCTGCCCACCCATCCAGAGCATTGGTCAAATCCAATGATCAACCCAATCTAGAGCATTGGTCCCAGAGTCCCATCTGTCCTGCAAGATGTCAGGTCAAGGCCAGAATTATCTGTCTCCTTCTTACAGCCCATCAATGGCTCCCCATGGCAAGAGACTAGTGTCAGCAGGGACCCTTTGTCTTCACCACCTCTTTGAAATATGCAGAAAAGATGTATCTGGGGAACTGGAGCTGCCCAGGTTTGCTTAGGAAGCCTTGAATGAAAACTTATGCCACTTCTTGGTGGCAATGTTGTGCTACCACAGTGTTGCAGCTTCCACAGTGGCCCACTTTTCATCAGTTGATTACCCAGGAGGCCAACAAAGCATTTATTTAAGAAAACAGGAAAGCAGGGTGTTAAAAAAAGAGGTGGAGAATTATTTAACTTTTGGTATATGATACTTCCCTCAGTGTAGCAAAACCTGAACATTGGTAGACTTCCTTTTGGACCATTCTCATTTAGATGTCTGTGTGGGAGTAGGCTGTGGCATATAATCTTCTCAGGACCTGGGGCTTTAATGATTTTAGGCGCCCTCTCTGCTATGGAAAAATAGAGAATGAGAGGGGCTGGGGCCTTTATGATTTGTATAAGGATGTCACTCTCTGGTTGGCAGAGGTAAGTTTAGGATTTACTTGTTTGGTAAAGCCAGATCTAGAAAGGAATAGCCCTGAACGTGGCCCTCTCCCCTGTAGGTATGAGTGGTTCTTCCTGGGGCCCAGGAATGGCCTGCTCATGAACACCTGAGTGTGTATCAGAATCACCTGTAGGCTCATTAAAACACAGATCACAGGGACCCACCCCTGAATGTCTGGAAAAAAAAACACTGACTATAGCTTTTCCAATTGCTGTGATGTAAACACTTTTCATCATGGTCAGTTTCAAGTTACCAGCATGATGCCTATTTGTACTCCCATCAGTGGCAAATTACAAGTGATTGTTTCATTATTATTTCATCAACACTGAGTTTTACAAGATTTTGAAATTCTGAAAGGTATTGTTTTGGGTTTTTTAATTTTTGCTTTTGTTTTTTCCATTGCAATGAAAGAGACACACCCTGAAAGACTGACTGGTGTCATGTACAGGTCAGGCAATCAGCGTAGTTCCATGCGATGCTTCAGTATTTGGCTCCCAAGGAGGTGATAAAAATGGCCACTTTTACAATCAGCCGTGCCTTCTGCAATCCATGTCTGGATGGAAGAAGGAAGGACATGAGGGGCCTGGGCCTCTTCGGGGAGAACCAGCTCTCCCAATGTAAGAGTGAGATTTGGTCACCGCAAGTCCTGAAAGCAGCAAGATAGACAATAGCACAAAGCAGGGGAGAAAGAGGACAAGCTATTAACAAGCAAATTAAGAGCAGATGAGAGAGATGAATCAGAAGTGATCCTATAACCAGCCCTGGATTAAGTGCATCTGGCTCACCCAGGGATTTCACAGTCATTTGCTTCAAGCCGCTAATCTTTTCTGAGAGGTTCCCTTCAAGCCGTCTGGAAGGAATGAATAAATGGATGGTGTAGCCAAATGGTGGCACCTGAAATGTTTTAGGCATGGGTGCGCACACACATTGTCATGCCTCGTGGATTCAGGACTTAAAGTGTGGCTGGTATCCAGAAGTCCAGACTTTTAGACAATATTTAGTCCACCTGTCATTTCACAGCTGAGGAAACTGAGGCTTAGAAGTGATATGCTTTCTCATGAATTTACACATCAAAAGAATGGCAGAGCTGGTGCTAAAACTCAGGTCCTTGGCTCTCACTCCAATACCATTTCTCCTAACTCATTACCATATTTTAGTATTTTCTAAACGTACTTAATGGAGAGTAATAAATAATTAATAAAGGGTAGCAAGACTAAAAAAGTAAGTAAACAGTTTCATTAATTGTCTTCCCCAGATGAGCTATTACATTGGTGTATACATAGTCTACATGGCGAGGATGAAAGACAAAACCCCCTTTCCTCATCTATAGTGTGGGGTCAGTGATACTACTCCCCTCACAGGTTACGGTAAGAGAGCAGAGAGCGTGGCACAGAGTACTCAGCAGATATTAGCTATTCATCATGATGATTGTGAAAATGATGATGATGATGATGATAGAATACCAGTTGCTTCTTGGTCTAAGTTGAAGCAGAGAGGAGTCTTGTAGGGGATGTTCTAATGCAGATATCTAAAGTTACAAAGGCGCCAATTGTCATCGGAGAAAGTGTATAGTAAGACTCTTTGTGGCTGGTTCAGTGCTGCTTAGTCTAATATGTCTTAATATGCTAGTTGGTGGCTGGGGAGGAAGTAAGTTTGCATAAGAACCGAAGTTATTAAGCAGGAGAAAGGTGGAGATGGCTCACCCACCTGTTACCTGGGCCTAGAGACTGTAAGAAGGTTGTGGCTTCTCTGGCATAGAAATTGTGATGTAGAAGCAGTGGTTGCATGCGGGGAGGAAACAGTAGGAGCAGCAGCCTTGGAACGGAGCCCAGGATTTGGGGTCTGTGGTCCTTGTCAGCGCTGCTTACTGTTAGGAACACTATTAGCATGGATACTGTTGTTACAACATTGGCTGAGTGTCCACGGTTCTGTGCTCCCCATGGGCCACTGTGGAAGCTGCAAGAAGACTCAGTGGGGCACACTTGGCACCTCTCTCTGCCTGGTATTTTCAACCTGGACCGAGTCTTGTGGCTAAGGGAGGCCTGGGCAATTTTGGATACAGAGAAAGGTCTCTGGAGGGATGTGCTGGGTTTGCTGTTTCTATGGGCAGTAATTTTTCATGTAATTATTCTGAAACATAAATAAAAGCTCTTTACTTGTACCTAAAACTGGCCATACAGGTCACTAATCTATTTCCATGAAACATATTTAGAAATGCATGCAGAGCAATCCAACTGAAGTCCTCAATGTTTCTGAATTATATATATATAATACATAGTTTTTCAAATTTTTGATATTTATTGAGGTGAAATTCACATAACATAAAATGAACTTTTTTAGAGTGAGCAGTCCTGTGGCACTGAGTACATTCACAATATTGTGCCAATGCCACCTCTAGCTAGTTCCAAAACATTTCCATCACTCCAGAATAAAAACCCATAGCTATTAAGCACTGTATCCCTTTTCCCCACTCTCCCCAAGCCCCTGGCAGCCACCAATCTGCTCCTGACTTTGTGGACTTATCCATTCTGGATAGTTCATATAAATGGCATTGAGGAGTTTATTTATTTATTTTTTTTGTAAAGGAAACAGAGAAATGAGGCAGTAGCAGAGACAGCTATGGGAGCACACAACTGAAGATTAAGGCTTTGTTAAAGTTGAAATCTCTGTGCTTTTCAGAGCGGGTTGCAGGAATCTCTGCAAAATTTTTGTGTAACTAGCCATGGCTGGCAGTCGCCAGACTGTAAACCAAGAGGTTGCCGGTTTGGTTCCCAGTCAGGGCACATGCCTGGGTTGTGGGCCAGGTCCCCAGTTGGGGATGTATAAGAGGCAACCACATATCGATGTTTCTCTCCCTCTCTCTCCCTCCCTTCCCCTCTCTCTAAAAAATTAATTAATTAATTAATTAAAAATTGTTTTAAAGAAGAAACCATTAAAAATTATTATTTTTTTGTTTAACTAAAGATTCCTACATTTACTCAATAATAATAACAAAACATTTACTGGGTGTTTTCTATATTAGATCCTGTATTAAATGCTTAGCTGCATTATCTCATTAAATCTTCACAGAAAGTTTACCAGGTTGGTACATTTTAGAGATGAGAAAACTGAGGGTCAGAGAGGTCATCTGCACAAGGTTACACAGCTGGCAGAGTTCAGATTTGACTCTAAAATTCTGCCTTTTCAAAGAGTGTTTATGAACGTTACATTTTTTTTCTGTGTTCACTGGTACTCCTCGACCAGCTGCTAGGAGTTTTTAGCATCTTTTCCCCCACACCTTCCCTGCCCTTCCTACCTCAGCCACAGAGGTGGGTCTCTGTTTTGGGAGATTATGCAGCCCTTGCTGAGTGTCTGATACAACCTATCCTCAGGGCCACAGCATCAGGGGAAGGCAGGTTTGGAAGGGGCCTCAGACACCCCCTAGACCATGAGTGGCAAACTGTTCTGGGTCTGGGGGTCCCTGGGAGGGGTCTCAGGGAGCCACCTTGGTGAAAGGGTCAGGAAGGGGGAGACTCTGCTTTTGTCTGTATTATGTGAATTCATTTGGAAAAAGATATTAAGCAATCAAAGAAAAAAATAGAAACTACTCTGTTTTTACCTCCCACTTTTACAGATAAGAAAACCCCAAATTATGTACCTTAAATTTTTTCCTTCCTTCCTTTCCTGTAATTGAGTTTTTGCAAATGGTCCCCAAACTAGAGACTTTGTTCACCCACTCTCCTTACAGCTAGCTCTGAGTGGCCATGTGACTCAATTCTCATCAGTGGAAAGTGAGAACTCCTGCCTAAGATGGGATGGCAGAGAAATGAGGGTCAGAACTTGGAACAAGCTGCCCACCAGTCTGAACCATTCATATCCAGATACCGTGGGAGAGATCCATTGTCATGGTGGGCCTCTCTGTGACCACAGCCTAGTCCACAGCCGAACGATGATATCCAGGCAGAAAATCACTTATGTCTTCTGTTTTATACATTTATGTGAACAGTTTTGTGTTGGTTGCTCTTCCTAACCAGCTCCTCCTCTTTTGCTTGGAGACACTACCTACATCAGAGTCATGTAGGGAGCAAGTTCCCATGTGCTGAATTAATGCAAACATGCATCATTGAGTCCAGAAATCTGGAAAAGTAGATGTTGGTGAACCATGGGACTTTGGGCAAGGAAGTACTTTGTCTAAACCTCTATTCTGTCATCTACTGGCTGGACCACTATGAGTAGCTGTTTATACTCTTGGAGCCTCAATTGTGTCGTTTGTTAAAACAGGGAGAATAATTTCTTGAAGTGTTCAAAGTCCAATGAAAGAGACCAGTGATCACTCAAATGTGGCTGTCCTTTCCTAACAGCCGCACTTGGAGAGAGACCGCTGTCTTTGCCAGGAATCTCTGCTTTCTGACTTAGGGGACAAAGGTCGGGGTGGGGGCTCCAAATATTCTCTAGCCTGTTCTCACTGCTCAGTAACAATCGTAATTACTCTTTTCTTAATGCTTTCAATGTGCCAGGCCTTATTTATTGACTCACCATAGCTCTATGAAGAAGACACTAGTAGTGCTACTCCGATGTTTTTCAAAGAAACTGAGGCTCAGAGAGGGCAAGCAACTTGCCCAAGGTCACTCCATTATTAGGTGTCCAGTCTAGGATTGAACTCAATATGAGCGATTTGTCACCTGGATGTGTAAGTTGTGTGTGTGTGTGTGTGTGTGTGTGTGTGTGTACAGAGACAGTGGTTATGGGAGAACCCTGGACCTAGGAAGGCAAGCAAAGAGGGGGCAGCAGCTGGAAGGTGCCCCAGGTGGGCCAGTGTGGGGACTCCAAGGCTGAGGGAATCACTGAACAGCTGTGCATGACTTCTTTGACACTTCACCCACCCCCATCTCTCTAGGGCTGAGTGCTCTCTGACTCCCTGCTCCCATGTCCAGCCTCTGGTCTCCTCGGTGACACCCTCAGCTCACCTGATGACTTCCTGACCTTTTCTAGGCCGCTTAGCTCCCTCTGGCCCTGCTCAGTGCCCTGGCCTGTTCCTTGTTGCCTGTGGCCTGGGAAGGGGCGTTTGAATGGCATTGACATTCCAGCAGGGCTGAGGTCACTGTGCCCGGGGAAAGAGGCTGCAAGGGAAGATCAGCCTGCGTCACTTGAGGGCCTTGTTGGCAGATCATAAAAGCTGGAAATGTCTGATGAGGTCATTGCATCCAAGCTCTGGGGGCTAGACCCTACGGCCCCCTCGGTAGTTGACACATTGTGGTTGACACATCCTGCCACCTCCCTTTGGAAGGGCAGAGCAAGCAGGCCCAGGCTGGAAAGGCCGTTCTTCTTGACCTAACTTTTTTTTACTGTCCTTCCTGGTCCTCCGGGAGGGAGGACAGGACCCTGCCTTTTTTGCTGGGAAGCTTCAGCTCCCTGCAGTTCTGCCAACAGCCTGAGCCCTGCTGTGGGGCCCTCCCGCCTCCGGGGGGTCCAAGCAGCTGCTTCACTGATACAGGGGTGTCAGGAGAATAGAGAGGCAGGGAAGCAGTAAGTAAAGTAATTAATGTTGATGTAAGAAGCTGCCTGCCCTGCAGGACTGGAAGAGACCCAGACTCTAGTACTGTGTTGCTCCGCAGAAGGGCTCACCACTTGCTTCTCTGTGCCTCAGTTTTCTCATCTGTGAAGTGAGTGTGTTGGCCTGGAACTGAGGATCTTCATCTGCACCAACTGCAGAGCCCTCCAGGGTAGAGGCAAAACTGTGAGAACACAAGGCCAGGGCCGCAGGCTGACGCCTTTCCTCACATGCTGTCCCGGGTTCCCAGCAAGGTTGGGTCTTTACAGGCCCGCCCCACCTAACAACCTCTGTGTGCTGAAGGTCTCCAGGAAATGACACAGAGGCCCCTGGAGTGGCGCCCAGATGCCCATGTAGCCGAAACCCTGAGGCTCCGGAGCCCAGTGCCTGGGACGGAGATTGTGCTGGCCAGCTTCTCAGAAGAGCTGGTGCAGACAGAGTACCTCTGAAGTGTCTGACCATGTCCGGGGCAAGAGGAGAAATGGGATAAAGAGCCTGCCCACTTCTGTCCTCCCCCTGTAGCCTCATGGTGTGGCTACATGGCATCTTTGAATGTCCCATCCAGGCACGGGGTGGCTCTGTCTAGCACCCGAGCCCATCTGCACCAGAAGGCACTCTTTCTTCCTCAGCTCACGATTGCTGAAGCTCTGGAGGGAATTTCTGCTCTGCAGCTGCCTTCAGCCCAGCTGGAGCCAACAGTGTGGAAACTGAAGTCAGAGCAATTAAAGAGCTTGCAAACCAATATTTCAATGAATGCAAAAATGAATAAAGAAAAAAAGAGAGAAGAAAGAAAGAAAGAAAGAAAGAAAGAAAGAAAGAAAGAAAGAAAGAAAAGAAGGAAGAGGAGGAAAAGAAAGAGCAAGCAAGTGATGATATTCTGAAGTATTTAGCTTCTACATGAACCCACCAGGTCAAGCAAAGGCCCTCAGGCTGGACACACCAGGGTACTCTGACCTGCTCCATAGCATTCAGACCTCAAGTGATCCTCAGCCCCCAAGTGGGCAATTGCTATGTATAGAGCACCCGATCAGGGTTTATAAACGTGCTCCCAAGTGTGTAACTGTCACAGCTAATTTCCACCCACAGAGGCCTCTGAGAGTGCGGGTTCTGGAGTGATCTCCCTCACTCAATACAACAACAGTGACCCCCATTTTTAGGCGAGAAAACTGAGATTTGTCCAGCTGTGAGGTTCAGGCCTGTCCTTTCCTACCAGATGTTCTGAGGCCAAGTTGAGGTCTTTCTCACCCACTTCACCTGCTCCCGGAAGTTATGATGTCAAGATAGTATAGGTTTAAAACAGGAGAAGCAGTCTTCGGCCCAGGGGTTGAATCCAGCTGCCTGCTTTTTGTTGTGAATGAAGTTTTATTGGAACTCAGCCATGCCTTTTCATTTACATATTGTCTGAGGCTACTTCCACCCTAACCCCAGAGTTGAGTGGTTGTAGCAGAGACTGTATGGCCCACAAAGCCTAAAATATTTATGATCTGGCCCTTTACAGAAGAAGTTTGCTTTAGCCTAGAATATATGAATCAAAATGGCTTTCACCAAGAAAGCAGGTCATCCGGGAGGTTACTTCTTAACCAAAGACCGGATGTCTAAGACTCCACAGAAAAGAGGTGAACAACCACCACACTTGTGTTTAATCAACTGATGATGGCACTGTGCCTGTGTTGCAAAGCTTTCAGGGTACAGCCTCAGCAGGCCAATAGTGAAATGTGGGTGGTGATTTGAGGAAATAACCTGCAGAGGAAGAGGGCTGTGTTAGAGGCTAGAAGCTGGGGAGCAGGAGTGGATAGGATGGTGTAAAGTGCTCACACAGGGCTGTACACACAGTGGGAGCCCCATCAGCATCTTCAGTGGAAATGCCGCAGGGCATCCTGGGAATAATAACTTGGGAAAAGGAGGCTGGGCTGGTGAAGATGTAATCTCATGGCCAAAAACTGAGTTCATATCATCCCATCCAGCTGATTGCTGGAGCCTGGCTCAAGATGTGTGTGTGTGTGTATGTGTGTCCCATGGGCTGAAGTGAGTGTCCTGCTGGGGCCTATAAAGCCACCCTGAAGGGTGCACTTCTGGGGAAAAGGTGGGTACTCCCAGAAGGTTCTCTGGACCTGTCCCCTTAGGGACGGGCCTTTGAGGTGGAAGGGAACCTACTGTGGTCCACACTGGGATATGGGTATTGGTTCACAAAGCTAACCAAGAAGCAGTGTCTCCAAAGGCAGGGGTCTAGATTCAAAAGGGTCTGCATCTGTTTCTCTTCTAGCATCCTTGACCCCCAATCCGGCCTGGGTGGATGTTCCAGCCTGGCCTTAGTTGGGTACCAGGGTTAGGAGAGGGGTCCTAAGGCCAATTTGGTTCACAACGCAGAGGCAAGAGTGGCAGCACCCATGGCTTATCTTCACCAGTGTGTCCTACTCCCCTTGCCAACTTTCACAGCTCTTGGTTTTGTTTTGTTTTATTGAGGAAAGTGGCATTTCTTCCTCCTACTCATAAAGAGGAGGCTTGGAACATGAGTAGCCCCTGAGGGCATGAGATGGCAAGGACCAGGGGACACAGAGCAGTGTGACTGGGTGGTGAAGGGTCCTGGACAGGAAGTCTTCCTTGCTCTGTGAATAGTGATGGTGTGGAGGGTCTTCGGGTTGATTGTGTGCACAGGAGCCTTGGGTAGTGGACCCTCTCCCATGTGCTTCTTTGCACCTCCGCTAACTTCTGTCCATGTCCGAGGCCTCAGAGGGTAGGGCGCTGGGGCCATCTACCGAAGCCTGGCTCCACTGGACCTCACTAAACGAACGGAAACTCCTGTTTCTAGGCAGTGCACTCTTCCCTCTCTTCCTCTCAAACTCTGAGCTGATCTCCGCCCGCTGATCAGTGCTTGATTAGAGCTTCAGGGAAAGGGGGCCGGAGGATGGGGTGATCTTCCCCAACGGGTGATGTATCACAGCGCTTCCTCCCATCCCTGCTTGCTCCCTTATGTGTAATCTTCAGCAGCCGTGTCTTGAATCCCAGTTTCTTTTATTTGGGGCGTTAGACCTCCCAGGGGTACCCCCACCTTTACCCGGGGTCTCAGAGTCCCAGCCCCCGAGTTCTGTAGCCTTGGGTTCCACCCCCAGGACGCACCGCCCCTCCGGCTCCACCCTCGCTGCCGTGGGCTTTGTTTCCGTGCGTCTCAGCTGCGTGCGGCAGCCACACGCGGGCGCAGCAGGGCTGGCTGAGGCCTTCAGCGACGAGTCCGCTTGGTCCCTTCCTTATGCACGCCTCCTCTGCCCCGGACCAAGCGTCCTGCCGTGGCCGCCTCCGGCTCTGCCCTGAGCGCGCCCCGGAACGGCTCTGGGAGGCTGGGAGGCGGGGGCGTCTACGAGGGTTATTTCCCATTCGAAGCCTCCTGCTTTTGACAGGACAGCCTCCTCCCGTGGCCACCACCTGGAAGCCCAGTCCTGGCGCCTGCTCCGCTCCAGGGTCCAGGGCGATGCTGCTGGGTGGAGCAGGGTGCTGAACTGCCGAGGCCTGGGCTCAATGTACCTGGACCCCGAGGCTGGATTGTGTCCTTCTGGCTGGCAGGAAGCAGGCAAAGCGACAACACTAGCTTGCAGTTTAGAAAGATTACTCTGGTTTCCACTGTAGTTCAGGACGTAGAGACCACATGATGGGACGGAGGCAGGGAGACCAGATTAGGGGGGTTACTAACCTCTAGGGTGCAGGTGAACAAGGAGAGGCCCTCAGTGGAGGCCACAGCAATGGGCGTGGTGAGGAGGGCATGCTCCTGCCATGTTGGGGTTGGAACCCACAGGACTCAGTGCTGGCTTTCTGAAACCCCTCTGTCTCTGGGTAGTGAGGGCCCCCTTCCAGCCTGAGCTCATCCCTGACAGCCAATCCACCAGAAGTCTCCCCTCCCTTGGGCACCGACAATTCAGGAATTCCCACACCACTGTCTTTGGAGTCTAGTGAAGTGCTTTGCTTGTTTTTAGTTGTTTTCTTTGTGCCACAGAAAATATTGGGAAATTATTTCCTAGACCAGAGCTTGCCTCCTCCTCCTCATCTGTCACCTCCTCTATGCCCACCCCCTTCTATTCCCCTCCCCTTCTTCCTTTTCTTTTTTCTTGGTGTACCTCTCCTGTATTTATCACAGTTTGTGTATCCATTCTGTCCTTGCATTGTTTCCAGTTTCTGATCATTACGAATAATGCTATTTATCAATGTACATGTGTTTTGTGGAACACGTGGATGCATTCTGTTGGGCATACAGCTAGGACTGGAAATGCTGAGTCACAAAGTTTGCATGTTTGACTTCAGTTGATATTACTAGTTTTCTGAAGAATTGTGCCCATTTGTACTCCCACCTGCAGTGTATGAAAGTTGCAGTTGCTCCACACCCTTGTTAACATTTGATATTGTCGGTTTTTAAAATTTTAGCCCTTTTAGTGCTTGTGTAGTAGTAGTTTAAGCCCTGGCTGGTTTAGCTCAGTGGATTGAGCGTCGGCCTGCGAGCTAAGTGTCGCTGGTTCGATCTTCCAGTCAGGGCACATCAGAGAAGGAAAACTCTGACTCCAAAAAACCTCCGCTGCCTTGCGGCATACCTCTTCAGGGGAAAGGCTAAGGGAGTAAACCCCGACAGAAAATCCGGAGCCGGAGTCCCTAAGGCGGTTTGACGTTGTAGTCAACACCGGCAACTCCTGCGGCGCACCTGAAGCCAAGCTGTATCGACTTCGTCTTTCCCTTGGACCCTTCAGCTGCGAAGAGAGGGGGGGTCTGCTGCATGGGCAACAGCAGACCCTCCATATTACCCTGCCCGGGCTCTGTAGCTTCAGCGTCATCACAAGATGTCGATTCAACACGGGAGGAGACAGATACCATGTCACTCCCGAGTCGGACTGCGCAGCCATTCTCGGCGGTGCAGATGGACTCTTGAGAAGCTACACCATCGTCTCTCGAGATGGACGGCTGCCGACGACGACGAGTAGTAGTTTATTGTGGTGTTTTGATGACAATAGAGGTTGAACAGTCTTCTTCTGTTTATGGGCCATGTTGGTATGCTCTCTTGTGAGGTTTCTGTTCAAATTTCATGTTCCGTTTTCAAATGAGTTGTCTGTCCGTTTTATATCCTGCATATGACCCCTTTGTCTCTTATATGTGTAGCAAATATCTTCTGCTCTGTGGCTTCTCTTTACTTTCTTAATGATGTCTTTTGATGAGCAAAAGGAGTTCCTCATTTTAATATACATAGTCCAGTTAGTCTGTCTTTTCCTATATGGTTTATGCATTCAGTGAAATGTTTACAAAATCTCTATCCAGAGATCATTAAGGTATTCTCCTATGTTTATCTTGTAGAAGCTTTATTGGTTCACCTTCACATTTATTTTTACAACTGGAATTGAGTTTTATGTATGGTGTGAGGTGGGGTCAAGTTTCTTTCTTTCTCCCTCTATTTTTTTATTTCCTTTTTTTTCCCATATGGATATCCAATTCACACAATTCCATATATTGAAAAGACTATGCTTTGTCCACTCCTCTGTCATGCACCTTTGTTATTAGTCAAGTGTGCATATGTATCTAAAATTTTGGAACCTCTATTTTGTTCTGTTGGTTTATTTGTTGTTTGTCTTTGCACCAATAATACCCTGATTTAATTACTGAAGTTTTTGAATCTTGATATCTGCTATAGCAAATGCTCCTAAATTTGCCCATACTGTAGTTACCACACAATAATGCAATCCCCTGTTTACTGGTTTGAAAGGGCCAATCAGAATTTATATGCCAAGACTCAAATGAGCAAAAATCTTTACTTCAGAATTTTTCTGTATCTGGCCTCATTTTGCTTTAAAGCTCTCCTTTCCTACTGTAAGTCTATTGCTGTTTTCAAATTAATTATGTTTTATTATTTCATTGTCTTCTCTAGTAGCTCGTTATGCAATATTTTATAATTTTTATTGGTTTCCTTAGAGATAAAAACACACACACACACGTCTAATATAAATTGGTATTTTTACCATCCCCAGGCAATGCAGTGATCTTAGAACACTTTAATTTCATTTAGTTTCCTCTTGTGTTTTGCATATTGGTGTATATTTTAATTGATATTTTTAATTCTACTAGAAATCGTTGTTATTGTTGTTGTTTTATACAGCCAATATTAATTTGGGCTTATCTGCAAATTTGACCTTTCTGGTTCTCATTTTTTCCTGAATTTCTGTGATTCCACCTGGGATCATTTTCTTTTCCCTGAATAATTCCCTTTAGTATTTCCTTAGTGTAGTTTTCCTGGTGACAATTTTTTTCTGATTTTGTTGTGAGAAAATGAACTTAATTTTGTTTTTGGAGGACATTTTACTGAGTGTAGTATTTTAATTTGATTGTTATGTTCTTATAACATATTGAAGATACAAGTCTGTCGACTTTTGGCTATGTTGTTTCTGTTGAGGAGTCAACTGTCTTATTGTTGCTTCTTTTTTAAAGTGTATTTTCTTGATTATTCTATTACAGTTGTCTCAATTCTTTCCCCTTTGGCCCCCTCCACCCAGTACCCCCTTCCCTCCAGCAATCCCCTCACTAGTTAATGTCCATGGGTTGTGTACTTAAGTTCTTTGGCTTCTCCATTTTCTGTGCTGTTCTTAACATCACCCTGTCTATTTTGTACCTACCAATTATGCTTCTTAAGCCCTGTACTTTCTCCCCCTTTCTTCTCCTTCCCCCTCCCTGCTGATAACCTTCTAGTGATATCCATACCTATGATTCTGTTTTTGTTCTGGTTGTTTGCTTAGTTGTTTTTTTTAGATTCAGTTGTTAATAGTTGTGAATTTGTTGCCATTTTACTGTTCATAGTTTTGATCTTCTTTTTCTTAAGTCATTTTAACATTTCATGTAATAATGGCTTGGTGATGATGAACTCCTTTAGCTTTACCTTGTCTGGGAAGCACTTTATCTGCCCTTCCATTTTAAATGATAGCTTTGCTGGAATAGAGTAATCTTGGTTGTAGGTCCTTGCTTTTCATTACTTTGAATACTTGTTGTCAGTCCCTTCTTGCCTACAAAGTTTCTTTTGAGAAATCAGCTGATAGTCTTATGGAAACTCCTTTGTAGGTAAGTCTCTTCTTTTCTGTTGTTGTTTTTAAGATTCTCTCTTTATCTTTAACATTTGGCATTTTGATTATGAGGTGTCTTAGTGTGGCCCTCTTTGGGTCTAGCTTGTTTGGGACTCTCTGTGCTTCCTGGACTTGTATGTCTATTTCCTTCACCAAATTAGGGAAGTTTTCTTTCATTATTTTTTCAAATAAGTTCTAAATTTCTTGCTCTTCCTCTTCTTCTTCTTGCATCCCTATGATTTGGATGTTGGCACTTTTGGAGATGTCCCCGAGTTTTCGTATACTATCCTCTTTTTAAAAAAAAATTCTTGTTTCTTCTTTCTGTTCTGCTTGAATGTTTATTTCTCCCTTATGTTCCAAATGGTTAATTTGAGTCCTGGCTTCCTTTTCTTCACTGTTGGTTCTCTGTAGATTTTTCTTTATTTCACTTAGTGTAACCTTTATTTCTTCCTTTATGTTGTTGTCATACTCAGTTCTCTGAGCATCCAGATCACCAGTGTTTTGAACTCTGAATCTTATGGGTCAGTTGTCTCCATTTCTGGTTTTTTTTTTTTTTTTTCCTGGGGTTTGTTCTATTCTTTCATTTGGGCCATGTTTCTTTGCCTCCTCAATTTGGCAGCTTCCCTGTGTTTGTTTCTGTGTATTAGGTAGAGCTGCTTTGACTCCCTGTCTTAGCACACCTGTTAAGTTTTATAGGGTGGAGCCCTAGGTATTTGCCAGGGTGGGCAACCTGCTTCACCACTTTGTGGCTCTGTTTGTGGGGAGGGCTCAGAGCAGGAACAATGCTGCTGCTTGGCTTCTGGAGATTTGCCTGGCACTCACCTCATTTCCAATCACTTCACCCACTTTCCATATGTGACTGGTGCCCTTCCAGGTGTTGCGCTGGTGGTGAATCCCAGAGTGGGTGGGTGTGTGTATGTGCTAAGTCTGTGTAGGCCCTTTAAATAGACTCTCCTGAGAAACTTGCATTTTTCTCTACTGCCCCAACCCTGGTTTTTACAGCCAGAAGTTATGGGGCTTTATCTTCCTGCACTGGAACCCTGGACTGTGTGGTCTGGCCTGGGGTTAGGATTGCTGGCTCCCAAAGTATCCCTCCCGATTTTTATCCGCCACACTGCATCTTCTCACCTCTCTGCCCCGACTCCCTGTCTCTGCTCCTCCTATACATCTGGATGAATATGGCTTCTTTAAATCCTTGGTTATAGGACTTCCATACAGTTCAATTTCCTGGCAGTTCTGAGTGTTATTTGTTTTTGGGTTAGTTGTAATTTTTCTTGTTGTTGTACAAGGAGGTGAAGCATGTCTACCTATACCTGCATCTTGACTGGAAGTTTTGTTGCTTCTTTTAAGATATGTCTTTTTCCCCTCTTTGGATTTAAAAAAAATGTATCTTTCTATTTGGTTTTCAGCAATTTTATTCTGATTTAACTAGATGTATATGCAGGTGGTTACCCTTGTTGGGGGTACCCAGAGCTTTTTGAACCTGGAGCTTGATTTCTCTAATCAGTTTTGGACAATTCTCATTAATTATCTTTTTATTTATTTATATTTAGAGAGAGGGGAAAGGGGAGATGAAGAGAGGGAGAGAAACATGATGTGTGAGGGAAATAGCAATCAATTGCCTTTCTCACACCCCCAGTTGGGGACCTGGCCCTCAACCTAGGCATGTGCCCTGACTAGGAATCAAACCAGCAACCTTTCGGTCCACAAGCCGGTGCTCAATCCACTGAGCCACACTAGCCAGGGCAATAATTATCTCTTAACATTTACCTCTGAGCTATTCTCTTTCCCTTCTTCCTTCTGGGATGTCATGTACCTGTTGGAGTTTTCACACATCCCAATTGTCTTTTCTGCCCTCTTCTGTATTTTTCTATCCTTTTGACTTTATCCTTCAGTTGAGTATTTTTCTCTATCTTCCAGCTCTTTAATATTCTTTTTGGCTGTATGTAATCTGCCATTAAACCTTTCTATCCATTCTTAATTTCATATATTATAACTTTAGTTACAGGTTTAAGACTTTTTATACTTTCCAGCTTCTGCCCAAATCCTGTATCTTGTTATTTAATTCCATGGACATATCAATCCTGGTTATTTAAGAGTCTGTTTCTCCTGTGAATTCATTGTTATTATCTTTTTTTTTTCTCTTGGTTTTTGGTCAGATTTTTGTCTTCTCGATATTTTTTTAATCCTTACCTGAAGATATGTTTATTGTTTTGAGAGAGAGAGAGAGAGAGAGAGAAACATTGATGTGTGAGAGAAACATCGATTGTTGTCTCCCATACATGCCCCAAGCAGGCATCAAACCCGTGACCTAGTTATGTGCCTTAGCCGGGAATTGAAACTGCAAGCTTTTGGTGTATGGGACCACACTCCAACCAACAGAGCCACCTGGCCAAGATAGACTTTTGTCTTTTTGAAAACCTTGATGCCCTTGCTCAACATCATATATGAAAAATAGTAGAAATTAATTTGAGATATTGAATGCTGTTATCTTCCTTCTGAGAAGATTTGCTTTTATATCTTGCAGATCTTAGGCTAAGAGCAATTCACTCACATTCACTCAGGGATGCACTTATACTCCTGGGGCACAGCCCTTTGGGATTTCAGCCAAAAGTCTAAGTTTTTATCAATACCCTTTTGCTTAGCTGGTCTCTAAACAACCTCAGGTTCATGCTACCTCAATTGCTTTCTGATGCCTTCAAGCAGATTTAAAAATATATACATATATATTTTTTCCAGATTTAAAAAAAATGGCATCAGTGGAAGAATTGGTCCAGGATACCCTAGTTGGCCATTGGTGGAAATGGAATCTTTAGCCCCATTTTTGTATGAATGATCTCAAATAGTTCAAAGGCTGGCAACATACAAAGGTAAATTTTTGATGCAACTCACCTGCAGAAAGATCCCTGCTGAATTCTTGCTTGAAAGCAAGTAATGAATCTTGCTTTTCATAGGTGTCGAAGTGCACATACTGACTCAACAAACTGACTGGTTGTTTTTGCTTCCCTTCACTTGGGAGTGACTGGATTATCCTGCCTCATCTTTGTCCCTTGCCCCTGCCACCACAAGCACACTTTTTGCTTGATCCTGTTCTTTTGGACCTAACTCCTGGGTGGGATGGTGGAGCGTAGGCCGCGCCTGTGGGTGCAGGGTCTCCTGCCTTCCAGCTGCTGAAGAGCCTCAGCAAACCACAGCTTGGGATTGATTTCAAAATACTTATAATGCAGCCTTTCGGGTCACTCATGATAAAAGTCCGTGTATTTTCCATAGAATGATATGCATGGTTTGTGAACTCCCTTTTATCACTAAGAATTCTGTCTGTGGAACTGGTGGAAGAGCAGTCCCGAGAGAAGACACAGGAATGAGGTCCCTGCCGGAGCCCACACATCTCAGCACGCATTGCCCTGTCTGTGCCCTGGTGCACTTCTCTGAAGTGCTGTCCCCACAACTCTCTCGGGCTTCTGGGAACTTGGCCTCCCTTCATAAATCAAGGTACAACATTGACTTGGGTCATGGTAATGTAATTTATCTTCAGACAAAGCTCGGAATCAGATTCTGCAAGTGTTCACTTCAAAGGCACTTTTCATCAGACAGCACTCCCACCCCTATTTCTCCATCCTCACTTCCTTGGTAGGTCACCCCAGAGAAAACAGATTGGTGTCTGTACATTCCTGGCCACATCCTATTCTGTATGTAGATGTCAACTGGCATGTCTAAGACAGGTAACCTATCCAATGTAGAGAATAAAGTGAAAAATGAAGTGTGAATAGAAAGAAAGCCCAGGAACTTGTACTGTGCCTTCAAGTAAGGCAAATACCATGAAAAATAACTTCTTACAGATATAATCAAATATGCAACTCTAAGCCACAGTGATGATAATACAGGCATGTGTGTGTGCGCACGTACGTGCCTGCATGTCTGTCTCTCAGATAAAAGAATGTTGGAAAGACAACAGTAGGAGCGCTTCTGTGTGTTGTTTGGTAACTTGACTCGACTGGCATCTCCAGCAGCTGATTTTGGTCCTAGAATGGAGACATTCTCATAATATTTTCATATGATAGCCTTAGATTACGCACATTCTGTGTAATAGGCAGCCTCGATTCTGGAAAAAGATGAGGATGGCCTTTGGGAAGTTAAGCCCTTTTCCAATGCTCCTTGACACAGGAACATGGACTCTTGCAGTGTGAGAGAGAAAGAAATCTTGGGGGTCATCTCAATAACCCACTCATTCTCCAGAGGAGAAAATACAGATTTAGAGTTGAGGTAACTTTCTCCGGGTTGCACAGAAAATTGGTGGCAGAGGAAGGCTTGGAAACCAGCCTCCTAATGTCTGGTAACCCCATCAGGCTATCCTGAACAGTGGAAATAAATGATTGAAAATGATAAATATTTCAGGAAACTTCCCCAAATCCCCAAATCATAAATAAGTGGCTTTGAAATACAAACCTCTAAACCAATGGTTGGACCCTGCTATTGGCATCAGAAGCCATAATAATGTTTCTTTCTCATATGACCAGATGAGAGGAATGGTTGTGACCACTATTCTCAGGCCAAGCACACTGACTGCAGTGACCTCTGTCACTCTCTGGTGATCCTGCATTCAGTCACTGTCTTGTTTGTGGGAGACGCCTTCATAAGTGAGTACTGGAGTGAGCAGAAGCTAAGAGGGCCAGGGACATTGTTTTGCTGTCTCTTGGCACCTCCAGTTGGGGGACCTGTGCTGTCACCTTGGCCATTTGGATGCTCCTGCCTGGGACTTTGCATCTGGAGAGGTGATGCCCACATGGGGCAATATTCACGGGGTGGCAGCTTCTCACTCCTGCAGTGGTGGTGCTGATGGTCTGCCTCTTCGGCTTCCTCCCTTTTTTTCTGAGGCTGGCTCTCCAGCTTCCTATCCATCCTCTGAGCTACAACATCCTTTCAACAGATCCTCTTTCTCCTTCATTGTCATTCCCCCCTGGCTCGTATACAAGAACCTTGACAGATACATCCAAAGGAGAATGAATAGCCTACCCAAGTCACTAGATGTGGGGCCCTTGTTGGCTCTATTATATATGTCTCACTATAAAGACAAGAGGCACTTGTCTTTGATGTCCAAATAAAATCAACTCAGAGGTTATGATTAATGTTCACTGGGGTCTACAGCCTTGCCCCAGAGAAAGGCATTTTGAAGGTCAGAATGTCTTCAAGTCCATCTGGTCACCATCCAGTGGAGCCTACAGAAATATGTGGAAGATACAAGCACCCTTTTGTCAATTGTCTCAATTCATGGAGTGACCAATGCTGGGACTCAAAACTAATACAATGAAGAGACCTACCTTCAGGCAAGGGAGTATTTAGCGCAGCTCCAAGTGGCGTGAAAGAGGGGCTTTTAAGCTGTTCTCCACTCTAATTTCCATCAGGATTCAGGCTGTTTCATGGAGATACCATAGATATTCTAGGAAATCAGCTACAGGGACCCCTTGTCCTTCCTTCCTTCCTTCCTTCCTTCCTTCCTTCCTTCCTTCCTTCCTTCCTTCCTTCCTTTTCTTTCTTCTCCTGCCTCCCTTCTCTCTGCTGGCCCACAGAGGAGCCAGAAACAGTAGCTGGTGAGTGTTTGAGGATGTAGAGCAAAGAGTGAAATGCAACTGTTATGGACTGAATGCTTGCATCCCCCCAAAATGTGTATGTTGAAACCCTACCCCCATGTGATGGTATTAGGAGATGGAACTCTTGAGAGGTAATTAGGATTAGATGAGGTCATGAGGATGGGGCACTCATAAATGGAATTAGTGCCCCTGGGAGAGAGCTTGCTTCTCCTCTCTGCTTTCTGCCATTGAAGACACAGCAGGAAGATAGCTGTCTGCAACCCAGAAGAGGGCCCTCTTGAGATCCCAACCCTGCTGACATCCTGACCTTGGGTTTTCTGCCTCCAGAACTGTGAGAAACAAATTTCTGTTGTTAATAAGCCATTGGGTCTGTGGCTTCGTTATATCAGCTGAACAGATTAATGGAGTCCCTGTCCCTGTCCCTGTCCCCACTGCAGGACCCTGAGCCTGCTCTAGGCCTGGGCTGCATGAATGCAGTGATGGGTGGAAATGCAGTGATGGGTGAGAGGGAAGTTTTGATGTTGGATGGGCTGGACTGTTTAGGTAACTGCAGATGAGACCTTTCTTACATCAAACGTGCCCAGAAAATGTATGAGATCTTGAAATGGGGAGCTGGAGAATGGAGACCCAGCAGAGTGGGAGTGAAGAGAAGTGGTGGGAAGAAATGATGCCCCTTCTTGCTGGCACCCTACTGCGTCCACTCCTTCAACAACATGCAGGCAGCTTCAAGTGAAGTCAAAATGCAAATGCAGTGTCAGCCCCACGCCCACCCCCACCTGCTGGACTTCCACACCCAGGGCCTTTCCTTTCTAGAATGTATGGGACCACCATGGTTTTCCCTCCATCTCCCTCACACTTGAGGACCTGGGGAGAATACAAGTAGAGGTCCACATGTCATGTCTAAATATTTAAACACAGAAGTCAGGCTGACAAATTGTTAAGTAAACTATGTTCTGTCCTCTCACGACAAGCATAAAGACCTGGGAAGCCAGGTCCCAGTTAGATCCTTGCATTCCTGGGGGTTCTGGTGGGGCAGAGCCAGGCTGCTGGCTGGCAGACACCCAGCCTGGCTCTGTGGGCACACTGAGAAGCTTTACATGTGAACACTTCAGTCCACACAGCTAAGCTCTGTCCACCTTCCCAAATAAACAGCCACCCCCAGTGTTCCCTGTGTGGGCAGAGGGATGCCAGAGGCCATCTGCCCCCTAGAAAGAAACACCTGAGAGAGGCCCATGCAGGCGCTGGGAACAGGTTGAAGCTGACTGGGCAGGGAATAGAGGGGTCCCAGGCACCCTGCCTGGGCACTGTCCACAAGAGGCACAGGCTTCTGGAGAGCCCATGCCCTTGGCTCCTGAGACCCTGTACCCTGCCCGGAGCCCTTTAAAGCAGGGGGACATGGCAGCAGCCTGGCGATCAGGCCAAAGGGCAATACTGATGATTCTTCCTGTCTTTCCCAGCCTAATTCTTAGGACCAGACTGTGATTCCTTTTTTCCCCCAACATGTGGTACGGGCTCCACAGCCTCTGCTGGCCTCCCTACGCTGCACAGGTGTGCCAGCCCAAGGCAGCCCCAGAGTGGTTCCTCCCTGTGCCCTGGGGAGCTGAGGGAGGAGGGGCTGTCATTGGGCAGCATCTGGAGAGGGGGCCCCAGCCACGTGTAATTCAAGTTCTGCAGCTGAACGAAACACCCCCCCCCCGAGTTCCTTCACACAGCTTTACATGCCAAGCAAACTCTGAGACATTACCAGCTCACATTCAAATTTACAAAGAGAATGTCCTTGTCACTTCCTCCTCCAGCCTTCCCATAGGAACGGGCCATTGATTAACCACCCTCATCAGATTTTCCAAAACAACAACTCAGGTCATGACTGGGATAGTAATGAGCACCTCTCCTTCTCTTCCCCTCCTCCTATCTCCTCTCCTCTCCTTCCCTCTCTCCTTCCTTTTCCATTTGAAGAAAAATGAAGGTGAAACGGTAAGGAAACATAAATAAGCACCATTATTTTAAATGTTATTGATGGATCACAGAAGAAAGAAGGAAGAACAGCACCACTGACTGAATAGGTGCTAAGTAGGGGAGCGGGCTGGTGTTCCCTATGCCCCCTCTCACCCCATCAGAGACCCCCCAAGTAGATGTTAGCCCCTCCTCCTCTTAATGAATGGAGAAACAGGCTGAGCAAGGATGCTGAATAACACAGGGACTCTGCTGGCCAAGAGCCCTGGGCCGGTCTGCCAGCGTCCCCAGGGCAGAGGGCTGGGTCTGAATGCAGACCGGGGTCCCCAAGTCCTTTCCAGCCGCCTGCAGCTCCATCTGGAGGAGGAAGTACGGTAGTGAGCCCTGTGCCCACGGGCACCCATGTTGGCACACTTCGCACCCTTGCTATGCCAGCCCTTCCCCCCCCCCCCCGAATGCTGCAGCTCCTGTCCCACAAAGGCCCACCTACGGGGAACACCCAAGCCATTAGGGAATGAAAGTGCAGCTCCTACTGGAATGATGTTGAAATGACAAAATAAAAAACCCATTTTCATTCAACCTCACAGGCTCTGTTGTGCCGATTAAATTAAGAAAACCCATCGTGAGGAGGGAGGCTCAGCATGCACAGCTGACTTCTCAGCAGTGGCAGAGAAGTGTGGGTTCAAATTCTGGGCCCCCGGATGTGATGAGAGAGCCCTGATGGCTGCATCTGCTGGGAGGGACAGAGGGGTGAAGATGACCCAGGCTCACCAAGCTCATGGCTTGGGAAGGCAGTTTTGGATGTTTCATAGGCTTGGGGAGGGTGAAACTGAATGAATGTTTAGCAGTGCTGTAGAGGGCTGAGGTATTAGGAGCAAACGCCCCGTATGATCTTTGTCTAAACAGACTTCCGTTCCTTGCCAGTGATCCTTGCCTTGCTCTGGGCTCAGGGCCTCAGCTTCTAAAGGGTCAGTGCAGGGCAGTGGCCAGGAGTCAGCAGATCTGGGTTCTAGCCCTGACTCTGCCAGAGCTCCCTCTGCAACTTGTCCTTACTGTTTTGTCACTTTGAACTCTGGGTCTTCATCTACAAGTCCTGCATGGCGGTATGGCACATTTGAGGCCTCTTGACATGACTGGAACTCTTCTTCCGTTTGGAGAATTCACATCATGAATCCTTCCTTCTCAAGGCAGAAGCCAGAAGCTTACCTTTCCAGTTGACCTGCAATCAAGATGAGGCATGGGGCTTAGCTTTTCTAATCAGGTGCACCAGCACTAGAGCAATGTGAGTCCAGACATGTAGAATCTGTTTCCTGGGGACAATAGCGGTAGAGAATGGGCCACAGAGCAGCATCCAAGTGTCCCAGGCCTTGAGTTAGTGGGGTGGGCTGTAGGATCTGTGCCTAGCACCAGGGGCAGCAGCAGCAGCAGCAACAGCAACAGCTGCAGCAACAACCACAGCCACAGCAGCAGCAGCAGCAGCAGCAGCAGCAGCAGCAATAGTAGCAGCAGCAGCAGCAGCAGCAGCAGCAGCAACAGCCGCAACCACAGCAGCAGCAGCAATCGAAGCAGCCACAGCAGCAGCAGCAATAGAAGCAGCAGCAGCAATAGAAGCAGCAGCAGCAGCAGCAGCAGCAGCAGCAGCAACAGCAACAGCCGCAGCAGCAGCCACAGCAGCAGCAGCAATAGAAGCAGCTGCAGCAGCAGCAACAGCAACAGCCGCAGCAGCAGCCACAGCAGCAGCAGCAATAGAAGCAGCTGCAGGAGCAGCAGCAGCAATAGCCACAGCAGCCACAGCAGCAGCAGCAATAGAAGCAGCTGCAGCAGCAGCAGCAGCAGCAGCAATCACACATAATCTGATGCTGTGGTGTGGGGTTCCCCCTGGCTTCCTGGCTTCCAGGCCTTGGACTTAGTGCAAAACTAGACATGGGCACCGCTAA
Organism: Furipterus horrens; assembly: GCF_987537825.1. Taxonomy (NCBI): domain Eukaryota; kingdom Metazoa; phylum Chordata; class Mammalia; order Chiroptera; family Furipteridae; genus Furipterus; species Furipterus horrens. The sequence continues at coordinate 18,352,749 of NW_028327178.1, read as the reverse complement.
TAGATACATCACTGCCACCTGCTGGGAAGTTGCTGATATACAAATCTAACGTCTGTTGTAACAAATACACAATTCTGTGTAGGGTGCGAACAGCAGCCCTTCAAAAGTGGTAATGCTGTGCACTATGAAACCTGCACAGCTGACCTTGGTGGCCCTGCAAGCCTGGCTCTAGCCCTTGTAGAAATGCTGTGAGAGTCTTTATTTCCTTTAGTAAATGCTTTTTCTACTTAAGCTGACTAGAGTGAGTTTTGACATTTGACTAAGAGCTCTGACAGATACAAATAGGGATATGTATTTCTGATATGTCCTCCTTAGGCTAAAACCCAGCTGACCAATGGATGTCAGAATCCTTGGAGAAGGCCAAAGGACTTATGTTACTCAGAGGCTTTGTGCTTAATTTATTCATATTTAGAGGAATACGGGAAAGGCGTCTGATTCACTCTATCTTCCTTCCTTATTCCAGAAAACTATTTGTTTATTCTTTTGCTTCTGCTGTCAGGGCCAGAGTTCATGGTTAAACAGAGGAACCCAGGGAGGAAAAGGAGAGTGTGCGTTATCAATATTCCAGCAGGGAGACTTGTGGGGAAAATGGCTTTGCTGGGTCTTGTCCATGCACCACCATGTCTCCTATTGTTACAGGGAGGGATGACATCAGCCTGTGTGTCATTTGCCTGATGACTGTGTGTGCATGTCTGGCTGCAGGTAAAGTTATCAGTTTTCAGGTTTTCCAAGATTGTCTAGATTTGAAACATCTTGTTCTTACTTCGGAGGCCATTTCTGGGCCCATATTTTTTGGTTTAGGCCACTTGGGTGCTACCCCTCAAGGTCAGAGCGGCCCCCCACTTGGGATGTGGCAAGGAGCGAAACTGCATGGGGCCTCCCCAGGGAATCCTGTCCCCATCAATTGCTGGAAATGCACATTTGACTCAGTTCTCTGTGCTTCAAACCTAAAAAGAGGGAAGGAGGCTCTATGTTTGCTTCCTGCATCCGGGAAGCAGGGTGGGGAGGGGTGGGTGGGGTTGGAAGGCCCAGGCCAGTGGTAACTGGCTACAGGTCTGATTTCAAGGCGACTGTCCAAATCAGCCACCCTTTTTTGCTGCTTGAGGCCTGACATCACTGGATCAGGCCTTTCTTTCCAGCTCAAATGAGGAACGGGAGCTGCCAAGGCCAGGAGAGGGAGCCTGTGAGTCGTGTTCACCCAGGGTGGCTCCTATCAGGGTTTGGGCAGAGGGGAGGGCTACCAGGGGAGAGGGCAGTTGGGGTAGGAGGGGCACCAGGAGAAGGAGAGAGGAGGACCCTGGGGGTTTGGGAGGTGGGACCACCAAATACTAACATGCTTGACTTCAGAATTTGTCAAAGGTCCCTGGAGGGCCTCTGATTCTCTGTATGCACTTGCTTTTCCCTCCTGCAGGGCCTCCTCCTGGGTTGGTCCTAGAAAGGGACAGAGCTCAAAGGAGGGAACCTGTGACAGATGAGGACTCCCTGTTCTGCCCTGTCTCTCTCCCTTAGAGCCCCTAATGCCACTGAGCTTTTGGAAGGGAAAGCATGCACAGGGGGTACCCAGGGCTGCCATTTCTGGAAATACCCACTGCAGGAAGCCCAAAGGCCCTTCGCCCAGGGAGGAAGAGCTGGCAAGGTCCCAGGAGAGAAGGAATGGGGTGGTAGGCCCTGCACACTACTCTGTAGGGATGGCCCTGGGGTCAGAGTAAGGCCTCAGATGAGGAATGGTCTTACTGCCTGTTGGTTCATTATTGTATTTCTGTCATATATTCGGGGTCTTAAAATAAGAGCCATGGACTGTTCTACACAGAGTCCTGTTTCTCTGTCCCCAAGTTACAATAGTTTACTGGGTGGCTGGGGGCATGCAACTGTGGGCCACCAATGTGAGTTTTGGGAACTTGGCCCAACTTACCTTTTTCACATGTCATAGCTCTCCCTGGCACAGTCCTTCTTCCGTGGTCACAAGATACTATATATTCCCCTTTCTCCAAATCAGATGGAAGGGACCCATAGAAAGGACCACCTAGCAAGCCCTCCTTGCTTGCAGGACCTCTCTTATTATTGAAGGGTGATGCTGAGCCCTTTGAATGACAGATTCCTCATTCTCTCCCAAAGCATCTCCTTCCTTGTTAGGGCAAATCCAGGAGCTAGGAAGTTATCTTCCTTCATTGGGCACCCAGCTGCCTCCTGGAATCTCTCCTATTGGTTCAAATTGTCAAATTTTGGTGAAATCCTTCCTTTACCTTTGGAAGTTCCAATGCTTGTTCTAATGCATCCCTTACACCTTCTTCTCCAGCTCGTGTGCATAGGTTTCTTTGGCCTGTTCTCAATGGCCTCCTTCTTCGATCTTTCCCTCCTTTTTCTAATGTGTCAGACCCCAACTCCCTTAGCACCTTGGAGCCTAAGGGAGCAGGCCATGCTCAGCACAGTTTCATGAACACCCACCTGGCCAGGACCAGAGGATATTTTATTCTTATAAAGAGTTCAGGAGCCCCTCCCCACCCCTGCCCCGCCCCACCCAAGGCCAGGGCCTTTTGTGCCCAGGTACCTGCTCCTCCTCCATGTTCACCCCTGGCTCTCAGTGGATACCCCACCCCCAGAATAGGACCCAATGATCCTAGAATGCCCCAGCTGAGTGGAATATTAACGAGCATGTGGCCTTGTATTTTTGCACTGGGCCATGAGCTGGGGCCTCTCCAAGGTTCAGGGAAGCAAAAACTCATTCTGACTTTACTAGAAGATTCTGGGGAAAAGGCAAGTCATGTAACTGGCAAGTAGTTCAAGATGGTATTTTTATATGAAGACAAATACATACATATTATGTAATAGATGTATAAGTATGAAATTCAAAGCCAAAGCATGAGAGTTCAGAGGCATTTCACACTATGGGGAGGTTACTTTGGGCTTTAGAGTTCAGTCTCCAATCCTGCAGTGGGCTGGCCCCCTCTGCTGCTGGGTGTTTGTGTAGACAACTTGGAGAAATTCTGATGTACTCAACCTCCTTTGTCATTAGAGGATAGGGAAGTGAAGACCAGAGCAGAGTAGTCATTAACCTACAGACACATAGCTCAGAGGAGTCTGCATTGGAAACCCACATTTGTCCTTTCCTCTGTACCAAGAAATGCTGCATTAGTTCATAAGAGTGCTCACCATGGCAAGAAAGGGGAATGGAAACAGAAAAGGGGCTCTGGGTTACCCCTTGGTTAGCCAGAAAATGCAATCCAAAGAACAATTGACTCAGAGTCTGTGCACTGGGTTCGGAGGAGAGTTGACCCCTTTCAACAACAGTGTATTTCCTTACCTCTTTCAGGATCCAGCATTCTCTGTTTGGGAACAAGGCTCAGGTGAGAAAAGAACAGAAGTCAAACTCCAGTGCTGGGGAGCAAGAGGAAGGAGGCCAAGATGGAGCAGGGCCACCTGGAGGCCGCTCTGGATGCCATACCAGTGAACTGGCAGGACTGTCTGTATTAAATTGGTCAGCGACACGTCAACATTCTCCCGCTCACACACCACAGGCTGTACCTGCACACACACACACATGCACGCACACACACCTCACACTCAGGCTCACAGATATCCAAAAGCTTATGACCAGACCATGGCTCACAGAACTAAAATGGAGGAGACTGTTAAAGAACCCAGTTCCGGCCTCCCCGTTATGCTCCACCCACTGACAGCCAAAATAAGAAGTGGAAGGGGAAGTCAACCTTAATCCAGGAAAGGAGCAAGTGTAGCTTTCTTTATCTCAAAACACCATCCTTCAAATTATTAAGTAAGGGTCAAGGGTTTGTGTTTTTTTGTAAAGGCGTCTTTGACATGATTGCAAGTTTATGACATCCAGTTGTCAGTCTTAAGCCATGGATGTGTACAGATTGGCTTGTGGCTGTCACCTCTCACAGAAGTGCAACTCTCAATATAATTTAATCAAGTCAATCAATACCATTTAATAAATAGGCCAGAAGGTTAGCTGAGAGTTTTTCTCGGCAGGATGCAGCGTGCCATCAAAGTTATGGAAGATTGTCCCTTGAATCACTAAGGCAAACTTTGTTGAGTGTCATTTTTACATAAAGCAATCACATTAAAAAAAAAAGTTATAAATAGGAAAAATTCCAAAGCTCTCCCACAGACAGCGAAATTGAAACACTCCCTCCCACAAAAAAAAAAAAAAAGAAACAAAACAAAACACCCCTCCCTACCCCACAACCCATTTGCTTCAAGTTCTTCTCAAACATACAGTACTCAGTATCTTTGGATAATTTACAATGTACAACTCCAAACTGCAGCCAAGAGAAAACAAAGAGAACTAACCAGTCATCTGAAAAATTGAGTTTATAAGAAGTTGTTACCTTTACAAAATAAAAACAAAAGCCCCAATACCACTGGATTTCAGTTTGTTCATTTTCCCTTGTTTTCTTTTAAAGTTTGGGTCAGCCCCCATCCCTTTGCTGATGGGGGAACACGTGCATGTTGGCAAGTGTCTGAAATGGACACAAGAACCTAAGATGTGGCTGCCCAGGCAGGTGACATCTGAAGACAAGAGGGTGTCTGAAGCAATTCCCTCTGGGTGTAATGGCATCTGGTGGTGGGTGGCGTCAGGGGTCTCTTCTGGAGAGCTGGGGGAGTGACGAGTCTGTCGTCTTCTCTGGCCTTTTTGGGTTTTGTGTGTGTGTGTGTATGTTCCGGAAGAAGCCAAGGTGAAAGGGACAATGAAGTCTCTGAGGCCCACAGCACTGGGATTGGGGACACCAGTCCTGGGCCATCCATGCAGGTGAACTCTCCTCCTTTCCCGCCTACTGAGATACAAAAGCAAACTCAGCAAGAAGAGGGAGGGGAGGCAGGAAAGGGGAGAGTGGATCAGGAAGGCACTGGGCCAGCAGAGCTGTCTTCCATCTCAGGACCTGCTAGGAGCGCGGGCACTAGGGAAAGTGGGTGGACGGCCCTTCACACCCATGCTGGAGCCAAGGCTCAGCCTCCCTGCCCTGAGAGGAACCACACACTCCAGCTGCATTCCCAGAGGGTGGGTCAGGGGTGTTCTAATGCTGCAAAGAGAAAACTACAACTTGAAAAGCAAAGAGATAAACCCAGGAACCAAGAGTTTTATCTATTTCTAGGGATCATAGTAAAGGGAGACAGTTGACAGTTGTTAAGACTTGGTCCCCACCTCTTCTCTGTTGGCCTTAGGAGTCCCTAGGGACTCCTTACAGCTTTGGAAGGGGTGTGTGGAGAAGAGGTAAATGCTGAAGTCATCTCAGAGATCCGGACATGCACAGTGGCCTGCCCAGAGAACAGTGGAGGGAATTTGTGGAGTTTGCTCCCCAAAGCTTCCTGTGGGCTGTGGACAATCCCCACCCCAGCTCTCTCTCTCTCAGTCACTAGTGTCTAGTCTGGCCACATTTTTCATCTGCGCTAATTCAGAGGTGGATGTAATAAAACTAAATCCCATACTACAGATGAATTCATAAGCAACTGTAGGAGTGCAAAGCTGCTACCCTCACAAGAATTGTTTTTGGAGGGACAGGCATGTATATGTGGGTGGGTGGGTGGGAGAGGGAAAACTAAATTACCAGCCCTCCTTCATAGCAGGGGGAAACCTGGGTAGAGAAAGGTGACCCATCCAAGGTCATAGGATGGTGAGGGAAAAATGGGCTCACACTCCAGGAGCCTCGCTCCTGACTCCAGGAGGCCTCCCGGCCAACAGGGCATTCCCTGTAAGGATCCCAGGACCTCTGGAGACTGGAAAAATGACCCATCGGAGCAGTGTCAGCAGGGAGTCTGCCAAAAAGTAGTGGGGCTCAACCTTGCATGTGTCCCAAGGCCCCTCCCCTCATCCCTGCGCCTTCTGGTCTGCCTCTGGCCCAGCTGCCTCCCTGCCTGCGCAGCTGCAGCGGAGTGCTCCCCGGCCCCCAGCATGGGGTCCCCAGTGAGGCCCGGTGCCCAGTGCTCCTGAGTGAGAGCCAGAGGGACACACTGTCAGGAAGAGGCAGGTCCAGCTGAGGGGAGATGCCCATCTCGGACACAAGCAAAAGGGAGGCAGGGAAAATACCATTGCTGCTGATATATATTTTTTCATTTTTTTTCTTTGTAATTTTGAAATAAGTTCATATCTACTGGATGGGGCAGGGTGGGCCTGGTGGGAGAGAGGACAGGGCCGCTGGACTGGGGCCGACACGGACCAGCCTAGTTGTTGGCTTCAGACATGGAGGCCACGTGATTGAGGCCAGCGAGCCCGGGGAGGCCCGCCAGGCCCGTGGCCCACGGGTCGGGCAGCGGGAAGTAGGGCCTCGCTGTGGCCACGTTCTCGGCCAGCGCGAAGGCCAAGAGGCCCCCCGCGTTCCTCTCGGCCTCCAGCTGGGCGCGCCCGAACAGCTTCATCTGCGTCTCCTCGAACTGCCGTTCGAGCTCCTGCAGGCTCAGCGCTCCCTTGGGTGCCGCCAGGAAGTGCTTGGTGGGGCTGGGGCCCGGGAGGCACACGGCGGCCCCGCCCAGGTGGCTGCCCACTTCGCCCAGCGCTGGGGGCATCACGAAGGCTGCCTTCTCCGGGGCGGGGCCTCCAGGCCCGAAGAGCAGGCTGGCAGCCCTCCAGGCGGCGGGCTTGCGGCCTCGCCGTGGCCGCGCCATGCGGCAGCTCTGGCGCTTGATGTGGCGGTGCAGGTGGTCGGAGCGTGTGAAGCTCTTGTAGCAGAACTCGCATTGGTAGGGCCGTACGCCCGTGTGGATGCGCATGTGATTCTTGAGGTCGTAGTTGTGCACGAACTTGGCGTTGCAATGGATGCACAGGTAGGGCCGTTCCCCTGTGTGCTTCCGCATGTGGATCTTCAGCTTGTCCTGCCTGAAATGCAGAGCCGGAAGTCAGTCCTGGTAGGGAACACCCCCTGCTCCCTCCCCACTTCTTCCAGAACCTGCTATGCTGCCATGGTCTCAAATCCCAGGAAGGGCACTCATGCTGGGAATGATCTGCCAGCCCTGCCCCACCCCTGGATTAGAGGGCTGGAGAAAGAGCAGTGTCTGGAAAGACCTCCACGCCAGAGCCCCTTCTCCTTGGAAGCTCTGAGGAACGAAGCTCCTGCTCTTCTTCATCAGGGGCCTGTCCCACAGACTGGAAAATAGACCTGCTAGTGACGCACATTGCTAGAAGTCAGCAGTCTATCCAATGGGGCAGTGACCTTGGACACTGGGTTGCACCTTAATCTCGAGCCCACTTCCCTCCAGTTTGTCACACGCTTTTGCCCAGAGCTGCTGGGCCCATCCCACCCTGGCTGTTGAGCTCTGTCTGTCCTCAGGGCTAATCTGGGAGGCTACAGAAACCGGCACACCTTGTTCAAGTTTCCTGGACTGTGGTTTCTTACCCCAAGCCCTAGGCTCTGCTCTTTGCAGACGATTCTAGGGTTTACAAAAGAGCCAGGTGCAACAAGAATGCAGCCTAATCTATGGCAAAGCTTCCCAGGGTTTAAGTGGCATTATTCAGAGGTAAGGTATGGTGTAGGGGTGGGGCTCGCAATGGGGGTTTGGGAGCCCCCCGCTCCAGCTGCAGACCCACCACTAATATGCTGAGTGACCTTAGGCAATGTACTTAACCTCTCTGCATGGAGCTGGACCTAGGGCCAGACATCAATTCCTATTGTCCAGGCCTGATGAAGAGAAATCTGGGTTTGTGTTGTACTAGATTCAACACACCTCCTTAATGGTCTTGAGAGGAAAACTGACATCCCCAAGACTGAGCCTGCATAAACCAGCTAAAGGAGGCCTTCAACCTGGCTGAGGGAGAGTCAGCTGGGCTGCAAGGCCTCTTCTCAGGATCATTCTGAAGCCTTCCCTGGCCAGCACCGTGGCCAAGCAGCTCTGTGTCCAATCTCCCACCCCCTCCCTGCAGGTGGGGCTTGGGTGGAATGTCTGCCTGTAATTTTTGGCTTAGCTTTGAGGTCAGAGCAGATGTGGAGCTCAGGAGTCCACCCTAAAATGGCCAGATTTAAATAAACCACTCTCAACATAACCCCAGGACAGCAGGAGCAGAGGTCCTGGTCTCCCTGTGTCCCCTGGCCACTAGAGGTCTCACTGGCTCTTATTTTCAGACTGGTTCCCCAGGGGCGGGGCAGAACAGTTGTGTACACTGGCCAGGACCAGGAGAGGAGGAGGATCAGGGAGGACAGATCTGCCGCTTCACCTGTGCTCACAGGAAGGCTGGGGGCACCCGGGAAATGGAAGTGGAGATGGGGAGTGGGATGGGCAGAAAGGAGGAAGTGAGCCTCCTCTCTTCCACTCTCCTGTCCCTGCCCCTCCACAACCCACCAGCTGCCCCCAGGCTGCATAGTGCCCTGCTGTGACCCCCCATGCTCCTCTTCCCAACCCCCAGCCTGCAGAGGGGTGAGTAGAGTGGGCAAAGCTCATGATAAGTTAGTCCTGGAAAAAACTTAGAGATCTTCTAGTTTACCAGGAGCATGTTAACATGTTCTGACTCATAGCTTAAGTCAGGGGGCCCAGTTACCTGCATTATTTCCGGGACCTTGAACATACTGACCTAATCCAGTTCCCTCACTTTTAAGATGAGGAAACCAAGGACCAGAGAGGAAAGGGCTTTCTGAGGTCACACAGCCTCCTTATTCCTGTAATGACCTTTTCATGTGGCTATAAGGCACACGTGCATTGGCAAAGCTGGACGCGGGCGCACTCCAAGAACTAGATCAAGGTCCTTACCTGTCCTGGGCCCCAGTTTTCTGTACTCTAAAATGAGGGTGGCAGGGGAGGGCTGGGCGGTACCATTTTGAATTCTGGTGTTCTGTGTTTGCATCTGAGTAATGGGCTTATAACCAAATATCTTTCTTGCCAGTTGGCTTTCTGTATGTGTCACGGCTCTTCTACTCCTGCTTTTTCACAAATCTGAGCTGCTCGTGGAGATGGCATGAGTGTCGTGGGAAACTGCTCTAGCCTGAACCTCAGGAGCTGAGCTCTTAGTCACTTCCTTTCAGGACCAGAGGTCTGTGTCCTGCTTAAAATCTCCCGAGGCCTCCTCTGTCCAATGGCCTACATGCCAACTTACCTGTTAGCATGGCTTTCAAGGCTCTTTACAAGCTTAGCCCTGCCAGTTACAAAATGACTGTGTTCAGGGGACCCCTGGTGACTCTAGTTAGCAAGGCTGTCGTGTATACTTCAAAGCTCCTAAGAGAGTAGGTCTTAATTGCTCTCATCACACCCACACTAAAAAGCTAACTATGGGGGGGTGATGAACATTAACTAAATTATTGTGGTAATCATTTCACAATATACACACATATCAAATCATCATGTTGTATATTTTAAACATATACAATGGTATATGTCCATTATATCTCAGTAAAGTTGGAAGAAAAGATCACCCCACCAACTTTGCCAGCCCTGCCCCTCCCTGTACGTGGTACTGCACCCACACCTCACATGGATATGCTGTTCCTCTAGCAGGCCACGTGCTGCTCAACTCGGCATGAGTTAGACTTCCAGTCCAACCTCCCCCAAGGCAGAGCCTGCCATATTAAGGGATGATACTTGATAAATCCTAGCTCCTTCCCCTTCTGGATATATCTTTTTTTCCAAATGTTTTACAGTTTTTCCAATTATTTTTCCCCTTTGCCCCCTTCCACCCAGCCCACCCCCCACTTCCGCAGTCAATCCCCACCCCACCTTCCATGTCCATGGGTCCTTCATATATGTTACTTGCCCTTCTAGGTATATCTTGTTAGCATTTGGACACCAATCCTTCATCCTTAGGGTCCTACCAGAGATTCAAGTGGGCCAGCTCCTTCTTTCCAGCTGTGAGCCCCTCATTCCAAAGCACCTCCTCCCTGTACCCATCTCTTCCATCTTGGAGTTTACTTTTGCAAACTGCCCTGCCTGAAATGTCCCCCACTCTCAACCCCCCTGACCCTCCCATGTCAAACTTGAAGGCAGTCCTACATAGACCCTTCCCTGTCCCCTTAGGTTTTGCCCTTTGCCCTGCCCTTCCAGAGCACCTGTGACCTGAAGTAATATCGCTTGAGGGACAGGAGGGAGCAACAGAAGAAGAAGTGTTAGCTTCATTTGTTCCTGCCCTTTAATGGCTCCAAATATGTCCACATTGCCCTCTGTGCAGTTTGTGCGCTCTGCCCACACTGTCTGTGGCCCCTGCTCAACCACCCAGGTGCTCCTGGCAGGTGGGGACATTGTTCAGAGGCCCCCTTTGCTGCCTTTATTTTCCGTGCATGTTATTTCCAGGGCAGGGGCTGTCACTGTGCTGATTCCTTCAGGTGTCCCTTATGTGCTCCCTGTTCCTGGCTCCTGGAGCCATGTCTTGTTAGGTGACCAGATGACAAGGTGAAACAGGAGGCAGAAAATTCATGGGCAAGGAGCACTGGCCCTGGCTGATGCAGGAAGGAAAGCCAGGCTCCTAGTATGCTGGCACGGATCAGGCACCTGCCAGGCACCAGGCGGTAATGCCTTATCTTACTGAAGCCGATGGAGGTGGTTTCTATCATTCTCAGGAGAAAACGAAGGCAAAGAGGGTGCTGTCAGGTGTCCATGGCTTTCCTGATTTTGGACAATATGTGAATGGAGTCACCAAACTGCGAGCGACTTTAGGGAGTATCTGCTCCAACCCCCTCATGTTACACATGGGCAAAGTGAGGCCCAGAGAGGGGAGGAGACTTGGCCAAAGTCACACAGTTTGTTAGAGGCAGAACCAGGCCCTGAACCTGGGGTTCCTGATGATTACTGCAGATCTCTTTCTAAGGAGCCGCAGTCCACTGAGAGACACTGAGCTCTCTCTCCACTCGTTCTGCAGCTCTTTGAGCGGTCCAGGTGCTGCTTTCCCGGCCTCACTCAGGACGGGGCACATGTGGTACTGGTGCCTGTTTTGACAAGAACCTGTCAGACGCTCTGTATTCTGTCTGCTCTGTGCAAAACACTGAATGTAGAACGGATGCTCCTGGAGCATTTGTTGACTGTCCAAAGATCTGCTGGTGCAGGGCCAGTTCTCAGAACCCCCAGTTCCAAATCCAATGTGGTCCTCTCTTGCCCTGACCCCCTCGTCTGTCACCTCATTCCTGTATCCTGCACCAGAGACCAGCTAGGTCACGTGCACCCAAACCTTGGTCTGTAATCCCCTGTCAGCCGGGAGGATTCATCATTGCAAAAGATGTGCTCATCCTCATGAGCTCACCCCCTGAATGAAAGGAAGGGGCTGCAGGCCTCGCCTCGGGTGCTCAGCCCCCACGAGGGCCCCCACTTTGGCTAATGCTTTCCCAGCACTGTTCTCCAAGACTTCTGGGTAACCTGATGGTCTGAGACCAACTCTCTTCCTGCTGCCACTGCTAATGACATTACATTATCTTAATAAGGTCCCCAGAGCTGCCAGGAGTGGGAGGACTGAAAGGAAAATATAGAACAAAAAGGAAGCCAGGCTCCTGGCCTCGCTGGGAGAGCAGGCGGCTGCTGGCTGCAGGAGCGATCAGCACTGAGCTCGCCCGGGAGGCGGGAGGCGAACACTGGAAGTCGCAGCCTTTGGGGCATGTTGGTGGGGCATCCAGTGGAAACTGGTAAGATCGTGGCTCACCAGAGAGCGATTGCTCAAAGCACAAAGGTTGTCCATCTTTTCCCAGGGACAGGATGGGACTTGTGTTGCTTGGCGGACAGTCCCTTCACTAATCCTGCAGTTGCATGCCTTTGTTATCTGCCCGGCAGGACGTGGCCGGGTGGCAGGTGGGCTGCAGGGGGCTGCCAGGGATGCAGGACAGAAAGCTGCCCAGCCATGCTCTCTAGGAGCCCCACCCCCACCCCTGCACACACACACACAGGTGCCTGCACTCAAGGGCCAATGTGACAGATATTAGGAGGAATTAAGGGTCTTCTGAGGCCTTCACAGCCCAGGGCCATGCCCAGCTGGCAGTGGTGAGGGCTGCAGTGGGGCAACCCGGGGGCCACCTGTGGTCTGGGAGGGCAGGGGCAATGCCCACCAAGGGCATCAGCACCCCTTCGCATTCAGGGAGGACAAACGCCTTCTCATCTTCCTGGCTCACTTGCCCCACTTTCTTCAAGGCCCACCCTCAAGGACACGTCTGGCAGAACGCTGAGGTCCTGACCTTTGGGCCTGCTTCCAGACTTTCTCCTGATGGGGAGGGTCTGGGGGAATCTTGATACACACTGCCTCCGCCCTGGTCCTGTTTGTCTCTCCCAAAGTGGCATTCCTGGGTCTGGTGGTGGTGGCACAAGCTGTCTCTTTGTGGCCAGCACAGACTCCGGCCTTTTTTAGGAAGAAAATGGTGATAACGGACCATGTCTGGGGATCGTAAACACAGACTCAGGCACAGGTAGAGGGACTCAGAGCAGTGACCAGAGCTAAGAGCAGACAGCACAGGACCAGAAAAAAAGTCTGCTGAAGCCTATGAGTCCCTGCTTGGGGCTGCAGGGGTGTCTCATATATGGAATAACCAGGAGTGGGACAACTGGTGGGACTGGCTGAAATCTAGAGCTGATTCAGTGGTGAGGGGCCTGGCACCAAGGAATAGATAACACCATGTAGGGGAGGCCTCAGCCCCTGTTCTTGGAGAACCATAGAATGAAAGCAGCAGGCAGGCTTCAGGGGCAGGAAGACTGATGGAAAGACCCCCAGGCCCCTCCTCTCTGTTGTGGCTGCTGAAGTGATTAGGAATGACATCCCCATGGGTCATGGACCTTCTGGGCATTGGCACCTGAGGCCATAATTTGGAGCATGTGCCAAAGGGCCACCTTGCAGGTGTAAGGTAGGGCCCTTCAAGAGGGATGGGAGGTGGGTCAGTATTAAGGAGAAAGGAAAGGAGGCCTGGCCAGAGAGCAGAAGCTCAACTGACATTCCAATTGGGAAACAGTGTTCAAGGGGAGGATTAAGGGCAGCAGGTCTGGGCTCCCTTGGCCTCTGGGGGCCCAGTCCCAGGGAATGGCTTGGCCGTACAAGGAAGTCTGGGAATTCTGAGTCAAAGAGGCAGCAGCTGTTGCTTTAAACAGCTGCTGAAGAGTCTACAGCTGGAGAAGGAGGGAAGGTGTTAGGGACAGTGGCTGTAGGAAGTTAGCTCAAAGAAGGTCCCTGGGGTAAGGCTGCAAGGGTCTTGGTTGCGGACAGTTACAGGAAAACCCCACCGGGACAGGCCAGCATTGGTGCTCTCCAATGGCCAGAAACAATCCTTGCAGGGCAGTGATAGGGAGGTGGCAGAAGGGAAGCAAGGGACCAGTGATTCTGAAGAATGTGCCAGGGAGGGGCGTCAGGAGATGTTCGACCTGGGTGCCCACAGCCCACAGGGAGACATGCAGCCCCTTATTGGAAGGAGCCAGGAACAGCTTCTCCAGCCTCCCAGGAAGGAGGTGCAGGGCATCCTGATCTTTCTCCGGATGTCAGAATCCAGTGGGAACAGGGGAGGGGGAGAGTGGGGAGGCAGCACTGATGGAGGCTGGAATGCCGAGACAAGCCTGGGACCCCATGGCTGTTGGTCCGCTGAGGAGGGCAGGGCAGGGCAGGGCAGGGCAGGGCAGGGGGCTGGATGGCCAGGACGCCGCAGGCGGATCTGACTTTGGGGGGGAGGTGAGACTGCAGGCACAGCGGCCACCCCAAGTGAGCATCAGGAATGTTCGAGGAGGGAGGGTTCTGGAATGCAGCCCTCCTATACAACCCAGCACTGCTGCCCCAACTAGGAGGCCTACTCAGAGAATGTTCTAGTGTCAGGAGGGCAAGAAGTCTGGCTGCAGTGACTGACCAAGTTTAAAACTTTCCCTGGGGATGGCCCGGCCCAGGGACTGGTGTGCTCCTCCCAGAAAGCTGTGTGGCGGAAAGGCCTGGAGGGAGGAACAGGGAGGGAATAAACATGGGATTTGGAGGGCAGTACCCTGAGACGTGCATCCTGTTGAAGCCATAGACCCGAGTCTCCCCTGAAAGGACAGGTGTCTCAGTGGCAGCCATCTGTGGAGGCGACAGGCACGAAAATTAGGGAGGTGGGCCTGGGTGACAGGAGGGGATGCTCCCAGCTGTTCAGGGGCTGGCTTTCTAGATGTGGCTGGTGAAAAGTGTCAGCACTTTGAAGTTGTTCCCTGGGGCTGGGCTCCATGGGGCGGGAGATGAGTGAACTGCTCTGGTCTTTGGACTATGCTCTGGTTGATCTCCCTTCTGGTCTCCTATGCTTTTGTTAGCCTTGTTCAGGAGTTCTGGCCTGGCCCTGCAAGCCTGAGTTAACTCGAGGGTGGGGTGTGGGGGGTGGCAGGAGAGGGAAGCATCACCTAAGGCAGCATGAGAGTGGCAGGGCAATTAGTGAAAGACACCTGAGGACAGGTGAATCTCAGGCATTTAGGTCCGGCTGCTCTGCACTTGGAAATTCTCCCTCCATTGTTAGCTCAATATGTATGGGAGAGATTCTGTTTGGGGTTCCCTCACAGAAGCAGCTGAGTGGGGACTCCAAGGCCACCTTGGAAACAATCAGTATTGTCCTTTGAAGCAGTCACCGGATGAGCCTGCCAAGCTATTTTAGCAATGCCACTGTCGCCTGAACATATTTCCGATACCATCCTCTGGGAACCGCTGGGAGAGTTTCAAGCTACCCAAAAGAGTAGGTCTCATTACTCTGTAGAACTTGTTTTCCCCCCTGAAAAACATGACCCCAGTTCAATATTTGACATGATTCACATTTCACTTTATCCTGAAAGGCCAAAGCTTTGGGTCCACAAAAGAAAATCAAAAGAATGAGCTCCCAGCTATTCCTGCAGATGAATTTCCAGGAGGATGTGGAGAGACTGATGGCAGCACCGTGGGCACAAGCAGAGGTCTCTCAGGGGGACAGGACAGTGGGGAAGGACCTTGTCCCATAAATTATGGTCACAGGGCAGATAGCCACCAGGCTCTGTCCACATCTGACACATTGAAATGACCAAGCCCAGATGCAAGGCCACCTACCAGAACTTTCCCCACTGCGGACAGGGCTGGAAGATCAGCCTCACACCAGTGACCACAAACAGCACCAACACACCACAGTTTCCCCAAATAAGGCTCCTCAATACCTAGCAGTGGATGGGTCTGACTCCCATGTCCCGCCCATCAGTTTTGGCTACAAAACTTCAGTTCTCTGCAGTATCCTGGTCATATATTTTGCCGTCATACAAATAAGTCCCAGCTCTACCACTTTCTAGCTGCATTTATGAGTGGCCAACCAGCCACTGGGAGACAGTGGGCTCATCTAAACAAGGGCATGTAGCACCTCCGTCTTCCCTGGGTATGGCTGGGGTGATAGTGTATGGAATACACTTAGGACAGCCCCTGGCATGTTGAACATGCACCAAGTAAAATAAAGGGGCTGCACTCCTCTGGGGTACTTCAATGGCTTCTGTGGATCTACAGTGGGGAATGGGAGAGGGAGGCCAAGCAGGCAGCAAGCAAGCAAAGTGCCGAGGCCCCTCCCCTCTACCTTAACCAGAACAGCTCTACTCTGACCTGTTTTATATCTTGGCCTTCCACCTAATACTGTATTGAAGAAAATATTTTTTAAAAGGAAATATTTTAGCTCTTAAAATGAGCTTGAAAATCACTATACCAGATTATGCCTAGCACGCCTTCTCACAATGAACTTGACATACATCTAGGACCCAGTCGGACCTCCCCTAAACTGGGTGTTTCTCTCCATTCCAGGCCCCCCGTGACCCTCCCTGCTGCCATCACCAAGGCCTCTGACCCTCTCCCTGCTCCCCTCAGAGCCCCCCACCTGGGGCCTGCAATGCGCACCTGGTGAAGCGGACCTCGCAGATGTTGCACATGTATGGCTTCTCCCCCGTGTGGGTCCGCATGTGCCGTGGCAGCTTCCCGGCCCCCATGATGACTTTGTGGCAGATGGGGCACTGCTGAGAGGCTTTGGGCTTCAGTTTGCGCTCCTCCACCAGTGGCCAGGGTGGGAAGAGGCCCCCCAGGTGGGTGGCACTCAGGAAGTTGAGATAGGCACCATAGTCATTCTCTGCTTTGATGGAGCTCAGTGGCCCCCCAGGAAGGTCTGGGAACATGTCCTTGAAGAAATCATTCGGGAAGGGTGGGGGTGGGGGTGGGGGCAGCTCCTCCTTCTCCTCCTCTTTGATCTTCCGATTCTTGATGACTAGGTCCAGTGGCCCACTGTCCATGGGCTGCTCGGGCAGCTGGGCAAAGGCACCAAAGTCCCCTGGCCAGAGGTGGGGGAAGAAGTCCGGGGCAAAAGGAGATAACGAGGGTCTCCTGTCGGGGATGTTAGCTTTGGGGTACAGGTTCTCCCTCAGCAGAGATTCAATGGAGAAGTCCCGGATCACACCCAGGTGGCCAGGGCTGCTGGCCTGGAAGGAATCCTGGAAGTCCCTGGGAGTGTCTGAATAGGCTTTCTCTGTAAGATGGTCCGTCTTGGAAGGGCTTTGGTGGCAGTTGATGTCCTGGGGATCAGGCAAGTTTTCTTGATCCGCGAAATCCTCCGTATCATCATCCTCTTCCTCATCTTCCTCCTCTTCCTCCTCCTCCTCATCCTCCTCATCATCGTCATCATCGTCATCATCATCATCCTCCTTGTCATCCTCCTCCCCTCCATCCCCCCCAGGCTCCATGATCTCCAGGCACACATTCACGATGCACTGGATCTCCAGCATCCTGGCAGCGTTGAGAATGTGCTTGACGTTGGAGGCGGTGATGGTGAGCGTGGAGGTGTAGGCGAACTCGAGGATGGCGGCCAGGGCCTCAGGCTGGACGAAGTCAATCTCATAGACGTAGGGCTGGCTGGCTAAGGTGCCGGCCGTGAAGAGCTTCTTGAAGTACTTGCTGCAGGCTGCCAGGACAGAGCGGTGGGTGCGGTACTCATGCTCCTGTACCACCAGGAGCACGTCGCAGAGCAGGCCGTCATGCCGCTGCTCGTTCAGGCTGCACAGCACCTCGCTGCTGTGGTTGGGGAAAGGAATGCCGATGAGCTCGTCAATGCCATTGGCCATGGTCTCAGCCAGAGCCCTGCAGGGGGACACAGAGAAGGAGACCGTGGTTAGAGGGCATGGCATCCGGCTCTGGGATGCTGGACAAGGGAGGAGGCGAGGCTGTTAATGTGCAATGGTGGGACACCTGGGTGGACAGCCACATGACACTCAGCTGCTATTGTTCACTATGTCCACTACTTCATTATATGGCATCTGCAGGTCAAGGGCCAAAGGGGGGATGTTTTCTCATGACCCAGTGCTGCTGCTGAGAAAATGCTCAGGTTTATGTCACAAATCCTCTGACTCCTATAACAGGCTAACATTTGGCTACTATTGGTTGCTGTTATGGGCTGAGTTGTGTCCCCCATCAAATTCACAGGTGGAAGTCTTAACCCCCAATGTCTCAGAATGTGAATGCATTTGGAGGTGGAACCTTGACAGAGGTGATTAACGTTAAAATGAGGTCATGTGGGTGGGCCCTAATTCACTATGACTGATGTCCTTAAAAAAAAGGAGATTAGAACACAGACACACAGAGGGAAAACACAGGGAGAAGACAGCCATCTGCAAGCTGAGGGGAGAGGCCTCAGAAGAAACCAGCCCTGCCAACATCTTCATCTTGGACCTCCAGCCTACAGAATTAAGAGAAAATAATTTTCTGTTGTTTAAAGCATCCAGTCTGTGGCACTTGGTTACGGCAGCCCTAGCAAACTGGCAGAGCTACTAGGAATCTCAGGACCAATTTTGTGGCCCACTTTCAGCAAGGGAATGGGGGCTTTAAGGCATATGTTCTGCCCTCTGACCTTCCTTTTGACTTCATCTTAGTTGTTGAAATTTCCTTTCATTTACAATTCCTGATTTTTCTTTTAAATACTGAATCCTATCTATGCATATCTGTAAGCCATTTCACCTATAAATAAACATTGAAATTCAATATTAAATTCTAGTGCATCCTTAGTTCCTTTATCACATTTGTACTCTGATGCCCTCAGGGAAACATATCCTTGTGGGGAGAAGCTCTGTGAGACCCTTTAGCCTGGAAGTGTGACCAGTGAAGCTACCAGCAGGGACATGTGCGGGACACAGGACAACAGGCAGTCCCTCTCTCCAGGGAGAACTCAGAGCCCAACTCAGCAGGTCAGGACAAAACTTGAGCGGGGCCCACGGATAAATCCAAGCAAAGGCCTGGTTCTTATCCTGGTGCAATTACGGCAGGAAGTAAAAGAAAAAGAGAATCAAACCTGAAAGCCCTACACTGCAGGGGAAAGAGCTTTGGGGATGCCCCACACATTTATCTTCTGGATGTTTCTGCCCTGGGAAGGCTGATGCAGGGGGAGCATGGGAGTGAGGAGTGCCAGGCCCATAATATGTGCCCTGAGTCGGGCCTGGAAGCACCGTGGACCTGGTGAGGCATGGAGGATGCTGGGTGTCCCTGCCCCTCTCCTCTTCTCCTCCATCCCAGAAGCCTGAGCCTGCCTTGAGCAATCCCACTTAGCGGGTGCTCAGGAGGTCTCCCAGAATGAAGGCCTCTTTGTGTTCCTGCCTTCTCATCTTTAAAAGGGCCAGAGACCCCATAGGCCATGCATTCATTCCCTAAATCATTATTGAGCTTCTCCCTGAGTCGGTGCTGGGGCTGCATAGAGAGCCAACCAAGAAGACCCCTGTTCTAACAGAGCTCACGGAGACATAACAACTGTGAGAACCAAAGAACAAGAATCACCGAGGAGGAGTGAGCTATCGCCACACACCCATCAAAATAGCTAAAATAACAAGCAGTGCTAACATCAAATGCTGGCCAGGGGGTGGAGAAACTGGATCACTCATACATTGCTGGTGAGAATATGAATGGTACAGCCATTCTGTAGAACCACTTCATAGTTTCTTAAAAAATTAAGTATGTATAGAGGAAGTAACACCTTTTTCTAATTCTCATGAAGCTTCTGTGTAAGTAGCCAGGTCCTGACCCTCAGAGTGACACTCCTATCTGAAAAGACTATGAATGAAATGCCTCTTCAACTACTAAGTAAAAAGCTCAAATCAATAAAACCTCAGATTAGAGCCAAGTTTTCTTGCTTGCTAAGGGTTTATTCCTTTAAAGACAAAGATGTTCTTAAATGTTGTTTTGGGGGAACAGGCCCTCCCACAATTCCTTATGCTTTTCCCCGTCTTCTTAAATAGAGGAGCTGGCCCTATCGGACCATGTGTTGGTGGCCAGTGTCTCATCCAAACTCACTGAGGGAGGGAGGGTGCTGTTCCTTGGTCCGAATGTCCCATCTCAGTGCTTCTGTAGCCATGTCTGCTTGAGTCTGGGAGTCAGGAACCCATAGTGGTGAGACTTTGGAGGCTACCCCAGCCCTCTGGGCTCCTGTGGCCTCACCTGGTCACTGAGTGGTCACGGGGCATCTAATAACCAGTGTGTTGTGACCGTGAGAAGTTAAAGGCACAAAGTGGGTCTGGATGAGGAAAGGGCGACAGGCTGGCATGACCCTGGACTCGAAGGCTGATCTGCCCAGCAGCAACTTCTCACTGTGGCCTGGTTTGGAGGCTTTGTCCAGCTCCTGGGGGAGGGGATGGAACTGCAGCTGGGGGCTGTGTTTCTAGGTCGGAGGCATGGGCTGGCACTTGCTGTTTCATTGTCTCTTTGAGTAGATGTGTCCCTGCCCGGCACTCTGGGAGCTTCCCTGGTGACCCTAACATCCCCATGCCTCAGAAGGCCCAGACAGCAGTGTCCCAAAGGGGTGGCCATGTCCCACCCCCACCTCCCTCCTTCCTGTCCAGGCCCTCCATCCCCTCCCTCCCTCGCCCAAGCCAGGGCAGCTCTTTCTCCAACAATAACATGCTCGGGAAAGACAATCACACACACAAAAACAAAACAAAACAAAACAAACAACAAAAACAAAACAAAACAAAACAAAGACTCTCAACAGCCAGGAGAAGACTGGCACATAATACGATCCTTTGGTACAAAGGGGGTAAAAATAATACAATCAATATAGATAGAGCAGAAATAAAGGCGGAGGAGAAGCTTGGGCATGGAGGAAGGAGGTTCAAGAGGAAGAATGCAGGGCGGGTGGAACCTTCTCAAGTGTGGTTTCCATTCCCAAGGTCATGGGGCCGCCACAGACACCCAGGGCCCCTGCCCGCAGTGGGAGGTTCTAGAGCCCAGTATGTCCAAGTCGCCCTGTCTGACAAAGGCAGCACTTCTCATCTCTGGCCTCAGTTTATTCAACTGTAAAACGAGAACGTTACTTAGCTCAGGTACCTGTATTCTCCTCTCTCCCTATCAAGAGAAGGGGGCTTGTCCTCAGTTTACCACCTAAAGACAGACAGGGGCCTTTTTTGAGCTGAATAGGGTGTGTGTGTGTGTGTTGGGGGTGGGTGGGATTGAAACGGGTGAGAGAACCTTCCACCACAGAAATGGATTGTAGAAACCTGGCTCTAGAAATCCTCCAGTACTAATGTCTTGGGTGTGACTTGAGTTTTGTTCTTAATTGTGTCCTGTGCTAATGATCAACTGAAGCAAGCCAGCCAGCCAGCATTTAAAAAAATAATCGATACCAGCTACCATTTATCGAGTGCCTATAGCATGTCAGCCATGGTACCTTTAATCTTTCCACAACCAATGCAGTTCTGAATGGTACATATTTGTAGCATCACCTCCAATTTAGGCATAAAGAAAAGGATGGAGATGGTAAGTGACTTGCTCAAGCCACAAGTGTCTGATCCAGGCTTTGAACACAGCTGTATCTGGTATGAAGTCCATATTCATTCTCCTTTACCACACTGCCTCCTGCAAGGTCCAATTTGGGGGCAGGAGGATTTGAACTTTTTCCCCCCAAAGGCTGTTGCTTACTTGAGGGATTTGATCAGAGCCAGGGCTGAGGGATGTGCACCAGGGAGCTGAGACCCACACACACCAGGGGTTGGGGGTGAGGGCTCAGTGCTGAGTGCAATGAGAGGTACAACCAGAAAGGCACCAGACCCCCATGCACTGGGGGATCAGGCAGGAGGAGGGGGCTTGTCTGAGCTGTGAAGGATTGAGAGGATTTTGTTGGGTAGAGGGAGGGGGGATTTGGGTTCCCAGAGTCCCCTCTAAACATGTGCCTAACCTGGATCCCAAATGGGATCATGTAGGAAGCTGCTCTCAGCCAGCAAGTGCTGAGGTTGGCTGACAATGATCTGGAAGCCCAAGGCCCATGCTGAGTGGTGGAGGGTGAGGACCCCACTCTCAGACCGCCTGTGTCCACATCCTGTCACCCACGCTGATGGCCTCTGGGACTTGGTATTTCCGTCCTTGAGCTCAGTTTCTCCATCTGCACAATGGGACAATAATAGTGTTGACCTCACAGAGTTGCTGTATGGGTCAAATGAGCGAAGGCACATAAAACGCCTTCTGGTACATAGTAGGTGCTCAAACAATGTTTGCAATTAGGAAGTCCAGGAAGGACACAGACCCTTATAGGTGTTTTGGTGGAGGGAGGTGGGATCATACTGGGGACCGATTTGCCTTCTGCATAGTTTTGCGGCGACCCACACTACTTCAGCACTTCTCCTAACCAAAGACACTGCAAATAGCCCTTACAAACTCCCAGGGCCACCCCTGGCATGTGTAGGGCATCATATCTCCCAAGGTTCGTCCATATACCCTGTCTCATGTACTCTATGAGGCAGGAGAGACTGGTATCAACTTTATGCTCATTTTACAGATGAGGAAAATGAGGCACAGAGAGGAGGCTCTGCCCAAGGTCACGTAGCAAAGCAGTGTCAAAGCTAGAACCAGAAGCAGGGTGTTTTGATGCCACACCTGTGACCTCAGCCAGGTACAGGGTTGCCTGTCTAATAGGGGCCCCGTGGTCTAGGATTGGTTTTTACAGAGACGTGCAGTGCAGGGGTATAGGCAGCTTACATACTCCCATTGCCCTCAGTTTGCCTATCTGGGAAACGGGGAAGTAATGGCATGGCGCTCATTTGCTCTGGGCAGTTTCTTAGATGCCTGTGTCATTCCCAGGATTCTGTTAAGTATGAAGATGGCAGACCCTGACTGAATGAGATCAGTTCAGATATAGAACAGAGATAGCAATGATGTCACAAAAGGTGGTCAAGCGGTCCCAATTCTCTGCCTCGGGGATACCTAACCCTGGAACAGAGCCCGGCCATTCATAAAGCACTTGTATTCATTCACTTCATCCCTATTATGACCCCCATTTGGTGGGGATCAGAGAGGCAAAGTGATTTCTTGATTTATTTGATTTCTGAGTCCCATCTCTTTCCTGTCCTCTATGGTGGTATGACTTCTGGGACAATTTTATTCCTCTGATCCACAAGTCCAGTGCCTTCTTAAATCCTGCTCAGCTGAGCCAATCTGGGGCTCAGGACAATGCTACCACCTGCCAAATCCCCAGAGCAGGCTGGCCCACCTGGCAGATAGACTCCCACTGCCCTAGTAAGCCCACTGTCTCCAGCTTCCAGCTCTTCCACTGCCTAAACCTGCAGCTTCAAAGCCACCTGGAAAAATTGGTGAGTACAGTGATGGCAAGGGGTGCTTCACATGCGGGTTCTTTTCTAGACCTGGGGAGGGGGCAGGGCAGCCACCTGCCTCTTTTGAACAGGTTGTTAATCCCTGTGGGCTGTGTAGGCGCTGGAACCTGGAAGGGGGCAGCAGGCAGGAGGGAGGGCAGGGAGGCCTGGTCCAAGGAGCTGGACCTCTGCTGGGCCCGCCTCACCCTGCCCTTGGCAGTTCCCCTAAGCAGGGTAGCCACACCTCTTGGCCCCAGAATGCCCTGGAGCCTTAGCTGCCCCAGAGGCTGGGGCCAGACGTGTGGGCTGGGAGGCTGGGCAGGGCTACCTCAACTCCTAGCCTGTGCTCCGTCTGCCAGAGCACCCCAGGCTTAGCTCCCACAGCTGGGTGAAGCCAGCCCCACCTGCTCTGCCACCCTGCCGGGACACGCCCGGAGCCCACAGTCCCCAGCTCACCTGGGGCCCAGGGCATGGAGCTGGTTGGTCTCTGTGAAATAAGCTCTGAGCCTCCCTCCTGCACCAGATATTCCCTTGTAGCTGGAATGCAGGCCCTTCCTGATGCTCATGGTGGTTCTCCCCTGTCCCCCCACCCACAGACCAAGACTTAAGGACTAGGGAAGAGGCCGGGCCTGGTAGGCAGCACTATGGATTCTCACTCGTGCCACAGACAGATTTTCTCTGTCCTTACATCTGGTGGCCTGAGCTTTTCCTCCTGTGACCAGGCATCCAAGCCCCTCCTTTTTTGTTCTCTGCTGAACCCCCCAGGTTAACAATGTCACAGCCCTGTGGAGCTGTAGATTCAGTAAAGCTTGTTCACAAATTTTCTCCACACATTTTCCTGGGATCCCTGGGTGTGCAAAGAATCAGTGGGACTATATTCCTGAAGGGAAACCTGAATTTATGCTGGTGTGCTGACTTGCCTGATGTCACAGCGCTAGCTAGGTAAGTGACAGAGACGCTGGACCTCTGACTTGCAGCCCAGACCCTGTCCATGCTATAGCCCTTGCCTACCCCTCCTCACCATCATCACCATCTCCACCTCCCCCACACCCACATTGGCTTGGTCTTATCAGAACAAGGCCTGGGACCACCCGCAGGGGTTGGGAGTAGGGGCAAAAGCCAGGGTGGGCTTCTCTCCCCCTCAGTTCTTACAGGGATGAAACATACACTTGGGACAGACTGGAGGGGTACCTGGAGGCTGTTCTGAGAAATGGGCGAGGAAGAGTGAGGAGCAGCTCCACCCTTGGGCTTTGGTGATGGGGGTTGGGGGTATGAGAGTCTGAGCTGTTCACTTGCCCACTGGAGGAACGCCTTCCTCTTCACAGCAGCTGCCTGCCAGGAACCCATCCCCTTGCCCAAGCAGTGGCTTGGAGCATTTCCTTTCAAAGTACTTTCACCTCCCTGATGGCAGATGAGGCTAGCATTATACCCATTTTACAGATAAAGAAATACAAGGGAAGTGAGGTTAAGGTCACAAAGCCATGCAGTTAAATGACTCCTGGACAGCCCACATGTCCCCGAAGCCACTGAGCGTTCTCCCACAGGAGCGGTAACCTCACAGGGTGGGTCTCTAAGGGGCTGCAAAGCTGGAGAAGGCAGTGAGCTGGAGGGAGCTGGAGGGGCCCAGGGCAGCAGAGCAGGCCCGGGAGAGGGTCGCACTGCTGTCGGCTGGAGCACCAGCGGGCTGGCGCATGGGAGTCTGGGCCAGACAAATGAAGTGGTGCCCTTCAAACTATTGTTCTTTAATTATTTAGTCACCCTTTATTTATTAGAGGGTGAGGTGGAGGTGGGGGGTGGGGGAGACATGTTTCCTCTTAAAAAACATTGCACACTCTGTATGTTCAAAATAAAGGATTTACTACTCGTGTTTATTACAGGCGATTTCCTGAGCCAGAAAACTCCCTGGGAGGTTTATTAAACCTTATTAAACCACTGAAAATTTAGATAATAAAATAAATCATTCGTCCCCCATAAACAGCACTCGGCCTGTGTTGCTGAATTTTAGAATCCCACTGCTTCTGGCTGCCTTTCAGGAGGTGATCTGGCTGGTCTGCTGTCCTCCCCACAGTCACACACTCCCTGGAGGTGGGGGACACACAGGTGCCCCCTGGGAGCGCTATTCTTTTTAGAATTTCTGCTCAGAGGCCCCAGCTCCTCGGCAGGAGTGGGGATGACTTAGACACTGTTAATTATTAAGAGATTGTGTGTGGACACCTAGGTTAAGTGGCATTTTGACCTTCTTGGGGATATTTTAGTGTCTCTTCTAAAAGGCACCAACGCAGCTACATAGCCGGCCAGCCTCTGAGTGCCCTTTGTGTGCAGGCCACCATGACCCGCATGCCAAGGTCTCCCAGTGCCGCACCACAGCCACCGAGCCAGGGGA
Organism: Furipterus horrens; assembly: GCF_987537825.1. Lineage (NCBI taxonomy): Eukaryota > Metazoa > Chordata > Mammalia > Chiroptera > Furipteridae > Furipterus > Furipterus horrens. Next base: position 18,327,923 of record NW_028327178.1, on the reverse strand, counting down.
CTTCACAGTGGGAAATGGGAGCACAGGCACCAGGCAGGGTAAGGTGCTGGAAGGTAGGTTCTGTTTAAGTTAAAAACACGAGGAGTGAGGGCTGAGAAATGCCTGGCTCAATAGCCTGCAAAGGAGGCTAACACCCTTTGGGGAAGGAAGTATAATTGAAACCTGCATTTACAATGAGCCCCTGCTCTGCAACTGAGTTACAGATGACCCTGGACCAGCCGCGTTCCCTCTCTGAGCTTCAGTTTCTTCTGGAACGTGAGGCCAGAAGGCTCTAACAGTCTCTTGCTGCCCACACACTCGGTTCTGTGGTGTCCTCCAACTAATCCACTTAAATATTTTGGTTCCAGGGTGGATCCTTGGATTCCAAAGTCACAAAGAGTGTATGTTGGGCTTTGAAAGGATGGGTGTTCTACTAAGTCCGGGTGGGAGCAGCACCTGGCCACACTGGGCAGAGTGATGGAGATATTATGGCAGGTTGGTAAAAAGCGTGTGACATGTTTCCTCACCAGGCCCCTGAGGGAGGCAAGAAAGCAGACGCAAGTTAAGGTTCCCACCCCTCAGACAGTGGCCAAGGACGTTTGCTGGAGCAGGGTCTGGAATGCGTGCAAGTTCATTACCACCAGCTCACAGGCCCTGTGTGTAGGGTGCCAGGGCAACAGACAGGGACGCAGCTTAACGGAGATACAACATATAGGAGACAGAGGGTTATTCCTCAGCTTCCTCTTACTGATAGTGACAGAATCCAACCAATAACAGAGAGGCAGTGAGTGCCTGAACTGTCCTGAATATTCTACGTGGATGCTCTCATTTAATCCTCTCAAAACCCCACAAGGTAGCTAGTGTCATCATTGTTACCCCATTTTTCAAATGGGGAAGCTGAGGTAGAGTTGGGACTTGAACCCCAGCAGCCAGGCTCCAGGTTTCCTAGGCAGTTCTGAAGCTGTCTCTCAGCTCTAGGAGAAGTGTCCCGTTCTGTGCAGGGCTGGAGAAATGGGGCTAAGAGGGATGGGAGTCCTGGCCTCCGGAACTCGCAGAAGAGTAGGGGATGGAGACACGTCAAGTCAAGACCTAACACTAGTGCCAAGTGCAAGTCCAGGGGTGTGGACAGAGTCCCTTGGGGCACGGGCTTTGCTGGGTTCTGGGAGGGGACTCTACTGAGCTGAGCTCTGAGGCCCCCAGGCAGCCAGGGGTGTGGGGCAGGGGTTGGAGACCATTCTGGTAAAGGGAGCAGTGTGTAGAAAGTAAGGCACAGAAGCTGGAGCTTAGCATGACAGGAGCAATGAGTAGTGGAGGCGCTGGGTTCCCAGGCAGAGGCTCGGGGAGTTCAGAGAGTCAAGTGAGTCTCTGGCAAGGAAGTCAAGCCAGTCTCTGGATGGGAGAGGAATCCTCAGCTGTCAGCAACTGGCAGTCCTGGAGAAGGCAGGGAAGGGCGGCTGGAACCAGCTAGAAGACTGTACCTTTAGATCCATGGAACTGCTTCTCATTGCTCACAGTCGTGCCCCTGCCCTTCTCCCTGCCCTTCTCTCTGCCCCAGACCTCTGGTTGGGATGGCTGTCTAGGTGCTCCAGTGGGGGAGGGGCCATGGGAGGAAAGAGGGCCAAGTCGCACGCCAAGGCCTCATGCAGGTGGAAGATGTCCTAGTTATGCCTCGGAAAAACACTCCTGCCTCCCTGCCATTGTCCACGTCAATTTGGAAATGAGACTCAGATCAGCGGCCCACTTGGCCAGCCTCAAGGATCTGTTTTCCAAAGGAAGAGAAACCTCAGATTTGCCTCCGACTTGCCCTTCTCTTCTAGGCAGACACCATCCACCACGAGAACCGCCTGGCATTCAGCTGGCAAGAACAAACTGGAAGCTTGCAATTTCCAGGCTTAATTGCACAGTTACATATAATATTATAATATAACTTTTATTACACAGAGAAAGTCCAAGCATTTCCTTTTCCTATTTATACTCGAGCCCAGTCCGTCTTCTGCTATAATTTCTTTCCTTGCCCGTGGCAGGACCTGAGGGCTAGCTGGTTCAAGGGCCATTAGAACATGAGTGGGAACTCAGTTAACAAATGTGATTGATCACTCATCATGTGCTTCACACAGTGTAGTGTTTTAAACAAGACCCCAAACCTGTTTTTAGGGGCTCTGGCTTCACTGAGCAGGTAAGACTAACCCACAGTGTAGGTAGTAAGTCCTCACCTGAAGTCACCGATGTATAATGAAACCAATTGTGCCATTGGCTAATTGATACAAACGAGAGTTAAGTTCCTACAGCATCTCATCAATGTTGAGCCCATCGATGTTATTTGAGGACCTGTTGTATTAGAGAAAAATAGGAACCAAGAAGGAATCCATGTGGGCCAGGTCATAGGATCAGGGATGTGGCAGCCAATACCTAACTGGTGGGTGTCTGGGCTACACTGCCATGTAGGCACAACCCCAGTGTCAGGCCACCAGATGGACACTGCAGGATGGTGTGCACAAGGGTCCCCCTCAGAGTGTGGCCCAGGAGCCCAGTGTCCCCTGTATGCTCAGTTTCCCTAGTGCACATCTCAAAGGCAGGATTCCTTTCTTCTGCCACAGGAGCCCAGCAACAAGAACTGGACTTGTTCTCAGCCTCTGGGGAGGGCACCTCAACTGCCAGCACCTTACAGATTAACTAGCCACCCCCTTCCCACCCTAACCACTAGGACTTATCATTCATTTGCACCAAGAGTTTTGGTCTCTAGACTATCATAAATAAATTATAATAAAAATATTCTCAAAACACAGGAATCCCTCTACTCCACACTCACCCCCTCCCACTCTCGGCCCAAAGAAGCCCAGAGTATCCACTGATGAGCTGGAATGGGCTCAGTGATTTCCTCAAACCTAGAAGGCTTGTCCCCCTTTGAAATCTTAAGATCAGAAAGGTTGAATAAGAAATACAAGGTTAGAAAATTAGAGAAGAGTTGGCAAAAAACATTATTTGCAAAGTATATGATTGGATACTTTTCTATACAAACAACAGATAAGTTCAAAAATAGGTTAGAGGATCCCATTTACTTGGCAACAAAAATAGATACAACATCTAGGAATAAGCTCCTAAGAAATGTGTAAGAGCTATACAAAGAAAGTTTAAAAACATGACTGAAGTGCTTTTTAAAAATATTTAAATGGAAAACATACCCTTCTCTTGGCTCAGGAGCCACAAGATTGTAAACATGCCAATTTTTCCTAAATAGTTCAATAAATGCAATATGATCCTAATAAAAATATCAACCAAAATTTCTATTGAAATTAGATAAGCTGACTCTAAAGTTCATATAGGAAAAAAAATAAGCATTTAAGACTAGCCAAGAGATTTTTTGAAACAGATGAGTAATGGGAGTAGGAGGACTTGCCTTACCAAATATAAAAACACATTATAAAGCCATAAAATAAAATATTTGGTACTGGATCATGAACAGAGAGACAAATCAATAGAAAGTCATAGACAGTCCATAAAAAGACTCACATAAATTCATATATAGAAGAATTTAGCATGTAATAAAGGTAGAATTTCAATTCTTATTTTCAGATAGATTTTTTTTTTTTAAATAAATGAGATTGGGACAACTGGCCGATCATGTAGGAATCAAAACTTGGATCCCTTCCTCATTTCTCACACCAAAATAAATGACAAGTACAGCAGATATTTAAAAGTTAAAGGAAGAAAAATCATGAAAAGAAAATATTGAAGAATTATTTTATAATCTTAGAGGGAAAATGCTTTTTTAAGTGAGACAGAAAACTCAGAAGCCATAAAAAACTGATAAATTTTACTAAATGATGACTTAAACATTTGTGCAATTCCCTGACAAAATCTAGGCACAAATAACTGGGAAAAATACTTGCACAATATATGATGAAGGGCTGATTTCCTTTATAGAGAGAGTTGATAGTAAGTCAGGAAAAGACCTATAGCTTGCTAGAAAAATTGGCAAAAGAGCATGAACAGGGAGATCACAGCAAAATAAATACAAATAGTTTTTTTTTTTAAGTGAAAAATGCTCAACATCACTCAGCATGAGAGACATAAAAATTAAGTGAATAGATTTTAATGTTCTTTATTCAGATGGGCAAAATAAAAAATTTTGATGACCCAGAAATTTCCCTTATAGATATTTATCATTATAAGTTTTATTAACACATGTACTCACTTATGTAAAAAGATCATTCCTGCAGCATTGATTCTACAGCCAAAGACTGGAAGAAAACAGTGTGTTCACCTGTGAAAGGCTGTCCAGATACATCACGGAGTACTATGCAGCCATTAAAAAGAATGAGGTGCCCTGGCTGGTGTGGCTCGGTGGATTGAGCACTGGCCTGTGAACCAAAACATTGCCGGTTTGATTCCCATTTAGCACATGCCTAGGTTCTGGGCCAGGTCCTGACTGGGGACATATGAAAGATAACTCATCAATGTTGCTCTACTTCTCTTTCTCCCTCTTACTCCCTCTAAAAATAAATAAATAAAATCTTTTTTTTTTTTTAAAGAGACATTCTGTGTATGGATATATAGAGAACTATCGCTAAGGCTCAACTGCAAAGCATGCTGCATCATGCATGGTTTGCTACCACATTTGCAAAGATGACCATATGCATATACTTGTTTACAGGTGCACAGGTTACCTTAGGAAAGACACACTAAAAGCTGGTTACTGGTTCCTTCTAAGATGGGGTTGGAGAGCTGCCTCTGAGGGGTAGAAAGTAGATTTATTTTCCCATATGTTCTTTTTAGTGATATTTTTATTTAAAAGCCACTACTACTTACAATGTTCACTGATTTGGATTCTCACCTCTTTCACAAACTCCCAAACCTTCTTTGGAATTTTTGGTAATGTCTGATCACTACCAATTTGTTCTGTGGCCTTTCAGCTACTCTAGCTCAGTTTTTCTGAGTTAATGACACTGAGCTGTCTATCTCACAGGTGGCTGTCAGGGTCAGATGAGACTGGGATGACAACAGGCTTTGGCTGCCATCAAGTCCTGCAGGATATTGTGTGGCCCATGATCTGTGTAGCACCTACCTGCTGCAGAGCAATAGTCCTCTGGCTACCAAGGCAGATCATGCATCAAAGTTGTATTCTTCAATAGTAGAAGAAATAGAAACATCTACTGCACATGTTAACTCATTTGTTCTGCCCATTTTACAGATGTGGCTACTGAGCTCTAAAGGATTGGAGTGACCCAGTTGAGGAGCTTGGAAAGGAAGAGGCTGAGTCTCCCCACCTGGCCCCTGTCATCTCTTTACTACAAAAATTTTGATGACTCCCTTTAGGGAATTGCACTGTCCCAGTCTGCCCATCATGGTCTTCCACAGTCTGGTCTCAACCTCATTAACCAATGCTCTCTGATTTGGTTTCTCTCTTTAAAGCTGGTCTCTGCACCGCCCTCCATACACACCATGCTCATTTTGGCCTCTATGCCTGTTCTTTTAACCTGCCATACCTCCAGTACCACCTCTCTTGTCATCCCAGTGTCTCCCAGACCCTGTTGGAGTCTCACTTCTTCCCTGACACCCACCCCTCTAACCCAAGAAGATTTTTGACGGTGTGGCAGCCAGCCTTCAGGATGGCCCCCAATGATCCTTATGTCCAGGTGTTCACTCCTTGTGAATTCCTCCCACAGAATACAGGGAAGTGATGGTTGAACCTCCAAAACGGGGTTACAAAAAACATTGCCAACTTGCCTTGCTTTCTCTTGGAACTCTTGTTATGGGGGAAACCAGTCACCTTGTTGAGAGACACTTAAGTAGCCATTGCGAGGCCCAAATGAGGAGGAAGTGAGGGCTCCCACTAACAACCAGCACCAACTTGCCAGCTATTGAATGGGACATTTTGGAAGCAAGGCCTTCATTCCAGTCGAGCCTTCAGATGACTGCACCTTCATGGGAAACTCTAAGCTAAAACACCATAGCTAAGCTGCTCCTGAATTCTTGACTATAAAAATCACGAGGATAATAAATGTTTATAGTCAGACGCTGCCAAAGTTTTGGAGCATTTTTGTTACATAGCAACGGCTATCTAATGCACATTCCTTTTAACCCCTTTAAGAGTTACTCTTTGGTCCTCGCCCATTTACTTTCACCCAAACTTTCCATGTGTGCAATTAGGTCTCTACCCCCAAAATCAGTAAACATGTGTGCTTTCTAATTCCTCTGTGTCTCCCATGATGCCTAGTACAGGGCTGGGGACAGAGGGAGAGATCCACAATGATTTTCCAGTTTACTCTTCTGTGAAAAGAAGGCAAATGAGTAGAAAGGCTATTGTATGCAATTGCACAATGCTTCCTGCTTGACTGGTACCCTCATTAAGTACCCAACAAGTCACATGCAAACTACCTGCACAACCACCACCGAAGACCTACAACTCACCTTCGCATCGGAGCATTCATGTGCGAACGTTCCAACTGTCCCACAGTGAGTCAGGCTCATCACCCACCTCCGGGGAGGGAGGGAGGGCTTGGAAAGGGCTCCGGCTTCCTACTTATTACACCGAATGCTACTCATGATTTATTTACTTGTTCCACACCCTTTCCAAAAATATTTCTTTCAAAGCCAGAGAGATGGTCCCCTCTTTCAGTATTTCTGACGCTCAATTCTAAATAGATGGTATGCTTAAACCCAAAGAACAATTTAGAAATTTAAGAATCATTTAAAAAAAACACTGTGAAGGGAGCTCCTACTCTTGCTTTTAGAACAGCTCCTGCCCCAGTCTCTCATGGAGCTGGCGGTCCCAGTCCCCAGAGACACATCTCCAAATCCGCCCACGCTGTTGTCCCTAAAGACAGCGGGGTGGGAGGGCGCGATCCTATCTCTGCTCTCTCCCTCCTCCCCATCTCTTTCCCAGGCCTGCAGGCTGGTTTTTCAAGACTAATCAGAGAAAGTGGAAGGGAGGAGGGCCAGTTTGTAAAATGGTGCCTAAACAGAGGCCGCCCCACCATTTTTCTGGCCGGGTGGGTGGAGGTGACCAAAGATACAATTATAATGTAACCCCTCCTCTCCCACAAGACCCATTTTAACCAGTGTGTAATAAAGCCCCAGCTCATCCACCCTCTGATTTGGGTCAGATGAGATGAATTTTTAGCTTTTCTGGGGAGTTGGTGCCAGTGAGGGAAGCAGAGGGGTAAAGGAACAAACAAATAGGCTACAGTTGCCTGGAAGGAAGGGAACGCGTGGAGCAAAGCGAGCAGGGACTTGCGAGGCCCACCTTGGCTTCCTCCCGCCCCATCCTTGTTTCCAAGTTAGCCCTCAGGTCCAGCCCCTTGACGGAGACCACAGGCCTCCCTCTCTCTTTCTGCCTCTGTCCCGACACAAGTCCACTGTTTCCACGCCACTCTTCTCGCCTGTGCCCGCCTCACCATTCCTGCTGCCGCTTGTTCAGAAGGAAGTGTGTCCTCTCCACCAGCTCCCAGGGCACATACACGCGGGGCTCCACCACGTGGCCCCAGATCGCCTTGCTTATCGGCCTCCAACAACTAAGAGGTGCTATGGGCATACCCAGCTCCCACCACCTTGGCCTAGCTCATTCTGCCCCCACTACTGAAGCATGGTTTCCTCCCAACTTCTTTGCCCGAACTCATTTTATTGGGCTAACTCCTGCTCATCCTTTAAGACTTAGCTTGGGCATCACCTCCTCCAGGAGGCCATTCTGAATGAGGGGCCTGTTCTCCATGTTCCCTTCCTTCACTCTCTCCTGGTCCTTACCACATGGAGCTGTAAGTGGAAAATGAGTGTTATTGTCATTGATGCGGGGAAGAGAAGGGAGAATTAACTCCAGAATGTGAGGTACTGAGGGGCAGTTTAGGGTAGATGTAGACAGACCACAGTGAGTGCTGCAGGATGTTGGGGTATCAGGAATCCCCATAACTCATGAGGTGAGAGGGGTTGCCAGGAATGAAGGGAAGTGCAGCCCAATCTAACCCCAGGTGTGTGAAAGGTGGTGGCTGAGCAGCCGTGGAGTGCTGGGACCAGGCTGGGATTGGACAGAGACAGAGTTAAGACCCTGACCTTGCCTTGGTCTCTAGAGGCCAAGGAATTTAACATGCAGCGGGGGAGGCAGGGTCCCTTAGAAACAGCTACAGGTGACTTACAAAGTTATTAAATTGTAAGAGGAACAATGTGAATCCAGATGCAAAGAAAGGAGGAGGGTTTCCTAAAACAGACAAGAGTAGGGTGAGATGAAAGTTGAATTATTTTATATCCCCCCAGGAAAGTGTCATTCCTTCCCTTTCTGCTTCACCCCAACATCCACCATGATCTGTCACTGAGAGGCCAGTTGCCCAATGCTCTCCCACCTTGGAGTTCTTGGCCTCCTCCTTCTCTGTCCTGAGTCCCCAATAGTCCTAAACACTCATCAAGCCCCTTAGACCGTCAGAGATGAGGTCTGGGGATCTTCAGACCCACAGAAGCCTCCAATACCATTAGTATGCCAAACAAATACTTTTGCACACATACACGTGTGGCTACCTTTCACATACATGCAGATGAGCTGGTGATGTATTCAACACGAATGTACGTAACAATGCTACTGAGTCATACAAGAAGAGTAGAGCCAGGTACACATTCTCGAAATGTTTTCAGTTTCAAAAAGAATCCTCATATTCCAAAGGATGGGGCCCACAGGCCCAGAATGTAACTTCCTTGACAGCAAGAATGGTTTGGTTCTCCGTACCCACCATAGGATGGAGTACAGAGCTTCACACCAACAGGATTTGTTTGTTGAGTGACTCATTGAGCAAACATGGGCCTGGTTACCTTGAAATGATCAGTATCACCTTGACTTTCCCAAGGAGGAAGTAAGCTGGGAGCATAAGCAATAACGAAGAGCAAAGCCCTCTGTAAGTAGCTAGCACACATATATCCCTTGCCTTTGTAGTAATGCTGGGCCTGGCTGTGATCCTATGTAGCCAAGGAGAGCAAACCGTGAAGCCAGAAAACTCATGTGAGTGAAATCTCCCATGGGAAAAAAGGGAGAAACTTATTTCTTTGGAGTAAATTGAGATAAGGATTTCCTCTGAAAACCTTCAGCCCGATACTGCTTCACAATTGCTATCATCTCAAAATATAAAAAACACAGCCGCAATGAGGCTCTCCGCTCTGTTCCTCAGTATTCACAGTTGAGAGGTGAGGGCAACATCTGGTTGGTGCTCAGGGCAGGGAGAAGAGAGCCGTTCCCTCTCCCCCTCTCCCAGGGGGACCTGGATCTCCACACTGTGGGGTCCACAATGTCACTACTGTGCTAAACATCATATCCTGCCACATGACCAGTGAACCCTGAGTGTGTCAGACCACATTCGGTGTAGTTTTGATTTCATGCACCAGTCCTTAAGCACCTACTATGTGCCAGGTATTGAGTGAGTTCTTTTACATATAGTTCCTCATTTAATCTTTACAATAACCCTGTGAGCTGGTTACTTTTGCCCCTATTTTCCTATGAAGAGATGGAGCCAGGAGTAGTGAAGTCCCATGTTGCAGGAGGAGCAGTAAATCAGTGGTGTGCTCCATTGCAGGAGCTCCATTGGAAAGCATCCAAAAGCCAGAAACTGGGATAATGGTAAAAAGAGCTGGTAGTGTTATCTGCCAACACCTGTAGAAGGCTTCTAGGATGTCAGGACCAAAGAGAACCTTTTATAGTTGAGGATATTGAGGCTCAGAGAGGAAAAAGACCTCCCCCTGAGCCATGGCAGAAGAGGCAGCAAGCACTCTTAGCCACAGCTCTGTACTTGTTCCAGCCCAGGGAACCACAGAGTCAGCAGACAGGGAGCCTGATGCCCGCCGCTCAGCACTCCACTGTGGGCTACAGGCCCAGGCAACAGTGGGTGGGAGACATCTGTGCTCTGTCAGCCAGCACCCCAGAAAGGATTACAACACACCATTCTTATCCTTTCAGTTACCCTCCCTTCTTCCACCACCTGAAGCCAAGAAATGGGACCAATGCATCTAGGCTTTCCCAGGACTTTCCTGGTTTAGGCATTGAAAGTCCCTCACTCTGGGAATCCCCTTGGCCCCAGGCAAAGTGGAATAGCTGGTGACCCTAGGCTGTCTCCACCGTCTTATATAAGCCCCCTGCCTCTGCTGCCCTTCATGGTCACATGACCCAGCTTCTCCAGACGCAGTACAGGGCTTTGGGCCCCAGCCCACACCCTTGAGGTACTGCCCTGCCCTAGTCAATTCTGGAGAAAGAGCTTCTGTTGTCACCAGGGGTTGCTCAAACCTGGCACCTTTCTGCTTTACCTGTGAGGGGGCAGCCCTCTGCCTCCAGGCTCCTAGAGGGATATGAGGCAGGGAGGGGCAGAAGTAGGGGAGAAAAAAGTGATGAAGACGGAAGAAAGGAGGGCAGGGAAGCTGATGCAGTTGAGATAGGGAGGAAAGGGAGCCAAGGCAGGCATGGAAAAGGGAGGTGTGGAGAAGGAGAGAGGGAAGGGGAGATGGTGCACAGTCATAGAAATAAGGCAGTGCCAGTGACATGGCCAGCTGTGGTCCAGGTTTCAGTGAATACCCACAGGGCAGAGATGCATTTGGGGTTATATGAGGTTATGGAACTACCTGGTTTCATGCCCTCATTTTGTAAATTTTGAGAAAACCGAGGCCTGTAGGGAAAACCCTCCATAGTAGAAGTCATGCCACACTATTTTTTGTGCCCAAACCAGAACTTTCATGGTATCTTTTATGTGTCAGCTTCATAAATATTCATTATTAAGGACATGACAATAGGGATAGTTATCTCTGGCAATCCAGTCCTCTTAAGTAGGTCTTTCCGAGTCACTGTCAACACAACATTGGATAATTATCTTGGAAATTTGAGCAACATGACCATTGTGGAGGAGAAGGTGGCCCCAATCCACTGGGAAACAGAGCAGGGCTGGCTCCACATGTGGGCAGCTGCTGGGTGGGGCAGGTGGAGGGCAGCTCACGAAGCCCTACCCACCCCGATGTACATCCCTTCTATTAGCCTGATGGGATGCCACCCAGCTTGCTGTTTGTTCCCTCCCTGTGAATTCCCACAGGGGAGATTACAACAAGGAACTCTGCTGGTGGAAACCCCCAAAGCCATTTTTCTCCTGCACCCAAGTTTTTAAGGATTTTGGGGTTAGCCTGAGATTGGTAAGTGTGAGGGTATCAGGTTAACTGTTTGTCTCCTAGGAAGGCCCAGGGAGCCCTTCCGGTGAGCCTCGGGCCTACTGTGCACTCCACTAGCCATGTGAGGTGTGGGCAAGCAGGGACAGTGATAGCAGCGGGGGCAGGGAAGGGGGCTGGAGCAGGGAATGAAAGGGAGAGGAGCTGAGAAAAATAGCAGGGTACAGCCTCGTGCAGAGCGGTGAAAACCACTGTGGGCCTTGTAAGACTGGCTCCTTGGTGGGGGGTGCGGGGTGCTGGGAAGAAGTGTTATTAAGTATTTCCTCCCCCTCCATCCAAGAAAAGGACTCCGTAGTCAAAGATTTCAACTCTCAAGATCTGGTATGTCTTTTGGTTCAGAAGAGGCCCGAGGCCCACATTAGGACAGCCTTGGTGGGAAGTAGGACCCTACCTCCCACTAGGGAAGACGGGGCTCCCTCCACTCCCACCCCTGGCAGTGAGCTCACGAGCACATGACCCAGGCCCAGCCAGTTGGACACTGCTGTCAGGATTTTGAATCCTAAGTGGGTGACAGCTAGCAGCGGCAGTTCATGTCTCTTATTTACAACTGTGAACTTTCAATGACACTAATATGTTTGGGATACCTGAATACCACAGCCCTGTTAGAGATTCACAAGGGCTATTACACACACACACACACACATACACACACACACACACACACACACACAGAAGGCCCATAGTAGCTTTTTAACTTGGGTTTACTCTGCATTTCCTAACCTTGTTTAACCTTTCTCCTTTGCCTAACATCATTCAATATCCTGCAGAATTGGTGTGATGAGGACCCCTGCAGTGACACTGGCTCAATGCTGCTCCTCCTGAACTTTTGTAGTCATGGTCTGCACAGATAAATCCCATTTTCATGGCACAGAGGAGTATAAGGGCACTTAGGAGGTTGCTGGCCAGCTCAGTTGACAGGAGGACCTCGGGGACCACTTTCTGAGTTGGAGAAAATCAAAGCTACTGGTTGGAGAACTCTGAGACTGAGGACAGGGCCCTCTGGGGTAGGAACCTGGAGGCCTGACCTCCTGCCCTGGCCTCCTCCAGCTCACGCAGGTGGCTGTGGCCTAACCTGGGGTCTGAGCTCTCAGCCTGGGCCTCTTCTGCCACACCACGCAGCTTCCTGTCCAGAGCTCTTGGAGAAGCAGCCTTATCTGAAAATGCCTGCTTTCTATCACCAAATGTAGAGGACAGGGTGGAGCAGCTTATCTTCCAAGCCACCTTCCTAGAGTCAGGACTCACCAGCTCTTTCCTCTGTCCCTCCCCTCTCCCTGCAACCCATGCCTGGATCCTGCCCCAGGAGGCAGCCCCTAGCAGCGTCCCGTGTGAGGCAGCCCTGCCTTTGCAGGTCTCCTGCCTCCAGCATGCGGTGTCTCCTCTCTCCTCTGCCAGCCAGGTTTCGCCACCCAGCCAGCTGAACTTTTAGCTCCCTTGCTATACACCTTCTGAGGCCCCACGGTCACTGCAGGGCGTCCCTGGGGCCTGACCCAGCGCCCACCTTGGCTCTGCCCGCCATGATTTTCGGCCCTGTCTCTGGAGTTCTCCATTTGCCCATAGCCTCCTTCATCCAGGCCCTGAATCACAATCTCTGGGGGTCTGCACAGCACATCAATGCAGGTCCTACCAAATCCTTTGGGGGCAGAAGTGAGGGTGACATGCTACTAGCAAGGTCAACCATCGTAACAGGGCTTTGATTTAAAGCAAACTCAATTTCATAAGCCATGTTTAATGTTGAACAAGAGGCGGTGTGCGGAGAGCATCTCTGTGGATGATGGCATTAAGTGTACAAACCCAAGCATAAAGGGAACAGCCACAAAATTATAGATAACAGTGGGGTCTAGAGAGAAATGCAGGGAGTCAGCAACCACTGGGAGGCCTCCCAACTCTCCCCTCTACTTAGAGGCAGAGTCCATTTACAGCTTCCCTCTCCCCTGCCCCCCAGACCCTGAAGAGCGAGTTTGCAGGCTGGAGAGAGAGGCAGGGCTTGTTCACATGATCACACAAAGGCACTTCTCTTTGAGCCCTTACTCTTTTGCCATTCAGAGTAGAGAAGGAGCTGCCACTGGACATTAGGAGTCTTGGGTTTAAGGCCCAGCCTCTTCCCTGCCAAAATGCATGACTTGGAAACGCTGGTTAGCTGCCTTGAGTCAGAGCTTCCCTCTACAAATGAAGGAGTCGGACTTTATCTACAAATGAAGGAGTCGGTCTCTTCATGATTTTATAATATACAAGTCTACGAAAGTAAACCGGCAATGGAGGGACTACATATGGGGCCCTGGAGGAGTTGTTCTACCTCTACTTCTCTGGGCTGCAGTTCTCTTATTTGTAAAATGAGGCATATGATGGTAAATTTTATGTTTCACCTTGGGTAGGCCATGATTTCTAGGTAGCTGGGCAAGCATCAATCTAAATGTAGCTGTAAAGGTGTTTTTTAGAGGAAATTAACATTGCCATCTGTAGACTTTGTGTAAAGCAGAGTACCCTACCTATGGTAGGTGGGCCTCATCCAATCAGTTGAAGGTCCTAAGAGAGAAAAGACTAAGATCCCCGGAGGAACAGAGAATTCTGCCTCCTGATTGCCTTTGGGCTCAAACTGCAACATCAACTTTTCCCTGGGTCTCCAGCCTGCTGGCCTACCTGCAGATTTTTCCTTATTTTAAGGAATAAGTCTCTCTCTCTGTACACACACACACACACACACACACCCAATTGGTCCTCCTTCTCTGGAGAACCTGACTAATACGAAGTATTTAGATGAAGTCGAGGCCTGGGTTTTAACCCAGGCTGCCTATCAGAATCACTGACGGAGCTGTTAAAACCACCAGCGTCTAGGCCTCAACCCCAGACCAGCTGAATCAGACTTCCCAGGATGGGGCCAGATCACCAGTATTTTAAACTCCCCAGGGCCTCCCCATGTGCAGTCAAAGCTGAGAACCATGGTTGAGTCATTCTGGAACTTATTAAAATGCATACTGCCCGAGCTCCATGCAGGACCTATAAATCAGAACTTCCGGTGGGGGGAGCTGCGTTCTGCCACCCTTAGATGTAACCGCCTCCACGGTGCACGGGTCAGGTGCCCCCTGAAGTGTGAGAGCTCTGGGCATAGAGCGCCTCTCAGGGCCCTCTTCTCTTTGACAGTCTACCATTCTGTGGTCCAAGTTTTGGGGTTGGCACACAGTTTCCTCTCAGGTGGGGCCCAAGGACATCACAGCGGGAGAAGCCAGCAGGGCACCATGATTTGAAAAGGGGACAAATTTTGCATCTTCCCATCCTCCACTGAGGGCACATGTCACCTGCCAGGCAGGTCACCTGCACCCCTGGAGGGCACACACAGCATCCCACCCACCTTTGTGTCCCCAGCCCCAGTGCAGGCAGGGCACAGCGAGGTGCTCATAAGCTTTGTTGCTTGACTGACTAAATGAATGCACTGTCTCATCACCACTGGCACATCCCTGTCCAGGTGTTTCTGTGGGTGGCATGCCTTTCCCCTCTCCCAATTCTCCCCTGCTACCATCTGCAAAGCCAGTCCCTCCCTTGCTGTCTTAGTGCCTAGACATTCTCCAGGGTCCAGCTTACATCACATCCCTTTGAAAGGTCTTCCCTGGTGCTTCTCTCTCTCACCCGCCACTGCATCTGACGGGACGCACAGGCAGGCCCAAGGGCTGCCATGCAGCACTCTGCCAAACATCTCCACTGCCTTTCTCCTGGGTTGTCCCAGCCCATGAGTAGCTAGAGGACAAGCCACCCTCCAGAGTCTACCCAGGCCTGGCACGCAGCAGGCAGCTGTGAGAACTCACGGCATGTGCTGAAGAAATCCCTGCTTTGTGGTCAGCAGAGGCCCAAGAAAGCAAGTCAGCCACCTAACCTCTTCTCCCACTGCACCTGCCATTCTGGGGAGCCTCTATTACCAGGAACAAGGCTTTGAGCTATACATGCATTATTTTGAACCCCATTCCTTCATATTCCTGGGCTATGTTCTTGATCACTAGACTCTAAGACCTCCCCATTGCCCCATGAGTGAAGCAGAAAAAGTGGGTGTTTGTTGTCCTTGAGAAAGGCAAGAATGAAGGGCAGGATTTGAGCCATTGTGACAGATTAGCAAGAAGATCTGATAAAAGGCTAGGGGGTCGGGGGCTGGGACAGACTTCAGGGGAGTCAGGTCTGGCCCCTGGAATGGGAGGAGGGGGAAGTGATATTTCAGGCACTCTGCTAGTCCCCTGAATCGCATTTTCTGGATGGGGGTCCTGGAATCACTGCCCCATCTCATAGGTGAGGCAACTGAGGCTCATGGAGATGAATCAACTTCTTCAAGGCATCAGTACTTCTGTGTGGCAGAGCCAGGATCCAAACCCAGGTCTGGGTGACTTTAAGGGGGCACCCAGTGAATGTCAAAGATACAGACAGGGGCTCATTCCTTCACCTGCTCAGCAAATAATGTTAAATGAGTATGATGTGCCAGGCACTGCCAGACACAGAGAGGTTAACAAAAGTCCACAATGAGTTTCTAGTCTAGTGAATGAAGGATGAAATACTTTTAGGCCCCGGAATTCTGGAAGGCATAATAACAAGACTGAGCCTGCCTGCTTGGTTCCAGAATTATCCCCACCATGACCTTACACATGAACCCATGGCTACAGACGGGTACCTTGTCTCTAGCTGTAAAAACCAGATGGGCACCTGGTCTCCAGCTATTAGATGGTGTCATCTGAGAAAAGAACTGGTGCTACCTTGCTGGTCAAGGTCCAGAGGCAGAGGAGGAAAAGGAGGAGGAAAGCTGTCCCCCTATCCCAGTGGGTGCCAGTCAAGAGCCCCAGCTAAGCTGGAAAGAACCCACCCCATCTCAGGGTGGGGGCAATACCTTCTGCCACACAAGGTTCTCCGGAAGAAGGAAAGCTGCCATCCTAAAACAGCACCAGGTCAGAGATTGCCTTCTCAATCACACTTTGCATTCATATATCCCATTTCGCCCTTAGAAGTCTGCATCTGACTCAAAGCCCAGAGCAGCCAAGGGAGACAGGCACCTGTGCATCTTGGGAAGATGGGGTACAAACATGCCAACATGATAGCTTCTGTACAAGAAGACTCTAGAGACCCAGACCCCCCCCCAACCCCATCCTCCTCTTTCCTGATGTTTCTGTGCTGATCTTTTCTTTATCTTCCTCTGAGCCTACACTCTCCCCTTTCCCAGCCTATCTCAGAGCCCAGCCTGGTGCACTCAAAATTTCCTTCACATTATTGAGATTTCTGGTTCAGAAAATGTGCACATGTCACTTTGTATTATAACTACTTTTCCCTAGCAGAGTCTAAGGTCCTTAAGGGACAGTGGCTGGTGCATAGTAGGTTCTTAATACATGCATGATGAATGAATAAAAAATTTGCAAGAGCTATAGATTTGTCAGATATTTCAGATGCAATAAAACACACTTTACACAAAAGCACAGCATGTACTATTTAGCAGATCCAGAGAGAAAAGTAGCTTAACCAGGGGTGCTCATTATGAACATAAATTATGCCTTTAGATTCTTTGAAAAACTCCTCACTATGTATAATTTTGAGTAAAAAAGCATGGAAGACTCAATAATATCAAAACCCCCACACACCACCCAACTCAAAAATGGGCATAGGACTTGAATGGACATCTCTCCAAATCAAGTGACCAATATAAAAAGATGCTCAATATTTTGCTCAGTATCACTAATTACTAGGAAAATGCAAATCAAAACCACAGTGAGATACAGATACTACCTTACACCCATTAGGATGGCTACTATCAAAATTAAAAAAAAAAAAATGAACGCTGGTGAGGATGTGAAGAAACTGGAACTCTTGTGCATTGC
Source organism: Furipterus horrens (assembly GCF_987537825.1). Taxonomy (NCBI): domain Eukaryota; kingdom Metazoa; phylum Chordata; class Mammalia; order Chiroptera; family Furipteridae; genus Furipterus; species Furipterus horrens. The sequence continues at coordinate 18,310,932 of NW_028327178.1, read as the reverse complement.
TAATTGGAATGCAATATGCTGCAGCCACTATGAAGAACAGTACAGTGGTTCTTCAAAAAATTAAACATAGAATTCTCATATGATTCGCAGTCCCACTCCTGGGTATATACACAAAAGACTTGAAAACAAGACCTCAACAGATTATTTGCACACCCACGTTCATAGCAGCATTTTTCACAATAGCCAAAAGGTGGAAACAATCCCAAATCCATCAACAGATGAGTGGATACATAAAATGGCAATTCAACACAATGAAATATTACTATTCAACCTTAAAAAGAAATGAAATTCTGTTACATGCTACGCCATGAATGGACCTTCAAAACATTATGCTAAGTGAAATAAGCCAGTGACAAAAAGACAAATATTATATAATTCCACTTATATGAGATGAAGTACCTAGGACAGTCAAACTCAGAGACAGGAAGTAGAATGGTGGGTGTCAGGGGCTGGGGGAGGAATAGCAGGGAGTCTTGTTTAATGGGTATGGAGTTCAGTTTGGGATGGTAAAGCAGTTCTGGAGGTGAACAGTGATGATGGTTGCACAGCAATTCAATGTACTTAGGCCGCTGAATTACACACCTAAAAAGTGAAATTTATGTTGTATATGTGCCTGAATGAATGAAGCATGGATGCCCCTTTGAGGCAGGCTGGGGTCTGAGGAAGGCATCAGATCTTTGGAGTCAGAGAGCCATCATTTCTAGTACTAGCTGTGTGAGATCAGGTGATACTTCACTTCTCTGAATTTCAAGTCCCTCATCTGTAAAATGGGGTAAGAATACTCAAAACAGGGGAAAAAGTACCCACGTTACAAAAAAGATCCAAGGACTGAGAGAGATGACAGATACGAAGCCTGTGGCTCAGGGCCAAGGAGAAGCGAACTCTCCCCTGACCCTCCCCTCGCTCCCTTCTGCCCACCCAGGGCCCCCACAGTTGTCTCACGGGCCCGGTTGGCCTCTGGCACCAACTCCAGCTCACCTTTCCCAGCGATTTGCAGCCTTCCCATGTCCCATTCCCCAAGGGCAGCTGCCAGCTTCCCAGGACTCAATGGACAGAAGCAGGGGGCCAGCAGGCAAAGCCTTACAAGTACCTCCCCAGGGTGCCTGCGACAAGCAAAGGAGCCAAGGCTGAAATGGGCAAGGAAGAATTGCACTCTCTGTGGGAAGTTTGTGGCAGATGTATTTTTAGGATGGGAGCAGGAGGGAGGTATTTTTAGAATGGGGTACTCTTGCTATGGATCCTCAAATCCCACTTCACCGGTAACCACCTCCTCTGTGGGACAGGGAGGAAAGGGGGCACCCGGGAGCCTCATTCGATGGGTGAGGCAGCTGGCATCCTCTGCAGAGGAGGAAGCCACCCTATGCTTTGTCCTGGGGCTGTGACCCCAGGTGTTTGACCCTGCCCAGTGCCCTTCCGGCCTCCCTTCCTGACCCACCTCCCTTTTGGGAGTGGAGCCTGGAGTTGCCCACCCCCTGCCAGGCCACATCCCTACTCTCCCTTCAGGATGACCTGAAAGGGAAGTTTATAAGAGGAAAAGGAATGAAAAGGATCCTATTTAACAGCACATACTGGGCGAGGGAACTTCCTGACAGGAAACGCTGTGGAAACCGGGCCCCACTTGGCCATGGAAAACTGGTTTGGCTCAGAAGTCGCCAGAGTGGACAGTGGACCTTGGGCAGCTGTACGTCGCAATTAAACCGGACTCGTCCGAGTTCACTTTCTTTCTTGTCCCCTCTAAGCACACAGACACTATAATAATCTGCGCACCACAGGGGGAGAAAGGTACTATTTTTTTTTAATCCAGGAGAAAAAAAAACCACCCTAATTTAGGTCACAGAGACATAAAGTCCTCCTGGTTCTGAGGCAAATCAACAGCAGATGTAGGCTGCTGAGCGGAGCCAGGCTGAGGAGGGCGGCTGCCATGGGCCACCAGCTTGAGTCACCCGGGTGGAGAGGGAGGGCGGTGGAGGGCAGGGGGTGGTTACCTTTATTCTGGGGCTGGGGAGTGGGGTGCAGGAAACAATGGGAACAGAAGAGTCCTTGGGGCTGGGACAGGCACAGTGTTGCAGGCAGGTACAGACAGGCTCCCAGCAGACTGCTCTTGTGGGCCAAAGAATTCAAACAGGCCCTGAATCTGAACAGAGACAGGCCTCTCCTCCCTCCCACCCAACAAGACCTGGCAATTCCCCTGTGCAGGGCTAAGTCTGGCTGTGGCTGGCCAACTGGTCCCCGCCCCTGAGCCCCCGCTTACTCTCGTGAAGAGCCAGGCCATCCTGCTGCTGGTGTGGGTGGCTCAGCCCCTGCCTGGGCTCCTGCTGTGCTCAGCACCCCAGTCCTGGGCTGTGCCCTGCTCCCGCTCCTCAGTTCTCCCTTTTTTCTCTTCACGCTAATATATTAAACTTCTGTCCCCGCCTCTCAGGCCCCTGGCTGGGCCTCTGGTAGGGGCCTGGGTGATGCTGACGCTGGAACACGAGCTCTCTCGGGAACAGGGACCTCCCTTGACTTGGTGGTTGTCTAGCCCTCCAGCCGGCAGGTCAGGCACAAAGTAGGGGCTCAGAGAGTGTCTGTCATATAAATGGGTGAGTACCCCTGAGCACCAAGGGACTCCCTACCTCCCAAAGAGAGCATAACGGCTTAGAATATTCCTACATCCCTGTGTGGAGAACCACGCACTGAAGCTGGCTTGGTGGCATATTTCTTGCATAATGTGAAGGATTTTCACGACATCCTCAGGTCAACTGAAGATAGAACTCAGTCTGGGACAATGACCCAGTTTTCCTAGGCCCCACAAACCTTCCAGCGACAGAATGGAGAGTAAGAGCCTACTCTCAAAGGTGCTCTGTAGGGCCCAACACTGGAAACAGAATCAAAGTCTGGGAAAGAGAGGGTGAATAGCGTGGTTGACGTCGCTTGTGGTCAAGGTCACCCAGCTCATCAGAGGTCTCCTGCTGTCCAAAGTCCTTCCCACTCAGGGATGTCTCTGTGATGGCTCACAGATTTATTAACACACTGGCATTTATTATTTTTTCAAATTCTCAAATTTCCCTTGACCCTTTGACCCTCTCGAATTAATTTAATCACATCTTTGCCAGCATCAAAATTGGTCATTTATCAAAGTGCACAGAGCAGAGGGAGGTGGCACAAGGTACAAGAAGGGAAGAGAAGGGGCGTTCCAGTTTTCCCAGTACGCAGGCCTTTCCACTGTGTATTTCCTCAAGCACTCTTCCTGCACCCGCAGCGTGCAGGTATCATCACTGAGAGATCTGTATTTGAGCCTCATCAGCCTGCATGCACCGGAGGTCACATTGCTGAACAGCCTACTCAGCGGACCTCCTGTTTCTACCTAGTCCTTCTCTCCCCATCTACCTGCCCACCTTGTTCTATGGGGGACATGGAACACAAGAGGGACCCTTCAGTTTTAGTCACAGTTCACTGCATTCTTGTCTGAGGTGGGGTGGTGATGTGGGAGGGCTTCTAGCCCAGTGACCACAGGCAACAACAGGAAGCAAGATGGAAGTGGCCACAGCCAGCCCGGAGAGGAGGCGTGTGCCTGAACCTCCAGGGACCTTGTCTGGTGCCTGGCGTTCCAAGAAGACCAAGAGCAGCCCTTCTTCCCCTCCTGGGGGCTTGGCTGTGGTCATCGGCTCAATGATGACTGCATGATCTGAGTGGATTTATTTCACCTTCTGCCTCCCCACTCCCAGAATGGGATCTGAAGGCTTCACCCACAGCTTCTGGGACAGCAAGAACCTCAGGCCTGCTTCCAGGCCCGGGAGGGGCAGATAAATCCCTTCTGCTCTTTGCCAGAGTGATTTTCTCCTCCCTGCATCTGAATGGAAGCATGTTCAGGTTAGTGCTCAGGTGGCTAATCCCTCAACACCTGCAGAAATCTGAAATACGCTCCTGCCTCCCTGGAGACTCCAGTTGTCCTCTGCAGACTGAGCACATAATCCATCTGCGTGCACCTAAGACAGTGCAGTGCCTGGCACCAGAACTAGTGCTAGGGGAAAGTTTGCTCCCTCGTTGTCCCTCCCTTAACTCCTTCCTCTCCAGGGCAGGTTCAGGCAAATTCAACAAATGCCAGCTGAACCCCTTCTGTCTGTGCAACAGATGGCCCTGGGTTAGATGCTATACCAATGATGCTGGGACTTCTATCCAAGGGCAGGGGGTGGGAGTGCAGCCAAATTCCATTTTCCCAGGGAACTAGTCCTCTCCAAAGATACCTCTGAGCCTCTCTTCTTATTTAGGTTTGACCCCTTGAAATGCACAAACAATGGAAGCTGAAATTAAGGTTCTTCTTGATGCAAATATTCAAGAAGGAGAGTAGAAACCTCATCTGCAAGAAAAATGAGACCTCAGGGGGCCAGCTCTGAACCTCAATCCTATACAGCTGCACTTTCGATGAGGCTTAATATGCAGCACCCCCTCCCCCATACTGCAACTGGCCCCACAAACACACAGCACAGCAGCATCAAGTCTGCACTTCTGAGTGAGGGGTTCTGATTCTCCACACCTCTGGAACTGTCATGACCAGCAAACAAGTTGGAAATAGCCTGTGACAGGGAGGCAGTCTGTGACAGTGCTAAAGGCTGTGATTTTGCTCCTTCTAAGGGAATTTTTTCCAATGCCACCATTGGGGACCTCCTTCTCTCATCTTCCTCTCTCAGTCTATCTTCAGATCTCAGCACACTGCCCACAGTTCAGCAGGTGTCCAGCATCAGGTTCAGGTTGGCAAAAGACCATACCTGAGCTCTCCCACATGGAAGCTATCAGCCATGGATGGCCATCAAGCCCTTGAAATTCAGCTGGTCAAATGAAGATAAGCTATGAGCATAAAATACACACTGGATTTTGAAGACAGTACAAAAACAATGTTCAATGGAACATTAATTTTATATGATATATAATAATTCTATTTGAATTACATATTGAAATGATAATATTTTGGATACATTGAGTTAAACAAAATACATTGCTAAGATTAACGTCACCTATTTTTCTTTTTTTAATGTGACCACAAAGTACATTTCAAAATGAGCATATGACTTGCATGCTACTTCTATAGGACAGCGCTGGTCTGTATTCTGCGGATGTCTAGGGGAGAAAACCAACCCTCACCATTTGGGCATCCCGATGGTTTGGGACCCTGACACATTCCAAGTGAGTTGAAATTAAGAGTCCCCATAAAGCATTTATTTTCCACATGATTATGCACCATCCCCTTGCACTACCTGCTTGGAGAAGATTCCAGAGACATTGAGCCTTATAACAAGGCAGCAGAATGTGAGAATATCTGGGGCAGGAGACAGGATCTGAGCCATCATTTTTCTCCACAGGTGAGACTACAGATTAAACTCTTCTACAAGGGTCCCCAGGTGCAATCAAACTGTAAGTCATGTTAGAGTTCTTTCAACACAACTACATTCATAGTGATCATGTTCTTTATCTGCAGGGATCCAAGAGGGAGCGGAGTTGTCAATCAGGCCCTCAGCAGAGAACCAGCAAGCTCAGAGAAATGGCTGACATGTACATACATTCTTTCCAGGATGCTTGCTTGTGTCGAGGTATTGGTTAGGGGGGTTATATTCTGTGACTACATATTTAGAAAGGAAGAAAAATTAAAAGTAAATTGCATACTTTGGGTCCTTTGCACGTGCTGGGCATGGGTTTTATATCATTTCACAGCCCTCCCCATGACCCTGTTGAGTGAGTGTAGACCCATTTTATAGATAGGAAAAATGAGGCTCAGAGGTTTAAGTGACTCTCCCAGGGCCTAGTGCAGGTTGCTTCTGACTGCTCCCCACAGAAAGACTCTGATCTGATGTAAAACCAAAGGAAAGTTTGATTAAACAACATCACTTTATCTATGATGCATGTTAATATTTTCTATTGTATTGATGGTGGTGAATTGTAACCCACTAGACTAATCAAATGACCCATAATAATTTACCACCTACAGTTTGAAAACACTGTTTTAAAATGATGAACTTGGACTTCCAGCCAAGATGGAGGCCTAGATAGACATGCTGAGTCTCCCTCCACAACTACTATCCCAGAAGTTCCAGAATATCGAGCTGCATGGAAGTCCAACAAACAAAGATATAAAGAAGAAATACTCATCCAGACAGGTGTGACAGCTCTACAGAAGACATATAGGCAAACAAACACAGGAGCCTGTCAAGATGAGGAGACACCAAAAGAGGGAACAGATGAGGAGACAGCCTACCTAATGGATGTAGAGTTCAAAACACTGGTAATAAAGATGCTCACAGGCTTCACAGATACGCTTAAGTATGGCAAACGCATAAGGGAAAAAGTAAAGGCTATGCTAAATGAAATGAAGGAAAATCCACAGAAAACCAATGATGAAGGGAAGGAAACCAGGGTTCAAATCAATGATTTGGAACATAAGGAAGAAGTAAACAGGCAACCAGTACAGAATGAGGAAACAAGAATTGAAAAAAGTGAGGAGAGGCTTAGAAACTTCTGGGACAACTTTAAACATGCCAATATCTGAACCATAGTGGTGCCAGAAGGAGAAGAGGAAGAGCAGGAAATTGAAAGTTTATGTGGGAAAATAATGAAGGAAAACTCCCAAAATTTGGTGAAGGAAATAGACATACAAGTCCAGGAAGCACAGAGAGTCCCAAACAAGCTAGACCCAAAGAGAACCACACCAAGACACACCATAATTAAAATGACAAAAGTTCAAGATGAACAGAGAATCTTAAAAGCAGCAAGAGAAAAGCAGAGAGTTACCTACAAAGAGGTGCCTATAAGACTTACAGCTGATTTCTCAAAAGAAACTTTGCAGGCAAGAAGGGGCTGGCAAGAAGTATTCAAGGTGATGAAAAGCGAGGACCTACAACCAAGATTACTCTATCCAGCAAAGCTATCATTTGTAATGGAAGGGCAGGTGAAGTGCTTCCCAGACAAGGTAAAGCTAAAGGAGCTCATCATCACCAAGCTATTATTATATGAAATGTCAAAGGAACTTACTTAAGAAAAATAAGGTCAAAATTATGAACATTAAAATGACAACAAACTCAGAAGTATCAACACCTGAATCTAAAAAATAAAAACAAAATCCAACTAAGCAAACCAGAATAGGAGCAGAATCATAGGTATGGGGATCATTTGGAGGGTTATCAGCTGGGAGGGGGAAGGGGGAGAAATGGGGGAAAAGGTACAAGGATTAAGAAGCATAATTGGTTGGTACAAAATAAACAGGGGGAAGTTAAGAATATAGGAAAGGGTGAAGCCAAAGGACTTATATGCATGACCCACGGACATGAACTAAGGGAGGTGGGACTGCTGGAGGGAAGTGGGTACTGGGCAGAGGAGAGCAAAGGGAAAAAAAATTGGGACTATTGTAACAACATAATCAATAAAATATACTAAAAAAAAAAGATGAACTTCCAAGAGTCTCTCCAGAACTAACATCCTGAGGGCTATCACTGATGCAAAACTACAAATCTGTAAGCCTCTTGGTCTCATCAGCTTTCTGCCTTTCTCAATATTCCTCTGTCCTCTCTCACTCCTGTCCTCTTCCCCTTGAGCTCCACCCAGGCCACCCCTCCTTGTACAGATAGGCCAAGGGCACCCTGGATCAGAGAAAGGAACGAGAGGAGCCTGCTGCACAAAGTACTGCCTTGAATTCATCAGCAGATCCCCGTTTCCACAGGTTGTTTGCAGGGACACAGAAATCTATTACAAGGAAATGTGTCTCTATAATAGAACTTGTTGTAATGGGGTTTTACCGCCCAATCTGGCAGCGAAGTAGATTTCAAAGGCTTGAAAAAGATAAAACTGAAGAAGTTCTCCTGACTGTAAATGGTGCCAGTATAAGGAAACCCCTCTGTCCCTGCTGCTGATGAGGTAATAAAGAGCCTTACTTTAGCAACCCCCATCAGGAGGTTATATTTTCTCCTATCTTATCCCTGGAGAAGGAGAGGCCTCTGCACGGACCTTGGTCCCACATGGTAAATGGTGAACCGAAGCAGACCTTTAAACACGGCCGAGGTGTCTGTCTGGGTTATTGCAGGGACAGCCTCCACTCTCTTCCTGCCAAAGGCCTAAGGAAGGTCTCCACCCCTGAGCGTCTGGAAGCTTCTGTGGGCATGAGGCCTCCTCTGCACCCAGGTTCCTTGTCCATTACCCTCGGGTGGATGTCCCACTGTGCTGGAGTATGGCATTGGGGGCCCAGGGGTGGGCACATGCCCCAGCCCCACAGCAGCCAGGGAGGGTAGAGAAAGGTGTTGGGGGCAGGTCCAAGCCAGGCTGAGGCACAGCTTTCAGAAGGCAGAGAATGGGCACTGGCAGCCCGGAGCAGAGGTCATGGGCCAAAAGGAATGACGTCCTGCCTAATACATGCCGTCCACTCCCCGTGCTGGCATTTCAATGACCCTACTGCTGTGGGTTTCACCTCACACTTGTATTTCACTTGCTGCATTGACAGTGGTTCCGTCTCCGGCTTTGGGTTCACTCCTAAGAGCAGTGGCAGGTGGCTCTTGGGGGCCTGGCCAGCCTTCCCTCCCTGCTCCTGTGCCCCATCAGGGCTGACTCCAGTGGGGGCGGCACATCAGCACATCACTGGGGTGCTTTTCACACAAGGGGCTATGAGACATGGATGGAGGAATTGCTCAGACCCCCTTAACATGACCCCAGCCCCAGGTCTCACAGATTCAGACCCAGCATGGTTCAGACAGGCTTCCCAGGACACTTGCAGCCCTGCCGAGCCCCCCTCCCCGCACATGCTTCTTGGGGTCCTTTGGTGCATCAGGACCTGAAAAGAATGTACTTGGCAGCACCTGGCAGGGCACAGGCAGAAAACGGTGGCTGCTGGAGTTGAGTGTTTTATCTGGGGTCCACGTAGTGCCTCTGCTACCCTAACCCCTTTGTGACTAGCGCCACCCCACCCCCCAGCCTCCCTGGTGGGCTGATGCATATAATTCCACAATCACACCTTCCTTCCTTTGGGGCAAGCCAAACCTGGACTTCAGCCCATATTAAAATGCCCATCCCTGGGAGTGGTGTCTTTAAAATCTTATCAGTCATTCATATCTTAGAATGAATAAGTTCATTTAAATCAACTCAGCTGAACTCAAGGGCCTATCTTGTGTCTGGGCCTCTGCTGGGTCTCCACGGGGATGAAAGCTGGTCTCAAGGTGTGGCCCCCTCACTCCTACCCCCTGCTCCTGGGAGCTGCTCAGTGGTCACTGTCTGGTGCTTGCCATTACAGGTCCCAGGACCAGTGACTGGCAAGACCCACAGTTACCTCGGGCTCCATCAAGTGAACGATACAGCCGTAAACTGGCCTTATAGGAGCTCAAAAAAGGAACACATTGCTCTGAGGTTGGGCAGTCAGGAAAACTGGGTCATGAAGGATGAACAACATTCAGAGATAAGTTTTAGGCAGAGAAGGGCCTGGGCAGATGATCTATCGAAGATCAAAATGAAACAAAGCGAAAAAACCAAAACCCGTATAAACAAAGGAACGAAGAAACGAATACAGAAGATGTGTTTGGTGTATCAGTTGGTTCTATCTTGGTGGGTGTCATGGATTGATAGAAACTGTGAGTGTGAACTTGGTGATGAGCAGGAGGTCACATTGTGGAATTTCTTCAATGCCAGGCTAAGAAACTTGACCTTAATTTGATTGGCAATGGGGAACCACTGAGGATATTTGGATGCAAAAGTGGTGGTTTGAAAACACAATTTACCTCGTGGTGCTGTGAATAAAACCTCCCTGGGCCAGGTTTACCAGTCACAGAGCGAAGAAAAGTGCTTGAAAAGACTGCAGTCCTAAACCCATTTTTCCAATTAATTGGAATCATCTGGTTTGCTGGTAGTCAAGTTTTGCCCTGAAGCTAAATAGTTGTTTTCCACCCTTTGAAGCTTAAAAAAACAAAAACAAAAACTTCTGTCTGGCTACTCTCTGGGGTAGAGCCAGGCCTGGGCATCGTTTAAAAGTTCCCCAGGTCCATCTAGTAAGCAGGCAGGGCTGAGATCCTCCACCCCTAACCCTGGAAGGTAAGCGTTCCTCTCTTCCCAAGACCGTCAAGGTAGTCTGATGATTGAGAAGTGGGAGCAGGCGGAAGGAGCTCAGCCAGGGGCCCATCAGTGAGGTGGCAGCCCCAAGCCCTTCCCCACCTTGGCCAAGGCCGGCACTCAGGCAGGTTCATGTGGGCAGGACGCAGGAATGGAAAACAACAGGAAAACACCCATGTCCAGAGACAGCATGCACTTTTTCCTATGAGCCCCTGGATTTTCTCAGGTCATAAAAGAGGATGGTCAGGCAAAGGCATACACTAGGCCAGTCCCATGTGCCATCTGTGCGCTGATGTAGGAAGCACGAGTGCTCAGGACATGGGCAAGGAAATGCGCTAACAGCCCGAACGCCACCAGCTGGCTGGTTGGTGACCGGGAACAGCTTTCTCTCTGCTGTTCGGCCACCCAGCCTAATCCTGGGGTGTGAATTTCTATCAAAGGGAGTTCTTGCCCTGGGACCAAAAAAGTCATTTGTAATGACACCTACAGAGTTCTAGGTGCCATTCTGCACTTTTCTGAATAACCATCATCCCCAGGTGAGCAACACTGGACTGGTCTTATAGACAAGCAAGGTGAAAGAAGGAACCAAGTTCTCTCTGTTACTGCTGTATCCTGAAGGCTCCGTGGGCCAAACATGCTCAGTGGGGAGCATCAAAAAAAAAAAAAAGAGAGGAGCAGAGAATGGAAGATGAGCACTGGGAAGTGGGGGTGGGGTGTGGGCTGGAGAGAGGTTGGGACTAGGAATGTTCAGCATGACTGAGGCTTGTCTTTCCAGCCTTTAATCTCTTTGGTCCCCTCCTCCCAAAGTCGTTGTTTCCAGAAAGGTGAGTCAACCAGGCCACTTGGCTGCATGCACGATGTGTGTTCCCTGCTCCCTATCCCAGGCCAGGCAGACATGCCCTCGCCTCTCTGTTATCTGAATCGGACCCACCCACCTCCGAGCACGTCTTGTTGGAAGACTCCAGCCCACCTCCCTCTTTGCTCTGGGAGCCGCTGCAGCAGGCCCTGCCTGAGTGCCCATTGTCTCTTCATGCAGCTTCTCTCTGTCCTACGCTCTTCATTACAAAATGTCACAAGCCACATGTGTGCCTTGAAACTATCTTGTAGCCACATAAAGTTTTTAAAAGGTGAAATTAATTTTAACAATAAATTTTAACCCAATGTGTCTGGGATAAGACTGTTTCAATATGTATCAATCTTGAGGTATGTTAATTTTTTTTTTTTTTTTGTACTGAAGTCTTTGAAATCTGGTATTTATATTTATAGAGAATCTCAGTTGGAAGTACCCATATTTCAAGAGCTTGATAGCTACAGCAGCTCATGGCTATTGTACTGGACAGCTCTACTGTAAGCACTTTGAGGGCAGGAATCACATATTAGAGCTCATGGACACACATTGGGTAGGAGAGCCAGAGGAAATCTTAGGACCACCTGGTCCAACTCCTCTGTCCTGCAGGTGCAGAAAAAGCATCAGTCCATGAGGAAGGTGACTCACTCTAGATCAGAGGGACTAGAAGGAGTCTCTGCTTCCAAACGACACCCAATATCAATCTTCCTGTTTCTCATTCTGTGTGGTATGGTCTTCTCCACATAGGAAGACTCTGCCCCCTAACCCATTGTGGACCCTTGAGAAAGGCACCAGGTGATCAGTGACCAATGATACTTGAGGGGCCACTCAGTGGCCTTTGTTTATCTATTTAGAATGGTCCAGTGCTCTGAGTGTTCACACTCAGGCCGGTGCTTCCCTTTACCCCCAACTCCTCCAGTCTTGGGTAAAGCCATGGAGAGGTAAGAACCCAGGAAGAAGGAACTGGAGCAAACAAACAGGGTGTGGATGCCAATCATACAATTCTTGGCAGCAGAAGCCATTCTGGGAATCATTAATGCACTGATATTGCAATAATGAGGGAACCATCCATCCAATCAGCCTGAATGCTCATGTCTCCATAGTGGATTCACACCTCCAACCACAGAGCCCAGGCTAAAATTATACGATAGAAGGAGTGTCACCTCCACTTACTAGATTCACTGCACTAATCAACACTCCAACCCCTCTGCAAACCTACTGCTCCGCACCTGAACACCTCTCTCTCTTCTATACCCATCCACTGAGCAGCTGTGCTCTGCCCAAACCTGTTTCTGCCAGTTGTGTTTGTTACTATTTCACAATTTAATTAAATATCATGTAAACTCATGAACTAGAACTACAGAAAGAAAACAAGCTAAAGTTTTCATACAAACTAAAGTGATAGACTTTAAGGTGAGTCATTTAAAAAATGCTGTTGAATTAGGTGTGGATGAGGTAATAAAATATTGGAAAGCAAACCAAAAACTAGCAGAGTTTTGCAGTCAAATATGCTTTGCATGTGTCTTTAAGTTCTTGACTTTAATAAATCCATTCTAGAAACCTCAGAAAAATGCTTCATTTATGGGGACAGTTTATGCAAGAACAGTGGGGAACCCTAACTATTAGACCTATATGCAAATAAAAGGCCTCAAGAGATTGGTGCAGAAATGTACCTTTGGTTTCTGATGACTGCTTTACCTGACTTACTGGGTTGGTTAAATAACTATAGGTTCTGATCAAGAAGATTAACTGCCTGGGGAAGGCCATGCAGTATAGCTGGTCTCCACTGAACACTGAGGATGAAGGTGTATGGGGTCTTGGATTATAATATTAACAGGGATCTTGTATTGGTCAGGGACCCGTCAGGACCAGGCTATTCAACAGAGAATTTAATGTGATGGAACTCATGACTCATAATGATAGCAGGAAGCTGCTAGATAGAATACCCAGAGAGGAGGTGTTAACAGAGTGTTGACTCAGAGCTTTCCCACAGGTGCCAGAATTGCAGTGGGGTAGCTGGAGCCACAGAGAGGACACAGGCATAATGGCAACACCATTGGGTTTAGAGAGGAGTAGGGGAGAGGGAAAGATTCCTGGCTTCTCCTTTCCTCCTGCCCCGAGCTGGTGCCTCTCAATGGCTAAACCTAGGCAGAGACCCACTGGCAAGGAGTCCAGGCAATGCAGCTGGTGGCCAGGACCAGGATGCAGAGCGGGGCAAGGAAGAGATGCATATGTGGGCAAACGGGCCCAGGCCTGGCCCAGTCTCCTGAAATCCAAAAGGTTTCCTCCGAATGACTCAGAGAGTGGAATTTAAGACACTTTTAAGGGTGATCATGGACAAGTGAATATGTGGGGCTAGAGCAGGAAAAGAGTTGTCCTCCCGGTGCCCTCCGATGATGCTACGTAAGTGACTGGCTATTCTGAGGCTGGCCTTAATGGCAGCCATGAGGGAAAAACAAGGGCAGAGCTTCCTTCAGACGTCCACATGGGTGTTCACAGGCGAGGCGGCGAAAAGAGCCCACGGAAAGCAGGAGGTTTCCCTAGGACGCAACGTCTACTGCATCCCAGCCTTTTCATATTTAAGGTTTTTCAAGGTTTTTTAAAAAGGCTCTTAAAGGTATTTTTAAAGGCTTTTCAAGTTTAACAGGCATCTTGTTGATTATAACGAAAATCCAAAAGATGGCTAATTGAAATGGCCACCACACTCTGCTTTGGCTATTGTCTAACGGCTGTCCCAAGGTCAGATGCTCTGGACCTGCTGGGCAATGTGGCCATGGCTGCCTGGATAACAAGGCATTCATGTGGCTGGGCCCTCTCATTCTTTCCCTCTTGTTTCTCATACACATGCAGCCATTTTGGTGCCTACCAAGACAGGGCAGCTAATGCTGGGGGCAGTGGCATGTCATGGTTGAGCATTTTACTGGTATTTAAGAGACTTTGCTGCTACCTGTCTTAGGGCAAGTCACTCCACCTCTCTGCATCTTAGGGTCCTTGTCTGTAAAATGATAGAGCTGCACTGACATTATACATTTCAGGGTCACCTTTCTGACATTAGTTTTCATCATATAGACATTTAAATGGAGGTGAAGAAGAAAAGCGTATTAGGGAGAAGGAAGACTGAGACAAGACAGACCTTGGAAAAAGTTTTTAAAAAATCCCTGAGATGATATTTCCCCGCCCTTTATCATATGCTTTTCCCCCTAAAAGCAGAATTCTAAGAAATAAATCCTAGTTAATTGAGAGTTCTGGTTACTTGGGGTACAGTTAATCAAGGTTTTACTGCATTTTCAATTGCAGTGAGTTACACAGTGGTTTGCATATGCAGTTACTTCTTAAGTGACTTCTGTTCCCTGACCTCATATCGGCTTTATTAAAATGGAACACTTAGAAACGAAGAAGAGAGCATGGAGCTGAATGGTTCCACCCAGATACAGCTCTGGGGAAACGGCAGTCAAGGTGATGAAAAGCAGTGGCCGGCCATGCCCATACATTAGCTGCCCTGCCTGAGATGCAGTAATTGCATTTACAACCACACTTCACAGTGTTTTTCAACCCAGTGAGGCATTTACTTCTAGGTTATTGTTCTCACTCTGGGGCAGGTAAATTTGGTGCAAAAAGTCTCCCCCAATCACCTCTTAGTAGTGACCATAATTTAACTTTGGCTGACTAGGCAATGTAACGGATTATCTCAATACTCTCAAAATGCTGTACATCAGAATTCATGCATTCTTGGGTCTGGAGAAAAATGAGTCCTTGAATTCCCACGGCCATTCTTAGGTAATTCCATGGCAAGCAGTGGTGTTGCCATTTTATGTAGAGGTGAACAGAGGTCTGCCCAAGCAAAGCCATTTATAGACCTGCACTGTTATTCAAACCAGAGGTCTAAACGAAAGAGGGCAAAGTAAGCTGAGAGAACCCTGGGCCAGGGTCAGGGAGCAGGGATCTGAGCAATTGATTACTGGGTGAAGGAATGAATGAATGACTCAGTCTCACCAAGGTGTCCTCCTGCAGCCCACAGCTGAGGGACAGAATATGTCTGTCTCCTAATCTTGCTTCTCCTTGAGTAGCCAGATGAAGAAACAGCTGGAAACCTCTTTTACAGACCCCAGCAACACACCAAAAGCCATATTTAAATCAAGACAATCACCCAATCTCTTCTCAAAGCTGAGCTCCCTGTGAAAACTTCCATCACTGTCCTATAGCACCTGCAGCCCTGCCTTTATTGGGGACTCAGGCTCCTGGTCCCATGAATGGTCTCCTACTCCTTTGATAGAAGATTCTTTTAATCCAGGCAGGTAAACAGTTATGTCCTTCTAGTAGGAAAGACAAAAAGAAGGTGTCAATTGTAAACAGCTCATTGGAAAACAAAAAAAAAAAAAAAAGAAAAGAAAAGAAAGAAACCATTTTGGTTTTCTGAGAGAATGTGTGAGAGCAAGAAGAGAGAAAGAGAGGGGGAAACTGAATCACAGGCCTGATCCCTTAAAGGCAGGTCACATACTGAGCTGTGTGACTTTTATTGGAAGCTCTGAAATGCTAAGTTCTTAGACTCAAATACCTTTCTGGGCAAGGTACTTACACTAAAGAAAACAGGGTTCCTGATGACATGAGGGGGCTACGGATTGCTTCCCTGGCTCTGGCATGAACTTTATCCTTATTTTTTCTTTTCTTTTAAAATAATTATCAGGACAATGTTTGGCAGGGAGATGGCAGAGAGGGAGGGCAGGGGCTGGCTGGATAACAAATTGGCTGGGGGGCTGAGGGTACCACTCTAACTGTCAGGGGCAGGGGTCAGTGGGAAAGGGACAGCTTTCATCTGAGGTCAAAAGTCTAACTCTCAACACCATCTCAAAGCTTATGAATAAACCCTTATGAATGGGTGAAGAGCAAGGAGGTAGGGTGAACCAATTCAACTCAATGATTCTGCACTGCTCCCCACCTGGCCCAGGATCTGCTTTTTGGAAATTATCAGAGTCTATGTGGGATCTAAGTCATTTTTCTCTGCTGGATTGCAAGTCCCTCAAGGGACGTCTAAATTTTACTTATTTCTGTATTCCTGCCACCTCATATCATCACCATTATTGCTACTACCATTGCCACTATGGCTTCTGCTACTACTATCAAGGTGTGGTCAACAGATACACAGAATAATTAGAAAGGTGCCTCCTTCTGGAGTGTCTGTCCAGCCCTTGATGATCTTCTTTTTTCTGAAAACTGGCCCTTCTCTCACTCCATGAGGCTCCCCTGGTTATTAAGGAGCCCTACTCACTGACCACAGTTGATGGGATCAAAGGCAGATGACTGACTGAAGCTACATTAGCCAAGACTTTCTCTACACGTTGCTAGACCTGATGGTCATATAAATATAGCGCATGTGTGACCATCTTCTCTGTCTTGTGCAATAAAAATCAAAGAGAACTGATTTATGGAGAGGAAAGGATCAGTTGCATAGAGAGAAGTGAAGATGAGATAGCATATAGCATTAGAAAGATAGCTAAATATTGAAGAAATTATTGGTTTCCAGTGGCTTTCCTGAGGTCTGGCTGTAGTGTTTTCCCTGGTTTTAAGACCAATGGCATGTATCAATGTATCCTTATAATAAATGGTATTTTCAGCTTAAGCTGCTTTGAGTCAGTTTTCTTTACTTGCAGTCAAAAGTGTCTTCACTAAGACAAGGTTATTGCCCTGCCCCTTTCTGCAGACATCCCTAATCAATCACAGAAGTCTTCCTGGTAAGCCACAGAGTCCTTCATCTGACAATCACCACCAATTGAGCCAAGTTCATAGATAAGATAAAACTCTACTGGTAAAAACAAACCCCACAAACTATCGGCTAGCCCAAAGTCTATGATGGGCTAAGTACCAAAATGGGTACATGAGAACATGAGAGGAAGTAATTCATTCTGATGGGGACTTCTGAGCATGAATTTGAACACCGCTTGTGATTTTATCAGGCAGAGATGAACAGGATGCACTTTAAGTGTGCGGGATGACAAGAACAGTCTTTACAGGTCAGCCACCGCATGGTGGATGGATCCAATGCACTCCTCACTGTCTTCTAAATCACATAATACCAGGCTGTTTCTAGGTCTCAGAATACCATTTTTGTCACTGGTGAATAGGATGTTCTAGAGCAGTGGCTCTTAACCTTCCTAATGCCGTGATCCTTTAATACAGTTCCTCATGTTGTGGTGACCCCCAACCATAACTAAAGCATAGTGATTAATCACAAAAACAATATGTAATTATATATGTGTTTTCTGATGGTCCTAGGAGACCCCTGTGAAAGGGTCATTCGACCCCCAAAGGGGTCGCAACGCACAGGTTGAGAACCGCTGTTCTAGAGAAATATGCATAGAAAAGGAATACTAACCAAAGCCAAAAGTTGGTCTCAATCAGAGCAAGGATGCTGTTCTTCCACTGCTCGCCAGTTCCCTGTGGGACTTGGAGAAGTCTAGCTTTGTCCCCTAGGCACCCTCTCTAGTGAATCTGGTGCTTTGGCTTCCCAGAATCTATCTCACCATTTTAGCCATAGCTTCTGATTACCTTTTGTGGATTCCTGGCTCCTACTTCCTCTGGTCCATATGGTGGGGAAAGGATTCCATATCTGGTTCCAGGGTGAACCTTTCAACCAGGCACAAACCAATCAATGAGTTCCATGTTCCAATCAGGCTCAGTCAGAGCTAACCCTAAACTTTTGTTTTTAATAATCTGCAAGAGGTCTTTTCTTCTTTTCTACTGGACTTGAACCTGAAACGTTGTGAGGCTGATATGAGAATAAAGCCAATCCATGTGGGGAGAAGCCAGGAGACAAAGACACCTGCATTGTGGGTTTGCTGAGCCTGAGGGCAGGTGTGTGGGAACCTGCTTCTG
Source organism: Furipterus horrens (assembly GCF_987537825.1). NCBI lineage: Eukaryota > Metazoa > Chordata > Mammalia > Chiroptera > Furipteridae > Furipterus > Furipterus horrens. The sequence continues at coordinate 18,293,165 of NW_028327178.1, read as the reverse complement.
CCTTCTCAGATCACAGCATTCTGTAGCTAATACCAATTCTGGCTCCCTTGAGCCAGTCTGAGTTGGGTTTTCTCTCATTTGCATAAAAGGTCTATTACACTCTGCCTTGGTTACCTCATCAACAAAATGGGATTTACAACAGCTATCCTTCACGTAAGACTGCTGCCAGGAATAACTGAGTGCCTAGAAATGCTTTATTAATTGCCGAGCAGGCCCTAGCGGTAAATGATAACACCACTCTGATAAGTGGTTTTAGGAAGGGGCATTGAATATTCTCCAAAGAAAAATAAATGTGAAGTATGTTGTCTCATCTTTCACACAGGTTATCCCAGCACAATGCTTGGCACAGAATCAATACTTAATAAATAATGGTCAAGTGTTGAAAGCTGTTGAAAAAACATACCTCAAAGCCTTGACACTGACCCTGTGGGTTTTCCTAATCTTTATACGGGATGAAGCCAGCCCGTGGAGGTCCCACCCTGGAGATAGTATTTAAGTGGATTTCCACTCTCACTCTGGTCTTAGAATCAGCTTTGTGACCACACAGCATCCCCTGAGCCCTGTACATACCTTTCAAAATGCCCAGGCCTGCCTGCTCTACCAGGGGATTGAGAGAGGTTGCAGGGTGACAGATCCAGCTAAGGGACTGGGCAAGTCTGAGGATTAAGTGTGATCCCTGAAAATGATACAGCTCCCACCAACCCCTCCTGCTAGCTGGGATGGCAAAGGGTGTCAGTCAGTCCCCAAAGGTTTGGAGTGGACCCCTCTGATAAGGAGACTGGTTATCACCTCCAAGCTCAAGCAGCTGGGAGCCTGTCCCCTCCCACCAGGACAGGTGCAAGGGCTCCGTTAATGGCCTCTGTTGTCCAAATATCATTCATCACTTAAGACAAACCTAATAAAAGCTTAAAGGTGCCCCCTTCCCATACGAATGTCTGAACACGATCATGTGTGTCCCCTTTAAGCAGCTACACTGAAGCTTCCCAGGCCCCTCCTTCAAAGCAGGGGCCCAGAGTCACTGGTGGGATGGGACAGTCACACCTCCATTTCTTTGACAACATGAACTCTTGGTTGCCCTTCCCTTTGCTCCCATCAGCAAGCCTTCACTCTAGACATTTGGTCTGGGGGAGTGGGACGCATTGTCCCAGGCTTTTCTCATCAAGCACTCCCTTCGACTTTTCCTCATCGTCAGCACATTAGGACGGCAACCCGATTTTCCTGGAGGTAGTGATTTTACAGTTCAGTCTGTGTGCTTGACAATTAACTAAATAAACTGCTTGGGGTCACTTGGAGTAACAATTCAGACTTCCCTGTGACAGGCAAAAGTGAAACCCCTCCCAGTGCGGGACCTCCCAGTGGGGCGAGGAGGAGGCTGGTTCTGCAGGAGGGAAATTCTAGGCATCTTATTATTCACCCTCTCCCTTTCCTTTCTCTTTCTGACCTTAAGAGTACTCTTAACCTTCCTCCTCCAGCTTGCTAATGGGGAAATAAATCTTGGGAGAGTATCTTAAATTCTTTTTTATCACAGACTGTATCACCGAGATAATAAGACCAGCCTTCAGAGTAACCATTAAGCCACAGAAGGTGTGGTCATCATTTATGATTTTTTAGTCTTAATTGCTAGACAGACACTTTAAGTGGGAAGTCTGTCTAATGAGCCCAGTCATTAAAACATCAAAAACTGTTATCTGGGGTTTCTATTTTAGTTAGACATTACATTATTTTAATAAGGGGGCTGCATCTCTTGTCACACAGTTTGGTAATGGAGACTGAGGCAACCCCCTGGGGGCTGGGGGAGGGGGAGGCAGGCCTTCCTTTGGAAAACAAGGTTGCAAATCAAGCCTGAGACCAGGAAGGGGGATGCAGATGAGCGTATCTGGGCACCTGAGCAGAAGGGCCCTGTCTGTGGGACAGTGGGGACTGGAATGGCCATCCTAGTCTGGGAGAGGGGGAGGCAGGTAAGTGGGGTGTTCTGGCCTTACTGTGCATCACTTAGGCGCTTTCTGCTGTGCCACACCTTTGTGCCCAGGCCCTTGGACTTCTGCTTACTGCCTGGGCAAGGAGGCAGGCAGCCTGCAGGCCCCACCCAGTTCCTGGCTCCCAAGCCTCTGCTCATCAGCAGAGCCCCAATTTTCCCTCCTCTTGCCTCCTACAACAGGTACGCCCAGCGCTCCATCTGTAGCACAATTCTGTACACTGTTGGCTACAATTTTGTTGATCTGGACCAGTACTGACAAGTAGAAATATAACGTGAACCACAATGGCAAGCCACATGTGTAATTTTAAATTTTCTAGTAGCAACATTTAAAAAGTAGAAATAAATAGGTAGATTTAATTTTAACAACATAGTTTTTATTTAACCAGCATATCCAAAATACTATCATGTAATATTTCAACGTGTTATCCATATTTTAAAAATGGTTAATGAGCTATGTTACATTCTTCTTTCATAAGTCTTGCACTTACACTACACCTCAATTTGGACTAACTGAAGCTCAAATACTCAATAGTCACATGTGGGTAGAGGCTACTGTTTCAGATAGAACAGGTATGAGCTTTGGTTTTCCAAGTAGCTAACTGTTACTGAACACTAATTCTATGCCAGGCACTGTTCTAAGCAGTTTACATATATTAATTTATTTAACATGACAACCTCACCAAGTAGATACTACTATTATGTTCCTTTTATAGGTCAGGAAATTGAGGCAGAGAGCAGTTAAGTAACTTGTTCTCAGTCACAGAGCTTGTGAGTGCTACCACCCAAATGGGGGACATTGTAGCTATGGGCTTAGTATATATTTATTTATTTATTTATTTATTTTTTTTAGGGTTTTCTATGTACACTATCATGTCATCTGCAAATAATGACAGTTTTACTTCCTCTTTTCCAATTTGGATGCCTTTTATTTCTCTTTCTTGTCTGATTGCGGTGGCTAGAACTTCCAAGACTATGTTGAATAGGAGTGGGGGGAGCGGACATCCTTGTCTTGTTCCTGATCTCAGGGGGAATGCTCTCAGTTTTTGCCCATTGAGTATGATGTTGGCTTCAGGTTTCTCATATATGGCCTTTATTATGTTGAGGTATGCTCCCTCTATTCCCATTTTGCTGAGAGTTTTTATCATAAATGGGTGTTGTACTTTATCAAATGCTTTTTCTGCATCTATTGATATTATCATGTGGTTTTTGTCTTTCATTTTGTTTATGTGGTGTATTACGTTTATTGATTTACGAATGTTAAACCATCCTTGCATCCCTGGGATGAATCCTACTTGATCGTGGTGTATGATCTTTCTAATGTGTTGCTGGATCCGGTTTGCCAATATTTTGTTGAGGATTTTAGCATCTATGTTCATCAGCGATATTGGCCTGTAGTTTTCTTTCTTTGTTGTGTCTTGACCTGGTTTTGGAATTAGGGTTATACTGGCTTCATAGAATGAGTTTGGCAGTCTTCCCTCTTCTTGTATCTTTTGGAATAGTCTGAGAAGGATAGGAGTTAGTTCTTTCCTAAATGTTTTGTAGAATTCACTTGTGAAGCCATCCGGTCCAGGGCTTTTGTGTGCTGGGAGTTTTTTGATTACTGCTTCAATTTCACTAGCTGTTATTGGTCTATTCAGACTTTCTGCTTCTTCTTGATTCAGTTTGGGAAGACTATAGGTTTCCAGGAATCTGTCCATTTCCTCTAGGTTGTCAAATTTCTTGCCATACAGTTGTTCATAATAATTTCTTATAATCCTTTGTATTTCTGTGGTATCAGTTGTGATTTCTCCTCTTTCATTTCTGATTTTATTTATTTGGGTCCTCTCTCTTTTTTTCTTGATGAGCCTGCTTAAAGGCTTGTCAATTTTGTTTATTTTTTCAAAGAACCAGCTCCTACTTTTGTTGATCTTTTGAATTGTTAGTTTAGACTCTATGTCATTTAATTCTGCTCTGATCTTGATGATTTCCTTCCTTCTACTTGATCTGGGCTTTGCTTGTTGTTCTTCCTCTAGATCTTGTAGCTGTAGGGTTAAATTTTTTATTAGATATTCCTCTAGCTTTTTTAGGTAGGCCTGTATTGCTATGAACTTTCCTCTTAGGACTGCTTTCGCTGTATCCCATAGGTTTTGGGTTGTTGTGTGTTCATTATCATTAGTTTCCAGAAACTTTTTGATTTCTTCCTTGATGTCATTGTTAACCCATTCATTATTTAATAGCATGTTATTCATTCTCCATGAGTTTGAATGTTTTTGAGTTTTTTCCTTGAGGTTGATTTCCAATTTTAAGCCATTGTGATCTGAGAAGATGCTTGATATAATTTCAATTTTCTTGAATTTGTTAAGGCTTGTTTTGTGTCCTACCATGTGGTCTATCTTTGAAAATGTTCCATGTGCACTTGAGAAGTATGTATATTTTGCTTCTTTGGGGTGAAAACTTCTATATATATCGACTAAGTCCATTTGATCTAGAGTGTTGTTCAGTGCCTCCATATCTTTGGTATTTCTTTGCTTCGAAGATCTGTCCATTGTTGACAATGGGGTGTTAAAGTCCCCTACTATGAGTGTGTTGTTGTCTATATCTTTCTTGGAGTCTTTCAAAAGTTTCCTTACATATTTGGGTGCTCCTAAGTTTGGTGCATATATATTTATAAGGGTTATATCTTCTTGATGGATTTTTCCCTTAAGTATTATGAAATGCCCTTCTTTGTCTCTTTTTATGGACTTTGCTGTGAAATCTGTTTTGTCTGATATAAGTATTGCTACCCCGGCTTTTTTTTCATGTCCATTTACTTGGAATACATTTTTCCATCCCTTTACTTTCAGTCTGTGTAGATCTTTTGTTCTAAGGTGGGTCTCTTGTAGACAGCATATATGTGGGTCATTCTTTCTAATCCATTCAGCTACCCTATGTCTTTTAATTGGAGCATTTAATCCATTTACATTTAAGGTTATTACCGATAAGTACTTATTCATTGTCATTTTTCCCCTTTGTACTCGTGTTCTTCTCTGTCTCTCTCTGTTTCTTTATCTTCTTAGAGCAGACCTTTTAGCATCTCTTGCATTGCTGGTTTGGTGGAGATGTATTCTTTTAGCCTTCTTTTGTCTTGGAAGCTCCTTATTTCACCCTCCATTTTGAATGAGAGCTTTGCTGGGTATAGTATTCTAGGTTGTAGGCCTTTGTTTTTCATTGCTTGGAATACTTTTTGCCATTCCCTTCTGGCTTGTAGTGTTTCTGCTGAGAAATCTGATGATAGCCTTATTGGAGTACCCTTGTATGTTATTAGTTGTTTTTCTCTTGCTGTTTTTAGGATCCTCTCTTTGTCTTTGAATGTTGCCATTTTAATTATGATGTGTCTTGAGGTGGGCCTGTTGGGGTTCATCTTCATTGGGACCCTCTGTGCTTCCTGGACTTGCGTGACTCTTTCTCTCGTCATGTTAGGAAAGTTTTCTGTCATTAGTTTTTCAAAGAGGTTTTCTATCCCTTGCTCTTCTTCTTCTCCTTCTGGAATTCCTATGATACGGATATTATTACGTTTCATGTTGTCCTGCAGCTGTCTTAGAACCTCTTCAGTCTTGTTCAGTCTTTTTTCATTTTGTTGCATTGTCTGGGAGTTTTTGTGTAGGTTGTCCTCCAGCTCGCTGATCCGATCTTCTGCTTCCTCTAGCCTGCTTTTAATTCCTTCTACTGTGTTCTTCAATTCAGAGATCGTATTTTTCATTTCCTCCTGGCTCTTATTGATAGCTTCTATGTCCTTTTTCATGCTCACGTAATTTTCTGTGAGTTCCTTGTAGTTTTTCTGGAGTTCTTTGAAGTTTCCGCTGAGCTCATTCAGCTTCTCCATAATCCATGTTTTGAATTCCATATCTGATAGTTCGCTCCCCTCTATTTCATTTAGCACTCTTTCTGGGGATTCTACCTTTCCTTTTGATGGGAGGTTGTTTCTCTGTCTCCCCATTTTTTTGACTCGGGCTTAGTATATATTTAATGCTTAATTCAACTGAGCCCTAGATAACCTGGCAAAGGTACTGACCGCACCAAGACATTTGGGAACAGCTGGTTCCCTGTCTCTGGGACTAACACCTGCCATGAAAGCCCCAGGTAACCACCACCTGCCCATCTGGGGGCCTGTGTCTACTACGAGGAGATCCCCCTCAAATAGGGAACTTGCCAACAGGTAATCTTTTGAGAAAAGACAAAAAAATCAAGATGTTAGCTATAAAAAAAAGATAGCTTTTAACAAACAACTCCTTAAAAAACTTCTGACACAGACAACTTCTGACATTGAAGCATTAGAGAACACCCTAAAATTCACTGTCAAACAGTAAGAGAGCAGAAAATAACAGTAACCTGTTTTCCCAGCTATTATCACCTCATCATCAAATTGACATGCATTCAGCATTCGAGGTGAAGGCTCAACATACCCCAGCCTCTCAAATGTTCCGTAAGTGTTGGCTGAGAGACTGAGCTAACCTAGTCTGCTTGACAGAATGAGTAATCCATGGGAACAATTTTATCCCAGCACAACCCAGAGTGGTTATGAAAACCAGGAGAACAGGCTAGGACGACCCAAGCAGACAGGCTGCATGCAAGAAGAGCAATGTCTCTCTGGGTGGGGGGATGAAGGCAGGCAGGGAGAAAACATGATGATCCCTGGCTACATTGCACTTATATCTCATGCAGTGAATCCACCTCACTAACTCTGCCCCAAAACACATAAAAAGGGGGCATGTGGAGAAGGAATGCCAGCCTTGCAAATAGGTGCTCATAATTCAAAGCAGTGCTGTTTGATTTAAAATTTTATCAGAATCCATTCAACTGATTAAATTTATAAAGAAGCAAGGCAGGAAAGGTAAATGGAAGACAAGAAGGACTTGATTGTAGGCGCATGCAGTAGAAGACTTCCCAAGTTCAGAAAAGCACATTCCCGCCCTGGCTGGGTGGCTCAGCTAATTGGAGCACTGTCCCAATTCACCAGGGTAGCAGGTTTGATTCCAGGTAGGAGCACATGCAGGAATCAACTAATGGGTGCATGGCTGGGTGGAACAAACAAATCGAGGTTTCTCTCTCTCTCAAAGTTAATAAATAAGAAAAAAATTAAAAAGAAAAAAGCAAAGCACATTTCCAGAAAGAGAGATGAGAGGTCAGGTCTGGCCCCACAAGGAAACAACAAAGGCATCACAGAAATCCATTAGGACAGGATCATGGGTTACAGAGTTGGGAGAAGGGCAGCTGAGTGGGGGACAGTGAGCGAGGGCCTGCCGGGATGCAGATGACCCTGACCTAGCGTAGCATGCAACAGGCCGCACGGGAGAAAGTCACACAACCCGGTTTGAATTCAGCTCAAGCAACTCTCTTGCTTCAAGGTCTTGGGCAATTTCTTTATTTTTCAGTGCCTCACTTCCTTTTCTGTAGAACAGCGATAATGACAGTTGCCTTGGCAAATTGCAGAAATTGGTAAAAATGTATGTAAAGTAGAGATACCATATAACCATGTGATTCCACGCCTGGGCATTTACACAAGAGAAATAAAAACAGTCATCCACCTAAAATCCGTTCATAGCATCCTTTTATGATTCATAAAAGCCAAAGAGGGAAGCAACCCAAATGCCCATCAATTGATGACTGAATAACAAAATGTGGTAGATCCATACAGTGGAATATGACACGGCCATAAAAAGGAACGAAGTACTGACACCTGCTACAACATGGATGGCCCCTGAAAATGTCATGCTAAGTAAACAAAGCCAGTTATAAAGGACTGTATGTTGCATGATTCCATGTCTGTGAAAAATCCAGAACTGGCAAATCCACAGAGACAGGAAGCAGATTAGTGGTTGCCAGGGGCTGTAGTGGGGAAGTGAGGAGTGACTGCTAAGAGACATGGGGTTTCTTTTTAAGGGGATGGATATATTCTAAAAAATAATAGTGGTGAGAGTGATGATTGCACAACTGTGTGAATATACTAAAAACTTTGAATTGTACACTTTTAATGGGTGAATTACATGGTATGTAAATTATAATTAGGTAAAGACATATCTATCTATATTTATAGCTATAAAATCCAGCCAGTGGCTTCCATATAAAAAGCATATAGAAGGTACTTGGTAATTGTTAGTTGTAACAGAAGATCTTTTCCCTTCTTCTTATTTGCTATGAGGATGCAAGGGAAGCAAGCAACTTGGGGACCTAAATGTCTTTCTAAGTCAGTTTTCCAACAGACAGCAGACTTCAGGATTCCCTGGGTGGCCCATGCCCTAAGTGGGACGTGAAGGGGTACAGAGAACAAGGAGTGGGCCTAGCAGGGTGTGGGTGCATGGTGCAATGCCAGGGTACACCTGCAGTGCCTCCCAGGTCCTGGGCGGGCGAGCCCTGCAGCGACAAGTGGCTGGGTGTGGGGCTTATATAAAAAGAGCCCACGCCCAGCCATCACAGGATACGTAGGCCTTGACCTCTGCTAAAGCCACACTCCCATAGTGCGTGCCTTGGCTGGCGAAAATTGATAAATGTCTCTGCAGCTCTGCAGGAGTGTGTTTCCACAGGGTGGCTCACCCACGCAGGGCTAAACTGGGTCCAGTGTTTGCAAAGGCTGTAGGCCCCCCTCTCTTCATCTCTGTCCTCTGCTCAGAAGACAAGCCCTCCCTTCCGGACCCCACTCTGCTGATGTGGGAAGAGTCTGGAATGGGATTTAGGATACAGGCAACCTTGGTTCCCATGCCCACTGCAGACCTAATGCAGCAAAGTGATTTCAGGCCTGTGGGAAGGTGGAGCCGAGTGCTGCTCACCATCATCACCCTGCACATGGTGCTCGAATCACTTTGTCAGAACTGAAGCTGACTCTTGAACCTTCTCTACAAAGACAAGAGCTGGGCAAAGAATCTTAATGCCTCTCAACAGAGGCATCTCGGGTGCAGCAATTTGGGGGATGGCAGGAGGATACTTGGTGTCTATGGTCCTGGCCCACCCAATACCAGTGGTGTCCCCCAGTGGGACAGCCCCACTTTCCAAATGCCCTTTGAGGAGATACTGCTGCAGGGCATGGGGGCAGGAGGTATTGTTTTTGGTGACCCCCAAGGTGTCTTCCAGCCCTGATCAGTGGTGTGATGATAGAAAAACAAACAGCTTTCCAGAAAAAATACTCCCACCATGCCGACTGTAAGGATGGCTGCACTGAACAACTACCTGGTTCACAAAATTCCTAAAATGTAACAACTGGCCATGTGCTCACGGGCTGGCAGAGACCTGCCCCAGCAAACACTGCCTGACGCCCTGTGTCTTACTGTGTAGTCTATATGCTAATTAAAAGGGGGCACTGAATTATGAACTCAGTTGAAACATTCTTGCTATGGTCATATTTTAGAACCTAATACTATTCCTACTAATAAAAGTCCCGATAGCACCCTATGACCTGAACCAGGCTGTGGAAAAATGAGATTTCACTGAGCGGCAGTGCGGCTGAGCTGAAGCCAGGCCAGCACAGGGCCGGAAACTGCCCGCTCCTCGAACTCTGCCCTGACTTGGAGGCGGCCAGCCCCACACTGTCAGGGCCTGAAGGATTCCGGCTCCTCCCTCCTAGCCTTTTCCAACCTGCAGTTTGAATCTTCTCCCGGTGTCTCACCTTCAAAAAGCACTTGACTGCTCCTTCATCCCCAGGTGGTGCACGCTTCCTGTGTGCCTCCTCTCAGGGGACCTTGCATTTTCAAAAGTGGTAACAAAAGGAAGAAGGCAATACTTAAACAAAAGATCCCAGACCTGGGCGACAGCTGGCCAGGCAGCCCTGCAAGGCCAGTGCGGCAGAGACAGGCGTGCAAACCGTGTAACAAGGAGGGAGGGTTAGGGAACGGGGAGGAGGAGATGGTGCAAGCTGGAAATTAAAAACCCTTAAGGAAGAAAGTATTGAGACTATTCCCCAGGTTGGGGGAGGGGAGGCCTAGGCTGGGGCAGGACTGAGGGTTATGGAGGGGCAGGAGGTACCTGGGGGGTAATGGATTTGTTCGCCATCCTGACTGTGGTGTTGCTTTCACTGGCAAACCTATCAAACTGTACACTTGAAACAAACACAGTTGATGGTGTGTCAATTATACCTCCATAAAGCTGTGAAACCTCCCCCAGGCAAACTGGGAAACTGAACGTGGGTATTTGGCTGGACCCAGGGACCCAGCAGCTTGGAACAAACAAGTCCTGGCCTTAGGAAGAACCAAGGAAGGGGAATCTTGGGCAGAGTGGGGGGTGGGGGGATGAGGTGGGAGGGCGGGAGCTCTCTTGCTGCCCACCTCCAAACTGCCTGGCTCTCAGAGGCCCAGAGAGGGGGTGAAGGGAGGAGGGCAGGGAACGGTTGTATAAGCAGGCTCAGCAAGAGTCACACTGCCCAGAATTGAGCAGTGAGGATGAAGGTGATATAATTGGAATCAGAGCCTCAGCTGAACCAGGAAACAGTGGAGATTTAAATACCAGGATGCAAAGTTTACCGAAGGGATAGGAGAGAGAGAGGGAGGAGGGAGGAGAGGTGGAGAATGTGGGGAGGGAGCTTTGCAGAGAAGAAAGGTGGAGGAAGGGTCAGGACTGGGAGGAGGAGAGGCGGATAAGGGAGGATTGAGGAGGAGGGGTGGGGAAGGCTGGGGAGGAGGGGTGGGAGCCGGGAAAGGGGCGGGGAAGGGCTGAGGAGGGGGGGCAGCTGCAAGAGGAGGAGGAAGAGGCGGGAGGAGGGCTGAGAATCCACAGGAGAGGCGCTGACATAGCAGGGCCAGGAGAAGTTCGCACAGTGGGCTCCGGAGAAGATTCCTGGATGTCACCAACACCTTTCAGGCAGCCAGGGTGCAAAGGGGAGCCTGAGGTGTTTCTGGAGATATGCACAGCCTGAGGCTGGGCTGGGGAGAACCCCAGTCCTTGGCAGGGCCTGCAGTGCTTGGGGTCAGGTGGCCAGTCTCTGAACTGCACTGACAGGCTCCTGCCTGGACAGCTTTCCCTTACCCCCTGGGGATGGTTTTCAAAGAGGAACTGAGTCTAGGGTAGTCACCCGAGATCCAGCATGACCTTGGCTCAAGTGCCCGATGTCATGAAGGGCAAGTCACCTGGAACCCACACTACATACAGAGTAGCAGTAGCTGTCTGTAGAGCTGGCTGGTAAAACTGATTTCCTTAGCCTCCACCCTCCTTTGCTCTCAAAAGGAGTCCAGAGGTTCCTGGGTTTGATTTTTATACCTAGACAAATATCACCTCTTCCTCCTCCCCTCAGGAAGACAAAACCTCCCCCCCCCCCCCCCCAGATATGTCAGAGCACATGAAATTACACCATTTGAAAGTCATTCCTTTGAGTACATCTGAGGCTAGGAGAGCAAAGTAAGTTACTTGCTCTTGCTCGCAGGTGTCTGACTCCACAGCCCATGCCCTTTGCACCTGAGGGGAGCAGCGGGGTACCCTTAGGGGTGAAGCACCCAGGAACAGTAGCAGCAGGCTGACATGGAGGGATTGCAAGGCTCCAGGGCCTGGAGTGTTCTCCTGCGGGAGCAACTAGAGCAGGCAAGTGGAAAATAAGAGATGGAAGAGAGGAACCTTGCAGGGGAGAGATTTAAGCACAAGGCTTGGCTAAGCAGGAATGTTAGGGCAAGAGGTGTAAGACCCATGTAAGGAGGAGCTCCACGGACCTCAAGACTCTTTTGGTCTGATGACCCCCTTTCACAGTTGAGGAAGCTGAAGATCAGACAGGGAAGGGCTTGCTCACAGCGGGTCTGGGACAGAGGGGCCAGACCACAGGTTCCCTGACTCGCTGCCCGAGTGCTCTCTTCTCTGTTTCAGGGTCAAGCCCTCATAAGTGCCAGCAAAATAAAGGAATGAGGGGCGAGAACAGGATGGTGAGAGGGGGTGGTCAGCAGTGCCCAAACAAGGAAGCACCTCTCAGGAGATACTGGAGTGAACCCCCAGGTTGACACACTGGGGAAACTGAGGCACTGTGTTTTGGGCACTGTGTTTTGTACACTGTACTTATCATGCCCTTAGGATGTGATTCAACTGGCAGAGCAGCCTGGTTCAGACTGAGTTCTACAGGCAGGGTCTTCGTGGGCTTGGCCAGGGCCTTCCACCCCTTAGACCTGCTCTGTATCCTGTTCCACCTTTTCTGTTCTCAGTGAGCGTGAACTGGCTCCTCACCAGTGGGTCAGGGAATTGCTGGAGTTGTTCAATGTCCCTGAAACTCTGTGTAAAAAAGTAGGGGGAGAGGAGCCCTGGGTGGGAGTGAGAGAGGACAGTGAGCTGCAGCTAGACAAAACCCTGGCAGAAGACATTCCTCAGAAGGTTCTGGAATTGAGAGAGTACCTGGAGAAGTGCTTGGATTTCTTTCCTAGTGTGAGGTGGGGCACTGCTGGGAACCCAGGCCAGAGGCAACAGTTATGGGCCAAATGGAATGGACATCCAGGGGAGAAAGCCAGGGGGCAAGGACATGCCAAAGCTGGCAGTTCCTGAGCAGAGGGACCCCAGACAGTCAGCCTTGTCCCAGCCCTGGTTCCCCAATTTTGAACACCTGGAGCTTGTGCCTTTTCCTGTGAAGCCCCTTCCCTTTCTAGAATTGGAAAGAGCCACAGTTGACTTCCATCTTTAAAAATGATGCCCATGAACAGTTTATAACTAGAAAATACTCATGAAGATGCGTGAACAAGTAGGATACAAATTGCAAACTATATAATCACTATGTTGCAACAGACACACACACACATGCACACACACACACACACACACACACACACACACAGCATGCATGGAAAAGGGAGCGGGAGGGATATAGCAAAATGATGAATGAGGCAGGGCCCGGGATGAGGGATGTGCTAAGTCGAGGAGTGGGACAAGGACCTAGCTGTACATCTTCCAGATGCTCTAGACCAAGCATGCGTTACTGTTATAATGGATGCAAATACATGTTATTTATGGAAAGGAGAAAAAATACTAAATTTTCTCCTAAATGCTAACTCCTTCCCCAAAGGCACCTTCTTGTGCAGACAGCAACTCACCCATAAGCAGCTACCCTTGCCACACTTCTCTACCTTACCCCCAGATTTAGGGAAACTGGTTACCTCCCAGGTGCTGAAGGGGCACAGACAACTCAGCCCAAATGGAGCTGCAGGCTGGAGGGATGGTTCCCATTTCATATACTAGAAGACTGAGACACAGAGAGGTCAAGTGACTTAACCACAGGCCCAGAGGACATGGTTAGTGGGAGAGACCGTGGATCTTTAATATCAACTCAGTGATCACGTCTATCCTATATATGGCTTTATTGAATTTATCATCACCACCATCATCATCCATGGGCAGTCACATTGTCTCACAGGCATGAGGACGACACATTTTTTGTGTGTCTCTTACCCACAATCCTTGGGGTCCCTCACTGTCCCGTACCACACTGATCAGAGGGTGGATGCCCTGTGACGTCCTTGACCACACTCTGGACCAGCTGTCCACACCCTGGCAGCCTTGTCTGCGCCCCTGGTTTGAAGAGCAGAGCTCGAAAGGCCTCTTGGTGGCTGGCACCTCCTATGCAGCCTGCAGTGTGTTTTTAAGAGGCCTGCTCTTTAGGGAGCTAATTACCTAATTAGTGCATCTAGAGGAAGGCTTAAGTTATGAGGCTGATAATAATGCAAAACCCACGAAACAATTGTGTCAGGCGGCTTCTTGCTGTCAGGCTTGTTGTCTGCGTCAAATTATTAATTACGATTTTTAATCACTCCTTTTCCCATCAGAACCTCTGAGATTTAATTCTCTTCATCGTCTGGCCTTCCTAGAATACAGGGCTCTGAATGTCTTTCTTCTCCAGGGTGACAGGGAGAACGGCTCCATCTAGCCAAGCAGCCTCTCTCCCTGCCCGGATCTGAAAGCATCTGCAGCCCATCAGCCAGGCTGCTGAGGCCCGGGCCCGCCTGTGCCAGCCGGCCCTTTCCTGTGGGGGGCGTGCTTGGACAGGAGGACCCAAGGACGGGTCCAGGGTGGGGGTGGGGAGCCTGGATGAGGGCAGGGGAGCAGCACAGCACAGCTGGTAGCAATCTGATGGAGCTGTCAGTAGAAGAGAAATTGTCTTATTCCGTTGCTCCGTGGGCAGAACTAGGATCAATCAGTACATTATGTGGAGGTTCAATTTGGGGTTCATAGAATAACTTTCTGACAGTCAGAGCTGTGCCAAGGATGGTGTGAACTGTCTTGGGGGCAAACCAGCCTCTGGTTTCTGGATCCTCAACCTTTGAGTTGCAAGAAGACCCCTCCCTCTTTTGTGCCGCTCCTCCCTCCAACTGTGTTGTCGGTGTCTGCGTGTGTCTGGTTCTGTCTGTCACCCCCACCTCAACCCCCACCCAAGGCCAGGACTGGACCTATCTGTGTCCCCAGTCCCCCTCACAGACCCTAGGACAGGTGTTCAATGATCGTTTGTGGATTTGAGTCAGAATAGAAATCAAGCCCAGATTCAACAAATCATAAGAGTTCAACACAGCTACGACGTGGAATATTTGGGTTGGGGGAAATGTCACTGGGGACTTATTTCTCACGCTTTAATTTTTTCCAAGAAGTAGAATTCATGTAATATTTGTGAAATCAACACTTAATTTAAAAATTAAAAACTCATAATGAAACTTCAGAAGAGTCCTTAGATGGCAATTTTTCTCCCTTTTCTCAATATTTGGTAACCCAAGGTAAGCTACTACCCAGAACTGTTTTGGTCCTATCGCAGCTGTCCAGGGGATGGATGCAGGGGAGAAGGTGAGAGCCCAGGGGGATGGTGGCTGGGCAGGAAGGGGATACAGGCAGGCACGTTCTGTTTAACCTCAGATGTGACAAATGGTAAGGTGGCTACAGAAGCAGCTTAGCCACATCAATAGCCCAGAGTCTTGGGCCTTCTTGTGAATGGACTTCCTGTGCTCATTCATTTTTAAAGAAAAACCTTGTCAAAACTGAAAACACACACACACACACACACACACACAGAAAAAACTCAGACATAACCCGTCAAGAAAAAAAGAGAGGAAACACAAATACACATTTTTTCTTTGTAGGCAAGTTAGCAATTTAGGACCCTAAAACGATTATGTACATTGTCTCGGAGCCAGCAATTCCATTTATTGTTTATCCTAATAGTTAAGTATGTGCAGTGGTTTTATTACCTAATATTAATCTCAGTATTGTTATGCTGTGGAAGAAATTTTAAAGGTCCAATATTTATACAATGAAATGACTTGTAGCCATTAAAATAATACAGATTCATATTTTACTGGCATGGAAATATGCTATGTTGTGGTGTGTGCAGTGTTGTACAGATAGATCTCAATTTATTTAATAAAATATATGTTTACAGAAAAATATCTAGAGTAATATATATTTTAGCAATCACACTCAGTAGGAGAATTACAATAGTTTAATTTTTTTCTCTTATTTCCTTCCTTTAAAAAATGAACATGTGTTACTTTTATATTTAAAAAAGAAGTTTAAAATTACATATGGTTTTTCCATGAAAAGAAGACCTTTATAGATGGTGGTGAAATGTTGTTTGGGTGTGTTCAAAAACACGAAGAGAAAAGGTGAGGAGAATACTGAGAGTATCTAATATAGTTTTAGAAATTGCATTTCAAAGTAGTGGGACTATGAGTGCTTCCTTTCTCTTCCTGTTTAAATTTGTCTTTATAAAATGAGCATTTCAATGTAAAAGGTTTTGAACTTGATCATTGTGTGGTCTCACAAATGCTGAGTGCTGTAAGTGGGTTTAGTGCTTAACGGAAAGGCAAGACAGGGTGTCCACCCAGGCAGCACCTGCCCATGCTTGGGGAGCACCTCCCTCTGGGTGCCCATCATGGGAAAATGTGCCTGCACAAAACCAGTAAGCTGATAGGGTGATGTTTCTTGAGGAATCCTTGAAGCTGCCCTTCCTGTGGTCCCAAGAATTGGCATTTTGCTGCGAATAGGACCGTGGCATAAGGGAAAAGGCCCTGGACCTGCTGCCCAGCAGAGCCCACCAACTAACTGCATCATATGCATACATGCATATATATATATAATACACACCCACAAAATACTCCAAGTGTGTGCGTGTATATTTACTGGTTGACCTGTTATTAGTGGGACCTGGATTGTTTCCATCTTTTGACTATTAGAAATAATGTTGCTGTCAACATTCACATACAAGCATCCGTTTTCAGTTCTTCTGGTTATATACCCAGGAGCAGAATTGCTGGGTCATACAGTAATTCTATGTTTAACTGTTTTGGGAGCCACAAAACTTGTAGAATCCTATAAAAGTGATGAGACCAACAGAAAAGCAAGGGAGTGACAGGCCCATGATCCAGGACAATGCTTATTTCTGGGAGAAAGGGAGGGAGTGCCAATGAAAAGGGACACCAAGAAACTTTAATACTTTTAGTCATGTTCTCGTTCTTAAGCTGAGAGATTGGTTCACAGGAGTTTATTTTAGTAGTTCTTCATAATACATATATAATCGTCGTCGTCGTCATCGTCGTCGTCGTCGGCAGCCGTCCGTCTCGAGAGACGATGGTGTAGCTTCTTAAGAGTCTATCTGCACCGCCGAGAATGGCTGTGCAGTCCGACTCGGGAGTGACATGGTATCTGTCTCCTCCCGTGTTGAATCGACATCTTGTGATGACGCTGAAGCTACAGAGCCTGGGCAGGGTAATATGGAGGGTCTGCTGTTGCCCATGCAGCAGACCCCCCCTCTCTTCGCAGCTGAAGGGTCCAAGGGAAAGACGGAGTCGATACAGCTTGGGTTCATAATATATATGTAAATATTAGGCATTCTTCTGCATATGTCGAATGCTACATTTAAAAAGAGATAAAATGTAAAGAAAAGAAAACAATCCATTCCCCCAATAGACCTGCAGCACAAACACTTCTGCTTCGTGTCAGAGCCTGGCAAGGGGGAGCCCCCCACAATGTTGAA
Source organism: Furipterus horrens (assembly GCF_987537825.1). Classification (NCBI taxonomy): domain Eukaryota; kingdom Metazoa; phylum Chordata; class Mammalia; order Chiroptera; family Furipteridae; genus Furipterus; species Furipterus horrens. Next base: position 18,276,270 of record NW_028327178.1, on the reverse strand, counting down.
GGCACAGTCAGGGTCAGAAGTCCTGTGTCAGCATGTGTCTCCCCTAGACTACAAGTTCCTTGAGGGCAGCAAGGGAGTCTAATTCATCTCTGGACTCTGGTAAATAGTGCCTGCTCTATACATGTTTGCTCAATAAATAAAGGCATATGTCAAGATTTCTCAGCAGCCTCTTTTCAGAAGTTAATAGCTTTGGCTTTCAGAAAGTCATTCCTTCTATCCGCATCACACGCATCTAGTCACAATCCTGAGGCTACTTTCTCCCTTCAGTCCTCAGGGCACATGAAAACAGGCCCAAAGGCAGCTTCTGCCCCCAGTCTCTGCTGAGTTTGCTGCTTTCTGCCACCCACGTCCAGTTGCTAAGCCAATCCCAGTGGGCCAGCCAGGTGCTGATCTTCCTATTCCGCCATGCCCGATCCCTTCGTGCCAATGCCTCCCCTCATTCCTGCCACTTGCCAGGGCGTCAAAGGGTTCCTGCTCTGACCCTTCATCTCTGCTGGCTGTCCTGGCCACTGCCTGTCTGGACCTTGGCCCTCTATGTGTATCACCTTTGGTCCTGACTCATACTTAGAACGATCGCTCCGTGTGCTCAATGGGCTCTCATTGCCCAGTGACTGGGGGACACTGGACAAGTGTGGCTCCTGCGTTGCTGTAATACAGTGAGCAGCTGACAGTGTTTGGGGATGGGAGACAAAGAGAGAGCCAGTCTCTGTGTGGTCTGGTTGACTTTTACTCCACAACCCCCTCTGCTACTGTCCCCATCAGGCAGGTACCCATCTGGCACGTCACGTGGAATCAATTCTTCTAACACAACCAACCTGCCCATGGCCAAGTACCCTGACACATACAGCCCTTTCCACTTCTCATCCCAGCCTCTCTCTCCTGTGCCTTCCCACCCAGGGTGGAGAGGTCCCAGGCACCCTGGGTACAGAGGCTGCCTTACAGAGGTGGTCCAGCAAGTACTCTGAGACTCAGGCAGGAGCCAGACCAAATCTTTGGTATAATATCGTGCCCATCAGAGTTCCATAATCCCTGGACAAGGACTAGGATGGCAGGGCCAAAAGGGTGTGCCCATTCTCCCAGAGATCTTCGCAGGTGTGAAAGGTGAACACACACCTGGCAATGGTTTCCCATGGGTGCAGCACCTGCAAACACTGGCAGGGTGTCCTTCTACTCTTGGTGTCTTGAAATTACTCCCACTGGGCATCACCTTATCTCTCCTTCACCACCTTGCCCAAGGCTTCTCTTCATGTCAACAGAGCTAAGTAATACTTGTCTTAGCAAAACCTCACTTTAATCATGAAATTTCCTGGCTATACCTTCAGTGTCCTCTGTCACCTCCTTAATTTAGCTATTTGGTCACCTACAAATAGACAATGAGCCCTCAGCAAGTCCTAAGATTCTTACAGGCTGTGGTGGGAACTGGGAGAAACAAAGATTAAAAAAACAAGGCCCGAACTACCGACCAAGATGGAGGCCTAGACAGACACGCTGCATCTCCCTCCACAACTAAGAAAGAACACAACTACCTCAAAACTAGAGACAACCATAAGTTCCAGAAAATTGAGCTTCATGGAAGTCCAACAAACAAAGATATAAAGAAGAAATACTCATCCAGACAGGTAGGAGGGGTGGAGCCGGAGCGGACAGGACGTGGTGTGGTGGTGGTAGCAGCGGCAGCAGCAGCAGGCCAGTGGAAAGTGCAATCACGTTTTAAAAAGTCAGGAGGGACACCTGGGGAGTGCGCCCAGCCCCAGACCAGTACGCACAGCTCATGTTTCCAGCACCAGGGAAATAAAGCCTCATTGGTTCTGACTGTGCAAACCAGTGGGGGTTGGGGAGGAGGAAGAAACTGCCAGTCTCTCAGCAAAGTCTGCTTGTTGAAAGGGCCCCCATGGTCCTAGAACCTCTACAGACCCACCCACTCTGGGAATGACAGCCAGGGCAACAGCCAGAGAGGTACCAGTCCCATACAAAGTGGGAGAAGTACCTGGAAAAGGGGCAAGTGCTGAGCAAGAGGCATTGTTCCCTCTCAGACCCCTCCCCCATATACAGTGCCACAACGTGGTGAAACAGGTCGCCCTGTACTGACAAATACCTAAGGCTCCGCCCCTTACAACGTAACAGGAGCAACAGTTCTACCTAAGACACAGAGGAAAACAAACACAGGCGACTGTCAAGATGAAGAAAGATGCTCACAGGCTTCACAGATATGCTTAAGTATGGTAGATGCATAAAGGAAGAAATGAAGGCTATGCTAAATGAAATGAAGGAAAATCCACACAAAATCAATGCTGAAGGAAAAAAAACCAGGGTTCAAATCAATGATTTGGAATATAAGGAAGAAATAAACAGTCAACCAATACAAAATGAGGAAACAAGAATTTAAAAAAATGAGGAGAGGCTTAGGAGCCTCTGGGACAACTTTAAATGTGCCAACATTCGAACCATGGGCATGTCAGAAGGAGAAGAGGAAGAGTAAGAAATTGAAAACTTATGTGAGAAAATAATGAATGAAAACTCCCAAAATTTGGTGAAGGAAATAGACATACAAGTCCAGGAAGCACAGAGAGCCCCAAACAAGCTAGATCCAAAAAGGACCACACCAAGACACATCATAATTAAAATGTCAAAGGTTCAAGATAAAGAGAGAATCTTAAAAGCAGCAAGAGAAAAACAGAGTTACCTACAAAGAGGTGCCTATAAGACTTACAGCTGATTTCTCAAAAGAAACTTTGCAGGCAAGAAGGGACTGGCAAGCAGTATTCAATGTGATGAAAAGCGAGGACCTACAACCAAGATTATTCTATCCAGAAAAGATATCATTTAGAATGGAAGGGCAGATGAAGTGCTTCCAGACAAGGTAAAGCTAAAGGAGCTCATCATCACCAAGCTATTATTATATGAAATGTCAAAGGAACTTACTTAAGAAAAATAAGGTCAAAATTATGAACATTAAAATGACAACAAACTCAGAAGTATCAACACCTGAATCTAAAAAATAAAAACAAAATCCAACTAAGCAAACCAGAATAGGAGCAGAATCATAGGTATGGGGATCATTTGGAGGGTTATCAGCTGGGAGGAGTAAGGGGGAGAAATGGGGAAATGGTGCAGGGATTGAGAAACGTAACTGGTAGGTACAAAATAGACAGGGGGAAGTTAAGAATAATATAGAAAAGAGTGAAGCCAAAGGACGTATATGCACAACCCATGGACATGAACTAAGGGGGGTGGGATTGCTGGAGGGAAGGGGAGTACTGGGAGGAGGGGAGCAAAGGGGGAAAAATTGGGACTACTGTAACAGCATAATCAATAAAATATACTTAAACAAAAAAACAAAAACAAACAAAAAAAAACCAAGGCCCACAATCCTTGGCCTGTCCCTCAAATTCCTCTACCATAGGGACCTACCTACATTTCTAGCTGGATTCTGCCTCTCCCCTACATATACCACCTAATGTGAGGATATCTGAGCCAGCCATTACCATGTGTCTTCTTCTGTTATTCCTCATCTATTGCTGTTGAAATCCTTCAAGGCCCCATTCAGGTGACACCTCCTCCAGTAAGCTTTCCTGGTTAACCCCACTAGAAGCTGGTGTCTGAATGGAGAAAGTGCAAAGTCTGCATCACTGAGTCCTTCTCATTCTCCTCCAGTCATGCTGTGAGGGTAGGTCTGAACTTCCTCAAATGGTGTTATATTCCGCAAGGGCAGGGGCTCTACTTTCTAATTCTCTTCTGTCTCCCATGGCACTAAGCATACCTCCGGGCACCAGAGAAAAAGCTGTAACCTGAGAAAAGACTTCACTTTTTACCTTTCTGAAGGTCCCATTGATGCAGCTGGTCTGGGAATGAGCTTGAGTTATGAATCTCACCAGCTGCCTCCCTTTGCTCCAATGACCCAGGAGCCATAGAAAATGCTGGTATATTTTCAAGAAAGACAGGCTACACCAGAACAAACCAGTCCCTCCCTGGAAAAACCAAGTTTTCAGCTCTTTATAAACCATGAATCTGTCCCTATATTATCTGAAATGTGGATGCTTCCAAAGCAGAGAGAATATCTTGAAGGCAGGGTGGACCAGAACCCACAGCCCAGGTCTGTAGATGGAAGGTAATGGAGGGCAAGAATGAATGATGAGCTGACGGACTGGAGGAGGCCCTCTCGGTTTCAGATGGCTCAGGGAAGGGCCACTAAACCTCTCTGTTTCTCAGCTTCTGCCACGTTGAGAGGCAGCCTGCCATGGGTGTTAAGAGCACAGGTGTTAGAGGGAGATTTATGGGTTCGAATTCCAGCTCAATCAGTCTCCTGCTGTGCTGAGTATGCAAGTTTATCAGTCTCTCTGGCCTCACAGTCTCATCTCTAAACCAGAACTAATGAATAGTCCCTCACTGGATGGTTGTGAAGGTTCAACAAGTTAACACAAGTAAAGCACTTAAAACGATGCTTGGGCCATCCTATGCCCTGGGTCGGAGGTCTCTCTTCTTGTACAACAAAATAACTCGTTTCACTTTGCAAAACATTGGCCTCTGGATGGAGCCTTTATGACATTTAATGAGCTATGCAAGTAGAACGAATCTCTAGTAAAACATAACTAACTGTTCTCCAGAAAGGTACTACTGAATTATAGATCTTCCAGAAGACAGGGATGGGAATACCCACTTCACTGCACCTTTGCTTGCCAGCCTAATTTTTTTTAAGCAAAGTTTTGTGAAATTGATGAGTTGGGGGGAAAAAAGATGGTATCTTGAAGCTATAACTTGAATTTTTCTCTAGTAATGAGGCTCAACATTGTCTCCTGTGCGAATTGGCCATTGGCCATATGTGATCCTACATTTGTGAGCTGCCAGGTCCTTTCTCCTTTTATAAAGGCACTGAGAGGTATGCCTTTTCCTTAAGGTTTATGAAAGCTCTTTTTAAAGGATTAACATATTAATTTTTGCCATATATGTTAGAAATACATACGTACGTGTTTAAACATTTTACTAGTAAAAAGTCCATTGAGAAATATGAATAATTAATATGAATAATAAAATATTTAGTATTTGCCTAGTCATTCCTTTTCTAGCATTTTATCCTAGGAAAGTAATCAGATTTTTTGAGCCTGGTTGTTCATTGTAGTGCTACATATATTGAGGAAAATTGTAAATTACCCAAATATATAACTATTGTGATACGTTAATGTGAGTATAGAGTATGAAACCATTAAAATGAGATTTTCTGTGAATGATTAGAAAATTTTCACAGCCAAAATGGTAAGTGATAAAAGAAGCATTATGCCCAGCATAATCCCAATTTAGGTAGAGTAAAAAAAAAAAGATTTTTAAAAAGTTGCAAGAAGATATACCAAAACCTTAGTAGTAGTCATTGGAGTTATTTATGAATAGCGGAATTACTGATATCTTAATGTTCTTTGTGCTTTTCTGATTTTTCCAGTTTTTTAATAATAAATGTATTATTTTATAACTAAAAAAAGAGATTTACTTTTATCAAGTCAGTCTTTCAAAATCCAGTGCCCAACAGATGCCTCACTTGGAGACTTGTCAAAACACAGATGGCTAGGTCCCACCCCCAGAGCTCCTGATTTAGTAGGTCCGAGGTGGGGCCTGAGATTCTGCATTTCTGACAAGTTCCCAGGCGCTGCTGTGGGCAGTCTTTAAGAACCATTTGACACTTTGGGAACCATGCTCTATATGAAAGAGTCTTCTTCTCCCATCGCATTGTTTCCTTCTAGGTTAAGGAGGTGAAGAGCAGCGACGTCTGATCTCCTTAATCTTTGACGATGGATTCATTGTTTCTACAGGTGAGAGAGGAGCCAGAACATCACCAAAGCCCAGCAGGCAAATATCCGCCAACCCCGCACTGGAAGACCTACGTACGTTCTGAGCATTGCTTTCCTCAGATCACAGGCACCTCCCTTTCCTTCTCCTTTTCCAACCATATGAACTTTGAGGAATGGGGTAATTTCTCATTAGTATTTAGCCCCCATATTTTGAATTAATTTTCACTGTGACAAATGGGTCATCCCAGCCCAACCATAAGCTCCTAGAGGCTGAGGCACCTTGCATAGGCCCATCACAGGCACCCAGTAAATGTGTGCTGGTTTGACTGGGGTCCTCCTGTGCTCCGGGGGTGGGGGTGGGGGGGTGGTGTTGTAGGCTGGGAGGATGTGGTGGAGAGGTTTGGCTGGGCTCTACCCTCACGAAGCTTACATTCTAGTGGGAAGGCATACAATATCACAAAAACAGAAACAGTGATTTCATTGATGGGGATGAGCACTCCACAGAAAATAAAACAGAGGAATGGACTGGAAGTGACTGGGGGTTACTCTTCAGTTGGAGGGGAGGAAGGAGAATGGGAAGCAAAGAAGATTTAAGCTGCCACCCAGCAGAGAGGTCTGCATAACCCCAAACAAAGGGCATGACAGTGCTGAGCGTCCCCCACCCTACCCCCAATCAACCATCAGGGATTCACTTGGGGACTGAGACACAGGGCTCTTTGGCAGCAGGCACACACAGTTTGAGTCCCCAGCCTTCCCTGATTTGCCTGCAGGGGAGGCTGGGAAGGCACATGGTAAGATTTCACACTTGAGGCCTCTGGCAGCACCAGCTCAGAAAGGAAGAAGCCTGGTTGCAGGTGGGTTCTGAGAGGTCGGGAGGTCCAGGAGAGCACGTGGGCCCCTCAGGGGTCTGCCAGGACTCTAGCACTGGCCTGGTCCTCCCAGAGTTGTCCCCTGGTCCCAGGGCTCTTCTTCAAGAAGGCAGCTGCTTCCCATGCCTGCTCCTATACGTCCTGCAGAGCCATGCCCAGGAGTCCTGATCCTCTCTGAATTCCGTTCCAAGAAGAGGGGCCTCTCCCTGGGATGCAGAGATCCAGCTGGACCAGCCCAGAAGATGGATCAGGCAGAAAGAGAAATGAGCTGGTGGCAGAATCATTACATAAGCTCCCAGGCACCCATGTGTTTGTACCTTCGCAGGCAGCCCTCACCCTTCCACTGTCACCAGAGCTTCCCCTTCTCAGCACACGCCAGCTGCTCTTGCTGTGCATCTTGAACCTTCTATGAACTTCTACAATGGCTCTGTCCCTCCTCCTTTTTTCCTTCCTAAGATTGGCTTAATGCTCACTTAATATATATAATACATATATATATTTATCACACTATTAAAGGGCAATTTGAAAAATGCACACTAGAACTCCCTGCCCCCCAAAGTCACACGCCAATACACCTGTTTCTGTCATTCCACATGTTCCCATGTGTACAAGTGGGATTCTGGACTTAGCTGTGTGTGGCACTGATGGGCAGTAACTTGCTTGGAAGCTTGGGACTGAATGAAAGGGCTTGGCTTGCAGGGCTGGGAACAGACAGGAGAGACGGTGAGCCTGATGGTGTGAGCACCCACCTGGAGAGTTAGGGTCTCACAGGAGAGGCTGAGGACTGTGGGGCCCTGGCGCCAAAGGGGGTGCAGAGAGAGGGAGAGGGTTGTGCTGGGCACACAGTGGCTCTGGTGTCCCAAGGGCTCCGGGTGACCCTGGGGAGGTGATGTTCTCAGCATGCAGCGGCAAGGCTAGAGAATGAAAGTCTGAGCTGACCTGTGTCTTGGGCCTGGTGAGACACTGAGGTCCCTGGTGACTTCCAACAGTTATGGGAAGTCTGCTGCACATGTCGGGGGAGGTGCTGGGAGAGCTGAGGTTGGAGCCAGGAGAGCTGACTTGGACACTGGGATCTAAGCTGCTGACAGCGATGCCAGTGCAGCCCAGTAAAGGTACGGTGCATGGGCAGCTAAGTTTTATTCTGTTTCTTCTTTTAATGGTGCTTCATAAGCCCAGTTCCATGTTGCTGTGCAGTGTCTCATCTGTCCTTTCTGTGTGCAGGAGGACAATGGATATTACCATTGTCCTATTTTTGGCTACACTGATTGTTACTAATTTTTTTCTGTCTTGTGAAGAAGTAGTGGCTGTTTTACAGGCACAAAGCTGCAGGAGTAGGGTGTATGGAGGGCGCCAGGTGGTTACAGACAATTTTACTTAGAGGGCCCAGAGACCCCGAGGCTGGTGGAGGCTGGGAGCAGGGGGATCAGGCTGACTTCATATGCTACCACACACCGAGTTGGAGTATCCGAAACAGTCAACAAAGTACAAGGGTGGATCTGGAGGGGGGCATCACAAGTGAGAACAGAGAACCATCTACTTCAGGCTGTGGGGATCAGAGGCCCAATGAACACAAGCAAGATCTCCCTGGGTGGTGGGGGGCGGCTCCAGGGTGGGGGTTTCTCACAGCCCGGGGTTCCCATTCAACTGTGCATACAGTCCACCCAATGAAGAACGAAAACCGACCACCCCTGTGCCTCTGTGGCACTGTGCCAGCTTCACTGAAGGGACTCAGTAAAACGAATGAACGAATGAATGAATGGACAAAAGAACAAACAGATGATATGAGAGCAGCTTATGTAACTCACACAGTCTTATCCCCACTCCCCAAAATGTTGAAATTATTCCCTCCTGGGCCCTGACTCCCTGCAGAAGGAAGGGGTGTGGATCCATAGCTGGGGGAGGAGAGGACACCCTGCGCTGTAACATCTCCCTCCTGGCAGCTGTGGCCCGGGGTCCCAGGCACAGGGACCTCCAGCAAGCCTGCTGCCTTTGGCTGTACCTTAACAAGGATCACTAACTGCTTTATGATCGCCTGTTATGAGCTCAGCTCCATGCTAGGGACTGAGCAGGACAGAGGGAACAATATACTACTTCCTGTCTACAGGGCGTTTACAAACTAACGAGAAAGATGAGCTGCCAGGGCACAACATTACTACGGGAGAGGTCACCATACCCCAAAGGAACCAATGCCAATTAAAGGGGCCCAGTTTGCCTGGAGAGTTGGGGAGATAGTACCCAGTCTGTGATCCCCAGGTTGTGGGGTTAATGTGACAACTGAAATGCTGCCTCAAAGACAGGTTTGCCTTAATTGGCATTTTTTCCTGGCCGGCTGAGCCCTGCAGGAAAGAAACCGTCTCGTGTCCCCAGGCTACATTACCTCCTGTCCATCAGGGACCTCAGAGCTGAGCGTTATACATAAAATACGAGAAACAACTCTTCATATTCATAAACAAGATGGAATATAAATGTTGGTGTTTTACAAATAAAATCTTACGTAGTAATTCCCAGGCAAACTGTATTTCAAGGATGCATTTATCTTACAGCATTTATTTCTTCGGAACTACAGAACTGACCCTGAATGTTATTGGAGGGGTTATATTCAGTATTCTGGTCCCTGTTTCTCCAAGGCTGGGGGCTCTGGGCAGCAACTAGGAGGCAGTTTAGTGTAAGACTCTTAGTTAGGAGTGCTCTGGGGATTCAACTTCTGCAGGAGGGGAAGGGAGGAAGTGGAAAGGGCAGAGGAGAAGCTGACGAGGCAGCCTAAACAGCGTCAGCCAACCCCATGGTGGCCTCTGGAGCTGACGTGGCCCCTCAGGTTTGCCCATGCCTTTATGGAGCCCCCGATGCCTCAGTCAGTCTCTGAGTGTGGGTGTCCCTAGAAAGGCACAACTTTGGGCCATGGAACTCTGCGGCCCAGGCAATCCTTAGGGGGCTGGCTGCTGACCACATTCCCCACAGTGAGGCCACTGCTGCTGGGAGTAGGGGACCCATAAGATAGCAGTGACCAATGCAGGGACATCCTGGAGGAACTCTCGAGCCAGTGGTGCATTCTAAGAACGCGTGACACAGAGAACTCTTTCGCCAGTGTGCTTTGAGCAAGTGACCCCGGAAGGACTGTGTGAAGAGCCGAGCTGCAGAGGTGTGCCAGCGTAGGGCCACTGCGAGAGCACCGGAGCGCAGCGATGGGTGCTCCCCAGAGCTTCACAAACTTGGCCAGGGCCACTCTTGGGTGATACATCATTTTTATAACCATTCGATCTCCTCAAAGGATACCATTTGAAAGTTTACATACTGATGTTTTCTATTTCCTTTAGTACCTCTCGTGCGTGCTGAGTTGACCCCCTTCCCCCCATTATTACCTGCTCTATTTTGATACCTGGTAATAATTACTGTGAATATGATAATTCTTCACTATCACTGATAAATGGACTTACTCTAGGAGCAGGCGAGGGTTTGCCATAGACAGGTCTAAGGAGTTTCTTGTTAAATACACTAAAATAACTGTATCTTTACTCTACCCCCTGACACCCTGTGTCTCAAAACAGCCCTGGTGCACTGTTCCCCTCTGTCCCCATCAAAGCAGGACTCAGAGCCCATCTCTGCCTCATGTGACCATGGTGGCTCTTGAATCCTCTCACCTGAAACCATCTGTGGATTTGGGCTTCCACTGCTTTCCACAAGGTGCTGCTCAGCTTATTTCCAAAATTCAGAGAGTTCCAGCCCTGAGGGGAGGTCCTGGCCAAACAGATGCCCCCATCCTACTTCATGTTACCTGGGGTCACCTCATTGGAATAGGCCGTTGTGATGCATCATGGTTTGTCTTGTCCAAATGGTGAAGGCTGACACTTACAGACTGGACACAGAGGGGTCTCTCATTCAATCCTCACAACAACCCTATGATGTTTCATCCCCATTTACAAATGGGGAAACTATAGCACAGAGAGGTTAAGGGTCTGACCCAAGGCCACAGAGCCTTGGGACTTGCACCTGGCCCAGGTTCCAGAGCCTCTGTGCTAAGAAGCTGGACCATCCTGCTTCCAAGCACCTCGGTGAAGCCTCTGAGCCCTCTGCCCCTCATGCCCTGCTCTGACTCCAAGCAGCACCATCTCTCCAGACCATTTAGCAGAGTCTGTAGGATCTTGCTTCATTTTCAAGTTCTGGTCTCAACTGGGTGAACAAAGGACAGCCTTTGGACTGAAGGGGCCGGAGAGCTGGGGCCAGGAAGGGCCCGTCACACAGGAGAGGCTGCCTTTGGACTTGCCAATGAGGAATCACCTGCAATGGACCCACTGGCTGTGGGGACAGCCCTGTGGGCCAGTGTTTCTTGTCCCAGGGCCCCACCCATTCTCTCCTGGCTCCCTCAAATAAGGCTCACTTGGCCTGGCCTTTCATCCCAGCGTGGGCCCAGGGTTGGCTGACGCTCAGCCCCGCTCCTCTGCCTGGGTCTGCTAAGAGTTCAGCACCATGTTATTGGAAAAGCTTCCAAGAGCTGGAGGCCAGGTTCACTCAGAGGGTGCACCACGGGAGTGAGAGGAGGTGGGAGGGATACTATAGGGAAGTGTCCCTCAGTAGGGTGCCCTGACAAAGGAAGGCAGGAGGAGGAGCCATGGAGCTTAGGACTCCACAGCAGGGTGTACAGAGGGCCAGGCAGGGGCTGCCCACCCAGTCTAGGGCCCACGTCCTCTGGAGCACCCCTTAAGCTCCATTTTTGCATTTGCTCCATTAGTTTTCCAATGTCAAATATCAACCTCTGGTTTGATTTAGTCTGGCTCATCCATCCCAAGCCCCTGGTTCTCCTGCAATGCACCTCAGCTGACAGTCCCTCGCCAGGTGCCCCGTTCTGCTCATTCCCCCTCCTCAATTCTGTGCCAGTTGCGTGTCCAGGCCTCACAAGCAGGTACTGATGTGCTTGATCCTTCTAGGAGGCCCCCGTTTGCACACAACTGCCCAGAATACTTTGCTTTCTTTGCATGCCCAAAGTACCCCCATTAGAAATGTGTGCTATTATGTCTCCTCTTTCAAAGGCACCCCACGAAGGGGGTAACATGGTAGTCAGTGCCTCACACGCCTTAATGTGAATTACTGTAAAGGATTGGCTCTCTCCTAATAACTAGGTCAGATCATCAGAAAGAGAAGATGAAGCAAAACTGGTGAAGGAAGGCTCAGAGCTTGGGGTCGGGGCATAATTCTGGATCACAGAAGGATTCCTGGATAGGTGGGGTGGGGGGAGATCTGAGCCGTAAAAGCACAGCATGGAAATACCAGGGGAAAAAAGTTTTTTACTCTAAGTGTCTGTTTCACTGCCCTCCACAAAAGGGAGAGATGAAAACCCAGAGGTTGAAGACACACTCAGCATGGTTCATAGCTGCCCAGTGTCCCTGTCACTCAGTTAGAACCCCAAAGTTGAGGCGGTGAATATTATTAGAATGGAGTTTTCACTGAGGACACACACACACACATACACACACACTCCAAAGGAAAATACAACAATACCCAGAAATCTACCCCAAGTCTACCCCTTCCAAGTTGCCAACCAAGGAGGCCTCACCGATCTGTGGGAGGTGGCAGATCAAGCCTGCCTCGCCTTTTATTGCAACTTCTACCCTTCTAGAATTTCTCCTCCTCGGCTGGCCCAGGCTACAGAGACATTAATCCCTATTCAAATGCATCTTCAAGGTTTTTCCTTGAAAAAAAAAAAAAAAAAAAAAATCTCTCAAAACATCCCAAAGCATGGGCTCTCATGTTATGGTGTGTGCACTCACCAGGAAGGGAGGGAGAGCACACCAGGCCTCACCTGGCCTCTTGTTGGAAGGCAGAAACCTGACCCTTCCTTCCCTCCGCCCCCCGCTCCCCCTCCATCCAACAGCTTTAATAAACAGTGATTATTTCAGTCCTTAGAGCACAGCTGTCCTGTGAATTGTCCAGTCAGGGTTATGGGGTGAGCGCCAAGGGCTGGAGCTTGGAGCTCAGATCTCTGCACAAACTGGCCCTCCCTCCCTACCCCGCCTTTCCCCCTCCCTAGCAGGTGGGAGTTGAGAAGGAGAGCACAGCTCTGGCTGAGACAGGATGACTGAAGCAATTTTTTTTTTTTTTTTTTTTTTTTTGAGGAGCCTGCTGAGGGCAGGACCCCAGTGGGGGAGGGTTGGGGAACAGAGCTTGCAGACAGGGGTGGAGGTGGGGTGGCCCTCCCTACTTGCCACGAATTCAGGCCTCTCCAAAACCCCTTCATTCATATCAAGGAGCCTTGAAACTGCACCTCTAGGCATTAGCCTTCAGCTCTCTCTGGTTAAAATATGTTGGCATAGTATTTGAGGACAGAAATGGAGTGTTAATCTGTCATTCATAGGAGGTGTTTGGGAAATGCTGGTTACATGGAAGAAGGAAGGAAGGAAGGAAGGAAGGAAGGAAGGAAGGAAGGAAGGAAGGGAAGGAGGGTAGGCACACTGAGCTACTATTAGGGATAGTAGTAGAAGGAGGGAAGGAAAGCTCTGAGAGCTTCAAGGAGAGTGGGTAGGGATGCCACCAAGGGAACTGGGAGAAGAAAGGCATACCGAGTCAAATGCTACCACAACACTGTTGTGCGCTTGGCCAGCAGGGCAGCACAGGCCTTGCCCTCAGAAATGCAAGACTCCATTATTAAGTAACTGCCACGTGCATGACTCCTGCTAAATCTTCTTCCAAGAAGTTGGGACAATTGCCCTTGGAAAATGTGACACTCAGAATTGTCCTAGACGAACTTCAGACACCATCTACTCAAGGGATTTCTGATTTTTTTTTTTTCCAGTGGCAAGAGCCCCTTTGTACAGATAAAATTTTATAGGAAAACAGACCCACGCAGACCTGTTCTGCTTGAACCCGCTTGGTCAATCCCTTTGGAGAACACCAGTCTAATCCAACTCATCGTTTTGAGTAAGGAAACTGAGTCCCAGAGAGGTCAACCTGTGTGCTCAGACTTCACCACAGCCACCTTCTGGTGCCTCGTCTCCTCCTCCCCTGAGATTCTACTTCAGTACTACTTGGGGGAGGGGGGGAGGGAGGGTGGGCACCTGTTATGCTTTGAAAGGGTTTCATGGGTGATTGGGACCTGGAATCCGATTTAGGAATTGCTGGATGAAGTGCTAGTTTGAAGGTGAAGAGTAAATTAGTAACAGAGCTTGATGTCAGCTGTTCTTGGGGTCACACAGGTCAAATTCTATGACAATGACTTCCAAGAAGCTGTTGGAATTGATTTCTGGTACTGAGGTTTGCTTATATTGGACATGATGCCACAGGATGGCTGCTAACCAGGACTTCAGCAGGTTCTGGTGAAAGGGTAGTTGTTTGTGATCTTTCATAGTCTTTCAAACTAAGTGCATCTTGCTGTCCCACTTGGCTCAACTGTATCTTTGTTAAGAGTGTTAACTCAGCCAGGTCCACAGATATAACAGTGGCATAAAATTATTTCACCATCAAGCTGAAATACCAGTGTAAAATGGGACTCCCAACTGCACCAAGCAATTTTGGACATATCAATAGATCCTGCCAGCCCCTCAAGGCTCCAACAAGAAGGGGATGAAGTGGCCTTGCATTGACCAGTGACTTTCTGGCTAAAGAGGTCAGAGTTCTCCAACAGCTTTTCTTGTGGTCGCAAAGGGGTGATTTAAGAGAATGAAAAGGTTAGACTCTTATTCAAATCTCCACTCAAAGTCCCAAACACTGAACAGCAGGTCTAAGAATGTCACAGTCACTTCCCTTTAGGTCAATTTCTTCCCTTGCCAGGGCCTGGCATTTCATCAGCAGCTGCATCTGGATAGAGTAGGACTGAGGGATTGGTCCACATTGCCACACCTCCTCAGGAAAGCAGAATGAGAGCAGCAATGCCTGTGTCATACCCTGGGACCCTGCACTCTCTCAAAGAGACGTACAGGGAAAACTCCCTGAGAGCTCCGGGACTTGCACAGGAAACACCAGGCTCCCAGTAAAGGTATGGCAAGCAAATGGGACTAAGCTGATTCCAGACTACTTCTTGTGTTGCTTCCCTGAGTGTACAGACCCTTTGAAAATAGGATGGCTAAAATAAAAAGATGAATATTAGCAACAAGTATGGGTGGAGATGTTGAGAATAGAATCCTCATACACCGCTGATGGGAATGTGAAATGGTGCAGCCAGTGTGAAAACTAGTTTGGCAGTTTCCCAAATAGTAGAACAACAGAGTTACCATATGACCCGGCAATTCTGCTTCTAGGTATACATTCAAGAGAAAGGGCTAAGTGATGTCCACACAGACACTTGCACATGAATCTTCATGGCAGTATTTTTTCCAAAAGCCAAACATGGGAACAATCCAAACATTTATCAAGTGATAAATAAAATGTAGTATAGCCATATGTTGAGATTGATGGAGCATTGTGTCATGTCCTTTTTGCAGATGTCTTTGAACCGCAGTTTTGGGCGCCCTGTCATCCTCTGGCTTTCTGCTAGCTCGCCGTAGAGGAGGTCTTTGGGAATATGGCCTGCATCCATTCTTTTGACATGGCCGAGCCACCTGAGGAGTCTCTCACTAAGAACTGCATGCAAACTGCTCATGTTGGCTCGCTTCAGCACCTCGGTGTTGGGAACCTTATCCTGCCAGGCGACATGCAGGACGCGTCACAGGCACCTCATGTGGAAGCTGTTGAGTTTCCTTTCGTGCCTTGCGTAGGTGGTCCACGTCTCGCTGCCATAGAGGAGAGTGCTGAGTACGCAGGCTTGGTAGATGCGCAGTCTGGTTTTCTCAGTGAGGCTGGAATTGTTCCACACTCGCCGGTTCAGTTTGGCCATAACTGTGGCTGCCCTGGCGATTCTCCGGTTGACCTCCAAGTCAACTGACAGAGAGCTCGAGATGGTGGACCCGAGGTAAGTGAAGTCGTTGACAACCTCCAGGGTGTATCCGTCGATGGTGATGCAAGGGGGAGTCCCCGTGCCTTGAGCCATAACGTTCGTCTTCGTCAGGCTGATGGCTAGTCCGAACTCCTTGCATGCGTGGGAAAGGCAAGTGACTAGCTGCTGGAGTCCCTCTTCGGAGTGTGATGTCAAAGCTGCATCGTCGGCGAAGAGCATCTCACGGATGAGCACCTCTTTGACTTTGGTCTTGGCTCGTAGACGGGCCAGGTTGTAGAGCTTGCCATCGGATCTGGTGTGAATGAAGACACCCTTGCTGCAGTCCTTAAAGGCGTATTGGAGGAGCATGGAGAAGAAGATTCCGAACAGCGTAGGTGCGAGGACGCAGCCCTGCTTTACTCTGCTGCTGACTGGGAAGGCCTCAGAGGTTACGCCGTTGTAGGACACCGTGCTGTGCATGTTGTCGTGAAAGGACATGACCACAGCAAGCAGATGTGGTGGACAGCCAATCTTCCGTAGCAAGCTGAAGAGTCCGCTTCGACTGACCAGATCAAACGCCTTCGTGAGGTCGATAAAGGCGAGGTAGAGTGGTTTATGCTGCTCGTGACACTTCTCCTGCAGCTGGCGTAGGGAGAAGATCATGTCCACTGTTGATCGGCCAGCTCTGAAGCCACACTGGGACTCTGGGTAGACGCGGGAAGCAAGGGTCTGCAGGCGGGCAAGAGCGACCCGGGCGAATACTTTGCCGACGACGCTGAGGAGAGAGATGCCCCGGTAGTTGTTGCAGTATGACATGACACAATGCTCCATCAATCTCAACACATGGGAAGTTCAAGCAGACGACCGCCTAGCCTGGAGGCTCGCGGTCAGGCAAGGTACGTCACGCGCGGAGGCTGCGCGCAACGAGGAGGCGGTCCAGAAAAGATCGAGGCGGAAGCAGCGTCAACAGCAGCAACAACAGCCATCTGCCTTCACCTGTAACAAGTGCGGCAGGGATTGTCACTCCCGAGTCGGACTGCACAGCCATTCTCGGCGGTGCAGATAGACTCTCAAGAAGCTACGCCATCGTCTCTCGAGATGGACAGCTGCCGATGATGACGATGAGTATAGCCATACAGGAATATTATTTGGATATTAAGAAATGAAGCATTGATATATGCTACGAAGTGGATGATACTTGAAAACATTATGCAGAGTGAAAAGTCAGTCATAAAGAGCCACATATTATATTATTCCACTGAGATGGAATGTTCAGATTATGTAGAGACAGAAAGTAGATTATTAATGACCTAGGGCTGGGGATTTGGGATGAAATAAGGAGTGACTTCCTATAGGTATGGGGTTCTTTCTGGTGTCATACAAATATTCTAAAATTGATTGTGGGAAATGTTGCACAACTTTGTATATACACTAAAAACCATTGAATTATACATTTTAAATGGGTGAATTGTATGATATGTAAACTACCTCTCAATAAAGCTGCTATTAAAAAAAATAACTTAGGAAAGTTCCTGTTATTTAAGTTTAATAGAAGCCTCCTCTCTGACACTTCCCTAGGGCTTAAGGAAGGTAGGTATCAACAGGAACTGGAGTCACTGTCACCTCTCTGGTGACCTTTACCAGTAACTTCACAAAGACCAATGGGCTAACCTGTTATCTCCAGAAACAACTTAACAGAATTGTCAGCCAGAATACACATCCAAAAAAGCAAGAGCCCCGGTATATGCGTACATGAATGTGTGTGTTTGTGTGTGTGTGTGTGTGTATGCAAGGCAGAATTTTCCAGAAGGTCAACTTCATTTTTCTGTGCTATCATTTGGGAGGGTCACGTGTACATTTGCTTCTGGTTTGTGTCTAATTTGAAAAAACTGACATAGATCATGTATTATATTATTAGGAATTTTTCCAGTTCAGAGTCTCAGTGATGCCCTACTCAGTGTGTTCAGAGAGGATGGACTCACATTGATTAATGCAAAACAACACGTTCCAGGTTCCTGCCCAAAGAGGGGCAGGTTAGGGCCATGCCAGCTTCCCTATTGTGCACCCCATGTGGCCCTGAGCCAGGCCACCACTGGGGAAGGTCTCTTACCCCGTGGGGGAAGCTTCCTTCTCACTAGCTGGCCTCCTGCATGGCAGAGGGGTGCAAGGGGGACAGAGAGAGAAAAAGGCCCACTGGCTGGTCTCCTTCCAAGCAAGGCCCAGATGGAGGGGCCTCCCAGATGGAATAAAAGGAAGTACGACAGAAGAAAGCATGCATTCCTCTTTTTCTCAACAAAGACTCAAGAGGTGCAGAGGGAACGTTAAATTATGCTGCAATTTTGCTCCACTGGAGATAAACTCTCCCTTCAAAGGAATTACCCATCTCACTCCATCATGGTACCTCGGGGTCTATCAGTATTCACATTTATTAAGCAACGACATAAAGAATGCATTGTATAAACGGCCTGTTTCATCACCCCATTCCCCAAGCTATTTTTTTTTCTTGCTAAGTCATGAGAAGTCCAGCAAGTTAAAAAATCAAAACAAAAACTAACAAGCACGCACACACATGCATATTCCCTCCAAGATGGAAAAAAAAAATCCTTCGTGGAAGTTACTATGAGGCAGGCGGCTCCAGAAAGGAAAAACACAATCTCTGACTAATATGAAGGAGACTCCAAATTGCTCTTGGCAACAATCTCTCAACCCCAGATTTCCCTCCCTCTATTCATCTCCGCAGTTCCCAGCCACAGGAAAATAAACTGAACAGCTCTCTCCCTGGCCCAACCTGTAGGGCTGCACGGCTGAGCCAGGCCTGAGCACACAAAGATCCCCATGCAATGATACACCTGTGTCATTGCTGTAAACATGGGCCAGCTGGGCAGCTGCTCATGCTCCCATCAGACTGATAATCTCAATATCGGGAGAAAAGTGCCTTGATTCTGGCACCACAACATCAACATGAAATGCAGTACTATCTTGTGATCTCAAACCAAGAGTTTTGTTCTTCTTTTTTAAGGAAGAAGGAAAACTCTCCTGTCCCCTTCCCTCTGCCCCCCACTCCCTGAAGGAGTTAACGTCAGTTCTGGAGAAGGAAGGCCCCAGAGCATCACTCAGATGGGTTGAGCTTCAAGGCAAAATTTATCAGTGCACCTTCCTCACTAAAGTGATAGTTAATTTTAGAGGTAGTTATCTTATACCTATTACACCACTCAAGATGGAAGGAGAGTTAACAGGCCAAATGTCCCGGAATATTTATGGCTGTTCTGTCTCAAAGATCCCTCCGACACCACTTCATTAGGACAGATATGTCAGGTCAGCTGAAACGGAGATGGACAGGAGCACTGGGAAATGGCATTGTAAATGGAGGTAGAAGTGAATGAAGAATAGTCTTTTCAGCTGAGCCCTGAAACACGCCAGCAGGCCAGTGTGAGCTGCTCTGAGAACTGGATGGCCAAGAGACCTGGGTTCTAGAATTAGCTTTGCTACCAAATCTTGTGGACATGGACAAGCTTCCCCTACGCTAAGATGAGAGGCTTGGAGCTGCAGCTCTAGGCCTGCCAGTGTGGCGAGTCATCATGGCCACTGAGGAATGTGGCTGATGCATTAGAAGGGTGACCCTCAGGGGGAGTCTAAGTCCAGCTGGCACTGCTCCAGAGAAGAGACTGTCCTCTTGGAGGCTGCATGGGCACTCTTGTCACTCCAGCTGGGATGCGCCCAAACTAAAGGCCCATCTTGGAACCCCCACTCATAAACCAATCATCTGAACAGCAGGGGTTTAAACAGCTTCATAGGCACTGTGTGTACTTCCCAGTGTGCCCTGACTATAGCATGGGGACAGTTCATCATTCCAACTGCCCACCCCTCCTCTTCACCCTCCTGCTGCTTCTCCTTCATGGAAATGCTTTCGTAACACCTTCCTACATACTGTCTCATTTCATTTACTCAATCAGTACCCATTGAAGGATGTACTATTACTATTACAATTCCCATTCACTGAGGTCAGTCTTCTTAGTGATGTATGCCCGACATTTAGCATGGTGCCCAGAAGCACACATTAAACAATACAATCACTATCAAATAAATGATTGATTGATTGATTGAAGGGAAAGAAACAAGGCTCAAAAAGGTTAATATTCTGTGTAACACTTACATACTATTTTTGTGTTGTGCTATAATTATACCAGGGTGATTCTAGTCTCCTCAACTAAAGTGTAAGATTCTAAAAGATGTGTGGTATAATGGGTAGCTTTGATTTCCAGCTCTGTCACTAACTAGCTGAGCAGCTTACTTAACTTACCCTTTGGGTATCAGCTTCCTCATCTGCAAAGTGGGTCTAATGATTCCTTTCTAACATGTTATGTGAATTAGAAGAGATAATGTATGCCAAGCCCAGGGTCTGGCACAGGGTAGGTGGCCCCTGAATGTCCCATCCCTTTCCTTCCTGCCTGTCTCCTCTCTGGTTTATCTCCCAGCACTAACCCAGCAGGTTAAGCCTTGAGTTCTGCGACCCAAGCTGGTGGCCTCTGGGCCTGTGTGGTACTGGTGTCCCGTGGTTCTCTGTAAGGAGCACTGAACTTACCTGGCCCCCTGGACCTCAGTACCTCATCTACAAACTGATAAACTGGGGATGGTGAGGACATTGGTGTCTGTCCTTGTGTGGTCCTTAGTGTGGTAGTTTGGGAGAGCCTGGGAAACAGTACCAAACACCATACCCTGAGAGATGGAGCACAGGCTGGCTGACCCCAGTCTTTTCAGGGGGTGGGGGGAGAGTACGTTTCTCTCCCCTTTAAGCCCAGGTTGGGCCTTAAGGGGAAAGGGTGGCACCCGGTTACTTTCCTTTCTAGAAGACCTAGACAAAGGAGGTTCCTGAACACCTTTAATCTCCCAGGACTTAACTGGGTGAAGGATTGGAATTGAAACTTGAACCTGGCAGGGCCTTTGCCCTTCTTTCACCCTCTTCTTCCACAAAATCTTGTTTTGAATCTAGAGAAAACTGCTTGGTTATTTCAACCACCTCCTTTAAATTTTCACAAGTCTGCGTTGAGAGGGATCGGAAGGGGCATGCCACCAGTGGGCCAATGAATCTTGGGAGTGGGGCTGCCTGCTGTGCAGAGCCCAGTACCAGGGGTTAAAGGAGAGGGCAGCTGGCCCCTGCCCATCCACCTGCAGCCAGGACCAAAGAAGCCAGAGGTTGAGACAATGGAACCAGGACAATCCCTGGAATCCTCACTGCGGCACCACTGCCCCTGGGCCCTGCGCTGGGGTGCGAGGAGGTTCGAGCTCTTTCCCGAGTCCTTCCCAAGCTGGCCGCGGGGCCGCTGAGCCCAACTGCAGGGAAGCAGGCTCTCTGGACCGCGACTCGGGTATGATTGCCTTGGGAGTCAGTCCCTGCCACCCCATTCCCACTTCTACCCCCACGCCGCCTCAAGAGCCCCAGACCCTCGCTTGCCTGGAGTTGTTATTCCACATCCAGTCTGAAGCGAAGGGAAGACTTCCCAACCCACTCAGCTCAGCCGACGATTCAAACCCCAGACCAACATGGGACTCCCCGTCTAGCTGGAAGAGAGATTTCTGCCAATCCCCAGCTTTAATTTCTGCCCTTCTCGGGACCTCGACTTGTGCCAGGAGTTGCCTCGGCTTCTGTCCTCCCACTACCAAGTTTTGAATCTGACACTAGGGAGGACCACGCGTGGGGGGGGGTATACTAAAAACATATATCCAGCATTACCTTCCGGAGTGCCCCTCGCACTGTCCCACCCCCAGAAGCCTGCCCGAGAGGACCACGGGCAACGAGAAAGGGAAGAGAGTTGCTTCGCGCAGAGTTCCACATTCTTTCTCGCGTTTCTCTAGGGCGTACGTGGCCGCAAGCTCTCTCATCCGCTCTGGGGTCCAGCCCTGGGTTCCCCAGCACGCTTGGCTCCAGCTCTGGCGAGGGTTTGAAATTTCTTGCAGACGCCGTCCGGCGAGCGCCAGTGGTTGCCGTCACCCCGGGCCAGAGGGCCCCGCTTGGGTAGGGAGAATGCCCGCAGAGCCGGAGGTGGGGGCGCAGCCGCCCGGCGCTCGCGCGAGCTCTCCACTACGCCCGCAAGGGCTTCCTCCCCACCCTCTCTCCCCTGCCTGGCCGCTTGGTTCCCCGAAGCCCCGAACACACCCCGGTCCCGCCGCCGCCGCCGCCGCCGCCGCCGCCGCCGCAAACCGACCTGGCCGCCCCGCGGACGCCGCGCTCGTGGCCGGGTCGTGTCCTGAGCGCCGCCAGGGTCCCGGGCTGGGAATCCACGCGGCAGCGCTGCTCAGGGGAGCCTGCCGCAGCCGGCGGGAGGTTGTCATTGATTCGTGCTGGGCGAGTTAAGCCATTCCAGGAGTGGTTTTGAGGAAGCACTCCGACCCCTCCCTCCACCCATAAGTATTTGGCAGGCAGCCCCTTCCGTCCACCTGTACTGTTGAGCGCGGGACAAGGACCAATTTCAACAGTCGCGCTTTTTGCCTCACTTTATAACAGGCAAATCAAGCTCCTTCGTAAAGGTAAAGCTGAAATGAAAGCAGGGATGGTGGAGACACCCCCCCCCACCATGCCCTCTTTCTCCGGGGTTCTCCTTTTATTTTTCTCTACTCCTTCATAAAATGCCTTATCATTTATCTGAGGCAGCTTTTTATTATTATTGTTTTATTCAATTCTGCATGTCTTTTATTTTTAGAGGCACCTTTATTTCCATTTACCTGAAACCTGAGCCCAATAAAATTACTAGAATTATGTTTTCTCCTTACAGGGTCATGAGTGTAACTTAACCAAATCAAGCCTTGCATAGAAAGCATTCAAGTGGTAAATAAAAACAAGGGAGGCACAGGAGGGAAGCACAGAACTCCCGGGGGGTTGCCCAGCTGGGCTTGGCCCCAGGTGGAGTCATGAGGCCTGAGGTGGGGGCCCCTCTGACACTCCTCTCCCAACAAACACACAGATCACACGGGCTCTCATTTGCTTTGTCTTGGTGCTGAGACTGACTCAGAAATGCCAACCGGAGATCCAACAGTTCACTTTTGGGGTGGGCCCACCGCCAACCACAGAGAGGTGTGGCTGGAGCACCCTCTCCCAAGCAGTTCCTTAACGCCCCAACACCCTTTTTGAAAACTTCCAGACAGGCAGCTCTCCTTCCCCTGAAACTGACCTTCCCCTGGGGGAAACCACCATTAACTCCTTGGTACTCAATCTGGCTGTTCTCAGAAATGGGGGTGGAGCCAGGGGGAGCTCTGCCCTGGTGACCAGCTGGCCCTCTGGGGCCTCAGCCGCACTTCCAGGGGCAGCCCATGAGCCTTAAAGCACCCCAAAGCCAACGGTAAATCCCAAAAGTCCATGGAGGCCAAGGACTGGGCTCTGATTTGCAGAACCCCAGGACATTGTTCAGACTAAACTATCTCCTCCAACAGTTGCCCCCCGCCTGAAATCCCAGTGTTAGTGATTCATTCCTTTGTGGGGCACGCCCTGCACAGAGCCTGCGCCAAGCAGGCAGAATTGCTTCAGTAAGGCGGGCAGGGTCTCTCTCTGTGATTCTGAAACTGGGCATACCCATGGGCCTGGTGTGGGGCGTCTCCACAAGGGGCCAGAATGAATTTGTCACACTCTCCTTGCTATGAGGGAAGGACCATGAATGGCATTGTGAGGGGACAGAGAGGCCTGGAGTCAGGGAGGGCAGGAAGGAGTGCTAAATTGAGGAATCCTCGAGCCACTGAAGGTCAGAAGGGGAGGTGCTTGAACAGGTGGACAGTTTCCAAGATTGGGTGACTTCATACCTTTTTATCAAAACCCACGTACTCCCAGAACACCCACGCCAAAGAATGAAAAGTCAAACCCCTTTGTCTACAAAGTCACTAATTAAATAGCTAATCAAGCATAATCCCACACTCCAATCCCAGACCAGGTAGGTGAAGGTGCCAACACAGGACCTGGGTGGAATCAGTATTAATTGGAAGTGTTTGTTGTGCACCTAGGGATTTGCCTCAGTGGCCTGTGTGACGGTGGGTGGGGCAGGTACAGTGGGTGCCACCCCAGAGCCTCCTGTTTTATGAGGAGATAAAGATCAGGTGGCTGGTCAATGTGGGGCAGGGTCCATTAAGGAGCAGGGCACTCAGTCTACAGAGCAGCCAAGGAGCCCAGAGCAGTCATGAAGACAGGACTCTAGGAGGTGGGGCTCGCAGACCTAGAAGTCTGTGCTGCAGTGAGCAGGAGGGCATGTCAGGTGGTGGGAGGAAAGGCTGGGGGAGGGGGCAGCTGGCCTGGTTTAGAGGGTTCTCCCAGAGGATAAAGCATCAGGCTGGGGTCTACAGGGTGGAACCAGTTTATGAATAGAGCTTCCAGCTGAAAGGAGAGAGTGCAGAGCAAGGCCTGCTAAAAAGGGAGGGAGGACTGGAGCACCTCTTTCAAACCCAGTTGGAGCTGGATGTGGGCAGAGGGGATGGTGGAAGAGGAAGGCTGCAGGGAGGGGTGGGGAGAGTTGCAGTGCCCAGCCCAGCCTGCCCCCAGGCGGCCCCTCCTGGTGGGGCTCCAGCCCCTGGACCTGAAGGAGTGTCTGAGTAGGCCAGTGGGTGGTGCCAAGGCTGATGATATTGCAGCCAAGAGCCTGGGGAGAGCTGGCCACTGTCCAGCCCACTGGCTGGGTCCTGCTGTGGACAGTGAATGTTGTTCCTCCCTCCCCCTTAATCACTGTGTGTGTGTGCCCTTTTGGGATACACCCTTCAGAATGGCTCGGGGCAAAAAGTGGGGAGCCCTACCCCACCATCCTTCCAGCCTCACCTCCCTATTCTCAGGGTCCCCCCATCCCCCAACCTGGTGCCAGCTGCCTCCTGGGAATAGGACCATAAGGAGAAGCTCTCAAAGCCACCCACGGAAGGGGCTCTGGGCAGGCCAGACTCTGTTATTGTGCATTTCCTTTTGGGATGTGGTCCCTTCCTGGGCCCTCTTTGGCCTACTCCCTCTTACTCACCCTCCTCTACCCGCCCCCTCCTCCCCACCCCACCCCCTTCCAGGGTCAGGTCACTCAGAGCACTGGGAAACAGGCTGGCTCACAAGCGCCTGGCTTTTCACATCTGCCTCCAAACCCACAACTCACTCTTGTTCCAGGGTGGATGAAAGCTCCCACTGCAACCACCAAACCTGGCTCTGAAGCTGAACAGAAGCACAGTGAGCAGATCTGCTACTGTCTTCACCTGAAACCTTGGTGTGCGCCTGGGCATCAGCCATGACACAGGCGCACAGACAGCAACTGTGAGAGCAAACACATCCACCCAGAAGGTCTGTATGCACCTATGTCGAGAGGTGGATGCAGAGATGGTCTGTGCAATCTAGAAATAATAAATACTATTGTTTACTGGAGGTCTGATGTCTACTGGATATCTGATATCTACTGGAGGTCTGATATCTACTGGAGGTCTGCCCCTCACTTACTCCCTGCAACCACCCCATGAGGTTGGTTCTCTTATTTCCTTCTTTTTTTTTTTTTACTGATGACTAAACAGACTCAGAGAGGTCTCATCACTTGTTCAAGGTCACATGGCTTGATAGATCATAAAAGTGGATATAACATCTCGGTCTTTAGGACGTTGGTTCCCAAAGGCTACCCTCGGGATTCAGCTCTGGCTCTTTGTCTAGTTTCTACAATTGGTTCTCTACAAAGCAGTTTACTTTGCTGATGGGTGCCTCAGTTTCTCCACCTGCTAAAGAGGCCTGGTAATGACCCTTGCTGAACTGAGGGGCTATTATTAGCTAGGAGGAGGCTGAGACAGAGGTTGGACTTTGGTAAAGCGCTCCAGCAAGTCTTCCCTAGAGAATGCACACAGGCTGGGCTTGAGTGTTACTCAAGCCGGAAACTCTTGCTGCCTCCCTCTCCTTCCCACCCCACACGCCACCCCAGTCCCTCTGTCCATCTTTAAGACATCCCCAAAATAGATCTCCCATCCGCCCTTTTCCTGCCACTTCCTCCACCACTGCCCTAGACCGAGCCACCACCCCCTTCCACCTTGACTTCAGTAGGGACCTCCTAACTGGTCCCCCTGCTCCCATAGCTGCCCTGCTCCTGCAGCCCAGAGCCACAAGGCTGCCTAAGTCACCCCCTTAAAATGTGCATTTGGTTGTGTCACAGGGCACTTAAATGCAACCTAAACTGTTCATGATGACCTATGAGGCACAGCCAAATCCCTGCTTCTCTCTGCACACTCACCCCTGCCTCCCACCCCCAACCTTTTCCTGCATTTTGTGGGACTTTGCATGTGTGAAGTCATTGACCTGACATGCTCTCGCCCTAAGGTCAGGTCTTGTAGCAATGTCACTTCCTCAGAGAGGCCTTGCTTGACCAGCACAGGTAAATTAGGGACCTTCCTCCCCCATTATCTATTGCAGATCCTCATGCAACTTGCATACTTCTATCTAACTACATGCCGACCTCAAATTATCTGTGACTGTCCCTAGGGCCCACTAGAATGAAGGCTGCTTGTGGGTATGAACCTAGTATGTCTTTTTCACTGAGTGTACCCGGTATACAGTGGGCCCTGGCAAACATGTGCAGGACAAAGAGAATTCCAGATCTGGGAGATAAGGAGAACGGATCTACTCCTGGCTCTAACACTGGTCTGCTGTGTATCCTTGGGGGTGTCCTATGCCCTCTCAGATCCTCAGCTTTATCCTCTGTAAATGGGGACATGGATGAGATGGCCAAGAGTCCTGCTCAGCAGACAGGTCGGCCTTCGTTCTCTGAGAACACGCAGGTGCCACTAAACAAACAGGAAGAGGATCCTGGCCCTTATGCTCTGGAGATGGCTCTGAGAAGCTTTGCTTCTGGGGTCCGCCCTGCTGACTCTTTAGGAAAATCCGCTTGTGAGGACTGAGGCACTGTCAGGGTGGTAACCCGCCCCACGGCACCTGCCGCTACAGCAGCGAGGAAACTGAGGCTTGTCCAGAGAAAGCAGTTCCCACCTCGGGCAGAACCAGCACAGGAGCTGGTCAGGGCTGATCTCATCTGGGGATTTTCATCACAATAGCCAGGGCCCCCAATGCCCCAGGCCTGAGGACCTGGCCTTTGATGACATCAGCTTCTGTTCATGTGGTACCGTAGTGGCATTCGAGCCCTGTTGTCCTAGCTGAGCTGCATGACAACCTGGGATAGGACCGAGAAGGAATTTTTATTCCCATTGTGCAGATGAGAAAACTGAGGCCCAGATTAAAAAGTGAGTGAGTGGCAGAATGGAGACCTTTGAAGTTAAGGAGGAAAAACTCTAGTGAGATTCTTTCAAAAATGCATACATATGGATATATAATTTTAAGAGAATATTAATACCTGAAATGCATTGGAAAAATATGTCCATGAAATTCTTCCATGTTGGAGGACATTTGTGAGACAGCAGGGAGAGGGTCAACCAATCTCCCCACACTAGGCAGGCTAACAGTTGCAGCGTCACAGCAGTTTAGGGTGGTTGGTCTCCGTCTGTCTGTTTGTCTGTCTCTCCCTCTCTGTCTCTCTCTCTCTGTCTCTCTCTCTCACTGTAGTGAACAGTCCACACTGCATTAAACACAATTTTCATCTTACTGTGCACTTCTTAGGTGCTCAGCAAATGTTTAATTACATTTTGTGAAAAAAATGAGAGAAAACTCAGCCAGCTGGAGTCAGAGGAAGAGGTGGCCATTCAGGGACACACCGGCCTCTTCCTTCATGGCCCTGTAGCTTCCAAACCCTCGCTATTCTGAAGTCTTCTGTGTACTGTTGTCACAGGGGACTTTACTGTCATCACAAGGCTTGACCACTTTGATCCACAGATCAGATTTCACTGAAATGTATTAAAATGCAGATTTGAAATAATAACCCGTTGCTGTTTAGCATGGGCAGCAGAACAGCTACAAATTGAGTAAGCAAGGCGTCAACAGTTCTTTAGATGGTGGCCAAGCTTATTTAAATCTGTCAGTGGCCAGTGCTCCACACATTACTGGCACTGTATTTTAGCGGGGCAGACCCAGGCATCCGGAACCCACCAGCAGTTTGCCAAATGTCTTGACCAAACTCCTCCACTTCTTCAAGAGGTGATACAGAGAAGCCAGTTCCTTAGACATCTGGCCTCTGGCTACCAGTCCTGTGGGAGCTGGAGAGTAAGGGCGAGACCCAGAGGGGAGGCCCTGATATGGGAGTCGCCTCCCCCTTCTCTGGTGCGCAGGGAGACCAGCCGGAGCTTGTCCTGACCTCAGAGGGAGGTGCTGGCTAAGCAGAGGGTGTATGATTGTTCCCTGTGGGGGAAGTGAGGGGAAGTACCCTGCCTGGCTGGGGAGTGGGGAAGGGCTCTGGGTCGGGCTGGCTGCACAACAGACAGGGTGAGGGCGCAGGGTCCCAGCCCTCTGCTCACAGCCGGAGGGCTCAGGGGCTGCCAAGGCCTCACCCTCCTCTCAGATTATGTTGGGTGGCACAGTCAGGCACCCACAGTGGGGGCAGGGAGGATGCCAAGAGCTTCAGCAAGGCCTGGCTGGGGCTCTGGCTGGGGCTGAGCCTGTCACCACCAGAGCAGGCTGGGAGCCTGGGGGGTGGGGGATGGCTTGGCCAGGACACGGCCAAGGGCAGAGGCAATGGCTGGGAAAGGGGTCACTACCAACCAAGGGAGACAGTTCTAGCCTATCTTCCTTCTTCCCTCTGGCCTCCCCTTCCCTTCACAGGTATGTAGATTGCCTTTCTTTCCCCCATCCCCCCCGACTCCTCTACCCTTAGCTATAAAGTGGTAAACACAGCGACATTTCTGGGCCCTCTTGGCAATGACCTGCCAGTAGGGGAAACACAATCAACAGATACCCATCTACCATGAAGCCAGATGGATGAGGCTAGGTCACTGCTCCATTCCCATAGAGAGTGAGGACATGGGGTTGGGGGCAGGGAGGTGACTTGCCCAAGGTCACACTGCCGTGAGCCACTGTCTACCCAATTGCGTGTCCAGTGCTCCCAGAGCTGTCCCTCTTCCTTAGCATAGTCACCTAGACTGACCTGCAAAGTAAGAGGAGAATTTAACTCCGTGCTTCCAAAGAAACTTATTTTTAAGGGGACATTTATGCATAGCACACAAACAAACAAATAAACAAACAAAAAACCCCACAACGACTAAGAACCTCAACCTAGGCAAACAACTAATTCACCTAATAGTAAGTGACACTTGCAGGACAGGACCCTGTGGGTCTAAGCAACCTGGGGAGCTGAGGTCTAGGCTACACTAGCTGCAAATTCTGGCCTTGATCCAAGTCCCCTCTGGTAAATATTGTGAAAGTTGTCCTGTCCCTCCTGAGTCCCTGCAAATGGGTGATGGCCCTACTACCCATTCAGGTTATTGGGATCTTCCGGACATAGCAAATACTTCCTGAATGCCCAGGTGTCCCCTCGCTGGTGTTTGATGTCTCCCTGGTGACAGTGATGGGGAAGGTGAGGACAGGGCTGTGTGTGTGCGTGCAGGGGTGGCAGATGGGCTCAGGGGCTGATTGCTGGCTGGGGAAAGGGCGTGTTGCAGCCCTGTCTCTGTTGAATAAAGCAGGAAACAGGGTCCCAACACCCTCCAGAAAAGTTTCTGCTCTAACCAGCTTCAGTGTGTTCCACAGGGGTTGGCCTCAGCCCTCCTGCTGGTCATTGTGCCATTGCAGGGGGGTGGGGTGGGAGTGGGGCTACTGAGTATGGCAAGGCCAATCCACAGCCTTTCCCTGGGCCAGATAAACCAGTCAGACTGGAGAGTCAGCACAATGACCTTCACCACATTGTGTGAGGGTGGCAGGGTCCTTCTCATTGAAATTGGTGTTTTCCATGAGTTCAAAGCTATGCTTGTAGGGTGGATGGGGGAACAAGACAGAATTGAATGACCATAATGGAGAATAAAACAAGGGACTTGACCTCCTACAGAAACCACATCAAAGAAAAGACTCACTGTTAACCCCCAAGGACAGGGAAATAATCATAATTAACATAGCCACAGAGTTATGCTAAGAGTTTCACATGCATTATTTCTTTTAATCCTCAACAATCCTGCAAGTCAGTGCATTATTATCCCCCTTTTACAGAGTGGAAGCTCAGAGCCAGGACTTGAACTCAGGTCATACTGACCACCTCTAAAAGTCAGTTTAATCCTAGGGAATTGCATAAGGTAGCTCAGAATATTTGTGGACTTCAAATAAAGTAGGAGAAATCAGAGTGAGACAGAAGGTAAGACCTGTTCATCATAACAGCAGTAATACAGGTAGATCAGGCCCTGGTTGGAGGTTTGGGGCATCTCAAAGCAGAGGCTAAAGATCCATCTGTCCCATATAGTAAGCAGGCTCACCTCACTGTGAGTTCCAGGACCAATGTAATTTAGAAGTCCTTGACAAAGACTTGATGTGTCCCTGATGAAGAGAAGAGGTGTAACAGCCTGGATTGTGTCCTGTATGGGCATGTGTGGTGCAGTGATTGAAGCGCAGTGGTGTTTCTCAAAATACAGGTTTCTAATCCTCTGCTAGCATCTCTTGGAAAGATGGCTACCATGCAGGTTCCTGGGCCCCACCTCTGGCCCACTCAGTCAGAACCTGAACCCCAAATCTCCATGGGCACAGACTTCCTAGGGGAGGCATGCTGATTTTGCAGAAGCAGTAATGATTGCTGATTGGTTGGTCTGGCCTTGCTGGTTAGGGGTCCCTGGTTGAGAACCTGTGCTGAGAAGAGCCACTATCACTGACCTAGGTCCTTCAGATATATGATGGGCAGGGGGTGGGGGTTGGGAGGAGGGGAGCAGAAGGAGTTTTTCCAGCTGCTGGATTGCACCTTAAGCATATTCTCTGCATCAGCCATTTTTAATAGCTGCCCAGAATGCCCCCGAGTGGACACACCATTACACACATAAGCACTCAGTACTCGTGGACACTTGGGGCTTTTCTACATTATGGATAATGTTGGGGTGAACATCCTTATTCATACTTCCCTTCCATTTTGGATTATTGCCTTTGATTAGGTTCTCAGAAGGGAGATGAAAGGGTAATGTACCTTTTCATGGCTCTTAACATTTAGTGCTAAATTTCATTTTCCAAAAAGGCTGTACATTTGGGCTGATACCTGCAATGCTCAAGAGGGTCAATTTTACTACAGCACTGCCAGCATTTCCACCCTCATTTTAAAGATAAGGAAATTGAGGCTGGACTGATGATTGACCTGTGACCTATCCAAATTTACACATTTAGTCAGTGCCAGAGCTGGGACACGAACCCGGGGATTTCTGATTCACCAGCCAAGGTTTCTGCTGCTGCTGGCTTCCTCAATCTCCAACCAGGCAGCAGGGAAAAATTAAGCCTGGTGCATCATTGTCTCCCTGTCCCGTTCTCTCTACCAGCTCTGACTTCACCCATGCCAGGAACTCACATTTCATTGTTTTTCTGCCTCTAAAACCTGGCCTCTCCCCTTTCTGCTCAAGCTCCATGTTCTCTATGAACCCTCTTCTGATTACTCAGAGGAGGTTATTACATACTTGAACTGTGGGTTAGACGTAGATAAGTGGGTGGGGAAGCAGTGGGACAAAGGCAAGGTGACAGCCAAAGGGAGAGGCCAAGGCCAGCCAGACTGGGCAGAGCAGTGGGTGCCCCACGGGGGAAGATGAAGTGGAAGGCATGTCAGACTGGGGAGTTCCGATATAAGGACCCTGGAATGCATGCCTAACTGGCCATCAGCTGCTACTGGGACATGGGTTGTTTCCATAGGAAAGCTGGGCTCAGGCTTTAGTGGGGTCGTTAATGGGGTGTCTTGGTGGGCCTCAGAGGACTCTTAAATGCCCAGCTAAATCATGTGTAAAGTTGTATGAGTATGATCCTTTTTCTAGAGAGACAGCCTGTGTGTTCATCAGATTTTCAAAAAAGTTTCTGACACCACCCCCACCCCCAGGAATTCAAAAAAATAAAGTTCAGCTAAAAGATAAAAGTCAACTAGAAATATACATTTTTTTACCATGTAAGCTATATATGCATAGGCAAGGACGGGAAATAATCACAGGTGGTCCTTCTCAGATGGACGATGGATAGATATAGGTAAGATCTACAGCTAGCAAGCAGATAAAGCATCATTATCTGCACCACCTAAGTTTCCTTCTTTTCCACTGTGTTACAAAGCGCCGACAGAGCTGGGAGGAGATGGTAAAGCCAGTGCTGAGGTGTTCAGAGTCGCTGCCCTCCGAAGACGATCAGAGGCAAAGATAAAGCCTTCGTGGAGTGACGAAGTCAGTCAGTGGGAAGACGGGGTTTGGTTTCACAACTTTTCCAGTGCCATTTCTTGCATCACGCTTGGAAATAATCAGAGGGAGCCCTTCTCAGGCACTGGGTGTCAGGCACTGTGCTAAGTGCTTTACAAGTATTAGCTGGTCTACTTCTCAGCTGCCCTGGTGCTCTGGGCAGTACTTACTATACCTCCCTATCTATAGGAGAGGAAATGGAGCCCCAGGGATAGGACGTCACTGAAGCCAGTGTGACTTTACCTATAAGTGGAACAGTAGGTATTGGGAGCCAAATGGCCTGGATCCTGGAGCCCAGGCTAGACAGAGCCTTTGAGAGCAGTCATGTCGTGTGAGTAACCAACCTCATCTAGGTCTTCCACAAAAGGCCTGGACCTGAAAAATCTTAACCCGACTAAATTGTTCTTTTTTGCTTTAAAGGGATAGTTTAGTGAATAGACTTGAAGTTACCCAGTCTTATTATCTACATTTGTAAAAAAAAAAAAAAAAAAAAAAGTAATGGTAGTAATAGCTATAGTAATACCTCCCATTTATTGAGCATCTAATATATGTCAGACAATATACAAAAGGTTTGGCAGACGTTTTAAAGATTTCATCCTTACAAGCCTCCAAGTATCAATATGTCCTTCTTACAGGTGGGATACTGAGGTCCAAGGGGGTTTAGATAACCTACCTGAGGTCAGCTAATGAGTGGAAGGGGGCTGGACTGCACCCATACTCTTTCTGCTTTTCTGCCTCTTGCCAGACAATGCAGGGCACAGAGGGGCAAGGCCTGAACTCCTTGTTGGGGCCGCCTAATATCTGGGGCATGGAAAAGGCCCAGGGAGCTCACTGTCATGGTCAGCCGGAAAGAAAGGAAGGAAGGAGGTAAAAAGAGAAAAAAAGATGGAAGGAAGGGCAGGGCTGGAGAGGGGAAGAAAGAAAGGAAGGAAGGAAGGGAGCAAGGGAAGAAGAAGGGAAGAAAGGAAGGAGGGAGGGAGGAAACACGGATGTAGCATGGACTCGTCGGCAGCCGTCCGTCTCGAGAGACGATGGCGTAGCTTCCTGAGAGTCTATCTGCACCGCCGAGAATGGCTGTACAGTCCGATTCGGGAGTGACAATCCCTGCCGCACAGATCAGGAAATACAAGAAGTTGATGAATGATCCAAATCTAGAGCTTCAACTTCATAAGCTGTCAAAAACGGAGCACTGGCCACTGGCCACCTGAGTCACTCACTCCAGGATACCATCAGGGGTATGACCCATGTCTTTTTTGGAATTTGACTGTAGAAGTTGAGGCCAAAGCCTCATATGTTCTTGTGAGGTTCTGGGGAAGCTGGGCATGAGCCTTTGATTAAAATCGATGGCCCTTTAACTCTTCTAGGGTTTTGACCTTGATTTTGGAAGCCCTGGAGCTTGGAAGGCATGCAACGCAGGAGGCAGGAGGGTAGTCAGCCCCTAAGATGGGGCTAGGAAGGTGGGGGTGGACAGGGTCACAGCTGTGGCTCAGGGTCATGGCTGGGAAACCCTGAAGGGGAGGACTGTGCAAGTCTTGTCAAGCCCAGAGGCCAAAGCCAGACCAGAGTCTGAGAGGCCCTTGGGACAGAGAAGGCAGCCAGCATTTCAAGTAAGCAAGCAGGGGTCAGGTCTGGGCATGTCAGTTCCCAGACGTGTGGCCTTGTCACCTGGGCTCCTAACCAGCAGGCAGGACCAGGGGTCAGGAGTCTATCCGCACAGCCAGGAGGTCAGTCGAGGCAGGAGGAAATGGTCTGCGGGAGACGCCAGTTCTGGGAGGGGTGAGAGGAGGCCCTCACGCATGACCCAGTGAGCCAGCCTCAGGGCCACCCAGTCAGGGAGTCACTCTCCGTGGGACCAGGCAGGCAGTGCTCGCACTCTGAGTCTCACGTCTGTTCTCTGGGGCAGGATGGGGACTGAGCTTGTCCAGGGAGAGCAGGACCCCCAGGAGACTGTGGCTAGTGACTGTCCCAGAAGTCGGGGCAACCGCACAGCTGCCCTTCTTCCAAGGTGTCTCCTAAATCCACCCTGTTGGGTTCTTAGAGGCTTCCCTCTCCTGCTTCTACAGTCCTCTTGGGTCTTGTATTTCCTTCCATTTTAGAAAATAACATGTTTGTATTTCTTGATCTTGAAAGTAATACACACACATTGAAAAAAACGTTATGTGTTTATGATTCTATTATAAAGGCAACTCTTTTATCCTGTTTTCCTCACTGGCCATTTTATGGTGAGCATTTTTCCGTGATGAACTGGCCCCGTCCCCCAGCCCTGCACTTCTTGCCACCTCATTTCAAGTCTTACCTGCCAGGGCCTTCGGCTGGCATCCGTTTGCTCAGATTAAGCAAGATAACCCTCTGAGCCACATTGTCACTTCTGAATGCTTAAATCCTGGTCTCTTTATGTGAATTGCTTAAACAATCGAAAGAAGTTTGCATAGCAGACCGACAGGGAAGCCCTCCCCAGATGTTTTCCAGGGCTGCCTCTTAGGGCCACCAGACTTAGGGGGATAGCGGCTGGTGCAAAACTGCATTTTCATTAGCAGCCCTCTGCCCTGTATTCTCAATTGTTCCATATGGTCTCATGCAGGTGTGAAATCAGAAAAAACCAAATATGTTAGAATTGTGCACAGAACAAGAGCAAATAGGACTTCAAGTGACACGATCCCAGGGAATAAGTGTTAGAGCATATGTTCTGTGACTTTTTTCGCTGGTTCAAAATTGTCTTCTTTTCCTCTCAGGTTCTTATCTATGTCCCAAATAGAGGAAGTAGGCAAATAAATGAGGCTTCCTTGTACCTCTAATATCCTCTTACTATGTTATATGGACTTTATTTCTTTAAAATTTAAATGACTTCCTTCATTTTGGTGGGGCAAGAGGGCTGCTCCCACGTGCCAGGTTTTGCTCCCCTGCCCAGGCTGAGACCCACCAGTTTGGTGCAGACAGGGCTGTACCAGAAAAACCTGAAGTTTCCATCTTCCTGTGTCTCACACGCAGCTATGACTCGAACAGGCTTGGAAACGGAAGCATACCCAGACTGTCAGAGCTGCCAGGCTCCCCAGAGCCCCTGCAGATCTACACCCTCACTTTGCCCCCAAGGAAACAGGGTGTGTCCAAGGTTACAAGAGAAGCTACTGGCCAGATGCAAATATCTCCTCCCCAGGAGACCTTATGAAATGATTAACAGCAACATCCTGTGTAGGGATGTGTGCATTTATAACCTGTCCTATTCCAGAAGGATTTGAACTACGTTATGAATGTGCCTACAATGCCAGATAAATATACATAAAGAATAAGAAAGAAAAATAAGGCAAGGGAAGAGTGAGAGAGAAGAGGGAGCCAGGCTAAAGGTCAGCACCCAAAGCAGACACCGGCAAGAGCTATGTGCTCGTCCACGTGGCTAGAGATTTGGTATCAAGACGCCCAGCAGCCACGGGTAGGGGAACTACACTAGCCCCCCAGGCTCTGTGGTCTTTTTCTCTAGGACTTGTTATTTCTCTCTCCAGGCATCAGTTTGCCAGTCTGTCAAATGGGCAAATCTTGCCCTGTAGGATCTTTGTGAGGATCTAGTTAAATCTGGTGTGTTAAAAGAAAAGCACTAAAAATGTACAGGACACAAAAGGCTTATCATTTTATCATCTTGCTGTCTCCTTGTAATGAATTAAACAATTCTCATTTTCCATCAGCTGATGTGCCCACCAGGTTTAAGTTGATCCAAGTTAATCCTATAGGTGTTCTTAAGAACACCACGCACTGTCCAAACACTGGATGAGAAGAGTGCTGCACACTTTCTGGGCTCCAGTCACACCCATTGCCACCATCACAACACTGTTTTCCTTTCCTTGCTTCGATAGGGAAAATTAAGGTACTTAGGAGCAGCAGGGAATACAAAACTCTAAGGTCAAGTTTACTATGAAATAGTAAACTTTAATAGTCAAGTTTCCCTAGAAAATGTCTGTTCTCTGCCGTGGGAATGATGCTGGATAGTGGAGAGGGGACAGCAGGGTTGGGGAACGGGAGAGGGGGCCCCTTCAGGGTTCTCTCCAGCTGCAGTTTGGCAGGCACTACACTTACCTGTCACTCGGAGGGCTTCTGTGTTGGGGGTGGAATAATGTATCTTCCGAAAACAAGCTGGGAGTTTCAGAACAGTTAACCAGTGGTTGGAAATGGGCATGCTATGATTGCAAAGATAGGGGGAGGGAGACACCAAATCTGGGTGAGCAGAGCTTTGGGGCCTCAGTTGGCTTCCCCTATGTGGCTTTTGTTGTACTCACCAAGAAGAGCTTTTCAACAAACAAGGTCACTAATAGCAAGAAAATCATAAATATAAATCATAATAATAGAAACATCATTTAAATAACATCTAGACAATATGTTTCATTTTGGATTGAACGTGGAAAAGTCACTATGGGCAAAGGGGATCCAGCATTTTCCTTGGGAAATCACGTCCCACAAGGCCATTGCTGCCAGAACCTGCTGATGTGTTGGGGGGTGGGCACCTGATGAGTAATCAGGGAGATGAATCAACCTCAGCTGGGACATGGTTGGATAGGACCATCTCTCCTGTATGTAGAGCCCATCACATTTCTCAGTCGTTACTATATGAGGGGTTAATGTGGGGTTAATATTATCCCTATTTTAGAGATGAGGAAGCTGAGATTGTGTTGGTTAAATTATTTGTCCAAATGGCAAGAATCTGGTCATCCCAGCAGAAAGGCAGTCTGGAGTCGTGGATCTGCCCTCACTCGCTGTGTGACCCCAGGCAAATTCTTTAGCCCTCTCTGCTTCAGTTTCCTCATCTGTAAAAGTTATTGGTATACAAATATTACCTAAGCCAATATTTGTAAAGTGCTCAGAACAGTCCCTGACACATATAAAGTGTCTCATAAGCATGTTAAACACATAAACTCCCAGCTCACAGCCCTTCTCTGCAGCCCCCAAACCAAAATTGACCAATGGCAGAATTCCAAGTGTTTGCTCCATCCTGTAGGAGAGATTCTAATCCCACTCAGCGTCAGTCAGAGGTGTCACTGGGGGTGGAGAGAGGGACTAGAGCTATAGGGGAGGTGGGGAGCAGGCGTCTGGCACCCTTCCCTGGTGCCACTTCCTCTCCCTTCAAGAACTTTGCCAAGGAAGAACACACAGGCTGGAGAGAGCAGTGCCAAGCAGGAACAAGATGGTATCTGGGCCGGATGAGCTGACAAATTCAGTATGTCCAGGTTCCCACCAGGAGCAAATACCAGCTTCTGGCTCTGGCCTTCCTCCTCCTCCTCCTCCTCCTCCTCCTCCTCCTCCTCCTTTTCTTTGCTTTGGTGGATCTGTTTCAGTTGCTGCCAAGAACACCCATCAGAAATGATAGATCATTTGTCTTTTGGGAGGGTTGCAAAAGTGTCAGGCAAACAAGCCCTGGCTGGCTTTCTCCTAATGCTGGCCCTGATGGCTACAGGATGACCACAGGACTGTACTGTGTTTCCCCAAAGCCAGGAGCCTGTGCACTTAGGAGCAGGGTCCAAAGTGCAAGGTAGATGCCCTGCTTCTAGCCATGCCCGGCTCTGCAGTGAAGGGGCTGTGTGTCCTTGGGCAGGTACTACCTCCTTCCAGGTCCTCACTTTTCTCATAAGTAGAATGAGAGTATTGAGAGGCGGAGAAGGGGTAATGAACTTGAAAGTCCCTTTTCAACTCTCCCATCTGTGAGTTTGGAGGAAGCATTGTAGAGCCAGAGCTGCAGAATTCCCAATGGGCCTGCCTTCTCCTGGCTCTGAGGCCCTCTTCTGCAAGACTCTTGGTTTTCATTATTGACTTGGCAGTGGGGAGGAGTGTTTGTTCATTCAACAAACATATGGAGTAAGTGTCCCCATGTCCCTTGCCCTGCCCTGGTGGGAAGAGAAGAGGATAGACTCCACAAGCAGAAGATGGCAAGGAGAGGCCAAGGTTAAGAGTGTCAGGCACAGTCTTCTCTACCTCCCCTCCCGGGTATCAGAATCCTTTACGGAGGGAGCAGCAGACAAGGAACCCCGGTAGCCTTGGGCACATCCCTTCCCTCTCCTGGGCCAATGTCCTCATCTGGAAAATGCCCAGACCAGACTTACTGACTTCTCTTGCCCTCGGTTCCTGCATTTTATTGATTGATGTTTATTGTGCACAAACACTGGAGGGCACAGAGACAGATTCAAACCCACTTCTGCCCTCAAGGAGTTCAACCCATGTTCTTACTATTGCTTAACTAATTAATTCACTTATTGAGCACCTACTATATGCCAGGCCCAGTGTTTACCATATAGAAACATCTGGAGTACGGGTAGGGGCCGTGGCCTGTCCTTTTTATTTTCTTCTTCTCCTATCCCCCTTGTCCTAACACAAAAACTAGCTGCTCATGTGGTGTTTAAGGGTATGAACCCTAGAGCCAGACTGGCCTGGTGTAACTCCTGTCAGTCTTCCAATTAGCAGCCTCAGTTTTCCTGTCTGTAAAGTGGGAAGAATAATTCCTACCTCATAGTGTTCTCATGAGAATTCAAAAAAAAAAAAAAAAAATAATGCTTATAGAACACTTAGTACAGGGCCTAGCACACAGGAAATGCCCATGCCCAATAATTATTTGTAAATAAAATGCTTACCAAGGTGAATGGAGCTGACCTGCTTCTGGTCAAAATTTATCATCATGAGAAAGTCTCATGCATGCACCTTTGTTCCTACTCTCAATCATGTGTGCACTGTTAATTTATTCACTGGCCTCTGTGTTCACAGACAGTGTAAAGGTAAACTTTACTAGAGCCAAGCTCAACTGTCCTAAATTCCAAATCAGTAAGATCCACGTTCTTGAGCTTCTACTATAATCGAAAGTATTATTTTAATGATTCATTTCAGCCTATTTCCTCTCCTAATACTTATTAAAACTGATCATAGTAGCCTGACTGACTGGAATTTCTCCCAGTTTTGTTCTTCCAGCCTCAGGTGCCATAGCAGGGCTCATGAACAGCCCAGGTCCAGCAGGCAGGACCTCAGAGCCTTGGGCAGCCCAGAGCCTATAACAGGGGCCTCCAGCCCTGAGGTTCTGGTCTCCTAACACAATGCCTGGCAGGGTCCCAGGATGACAAGAGCAGGAACAGACATGCCTCAGTCTTTTGCAATCTGCTCAGATATTGGCCAAGGGCAATGAATGGAAAAGAGTCCCAGCATTAATCACTCTGACCTGGAGTTGCCAATGTGGCTTAGACCTACCTCCAGACCCACAGTCTCCTTGGGCACAATGACGGGGCCTGAAGTGACCAAAGCTGATGCCAGGCTCGTAATGGTGGTTGCTGTTGGTCAGAGAAATGTTTCACTAGCATGCTCAGTAGGAGGGGCTAGAGTTCCAAGCCTGTGGTGGTGGGGTGGGGTATCTCACTTCTCCCAAATGACATATTTCTCCAGTTTCACCATTGAGGGGTCATTCATCTCCTCAATATTTACTGAGCATTTGCTCTGTGCCGTGCAGGTGCTAAGCTAGGCCCTAACACAGAGCTACCCTAACATTAAAGCACACTGCAAAGGGAGCTAGGAGGTGGGCTAGAGTTCTAGTTCCACCACTAACAAGCTGTGTGACCCTGGGAAGGTCACTCCCCTCTCTGGGTCTCAAAGGCTTCAGTCTATAAAACCCAGGACTGGACTGATGATACCTGTGGTCCAGTTCTGTTAAAGAGCCCTGTTACTTAATCTATTAGATAACAGTCCTGACGTATAGATAGTGGCAATCTTGATGAAAGAGCTCCAAGCTTGTAAAAGATACAGGCTCAGCAACCACAGCTCCCCGTTGCCACAGGGAGGATTTCTGCTTTGCTACCTGGAAATATAAGAACTCTAGCCTTGGGGATGAAGAAGTTTAATTGGCCGCAGGGAGAAAAACAAGAGAGAGGGCACTGGAGCTACGGGGGACTGTGGTAGCCTTCTTGATGTGCTCTGATGGATCCCTGATAGGCCTCCCCTGCTGCCTGTATCCCCTCCCCCCAAGCTGGTGTCCTGCCTTTGGAATTCCACATCTGAGAGCAACTACCCTGTAGGTGAGGGTGGAAATGATTCCGTGGCAGGAATCTCTGTGCACTCAGAAGGGCGAGGTTCTTACTCTGCTAAGGTTGCCTGGGTCTTCCTTCTGTACCAGCGGGGGCCTGACAGCCTGTGGGCATCGGGCCCCAAAGACTGGAGGAGAAGGGGTACCCTGAAAGGCCCCTGCAGGGCATTGTGGGGGAAGGAGGGCCTCTGGAGCCGATTCACTAAGCTCCCTCACTAAGCCCAGAGGGCCTGGCGGAAAGAGGGTGGGCGGGTTTGGGGGAAGAGTAAGGGAAGGCACGCACAGGATTTGAATTCTGCATGAGGGGCGGGAGTGGGAGCGCAGAGAGCCAGAGCTTGGTGCCTCCCTTCAGCCAGCCTAGGCCTCGGAGGAGCCTGGGGTGCGGGGTGGGGGAGGAAGGGAAAGGAAGGCAAGTCAGGAGAGAGGGTGGGGCTGGGATGGGGAGGGGGCACCGTAAAAACCACGGGGCGGATTCACAAAAAAATTCCCGAGGGTGGTGAGGGTGAAGGGTGCTGGGCAGCACCCCAATTTGCTAGGCCCACGCCCCTCTGGTTGCCCGGCCGGTTCAGACTGGTTCGCCCACCTCTCCCTCCCGGCCAGCCCCCCTGGCCTGATTCCTGAGAAAGCAGAATCAGGAACATGATGTAACCACAGCCGCTCCACCCCGGCCACAAGCGCAGCCCCCTTACCCCTGCGCCATCTACCACGTCCTGCCCCCGCGCCCCAGTCCTTGTTCCTGCCGTGCCCCTCCCTCTCCCAGGGGTCCCGCACCCTCTTCCTCGCAGCCCTCGCCCTCCTCTGGGGCACCCTGAGCCCTCCCTTCGCAGGGACCCCACCCCTCTGCCCTCCCCGACCCCCTCTCCGGGCCTCAGCCAGTTTCTCCCGGCCTCTCCTCCGCATTCTCACGCTGCCCCAGCCCG
Organism: Furipterus horrens; assembly: GCF_987537825.1. Classification (NCBI taxonomy): domain Eukaryota; kingdom Metazoa; phylum Chordata; class Mammalia; order Chiroptera; family Furipteridae; genus Furipterus; species Furipterus horrens. The sequence continues at coordinate 18,235,585 of NW_028327178.1, read as the reverse complement.
ACCTCCACACCGCCCGCCTCCGCTGCCGGCGGTTCAGGCTGGGGAGGCCGGCGCCGGCCCCGGCGGGAACTGCACCGACCCGGGAGAGTGGCTGTGGGGTGGGAAGGGGATCTGAGAGCCACGAGGGGAAAACGCAGAGACCGACCCCCTCCCCCGCCCCCTCAGGCAAGGCTTCGTGCCAGGGCCCAATGTAGGCCAGGTAGGCAGCCAGCCAGGCTGCAGCTATCAGCTGGGTGCAGGGCAATGCCAGCTGCTGCGTCCCTGAAGCGCAAATACCACCCCCACCACCCCCAGCCCTTCTTTCCGGACAGCAGAACCTTCTGCCTGAAACCTAGGAGAGCCCAAGGCAGAGGACCCGATTTACTCTGAGATCCTGTTACAACAAGCAGACTAGGGGCTGGGCCTGTCTGGCAGGGCTAGGCTTAAGCCCAGTTCACTAATTTTCTGGGTGACTTTATGCCTCAGTAGTTGCATTTGTAAAATGGAGGTAATAAAGTACTCACCTTACGGCATGATGTGAATTTTGTTACCTGGCACATAATAGTTGCTTCATTCATGATAATTATTACTATTAATAATTATATTACTCATTATTTGTATTAATTCTATAATGTATAATTACTTATAGTATATAATTAATTATAATTACCTAAATAATAAATAATAATATATTTCCTAAATTATTTATATTGATATATATTAATATACATTAAATATATTATCTCTGGGGGGCTTTTGCTATTTGGCAAGTATAGTACAATCTATCATTAAATATCTGTTAAGCCACTTGGTGTGGTGCAAGTCATGGAGGTGCCATGTGAGTTTGAATCCCAGCCCTGTCACTTGGTAGCTACGTGACCTTGAAAAAGTTATGTCTCCTTTCTGAGTCATAGTCCTGCCTGACAGTAAAATAGTGACAGTAATGCCCACTTTGCAGGGACAGTGCAGGCATCAAATGAGACCAGGTAAGGAGAGGGTCCAGGGAAGTTCTCAGCACATAGTAGGTGCCTCTCAGTGAAGGCAGGAAGAAAGTGAAGAGGATGGGAATGAAGAGGACAGACTCCCTTTCTGACACATGGGAGCTCTGGGAAGATAAGACATGTGAAAAAACAATCACTAACGCAAGGGGAGCAAAGCTCAGTTTCAGATGCCATGTCAGGAGAAGAGCTATGGGAGGGAGCATGCCCTTAGCATCTGTAGGAATGAATAAACTGCTGAGGGGGACTCTCAGGCATTGGTGTGGGCTGTGTCTGAATGGCATCCCCACCCCTCGCCCTCTCCCACCGGGACCGAGGGGGCAGCCTCAGAGCTCGAGAGGGGATGTAGGTGCTCCAAAATGATTGATGTCAACATCCACTTTACTGGGAAGCCCCAAAGTTGGTTTGGCCATCTCTTTCCCATCCTGATAGCAGAAAAAGGAAGAAAAGGACAGTTGGAAAATCTCCACCCTTTATAATGGTTGTGAATGTGGCCAAATATAGTCACTGCCTGTGGCTACGGCTGTAACTCTGGAACTGGGTTCTCTCATCTGTAAAATAACAGGGTTGGGGGGATCCTTTCCAGGCCCCCTGCACTGCAACCCTCCACCCTTTGTGAAAGCAATGATTGTTCTGACCTGTAGGAATGTGGGGGAGAGGCTGCTCCTCCTTGGGGGCACAGGGCTCAGTCCCATCAACCATTCCGTGAACTTACCCAGAGCCCCCTTTAGTGAAGGAGGCGGGGCTCCACCCCCTGGGCAGGACAGGAAGAAGACCAGCTGTCCCATGACATATGACTCTTTGAGCTGGAAGGAGCCTTGCAAGCAGGTGTCCAGCCAAGACGAAGAAACAATAGCCCACTGAGGTCAAAGGACTTGTTCAAGTTCACATGTCTCTTCAGAGGCACAGGGGAGCTGTGTTGCCTCCACTTAATTTAGTTAACAACAAAACCAACAAAAGACCCCAGTAAACTGGGGACTAAGGCTAATCAGAACCTCTCTGAATTCCTTTCATGAAAGCAAAATGAAAATGCATTGGCTACACTACCAGGTAAGAAAGTGCTTCCTGGGAAGTGAGAGAGCCATTCAAATAGCCCACACAGCCTCCATAAACACTGCAGGGGTGACCAGTGGGGCAGAGGGCAGCGCAGCGGGCAGCAGTGGCTCCTGCCAGGCCAGGGGGATTTGCTGTTGTGATCAGCCTGCAGCCTCCCCTAAGAGAGTCCAAGGACACTGGGCTTGAGAACTAATATGCATTTTTATTCTGCAATAATTTTCATACTGAGTTCAAGAGGCACTAGCTCCAAGTACATAAAACCAAATCAAATTAAATTAATTGATTTTATTGAAACCTGCTGCAGCTGTATTCAAGTCCACAGCCAGGGGCATGACCCTTGCGAAATACCAAAGGGGCTTTTGAAATAATTTAATTAATCACACCCTGGGTTATGCCCAAGGGCTTGCTCCTGTGCTCACTGCAGGCACATTCTCACTCACAGCCACAGGCAACACAACCATTCTGGGTTCAACTTTATCCGTGCTCCTTGGGCAAATACACACATGTATACACATACATATGTACATACACATATTCGCCAACTAGAATTTTTCTCTCTTGTTCTCTCTGCCTACCCATGCCCCAATGAAGTGCTCTCCTCCTCCTCTTCCTTTTCTGACCCCTCTAATACTTACAGTCATGCACTTGGATGATGTACTTTCTTATTGGCTAGTCTTTCCTGAGGGACCAGCTTGGATCACTAAGCAAAGGATAATAAACCCCTTGAATGCAGAGAATGGGCCTTGGCCTTCTCTGGATCTCTCAGGAAGCTCGGCAGAGTGCTCTTCACACGGAAGGAGCTTCAGACATTATTAAGCACCTACTGTATACTAGGCACTATTCAAATGACTTTACATGTATTAACTCATTAAGTCCTTATCATGACCCCCTGCCCCCACCCCAAATTGGGATTGTTATTGTCCTTATTTTACAGATGAATAAATAGGCATCCAGCTGGTAAAAGGAGCAGAGCTTTATTGCTTCTCAGTAAATCTTAAACCAAAACAATCCATCAACCCCATTGCTGATCAAGTGATAGCATCAACCTATTTGAAGATATTCCTACCACCAAGTAAGTTTGCAAAGCGCCAGCATCCCCAATGGACACTCATCAATCCTTCATTTCACAGAGGAGGACATTTTTAGACCAGCAACAGGAAGGTTCTTTTTTTTTTTTTTTAATAATTTATTTACTTTTTTGTTTGTTTATTTATTTATTTTTAGAGAGAGGGGAAAGGAGAAAGAGAGGGAGATAAACATCACTGTGTGGTTGCCTCTCACTCACGCCCCCAATTGGGGACCTGATGTGCAACCTAGTCATGTGCCCTGACTGGGAATCGAACCAGCGACACTTGGATCACAGGCCGACGCTCAATCCACTAAGCCACTGAAGCCAGGACAACAGGAAGGTTCTTATGCAAGGTCACACAGCAATTCAGAGCAGAGAGCAGGCACCCCGTCTCCTGTTGGCCTCCAGCTCTGAACAGCACTTCCTAGAGCAAAAGTTACCAATTATTCCAGTTACGTACTGGGGCTAACACTCCACATTAGGCTGTGCTTTAGAGAAAATGAGGAATGTGCAAGGATGGGCATGTCACCCTGTGAAGTTGCCCACTTTCTGTGGCCTTGTGCACGTTCAGGGAGCAAACTAGGGCAGAGTTAGGGGATCTGGCCCTTTAGGAATCACATCCCCAAACTGTAGTCTTATCAGGATATAAATCCTCGCCTTAATCTGCCAGGACTCCTTAGGAGACAAAATCTGCTTTTCAGGCCCTGCCCCCCAGCCCTCTCCCTGCTTATACACCCTGCTACTGCTCTCAGGATTAACCTCAAAATAAAGCTCTGGACCCCAGCCAACATGAATCCCCTCCCTAACTCTAAACTTGAGCTGCTTATAATAATTACAAATGTGATTATCATAAGCACGTAGGCTACACTTCACAGGCTGTATTGCTCTGTGCCATGTACACTTAGGGCATCCCATTGCATCCTCATGACACCCTGTTCTTCAGGTGAGGAAACTTAGGGAAAAGGAAGTGAGGAGCTTGCTCAAGGACACAAAGCTAATACCTCGTGATGCCTGGATTCAAAGCCAGGTCTATGGCATACCTGCCAGGCACATCCACATAATACATTTGCCCCATATTTTTTGACTGGTTACCTCTTTGTCTGAGAATAATTCTTTTATTGTGGTAAAATACATACCACATAAGAGTTGCTATTTTAACCATCTGAGTGCACAGTTGAATTTCATTAATTATATTCACAATGTTGTGTAACCATCATCACTATTTCAAAAATTGTTTTCATCAACCCAAACAAAAACTCTGTAACCATTAAGCAATAACTTCCCCAATCCTCCCTGTCCCCAGCTCCTGGTGACCTCTAATCTACTTTGTGTCCCGATGAATTTGCCTACGCCAGATATTTCACATAAGTGGAATCATACATTTGTCCTTTGTCTGCAAAGCCAGTTCTCTTAAATAATAAGCCTGACTCTTCCACTTCCCAGACCTCCCGTTTCTCACCTGTCAAAGGACACAGCATCCTTCACAGGTGCATTGTGGAGCTGTTCATCCTGGCATGGGGGATGAGGGATGTCATCATGGTGAGGACCAGTCCTTGGAGGCTCAGTGTCCCTGGCTACTAAAGGCAGAAGGACCTTGCTCGGCCCTCAGCATTACCAAGAGGATCAATGGCATGGTGTATTGGGAGAAAAAAAGCAAAGTCTCTGGCAGAGAGAGGTGTCAAGAAGGTACCCCAATGCCTCTGGGACGTGGGCACTGCGTTGTCATAGAGGCCAAGGACATGTCTTGGATGAACCATATGGAGTACTACTGCACCTCTGAGGAGAAACATGTGGCCCAGCCAAGGCTCACCGGTCCTGTCTTCCGATTCTAGGCCCACAGACTCTTCAACTATCTCCCTCTCTCCTCCTTGCTATCTGTCCTCCCTCTCCCTGTGGTTCCAACCATGACACCTCTTTCCTACCCTGAGGCATTTCTCATGCCCCTTTTTGTGTTTTGTCTGCAATGTCCCAGTTGGGCCCCAGCTCCTTCAGGAAGGCTTCCTTCCCCTGATGGCTCTTCTCCAGCCGCACTAGGCCCTTTACAATCCACACCACATTTCAGGGTGGGGGCTCTGGCTTTCAGGTGCATGCACAATGGAAAGGTTCTGCATTGGGTCCCAGTGCTGCATCTTATAGGTGACCTACAGCACACTGTAAAAAACAAACAAACATGAGAATGTCTACTATATGGGATGTCATGAGGGCAAGAAGGAATGCATGTCCGTGATTCCCAAACTGCATTGTGTGGCAGAAGTTACACACAGACACAGGACACTACGCGGCAGATCTTTTTGATGCTCAATTTTATTCAGCTATTTGGGGAAAATGCATTCCTCTTATATTAAAAACATTGTGATGATTATGGAGAAGAATGAAAAACTGGCAGTGATTTTTAAAAAGACAAAACAAGCAACTTCCAGGACACTTCTTGCTTCCTGGAAGCCACGTTAGTGATTTTCTCAGAGCCCCACTTTGTCTAGAGTGTCCTTCTGAAGCAAACTGGTGTGCACATGGGTAGGTCAAGTGTCTGGCACTCATACATAGTTGTGGTGTTTTTCTGAGTTGTCTCAGGGGAAATAGTTTAAAACAATGGCACTGTCCTGGCCCTTTACAGCTGACAAACCCTCTGGTGGGAAGCAGGGAGCGGGGAAAGACTTTTTGATTCTGCTCTGCCACCATGAGCTGGATGTGTGTCCTTGGACATATCATTTAACCTCTCTGAACCTGGTGACTCCCCTACGAAAAAAATTTTTTAAATGTCCTAACAACAGCTTCCTGGCAGGGCTCTGTACAGCTGACGTTAGAGCATGCCGGTGGGGAGAGCCAGGATAAGGAAGCCTCCATGTGCTCCTCATTGCTCCCCAATGCAGCTCAGGGCAATGAACTGGACAGTGACCGGAGCCCCAAGTGTAACTACGGTGTTGCTACCACAGCCCTGCAAGGCAGAGGGAGCAGGAGACAGGCTGGATGCTCTGGAGATGAGGACCAGGAGGCCAAGTCACTCAGCTGAGCCTGGAGCCCCTTTCTGGCTCCCAGTGATGCTCCATCTGCTCCACCATGCTCCTTCTAATAGTGTTACCCAAAGAGGAAGTGAGGGGCTGAGATTCTGAGATTCTAGCTGGCTATCAGATTCAGAGGGCATGCTCAGGCCTCTGCTTTTATATTTGCTCCTTTTGTTTATTGCATTTCATTTGTCCTTTCTTTTCTGAAGACCCTTTTCCCGAACACAGTACCCAATAGGTATTCAATAAATACTTGGTGAGTTTTGCTGGAGCAGCCCTGGAAGCTGCAGCCCACACTGGAACAAACCCTTTGAGACCCAGGCAATGAAGCCACTGTCATCGGGCACCTGTATACTGAATAAGGAGGTGGCTCAGTAGCATTGTCCTTACTGAATGGGGGACAGGAGGAGCTCTTGTTGCTGTGCCCCCCCCCCCATCCCCCAACCCCAGAGTCTCTTCCTTTGTCTTGAGAGGGGTCCTCAGCTGAAAGCCCAAGGCTGAGCCCAGCTCCCATCCCTTTTCAGCCCTGCCCCTCTCTGGCCAGCTGAACCCCATTCCACCCTTCCACCAGGGCTGTCTGGGCCTGCTTTCTGCACAGCGGCCATCCGGAGGTAGCCCTGTGCCCTGCCCCTCCTTGGCCAGAGGCGAAGTCCAGACCCTTCCTCCACCCTCATGGCCTCCTGCCCACTCCTGAATCTTCACTTTGAAAACTTTCCATGGACGAGCAATCTCCAGGCCACAGCCACACACCCACCCTCGCTTCCCCACCCAGTCAGGCTGCTCCTCCCACGGGCCCCAGCCTAGCCATTTCCTCTCCCCTTTTCACCCTTGGCACCAGAAATGGCTATTCTGAGCCTTTGGTCCAGCTCCTTCCCCTTGCCAGCTGCTCCCTTACTACAGCCTCCATTTCTTGGCTCTTTTCTTTGGAATTGGCTACTACTCAGCCCTGCTCCCCACCAAAAAGTGCACCCTGAAAGTATGTGGCACTCTGATGTGGGAACACCAAAGGCAGCAAGACCTAATGTTTGAGTTACCTATTTGTTTGTTAAATACAGGCCACTGCATTGCTAGGTTGCATGTGCTCGCGTGTGCCAATGACTCTGGCTCCTTCTGAGAAGCTTTTCAAAGCAGCCTTTCTCCCCCTTGCCAGAAACAATGAATTAGTAAGGATGAGCCTCAACAGGATTAATAGTCCTTTGCTGGTTACAAGGTTCTTGCTTCTTTTATAACACAGCAGCCACTGGATTTCAAGGTTTCTTTAGGAAGATGCTAGGACAGTTCTGCAGAGCTTATAAAATTACACTGAACGGTATGTTTGAAAAGATAATTTTCTGTATTTGGCTCTGTGAAAAGTTTCCCACAAAAGCAGCAAGTCAGATAGAGGTGCCCTCCCACAAAAAACAGTTCTAGTAGATTTTCAGATCCCTTTCAGACTGTGGTGAAGAGAAAGAGGAGGAAGGCAGGGCTACAAAAAGGAAAAAAAAAAAAAAAGTCCCCAGGCCTTGATTTGACTTTGGTGATCAGGAAAACACACTCTGAGAATTCAATGGTTAATGCTGGCTTCCCTGAGCTTACCAGTTAGGCCTCCACCTGTGGGAGCATAAGGACAGAGCCTGGCATGGACCCTGAGGTGCTGTGTGCGAAGTCTAGGGTGAGGCCTGTGTTGCTGAACAGCTGTCCTGAGCCTCCTGGTCAGAGGCTCCCTGCAAAGAAGCTCCCAGAAAATGTTTGCTTATTGCAAGACAGCCTCCTTGGATCTCTGCAACACAGCTTTCAGATCCTGCAGCTCTGGCAAAATTCATTTTGATGAATACACAGTCAGTTTGCAGGTTTTCCTAAACATGACACAAACCTCATGAGTGATAAGAGAAAAACAGTGATGGGTTTGACTAAAAAATAAGAACCTTTATATGACAAAGGTACTACATTACTGCACCTTAAAAGTCTGGGAGAAAGTATTTGCATTGTGTGTAACAGACATAGTTTTAAATCTGTCATATACAAAGAGCTCCTGTAAATCAATAAGGAAAAGCATGAAGTATAAGGGTCCTCTAAAATGATTTAAACTGCTTATTCTCACTGCTAATGATTTTGTTTACATATAAAAGATGCTCATAAAGAAAGGAGGGTAGCTGATCTTTCAGAGAAAGGGCACTGGATTAAAGAGCTAGAAGACCTGGGAGCTACTCATCTTGTCATGTGACACCTCAGTCCAATCATTTTCTCTGCCTGGGACAGTGTTCTAGTTAATTTTTTTCATGGAAGATGCATAAAGAATGGTATTTATTGGTCTTGTGCCTTCTGCATCAAGCATAAAGTGGCGCCTCATAGCTTCCCCTTCTCTGAGCAGTTCTAGAATGTTTATCACACCCTCTCCATTCTGGAAGATTAGAAATAGCAGTTTTATTGGGTCCACCTTCCAGCTGTGGAATCTGAGAGCACAGAAGGGAAGTGGCAGAGCTAAGTCCCCTCCCCACCCCCCACAGCCCTTGGTGAGTGTTACAAGTGGTCCAGGGCTCTTGTCCTATCTCTGTGGGAGTCTGTCTGTCACAGAGTCTGCTGGCCAGATGGCTGCATGGGGGATAAATAGGGGAGAGAAGCGGGTTTAAACAATAGAAAGGGGAGGTGGAAGGGAAGAGCAGGTAGCTTTGGGGTCAACTCTCAACGCTACCACCTCTCAGCTGGATGCAGCTGAGCCCATTATGGCATCTCTTTCAGTCTAGGGGCCTCTTGCCACAAAGTGGGCACGTGCTCCTCACCTCTCAGTCTCCCGTCCTTGCCATTGTCTGTACCACTGGACGTATTTCAGAGAGAGCCATTCTCTGCTGTGACTTCACCGTTTCAGCTCCCCTCACCAGATCACATGACTTCACGGGCTGGAGCTGTGTCTCTGGCGGGGCAGGGGCCCCAGAGATCTGAGAGTGCTGGACTAATGCCCAGGCCCTGTCACAATCACTTTTGAACTTCCAGTACCTGACACATTGCCTCACATGTGGAAAGCACAAAATAATATCTGCAGAATGAAGGAATGAAGTGTATGGATGAGGAAGCCAAGAGTCAGAAAGGTGATATGATATCCTAAGGGCTACATAACTCATTAATTACCTGGAGAGGGGCGTGAAGTCTTTTTTTCTTTTTCATTATGGGAAAATGGAGAGGAGAAAACAGAGCCAATTTTATTGGCTCCTGAAATTTCACGTTTGCCAGGAAGTCCCATTTTACACCTGTTTTCCCTTATAATTATAACGCCCTGCCTGTGCTTGCGGACCCCTGGCTCCCAGCGCTCCCAGGCCTGGCTCTTAAGGCAGGACAAAGCAGATCTCCTGGCTTCTTCCCCAGGCTGGCTGGCACCTAGTTTCCCCAAAGGAGAAAGCCAGGCCAGCTGTGGCCATCTCACCCCCTCCTGGAGAGCCATGGGCGTGGACAGCAGGAGCAGTTTGAGGTCAGGAATCCAGCCCTCTCTGAATTCCCCTCTCCCTCCCAGCTCTCACCTCCCCCACCTAGGCCAGGCCCTCGGCTCTGTGAGGAATTTCCCACAAATCATCCACCACCAAATTCTGGGAGCTGATCTCAGCAACTGTGGAGCTGGGAAGAACCTGGAAAACCCACCGTCCCCATGACTGGAATGATGATGGGGACACTGTCCCCACCCAGCACCCCAGCCCCAGCCCCAGCATGGCAGGGGCAGAGTGAGCTCTCTGCATCGGTTTGCACAACTGCCCTGCAGTCTTGGCGTGTTGCCCCTTTGGCTGCCCTGCGGCAGGACACATCATAGGCACAGAGTGTCTGCAAGTGAATGAACACAGGCCTGCGGGGTGTCAGGCTCTGTGCGGGACACACTGCCTACTGACCCAATGCAATGGCCCTGCAAGGCAGAGCTGATCATCCCATTTAACGGATGACGAAATGGAGGTCAGACAAGTTAAGTGTCCTCCCCTGAGGCCACTCAGCAAGTGTCCAGCCAGAGTTCAAGCTTAATCCTTCCTGTCTCTAAAGACCGTGTCTTTTTATTTGCATTTTAGTGGCTCACTCATCATTGATGATCTGTGCTCAGCATTTGGGGGGATTCCAAGCTAAATGAGAAGCAGCCCTGGCTCTCAGGTAAGTTCATACTGGAAAGGGCCGACAGTCTCATTCACAGCTACCCCTTAAATTTCATGATGCAGGTCACCGGGTTGGCTACTTACACAAGCCTGGCAGAGCAGGCTGTGGGGGTGGAAGGGCTGGCGGGTCGCTGGGGACTCTGCTTCAGGGTCATTTGGTTCTCCCAGGGAGAAGGTCAGGGATGCTGGTGGGGGAGTTGGGAGGGGGGAGCCGGCATAGGCATGCTTCCCTCCTCAAAGGGGGTCTGGGAGAGTCAGCCAACCTCCTGGCCTCAATCAGCAGAGCCCCGGGGAGAGGCAGATAAATAAGATCTGAAGGAAGAGCTCTAGCCCCGTGGCTGCAGACTTATTATTTTTCCCACAAACTTGATTGACTTGACACACAGGGCCACAGGGAATGGCCTTTGCTGGACCCGCTGCTGAGGAGAGAGGGGAAATGACAGGTTCTTTGGGGGCCCCTCCCTCAGGAATGTGGCCTGGGGTGGAGCCGGCAGTGGGGCTTGCAGCTCTCTCCCTCTCCTGTCTCCCATCTCCTAGGTTTTTGCTTTTTCTCCTTCCCAGTCAGCGGGGTTCAGGGACCAAACCCTTGGCAAGGCTGCTGGGAAGGCCCCGGCAGGGGCACACAAGCCCATGTGCTTTCCAGGGCTTGGGGGATGGGGAGGATGGGCAGGCAGAGTGCAGGGTGGGAGCCAGCGTCCTTCTCTCCCTTGAGAAGACTCATGAAGCACAAACATTAACTTACTGGGAATCATTAATGTGCTGGGGATCCCATCCTGGGCCTCAGTTTCCCTGTCTGCAAAACAGACACATTGAAGCTGCCTTCCGGCTCCAGCTTTCTTGTAGTGCTCCACAAGGCCTTCTTCCTCTTCCCAAGGCGAGTGAACAGTTAGCTTACTTCAGATTGTGTTCATTACAATGTTCTGCTCCTACATCATGATTTGCACAGCCCCACTCCATTTAACATCCTTCTTTCCTGGCTCTGTTCCTGCTTCTCCCCAAACCAGGGCCAGGACCAGGAGAGGATGACCAAGGGCCTGTTTGCCCTCATGGCCCCGCCCTAGCCCCAGACCTGCCCCAATGTTCCTCTACCCAGCCCAAAGGACCTGCCCTCTTCTGAAGTTCCTGCAGCCCTCCCTCTCTTGGGGGTCCTGTCACTGGATTGTGTCACACGGCCAAATTTAATCCCTTGCCTGAGTGTCCATCTCAGCAGAGATGACATTTCCTCTGTCCCCATCCTGAAAAGCAGGGCTCAGGACTTTCACACCTCCAACCTTCAAGCTTGCACTTTTCTGCCCCCTGCCCCCAACTCCAATTCATCTTCTAGAATCTATATAGAAGTGATGGCTTAGCTTTTCAGTGAAATATTATCTTTAAAAATGGTGTTTCCATGTGGCTGAATTCTTCTATAACCTTGGTGTAAGAAAAGGCTTTCTGACTATGACTGAAAATCCAGAGGCAATAAAATAAAAGACCGATGAATTTGACTATATAAAAAAATTTTATGGCAAACACCATAAGTAATAAAAGGTAAATGATACACTGGGAGAAAATATTTGCCACCTAGATAATAGATAAAGGGTTAATATTACTAGTATATAGAACAACTCTTAAGAATTGAGGGACAAAGAACCAAAAACCCAATTAAAAGCAGGCAATAGAAAAATGGGCCAAAGAATGGACAACTCACATGAGGAATATAAAAATTTAAACATATGAAAATGTTCACCTTCACTCCTAATAAGAGAAATGCAAATTAAAACTACTCTGAGATACCACTTCATGCCCATGAGATCGGCAAAAATTTCAAAATCTGACAGCACCTTCAACTGGCAAGGTTGTGAGGAAAAAGGATGGAATGCAAACTGGCACAACCCTGAAGGGGTATCTGGCAATACCCAGCAAAACTCCATACACGTTTACTCTTCTACCCAGAAACCCCAGCTGCAGAACTTCATCATGAAGATATACTTCTGAGTATATGAAACACACACACAAGCGCTGCAGCATTATTTGTGATTGTAAACTACAGGAAACCACCTGGCCGTGCGTAGCAGCGTGGTGGGGCAAACTGTGGTATGCACACACATGGAGGACTATGTAGCTATAAAAAAAATTTAGAAAGACCCTGTGAACTGGTATGGAGTGTTTTCTAGGAGATAGTGAATGCATAAAGTAAAGCAAAAAAAAAACCTTTTTTTAAAGCATGTGTAACATGCTATCTTATGTGTAAAAAAGAAGAAAACATTTTAAAAATATATAAAAATGTACTTATATTTACAGAAAGCAATGGAAGTGCAAGCATAAAATAAGCTGGTTACCTGTGGAGGCAGGGCGTGAGGCAGAAGGAATACACGAGAGAATGACATATCTCTTGTATACCTTTTGGGTAATTTTGACTTTTGAAAGCATCTTACTATTCCGCCTATTAAAAATAAAATTAAATCAATAAGAATGGGGGGAAAATAAATCCCTAAAACTGAAAGAAAACTAAAAATAGTAAACTTAACTGTATTTCAAATAAATACTATAATGACACTGAAGTGGAGGGAGGGAAGGGAGGAAGGAAGGCAGGAAGGAAGGAAGGAAGGAAGGAAGGAATGATTAATTCAAGTTATTTATGAATACAGCAGGGTGGGTTGGGGGTGAGGGGAAGAAGTTGTGTTGATTGCAATGGTATGGGTGAAGCAATTCTGACACTATTTTAAATGTAATATAAGATGGAGAAAATGAGTTAATGTGTTGATCATTTTGGGAGCTTGGGTTTTCACTGCAGAGGAAGGACACAGAACTATGGAACAGGGGAAGACAAGAAGGACCCTTAGATTGGGATTGGACTTATATTTCTAACATTCAAATATGTAAGTGTATATGCATGTTTATGCACAGATGTATATGTATGTGTGTTGTATGAAAGGTATGTGTATGTGTATATACACGCAAGTATTTCCTAGTTCTGTCACCTGAAAGGACCAAGAAGTAAAGATACCCAGCAGCAATGAGCACACTCAGAACCCAGAGCTTGGTCTCTAATATCACACTCTCACTAAAAGAAAGCAGAACCCCTCAGAGAGATGACTGACTGCCAGGCTACTGCAAATCAGGTACAGGATAAGCCTGGAACCTCTTGTGATGCCAGAAAGCAAGAAAGGGATCCAAGACAGGGAGGGTAGCCTATCAAGATATCATGGGAGTAAGCCTGCAAGGGCTCCCAGAGATCAAATCTGGGGCAATTGAAGCCCCCACTTGACTACAGTAAGGAATAATAAATTCTTGTAAAAACAGGAATTCATCAGTGCATATAGGTATTAGACAAATAAATACATTTACTGCTTATAATAGTACATGTATACTGCATACAATATAAACATATTTTACTGCTACAGTAGAATGCCAAGGGTTCTTTGGTAAATATAGAGGCAGTGCTGGAGCTAGAAAAGCAACAGGTTTTTTGCAACCCTCCTGTTAAGGACTGGGTCAGGCCAGAGTCCTCAGTGGCTGCTATATCCAAGAGGATGTCTACAGAGAACAGAGTACTTGCATAATTTTGAAGAGTCTCCCTATAGGCTACTTACTAGTTACAATGGGGAAAAAAAAAGACAATTATTGTATAGTGAAGAGATCAGACAATCCCTGAACCTGGAGATCAACATTACCATCACCAGTGAGGACCAGTGCAGTGAGTGCCTCCAGATGGGATTGTATGAGAAGAATCCAAGAGTGTCAATGTAGGATTCTGGCTAAGAATGGGCAACCTAGATCTAATGACATGGAAACTTCAGACAAACCCAAAAGGAGGAACATTTTATTAAAAATAAGAAGGGGACACTGTACTCTTCAAAAATGTCAAAGTCATAAAAGACAAAGAAAGACTGTGAACATGTTCCAGATTAAAGAAGACCAGAGACATAGCAACCAAATGTAACAGCCGACCCTAGACAGGATCTGTTATTAAAGAGGGATGCGTTATAAAGAACATTATGAAATTAACTGACAAAATCATAATACAAATAGTAGACTGGTAAATTAGATCGAAGTGTATGGCAATGTTACATTTATCGATCAACTGTACTATGATTATGTCAGAGAATATGCCTAGCCTTAGGAAACAGGTACTGAAGTATTTAGGGGTAACTTACCCTCAAATGGTTCAGACAAAATGTGTATGTGTGTGACTAATTAAGAGAGAGCACAGACGATAAAGGAAATGGGGTAAAAATTTAACCACAGGTGAGTCTAGGATATAAGGGTATTCTTTGTAGTGGTTTCGTTTTTGCAATTTTTCTGCAATTTGAAATTATTGCCAAATAAAACAATTTTAAATGTATAGGCCAACATGTGAATGATGCTCCTTTCTCTGCAGGGGCAGGCCAGGGGACCCTTGGCAGGTGCCAGGTGAGCGGACAGTTCTGCAATCAAGCCATTAGGGGTTCGATGTGGCCTCTAGCAAGTGACATTCATCTCTGATGCCCACCTCAGGAGCTGCTGGACAATTAAAACAGATTATGCTGGCAAGTGCTTAGCTCAGGCTAGGCCATAGGACCATAGGAATGGCTGGATCAACATAAGCTGTCCCTTCACTGCTGTTGTTTTTCACCGGCATAAACCCCTGAAGGGGGAGGGTACAGAGCTGAGAGTTACTTGCAGTTCCAAGAGTCAGGGGTGTGAGCCCAGGACAAGCAAACTGACCCAGGGCTAGCCTCCCTTGGCTGAACTCAGGGCCCTTGTGCTCTCGGCCTTGACCTACACTTTCCCTCACCTACTAAGTCCTTTCCCTTCAGCTTGCACCCTCCTTCAAGGTCCACTCCCAGACTCCCTTGGGACTTTGCTAGAGCTGTTCCATTCCCCGCTTTCAGCTCCTTCTGGTGAGGCATTCAATGTGGCATTTCAGTATGGATCCACTATGGCCCCATCTCTTCTCTCCCAGGGAAGCCCTGTGTGACAGTATTGCTCTGGTAAAAAGAACTGTGATCCCTGGAAAACAGGCTGGCAGGGGAGGCATGTTTCTTTGGGCTGAGGACTTTCTTGGAGGCCCTGAAATGGTTCCTTATATCAGGTATGCCAAGATGAGAAGACTGGGCCCCCCTCACCCCTGGTCTAGCATTTGGGGAAGAAGCATGTCATTGTCTCCATTTGTCCCTCCAACCCACTCTCCATCCGGTGCCCTCAAAGCCGACCCCTCCAGACCACCATGGTGGGCTCTTTGCCTTCCGTCCCTCTTCCTGTCAGCTCAGCAGTGGGGTCCCAGGAGAGAGCCTGGAGGGAGGCAGAGACGGGAGTTCGGGTGTCAGCCTGCGCTTCCTGTCTTCAGGGGTGCCCAGGTAGGGTGGTCCCCTCCACAGCACTCTCACTGTCTCCGTTTTCAGTGCCCTCCTCTCCTTGTCCCTTCAGGTCCAGGGGTGTAACTGTTCTCTGTGTTGGGGACACTGCCCTGGGTCCTGTGGATGCCCTACACCCTGCCCTGGCCTTTGGATTCAGCTCTGTTCCAATTGCCCACTTTGCAGGCACCCCGTGTCTCCCGCCAGGGCCCTGCCTCTGCAGACACCCTTGAAGGGAGGCAGTGCCCTGTCCGAGTGTGGCCACTGTTGCTGGGCTCAAGGAGGGACCCACCACAGAGCCATTCACGCTGCGGAACAAAAGGAGGGGCTGCCACTTCAAGCCTTCTTCTGGTGCTCACTGCCTCCTATCCCAACTTTGTTTCATCTTTTCCTATTTTTCAAGTTACTGGGCCCCCCCCCTTTTTTTTTTAAGTTACTGTTAACTGAGAAGCATTATAAGAAGGGAATTAAAAGAGAGAAGAGTTAGTACAGAAATGCCTTTTTATTTATTTTTTTTTTTGGTTTAAACCTTTTGTTATCAACTCTTTAGGAGCCAATTCAACTGGAAGAACATGTGGCAGAACACATTCTTCAATATTAATTTTGAGAGACACTCCAGGCTCTTTATTATTCATTCTATTAAAATCAAAATAGTCTGGCAACTTCTCCCATGCATTGTCCTACTTGAAAGTGAAGGGGAAGGCCTTTCATGAGAGGCCGCTGACAAGACCCTCTGGTCTCCCACTCACCGTGATGGAGAGACCCTGGCTTGCTGAGTCCGAAACACTTGCAGGCTCAGGACTAAGTGGTGGCCCATTGCGTCAGGGTCCAGCAGGCAAGGCTGCCTCTTCCACCCCACCCTGCCCTGGACGCCCCCTCCCCAAGGAGCCCAGGGTGGGCTGGGCTGAGTGGGAAGGCCTCTCCTGGTCCCAGGAGTGTGGTTTCCCACGTGGAGAGCCAGAACTGATTCAGAGGGGGTGAAGGGGTGATGACTCAGGGACCAAGAGGTTTAGAAATCAAAATATTTTTGCCTGTTTTTCTGGATCCCTGGCCACTGCCTTCACCTCTGGAAGGACTGAATACTACAGTCTGGCTCTTGGCACTCTCCAGTGTCACCCAGAGGTGTCATTGTGGTGTTTCTGATTGGGCCCTAAGGAAGTGAGTGAGATTCTTAGCTCAGTGGAGGCTCATTGTCCTTGAGGAGCACAGGTGGGACTGGAGCACCCCGCTGCTAAGAGTCTGCTAAGCTGGTCTGTGTCTGGTGGCCCAGGTTGCAGGATCAGTGAATGCACATCCCTCAGGGGGCCCTTCAGCTAGCTTGGGAGCCAGGGACACAAGGCCCAGTGTGGGGACTGCGAGATTTCTGGGGACTGAGTGGACCAAAGAGGACTTCCTGGAGGAGCTGGCATTTGATAGATGGTTAAGCAGTGGAAAGGCGAGAGGAGAGGGATGAGCAAGGAGGGCTGTGAGCGAAAAGCTTAGAGGCCGGGCTGGGAGGGAGGTGGGGCAGGAAGTGATGAGAGGTAAAGCTAGAAGGACCTTGGCTGCAAGCAAAGATATTTCTTCTTTCTTTTTCCCTTTTGCTTCCTTAAGTAATCCTAAATTCACTATTAATCTCCCCACACCTATCTTGTTGATAAATGTTGATTTCCCTGCACACCTGTACATATTTCTGATGGAAATGTGTTATAAAATCACTCCATTCGGCTGGTGATTACCATGGTAATCAGTCACGCTCACTGACAGACCAGGACTTTTGAAAACAAGATTCTGAAGATATGGGCTTTCATTTCACTTCTGTCGTGCCTGAGGGAAAGTGGGGAGTGAAGCAGGCAGGGGAGGCATGTGAGGGGATGGTTTTCTTCTCTGGGGACATCTTCACAGCCAGCACAGCCCCAAGGGCCCCAGGATTCTGAGGAAGGTGGAGGATGGGCCAGGTAGGGGCCAGATAAATGGGGGCAAGTCCTGCATATCTTGCTGTTCTAGAGCACATCTGGCTGGGGCCAGCTTTGCAGGGTGCCATGCGAAGAGAGGATCTGAGCCTCCGGGTGCCCAAGATCAGGAACCTTGGCTAGAATATTATTCAACCTTTCACCTCTGCCACAGGAACCACCTCTATGCCTCCCGAAACATTACAAAGATGTTATTATTATTATTGTTTCGGACTTTCACAGGATTATAGTTGAAGAGCTGGTAAAAGCCCAATACGTTTGAACTACATTATTTAGTCTTGATGCAATCTACTTTGTTTTTAAGAGCTCCAGCCAGACTGCTTGGCTTCAAATCCCAGCTCCACCACTTACTGGCTGTATGACCTTAGGCAAGTTACTTAACCTCTCTGTTCCTTCTCAAGTATAAAAGGCAGATAATACAAGTTTGTAATGTATACCACTGTTGTGAGGATTAAGTGAATTAATACAGGTAAAATGGTTAGAACATGCCCGTCACAGAGTTAGCACTCAAAAATTCCCAGAATGAAGCAGAGTCTCCCCTCAAAGGGTTTGGGAACAGGGAAGACTGAGGGTACAGCCAGTGTCCTGGGCTTTACACAAACATCACCTCACCCCCTTCTCCTGACACCCCCATGTTACCCTCTCTGAAAAATGATGAGACTGAGCCCCAAAAGCCTAGAGCTGTATGGTAGAGATGGAATATGGTCCCCTGCCTCCCTGCCCACTGCTCTTTCTGTTTCCTTCCCCACGATGTTGGTTTGCTGGCCTCTGGTTGCCCTGCTTTCCACCCAAAACTAGGACCTGGTCTGCCTTCTCAAGTCCAGTCATCCGCTTACCCTGACTGAAGCCCTGGGAAGCTCAGGCCTAGTGGGCACAGGCTTCCAGAACACTCACATCCTGGAAGTATATGAACATCCACAGCTTTGAATCACTTCTGTGATTGCCCATATGTGAGGTGTTGTCTAATTAAAAACAATCACCATAATAATAATAGTCACATTTATTGCTTAACTGTTCCAGGCTCTACACTAACTTCCCTTTCAATATACTATTTGTCATTAATGGGATTATTTTACATTGCACCAGACATGTTGTAATCCAAATCAGGCCAAGAGCGGTGGGCTCTGCCTTACAAAACCTGCCCCACCAGGCAGCTGACAGGCCATTACTCTGTGTCCTGCAGACTCTGTGCAGTGATAAGGAAACTCCACCAATTTGATGCTTTATCTGGTCGCAGGTTGGGGAAAGATATTATTTCAATCAAGATAATGATTCTATTTCTTGGACGGAAATGAGATTTTTTTCATTGACTTGTGGGGGTGCCACCAATATCTGTCTTGGGGCTTGAACAGGTTGTGCCCAAGTGAGAGGATTTTCTTGTACCCTGAGAGCACCAACATGAAGGAGAATTGGAAGGAGGGAGCTCATTTGCAAGAGAAAACAGATGAGCCAGGCCTATGTGATTACACAGTAAGTTCTATGTGGACATTTATAGGCATTAGACAAAACCTGTGCAACCAAAATTTGGAAGATAAGCACACAGGGTGAGCCCGATAGTGTGGATTCCAAGCGACATAAATGGCCCATAAAGGCAACAACGATAACAAAGCCGCACAGACTAGACTCTGAGCTATGATAGGACCTTAGAAATCCACTAAACCTGCCTGTCACATAGGGTACACCAGCGAGGCTCTGCTCACAGATGATCCCGTTGCTCTTTCAACAGCTCCTATGGCAGGGAGTTCACCAACAAAGGAGGCTGTCCCACCACTGGCCCGCTTCTGTGATGACAAAGCCCCTCCGGATTATAGTCCAGTCACTTCATCAAAGGAAACCACAGGGAAGATTCACAGGCCTGACACTGCAGTAGATCGCAACACTCTTTGGGAACAATACACATTTCGGTAAGTCATCGAACAATGTGCAAATGACATTGTATGGTAAATGTTGTGAGACTGCAGTAGTTTGAATTAAAAAGTGAATTTAGTAAAAAAATATCTCTTTAAACTTAAAATATATATATTTTATTTATTCATTTTTAGAGAGGGGGGGAAGGAGAGAGACAAAGAGGGAGAGAAACATCAATGTGCAAGAGAAACATTGATCGGTTGTCTCTCACATGCCCCCAACCTGGGACCTGGCCTGCAACCCAGGCATGTGGCCTGACTGGGAATCGAACCAGTGACCTTTCGATTCACAGGATGGAGCTCAATCTACTGAGCTACACTAGCCAGGGTGAACTTAGTAAATTTTAAAATTATTTAAAATATTTAGAAATTTCTAGGACTGTAAGATAGCATCTCAAACTTTCTATGTGATTTGTTGTAATAAGGAAATAATTTGCAATTCTATCAATTGTTTATACAGAAATTCTAAGGAGTTTGGAAATGCCTGTAGAGTTTTTATGGATTTTGAACCTTCCACTGAGAGTGGCCTCAGGGAATTGCTCTTTGTCCAAAGAAAAGGCATGTTTCAGCTCCATGCCTCTGGAATAGCCCCAGCTGCTGACCGCATCAGACTCACCAAACCTTCGAAATCTTAACCACATCTTCGTTGGTGTGCATCGACTATCATTGGAAGGGAACACAAAATCCCAGTAATATTGGGAAAAAGACTTCTCACAATACACCTTTTGGCACTTTTGAATTTAGAGCCATAGGACTGTATTACCTATTGAAAGTAAATTTACTGTTAAAATGCAAACTTACGAGAATGAAAATTACTGCCAGGTCAGGTGAAAACTACATTTGGCTGTCTTCACAACAGGGATGCTCACAGACATGGTGGTAAATGCAACAGATATCCCCACTCAGGTCCCCTTTGCCTGCTGGGGCTCCCACTCCCCAGATGCTGTCACCTGTGATGTTCTCAGACACCCTTCTCCTGGTCAAGATGCTGCCTGGGAGGCAGCACCATTCTGGGTGCCGATGACTAATGAGGGGATATGTGAGGCCTGCACCTCGTCTCCCACGAACATCACTGCAGCACAATTCACTCTGGTCAAGCCACGTGCTTCCCTCACTCCCTGAAAAGCGTTCCCGAAGAGCTCTCCCTAGATACACTTAGTGCACCTGAATCCTTGTCTCAGGTTCTGCTTCTAGGAACCCAGCCTTAACCAGTCACTAATGGCTCCAAATAGAGCCTTCCTGTGTCTTTCCAGAGGGTTACCCTGGTGACAGAAGCACACAGGAGCCTTCTTCTTTGAAGACAGAACCATAATTCCCTTCTCACCTGGCCAAAGACCACCAGGCTGGCCCTTTATATCTATGAAAGCCAGCACAGCAAAACGCTGACCATCCCAAACAGGAAGTCCTCACAACCAGACCCCTGTGGGACCACACAATTACTCTTCTTCCCCAGAATAAAGAGCAGGGGGTGGGTGGGGCAGGGGCAGACCCATAGGCCTGTCCCATAATCACGTCTCTAGTTAATGTGCAGCAGAAAGAAAATCAGTGTGATCATCAGCTCTACCACTTACTAGCTGAGCAAGTGCGAACAAAATGTTTAACTACTCTGAGCCTCAAAATGCAAAATGGCAGAACCTGTGAAGCTCATATGAGGCAATACTGTCGAGTGTGCTGCAAATTGGTCAAGTTACATAAATACTGGTTGTTTTTCTTGAGATTTAGAACTAGCTGGTTTCCTCTGGTTGCTTGGAACAAATAATTAATTAACCTTTGTGAAACAAATAAAGCCCAGCTGCCCCTCATCCTGGCCATAGGACCACAGAGCTTCCTCTGGGAGAAGTAGCTCCAGGGACAAGCAAGTAGAAATCAGGAGCACCATCCTGGTGACTGTCCATCTGGAGCTCAGGGTGGGTCTCTATCTTTGATCTCATGAATATCTGGTGGCCCTAGGCTGCAGCTATCTGGGGAAGACCGTGTGTGTGTGTGTGTGTGTGTGTGTGTGTGTGTGTGTCTGAAATATAGGGAGGATCCCCAATGTAAACTGTGACTTTCCTACAATCTATCCAGTATGTATACTGATATCAAATACAGTGGCCATCTTCATACCATGAATCATAGACAAACTGGCAGAAACTTAATTTTATTTACATAGATGAGGGACACTTTATTCCATCCTGATTCTTTGCACATGGACCATTTACAAAGTCATTTCAAGCCTTTTACCACCTGGCCCTGCCCAACCTCACCAGCTCCCCATCAGACCCATGTCTATGACATCCTTCATGCAGGCCACTGGGGGTTCCTGTCCTGGCACCTCTGCCCCTGCTCCTCCGTCCTCCATCAGCCAAGTTCAAGTCTCTCTTTCCCTAGGAAGTCTTCCCTAGCTGCTCGTTGTCACCTGCATTTCTGCCTGTGCCATGAGAGCCAGAGCAGGACTGTCTGCCTGCTCACACAGGTTTTTAAATGGTCTCCCATGCAGATGTCTTCTCTCCCCGCATTGGACTGAAGGCAGCTCCATAATAGAGCCTTGGCCTGCTGCTTCTCTTGTCTTTCTCAGAGGCTCCGGAGTGCCAGGCATCCTCACATTAAGAAATGGATTGGCTTACATGAATGCTCTTAGTTTAACACACTGTTAAATGGCCTATATGAGAATTGTGTTCTAAATGGGGTTAACCTAGCAGCAAACTTAGAATTGTACAAACTGTGACTTCGGAGTGAAAAAAATGCACATTTTCCGTATCCCTGGAGGAGTCCTGCTCTCCCTGAACCAATCGACCACAAGGAAGAATGCTCTTTCATGAGCCAGAGGGAGTGCTCTTCACTTAGAGGGTAGAGCCAGGGTTCAGATCATGCGCCTTCAGCTTGGAGCTTTACATTCCTGGGTCCAGCCCCACCCAACCAGAGGCACCTTCCAGAAGTACTGAAAGCCTATTCCATCGAGGTCATGCTCCCTTCCCCAAACAGGGAAACCCGCCCTCTCCCCAGGAACATTGTCAAACCACAGACCTAAAAAAGCAAAATTCATACTCACAAGCAACGACGCCTTTGTCTTAAATTTCAGGCGAGCAGTTTCTCTGCAAACCTGCTCATTTCCTGCAAAGAGAAGAAATGAATGGGGAAGCATATTAGCATCTGCTCTGAGCATCCTTTGGCAGTTTCCTGGCTGACCTCGGGCTTCTGCACCTTCTCCGCATTCTCACTCCTAGCAGCACACTCTCCCCTCCCAGGAACACCATGTGCTCGTTGGGTGGGCGCCCCTGGCTCCCCATAGGATCCCACCCCTCTCAGACTGTGGACTCAGTCCACGCCGCTTCCCACCCCCTCCCCGGCGCCATGCCAGTCTCAGATTGACCACTGCCTCCAATTCCCTGAAGGCACTGGGCTTCTTCCCACTCTGGAGTGAGGCCTCCTCTTCTGTAGCATGGGGTTGCCTAGCAACCCTGCGTGCCGGCTCGGAAGGCCCTCCTAAATTGGACCTCACAGCACAGGGCATTTCCTTGTACAGCTGCCTGAATCTTAACAATCTGGTTCTGAATAATAACACAATGGTAATTGCATGCATAGGCCCCAAACTACATTTAAATAATGTTCAAGAGCTGACACAAACCAACAAAGGCCAGAGAATGCACTGCAGAGGTTGGCTGTAAGGCCAGGCAGGACGTTCCGTGTGGGAGGGAGTTGACACCAAAGACTTGAGTTAATGACAGTGCCAACCTGAACTGTGAATACTTCTGCCTTTCTGCCTGAGTGTGTCACCACTTTAATGTGTTTTAAGTGAGTTTGGGATCTGCAGAGGCAATTAATGCCCAAAGGTAGTGATGCTTCAAGACAGGATGTCCTTCAGTCGTTCTTTTGGGGGGGAGTAGGCCAGGACGAGGAGGGAGAACAGTGCGTGAGTGATTTCCCTTGGCTTTTACAACCACGGCCAAATACATTTTAGAAGGTGGGAGAAAGAACTTACCATGCAAGAGTACAAAACACTTGCTACCTTAGCGAGGGACAAATTCAACATGACCGATGTGTTTCAGGATAAGAAGTGAAGGCAAAGAGGCCTTGACACTGGCTGACGTGCAGACTGAAGCAGCTTAGCATGGTGTGGGGAAAGGCCACATGCGCCAGAGTCCAGCCTTCAATCTGTGTCCCTGGCAGAGGGTAACAAAGGAGCTCTGCTCAGGGCAGAAGAGCCTTCACATGTGGGAAATGGCCAGCTGACAATCTGCTTCTTGTGGAGTGGAAGCAGCAAGGGCCAGCTCATCAGCCCTAACAATTTGAAAGCCCAAAGCGCTTAAAATAATAATAATAAAAAAAGATCAAAATGCTCCTGCAAGGGACTTAATCAAATATTTGCACACCCATATTAGTCACACCCAGCATTAGTCACAGTAAGTAAGAGATGGCCCTGACCAGTGCGGCTCAGTTTGTTGGGCGTGTCCCTCAAAGCAAATGGTTGCCGGTTCAATTGCCGGTCAAGGCACATGCCTGGGTTGTGGGTTCGGTCCCAGTCAGGGAATGTAAGAGAACTGACTGATCGATGAGTCTCTCTCCTATTGATGTCTCTCTCTGCCTTTCTCTCCCTCTTTTCTGCTCTCTCTAAAAATAAATAAAACCTTAGAAAAGAGAGAGATGGACATTACCCAAGCATCCATCAACAGATGAATGGATGAACAAAATGCATATGCCTACAATGGAGTGTTATTCAGCCTTAAAAAGGAAGGAAATTCTGACATATGCTACCACATGGATGAATCTTGAGGGCACTATGTGAAGTGAAATAAGCCAGACACAAAAAGACAAATACCATATGATTCTACCTATATGAGGTCCCTAAGCAGTCAAATTCATAGAGACAGAAAGTAGAATAGAGGTTACCAGGAGCTGGGGGTGGGGGTAGGGAATGCGGATTCAGGGCTTAATGGGTACAGAGTTTTAGTCTGAGTAGAGAAAAAGTTCCAGGGATGGGTGTTGGTGATGATTGTGCAGCAATGTGAGTGTACTTAAGGCCACTAAACTGTACACTTAAAAACAGCTAACATGATATATTTTATGTTATGTAGATGTTACCACAATTCTTTAAAATGTCCCTGCAATCATGGCACAACCACACAGCATTTCTCGGCAAGACTTTTGTCCATATTCATTCAACTGGCCTGTGCCGTTCACAAGCTTTGACGGGGAGTCAGTCACCAGGACTCAAGGACAAGCTGGGGAGTGTGACTCTGGGCCAGGGAGACCTGTGGCTTGTGAGCAGGGTGTTTGTGCAGTGTAGTTGCAGACTGAGGTATCTGAGGATCGAGAAGGAGAATTGTCTTGCACCCACCACCACCACCACCCTTCAGAATGTGGCCCTCAGATACTCAAACAGTCCCAGTCCCCATGTCCTCTGCCTGCCTCCTCCCAGGCACATGGGCAGCAATGCACTCCCACTCTTGCCCTGGACCCTTCTGTGCTTCCTGCCTGCCAAGCCCTTTCTTATGCTCTCTACCCGACCTCGTCCTCCTCTTTCTAGTGGGCCTCCATCAAATCCCCTCTTCCAGCGAGCCTTCCAGATACCTCCCACTTCTGCTTCCTCATGATGCCGAAGCCCTCAACCAAATTCTTGCTTGGGTCCTACCTTATGTTCATGCCTGGAAATGTCGCCTCTCCCGAGAAATCCCTCACAGGACCCCTGGTTAGGATGGTCATTAAATCTTTTTGTCTGCCACAGGCCCTGACTCCAGGCTGAGCACACAGAGGGCTGCTCAAGGCTCTTGGAGGTGGCCCTTTCTCGGGGACTGGGACCACAGCTCCCCTGCCCGGGGACACAGCAGTCTGCTAGCCGCAGAGCCCGGCAGCTAAGCATTCCAGACTGCGTGCAGGTGCCTGCAGTCATTTAGAGGTGTAACTCAATGTGTGCAATAAACAACTGAGCATGTACAGATTTTATTAATTTGGAAAGGTCATTAGAGATAACAGCTCCTCCGAGTGAGAGTGAATGAATAGCATGTTTTTTTTTTTTTTGTTTTTTTTTTCCAGTGTCCTGATTCTTTTCTTGGAATGTGCTTTAAGCCTTAAAAAATAGTGTTACGAGTTAAGAAAAAGGACAGAGAGAGTGGGGAAGCCAGACCTTTGAGACAGGAAGAGCCAGACGGGAGCTCTGAATAAGCTTCTTCCCCTCTCTGAGCCTCAGTTTTCTCTGCAAAAGGAGGGCGTGGATGCTAAGGTCCCTTCCAACTTAAACAAAAATAAAATTACAAATCGAGGTGAAAATGTAAAGTTAGCAACTTTCCAAGCTAACAGTTTCTCCTCAGCCACACCCATCCTACCAGGTGTTGGGCCACACTTCACCTCTGGAGATGTAAGTGTGAGTTCTTAACCCCTTTCAGCCAGGAACAGAGCCTTACTGATTTCAGGTGTTTCCCACACTCTGACTGAGGGCGCTCAGACCCGACAATCTGGCTGCCTTGCTCTCGTTAGATCATTAAGGAACACTCCAGACTAATAACTTGTTTTCTTCAATCTCTAGGAAAGGCTGGAGAGGGGCCAAAGGGTATCATCTAGACTCTGTCTCCCCAGCGCCTGGCTCCATGACTAGTCTACGCTGTCTGTCACGGGCCAGACCTCTGCCCCTCCTTCTCTCTGTCCTGAGTGTAGACAGATGTGTGCCCACGAACACCCCTGTCCCCACCTCTGGATCACTGCTAGCAATAAGAAGTCCAGGTATGAATCAAAACTGTATGATTAACAGCCTAATACTAATATTAACATTAGCATTAATATTAACCAATATTAACATTAGCATTAATTTTAGTTATTATTAACTAGTATTTGTGCAATGCTTTATAATTAAAAAAGTAGAGGTGCTCCTAGGCTTAAGATAGGGTTACGTCCTGATAAACCTATAGTTAAGACAGAAATGCATTAATACGACACTGGAGAGCATCGGTTGCTTACCCCTATGATCGCAGGCTGACCAGTAGTTGTGCCACTGCCCAGCATTATGAGAAGTAGCATCTTTCAAATTGCCAGCCCGGAAAATGATCAACATTCAAAATCTGAAGTATAGTTTCTACCAAATGCATTATCGCTTTCACACTATTGTAAAGTTGAAAAATCCTAAGTCAAACCACGGTAAGTCAGGTACTGTCTACCTGTATTTTCCCACATACTTGTCAGGCAGATAGGATAGATTCCTTCCATTTACTGAGCACCTGCTCTCTCCCAGGGTCTTGGCTACCTGCTGGAGATGCAGACGTGAAAAGATGTGGTTCCTCTGTGCAAGTTCCTGCCAGGGAGAGTTATAGTCAGGAAGATGGAGGCACAGAGAAGCTGAGTGACTTTCTCAGAGACATCCAGCCAGCAGATGCCAGCCATGCTCAAACCAATCCCTCAGACTCAGAGGCCTGTCCCAGCTGTTCCTGCCTGGCCTATAAATGTAATATAAAATGTAGCCTGCACAACGTCACCCAGAAGGGACCAACCAGAGAATGGCATGGCTTGGGGACAAGTGGGAATTTATGTCCAGGATGAAACAATGTGTGTGAGTGTCAGGCCATGTTTGGCCCTGGACACCCCAGAGGAGCAGGCCCTGGGCTGGGGACAGGTCAGAGCCCACTTAGAGATGTCCTTCACCCCTCATGGCCTTTTGATAAACACCCTCCTCTCATCAGCAGCCTTTGTGGAGAGGCTGCCTTGAGAGATGATGCAAATTTATAAAAAATTTTTTAAAAAATCTGCCTAACTTTTCTCTCCTATGAACTATCACAGCAGTTACAATCAGCAAGTAACACAAAACTTGCACTGTTCTCAGAGTCTCTTAGGTTTTTGAAAAATAAAATGTGCATGCTTAGAGGAGCCCTTTAGATTCCTCACTTTATAGCCAAGGCACCCAAACCCAGACAGGTCAAATGACTTGCCCAAAGTCACGCCTAAGACAAGAGCAGAACCCGGGTCTCCAGGCTCCCAGCCTGGGACCTGCACACATCCCCTCTACAATGGTGGTGGTGGGGGGGGGGGAGGTTCAGGCTGTGTCCTCCTTACTTTGAGCCCCATCAGCAGCCCCTCAGCAAGCATGTATGTGGCTGGGAAGGGGCTCTTTGATATGTGCCCCCACCCCACCCAATGATATTGAAATGACTGGCTCTGCCCCCTGGCCTCTAGTGGTAAACCTGTGGCAAGCCTCCCAGGGATGGGCAGAGGCCAGGAGAGGGGCCCTCAGGGGACAGTGAGGTTACTGTGGCTGCTGCAGGGCCCCTCAGCCCCCAGAAAGCCACAATGCCTTGTGGCTTAGAGCCAGATTGGCCCTGCCACTGACTATCTGTGTGTCCTTGGGCAAGTGAATTAACCTTTCTGGGCTTCAAATCTTCAGCAGCAACAAGGGCAGAATTATGGCACTTACCTCTCACCTCACAGGGTGGAAGCAAGGATTAAATGAGAAAATGGAGGGAAACCCTTGGCATGGGGCCTGCCATCTGTGTGTTTTCAGGTAAGGCCATCGAGGCCAGCTTTTCCCTGGCTGGTCAGCTCCATGAGGGTGCATGGACTGTCATGATCACTGCCAAGTCCCCAGTGCCCAGCGTGGGAGCAGCACATCAAAGAGAGTTGACTGAACGCCTGTGGGAAGTGCTGCCAGGCTAGTGGGCTAAATGTTCTCTTATCATAGGATCTACAACCTCACTCTTAGGAGCTGCTTTTTTTATCCCAAAGAGTTGAGAACTTAGGCTTACACCAAAACCTGCACGTGGGTGTTTACAGCAGCTTCCTTCATAATTGCAAAAACTTGGAAGCAACCAATATGTCCTTCAGTAGGTGAATGGATAACTAAACTGTGGTACATCCAGGCAATGGAATATTATTCAGTGTTAAAATGAAATGAGCTGTCAATCACGAAAAGATATGGAGGGAACTTAAACGCATATCTCAAGTGAAAGAAGCCAAGCTGAGAAGGCTACGTACCATATGATTTCAACTGCATGACATGCTGGAAAAGACTAAAATATGGAGGCAGTAAAAAGTCAGAGGTTCCCAGGAGGAAGCCAGGACAAATGAATAGGTGTGGCTCAGAGGACTTTTAGGGCCATAAAACTACTCTTTATGACACTCTAATGGTGGATGCGTATCATTACACATTTGTCAAAACCCATAGACTGTACAAGACCAAGAGTGAACCCTACTGTAAACCATGGACTTTGGGTGATTATGGTGTATCAGTGTTAGTTCTTCAGTTGTAACAAATACACCGTACTAAGGCAAGGTATTAATAAGCAGGGAAAACTTGGGAGGGGGGAGGGAGAAGACAGAAAAGGCCATATAAGAACTCTGTACTTAGTGCTCATTTTTTCTATAAATTTAAAACTGTTCTAAAAAGTAAAGACTATTAATTTAAAAAGTAAAATAAATAAAAAAAAAGCAACCACCCAAACACCACACTCAGGCAAATCAGTATACAGACTGTCACTGAGCCCCCACTGGGCATCTGGACCCCATGCTGGGGAATGGGAAGGTGGGGCAAGAGACCAGCCTGATCTTCCCAGCTTAAGGTACAGCCATGTCAGGCCAAAATGTGAGAGACAGTGTGGCAAAGCCAAGTGGGGAGATCAGCAGGACCCCCAGCTGGTGACCGTGCATCCCAGCAACCCAGACAGCTCTGGCCACTGGGCAATGATTCAACCTTAATCTGTCCTCCCCAAGCACATGCCTGGTGCCAGGCTCACCTTCCTTTGCTTCCAGAGAGAGGGTCAAAAAGAGGCTCAGCCCCATTGCCTGCAAGCTAGACAACACCCAGCCTTCGCCTGTTCCCTCCACCCCCAATCCAGATACAGTAGGTAGCCGATAAATATTTACTGAATTAAACAGTGACTATTTGTATACCGCCTGCTCTCCTCATCAAAGGAAAGAACCAATTGCAAGCCTACCTAAACCCTCAGCAAAGCATTTGCTGAGCAGAATGAACCATAGAACTCAGGTGGAAGTGACGCACCTGAGAGAGACCTTGTATTTGGTCATGGGGCCACTGTCCACAGCGTATCTCTGAGGGGCACACTTGCACACACTGGCTTGCTCAACCCTGAGCCCCCACCCAGTGGATTGGACATATCCCTGCTACAGCTGGGAAGGGCTCAGAGTCCAGCGTCCCCTGAAATGGGTGGCAAGTGGGTGGAGTCATTACCAAGCAACCTGTGGGGACAGCAGGGAAGCCAAAGCAGAATGGAGGCCAAAGGTTGTGGTCCAGGAGCTCCATGTGGAGGATCCTGGGGGAAACCCAGGAAGTGTTTGTGGAGACTGAACCGAGGTCCAGCTAGGCCCACCTAGCCCAGCAGGGTACCAGGCCAGGTTGGTTAGGTCTGATTCAGAGAGAGAGAGAGAGACAGAGAACCACAGAGAGACAGACACACAGACAGAGACAGAGACAGAGAGGGAGAAGGGAATTGAGTGTTAGTGTGTTGCTTCGGAACAGCATCTTCTAAGGCAATGGCATCCTCCCTCCTTCAGTCATTGCTTTAGGGGTGATGGCCCCTTAGAAGTCCCAATTTCTGTGACCTTGGCCTAGAATCTTAAAATAGCTCTGAGGAGGAGGGAGGGCTGAGCCAGGAGCCAAAGCCAACAGTTGAGGCCTGGGCCTGGGAGACGAGGAGGGGAGAAGAGCCTGGTCAGGCTGCCCAGCCTAGGCCCCGCGGCTCAGTCATGCACATTTTATTTTTCCTCTCCTATGAAATGTTCCTGGGGCCGGACAAAGCTGAGGGAGAGCTGACAGCCAGGAGAGGCCTGAGCAGCTGGGAGAGCAGGTTGATTGCTCAGGCCCCTGCCCCTGGCCCCCCCACCTGCTAGGGGGTAGGAAGGAGGAGAATGCCCACTGAGGGGTCCCCCCACTGCATTCTGGTCAGTGAAGCTGGGGTGAACATGGGTGGGCTCAGGGGAATGACAGAGAATACTCAGTCATATCATATTGACTAACAGTTCCCATTTGGAAAAAGGAAGATGTTTATTTCTAGAATGCAAGGAAAAGAAATCAAGCATGAGAAAGTCTGTGTGTCTGCTGGGCCCATGAGAAGGTATCAGAGCAGCAACAGAACTCCTCCCCTGCAGGGGTGAGGGAGGTGGGCTGTCTCGTGGTTCTAATAGGATGGTTCTCGGGCCCCATGTCAGTGGCCGATGGTGTTTGAGGAGGCGCATGCTATGCAGTTACCTCGGTGGGAAGCCCGGCCTGGCAGCCTGGTTCTGCTGCCAAGCAGGGCTAGGGTTACAAGGCTGGCTGTGGGCCAGTGTGGAGAGAGTAAACCAGAGGGCAGTGGGAACAAGGCTGGTCAGTCCTCGAGGGGACCGATGTCAGGCAGGTAGTGGTGGCATCTGGAGCTCCAGACAGCAAAAACAGGGAGGCAGGACTGGTCTGTCTTCAGTGACCACAGGTTTTGCCCATTACCCTATTTCCTGGTGCCCTGAGTCCTATTACTCATACTCTTCACTCTACCTAAACCTGTTTTCCAGAATGTTCTATCTCCACCTGGTGCTCAATGTGATAGGCAGGAGTACTTAATCCAGCCCTTCTTTCAGAGAAAAGGCATTTCTAGTCCTGTTTTGGGTAGAAGAAAACATTGATCCCCTGGGAAAGAAATTAATTTTACTTTTTGTTTTGAACCCTGATGTCACTCTGCATCACAAGTAATCTGACAGTGGCATACAATGACAGGTAATACAGAGGCAGCATGGATGGTGTCATGGATGTCGGGAAAGGGGTTGCCTCTGAAGTTGTCCCCTCCGGCTGCTGCCCCTTATCTTCCTGGCACTAGACCTCTCCCTCCTAACATGGAGCCTTGGTAAGGAAACCATACATTTTATTGTCCCAACCAGGACAGTTTTGAGAGTGTAAGGGTATGCTATTAATAGTCCCCTGGGACAACAGGCATAGAGGGGCTAATTCAGGTCAGAATGATCACCCCATCAGTGTCACTCAACCGTTAGGGCTTGGGAAAACCCAGTTAGAGATCTTTTCTAGAACTTCCATGGTGTAACTTGGGAAAGGGATGCCCGCACCAACCCCCCAGCTTCCCCTCCCAGGAGGAAGCATCAGAACTGTCCTGAGAGATGCCACCAAGCCTATCTAAGACCCACTGGAAGCACTACATGGATCCGTGTGACATATAAGAACTCTTGTCTAGCCCTGCCCACCCCCAAAATTCCCCACCTCAGATACTGCCTCCTGCAAGAAGTCTGCCTGGATACCCAACTTCTCTCAGCATATTGTATCTCACATGTCTGATTTCCTCATGCATGTGGCCATCTCCCCCACCAGCTCATCATCTCCGGAGGGCAGGTACTGTCATATGTCAGTCACCTTTGGAACCCCCTGCCCCTCCACTCTCCCTCCCCACCCACTGCTTTGCTTACAGGAAATCTCTGATTTCAAGTTGCTGGGCAGAACTAGGTTGGATGGACTCCTGTCATTTCCCCTTTAGTACTAGGGACCCAGGGCTCTAAAAAAGTGTTCAACATTGGCTTATAAGTAACCTTTAGGGCAAATACTCCTGAATTTCTATGTCCATTGAAGGGGCAATAGTGGGATTTGTGCAACCAGGCAGCATGGTGGGAACTGGGTAGGGGTGTCTGAAATAATATCCAGGAAGAGTGTCAAGAAGAACTGTATTTTCACAGCTGGAAAGCATAATTTTTGGTCAATGAACCTGGGTGAGACCCTCCACTCACCACCTAAAATCTCCCTGTATTGTGGAAAGATAACAAGGTCATCAAGACTAAGTGCAGGAGGGTGGTACATGCAGTAAGCACAGGGGGTAATCAGGGAGGGCTTCCTGGAGGCAGCAGACAGTAAGCAGAGGCTTGCAGGGTGGGGAGGATATAGAGAGTAGGGTCAAAGTGCAGTCTAAAAAGGGGAGGACTTGGAGAAGATGCAGAGGCAGGAGTGGGTCCAGCGTAATCAGAGCAGTTAGTTACCAGGTCTGGCTGGAACAGAGCGTATGTGCAAAGAAGAGCAGAAGGTGTGGCTATGGGGGCAGATAAAGAGCTTCAAATGCCAGCCACCTCCAGCTTAAGCCTCAGGCAGCTGTGGAATCACCCTGCCCACATGGCAATGGCCTGCCTGGAGAATGAAGAGAGTGGAGGCTGGACAGCAGCTCCTTGCTCAGGCTCCCAGGGAAACATCTGGGAGGGAGCAAAGGGACTGGCTAGGATGAAGGCATGCCCAAGTTTCTTCCTGCTTCCCCTTGGCTATTTCCAATTCTGCCACCTCTGGGAAATCCATCCAGTTAAGCATCTGTGGCCCAAAAATGTACTCTCATGCTGCACACCAGCCTCTGAGTCAGAGGGGTGGGAGCGAGTTTCCAGGAGCTGAAGCCCATGCAAACATGCTTTGGTAGATGTCCTCTTAGCTGAGATGATTGGTCAGCTAAGTGCAACATTTTAACATTTAATGTATTCTTATACATTTATTCACCAAACCTTGGCTACAAAGCCAAGGTCTTTCCTTTCACTTTGTAGCTCCTGGATGGAATTGTTCCTGTGGTCTTTCTTGCATAAATCATACTCATATGACATTACCTACAATTTCCAATTACAGTATTTTTTTTTAAGTACAATGAGAAATTAAATAACTTGCAAAATAATCTGAGTGCAAGGTCTCAAAGGAGACTTTTTTTTGACATTTCCCCCACCTTTCATAGATGTTTTCCCCACAGAGAACTCAACAGTGTTTTAAACAATGACTAGTCTTTTGAGGGGGTTACCTAAGCTTTAACTTAGTTTTTATTGAAACACCCCCCCTTTTTCTTGAAATGCTATTTAATTGGTTTGTATAATACTTAATTAAATTGCATAATTACAATAGCAAGTTCCACTGGCATAAACAGGTTTGGGAACTAAGCCAGCTGCCTCTAGGAAAGCATTCAGCTCAGCTGGTGGGAGCAGACGCTGTGGAGGTTTTGGACGGCTACCTTCCTGTCCCAAGTGTTCCTCCAGCTGTGGGCATCAGTCAGAGGGAAAGGAGAGAGCCAGTGAGTTTGGCAGAATGGTTAACTGCAGTGTAGAGAGGAGTCTAGTGCTCCCCTGCCAGGAGCCAGGTTAAGGTTAATTCTCCAGGAACTAAGGACGTGATGCTGCCCAGCCCCCGTCCTGGTCCTCACTTGGTTCTGCTTCCTCCTACCTCCCCGCTGTGCTAAGTGGGCTCCACCCCTCCGGATGCTTTTCCCCTCTTCCCCTCCCACACCCAAGGCTTCCTTCCACCCATTGCAGCTGTCTGGGATGGATTTGGCAAAGTAACACCGCAGCTTTAGTGACAGGCAATAGCCAAATGTACCGCCCTCCCAGAGGTGATGGGAAATTCTTTCACAGAGAAGAGTATCTAATGATGTCATGTCAGGCATCTGCCGTAAGCTGGCTGGGGAGAGATCTAGTGTCAGGGGAACATCCAGGAGTCACCCTTCAATCACACCATCTTCCTGAGGCTGAAATTTTTGATCATGTTCAGCTGAGTCATTGTGGTGCCCACTTCCCCTAAGGAGATGGGGCTGTGGACTTAGCTCTGTTTCCTTCTTTGTTTTCCAATCGCCTGATACGGTAGCATGGGATGCCTCCCTTCTTTTAACCTCCCTTATCAATGTCATTTTCTCTATAGCCAGTCTTCTAGCTGGTGGGTCACACAGAGCATAAGTTAACATTTAACTTAAATGCCATCAAACCAACCAATCAATCAATTTTAAGTATTAGCAGGCACTGACAACTCACAAGGAGAAGGAAAACACTCTCCAGAGGAACACATTTGTAGAGGACATTTGCTATTTTGAGCTACCCGTCAATCTTATCCCTTTCCTCTTGGTGGGAGAATCCCAGTTCCCTCCCTGATCACTACCTGTCCCAATTGATTTAGGGGTGGGTCCTGGTTGGCTTAAGCTGATCAGCTCAGCTCAGCTCAGCTCCCTGGGCATGGTAATTGGAATAAATTCTATCACATCAGATGCAAGGAGCTATTTGCTGGGAACTCTGGGGGAGAAGCTCCATCATGGGAGTTGCTGGGGGTGCATACAAGGCCTGGAGCTGCTGCAACCATTTTGTTACCACAAAAGAGTTCAGAGGGCAGCACTAAGCTGCAGAAAAGTGGAGCTGGGGGCCTCATTCAACTATTCCTGCAGATCATCAGGTGTCTGAACTTTTTTAATTTACCTAAGCCAATAAATTCCCTTAGTGTGTTTTAATTTATCAACTTTAAGAAAATCAAATTAATACATACACATGGCTTGAAAATTCAAAAGGAATAAAAGCCCTACAATGAAAAAATATCTGTCCTTGCTCCAGCCCTTCCCACACTGAGTCCAGTTCCCAGAGAGAACCACTCTCAAGTATTTTAGTTATTTCTGATGTTCTTTATTGCCAGATTTCTAAATAACCTGCTGTATGAACTAGCTAAGGCTGCCATGCCAAAATCTCATAGGCTGGGGGGCTTAAATAAAATGAATTTCTTTCTCGCAGTTCTTGAGGCTGGGAAGTCCAAGGTCAAGGTGCCAGCTAATTTGGCTTCTGGTGACAGCCTGCTTCCTGGCTTGCAGACAACTACCTTCTCACTGTTCCCTCAAATGGTGAAAACACTGAGCTCTCTGGTGTCTCTTCTAATAAAGAGGATAATCCTCCTGGATCAGGGCTCCACCCTTATGACCTTATTTATCCTTAACTGCTTCCTTACTCCAAATACAGCCACACTGTAGGTTAGGGATTAAACCTGTGAATTTTGAGGGGAACACAATTCAGTTCACAGCACATGCTATGATTTCTAGATTTCCCCTTGTAGATATTATCTGTTAGTGCCCTGTGTTGGAGGATGAATTTTTATCTCTCTTATGCCCCCAATTCCACCTCCTCCAAAAGGAAACATTCCCTTTTGGTTAAATCAATGGTCAGTGTTCACAGCATTGTGACTATGCAGCTATTGGTCATAGACGGGCCACATTCTATTTCCTTTCTTGCATAATTTATTTTCTCTAGTGTTACAAAATAGCTTTATACACTTGTTTGCTCACAAACTGACTCCCAGAACTGCTAAAATCCCTCCCCAAACATTGCAGTACATTAGGAATCAGTCAATTCCTTTTTGTTTTGTTTTTTTCCAGGAGTCATTCTATCCAGAGTTCCCATCCTCCGACTCCAATCTGGACCTAAGCCTTCTGCACAGCTGTCACCTGGGACGTCTTACATTAGATCCCTTGTTTCCCGGACCCGATGCTGCATTAGCTTCCATTGTTATTATAACAGATTACCACATACTAAGTGACATTTATTATCTTCTAGTTCTGGAGGTCACAAGTCTGAAATGGGTCTCACTGGGTAAAATCAAGGTGTTGACAGGGCTGCATTCATTCTGAAGACTCCAGGGGAAGAGAACCCATTTTCTTTCCTTTTCCAGCTTCTACAGGATGCCTACCCTCCTTGGCTTGTGGCTCCTTTCCTCCATCTCAAAGCAAGTGACCTCGGCTCGCCTCTGCTAAATGAGTAACCATCCATCTGTAGATTTCCCAGCCTCCATGGATTTGTTGATATCTCTTACTTGCTGTCAGCTCTTCTCCTGTTCTCGTTGTCCTTGTAGAGTTGGGCTTTGCCAGTTTCTTTAATGCCACAGGTGAGCAGATGACTAGGAAGGGGGCAGAGATAAATGGATGTGGCCAAGCCACCATGTTTAGTGAGAAAGTCTCTCTTGGATCTTTGGATTGACGTAGGTGGGGTTTCCAGTCCCATGAGCCAGATCACATCCTGCTCCACACATGGCTGCATCCCAGACACCCACGCCCCCTCCCCACCCCACCACAGGCCAGAGCACACGCGGCCACACTGCTCACCCTGCTGGGCAGCCAGTTCCTGGAACCTTCCCATTTCAGGCTCCACAGGCTCCTCTCCAGGGCTCACACTGCCTCTGACTGCAGTGCCAGGAGCTTCAAGCTAGTTCTCCCAACTCTTGTTAATGGCCCTCAACCTCTGTTCCCATTGGAAGTTCTTCCCTATCTAACTCAAGTTGAGTATAATGCCTGAAATGCCCCTGTCTGCAGCAAGCAATTTCTCCACAGTGCAGACACAGGGCTTTCCCAAGAGACGGACTGTGTGGGTCGGTCACGAAGAACCGGCAGAGCACCCTTTCATAGGCAGAGGCTACACACACTCGCCGCATCTCCCATCAGGTCTTTTTTGTGACCCCTTTTAGGTGCACAAGTCAGAAAACCCCAGCCAGACCTATTTTGTGACATCCACTTCATACTTAGTCACAGCACATGGCCCAGTGTGGCTGGCATTCACAGGACAGGCTGTACCTGGGCTAGAGGAGGATGTCAAACCCAGCCCTGCCTAAGGAGATGGACTCCTAATCAGCCGCAAGCTCATTGACACGCAGGCACGAATGGAACAGCTGATACCACAGGCGCCAGAAGTATAATCAGACCCAGAGGCTGGTAGCTAGCCTCTTAGCGCCGTATTCTCATAAATAATATTTTAAAAAAGAACCTATGCACCCCTATGTTCATAGCAGTGCTATTTACAATAGCTGAGTGTTGGAAACAGCCTAAGTGCCCATCAGTAGATGAGTGGATTAAAAAACTGTGGTACATTTACATAATGGAATTCTATGCAGCAGAAAGAAAGAAGGAACTCCTATTCTTTAACAGCATGGGTAGAACTGGAGAGTATTATGCTAAGTGAAATAAGCCAGGCAGTGACAGACAAATACCATATGAACTCATTTATAACTGTAATCTAATGAACAAAATAAACTAATGAACAAAACAGAACCAGAGACATGGAAACACAGAACAGACTAACAGCTATAAGAGGAGAGGGGGGAGGGATTAGTCAAAGAAACACATATGAATGACCCATGGACATGGACAATGGAAAGGGGGTTGACCGAGGGAGTGAGGAGTGGGCTGAGTGGAGGGCGGCAAAGGGGAAAAAGTTGGGACAACTGTAATAGAATAACAATTTAAAAAGTCCACTGAGTCACTAGAAGTCATCCAGCAGAAAGGTACCATTTAGCAGGAAATGGATCCTTTTTCCAGAAATACCTGAGAAGAGAGAGGCATACTGTGCCCCGACAGAAGCATGGCCCAGAGATGCCCCCAGCCACCTGCCACATCCTGACTCACACTCTATAGCACAGTCATCTAAAAAGTGGCCCTGTGGTCCAAGCTGCCTGGGTGGTGGGCAGATTATGGGGGCTCCCTGTGCATCAGTCAACAGTCATGAAAAGCAGCTATGTGTTCCTATTCCCTCGGGAGAGGCCAGTGGGGAGCGGCTCACCATAGCACCACAAAGGACAAGGCCACTGCCCTGGCACTGCCCCCTCGGAGCCCAGCACAGGTGTAGACTATGCCAACAGCAGAACACGGTCACCTGTGAGGGTGAACTCTACTCTCCACACAAATCAGCTCTAAAATGCCTGACACCTCCAATCTCACTGAAGCCCATGAAAGGCACCGCTATTTAAGTATTGTACCTCATTTTTCAAAAGTGAATCATTCCCTCTGTTCTTTAGAGATTCAGACTCTGAACACCAGGCAGGCTGAAAATGAGATTCACTTACTTTTAAATGTGTTATTATTTTTTTTTCTTTTAAACACTAACAACGATAAAGGAACTTCCCACCCCCTCCCAACAGCCAAGCCTAAGTGCCAGGAGCATAGTCATGAGCCTGGGATCCAAATCCAGGGCACAGGCAGGCAACACAAGGGGATTCTTTTGTACCCTTATAAACTGAATCTCATCTGCTGTCCATCCCCATGGTGACATCACCTCTGGTGCTGTCCCTGTCCACTTTCTGGCAAGTTCCTGACGGAGCCCCAGTGAATCATGCCTTTGGTTTTCAGTGCAGCTTCCTCCTTCTCCTTCTGAAACCTGCCCCTCCCTCCACCTGCACTCCAGTGCCTTTCCCCCTGCCTCTCCCCTCCATCTTTTCTGAGCCATCTCCTTTGTCATAGTCTCAGGCACCTCGTTCTTTTAAACATTTGTTATGACATATCCCTGGCATACAAAAAGGCTCAAAAAGCATATAACAAACACCTGTGTCCCCACCACCCGGCTGTGTAAATAAAAGGCAGCCATTCCAATCCCAGGCCCACATCCCTCTCTGACACCACAATTCCCACCAGCCTTTGTTCCATTTTTCCCTGGAAAAAGCCCAGGTTGCTGCATAAATCCAAGGTACAGCCAGCTGTCACCTGGATCTCTCTATTAATTCTTTCTCTCCCCCAGCATCCAGCCTGCCATCTTCCCGTGCGATCTGACCGCTTCCCTATCCCAGCAGGAAGTGGTGTGCCTGGGGTCCTGCCTAGTTAGCAGTTCCACCTGGGTGACACCTCTGGGCTGGGCCACATGCTTCCTTCCCACACTAGTGCCCTCTGCCACATTTATGGCCCCTTTGTGCATCAGGCACAGAGCAGGGGCTGGAAAGGAGGCAAGACAGAAGGACGCTCTGCTTTCCATGGCCTCGCAGGCTCTTGGGGGCAACGGGCACATGTACAGAGACAGCCCAAGGCCAAGTGGGCAGGCTGGAATCTGGGGGATCCCCATGTGCAGTGAGAACAGGGGCTGCTGAGGCCTGGGGGTGCCCAGAAGGACCAGAGCCTGAGCTCAAGGGGTGGCTGGGATTGAGAGAGACAAAGAAGGACAAGTTGGGACCTCCCAGGTGAGAGAAGATGAATCAATAGAGACAGTTGGGGTAGGGAGAGGGAGCAGAGAATGAGAACCCAGCCAGGCTGGAGAGGATGGAGATGAGGCAAGATGAGCCAGGCTGGGCAGGGTCCTGGGTGGCATGGGGCCGAGGGGGTGGGTGTTGATGCTAAAAATGCTAGAGCCCCCATTTTGCCAGGCCTGCCCTTATTCTCAGATCCTGGATGGGGGAAGGATGTGTATGTTAGGGGGCCCTTTTTCACTGCTTCCGCACCTGCCCGCCACACCTGGCCCTTCTACAGGTAGCCTGTGGGAGGACATGGAAGGGCCGCTCAGACACTGACCACACTGTTGACATTGGCCTGGCATGGGCAGAGGTGGAAGATGAATCACTGGAGAGCTGCTCACCTGCAGCCTGCCCCAGGAGACAAAGGGCACCCACTCAGCCAGGAGTCTCCCACGGCACCTGGCACCCATTGCCCTGGGCAGGGGGCAGGGCTAGAGAGGGGGGTACCTTCTTCACCTATGCAGTTATTTCCAGGCTGGAGGTCACCACTGCCTCTCCCGCCTGCACTCCTGGCCCTGTCCCCCACTAGGCCCTGCAACTGGCCTGCAGCCACTGCCCCCCCCCCAACCTCTCACTCACACCAACCCGTAGTCACCCCATCCTCAGCCCCACCGTCTGGGCTGGGTGTTCTTGTGGTCCCATACTTAGCTCCACCACCACACCCATTACATCATCTTGCAAGCCATTCCCAA
This sequence comes from Furipterus horrens, assembly GCF_987537825.1. NCBI lineage: Eukaryota > Metazoa > Chordata > Mammalia > Chiroptera > Furipteridae > Furipterus > Furipterus horrens. Next base: position 18,195,825 of record NW_028327178.1, on the reverse strand, counting down.
AGGCCGGAATAGTGTCTTACTCATGTTTACATCCCAGCTTCCAGCCACAGCAGAGGGCTCCAGAAGTTGGATGTAGGACTATCCCCAGGTGGCCTTCGCATTACAGACTTTAAAGGAGGAGAGTCTCTGAGGAGGAGCATCTCCTCCACCCAAGACTTCTCTGGTGATTTTTCAGTGACAGCTGTAGACACTCCCTGGCCATTTTTCCTGGGTCTCTGAGCCTGAACCAGGTGTCCCAACCTGTTAATCACAGTATAATGCCTCTCTCACACACCTGGTAGATGAAGGCCCTCACCCCGTGGCCCTCACCCATCCTCTCAGAGGTGCCCACCCTCTTCTGCATCCTTTCCATCCCTGAATTCCACCGAGGCCACTCTACTGGGACAGAGTCTCCATTGGGGAGAGGGTCTTTGAAAAGGCAGTGGTCACAGGGGAATGCTGACCCCTTCTCTCCACTCATCCCACTCTGCCCATGCCCAAGCTCTGGTTCAGGCCCACCTTCCCCATGAACCTTCCCAGTGCCCCCACCCACACTGACGTTTCCAGGTAAACAGGTATTGCTCGCACCGCTTCTGCTGCTCACTTGGCCACTGATTGGGAATGTTCTCTTCTGGACTCTTTCCAAGGTACAACCTCAGAGCTGAATGGCACTGTAGAGAAGAATGAATCCCACCTTACAATTTCCCTGGGAGGCGGGGCCCAGGGGGAGTGGGAAGGCACATGTTGGAAGCCTTTGAGGCCTTTAGTGACACAGCCAGAACTCTCACCCAGGGCTTCTGACTGGTGTAGGGATCCCTGTTCTTCATGTAGTCTGGCCCTTGCCTCCTTATCTACAGCACAGTCCTGGAAGATAGGGACCCTGCTGCACACCCTGCAAGGGGTGGCCCAGGGCAGGACCTCAGCAAATAACCTCACACACCCTCTCCTCGGTGTCAGTGCCCCCTATCCTTGTCAACACAGCCCAGCCCACAGCAGACCCCCCAGCCCCCCACCACAGAAATCAAGCTGAGGTCCCTTGGAGGGGAGAGGGTGTGTAAATTTCATCTCCTTTGGACCCACTGGTGATTTTCATTTGTCATCTGCCTGACTTCTCTTAGCCACTAAACAAAGAGGTAAGAGGTACATACTCATTTTAATTGTGACAAGGGACAGTAGATAGTAAAAAGGCAGCCCAGCTTGGAGGTGGGTGGAGGGCAACCTTGAGGTGGTTTATGCCTAGACACCAATGATTGGGGCCCCCAGGTCATCCCTCTGTCCCCTCCTCCAGGTGGGAGAAGAGTTGCAGGTCAGCCAGTGAGGATTTGCTGAGGCACAGCATTCTGCAGAAGAGTTGAGAGGGGTCCTTTCTGAGTCAGTTTCCCACTTGGTTAAGACAATGACTAGAAATAGTTAAATGAATTTCGCAAGGTTGCTAGGTACAAGGTCAATAAACAAAAATCAATTGTATTTTCTATAGACTTATAGACTAGTAACAAACAAGTGGAAGGGAAAAAATTAAAATAGCACTTACAATAGCAACCAAAACGTTTAAATACCTAAGAAATATATCCATGAAATATTGGCACAACCTCTATACTGAGAAGTACGACACAGTGCTGAGAGAGATCAAACACTTAATAAATGGAAGTACTATGTTCATGAGCTGAAAGACTCAGTAGTGTTATGATATCAGTTTTCTCCAATTTCATCTATAGAGTCAGTGCAAGTCCAATCAAAACTTCAGCAGATTTATTTGCATGTGTTTGTGTATGTGGTTCTGAAAGCTGACAAGTGATTTTGAAATTATATGGAAATGCAAAAGACCTAAAATAGCTAGGGCAATAGTGAAGAACAAAGCTGGAGAAATTCCACTACCAGATATCAGAAATTCTGCTATAAAGTTTCAGCAGTGAGACAGAGTGCAAGGATAGACAGTAGACCAATGAATAGAGCCCAGAAATAGACACATTCATATATGGTCGCTGATGACAAAGATTCCACTGCAATTCAGCAAGGAAAGAATGGTATTTACAATAAATGGAGCTGAGTCAACTAGATATCTGTATTTAAAAAAAAACAACCTTGATCTCAACCTGACAGTAAACAAAAAATAATTTGAGATAGATCATAGAACTAAACATGAAAAGTAAAAACAATAAAGCCTCTAAAAGAAAACATAGGAGAATAAATCTTCATGACCTTGGGTAGGCAAAGAGCTTCCTTAAATAGGACAGGAGAAGCACTAACCAAAAATGAAAAGACTGATACATCTGAATTCATTAAAATTAAGAACACCTGTGAATCAAAAGACACCATTAAGAGAGTCAAAAAAGCAAGCCATAGATAGAAGATACATGACAGAGGACCGATATCCAGAATATACAGAGAAAGCCTACAAATAAGAAAAAGACAGACATACCCATTAAAAATTGGGAGAATATTTTGAAAAGACAACACATAAAAGAGGATATCAAAATGGCCGACAAACAAAACCATGTAAATGTAAAAATAAGACCACAGTGACACCCCACCTCACCAATCAGAATAGCTAAAACAAAACACCAAGTGTTGGCGAGGATGTAGAGCAATTAAACTCTTAAAGTACTACTAGGTTGTAAATCTACACAACTACTTCAAGAAAGTGTTTGGCAATGCCTATGAAAGCTAACTATACATAAACCATATAACCCTGAACTATAGGCCCAACAGCAATTGTACTATATACATCAAAAGACATTAGTAAGAAGGTTCATAGAGGCTTCTTTTAAAATAGTCCCAAACTATTTTACCCAAATGTCCAGCAGCAATAGAATGAGTAAATAAATTGTGGTATAGTCATACCATAAATACTACACAGCAATGAAAAAGGACATTTAGCATATTCTACCACATGGAAAAATCTCATGGATACAATGCCAAGGGAAATATAAAAGGAAATTCAAAAGTATTGTGTGACGGCAATCAAGATAGCAGTTACTCTTGACGGGGCACTGGCTGGAAGGAGGCAAGAGGAAGCTGTCTGGAGCTGGGAATGTTCTATAGCATGATCATGGTTTGATGACAAGAGTATTTACCCATGTAAAAATTCTTCAAGCTGTACCTTTAAGACCTGGGCAGGTTATGCCAAAGGGGGTGGGGTGGGGGTGGGGTGGAGAGGACGAGACTGCAATCAGAAGACAAGGAAGAGAGTAAGGCAGGACTAGTCAGAGTACAACTGAGAGCTGAAGCTGTCCTTGGCGGACTTCCTGTGCCCAGGAGCCTTGGAGAAGGAGCAGCATTTCAGTAAAGAGTTTCCAGCATCAAGGGTCAGGCCCAAAAACACAAAGGCACCTTTCACCAGCACCTAGTCCACTTTGGAAAGACAAGTAAACAGAGTGGCTTTTGGAGAGGGGTCATTAAGTGCAGCTGCCACTGCAGGGCCTGTACACAGAGGTGACCACTGGGGGTGAGAGAGGCCTCTATTCCAGCCCCAGCTTCTATCAAGTGCTGGCTGCTCTAGCGAAAATTAATAAAAATGAGCTTTCTTTCCTTCCTTTCTTAAAAACCCTAACTTCTACTTACTACCCAGGAGAGAAAGGATGGGGGGAAATATCTTGGCTGGCACTGAGCCTGGAGCCTCCTTACCCAGATAAGAGAGATGTGACTTTACGTTCCATTTCACTCCTGGAACTTGTCGCCTGCCCCAGGAGGGCTTTGTCTACACTTCCTTTCATCTTAGCCGGATCTGGCAGCCCCCAGGCAACTTGGGCTCATCCACCCGCTTCCCAGACTCTTGGTGGCAGAAGAATGGCTTAGGTATGCCACTTCCTTATTTGCTCCCCCTTTGCCGCTTAGATGGTGATTTATTGATATTTGTTTGCTTTGAGCAATCTGACAATCTGGTTTTATCCCCCACCCCAGCCCAGTCACTTATATTAGGGTGGCTCTGGAAGTCTGTTATTTGGATTTGCTCTCCATCTGTCCCACGCTCAGTGTTGCCGTACTTCATGTTATACTGTTTAAAAATAAAGCTGAAAAAGTAACAACTAAATAGATGACAGCCTGGCAAAAACAGCAGCTGTTGCCCATAAGGCAAAATAGAATATATTCCCCTGGATACATTTATGTAGAGATGGATATTACAGAGCGAGAGAGAGAAGAAAGGGGTCTGAGCCAGTGCAATATCATTTAACCCTCTCTGATGCCAACGAGGTGACGGACGTTTCATGCTGGCACTGTGACTCAGCCCTCAGGCTCAAAATGTGAACATGCAGAGTCTGAAGACTCTGAGGGGGGAATTGGTTTCTGGGAACCTTTGTGAGATGAGTGTTTGCATTCTGACTCCAGGTACAAGTCAGATCCAAATCAAGTCAACCAGTCCAGACACAGGGGCAGATACAACAATGAATTTCACATGAATTCTGCCCTTGACAACTTAAAATCTAATTGAGTTAGCATGACACAAAGTTATCATAAGCTCACAATAAAATTCATTTAAAAAGCCAACTCATTTGACACAAAAAGCACAAGTGACAAAAGAAGAAATAAATTGGACTTAATCAAAATTATTACTATTATTATTATTATTTATTATTTTGCTTTAATGGACATCATCAAGAAAGTGAAAAGATGACTCACAGGATGGGGGAAAAATCTGAAAACTATGTCTTATGTCTAGAACGTATAACAATCTCTTAGAACTAAAAAATAAAGGACAATCCAATTTTTAGCACATGGTCAAAGGATATAAATAGACATTTCTCCTAAGAAGAAACACAAGTGGCCAGTAAGCACCCAAAAATATGCTCAATATTATTACCTACTAGAGAAATGCATATCAAAACCACAATGAGATACCACTGCACAGTTATTAGGATGGCTAGAATAAAGAAGTCAGCTAATAACAAATGTCGGCGAGGCTGTGGAAACTCTGGTGCCCTCGTACACTGCTAGTAGAGATGTAAAGTGGTGCAGCCACTTTGGAAAAACAATCTGGCAGTTCCTTAAAAGGGTAGGTGAAGAGTTACCATATGATGCAGTAATTTTACTCCTAGGTATACATCCAAAAAAAAAAAAAAAAAAAAAAGGAAAGGAAGAAAAAAAGAAAACACATGTCCACACATAAACTTATATATGAATATTCATAACAGCATTATTCAAAATAGCCAAATGTGGAAACAAATGTCCATCAACTGATGAACCAATAAATAAATGGTGGTATTTTCATACAGTGAAATGTTATCCAGCCATAGAAAGGAATGACATTCCTTTACAACATGGATGAACCTTGAAAACATGCCAAGTGAAAGAAGCCAGCCACAAAAGACCACGTATTATGTGAAATGTCCAGAATAGATAAATCTCTAGAGACAGGATAATTGGTTGCCAGGGGCTGAAGGAGGGGAGAAAGGGGAGTGACTGCTAATGGATAAGGGGTATTTTTTGGGGGGTGATGAAAATATTATGGAATTAGTGGTGCTGGTTGCAAACTCTGTAAATATATTAAAACTATCGAATTCTATGCTTTAAATAAATAAATTGCATGATAGGTAAATTTTATTTCAAGTAAGCTGATGTTTAAAAACCATAAAATTTATATAGAGAGGCAAAAGACTCAGAATAGCCAACTTAATAGTGAAGGAAAAAGACCAAGTTGGAGGACTGACACTAAACTGAACTCAAGACTTTTCTAGTAAAACTACAATAATCAAGAGAGTGAAAGGATAGGCAAATGATTCAATGGAACAGAATGGAGAGCCCACAAATAGACCTACATAAATACAGTCAACTGATCTTTGCAAAGGAGCAAAGGGAATACAAAGAAAAAAATAGGGCTCTTCAAAAAATGGAGCTGGAAGAATTGAACATCCATATGTGAAAAAAAGTGAACCTAGACATAGACCTTAACTCAAAATGGACAATAGACCTAAATATGACATGTGAAACTATAAAACTTCCTGAAGATAACATAGGAGAAACCCTAGATGATCTTGGGTGTTTTTATGACTTTTTAGATACCACCAAAGACACGTTTATTTTTTTTAAATAATTGATTTTATTAAAATTAAAATTTTCTGCTCTGCTAAAGACAATGTCAAGAGAATAAAAAGACAATCCATAGACTGGGAGAAAATATTTGCTAAAATCACATGTGATAAAAAGGACTGTTATCTGAAATACACAAAGAACTCTTAAAACTCAACAAAAAAATAAATAAGTTGGTGAAAAAATAGGCAACAGACCTGAACAGATGCCTCATCAAAGAAGATACATAAATGGAAAGTCAGAATAAGAAAAGATGCTCTATATCATATGTCATCAGGAAAATGCAAATTAAAACGACAGTGAGAAAGGATTACATGACTATGAGAATGGCCAAACTCCAGAACACTGGCAACACCAAATGCTGATGAAAATGTGGAGTAATAGGAGCCCTCGTTCACTGCTGGTGGGAATGTAAAGTGGCAGTCACTTTGGAAGACAGTTTGGCAGATTCTTATAAAACAAAATAAACTATTACCATATGATCCAGCAATCCTTAGTGTCCACCTAAATAAGGTGAGAACTTATCACACACACACACACACACAAAAACTGCACATGGATATTTATAGCAGCTTTATTCATAATTGCAGAAACTTGGAAGCAACCAATATGTCCTTTTAGTAGGTGAACGGATAAGTAAACCGTGGTACATCCAGACAAGGGACTATTATTCAGTGTTAAAAAGGAACAAGCTATCAAATCATGAAAAGATAGGAGGGAACTTAAATGCATACTACAAGTAAAAAAAAAGCCAATCTAGAAAGGTTATAGTGCATGACCAACTATATGACATTTTGGAAAAGGTAAAACTATGGAGACACAAAAGGGTCAGTGGTTGCCAGGAGTTAGGGGGAGAGAGAGATGAGTAGGCAGAACATGGGATTTTTAGGGCATTGAAACTTCTCTGTATGACACTATATTGGTAAATATATATCATTATAAATTTGTCTAAACCCATGGAATCTACAACACCAAAAATGAACCCTAATGTATACTGTGGACTTTGGGTAATTACAATGTATCAATATAGGTTTATCACTTGTAACAAATGTATCACTCTGGTGCAGGACGTTGATAATTGGGGAAGTTATGCATATGCAGGGACAGGGGGCATATGAGAACTCTGTATTTTCTGTTCAGTTTTACTGTCACCCTAAAAATGCTCTTAAAATCAACTTTAGAGATGTTAAAGGGTCTTGTTTAGAAGAAGGAGGATCAAAATTATGAACATTAAAATGAAAACTGTATCACAACAACCAACAACAGAAGCTAGGGAATCAAAACAAAGGCAAACTAAGTAGGCAACGAGCGTGGAAAAAGAATTATAGGTATGGGAAACATACCGGGGGGAGGTTAGTGGGGAGAGGGAAGGGGGAAAGGGAGGGAGATGATGCAGGAATTAAGAAGCATAGTAGAAGGAAGTGGAGTAGACAGGAAGATGTTGAGAAGAACTATATGCACAACCAATGGGCATGGACTAAGGGGGGGAAACAACAGGAGGGAGGGGCGTCACTGGGTGGAGGGGAGCAGAGGGAAAAAGAAATTGGGACAACTGTAACAGCGTAATCAGTAAAACATATTTTTAAAAAATCCAAGATAGCTTATGATTCATTGCTGAATGGCTGATTCAGTGGGTAAAGCAGGAGGTCAGAGCTAAGAGAGCATCCATCCTCGACAAGAAGCTAGACACAGAGTAGGGGTTTGAAGAAGAAGTAAAATTTAGAAAGGAAAGTTAATCCAGGTGTGGAGCAGGGGAATACAGGTCAAATTCAGGGGGCGCTACAAGTCCTCCTCTCCACCCCCAGGTTGGCCCACCACGAAGTGGGGGGTGGGTGTGGGTACAAAGCCCCTTAGACCCAACTCCAGCCAGGCAGGTGGTCTGGCTCAGACACACAAAGGAGGGCCTCTCCTCCAGCCAATGAGAGAGGCTTTGCTCCGCAGTTCCCCTGGCTTGCTCACTTGCCTAGCTTCTTGTTCCAGGAGGGTCCAGTACTCCCTTCACCCTGAGAAAGTGTCCCCTTCACAGATTAATGAAATAACCTGGTCCCAATGCTGAGGAGCTGGCCTGACTTTGACTCGCTTCTTCACCAGACACTCTTCAGGGTGGTGTAAATACACCATGAAGGAGACAGACAGGAGGCCTTGAAGCTTGGACACAGCAGAGGTGTGAAGTGCCCTGCAAAGGAGCAAGGCTCAGTGGTGTTGAGCTGATGGTGGCAACTCCAGATTGGTGGGTCACGGAAGGCCCAGGTCACATCTGAGCAAAGACCTGAATACTGATAAGCAGCACAGCCAGTGAGGGTGGAACAGTGTTCCACTAGCAGGAGCAGCTGGCATGAGGTCTTTGGAAGGAATGGGACTGGTGTGTCTGGGGAACAGAATGCAGGCGAGGGAGGCTTCATGTCCTGGGTGTGATCTTAAATCCCACCGTCCTCTGACTTCCGCAATCCCCAGTGCTTTCGTTTTGACTACACAGTTTCTCTATCCCCAAACCACCCAACATCAGGAAATTAACTCGGCTGGAGAGCTTGTGGCAGAAGAACGTTTAGTGATGGCCTGAATCACTCCTGAGCATCTGTGCTTGTGTTGAGTGGGACCCACTCCTGCCCTGACATTTCCCAGCTTTCATGGCCTCGCCCACGTGCACTGGGAGGCAAATGGCTCCTGCCATAAGGACTCCTGATAGTATCTCCACAGACCACCCACATTCATTCATATCTCTTTATTCTCTTTATTTTTAAAGACTTTATTTACTTATTTTTAGAGATAGGGGAAGGGAACGAGAAAGAAGGAGAGGGATATCAATATGAGAGAGAAACATCGATCAGCCACCTTTCATGCTGTGTAAGGTCCCCCAACTGGGGACCAAGTCTGCAACCCAGACATGTACCCTCACCGGGAACTAGTGACCTTTTGCTTTGCAGAACAACACCCAACTGCCTGAGCTACACCAGTCAGGGCCACATGTCTACTCTTGACATAAATGAAGTGAACACCTAACTGCATCAAATCTGAAAAGAAAGCAGCTATTGGGCACAAAAAGCATGTGCTTTATCCAAATTTATTAACCTTTTGGGGGTGGGGAGGGGGGCATTGGTTCCAACTATTCAGAACTAAAGGCATCGAACCCCTTGTGGTTAAGGAACATGCTGGAGAATTGGGGTTGGGATGGGGACTGGCACTGAACTTAGAGCAGAACCGGCTAATGGGCCATGTCAGAGTGCAGGGGTCTGTCTCTGGGCTGAGCTTCCAAGTGTGGGTGTCTCCATGGAGCTGTCAAAATGTAGGGCTGGGATGAAAAATGGCCTCCGGAATGCACAGCTGTGATGGCATGTGTGGCAAATGAAGGACTAGGTACTTGGACATGCATCCGCCCGTTCCACATGAGAGCGAGCACTGTGTGTAGCAGGGACTGGGCTGGAGGGCAGGCAGGATGCAGTGCCTTCCCCAGTGCCTCTGCCTGGTGTCAGCCTGGAAAGGCTGGTGGCTTCTTTTCCTCCAAGTCTATTTTCATTGTGGTAAAATACAGATATATAAAGTTTACCATTTGAAACCATTTTTAAGTATAGAGTTTGGTGGCATTAAGTACATTCATGTAGTTGAGCAATCCTCACTACCAGCCATCTCCAGAGCGTTCCCATCTTTCCCAAACAGAAACTCTACACCCATTAAATGCTAATACTTCTCCCTTAGCCCCTGGCAACCACCATTCAACTTTCTGTCTTTACGAACTTGACTGCTTTAGGTACCTATATAAGTAGAGGAATATACAATATTTGTCCTTTAGTGACTGGCTTATTTCATTTAACATTGTGTCCTCAAGATTCATTCATGTGGTATCACTTCCTCCCTTTGTAAGGCTGAATAACATTGCATTGTATGTACAGACCGCATTTTGCTTATCCATTGACACTTGGGTTGCTTGCACCTTTTGCCTGTTGTGAGTAGTGCTGTTATCAACATGGGTGTGCAAGTATCTGTTTGAGTCTCTGCTTTGAATTCTTTTAGATTTATACCCAGAAGTAGAATTGCTGGATCCTATGGTCTTCCTGTTCATTTTTAGCTACCCTATTGTATATATGTGTTTTTAAAACTCAGAATGCCACCATTTTTTGTGTGTTTTTCAAAGTGGGCACAGTATAAAACAATAAATAAATTTAATTAGTAAATAAATCTCCTTCAAGATCTGGGTTGAAAGACCAGTCCCAACAATCCTGCTCGCCACCATTATTCCCTCTTGACACTAGCAGCCCCTTAGGGAACGTCCGAGATGACTCTCTATGTGCTGCAAGATCCCTCCACAGGGCCCCTCAGTGCTCAGTCATCCACTCCCTCAGCAGGGAGGCAGCTTCTTAGTGGGCAGCTTTTACTGCTTCTGAGTTCTTTCTCTGCAGAGAAATTTGTTTTCCTCAGTCAGAGGTAAGGAGGCAGAGCTGTTCTGTGAGTTCGCTTGGCACGGGTGAAGCCTGAGTGGGTAGAAAATGCCAGTCTCCAAGGCTCACAGCCTTGTTGTGGGGAGAGTGATGGCTGACGTGACAGAACCAGTTAGAGTTAGGAGGCAAAATGAGGAGGGCGAGCTGCACAGCTGACAGGCATTGAGGGGAGAAAGGTCTTAGGTGAGTGGTCATTGGCACTCGCTCCTGGGGGAACAAAGACATGCGTGAGAAAGGAGGTGCCAAAGCCTCCAAACCAGGTCTCTAGGCCAGACTTGTCTCCTAGCCTTGGGCCAGATTTCCAGAGTGGAAATCCTTTCCTGGTGGCGCCCTGCACTGACTTCTCAGCCAGAACCAGGGGACATTCGAAAGTGTGCTTTCCTTCAGTCCCATCTTCTGTCCATACTGAGTCAGCCAAGCTCAGTCCAAAACCTCTAGCACCCATCCCTCCACTCTGCCCACCGCCCCTCTGCCCTCAGACCCGCACCATCTGCTATGGGTCAAAATATGTCCTCCCAAATTCACACGTTGAAGCCCTATCCCCCAGTACCTGTGAACATGACCTTATTTGGGGATAGGGTCACTGTCGCTATACTTAATTAAGATAAAGTCACACAGGGGTAAGTTGGGCCTCTAACCCACTAAGACTGGTCTCCTTATAAAAAGGGGAAATTTGGACAGAGACACGCACATGTGGAGAATGCCCAGTGACAATGAAGGCAAAGATCGAGGTGATGCTTCTAGAAGCCAGGGAATGCCAAAGGTGGCCAGCAAACCCCCAGAAGCTGGGGGGGGAGTGTGGGACAGATTTTCCCTCACTGCCTTAGGAAGGAACCAACCCTGCCCATGCCTTGATCTTGGATTTCCAGTTCCCAGACTACAAGAGAAAATAACTTCCATTGTTTAAGCCACTCAGCCTGCGGTGCTTTGTTATGGCAGCCCAAGCAAAGCAGTTTGCCATTTCTCTCACACTTCTTTAGTAGCATCTAAATAAACTCTCTGCCTTCCAGCTCTCCTGTCTGCCCTCCCCAGATTTAGCCTCTGCAAAATCATCAAAAACATCACTAAGATGCAGACCTGGTGCTGTCAACTCCCCCTCCCCACCTTAAAGCCCACGGGGGTGTCTACAGCGGAAGCACAATTTCAAAGTCGGTGCTAGTGTCACCCATTCTAGCCCCCTCTCCTTCCTCCTCTACACACAGCTCACTGCAACCTCACAGAGTCCCCCAGGTCCTCCCTCCGAGCCATACCATCCCTCGCAGTCCTCCTGTCCTCTGTCCAGCCCTCCTTGTCCACTTGTGAAGCCCCAATTCACTGCAGGAGCCTTAGCAAAGCCTCCTCCAAACTCCCCCAAGAAGGTCACACTCCCCTGTCATGTCCATCCCTCACTGCCCTGTCCCACCCCTACTGGCCCTGATGGCTTTTTCAGGACTCCTCTGAGGGTGGTCGCCCTTGTGGCTGACAACAGGAGGAGGTAGAGCCATTGCTGTGTTCACAGGCGCAGAGTGAAATGCTAACCCGCTGGATGACAGTCCCTCTTTGGGGGAAGCAAAGGCCACGGTATTCTGTGTACATCAGAGGAGAGAGAGATGCACTGCGTCCCACAGGACTGTTGCCACTGCCACTGGCCGACATTTTGCGGAGCTCAGCAGTTCCCAGAGCAGCTTCACAGGCTTCCTCCCATTGAACTGCCGGCCCCCCTACACTGGGAATTACTTTCGGAGTTCGTAGATCTGTTTGCTCCTGGGCTCCCCCTTGCCACAGGTATTTCAGGTGATCCCAACGGCAGCAACAGTTGTTTACACTGTTGTGTGGAATTAGTACGATGACATTATGGCCTGCTGCCTAGAGCACATAGTGAATACGCTGACCATCCTTTAGAGCTGTGCTAATTCTTTCAGACCCCAGGTAACAGCAGCTGTTTTACTAAACCCTGCTTTAGCATAAGGATTTTCATTGGGCTAGTCTTTGCCTTCTAGTAACTAAAGGAAAAATTAAGAAAATTAGGAAAAGAAAAACGTATTTTAAAAAAAGCTGTCTGGAAGGTATCCTAGTATTGTGAACATGGCAGGGAGAAGCGTCCCCGTTCCCTTCTCCTTCTCCCCCTCTGTCTCAAATTGAGGGGGCAGGAGTGAGGATGAAACAGCCAGATGAGGGGGCATTTAAGGGCACAGCTCCATCGTCCATACAAAACGCCCGATGCTCCGCGAGGCGCTGTAATGGGGCCGTGGGAGAGAAGGCCCGGTACCAAGGGGAGGGCTCAGCAGGCGATGAGGGTGGTGGAGAGGCCCTCCGGGAATTGGCAGATGCTCCCAGTCTCTCCATTAAAGAAGAGGTTGCCATTAAGAAAGACTAGATGGCGAGAGGGGTGTGGCTCCTCAGCAGGGAGATGGGACTGGCAGAAAGGAGATGCTGGGTAACCAAGAGCAGGCCCTTCACTCACATGCCTGCATTTCACCTGTGTGGGCCTCAGTCTTCTCATCTGTATCATGGGAGGAGTAAACTCTACGTCCAAGGCCAGTCGCTGGTTCTGACCGTGAGTAGCTTTGTTGAGGGCCAGCCCTTAAGGGAGGGTTTTGCTTGCCATCTGCCCAGCACAGATGGCACTGGGTCTTTACCCTGAGATGGGGTTATGGGACTGCTGGCCTGGCTGCTAACGGGTGGGGTGGGGCTTTTTACGCCTTTCCCTTCCTGCACCCCAACGTCCTCCCCACTCTCCCACCCCACCCAGTGGCCTCACAGCACTGCCAAGGGTGGAGGCTGCAGAGGAAGAGCAGAGGCAGCCCTGGGATGTGTGGTTGCCTCCCCCTGCCCGCCACCCCCCTGGTCTGGAGGCCAGGAGTCAGGAGGCTCTGAGCAGAAGGAAAACCAAAGATGGAGGCGGTCTTCCAGCTTACAGGGCAGTCAGCATTCACCGCACACACACACACACACGCACACACATTCACACACCCACATGCATATTTTCACACAGATATACATACCCACACATATGTACATACTCACAAACATACTCCAGTCTTCACAACAAGGATATTTCTTCCCCGCTTCCTTGATGCCCCACCCCCCCATGGAAGGAATCCATCTGGCTCGCTAGTGGCAACCATAGCACTTCGCACCATCTGGAAATACAAGCAGGGAAGACTGTGCCAGGCTGGAGGTGTAGACAGTCCGGGTCAGAGGAAAAGAGGGGAGAAAACAAGTCTGCTGTCAGATTCCAATTAAAAAAGCCTCTTCAGCCCTGGCTGGTGTGGCTCAGTAGACTGAGCACCGGCCTGTGAACCGAAAGGTCACTTGTTCAATTCATGGGAAGGGCACAAGCCTGGGTTGTGGGCCGGGTTCCCAGCTGGGGGCACATGAGAGGCAACCACACATTGATGTTTCTCTCTCTCTCTTTCTCCCTCCCCTCTCTCTAAAAATAAATAAAATCTTTTTTTAATAATGCCTATTCACCTCCCCCCAAATCTGCCTCCTCCAAATGCCCCACTCAGCACCCCTGTGTCCACCTGGGCAGCTCTCCCAGTGCTCTGCTCACTCACCCCTCCTGCCCCAGTCTACCACCAGCACCCACTCTGATGACATCTAAAAACAGCCCCACAAACTCTAATTTTAGCTCCAATCTTCCCTGGCTATGGTTGTGTGATTTCTAATTATTTTATTCCCAAGATTTACCTTGATGGATAGTTATGCATTTTCCAATTTATTGTACAGTATCTTGTAAAGTGGCCTTTAAAAAAACACGTGGATTAGTCCGTGTTGTTAATTTGCCCAGCTCTAAGGAGAAATCTGTAGATAATCACCCGCCCTAGAAGCTCTGATTCAATCCCCATTTCCTCTAATACTAATAAAATGGACAGTTCATTTATAAGAAGTTCCCTAAAAGAGGGTATTGAAAAACACTATATTTCTTTTAAAGTTGTTAAAAGGCATAAATCCATTACTCAGATAGAGATCGCTTAATAATTTAATGCCTTTGGCTTGGCATTGTTCCCGGAATATTTTCACTTTATCTGTCTTTATTTTCAGGTTGGAACAAATTGAGGAATAATCAGCCTTGTTGGCGGGAATTGTCTCAGAGTCCACAGGAAGGAGTGGGGAAGACTTGGTGTGGCGGCAGCTCCCAGAGACCAGCTGTCACCGTCGCAGGCCTTCAGTTGAAGGGACACCACTGCACAGGCTCTTGGAGCATGTCCAGATGACCTAGCCTTCCCTTTGGGCCTCCTCACGGTGGGGAGCATGTCCTACACGTGGCTTGGGAGGCGACCATCCCACCTTCCCTCTCCCCTCCCACGGCCGCACCAGGCAAGCAGGTGGGAGGACCCCGCAGAATCTTTCTGGGAAGGAGATTAGTTTGCATTTTCTAAATAAAGTCATTTATGTACTGTATGAACTGGACCTCATATTTAAAATCATTAACATTTCTTTGTGCAGATTAGCATTAAAGAGAAACTAAGTGCAGGAACCAGCAATCCTTCTTACAGGCTCATCAAATAACTCTGGCCCGAAGAAGGTTTGGAAGCTCCATCCCTTCACCCGCTCCCTGCACCACACAGGCTCTGTGGATACCTCTGACAAGGACCCTCAGCTGCCTGGGTTCAGCAGTGCTTGGGGAATGAATGTTTGCCCCACCCCAACCAGAAGCTGCACAGAAGCAGGCCCAAAGGGAGCAGGGACCAAGTGGTTTGAGAGGCAGCCTTGGAATGAACAGAAAGATGGCTGAGCATAAACCTCTGCTCTCTGGCTGAATTGCCACATATCCCCCCCCCCCCCCCCATTTCCCCTTTAAAATAAAGTCAGTGAACTGAAATTACGCTCAGTCTCTTTCCAGTTCCCAGTGCCATGACCAGTGTGCTGTCCTTGTGAGGAGGACAGATGTTTGGCCACAATTGCTGTTTAGGACATGTTTGTTGAAGGGAATTGAAGAGAACATGCCAGACCAGTGAGTGAGGGGATGAGGGTGGAGGGAGATGGGGATGTCACCGCATCCAGTGCAGGGACATGAACTGCCAGTGGGTGGAGCTGAGCAACTAGGGATGCTCCAAGAGGAGAAGGTGTCCCAAGGCCAGCAGCGTGGACCCCTCACCCTGGCCACAGTAGAAGGTGCTGTTTCTACAGGTCCTGCCCATACAGGGAGAAAACCAAGAAAGAAGACACTGGATCCAGAAAACAGGAGTTCCACTCAAGAGAGAGAGAGAGAGGGGGAATCCTCGAAATGACGGTGAATGGTGGATGATCCCATGCCGACAGCTATGCCTCAGAGAGCCCAGAGAGCCACCGGACAAGAATGGAGCAGGCCAGAAGTCTCCAGACAGATTTCAACAGATGAAACTGACAGATGGCTTGATGTATATGAAAGGATTGGGAAGGTATTGATCTAATTAAGGGAACATTTGGGGCTGAATTAATGATAAATTCACAGAAAACCAATCAAATATATAAACAAAACCAAAGATGATTATTAACTCCAGGGAAAACAAAAAGTTGTGTCAGAAAGGAACCATATAGTATCCTACATTGCTCAGGTAGTATTATTACAATTGTGCATACAACCATTATGCTGGACATCTCCTCCAGCATACATGATTACAATAATGTAAACAATACATATTGATCTAGCTACAGTTATGTTATAAGGATGAGACTATGGGAAATCTGTGTTTTTGGTGTGGATCTAGGATAAAGAAAGCTAAATCGTAATATTCCATAGTCATAGATAGAAGGCACTAGGCTTAACTATCAGTATAGATAGTCCAGCCTTAAAAGAATAGAAATAAGCTCAATACATTAAAATTATACCATGACAAGTGGGGTTACTTGAGGTCTATAAGCAAGAATTGCTTCATACAAGTGTTCTACTAATATGCTACATGATATCTGGATGTTAAATAGAAAAAGCATATTATAATTATAATGCACATTTAAAAGATATTTTATAGAATTCAACAGTCATTTCTAATAAAACTTTAAGACCTAGAATAAAAAGAATTTCTGTTGGTAACACAGAGCCTCCATATTTATATTAAATTAGTAACAATTCCTCTAAATTTCAGAACATATAAAGATGCTGACATTATTATTGTTATTGAATGATTAATAAGTATATAATTATTTAACATTATCTTGAAAGTTTTTGTCAAAGAAGAGATAAAGACAGTGTAAGGAAAATAAATATTGAAAAGGAAGAGATAAAAATATTGCTTGCATGGGACATGATTATATACTGAGAAAATTAAATCAGCAAAATGATTCAAATGTAAAAATATCTGTTAAAGTGTAACAGGTTATGTCTCTCTCATACTCTGTCAACTGCAATGGCTTCCCATCTCGTTGAGATTAAATCCAGTACCCTTACCAGGCCCCATGTCATCCCATGACAACCTCATTTTTCCCCATTCTCTACCTTGTCTGTTCCACTTAAAACACATGGCTTCATTATTTCCTCAATATGCTAGGTATGTCCCCGATCTCAGGACCTTTGCACTTGCTGTTTCCTCTGCCACCTTATTCAGGCCTCTGCTCAAATGATGCCTGTTGACAGTAACCCTCTCTATCTCAAATGTCATTCTGTGAGTGGCCTTTCCTGAACACTAAATCTTTCTCTTGTTATTCTTTATTATTTCTTTCTAAGATTTATTGCTACCTAGCATGTGAGTTACATATCTGCTTATTGTTGCTCTTCTTACTAAAATGTAAACTCCAAGAAAATGGGAATTTTATATCCTTGGAGCCTAGAAGGATATCTGGCCTATGAAAGGCACTAGATAACTCTATGTAGAATAAATGATTAAATGGAAGGCACATAAAATACTCAAAAGACCTGAGTATGTTAAAACGAGGGGATTGACAATTACTATGTATAACAATATAAAGCTTCTCTACAATGAAAATTAAAATTAAAAAGAGGACAAAAAACTAGGATAAATATTTGAATCGACAGGACAAAAATGATTAATACTTATAATGAATAAAGAGCCCATTTAAATTTATAAGGAAAATACCAAAACCATAATAGATAAGTGAACAGATAATTCACAGATAATACATTATAAACAAACACATGGAGAAATAGTAATCTTCACTAGTAAACAAAGGAATGTAAATTAAAGCAAATTGTGATGCCATTTCATCTGTCAAATTTGCATATATGTATATATATATTTTGCTAACTACTATCGAAGTGGAGATTAAAGTAGTAGATACATTTCAGAGTGATGACAGTGTATTAAACAATATTTTTGGAAAGCAATTCAGCAATATTGAGAAAGAGCCATATAAATGTCTGTCCTTTACCAGCAATTCCTCTATTAGGAATTATTCCTATGAAAATTCAACAGCAGCAAAAGCTATTTACAAGAAGATGCTCACTGCAGTGTTATCTATAAAAGCTCCAAACTGAAAACATAAATGGCCAACATTAAAGGGAATGGGTTAATAAATTACAGTACCTCAGCACAATGGAATATTATGTGGTCATTAAAATGATAATTATGCAGAAACATGAAAAATGTTTATGACCCACTGGTCATTGAAAACAAGCAGAATACAAAATAGTCAGTATGTACCATGACCAAAACACCCAGTGTGTATACACATTGAGAAGATAATACGTAAAAATAATATACTGGTTGGATTGAGGTTAGTGGAATTTTATAGTGAGTTATAAAAAAATATTATTTTTAAATGTTCTCTTTAAGTTTCTACCCAAAAGCTCCTGTGATTTCTAACAAATTAGATTCTGAAAGGCTCTTCCTGTGCCTGAAACAACACTGCACAAACTACCAATTTGCGTATATCCCTGTCAACCTTTATTATCTTTACTGTATTTACACTATGATTGTAGGACCCCTGTTACCACCACTTTCAGCTGTCCCTCTGCTACAGCACTTCATAGGAAAGATACAGAAATATGTCAAACAAACAAACAAAACAACACTCAGGCTAAAGCAAGCATGGCCCTCATAACCATCCAAGCTACCTGTTCATGGCTGGCTAGTCTAACATGGTATTGCCTTGGCTGGAAACTTGGCTTGTATCTCTGAAAGCTTCTAGGTGGTTGGAGGTCTTACCATGCCTGAACCAGAAAACATGGTCTGAAAATGATGAGGGACTCAAATGCTGGAAAATTTTAGTTTCAGGTAACAGCTAATAAGCATAGTAATCAATGTACATAAAAAGCTATTGTTTCAGGAATTGAAGACATGACCCATCTTGACTCCAGGAGACCATAAGTAGTTCCACCTGTGTGCCTCAAGAGGACTGCAAGCCATCAAGATGATATCTGAGCCACTGTACTCCAGGTGAGATAACACCTCCCAGGACACAAAGACGATGCCCAGGACACAAGGAGCAGAGCCCAGGACACAGATGAAAGAATGCTGTAGCTTTTATTTGATTAACTTTTTCCCTGAATTCCAAACCCCTTACCTGCACTTTCCTTCTCCTAATAAAAAGGGTCCATTTATAATGGAATTGAAGACAGTCTGTTAGGGTACAAACCCACTGTCTTCCCAGACCGCTGACCATCTAAATAAGGCTCCCATAGCAATCCCTGTCTCTGTTTATTGGGTCTGGTGGATGACAGGCAGCATGAACACCGGCTTTTCTGGTTTCAAAAACACAGCTGGGAGTTGAGCCAGCCTCCTCAACAGCCAAAGAAACAACCCCAAATGGATTTCCTGGTCATCATGCATTGGAAGCAAGTAGACCCACAGCCTAGACCCTCTGCACCCCTGAGGACAAGCATGCTTGATGGCACAGAATACAATGGAGGTCCCGTCTGCCCAGAATGCTTTCCTCCCCACTGTCCACCTGGAGAACACATTCCCCAGCCTTCCTTAGGACACCTTCCTGCCCTTTCCACCACATCTTACTTGTGAGAACTTGAGTGTGTTACTTAAACTCTGCACCTCAATTTCCTCTCTAAAATGGGGGTAGCAAAAGCCCCTCCTTCATAGTGCTATGCAAGAATGAAATGAGTTAATACCTGCTGAGCAAGGGGAACAATGTCAGCCAAACAGTGAACACTGTCATCACTAACAGTGTTGTCTCACACAGTGTTGCCGCCCCTGGGTGGAGCTCACCATCCCTCCTCTCCACTCTATTCTGTACACATTCCCAAAGAAACACAGTCCCAAACCTGGTATGGGACAGAACCTTTTTGCATGATGTAATCCCCAACCTCCTTCTGGGAAGAAATTAGCATTGATAAAATGCTTAAGCAATTTTCTGATAAACTTTAATGAGATTAAGACCTTTTCTGGGAAGCCAGTTACCCACCCACTCAGCTGACTGTCAGTCAGAATCTAATGATCTGGAAACAATCCGTTTTCTTGTATCTAGTATAACAGTGATAACCTAATCATTCTGTTTTCCTATAAAATTTTTCTGTGGGACAATCTGGAATTGGCCTCCTTGCTTCTGACCTGCTTGAACCTGGATATATGTTGAAAAGTTGAAAGTAAGAAAACGTTTAAGGAAACTATTATGGCACATACAATAGTTTTTGCATTTATTTGTATTCTTTTCTAATTTTCATAACAGGATAAGGACCCTGGGAGGTGGGGACCATCCTTGTTTTTATCCATATTTTTATCCAGAACTTAATACTGTAACCAATATATAAAAGATAGTTAATAACTGTTTTTAAGATAATAAATTAATTTTAAAAGCAAATGTAAAGAGTGCTTATTATCTAGGAGAACAGAGATATTTTATTATAGGTCACTACCAGCTATGCATTCAACTATAGGTTCAAAAGTTATTTCTAGGCCCTGGCTGGTATGGCTCAGTGGACTGAGCATTGGCCTGCGAACCAAAGGGTTGCCGGTTTGATTTCCAGCCAGGGCACATGCCTGGGTTGCTCACCAGGTCCCCAGTTGGGGGCGCATGAGAGGCAACCACACACTGATGTTTTTCTCCTTCTCTTCCTCCCTCCCTTACCCTTTCTTTAAAAATAAATAAATAAATAATTTAAAGTTTTGTTTTTTGTTTTTTAAATTGTTTCTAGCTGTGTGGCTTGGGGAAAGTTTCTTCACCTTCTTGAGCTTCCACTTCTTCATCACACTATGAGATAATAATACATTGTAGAGGTGTCGTGAGTTGGAACAACTTGTACAGAGAGTGTAATACAATGTCAGGTACATTTGGATCTTAAAACATTTTACTTTCCTCTCTTGTTACTATGACTCCTTATGTGGCATTGGGAAAGCCATTTCCTCTCTCTAGGCCTCAGTTTCCTTATCCATAAGGGAAAATGTAAAAATCCCTCACATACCAGGGATACACTGAGAACAAAATAAGAGAATGGGTATAAAAATGCTTTAAAAAATAACTAAAGCTCAGGGTAGACTTTTGCTTCCAGTCAGGTTGGAGAAACAAACCAGATTTACCCTCCTGCCTGAAACAACCAAATTACTGCATAAAATACATACATAAAACAATAGTTTTAGGACACTGGGCATCCAGCAATGAAGGACAGTGATACCTGAGAGATGAGAAAAATATTGATGTGAGCCCTATGACTGCCCCAATGATAGTCTTTAGAGAGTATCTGGGCCACAGAACAGAAAGGTAGAACTGAGGTGGAGCTCGGTGTTCTCCCTGAGCTGAGGAGACAGAGCAGAGAGTCCAGGGAGACCAAGGCAATTCAAGTTCATAGGACAAAGGGCCAGGTAGAAGAGTTGCACAGAGAGAGAACCCCAGAGAGCTGCAGAGAGTTCCCTCCCTGCAAGTGTTCATCAGAGTACTGATCAATGCACATGTGACAAAACACATCCAGAGCCAGGGAAAAACCACCCAGAAGGACTAGAGGGAACAGTATCTAACACACATGGACCAGGAATAGTGCTGTTCCCACTGGCCAACTGGAAAACCTCTAACTCACAGGGCATTGGTGAGAACACTCAGAAAGGTCTTAACCCTGTAAGGGGAAATCACTAGTCCTGGACTATATAGAGCCCTGGTCCCCACCTTGCAAATATGAAAGGTAAGATCCAACATGATCTAACTATTCCCAATAACTTAAGTCCCAAAATAAAGTTTAAGAATATTTAAAGGAATACAAAAATATCCAGTACACAACAAGATAAAACTCATAAAGCTTTATATCCCATCAAAAATTGCCATGTACAAAAAAAAAAGCACAAAAATATGACCGCTAATGAGGAGAAAAAGAGCAATCAATCCAAACAGACCCAGAACTATACAGAAGTTAGAATTAGCAATGTACAATTGGCAAAATACAGTTAAGATGTAAAAAAGACCAAAATCAAACTTCTAGGAATAAAATTATAATGTCTAAAGTGAAAAATGTACTGGATAAAATTAACAGCAGATTAGAGCTAAAAAAAAAAAAGGAAAGGAAAGATTAAGAATAGAGAAATAGAATACATAGCAATAGATGCTATCTAAAAAAAGAAACACACAGAAAAAAAAAAAAGAATGTAAAAACAATGAACACAGATAACATCAGTGCCCTGTAGGGAAAACTTCAGGAAGCTTAATATATGTGTAATTGGAGTCCCCAAAAGAAAGGAGAAAGGAAGAAAAGTATTTGAAGAAGTAATAGCCAGAAAATCACTAAACTTGATTTAACAACAAAACAAAAACTATAAAACCACGGGTCCAAGAAGCTCAAAAACCTGAAACACAAGAAAATATGAAGAAAGCACACCAAGACACATCATAATCAAATTGTTCAAAACCAAGAATAAAGAGAAAAATCTTAAAAAGCAGCCAGAGACAAAAGACATATTACATTCAGAAAAACAAATATAAGAATTATAGCAAAATTTTCATCGAAAATAATGCAGGCTAAAAGACAGTGGGACAGTATCTTTAAAGCACTAAAAGAAAAAAAAAAAACTGTCAACCTAGAATTTTCTACATAGAGAAAATATCTCTCAAAAGCAAAGGTGAAATATTTTTTCAGATATCTGAAAGCTGAAAATCATCACAATCAGCACACCTACACCATAAGAAGTGTTGAAGGACATTCTTTAAGCAGAATGAAAATGATACCAGGTAGAAATTTGGAGCTATACCAAGCAATAATAGTATCAGAAATGGGAATTACATTTATAGCTGCCTTTTTTTTAAAACTTGAGTATTTATTTAAAAAGTAACAGCAATCTAATAAAGGGTTTATAATATATGTAAGAGAAAATTTATGACAATATTAGCATAAAGATGAGGAAACCTTTGTGGAAGAAATGGAAGAAAGAGAAATGGAGAAAAAAATGGAAATGGACTATTCTAGGGTTCGTATACTAACATGAAGTGACATAATACCAGCTGAAGATAGGTGTAACATTAAAGATTTATATTATTAACTCGAAAGTAACCATTAAAATAACAAAGCAAAGACTTATAGATAAATAGGTTAGCAAAGGAGATAAAAGGAAATCATAAAAAGTAATCAAAAGAAAAGCAGGAAAAATGAAACATGAATGGGCAAAATAGAAAACAAATAGAAAGGTGATATATTTAAATCTCACCATCAATAATCACATTAAACAAGTGTTCTATGTACTACAATTAAAAGGGAGAGATTCTTAGGTTGGATATAAAAGAAAGACTCAGGTATATGCTGTCTACACAAATCCACTTTAAATATAAAGAAATAAACAGTTGAAAATAGAAAGATAAAAAAATATGCTATGCTAATACTGATCAAAAGAAAGCAGAAGTAGCTATAGATATGTGAATGTCAAGTAAGCACATGAAAAGATCATCAGTTAAAAGGGAAATACAAATTAAAACCACAATGAGATACCACTACACAGCAATTAGAATGGTTAAAATTAAGAAAACTGAGCATAAGAGAAGTATGGGGAGGATGTGGGATGACCAGAGTTCTCAGAGATTGCTGGAGGGAGTGGTAAATAAAACCACCACTTTCTAAAACAGTTTGGCAGTTACTTAAAAAGTTAAAGATACACCTATCATGTAATCCAGTCATTCTAATCTCTCTCTCCAAGAGAAATAAAAATATATGTATACACAAAGATTCATACGTGAATGTTCATAGCAACTTCATCTGGAATAGCCAAGTGTCCATCAAGTGACTGGATAAACATCCATAATTATCCATATGACGGGATACTACTCAGCAATAATAATGAATGAACTATTGATAACTGCCACAACATGGATTAATCTCAAATAATTGTGTAGAGTGAAAGAAACCAGATTAAAAAAAAGTAAGTACATACTGTGTGATTCTATTCATATAATATTCTAGAAACTGATAATAATATGTCATGACAGAAAGCAAATCTGTCATTCAGCATCCCCTGTTCCCTGGGGACAGAAAGAAGTGGGAGCAAATTATTACAAAGGGGCATGAGGGTGAAAAATTTGTTCATTATTTTCATTATGATGCTGATGTCACAGTTGCATATAAGTCAAAACTTATCAAATTGTACACTTGCACAAGTGCAATTTGTTATATTTCAATTATACGTTCAGTAAAGCTGTTATAAACAATGTACACCGCAATGAAAAGTGGCTATTATCAGCTACGACTGGGTATTCAGCAGAAGAGGGTCAAGCCAGACTCCAGCAACCACCATGCAGGACCCAGTCTGAGCCACCTTCCGGTCATGGAGGCAGTCCACGCCTCCCACTTACTATCTCTGTGACTCATATGTGAGTGGGAGACCTGCAGTAAAGTTTCAAGCCAGTAAAGCCAAAGCAAGAAACTCAGTGAAGGCCAAATGAGCTGTAGGACCTTATCTAGAAGGTGGTTTTGACTGACTCACCCCCTCCCTGATTGCCCACTTCCTCCCAGCAGATAGCACCGAAGCCTCTTCTAGTCCTGGACGTCTGGCCCCTCTGCCCACTCTGAAAATCTGCCTTCTTCCCAGCTGAAACTCTTCTCCAGAAAAACAAAATTATGATAAAGAACAGCAGCGTGGCCTCATACCAGGCTTTAATGGGCAAATCTGTATGAACAGGGGCAAAATGAAGGACATCAAGTAAAACACTGAATTAAAAGCCACTTAAATTAAGAATTCAATAGCATCCACTTAACTAATAAATAGTATTCCTCTTTGCCATTGATCGGCTTAGGATTCTAATGAAGAGTTCCAGGGGCAACGACAGAATGTCTTAATTCATGGTATAAACGTCCCCAACTCTTGGGCTCCCTAAGATTGAATGTGTCGGAGAAGAGTGGAATGGAGAGCCTGCAGTAATTAATTTTTGAAACATCCCTGCAGGGTCACCACTATTACACCCTGCTTCTAGGTGAATTTAATATCTGGAGTGCTGGGCAGGGCGCCGGTTGCCCAGGGGGTCCTTCGTAATCATTATTAAGTGATGATGGGGTAGAGAGATTGGAGTTGGAACTCACCCCAGATCAGCTGTCTTATTTATTTCCAAGTTAAGAGACTGAACAAATACAGTGTTGTTATTATCATGGTGATGATTATTGCTGTAGTGTATAATAACAGCCAGGAGCTGCCAGAACTGCGTGGGAAAAACAGCACTAAGTCACAGGCTTCAGAGAGTTGTTTTCTCAGAGGATGATGTTTTGTAAAATAAGAATCTAAAGGACGCCTCCCACCCTACATTACCCCTTCCCCCCCACAAAGGCTCCTCTCCTCAGAGTCACTCCCTGCATCATGGAGTGTCTTCATGTCATGGTAAACAGACCCTGAGCTCTGACTGCCACTACTTCTTGGAAAGTGAGTGTCAGGGGACTTCAGCTCGGGCTCTGAGGGCCTCCCCAAACACTCCCTTAAATAGGATGTGGTCGTCATGAAAAGGCATTCTAGGGATGTAGTCACTCTGAGTCTTCCAAATTTCATCGAGGTCTATTTCCTGCACCGAATGGGAGGGGGTGAGTCTAGACAGAATGCCTTGGACAGGTGCCAGCTTAGGTTCAGTGAACGAGGACAGAGTGGTAGGGCCAGAAGGAAAAAAAAAAAGAGGTGATTTTCTTTATCCTTTGGTACATTCCGGGTATGTCTGGTCACAGGGCGGGGATTCCTAACCCTGGAAAGGCCCATGATCATGTGAAGGAACATGAAGATGGAAAAAAAATCTGAATCTCCTTCCTGCCTTTTTACAATGATGCTCTCAGTTTAGAGTTGAGGACACTCAAGCTCAAGAGGATAAAATGACCGGCTCAAGGTTATGCTGCTTGAGGAGGGCAGAGCTGGAAGTGGGCCCTGGTTCTTGTCTCGTGCTCCATTCTGTCCCATTGTACTTCCGCTCATTCAGCAGATTAGTGAAAGTGAAGGATGAGACACCTGGGAGGCGGCCCATGAGCAAGCAACAGGTGTGTCCTGAACACTTACTATGAACAGGCCCTGTGGGGACTTACTGACCTGCTCTCAGAGAGCTTCCTCTCTCTCTGAAGAGGTGAGGCTTGCCCACAAGAAACCCTTTGTAAGAAACATCAGGCAGCAGACAAAATCAAGCATCATTTGAAAGACAGAGTGTGTGAAAATGCAAAGGAGATGGCGCCGTTCGAGTGGTCTTAATTTAGGGTGAGCCCTATGGATCCACTTCATAAGTAAATACCCCCCTAAAATAACAAGCATACACGAAAACATTACTCAGCCTTCCTTTTTTCTTCGACGTACCCAACAGAGAGGAACCCATTAACGCACAACCACCAGCCCAGCATAAGCATGCACTAGAAGAGGCAAGGTCACATTCTCTCATGCCACTATCACTTGTTTCTAGTGATAAGGGGCCAGACTTGGGAGTTTCAGGCTCCACCAAGATCAAGCTCAGGCAGCACGTCTGGGACCACTCACACAGCCCGAGAGCAGCCAATATCTGCTGATGCAGAACCTAGTAGCCCAGTCTCCTCTGGTCCTCCCGGAGAGCCATCTACCTTGTACCTACCCTTGCAGTAAGTATCTACCTGCCCGGTCCTCCTATAACACAGCTCTCACCTCATGCTCCCACCACTGGAAAGCCTTCTGGGCTCTGCTCATGGATTACCTCCACCTGGCCTGGCCCACTCTTTGTCCCTGGTTTTGAGTCACCCCAGCTTCAATGGGAACCCCATGCACTGGCCTGACTTGATTCTTCATGGTGCCACAAACACCAGAGCTTGGGGGATGATTTCCCCTCACCCAGAAAGTCCATATCTCTCCATCTGGCTAAATCTTACACATTCTTAGGGACTTTCCTTCATACCTAGACTGCTATAGCTCACATGGCCCTCTCTGTCCTCTGGGTCTCTGGTACCCTTGCAAGAGGCACCATGCAAGTGGCCCGGGCAGCTCACATGGGCAGGGATGTGCTCATCCATCCTCCCGCTTGTGATCCCAGTACCCTGAGGGCAGCATCATGCTGTGTCATCTCTGCACCTGCCCACCCAGTCACCAGAATTAAGGATTAGGGCCCTGGAACAGACTCAGAGGTAACCTATGTACCCCTTTCTTTTTTCAGATGAAGGAATAAAGGACTTTTAAAAACAAACTTAATGAATGCATGCAGCTGAGCATCCTTAATATGACTACCCACCCTTCCTTGGCTCCTCCACCTACCGCAGCAGAACCCTAAGGGGTAAGTGGAGTTGGAGGCACTTGTGGGCTATCTACACGCTAGGTGCTGGGGTATTGTATGTGTTCAGTCCATGGGGCTCCTGGGTGACAATAAAGTTGCTAAAAAAACAACAACAACAACAACTCAGCCAAAGGAGCAAAGGATATAAACAGAAAATAGAAACAATAGACCACCATGTAGAATAAATCAGTAATCAATGATATGCAAATAAACCACTCAAGCCCCCTCAAATACAAAGTAAGGCCATAATGTATCATACTATACCTATAAATCAGCACAAAAAATGGAATCTATATCTCAAATGTTGGTAGGACTATGGAGAAATGAGAACATTCATAAATGACTAATGACATTAAGACGTGATGCAACATTTGGGAGAAAATATTTAGCAAAACATATCATGACCCATATAGGTACTCATGCCCTATGACTTAGTAATCCCACTGCTGGGATTTCATCCTGAAGGTACGAACAGCATCCGTAGCCCCGCCGTGCTGAATCAGCACTCCTTCAGGCCGATGATTGTTAATACCTCCGGTGTGTGGGTGACATCTCTACAGTCAATTAATGAGCCCATCTTTGTAAGATATAACATTAGCCAGCCTGGCTAACATCGATTACAGTCAAAGGCCGGGACGTAATCATGGGGTGGATTAGACGGAGCTGCTCATTGTTTAAAATGACCACAGAATCAAATCACCTTTATAAACAAAACTGGGATAAATCAGAGAGAAACAAAGGAAGGAGCACTCGCCGCCTGTCACTTCACACAGCTGGCTCTGTGTCACAGCACATCCTCACACATCCAGCGAGGCTCGCCTCCCTCCCCATGCTCAGCTTGATGAAGGGCCTTCTGGGGTCTTCTGAGGGGCTGGCCTCCAGCTGTCAGACACAATCCTGGTTTCACAGAGGTGGAGAAACAGCTTTTCCATGGGCTGGAAAGCGGAGCTTCGAAAAAGCTGGCTGCAGGGGTTGGGATTAGGGAAGCTGGGGAGGGCTACCACCAAGTCACCATGGCAACAGTCTCCCTGGCATCACCCTCCCTAACCCGGCCAGCCCCCACCAACTGGTCTGCTCTCACAGGGACTGTGACTAACTGCTTCTTCATGTGGCAGACACTCCCCACAGGCTTGTGCCTGCAAGCGAGAGCAAGGGCAGCCTGTAACCCTTTACCTTCACGGAGACCTTCGTCACCCCCACAAGCAGGAGGGTGGTGGAAGGACAGGGGTTGTAGATGCAAGAGCAAAAGACAGAAAGGGTAAGTCCTCTGGGGAGTTCACAGCTGAGTAAGGCCCACGTATCTGGGGGGTGGGCCAGACATTGGGAGGAGGGGTCGGTTAGAGGAAGGACATGCTTTATCTACTCTGGTGGCGCCACGCAGCTGTGTGACCTGAGCATCTCACTTAACCTCTCTGGGGACTGGACCAGGGCCAGGATTCCTAGGCTTTCAGATTAAACTTAGTCGTGTAAAAATAAAAATGGGAGTTCTGATATACAGTTGCCAGGTTTGCCATATTTACATTAAAAACCACGCATTATCTACCCTCTGTCCACTATAAACTATCCAGTATCACTTTTATTTCCTAAAAAAGACACTTTAACTCCCCCCCAAATAGAAAGGGCATGATCTCAAAGTAAAGAATAATTGTTTAATGAAATATATTTAGGCACACTGTGGAGATATTGTGGGTTCGGTCCAGACCACTGGACTAAAGTGAGAATCACAATAAATCTACTCATAATCTTTTCCTGGTGGAGGGTCTTGCCTTCAGTTTGTAAAAAACATGACATCTGTGAAGCAGAATAAAGCAACACGCAATAAAACAGGCTATGACTGTATAAAATTCTTTTTCTCACTTCACTTCAGACTGGTGAAGACTTAAGTGATAAGTGGTTGGCAACTGAAGGCCGGTATTTGGGAACCTCTGAGGGTCAGTGATCCTGCAGAAAGTAGCAGAGTGGACATCGCTGTTCCAGAAATGGATTTGAATTCAGGGTGAGCTGTCCTTTGCACCAAGACTCCATCTCCTTGGGGTGATGGAATACCCCACAGGACCCAGCAATGTAAAAATGGTATCCTGTTTTTTGCTTTGTTTTATTTTGTTGTTTTTTCAAAGCAGGAGCAACTTTTCTTCAGAATAGACAAAAAGCTCAGTTTTTCCTTTTCCTCTGCAGTTTTTCCCTGTTAACCTCTACTCTTAAGCAGAGGAATTTCAGCTGGTCAGTATAAGTGTGCTCTAAGACTGAGCTCAACACTGAATTCAGCCAAGACATTGGATATTCATAGTTAAGGAACACAGAGAAGGTGTCAGTGGATGGAAATTAAAGAGAAGCTTGATTACCAAGGGTAAGGGGATTCTTGCTAAATGGTTTAATATGTTTCTTGCTAAAGGCAGACCAAGGACTTATATTAAGGGTGGGGAATAAGAAACTTAATCTGATATGAAGGTTAATCAGGTACCTTTGCTAAAGCTGAGTTGGACAGGCCAAGGTTGAGTCCTGGTCAAGAAGAGGGCTCAGAGACTAACCAAAGTTTGGCCAAGGAGGTAGTCCTTGTCAGGACAAAGATATAGATGTAGGTAGTGGTGTGGATATAGTATAGATATGAACATTGATGAACATATGGATACAGACATATAAATATAGTCAGGCCCGTGATGAAAGCTGGGAATGAAATGGGTAAGAAAAAGCTCCTGTTTGGAAAGAACTCCACACCAGGAGCTTTCCCACATTATATACTAATAAAGTGTGAGCAGACCAAAAGCCCCTTGATCAAAGCATGAGACCCACCATAGAGATGTTCAACTTTCAAATTATAGGGACAGCTGAGATTATGGGGACAGCCAGACCACATCTAAAGACTCTGAGAAGATTCCTGGGAAAGGATAGAAAGAAGCAGATGGCTCAAGGGCAAAGCAGGAGCCGTGAGATGTCAGAATAGGGCCTGATGTTATGCTGACGGCCTTATAACTGGGCAGAGGCAAACACAAAGCCCCTGGACAGAGAACAGTGAGCACTGGGAGAGGAAGAACACAATCTGGTACTCAGAAGAGCCTGTGAAGCAAAACTAAGGGAAGAAAACAATTGCTAAGTGAAATGGCTGATAAAATCCACAACTGGGAGATGGACTGACTCAAAGTAAAATAAAAATAAATTTAAAATCTGAAAAACAATTAAAGCAGCATGTTTTAGTATTCTCAATAAAGAGTAACAAGCATAAAAAGAAAAAAGAATTAGAAAGCAATCACAAATAAAAATAATAAAAAAAATAGCTCTCAATGAAAAAGAACCAATAAATCCTGAAAATTAAAATTTGGGCATAAAAATAAAATGTAATACCTTATAAAATCTATGCCGAACATAATTATAAGGAGACTTAGTAAATTGGAATAGAACATTAGGGAATTTACCCAGGATGAAGGCTACAGTTTCCTCAATTTGAAGCAAAACTGTAGTTATTAGATTGAAAAGCATTTTTAAATGTCATGATAAGTCAGATTTAAAAAGCATTTTTAATAAGTCAGTAAAAATATCACAAACAGGATATGTAAAAATAAATCCATACTTGGATACAAAGTGGCAAAAGTGAAGAATATGAAAAATAAAGAGAATATCTTAAAAGCTACCATCTTATGAAGCAAACGTAACTGAAGAAAGCAGACTTACTAGTAATAGGGTCAATAAAGTAACATCTTCAACATACCAAGGAGAAAGAATTGTTATTCTAAAATTCTATACCTATTCATGGTAACTAGGTAAATAGAAATAGAAAAGAACTTTCTTTCATTTCAGGAAAGCATTTATTAAAAACTAATAGCAAACATCATATGTGATAATGAAAATTTAGATGCATTATCGTTAAAGTCAGGAAACTAACAAGGATGCCACTATCTCCTGTATTATTCATCACTGAATTCAAAGTCCTATCCAGTGCAATAAGACAAGAAAAACAAAGCATTATAACTGAAAAGAGATAAAACTCTCATTATTTAAGATGATATCATTGTTACTGATGCACATAAACCAAGATCATGAAGCAATTCAGCAAGATGACTGGAGGGGCATAAAAGAAGATCTGACCAAATGGAAATATATGTATCAGGTTCATGGATGAGGAGAATCAATATGGAGGTGCTAATTCTCCTAAAATCAATTTGGAAACCAATGCACTTTCAATCAAAATGCCATGAAGGTTTCCACTTCACACAGACTAGAATGTAAAATGGTGCAGTCACTTTCAGAAATAGTCTGGTAGCTCAGAAGTTTTAACAATATGTCCCAGCAATTCCATTCCTAGGTATATTCCCAAGAGAAATGAAAATATATGTCAGCTTGAAAACTGGCACACAAATGCCCATATCAGCATTATTTGTAATAAGCAAAAGTGGAAACAACACAGATGTCCCTCAGCTGATGAATGGATAAACACAATATGGTATATCCATATAAGAAATGTTATTCAGTCATAAAAAGGTACTGATTCATGCTAAAACATGGGTGAACTTGAAAACCTCGTGCTAGGTGAAATAAGTGAGACACAAAAGGCTATTTGTTGTATGACTCCATTTTTATGAAATGTGGAAAACAGGTTCATCCACAAAGACAAAAGTAGATTTGTGTTTTCCAGGAACAAGGGAGAGGGGAATGCTAATGGGTATGGGATTTCTTTTTTGGGGTGGTGAAAATGTTCTGGAATTGAATAGTAATGATGGTTTCACAACTCTGTGAATATATTTAAAACCACTGAATTATACACTTCTAAAAAGTGAAATTTATGATATGTAAATTGTATCTCAAATTTTTAAAATTACCATCAAGGATTTTTGTGGTGCGTGACAGAGATGGTAAAACTCCTCTGGAGATATAAAGGTCCAAGATTCCTAAAAGGATTTTGAAGAAAAAATGCTGGTGACTCTTGCTCTATTACATATCAAGATTTATTAGAAAACTTAGAAATAGACTTATATGTCATTATTATAGGGATAGACAATTAAGCCACAGAGAAATAGCAATCTCAGAAATCAATCGATAGATGCAAACTTGGTATATGGCAAAGTTAACATTAGGAATCAGTAAGAAAAAGACCCTTCAATCAGTTTACCTAAAAATAGAAAAAAATAGATGTTATCCCAATGAAGTTTAACCCAAAAGTAAAATATCATTTCACATTCAGATTAGTAAAAATTATACAACAGTTGTTATATTTTAGGAGAAAGGGGAAATAATTGAACGGGAAGAGTAAAAGAGGGGTTTTAATTGTATCCATAATCCTTTATTTCCAGAAAAAGAAAGGATCCAAGTTAAACATGACAGAAATGTTAATGTTGATTAATTATGGCTCATGGTATATGGATAATAGTTATATAATTTCCCTGTACATTTCTATATGTTTGAAATTATTCCTAACTTTTAAACTTCCATGAAAATGTTACCTGTAGGAAATAAGCAAAAATATTAAGAATGACTTTCTCACAGTAGTGAAAATGTGGGTGATTTTATTCTTCTTTATATTTTTCTATATTTTCCTTTTATTTTTTATGATAAGCAGGTGTTATTTTGCTAAGAAGGGAGAACATTAAAACTATCAAAAAGGGAAACAATCCACCCTGTCATTGCTATCTCCCTAAGAAACACACTATAACCTGAATAAAATGATAATTTCTATAAACTTCGCAGCATGTTATACTTCACATAATATCAATACTTCCACCCATCTGTTTCATGATAAGTGTGTGAAACAGATAGGTAAGTATTTGCTCCAGTTACACATGGTTATGGTGATGGAGCTGGGTCAAGGACTAGTATTTTGGGACTCTTAATCTCATGCTTATTCAGCTACACCAAACTACCTCCTAACAACCCAAACCAGCCCTTGGTATAAATGCATACAGCTGCTCACAGCTTTTAAACAGTTATGCTCTCTGGTGTATCTGTTAAATCAGGTATTTTGAACTTGAATCCCAGTTTCTCACAGAAACAGCATTATGACAGCAAGTTAGATTCAGAGGGTCCCAGAAGTCACCGTCTCTACCCCAACTTCTCTTGGAAGAGTTGGGGTCATCTCCACCAGTATGATTTACCAGGTATCATCCCAAACTCAGTCTTTCCAAAACTAAGAGTTCATATTTCACCCAAACCTTTCCCAGTTTTCCTTATTTCCATAAGTGCAACCTTGGCCCAGAAACTTTTGGGAGTTATCCCTGACCCATCCCCCTTCCTCCCATCCCCCATCCACCCACCTCACCACTGTTGGCATCCAACCCATCACCAAATTCTGTTGTGTGTGCCTCTAAAGTATTGAATATAGCTCAGTCCTGCCCATTTGTCTCTATGCTTCTGTCACTGACATGATCCAGGCCACCACCCCCTCTCCCCCAAATTTAGTTACAATCCATTAGACCCTTGGCCAGAAGGCAAAGAGTAGGAGTCTAGTTCCCTAGGTCTCATGTTTGGGGTGTTTGTTAAGTCAGTGAACATCTGATCTTGTCCTGCCTGAGGAGCTATTTGCACAAACTGTGCTCACTACCCAACCCCCTCCATCCCACATGGCCCCTATTCTTATTACATGTTGTCCATTCACTAATCTTTCTTTTCACAGAGGCTTACTCTAGGGGCTTTGTCATCTTCCACTTAAAGCCAAAGTTTTCCTAATTATGAGAGGTACTTACTACTAGAAAAGAGTCACAAGTGACCAAAAACAATGACTTAATTAATAGAAAGGCCTGATCACTAGCAATGGAAAAGTAATGTATTAATTAACAGATACCAAACCAGCCCTAGCTGAACTGGTAGAGCACTTACATAAACAAACCTTATCAAAAAATATATAAATGCTAATGGCCAATGCTAGGATAGTCTTCTTATTATACCTGTGGTTTCCTAGAAGATGTCAAACCACTTACCAGTGTGGTTTCCCTCTGCAGAAGCTAGTGTTGGTGCGCTGCTCTGCATAGCATCAGGATGTGCACGCTTTGGGGAATTACGAGCATTATCGAGCCTCAGAGGTCATTCATTATCCTGAGTTGCCTGCACGCAGGACACAGCCTAGCTCAGTCTGTAAGCCCAGTGCCCAGCACAATGCCTGACCCAGAATGTGTTAAAATGAATCGAATCCAAGCCTCTGATCAAAGATGGAAAAGTTAAAGCCCAGAGAGGTTGGTGACTTGCCTAAGATTTCAGGGTTTGCTTTTGATAGAGCTGAGATTACCACACTCAGATCTCCAGACCCTCAATCCACACTATTTTATGCATTCAAAGGGGAAAAAGAAAGAGTAATTTCAAACTTTCTTTGCCCTGCACTTGACATGCTTTGGTAGCCTTACGTGACCTAAAACGGACTGCTCAGCACCGCCTTCCAACGAGCAGAGAAACAGCACAGAGCAGCGCAGAAGTGTACCCTTGGTGAGCCTCTGCTTTCCTTCCTCAGCACTTAACAATTCCACGTTTAAATCAACGAGGAACAGAAGCCCTTGAAATTCCAATCATCTGCTCAGCAGCATTATGGTGAGAACATTAAGCAACAGGGACCAACAAACTACAGGCCTGTTTTCTCTCCTCAAAGGCTAATGTGATTTTGGAAATTTGCTTTTGAAAACATCTTAGGTATGGAATTCCAGAAACAGACTTGGGATGTAGAGGAAGAAGGAGAGAAAGATGGGATTTTGAGGAGCTGGAGGAGGACGGGGCAGATGACAAAAACAGCAGCAACCGTGATGAGGCATAGGCTCAACAGGACAATAAAACAACCTCAGATTTTGTAGCCCAAAGTGACTTCCAGAATCCTCATATTGTAAAAATTCTCCCTGTGCCACACGAAAAGCCACCCTTCTCATTCCTAGTCTCGTGTCCCTGTTTTCCAGCTGTGTAAATGACCCGGACAGGGCTGCGGATGTGCCCTGAAGTTTCCTTGAAGATTTTCTGTCCCAAATAAATAGCTATTCTACTTAGATTTTGAGAATTGAGAATTTACAGCTATTCCAAGAAAGGCCAGAATGCCTACTAAGCCGTTTAACAAAGTGTGGGGTGCAAGTGTATGGCTGGGGAGGACACACCCGAACGTGGGAAAGGGCTGCTCAGGTGCGGCCCCATTTCATGGCGACATTGGAGGTTCAGAAGACATTCCCTCAAGTGCTAAACTTCTAGACAGACATAGTAGGTTGGTAATAAACAGTGGAGTTCTAGTACTCACAATTTGTAGCCACAAAAATAGCACAAGAGCTTTTTCTTTAAAAAAAAAAAAAAAAAAAAAAAGCTGTTTCTCCGCTCGTTGGAAGGCGGTGCTGAGTAGTCTGTTTTAGGTCACGTAAGGCTACCAAAGCATGTCAAGTGCAGGTGCAGGGCAAAGAAAGTTTGAAATTACTCTTTCTTTTTCCCCTTTGAATGCATAAAATAGTGTGGATTGAGGGTCCTTTCTGCGAGGTAGCAGCATCCTCTCTTTTGGGACACTGGAGTGGGGTGGGGATGAGTGCAGTGGGGTAAGAGATCTAGGCTCAGACAGGAGGATGGCTGTGGAGGACAAGCACTTCAGGTGTCCCCCACTGATAGATTATTTCCAAAGATAGCCACAACAATCTTCCAGCAAGAAGTGGACATTTTTGTTCCCCTTAATCTGGACTGGCCACATGATTTGTTTTGACTGATCGATAGAATGTGGCTTGAACTGGTCACACAGCTTCCACTGTTGCAGAAGCAGGTTTCAGCTACATAAAGAAGTCGTCCTGTTCTACTACAGAGGGAGGCTGAGGAGAGAGAGGTCTGAAGAAGGAGGGGCCAAGAGAAGAGAAGCAGGCCTTTCAGAGAAAACCTGAAGCTCTGGCCAAGAGCCAGTACCAGGGCCCCAACCAGAGCGCCATCTTGGATCCTCCAACCCCAGTTGAGTGACCCAAATGGAAGACACAAAAGCCATCCTCACAGGCTTTTGCCCAAATTCGTGAACCATATATGATTGTGAGTTAATGATCACTTCAAGCCACTATATCTGGGAGTGGTTTGCTATGCGGTAATGGGTAAAAACACCAACTGCTCTCTGCAGCCAACTAATTTCTTATAGGCTGTCCCTTGGGGGACTGTAATGGTTTTGATTTTGATTTTGTTTCTGTTTTTTTGTTTTGTTTTATTTTTAAATTCATCAACTGGAGAATCTTGCTGGGGACAGTGAAATTGATTTGAGACTGACAGAGCCTTTAAATCTTCCTGGAGGAGGAATTGGTTGTTGGGACCTAAACACGCGTATGTCCCATGTGCTCAGAGGGACGAAGTCCATGGTGCGGACCCATCCAGGGCCTGGAGGGAAGCCCCATAGCCTGGTGCCCCCAGCCAACCCCTCTCCACAGAACACAGACCGCTAACAGTTCTGTGAGTGGGCTGCTCCTGCTCCACCATGAAAAAGAATGCCCTAGAAAGAAATCTGGTACATCTAGTCCTCACAGGTCTTGGTTCCTCTCCAGTCTGAAGTGATGGGCTGGCAGATCTGCCTGCCTCCCCACAGTTATTTCATAGTCAACACGGCAGAAGAGGGAAAAGAAAATGAGGCCATACTGATTCCACACAAAGCTTCAGGTGGGGCCTGAAGCTTTTATCACCAGTGAATCATGTCCAAACTCCATTGGGGGAAAAAAGTACCTAAACAAAATGAAGACAAAGGACCTCATGGGGCCTGGCATGTTCTGTCTTCAAGGGCAGTGCTGCCTGGCTTTTGCAGGGGGTGGGGGAGGTAAGGAGCACCCCCCCCACACACAATAACCTGTTCTTGGCTGCTGCTATAATGAAGGCCCTCTCTGTCCTGAGCCTCTATCACAGCGGTCCCCAATTTTTTTGGCACCAGGGACCGGTTTCATAGAAAACAATTTTTCCATGGTGTGGGGGACAGGAGGCAGAGCTCAGGAAGTAATTCAAAGGAAGCTTTGATTGCTCACTCACCTGCTGTGCAGCCCAGTTCCTAACAGGCCATGGACCTGTACTGTCACACCCTGAGGGTTAGGGACCCCTGCTCTAGCAGCTTCCCCACTATAGCATCATGGGTGGGGGCAGCACAAGACACAGGCATCTTGAGCCTTGGGCCATGTGGCATGTTGACCCTGGCCCACACTCACAGAAGTAGGGATAAGGGGAGAAATGAATCTGCTGCTGCTGTGAGTTTACCTGGACACTTTCACCTGTAGGCAGGGTCCAAGAGACTTAACGGGAAGTAACAAGGGAAAACACAAGGCCATGGCTGAAGGCAAAGCCAGGACTGATAGACAAGCAGACCAGAGTGGTCTGAAAGGGGTTGGCAGAGAGGGGAAATTGGGTATGATACAAAAGAACACTCACTGTTCCACAAATGTTTATTCAGCACCTACTATGTGCCAGGCACTGTGCTAGGTTCTGGGAATAGGGCGGTAAACAGGGCACACCTGGTCCCTGCCCTGGAGGAGTTTACATCCTGCTGAAGGGCAGTTATTGGAGGGTGCTGGGGCTGGCCAGTGTCAGACAAGGGGTTTGGGCAGGAAAGGCACAGGGGAGGCTGGAGAAACGGGCAGCACACTGCAGTGTGGGCCCAGGAGGTTCACAGGCTCCTGTGACTTCCCCCAGTGATGAAGACAATCTGTTCCCTCCCTGGAGTCCTATAGGCCCTCTGTCCATGCCATTGCATCCAGCATTAATTGGATTTGGGCTGTCTTCCCATGTTTTTAAAGCGTTACTTCCATGAAGGCATAACCTGCTCAAAAGCATTCTACAATAATCCACTACCTATAGAATAAACTCCCCAACATTTTGTCCTGGCATCTCACACTCCATGCGCTCTGCCCCAGTCCATCAACTCATCAGAGCACACTTGGAACAAAAGGTCCCCACAAAGGACCCCCCGCAATCTCTCTTCAAAGTCACCTGCACAACCATGTGACTAGCTCAACCCCAACTTGTACCACATTTACTTATATATTTATGAATGTCTCCTTTCTATATATAAACCTTAAACACAAGGGTCTATGCATTCACACAGTTACACATACTCAAGCCAGCAGTCCTCAACCACGATATACCTAACCTAGGGAAGGACCCCAGGCCCAACTAACACCCAACACCCAGATGGTCTGAAATTTGCTATTAGCAATTATTTGTTCATTTGAGCTTTACTAGGCAATTTTTTAAAGTTAAGGATACTTAGTGTTTTGACCCAGTAATTCCAGTTCCAAGGCATTTAGCAAATAGAAATGCTTACAATCATTCACCAGAAGACACGTATAAGAATGATCATGACAGCAGCACTGGTTGTAAGAGTCTCAATCTAGAAATTATCCAAATACCCATTTACAGTAAGACAGATAAATTATGGCACATTCCCATAATGAAATGCAGTATGAGAAGCATAAACTATACAACTACACGTAGCAATATGGTGAATCCTCAAACATGTATTATGTGAAATCGGGCAGACACAGAGTAACAAAACATGATTCCAGTTATATAAAGTTCAATCATGGTCAGGACTAAGCAGTGATGTTAAAAGGACAGTGGTGACACCTGGGAGCATAATAATGACTGGAAGATGACTTCCTGGATGCTGATCATACTTTGTCATGATCGAGATGCTGGGTTCATAAGTATATTCACTCTGTGAGCCAAACACTAATGATCTCTGCATTATTTCTATGAATGTAATACGTCAATAAAAAGTGAACCTTTAAGAAGGAAAAAAGGGGAAAAAAACAATATTGATGAGGGTGCAGAGAAATTGATATTTTCTTACATTGGGGAATATAAATTAATATAGCTTTAAACAAAGGAATCCAGCAATATTTGTCAAAACCTTGAAAAACTTCATATCCTTTGACCTAATAATTCCAGCTCTAGGAATTTATCTTCAGGAAATAATGAGAGTATGCAGCAGTACTTGTCATAGGATTATTTGTGATGGGGAAATTTAAAAAATAACCTAAATAAATGTTGAGCACATGTATACTTATTGTGCAAACACTAAAATATGTTTTGTAAAACATTTAATGAAAGTATTATGGGAGATTTTAATTTTTTTCTTTCTGCTTTGTGTTTTTTAAAATTCCCTACAATGTATCACATTAGAAAAGAGTTATTATAAATGAATAAATGCAAACAGTCATGCAGAAATTAATAACTTAATTCAGCATTCATTGAACATGTACATACTGAAATATTCCATTGCCAGGCACTGGAAAGAGTAACAAATAAAATTTAGGGCATGCTGTCAAGCACTTTAGTCAGACTTGAAGTTGAACGTGAATTATTCACAGCTGATGCAATGGGAAGAGCACCCAATATGAAGTCAAAACACATGAATCTAGTCTCAGCTCCACCATTTACTTTTTTTTTTTTTTCAGCTCCTTGGTAGGTGATCTGCTTCTCTCTATTCACCAGTTTCTTCACCTGTAAAATGTGTATAATAAGAGCTCTACTGGCTACCTTACCCTGATATAGTTGGCTGC
This sequence comes from Furipterus horrens, assembly GCF_987537825.1. Taxonomy (NCBI): domain Eukaryota; kingdom Metazoa; phylum Chordata; class Mammalia; order Chiroptera; family Furipteridae; genus Furipterus; species Furipterus horrens. The sequence goes on along the minus strand of NW_028327178.1, from coordinate 18,156,419 downwards.
AAGGAAGGCTTTACGGAGCATGCCCAGAAGATGGTGGCTAAATATCGTGAGCAGATGATCCTTCCTGTATTGAACAAAAAGGCACACATGCTCTCCAGCTCTGTTAAGAAATATCATCATGCCACCAGCCCCCCTCCTGCCTCAAGGTTACCCTGCACTGTGCTGAACTTGCTCTCGGTGCCAGCATCCACGAGAGAGTGACTAGTGGCTAAAGGCAGAGGCAAGTTCTCTTTGTCATTAAATTCTAGTTGTATTGGATGGTGGTAGAGGATGTGATCTGTGTGGTGTTGGTTCTTTGGCATTTGCTGAGATTTCCTTAGTGTCCTTGTCCATGCTCAGGTTCTATAAATGCGTGCCTGAAAAGAAGGCATAGTTTCCATATATAGGCTGTATGGTTATAAATAGGTCCGTTGGCTGATGCTTGTTCTTGTCCTGTGTGAACCTTTTATAGCCTTACAACTTTGTATCTTCCTGGTCCACCTGTTTCTACAAGGTATGCTAAAAATCTCCTACAGCAATTGTGGATTTGTCCTTGTCTCTTTTCAATCTTTCACTTTCTGTCTTTCTTCTTTTGAGGCTATGTCGTTAGGCACATTATTATATGTCCTAATGGACTACCCCTTTCATCATTAAGTAATAATCTTCTTTCTCTGTTTATATTTTCTCCTTAATTTCTACATTATAATTAACATTGCAACACCAGCTTTCTTTTGGTATCTATATGATATACAGGGTTGAGCAAAAGTAGCTTAAATTACCAGCCATCAGTACCTAAAAGATAAGCCATAAGGAAGGATACAAAATACTGTAATAACAATAATAATAGTAAGAAGAAGAAGACAAACAATACAAATAAATAATATAAGAATAAATAAATAATAATACAAGAATAAATTGTATTTCACATACCCACAACTGTAAACCTACTTTTGCCAAACCCTGTATTCTCCTCCAACCCCTGGCTTTCAAAATATTTCTATGTCATTAAATTATATGTGTATCTTATAAATAGCATATACCTGAATTTTGTCCTTTAAAAAATTTTTTTTAATGCAAGAGTTTCTTTTTCTAATAAAAAATTTTTATCTGTGGTATGATATCAGCTTGGGGTTCCATTTTCTCAGACTTGTTTTTAGTTTTTGTTTTTCAGTCCTGGCCCTTGGAAAATGACACATTTCTTTGTGAATTCCTTGGGTTGATGAATGAGTGTTCATGGTTCTGATTTACAGAAGAAACTGCCCTACATGACTACTGGAATTAGTTTCCCAAACACTGAGACCCAGACCTGAGCTGCTCTCCCCTTGATGGAGCTAGACCCTCAGTCTATATTCATTTCAACTTACGTTAGGTCTCCATACCTATGAGCCACTTGGCTTCAGCTCCCACTATATATCAAAAATAAATAAAAATTACACTTGTAAATTTAAAAATAGTGATCAAAGCCACCATAGAAATTTGGAAATACTTAGTACTGAATGATAATGAAAATACTATCTATCAACTTTGAGGGATGAAGATAAAGCAATATACTGAGGAAAATTTATAGCCTTAAATTCTGATAGTATAAAGAGAAGTTACTAAATAATGAACTAAATTAGAAAAATATTTAGAGCAAAACCAAAGAATATAGAGAGAAACATAAAAAGAATTACCAAAACATAAAGATACAATAGAGAAAACAAAGCAAATAGATGTCTTTTTAAAAGACTGGCCTCTAGAGAAATTGATTAGAGAGAGAGGAGAAGAAGAAAATCAAATAATATTAGGTAAGAAAGGAAGGAGGGGCTAACTTTAGAATCTATAATGATTTTAAAAGATCATAAGAAAATAATATAAAGAACTTTAGGCCAATATATTTGAAAACTTAAGTAAAATCTAGGACAATTTCCTAGAAGACTATAATAGATTTACAAAAATGGTTTCTAAAACAAATAGAAAACCTGATGAGTCTTATAATCACTAAATACAATGAATAAGTAACTTAAAACTTTCCCACAAAGAAAACAAGAGGTCCAGAGGGTTTTATAGGCAAATTCTCCCTGACATGCAATGAGTAAAATATTTCATCTTCTATATAATCCTCCTAGAACTTAAAAAAATAAGGCCTATTTTGTGAGATTAATAAAATCTTCAGACCAGGAAAGTGTGAAAAAGAAAACCTGCAGGCCAATCTCATTCAGGAGTAAAACTGAAAAATAATTGATAAACCAAATACAGAAATATATATATTTAAAATATATATCACTATCAATTGGAAATTTTTTCAAGGAATTGGAAATAATAGCTTAACATTAGAAAATCTGCTAGTACCATTTATCAGAGTAATGGATTAAAGGAGACTAATCATATAATCATCTCAGTAAAGGAGAGAAAGCCTGTGATAAAACATAATGGTTATTGCAAATTAAACTTTAAGCAACCTAAGAATTGAATAGAGCTTCCCTAGCCTGATAACAGTCATCTAACATACTACAACCATGATACTTAATGAAGACATATGGGGAGCATTCCCTTTAATGTTGTGAACAACACAAGATTGTCCATCATCTCTGCCTCTGTTCAACTCTGTCCTGGACATCCTAGCCAGTACATATAGGCAAGAAAAATAAACAAAGAGTATGCAGATTGGAAAGGAAGAAATGAAACTATTATTATTTAAATATAACTTTCTATAGAGATCTAAACAAATTTATGGCAATAAATAAGAATAGGAAGTTTGCTAGTTATAAGATCAACATATAAATCAATTGCATGATTATATACCTAAAAATAATTCTAAAAATAGGTATCATCTGGTATTAGAAAGAATTAACATCTATTGAAATAAAAAAGTGGAAGCTGTTGATTGAACTTCACTGACCAATCAGGACGACATGACACCACTTACCATCCAACCCACAGTACCAGGTATGGATGAAGGGAAGCGAGAATGTTCACACACTGTCTACTGGGAGTGGGGAGCAACTGGGTGATATAAAAATAAGTAAATAAATGAAGGCATGAGTCTCCAATTACCCAGCCAACTCTAGGTATGTTATTCATTTCTAATCTCATACTTACGCACCTGGAAACAATGTCAAGGATATTAGTCACAGGACTGTTAACAGTAAAAGAAGTAGATGGCAACCTAAATGTCCATCAACAAGAGAATGGTTTGCTGATCTGTGAAATATTATGCAACAATGGGAAAGAAGGGGGCAGAGCTATATGAACTGACATAGAAAGACTTTTAGTGAAGCAAAGAAAACCAAGCACCTAAAGAAAATAGAATATAATTTTTTAAACACAAAATATTATTGTGTATTTGAATATACAGTCATTCAACAAATATTTATTGAGCACCTACTATGTGCCAGGCATGCTTTTACGTGCTGAGGATACAACAGTGATCAAAAAATACAAAGAAATTCCTACCCACATAGAGCTTACCTTCTAGGGCACATAGTTATGGACCTTTGGGTCTATGTGGACTTGTGTGTATGTGTGGGCACAGAAAAATTCCTAGAAGGATGCACACTATCCCTTAGTAGTTATCACTAAAGATAGATACAATTATGGATAATCATCAAGGAAATGCCATACAGCAGTCAAAATGAATGAATTTAATGTTGATGTAGCAATACGGATGCATTTTGTGTGCCTCGGTCACCTAATCTTGCTAAGCCTGTTTCCACACTTGCTAAAATAAGGGTTATATAGTAGGTATGCTAGTCCCTTCTCCCTGATCTCAAAGAGATCATTCATTTAGAGAATTTAGCATGTAGGGCGTGCTTAATAAATGATAGCTCTTAACATTTTCACAAAGGGGAGAAAGGAGGCCTAAACCCTCAACAGGACCCTGGGCCAACCATGCTCCTTGGGAGGGCCCTAGTCACATGAAGGGTGCTCCCCTTGGGCTGCCCAAGCTCCTGAGGGTAACAAGCCTCTGTCAGGGGGAGAAGGTAGGCAATGGCTTCAGTGGGTGAAGAGGGTCTGCATCTATCAAGCCAGGTAGCAGCATGCCAGCTGAGAAAATGTCCTACTCTCTGACTGTCTGGCTGAGGGGCAGACCCCACTTATCTGGGGTTGTTGAGGTGAACTGCTCCCCTGGACTGTTTTTGAGGATCACTAGGAGCATCAGGGAGGGACTGCGGGACTCCTGTACCTCCTTCCCTGGGCAGGTGACAGGCCTCTTGGCAAAAGAAAGAGAATGTCCTCTGAACTGCACATGGGTCAGCTCCGTGCCCAGGCCTTCATCTCCTGAGCCTGCGTACCCTCCCTGCTTCGGGAAGGCAAGGCTCATCAGCTCACCTCCGCGTGGCTGACCAGGCAACCCCTCCCCCATGCTCCAGGGGCTGCAGCCAGGGTATCCTGGGCAGAATCCTGTGTGGGTGCCTCTGGGTTCTGAAGCTTCTTCACTGTCACCTCCTTGGCCAAGGGGTACCCTTCTCTGCCCTCATATAGGTGCTTGGAGAGACAGTAGCTGTAGGTCAAAATTCCAGGCCTGAAACAAGGTATCACTTCCTAAAAATTGTGAAAAGAACATTCACCAGACTAAAATGAGAGACTCCTTGAGTAATATTTATCAGTTTGGAAAGGCCAATGTTGACTGTCTGTCGTCATCTCTCTAGCCCAACCTCTAGTCACTACAGAACTTTCTGCTTCCCGCACAAAGTATAAAGGAGACCTCCGCTTGGTGCACTGGTCATTTTCAGTAAGGACGTACGTTTCCTCAGTTTAGAGAGTTTGGCTGGAGAGTATGTCACTTGTAAACAGAGTGTTTTAGCAGCCTTAGACTGTGAACTAGCCAAACTTTTATAGAAATGCCCAACCCCAGCTCCTGTCATCTTGACTTCTAAGTGGCCCCACAAACTGAGGGAGGGTAGCATGAGGGGCTAGGGAGTCAAACCTCCAGGGATGGAAAATGAAAGGCAGCTGAATCTTCCTTTATCCAGTTGGCCTGGATACAACGTACCGGAGCTATTTCCATAAAGAGGCTCCTTCCCCGCCAAGGGATTAAAATCCAAGAGGAACTTGGAAGGGGTGAGCTGGCAACAGCCCCTACGCGAGCAGCCATAGAAAAGGCTGCATGAGCCCCCTGCTCCTGAAACCCACGGCCTCCTCCTTAGCTGGGATGGGCAGCTTCTGGGCCTGGTCCTTACAAAAGCCATCTTAATGTTTATGGGGCACTGCAACTTCGGAAAGTGCTTTTGAAATCATTTATATACAGAGACCTATAATCAAAATATTGCACCGTTCCCTAACCACAGCCATTAGGACCACTGCAGCACTGCTGACTAAGAAGCGGTGTCACTGTGGGGGTGACAAGGAGTTGGAAGGCGACAGCAGCACTAAGAGGGGTTGGTCAAGCCTTCCAGAGTCTGGAGGCAGGGCTAGCTCTCACCCTACAGGATGCCAGACCTCTGCTATTGAAAATGCAACCGGTTAGAAAATGCTGCCATGGTAGGCACCCCCAATGGCTAGGTTGCTGTATATATGTTATCATAACTGTCCATCGCTCCTCTGGTAGCCAGGCCTATTGTCCCTCTCTGGGGAAAACGGAGGACTGGAGAGGTTAAGCCATTTGCCCAAGGTCATACTACTAATGAGAAGAGAGGAAGGTTGGGACCAGGCCTGTCTGACCCCAAGCTCTTCACTGTGAGGCCCTGACTCTCTAACCTCCAAGTTGCCCAGATGCACTAAAGCACCCCAGGAAAGAGATAACCTGTACTCAGGCATCTGCCCCCCAGAGGGGCCCAGTTTTGCCCCAGAATCAGCCACAGAGGACTCTGCCTTATTCTTCTACCCCCTTCTCCCACACCTGACCTTGGAGAAGCCAGAAACAGCAGCTGGCAAGAGGGAGGGAGGGAGAGGAGCAAGCAGAGAGAAGAAATGCCACCATGCCCTGTGCTCCTCTGCAGGTTCCAAACCCGGGCAGAGACCTCGGGGGGAGGCAGGGTGGAGAAGAAGCTAGAACTGACAACAGGGTGAGAGATTAAGATTTGGGTTGTAAACCAGGCCTGACTTTCACTAACTAAGAATGAAGCCATTCCTTAATACCTAGGTGTGACCAGGAGTGCTAGGGAATCTGACAAGATTTGATATAAGGACTAGAGAGAACAGCCCAAGAAATGGTATGAAATATACAGTAAAGTGAGAGAAAAAAAAAGAAGCTTTCACAATTTTGCCCACTGACCCTGGCTCACGGCACACAGCACTGAAATCAACGGCTATGACTATGACTCTGACTATTTGTGGCTCCCTCACCCAGGGGTGGGCACTGTGCCAACATGACACCCAGCTGTAACTGACTGCCATGTCTGCCCTCGCTAGCCGGCCATTTCTCTGAGGGCAAGAACTATGTCTTGCTCAGTGTTGAAGCTTCTCTGTTAGCATGTTATCTATAGACCCTCAGTAAAAGTACGATCACTGAAATCTCCAGCCCATAAACCATCATTTGGCATTCATTATTCATTATTCACATCACCTCCCATCTCACCTCTTGCTCTTTTCGATACTGCTTCAAGATGCTAACGAACCTCAGGATGGTCCCCACATAAGAAGGGGGGGTAAACAGGAGAAAAAAATAGTCCAAAGATTGAAAAGATACAAATTGTCAAAGGGGGAGAGGGTAGAATTGGAACAAAAATTGTAGCAAAAGAGCCTCTCACAGCCTCCCTAGGAGGTGCAGGCCCAGAGGCTTGTACTATCAGTCATTTTGTCCAGAACACTGCTACAGTTTAGCAACATTTTTAAAACTCCCCTGAGAACAATGAAATGAAACCAACTAGAGAGCCAGGCCCATGGTGGTGGTGCCTTCTTAGCGAGGTGCTGGGGCCCAGCGCTGGGCCTGCTGCGCCCACGGCAGGAGTCATTAGGAGGGATGAGGTGTTTACACCCCTGGAGAATAGTGAGCAAGTGGCACTGGTGTTTCAGAATGCACTGCCCCCTGGGATGCAGGGAGAAGGTAGCAGAGGCTAGAGAGGGGACTAAGCCATCAGCAGGTGCGTCTGCACATTCCAGCACAGAAGTTGGAATTAATCACCTGCAGGAAGCATAGTGGGCAGATGGAAGGGAGTTACAGGGAAGGAATCAAACCAGCAGTCAAGGCAGCTGCTAAATTTAGCCTGGTCCCCAAAGCAGGACTTAATTAAATTAATCCTGCACACCCCCCGCCACCCCCCAAGCCCTGTTCCCAGGTGGGATTTTTCTGTTTCTAGCTCGGTTCACATTATAACATGGGCCTCCAAATGTTGATCCCCTTGACAGGTGCCCCAGGCCAGTTCTTCTGGTGCCGGTGCTGGGAAGGAAGCACAATTCCCAGCTGCCCTGGTTGCTGTAGTGCGCAAGGCCATTTGCAAGGCCATGTACTGACCCCACACTCATTCCCCCTCCACCACCCACCCATAGGAGGCAGGACCCTCACAGCAGGACAAGCGTTCTGCTGACCTGCCTGGGCTGCAGCTTCCACATGGCCATGGCTGACCCTTTCCTGGTCATTGTCTGTCCCTACACAGAGGCCTTCAGCCCCTCCAGCCTCTGCAAAGCAGTTATTTAGGCTGATCTCAGAGCAGCCCCTGGGTGTGGCCTGGAAGGTTGCCATTGCTCCTCAAGCCAGCTGACTGAGCTATGGTTTCCGCATTTTCAACTCAGACCCTTGCCTTCAGAATCTGTAACTTTCCCTGCCCTTCACCGTCATCCTCTTCATTCATGAAACTTAAGCAACTAAATAGGAATTAGGAGACCCAGGGTGGAGATGAAAGTCAGCATCACTCCGGAAGCTCTCTAACCTGCACTTGGCCCTCCCTTCCTCCTGCGCAATGGAGAAGCTCAGGTCTTGAACTTGACACCTGGATCTTACCAACCACCCTCCATTCTCGCCTTCCTTGTCCCCACCTCCCCACCCAGGCTCCCAGCCCCAGGAGTGGCCTCTTGGATGCCTGGAAGGCATGGGAAAGCCCAGGCAGGCAGAGCAGACTCAGGGCAGCCCTCTCCCCCTGGCCAGGAGGGGAGAGGACGCCCCATGTGCCCTCCTCCTCTAGGCTGCCTTCTGGGCCCCCAGAAAGCTACTCCCAGGAAAGGCTCTGCACTGGGGAGCCTCGACAGGTCTCTGCTAAATCCTTATCCATGGTTTCACTTTCTGCAGTTTCCATCACCCATTGTCAACCACGGTTCAAAAATATTAAATAAAAGTTCCAGAATAAACAAATCAGGAATTTGAAATCGCATACCATTCTGAATAGCCTGATGAAATCTCACGCTACCCTGCTCCATCCCACCTGGGATGTGAATCATCCTTCAGACCAGTGTCCACTCTACAGATGACCACTACCTGTCAGTCACTTAGTAGCTTCTTGGTTATCAGATCAACTGTCATGGTATCACATTGCTTGTGTTCAGGCAACCCTAGTTTTACTTAAGGATGGCCCGAAACCCATTCTCAGAACTTCTGTTACAGTAGATTGTTATAATTGTTCTATTTTTATTACTAGTTACTGTTGTTAATCTCTTAATGTGCCTAGTTTATAAATCTGACTTTTCTCATAGGTGTGTCTATATAGGAAACATAGCATATATAGGGTTTGGTACAATCTGTGGTTTCAGCACCCACTGGGGATCCTGGAATGTACCCCCCCATGGATAAGGGGCGGGGGACGGCTATTCAGTGAAGTTTTTCTCCCATAACGTGTGCTGAGCGTCCCAGGTTCACTCACAGAGGGGACGGCTGCTCCCCATGTCTTGTGAGTCCTTCTAGAGAGATGCTAACTGTATGCAAGAATGTCCACAAGCTGTCTGTTTTCTACACAGGTGGTGGCTTACTACACAAACTGCCCTGTGCCTTGCTGAGTTTTTTCCTTTCATATTTTTGCTTAATTATAAAATACTCCAAACATATTGACAAATGTGAGTCATAGCAAACATCCTTGGACCTACCCCCAGCATTATTCCGTCTTATGTGATCACATCCCATGCTGTGTTTGCATTTGGATTCAGAGTTTAGAAACAAAACGTTACACATATATGGTTGGGCCCTCTGGACCTGTCCCTGCTCCCACTCCCCACTACTCCCTCCCCAGAGAGAAGCTCTCAGATGCATTGGCTATTTATAGCTGCCCACTTTTCTAATCGTCCCCTTCTCCCTGTGCCCCCTCCTACCTAAGGAAATCCCTCCTGGATTAGGATGTGCTCAGAGGCTGTAGAGCCGCTGATGCGGTCTGTCTGGAATACGGCAGCATTCACAGTTTTTTTCCCTGTTACCCTAATAAATGAGGTGCTATTAGAGTGGGGCCTGGCATTGCTACAGCACCAGGCAATTGCAGGATGTTTTAAACCTCACAGACTCCCAAATAGCCTTGTCCCCTTCAGTCAGAAGTCATTGCAAGTGGCATACATCACGGCTAAAAATCAATGCTTGCAAATGTCCCTGCAGGAAGGCAGAAACATTAACTCCATGAATTCTCCTTCTGTTTACACACTTGTTAGGGGGATAAAATGTCACCGTGAGTGGGTCAGGCTTTTTGCTGCTTCAGGGGAGGTCCTTTAGGAACACACGTGCCTCAGCTTTGGTATGGCCTCTGCCACACGTTAATGCCCACGGTAGCTACAAAATGCAAACTCCAGCTCTTTTCTTGAGTCACTAAGTGCTGGAAGATCAAGGCAAGAGCTGTGAGTTGACTGCCTTGCTGTAGACTAACGCTGGGGACTGACCTGCCACTGTCTTTTCCACGGAGGGCACCTCGTCGGTAGGCATATGGGTGCTAATGTAGCAGGCTGGGGCTCAGCAGGCAGCTCTACATCTGGCTGGTTAGGGCCCCCCAGTCTCGGCAGTCACCTCCACACCAGGAATCCAGTCCACAGGGACTCTGTCGGGTGTGCCTGAGTGCTCCGCCCGCACTGGCCCCTCTCTGCTGACGGCTCAGACCAATGCCACATCATTACCACTCAAAGACAGTCCCAGCCACACAGTCACCATTTTCAAATGAGGCTACTGAGACTCCGGGACAGGGAGCCAGTGGCTTAGGACGTCCAGCAGGCTGGTCCCATCAGAGACCTCAGAGGGGCCAGTGCCCTTCAGCAGGGCCAGGCCACTGCAGATGTGGGCCAGGATGGGCGTGAGGAATTCTTCTCCATCTCTGGCTCTGTCTGGGCTCTACAACCACTGAGCACATCCTAGTCCAAGAGGGATTTCCTTAGGTAGGAGGGGGTACAGGGAGAGGGGGACGAGTAGCGAAGTGGGCAGTTATAAATAGCCAATGCGTCTGAGAGCTTCTCTCTGGGGAGGGAGCAGCGGGGAGTGGGAGCAGGGACAGGTCCACGGGGCCCTGGGATCCTCCTCAGCTCTGGAGATGTGTCCTTGAGCATTGGGGCCTCTTATCAGAAGTTGCCCTCAGGAAAGAAGAGTATAAAAACACAAACAGTAATTCTGTGTGCACATCTGCACTGCACTTTTTTTTTTTTTTTTTTTGCATTGCACTCTTGCACTATAGCTATATCCAAATAGTGCAGAATTAGGAGGTGGTTGGCCGTATGGATTTTGAAGGACAAAGAAGCCTTTCTCGCTCTCCCACTCAGCCTTATCACCTACTCTCCTCCAAAGACTCAGTGTTTCAGTCCTAACCATGCCTCAAAGATGCATTCCCCAGGATGGTCCTGATCCCAGGTGGGCAGGCAGGGCACAGGGTAGGGCAGAAAATGATGACAACGGAGGGCGTCACTTGGCAACAGGAATGAAGGGCCAGGGGATGACTAAGAGAAGGAAAGGCTCTCCTGGGTCTGTGCAGGGTGAGCCAGCTAACCACTGAGTGCTCAGTGCTCGTGGGGGTGAGAAATGGGTCTCCACTATCGTGGGGCAAAGGGGTTGTGTTTCCCTTTCACCCACTGTATTCTCACAGCTCCCGCCAGCACCCATGCCCTGGCACTGACACTAAAGAGAATGATTATGACTGCTTTGGTAGAGTCTTCATAGTTCAGAAAGCATCTTAGCAACCGTACTTCATTTGAATGCCACAAAGCCCTGGTGAGGTGGGGAGAAAAGGTGTTTTCTTGGCCTCTTCTTGCATAGACATGAGGAAAATGAAGAAAAAGACAAAGGAGGTGAAGAGAGGGACTGGGCTGTGAAGTTGGGTCTTCCCAGTCTGCCCCAGGTCACTCTGTGGGCTGTCATTGGAAGGCTGTGATGCCAACGAATGGGAGAGACAGGAAAAGGGGTGGGTGAGATGAGAGACCAGGGTGGCAAAGGATGTGAATCAGATGAAACAGCCCACAAGCTCCAGCTGTGGGGAAAAAGGAGCATGGCTGAGGCTAGAAGGATAGGGAACATAGCAGGCAGAACGGAGCATGTGCAAAGGCCCTGTGGGAGAAAGCGCAACTCCTCTGAGAAGCAACAATGGTTAAACCATAGATATTCTTTTTCTCTAGTTAATATTAACTGACATTGGGTATAAATTTTTCTATGCCACCCCTATATCCAAAATGGATTTGTCGCTACTTATGTAAAAGTAAGAGATATGATAAGCAAAGGGAATTCTCAAAGACCACTTATGGGGTGAAAGCCATGCTTCTCAACTGTTCAATGGCAAAGGAATCCCCTGGGACCTTGTAACTGTGCACATTCTGGTTGGGAGGTCTGGGGCAGTGCCTGAGATTCTGCATTCCTAACAAGCTCCATGTGATGCTGCCATGTTCAGAACTGCACTTCAAGTAGCAAGGCACTAGAGAAGTGGCTCTAACTTTGCTACACATTAGAGTCACCTGGGAGCTTGGAAAACACAAAGGTGCCTGAGCCCCACCCAGTCCCATTGAATCAGACTCTCTGGGGGTGAGGCCTGAGCACTGGTATACTTTTAAAGCTCCCCGGGTGATCCTAATGTGCAGCCAGAGCTGAGAACACTGGGCCAGATCTTTCCTGAGTTTCAGTTTCTATCCATCATCTATCTCTGCCCAGCAAATGAGTACTGAGCGTCATCGCCCTCATGAAACAGAACTTGACTGGCTGGGTGTGTACAGGCTGTGCAATAGGAAAACAGCTGCTTCTGCCCCAAGTAGCAACCACACACTGTCAGAGCTGGGCATCTGTTCAAACTCCATTTCCAGCCAAGGGTGTTGAGGTCCAAGGCCACACAGCTGATGAGCGGCAGGGCCAGGACAAGAACCCTGGTGTCCCAGCCCCAGTCCATTCTTTTCACTCCCTATAGGAACATCAGCAGGAGGGCCCCCTGAAAGATGCAGGGCTAGATGGGCTGGGGTGAGGTCAGGGGGAGTTGTGAGTGGCAAATGACATCCAGAAAGGAATGGATGTTTAAAAAAAATGTTGGGGGGACATAGGTAAAGGAGGTCACCTCCAGTTCCTTTCAAACCACAGGATTAGGTAGTGATTGCTCTGCCCATTCGACAGACTGTTATAAAGTAGCAGATGGGCAGAGGGAGGCTGGGTGGAGCACAGTGAGGGGACAAGACAGGCACTGCCAGGGCAAGGATGGGTTGGTAGAGCCCTCAGGACAGCTTTGCCTCAAAGCCAGGATCCCCTGGGCTGAGGACATACCTTGGACAGGGTACAAGTGGAGCACAGCTTGGATCTGGCATTTAGGAAATTTTCAGAAAATAAAAAAGATCTCATTACTTGACCGTCCACTACAAATGTCCTCCGAGGACGCAGTAATGCTATTTACCTGTCATGTGTGAGGAATGCCATTATTAGTCTGTCGTCAGGCACCCAGGCCCTCATGACAGATGAGGAAGGGGTAGGGACAGAAGATGTTGAGGCAGAAAAAGAACTCAAAGGACAGGACAGCTGGCCCCAGGCCCCTGGAGGGCCATTTGTGCAGAAAGGGGGCCAGAGTGGAAAGCAGTGACAAGTGTGGAGGTGGGGGGTGGGAATTAGGGGCAGAGCATGCCTCAATCTTGTAAAGAACTTCTGAATAATGTTTTCTGAAAGTGGAATTGTCTGCCTTGCAGCACAGCATGCCCTGGTACTGGAAATATCTGAGCAGAGGCTAGAAGGCTGGCTCTTGGGGAGATGGGGAGAAGTGACTGCCCAGTGGAAGGTGGGATGAGAAGCTTTGGATGTTTTCTACCAGGTCTAAGATTACATGGACCTTTCCTGGTGAGGCTCTGCTTCTGATTTCTCTGTCTTTGCTGGCTTGGAAGAACTGGGGTCGGGACCATAATGGCAGGTGCTGGTGGCTCACCCCTCAAGGAAGATAGAGCAACCTGCCTAGAGACCAGCCAGCACCCTGATGGAAAGACCTCAAGGGACTAAAGACTCAATTCTTCAGAAAACATTTGTAAACCAGCTTTCATCCCATCGAGCTATGATGGGCTCCAACTACCATCTCTTGACCTATGCGAAAGCCAACATCCAACCAAGATTTTGGAGAATTCTCAGAGGCATGCCTTTCTCTTTGTTACCTCCACCTCTGATTTCTGGCTTCTGGAGAAATGCCCTCCCTTCTCCATGAAGTGAGGATGCTCCTTTAGCTTTGTCCTGCAGTCTCCCACACAAAAGACCCAACCCTCTCCTCGGTCTCCCTCTGTGCCCCCAGCTTTGTTCACACAGGCTAGGTGAGGAATAGTAGACCCTGGGAGATTCGGGGTTCAGGAGAAAGGGCCCTCAGGAATTTTACCCTGAAAAGCAGGCACCTCCTGTTCTTTGACATCCCCTTGGTCATTTTCATTAACCCAAGCCCAGCCTCCAACCAGGATCCTCCCTTTCTCCCTCCCTTTTCACCCCAATTCCCGCTCGTACTCACACAGCTCTCTTCCCTAGATATATTTTTTTCTCTTTCTATACATGTCCTCAAGGCCTCATCTCTCACCCAAATGACCTATCAAGGTAGTTCTTCAATGAAAGCAGTTCTGTCCCTGGGAGAGCACTAATGCCAGCAGATAAAATAATATTTTTTCTCTTCGTTGCATGTTCAATAACAGAGAGCTGGCTAAGTCCTGCCAGATCGATGTCTGCTCTCTATCTGCTAGCACAGATTGGGAGGATGTGAATATATGAATCTGAATACCTCAAGTGGATCCTTACAAAATCCTTCCACAAAGCCCTTCCCCACCCCACTCCACCCCCAAAAAACACTCCATAGATAACTTCTGGTTCTATTGAGGGCAAAGTCCCAGTTAAGCTCTAGATTTGGCAGGTGTCTGTGAACCATTTATCTGCAGTTCTGCTCTTTGGATGTGATCTTCTGCGACATCCTCTAGCCTGGGGTCATCAGGATCGCCACCCTCTGCAACCCCACAGCCCACAATCCAAGCATAGTGTCTGGTTTCTAAAGGTTCTGGGCCCATCAGCGTTCACAGGTACGCGGGATGATGCAGGAAAGGGGAGAAGGAAGGCAGCCCTGAGGCAGTGGTCCAGCACGCGTAGGTCAGGCCACCAAAGCCCCGGCGTCCCTCTCCCTTGCCTCCTCTGTCACTGGGTGTTTTCACGTGGACCCGTGCAGCAGGACCAGTTTGCAACCCTGGAGAACATATCTTTCCATTTCTGGGCTCCTGTGTACTTTAATACTCAGTGATGTTACCGCTTCCATCTTGCCTCTTGACCTGTTCTTTCATCAGACTGGAGGAGCAGGGCAAGACAGGCCAGTCCTGACAGCCTATGTCTAAGGTTGCCAAATAAAAGGCCACGAGCAAACCAGGGAGTGAGTTCACCATCACCAAATTCTCGCCTCCCCGCCTTTGACAAGATCTTGGATGCTCCTTTTAATCCCAAGGATCTGGTCAGTGGGAAGGAAAGACTGAGTAGACAAAATGCTATGTGGTCTGACAGCAGGGGCCCAGGGATGTTCTCTGGCTCCCCAAACACCCTGCCAACCTGTGAGTAGGTTCCCGACATTCTACAAGTTCACTCCTGTAGCAGAGGGGTTGACCCTGTTCAAATACAACGTATACAGCAAGGGGTGATGCTGTGAGTTTATCTCAGCCATGAAAATAGAGGTGGGTGGAAGATCTGGAGACATGAAGACAGAGTCCAGGGTGCCTGGCAGGATGGGGGTGATGAGGCCACAAGCCCAGTGACAAGGGCCTTGATTCCAGGCTTGGCTCCACTCCCACTTTGCTCTGTGAACTTGGGCTAACTGGCCTCTCAGGACCTCCATATCCTTTTTGCAAGGCGAAACCAAAAATAAATTTATCTTGTTCCTTGCAGAGTAGAGGGTGGCTTTACTGGTTCCCTTGTAGAAAAAATAGTTTCGTGATAATATGAGTAGCAAGACTATGCTGTACCAGGTACTGTTCTCAGCCTTTCAGGTGCACTAACTCATATAAGCCCCCCAAGAGTCCAGAGGTAGGAGCTACAATCAATTGCTTTGCAGATGAAGTTCTCAGGGCAAGCAGCTGGGGGCAGCTGTTAGGGGAGTGGCAGGAATGAACCCAGGCAGTCTGGCTCCAGAGCCCACACCTTGACCGTTGCTCTGAGGGCCCTCTGTATGCAGGGTCTGCGGGCACGGAGCATGCACCAGGCTGCCTATTCCCAATGTTCTCATCCGTGCGCAAGGGGTAAAGTGTACCCCTGGTTGCAAAACAGGGAGCCACCTCGCATCCTTATTCTTCTGAGAGTGGAGTAACTGTCTTGATCCATTTAAAGACTGCACCTGGGAAGGGATTCTCCACTCCAGCGGGCTAGGCACCTGTTGTTAAAAAAGACAGCCTTGCTAAATTTGATTTCTGGCACGCGGGGACTTCATTTAAATACTGTATGAGACAAGGCTGGTTTTCCTTCTAGCACTCTATGGGCCTGACGCTGCAGGGAGGGATGAGGTGCCCAGAGCGTTGTTACCTTTAATTAGGTGTGCACTCATTGATTGACTGATTGATTTTCTTCCCTGACTTGCAACAGAGGACAGCACCCCTGCTCCCCGTGTGCACGGGGCCTGCCACTGGAATTATAACAAGCGCTAAGCAGGCCCAGCACGCGTTCCAGGCCCACACGATCTCCACCAGCTCCCTGTCAAACCTCAAATTGATTCTGAAATTGCTTTGAGGACGTAAAGTGGTGGACAATTTGAAACCCGTGTACGTTTCTGAGTGGCTGTTGCTGGTTGACCGGGCCACCATTGCCCGGGCCTATCTGAGGAGGCCAGAACTGCAGTTCCAAAATGAAACTGTTTAAGAGCTGTTGGTGACCAGCCAGCGACTTGTGCATGACTGACCCGCCCAGAACATCCCAGCTCAGAGGCCCAGAGTGGGGCTGCTTTGCAGGTAAAGTGAGAGGGCTACCCTTGGAAACACCGGCCAGACTGTGCCTTTAGGAACAGACTAGTCAATCAACTTGCCATGTGCCCAGCACTGTGAGAGGCATGGTAGGCCTAGGAAGAGGTGGTAACCATCATGTGTGCTGAGTAACCCAAGTGGAAAGAATAGTAACGTGGGGAAAACATTAAATAATACCACATTGTTCACTTAAGA
This sequence comes from Furipterus horrens, assembly GCF_987537825.1. Taxonomy (NCBI): domain Eukaryota; kingdom Metazoa; phylum Chordata; class Mammalia; order Chiroptera; family Furipteridae; genus Furipterus; species Furipterus horrens. The sequence continues at coordinate 18,140,030 of NW_028327178.1, read as the reverse complement.
CAGGACATGCTAATACCCGACTCGTGGTCATACACAAAGCTGACAGCTCTGGAGAGATGCTGCGGGCCCTGTCAGTGGCTAAACGCTTCCCATGCTCTCCACCCTGTGTGCTCAGACCCTCCTCGGGGTTTGGTACAGACAGAGAAACTGAGGCTCAGGAAGCTGAAGTGACTGTCCCACAGGTGGCACGAGCATGAACAACTAATCCACAGCCTTGGCTCACTGGTGTTTTTGAAACAGGAGCTTGCAGAAGCACATTCTGGAAAGAATACCAGAGCTTGAGCTCTGGGTGTCGCCATGAGTGCCACCCAAGGTTTTTAACACAGAATTTCTGTGGACCAACATTAGTGCCACACAGAAATTCAAACTTGAGCACTGTCCCTAGGCTGGCAATGTCTCAAAACCACATGTTAGTAAGATATTTGTCTAAAGACATTCAGCACCCTCTGTTGCACAGACATCTCCTTCAGAGGGGATATAGGCAGGCAGCCCCTGCCAGGACCCCCTTCCTCAGCTTGCCCTGGATATTCCAAGCCTCCCATGGGCTCCTCCTGATGACTCCCACCATGGGGGCCATGAGCTCCCCTTGTTCAGGCCACAGTTGTTTGGAGGGGTAGGTTCCAGAGTATCAGCTACTTCCTGAAAGCAGGGACTTTATTCTTTTCTCTCTCTCTCTCTCTGTGCCTGTCTCCCCCTTCCTCCCTCCATCTCTCAGTAAAATTCAGGGTGAGACAAAAGTAGATCTAGAGTTGTGAGTATGCAAAACAGAGTTTATTCCTTATTAGTATTAATTATTGTATTATTTTCCATATGAACAGCTGTAAACCTACTTTTGCCCCGCCCTGTATACGAAACATGAAATTTACCATTTAATCATATTTACATACACAGGTTAGTGGCATCAAGTGCATTCATACTGTTGTGCAAGCATCACCACGTTCCATTCCCAGTTAGCACAATGGCTAGGAAATAACAGGTGCTCAATAAATATTTGCTGAACTAATGAAGGATTCAGGATTCATGTGCCTGGCAGTTATCTGGCTCTGACGTAGAATCCAGCGTAGCAGCAGAAACTCGACGTGTCGCTCTTCCTATCACACACCGGCCTCTACTCTCCCCCATCAGTGACTGTTCAATTCTAGCTCAGCAGCGGTCCCCAGCCCAGAAAGGAGCAGGCACACCCCTTCCTAGAATGATGCCAGCTTTTATGATGTCCTCATCGCTGTTCATTGAAAAAACAGGCAGAAAAGAGGGCTCTTCAGAGCCCAGCGTGAAAAACCAACAAGAATTAGCCCCAGAGGAAAAATAGGTGGGGCAACTTGGACAGATACGCACTGCTGCACCGGGATCTTTGAAGTGTACGGTATAAAAATGTAAGCTGGCGATACACGGAGCAGGCCTGGCAAGAGATGATTTGCCAACTATCTGCCACCGTCTTACCACATCCCCTCTGCCCTCCCACTCCACCCTCCTAAGGAATCTCATGCCTGGACTAAGAAACAAATGAGGGGCTTTACTGTCCCTGTACTTGCTCCAAATCCCGTTAATTACACGGTAAGCCTCCAACAATAGGCCTGCTGCTGGCCTTAACACAAGCTTGGGACCAGTGTGGGCCTCCAGGGCCACAGCTTCCACCCTACACAGTGAGAGGTTGATCAATGCTAAGCCCCCTTCCAGGCTCCGGACCCTCTGATTCTGAGCTTGAAGAGCCCAAAGGCACAAGGCAACTAATTATTTCTCACACTGTCACCATAAAATGTCAAAACACTGTCTACAAAGATGGCAGATCAGAATCACAGAACTTCCTTTCCTGGCTAAAAAAGAGCTGCCCAGGCAGGGGGCTCGGGAGGGCCAATGACAAAGCAAGCTGCCAAGTCCCAGACTCAGACCACATCCCTTCCACCTAGAACCATGTATTGTCAGGGTATTTATTGCCGTTAGACCTTATAAACAAATTATAATGCTACCTAAAATCACACCACCTATAAATACTGCCACCTTTTTCTATAGAACAAGTATCCCTATGTATGTAAATAGCTGTCCTAGAAAAATCATGCATAAACTATGTTTTTGGTTTTTTTTTTTTAATGTAGCAGGGGTGCCTACAATTAATCTTCTTAAAAGGAATTATCCCCATCAACCCTTCCAATCTTTCCCTTTACTATGTAGGGGCTTTTGTACACTGGTTTTGCATGGAGCAGGAGGTACTCGTTAGGAAACAACAATGTACCCATGCTGCCATGCAAAGGCACACACACACACACACACACACACAAGATTACTATGTACAAACAAGGGCACTCTGGTAAAGCCAGTTCTGACCAGTGCATCCCACTCCCCCGACTCCCACCCCTAAGAGAAGTCAGGGGTTCTGGAGTCAGGCCAGCTTCTTAGCTACCTCCTTCCCCGGTTATCGTTCCTCAGGAGAGGTTCTACTGGCATTTAGGGCAGGACAATTCTTTGCAGTGCCTGTGCCTAGCACTCAGCCATTAAATGCCAGTTTTCTCCCCAACCCCAACAGTATGTGACAACCAATACCCTACCCTTCCCACCTACATGTTTCCAAATACCTTCTGGGGTCAGTCCACTGCATGCCCAGCCTTCCCAGAGCCCCTCTGCCTTGGTTCTGGATGGGCACTCCCATTCTCCTGCCAGCCCGAGGCTGCCACGAACGTTGGCCATTAGGCTGGGCCCCCTTGGCCAGAGTCACCAAGTTGCTATCTGTGACAAAAGACTTGTTGTTTTTTTAAACTACTGAACCATCATAGACCAACACTTTTGTAAAAGACAATACAATCAAAATAACAGAAAAACAATCACGTGCTTGGATGCTGCGGTAATGTCAAACTCTAGTCAAAGTTTCTTAAATGCTTCTTCTTATTTTCTGTAATTCATTTCTATCACAGACTGGTCACAGTACCAATGGACCACACTTTGAGTATTACTGCTCATTCTAGGCCAGTGGTTCTCAAAGTATGGTCTCTGTACCAGCAGCCTCGGCATCACTTGGGAATATAACGTAAATGCCAATTCTCGAGCTCACCTTGGACCTTGAGAATCTGTAACTCTGGGTTGGGGCCCTGAAAGCAGTGTTTGAAACAAGCCTTCCACGTGATTCCAAGGCCTGCTCAAGTTTGGGAACCAATGCTTTAAGCAGCCCCTTCTTGGAGAGTCAACTGGGCTGGGACCCCAGGAGCCCTGCAGAGGTAAAGTCTACCTGAGGGTTCTAGAACCTTCCAGGCAGGTCTCTGGCCACTTTCCTTACCCCGCTTGCTATGGAATTAGAAGAGCCATCTTAGGTCGGGCCACAGGTCTGTGGAGATGAGGAGTTATTAAAATAAAGATCATTGGAGCCACACACTGCCGGGAAAATACTCTTTAATTAGGGCCAGACTCCCAGAGATCACCAAGGGAGGCTTCTGGGAGACCACTAGTCTCTATTGGCATTTTCCCAAGGGCTACATCCAGGTTATGAAATAGGAGGGTTATGCATAATTTGCATATAATTTGCATATGCCTACTTGTACTGCGCTCTCTTTTCCAGCAATTTTCAACAGAATTACGATCTTTTCTTAGAAAACCACTACTGCCCTAAGGGTTGTCACTTATCATTTTTCCTGCTTTCTCCTCCTCACCCTCCCTCTCTGACAAATTCACAACCCTAAGCAAAAGTGAAACAGGTAAGAGAAGCATAGAGGTGGGGACAGTGGCTACTTATAATAGAATGTGGCAGCCAGGGTCATTCTCGGTGGGGCTATGGAATCTGAGCATCCCATTCACGAAGGGATTACCAAATTTAGGAGTTTCACAGACCTGTAAACTAAATTTCTTGAGGGACAACGTACCAAATTTTCATGTTGCCAGCATCTACTGTGTCTATAGTATCATAAAAGATAGTATATCTGCCCTGGCTGATGTGGCTCAGTAGACTGAGCACCGGCCTATGAACCAAAGGGTTGCCAGTTCCATTCCCAGTCGGGCACATGCCTGGGTTGCGGGCCAGGTCCCCAGTTGGGGGCGCATAAGAGGCTACCACACATTGATGTTTCTCTCCCTTTTTGCCTCCCTTCCCATCTCTCTAAAAATAAATAAATAAAATCTTTTAAATATATATAGTATATCTTAATACCAAAAATATTGAAAGAGTGAAAATCTCAGAATAAAGGGCAACTTTTAAGAGAGATAAATTTAACCTTATGAAAAACTCACTCCATTATGTTTATTTTCCTTATTTCCTCCTAGAACAAGACCTGAATCCTGGCTTTACCACATGCTGCGGGGGCAATGGCAGACTTCACAGGCCCACTGATGAGATGGATCTGTTAAGAGTTGCCCACAGAAGCACTTGGTACACACCAGGTACTCAAAAATTGGTTGTGATTTGTCATTGCCACTGTCTTTTAAAAACTGCATTTGTTTCTTTATTATTAGGTTTTGAGTGAGCTTTCATTTCTTGCCACTTTTTCTGAGCAAGTAAAAACCATTCCTTCCACTTGCTGTTTTCCAGACTGTTCAGGGAGGTCTGGATTTTAAAACCAGAAATGTAAGAAGTGGATTCAAGTGGAAAAAAAGAGCTATGTGCAAGACTTCCAAAGAAAGGCTAGTAGGGGCACACAGAGCCTTTCTCTTCCCTAGTGCTTACAAAAGCAAGAGAGAAAAGACTTTCTCTCTCTTTTTTTCTCCAAAGGTAGGCAAGCAGCCCTATTTCAGAATGCGCAGGAAAGGTGCCGTCACCCAAGCCCACGGGCCCGGACAGGCAAACCGCTTTTCTGAGGTTCCTTTTTGGACATGTTTTTCTGCCCTTCTGCCTCCAAAGCCCATGGGTCCCTCCTCCCCCTCCTGCTTTGGCGAGGTCTCTCGTGAGTCTGAGGTGGGGGAACATCCCACCTGGCATGGTAGTGCCGGTATTCTTTTGTGGGGTGACCTAATAAACCCACCTGTCCCCTGCATTATTTGTCTTCCTAGGAGACACATCAGCAGGCTCCTGGCTCCAAGTGTCAACACCAAGTAACTGCCTCTGTGTGATACATTTGTGCACATCTTTTCAGCTGATTTGGGCAGTAAATTATGTCATTGGCAGCCTTTAACAACTGTTCCCAGATTCATTTAATCAACAACAGGGACGGGGGAATTTCTGGCACCTGTAGGCTGATGTCCTGTGGTACATTTGACCACCTTCCACCTCCACCCCTGGCCTCTTCCAATGAAAAACGCAGGATTAAGCATCTCTTCTGTATGTTCCCTACAGCACCGTGCGCTTCCCCAGCATAGCATACCCCAAGGTGGGGTGGTTGGATGCCTGCTCTTTCTCACCCCACAGTGTCCCTGTGGTGGGAGGCGCTCAGGGCATGTGACCTTCTGGCTCGCCATTGAATCTCCCAGTGCCCAGCACATAGCAGATGCACAGTAAATATCTACCAAATATATGAATTTTTTTAAATGCATGAATGAAATTTAGCCTTTTCTGCCTAAAAGGCAGCCAGGGACTATTATAGCAGTTCTCACTTATGGCAAATTTGTCACCGAGGACATCTGGTAATCTCTGGAGACATTTTGGTTGCCACCAACTCAGGAGTTGGGAGGGTGCTACTGGCATCTAGGAGGGAGGGGCTGAAATGGTGCCACATATTCTACCATGCTCAGGACAACCTCCACACAACAGCTGAGGAGAGTGAGTTCAGAGAAATAAAGCAAGTTGCCCTTCAGAGGCTGGAATGGGACTCACGCTAAAGCATGCCTGACAGCAAATCGGCGGATGTTGCCATGCACAGGGAAGGCCAGGGGACAGGAGGGATCCCACAGGCATGCACAGTAAGTGCTTTAATTCCATTTACATTTGCCTTCATTCTAATCTTTCTTCATTGATAAAATAAGCACAAGTAGAAAAGACAGCCAGCTGAGGTCAAATATTTCTTCCCAATAAGCCTGCTTTGATTCCTGAATTTCCCCAATGAGTTGTTTTTTCAGGTTAGGGCAAGAATCTTGTACTTTTGCTGATATTCACCTGCCTGCTTAGGACACCCTTGGCCCTCCTCCAACATCATTTTCATGTCCAATTTCTATCCATTTCTCAAGGACAGCATGAGTGTTTCTTCCTATGTGGGGCCAGGTCTGACCCCTCCCCCACCTCCCCCTACCAAGGGAGCCACTACCTGAGCTTCATCAGCGTGCATGAAAGGAGCTCCCAGACACTGGGACATTCCAACTCACCTGCATGGGCTTTGGCCACATCCTGGAGCCCCAGGCCTTGCTCTCAGCTGGCCCACTTCCCTGCCTGGCCTCAGACTCCCTGTTCTCAGCCCACAGGATCTCCTTGGGGAAATCCAGGCAGTGACACACTCCTTCATCTCACCCCACCCAACTCTGGCCCTGCCCCAGAACATTTGTTCAGTTCCCCTCCTGGCCTCACCCGGTCACCCCCTACCATCACAAGTAGTCATGTCGCCCTCTGTGTTTCAACTCTATTATATGCATCCAGCAAGTATCCAAGTGAGACTTGTTTATCATGGTTTAACAGCCACGTGGCTCTTTATTTGTAAGGCAAATGTTTACTAGCGTGGATGATGGAGGCAGACTGTCTGGGTTCAAATCCCCATGCTGCTGCCTTCTAGCCAGGGAACTTTGGACAACCTGCTGAAATTCTCTGTGCCTCATCTAAAGAGCAGAGATAATAACAGCACCTACCTCACAGCAGTGCTGGGAGGACTAAACAAATAAAGAGCTTAGCCAAGCAGCCGGCATGCAATAACTGCTCTGAAAGAGTCAGCTCTGGTCATGTCATGCACCTGTCCCTGGGAGCTCACCTGTCCTGAGCTCCTGGGACAGTGTCTCAGTCAATCGCTAGCTCAGCCCTGTGCCCAGCATGACCCTGGTGTTGGGTTGATGCTGGGCAGTAATGAGCAAACTCTTCTACGATGCCACGGGGCAGGGGTACTCACTGTTAACTGATTCTATTTGAACCCTCTCAACCACAGATGATGATACTTCACATGGTTTCTTCACTCAATTTCTACTGTCATTTCATCTGACATTCCTATGGCTGTTTATGGATCCAAGAAGCTCTTACATACATAGGTCATCTGATCCTCCTTTTGTTAGAGTTAATACTCCCACCCACTCACCCTAAACCATTTCTTTAGAAGCGTGGACCTGGGGCTCAAAAAGGTTAAGTGACTTGCCAAAGTTCTCATGGTACTTAATCTATGAATTTAATATGAGGCTTTCTGCTTCCCAGGCCAATTGTGCCCAGCTCCAGGGGAGGACATACAGGACCCCCTGAAATTGTGGAAAGAATCCACCCTGTACCTAGCAAAACCCATAGGCCTCAAGCCAGCAAGAGTAGAGAAAAGTTGCCAAGAAAAAGCCTAGGGCAGGAGTTCTCGAGCCTGCCTGGGAATTGGAATCACCTGGGGAGAGGATGCAGCAACACTGCAACTCTTGGGCACTGCTGGTGGGATTGTGAACTGGTACAGCCACTATGGAAAAGAGTACGGAGGTTCCAATAGAACTGCCTTATGATCCAGCAACCATATTTCTGAGTAATAACCCCCGAAATTGAATGCAGGGACTCCAAGGGATACTTGCACAGCCATATTCATAGCAGCATCATTCACAATAGCCACGAGGCAGAAGCAGACCAAGTGTCCATCAACAGATGAAGGGATAAGCAAAATGTGGGCCTTACATACAATGGAATATTATTCAGCTTTAAAAAGGAAGGAAGCTGTATCACATACTACCACATGGATGAACCTTGAAGACATAATGCTGAGTGACATGAGCCATCACAAAAAGAGAAATACTGTAGGATTATATATAATGCATCTAAAATACTCAGACTCATTGAAACAGAAAGTAGAATGGTGGTTACCAGGGGTTGGGGAAAGGAGAAAGGGGAGTTGTTTAATGGATACAGAGTTTCAGATTTGCAAGACAAAAAAGCTCTAGAGACCTGTTTCCCAATAATGTGACTATACTTAACACTACAAATGACACACTTAAAATGGTTAAGATGTTAAGTTTTGTTACATGGTTTTTACCACAATAAAAATTTAATAAAATAAAAGTCCCTTGCTTGGACCCTGCTCCATACAAATTAATTCAGAATTGTGGAGTGCACCCCAGGCAGTAGTGTTTCCAAATCCCTTTCATGCTCCCCACCTGCACGCCTGCCCACTTCGCAGTGAACCTGAGGTTAGCCTGCAATCACTGCTCTATTTCCCTGCTGCTCAAAGTACAGTCCGTGGACCAGGAGCACTGGCCTGGAAGCTTGTTAGAAATGCAGAGTCTCAGGCCTGCCCCAGACCTGCATCTATTACAATCTCCAAGGATGTGTGGTAAGTAGACCCAGTTCTGCAGAAGACCAAAGCCACAGAACACAGATGTCACCTCTCTTGGACCCAGTCCTGTGTGGGGAGATTTCTCTGTGGGTGAGGTTGCCAGATTCAGCAAATAAAAATACAAGATGCCAGCTTCAATTTGAATTTCAAATAAATGAAACATGATTTTTTTTTTAGCATAAGTATGTCCTGTGCACTATTTGGGATATATATACAAAAAATTATTTTTCATTGCTTAATCCAAAATTCAGTTAACTGGGCATCCTGTGTTATATCTGGCAACCCTACCTAGTGGAGCCTAGTAAAGGTAGAGAGAGGAGACAAGTGGGTGGCTCACTGCAAACAATGGCCAAGTGTGCTGAGAGCTGCTGGAGCTAGTGCAGGGGATTATGGGTGGTGGCAGATATGGGCAGCACCAGTCTCCAGTCAGGTGCAAAGCCCAGCCCTTCCAGAAAGCTCTTTCAAGAAGGTGTCTCCAGCTGTGCTTCCTTGGAGAGCAGAGGAGGAAGAACTCACAGTTTTCTCGTTCCCTCCAGACCAACTCACCCCTCCAGGGACCCCAACAGCTGGGAGAAGGGGCTCAGCATGCAGGCCTCCAGAGGTGCTGGCCCTGACCTTGGCTTTCATCTTTAATGAGCCACTCTCCAGGGACTTCACAAGCAGGCAGGCAGGCGTTATTTGCAGGCAGCAGAAGAGACCAGAGCAGGGCTATTAATGGCTATGGTCTCCCTCAGGTGCCCCTCCTACCTGGAGTCTGCACAGCCACTTGGGATAAAAGGGGCCCTCCACGGAGGGCATGGTGACTGTGGGCATGGCGACCATGGGCCTGGCAGCCCTCTCCTGTCCTTTCTCAGGCTGTCAAAGCCTATGTCATCATCTGCCTTGGGAATGCCTTCAAGAGCGCCAATTAGAGCTGGGACATAACGTGTATGATTGCAGAAGGCAGCTGCACTCAGACACTCGGGACACTGCAACCTCTGCACAAAGCAGGTACCTGGGGGAGTTTACCTGGAGAGACGCACCAGCCACTTGTCAACAGTTGGAAATTTGGGGGGTGATTTGGCACACCAGTACAGAATTAGGCTCAGGGACCTCATGGATTTTTGAAAATTCAAAACCCTAGCAGGCTCCAGGAAAATGACTGAAGGTTCTCTGTGATCTCATGAGGAAGGCAAACCTGGGGGACAGTGGGCTTGGATTCACTGTGCAGTGTAGGTCCTCCCCACAGGGACTCACGCTGTCCAAGGTCATCCCATTACCTCCTCTTCCCCTCCTCCCACTCCCACCCTGCTTGAGTGCAAAGAGTACATGCCTGGTATTCAGGAGCCCCCAGCTTTGCTACTTAATGAGTCTTGGGACCCCTAAGAACCCACCACCTTCTCTTTTGGTCCTCAGTTTTCTCATTTTAGGCAAAGTGAGAGATAAGCAGGTAGGCTGGAACCTGTGTTCAGCCCCAAATCCCACACTCCCAATAGAAATGGAAGCTCCTAATGGACATGGATGGATCAGCCTTCCCAGCGGAACTATTGCATTCTCTAGGCTCTGACATGCAGGGGGCTCAGTTAGCTTCATGGCCCTCCCCCACCAGAGTATAACAAATGGAAAAGCCTATAAACAAGGCCTTGGAGACAGGACCTATGGATGGAGGGTAGACTTCTATGACAACTTAAGCACCTCGAAGCGCACAGCCCAGCCTCCCTCAGGGAGGAATCAGCAGCTCTCATTGCCCCAGCTCCTCTTGCCTGTGGGGATTCACATCCTCTACTGTCCAGCCCTAGAGACCCAGCAACAAGACTCCCCAGTTCTCCCACCCAGACCTTGGCTGCCATCACCCACCCCCTGTGACACCCAGTGCCTGCACTGGGCCTCGAAAGAACACTCATTACTCATTTTTCTCCTTCCTCACAGATGGGTAGAATCATAATTTTCAAAGGCTGTTACTAAAAATCTTCATGGAAAATAAACAGAGGATGTTACAAAGGGGGTGTGGGGGAAGGAGACTCTGAAAAGGATGACCTATCCATGTGTGGATTTAGGAACAGGAGTTGTCTGAAATTGGGGCACAGGTGTCTGAGGAGCCCAGACCCCACCCCCTAGCATACAGAGAAAGCCACAGGCTACAACTGTAAGGAGGTGACTGTGATATGGCAAAAAGTCAAGAGGCCTGGTTCTCCAGTGTGACGTTGAGGAAGCTGCCTAAGTTACTCACTCTGTAAAATGGGGACATGTGTATCCTTCACAAATGGCTATTGTGTGAACTAATAAATGTGAACATGTCTAGTACATAGAAGACACTCCACAAATGTTGCCCTTCCAGCAGTTTTGGCTAAAATACTATCCCCAGCGGGATGTCACGGCCAAGGCTAAGGCCCCTGGGGAAGCAGGCATTACCATCATCATTTCTGACTTGAGACTCTGGTACAAGACAGTATTTACCATTTCGATGCAGGCCTGACATTTCCGTTAATCCTCAGAGTAGGTCCCCACATTGTCAGTTTATTCTATTACCATCACCATCATAGAGAGACATAAGTCAATGCCCCAGGTCCTACAGTTATGAGAGGGAAGCTGGTACCACATAGCAGTGTCTGCCCCAGAGGTTCTCAATCCTGGCTGAAAAAAGGAATCTGGGGACGCCTTAACACAGACCGATTCCTGGGTCCCCATCCCCAATCTTCTTATTCCATTAATCTGGGTGGGCCGGGGGCCCCAATATTTTAGAAGTTCCCTGGGGCAATTCCAGCGTGCCGCCTAGATTGAGAAAGCTCACCCTGAGCTTAATCAGTCCTCTCTCTCTTCTGGAGGATTCTCTCTGCATCCTCTCCTCACGCCTACCCCCACCCCCAGGTGGTCTCACTTAAGTGCAATAGGCCCTGCCGCCTTCCACAATGCCATATGTGTACGCAGCTTGAAGGCTCCTAGGCTCACAGGTGCTTAGGGGAAACTGAGGCTGGGGAAATGTAATACCATGGAGGCCCAGCTGCTTGTCTTCTGCTCTCTGCCGCCCCCTATTGATACCAGCCAGCCGAACTTGTCACAGCTTTCACTTGCCTCTCACTGGATTGATCTAAAACCACCTGCTTCATACACCTGCCACTGCCCTCATCCTGTTCAGGTGAAGCTTCTGGCCTCCCCCACCCTCTGTGTGCTCAGGTGTCTGGCTTCCTAGAGAGGCTCCTCTTCCCTCCCGCAGTGATTAGTGAGGCAACTCCCAAGCAGTCCCTGCCAAACCATCTCTGCCAGACCATCTCTGCTCCAGGCCTGGGCAAACGCTGGCATGGAGGACAGGCCATTCTGCACACCGCAATGGTAAAGTCCAGGGCCCCATCCTCCCTGTGGTCAAACCTGGCTCACTTGAGCCCAAGGGCTCGGGACCAGAGCCACCACAATGTTCATTTATTTGCCTGACCTTGATCCAGCTGTGTATACCCCCTGGGGCAGAGGCAATTGTTCTTGGAACATTATCTATTATTTGCTCAACCCCACGCCCAGCCCTCCTGTTTCCCATCACTTCTATTTGTTCCCAGTGTAAAAAAAGAGTCTCACCCCTGAGCAGATGTTCCTAATGGCTAGGGGTCCCTGAAGGGTCAGCCCTTGCCCACTTCAGTCAAGGCATACCCAGCTCTTCTGAGTGAGGCCCTACAGTCAGCCTGGCCCCGGTGATGAGGGAGATAAACTCTGCCCTGAGCAGGACTCTTCCTTCCACAGGCCGAGGGCATGGGCCCCAGGCTCCTCCCCTCCCAGGAGCCAAGCCCAAGGCACAGATTACAGGTGTAGGTTCTGAGCCTTCAGCTCCTGTGAGTACAAGGCCCAGCTGACTTCTTTTAATAGAGAGAAGATGGACAAAGAAAACAGGGTTGGACAGACAGATCTTGGCAAGCATCAGAAGGCAAGGTATGTTTCACCTACTATAAATTTTTTTGTTAATTAACAAGTATGTGTGAGAAATCCCCAAATGCATGTGTGTATTGAACCTCAATTTGTAGCCAAGAGTCATTCAGTGGGGTTCCTAAGGGCTGACAGTATTATACATCTGTGCATGGGCTCATTAATTCATTTCTCATTCACTCAGAGAGACAGTGTGGTGCAGGGGCAGGGCCAAGACTTCTAGGGCACACAATGCAAGTTCAAATCCTACTTCTGTCCCCTGAGCCATTTGGGTGTGACTTTAGGCCAGACAGTCGCTTCTTGAATGTCAGTTTTCCCATCTGTTAAGTGGGGTTAATAAAGCACTTAGCAGAGTGCCTTGCACAGAGGAAGTAGTAAATAGATGTTAGCTAACAGAGAGGTGGGGGGCATAAAGTTAAATATTCATTCCACCAACATTTCTGTCATCAAAACAGTGAGCCACAGCTCATGCAACAATGCAGGTGCATCTTAACAGGACAACATTAAGTAAAAAGCACTCCAAAGATCATACATAGCACAGCAGACTTTGTATAAGGCTAAAAATAACTACAAGAAAATATACTTTTTAGGAGTACACATGGATGCAATAAAACTAGATAAAGGAAGCACAGGAGAATGATGAGGAGGGGATTAAGGAGGATGATCACTCCTGGGGGTAGACATGGGGGTGGCTTGAGGCAGGAACATATGTTTGGATGTAGGTTTTGTCAAATCCTAGGTCTGTTGCGGGTGATGAGCTCTTGGGTGCTTATTACATTAATAAAAACAACTACATAATGGAATAATTAAATAAAAGCAGACTGTGCATAGACCAATGGAGAGAATGTCAAGGATTGTGAGTAAACCAGTTCTAAGCATTAACAGTCCAAAACTGGGAAACAGAAACAAATATACTAGCCACCCATTGCAGGCTAGATGCTGGCCCAGGCTCTGGGTTTACACCAGGGAGTGACCCTCACCTTCCTGGAGTGCACATTCTAATGTGGGAGGCAGACAAAAAACAAAATATACAGCGTTGGCATGTGAGTGCTGTGGAGAGAAAGGATGATCCTGGAGATGGGAAGCAGGTGGTCTGGGAACGCCTCACCGAAAAAGTGACATTGAAGCAAAGGCCTAAAGAAGAGGAAGGAGGGGATTGCAGAGTTCTGGGGGCCAAGCTTCTCGGCAGCGGGAACTTCAGCGGAAGCCCCCAGAGGGGAGTGCCTGAAGAACAGGGAGGGGCCAGCGCCGCTGCAGTGCACCTGGCTGGGAAGGTGGGCAGAAGGGTCAGGAGGGACCATGGAGGACTGGCAGACTACTCGGAGGACTTCAGGTTTTATTAGGTGATATAGGGAGCCCCTGGAAGGTTCTGAGCAAGGGAGAAAATGGTCTGACGCCTTTTAAAAGCTGCTGCTGGGGCAGAGGCAGAGGCTGGGATGCCAATGAGAAGGCTATTGTAATAACCCAGGTCGGAGAAGAGGCTGCTAAGGTGACAAGTGCCCAAATGTGGCAGCAAAGACCAGACGTGTGTCCAAATAACCACGAAATAAAACCTACCGTAAACTCTATGTATACAGTTTATGTAGGGTGTCCATGCCCTTGCGTCACCAGGAGGGCATGCAGCAGGTGCAGGGGGTGTGGTGGGAGCCTCCCCCTGCGGGTCCTCAAGCTCTTCCCTACACCCTCTTGCAACCAACTTCATGGGAAACACTGGGCCCCTGTGCGGTCAGGCAAGCAACACCGCTCCCACCCAGGATTTGCCAGCCCCGTGACTGGGCCCTCCCCTGTGCCCTCATTATAGGCCTCAAGGGGTCTCAACTACCGGGGAGCCCAGGGAAGCTGTAAATCAGCGGTTCTCAATCTTGGCTGGAAATACCTTGAAGAAATTGAAAAATGATCGGTGCCTGAGTCCCACCCCAGAGACCGCTGTAAATAGGTCTGGGATGCAGCCTGGGTGCTGGAATTTTCTCAGCGCTTCCAGGTGATTCTAATGCACAGTTGGGGCTGAGAGCCACCGCTCACATGGCCTGGTCTAGTGTCCCCGCTCTCGCCCCCTTTGGGTGCTCTTTGTCCACAAGTCTCTCTCCAGTCACTTGCCCTCCCAGGCAGAGTCCTTGCTGCTGCATCCTCCCCTGTAATGAGGCGCCTTGGCAGGACCTGACCAGCCCTGAGATGAGCTGAGTGGCCACATGGGCGGAGGCTGGGCAGGGCAGAGAATGCGCCCACCCAGCTCCCACTGTGGGCTCGGACTCCGGGGCTTTCTGTAGGGCAGCACCTCAGGCCTGGAGAGTGGAACGGACAGCCGGACCACCCGCTTCCAGGGGCCCCGAGGCCAGAAAAGCCCCACAGCACAAATGCATTTAATCAAGCCTGGACTGGCTCTCCTCCCCGGTTCCTCCCACCCTTCCTCCTCTAGGAATGCATTTTTATTAGGCTCTTCCTTGGTGAAAATGGTGCGGGGCTGGGGGGCGGGGAAACGGGCTGGAGTGTGATTTACACGTACCCTGAGTCCTCACACCTCCCAAGGGCAGCCTGAAAGGGCAGCCTGCTCACCCAGTGCTGGCAGTGGGGAGCAATGCACAGGCTGCAGCCCCAGCCAGGAGTCCCATCCCTGCAGAAGTGCCCCAGAATCCCAAGTGAGCCCAAGGCTCTGGAAAAATGACCAGGGGAATGTGGACGCTGGTGTCTGTAAGGTTCAGACAAAGACGCCACTCAGAGAAATTACCTGCATTTCCCAAACCCCATACAAATTGATTAGGCTGCCCTGTTAAACTTTCTCTTTGCTCCAAATGGCTACTTGGACTCTTATCTGTCTCCAAGTTCCATCTCCAGGCTTCCATCCCTGCTCAGCCCAGAACAAGAAAGGCCATTTTCCCTGGACAGAGGCTTACTAGGCCCTTACTCCTGCCCTTTAGAGAGGGTGCCTTCACCAGGGCAGTTTCTGGTGGACTTAGCAAGATTTCTCAACCTAGGCACTGACATTTTGGGCTTCTTTGTCAGTGTGTGGGGGCTGGGGGGGTGGGCAAGGGGGAGGTGCTATCCTGTGCGTTGCAGTATGCTGAGCAGCATCCCTAGCTTCTACCCACTAAATGTTAGTAGTACCACCCTTCCCAATCTGTCACATTAAAAAATGTCTGCAGACATTACCAAATGTCCCCTGGAGAGGGAATGAGGGATATCGCCACAGTTGAGAACCACTGTGCTGTAGCAATATGACCGGGAACCTCTGGAGGGCAAGGTCTCTGGGCCAGTGCTTCTGATAGATAGTGCAGTCCAGCAGCCGGGGCAGAGAACCCGCTGTGCCTTAGTGATTGTGTGACCTGGCTCAGCAGGCCTAACCTGTCTGGGCTTCGGTGCTGCCCTCTGTAATAATAATAACAGCTGATACGTGCTTAGGGCTGGCACTGTACTAAGCACCTTCCACGGATTTTCTCATTTAATCCTCACAACATTTTTCTGGGAAAAAAAATGGTGTCTCCATTTTACCAAGGAGGAAACTGTGGTTCAGGGAGGTTAGGCAACTTGCTCAAGAACATACGACGAGAAGGCAGGCAGTGAGATTCCAGAACCCAGGGTCATACCCACAGTTCTGTGTCCCTTCCCTAACACAGGGGCTTGGGCCTGAGACCCCCCTCTGAAGTCCTTCACAGTTCCGGGACTTTGCCATTCATTTGATGTTGTTGCTAAAAAAGAATGTCCACTGGACATCCTGCATGCCTTGTGTCCCCCAGCCCCACCCTTCTGCACACCACTTGCACACACGGTCCCTCATAGGCTCCTACTATGTTCTAAGCACTGCATCAGGATCCAGCTGTCAATGAGATGTGGAGTTTACCCCCTAGCGAGGAGGCAGATATTAAATAGCCTGTTAGACATTTATTAACAACCATGGTAAGAGCCATCAGGGGGCCTGACCCAGCTCAGAGGGTCAGAGAAGGGACAGCCTCACTGCTCTGTGACAGATGCACGGGTCAACCCCCGAAGGTGAGGGGAGCTTGTGTGCCCAGGGAGAGCAGGGCACACACAGCCTAGGGTGGGAAAGCGCTCTGCTCATTCTGGAAGCCAAAGGGAAGAGGGTGCAGGAGGAGTCTGAAGGGGTGGACAGGACCTGTGGGCCCTGGTAAGAATTGCAACCTTTATCCTAGAGGCAACAAGAGGCCATTAGAGGATTTAAATAAGGAGTGACATGACCAGATGGGCATATTGACCAGAGCAGCTCCAGGGTGCTCTGTGAAGATAAGGGTGAGGGGACAAGAGAAGATGCAGGGAGATCTGCTGAGCTGCTGGCTGGTCCAGGGGAGGGTGATCTGGGCTACATGGTGACGGGGGTTATAGAGAGAAGTGGTAGACAGCAGTGGCATTTAACACTCAGAGCAGAGGGGAACAAGTAAGGCCAGAGCCGGAGGTAGACAAAGTGGATGGTGGTGCTGTTCACAGGAGGAAGGGTCCAGGTGCGGGGCCAAGGTCAGGAGTCACTTGTGAGCACCTTGCATTTGAAGAGTGCTGTGCTGAACAACATACTAACTGATTCACTGATAAATAATGCCAAGACCTCTTTCCTAGGGGGAGGCTCACCGTGAGCCCCCACGCCACTGACTTAGAGCACACCCTGAACAGGAACAGACAGACCACAGAGAAGGCATATGAGCAGATGGCCAAGCCTTGGGGAAGGAGTCCATGTAATGAAAATGTAAGTTGTGATTACTATTACCTTATCAGCTCTGACAAGATCGCAGTCAAAGGTGGGGCTGTCTCAGCCTATAATACAATATAAATGAACTCTCGGATGGCAGTTGGCTGTTGCGTTGATTCTTACTCACTCAGAAGCTAAATCAGTGCTAATGTGAAACATGTGTGAAATATCCCTTTTTCATGCACTAGCAATGAAAGGACTCCACAAATCTGTAGCCAAATGAAAGTACTTATGAGTAATTGGAGTCTGCACATGGGTATCATTTTATCACCATGTACAAGCCAGCTTCATCGAAGCTTTGGTTTCACGTTAAGAAAGCACTCCAGCCGCCTGGGAGGTGCAGAAAGGCCAGCACAAGGCCCCTCCTTGAGAAAGTGACATTTGATTGCAACCCAGGGCCTGAGGATTTTATAAGTGTATGCCACACCATGGGGCTGCGCCTAGAACCACTGACTGTTAGTATGGGAAAGAACTTCAGGCCACTTAGCTCACCTGTGTGACAGATGAGGGCAGGGTCCTGAGCAGGATCACCAGCTCCTCAGTGCAGATCTCACTAGTCCAGGCCACGCTGCTCCTACCTCTGTGTTCAGGACCCCAGCAAACCTTTCTGGACATTCCACATCAATAGGGCCCAGGGTTCTTAAGTCTTCACTGAAACCAGAGGAGGAAATGGAGGTAGAGACAATTTCTAATAGTCCAGGCAGGCAAAGAACATTGCATCCTGGCAGGCGTTTTGGTAACTATGGGATGCTAAGGAGTTGGGGGGTGAATCACTTGGAGGACAGGGGGACAGGGCATAGGAATCTGGGATCAGGTCTTCTTCACTTATCTGTGTATAGATAATGCACACTGCCTGCTTCTAGAAAAGATTTAGGGCAGTTTGTAATTCAAAACAGACACACATACAACAAAATAGCTCAGACTGACATCAGATTGCAGAATTGTATTTAAATGAGCCAAGTGTCTCTATAGCAGACTGGTTTTTAAAAAAACTCTGTCCATGCATACAATGGAATAGTATATATCAATTAAAAAACTGAGGCAGTGCTCCATGTACTAATGAGATATTTCAAGTTTACAAATTTAAGGAAATAAAAAAGCAAGATGCAGAATAAATACTAGGCTATTTTGTGTATGGTAAAGAGGTAAACTAAAACTATATATTCAAATTTTTATATTTTAGCATAAAGAAGCACTGGAAGAATAAACCAAAAAGTAATATAAATGGTACCTACAGTGGGCAACAGGGGGCAGGGCTGGGATACAATGGGACAGGTGCGAGTGAGAAATTTGAGTTTACACCTTTGTATGTATTTTCATTTTTGAACTAGACAAATTCTTTACCTATTCACAAAGTATAATTCAATTAAACACAAGAGAAGAGAGGAAATGGAAAATAATTCCAGGCACAAGAGCCAGAAATGTCTCCCTTCTGCCCTCTCTGAAAAATGGATGCTCACGGTGCCATGCCTGGGAGCAGAAGTGGGGGGCGCGTCACCAGCCTCTGGCGGAGGAAGCTGGAAACAGTGCGGTGGGCAGGCTGCTCAGGCTGGTCTCAGTGGCCTGGGCTCCCTGCCTCCTCACTCATGTCTGCTCCCCAACTCAGGCCTGAATCACCGTTACCCCAGCTCCTGACAGTCTGTGGTTCCAGGAGCAACCGAAGTGCACAAAGTACAATGTTCACATTCGCAGCTCCTGCCTGCCTGGCACACTCTGACCCACAGCTCCAGTCACCCTGCCCCGGCCTTCCTCACTCTGTTCCCAGCTTGGCCGTGGTGCCCCTGGTTCTGGGGGCAGTGCCCTGTGCCCCAGCATTGCTCAGCCACAGTACTTGCTGAAGAAGAATATGGAGAGGTGAGAGGGCAGCACCCTCAGCGCAGGATGGCAGCCTCATGTGGAAATAAAATGTGTTCCTGGAGTAGGAGGGGGTGGCCAATCAATGAAAATGAACTGCTAGCACCCAGATGTCTATCACAGAGGTGACATTAATTCTAGCCTATTAATGAATTTTATCCATATTATGAAAAATTAGAGTGAGTAGTTTTTTAAAAAGATATTAAGTAAAAACATAAGCTGCAGAACATAATATGTAGCTTGATGCCATTTCTATGTAATAGGGATGTATTTTTCCAGATCCATGGTGACACTATAGATACATTCAGTGATATGGATGTAACAATTCCCTGAACTGTTGATAGGGATGATCTCTGAAGAGGGAGGGAAAGTATTACAATTTCCTTTGCTTTCTCAGTGAAATAGTTCTATATTGCTTTAATTGTTTTCTTACACAAAGCGGTTATTATTTTTGTAATCAGAACACGATCTCTCTCACTCGTTGCATACGAGGTGGGGCTGGTGTGCCAAGTCAGAGATTCAGGGAAACTCCACTCCCAATCCTGTGCCATCCAGCAGATTGGAAACTGAAGCCCAGAGAGGTCAAGTGACTCTCTTGCTTGGCATCACACAATGAGTTAATGGCAAAGCTGGGCTGACAGTTCCTATCTCCCGACTCAGCCCTGTGCTCTTTCCACTGTGCCATGTGGCCTGAAAATAAAATAAGTGTATATTTGTGGAGGGTTCTTAATGTGACTGGTAGGGGAAATATTGGCAAAAACAAACAAACAAACAAAAAAAACTTGGCACTCCAGAACCTGGCTGCCAGGTCAATACCACCATTGACTGATGGGAGATTCCAGACCAGTGTCCATTTAAAGATGAACATTAACTGTAAATCAAAGCCCCAGACTGAGTGCTGAGTTACAGAGCAAATTAGGCTAAGTGAGTAAACAGATGGCTGGGCTCAGCCCCAGCGCTCACCTGACTGTGCCCACCACGCAGGGTAAGATACACCGTCTGACTCAGAAAAGCAACAGGATCAGGGTCAGGAGAGGCTTTTTTAAGGAGTGTCTGATATAAAAATAATCACCACTGTCTCCCCAGGAGGCAGCTGAAATGGCAGAATGCATGTTAATCGATTAATAGGCATTGTTAAATCTTTTATTCCACGGGGTCAGAAGGCCTGGCTGACAGTTACAAGGATGATGACCTCCTCCATTTGGTCACTGCTGTACAGCTTAGAAAGGCTTTAACTCATCTTCCTGTTGGATCCTCTGGATGTCCTATGACTGGCAGTCTTTAACTTTCATGTGTGTGTCTGAGGAAGTGGCTACATGACTTGCTCAGGGTCACACAGGGCATTGCCAGAGGCAGAGCTGGATGCTAGATCTTCCAGGCCAGGCCATGTGCTTCTCCCACACGCCCCTCTGCGGGGGGCTCAGGCCCAGGAAGGTGGGCAAACAGCCTGAGGGAAAGTGAAACAGCCGAAAACAACAATACAAACCAGTGTAGAGTCAGGTGCTTCGTCTCTCCCTCCCAGACCACTTGCACCATGATGTGGACTCACTTTGCCACTCAGATTTTATCTTCTGAGTATGGTTTGTATATGTGGGTTTGTGTATATGAATATGTATGTGTGCATTTTTTAATGTTTCACTAACTCTGTATACTCCTTGAAGTGTTTTTACATAGATTGCCCACAAAACTCTTTCCTCATAGTTAAATGATATCAATAGGACAAGTAATCTAATCATTTCTATTTGATAGGTAAGGAAACTGAGGCTCAGCACTACTTGTCCCATGCCTTGTTACTCCTCAGTGACAGAAGGGCTTCGAAGAGACAAAAGCTGAACATTGTTACGTTGAGGGCTCGTGACGGCCAAGAGCATTCACTACATCATTTCATTTCATCCTCCCAGCCATCCTGGGAGGGATGCATTGTTACCCCATCTTACATGTCAGGGTGCTGAGACTCAGAGAGCTGAAGTCACCTGCCCAAGTGTCAGAGCCAGAACCCAGCCCAAAGCTGAGGTCTGTAGCTGCTGTGAAAGTCCACAGTGGGGCCAACTTTGTGCCAGGCACTGGGTAAGTCCCTTCTGAAAGTATCCACATGAACAATAGCTTTCTGAGTCTTCCAAAGTGCCAGACGTGGGCTGAGATTTGTTCACATGGGACTCTTGAGGACAAGGCATTACATCCAGCTTGTCTTTGAATCATCACGTGGCCTGGAGCTGGGCCTCCTTGTTGACTTGAATCACCCCCCATAGCCTGGGGCCTTTTCTGTCATTCCTACTGTGTACATTAAAGGGCAGTGTGGACTCTTAGCTAACAAGGGTCCTGGACCACCATTCACATCCTGCATAACTCCATGCACACCTTGTTGGGCAAGTCAGAGCTCCCCACCAGCTCTCTGCACCCAAGAAACTGAGTCACTTCCTGGGAGCATCTCAAATCCCTTCACCTTAACTTAAGCAACTGCTGCCCACCTTTTCCAAGATTTCCATTCGGGTTGTCTTCTCTCACTGCCCTAACGAGTGATTTGATGCTAATGATAAACACTTCCACAAGAAGGCTTGGGTATCTCTGAGTCATAATTCACTGCTTTGTTTTTGTGGTTTATATATATTTATATTTTTTAAAACGTAAAAGAGAGGGCAGGAGTGAATGAGCGTGGACAGGCTAAGTAACCCCAGCCTCTCGCAGCTCTGGTGGGGAGATAGAAACAAGGGGTGGAGACAGAGAGGGGAGAGGCTGGGAGGGCTGGGCAAGGGGAGCATCGACCCCAGTTCCGGATAGGGAGGACTTGGGCTCCCAAGTCAGATAAGACTGTAATCCAAACAAGGTTTATGTGCTCAGCTGCAGAATGTGGGAGAGTGGAGGCGGGAGACAGGGAAGTGTTCCAACTGAGTGATCCATAACCAACAAAAAGAGATAGCCTGTCCCAATCCTCCCTGGGTCTCAAGGCCCAGGTCAACTGCCACCTCCTCCTGGTGGCCTTCGAGGACCACCCCAGCTAAGAGCTATCCTCCTTCCTCTGAATCCGAACTTTTCATTTATCCCTCGGGCTGATGGCCTTGCTAGTCCTCATCACTGCTCATTCTTCTCACCTCCCTGATTCTGTCGTGAGTTCCCAAAAGGCAGAACACTTTTTTTTTTTACCATCTTTGTATCTTTTACACACAAGACATCCATAATAGTTCATACTTTGGAAGACATTTGACTAAACCTGCATACAGACCCATGACCTTCCAAGAAAACACGTGGACTGAGTTTCAGAAAATGACACCAAGTAATATCACACCATTTAACCTGAGATCTTGGGCTTTATACTATATGAAACCCATTCATGATCTTCTAAGGTAGGTGGCAGGTGATATTCAGCTCATTTTACAGGGAATGAAACTGAAGCTCAAAAGTTTTAGTGATTGCCCAATGACCAGGTAACAAATGAAAACAGCTCTGGAACTCAGGTTTCTGCCCTCATTCAGATTTTCCTGGGAGAGGCTGGAGGTTTCTATGTTCTTAAGCACAACACCCCCACCCAAGATGCACAGTGTATATTAGCATAGCCAAGGCTCTGAAGAAACCTGTTGGGCTTAGTCAACACAACCTTCCCCAAAGTTTCCTTACCTGGAACCCTTTTGTACATGGAACACTCTGCATGGGGAGTTTCTACGCCCCCTCTATGACTTTTCTAACTGGTAAACCATGCTCCCAGGAGAAGTTGTATATTACAGACTAAGAAAAGCTTCAGCTAGATGAATAAAGCTCTAATGCTGAAATTTTGGACTCAACCAGCTAGTAAGAACATTTCTTACTACTATTTTTTAACTTTTTATTACTGAACTTTTCAAACATACAAAAATAGAAGAGCACCGTAAATCCCCACGTGCCCATCACCAATCTCCAAACTAGCTTCCACAATAGTCAATGTCCTGTGTTTTGCTTCTCCTACCCCTTTTTCTGAAACACTGTAAAGAAAATCCTGGGTATTGTATCATGTCATCTGTAAATACTTCTATATGTAACACTGCCACAATACTACACACCCTAAAAAAATTAACAATAATTCCTGAATATTGAACAACCAGCCTGTATCTAATTTTCTTGATTCTCTCAACTGCATCCTTCCATAGCAGGTAGGCTTGAGTCAGGATTCAAACCAGCCCCACAGAGCGCATTTGGTTGGTATGTCTCGTAAGACTGTTAATCTATAACAACTCCTCCCACACTTCCGCATTATTTCCCCTCGCCAACCTGTGGAGGAAGCTTGGAGCTTCTCTTGGTCTGGATTTGGGGACAACCTCCCCTGCCATGGTGTTTCACATGTTCCTGTAGTCCCCACATAGAGTGGTAGTTAGGTCCACAGGCTTGAACAGATTTAGGTTCAGCTTTATGGCAAGAAGATGTCACAGGTGGTTCTGTGTCCTTCCTATTAAGTCACATCTAGTTACAACTACGTTACAACTGCATGTAGCAAAGTTAATATTGATCCACTGGTTTGGATGGTGGGGTGCATATCTTTATGAGCAACTAGGTCCTCCTAGTGTCTTCACAGTCCTATCACATTCTAGAATTTGGTTCTAGATACATCCCTAACCCAGGGTTTGCACATGAAAGACTCTCTCCAATCATCAAGCTCCAAATTTCTACCAGCCTATCCTTTCCTAGGCTGTCTCTAGGTGACCTGTTACCTTTTCTTTTTTTATTTAAAGAAAAGATATTTGAAAATGAACAGACAAGCTGGGGACCCTCTGTTCCCTTCAAGTCAAGGGCCCACCAGTGACTCCATTGGCTTAGCTGGAGTCCCAGGGTCTCAGCCTATGGATTTCTCCACCCACCTCTTAGGACATGAATAGCAACCTCAAGGAGAACAAGAACACATAGTTCAACATAATAAATATGCATCCAAAATGTTTAAAAACCAAATTACATAAATCAAGCTTATTCTGAGAGGTTCATTTTGCCAGGGGTCTCTAGTGCTCCAATCAGCATAATTAAATAGCATGATCGCTCTAGAATTGATTGTGGTTTTCACATTTCTTTTTTATCATCCAAAGACCATTTCAGCAAGATGATTTTAAGCTAATAAGAACCCCTAAATTAGAAACGAATTAAGGAGATGGAAAATACAAATGTATTTGTTTTTAGTTGGGCACTATTTTTGTCAGAGAAATCATGAAAAATTAAAATTGTTAAAGACTCATATGAAGGTTGTCAGTCAAGGGCAGTGTGGCTTTCTGCCTCTCCTTGCTGCAAAATTTTAAGGTGATATATCAGAAGCTGTTCTGCATGGGATCCCAGGAAACAATAAAGAGATTAAGAATAGAATTATGCAGTGCAGACTTGGCAAGGAAAGGGTGTTGCCACGTCATACGCTCAAGCCTTTGGAGAGTAAACTTTATAACACCTCCTGCTTTCGTCCCAGCAACAGGGCTCAATCATTGCAATGCTTTCTCGTGCCCATTTAAGAGACAAGAACGTGAAGGCCTGGGGAAGTTGAGAGGTCTACGTGGGGTCACACAGCAAGCTTAGAAGCAGCCAGGATTACATCTCTATCTAAATGTGCTTGGTTTTGTAAAACCCCCTCCTCACTGTCCCCTAAATGTGCCATAGTTTAACTTTTAAAATAGGTGTCATAATGACACTGGTTTGGAGGACACTTGTAGGATTCGTGACAACCTTGAGTGTTCCGACCTCAGGAGAGGCATCAGGAATCAGGAGCCACTGCTCCAATGGGAGGAACCCCCTGTCTAGAGAGGCAGCAGCACAGGGACCCACAGACCACTGCAGTGAGCATCCAAGGACCACAGACCTGGCCACACACCATGTAATGTTGACCCGACCTTGAAAACACCACTTCAGCCCCCAAGCCTAGAGAACTTCTATTCATACTGTAGACTTTGTACTGACTCCAGTGGAGCTGACACCCAAGTGAGCTTCATGTCACCAACCTGTACCTCCTTACCCTGCTCTTTCCACACCAGGCCCTGAAGACATAGAATCTGCCTGCCCACACTCCCTTCAAATCTCCTTCCCTACCACAGAATCCTCACCAAACCTAGGCCAGGTAGGAGAGAAGGACCCAGGGAACCGCCTTAGATGGTGATGTCACTCCCCTTAGGCCCAGAGGACGAGTTATGAACTTTCATGATGATCTGGGTGGATTCCAAAGTCAGATGACAGGAAAACATACTGCTGCCACTGACACACAGGCCCTTCCCCACTCCCAGAGGAGAACAGGAAGCAAGTGGCTAATTCAGAGGTGCTGGCACCGTGGGGAGGAGCACCTAGCGGGAGATGCGGCTGAGACTGCTGGCACGGGGATAATGCTTGGTGGGCCAACCCGCCACGTGATGCTGAGTGGAAGGACACCTTGAGAAGCACCCCAGCTCCCAGACCAGAAAACACCCCCAGGTAGGGAATTAAGAGTCTCAATATTTTATAACCGTACAAAGAACTTTCATAGGCCCTGTCTCATCTGAGTGCCAGAAAAACCCCAGAAGGCAGAAATTATGTAATTCATTCTTCAGAGCAGGCTGGGCATAGAACTTGATTTTGCGGTGTGCTGACCCTGAGCTGCCTACACGTGTCAGGGTGCTATGTGAATACGTGTACCAGCAAGTACTGTTTTCTGCTGTTGTTGGGGGCCAGTGGCTGGAGCAGCTGTCTTTTACAGAATAATAAAAAATGTACTCTCCCCTCCCCCCGCCCCCAGAAAGAATAGCCGTATCCTATGACAATGGGCTCCCTGGCCCTAAGGAAGAGTTACCTGTATTTTTAGGACTAGGGAAAGAAAGGGGGCAGGTAAGGTAAGGATTGGCTTTGTTACAAAGGCTGAGGCTGGGAGACAGAAGGAAGAGGGTTGAAGGACATGCAGCTTTTGGAGGAGAATCCTGGGTTGGATCCCAAGATACTTGGGATGGCTTAGGTCACAAGTCTGAGTGGCTGACAGACCCCCTCCCCTCCAACTGCCCTCAGGAACACAGCACCCTGGTGGTGTTCGTGCCTTGGAGGTGAGGGCCTGGGGGTTCTAGAGGTCCCTATGGCAGAGCTGACATAGGAGCACATGCTGCCTGCAGGGCTTGGCTCCTTCCGATGACCAGGGCTGGATGAGGAGGGGCCCCTGGCAGCTGCCAGTACCCTGGGCCAAGGTCTAAGACTCACCCCATCCCCACAGCTCTCACACAATAGAAGGAAGGAGATGGAACAATAGAAATGCCTGCTAGAAAAATGTTGCCAAACTTAGCCTCTAGGGGATCTCAAATGGGTTTTCATTTGATTTAGGAAAATAAAAAGGATTATTTCTTGACATCAAATGTCACAGAGCAATTATTCATTGTTCGATTTAGTCCTGATAGTTACCCAACAAGATAGAAATGATTAGTTTCACTTTTAATGAAACTTCTGAGGCTCTGAGAGCTTCAGGAACTGCCTGAGGTCAGCTCCAGACCCAGCACAGGTGGCAGTGTTCTGAGCCCACCTGGTGTGACACACAGCCAGGGCAGGTTCCAGAGAACATGTGTCATGCTCTAGAACAAGTGAGTTGATGCACCTCTGTCATTCAAGCCAATTTCCCTGGGGATTCATTCTAGATGTGTCCTAAGAAGAGGACATAATAGTGAATCCTGTTGTTTAGCTCAGGAGTCACCTAGCCTCTGGGTACCCCTTGGCAAGATGTCCTAGATTCTAGTCTAGATTCCTGACCTGAGCTGTCTAATACAGGAACCATTAGCCACATGTAGCTATTGAGCACCTGAAATGTGGCTAGTCCAAACTGAGATGTCCAGTCAATGTCAACTACACTGTGGACTTCAAAGGTGAATGCAAACACTCTCATTAAGAATTTTGATATTGATTGCATGTTGCAAGGATAATACTTTGACCATGTTGAGTTAAATGAAACACATGATGAAGAATTTCACTTGCTATATTTACCTTTTTTAAGGTGGCTACTAGAAAATTAAAAATACTACATGTAGCTCATGCTCAGCATCTCCTAGGCAGCCCTGTTCCAGGTGCCAAGTCTTACCTGCCTTCCCCTGCCCTCCTCCTAAGAACAGTAAGCCTCTCAAGCATTCCAAGAATGCCCTCTCCTCTGAACATTTCTGTAAATTCCTGAGCCCACCATTCTCGCCCATACCCAGTGCCCATAAAGAATCCCCAGGCCCAGCAGCTGCCAAAGCACTCACATGTAGTGTAGGCACCAGTTCTGAGGGTTTAGATCTACCTTAAACCACATTATCCACAGCGAGAAGAGCTCTGGTAACTAGGTTTTCAATGCCCAAGTCTCAAACCCTGTTAGCAATTGATAGCCCTGGGAATTAGGGTGCGTTTCTCCCAGCCTTCTTTGCTCCCACCCCTGCCAGACTGTGAGCTCCCCCAAAGCAGAACAATGGAAGTAAACTAAATGTATTGATCGCTTCTTCAGGTGCCAGCTGCTGTGCCAAGTGTTTTGCATGTTTTATTTTATTTAATTCTTCCATCCAGGAGTAAGTATCGTCACATTTTGAAAATAGGAGCCCGAGGCTCTCAGTCTTGGATCTGTCTTCGCTCGTGCTTTTCCCTCTGTCCCACACATACTCCCTCCCAGGGAACAGACACCCATCAGGCATTTTTGCGTTTCTGGTACCTAGCACGGTGGCCAGTGGTAAATATTGGTAAACTAGGTTAAGAACCTTCTGATAGACCAAATCCTACGTTCTTTCTTACACAAATTATGCTGCCTCTTACCTTCCTGGCCTCGTGCATAATGGAAATCCTCATCTACCCACCCGCAGGTCGGACTTTTCCTGCCCCCTTGTACCTTCCGTCACCTCTCACCACGAGGCCCCACAGGGTCAGCCCTGCTCAGGGTCCCAGTCAAGTCTAAGGTGCACAGACCACCTGCCCTACTGAGACGGGGGGTCTGGGAAGAGCCCAGGGCCAGTACACTATGGTCCAGGGTACCAAGGGACAAAGCTATCCCTGGACACCTGTGGAGATGCCAGTTCCATAGCTAAGCCCCTCTATGCATAACAAGACCCTGACTATCCTTGCTGGGGTCCCTGGAACTCAATTCCCTTTGCATTTCCTCATATAGACAGAAGCCAAGTCCTGAGCCTGCCTGGTGTCTTTAGCTGATCCATTTCCTAGAGCTGGGCTCAGATTTCTGGGTTTTTCTTCAATTTATTCTTTCTGCCAGATTTAGAACAAGGCCACCCAGAAGTCTCAATACTCTGCCCCTCCCAACCCTTTGGCTCGACCCTGTGGACCCTGACACTGGCCTGCACTGGAATGGAATTTGCCACACCCCCTTGGGCCTCCTGCCCCAGGCCATTGGCTCTCTCCTCCTGCCCTGGTCAGTTTCCCAAGGCCCTAAGCTATTTTTGCTCCCACCCTAGCCTGATGTTTTCCTGGTGGAGGTTGCTAGAGTGGTACACTGTAAAACGCACACAATGAAGACCACAGGGCCAATGAAAAAGAACTCATCCCCAATCTTTCCAACCTCAGTCCCTACCTTCTAGGCTCTGAGGACCTGCTTGATGCTTCCTGCCTTGGCTGGCCACCCCACCACGTCTGCCAGCCCCTCCTGGGCTCTCCAGACCCCTACTCATGATCTCCCCTAGCCACCTCTGATCATCTGCTACTTGCCCTGGCATTCTTGGAGGGATGGAAAGGGCCTTAAAGTCCCCCTTTTATTTTATTTATTTTTTTACAAGAAATACTGACCTATCACTTCTCTGTGTCATTTGAAAGATCTGAACCAACTGGAAGGCTTCCTGATCAGTTCGTCTCCAGGTCTAACCCACAGGTATTCCTAATATGTGAAATAGATCCTGTGCCTCTTGCTGCCTCTGTTTCCCCACTGCCATCAACTCCCTGATTCCCAAGGGAGCTGATGGGAAATAACGACTTCCTAATTTGTCACTCTGAGTTCCTCAAGCAAGAGGTGTCACATACATAACAGCACTGGGCCTTCCTATTAGACATAGGAAGTGAACCCACATGATGCTAAATCTTCCAAGGCCCGGCTCCAGCAAGTGCATGGGGCAGAAAACTAATAACTGGAAAACATCCATCTATCATTTTATCAGGCCTTACTAGGTTTGTTTGCATAGTTATCTTCCCAAGGGTTGATATTTTATGTCTCCTGCAGGCTGATGTATGCTCCTACCTGTCATATCATTCAGAAAGAATAGATGAGCCTCAGGTTCATTACCTGTCATTACACTGTGTACATGTCACCAAGGGCCGAAGCATCGATTCTTCTTGAGTCTCCTGGTGCAGCCCCCTGACTTAAAGGCTCCAGGTCCAACCAGGTGGGGATGACACACGCTTCTCAGGCCCTGGGAGGGCTCCTCGTCATCCCTCAGTGCTTTTCTGGCCGGCCTACTCTTCTGAGCTCCCAGATGCTTCAGAGGGGACCTACAGGAAGAACAGAGGTCTCTATTACCAGGGCCAAAGACACATGTGCAAGTTTTAACTGTTCTAGGACTTCCCAGCCATCCTCTCATTGCTCTTTATTATTAGGTCTTGCAATTCCTGGTGACTATATAAATCTACCTCAGCCAGAGTTTTTGTTCACTGCCAATGTCATGTCCCGCCCTCCAACACTATCCCCAGGCCTCTGTGTGCACACGTGCACACACACATCTTCATTCCTATCTTCTTACCTGCATATTTCATTTTATCTTCCTGAAAGACCCACTTTCAGTCACTCATCCGAACCACCCTTCAGAGTGTGGCTCACACCCACCGACAGAACCTCATTGCCCAGGAAAAAGCAAGGGCCTGGTTGCTCTCTCTCTGCCAACGAGCCCACAAAGAACAAGACAGGTTGACTGGGGTCAGTCCTCAGCCTGGTAGCCCAGGTTACGGGGACGAGGCTTCCAGTGTGTTGTAGTCTGGGGGCTCAGGAAGGCCACCCTCCTATGGCTGATGGTGAGTCACCTTTCACAGACCTCCACTCAGAGCAAGAGACAAGGGTGGAGATGCAGACCTCACTGGGTGAGGGACACAGATGCTGAATCCTCTGAGTGACCACATTCCACAGCCAAGTCCATGGCTCACACTCTGGGGTGTGGGGTAGAAGTGGGGGGTAAGGGGTTCCAGCTAGAAGCAGCCCTGCCCCAGTGTGTAGATCTGCTCAGCCCTGCACCTCTGACCAGGCTTGGGCTCCAGCAACTACAGGAGGGGAAGGGCTCTTGTGGCCCTGATGGCTGTGACCCTGAGCCCCAAATCTCAAGCTCCTCCAGACCTCCATGGACCCCCTGCTGAGAAGTGGCTGTGGCAGGTGGATAGCTCTGCCAGGGCACCCAGAACTGCAGGTAGGAGGAAGCACCCTGAACAGGGACGGGGGTGCAAAGGAAGATGGGGACATGAAGTCCCACGGACTTCGGCAGCACGTTGATGACAATGCCTTATAGCAACTAGAATGGTTTATACCCTTCAAGCTGTTATGCACCCCTTGGACCCATTTGATCTCCTAGTAGCAATGTAAAGGGGTATTTTAAGGACAAGGAAACAGAAGCACAGAGGGGTAAGTTACTGAAAGAGTCAAGACCGGAATCCTTGACTCTCAATTATCATTCTTGCCAGCAAGCTCCCTGATCCTTGGGTAATTTTGTGTTTCCTCTAGGGTGTGGCCAGTCAACAGGAGTGGGAAGGAGGAGGGAAACAGAGGCAGGCTTGGCCTGCTATGGGGGATGAGGAGAAAAGGAGAACAATCATGCCTTTGGTTTCTCCCCTGATAGGAGGGTCTAAGAGGAGAAAGTGCAGAGAGAACAGAGTGATAAATAGGGAAGCCAGGGCTGTGGAGGCTCCCAGCTACCAGGAGCAGCCCAGGCAAAGAGGAAATTGGCTGTGATAAATAGCCACAGCTTCGGGGGGCTGGGCTGACCTTGAGCCTCCTGGGTGCCCTGGCTCCCTATGGCTCTGGCTTCTGAGGCATTCTGGGCAAGGCAGCACTGGGGGTTAGAAGTCCCTTTGAAAGAACAAAGAAATTGCTATTCTTACCTTCAAAAAGCATATATACATGTCAATGCTCTTTTGAATATATATATTTCTAAATAATAAAAAATGGAAAAAACAAACAAACATGAAGTTCCACTCATATGAAGAAAGATCTCAGCTGCTCCTGACAGTGGGATTCTCAGCTTGATTCCAAAGCTGCTCTGCTTCTATTGACACAGAGGAAGTCAACCACCTAGGAAATTCCTACCTGGCAACGGAAGGCAGGGCCGACCTACACACCCACCTCCCGTCAACAGAGAACCAGACCTCAGAACATGAAAGGCATCCCCTTGGCACTGGCACTCCAAGTCCCAGGTGGTCCAGTGGGTCTTCATTCAGCCTTGCAGCTCTTAGTGAGTCCTACTATGTGCACTGGGTGCCATGCAGGAGGGTTAACATGCTGCACCCCTTAGAAGCCAGTCACCCACCGATCTGATCCTACACGCTGCTCAGTCACCTGGTGACTCTAGCTCCCAAAGCAAAGCAAACCCCTTGAACACATCCGTTTGTGTTGGGGGTGTGGCGGGTGGGGACAGGAGCCCTTCCAAGGCCTCCTATAAGGTGGGGTTGAAACATATTCACAGCAGATGGTGCTGTCGCCCTCGCTCCAGGATTCTCATTCCTAATTATCTGTGCTGTCAGCAAAACAATTAACCCTCCAAGAAAAATTGCACTGTCCACTCCCAACCATAATAAAAGGTAATTTTTTTCCAAGGACGAGGCGCACTTAGGGCAGCGGCAGAGGGAAAGTAGGGCAGCCTGGCACGGGTTCCAGATCTCACTCATCCTGGGTGACTTCGCCATCCTCTGACCTCTGAGGCCTGACACAGCCATGGCACCTGCAGCCCCTCCCACCTCTGACCTGCATGTCCTTTCCCATAAAAGGTGGGTGTAGTCCTATCCCTGCATCCCTGGGGTCCCCTTCAGTCCCACAGTGCCTCCATTCTACTGATACAAGCCCAGTTCTTTTCCTCCAAATTTCCTTTGGAGCAGAGACTGAATTGCCCTCCCTCCCTCACTCACTCCCTTCCTTTTTTTTTTCTTCCATTATTGGATATTTACCATGTTTCTTCCAGGAACTACAAAGAAAAATATCTATTCAGCCTTCCTGACCACTGCTTGGAGCTCCCTTCCTCTGAGATGTGGGCAGAAGAGGAAGGCGGGGCAGGGAGGTGGGGGCTCCAGGGGTTTGAGGACTTGGTGCTCCCTTGGCATCAGGCTGGAGGAGGGAAGTCCTGTTGCTGCATTTGGATTCTCTCTGAAGATTCAGCTGCAGGAAGGCAGCCTCCTCTCCAGAGAGCTGAATTTGATGAGCAAGCCCCTCCGGTCCCCGGGGGCAGGCCTGCGGAGGGGTGGAGAGGTGTGATATAAGGAGACCTGAAAGCCCCGAACAGCCACTCTGGGGCTAGTGACAGCACAGGGCCTGCCCTTTGCAGGTGCTCATTACACATTGAGGCATGAGTGAATGAACCAGAATGCCCCTCATTAAAGGAATTGTTTTAAAGAAAGAGCTAAGGGATGATGTTTGTTACCTAGAAGTCTACTGTTTAAGGCTGGAATCAGTTGATCCCATTCATCCGTCATCATGCACTGTCATGGAAAAGAAGGTGGGGGGGGCAAGAAATTGGAGAGCCTTCAGTGATGACACCACCTGGGGCCACATTTTGCAGGTATGATCTGGAGAGGTTGAAGGGCGGGCCACAGACAGGGAGAGATAGAGCAAGACACTGCCACCCGGGGCCACCACCCTGTCCCACTCCATACCACCTCCCAGGATCGCCTCTGAACAGACTGGGGAATGCACAAGGCAGAAAGGACGGGAAAGTCCAGAATGGGGCACTGTCCAGTTCCCCATGGGGCTACAGGCCCCCTACTGAGGCAGGGACAGCACCCTGGGAACCTGGGGAAGCAAAACAGATCAAGACTGGGGGCGTGGGGGGGGGCATGGCAGGGATCTGGGTCCCCTCCACCACCTCTTTGGTCTGGCTTCAAACCATGAGACACCTTCCCTCTCCCCACCACCCATCTGACTACCAGCACTGGGCCTCACCCAGGAGCCACGAGCACAGGCTCAGATGCCAGCTCCTCAGTATAAAAGGAGAGTGTTTATATGCAAAGTGGGCCGTTGCCCACTCAGAATCTGCCCACTCAAAGGCAGCACATGTGACTGCAGCCCCTGCCCAGAGCCCAAGCGGGACAGACGCCAACCTCTGGCTAGAGACATTTCTAAATATGAGCCTGGCACAAAGAGTCAGGTTCCCAGGCCTCCTCTGCCCTGGGAGAACCAGCCAGAACTTCCAAGGCAGCCAGGAGGCTGAGGGCTGTGGGCAGGCTGGATCAGGAAGCAGCCAGCTGAGACAGCCACCAGCCCCGGAAACATCACCTGAGCCCCTCCCTGGCCTTCTAGCCTCATTAGGGGAAGAGAAAGGATTACCCCACACCCAAACAGTCTAATCAAGTGCCTGAAACCCTTGGCAGGGTGGACAGGAAAGCTGCTGCCTCCTCAAATGTGCATGGATTAAAAATATACAAATGGAATATTTTTCTTCCCCTCTCCTCAACCCCCTGAAGCCTGGGATGCTTGTTAAAAATAGCCTTGCTGTGGCATGGATCCTACAAAACCCAACGGCTGGCAGGAAAATTAAGGAGACATTGGAGACAGCACTAAGTGGTTACCCCTGGGAAAAGGGCCGGGGAGGGCTGGGGCGGGGGTGAGGGGAAGCTTGCAAGTGTTTCTGGACACACTTCTCGCTGCTCGGATTTTTAACAACAAGCAGACATTATTTTTATTGGTTTGCTTTATAAAATGGTTTGCTCCATCCATTGCATCCTCCAGCCTAAATTTAAACCTGAACTTGCACTGACCTAGCAACCCAACAGCCCAGTGCTGA
Organism: Furipterus horrens; assembly: GCF_987537825.1. Classification (NCBI taxonomy): domain Eukaryota; kingdom Metazoa; phylum Chordata; class Mammalia; order Chiroptera; family Furipteridae; genus Furipterus; species Furipterus horrens. The sequence goes on along the minus strand of NW_028327178.1, from coordinate 18,106,389 downwards.
CTGGCCTGAAGGGCACTGGCCCCTCAGCACCCAGGCACCAGATACAAATACAGCCCAGGGTCAGGAAAGGAGCGCTAAGTCCAGAGCCTCGGTTCTGAAATTAGCTGGTTGTGTGAGTCGAATACGTCATTGAGTTCTCTGAGCTTCAGTTTCTTTACCTGTAAAATGAGGCAGTTGGATTAGATGCTAAACTGGGTACCTTCTGATGTCCTAGCATTTCACCAGTGTGAGGATTGACAGAAAACATCTAAGACTCGCCCTGAGTTTGTCTTTAATGCGCAAGAAGAATGTGGCCCTGGGCAGAGGTAGGGTTTTAAAGCAGGAGGTAGGCAGGAAGAACAGAAGCTGTTCTGAGAGCAGAGATTGACCCCACTCCTTGCGGATGGAGTTTGCAAGGTAGAAAGAGCATGACTTGGCACCTAAAATGTCCTGGGTTCAAATCCTGACTCCAGCTTTTCGTAACTATGTGAACTCAAGTAACAGCTTATCCCTGGTACGAGTCAACCTCCTCAACTGCAAATGGGGTAAAAATGCCCACATCCAAAGGCTGCTGTGAATATTCTATGCAACGGAGTAAAAAAGTACCCGGCTCGTTGTAGGAGTTTAACATCCTTTCATTCTTTTCTTCCTCCCATCGTTACTCTTCACTGCACTGCAGGGTGATTAAGAGTGCGGGTTCTCCACCACCTACTTGCTTGTGACCTTGGGCAAGCAGCTTAATCTCTCTGTGCCTTAGCGTCTGCATCTCTAAAGTGGGAGTGAGCGGGGCTGGTGGTTGTGCTGCCCCAGCCCATACTCCTGTCCCTACTAGCCAACGAGGTTCTCAGTTTTCAATCTTGCACTGTCCATCGATTTGACTTTTAGAACTTCCTTCATAGGCCTCCTCCCATTCCCACAACCTCTCTAAGGTTCCTGGCCCACAGCTGCCCACCGTTAATGGCTGACAGTGGTTGGCCTGCTGGCCTGGCCCTCCCCTAGTCACTCCTGCCCCTTGCCCTTTGGTCTCCGCTCAGCATGTTGTACACCTGTCCAGGAGTGTCAATTCCATCCTGCAGAAGGAGTGTTTCATGTTGGTGCTCCTCAAGCTTGAACGTGCTTAGGAATCACCTGGGGATCTTGTCCAAATACAGATGTAGATTCTGATTCGGAAGGTCCCAGATGGAGTCTAAGATTCTGCATTTCTAACAAGCTCCTGGGGGAACCCATGCCACACTGGTCTGGGACCATCCTTTGATTAACAAGGCTGTAGAGCAGGGAAATCCTGGCCTGTGTGTATGTGGGGGATGGGGTGGGGGAGGGGACAAGGACAAGACTAGCCAGTTGTCCAAATCAGGAGTAGAATTTTCACAGCCACGGCATGATGTAGACCAAGTGTGGGTTCAAGAGACACTGAAGAGGCAAAGTAGGAGGATGTTTCACAAAAAGATGTGACATTACCCAGCCAAAAATAATGCTCACTGAGGTAACGCAGCAACCCAGAAAGGTGCTCAGGACACAGTAACTGAAAAAGCAGGCCACGCACACCTGACTTCCGCTCTGCCAAACGCACAGCTAAGAAAACCGACAGCAGCGCTACAGCTCTGGACCACAAAGGCCATGTTACGGTCATGAAACCATGTAGAGAATTGTTTATTTGTCATTTTCTAGATGTCCTTGATGAAGTTTTATAATTTTTGTCATTTAAAATTTATCTTCTGTATATTCTCAGATGCCTGGTTCCCCAAATTGTCAGCTGTCCTGTGATACTGGGGTTTGATACATTTCGAGTACAAACTGCCATTGTTGCAAGGGCTGGAAAACGGTGCATTAAATCTTCTCAGTCAATCCCCGAAATAAAGCAACCCACATTCTGTTTTTCCTCTGAGTCAAGGGTCCAGCGCTTTGGAAGTCTGGCGCTATCACCTGTCACTATAGCAACAAAGAGACCCTGGTAACCCCAGGCTTGTGATTATTAAGAGTAGAAATAGGAAGGCTGTGGGTAGATGTTCAGTAAGGAGCTGCCACAGGTTTGCACTGGACAGACCGGGTTTGGAGGCCCTCTCTGCCTCTCTTGAAAGAAATAGAGAGCAAAAATCCAACTCCAGGAGCTGGGTCCCACAAGAGTACAAGGAGTGCTTGTCATTTTCTTCTTTGTTTCCCATTTCAGGACTGTAAGCTGCCTTTCAAACCAGCTCCTGACATGCCTGAAGGCGGGCTGTTCTAGAACAGGTGTCAACCCTTCTGGCCAGAGGATGCCTGTGGCTTACTTACATACTGGGCATGTCCACACCTCTCCCGACTCCATGCTCCCAGACTGCCCTGTGCACCTCTGATCAGCTCTTCTGACTTACGAGCACCACCCACCCATTCACTGGATGCCACCCCATTCTTCACAGAGTCTCTTCAGCTTGTGCTTGGGCAGATGTTTTAGGCCTCCAACATCAAGGCCTTAGGATCTTAGGATCTCACCTCTGGGAGGCTGCAGGGGGTCCCAGCCCCGGTCTGGCTGCTCCTGCCTGAGGTACAGTGTCTGTCCCCAGACCTGCTCCCCAGCCCCTTAACCAAGTTTGAGGCCCCATTCTGCCACCATCTGGCTGTAGAACCCCGGGCAGCTCACTTCACATCTCTGAACCTCAGTTGCAACAACTATAAAAATTTTTCAATGTGTTTATGGAATCTCATGGTCTCTTTCAGTCTTAACACTCTATGATGCCATTGGGAATAAGCATTTATCTAGCAATTCAGATGACATATTTCACAGACGAGGATTTTCTAGACAACTAAACATTGCCCTTCAAGCAACAAAATGTGTTTTGTTTCAACCCTACTGTATAATGCATGTATATATATGTATATGTATATATATATGTGTATACGTGTGTGTGTGTATGTGTGTGTGTATTTGTTTTGGGGGGGGGGCAAGAGAGAGAGAAAGAGAGGGAGAGAAACATCGATCAGTTGCCTCTCATATATGTCCCAACCAGGCACCAAACCCCCAACCTAGGCATGTGCCCTGGTCGGAAATTGAACAGGCAACATTTCACTTTGTGGGACGACACCCAACTAACTGAGCCACACCAGGCAGGGCAGTGTATTTTTTAAAATATTTACATATTTCTCTTCCTCTGGGACAAAGAAAATAAAACCTAAAATTTGTTTGTGTGCATCGCTCCCCAGCTTTGTTACACACATACACGAGCTGTTCAAAAAAATGCTGTTCTAGCATTGTTCCTTGCAGTGGCTGAGGTGCTAAGCATAATGTAACCTTGTCTTGCTGGCCCTCTGATAGTTCTATGAGGCTCTCTGCTGTACTGGGCGATCTGTTCCTGCTGCTCTGGTTTCTCTCCTCTCCTTTCCGGCCCCTCCCACAGTAAGGTGCCCAGAGGTCATCTGCCTGTTTGGGTATGCCTCCCTGAAGAAGCTTCCCCTGCTTCTAATGGGCAACGTGGAACCCTCCTAGGCCAGACAACCATGGGAGTCTGAGCAAGGGTCAGGTGAAGGGGTGTCCTTAAGAATAAGGAGTTATGGTTTCAGCCATGATCAGAGCCACTTCTCTGTCCCCTTGACAGCTATGTTCTGGATAAGTAAAATCTCTGTCTGCAGCCCTCACCTGAAGTGGCACTTATTTCTGCTTCACTGGCTGGTTTTCCCAGAGTGGAGTTTAGAGATCTTCAGAGTTGCTGACATTACCACATGGGCCAGACTATAAGGTAAGCTCAGATTTATAATTTCACCCCAACTCCATACATTCCTGTGTCAGAAAGGAATGTTCTGCAAACTGATCCCCAAGTCAATATGTCCTTGCCTAGCTTCCTCTCTAAGAGATGTTACCATTCCCAAATTAGGGGTTCTCTCCCCCGCTTTCCCTAGGAAGCCACCCAGAGGCACTAGGCCTGACGCAGGCTCATCTGTGGACCAGGAATATCTGGCAGAGTAATCCATGTTTCCTACCTGCTTCTCCCCACAAGGAGTTTGAAGCTTTGACCCCTCTGCCTTTGTTCCTCTGTCCCAAGTTGGAGCCAGCTTCCACCAACAAGCTTTTACAGTCCCCTCTGCTCCAAACTTCTGGTGGCCTCTTCTCCTACCTGACCCAGGCAACTCTGCTCTATCGCCAGCCCTCCCTGTCCCCGGGAACGCGTGAACTTCCTGCTCTGTGCAGGACAGAGCCCACCACATCACTAATGCTCTGCAGGATGCCAGCAGAGGGCCTGGAGGTTGTGGTCAGAAAAGAGAACTTCAGAATTTTCAAGCTGGGAGGGGGCAGTTCTGAAAGGAGGTCTTTATGAAAAGGCCAGGCTGCCAGCTACAGGAGCGGGGAGCTTCCAAGGATGAAACAGTAAAGGCACTTTGAGACCAAGGTGGGAGATGGCTTGCAATGCTGAGGTCAGCAAGAAAAAGGACGGGGGAATGGGGGCAGAGGAGGCCCAGGAGGCACATGTGGGAGGCTGCTGAGGAAAGAGGGTGGGTGATGGGCAAGAGCGGGGAAGGCAGCTGGAGAGGCCACGAGGGCATATGAGTGTGACGGCGGGTTGGGAGTCCTGACCAACAAGCGAGCTGGACCCAGAATTGTACCCAGAGCTCTGTCAGGAAGGGGCCTCTGCAACCCACATCCCTGCGGGGTCCGGCAGCAAAGAAATGAGCCAAGACAGTAAAATAGCATGAACCTTGCAAAATAATAACAACTGCCAAGAGCCAGGCATTTCCCAGGGATAAGTCAGATCAGTCAGCACAGCACCCCAGCCCTGAACTGGCACCTATTTCTGCTTTGCTGTCTGGTTTCCCAGGAGCAGGAGTTTGTACATTCTCAGGGCCGATGGTACCTCAGGGCCAGACCAGAATGCAAGCTCAGGTTTAGATCTCAGCCTCAACTCTACACATCCCTGGTGTCATCCCAGGCCTGAGTCTAGCTTCCACTCTTACAGATGAGGAAACTGATATTTAGGAAGGATAAGGAAGCACCCAAGGTCACCCAGCTCCTAAATGAGAAGTCTGGATTCAAACCCTCGGCCACCTGATTCCTAAGGATGCTCCTTAGCCACCGCACTTCATGGCAGCCTGACTGTTCCGCACTGGGGCAAGGAGAGTTGCTGTTGGCTCCTTTGTTCTAGGGGACCTGCCGTGTCCCTGCATGAAAACACTTGCTCCAAGTCTCCTGCAGAGGCAGAGATGATGCGGGCAGGATTACTCCCTCAGGCAGGGCCAGTTTCCAAGAGTTACAGCATGTACACATGTCACCTGGCTGTGCATGCTGCCACCTCTGCTTGACACACACAGTACATTTGGCCAAGAAAGGAAGCCTTGAGAGATGGAACAGCAGACACTGGAAGCTGGGGGTGGGGAAGGCAGTGGAGACAGGAAGCAGGAGAGGGCAGCTGGGGCGGGGGGCTTCCAATGCAGCCCTGGGGGTAGTTCAGGCTGACGGGCAGCTGGCAGGACTTGAAAAGCACCTATTAGCAGCTTAGCTTGGTGGCACCTTCTAATCCAAGAGTCATAGCATCCAGGCAATACACAATAGGGGAGGGAGGACTAAAGGAGGAGATCACCTTTCCCCTTCATTTCCTATATAAAATGGCCATGGAGAAAGGAAATGGCAGAGGAGAACAATGATAAATGTTCTCTTTATCATGAGGCTCTATCTTTTCTTGCTTCTTGCATCCTTCCTAATGCCCATCTGGCACCACCCAATGCAATCTACAGGAGCTGCATACGCGCTTCCACTCAACAGGCTTTAGGGGGTCTCTATTGTATATTAGGGCCCATCAAGATGATGGGTGGACAACAAAATAATACAACAGACTCCTATCTGGGAGTGAGGGATCACGTGAGGAGAGGAGGTGGGACACACACCTCCGGAAACAGAACCCCAAGTCATCTTGTCCTTGAGTGGTGCTGAAATGAATGGCGCCCTCGCTAAGTGCTTTAAGGGGAAAGTTCAGAGCACAGCCAAGCTTCTCAACAGGTGGTTGGTTCTCCAGCCATGCAGGGATTCAAGGCTGACTGGTCACAGCAGAGCAATGAGGGAAAATCCAGTCCATCAGGCCCAAGAGGACAAAGGACCTAGAAATGCCACACTCAACAGGCCATGGTTGGGGGTCATGGGGACACAGTGCCCACATCCTAGGGGCCAGTTTTAAAGGGAGATGAGAGATACTGCAAAACTTGCCATGAAGCTGCCCCAGGGCAGGGACCAGATTGTGTGTGTGTTGGGGGATGGGTGTCTCTGCACACAGCGCAGTGCCTGGCCATACTGGGCATCCCAAAGTCCTTCAGGAAGTAAGCTGAGTCCCACCACATTTAGTCTGCACCACACAGTCTGCAGTGAAATGCAGGGTCTGTTTCTTCTGTGTGTGTGCTGTCAGCTCCCCTCTAACTGAACTGCGAGCTTCTTTCAAAAATTATTTTCTTTGTTTATTGTGCGACACATTTAGTTTTCTATGACTGCTGTACCAAATCACCACAAACTTGGTGGCTTAAACAACACCAGTCTATTAGTTTACAGTTCTGTAGGTTGTAAGTCTAGCACAGGTGCCGGCCAGGTCATGTTCCTACCTGGAGACTGTTGGAGAGAACCTGTCCTTCACTTTTTCAAGCCTTGTGGCTGCCTGCGTTCCTTGGCTCATGGGTCCTTTCCTCCATCTTCCAAGCCAACAACAAAGCATCTCTCTGACTGTTCTTCTGTGGTCATGTCCCTTCTCTGGCCACAGCCAGGAAAGGTTCTCTGCTTTTGAGGACTCACGTGATTCAACTGGGCCCACCTGGCTGATCCAGGACCCTCTCCCCATCTCAAGGTCTATAACTTTCATCACATCTGCAAAGCCCCTTATGCCAAGCAAAGCAACGTATTTACAGGTTCTGGGGATTAGGGCATGGGCGTTTGGGGAGGGTATTATTCTGCCTACCACAAATAGGAAATACATTCACAGTGTTCAAAATTCAAATGGCACAAAAGGCTATTGAATCAAGAATTTCCCTCGCAGATCTGTCACCTTTCCCTGTCACACAACACCCAGTTTCCCTCCCTATTAATATTTCCTTGTGTTTCTATCCTGCAAGATTTTATACCTATATAAATAAAGAGGAATGTATTCTTTTTAACCTTTCTTACACAAGTGGTGTCATACCATAACACTGTTATATACTGGCTTTTATCACAATACCTCTAAGATCACCCCGATCAGTATTATAAAAGCCATATATATATATATATATATATATATATATATATATATATATATATATATGTCTCTTCCTATATGTGTCTGAATCTGTAGGATAAATTCATAGAATTGAAACTCCTGGGTCAAAGGATTTGTGCATTAAAATTTCACAGCCACCATTGAATTACCCTCCATAGAGTTGAATCAGTTCACACACACACACTTCCTCCTCCCACCTGGATAGGAGTGACATGTAAGCTCCTTTTGGCAGGGAAGCCATGGGTCACATTTCCTCCATGTCTCTCATGGTACTCACTCGAGGGACAGCCTCAGGAAGCCCTTAGGAGTGACCACTGCTCACAATTCCCTGGACTCTTATTGATGATGGGGGTAGAGACTGGAAAGGAGGATGAAGCCAGCAGCCAGCAAGGAGGAGCCCAAGTTCAAAGGTTTTGAAAGAACAGTGGCTTTGTGCATCTCAACCAGCCAAACTTCTCCTCCCGCATGGATGTTTTATTGGGTGGGGAGCCAGTAGGTTTCCCCAGAGGGGAGAGCACATTACCACTGACTGAAGGGGGGCCTCTCAGCATTGGCGCACTCCAAAAGGAGATTACAAGTGACTTTGGGTTTCCAAAGTCCCAGCTGCACCCGTGTTAAGAAAGAACTGTTTTCTTGCTCTTAATCCATTCCTGGCGGAGATGTTGCTTCAAACTGAATGAACCTTTTATGTGCTGAAGTCAATTGCAATCTAAAAGATAAGTTCAATCACTTATTCTGAAAGACATGAAACCTTTGATCAGAGTGACTGATTAAGATTTCCCAGCAGCAGTTGCGGGGCCTAGGGAGCCCCCCAAAATGCCCATTCCCCCCACCAGCCTGGCCCAGCCCCACTCAGCAACAGGGCAAACTTGGGCTGGGCACAGGACCCAGAATCCTAGCCACTGGGATATTTCTCTCTGGCAGAGCGTGGAGGAGGCTAGGAGGAGAGAACAGACTGCTAAGTCCCTGAAAGTGAGCATGAAGGACCCTGGCAGGCAGAAGGGTAGGGACTAGAAGTGCCATGCCCCTTGATCAGCCCCCTTTATCACTCTCTTTGACCTTCTAGGTTCAGCTCAAGGGCCCCCTCTCCCAGGAAGCCACAGGCAAAAATTTGGTGGGTGCTTCTACAGCATGTTCTTAGAGCATTTTTAACCCTAAAATGTAACCTTGTCCATCCACCTAACTTGGCATCCACTGGATGGTGAGCACTTCGAAGCCAGTACCCTGTACCATGCTTGATGCCCAATGAGTGCTTAATAAATGCTTGATCAGGGAATGGAACTGAGTCCCAGAAGCAGTCAGAATAGCAACCTACCCTAATGGTGTCTCCCACCAACCTATATGGATATTCACAGCCCTACTGGGTACCAACCATTGTGTTAGACCCTGGGGGCATCCAAGGGATTCCAATGGGGCTTCTTGTCTGAAAATGCTGCCGTGGCCCTGAAGGCCCACAGTTTGAGCCATTCTTTTCAGCAGAAGCATCACTTCCAGGAAGTCCCTGTCCCCAAGAGAAGTCACACTGTCACTCAGTCATCCCCTTTAGCTCCTCAGCCAGCCGGGGGTGGGGCACAGGAGCAGGAACTTTAGATCTAGAGCCAGGATACTGCCGGGGTGGGGGGAAGGCACTGCAATGGGTAGCCTGTGGGCAACCTGGGGACACTGGATGCCAGGAGATGAAAATCTGCCTTGGAAGGTGTCAAGGTAAGAGCCGAAGTTTAGAGAAGAACAGAAGTGACCAACGTTAAAGGCAGAAGTGATGTACAAATAGGTGAGCAAAGAAATGTCAAGCTCAGAGGTGAGCTGAAAGCCTTCTTGCTGTATCAGGAGGACTGGGTCCAGGCTTACCTCACCCCTCACTCTCAGGGGAGCCATCAGCCTTAGACCTCTGTATATGAGAGTCCTATCATCCACTGCTGTACATTAAATAAGAGAGAAGATGAGAAAGTTCTCTGGAAGCCTGAAAGCAATACAGAAACAGAAACAGTTATAATAATAATTTTTTGTTTTTGCCATGTCTTGCAGTATGTATAGAGCTTCCTGTCCAGTACCTCCTTATCCTCAAAGCAATGCTGGGAGACAGGTAATGCTAGTCACGCCCAATTTAGAGAGCTGAAGCCCAGAATCACACAGATAACAAGGGGCTGAGCTGATAGCAGTATCTAGATGAGTGTTTACCACACCAAGATGCACCCAGCATTGCCTAAAAGCACAGCCTCTAGCTTTCCAAAACCCTCCTCCTCCTTCAATCCCGTCACTTCCCCGAAATTTGTTGACTGATGAATGAGCTTTCCAGGCTCTTTGTGAACAGCAGTGTTGGGGTGAGTAGGTGGGCAGAGCATCTTTACCCAGCTGCAGGCTGGAATCAGCCTCTGACCCACTGTGGGGCTGCGAGACAGTCCCTGTCGCCCAATTTCCTCTAATTCTATATATCTTTGATGTTAAAATCACTTAATGACCCTAATCTAGGCATTTTCAGGAAAATGCACTCAGGGTATTTCTCAAAGGCGCTTGGTGCTCTGTGACAATGCAGAGAGCGGGGCAGAGCTGGCCTTCCCTGAGAGGGCCCCTATGAGGCTCCCGTCACTCCGTGCCTGTTTTCTCAGCTATGTCAGAGGAACATTAGTGCACATGAGGAGCAGAGTGGTTGTATGACCTGCCCACAGCCGACATACAGCCTGGGAGCAGCCAGACCCAAAGGGCAGTCCCTGCATTTTCCATGGCAGCGCTGAGACAGAGGCAGTGTCGGGCCTCTTATCCCACCCAGCCCCGCCCCACAACAAAGGCTTTGCCTCCACTCCAAGCCACCTCCTATTTTTCTTCTTTCAGTGAATTCCATGGGACAGAAGCCACTCAAGTGGGAGCAGAGATCAGCCTCCAGCCTCTCAGATACCATCATCCTGTAAAAGCATCAACTGAGGGATACACCTGGGAAATTCACATCTGCAGGAAAAACCCCATCCTTCTACAAGACGCTTGTCAATGGGTGGTGTAGGCTGACATAACCAATCTCAACATGAATACAATTAATAACTTGGCTCATTCCAGTTTCCTGTTGCAACTTTATGGACACTGTATACTCTGTTCCCACTTACAGACCACCTGATATAGAAAAACAGGACTTTGAAACAGGAAAATAAGGAGGCGATTAATCACCAGGCAAAAGGACTCATCTGAGATCTCCTTGTCAACACATCATCCCCCAATAAAACTAGAACAGAGTTTCTCTTCCTACTCAGTTTTCACAGCATATGTATCTAATGGACTTGGGAACATGACTTGAGGGACAGCTATTTCCTGCTTCCGGTGGCGATTCTAGTACCATTTCCAGTCTGTCTAGCCTGTTAAGCAGGAGAGAAGGCTGGTATGTCACAGTTGGGTCTGAAACGTGGCAGTACACTCCCCTCAATATTCTGAAGAAAGGAAGGAAGATGAGGAATGGGGGACCAAAACAAAAATATGGGGCTGAGCTCTTGTGAGCCTGCCATCACGCTGATGCCCTCCTATGTCGTTGGCATCCAGCACCATCCCACAACCCCGGCGTCACCCACCTCAAGAACAATCTGTTGTCCTGGTTTCAGAAGGCTTCCCTATACCCACTCTGTCCTTTGCTTCTTCTCTGACAGGTAGCAGTGGTAATCCACCTCTGCCACTCTTTCCCCCGCTGCCTCCCGAGTCACCCAGGTTTATCTGTCCTAGGTCCTCTGCCCACTGGTCCTTGAAGAAGAAGACTGGCATGAAAACCTCCTCTAAAGTGGCCTAGCATACATTGCATGCTAAGGTGACTTTTCTTCCTAGGCAGTTCTGGTTCAAGCACAAGCCTCTGGGAGAGGGTAATATTTTGAACAAAAGGATATGATCTCTAGTATTGAAATTTCAAGGACTGTGGGGGAGAAACAGAGTGGTGAGAAGGGAGGAGGAACAACAGAGACGTCTCACGAAGCCTTGAAATCATGTCACACAAACAGGCTGGGAGCTACTACTGAAAATCTGTTCTTCCAAGCTTAAAGGAGTCCATTCCAGATGTCTGCTTTAGGGAGCCCAACTGCTGTTGATCTGTTCCCAATTCACTATGGAATAAAGCCAGGCCTTCACCAGGCCACCCCCAATAAAGCCTTCTGTTCTTCCTGCCCCTACTTGGAACTCCAGCGGGCACTGGCTTCTGCACTATACCTCAGGCCTACCCAGGCTCTCTGATCTGTGCCCTGCACACAGGGCCGGCCCCGAGGCCTCCCTCACTCACCAGAGCTGCTGCATTGCCCAACTCCAGGGCGTGCCACTCCCACTGTAGGCCTTGTGCCAGCAGTGAATGGCACAGTAATCCAGGTCTGCCCACCCTCACGGCCCCTCTGCTTCAGGAGCCCCACCCCCCCGCCACACACTCCCTCTCCACTACTTCCTTGCTGCTTCACATCTTCAGCTCACGTCAGGATTTGACACTCACTCCTCATAATGCTCTAGATCTGGGTGGATGGGAGTAGGTCCCAATCAGAGTATAAATGCCGTGGGGACAGTGACTGGATCCAAAGTCTGTAGAAACCACTGGTTTTCAAAGTGTGGCCCTGGGACCAGCAGCAGTGCAGCACACTACCATCTGCTACAAACACAAATTCTTGCTCCCATCCTCCACCCCAGACCTTTTGAATCAGATGCTCTGCAGGTGAACCCAGCACCCTTTCGAGTAAGGAAAGGAAGTTTGAGGAGCCCCCCACCCCTCCTCTGCCCCCTGCCAAGGTATAGAGATCCCCTGTGTACTTTGTGGTATTTGCTGAATTGATTAGCAGGGTTTTCCAACTAGAAAAGGAGCTGGCCCAGCTGAGGCTGCCCATTTCATCATCTGTCCTGAGGACCCCACTCCCATATTTGTTCTAAAGAATCACAGAGTGCACTTCCTTGGACAGCCTTCCCAGCAGCCAGGAGCAGCATCATGTCAAGGCTGAACATAAACTCTGGGCAGCCAGGCTGCCTGCAGCTCTCCGCCACAGGGCACGCTTCTTCAACAACCTTCCCCTCATCCTGGGAACTGGGTGGGTAAATTATTCAGCAACCAATTAGCATTTAATAATGTCCCCGTCTCCCTTCCAACTGACCTGCCCCAGCTGTGGTAGGTGATTTTCTGACAGAGCTGGACATCTCTCAGGCCCTCCTCCAAAATCTCAACATCCCAGCTCCTGGGCAAAACTGGGGTGGGGAGGGGAGGCCAGACAAGAAATAAAGAGCCAGGTGCCCAGCTCACAGAATCAGACTCTCTAGAAGGAGCCTGGGAGTCCTGACGTTGAACAAGTCTCCCTGGTCATTCTCATCATGATGCAATTGAAAACATTCAATGAGTCCCCCCTCCTTGATCAAACAGATGGGGAAACTGGGGAAACTTCGCATTCCCTGACCAGCCCAGACCACAGAGCAATCTCTCCACCCTCTCACCCCCCCACCACACTCACAGCCTGGATCCGACCCACACACGTCACCCTACACCACACTTCTAAACACTGCCTGCTCAACTCTGTCTCTCCCCCATTGGTCTGCAAGGGATAGAGGCAGGGCCAGGCCTTAGTCATGAGCCCTCCACACACACTCATCCCCCCACCCTGGTACTGTGCTCTGTTCTGGGCACAGGGGAGCCCCGACAGCCCCTCCCCCAACAGCCCACACTCTTCATTAGCATATGCACTGAGATGAACCTACCAGACTGTCACTTTGAAACACACTGGAAGATCTGTCCCAGAGTGGTGAGGAAACATATACATTCCAATGGAAGCAAACAGCCACCTGTAGAACAGGTAGAGAAGGCCAGGAAAGGAGGTCAGAGCAACGGGGAGGCAGAAGCTGAGTGGAGGGTGGGGAGTATCAGAAGGACAAACTTTGCCTCCTTGTTAATTCTGCTCGGACCAACCCCTGGAGACACACAGCTAGGAAAGGGGACCCCGAACTCACACTTTCTCACCTCTGACTCTCAAGAGCCCTGATGCTGACACATTGAAAAGCTGACAATGAAACAGAGACAAATAAAAGCTCCGAGGAGGAAACAAGCCTGCTCAGTGTCTGGGTCACAGGGTCCAGGGAGTCCTCACAGGGCATGCTGGGCAAGGCGGGGCCCAGGACTGGCCTTCCCTGGTGGCAGAGAAGGGGGCTGCCAAGCTGAGGAGCTTTCAGTGGGCCCATTGGCATTCCGATTTTGCCCCTCCAAGCCCTGCTCAGGCCCTCCCCACCTCCTGTATCAGTCGGGCTGGCTAGTAACAAATGACTCAGAAATCTCATGACCTAAGGCAACAGAAGTGTCTTTCATGCTCAGGTACATATCCACCAAGACTCCAACCTCTTCATTTTCACGTTTGCCTTACATAAATGCTACATAGTTGGTATTTTTGTTCACAGCACAATTTCTACGCCAGTCAGGACAGGCCAGGTTAGGCTGCAGTAACAACCAACCACTGTGGACTATGCCTGCTGCAGTCACTCAGGTTTCAGGCCCAGGCGGTAGTCACTGTCTCCAATGTCACCAACTGGCCTGCAGCTCTGGAAGCCCTCCCACCGGTGACTGAATGAAGCCCATCGTGCCACTCACTGCCTACTGACCAGAGCTTGACTCATGGCCCCACCCCACAATGAGGAGTACAGGAAGGACAATCCTGCCAAGGGTCAGCAGGCAGAGAGCTGATGGCCACAGCACCTACAAGAGCTGCTGGTGCCTGACATTCCTCCATCAGAGCTTCACCCCCTTCGCTCCCCTGCAAGAACCCAACCTTCCTCTTATTTGTCGTGTTCGCCCAGGATGAAGGAAAGCTTTCAGAGCATGTTTAGAAAGAGGAAACGATGAAGACAGTCAAAACAGGATTTTCAAAGGCAATGACAGGGGATATTATTACAATTCATTACAGTACGGTCTTACAATATACAACAACATTCAATATGGGTTGGAACTGCATGGGTCCACTTACACCCAACATTTTTTTCAATAAATATAGTGAAACATTTTCTTGAGATTTGCAACAATTTGAAAAAACTTGCAGATGAGCCTTATGAATTCTTGTTAACATTTTCTTTTCTCTAGTTTACTTGATTGTAGGAATACAGTATATAATACAAGTATGTTACTAGACTGTTTATGGTATTGGGAAGGCTTCCAGTCAAGAGTAGGCTAGTAGTAGTTAAGTTTGGGGGGGAGTCAAAAGTTATACTCCAATTTTTCAATTGCATAGGAGGTCAGTGCCCCTAGCCCCTGGTTATTCAAGGGTCAACGGCATCACAGGTGTATTTTATTTATGTAGAACAGGAAATTAAAAGTAAACATTTTATAGTGAGGACAACATGACAGACAGCAGATGCCACTGTGAGAGGGAGATGTGAATGTGCAAAAGAAACTTTCAAGAATGAGATTAACAACAGCTGAACCTTCCAACAGATCAAGGATAAGCAGGGAGGCCAGAAAAGGCCCACTCTGTAAGTGTGGTCCCTTGAAAACCCATCAAAAGCTGGCGGCATCCATTCTGAGATGACACTTTGTGACTTCAGCAAGCTATCCCTTCCCTTTTGCCCAGAGAGAGAAGGGTGGCAGAGAGCTCAGAAAAGAAAGTATGGGTGGTACAAAATAGGAACAAGAAATCATCTGTGCTGAGGTTGAGGAGAGACAGTGCAGAGGAAGGGAGAGGAGAGGCCAGAGATCAGAGACCGCCGCCCTTCTTGGGGGGCTTTCTGTGAGGGGGGATTTAAACCTGGGAAAAGAATCCAGAAAAGCAGACAGAACATTGGAGTTTCTCCCTGACTCAGACCTGTAGGTTCTGGCTGCTTCCACAGGCCCAGCCACAGAATCCTAGGGTGTGCATATATCCAGAACTTTTCATGAATGGAGCTTTCATGGAGGTAGCTCCTAGCTGTCTGCCAAGATCAGAACATGTCAGAGTCTGGAAAAGACAAGACTCCTGCCAACTGTGAGTTAGCAGTAGATCCCACGTCGGTTGGCCAAAAAGTCCATATGGTTTTTTCTGTAAAATAAAAGACACATTTTCCATTTTCACTAATAACTTTATTGATTTGGATATTTTGAGTATGTTGTCTATCTCCTGCGTGGTAGAACGTTGGTTGTTCTCAATCAATGTCTCAATTTGATCGCTATCAACTTCAAATGGTCTAACCAACCATGAAACATCATCCGGTCAGAAGTCTCCAGCCTGAAACTTCTCAAACCACTTTTGACACCTTCTCTATACACTGCACTCATCTTCTTTTGCATTTCAGTTGTTCTTTTGCCTTTCTTGAAATAGTAAAGCATAATATGCTGAAAATGTTGCATATTTTCTTCCATCTTCAATATTAAAATGGCTACACAAAAATTCACCAATTTTGATAAGTTTTTTTTAAATGCACTCTGATATGACAGCTGTCACAATACAATCTGACAAAATTGTTTTAAATGAAGTAAAAGACAACTAAGCACTACTAGAGCCATCTTACGGTAAAAAAACAAAGGAACTTTTTGGCCAACCCAATACTTGTCAAGCACTGGAATGCACGAACAATACAAAGGTAAATAGACCTTTCCTTGTACATCCAGAAGTCACTATGGCATGTCCAGATGCTCCAAGTTTTCCTTTGCCCCATAAGCCCTCAATCAATTCAATCTGATTCTATGAACATTCGTTGAACATCAACTCTGCACTGGGCTCTGCAGATTTGAGAGCAAGAGCTTGACAGAGAGAGTGGAAGCAATGAACCCTTCTCTCGGTGAGTCCCCAGGTCCTGGGGAAGCAAATGGTGTATGCGTAATGCAGCATGAGGTGAGCTGTGAAAGCAGTAAGTCCATGAGCAGCAGGGGCCCAGAGCAAGGCCAGGTGAGGTGAACCCCATTTAGGGATGGAGCAGAGGGACCAGGCAAGGCTCCTGGAGAGATCTGACAGCTGAACATGGATTTATAAAATGAACATCTTCCACTATGAGGTTAGGATTATGGTTGGCAGGGAAGGTCTTAAAGGGATATTACAAAGTGTGGGAAATCACAGAGCAATAACACACCACAACATTTGAGGAATGAATGCAAACATGAGAGGAAGAATTGGAAGACATGAACCTGGAGGAGCAGGCAGGGGCCAGAGAACAAAGGCCTTTATGTTGAACTTAACCCTGGAGGACAGGGGAAGCCAGGGAGAGTCAGGGGAGGAAGTTCAGGGCACCTTAACAGGCGGGACAAATAGCCCAGGTGAGAGATGAAAGACTGAACTAACATAGCAGAGGTGGGCACTGAGGGGAGGCTGCAGGTTTGAAAAATATTTTATAAGTGAAGCCCCTAGACCAGGTGATCAGCCAAAGGTGGAGGGGAGGATGAGAGGGGAAGGGAGGATATGAAGAAGCCGGATAAAGTGCAGTGCGTCATGAAGACTATGGTCCACAGGGCACATACTGCAGAGATCCAGGTAGACAAGGACAGTGAGGCTGGTGGCCATGGGTCACAGGCAGCCTCTGCTAGGGCAGAAGTGGAAGGGGTGAGGAAAAGGGAGGTCTCCACATGAGTTATATGTCCGAGAAACCTGATTGTAAGGCAAAGGGGTAAGGATGAAAGACAGAGAAGGCCCAAGGGTCACAAGTGTGTTTTCTTTTTATGGTGGGAGAGGGCAGCATGTGTCTATCCTGTAGGGAAGGAGCCAATGGAGAGCAATGGAACCAGAAGATCGGCATGGGGGAAAGGGTCTGGTCAGTGGTGCCCAGCGTGGATGAGGTCTGGAATGCATATGATGGTATAAACCTGGGCAAGAGCCCAGAAACTTGGGACATCTGGTCTCCCTGTGTCAGGTACAACTCCTAAAGGATGGTGTCCAGAGAGTCACAGTTGACAGAATACAGAACACACTGTTCGAATGCAATATTTTCATTTGCACAGAAGTCTCAGTTTCTCAAAATATTTTCATGAATGATGTCACTTATTCCTCACAACGATTCTATGAGACAGGCACTATTATTCCCACATGACAGATGAGGAAGCTGAGTTCAGAGAAGTTAGGGAGCTTCTCCAGATTCACAGAGCGAGCCAGCCTTAGCACTCAGGTCTCCTGGCTCCGAGTCCGCTGGGCCCTATCTCCCAGCTCCTCCATCTCAACTCTCAGATCCCAGAGACTAACTTAGCCGTAGTCTTCCAATAAACATAAAAATTCAAACTACTCCTTTAGTTTTATTTAACCTTGCAAAATATACCCAGTATCAGGCTTAAAACCTAGTATAGCATCTAATAAACATGTTTAAGATTTTTTTTCTAAGTCTGTATGCTGCCCTTGAGATTCTGAAAGACCTTGACTCCCCTCCCTTCTCTCTACACAAGCCCTGTTCTGTGCTGTGGAGAGCGGGTCTCAACCCAGCGCACATTGGGATCCCATGAGAACCTTTAAGGAAATACCAAGCCTGGGCTGCACCCAAGACCATGGGATCAGAACCTCTTGAGGTGGAGGCATCAGAGACATCAGGGAGGCCACACAAGGAGGGCTCAGAACCCTTGTGTGGAGGAAAAGACACCCCCAGGTGGGCTCAAGGGACAAGCAGAGAGAGAGACAAGGGACCAAAGCTGCACAGATTCAGCAAGTGTGGCCAAGCACACAGGCCTTCCACTTGTATGTCAGAAGAAAACCCAGGGGAAATTGCCTCCCATCATGTAATTCCAGTACCCGATGGGCACACTCCCATTTCACCTTCCCAGCGCTCTGCCACAACAAAGACAAGTGTGGGTACTTCTCCCTTTATGCAAATGAGGTAACTGAGGCTGAAAGATGGGAACCACCTGCCCAAGGCTGGTTGGTTATCTCTATGAGACAAAAACAGCCCAACTGGACAATAAGAACCCCACGACAGAGAAAAACCCCTGGGTAGTGCTGACTCTTAACCACACCCCATTGCCCCGGCCTTCCCATATATGGGCCCCTCTTATCTTTAAAAGTGGGACCCCTTCCAGTGAGCTCACCTCCATCGCGGTCACAGGATACTCTTTAATGTGCACCCAGATCTCCGCAACAGCCTTCCACCCCATGCATTTCACACCCCACAGGACAAGCCTTGTCACCTGCATCACCATGCCATCTTGACACTCCCCACCTAAAGCGAGAAGCCTGGGTAAGTTCCCTGGAAACCCCACCCATCTCCACCCCACCTCCACAAAGCAGCCTAATGGCTCTAACAAGAGTGCACAAGGCTCCATGCCTCCTGCTCTGAACCACTGCCCCTCTCCGGTCTCTCCTGAGACAGCAGCTCCACAATCCACAGGCATCCACAGTGGCACCACTGTACCACCCAGCACAGCACCTGGAAGGCTGCAGCACCCACCCAGAGGGCCCGCTGTCTGGTTCGAAGCTAAGACACACATGCCTGAAATGGGAAAATAGCTGTCGAACGAATTATTTCATCTCTTTACCTCCATCTCCTCATCAAAACAGTGGGGACACTAGTGCAGATACAACCTTAGAGGGGAGGGGGAGATTGAATGGTTAATCCATGCAGAGTGCTCTGGACAAGCCTGAAAGGTATTTGGGCTCCGAAAGGCTGGTTGCTACTGATGCTGCCCCTTCTGTGTGTTCCTGGTGCTCAGGGAGGGAGCGATCCCGTGGCCTAGAGCAGCAGGGAGACAACTCCCACGGGAGGCTGGGCTTTGAAGAATTCATGCAACTGAAAAGGGAGGGCACCGTTCAAAAGAAAGGCAGAACATGAGGATTCCCAGGTCACAATTCGGACTTTGATTTACCGTCAGGGTATCACGCGGTGTGAGGCCCACCCCCACCCAACCCCCTAGAAGTCCTGCCCCTGCTGCTGCAAGATGGACCTCGTCATTCGAGGGAACACCCCACAGGAACCCAACCAAACTCTCCAGGCAACAGGAGTTCGGGGCACCTTTGGCTCCATCTCCAAGGCAATTGAGAAGAGCTCAAAGCAGATTAAAATATGAGATGAATTTTGAAGCCCAGGAATGAGAGAAAATGAATCCTGCAACTGAGCATTATTTGGTTAGAAAATTAAAATGTGCAGGAAATGTCAGATGCTTTCTCGAGATGGAGGCAGGTTGGGACAGCGTGGCCATTAGGGGCATATTCTTTTCAATATTAAAAAACAGCTTTGCTCTTGACTTGGTTTTCATCAGGAAAAAAAAAAAAAAAAACCCTGGCAAGGCAGCTTGCCCTTCTGCCAGTCTGTGTGAGGTCTCTTTAAGATACACATTCTACCAAATTACCCAGCTCCCCCCAAAGCACAACTGTCTTTTTAAAAGATCTCCTCCCCCGCTTCTCCCATCCCACATAAAACTAAATCCCATGGCCTCCCAGGTGAAAGGTTCCCTCCCAGCCCACCCTCAAGCTCAGCCCTAAACCAAACCCTATATAAAGCCCAGCCACCGGCAGCTGCTCCCTGCAGCCTCTCTTTATCCTTCCTGCCCAGATTCATTCTTCTCCTCCCTGGGGAATTACCACTCACTGTTCATGCCATCCTGGGCCCCCATGACCCCATCTCCATCATTCACTTGTTTGCTCAGTTATTTACTGAAAGATTCTTAGCTATCAGCTTTCTGTGGGACCCAGGCTGTGCTGGGTGCTGGGGACACAAAGATGTGCAGGGCCACGTCTCTGCCTGCAGAGAGCTGACACTGTAGAATAAAGAAGGCATCAGAGAGGCACAGGATAGGGCAGCCAAAAAGGGCTGTTAATCCTTAAGGCAGGGAGAGCCCAGGCAAACCTGCCCAAAGGAAGCAGCATCTGGGTCTGACCGTTAAGGGCAAGTTGGCTTTGATTATGCAGAGAAGAGTGAGAGAATTCCAGGTGGGGCAAGGAACTTAGCAAAGGCCCATGGCCAGGAAATGAGACCCCAACCCAACAGACAGTGAAGGGGCAAGTCTGACTGGCGTGAAGAGGCCATGTCAGAGGTGGGAGAGGATGCTAATGAGGATGGCTGAGGTCAGATGGAAGGGGGCTTTGTATTTAAATATTCTCAATAAGTAGTACATTAAGGGGTTCAAATTCAAAAAGTACAAAAGGATATACAATAAAAAGTCACCTTCCCATCCCTCCTCCAGCTATCCTGTTTCCCATCTCAAAGGTAACCAAAGTTAGCCATGTATCCTTACAGCAATATTTTATGCATATACAAGAAAATATATACCTTTTTTACCTCTCATGTACAAGTGCTAGCATATTAGATACATCGTTCTACCTTTTCCATTTAATTACATATAGTAAACCAGCAATTCTCAAAATGGAGCATGCATCAGAACTACCAGGCCAGCTTGCTAGAACAGTCTGCTGGGCCCCACTCGCGTCTCTGATGCAGGAGGTCTGGGTTGGGGCCTGCAAATTCCAACAAGTTCCCAGGTGACGCTGCTGCTGCTGGCCTAGGAACCACACTTTGAGAACCATTTGTGTAGACTATGAATGTGTAAAGAGCTGGCTCATTCATTTTCAGGTCTGTGTGATATTCCTTCATTTGGCTGTATGGCCATGTAGTTAACTGTTCCCCTCCACTTAGGTGGTTTCTGGTCTTTTGCTACTTCAAACAGTTGTGCAGTGACTACACTTGTGCATTCATTATTTCACTCATGTGGAAGTACAGGTCTGGGCCAAAGGGTTTGTGCATTGACAATTTTGACAGTACTGCCAGGCAGCCCTTGGAAGGATCCTTGAATACTGACACAAGGAATTTTGAATTTTAACTAATGCCGGCTTTTGAGCAGAAGCCTCGTGAGGTCAGAGATATGCTTTAGGAAAATGAACCTGGCTCCATGGCAGAGCATGGACTGCAGTGGAGAGAGCCTAAGGGAAAACACCCCCTCTGGTAGACAGACTCTCAGGGCACCCCCACGAGCCCTGCCTCCTAGTGATCACACCCTTGAGTAAGTTCATTCCTTTGAGTGTGGGTGGGCCCTGTGACTGCTGGCCAGTGTAATATGGCAAAGGTAATAGAATGTCACTGCTCTGATCACATTGTGTTATATAAGATTCCATCTTGCTAGTAGACTGGCATTTAAGGCTTTTCCTTGCTTCCTGAATTTGAAGAAGCAAGCTCCCATGGACCCCCCTGAATGCTGCCAACAGCCACATGAAAAGGAAGGTGGGTCCTTCCACAGTTGGATCTCCAAGAGACAGCCCAGCCCTGGATGACACCGGGACAGCAGCTTCATAAGAGGCCCTTAAGGCCAGGGCCTCACTAAACTGTGCTGGGATGCCTGGTCCTCAGAAATAATAATTCTGTGGGATAACAAATGTGTGTTGTTTTAAGTAACTAAGTTTCTGGGGATAGTTTTGGCAGTAAGAGATGGCTAATACAAACATTTAGGAGGGTGTTCAAAAAACAGACCATAATACTGAAAGCCTGACGTGAACAGGTGTCAAGGATACAACAGGGAAATAGGGACAAAGAGTGGATGTGGGAGCTATTTCAGGCAAGAGCAGGACCTGTGGGTTCATGAGAGGAGAAGACAGAGTGGCCTCCTGCCATCAGGGGGCAAGATAATTGGGCAACATCCCTGAAACAAGCTCAGCCCATTTTCATGAGATCAAACCACAGAGCAGTCCTTGGTGGTAAGGTGCAGACACCCTTGCTCCTTGTCCCACTCTGAAAGTGTTCCTGCCTTTGCAGATGGCTCTGCGATTACCTCAGCACAGCCTCCCCAGGCCACCATCTGCCACCTGCAATTTGCTGACAGGGCAGGTAAGCACCCACACAGAGAAGACCCACAATAAATCAAGGTGCCATTTCAAAGCACTGGGGACAAGATAGACTTTTCAACTATTTGTGTTGTGACAACTCAAGGATCTGAAAAAAAAAAATTGGGTCACATGTATCAAAGACCTAAACAAAAAATGAAACTGGAAAAAGCTGGAAGAATGTTTGTAATAATCTTAAGCTAGGAAGGACTTTTCAAGCATGACCCAAATTCAAATGTCATTTTATATAAAAGGCTACACATGAGTTCAAAAATTTTAAAATATCTAACACCAGAAAATAAAGTTCAACAATAAATTAAAAAGAGAAAATATTTTCAACATATATAGCAGACATAGAACTGATTGCCTACTACATAAATTATGTGCATGTGCAAGTCTGTAAGAAATGCCGACAAGCCAATAGAGAAGTGTACAATAAAGAAGAAATTAAATTGTCAGTCCAGAAAGCAGGAAACACAAGTGTATTTTAAACATCTGAAATGATGTTCAGCCTCAACAATGCAGGAAGTGCAAATTAAAACTATAATGAGATCCAGTTTTCACATATCAGGTTGGTGAATGTTTTTTAATACACACAGTGTTACTGAACAAGAGTGTATAACCATTCTCATCCATGGTTGGTAGAAATTTAAATTGGTGGCACTACCATATAAGGAAAGAGAACAGACACAAGGAGAGTCCGTCTCTCTCTCTCTCTCTCTCTCTCTCTCTCTCTCCCTCTCTCTCTCTCTGTCTCTATCCACATGAGCACTGCTAACAGTGCCTTCCTCTGGTCGAGGAACCATGGACAGCTGCCAGAGCACAGGAGTAGAAAGAAGACTTTTCACTGTATCCCTTTTGTACTGTTTAAAATTTTCCCCAGTACATGGACTTTATTCTCAAAAATTCTAAAAAGTAATAAAGAAATAGAAGTATAGAGAACGTCTACTTCTGAAAAGATAGACTAGATGTTCTTTTCCCTAGCCTTCCCCTAACACAATTAAAAGCCCTGGACATTATCCATAAAACAAACATAAGCAAAATCTGAAAGAGAAAGAGAAACAATTTATTGGGGACCTTGAGGTCTGAGAAATAACAGGATGGTAAGATTCCTAGGTTTTCTTTTGACCTCATATACCCCAGATTTGGGACCCCTCCCCAGAAAAAGCCCCAATAAAGCCTGCTGTTGCTAGCCAAAAGACTGAGAAAGGGGCAGCCTAGAAAGAGAAAACTTCTATACAATAATCACTAATCCTGCCAAACACCACAGAAAAAATTGTGGCCCCATCCTAATCCATGCCAGCAAAAGCCAAGTATGTAGCCTTGGCTCCCACTTCCACCCAGCAGTAATGAGGTACCATTACCCTCCCTGCTGGAGTGTGTCAGAAGAGGACTAATGGAAAGTCAGGACTTCTATCACTGCTTAGCAGCAATGGGACCACCCTCAACCCACGTGGTATCAGTGGGAGTTACATGGGGAGTAGTAACTGGGCATTCCAGCCCCTCCCAGACAGAAGGGTATTTATGGAGGCCAAGAAGGAAACCTGAACTTCAACCCCTACCTGGCAGTAATGAGGCAGAACTCCCAATCTTCCTACTGGAACATAAACAACAAAAAAACAAACAAACAAACACACACAAAAAAAACAATGAAAGCAGAAAGTTTAAGTGAAATCCACATTCTCAAAAAATGCCTAGGTTTCAATAAAAAATCACTTATATCAAGAACCAGAAAGCTCTCAACTGAATGAAAAAAAGAGAGTCAATGGGTGTCAACTCCAAGACAATAGAGATGTTAGAATTATCTGACAAAGATATTAAAGCAACCATTTAAAAAATTCTTTAGCAAGCAACTACAAAAATGTTTGAAACCAATGAAAAAAATTCTAGCAAAGATGAGAATGTTTAAAGTCAATGGAAAAAAAATAGTCTAGCAAAGAAATATGAGCTATAAAGAAGAACCAAGGAAAACTTTGGAACTGAAAAGCATAGCTGAAATACCAAATTCAGTAAATGAACTTGACAGTAGACTAGAAGGGACAGAGGAAAGAATTAGTGAACTGAAAGATAGAACAATAATAATTACTCATACTATATTGTAATAATTATATATGGTACCAGGTGGGTACTAGACTTATTAGGGGGATCACTTTTTAAGTTATATAATGTGTAACCACTATGTTATACACTTGGAGTTAATATAATATTGCATGTAAACTGTAATTGAAAAATACAAAAGTAAATTTTTTTTAATTGCCCAAACTAAAAAATAGAAGATAGACTAAAAAAGAAAACAAGTAAAAGAACAAACAAAGCTTCAGGGACTTGTGGTACTATAACAAAAGTTCTAACATTCCCATCACGGGAGTCCCCGAGGGAGAGGAGAAAGGAGAGCTGAAAAAGTGCTCAGTAGCTGAAAACCTCCCAAAGTTGGAAAAAGACATACACCTATAGATTCATGAAGCTGAAAGAACCTCAAACAAAATAATCTCAAGGAAATCCCCATCAAGACACATTGTAGTAAAACTTGTGAAAACTAAAGAAAAAGGAAAAATTTTGGAAACAGGCAGAGAGAAATGACTCCTACTTATATGGGGAAAACAGTTAAAATGACAGTACATTTCTCATCAGAAACCATGGAGGCCAAAAAGAAAAAGCACAACACTTTCATGTGTGAAAAGAACTATCAACCCAGAATCCTATATCCAGTGAAAATATTCTTCAGCAATGAAGGAGAAATCAGCATATTCTGAGATGAAGAAAAAGGAAGAAAATTTGTTGCCAACAAACCTACTCCTAAAAGAATGGCTAAAGGAAGTTCTTTAAACCAAAAAAGAAACAATAAAAGAAGGAACCCTAGAAGATCAGGAAGGAAGAAGGTGCTAAGCAAAAGTAGAGGTAAATACAATCTACTATGTCTCCTCTTGGATTTCTACGTTAAATATGACGGCAGAAATTGTAATACTATCTGATGTGGTTTTAAAAGTATCAGAAGAAAAGAAAAGTTTAAGACAATCACATTATTAAACAGGAGGAGGGTAAAGACATAAAAGGAGGTAAGTATTCTACATTTCACGCAAACTGGTAAATTGATTGGTCAAATGGTACCATTGGATGGTGATAAGTTATGTACACATAATTTAATATGTATAACAACCACTAAAATATATGTACACATAAAACTGAAAAAAATGTTTAAGTAGCTCACAAGAAGTCAGGAAAAAGAAAACAGAGGTGAAAGGCAGAGGAAATAAACAGAAAACATAAAAATGAAATTGTATACTTAAGCCTTAACATCAATAATAACATTAAACATAAATAATCTAAAGACAATTAAAAGCATGATCTGCTATATGTTGCCTACAAGAAACTTACTTTGAGTATAATAATATAGGCTTGTTGAAAGTAAAAGGATGAAAAAAATATATCATGCAAATATCAATCAAAAGAAAACAGGAGGATTTCAGGCCAAGATGGAAGCTTAGACAGACACGCTGTGTCTCTCTCCACAACCAAGAAGGAATACAACTACCTCAAAACTAGAGACAACCAGAAGTTCCAGAAAACCGAGCTGCATGGAAGTCCAATAAACAAAGATATAAAGAAGAAATACTCATCCAGACAGGTAGGAGGGGTGGAGCTGGGGCAGAGAAGACAGGGTGTGGTGGCAGCAGCAGCGGCGGCAGGGGCAGGCCAGCAGAAAGCACAGTTACACATTTTTAAAAGTCAGGAAGGACACCTGGGGAGCGCTCCCAGCACCAGACCAGTCCACGAAGCTCACGTTTCCAATGCCAGGGAAATAAAGCCTCATTGCTTCTGACTGTGCAAACCAGTGGGGGTTGGGGGAGGAGGAAGAAACTGCCGGTCTCTCAGCAAAGTCTGCTTGTTGAAGCCCCCACAGTCCTAGAACCTCTACAGACCCACACACCCTGGGAATGACGGCCAGGGCAACAGCTAGAGAGGCCCCGGTCCCATACAGAAGTAGGAAAAGTGCCTGGAAAAGGGGAATTGTTCCCTCTCAGGCCCTTCCCCCACATACAGTGCCACAATGTGGTGAAACAGGTCACCCGTACTAACAAATACTTAAGGCTCTGCCCCTTACAATGTAACAGGTGCGATAGCTCTACCTAAGACACAGACAAACAAACACAGGAGTCTGTCAAGATGAGGAGACAGAGAAATATGGCCGCAAAGAGGGAATGGATCAAGGTTCCAGTGGGAGAACTAAGTGACAAGGAGATAGCCAACCTAACAGATGTACAGTTCAAAATACTGGTGATAAAGATGCTCACAGGCTTGACAGATATGCTTAAGTATGGCAAACACATAAGGGAAGAAGTGAAGGCTATGCTAAATGAAAGGAAGGAAAATCCACACAAAACCAATGGAGAAGGGAAGAAAACCGGGGTTCGAATCAATGATTTGGATCATAAGGAAGAAAAAAATAATCAACCAGTGTAGAATGAGGAAACAAGAATTGGAAAAAAACGAGAAGAGGCTTAGGAACCTCTGGGACAACTTTAAATGTGCCAACATCCAAATCTTAGGATTGCCAGAAAGAGAACAGGAAGAGCAAGAAATTGAAAGCTTAAATGAAAAAATAATGAAGGAAAACTTCCCTCATTTGGTGAAGGAAACAGACATATAAGTCCAGGAAGCACAGAGAGTCCCAAACAAGATAGACCCAAGGAGGACCACACCAAGACACATCCTAATTCAAATGCCAAAGGTGAAAGCTAAAGAATCTTCAAAGCAGCAAGAGAAAAGCAGAGAGTTGCCTACAAAGGCGTGCCTATAAGACGAGCAGCTGATTTCTCAAAAGAAACTTTGCAGGCTAGAAAGGACTTGCAAGAGGTATTCAATGTGATGAAAAGCAAGGGCCCACAATGAAGATTACTCTATCCAGCAAAGCTATCATTTAGGATGGAAGGGCAAATGAAGTGCTTCCCAGACAAGGTAAAGCTAAAGAAGTTCATCATCACCAAGCCATTATTATATGAAATGTCAAAGGGACTTACTTAAGAAAAAGGTCACAATTATGAGCATTAAAATGACAAGAAACTCACAACTATCAACAACTAATCTAAAAAATAAAAACAAAATCCAAGTAAGCAAACCAGAATAGGAACAGAATCATAGGTATGGGGATGATTTGGAGGATAATCAGCTGAGAGGCGGGAGGGAGAGAAACGGGGAAAAGGTACAGGGATTAAGAAGCATAATCGGTTGGTACAAAATAGACAAGGGGAAGTTAAGAATAATATAGGAAAGGGTGAAGCCAAAGAACTTATATGCACAGCCCATGGACGTGAACTAAACGTTGTGGGATTGCTGGAGGAAACGGGAGTACTGGGCAGAGGGGAGCAAAGGGAAAAGAATTGGGACTACTGTAACAACATAATCAATAAAATATACTTAAAAAAAAAAGAAAGCAGGAATGATTATATCAATGAGATAAAGTAGACTTCAGAGCAAAGACATTACCAGAGACAGAGAGGGAATTATGCAATGATACCGGGTTAATCCACAAAGAAACATAGCAATCCTAAATGTGCATGCACCAAACAACAGAGATACAATAATGTGAAGCAAAAAATGATAGTACTAAAGAGAAATAGAGAGATCCACCATTATATTTGCAGACTTCAACACTCCTCCTTCAATAGTTAATAAAACAACTAGATAATCAGTAAAGATATAGAAAAACTCAGGAGTACCATCCACCAACAGAATCTAATCAACATTTATAGAACACTCCAACAACACAATGTGCATTCTTCTTAAATACCCCCAGAACATAAACCAAGATAAGACTATATTCTAGGCCATAAAACAAGCCTCAATGAATTGAAAAGAAATTATACAGAGTGTATTCCCGACCTCAGTGGGATTAAACTAGAAATCAATAATAGCAAGATAACAGGAAAACCTCTAAACACTTGGAAACAAATCAGCATAATTCTAAATAATACACGAGTCAAAGAAGAATCTAGATGTCCATCGGTTGGTGAATGGTTAAACAAACTCTGGTTAATCCACACTATGGAATACTACTCAGCAATAAAAAGGAATAAACTATTGATACATGTATAAAGCTAGATGAAACTTCAGAGAATTATGCTGAATTAAAAAATCCAGTCCCAAAAGGTTACATACATACTCTATGATTCAATTTACATAACATTCTTGACATGATATAGTTATAGGAATGAAAAACAGATGAGTGGGTTTCAGGGGTTAACCAGAGAATGAGGGCAGGGGGGCAGTGAGGGTGGGTATAAAAGGGCAGCAGGAGGGATCCGTGTGGTGATGGAAATGTTCTGTATTTTGATTTTATGAACATCAATATGCTGGTGGTGATACTGTACTATAATTTTGCAAGATATTGCCATTGGGGAAAACTAGGTTAAGGGCACAAGGAATTCCTCTGTATTATTTTTTTTACAAGTGCATGAGAATCTCCAGTTATCTCAAAATAAAAAGTTTAATTTTTAAATAAGTAGAAAATCCCTCCCAGAAGATGTTATCAAGGTACCAGTGCAAACCCCTCCCCAGACAAACACACAGAAACCTATTAAGTGCCTCCGCTATCACCTATATATATTTGCACTGAGTTTTAAGTCTGATGTGACTTTCTGCCTCTCTTTGGAAAGACTTCATCCAGTCTCAGATGTGGTCAGAGCAAACACCTCTGAGGCCCTTCCTTTGGACTCCTGAGGGTCTTCCACAGCTTGGCACAGGAGCAAACACCAAATCTATAAAAAAAAAAAAAACCAGCACCCATTAAGGAGAAAAAAGCAAGCAGGTAGCAGGAGGTTATTGAAGCTGCATTTTGGAGAGGTAATAAGCACCTGAAATTAAACGTATAATTTAGAATGTGTGTATCTGGTACATGGTTCCATGCATGTCACATGTTTTTCTGGAGACACAACCTAGAGCTCTCTCCCATTTCTCAAAGAAGTTCATTTCCCAAAGAGGCAACAGAAGGAAGAGGCCCACAGTGGCTACCACAACCCCCAGTTTCTGCAATCCCAGGAACAATTGGGGAGCTCTAAGGAGTTCCAGGCCTCTTGCTCTTTCTGCCCCTTGTTGAAAAGCACTATTCTGAAACTGGATGCTTCGATATTCAGGGTCCATCCTGTGGAGCTGCAAGTATTGGAAATTGGAGGTCATCTCATTTAAAACCTTCAGGCCCACCCAATAGAAGAGGAAACTGAGGCCCAGAGATACAGGATGGCTTCCAAAGATCATCTAGACAGGAGCCAAGTTTACACCAGAACTTGGGTGTCTTCCTGCCCCCTGCCAGCTTTATGACATTTGTTTCCTAGATTGGCATAAGAGTCTAACACTGGGCAGGGCAACCGGGCAAAGGCTGGGCAGGAGGATTGCCATCCCCACATTTTTGCCAGTGAAAGATGGCAATGGGAACAGAGCCAGTCACTGAATTAAAATAAGCACAGATATGCAGAAGTTAATGAGCGAAGTTCTGTCTGAAAATGCCTGGCAGTCCTTCTGATGTGGCAGCTTTCGTTATTCCTGGGAGATACAAATAGGTGGCAATGAAGGTTAGGAACGCTGGAGAGATTTTATTACTTCAGAAGACAGGCCATTAAATGCCACTGTTGTCCAGGGCTGTTGCCACCCCTGTCCCGCTTCTTCCTACAAACTGCTTCATTCACACCCACAGCCCACTTCCCAGCTGCTCGCTCACTCCACAACGGCTGACTGAGGACTGCAGGAGCACCCAGAACATTCAGGTAAGGAGACGGGAGCCCCGCCTTGGCAGAGCTCACACTGGTGAGGGCCTAAACTCTAAAGGCACCTGTAACGTCCACCCCAGTGCAGGCCCACCCCGAGCCCTGCAGCCCTACACGTGACTGCCCCTTGCGCCCGTCCACAGGCCCTTTGCTGTCCTCCCAACACCCCCAGTGTTTGCCTCCCTCACGACTGTCTCCACCTTTCTTCCTTCAAAGCCTGAACGCTCACCTGGCTGCAGTATAAAGAGCATTGTGGAGCCTGGAGAGCCCTCTCACGGGAACCTGGAAGAGCCTTCTGTCTGGCCTCCTGTCTCCACACTTGAAGCCCATTAATCTATTCTTCACTCTGCTGCCAGAGTGAACATCCTGAGTCACACATCGGGCCACATTGTTTTCCTAATACCTGTAGCAGCGGCTGTTAGTGCTCTCCGAATATGCATGTGTCTCCAGACATTTCTCAGCCTCCTTTTGCACTTAGTCTGGGCCATGTGACTGGTCCCGACCGATGGACTGGGAGTGAAACCGCATGTGTCACTTCCAGGTTGAGGCGCTAAGAGCTGGTGTGCTTTCTCCACCTTTCTCTTCCCTCCCACTGTGACTCTGGAGGTCTCATCGGACTCCATAGGAGTAGAATTAAACCTTTATTGGGGTAAAGTCTTGAGGATGTTAGGAGTTGCTTATTGGACAGTTATTATTGATTGACGTATAAAACTTTTCAATGGCTTCCCATTACTCTTAGGATATAAAGTTTACACCCTCAGTGTAGCCATGTTCAATGCCTTTTATGGCCTGGCCCAGCCCTCCTCTCTGTCCTGACCGTTGGACCTCCCCTAAACACAGCCCCATCAATAATCATGATTCGGCCATAATTGCAGGTTCAGGAAGGATCATGACCCCTCCCACTGACGATGTCCCCTTTACCTGGAATGCCCTCACCTCTCCCCGCTCCCACCTCCCACCTCCTCTAACTGCTTAGCAGACTCACACTCATTTTTCAATTCCCAGCTCACACATCCCCAGCTCTGACTTTCTCTGGATGAACCTGGCGCAACTTCTTTCTGACCCTGTCTACAGCTCCCAGAGAGCCCTTGTTACACTGCACCTCAGCTTTTTTGTTTGACTTTTTGTATTGTCCACTGGACTGTAAACCCCACAAGAGCAAGGAGAGTGTTTTCCTCATCTTGATCTCCACCCCCACCCCAATTCTTCCTTGGCATCCGGTTCCTAGGAGACCTTCACAAGATGTTTAATGACCATACACAGAGAGCCCACTTTAAAGTCTTTCTGGAGATGGTCACCTCTTCTTGAAGGAAAACTTCAACCGAATTTCAGGAACATGTTACAAAAAGAGGAGGCTTGAAATAAGGAAAAAAGCAACCCATCATGACACTGGGCCCCCGGAAGAGCTCTATTCTGGAAACCAGCAGGCCAGTTCTGGCTGGCTCAGTCCCCTGTCAGCTCAGCATTGCTGAACAAGGCAGTCCCTTCTCAGTCATCTCTTGAGTCCCTCCCAGCACCACATTACATGACCCTGAGCATGGCAAAGCCATCTCTGCCATTCTACCTGCTTTTTTCTGGCTGGCCCTCTCTTTCCCAGGAGCCTCCACTCGGAGTTCTTGGCCCATTTCCACTGGACCCCTTGTCTGTTTAACTAAAATCTGACCAGGTGTTCACCAGCAAGGTGTTACCCTTCCTCGGGCATTCTACTTTAATATGACACCACTGAAGACTCAATGGAACGGTGCTCATGAGGGCATTTCAGGCATAAGACAGGCATGGGATAGACATCTGGCCAGTGGTGAGGGGATCTTTAGAGACAAGCCTTCCCTGAAGCCCCCTCCCAACCCACCCATCACATAGCAGAGGGAAGAGCTAGAATGGCTAGACCCTGGCAAGCAGCAGGGAGAGTCCTGGCCTGGAAGAGAGTTAATGTTGGTGGAATATCCTGAGGGTGGGACCCAAGCTCCTCACTCCTCATTCCATGGTTTCTTTTATCTGGTATTTCTGGGCAAGACAATGAGCAAACAGACTGGAAAGTTACAGGCCAGCTTTGCTGATCTCTGCCAAAAATGCAGCAAAGGAAACTGGAGAGAGACTCAAGCCTCTCTTTAATTTCCTCCTGTTTGGCTTTCGCATGCGCGCCATCTGCCTTTGGGCTCTAACTCCAAAGGAGTGCTGCTTCCCATCCCAGATGTGAGGGAAACCCCTCACCCACCCCGAGTCTGTCCTGACTGATGTGCTGGCCACAGTTAGTACGGCTCTGGACCTTCCTGGAACAGCAAGGACACTTAGAAGCATGAGATCAACCAGTTCCTAGACCAAGCTGGAAATACAGAGGGAAGTAAGGCTGGGTAGGTCTCTCCCTCTAGGCTGGAGTCAGGACCCAAAGGGAAGCAAAACTGGGAAGGCGATAGGTGGGAGAGGACTTCCAAGTTCCCTGCTCTCCCAAGAGAGGCATGCCCTCAGAATGCTAACGGGACCTCCAGAGTGCCCCACCCCTGCTGAGCATGCTCTACATGTATGCACATGCGCACATACAACAAATATAGGAAAGTGCAGAAGAGAAAGAGAGATCAGGATTAAAATCCTGTCTCTACCTGCGTGTGTTATTTAACCACAATGAGCTTCAACTTCCTCTACAAACTGGGGACAATTTGCAGGCCTGTGGTGAGGATTAAATGAGACGACATTGCTGCTACGGGACTTGTATGGAGAAAGCCCTCCATAAATGTTAATTCTTCCCCAGATCCTGGCAACCCAGTTGTCATTTGAAAATGACAGCTCTGCCATCTACTAGCTTTGTGACCTCAGGCAAGTCCCTTACCCTCTTGGGCTTTCTTGGTTTCCTAATCTTGAAGAGCACTATAGTGCATCAGAGCCACCTGGAAGACTTGTGAAATGCAGGTGACTGGGCCCGATCCCCAGAGTTTCCTATGGCAGTTCTGGGGTAGTCCTGGAGAATTCATATTTCTAATGAGTTCCCAGGTTATGCAGATTCTGCTGGTCCTCAGACCAGTGTCTGAGAAGCTTTGAAATAGAGACAGTCTAAGAACTCTTTCCAGTTCTAGCGGCTTAATAAGCATGTTAAACTAAACCACATTAAGTTGTTAGTGACTTATTTAATGCATTCTTCTTAAGGTCCCTTGTATTTTAAATAGAATCATGTCTTGACCCCAAGAAATCATCTGCTTCTAAATTGGGTATCAAAAGAGCTCTAGGGTCTATGACCAAGAAGACTTGGAGGGAAGAGCTTCCCAGGCCTCTCCAATCACAGTACGCAGGGGTGACCTAAAAGGCAGATTGTTTGCCAAACTAGCACACCAAGTGACTCAGTTGTACTTGGTTCATTACCATTTCGCGCATGACATATGAGGCTGAGGAAAGACCCCTGGTTACCTAAAATCAGCCCAAGGGCAGGCCCCATTGCTGAAGGAGGGCCATCAGTCAGCTGTGACATTCTGGGTGCCCCCACTTCTGTCACGAAGTAGCTCCTTGCCTAAGGAAGGTGGCAGAGCCAAGAGCCTGAAGCACATCTACAGGTCGGGATGTAGAACCCCTCTCAGTTTCCCTCCCTACCTTTACGTCACTATAAGACCTGTCCAGCCAGGTGGCTTGGCTCTGTAAATGCTGCTCTCACTCCGCAAATGCTCTGGGCCTGCCTCAGGGAAGAGAGCTACCCTGTCTATCCATTACAGAATAATGACACCTTCCCCTGTGACTATGACTTCACACCAGTCCTCCACCCAGAACGGCCCTGCCTTTGGTGCACAGGAACGTGAAGAGGACAGAGATCCTTACATAGCAACACCTATCTCCACTGTGTTCTCAACCAATAGTTCTAACTGCAAACTCAGGCCCATGGACAAGGTCTCCCAGAAAAGTTTAATGGTTCCCAGAAAGAATAAAGGGAATGAAAGCAGGACTGAGATCAAGACCTCAGGGACTCAGTCAGTGTCCCCTCGTTCTGGCCCAGCACGCACGTCATGGGGATGGGGGAGGGATGCCTGCAGGCAAGCCCGCCTCCCACCAGAGCATCATTGCACAAAGCACCAGACTTTGTCTTGTTCACACTGTAAACATTCAGTAAGTCTATTGAAGGCTGAGTATTGGAACAAGTGGGAGAGATCTAAAGATGAACAACAGAAGGCCCCCCAAAGCCTCTGGTCTAAGAGGGCAAGACAGCTGTACAAATTATCATCAATGAACGGAGCGAGGGAAGTGAGCGCAAAGTGCATCCGTGAGCTCAGGAGAAGATAGTTAACACTTCTTGTGGGGGGAAGGATGGTGGCGGGTTTGAAAGGACAAGGTAAGCAGCACAGAAAGGCAACATTTGGTCTTAAGGGGTGACTAGAAGAAAGCATTTCTGGACGGGGGTAATATTCGAAATCATTAACAACTGCTAAGGCCGAAGCTCAGCCCAATCAGAACAGGAGCTGGGCTGGTCGTCAGCCTCACCAGGTAACTATGGCCAGTTAGACACATTCATGTCCTTCTGCTTCCTCCCCAAATCCTGCCAGAATGGCAGTTTTTAAAAAATTAAGTATAAATATACAAGGATAGAAAGAACTGGAGAGGAGACAAAAGTAACAGAATTTTAGAAGCTGGAAATCAAATGGACAGTTGGTAAATGGCTCGGTTTTCCCCCCTGCCCCAGCAAAAAAAAAAAAAAAAAAAAAAAAGCTTAATTCTAAGCCAGCAGTGGGGTAAGTGAGAACCAACCCAATTTATACTGCGAAACCCTCTTAACAGCTCAGAAATCAATGGTACCAATCCCTCTTGAAAGCAAGAGAGAAGGGGTGAGGGATAAAATGAGGAAAGTTGGTCAGAAACATGTTTAGGAAGCAGTTACATTCCCAGGTTCCTTCCCTGTCTAGTGACTGTCCCTTGCCCAGCACAGCAGAAGACGGAGGTTTATTCTTTGAAATAAATGGGGGCTTTCTGGAGTGGGAGACACCAGGCAGGACTGAGAACAGACCTATCATGCTGAAAACAGGGGAATTAAAGAACATTCATTTGCATTCTGGTTACAGAGGCTCCACTGGGCACTCAGAGCATCAACCCTCGGGATCATAACCTCCAACAAGAGATAGGATGAGTCTTCTGTGAGGGTCCCAACCTAAGGAGAAAGATTTCATGATTTAAAAGGACTCCATGACATCTAAGATTATACAAGAAAGAGGCCCAGCCAACCAGCCAGCTCATCCTCCAGTAAAGCCCATGGTCATCAAATCCCAAGTGCACTGAGATTCTTAAATATGTGTAGATAAATAAGAATGACCAGATAACTGAAAAAAAGCTTCAAAATTGAACAACAAACACCTAAACAAACAACTTGGAAGAAACAGAGATCGTGTGGGAAGAAGAAAAGTTGACAAATGTATATCATTAATTTCTTCAAAGAGGCAATATTACAACCATAAAACAGGATGTTATCAAAGGGAACATTTAGAGAACAAAAGAAGAGAATTCTTATAAATTAAAATATAACAAATGAAATATCAGTAGAGGGTTGGAAGGTAAAGTTGAGGAAATCTCCCAGAAAGTTAAGCAAAAGGACAAAGAAATGGAAAAGAGAAAAGATAAGAAAACTAGAGAATTAGTGCAGAAGTTCTACTAGTCAAGTAGGAGTCTTAGAAAGAGGAAACAGGGGCGGAAGGACATAAAAAAGAAAAGTAAATTATCTACAAAACCAAGAAAATGTCACAGGACTGAAGACCCAGAGTTTACAGATTGAAAAGGCCTGCCAAGTAGGCCCTTGGATAAAAATATGAGCACCACTGATAAAAATAGATCCACTCAAGGCAAAGCACATCATTATGACATCTCAGAATACTGTAAAAAATAAAAACAAGAACAAAGCATGTTCCTGGATCAAAAACTCAATATTAAGATGTCAGTTCTTTCCAACTTTACGCATAGATTCAACACAATCTCAGTCAAAATTCCAGAAAGCTATTTTGTAGATATTAACAAACTTATTCTAAAGTTTATAATAAAAAGCAAAAGACCTAGAGTAACCCAACACAATTCAGAAGAAAAGAGTTGAAGGAATCACACTACCCAACTTCCAAACTTACTAAAAGGCTACAGTAATCAAGACAGGATGGCATTAGTGTAAACATAGACACATGGGTCGATACAACAGAATAGAGTCCAGAAATAGGTCTACTCAGATGTAGTCAACTGACCTCTGACACAGTCTTATTGACAAACAATGTTGCTACAACTGGACATCCATATATATATTTTAAAAATCCAGCTAGACATAGACTTTATAACTAACACAAAAAATAAAAATGGATTTTATGTTGACTTAAATGTAAAATGTGACACTATAAAATTTCTTGATGAAACTATAGTAAAAAAATCTACATAAACTTGAGTCTGCTAATGAGTTTTAAAATATAATCCCAATAGCAAAAATATGGAAAAGCACAGATATTTGTAAGAAAAAAACTGCTAAGTTGGACTTTATTTAAATAAAAAACTTGTAATCTATGAACAACAAGTCCTAGACTGGGAAAAAAAGTTTTTGCAAATCACATATCTGAGAAAGGACTTGTATTCAAAGTATACAAACACTCTTAAAGCTAAACAGTAAGAAAACAAACATGCCAGTGAAGAAATTGGCCATAGCTCTAAAAGAACAGCTCACCAAAGAAGATACATAGCTGGAAAATATTGTATGAAAATATGCTCAATATCACTTGTCATTAGGAAATTGAAAATTTAAGCAACAATGAAATATCATTGTATAGCCATCAGAATGACTAAAACCCAAAAACTGACATTACCAACAGCTGTCAAGGATGTGGAGCAGTAAGAACACTTATTCATTCCTGAAGAGGAGAAAATATGGCTCAGCCACTTTAAAAGACATTTTGGCAATTTTTTTCAAAACTAAACAGTCTTACCAAACAATCATGCACCTAGATATATACTCAACTTACTTGAAAACCTTTGCCCATGTAAAAACCTGTATGTGAATGTCTATAGCAGCTTAATTCATAATTGCCAAACATTGGAAGCAACCAAGATGTCTTTCAGGAGGTGAATTGATAAACAAGCTATAGTACATTCACAGAACGGGATATTATTCAGCAACAATAAGATGAGATACCTCTTCTGGTCAAGTCAAGATTGAGGCATAGGTAAACATGCTTCACCTCTTCACACAACTATAGAAAAAATTACAGCTAGACTACAAAACAAATGTCACCCAGAACCATCAGAAAATCAAGCTGTATGGAAGTCTGACAACCAAGTATTTAAAGAAGCCACATTCATCTAGATGGGCAGGAGGGGCAGAGACCCGGAGAGAGGTTGAGAGGCATGGAGCTGCAGAGAGGCACAAAGAGGCAGCGGATCAGGCAGTCCCACATTCATGTGTGATGGATAGAAATTGGGAGGGATGCCTCGGAAGCAAGGCATCCCAGCACCCCAGGGTTCCAGCACCAGGAAGATAAATCCCTATAATTTCTGGCTGTAAAAACCAGTGGGGGTTGGGGCAGCAAAAGAAACTGCCAGATTCTCAGGAGACTCCTCTTAAAGGGCCCACACAGACTTAGGACTTAGGCAGACCCACCCTCTCTGAAATTCAGCACCAGGGCAATACTTGGAAGGGCACAAGTGGCATGCATGTAGAAAGGGAAGTGACTGAAAACAGGGGAAGTGCCAGGAGACAGCTTCCTCTCAGGCAAACCTCCAGAAGCCAGGCAGAGGCATTGTCCCCTCTCTGAGCCCTCCCCCACACAGAGCCACAAAGCAATGAAACAGGTGGCCCTGCTCTGGCGATCACCTAAGGCCCCACCCCACACAATTTACAGGTATGCTTTTCTATAATAGGCCATGATACTAAGACAGGAAATCAAATCAGCTCTACCTAATACACAGAAACAAACACAGGGAGGCTTCCAAATTGAGGAGACAAAGAAATATGGCCCAAATGAAATAACAGAACAAAATACCAGGAAAAAGAATTAAACAAAACTGAGATAACCAACCTATCAGAGGCAGAGTTCAAAACACTGGTTATCAGAATGCTCAAAGAATTTATTGAGTAGGGCAACAGCATAAAAAAGACCCAGGCTGAAATGAAGGTTACATTAAATTAAATAAAGAAAAATTACATGAAACCAACAGTGGAGGGAACAAATCCAAAAATCAAATCAACAATTTGAAACATAAGGTAAAAAGCACTCAGTCATAATAGCAAGAAGAGAAAAGAATTCAAAAAAATGAGGCTAGACTAAGTAGCCTCTGGGACATCTCCAAATGTAGCAGCATCTGAATCATAGGGATGCCAGAAAGAGAAGAGGAAGAACAAGACATTGAAAACTTATTTGAAAAAATAATGGAAGAAAAGTTCCCTAATTTGGTGAAAGGAATAAACATATAAGTCCAGGAAGCACAGAGAGTCCCAAACAAATTGGACCCAAAGAGGACCACACCAATACACATCATAACTAAAATGCCGAAAGTTAAAGGTAAAGAGGGAATCTTAAAAGCAGCAAGAGAAAAGCAGAGAGTTACTACAAAGGGTTGCCTATAAGACTATCAGCTGATTTCTCAAAAGAAACTTTGCAGGCAAGAAGGGGCTGGCAAGAAGTATTCAAAGTAATGAAAAGCAAGGACCTACAACCAAGATTACTTTATCCAGCAAAGCTATTATTTAGAATGGAAGGACAGATAAAGTGCTTCCCAGACAAGCTAAAGGAGTTCATCACCACCAAGCCATTATTATGAAATCTTAAAGGGACTTATTTAAGAAAAAGAAGAAATCAAAACTATGAACATTAAAATGGCAACAAATTTGCAACTATCAACAACCAAATCTAAAAGAAACAAACTAAGCAAACAACTAGAACAGGAACAGAACCACAGACACGGAGATCATTTTGAGGGTTATCAGCTGGGAGGGGGAAGAGGGAGAAAGTGGGAAAAGGTACAGGGATAAAGAAGCATAAATTGATAGGTACAAAATAGACAGGAGTATGTTAAGAATAGTACAGGAAATGAAGAAGCCAAAGAACTTATATGCATGACCCATGGATAGGGTAGAGGATTGTTGGAGGAAATAAGGGTACCAGGTGGAAGTGGAGATAGGAGGAAAATTGGGAAAACTGAAATAACATAATTAATAAAGTAGATTTTTTTTAAAAGAGCTACCAAGCCACAAGAAGATATGGATAAATCTTTAACATATATTGAAGTAAAAGAAGCCAACTTGAAAAAGCTCCATACTGTATGATTCCAAATATATGATATCCTAGAAAAGGCAAAACTACAGCAATGGTAAACAGATCAGTCATTGTCAAGGCTTCAGGGGAAGAGAGAGGGAAACAGGTGGAGCACAGGGGATATTTAGGGTGGTGAAACTATTCTGCATGACACTGTAATGGTGAATACAATTCATTAAGGATTTGTCAAAGCCCATAGAACTTTCCAGCACAAAGAGTAAAATGTAATGTATTAAAAAATTTTTAAATAATTTAGAATGTGGAGTATCTCAGGATGGAATACAGGATGTGACAATAGAATCTAAATGTATTATATATGTGAAGCAAGTTCACAGAAAGGGGTGAGGAATAAGATGCAGACTGACATAGCCTTGGATATAGCCTATACATAAGCATTGTACTCAAGCTGATAAAGTTATTTCCCACAAGAGTATGGGTTAACAGTTATGAAATTATTGCACATGTATACTGGAACTGAGTATTAAATAAATAGATGGCAGATGGTAGCAGCACTTGCTCACTGTTGGAATGGGCAGTTACAAAGAAGGAAGGGCAGAATAATCCATGTGGTGATGGATTAGTATTAGAGACATATAAACTCATGTTTACCTTAATAAAGAAATATTTACAGATATGTGTACAGGCATATATCATTTTATTGCACTTTGCTTCATGACACTCCTCAAATATTGCATTTTTTCTTACAAGACCCTACACCAGCATAACCCAATGAAGGCTCAGATGATGGTTAGCATTTTTTATCAATAGAGCACATTTTAATTAAGGTATGTATATTTTTATAAGTAATACTTTTGCACATTTAATATACTACAGCATATTGTAAACATAACTTTTATATACACTAGGAAAGAAAAAATGTTATGACTCATTTTATTGCAACATTTGCTTTATTGTAATGGTCTGGAACTGAATCTGCCATATCTCCAAGGTATGCCTGCATATAACTGAGTTAGTATACACACATATATATCCTTGCTCCATCATCTGAGAAGACCTAGAGCCAATGATACTCCAGTAGCAATGAGGACACCTAGTGACCAGATCTTGGTTGTTAATACCATTCTCCAATAGAAGGTCTCCTTGGAGAAATGGCTGGTTCTAGAACTGGGGCAGGATATAAACAAAATGAGCCCAGAGCATCTGTAGAGCCAGAGAGTAAAAAAGTGGTAAGACACACACACACACATGCACACACACACACTGATGGGGGTATGTCAGAGGATTATAGGAGCCAACTGAAAGAGGTCGCAATGGCACAAACTGAAACAATTTAAGCAATAAAATAAACTAGAATTGGATTATAAACCAAAGTATGAAATGAGGCTACAGTAATATAAATAAATAATTGAATAAATAAATAAATGGACAGTAGTATACAAATCTCCTTAAACCTCCTATGTGAAAGAATTCCAAATAATTTATGTAGATATTCTGTCAATGAGGTGACCATAACTCTCCATTCCTTGAGTGTGAGCTGTGCTTCATGACTTTCTTTCAAAGAAAGAATTATGGAAAGGGAGAAAAAAAGAGAGCAAATTTAAAGTGGAAGAATCTAACAAACACTATTTCAAGTAAGGTGACCAAAAGTAACATCAACAACGACAAGTCGTATTGATAGTATGTACCCTTGATATGATGTGATGACAATGGCATTTTACCTCTGATATCTTCTTCCCCAAAACATACAACCCAGTCTAATCATGAGAAAAACATCAGATATATCCCAATGAAGGGAAGCTCTACAAAATAATTAACAATGCTCCTCAAAACTATCAAGGTCAGCATAAACAACGGAAGTCTGAAAAACTGTCACAAGAGTAGTCTAAGGAGATACAACTCCTAAATGCAAAGTGGTGTCCTGTATGGAATCTTGAAACAGAAGGGGACATTAGAGGAAAACTAAGGAAATCTGAATAGAGAATGGAATTTAGTAAATGATAATATATTCATATTGATTAATTTATTGTGACAAATGTAGCATACTAATATGAAAAGTTCAATATAGGGACAACTAGGTATGGGGTATATCACAACTCTCTGTACTATCTTCATGATAATTCTGTAAATATAAACCTGTTCTAAATTTTAAAGTTTATTTTCAAAAACTCCTACAAGTTTCCAGAGAGGGGAAAAAACAGGGCATATAGAGAATCAGGTATTAGAATAGTTTCAGACTTCTCAAAAATAACAGAGAAATCTAAAAGATAATATAAGAATGCCTTCGAAATTCTAAATGAAAATGACTTCCAAACTAGAATTCTATACCCAGTCAAACTGTCAATCAAGTGTGATAGCAAAATAAACTTACAAAGTTTCAAATAATTTATATCCTATGCACCTCCTTGTTAGGAAACTGCTAGAGGATGTGACCCATCAGTACAGAGGTGTAAATCAAGAAACAGGAAGCCATGGAATATACAAAATGAAAGACCCAACACAGCAAAGAATCAAGGGTATTTCAAGGATGCTGGTGAAAGGTGACTCCAAGATAACAGCTATGCACCAGGCATAGAGATCAATCAGTCAAGTTTGGCAGCATGCCAGAGACACAAAAAGAGATTTTTGAATGAAAGGAAATCTGAACATTTTGAGGAAAAAAAAATAGACAACTGGTAGGAATTTGGGTATTGAATTAGAAATAAGAAAATGGAATAACAGCAAATGAAAAATAATGCAATAACCAACTCTAGGGAAAACAAAGAGTGATTCAAAAGGAACAACATCATGGAGATACCAGATGGTTCACCTGGAAAGAGCATGTACATAGTCATAACGAGGTAGACACTCAATATTTTTCTCACAAAAATGATGATATAAATATACTGGAAGGTCGAAGGGGGATAATGTGTCAGTCAAATTTTGCTAGTCTGTACTGCAGTAACAAAGGAAAGCTCAATGCCTTACAAGGATAAGAATTCTCACTCATATATATATATCACTGCAGCACAGTTGTGGGTCACCTTTGGCTATACAACATGTCTTCTTCATTATAGGATCTAGGCTAAAGAATCAGACCCTCTTTGGGACATGTTCATTTTCTTGGCAGAGGAAAAAAGTAACTCACCCAGATGTGCAATGGCTTTAAAACTTCTGATGGAAAGAGGCATGTGTTACTCCCACTCACATTCCATTAACCAAGGTAATCATATGGCTAAGCTCAATGTCAATTATATTTTTCCTCCCATAAGGATGCTAGTCACATGATCGTGTAAACTAGCATATTATCCATTTGCAGGGAGACAGTGCTTTAACTGAAAACAATAATACAATTGAATATACAAGGTTTGTCCAGAAGGTACCCAGCCATGTAATATGAAAAATAGAGACATTATTGAAGAAGATACAAGATACAAGAAACATTGTACTTAGAACAATGATGCCTCAGTCCCCTTCAAGGCAGGCAACTTGGGACCTCACACAATTCTCCCAATAGCTATCAGATGCCTCGTTGTATTTTCCTGAATCTCATTGATGAGCTGAAATATCTCCCCTTTCAAAAGTGATTTTAGTTTTGGAAAAAGCCAGAAGTTGCAGGGCGCCAAATTTGGACTATAGGGGATGGAGGGGTGGAGTCACCTGGGTAATTTGATGTTTCATCAAAAAACTCT
The DNA here is from genome assembly GCF_987537825.1 of Furipterus horrens. Taxonomy (NCBI): domain Eukaryota; kingdom Metazoa; phylum Chordata; class Mammalia; order Chiroptera; family Furipteridae; genus Furipterus; species Furipterus horrens. The sequence goes on along the minus strand of NW_028327178.1, from coordinate 18,063,932 downwards.
GCACAAGACGTGATGCATGAGCAGGTGCGTTGTTGTGATAAAGCTGCCAATCACCAGTTGCCCAGAGCTGCGGCCTTCTGAATCATCTGAATAGTTTCCGTGGAGGAGTGTTCAAGCTTAATGCAAAATTTGATGCAGATTCATTGCTCTACTGTCTCAGTCATTTTGAATGTGACAGCCACACGGTACATACGGTCGCTCAATGGCGTCCGCTGCCCCCACTGACTAGTACAGTGAAGTCATCATTGTTCACACATACACATTCCAGTCCACTCTTCTTGGCTACCAGGTTACATCTATGTTGTGCAAACTGTCCTCATTATATTAACAATGGCTGGACTTTTTCCTTACAGATCTCATATATATATTGTAGTGCCAGGTAAAGGGTAGGTACAGCAAAAGAGAGTTAAATGTTCATCTTCCACTAGTGGAAGCCAATAGAGAATGCCTAAAACTGAAAAATCAAGAAGGAGCTATTTCTGCATTTTATTTAGAAACATGGACCTAAGTATAATAATTCAGGAGAAAGAACTAAAAATAGTTGCCTCTGGAGAGGAGGAAATGGGGTGGGGAGCAGGGACTATTATTTTTTATAATAAATTTGTAAAACCATTTAATAAAAATAAAAAATGACAAAGAATAATGAGGCAAGAAGATCTTATTGCTAAGCTTCACTGTGCTGTGGTTACTTTTCACTGTTTTTGATAGTAAGAGAGTACATAAATGTCTTTACTTTCAAATAAAGAAACCGAAATGGTTGACAGCTACTATTATATTAACACCCCTTCAAAACCCACCCCCTAGTATTAGACATCCTCAGTGATGACACTCCTTCTTACATATTCTTTACTTTATTTCAGTCAACTATGTATTATCCAAGCCACAAAAGGCATATAATAACACAGAAACCCATAACAGAATAGAATTTGGAAGTCACACAAATGACTTGAGAATGCATCCATGTTACTGCTGTGCAGGAGATTACCCTAAGTATGCATAACTCCAGCTAACATTTATTATTTTTATTTATTTATTTGGCTAAACACAGATTAGGTTACAGGAAAACCTATATTAAACGCCCTCAGAATAACAGAGCTTGGAAATAAAAATTTGCCTGAAATGATAAAACATAAGCAATGGCCCAAGAATTAGCATTCTTTTTTCCCCTCTAAAATTCTCAAGGTATACCTTGCATCTTGAAAGATGTAGAAGTGGGAAGCAAGGTAAATACTGTGATCACTGTTTAAGAGGAACTCAAATTTGGCCCAATATTTTCTTAGCTAGGCCACATGTGAACTTTCACTTCTAAGCATTACATCACAATTGATTTCTATAACATAATCAAAAAACCAAGCGTCAACTGTCTGCTTGTCAATTCTCATACTCATCAGGCTAGAATTTACCTTCATTAATAACTCCAAAACAAAAAACTAATTCAATTACAATCTTTTAAAAACCTGTAGGGCTTTAAAATAAGAGAATATTTTATTGCATTTCTTTTGACACTTTTTGAGGTTGAATTATCTAAAATTTTTAAATATACATATATACACACACACACACATAATATATATACTTTTTTTTTAACCACCCAAAAGGTGTCAAGGGTAAGAAAGGCATAAAAGAGTTTAGCAAGTTGTAAGAACAGCAAACAGCTGAGTATCACCAGGGTTGCGGTATCTGGTGAGGCTGGCAGTTCTGGAAGCCAGGCTTTAAAAGGTCTCATGCTGTGATAAAGGGGCCGGACTTTAAGCTTAGATATTAGAAAGATAATCCTGGGGGCTGAATAATCTTAGAGGGCAGAACAGTGGGAAGGAGGGATCTCTCGGGTGTCTCCAGTCCTTGTTGCATTTTAAATCACAAGGGCCTGAAATAGAGCAGTAAAATGGAAGTGGAGCCAATGGGGTGAAATCAAAAGATACCGGGTGGTAGAACCAACACGATTTGGGAACTGCTTTAAAGAGGGAGATGAAAGGAGGAAGGATAGAAATAGGAAACAAGCCTTGATAAGGGTTAGCTTGGGGTTTAGCCCCACCCCAGGACAAGTCCACTTGGAGCCTCTGACCTAGTAGAAGGCATCTTCTCATTACCTCACTCTGATGAAGGGCGCTTGGCCAGCTCAGCCTTAAGACAAATTGCCTACACTGAGACCAGTCAGACTGCCTCTGGAGCTCCCACCATGCTGGAACAGGAGAAGTGGGGTTTGAAAACAACATGGGTGAGGCTTGCCCCTGCTCCCTGTCACCACGCCATTCAGAACAGAAGCTGTTGGAGAGCAGGGGGTGTGGTCAGGAAGCTGGCAAAATGACGGTACTAGATGCACCCTCACATCCTAGCCACCATATCAAATGCACCCACATCTGACACTGAAAGGGATCGCTACAACATCACAAAATTCAGGTAAGCTGCAGTGAACCTACTATATTTTGCAAACATTTTATTCAATGTTTACTATTTTTCAATTTGTAGTCAATATTTTTCTTTTCAGGTCTCAAATATTTTGGTAAGCCTTTGAGACATTTGTATTGTAGGTCCGACTGGTACCCACAATGCCAATGCCCTACGGTATGTGACAGTTACGAAGCCACCGACGACCTCTGCTGTGGCTGACAGGGGTCACTGAATTAGAGCCCCATGAGTGAGCAGCTATGGTCAGGGTTTCAGTTCCTGTCCTGGCCAACTGGTTTTGCAGAGCCCAGCAATTACAGATCCCATCTTGGGGTATGGCCAGAGAGGGTGGACAGCCCCATATAAAATCACCCCCATTACAACTTCATAAGCATGCACTCTTTAAGGGGGTAACATGACCTACAGAGGCAGACCTACCCAGAAATCACTCACCATTTGGAGTGGAAGGTAAAAGGGCAGAGATGGATAGACTTACAGAAGTAACTGGAGCATACAAAAAGTCCCTTTAACCTCTTCCAGCTAGCAGTTCAAAAATGCACAGGAAACCCTCGATATTTGCAGTCATGATTTGTGGTTTGAAACATGCACAGCGCTGCCTGCTCCTCGCTCCTCACCAGCCCACACAGTTATGCTGCAGGCAGCCCATGTGGCAGACACACGGCCCATGTGTCTCTACAAAGCTCCTTCACAGGGGCTTTTCAGCTGCCCTGATTCCATGACCAAGAGATTCTCTCCCTTTCTCAGCCCCCACAAATATACTCTTTGAGATTGAGTCACAGCATCATATGATTCTTGAATCAGAAGGCAAGGACCTTAGAGACCTAACCCCCACTTTCTTCTGACTCCCTGCCCATTATTTCTCCTATTCCAGCACCCATTTCACACAATTAGGGAGTAGGGGGTCTCCTGGTTAACACACCATAGGCCTCTCCATCTGCCCCAAGGACAATCAGTGCTGGTGTGATTGGTCAAGAAACCCTGCCCCCCCCCCCCACCACCACCACCAATAGCAAGAACCTCCTAGACGAGATGTTGAAAGGTAAAGGGAAGAGATGGAGGGAACAGCAGAGAGCAAATGCTGAGAGCCCACAAAGGGAGAACATCCAGGTGAACTTGGATTCAAAGTCCATTCCTCCCACCCCTTTAACAAGTACTGAACCTCACCATTACGGTGGATGTGAACAGAGAAGCACTGAGCACTACCCCCCCGAAGGGGGGTGCAATCTAAGCTATAAGGGCTGGGTGTACCCACAGTCACCATATTTTCCAAACCACAAATCAGAGCTGTTCTGGAAAATGGAGGTCACAGGATAGCAGGAAATACACAAAAGAACCTTGAGTGTAGGGTCATGGGGTACAGTCTGAGTACAGATATGCTGAAAGAATGCAGTTGGTGACCTGAATGACTCAACATCGTCCAGTCTCTGCGAGGACTCTCATCAAAGATGCAGAGTCCAGCAAGCAAAAATAATTGAAAAGATTCCAGTCTTGTCTTGCCTCATCTCAAAGAATGTCATCAGACACCATGTGAAAACCCACAGAAACACATCTCAAGGTGCCCTTTCTCCCCTCCCCAGTCCGCCACACCTCTCTGGACCCTCTCCTTTGCCACATCTTCTAAACTTCTTAGATGCCCAGTGTGCAGCTTCTCCATTCTCTTTCCTTTCTCAGCCCACAGTGCTGTGGGAGCAATTCATTCCAGTGGAGTGATCCAGGAAGACTTCTTGGAGTAGGAGGGACACACGCTGAATTTTAAAAGTTGGGTTGGATTTTAATAGTGAAGTAAAGAACCTTCTATACTGAAAGGATAAAATGAGCCAAACCAGAAAGGGGTGTGAAATGTCCCGTCATTTTAGGACAGTAAAGTAGGTAGGGTCACCATATGCAAAGATGCAAAGAGGAAAGACTGAAGAGCCTGGCCCAGAGTGGATTTAGAAGTCAGAAATCCAGAGTCCTTGGAGGTTTTTTGGTAGAAAAGTAAGGTGTGCCAAACAGCATTCCAGGCCAACCCACTGGGAGAATCAGGAAGAGACCTGTAAAGAATCTATTGCATCTCCCCACCAGCCAGCCTCCATTTTAATAGATGCTCAAAATGAAAGGGGTTTTCTTTCTATTAGACAAGTGCAATGGAGATGACTAGAAAATTTGGTCATCTGAAACCCACAGGTAACTCTCAGGTCCAACTGAAGCATCATTTATGGCCAGCTGCCTTGTCCAGTGAACCTCTTCCTTGTTTTATAAGGTAAAAAACAGGCGAATCTGATCTTCATGTCTCTGCCTCTCCCCTATCTTCCCACCAACCAGAGAAACAAGCAGTGAGATGCGCTAGAGAGGAAGGGCCTGGTCCTCTGTAACCTGGATACAAGCAAGTAAGGAACTTGGTCAGAAGTAGCAAACCAGCTGATACATAGTATCATAAACAGTACCACTTGGCAAAGGGAGAAAGAAAGCACGGTTTTCACCCTGAATACTGGTCTAAATGAGCTATTTGGGTTTGTTTTATAAGGCTGTTTCCTCCTTCCAATCGAAAGCCCAACCACATTTCAAAACCCACCTCAACCACACAGCCGCCCTCATTATCCCACTCTCCCTGCTGTCCTCCTGAACATCTACGGTACCCAACAGTGTGCCGCTGAATTCCGATGCTGTCTTGTATCTTTTTCATCTTTCTTTAATAGACATTCATTTCTTCTTCCCAGTGATTGAATATGTTCCTTAAGCTCAGGTATTGTGTCTTATATTGTCACATAGACTTTCCCACAGCACCTAGTAGTGTGCTGGCATAAAGACAGAATGGAAAACACTGTTGCTGAGTAACTGACTTTTTTAAGTGTTTGTAAAATATAGCAGTGCTCGTATTGCTTTCTTTTCTATACTGGGAGATCCATGAGAGATGCTGGCTCTAGCAAACTGATTTAAAAATATCTTATTTCATTTAGACTGACAAGTACTAATATCATAGAAGTTGGAACTGGAAGAGAGAGACATTTAGGCAATTTGGTTCATTCACGTGGGAGTAATTGGTGTAACTGATCTATAGCAAGTGGGGATAAAAGGATTGTTTAGAAAGGCACATGGGTACTTAAATTCTATGTTCTCCTAGAGTTCAAAAATTGTGCTCTGATCTTGTTTACAGGATTTATTTGGCCTCCCCCTGCTTCCAGTCTTTATTTGGACCAAGTAACACTTCAGCCCAACCCTGTCTGAGTCATCACACTTTCTAAATAATTGCCCTGCAGTCTGAATTAATGTGGAGGCTTTAGGCTGGGAGTAGCAGGTTAACACTGCATGCTGCAAAATCGCATTTTGTCATTTACTCATGGACTGATGTTCAGTGTCCTTTCACTCTGTGTGTGTGTGTGTGTGTGTGTGTGTGTGTGGCGAGCCTGCCTGGGGGCTTGGTAAGCACTTGAGGGCCTTTACCACCACTATAGACTAGGTGGTAGAAGAGCAGGGTAGACACAGTGGGCCTTAGAGACAGATGAAAAGATGTGGATTCAGCTCCTCATTCTACAGCTTGTAGCTGTGTGATCCTGAGCCAGGCCCTTTACTCCCCATGCTTGGTTTTCTTGCCTCTAAAGGGTTTTCGTAAAGATTAGAAATGTGAGTGAGCACTTCGCACAGTGCCTCGCTCAGGAAAAACATCAATAAATAGTCGGGAGGGTCATGACTGCCCCCCAGTATTCCCTTGAGCTGGCTCCAAGCCTCACCTCCATCCAAGCCACCCCAGGTCCAAACCCCAGCCTGAAGAGGCCTGCTGGAGCCACATGCACATGCATGCACATGCAGTGAGGCTCTCTCCTGACAAAAACTGAAGCACTGGAATGATACTGAAAAGCAGAGAACCCAGAAGAAAAGTAAGCAACCTGCTCCTTAACACACTATTAAATCTGCAGAGCCCAGCAGTGTCTGACACACCGAGGGCACTTGATGCATATTTGTGAATGAATGACTACAGGAATTAATTATCTATTCATCTGTTTGCAGTTTTCTCTAGAATCCCTTTTCCATATCAGGAAATGCTCCATGCTTAATGAGCTGGAGTCAGATGATTTCTAACAGAAAAACATTTCTAGTTTATTTAAAGATCCCATCACTGATATTAGATGAAACTACAGGCATCCACAGGAAGGGGCAAGGGCTGGACTTGAGCCCCCATTAAAGGCAAGTCTGCTGGGCTGTCCCAAGACGCCAGGCCTCTTTTCTGTCTTAATTAAAATCAATAATTTTTTCTAACTACAAAAGTAACATAAGTTCAAGGTAGAAAAATTAGAAAACACAGATAGGCTAAAACAAGAAAAACTGAATCTTAATATTTTAATATTCATTATTCCAGACTATTTCCACACATAGGTACATTTTTATAAAAATGGAATCATACCAAAAAAGTGTCCCTTTTTGCCTAGCAATTTATGTTCATAATTTTTTCCAAAGTACTACACATTCTCTGCAGAATTTATTTTTTCTTAATCTGGAAAATAGCTTCATTTTCAATTTTTTTAACACACACATAATAAAAGTAAGACATGAGCAAAATATTCAAACACTAACAAAGAGTAATAGTAAAATGCAAAGTAAAAGCCCCTCCCACTATCATGCCCACAAACAGCCCCAGGAGGCAACACTTAGAGGCCAATTTTCAATAACTACTGATGATTATTTAAGAATTGTAATCACACACTAATTATAAAAGATATATATATATATATATATACCCCTATAATCATTGCAGCATTGTTTACAATAGTCAAGATATGATACGTATCTTATATCATATATTTAATATGGTATACGCACACACATGCACTGGAATATTACACAGCAATAAAAAAGAATGAGTTCTTGCCATTTGTGACAACATGAATGGATGTTATTCTAAGTGGGATAAGTCAGACAGAGAAAAACAAATACTGTACAATTTCACTTATATTTGGAATCTAAAAAAACAAAACAAAACAAATTAATAAAACAGAAACAGACTCATAGATATCAATACAAACAACAAACCAGTGGTTGCCAAAGGGGAGAGTGGGGGGGGTGGGTAAAAAAATGAAGGGGAATAAGAGGTACAAACTTCCAGTTATAAAATAAATAAGTAATGGGCACATAACGTACAGCACAGGGAATATAGTCAGTAATATCATAATAACTTTGTACGATGACAGATGGTTACTAGACCTGGTGATCACTTTGTAAGATATATAAACATTGAATCACTATGTTGTACACCTAAAACTAATACAATATTGTACGTCAACTATACTTTAATTTTAAAAAGTTATAAGGAGAGCATATCACCCACTGCTTGAAACCTTCTAACAGCTTCATATTCAAAGTGAATGCCAAGTGCACCCAGCACGTGCCCTGTGTGAGCCTCCGCTTCTCCACTGATAGAATGAGATCTTCCACCTCATGTAGGCCCTGGTTCTGCCATCCACACCTGTCTCCAACAGAGACTGCCTCTTAATCCCTCTGGATTTTGGTTTTTTGTTTTGTTTTATTTTATTTTTGAAGCACCTGTAATTAAGTTTTATTAGAAATGCATCAAAATATTTTTGGCTTAAAATGTCATGATGCTAAGTATACTGTCCAGTTTGTCATATTTTTGATATACAATCCAGTCAGCAATATATTCTACATGATCTTAATACTCTTTGCTAAATTAACCAACCAGAGATGACTTAACAAATTACCATTTTCCCCAAAACAATACCTAATCAGTGTTCTGACTCTCAGCTGTTATGGATTGGTCACGGCTTAACATAACCTTCATTCTTTCTACAGCTGTACTTCTCCAGCTTGAGAGTTCATCAGAACCTCCAGGAAGGCTTCTAAAACTACAGATCACTGGCCCACCCCTAGAGTTCCTAGTTCAGGTGGTCTCCATAGGGCCGGGCCCAATTTACATTAGTCACAAGTTCTCAGTTAGATGCTGGTATTGTCCAGGGACCCCTTCAAAGAATCATTGCTCTAACACACTCCAGTCTTCTTGGCTCATCTAGTTCCTACAGCCTCAAGCATTCAACTGCCCCAGCTGTGACTGCCACTGTTTTACTGTCACGACTTTGTTCCTCTGTTCAGGGTCTCTGTCTACCTACTTCTCCCCGTCTGGCTCTCAACACAAGAAGAGCTTGGCTTTCTGCCCCAGTAGTTGGCTTTCTGCTCCACACAAGCTGGCGAAGGCTGAAAGGAAAGGCCAAGTCAGCCGCCCAGCAGGGTGAACTCCCTGTGATGGGCCCTTGAATCAGAGAGAAGGACGGTTCCCCTTTCAAAGCAAAAGATCTTCCCGTTTCACCGCACATTGAGTGTCTAATAAGGGCATGCATCTACATACAATTAGTGTCTTCACTAACTTTTTTCTAAAGTGTTGAATTCTTCAAGATGAAGTGCTCTTTTTTATCCCAAAATATAGGTTATTTTTTCAGAACTTTCTTGTATAACACACACACACACACACACACACACATACACCCCAACAGAATGCAACCAGGATTTAAAACACTAGTTTGTGCACAGAGGCCAAGTGTAAGCTATGGCTATGTTTCTCTCTTCGGCCTAATATCTTGCTTGTAGTTGTCAGGTATACTCAAAGGATTGGTGCCTTGGGACTAAAGGTCTAAGTTAGGGGACTCTCCACTTGATATCCAATCAGAGTGCAATGTCCTCACTGAAGGTACTTTAAAATAGCAAAAGATAACTCTGAAGCTGGTACACGAGAAACCTATCAAAAGCCACATGGGTCTTTGGTGATCTCCACATTGCCTTTCTACCCACTTCCTCCTACATCCACAATAGCCTCTTCCAACAGAGCAGAGCCAGGAGAAGGCCACCCACTGGACTGGACAGTTAGGGGACCAGGGTCTGGTCCCAGTTCTGTGAATGACCAGTGAGCCTCCCTGGATCACGTACTTGAGCCCCAGGGACAATACTTGGTGTTGTGCACGTAGGGGAGGTGGCTCTCAGAAGTCCACTTCAGCACAGCCTGTTAGTGAGTATCGGAAATGGTCTGGGCCAGAGGTGCTAATGAATACGCTTTTGATGTGACAGTACCCTGGTATTTGTGAACTGTTAGTGACCAGAGAGGAACTGTTATTGTCCAAGCACCAAAGAGCCCCACCTGCCAGAGTGGGACCAAGTGAATCAGGAGGGGCCCTGACTAGGGTACGTCTCCCCAACCCCAGGGGCCTGCTCTGACCACCACCACTCCTGCCCCCATGGCTCCCTTCCCCAGGGAAGGAGAAATGAGAGAATGGGCTTAAGCCAAAAGCATTCCCTTCCGTTCCCCTCGCCACCTTCCACAGTCTCTGCCTCACTTGCCTTACACACAGATAGTAATTAATTTAATATATACATTGTTTAAAATGTATTCATTGAATTATAACTTTAAATCACACCTCAATAAAGTTGTTTAAAATGTTTTTAAGAAAGAATTTTGTGAATATAAAGATTGCATTTGCTTCTTCTGCAATTTAGCTCTAGATCAAAATTAAAGGAAGTTTTGGTCAGAACACCTTTGAGATCACACACATACACACGCACATACACACACATACCTGAACCTAATGCCCCTTAATAAAAAGAAGCCAACAGGCCCCAGACAACCATAAATGTCATGGGGTCAGCAACCTCAGGCACCTGAGTCATGGAGCTACCACTTCAGAAGCTGGAAAATTCTGTTTCTTTGCCTTCAGGAAGCCAGGATCCTCCCTGCAAGGAATATGGTTCCCAATCTTTAGGGTGTTCTTTTCATTTACTTTCTGATTAAACAGCAAAAGAGCAAAGCAGAGCACACAAAGCAGAAGCCACCGGGACCCCTTCCTAGCCCTGCCACTTCCTCAGCGCAGTGACCCCCAGGTTAGCCACGCGGCCGTGGATTTCTGCCGTTTTCCCTACATCCATTGCATTTGAAGACTTCTATGGTTCAGCTATTTAATTCTCCCTACACTGAAATGGGGTAGAATAAACTCCAACTTGGCAAGTGTTTTTTTCTGAACTTCAAAAAGAAAACTTCCACATGACTGTTCTTAAAATTCAGGTGCCTTACACATGCGAGACCTTAAAAACATCTAAGTTTCTTTTCTTCCTGCTGCTCCAATTTGTTCCCTCAAATCAAGCACAGCCAATGGGAAGTTCTCTAAGGATTGATTAGAGGGTGGGTGTGGGTGGTTGGATTTTCTGGTGATATTAGCTTGAAAGAGCAATTTCTGAAGAGCTCTCTGCCTTGTCAGAGCTCAGCTAACCCAGAGGCAGATGACTAAAGCTGGAGGGGGTGGGGGGGTGAGGGGTGGGAAGTAACGGACCCAAACTAGGGAAAGATCAGACGCAGTGGGTTCATTTATTTTGATAAATCTTTTCTTTTTAATCATCTGTAATGAGACCATAGTACATGGTGCCATGTGTATGATATATTTTGAAAAGGTAATGACATCTGGGTAATAGGCAGTGTAACTCAGCTCCAAGTATTAAATCTCTTCTTAGGAGTAGGGTAAAGTCAGAGTTTTGTGTGTGTGTGTGTGTGTGTGTAAAAATTATAGGGCTGGTACATTAGCAGGGGCAAAAATTAGCCAGGTTCTACTACTGCAATGAGATTTAGAACATCCAAGTACAGTGACTACATTTTTCTGCCGGGATCTTTACAGCTATTTGAAATTATGAACCTATAATATGCAAATGCACAGGGCTAAGAAATACACATTCTTGGCAGAGACTGAAGATGTTATAATGTGTGCTGTAAATGGCACCGCGTATGTGTATAAAATCAGCACGCACATACTAACTGGTCGATTATTCCCTCTAAAACCACACATAAATTCTCCTGAAAGGAATTGGAATTTCACACACATCCGAAGAATGAACAGACTCTTAATGTGCTGTGCGTGTATGAAGGATGCAGTGTAAAAAAAACAGAATGGGTCACTAGGCTAAGAGAGCTTTCTGATTCTCGAGCATGACCACAAAGGGACTAGGGCTATAGGTTCCTTTTGAACAGGATAATTATAATATTAGTAGTAGTCAATAATATTGAGTTCTGGGCTCTGTGACAGCCACTATGCCGGGTGCTTTACACCCATGATCCCACTTAAAAAGGGAAAGAGAGAAAGAGAGAGAGAGAGTGTGTCTCTGTGTGCGCACGCGCACGCGTTTGTGTGTGTGTGTGTGTGTGTGTGTGTGTGTGTGTATGTTCTATTCAAATGCTTTACCTCTCTGGTAACTGGCTACTTTCCCAAGGCATGCAAGATTTGCTGTGGTGAAAATGTTAGTTTGCCCATGAGGCAGGCAGGGAGGGGAACTAGGTCACCCAGGTATCCAGTGGCGAGGGCAGAGTCCTAGTACAAAGATGTATCCATTTGTGGTAAGACTACTTCAGACCTGCAGCTCAGACCTAGGCAATAGACATTCCGGAATAAAGAGCACAGAACTAAGGAGCCGCAGTCCAGAATCTGAGAAGAGGTAAAGAAATTCTGAAAATAGAATGTTGCTGAGTCAGGTCTACACAAATGCAGGGTCTTGAAAATTGTAAAGAAAGAAAAGAAAAGCCTTTAGTTAAACAATGGCTTTTAATGACTTCTGCAAATAGGTGATGCTCAGCAAGGTGGCTCGATCTGGTGCATCAGAATCTGTCATGAGGAATTTCTGGCAAAACAACAAAGATAGAACATAGCATGATTTCATTTTCTATAATGTAAGCAGAAATATTATTTTATCAAATAATTCACTTCTACAACCTTTCTCTCCACCCTTACCTCCCTCACAAAGCAGGTTAAGGGAAAACGTCCGGGGCTCCAGGCAGACAAAAGCAAACACATGCTCACGCATTTTCCAACGGCTGGCAAGGAGAGCGACTGGAATTTTGCCCTCCGCTTTCTCATCCGTACCACCCATCTTGTAAGCACAATTTCTGAGTTCCTGGAAGCTCGCTGAAATCTGAGCTAGAAGGGATTTGCAAAATGGGCACAAGCACATCTAACAACTGAGCTAAACCAGAAATAGGAGGCATTTTCCTTGCCCTCGGGCTGCATTCTATATTCTGCAAGAAGCCTGAGATAGACATAACCTCATCAGGTGAGAATCGATCTACTAATATGTCATTTAGGCATAGATTCCTAGAGGCTACAGACAGAAAAATAACAGGTGGGCTTTTCTCTTCAAGTGGCTGGTATTTATTTGTAAGGTAGTACTAAAACAGAGAAACTCGGACATGACAAAGGTGGTTATAAACCCACTTATGCAAACTTTGGCCTTGGAATACGGTCCCTGGATCTGTTCAGCACATCTCCCAGCCTAACCATATGCAAGATTTACTAGGCCCTCAAACCCTTCACTCTGTTCCTGTCCGTCCACCATCCCCAACAACTCATATGACTTGACCCACACCCCACAGAGAGTGAGTGTAGTTAAAGAGGAATTCTCATCCTTGACCATGAACCACAAGGTCGTTAGCAAGTCATGTGGCTTTCACAGAAGTTGAAATATAGGATGACCCAGAAGGGGGTTTGGGGGGGGGAGGATGAAGAGGGTGAAGGGGGTCAAATACCATACATGGTGATAGGAGACTGGACACAATAGAGTGTACGGATGTTGTATTATAAAGTTTGTGCCTGAAATTTATACAGTATGATTAACCAAAGTCATCCCAATACATTTGATTCTTAGAAAAGAACCATTCCTCTACAGAATTATAAAACAAAAATAAATGCACACCTCTGGGGTATCTTAATACCTGATTCTAGTGTCATGATATTCCTTTGTGCTGGTAGTCGCATTTTTACAACAGTACTCTAACTGGCTCCAAAAGCACTTTCTTAAAATGCCATAGGAAAGAGAGAGGAGGCAAGGAATAAAAATCACCCCCATTTGGTTCTGGACTAAAATACACAGGATTCATCAGTGGTATCAAGTGGTGTATCTCTCTCTGAATTCTTATTGGTTAATACTAAAATTGGCGTGGTGGCATTCTCTGAGGCATACCAGAACTGAGCTACACCAGCCAGACCAGAAACGAACTGGGGAGGGGGCATCAACAGTTTAAGGGCTAAGATTTGCTGCAATGAACTCTCCAATCAATTCCCCCCTGACCCAGTGGGTTTCCTTTTGCTTCCCACATGTGCCTTTCTGCTCAGGGGACACAGCTCCCTGAGCATGACACAGGTCATGCTGGTCCCACCGCCATTCCTTTGCAAGGTGAGTCCTCCCTCCCTGGATAACCTCCAGGAAGCTCCGTGTCAAATTAGGAGCAGTGGAGAGACTACAGGCTCTGGAATCTGGGCCCTGCCACGTCCTGGCAGCCGTGTCATCTTAAGCAAGTTGACCTAAACATTCCAAGCCTCAGTTCTTATCTGTTAACTGGGAATAAGAACTTCTCACTGAAAGCTGCTGTGAGAATTAGTGGGTGCATCCCACCGAGTCGCGCCTGCCAGGCAGCAGTTGCTGACCTGATGCCAGCTCTCCTGCCATGCTCCCTTTCTGAGGTTCGTCTGAAGTCTCACATCGTGCCGACTGCAGACGCACAACCTCCCTCTTCTTCAGTCTTACAGCCCTTACAAGCGACACTACCTCACTTAGGCCTTCAGCATAAGGCCGGTATATGTCTGATAAACATCATCATCTTCCCAACCAGATTTTCGGGTCCTTGCGTTCAAGACCCTGTCTTAGGCTTCCTCTAATCTCCTGCAGAACTTAGCTCAGGGCTGAAAACACAGCGGGAGCTCCACTGTGCCTTCTCTCCTCAATGGGACCCCAGCTTCCCCCCTTGCACATGCACAAAAGCAGCACAGATTCTTTGGGACAGGTAGTTTCTAGGATCCATCTGCAACTCTTCGGCAACTGTAGTTTGTTGCCTTCAACCCTGCTGAGGAAGAGCCACACCCAGCCTGTGGGTTGCTTCAGGACAGCATTCTGAACCCCCAAGAGGGCTGGCTGCCAGGGCGGGGGTCAGCGTTCCTGGGAAGGTGACGCTCCTCATTTCAGGAGGAAACATGGAGATGTGCGTACAGGGGCAGCCCAGGAACCTCAGTTCGGGCAGCTCAAGGGTACTTCCTTCAACATTGCGGGGTCGATTTCTCCCCGCTGCCCACAGCCCCTCTGTCCACAGGGCTGCTCTGCCATCACTGCCCATTTGCTGAGAAGAGACTGGCCTGAGAGAGAGCCTTATTTTCCAGACAAAAGACAGCCCCATTTCTCTGGGAGAAAGAGGAGTTTCAAGGCCCTCAAGGTCAGAAGAAACACACCAAGGACATACGGAGTCTGCCTGACTGAGCCAGGAGCCCAGACCCTGCCCTTTGGAGGGCTCTGCAGATAGACAATGACCAAGAGAGGAAGCTGAGAGGGACCAAGGACATAGTGTCGCAAGATGTGGTCAAGAAGCCTTGCAATTCACATATGCCGGTCAGAGTAGCGCCACCTCCCTGACACCCTGCACCCCCGCTCCAAGTCCAAGAGCCCAGCACTCTTCCCTGTGGCATTTATGTTTCATTAAGGCTGCCCCAAGGCCACTGTGACTGTTCTCTTCTAGAGTCACCCTCCACACACCTCCCACCTGTGCCCAGAATGTGAGCACCACCCCGCGTGCCCCTTCTTCTTTGCTACCCCACCCTCACCACCCTGCCCAGCACCCAGTGCCCAGCACCCAGCAGCAACTCAGGAAACACTGGTTTCATAAATGAATGTTGACTATATGATTCCTTTTCTAGGAAGTTCGATGCAAAAATTGTTTATTCTACTCATAATCATTAAATAATTAAGCAATTGTGTTCTTTGGAGCATCTTGCAAATAATAAATCAGCAAGCTTAGAATGTTCTCAATTTGCCTGCATTCAGAAAACTCAAGGCTTCCTTTCATAAAAAATAAAAATAAAAAATCACCAGGTAACAAACAAAAGTATTGTATAAGCAAAAGACTGGAAACTATCAAAATATCCCTCTATAAGGGACTGCTTAGATAAGTCAAGGTATAGTCAGTCATACAATAGAATCCATGTGGCCAAAACAAACAAGACAAAAACAAATGGTATGCTTTATTGTCAGAGAGTCAGACACCTCCAAGATATACTATTTGGAAGAAAATGCAAAGAGAAATGTAATATGTATGATATGCTTCCATTTGGGTAAAAAAAAAATGACAATGCACATGCACATGTATATGCACACACATATATACATACGTTCCTGCATATGCATCAAATATCTTTAAACTGAAGGAACTAAGAACAGTAGTTGCCTTGGGGTAAGGGAACTAAGCGACAGAGTGAGAGAAAGATGTTTCGCTGCGAATACCCTTTTGTACCTTTTGAATTTTAAACCATGTAAGTATTGACCTATTCGCAAAAAAATTAAATTAAAAATTCAAAGCAAACAATGTGTGGAAAAGTAATAAAAATCTAGTTTCAGAAACATAAAAAAGAAATCCTCCCTTTAAAGTGGTTCAAGGCAGGCTGGCTGAGTCATCTGCTAACCGTGGAGGAGACAGAACCTGAGCCATCACCCCGTGTGGCAGAGGGGACTCTGTAGCAGCGCTGTGGGCGCTGGCTTCGACTCCTCAGCTGCTGTCCTGGGGACATCGGCGCGTGGTGGGGCCTCGCAGACCCTCAGTTTCCTCATTCATGAATGGAAGCGTTTGGACCAGCTTTAGAGCTCACAGGACCTTTGCTGTATGGGGGCAATAGTCCTCAGGTAGACACAGCTAGTTACTCAGTGAAAATCTAACTTGAAAAGAAGAGACACTCCTTGGAAAGGAGATAGAGAGTTTCCTCCCCCACCCCCCACTGCCCAGAAATCTATGGCAAGGAGATAAAAGCCTCAAATCTCTCCTCACCAGAGTGCAATATAGCCAGAGCCTCTGACTTCAGGAGCTTAAAATACATTCACGGACACACCCTTCCCTCCAAACACACCTGCTGCTTTTCCCTCCCTCTTCCCACATCCTCTCTGGACAGGCCAAGTGCCCATTTCTGACAGAGCTGAAATATTCCCTTTTTTGTTCTAATATTTCCTGAGGGCCCCTCCTCTCTATTATGGCTACTATTCACAGCCATCTGGGATAACCCAGGAACAATAGAAAGATCCAGGACTAAAAAATACGTCACTTTTTACAAATAATAGTTAATGCCTGCTGCCCTCATCCCCCAAACATAGTTTTCAATAAAGGCAACTTAATGGTGGTGACTAGGTATTGTCTGTGCTTAGAGAGGCTTACATGTCTAAATTGTCCCCACAGAACTTTCTAAATAGAAGCTTTTGCTCTGAGGCCTAGCAGTCCTCCCTGTTGCTCAAACTTTCTCTCCACCCTCTTCAAACTTGGGAAATGGCTACATTTGCTTTCCATGTCTTTAACTCAGGAATTTGAGAACTCCAGAGCCCAAATAGCATTTAGAAGTGATCCAACCTCATTTTGCAGATGGGGAAACTGAGACCCAAAAAGTGGAATGGCTTTCTCAGGAATACACAATTCACCTATCACTGGGCCAGGACAAAAGTTAGGCCCCTATGACCCTTTTCTTCTTACCCAATTTACTTGATTTTGAAACACTGCCTCTCAGAGGCCCAGCTGCCTTCCCACGCACGCCATGCAGAATCCCCCAAGCAGCACCTGACCCCAGCCCTGGACTGGCACTCCTGACCTGTGTCTCTGGCTCACTATACTGTCCCAGGGGGCTGATGATCATTTTAATCTGAAGTCTTGATACAGGGACTAAGGTGCATCATACCCTGAGACCAGGGTTAGAGGCACCCAGGCTGGAGGAGCAGGCTGTGGGGAGCGTGGGAGTTAAGAGAGTGGAATCAGGTTTGCCAGCCCAGGGGGCAGGTGTGCAGCCCAGCCAGGAAATGGCTTAGATGGAGACGCTTCAAACTGGTAGCTTCTAGGATTCCCGACCCTAGTCCCAGGGCAGCATGAGGTCATTGGGGGATCATGGGGCCGCCACCCTGCCTCGAGGCAGGTATCATGCCCATACTGCAGGTTAGGAAACTGAGGCCTTGAGAATTTAAGGGATGGTGAGGAGCATGAGTTTGGGAGCTGATCAGACCTGATTCCTGTTGTGTGGCCACTTTTGGGGGTCACTTTGGGTACGTTATTCAACCTCTCTAAGCTTCAGTTCCCTCGTCTCGAAAATGGCGAACACCAGCTTCATAGGGTAGTTGGGAAAACGAGATGAGATATCATACGCATAGCACCCAGCACCGCTCCTGACAAAGAATGAGGGCTACGTACCTGGAAAACACGATCGTTTGTGTGTTTTGTGAATTTCTATTCCTAACCTGAAGAGAGACGTGAGAGAACACCAAGGATTAGTGCTGAAAAACATCCAAGACTTTGTTTTCTTTCTCTTCCCCCTTCCCAAGCTACCACTATACTTACTTCAGGGGCTAAAAGTTCAGTCTACAAGAAAGATGACTGTCAGGGAGCCACTGCTCACATGTAGCTAGAATTAGAGGGATGCCAGTATCCTTCTCTCCTTCTTAAAATCATCCTGAGGCTTCAGAAGCTCAATCTGGAAGGCGCTGTCAGGGGCACATTATTTACTCAATGCCTGGGCATGGTTGGTCTTTAGAATAGAAAGGGTCTGACCTTGCAGAGAATGGGACACAGGACAAGTTCGTTTTACTGAACTGCATTATTGGAAACTGAACTTTTGGGAACTGAATAGATAAGCAGCCTGTGACCTGGAGAAGGGCAACCTAGTGAAAATGTAAAGTGAGCCATCCACATAATTTAAAATTTTCTAGTAGCCACATTAAAAAAACAAAAAAGAAACAGGAAAAATGAATTTTAGTAAGATATTTTCTTTAACCCAGTATATCCAAAATATTGTCATTTTAATCTGTGACGCCATCCCTTAAATTCTCAAGGCCTCAGTTTCCTAACCTGCAGTACGGGCATGATACCTGCCTGTAGGCAGGATGGGACCCCATGATCCCCCAAGGATCTCATGCTGCCCTGGGACTAGGGTCGGGAATCCTAGAAGCTACCAGTTTGAAGGGTCTCCGTCTAAGCCATTCCCTGGCTGGGCTGCACACCTGCCCCCTGGGCTGGCAAACCTGATTCCACTCTTTTAACTCCCACACTCCCCACAGCCTGCTTCTCCAGCCTGGGTGCCTCTAACCCTGGTCTCAGGGCATGATACACCTTAGTCCCTGTACCAAGACTCCGCCCAAACCTCGCCTCCTCCAAAATCCCATTAAACTATTCATTCAGAGACCTGCCTTCCATGGTGCCCCTTCCTGCTCTGTTTCCCAGAATGTGATGCTCTTCCCCACCCCTTACCCTCCGCAGCTCCCCACGCCCCCTCCCCAGCCAAATGCACTCCCAAAAGAGACCTCAACTTCAGAGGGTTAAGTCCGGGTCTCACCTCCCACAGGAAGAATTCTGTATTTTGTTCATTCAGCAAAGTATTTCCTGAGCACCTGCTGCGCACCACGCATTCTCCTAAACCTGGGACACTGAAATGACAGCCATGAAGTCCCTGGTCTCCTGAAAGAGCTGAGGTTGTCCCCAAACAGTGATGTCCTAAACATTGGTCCATATTTCTGGAGATTTTACTGCTGTTCTTATCTTTAGGTGAAGGAATAACTGGGTAATGGGCCCTGGATTGTTTTGTTTTGTTTTTTCATAATGAATAAAGAGTGAAACACTACTTAAAGGAACACTGCACATCCATAAGAATATGTTTCTAAAGAGCGTCATGGCATTGGGAAGTGTGACAGAATGCTCAGCGAGGGGACAGCTTGCAACACTACATACCAGTGATGAAGAGAGGTGAGGAGTGAGAAGTACGATTCTAAGCACATCCTGATGTGCTGGGGGCAGAACGGAGCAGGTGGGGCCTGTTTCCCTAATTCAAACTACAGAAGGTGAAGCTGGCTGAAATCTCAGCTGGTGAGGAGATGTGGAAAATACATTTTCTTCCAAATATCGATGATTCATAGTAAGAATGTCTCAGACTCCCAAGAGGAAAAAAAAACACCTTTTTTTATTAAAAGATGGCACGGGTTTAAAAAGTTTTAGACATTAATGTTTAATCCTAATTATATTTACATGTGTGCACATGTGCATATGTGTGTGTGTACGCACATGTATATATGTGTCGGTGGGTACAGAAAAAAAAAGAAGACTGAAAGGAAATACACCAAAATTAGGATGTTGTAGCAGGTTTTTTTTTGTTTTAATTTTATACCTTTCCATATTTTTAAAATTTTCTATCATGGCTCTGATTGCTTTCACTATCAAAAAGTAAGCAGTAAACTGAATGCTAATAGTTTTTTAATTTCCTCATGAATCTGTTTTTACAGGCACCATTTCAGTGGGGTTTGGAAATCAGCAGGGTGTGAAACACAAATGAAATTCCCCATTCCTGCAGGGCTGAGTGTACCCCTTGGCCCTGGCAAGAAACCCTCCCTGCATCCACGCTGGCAGCCAGCTGTCCACAGCTGTGCTGAGGAGGCTGCGAATGAATGGAGCTGGTGGAAAAACACAACATTCCTGCCTCTCCAAGGATGGCATTATGCTTGGAACCCTTGCTCACCAAAGAAGTAAATAAACAGAGAGAGAGAGAGAGAGAGAGAGAGACCAAGCTAGAGGAACTTCAGTCCTGAAGGTGGGTCAGCTGCCAGAGCTCCCAACTTCTAATATCACATCTGAAAGAAGACTCCTCTGCCTAACGGGCAGCCTTGTTGAATCAGGGCTAACACTGCTTGTCCACGGCTCTCCTGGGCTGTACCTCTTGAATGCCACCTTCCCTACCTGCTACATATCGGAGTGCATATGAACAGGCTTTGTTCCTGCCTCTAGGCTGAAGAGATCTTGAGAACAGGGGCCCAGGCTGACTCGTTTTCATACACCCCTGGGCACTCATCAGCATATCCACTCACCACCTATTTCCTCCGGCACTGCTGTGTGCCATGCACTGTTCTGATGTCGAGGATACACACATGGAGCTTACGTTTTGGTGGAAGACGCAAGCAATAAACCGGAAGAGAATCAAGACTTTATCCCAGATGGAGCTGGGTACTGTTCCAGATGACAAGGAGAAGCCAGCTAGGGGAAGGACTGAGGGAAGGGCACGCCACACAAAGACAGCCAAGGGGAAATACACAAGCTTGGTGTGTTCAAAGGACAAAAGGATATGGGAGGGTGGAGTACAGGGAATGGAAAGGGGTCAGAGAGTGCCCACAGGAGGGTAGGCAAAGGAGTGGCCTAACTGCCTTACTAAAGGAAACTCACCCTGCCTGCTCTGTGGGGCCGGATTGTGCTGGAGTGGCCAATCAGCTTGTCCCAGGGCTCTCAAAATGCCTGTGGAACCCCATCTCTTCTCATCTACACTCTGCTTCTATGTCCTTGCCCTCTGGGCATGCCCTTCACAGTGCCAAGGAGCACAACTGATGGCAATGAAGAAACAAACCTGACTGCCATCCACCCACCCACCTGTTCTCAGTCCTCGGCATTCATTCCACAAACATTTTCCATGCCCAGGCCTTGTGCTGGGTGCCGAGGATGTGAAAATGAGCAACACGTCAGCCCTGCCTTTAAAAGCTCCAGCATGCAAAGCCTGTGCCAGGCTCACCAGGAGCTTCCCAATGCCCACCTCTCCATGCATGGCTGCCACTTAAGTCTTCTGTCCCCTGGTTTGACGAATGGGAGAATAAGGGGGACCACCAGGGACTGACTGGTCAGGGGTAGGGGTAGGGAAGGAGGGAAAGAGCTTCAAGTGCATGCCTCAAACCTCCTCAAGCAGCACCACACAAATGCCAGAGCACAGACTCAGAGGACCTGCATCTAACATGCCTCTTTCAGAACCTCCTGCTTAAAAATCATTGTTTTCATTATTCAGAAAAGCTACTTAGCCCCACTTTCAGAGGTTCTTAAGTTTTGCTTTGTGAGATTTCTGGGTGTCCTTCCTTTTGTGCAAATGAGGGAGTCAGTGCCTGAGAAAAGTGCACACACTGGCTCTAGGAAGTCCCTGTATCCTAAATCCACCAGAGCAGCTGAAGCTCCTGGAGCCCTGCAGGACCCTCCACACCTGTCACTCCAGTAACCGCAATGCACTTGGGTGGCAGGTTTTTTCCAGTGGGGCGCAGCCATCCTGGGTAGAAGTCAGCACCAAGGATGGTTCCAGACCCTTGAGTCTCTTCTTCCCAGGAAGGGAGGAGGGGTTATAAATAGCCTGGACTCCTCCAGCCCTGCACAGCTCAGATCCACACCCCCGCCCCAGCCTCAGCCAGCTGGTCCCTCCCAGCCCAAGTTCCCACAGTCTGCGATGAGAGGGAGGAAAACTACTCACCCACAGCGGGCCAGGGGGACAAAGTGCTGCAGGCCCCCATCTGAGTGACTGGCCTCCCATGAAGTAGAACTGTAAGCCCACCACAGCTCTACACCCCTTTGTGATTTCAGTGCTGGAAGGGGCAAGGGGCAATATCTTTAGGAGGCCTCTTATTCCCTGGTCAACCCAGAAATCCCAAGGTGCACTGAATGACGTTATAGAAATAACACTCTTCCCTCTCGCTGCCTCAGTTTCCCCATCTGTAAGATGAACAAAAAACTGAACTGTGAACAACTTTGGGATGCAGAGGAGATTAGCATGTAATGAAAGTGAAAGACACTGTCAAAAATGTAACATTGTGTATCTTTATGACACCAGATCTTGGTTTCTTCTATGGGAGTCCCAAGCTCAGCTATGGGAACGTTGATTCTTATCCATTCATGAAAGCAGAATTATACTCAGTGACATTGCATTAGCCTTGAATTCTTGATATTAAATGCCCTTGAAAGTGGTAAAACTTACAAAATATTTTCTCTTACGAGTCATTTCTGATTAATACAGATTGACACACACCACACCCAGACTAATTTTTGTTTACTTTGATTCTGCTGGATTGTACATGACATTATAGACTGAAGGATAAGCATTGCCCATAGAGTGTTTTGATCTTGGGGAGAAAAAGTTCTCTCAACAACAATTCAGTTTATTATTCCAATCTTTCCCACCCATACACACTGGTAAGAAACAAGTGGCTAAAATCTAAGTGGCCAACTCCCAGGTCTTTTTAATTAAGACACTTTGTTTACTCAGTGAAATACGGCATAAAAAACATTTACTGAAAACCCACTCATTGATGTCTTAATAGCTGTGTCAAATACTCATAACAACATTTATTCCAGCACTCCCAGATAATTGCACATCTCTCTCATTTGGTATCCACAACAGCACTGCATTTGTGTCCAAGTGTAATTGATACAGAATTGGGCTCCCTTTCAAAAATATCTGTAAAACCTAATTACCAGGAAAACAGAGTTCTGGCATCCTACAGAAAGTGGGTGCTTCAGAGTGAGACAGGCTGCAAACTCATCTGGGCTAATCAAGCCACATTATGCTACAAAAGGAGCGTGAGGACTCTGGGGTGAGGAGGGGGCAGGAAAAGTTGGGATGGTGTCAGACTGGAATCTGCAGTGACAGTCCTTTTTTTTCTTTTAAGCCAAGGGCAGGGGACTGGAAATATACTACATTTGCTGGCATGCGTGGACATAGAAAGTACCAGATAATGAGCCCTTGGTGGGCTTGGCGGGGGGCGGGGTGGAGTGTGTTTCTGACATCAGGCCCTCCCAAGCCTTGCTGAGAGAGCCCTCTCCACCCTGGCCTACCAGGCTGATGTCAATCCCACTGTGACAGGCCACTTTCCTTCCTTAGGCCTGGAGTTTGCTCACCTGTAAAATGAGCACTCCTAATATCTAGGATCTCTTTCAGCTTCAACATTCTGTGACTTTCTTTAAAGAAAGGACACAATTCTGCTCGGGTACTTGTTGGGGTGGGGGAATAGGGAGTGGGAGCAGGAGCAGCCCGAATGAAGGACTGAGTGTTTGCAGCTCTCCGGAGTTTTGTGCCCACTTGCAACAACTAGGTATCAGACCCGCTTCGGAGAAAATGATTTCTTTCAGCCCAGCACGGACCTACCCGGGTGGTTCTAACCTCGCTACCCTGGATTCGTCAGCCTGGCCAAAGAGGAACGGGGCCAAACCACAGGACTTCTCTGAACCTCTCTCAGAGCTGACCACAGCATATCTTCCTCTTCTGAGGGGTCTTCCCTCCCCGTTCTCCTCCCTCTTTCTGTCCCAGATGCCCCCCGCCCCGGCCCCCACCCCCCCAACCCAGCCCGGGCCTTGTGAATGGTCTGGCAAAGCTTCCCCCGGCCAGCAGCGCACACCACCGACTGACTAAGGGCTCCCCTCGGCCCGGGACCCTCGCCGCCTAGGCTTGGGTACCATCCTACGCTGCTAGTTTCAAAGGAAACAAGAGTGGCTGCCGCTCCGCTTTTCTTTGGCTCCTCCTGGCTCTCTTCCTAATGAAATCAGACAACCAGCCTGAATAACAAAGCAGCACAGCGGCCAGAGACAATTAGCTTTCAAAGGAGCAGGAGATGCTCACACCCTGACCAAAGACGCGCGCGGTTCCCAGGAGGAGACTCTGCTCTGCCCCGGGAAGAAGGCAGGTTAGCCTCTAGTTAACTTTCCCGAGGCACAGAGGAATCGTGGGCGTGCGCCCATTTCCCGCAACTTCCCAGTTGAGCTGCAGCATGGGTCTTAGGGTCCCGCAAGGGCGCCCCCTCGGGGAGGGACCGCCAGGAAACCCTTGAGCCACATCGTGAGATGCGGGATCCCAGACTTCCAGCCCCGTTCCTAATCTTCAAGACAAGACAAGGCGAGGTGCGGATGCCAAAATCACTCTCCAAAATGCTCCCGCGCCTTCCGGACAGATGCGTGGTAAAACTTTTGGCAGAAACCACCTGTGGATGCCGACAGGACCGCCTTGCCCGGGCCGGGAGGCGCCGCCGAGCCCGGGACCGCACGTGCCCGCAGAAGTTCCATTCCAGCCCCGCGCGCCACTTCGCTCCGGGCCGCGGTGCCAGCCAGGAGGCGCGGCGCCCGCTCTCTGGCTCGCTCTCCGCTGGCTCTCCCCTCCTCCTTCACTCCCTCCTCCCGCCTCCTCCCGTTGCATGGCTGCCGCACGGAGCCCCTGAATAGCCACCGCAGCCCCCCGCCTCCTGCCCGCCGCGCTGGGCGCCCCTGCCCCCGCCGGCGCCCCGGGGCGCACGGACCGCCGGCCTCCTAGCAACAGCCCCAGACATCGCTTTCCGGCGTCGGCGACGCTCAGCTACCCTCCGGGAGCCCCGCGACCCCACGACCCTCCTCGGCAGCTAAGGTGCGAGGGAGATCGAGATCCTCACAGCCGGTGCCCGAGCCCTGCGCGCGAAGCCAACTCACCTCTGCGCACGGCCAGACCCACTAGCGCGCCTCCCGCACTTGGCGCCGGGCCGCGGTCCTCGCGTCCACCTTCGTCGCGCTTCCGCGGTCTATCTGTCCCGGTGCGCCCGAACCGCGCAGGCTGCGCGGCTGTCAGAGTCTCGTGGCGGGGCTGCGCCGGCGGGTCTGGAGCCAAGCGGCGGCGGACTAGCGGGCAGCTCCTCCCTCCCCGCGCCGCGCCCCCGCCCTCCTGGCGCCCCGCCTCCCGCGCAGTGGCTGTCAGCCCCGCGCCTCGCGCCGGGCGTCCTAGCTGTCCGCGCCACCCGCTCGGGGGGCGCAATGGGCTAAAGGGCCCGGATGTCTATGGTCGCCTCTCCCTCGCGCCCGCCCCCTCCCCTGCACCCCCTTCCTCTGCCTGCCATACATGCACTTGCTGCGGTTCAACCTCCTTCTCGGCTCCGCTTAATTTCTATTTTGACAGCAACTGTGCCGGTGGGCGGTGCTGCGGAGGGCGCCCAGGACCCACGGAGGTGGCGGAGAGCAGGCAAGCCCCGGCACGGGGGCGGATTGAGGGGCCGGGCAGAGGCATCAGCCGCTCGGGGCTCCGCGTCTTTTTTCTTTCTTTCTTTTTTTCTCTTTGCCTCCTCCAGGATTTAAAGGGACATCCCCGGCCGAGGCGAGGGGCCAGGCGGCCGCCGTTTCTCCGGTCTCCAGACGCCCTCTGCGGCCCGGCCGGACCCGCGTGCACCCGGAGCACAGGCTCCAGACCGACGGGTATTTTTAGGTTCACACCCGACCCGGGGCAGCGGGGCTGCCGAGCTTGGCTCGGTCACCCCAGAGCACGGCTATTTTTACAAAATCCGATTGGGGGAGGAAATAGAACAACCCAGCAACTGCTTTCCCACCAGAAAGTAGGGAGCAAGGAGTACGGGCGAGAAGTTTCCCAAATTCTCTCGGAATTCCAGAGAGCTCAGAAAGACATCTCTCCAATAGGAAAAACCACAGTTTCGCAGCACCCCAGGGTGCCAAAGCCCCACGGGCAATCCGCCGTAGAGACCTCTTGGACGCGGGCCCAACTTCACCGGCGGAGGTCCCCCGCACCTCTCACCCTGTGCACCAGGGACGGGCCCCAGACCACAGGTCCCATTCCTGGACAGCCTAGAAGGCGGTGTTGCGAAGCACCCAATCACCCAGCTACTTAGCCAGGGAGCTGGCCCTAGGAGGGCTTGGCTCCGCCCCGTACCACCAAACCCCGCCCCCGAGGACACTTTAAGAGCTCGAGCGTCTCCTCCGAACGCACTGCGCTGAGCGGTGACCGACAGCAAAAAAGGCTTTTCCGAAGGAAGAAGAGGGGGTTCTTGACACGTGAGTGGTCGTGGCAAGACTACGCTCGGGCCGACGTTCTGGCCACCAAAGGGTGAGGGCCCGCAGGAGTTAGCTTATCCCTCTGCCTTTTTGCAACTCACCCCTTGGCGTTCCCGGTGGACATAGGATCTTTCGCCAGCCTTGGTGGGACCTGCGACTGTATCGTCGATATCAGTGAGTCCTCTCCGGGCCTCCTCCCTCAGACGCAGGAAAGTTTGTCGTCCTCAAACTTCTACAGGGGCTGCGCTTACCTGAGCCGCGCGGCGCCCAGGACAGGCGAAAAAACGAATCCCACCCTCCTGTCCCCATTAGGGCCATCGACTAATAAAAATGCAGTGAGGCTTCTTCTGTCTAAGTAGTGTCCTTTAATATTGAAGATAATTGATGGCCTCCTTTACAATATTCACAAAAATAAATTTGTAGACCTTTTGTTCGGCACTTCTTCCCACGGTTACTCAGAGGGCCTTTTTTTTTTTTTTTTTTTTAATCATCTCATTCATTAATGTAATAATTGCGCCATTAAGGCAACCACCCATTGGGAGTAGTGAAGACAAAGAAGAATGCTCTGGAACCAGATGTGACTATACAAAGCTAGGCACACATATAAAAGGGGAATCTAGAATGTATGTTAAGTCATGTTTCATTTCCCAGAGAGGCCTCGCTCTTTCTACTAAATAAATGTCATTCATTCAACAGTCTGAACAAGCACCTATCCAAACCGGTCAAAAGGGTGTATAAGGCTAGAGAAGTCTGTCCTGGAAACTAAGAGATTTTCAGACTCAGGGTGTCTGTCTTCCAAGTTGCTAGGGCTTAACATGGCTCTAAGCAGCCCTGGAAGCCACTGCCCTCCAAATTAGGTTGTCTGTCTCCCTGCTAAATTAGGTTGTCTAGTTTCCTTAATTAAAGGGTCTTCCGTCATTGGAGTACTGCTGACCCAGCTGACGTGGTCAGGCTTCTAAGCCAGAGCACAGAGGTGCACATAGGGAGTACTTGGAGGATCCCAGCCCTGGAATAGCAAGACACTGCAGATAGTAGGAATACAACTCTGGGGGTGAAAAATAAGAGGGATATGGTACTAACTTAAGAAATGCCTATAAATCAAAAAGGTTCTCCTTCCTTCTCTAGGTACAGTTTGGCTCAGAGCACATGTTCCATAGCTGCATGTCACTGAATATCTTTCCATGCCATGAGCTATAGGAGAAGTGTTCCATGTTGCAGGCTCTGAGCTTTAGGGCTAAAGAACCTAATCACCAAAGGCAAAACTTTTATAAATTTAAGAGCAATCAGTATGAGAATGGTTGGCATTACTGATATTTTAATGACAGCATCTATTTTGCTGTGTTTATAATTTTTATTCTTTTCTTTTCTTTTCCCCCACAAGACTTCAAGCTTCTTACCCATCTTGGTGTCCTCAGTGCCTAACATACACTCAGAACTTAATAGGTGTTCATTTAAAAATTAATAAACTGAATAAACAAAAAGTCATTTTAGAATAGTGGGGTAAGTGTGGTAACACGTGAGGACAGAGGTATAGTGAATTATGTAAGACTCATTTGCAATTTGCTTGTTTGTATGTAGGTGCAACTACAGATGGTCCCTGCCTTACAAGGGTTCAACTTAAATTTTTTATTTTATTTTATTTTATATTTTTACTTCAAAAAATATTTTATTTACTTATTTTAGAGAGAGGAGGAAGGGAGAAAGAGAAGCATCAAAGTGTGAGAGAAACATGCTTCACTTTGTGCATGTTTCCACTTGTGTCTTGACCAGGGACGGAATCCGCAACCTAAGCCATGTGCCTCAACCAGGAATCCTTCACTTTGCCAGAGGACCCCCAATCAACTGAGTCACACCAGTCAGAGCTGTTTAAATCCTTGAGGGGTACAGCATTAGACGGATTCTGTGTCCAATGACCTTAAACAGGAAGGTTGCTTCTGAATTTAGCACAAACCATCCACTATTTCCATGAGCACTAGTTACCTTTCTGCAGATGACTCTGGTTTTGTTTGCTACGCCACTAGGAGTCACTGTGTTGTTCTTTGTACACGTAAGCACCTCTCTTGCCTAGATAGAATTCAGTTTCATCTTGAGCATAAATACCTTCAATTTTAAGAAGAACTGTGTGCTCCCTCTGGTTCCAGAGACCCCGCTTACAGCCAGCAAAAACGGTCTTGGACCACAGCCATCCAGACATATTTGTTGTTGTAGAAGTCCTATTCCCAGCAGACCTCCACAGGCTTCAAGATGGCAGAAAAAGGATTTTTTTTTTTTTAATTTTAAAATGGTGTGAAAGTGATAAGCATTCAGTAGAAATCATACTTTGAATTTTGACCTTTTTGTGGACTAGTGATATGCAGTGATGCTGAACAGAAGCAGAGAGATGGTTTTCTCCAACTGTCGCCTACGTGAGTGTTCCTGAGTATGTATAAGGTAGGCTAGGTTCAGCTATGATGGTCAGTAGGTTAGGCATATTAACTGCATTTTTAACAAATGATGGATTTGTCAGAAGATAACCTCATTGTAAGTCGAGGTGCATCTGTAAAAAGTTTTTTTGTCATAAATAATGCGATTTTCTGGCTTCTGCCAGACTCTACTACTTATAAGCCGTGTAACCTAGAAAAGTATGTCATTCATCTTCTCAGTGTCTCTGTTTCCAAATCAATGAAAAGGACATAATAATGGAACCTTTTCTACTCCATAGGATTCTGGGATAACCAGATGAGAAACGGTGTGGGCAAATGTTACATTCATTAAGGGATTAATATGTAAATATTGTAAATTGTAAATATTAGTTATTAAAATAAAATTTACAGAAATTACAAAAGAATTGAATTTAAATATTTACCTGTGTCCCAAGGGTGGTGAGGAGCTGATTCAAGAAAAGGGAAAAGAAGGGAATTAACATTGACAGAGCTCCCTCTGGAATCAGAACTCATGGCACACATTGGTCTATGTTCCTCATGACAACTGTGTGCAATACATTTTGTAAAGACCATTTTATAGATGAGAAATCTGATGCCAATAGCAGTGGTAATGACCAAGGGCCCACAGCTGGGAAGTGCAGTATCTGCCCTGGGACCCAGGGCTTGAATTTGGGAGTTCACCAGCCTCCCATCCTGTGGCATGGCACTGCCTCTAGAGGAGAAAGACAGAAGAGACTTCAAAGAATTCAAGGCTGAAGAGAACTTCAAGGAAACAATGATCCATGTTACCACAAGGCAGGTTGGGTGAGGTACAATCTTGGTTGAAAGGAACTTACTGGAAAAGGTGATAATTGACTCAGGTCTTAAAGTTTAAATGAGGTTTTTTTCCCTCTTTTTTAAAAAGCTATTTTGAGATAATTGCAGACTTTTAGAAAAGTTACAAAGATAATGAAAGAATTCCCATATACCTTCACACAGATTCCCCAAGTGCAAACATTTCCCATTTTGATTTACCCTGCTGTCTCTCTGTATGTACATATTTTTTTCCTAACCCATTTGAGAGCAAACTGAAGTCATGATGCTACTTTACCAAAAAATTCTCAGTGTTTTCTAGCAAGGACATTCTCTTACTTAGTAATTAAAATTGGGAACTTGCCATCAATGTTATTATCTAATTTAAACCATATTTAGATTTTTCCAATTGTCTCACTAATGGCAAAACTGGAAAATAAATTCTGCTCAAGACCCAATCCATGACTACACATTGCATTTACTTGTCATATCTCTTGGGAAGGTATTTTTACTATTAAAAAGAATTTTCTTAATCAATTTTCATTTCTAATTTTAAATGGTCATACAGTTATGGTCCTTGTGGGGTAACAAAGACTCTCTTCTTGACCAAACTTCAGACAGGCTTCTCTGAGCCCTTTTTTCATTGAACCCTGGACGTTGGGCCCTGTTTTCTCTTGCCTTGTCCAGTTGTAGCAGAAATCCTATTAAGTCAGTTTATTAAGAATCCCTCCCTCCAATATCTGATCAAATTCCTCATCCCCCACTCTTGATAACTGATTAAGACTTGCCTTTAGCAAGAAGCCTGTTAGGTCAGTTTAGCAAGAATCCACCTACCCCTGAGGATGTGCATAAAGCAAGAGCCCTCACGCTTCTCAGATCCTGTGTGGAAGGAGAGGACTGCTTTTATTCAGAATGTGCAGGGCACCAGACAAACATCAGTTCTGGAGTGCCTGTCTACATAAACAGTTTGATTTTAAAATGCATCACAAACTCCATGGCCCATGTGAAGTATAATGACTTAATGATAAAGATACAGAATGGGTAGAGAAGAGGTATTTCATATTTATTGATTGTTTCATCAGGGCACATAAAGATTCTTCATAGTGTCCAGGCACCATGTCTTCCTGTTCAAGTCCAAAAACCATCTTCATTTTCTTTCTTGTTCACTATTGTCAAATGCACTGTTTTTAGTTAAATCTCCCACCTCAAGAAAAGGTAGTAAAACTATTATTACTCATAATGCCATTAGGTAAAAGTTTCTCCAACCCAATTCTAATGTGTGTGGTGGCTTCCCCAACAAGCGATTCCTGGACTCCAGCGGGATGCCCAAGAATTTAACTCAATTCTGAAACTATCTATCAGGAAACAGCCGATTTATTACAAAGGACATAAGAGGATATGAATCAACAGCCAAATAAAGAGACACATAGGGAGATGTCCCAAATGAAGGAGCTTCTGTCCTTGTGGAACTTGGGGTCCTGCATGGTGCACCTGGAAGTTCTCTGGTTCCCCAACCTGCAAGCTCTCTGAAAAATAACCAACAAGCAATCCTCCTGAGTTTTAATGGAGGCTTCATTATGTAGTCATGATTGTCAAAGTCATCAGCCATTGGCCATTGAACTCAGTCTTTAACCCCTTTCTTCTTCCCAGAGGTAGAGGCTTGAGACTGAAAGTTCTAAGCCTCTAATCATAGGGTAGGTATTTCTGGCAACCAGTGCCCTACCCTTGGGGCAAGGTCCAAAAGTCACTTTATTAACATAACAAAAGACACCTTTATCTCTGTCATTACTTAGGAAATTCTAAGTGTTGGAGGAGCAGTAAGCCAGGAACTGTGGATGAAGACTTATTATCCAATAAGTCACAATGTCATGCCTCTTCAGAATTTATTTGTATTGAAACAATATAGCTTTTGTTACCTCTGAAGTTCCTTAATACCATTGACTCGTGGTGTTGCATCACCCATCCCACAGTTCATGAACAATGCCTCTCAAAAGTAGTTCTTGTGCTACATTGATGGGGACCTCAAATCTAATCTCACCCAGAGCATGCAGGAAAATTGAGCAATCATTCATTTGCAGGTCGTGTTAAATTTACCATGTGGCATGACATAGCATAAATGTAAAACAATACATTGGCCACCATGTCCTCTCTTAAACTCTTTAGGCAGTCATCACTGCATCCCTAGAAAGTGACCTCTTTCAATGTTGAGCTAATCCCTGTATGCTGGATTGAATAGTGTCCCCTTAAATTCATGTCCATCTGAAACCTGTGAACGTGGCCTTATTTGGAAATGGGAATTTTATAGATGTAATTAAGGTAAGGTAAGGTCATACTACATTGGGTGGGCCCGAAATCTAATGAGCAGTGTCTTTATAAAAGAAGGAAATTTGGAGACACAGAGACACTGAGACACACAGGGGATAATGCCATGTGAAGACAGAGGCAGAGATTGGAATAATTCATGTATAAGCCAAGGAACACTGAGGACAGCTGGCAATGCAGAAGCTAAGAGAGAAGCATGGAGCAGATTCTCACTCAGAGCCTGCAGGATCGGGTCGGCTGTGACTCCGTAACTCCAAGCCTGTGTGGTTATGGGAAACACACAAATTACTTATTATATGAATGGAGCTATTCTGTTCTTCATAGTTCTTCTCTACCTATTTTCTCAGGTAGCAGACTGAAGATGTTTTCCTTCCTTCATTTTACAGATGAAGAAACTGAAGTCAGCAAGTCCTAACTTGCCCAGGAGAGACAGGAGAGATGGGTCCTTTGCAGCAAAAACTAAGTAGAAATGTAGGTGGTGGGGATCTGGAGCTGTCTTTTCTCTTTGAACTTGGCTATCTCACCTCACCTGCATGTACGGAGTGAGGGGCAGTGGAGTGGATGATGAAGGACATGCGCCTTTGTGTGTGTGTGTGTGTGTGTGTGTGTGTGTGCTCCACGGGCATGTGAGTGAGGAGGGTAGCACATGCTCTAGGTGGCAATGGGGCACCAATACTGCCTGCATGGCTTCCGCTTCCCAAATAAACAATCATATGACACAACGTCTGAAAGCCCAGAAGATTTCCTGTCTCCATTGGTCGGGTGCCCTGCCTGCTGCAAGACTGAAGCCATTAGAGCTATCTTCAGCCCTCCACACCCCTCCACCCTCAGTCTCCGGCTCCAGGACTCAGGGAATGCCATGAGCTCACTGCGCCTGGCCTGCTTGGCACCAGCTACATAAAGAGGCTGGACATTCTTTTGCCAAAGAAAACCCAGGGCTGGGCCAGCGACCTGGACTTCCTCCAGCAGGTTGGCTCAGCCTCACTACCCACCTCAAGGCTCCATCCCTGCCAGGACTCTGCTGCTCCCATATGGGACCTGATCTGAGGGACACTAAATAGGGTCCACAATTACCAAAAATGTCATGTTTCCCAGGGACCATGTTGCAAATAAGCCACAACAGTGCAAGAAGTGAACAGGAAGCTGGGAGTATCTAACCTACTTATCCTCTGAGGTCCATTTGATTTGTATCCACTCCGTGACTTCTTAACCAAATTCCACCAAAAAGTGGCAGCCAACTGCTTTACTGGGCTCCCACAGAAAATGGGTGCAGTATTATTATAGCCCTTGTTGCCTAGGAAGCAAATAGTTTCCATCTTTTGTGCCAGGTCTGACTGATGGGTAGCGATTGCCTGGTCGCTGTGTCCAGAAGGATGCTAAGTCCATATTGGGACACAATGGGAAGCTTGCCATCACCAGTTAGGAAAGGCAGCTGCAGTGGGTCCTTGCCAACCAGACTGCCACACTGCACTGCCTGCCATTACCTTGACTGCCCCCTTCACTGTATGAGCAATTTGGCGTCAGGACGCCATTGGCTCGTCTTTGTATCTTCAGTACTTTGCACAGTGCCTGACACTTAGTAGGTGCTCAAGAAATATTTTGCTGAGTGAATGATTGGTTAAAAGACCCCATAAGCCTTACCATAGAGTAGAGAAGCAGAGGTACCCACCCTGGCTAAAGAGAAGCAGGAATTGTGCAACTTCATCACTTGCTTTGGCCCATAGAGGGACCGCTTCTCTGGGCACTCATAGTGTCTCCTATCATCTTATGCTTGTTGACATTGTGTCTGATGATGCCTTTTTATAGTTTTATGCATGTGTCTCCAACTTGTCTCCACATTACTAACTTGAAGTTAGGAATAATAACTCCTACTTTAATCCACACTGTGCCTAGCATGTTGGCACATGTAGGCATTTAGTAATTCTTGGTTAAATGAATGAATTTAACTCTCCATCTGCCATTTACTCTTCTGTTTTGTCAAGGCTGTTGGTTTAATACCTGGTGATAAGTGTATTGCCATGTTACATAAATATACTTAATTTCCTCTTATCAAGCAGTGACAATCTTAATTGAATTTATAAATATTAACTGAATCATAGCACTTTAATGTGGATGCACTTATGTTAAAGGTAAGGAAATTGAAATGCTAATTGTTGACAGAGTTGCTATCTCATCTCTCCACTTCAGCTTTGTTATTCATTCATTCAACAATTTCTTAGAGTGAACATTTAATAAAAATTTATTTTAGATAATTTTGGAAGAACACAGAGCTAACTATACTTCTTAAAGTTTTTATGTCTAGTTTACATTTTTGTGAGCTTTTAAAGAAAACCAATTCTAACTGTAGGTAGGATTAGCGAGGCCACCTACCAGGTTCATTGTATTTCAAATTCCTCCCCAAGCCATACACAGCCCTCCTATAAGAATTTACCTACCACCTTATATGTATCTTAACCAAGTATTACCTGTTGTGCAAAAGAAATAAGAGACACAGCCCATGCTTTCCAAGTACTTATCTCTGCAATTATCTAGAGCTTAAACATTTTCTATAGGCCGTCAAAGCTACAATAGAGTCTTATTTATGTGGTATGCCACAGAGCAGGTTTTCTAGAAATTTAAAGCTTAACCCTCCAGCCATCAGAACTTAAAATACACACGTATATTATACACATTAGAAAGAAAACTTTCTAAAACATATCACAAAGAAAATGTTCATCCTAACTCCACCCCCTCTGAAGGCTGTCTTAGCCGCTTCCTGAGCCTTCTTGGGCTCAGTACAAAGCCCTAATCAACCCAGGGTTCATAGCGGTTTGTGGGGCTCTTTCACACTGAATGTGCCTAAACGCCATCGATCCTTAGTTCTTCTATATAATTGTGAAAGTACTTCTGCCTCTGTTCCTGCTACAAACTGACAGGCATGAGAGAGGAGATACTCTGAATATCTGCACCCTCTACCCTTCACCACCCCATTTGCCTGTAGCTCCGTGACGCCCTCACCTCGTCCTGCCTTTGCGTCTGGCTGACCTCCCACGTATCACAGGCCTGCAGGGATCCTGTGCTCATGCCCCATGTCCACACAGCCATGACTGACTGAGCAGACATTGACAGCCCCGGGGGCCACTCCTTCCATTCAAGCCAGAACTTGCTTTAAACACAGAAAGATGGCAACGGCACTACTAAGAAACACAAATGGCCAAGGGACCCTATCATATATATATATAATTTTTACTCATGTTATTTCCCTGTATTAACCAACAACTTATGCTAAAAATGATGACATAAAAAGAAAGGAAAAGAAAGGGCAAGCCAACTTCCTTTTAAGTCCTTCCTTACTTACCTGTCAGTAACCTGAAGGTAGAGGGAGGGAGGTGTACAGGTCAAGTAAAATAAAGATAGCTGAGTTAGTTTTATCCAGTGTTTCCTCTGTTGTGGTGAGAATAAAATACACATGAATGTATGAGCTAGGAAATATGAATTATGAAATTTTGGTGATTTACATATAAGTTCATTGCTTTTACATTTGCACTTAAAACTCACTTCGCCTATTCACAATAGCCAAAAGGTAGAAATAACTCAGGTGTCAACTGGTGAATGAATGTGGCACTTAGAGTTGGCAAATTCATAGAGACATAAAGTAGAGTGACGGTTGCCCTGTAATGGGTACAGAATTTTATTTCTGCAAGATGGAAAGAGTTCAAGGTAGCCCTGACCAGGTGGCTTAGTTGGTTGGAATGTCATCTCATACACCTAAAGATTATGGGCTCGATCCCCAGTTGGGACACATATGGGAAGCAACTGATCGATGTTTCTCTCTCACATTGATGCTTCGTTCTGTCTCTCTCTGCCTTCCTCTCCTCTAAAATCAATAAACATACCCTTGGGTGAGGATAAAAAAAAAAAGAACAGAAAAGAGTTTATAGTAAATAGTGGTGATGGTTGTAGAACAATGAGAATGTACATAATGCCACTAAATTGTACTCTTAAAAATAGTTCAAATGGTAAATTTTGTGTGATATCTATTTTACCACAATAAAAAACAATAAGTACATACCTGGCACAATATAAGGATGAATGACAAAATCCAACCTAATAATTTAAAGATTTAAATTTTTATTTCTAATGACATTAAATAGCAAATTTTAAAAAACACACATGAGAGAGATCGCAGAGGAAAGGAAAGGCTTTGCATTTCAGTACCTTTCACTGCATTCCCCCTGCATTTTCATCTTCCACTGGGTCCTGCGATTTATGCAGCTGGTCCTGGCCTCACCTCCCACCAACACCCTCTCGGTCCCTGTGCTGCGTCCACGTTCTCCACTCATGATACATGTTCACGCCTTCCTCCTCTTGTTTCTCCTCCTTTCTTGTTCTCCCTCCTTCCCACCCTTCCTTTTCTTAATCAAGAGCGAGAGTCACTATCCCATCTCTCCACTTACTCTCCCTGACAAATGTCACCTCCTTTCTCATCCTCCCTCCTTCAGCTGAGAGCTGGGCCCACAGCGTTCTTTCTTGCTCTGTGCTCATTCCACTGTCCCCGTCTGAACCCACCCCCTTCTCCTCTTGCACCCTGAGGCCATGACTCTTTGTCCTGGAGCCCCCACAAACCAGTCCCTCTGTCCCCTTGTGTCCCTCTGGTTTCTGTCACGACTTAGGCTCTTGCAAGCTCATTCACTTGAAGATCGATTGCTTATTCTTCTGTTGACTCCCCTGGATTCACTGGGTTATCCAGAGACCCTTTTCTTTAAAAAGAACAGGTGGACAACCCAAGTGTCCATCAACAGAGGAAAGGATAAATAAAATGTGGTCTATACATACAATGGACTGTTCAGCCTTTAAACAGAAGGAGATTCTGGCACATGCTACAGTATGAATGAACCTTGAAGACCTTATGATAAGTGAAATAAGGCAGGCATAAAAGGACAGATACTTATGTAAGATTCCTGGATAGGAAATTCATAGAGACAGAAAGTAGAATGGTGGTTGCCAGGGGACAAGGTGAGGGAAGGATGAGAAGTTACTATTGCCATCTACCTTCTCCTCCTACAGGTGTTCTGGAGAAAGGGAAGGACGATTTCCATCTGCAGTTCAAGGCTGGACAGTACAAAAGACAGAGGAGATAAAGGCAAGGATGTGGCATTATCCATCAAGGTTATGGTGCCAGTTGCAAGGTTGTTTTCTGAGAAGCACTTGAAGGCTTTCTGATGATGGCTGAATTGGGGAATAGAACGTCACAGCTAGAAGGCTAAGAGGAGAGACAACTACCAGGTCCTTATAGCTCATGGCGGCAAGGACAGTACAAAAGCCAGGCTGAAGCTTCCCGAGAGGTTGCAGCTGTGAAGGAGATGGCAGGAGTCAGTGACTACAGTGCAATGACACAGAGACGCCAAGGAAGGTAGACACAGAAGAGCCAGGGGCTCAGCTTCCAGGCACTAGGCCAAACAAGGCTTTGGGATACCTAGGTAAGGAGTAGCATGAGCCAAGGGGCCGGGGGCAATTATCCTGGAACAATGTGTACTGTGGGACATAGCAGCATCAGGGCAGTGTTTCTGTCCGGGACACTATTGTCATTCAGCTCAGGACTGTTCAATTGCAGACACAATGGAATGTTTAGCATCTCCTATCTCTGCCCATTGAATTCCATAAGCACTCCTCCAGTCGTTGTGAATGGCATCGCATACCTCATACATTTTCAGGTGCCACCTGGGGGGTGGTACTGTTCCTAGTTAACTTCTAGTAGTCTAGTTCCTCTGAGCAAGGACAAGGAACTAAGTGAACTGTGACTGACTGTGGCAGTGAAGGTGAGGGGAACAAGATACCAGGACATGTGCGCAGGGGTTTTTCATGGGCAAGTGACCAGAACAGTTCCCCAGGACCCCACATTCAGAAGGACCCCATGAGTGGGGTTTAATGCTCTGAGGGCACCATTTTGAAATTTTTGATCCTTTTGTCTTTGACTTTGTGTTTTGTGAGTAGAGTCTGGGACACTGAAGCGTGTGGGAAGGCTGGAGCTTCTGCCCTTGTGCAGGCCCACTGCCTCCCCAGGATGCATCTTCAGCCACACCCTCTGGGCCCCTGGCACCTGAGGCTCTGCCCAGTTTTCCCCTTTCTCCTCCATCATTTGTCCCCATTGCATTGGTGGGGGGTCATATCCTGTGTTGCCCTCCACCCCCAGAGGAGGCCAAGGCAAGCTCAGGGAGGGCCAGGGCTGAATTCATGCCCTTTAGTGTCTCAGAAATAAGGCAAGGCAGTGACCATCACTTCCCTGGGTTGGCAGCGCCAATGCACATTGAGGGTGAAGCAGCAGCCCCTTGCCCATCCCAACACAAGTATCCAGTTTCTCTTCAGTTGCAATCCCTTAGGGGTTGCCCATCCACCTGTGGGTTGGGGTGGAGGCCCATGGGAAATTGATTCCACTTCACCTGCATCCAGGGCCCTGCATTTTTCACTGGACCCAGCTTTGCATGTGTAATAGGGTCGGCAGTGGAGCTAGAAGAGGGTGCTTTTCACAAATTGTTTGGCATGGACTCAATAGGTTTTAGTGACTGATTACATATGGAAGTTGGTGGAGGATTGAAAGAAGATATCCTCCCTGCCACTTTTAGCCCAGAAATAGAGGAGGATTAGTTTATTTGAAGGAGGAATGGAAAAATGGGGAGAAATAATCAGTTTACTTTGGGACATATTTACTTAGAGATTATTGTGGAGACATCCTGAAAGTATGGGGAAATTAGGTCAGGAATCCAGGAAAGAAGTCTGAGAGAAAGAAATAGATTTGTGAGCCATAGACATATGGAAGGTATTTGAAGTCATGGGAACAAAAGAGAATGACCAGGACAAGAAAAGGTGGTTGGAAGAGGGACAAGGATGCTCTAGGGACAGAAAGTGAGATTCAGACAGAAATAGGAGCATTGAATTTGGTCACTAGAAAGTCACCAAGTACCTTAGAGCTACACTGTCCAATCCAATAACCACTAGCCACATGCACCTATTAAAATTAAATTAAGGTTAAAATGAAATAAAATTTAAAATTCATTCCCTTAGTCCCACGAGTCACACTGCATGTTCTCAGTAGCCACATGTCGCTCGTGAGCACTGTACTGGATGGACCACTCAGAATAGAACATTGCCATCTTCACAGAATGTTCTCTTGGGCAGCACTGCCTTCCAGCAGATTTGAGGGAGCGGACTTGACCAAGGGGTCGCCAGCAGTGCCTGGACCGGAGCCCAGGTCTCCAGACTCCCAGCCCAGAACCTTTGCTCTTGGCTCACCAATTCCACCCTTCCTGGTTAGCAAGGACTTTCCATCCTCTGCAAGCTCGGCACCCAGAAACTCAGGCACCCAGCCTCCCACTTAGGCCTCTACACTCTCTAGAGCCCACAACTCTTTTCTCCCTTTCCTCCACCAATGTGATCCAGGCGAGGTGCCTGGCATGAAAGGAGGTCCTCGGTAAATCTTGTTGAATGAGTGAGTGCGTCCTAGTGAGGTGTCCCAGCTCCTGGGAAAGCCTTCTTGCCATTGAAAACTACAGAAATCATATCTCCTCTTCTCACCAACTCATCCCCCACAGTCCTCAGCCTGAGACTGGCAATCTGGACAAATGCAGGTGCCACTTCCTGAAGTCACTCGCTCTCCAAGTGTTCATTCTGAGGCATCATGGAGGCCAATCAGCGTCTACATGGTCCCAGGTGCATTTAGGAAACTGTATGAAGGAAATCAGAGGATGGAGGGTTGGGTGGGCAGTGCCCAGACTGAAGAATCAGAAATTCTGGGAGTTCTCTTGGGTGATTTTGGACCAGACATAGCACCTCTCTTGCTTTAGTTCCCCATCTGGAAAACAGAGACCCTAATTGTGCCTACCTCATGGCATTGTTGTGGTGGCAGGTGATGGTCCTAACTGCAGGCAAAGGGATCTGAAGAGTCTACAGGCCACTGATGTGCCTCCTCCTGCCTCACCCCTCCTCCATTCTACACTATTTCCATGCCTTCCCCCCTAAACATATTCCCCATCATCTTTCACTCTCACTTGTGAATATTCTGCACTCCCACTCCCATGGTGGCTTTTTCTGCTCATGATAGGGGGATGCAGGAATCTTTCTCACCCTTCAATCTTTTTTTCTGTACCACTCTCCCCCTTCAAGTTCACAGGCAAGTTTCCCAAAGGCTTCTCTCCACTTCCAACCCCTTCCTTACCTCCCAGTCACTTCTCAGCTGGCTACCATCTTGCCCTGCCTTACTGTTCCATGGAGACAGTTCCCACTGATGGCACCAGGGACCTCTGAGTCTCACACTGGGACACCAGGCTCCTCAGCCTGCCCAGCTTCCCCTGATGGGTTTAGTGCTCTGACTTCTCTGTCCTCCTTGAGCCCCTCTATTCACTTCCAAGACTCCATGTCCTCCCCCTACCTCTCTGGTCCCTCCCTCTTGGGCTGTCCCCAGGCCCCCTTCCTTCTGCTCACCGCACTTCCATGAGCATGACCTTGATTGTGTTTCTCAGCACTCCACCCTCTTCCTGAGAACTTCTCATACTGAACAATCTCTCCGATCAAGTTGCTCTGACACCCCCAAGCCTGCCTCTCCTGCCCACACTGCTTTCTGGACCCAGGTGCTCAGATGCCTCCAGACATTACACTTGAAGGCCCACGAGCATCTCAAACACAATGTTTCCAAAAGCCAGCTCATGGTCCTCCAAAACTTCCACCTAGGCTCATTTTCTGTGAATGAAACTGTTAGACATTTTAATTTGGCTTTCCCCCCAGATCACACCTCAAAAGAAGGATCCAACTGCAGATGGCTTCACTGGGAGGTGACATGTCTATGTGGCCTGGTCTGGCCACTCCATTTACAAGTACAATCCCCTCCTTGTCCCGCCTATGACCCTGCTCAATCCTCAGAGGATTTATCAGCTTCTAACATACTCTATAAATTACTCTTCGATGACATTTATTTTTATGGTCTGTCTCTCCATTAGAGTGAAGGCCACTGCACAGGTTTTCTTCATCGGTTTAGTTCACTAATGTATGTCAAGTGTCCTGAACAATGCGTGGTGCCTAGTACGCATGACAAACACCTGTGGAATGAAAGAGTGCCTCAATGGGTCATGGAGACCACTTTTTCTGCCTCCTCTTCTAGACATAAACTGTATCAGGGTAGACACTGCTTTATTGTCCTCTGAATCCCTCACACTTAGCGTGTGCCTGCCACATTCCAGGTCTTAATGAATGTTTGTTGAACAAGTAAAGTGTAAACATAGGACAGTGTGACCCAATCTAGGGTGACAGTTTCTGCCACACTGTGGCATCTTTAAAGCCCAGATACTTTTAACTCTAAGGACTGTGCTAGTTTTGTGACAGTTTTTATTTTTGTTTATTTAGTCATTCTAAATGTTCAAGATCAGCCAACCAGGCACTCGTTTGCCTGGGGATTTGGGTTATAAACCAAAGAGGTTGCCTTTCAGGCTCCTCTTATTCTAAAATCCACAAAGATCACTCTACTTCTGATACCTAATTTGCTTGAGATACATCAATGCTAGATTCTCACAGCAGAAGCTGTCAATAAGCCACCTATGTGCTCCAGACATTCAATAGTCCACTCCCCCTCCATGAAGTCCCCCTGAAAGCACCTTGACTTTCCACCTAAGGGCTTTCTCTTAACCCAAGTGCCAAGGAGGTAATATCCCAAAAATAGTGCTGGCAGCCAGGAGTTGGAGCATAAATACTCCAGTTCATTCCAGCTTCAGAGGGGGACGTGGGAATGTTGATTCTGTCTGCCACAGTTCCCTGGTGAGACTGAACCTCGTTTGCCATCAGGGGCAACCTGCCCCATAACACATCCTTTATTGGCTTCCTTCTTTGCCCTTCTCACTTCCCATTCCCCTCACTGTGCTTCCTGGGAATGCATCCCAGTGAGACGTTGCCCTGAAGGCTTTATCTCAGCATCTGCTTTTGGCGAAACCCAGACTAAGAGAATTACATGATTACTTCCTTTGACATACTGCCTTTCTGAAATTTCTACTAGTGGATTAAAAAAAAAGTTATATTGTAAATTATAGTACACTTCAAATGCATAATTTATGCATATACAAGTCAATAATGATCACAAAGTGAGCACCTGCATATCCACCACCCAGAAGCCCCTTTCTTGCTCCCCACTTCTTTATGCATCCCCCTTCCCTAGCCTCCATCCTGACTTGTAGCACCATAGATAACTTTATCAGTTTATCAGCCTTGAACTTCATTCAAGATGTATTCTTTTGAGTCTCACTTTTTCCACATCATGTGTGCAAGACTCATCCATGAGGCTGCATGGGACTACAGTTCATAATTTGTGCTGCATCATTTTTTATTGCATGGCTAGACGACATTGCAGTTATCTGTTACAAAATGCTGCCTTGAGCACTCTTACACATGCACATGTATACAGTTCTGTTGGCCATATATGTTGGGATGGACTCATTGTTAATTTGGGGCACTGGTGATGATCAGTGGGAGAAAAGTCATTTTTTTAATCAAGGAAGCCGCTCTGGGTGTTTCCAATAAGACACCCTGCAGCCCTGCCCCCTTGTGTAGAGTTGGGACCTGTCTCCTGCAGACACATGACAGGCTCTCCTCCTGGGCACGGTGTGATGGGAAGAACAGGGAAGAAGTGAGGCACACAAAGACCATGGAAACCCCAGTTATAGTATCTGCTATGGGGCCTCGAGCAAGTCCCTTCAGCTCTCCACACCCAGTGCTCTCTCCCTTGCCAATCCCTCCATGGCAAGGCAAGCCTGGGCCCTGTGGGCAGACCACCTGCATATCAAATTCTGACTCCCTGACTTGCCAGCTGTGAGACCCTGACAAATGGCTCAACATCTCTGTTTTCTCAACTGTAAAAATGGGGAAATAAAGCACCTACCTCACAGCATTGTTGAGGATGAAATGAAGTAACATGAGTGAAGGTTTGCAGACCAGCCCCTCCCATAGAGCCAGAAACCAGTGAATGTGGGCTATTACCTCCCGGGTTGGAGGACTCACATGAAACGCTGGGTATGGGAAAACTTTCAGAGGTACACAGTCAGAAAGAAAGAGGGGGAGGCACATGGTTATTTTCCCAGTGCTCACAACCACTTATTTGTGTCTCTTGTTTCTTGACCTATTCAATTCCTTCCTTTAAGAGATACCAAAAGTCAAGTGTAAACTTAAAGAAGTACTCAAAGTTTTCTGAAAAATTGACATGATGGGCCATCGACTGCCATTCAGCCTGGGGTCTGAACATGGCCTCCTTTCTGAGACATCATAACCCTCCACTTTGAACTAGAAGATCCAGGATTCCTTCCTGAACCTCCTGCTTACCAGTGACATGATCTTGGCTATATGTTTTGGTTTCCTCACCTGCAAAATGGTATCATTCAAAACTCCCCAGCCTCTCTTAGAGGGTCATTGTGAGGTTCAAAAGAGAAGTGTTTTGTAAACTGGATAGTGCCCTACACACA
This sequence comes from Furipterus horrens, assembly GCF_987537825.1. Lineage (NCBI taxonomy): Eukaryota > Metazoa > Chordata > Mammalia > Chiroptera > Furipteridae > Furipterus > Furipterus horrens. Next base: position 18,020,925 of record NW_028327178.1, on the reverse strand, counting down.
TGAACACACATGATGACTCTTGGCGAATTAGAAGGGCCTGGAAAGCTTTGAGAATGAGCATCAGATCTTAGTTATCTTTAATGCAGAGTACTCTTCCCCAGAGGTACCTTCCAGCACCTGGCTAGTACCTGGAACACACTTGATGCTCGATACAATGTTTGCTGAGACGACTTGAGGTGGGGGAATGAGAAGGAAGGGTATTTACAATCTTTGTGGGGTTCCAGGGCTAGGGGCCCTGCCTCCTCTCAGCAGTGTATGGATTTCTAAGAGCCTACCGAACACTTCACCTGTGAAATCACAGGGCTACCAGGAAGGCGGCATGGGATGGTCACAGTGGGAATGTATTAATTTTGTAAACTGCATTGTGCCATCATGCACACACCCATGGGTGGTAGTAAGGGAGCAGAGGGGAGGGAAGGGAAAGTAGCCAATTTCATGTGAGAAATTGCAGGGCCTGATGGCTCACAGGCCTGGGGCTGGCCCTGGGCAAAACTGTGCAGTAGGAAAATTGTTTTCACTGCTGTCACTTCCTCCATTTCATCATTTTCTCCAACACACTTCTCCCCAATACACACACACACAGTATCCAACCCTGGCACTCTGTTCTCTGACATGTCCTACTCTTCTTTCTGAGAGTCCACCTGCCTGTCCCAGAGGGAAGCCAGGGCATGAACCCTTCCCTGCCCCATGGGCCCTCATCTCCCACCAACATCCCCTGATCCATCATCCAACTGTCCAGCGGTCACTGATCTAACTATCCTCCTTCATCATATTAATGTTAATTAGCTCCTTCCAGGTAACTCAGTTTCAACTCCACCCCATACTGTCATGATCTGAGCCAAGATCTGCCTCCCAACAAGAGGGCATGTTCCTTAAAGTTGTGGACTGTGTCTGGCCCTCTTTGCAGCCCACTCAGAACCCAGCAGTGTCGGGACCTAGAAAACTGAGTTCTAGGCCAACAGTGGGGAAAAGCAAGAAGCAATGTGATGAAAGATAGAACTCTTCAAAGGCTCAGGAAAGGGTGGAACCAGTCAGTTATCTATGGGAAATGGGGCTAAATTTAAATGGTTGAAACTCTGTACAAGACACTTAGATTCTAGGACTCCCTCCCAGCTCTGCACAGCCAGATGACTGCCTGCCCTTTGTGGAAGAAGACTGCAAATTTATTCTCTGGACGGGCTCGAACAGGAGGTGTCTCGACTGGGAACCACCAGGTAGCTGAGGGTGGGAGTCCCTTATTGGAAGCCAGAGCGTTAGCAAGCATGTGTGCACTGAAGACTGAGACTCAGCTCTCTCCAAGATCCTTGGGGGCCAGGCGTTCACCCTCAAGACAGGAAGCAGTTTGGCCAGCCCAAGAAGAAAAACATAAAGATACTGATATTGACCACCTCTGGACAATTCTTATTCACATAGGCTGAACTCCCAATTAGGGTTTTTTTTTTTTTGGTCCCCTTAAGGACACAAAGAAAGATCTCCAGACACATGAGAAAAGTCATAAAAAGAACAATAGAGACCCAGATGAACAAATGGAAAAAAGCAACTTAGAAGAAACAAAGTTGATTTGAAAAGAAAACTCAAAAAATGCTGCAATTAATATCCTCAGAGATACAAGAAAAGATATTGCAACCACAGGACAAGGAGAGGTGATTAAGAAAAAGAACATTCAGAGAACAAAAGCAAGTGCTCTTGAGAATTAATTAAAAGCATCAAAGTAGAAATGAAAAATTCAGTAGAAGGCAAAGTTGAAGAAAGAGTAAAAAGAAAAGAGTGGGAAAGAGAAAAGAGAAGAAAATAAGAGGACTAATCCAGGAGTTATAATATATAAACAATAGCAGCTCCAGTGAAAAACATCACAGAAAAGGAGGAGAGGAATCATAGAAAAAAGAAAGAAATGGAGGGAGGAAAGAAGAAGGGGGGTGGCGCATGCAGGGGTAGGGGAGGGGAGGTAGGAAAGAGAAGGAAACCTCCCAGAAATGAAGGATTTGAGTTTAGAAATTTAAAGGACCTACCAAGTGCCCAGAACACTGGATGAAACATATTAGGAAATATTAGAATTATCTACCAAGAAAAAAATTCTATACATATTCATAGATCAGAAAAGCTTTGGATTTTTTAATAGCATTACTGGAAGCTTGGAGAGAATGGTGAATGCCTTCTAAATTCTGAAGGTAAAGTATCACAGACCTAGACTTTCACAACCACCCAAAGGACCAATCAATTGGGAAGGGGGCATAAAGATACCATCAGGCATGGAAGGTCCCACAATATTTACCTCCCCTATCCATCCCTTCCTGGAACCCAGAACCAGGAAATAAACCACTAATAAGGAAGAAATGAGACACAGGAGCTACAACGTGGAAGAGAGATTTGCTGGTGAGGGAAGGGCCCAGAATGGCGGCTGCTCGCCAGGCACAGAGACTTCCAGTCCACATCAGAGCACATCAGAAACCCCCGGGAAAGACTTCTCAGAAGCCGTCATTGATTAAATATCCGATGACTGATTGTGAAGGGAAGAATCGGACAACGGTTGAAGCCTTCGTGGTTGGATTAGATATGTGTAAATAGGAAGCTAAACAAACAGAAAAGCAAGATAACTTTTATCTCCAGGAGAAACAAAAAATTGAGTGGTAAAGTCCTTGTGACTTACTACATAGTTTTACATACTTGGACTAATGTTAGCCCCAAATATTGATCTAACCAAAAGTCATGGCACAAGCACACTGAGGGGCTGGAGAAGGGAAGGGTGTGCGTGTGTGGGCAGAGTGAGGAAATTCTCAGCAGACTGTTAAAAACTTAATGATTAAAACTGGGGGAAAATTGCGAGGTAGAAATACAAGTTTAGACATATAATTTAGAAATAAATACCAAAATAATCAGGGCTGAAAATGGTTGCTCCTAGGGAGGGCTATGTAGAGGGGGAGGATAGGAGATTACTATTTTTCATTTAAAAAAATAAAAGAAAAAAACCTTGTAAAAACAAATTGACTGTGCATCTGTAAAACTTAGATTAAAATATAAACTTTTAAAATAAAATTTAAATAATAAAATACCAGCTCTTACCATTCTGTCAGGTTTGAAAAATTGTAAAGTGCCATCCAAGGAAAAGGTATTTCATAACTAATGAGGCACAGTTACAATTGTGCAGGTCAGTATTTATAATCTGGTTGATATTTTGAAATGTCGCCGCTCTGTCATATATGCTCCATCTTCCAAATTATTTGTGCTTATTTAGCATAACTTGTCCAAAATCGAGGAAACATTCGTGCTACACACACACACACACACACACACACACATACACACATGCACAATGATCTAAGAATAGCCAAGACAATTGGATAACAAACTGGCAGGGGACTTGCTTTAGCAGATATTAAGATTTTGCAAAATACTGTATAAATTAAGTGTGATGTTGGCACAGAAAAAAGAAATACACCAATAGGACCCAGTACAGGGCCCAGAGAATAAACAAACGAAACCCTAAAATGTGACATACACTGAGGAAAGCACACACTCTAAATAAATAAAGTTGAGGTGATTGGTAATAATGGGGGAAAATTAACATTAAATGTAATTTGGGGAGGTGGGGGGAGAAAGCTGAAACAAACAGCAAAACATTAAGATTCCAGATTTTATAAGCTAAGAGTTAGGTAAAAACAGAAAAGCAAACAAAACTTCACTCCAAGTGCTGTGTGGTTTATACACTTGGTGGGTACCAGGTGGGAGATTCAGCCAACGAGACCAATTGAAAACCACTGCAATAGCGAGGAGAAGAAATGGTGTGAATTTAATTTTAAATGGTGGCAGTGGAGATAGAGACATCTGTCCCATGTCACATGACTTTGACTTGTCCAGCAGACATCTCTAAGGGAGACTTGATAAGACCTAGTGACTGATTGGATTTTGGTGATCAGAGAAAAGAAGAGTCGATGGACCCAGAAACCAAGCCTGGGAGACTGGAAGCATGAGCCAATATGAATAGCTAGTAAGTCTTACTGGATTAACAACAGCTCTAGGTAGGATATAATTATTTCCATTGCAACTATGCTTGAACCTAAGCCTGCTTTAGATGGAGATGTCTACTGAGCAGTGGTGAATACAGGTCTGCAGTTCAAGAGAGAACTAGAGCTGGAAACACATTTGGAGAGTCCTGGGAAGATGGAATTCAGCCCCAGTTGGTGCTACTGTCCCCCTCCTCCCACCCCATCACAAACTTGTCATAATCAGCAGCAACTACTTCTTGTTTCCTCACTAGGCTGTAAATCCTGGGAGGAGGGAAACTGTGGCTTATTCTCTGGTATAACCATAGTATCTGGCACGTACTAGGTCTTTGATTAAGGACCTAGCAAAGGGAAGATGATCAAGGACAGAACCTTGGGAGATACTAAAACCTATGGGACCCCCAGCAAGGGAAGACCATCAAAGGCACTGCATAAATAACTATCAGAGAAAGAGGAGAAGCACATTTGTGCAACCCAGGATCCAAATGGAGAGACACTGTCTAGAGCAGAGTGGGGCCAAGTGGCCAAGATGTTCCTGTCCTGGATAGGTTTTCCACCTGCTCCATCCCAGCTCTTCCTAGAGAAACTCCCCCGTCCACAGTTCAGACACCACATTATTCTCCTTCCCTACAGAGACTGATAAACCAAAGATGGACACCTGATCTCTGGCTGTGCCTGTTCACCGGTGCTGAGGTTTCCAGGGAAAATAGAGGGCAGGGAAGTCAGCAGCACTATGACTAGCCAAAGCCATGTGACAAAGCCCTGAGCCAGAACCATGTGGCATTTATGAAGGGATGACATTTATGAGAGAGAGAGAATGAAAGGACCATGGAGGCAGTCACCATCCCTGGTAACTTTCCAGTTCCCAGCTCCAGTCCCTGCAAGACCTGCCCTGACCTTTGCTTACATGGGATCCAATAAACCTCCTTTTCTCTTGAACAGGTTTGAGTGGATTTCTCTCCTTCTGCCTTCCCACCTCTGCTCAGAAGTATATCTATTATATACATAACAATTTTAAGAGAACTCAAATGTCTAAGAACTCAAGAAAATCTTTCCCTTTACTGGAGGTTGTCGACAACCTCTGCTCATATGAAAAATATAATCTTAACTTGCACTTGAAACACCTCTGTTTAGAATTTTGCTGTTAAAAGAACCTCAGAATCTGCCAAGGAAGGGATTGATTGCCTGCAGCCATGTGCTATTTAGTGGCCTGGAAGACTCCATTCCAGAATCCCTGACTCCTGACCAGGCATCTTGCCACAACCTGTGTCCCAATCTCTAAACTCAGGGAAGTAAGTGCCAATCACTGCACAATGACACTGAGTACTCAGCCCCTCCAAATCCAGTTCTTGCAGGAAATGCTCAGACCAGTGGCCGACTTCTCTGCAGTAGGACCCCTCTTCCAGGAAGGTGGCTTGAATGAATGAAAGCCTGCATTGGGTAATCTGTGATGACCACTTCAGTAAAGTCAAAAGCAGACAGGATTGTACATTGAAACCCTGTGTTCCTTCTATGCATCTGGAGCTGAATGCATTCACTTTCACACTGAATGAAAGCAGTGAGATTGTGTTCTTGGGGTTTGGGGCACCTCTGAAAGACACTCCTAGCCTTCTTAAATTGGCACAGGATGTCCGGTCCTGGTCTGCTTCCTCCTCTACTGCAGAGAGTGCCAATCGAAACACGGCCTCCTGCCAAGACTCTGAGACCTCGCTCAGATCCAGGCCCTGGGGCAGAAGGCAGACCTCCTGCCAAGTTCTGTGAAGCCAGGCTCCTCCTGGGCTCTCACCCTGGAAGTGTCCTGGACTCCTCTTTGGAAAGGGGAGATCAGTCTTCAGATGATCCCTGACATGGGTTAGAGCACTGGAAAGTGTAGGCTCTCCTCCAGCCCGCCTGGCATTCTCCAGCCCGCCCGGAAAGGCTGGTTTGCAGCATCTGGAAAAGCACTTACTGGTTTGGTTGTGGTCTGCCCTAGCAGCCAAGCTGGCTCCCAGTGCCACGTCCTCCACCGGCTGCTCCAGCCCAAGGACACTCAAGAAAGGTGACAGGGAGCCCACTTGTATATTTGCCTGGTGCTGTCCTTCCTTTATTCTTTGAAACTCAAAAAATGTTTTTTGTGGAATGAATGAGAAAACAGCCTGCTGCCGTTGTCTGAAGTTTGCAGTCTTTATGGCAGTGCTGGACAGACCGAGTGAGAATAGCTTGAATGAAGATTTTTTGTGTAATACTTCACAAACTCTGTGCCACATTGGTCAGGCCTGTGAGACCACTTATATTCCCAGCCTTCTTAGAAAAGACCAGGGCAATAAACCTCTTGTCTACGCCGTATGTAGGAAAAGTGAGGTGAAGGGAAACCGCAGAGACTCACAACAATGGGAAAAGAGCCAGGAAAGGCAGCAAAGTGGGGCCAGTCTGAGAAGAGGCTCATTGATGGGGGAGATCTGCTCTTCCTGACTTGAGGCAGTTACGCGATCCTTAGGCACTAAGGACACCAAGGGTGAGTAATGTGGAGGGTAGAGGAAGTGGACATGGATCCATTTACAAAATTAACTTGAATTACCCCAAATTTAAACATGTCCCCCCACCTCCAAAGCTGGTACTTTTATACTGGTACCTCGAGATCCAGCACAGATGACCCTACTCTAGAAGTATTCCCTAATTACTCAGTCCCATCACCTTTTACATCCAAGAAGTATTCTCCCAAACAGTCTGAATCACACCCTCCTTCTTGACTGTTCTCAAATTCATGTTAATCTTCACTCAGCTATATTACTAGCCACTTCTCAAGGGCAGGGACCATGCCCTCGATTTTGGAAACCCAATCCCACTGGGTTTCCTTGTTGTTCGCCAAATGACACGGTCATGAACACATCCCCAAGGGCAGGACCAAAGAGAACAGGCATTCGGGACTTGCAGAAAAACTGTCTTGTATTCCATAAGAACATATTGGGAGTAAAAATCAATGTCTGTAATGACTGTGGGTAAAGAAGTGTGGCTTCTCCTTCAAGTCATAGAAGGTGACTTTGCCATTAGCTTCACACACAGAGAATAGACATTGGGTGAACCCCTGGTCATCTGACCCAGGATGAGGCAACACAGGGAAACACCTAACACACCAAACATGAAGATTTCCCAGCAGCTCCTCTTTTGGAAACTTCCATCTGTGTCTGTTGTCCCATGACCACCAGGAACAGAACCAGAGAAGCTCCTCCCCATCCTCACAGTCAAACCCACAGCCCCTCCCCCCAAAAAATGGCATCTCCCTGGCTCCACCCATATCAGATGCCATGACAAAGAATCAGAATTAGAGCACCAGAAATCTGGTCCCATCTGTGACCTTGAGCAAGTGAGTTTCCTTCTCTGGGTCTCAGTGTTTGTATCTATAAGACAAACACATTGACTAGCAGGTCTCTGAGTAGCCCCCTTGCTGCAAAAATTGAGTGGTGTAGAATGACAGGTGAGGTGTTGGTTTGGTTCTTGTTTGGTTGGTTTCCTGGTCTGCCTTGGCCCTGAGTGGCCATCTTTCCCTGGGGTGGAAAATATGTCTATCTACATCAGATATCCCCCACCTGGGGATGGACACCATGCCCTGCTCCAGGGAGGCCTGCGTGGGCCGCAGGCTACCCCAAGGAGGTGTGAAATGACTTTGAAATCTCTAATTTCCCTCAGGAACTCATGTAACTCTTGCACTCTTTTCTATATTATTAGTGAGTTGTTTAAAATAGAAAATTTCTCCCCCAAATCTGAGAATAAGGTGACTCTCCAGGAGGGGACTTTGTGCTATCTACCTACAGGTATTTTCAGGGACACCCCAGCTTCCAGGGCTGAGAATTCATCTTGGGGCCAAGTGGAAATCCCTCATCAGATATTCATCCTTTCCTGCTAAAATGAACATTCCCCTGGAAAGCACCTAAGAATTGGACCAAACGGAGGCAAGGACAAGATTTTATACTTGGGTCTGAGAAGCCAGTCACAGCAGGACAGTCTGGGGCTGCTTGGAGTAGCAGTAGCTGGTGAGAAGAGCTGAGCATTTTGGTGACTATCTATCAAGTCAACACCATGACTTGACTTCGTCCTTCAAAAGAAGGACATGGTCCTGCAAGTCTCAGTACCAGGCAGGGACCCCCCAAAGAGTTGCATTTGGAGCTGGAGCCACCCCTCTGTGGAACTTGGACTCACTGGCCACAGTCTGGACAGAGATCATGAATGTTTCACATGCAGAATAGGTAGAGACCCCTGAGTGAGGACAGAGAGGGGGATGCTCCCAATCTTCATGGGATGAGCTCACCTTTTTTGGTTTGGTCTCAGCAGAGGGGGGCCTAGAACCTCAGATATGGAGATGGACTACCTCAGAAGGAAGTGGAGGTGGGAGTTAGCTGACCCCTGGATGATGGGGTCCTGTGAGAGGGGAGGTGCATAGAGATGTGGTCCTCGGTCCCCTCAAAGGAAGAACTTGCTGCCCAGCTATGCAGGCTGTGTTCAGCACACAGCCTCCTGTCAGCTCTTCAGGGTTGGCCTCCGCCAGGGGGAGTCTATTCCCTTGGGGCTTGTGCTGGTGACTGGGAGGGGCCGGGATATAAAGACCTGGACCTCGGGCCAGCTGCAGGACACCTCAGTGCGCAGTACTCACTCCAGAACCAGGCTGGCCCAAGCTCTATTGCATCTGCCTCACCATCCAGCAGCTTCCTCTGCCCTCAGAGTCTGTCTCAGCCTCTGCTTCTGGAAAACCCTACCTGAGACAGACGGATATGACACGGGACAGGACCCTCTGAGATTTTAGGCGACTGTACTGTTATCGCTCACACTTGCGTGTGAATGAATGCACTAAAATATTTACAGAGAACAAGTTTATACAGGTGTAGCTTCAGGAAGTGGGAAGGAAAAAGTCACAAGACAAGGAGATCAAGAGACAATGGACTGAATTGTACAGTTTAAATTGGCAAATTGTGTGGTATGTGAATATATCTCAAGAAAACTGCTAACAGTCTTTTTAAAGAAAAGAGAGAAGAGTTTCTCAAAGATGACCAGCCCCACCCAGACTGTACTAGGACACTCCAGTGCTGCAGTCCAACGCCAGAAACCGGAAGGACCCATGCACAATCCTCAGCTCCCCAGCAAAGCCATCTGTCCCCAAAGAGCTCCTCTGCCATGCCCAGGGCATGGTTAGCAGCCCTGGGGGCTCCCACAGTACCACATTCCTCACATGCCATGGGATACAGAGGGAGGAGCCCTGCTACTAGCCAGATCCTAATGTACCTAAAACCCAGGTAGGCAGACTTTTTCTATAAGGGGCAGACCATAAATATCTTAGACTTTGTGGACAACATGATCTCTTTTACAACTATTTAACTCTGCTGAATAGCGTAAAAGCAGCCATAGACAATACCTAAATGAATGGACATGACTGTGTTCCAATAAAACTTTATTCACAAAAACAGGCGGCAATGGCCCAAGTTTGGCCTGGGGACGGTAGTTTGCTGACCTATCCTAGAGTCATGGACCAGACTACTTGGAAATAATTCCAGGCTATGGAACACAAAGGTTTGTATTATTTGAGATCCAATCAGACAGCATCTTGCTGAGTCATCTGGGTCTCCCCAGAAAAATGGGACCAGATGTCTATATATGTTGGACATAGATTTTGAGTTCAGCTGGAAAAGAGACTCAGAATATGGTTCCTGCTCTCAAGGAGCCCAGTTGGGTCCTAGAAACATGTAGTTAAGCAGGTAAGTCTCACTCTGTGTGATAAGTTCAAGAGAGATGTAAGTACATGTGTAGGTTTGGCAAAAAAAAAAAAAAGCACTGGCCATTGTCACCAAGATTCAGATGATTACTTTGGGGGCTGGGTCAGCTGGCCCTCATAGTGAACAAATAAAGTGGAATCTGTAGTCCCTTCCAGCTACGGCCTTTGCACATGTACAGAGGACTTGATTTTTTCAAGTTAATCTTGGAAACAAGGACAAATATAATCCCCATTTGTCACCGAGCCAGATCCTGCAGGTATTGTTTTGGTGCCCAAGCCACAGGGGTATCCACCAGGAAGGGAGGGTGGTCACAGCCATTGTATGGGAAAGGCCAGGGGCTGGGTGTGGCTGAGATGCTGCAGTCCTGGTTCCTGGGCTGCTAGGGACACTTCAGTCTGTGTGTAGGCTTTTTCTTCTTCAGTGCCAGGACGTCAGCCATGGAGTCTCCCGGGTGCTCTCCCAGTCCTTGTCTATGGGTGCCCTCTGGTGGCCCGTCAGCTGGAAAGCCTTAGGCCTGAACACAGGCAGGAAGAGGGGAAGGCTTGAGACTCAGTTGTACAGATTGCTCCCAGGCTCCTCCTTCACAGACACGAACTCAGGCCTCCCCTGGGGACCTCAGAATGCACCCAGAGCTGGCTGAAGCAATTCTTTCCTTTCCTAATCTGACAGCCCCGTTCTTTCAATTTGGGTGATTCATGCCCTCAACCCACCCATCTTGGCATTCTGAACTGTTTATAGCTGAGAGGAAACTGGGGTGAGTTTCTAAAGGTGCTGAGCCCAATGGATCAAAAGGCAGCTGCAAATTTTCCTTGTGGGGAGCCATTTCTCCTTTGTATCTACCCTCCAACTCTGAGTCACTGCCCCCCAACTCCTGTTCCTTCAATGTCTCCCAGAGCTGGAGTCTCAATGGGAAAAGGCCACTTTTCTTCTTCAATGGGAATGGACAACCCTCTATATGTTTAATGCACCAAGGAGACACATTTCTAGTGAGTGTGCAAGTTCCGATGCAATAGTTGTTTCAGCTGAAGTTTGCACACTCTTCACCCTCAATGGAGGCCATCCACATGTTTTCATTCTCAAAAAGCAGGCACAGTCTGTGGCCTATTACTTTAAGCTACACTGATCACACCTGTGACTCTGGCAGGGCCCATTCTTGGCTGAGCTGTAATGCTGGTGATACTCACCTTTGTTCCAGGCTTCCTGCCTCCTTTCAAGGCCCGTGCCTTGACATCCCCTCCACAGGGACCCACTCTTCCACTCTCATAATGCACATCCTGTCACCCAAAAATCTATGTGCCATAATGTTCAAGTGCCTTTACCAACCCTTATTGCTTTTTGAAAAGAACAACTGTATTTTCATTTTAACCCACCACCACCACCACCACCCATGGCCATGTGACTCTGGACAAGCCACTTTACACATAATAAGATGATTGGCCTAGGTTCTCAACTTGGCCTTCAACTTGGCTGCATATTAGAATCACCCAGGAAGCTTTTTAAAGTACCCTTTGTTGTCTGGAGCAAACCCCAGAGAGGCACGTTAATTTGGTGACAGGTAACACCCAGCCATCAGGACTTTTTATAAACTCTAGGTAGTTCTCACATAAAGTCAGTCTGAGCTCTTCAAGGGACCCCCATCCAGCATGAGGTCAGTGGTTTGGGTGGGAGAGGGGAGGGGAAGTCCCTGAAGACTCCCCAGCACTGCCTACTACTCTTTGCCTGCACAAATAGCCAGCCCTGGATTCAGAAAATGCATGTGGAAGGCCATCTGGAAGCGAGAGAAAAGCATAGACAGAAAGGGTTGAAGTAATTAACAAGGCAGTCTTTTTATAAAAACTCTAAGCAGAGGCGTTTCTGGACTCCAGAATGACGTCCTGATCTGGGATGACTGAGCAGCAGCCAACATCGTGTTTAGCAGTCGGTCCATCCTGTAACTGATGATGGGTTTGCAGGGAAAGTACAGGGGCCTGAGTCCAGACAAGTCCAGAGCTGGCCTGGCCCTGGAAACATTGTGGTAACGGGTCCTCTCCTTTCCCACCTCTCCACATGTCCAAAAATCTTATCATGGCCCTATAGCACACTGGTTAACTACATGCACCCCTGATGTAGGCCACCTGGGTTCAAATCCAAGCTCTATCACTTACTCAGGTATGTATTACCTCAGGTATGTTACTTTTCATTTCATATAACCTCAGGTATGTTACTTAACCCTTCTGGGCTTTGTTGTCTTGTTTGTAAGGTGCAAATAATAATAGTCTATATCTTAGGATTATTTTGAAAATTAAATGGTTTGGTACCTGAGCAGTGCGTGGCATTTAAAATTGGCTCAATAAATGTTTCTTTTCCTTATTCGGGAGAAACCTCATACTGTACTGGAACGGGAATCTGGAGATTTAGTTTTCATTCCAGCTCCACCTTTATCCAGCTCTGTGTTCTGGGATAGGGGACATCACTTCCCTGTGTCTCGGGCACTCTGCTCCAACATGAGGGGTAGGAGTAACTCTTTCACTTTCAAATCTCCGTGGATCCCCATTGGCCTCATTATAAAGTCCCGGTTTCCTCGCTTGGCCTGTAATGTCATTGGTGTCCCCAGCCCCTTCCTGTCTCTTGGCTGGTAAGTGATCTTATAAACCATCAGCATATCATGTACCTCCTCTGCTCAGAGGCTTCCCATGGCTTCTCCTGACACTCATAGTAAAACCCAAGGCCCTTTGCACAGCTTGCCAGGCCCCACAGCCTGACCTCAGCTCCTGCTACTCTCCCTCTCTATCCCTGCACACAGCTCTCTGGTCTCTCGGTTATTCCCGGGATGCACTCTTTCCTGCCTTGGGGACTTTGCACCTGCTCTTCCCTCTGCCTGGAACTTCCTCTCACAAAGCTGCTTGGCTCGGGCTCACCTTCTTCAGGTCTCTGTTTAAGAGTCCAGAGACATTATAATAAATAATAAATAGCAAAGTGAAGGGGTTTATGATGTAAGGGGTGGACAAGGGACACACATGAAACAGGACAAAGAAAGATGGAGAATAAGTATGTAACCCCAGCAGAAACAACTGAGTTAACCCCCTCAGACAGCCTGGAGCACTTCTACAGCTGCAGAAGGAGAAAGATCACGGTGGGCGGGGGGGCGTTCTGGAAGCTACGAACTATGAGAGAGGTCTTTCCTGACCACCCTGCCTATGTACCCTTCTGTCCCGTCACCCTGATTTACATTTAGGAACAACCCTGCTGCCCCTAATTGATTATATAATTTGTTTATGGTCTGTCTCTCCTCCCGTGGGGTAGCCCGAGAGAGCAGGGACTTTGGCTCCCCACTGTGGCCCCAGCTCCATGCCAGGGATAGAGACCGATGGATGGGGAGGATATTTTAGGAGCAGTGGGAACATTCCTATCCTAGGTCCTCAGGCCAGGATGCAAGGGCAACCCTCACCACCCGTGAGCACAAGGAAGGGGAGACCTTGGAAAACCATTTAGCTCAGCCCCCATCTCACCAAAGGACTAAGCCCTGAGTTTAGGCCTAAGAGCTGGTCGTGCCTAACAGGCCTCCATAGAGGAGACAACATCCAGGCTCACCACACTCATCCTGCTCACGGTCAGACCTCCAGGCACTGGGAAGCCACAAGGGGCTGGTGGCTGCCTGGGCTTTGCCACTGTGGGAAGGACGCTTCTCTTTACTTTTTACTTCCACACTGCATTACTTGGACACGTGGTGGCTTCCAAAATGAAGCCACGTGGTTTGATGGCAGATCTCTGGGGGGAAATGCTGTCCTTTAATTGTCCTCACGACTATTCTGAAAATAGAGTCCTTTTTATTCAAAGTTTAATTCAGTTAACGTTCCCAATATAAATGAATAATCTAACGCGTAAGCGATTTCTCTCACAGGCTGTGCTGACAGGGTTCCTGTGCTCTATTTAAAGACCCTTCCTGGGCAGAGCCTAAGCTCAGCTTTTCCGGAACCCACTTTAAAGTCCCTGCCCAAGGCACTGTACTGATTTCCCTTGGGCACAGTCAGTCCTGGGGACGGACATCTAGGAGCACCTGCCCATCCATCTAGGCTCCTAGATGTGTGCTCTTTGTCCAGACCAAGTTGGTCTGGGGGGACCCAAGAGAAGCCATGGCCCCCAGAAGCTTCCAGAGGAAAAAATGGGTGGGCAGGGGACACACACATGAAACAGAAAAAGAAAGAGAGAGAATTACCCAATCACAGCAGAAACAATTGAGTTAACTTTATGAGATGGTCGGGGCATGCTTCCGGAGAGGAAAAGATGTGGGTGGCTGGCATCATTCTGGAAGCTTTAAGGCCCAACTCCAAGCTCAGTTCTCAGGACTCCTTCTCCACAGCTGGAAGAGATCTCTGCAGTTCCTAATGCACTGAGCCCAGTCTGCACCCTGGGAGGGCCCTGAGCAGTCACCGCCTTCTCTTGTGATCATTCAGGTACCAGGTGAAAACCTGCTCTGGCCCCGGGGGGAGAAGCCTGTCTGTGCTCTATTGCTCCCCAAACTTCCCTCCATTGTGCCAATGAGCACAGTGTAAGAGGATCTGCTGGTTACATGTCTGTGCTCCTCACCAGGCCTGATGCATATCATCTAGCTCATTGCCATATGCCCCCGGCATGGTGTGGTGCCTAGACCATGAGAGGCCCTCAATCAGTATTTGTTAAATGAAGTTATCTCCCCTGCTAGAATGCAATATCCTAGATGCACAGGGCTGTATTTTATATTTTTTGTATTCTTACCTGTACCTATCACAGTAGTTACGCAGTGTGAGCACTCTGTAACTACTTGCTGGCTGAATAAGTGAATAAATAAGGGAGCGAATTAATTAATTAATCAATGGAAGACTTCAAAGCAGAGATGGGATTTGAATTGGGCCTTCGGGACGAGGCAATCCAGAAAGTTCCAGGAAGAATGACTGTGGTTAAGATTTTATTAGCCTCTCATTGTAGGCTAACTCCCTTGATGGGGCCTCTCATGTTAGGCCTGATTAACAACGGGGCAATCCATGCAGAGGCATGAGAGAAAGTAGGCCTGCCATCTCAATTCTTCATCTGCACCAGCTATATACATACCCAGGGGTCATCTTTATATCCCCAGAGCCCAGCACAGTGTGTGGCACATGGTAGGCTCCTGATAAATATGTGCTCAGTGGAATCAGGTATCTCCAATCCATTCTTAAGTATCTCGCTGCCCACAAGACTGGGACATCCAAGGCTGTAGGTTGAGGGGAAGTGTGTGCAAAAGCAGAAGCTCAAGCAAAAATGCCCTCAACTGGTGGGGCTAGATTCTGCAGACTAAGGTTCTACAGAAGAAATAGGAGTCTAAGTCTCGAATAGACACCAAGCCTTGTCAAGTAGAAGCTAGAACATTTGTTCTGAAGGCCTATCCTATTCCAGCCCTAGAGGTGAGAGCTGTCCCTTTGCAGCTGAGGGGTGAAGAGTCCAGCCCAGTCCCTCATGGCTGACATATAATGCAAGCGATGATGGATGGGTGGAGTGGCGCCTGGGTGGGAGACAAGCTCCTAAGAAAGATGCACCCGATGCAGAGCATGGGAGGAGGTGTCTGAAGGCCTCACAAGACTCATGCATCTTGGGAGAGGTGGGTCACCCTGATTCTCAGAATTGTACAATTTAATTTCTCCCAGAGAATCTGAGCCATTGGTAGTTTGAGCTAAAATATTCTAAATGCAGGGTAGTGACTGCAAAGGGAGACATGTTTCCCTTTCCTCCTGTCCACAGCTCTTTCCCCAGTAAAATGAGAAAGGGGAGGAGGGGCACAGCAGTTAGATTTTGCCTCCTCATCCTCCAGTCTGCATTGCAAGAAAGCTCCTTTTGATTCACCAGATAATGTAGGTGCTGCTGGCAAGACACCCCTACTGGAAACCGGCTATCAAGTTCACCCAGCCTGTAGAGCAGCTGTGAGCCAGCCATTGACCTCCTGTGCTCCCAGGTAATTGTGAGTCCCTGGATAGGATATAGGGTGGGCAACCAGGCAAGGCCACCCTCATCCCAGTCCTATGGCTTTATCCCTTCCAAGGGTACTCCAATGACTGCAAAGATTTGCTGAAAAACCTCAGCCCTGCCACCCCAGGGACAGAACATGGCAAACTCTCAGCCCAGGCAAACTCTCTCCAGCCCACAAGACCCCTCTCCCTTGATGGGTGGCCCCAGGCTGCATCCCTGCTTCCATTCCTTTGGGTGAACAACAGAAACAATTATAATGACCTCCTTCCACTACCTGGGACAGTGAACATAATCCAGGCAGACACTGGGTGTGAGGTCTGGGATGAACCACCAGGTTAATTATTATTATTACCCTTGCTCCACTGGCAAGAAAAAAAAGTGGAGAAGAACATCACGTGCTCAGACAGGCCTGCAGGGTGAGGCCCAGCTGGGACGGTTTGTCCTCTTTCAGCAGGTCTGCAAGCAAGGCCCCTAGGGAGCAGGCATGGGTCCACAGAACAGAGTTGGTGTAACTGGCAAAGAGAGGGGAATGGCCTGTACTCAGGATTGTGCCACAAGGATGACTAGGGCCTTTCAGAGACCTAGGCAGGTGGGCTGAGCAGGAGGTTGTGAGACCATAAGGCCACTTTAATAAGCCTCCTAGCTCATTCCCAGGTCTTGTCTGGATGGACCAGGCCTAGAGGACACCTCACAATGCTGCCCAGACTAGACCAGAACAGCACACACTCCCCCAGAGACCTCAGGTCCTCAGAGGCCTGTCACAGCTAGACTTCCCCCTGGAGAGCGTCAGCACCCTCTTCAGAGACAGAAGATATTCAATCTGAACTGAAATACTTAGTGAAGTGCCCTGGAGGCTGGTATGAGGCCTGGCACAATTGGGAACATAAAGGAGAATAGGTCCAGTCCTGTGTGAACACTGAGGGAGAAGGGTGGCAGGAAGGTGGCTGCTACCCAGGGTAGAAAATGAGGTTGACCAGGAGAGCACTAGGAGCTGGAGCACTGGGACATCCCTTCTTATGTGGGGTCTGGAAAGCCTTTGTGGAAGAGTTGGCATGTCCTAAGAGTCTATACTGAGCAGTGGGTCAGCCCTTGGGCTGGGCTGTGGGTCTGGGCTGGGCCACTCTTACAAGCAAGTACCTGAACTCTCCCAGCATGCATTTTCTCATCTGTAAAATGGGATAAAGAACATACCTGGCAGTGAAGTGGCTACCATGATGGAATGTGATCATGCACACAGCATAAATCAGTGTCAGTGTGTCTGCTGCAAAGCGAGTCTCAGTTGCCATGAGCTGTTATTAAGGATGGGTGGCATTCGAACTTACAGAGACTATGGGGAAAGCAAAGGTGCAGGAGGGTGATATAGATAGTTATAGCTCATCAGTTTAGGTTTGAGCTACTCAAGTTAAAATCTCCTTTTAAATAACCAAGGAAGTTTCTATTTAAAGGACTCTAATGAAAGAATATTTTGTAAAATGAAAATTCTTTTACGCAAAGTGAAGACTCTGTCCTCGCTTTCCTGTTTTTAAGTCTGAGTTTCACATAGCTATTTCAGCATGTAATAAGCACATCCTTTATCCAGGGTACTGTGCTAGGAGCTCTGGCAATCTGCAGAGATCTAGTAATCTCAATTCTCAAAGAATTTGCCCATAGCAAGTTCAAGTGCATAGGTCCTGTGGGGTAGGAAGGCCAGTGCATGTCAGGAGGCCTCGCATAGCCCCTCTCAAATATCTCCAAGGCACTGCTGAGGATGGAATCTTTCACCCCCCAGAATCTAGAGTGTTGAGCAGAGGAGCTGCTTCTGCTGAGATCAAGGGGAAATGGGGCATTACTTGCTAAGGTGGCCTCTACTAACCTGCAGCTGGCGGTGAGCAGAAGAGGTCTGGTGAGAAATTCCAAGACCCCAGGGCAAAACTGCCCCAACCAGCCTCCCTCTACTGAATTTAAAATTAGCAGCCCAGCTGTAAAGAGAGTATTTGTTCTGTGTTCACAGGGAAATGGCCTGTGCAGATCTGACCTTGGCTCTGACTCTTACCCCTCTCCCACAGAGAGAACCACAGGAAACATTAACCCTCAGTCCACCAAACTATTGCTCTTCAGCAGAAGGCACTCAGCTTCTTGCATGGATTAGCAGCAAGGGTTGCAAGGTGTTCCAGCAATCATTATTGAGCTACCTTCACTGTGTGAGTGGCTCATCATACTATGAGATAGATTCTTTCATGATCCCCATTTTATAGATGAGGAAACTGAGACTTCACAGGGTTAGTAACCTATCCAACAATCATACAGTCAAAATGAAGCAAGTGAGGGTTGCTCATTGGGGGTGGACACCAAAGCCTGTGTTTTTAAACATGGCTCTGCCAACACTCAGCTCAGTGCTGTGTTTTGAGAATCCCTCAAGGGACTCTGATACTTTCCCTTACAACCCCTTATAAGTCAAAATAGCAGAACTGTGTGTACAGAGAGGGTTGGAAACTCACAGTCTTGGAGGTATATCTAGTCAGGAAACATACTGGTTAGAATAATTTTTTAATAAGATACTTTAAATTTGATGTCTGGCTTGCCATGTATTCTATGCCTTATATCTGTTTTTCCCATGTGTGTGACCTGGCTGGCCCCAGAAAGCATTTGAATCTGTGACCTCTGGGAAAGCCCACCTCATCTTCCTCTGTGACTGCAGGTTTGGTGCCTCGGGAAACTTCTGTTTTGATGGCACTCCACGTTCTTTCCCTCAGGAGGTACTTTGGGGCTGTCTCACCTGCAATGACAATCCAGACCGAGGAGCTAGGCAAACTGATGCCACTCTCACCCTTCCCCTAATCCACTCACTTTGTCTCTCCCTGCCTTCCCAGCAAAGGGCTAGGCAATCCCAGGCAGGCTGGCTCATGTCCCCAAGGCCAGAGGTCCCCAGAGTATGGACAGCTCAAAGGAGAGCCAGGATGTCAACACTAACCCCACAGACTTCACCAGACCCAGCAGTCCACAAGGCCTGGCATTGACCAAGGCCTCTAGACTCAAGGCAGGGTCACTGCCTCTAGGCCCAAGCAACTGCAAACGCAAGGCAATTCTCATCCCCATGTTTTGAGTCCATGCAAACAGCAGCCGAGGTGAGGCCTCCAGGTCCCTGATTCCCTGGGCACCCTAAGGGCTGCGTGCATCCTTTGTTTACATGTCCCTGGATCAAATCCTTGTTTCCTGAAACAACCTTTTGTTGGGAAACTTCTCTCCAAAAAAAGGGGTGTGTGTATGTGTTGAGGTGGGAAAGCAAGGGAAGAAGAAAGGAAGGAAACACACACACACACACACACACACACACACACACACACACACACACACAAAGCAGCCCAATTCAAAGACATGTGGTTTTCTTCTTGTGGTTTGATGCAAGGGCTTGGTGGTTTAAGTAAAGCCCTGAGCCCAGATTGTGGGACAGTTAAAGACTGGGTAGGGTTGGGGAGAGTCCTCAGTACAAAGAGTCAATTGAGGGTGCCCTGCCCAGGGGTACAGGCAGGGAGCAAAGGGGCGGGCATCTCCACTCACCTGTGGAATCCCGCCCCTGGGCGCAGGCTTCTGGCCTACCCCAAAAGCTGGCACCAGCATGACTCATATAGGAGCTCTTCTTCCTCTGAGAGGCAACTGCCAGGGACGATGCTGTACAAGGGGAGTTTCAGAGAGGATGTGGTGCTACGTGAGACCCAGACTAGGGGTCAGAAACACCTGAGATGAGGATATAGGTTGTAATCCTGACTCAGAGCTTGGACCAGGTCACTTACAGCTCCAACTTTGTAAAATTCTAGACTGCTTTTTAGGGGTGCTGCCTTTCTTCCTACTTCTTGGGCTCAGCAACATCAAGTTTACATGGCACTTATTTGGTGGGCACCATTCTAAATGCCACGAACTCATTTAATGTCCACAAGGTTATGAAAGAGGTCTTATGACTATTGCTGTTTTATAGACAAGGAAACTGAAGCACAGAGAGGTTGACCTACTTACTGGATTGTGAGTCCAGGCAGTGAGCTCTGACATCTGTGATACTCATGATACTCTGGCTCAGCCTGGGAGCGTGTGAATGCCTAGAACAAAGTCAAATATGAGATTCCAAGGCACAGACCCCTGCAGCCCAGTCCCTTCCTTCAGCCCCCACCATCTCCCCCAATACACACACGCATGCACGCATGCATAAGAATATATCCATGCCCCAGGCAGGCCAGCGAGTGTCCTGTTTCCTGACCTGGAGGAAGTCAGGAGTCAGGCCAACCTGGCCCCTTCTGAGAAGCAAGGACTGGGCTCTGGCAAAACAGCCTTTGAACCAAACCTCTACTCTGATTACAATGACCAGGGGTTAAATTTTTCGGTAAATTGTAATTTTCTGGATATTGGAAACCACAGTGGCATTCACTCTTGTTGCTGAAAAACTTTTTAAATGGCTATGGAAGAATAATCCCAGAGCTACCGTCAATCCAACTAGAGTGGCTGTCGCCAGATCCAGAATGAAGGCTGTGGAACTGAATACCAACTCGCATCTACTGGATTGCCTCTCAGCCACACCTGGCCCCTCACTCCCACTCCACCCCAGCAGCCTCACAAAGATCACAGAGCCTGTTAAAGCCAACAGAGACCTCCAGAAACCACACGTGATCCCACAAAGCAGCACAATTGGTGGAAAGAGCACTTTAGAGTCCCCAAAACTAGTGATTTGGAGTCCATCACTTACACTCTCTGAAATATCAATAAAAATACCCACCCAAGTGGTTACTGTTGGAATTCAGAAGGGCTCTGCTCAGAGCACAGAGCACAGTGCCTGGTGTGGGGGACATTCCGTAAGTAATCTCCATGACCAGTCAGACCAACACCTGAGTTTACTGATCGGGGAACTGAGACTGGAAAGTGAGGTTGATAATGTAACAGGTACTGAGCATTTTGATGAGCACTTTACATATACTTCCTTATTAACGCCATGAAATAAGACCCAAAAATCACCTGAGACCTACAAAGATGAAGGAACTTTCTCAAGGTCAGCCAGGCTAGTAAGTGACCAAGGTCAGAGTCATAGACCAGACAAGACTGGAGGAGGGGTCCAGACATCATTTCTGTGTGTCTGACACTTAATAGGCTCAAAAAAATGTGATGAATCAGTGAAAGTCTGAGTTCAAACATACCCTCAAAATCTTGTTGAAATTGTATCATTGCCATAGTACCCACAGCCCTGCCACCACCGGGGAGAGCCATACTGTATATTTCCTGGGACTGACATGTGCCAAAGGGGTTTCACTGGCCCAGGATCTGTTTTCTTTGGGGTGGCGGGGGGTGAAGAGAGCAAATATGTTTGTATAATAGAGATAATCCATAATGTAAGGTATGCTCAAACCTGATGTTTGGTGCCCAGATACTATAGTCAACACCTTACAGTCTGCTGGCCATTCCCAGGACACAGGAAATAGCACCCAGTCTTGTTCTGAATGAGAACTCAGCAGACCAAGTTATCAGTGGGGAGAAGAGTGGATCCCAGGGCTATATTAGTCCCATTATCTGTTGTCCCTCATTCTGTCCTCGGGATCCTGCCATAGGAAAATTGCTCATGGAGTTCTCTGGCCCCAGGTGGCCCGATCTGACTTGTCTCAAATTTGGGCCCCCACATAGGCTGTCCAGTGGGATGTCCCAATGATAATGATTTAAGAGAAGCACCCATGAGGAGGAGAGCTGGTCCGAGAGGGTTTTGAGAGGTAAATTTTAACCAGAGAAGGTTCTATACCATGTCTTAACGTCTTGTGCTGCAGCTGACTAAATTTGATTTTTTTTTCATTGTTGTTGTTTCTTTCTCTTACTATGTGTGGTACGTTCAAGAAATAAAGAACAGCAAGAAAACTGAAGAAAAATGGAGAATGAGAGAAGCTTTATACTCTGATGCCTCAGAGACAGAACTTTTAGAAACATCTGGAAATGGAATCTGCTCCAACGATTTTAAAATGTATACGAATCAAAGCAGTAAAATGGTAATTACCACGTATTAAGGTGCCACTCAATTGTGGCTCACAAAGCCCTGGCACTTCGGAGTCCAAGCAGAAGATGGGAGCCATTTTTTTTTAACAGTTGCTGAGGCATGGGTGGAAATGCTGAAGCTTTCTGTGGAAATTCCAGATCTTTTCCTTTTCCTTTTAAATATTTATTTTTGGAGCAATTTTAGGTACACAGCAAAACTGAGCAGGAAGTAGAGAGCTTCCACACACAGCTCTGCTCCTACACATGCACAGCCTCTCCCAATATCAACATCCCCAACCAGAGTTACAATTGATAAACTTAAATTGACATGTCATTGTCACCCAAAATTATAGTTTACCTTAGAGTTCACTCTGGGTGTTGTACATTCATCGAGTTTTGACAAATGTACAATGACATGTACCTGCTACTCTAGTATCATACAGAATAGTTTTACTGCCCTAAAAATCCCCTATGCTCTCTCTATTTATCCCTCTCTCTCTTAACCCCTGGCAACCACTGACCTTTTTACTGTTTCCATAGTTGTAGATTGTCCAAAATGTCAAACAATTGAAATCATACTATGTAGCCATTTCAGATTCACTTCTTTCACTTAGTAATTTGCATTTAATTTTCCTCTACAGCTTTTCATGGCTTAACAGAATAATAGTCCATTGCCTGGATGTACCACAGTTTATTTATCCATTCACCTACTGAAGGACAACTTGGTTGCTTCCAAGTTTTGGCAACTATGAATAAAGCTGCTATAAAAATTCATATGCAGGTTTTGTGTGGACATAACTTTTCAGCTCCTTTGGGTGAATACAAGGAGAGTCGGATGGTATGGTAAGATTGTGTTTCGTTTTGTGAGAAATTGCCACACTGGCTTCCTGGGTGGCTGCGCCATTTTGCATTCCCACCAGCAAAGAATGAGAGTTCCCGTTGCTCCTCATCCTTGTCATCATTTGGTGTTATCAGTGTTCTGGATTTTGGTCATTTTAATATGTTACTGGTATCTCATTGCTTTTTAATTTGCACTTCCCTGATGACTTATGATGTGGAGCATCTTTTTATGATTATTTGCCATTTGTATATCATCTTTGGTGAGATGTCTGTTCAGGTCTTTTGCCTATTTCTTAACTGGCTTCAGGTTAATTAATCTGGTTTCTTATTGATGAGTTTTAAGTTTCTTGATATATTTTGGATAGAAGTCCTTCATCAGATATGTTTTAGCAATTTTTTTCTCCCAGTCTGTGGCTTGTCTTTTTATTCTCTTGACAGTATCTTTCACAGAATAGAAACTGGTAATATTGATAAAGTCCAGCTTATCCATTGTTATTTTTTTAAGTATATTTTATTGATTATGTTGTTAGAGTAGTTCCAATTTTTTTCCCCTTTGCTCCCCTCTGCCCAGTACCCCTGTTCCCTCCAACAATCCCACCCCCCTTAGTTCATGTCCATGGGTTGTGCATATAAGTTCTTTGGCTTCACCCTTTCCTATATTATTCTTAACTTCCCCCTGTTTATTTTGTACCAACCGATTATGCTTCTTAATCCCTGCACCATTTCCCCATTTCTCCCCTTCCCCCTCCCAGCTGATAACCCTCCAAATGATCCCCATACCTATGATTCTGTTCCTATTCTGGTTTGCTTAATTGGGTTTTGTTTTTATTTTTTAGATTCAGGTGTTGATACTTCTGAGTTTGTTGTCATTTTAGTGTTCATAGTTTTGATCTTCTTTTTCTTAAGTAAGTCCCTTTGACATTTCACATAATAAAGGCTTGGTGATGATGAACTCTTTTAGCTTTACCTTGTCTGGGGAGCATTTCATCTGTCCTTTCGTTCTAAATGATAGCTTTGCTAGATAGAGTAATCTTGGTTGTAGGTCCTTTTCATCACATTAAATACTTGTTGCCAGTCCCTTCGTGCCTGTAAAGTGTCTTTTGAGAAATCAGCTGATAGCCTTATAGGCACCCCTTTGTAGGCAATTCTCCGCTTCTCTCTTGATGCTTTTAGGATTCTCTATCTTTAACCTTTGGCATTTTAATTATGATGTGTCTTGGTGTGGTCCTTTCTGGGTCCAGCTCACCCAGGACTCTCTGTGCTTCCTGGACTTGTATGTCTGTTTCCTTCGCCAAATTAGGAAAGTTTTCCTCCATTATCTTTTCACATAAGTTTTCAATTTCTTGCTCTTCCTCTTCTCCTTCTGGCACCCCCATGATTCGGATGTTGGCACATTTAAAGTTGTCCCAGAGGTTCCTAAGCCTCTCCTCATTTTTTTCAATTCTTGTTTCCTCATTCTGTACTAGTTGACTGTTTTTTTCTTCCTTATGATTCAAATCATTGATTTGAACCTCGGTTTTCTTCCCTTCACCATTGGTTTTGTGTGGATTTTCCTTCATTTCACTTAGCGTAGCCTTCACTTTTTCCCTTATGCATTTGCCATACTCAAGCATATCTGCCAAGCCTGTGAGCATCTTTATCACCAGTGTTTGGAATTCTGTGTCTGTTAGGTTGGCTATCTCCTCGTCGCTTAGTTCTCCCACTGGAACCTTGATCCATTCCCTCTTTTGGGCCATACTTCCCTGTCTCCTGATCTTGACAGGCTCCTGTGTTTGTTTGCTTCTGTGTCTTAGGTAGAGCTGTTGCTCCTGTTACATTGGAAAGGGCGGAGCCTTAGGGGTTCGTCAGTACAGAGTGACCTGTTTCACCCCATTGTAGCGCTATATGTGGGGGAGGTGTTCGAGAGGGAACAATACTGCTTGCCCAGCACTTGCCCCTTTTCCAGGCACTTCTCCCACTTCCATATGGGACTGGTGCCTCTATAACTGTTTCTCTGACTGTCATTCCCAGAGTTGATGGGTCTGGGGACATTCTAGGACCACAGGGGCCCTTTAAACAAGCAGACTCTGCTGAGAGTCCGGCAGTTTCTGCCTCCGCCCCAAACCCCACTGATCTGCACAGTCAGAAGCAATGAGGCTTGATTTTCCTCAGTTCTGGGACAGTGAGTTGTGTGGTCTGGTGAGGAGCTGGGAATGCTCCCCAGGTATTGCTCCTGACTTTTTAAAACATGTAACTGTGCTTTCTGCTGGCCTGCCGCTTCCGCCGCTGCTACCACTGTTGCTGCCACCACACTGTTTCCTCTGCCCTGACTCCACCCCTCCTACCTATCTGGATGAGTATTTCTTCTTTATATTTTTGTTTGTTGGACTTCCATGCAGTTTGATTTTCTGGAACTTCTGGTTGTTTCTAGTTTTGAGACAGTTGTATTCCTTCTTAGTTGTGGAGAGAGACGCAGCATGTCTGTCTAGGCCTCCATCTTGGCCAGAAGTCTCTCCATTGTTTTTCTTTTTTGGTGGATTGTGTAATATACAATCCATGAAAGCAAATAAATCCCAATGGGTTTGTAATTGTTTTATAAATTGTTGGATCTGATGTACTAATATTTGTTAAGAATTTTTGCATCTATGTTCATGAAAGATATTCTGCAACATTAAGAGAGAGCATACTTATTATGAAAAGGGGAAAAGCTATTCTTCTAGGTTAAATTATATCTTAATTTGTCTCAATAAGTTTTTCACTTTATAATGTATTCCTTCTCTCCACATCTACCATTCTGGTGTGTCCCAAGAACCCCTTATAACCTACCCTGACTTTCATACTTTAAGTTAACAAATCAAGGCTTTGAACAGCCATATTCATAAGCAAAGGACCTTTGGAAGGCCCGTCGACACTGGGTCATTTACATGCTGGGACAGATAGAGAACAGAAGTTTGTAACTCTACTTTTATTCTATTTCAATTATGTTAAAAATGCTGAGCATTTTTCATAATTGTGACACTAAATAGTTACTAAAGACACAACCATGTAGAGAGACTTGGTCTTTACCTCCAAGAAAAAAATCAAAAACTAGAAGGCATTCTGTAACTGATAGAGTTCCGCATAGTTAAATCTCAAGTGATCCTATGGGTTCTTACTTACAGTCATCCCTATAGTAGGCATCAAAAAATAAATTGTTCACTAAATCTATGGAAGGATGGATACATACATACATACAAACACATACATACATAGTTGAATGTATAGATAAACGGTCCTTTCTCTATTCAACCCATGAGGATCCCTCATTTACCAATGAGGCATCCAGAGATGGCTTCAAATATTGGACCCTGAAAATAGCCCAAAGGGATCAGCACAGGTGAAAATAGGTCATTACTAACTACTGCCTAATGACAGGACTACAACATTAAAATTTCAGCAGGAGTTTTCAGAATTAGAGATGAGCCTCAGGGTCCATCTCTAGAGATTCTGACTCAGTGAAAGTGTTATAATTCCTCAGTAGCTCTGTTTTTTAAGCTTCCGGGATTATTCTGATGCATGATTGAGTTTGAGAGCCATTGTGACAGATTTCCAGGTCTAGGGGTCATTCCAGCAGGTGAGGGTAAGAAAACCACACAGGTCCAGGTAGAGATTCAGTAAAAGGAAGACAGAAAACTTGTTTACAAGGCTCAGCCGATGCAGAAAACAGGGCCCCCTGTATCCCTTCAATATAGAGACAGAATTAGTCCTTGGGTTTGAAATAGACCTTGGTCTGCTAGTGAGTGCTAAGAGAGTTATTGATGACTCTAATAGTTTATTAAAGTAATATGACTCTCAGAATACTTAATGCTAATATCATACTTTTGCCCATGTTTCCCCATCAAATTTCATGGTACAACTCCCTCTGGGAAGAAATGAATCTCTGGGTGAAAGAAAGCATCTCAGTATTTGCATGGTGGAGAGTACTGTGGAAATATGTAGCTTTCGCTACAGTGATTATCTCCTCCATTAAACCCTGAAAGGTCGGCACCATCGATCTCAATCAGTTAACTCATCCATTTCTTGTCATTGGCATGTCCTGAGGCCATCAAAAGTTGGTGAAGCCTTCACCCTGGTTTTCTTTCACTGGTATCTGTCACTGCCCTGGCTCCACAAAATCCAGCCCACAACTGCATGAGAAAAAGTCATGCCCTTCAACTTCACTTAAGAACATATCAAAAAAAAAAAAAAAAAAAAGCCCTGGGTAGTGTGCTTCAGTGGATTGAGAGCTGGCCTGTGAACCAAAGTTTCACCAGTTTGAGTCCCAGTCAGGGCACATGTCTGCGTTGTGGACCAGGTCCTCATTTGGGGGCACTCAGAGGCAACCATACATTGATGTTTCTCTCTTCCCTCTCTTTCTCCCTCCCTGCCCCTCTCCCTAAAAATAAATAAATAAAATATGTTTTTAAAAAGAATGTATAAAAGAAAAAAAGAATTCAATCAGTACTATAGAATATTACACTTGAAACCTATGTAATTTTCTTATTTTTTTATTTATTAATTTGAGAGAAAGAGAGAAAGAAACATCAATTTGTTCCACTTATTTATGCATTCATTGGTTGGTTCTTCTATGTGCCCTGACCGGGTATCAAACCTGCAACCTTGGCATATAATTTTGACATTCTAACCAACTGAGCTACCCAGCCAGAATGAAACCTATATAATTTTATTAACCAATATGACCCCAATAAAGTTAAAAAAATTTTTTAAGGAATTCAAAAAAATTACAATATATAGAAGCCATTGGTTTTATCCTTAATGTGTAAAAGTTCAATCTGACCTGAGAAAACAATGAAGCATATTTTTTTAGATCAAGACACAGCATTGGTCTATGTGGCCCTTTATAGAAACCTGTTCTGTTGAAACTGAACCCTTCCCACTGCTATAAGAGCATGATCATTCATTCACATTAACAAAATTAAAAATCTACCCTTTATAAAAGTTACACACCAGGCTCCTTGCAACATGGAGCTCTTCCTTACTTTTCAGGAGCAGAGTTATTGCATACAACGAGACACACCTGGATGTTTTTATGGACATTGTAAGCTGACTTATGTCTTAATTTAAAATGCGAAAGGAACAAAACTGCATCTGCCTAAATAGTCCCCAAGGTAAGAATTACTGAGTAACATAAACCTAATTTGCCCCTGTTATCCTGAAGCATAATGGATGAGATGCAGACCCTGTGCCTCCTTGGATTACCATCCCTGGATTCCTTCCCAAGGCTCTGCCCATCTCCTGCACCATGGCACTGCCATTGCTTGTAACAACCTCTCCAAGCTGGCAGCAATCCAGGCTAGGCCCCAGGCCACATGGCCCACATGTATCATGAGCCATGCTAGGTGTCCTCTATTCCTAGACCTGGCTAAAATGCCACACAGAGCATGGCCTCTATCTTTCTGAGCAGCTACAGTGGTGCCAGATAATGTAACACAGAGAAGTTAGCATTCACTAGGAAGTGGAAGATGGAAGGGAGCTGCATAATAATTTCTCCCCATTTTTCCCTTTCATGGACTACTCTGGGACCCAGATTTTCCTTGAAATTCTTTTGAAGAAAATCTGACATGCAGCTCGAGCATGCAGGCCAATTGAGTCGTAGGTCTCTTCATGGCTTGTTGTGAAGCAGGGGCCAGTACAGTAACATATCACATAGTTTCACGTTTCATGGACTCACTCCCCATTTTTCTTCAACCTCATCTCCCTGGTCTTGCACTTTGCAATATAACATCAGCACTTTAATCCTTGCTTAATGCTCTGCTTTCTAGAAGGCACAGACTAAAACAATACAGGACTGGTTCTCAGAAACAATTCTCAAGATGGAATAAGGGAGTTGAATGGTCCACATGCCTGAAAGTAATAGATGCTGCATTGCCAGTGGTAGATGGAATGGAAACAACCCCTTGGCATTTGGTAGACTCATGATTTCTTCAACTTCCTCTGTAGTTAATTGGGATAAAGTACAGGTAGACGAAGGCCAAAGCATTGAGAGATCAAGTGGTCACGACACTCAGCTGATACAAAAACAATGTTAATTACAAGGTCTATGGATTAGGATGGATTGTTGTGACCGCAGTAAAGACATTTCAACAAATAATGGGCTCAAGGAAGTCAGTTTAAGGGATGATCTAGAATCCAGGTAACCTCCATGGCAATATTAAAAGAAATCTTTATTTCCTGCAACCTAAGGGAAGATGTGCTGAAAATCAGGGCAAGGATCTGATTCTAAGGGTACCAGAGCTGCCAGGATGATGAAATGCAGAGCCTGGGCAAATATTCTATGTCAAGTCAGAGCCCTGATAGGAAAAGCATGGGACTCTGAGTCCTGGGATGGAGACATTTTGATGAATGAACCTAAGCACCTTGAAACTCTAAATTCCCAAAGCAGTGGCACCTTCCCCTTTGACACAGGGAACTAGACTCTCCTTGTCTGGAGAATGTGCAATGATCTCACCTGAAGCAGTTTGTTCGCAAGATGACATTTGTCCTCCTGAAGATAAGCTAACCAGCCCCAACTCTCATTGTCTCTGGAATAGTAGCCAAAGTCAAGTCTCAGCGAGCTCAGATGCAGAAGCAAAGTCGCTTTCAGTGAGGGATGATCTAGATAAGGAAGAGATTACAAAACCTAGCAAGAGTTTGGGAACATAAATTGAAGTGAATATTAAAGGTGCTAGTCCAAGAGGAGGACAGATTATATGGGTAATTCACTTATGACATACTTTAATTCATGTTAAGAACAATTGATTAGTTTGCTGTGATGGCTACTTGATGCCTGGACTCCACACGGAGCTACAGTAACCAAAGTGGAGATGCCAGAATTATCTTGGCATAGCATTAAAGAAGGAAGCAGAGGCTTAAAGAAGTGGGAATATTAAACATGGATTTACCACATATGGTCCAAGAACCTAGCGCTCAAAGGTCATGCTCTTCAATAAGGCAATAAAAATGCATTGGTGGGAAAGATGTTAGCATCTTGGTGAAGTGCAGTAGTGGCTTTCATGGGCACAATGAACATACAATTACTCAATAGGCAGCAAGTTGGAGTGACAGTCAGGGTTCCTTGATCCACGGGGACCTATGGCAGTAATAGACAGATTATGGGGTCTTAGGAGTGGGATAGATGGACAACCAATCAGGGCACTGCTATATTTATATAAGCAGAAATCAGGCTGGATCAGAGAAAGGGTCAGCACCCATTTTCTGGAGGGTTCCCCTGCACGTAGTACAGCACTGGGTTAGGCACAAGCATAACTGAAGCGGGGTGACCATGAGCTTTGTTATAACAGAATCCTGCTGCATTTGGAATAAAGGTGGTGGAGAGGTCACAGATGGTGGCCAGAGCTACGGCATTCCACTCTGCACTCTTTAGAGTCAAACTTTGCCTGTTTCCAAATCTGTGTGAGTGGTCTCTGAAACGGAGGAGCATGGGGGCACTTCAGGAATAAGTTTTCGCAGTCTCTTTCAACTTCCTTAATTGCTGCTGCCCTCTCGTGGTGATGAATTTAATCTGGTCTGTGTTCCCAGACTTGGGAGGAATAATGGAAGTGCTCAAGCTAGAGCATGGGAACCTCGCCCTTGGGGAAGATCTAAGTAATCACAGTCATACACACAGACTCCTTAAGGAAGGCCAGTCTGGTGCAAGTGCAGCCCGAGGGCAGAGACAGTGGATACTCTGCCTAGAGGCAGATGAGAGCCAGTGGTGAAGACCAGCCTAGCAGAAAGGGGTTGGCAGGAATGGGGAGAAAGGCTTTCGGTGGGGAAAAACAGAGAACTTAGAAGTGAACTCAAATGAGAGGAAAGAAGCAAAACAATGGAAGAATAGGCTAGGAACTCTCTCCTGATTCCAGACCACTGGCTACATCCAGGCTGCTTTTCCCTTCAAGGATACAAACAGTACACGGCTCTGCTGGGCGGTTTGAAGTCAGCACCATCTTCTTCTACCATACTGCTTTCCCCTCATCTGTCTCCTTCATCCCTCATCCCTGCTCCAGCCAGAGAGGCGGGCCAACCAACTCCTAGGCAAAGAAATGGTAGAGGTGACAATATCTGAAATCTGGCACCTGCTACTACAATGTTTGAGTCCTCTGCCCTGTCACCCATGGAGATTCACTGCTTAGGAAGAGCCTTTTCTGGGCTTCAGAGTAGAACACAAATAGATCTAGAAAAAGGAAGCACCTTTTCCTTCCAAATGGGAAAAACTGGATTAAGCAAACAGCTGTCTATAGTGCAGGACTTATCAGAGCCTTAAATACACTCGTACACCTATGTGCTATGAGAGGGAGTATAGGGGATTCTAGGAAGGCATTTCCAAATGTTGTATTAGCATTGTAACCTACTTTTCAAAAGGCACCTTGAAGATGTTCTGTAGGACCCACCTGAGAAGCACTTCCTTCAACAACTAGTAAGCTCATTGTTATTAAGGTCCTGGATACCAGAAGGCAGGTCCTTATAGTAGGAAGAATACTGTTCTAGGTGTCAAGATACCAGAGTTTCCCCCTCAGATCTCCCACTCTATGTGTGCTTTTGGTTAGTTCCATTTATTTGGGGTGGGTTCCATTTCCTCATCTGGAAAATGAGAAGTTTGAAGAGATCTGTGGTTTCCAGGGAAACTTAGAGCTTCATGAAGGTATAATTTTCATACATTAAGAAAATGTGAGGTCCTGAGAGAATTCATTTATCTTTTTTAGCCTGTTTTATATTAAAGATGTACCAAAGATTGTATTTGAATAAGAGAATTTATGTGCTAGAACTGGTTGAAAACCTCTAGAATATTTGGCCCGAACGGGCAATTCCAGGCATGTATAGTGGTACAAGCATATGAACTATGATTCAAGTAGAACAGCTTGAAATAAGATTTCCCAGTGTGTTGCCCTGGCTGGTGTGGCTCAGTGGATTGAACGCCTGCAAACCAGAGAGGGTCACCTGTTCAATTCCCCATCAGGGCACATGCCTGGGTTGTGGGCCAGGTCCCCAGTTGGGGGCATGCAGGAGGCAACCATACATTGATATTTCTCTCCCTCTCTTTCTCCCTCCCTTCACCTATCCCTAAAAATAAATAAATAAAGTATTTAAAAATCGCTTTAAAAAATTTCACAGTGTGGATGGTTCCTAGTTGCGGAATATGGCCAGGTCTCAAGACTTAGGGGAATTTTTTTGGACCAGATCATTCTGCTCTTAGGAATAATGAAAGAGAATGGATGTGACTACCTGGAAACTTTTCCCAGACACACTTGGGGGGAGCAGAGACTCTCCTAGGCTGGCAGTGGGGACCCGAACCCAGGATGGAAGGCCCTGTGGCTGAAGCTGCCTCTCCCCGGCTCATGGCCACATGCCTTTTCTGTCTCCCAGTCCCCCACTCCTGCTCAGTTCACAGTGTTATCACATAATCTTCCTCAAACAGCCCCCGTTTTGCTACTCAGTTGCCTATGAACCTACAAGAATGTACTGCCACCTTCGCAGGAGCTCCATGGCGGGGTCTCAGTGGTACTGTATACCAGGCAGCGGAACCGCCACGGTGAGCTAGCAGAGAAAATAAGTCTCGTGGGTCAAAAAACAAAACAAAACTGAAATTACTCAATCCTTCAAAAAGATGACATGAGAGCCTTACATATCAAATCCGTGAGCTTCAACAAAGGCAGAATTTAGAGAGAAATTTATAACTTTTAAATATCCACATATATTAAAAAATTAGAAAGATAATCCATTAGCTAAGAATGCAACTCAAAGGCAGTGTGGTCACAGTGGCAGTTTAGTTTTTTATTTTTTATCCTCACCTGAGCATATGCTTACTGATTTTTAGAGAGAGAGAAGTGGAGAGAGGGTGAGAGAGAGAGAGAGAGTGTGTGAGTTTGGCTGTCCCCTGTACGCACTCTGACCAGGGATCAAACCTGCAACATTTTGGTGTGTGGGGCAATGCTCGAACTAAGTCACCGAGCCAAGGTGACAGTTTAGTTTTTTAATCTCCCTATAACCCCTCTTGACCACCAAGCAAACCAGATAAGATACGCCCTCCAAAAACAAAACAAAAGAAATCAACAACAACAAAAACATAGAATCTCTTCAACCAAACTAGGTAACAGGGAACCATCAAGCCCTGGGACGCATACATGCATCAAACCAGCCACCCCGGGACTCAGCAACAAAAATGGAGAAATCACTCCCAAATGCTCAGCCCCAAAAGGAAAAGGTGACAGACACCCTGGGCAGAAACCTGGGCCAACAGATCTGACAGCATCCTGTGTGGGGAAGAAGAGTGCCACAGGCTGCAAGTTGTGGGGACAGTAAAAATAACCGTGTGTACGCATGGGCAGAACAAGCCGGGGTCAGTTTAAGTCCTTGAAAAATCTCAGACAGTTCTGGCCGTCAGTGAATTCTAGAAGGGAGGAGCCTCACATTGAGGGGAAATTACTGGGAACAGAAACCAAACTGAGCAGGGCAGGAGCATTATGAGTAAGTGCAAGAGAAAGCTTAGATTGTGGGAGAGGAGGGGCCCAGTGGAAGAAGTTCTCAGAACATGCCAAAATGCAGCACGTGGAACAGAGCGCACATGCCAGAGGGCTAGGCCTGCAGCGTGCCAGGGCTGGGACTGGGGCTGGAACAGCAAACCTCCCAGAACCAGACCTCTATTTCAGAGACAAAGAAGTGGCTACAGAGACAGGCCTTATTTTGAGTCATTAAATATGATTTCACCAACAGAAGAGGTGACCTTGAACCTTGAGCTGGGAAAACTGCCCTGGCCCATCTCTTCCCAGATTTCTTCCCACTCCCAGCTGGAACCTCCTCCCACAGGCCTGGCAAAGCCTTCTGCTTTACACACTAGGGAAAAGAGAAATATAGCCCAGCTCCACACCCAGTTCCTTTTCCAAAGATGAAAAGGAAACAAAGAACACTGGAGCTGCAGCAGATGCTTTTAGTGCCCCGTGTCATGTGCCCTTGGCCACCTCAAATTTCAGCCTCAGCTGCAAAGGGCAGAGAGATGCATGCGACTCTGACCCAGCCCTCCGTGGCAGTGCCCCTCCTCAGTGCGGCACTCTGCCTCTTTTTGCTGTCTGCTCTGGGCTTTCTCCTCTGCCCCAGGGCCATCTAGCTCACGGGTAAGAGCAGCCAAGTGCAGGGAAGTTGCTGTCCTTCAGAGTGACCTATATGTAAGGCTATAATGCATGTGGACCCAACTGTAAACTGCTCCCAAGTTTTTTCTTCCTCTTCAGCTGACCATAAGGAACGCCCCATGAGGCTGGAGTCATATACTGAGGGAGGGGAAGTAATGCAATAGGATTAGCGAAAGCTGAGCTATCTACTCATGCCCCTTATCTGTATCTTCTGGACCTGAGTGAGCCCTTGAACAACGCTGGTTTGAGCTGCTCAGGTCCACACATACTTGGCTTTTTTTCAATAAATACAATCAGCCCTACATATCCACGGGTTTCGAAAACACAGATTCAACCAATCACTGATGGAAACATTATTTTCACATTCCCAACTGCAGATCAAAAATATTATTTTTGATCTGTGTTTGGCTGAATCCCCAGGTGTGAAGGGCCAAATGTAGTTAAGTGTTTGGGGAGTCAAAAGTTATACTTGGATTTTCAACTGTGCTGGGGGGTGGGGGCGGTGAGTGCCCCTAACTCCCTGCCCCACAACCACATTGTTCAAGTGTCAACTATATATCATTTCTATTGGATACTAGATAGTTGCTGCACACACCCAACTCTATGGCTTTGTGAGTCAGATGAACCCCAGTTCACGATGGTAAGTTACGGCTTTGTGGTCAATTTCCATCTCATGCATAAGCTGTCTGTCTCTACCAATGCCAAGTAGCAAACCAGAAATGTTCTCAAACTAAGAATCTTTAGATGTGCATAGGCTTGCTCAAAAATCCTAGAGGTCTGTGCTGTAATCCTCCCATTGTACTTTCCAGACGCTCCAGAGAGAATCCCTGTTTGCCACAGACACTGTGGGCATGGTTGTATCTGCTGGGTCACAGGCCCAGCGTGACGGAGCAGCTTGTTCTATAGCCTGGACTTGCTGAAGAAGTTAGTCTTGCTCTGGTTCCCACCTGAAACTGCAAATGAGGTATTAACTCAGACTTCCTGTTGACAGCTAAATCTTTGAATTGACGAGTTACTGTACCATTGGAAAATAACACCGCCATGATTTCTTTCACTGCCTTTTCATACCTCAGGCATTCAGTAACATCAACTGTACGGGGCTCTGTTAGCCTTTTCAGCCTCCTGGGGGTTTCTCCACCCACTGCCACCTGACAACGTACCTGGAAGATGCCTCAGTGGCTTTTTCAATGCTAGTTTGAAAAGCTGTAACAAACAAGTTATAGCCTTTCAAGACTTCGTCATGTCTACATTTGGAATATTCAATTCTTTTTTCTTTAAAATCTGAATGATAGGTCTCAAAATTGTGCCACAAATTATATGATGCTGTAGTGCTATTCAAAAATGTTTTTGTTTCATAAGACACAGTAAATTATAAATATCTATAAAGTAGAAGGGAAGGTAGTTTTCCTAGATTCATAGCTTCACCTTGTTTCTTTGGCATATATTCCTCTCTTCCATGAGTCAGAGAACAATGAGATATCACATTTTCATCTTTTTCATCTTCTTTAAATGTACGAAGTATGGTTGTGGGGAAGTTTTCTAATCTCTCTTTTTAAGCCAATGATCCATCCTCAAATACAAGAAAGCATATGGTAAGAACATACATTTTTATTTTAGAATAACATGTAATTAAATTATAAAATTATAAATACTTTAGATAACATTTAAAAATTTAGAAAAGTTTTCCCAAAAGTTTTAAAAAAATATTACAAAACAAGACAACAAAGAGTACATACTTCTTGTGTTTCTGTATCAAGGCAAAGAAAACTTTGGGATTTCAAAATAATGATTTACTACACAATAATGAAGTTACAAAAATGATAGCAGGTATAACCAAAGGAAGGTAGTAAGAGAAATCCTAAAAACTGAGTTACTCTATGAAAAAGCAATACTTACTCTTCAATCCTACTACTTAAAACTTTCTAGAAAACACAAGAATAGTCATGCAATGGAATATTATACAGCGGTGAAAATAAACTAGGACTATTCATATTAACAAGAACATCTCAAAAAGTTAACATTTGTTGGGAAAAACCATATGTTTCAGAAGGATATATGCATATTCTATGATATATTTATATAAAGTTTTTAAATGTGCAATTCTACCATAAGTTGTTTTGGAATACATATGTATACAGCAATGGTGTAAACTCGTGCATTGGAAGGATAAACACTAAATTTAGGATAGTAGTTGCCTTTGTGAGGTGAAGTGTGAAGAAAAATTCAATTAAGGAAAGGCCAGAAAGCTTCAACTATTTTTGTTATTTTACTTCCTAAGATGAATGGTATGTTGTCTTCTAAATCTTTTTGTATGTTTTATATACATCACAATAATTTTTTATAAAAAGAGACTGGGTCCTGGATCACACTCCTGGATCAAGGCTTTCTGTGTTATATGAGCCAATACAGCCTCATAATTGATTCAGCCAGAAGAACTACAATCTTTTGTTACTCACCAGGGGCTCCTAAGGGATTGGGTCTCCGCCATGAGTTCTCACCTAACCACTGTGGTTCTCAGATGAGCTTCTCATTCAGCTTCTATAAGCTATGGTGGCTTCCACCTGGCCCAATATTGTATAGATTTATTCCCTAATTATTTCATATATACTTATCTATCACTGGGCACTGTGCATGTGCCAATCTGGCCCTTAACTTTCCACAACCATCGTTTTTTCTTTCAATCCTCACCTGAGGATATATTTATTGATTCCATAGAAAGAAGAAGGGGCGGGGGAGAGAGAGAGAGGCAGGGAGAGAGAGAGGGAAAAACATGGATGTGAGAGAAACAGTCAGTTATCTCCCATACACACCCAACCTGGGGACAGAACACAAAACCTAGGTATGTGCCCCAGTCGGGAATCGAACCCATGACCTTTCGGTTTATGAGGACAACACTCCAACCAGTTGAGCCACACCAGTCAAGGCTGTAGCTGTTGTTTCAAAGTAACCTTACAACAACCCTGAGAGTTAGGTGTTGCTAACTCCATTTCATAAACCAGGAAACTGGAGCTCAGAGATGCTAAATGACTCGCTCAGGATCACACAGTGAAAAATGCTAAGCCCATTCATTTTCTTCCAGCTATTCAAAGGTCTTCTCTCCTGTGCCTCCCATGACCTGAAGCTAAATCCCACAGTGCCAGCTGATACAGTGACAGACTTTGCCCAGGAGTGGTGTTCTGATGGGATCAAGCATTGTGACAAGGCCAGCTGCAATGTGGGTGGGCAGGACTTCCTACTAGTGCAGGCTGCACTGACGTGGCCCCTGAGCCCTGTGGCCACCAGTGTGGGGACATGAGCCATAGCTGTACTGCCTTCCCGCCAGGTCCCAACCTGTCATCAGTCACAGGCGCTTAGACTTGCCTGAGCATTTGCTACCAGGTCCCACTAGATGTCTCTGTTACTTTATTTTTCTGATATCTGAAGGGGAACCAAAGCCATGTACAACTATTTGAAGCCAGTTAAATGGACTGCCTGGAATTCTGTGATCCTCAAAGAAATCATACTTCTGCAGCCAAAGCTGTGGGCATGTGAGGAAGGAGAGAAGAGAACTCACATTAATCAGAGGCCCTATGCATGTCAGCCAGTTTGCATACCTCAACATGAATAATAGCCAACACTTAAATAAAACTTGGTATGTGCAAAGCACTGTTGTAGGCTCTTTGTAAATATTAACTCACTTAGGCCTCACTACAACCCAGGAGAGAAGTAGAGAAGTACAGAAAAGTTAAGTAACTTCCCCAAGATCACACAGCTAGGGAGTTGTCATTTGGATTATTTCATCCTCACAGCAACCCTGTAAGGTAGATGTTAGCATTTGTATTTTGTAGATGAGGAAATCAGGCTCAGAAAATGTAAGAGGCCCAAATTTGCACAGCTAGACAGGGACAGAAGCAGAATTCAAATCCAGGTCTGCCTGACTGAGAACAAAATATAAGATATGACCCCTTTCCTGTGAGGGAGAGACACTAGTTCACAGGGAGGGTCCTATGTCCTCAGCCCCATGTGGTCATGGACACAGGCTTGTGGACCCCAAAAAGGATTGGGGAGCCCACCCTTCCCTATAGACAGGGTTGAGCTGTTCTGAATTGTTTCAGGAATTGCTTCAGAGGAAATAGAGGAACAACAAAGTCTCTCCTCTTACCTGCACTGTGCCTCCCCATTCCAGTCCACAAAGAAGTGCATGTCCTACCCAACTCAGGAGGATAAGGAAGCCCTGCCTCAGAGGGGCTGCTTCTGGGTCCGCGCCAACAAGGACTGCTACAAGGTGGGTTCTGAGGGGATCTGCAGAAAGCCTCATAACTGCTCCCTTCACCCAGCTCTTAGCTGCAGCCTAAATCCCGCCTGGAGACATGTCTTTATTTGGCTTAAGGCACTGGCCTCTGTTAAAATACAAATACTACCTGTGGTCACTTCAGTGCCCTTCACTGAACAGTCCTAGCTGTCCATCCAGTCGGACGGCCCAATCTGCCCCTGTGGAGTTACGTGTGGCCACGTGACTCGCCGTGGATGATGAAACGTGAGTGGGCATATGTGAGTCACTTGCAGCTGGGAGCTCCGCCAACTGGTGCGCCATTCTGCACACTGTCTCCTTCCTTCCGTCCCCGTGACCAGCAGTGCTCTGAACAGTGTCGGCTCTCGCAGGCTGGGTCCCAGGGTGAAGATGTCAGCTCAGTGGACACATGGTGTGAGTGAGAAAGACCTCTGCGAGTCAGTATAATCCAGCCCATGCTGCCTGGTACGCCAGCAGGGCATGTGAATCCAGTAAGACAATAATGGAGGTTTTCACGGAGCCAGGACTTTGGGAAAACTGGAGTTTTACTGGAAAGGAAAACAAGGGAAGAAAAAAATCTCCATCCATGGTCCCCAAAAATACAGCCTTCCTGTGCATGCATGTTTCTCCCATCTAAAGGGGAAATCTCATTTTCCTGACCTTGAACCTGGGCTGATTGCAGTAGCTGGCTTGGCCAGTAGAGTGAAATGGATCATATTCTGGGGCAGCCAAGGCTAGGTCCTGAGGACCCTGCATGTCACGGAACCTTCAGTGGTCTACCTTGCTCCCTTGTTCCTTCTCCCATCACTTCCTGTGGAAACTTAAGCGAAGTTCTTAGATTCAGGGTCTCAGTTTCTGCATCGGTGAAGAGGGAAGCGTGGCCCCCACATCACAAGGTTACCGTGAGAGAATGGAGGGCAGGGTCAGGACCCAGTAGACACTCAATGAACGTGCCTTTAACTATTCATTTCCTTCTACCACCATAGGAGGAAGGGCTGTCACGTTCCCTCCCATGGAGCTCAGCCTGCACTCTGTCAGCCTAGTCCGCACAGAGCCGGGTTGCCCGACTGGGCGCTGAAACAGTGTTCTCCCTTACTTCTTAGGGCGCTATTAATGAAGGAATGATTTTAATGGGTCCTCCACTCTCTGTCCCTCTTCCTGCATCTCTTTCCTCCTTTAGGAAAACCATGCCCCACCTGAGTCAGAAACCACAGGGAGACTCCCTCCCTGAGCCCGATCTTCCCTCTGCGCCTCCTGAGTTTTCCCAGCCTCTTCACCCAGGAGAGTAGACAGATCTCCTTCACCCCTAGCTCCTTAGGGCTCCTCAGAAGAAGTGAGCAGCACCAGAGAGAATGAACAGAGCATTGGGAAGAGATCCAGGATGTGATGGTTAGTTTTATGTGTCAAGCTGACTGTGCTAAGGGATGCTCAGAGAGCTGCCAAAACATTATTTCTGGGTTTGTGTGTGAGGGTGTTTTGGAAGAGAGCAGCATTTGAAATGGTGAGTAAAGCAGATGGCCCTCTCCAACGTGAGTGGGTACCAGCTAATCCACTGAAGGCCCAAACAGAACAAAAGGTGGAAAAGGGGTGAATTGATTCTCTCTGCTTGAGCTGGGACGTTCATCTTCTCCTGCCCTCAGACATCACTGCTCCTGGTTCGCAGGCCTTTCAGCTCAGACTGAATTTCATCACTGGCTTTCCTGGTTCTTCAGCTTGCAGGGGATAAATTGTGGGACTTCCTGGCCTCCATAACTGCATGAACCAGTTCCTATAATAAATCTCCAGATAGCAAGAGAAAGAGAGGGAGAGAGAGAGAATCTCCTATCAGTTCTGTTGCCCTGGAGAATCTTAATGCACAGGAGTTCTGGTGTTCAGTCCTGGTTCTTTCACTTTTTATTAACCAGAGTTGCCTAATTATGTGATAAGTTCATAGTAAAATCCCTACTACTAGAGGTATTCAAGCACCATTCAGAAAAGAGCCCAGGGATGCCTTCAGTTCAGTGAATGAATGAATGACATAGACACTTTGTCTGGAGGGCACTAGAGAGCCATGCAGGAATGTTAGAAGTATTTTACACTTGTTGCAAGTCTTGTTTTAGACTTGGGCATGACACAAGCAAATGTTCGTTTATAAAGGTTATAGTGGCAGTCTTTGGAGGATGGATTAGGGTGGGAGAGGTCTGGAGTTTGGGACACCATTGGGAAAATATCGTAATGATCCAGGGAAACACTAAGAAAGCCTGAACTGAGGCACATCCCTTCTAGCATCTAGCATATTCATTCATTCAACAAATATTTATCAAGGCCCTAGCATGACTCAGGCAATATATGAAGCTTGGGAATTATTACTGAGGACAAGAGAGGTAGACACCATATTGTTTTGCTGTTTAACTATTTTAATTAACTTACTGCTTGACCAAATTAGAGTTTTCCTTTACATTTTGCTCAATAAACAAACAGGAATTAAATTGAATTGAAATCATATGAGAATTGGCATAAATCTCATAATTCTCCAGGCAGATGATTAAACCTTGGGGTCAAATAGATAGATATAAGATGTCACTCGAGGATACAGGGAAAACTCCCTTACCCACAAGTGCCAGCATATTGTCAGCTGAAGGAGACATGGTAACTCGGTCCAGGTGCTCCTGGGAAACTTCTCAGGCACAAGTCCTGTGTGCGAAGCCCGAGTCAGCTGAATGCTCTGGTCCCACATTTGCAGAACAAGACTCCCCACTCCCAGCTGTAGTTCCCATAAATATTTATGTAGAGGCTGAAACTAACACTTTGAGAGAAGATAGAGGAGAGAGGACAGAGGGAGGAGGGCTCCTTTAACAACAAAGTGGGGTAAAGGAGGAAAGAGCATTCTTCTTAGTCTTTCTAAAAATAGCTCCAATCAAGCCAGCACATTCAAAGTTGCCCAAATACAAAGATGAACTAGAAATCTCTCGCTGTCCTTATTCCAAGAGCCCTTTGAAAGGCGGAACACATCACCTAGAATTGTATGACAGTGCAGATGCAGAGGACCCCTTCCTAAGTCTTGGGCACAAAAGCCGTTTGCGACAGTGCAGCCTACCTTGGGGTGTGGGCAGGTTAGTTTGGGGGTTAGTGTTTGCCTGTGAGAGGAGACAAAACCAACATGGTGGCACACTTGTCAACCTCTCTCGTTTTCAACTTCGCTTTCCATCTGTGGGCTCAGGCCGCTCACTTCCACCGCAGGAGAACATGGGAACTAGTCTCAGCTTCCCGCTAACAGGTTCTGGAGTCTCAGGCACTCAACCTGTCTGCGTCTCCATTTCTTTACAGTATCACAGGCCTACTTCCTGAGTGGTCGTGAGCATCCCATGAGAGAGCCATCCACAGAGTGCTTGGAAAAGTTAAGGGTGCTTTAAAAACACATGATATTGCTGATCGTCTGCTCATCATCACCCATTCCTCCTCCAAACTGTGACTCCCACTCTGACACCACACACACACACACACACACACACACACACACACACACACACACACCACCCATTTATCCATTCATTCATGCATTCCACAAACATTTTCTTAGTACTCACTATGTGTTACACACTATACTAGGCACTGGGATATCTCAGGAACATAATGTCATTCTTGCAGCTTATATTTTAGTTGAAGAGGATAAATAAGAAGCAAATAAACAGAAAATATGTTAGGTGGTGATAAATAATAATATAAAAAAAATAATAAAATATACTATGAAAACCGTAAGTCTAAATACTACTCTGATAAAAGATAGTGCCTGTGCACGTGTGTGTGTGTGTGTGTGTGTGCATGCGCCTCTGAGAAAGAG
Organism: Furipterus horrens; assembly: GCF_987537825.1. NCBI lineage: Eukaryota > Metazoa > Chordata > Mammalia > Chiroptera > Furipteridae > Furipterus > Furipterus horrens. Next base: position 17,979,199 of record NW_028327178.1, on the reverse strand, counting down.
TGGGAGGGAAAGGGGAGCCAGGGATTTGAGATGGAAGCACCACATAAGTATACATGTATTAAGTATAATTTGGTTGTAAGAATTAGGATGGAATTGTCCTGAATCTTGGAAGAACACAGAGTCTAAGACCTATTTATTCTATGATTCATTGTTCTGGCTTTGTCTGGACTGGGGCAGGGAGAGAGTCTAGACAAGGTGCCCCATGGGACTCAGTGGCACATGACCCGATTGTAGGAAGCCGAATGAGAAAGAAACTGGGGAATCTCACTGGTCAGGACCCCTTCCCTCTCAGTACTGGGTAAAAGCAGGAAGGAGAAAGATGTGACACCTCCCTGGAATCTTAGAGGGCTTCCCAATCTCCTGTTCTCAGTCTCAGCTCCTCCCTGAGAAGACCATTGGCCTGGAGACTCCATTGGTCCAATCACCGTGTTCTCTCCGAGAGGTGAGAGGGCAGACTTTTCTCCCCACCCTGGCTCTAGCCAGGCCTCTGTTCACCTGGGCTCACCTGGATTGTGCCTCCAATTTTGGAAGATGTAGCTTTGGAAAGTTTCAGAACATAGTGCACCCTCCGTATTTGGTAACCATTGCGATCAGGTTAGCCCTCTGAGCTTCAGCCCTCGCGGTAAATGGACAAAATGGCTGCTACCTCCTAAGACGGATCTTGTGTATAAGGATGTACTGTGTGCCTCGGGCACTGTCCTAAGTACTTCACAAACACCATCCCATTTATCTTAACAAAACTATAAGTATTATTACGATACCCATTTTACAGATGAGAAATTTGAACAGAGACGGTTTTTTAAAAAAGCAAAAACTTGCCCAAGGTCACACAGCTAGTAAGTTATAGAGCCAGGACTCAAAATCAGATTTGTCTGTCTCCAAAGCTAGTGTGCTTGACTTATGTTTATAAGAGTACCTCAGGCATAATAAGAGTATCCGTTTTCTAACTGCTGGGAAACGGGTCCCCCCAAAACTTAACAGCTTAAAACAACTACCATGTATTTAGCCCATGACTCCGCAGTCCAGAAACTTAAGCAAGGCTCACACGGATGGTTCTGCTTTTGCTGGGCTGCCTCGGTCACCTATGGTCAGTGGCAGGGTGACGAAGTGGTTCTACATACATGAGTTGACTGGCTTTGGTCTGGAGAACCGCGGCTCTCCTGCACATGGTCTCCCATCCTCCAGGAGGCCAGCCTGGGCTCTTTCCCATGACAGTGACCTAGGCTTGGAACTGGTACACTGTCGCTGGTACCCCATTCTTCTGTTCCAAGGAAGTCATAAACCAGCCCAGAGTCAGGAAGTAGGGAAACAGGGTCCACTTCCTGTTAGAAAGTGCTGCAAAAGATACACTGAGAGACTGGGAGGTTAACAGAGCCATCAATCTATCACAACGGGCATTCAATGATAAATAAGCAGGCAGTGTTACTACTTGATATTTTTGGACCCTGCTCACCAGACAAACCCGGGTAACCACTTACTGTTACCACATATCCTAGAGAATTCTTACAGTAATCTGGACTCTTTCAGCTACAAGGTGGGAAGAGACAGAACTCAACAGGAATCTTTCTCTATCTTTGGTTCTTATCTGCTCTGGAATGGCACCCTTCTCCCACATGCCTATGAGGTGGCAGAAGTGACCACAGGCAGCTCCAGGCTCCCACTCTCCCCCATCCAACCCCAAGACATCCCCCAGATGCCTCTATTCCAACACCTTAAAGAAAGCACTGGGATGACTCCTGCTGGTGCAGGTGGTAATCCCCAGACTCATCTCAAAGGCCCTTGACGTCACTGACTGACCAGGTCTAAGTCATAGCTCAAGTCCTGATAGAGGAGGGAGGGACAGGCCTCCAAAGAGGAAGGCCCCCATTGGTTACCAAGAAAGGAGGAGAGGACACCAAGAAAGCCACTCAATAGATGTCAACTGCCTGTTTTTTCTCACCCCCTCCCCAGAGAAACCCCACTCTCTATGTCCCTGGAGTCCTACATTGATCTAAAGTTTCTATGTGAAAATGTACTAGCCAGATCTTAAGTATTTTCTTATGTCAAAAAGTTCAAGGGGACTTCTTTGAAGTGAAGCAAAATTGCCTTTAAGTGCTAATTGGGAAATCCTAAATGAGAATTTTGTGAAAGGACCAAAATGAGAACTATTCAAAATAGGAAGTGCAAGGAAACCAAGAAAGAACAGGACAGGAAGTCGATAAGGAGAGAGAGAGACCTTCTGCATGCATAATATACTGGATGCTTTATTCCTGGTCTGGAGAACATCCTGGAACAGAGCCTATGCAGAAGCTGGAGAGAAAAGAGAATTCCTGGCTTCTGCCCTAGAGAGTCTTCTCACTTTTAACCTTGTGATTCCCATGGTTCTGACTCAGAGTGACCAGGGTTCAAATCCTTGCTGGCCCAACTTACGAACTACGTGATCTAGGTAGAGTGATACATATTTTACTCACCAAACCAGGATATTTTTGAAAGTGAAGGGGGTTGTTATTAACAATTTCATGAAGCCAATATAATAATATAATCATTCCTCTCAAGCAAAATGATGAGAACATCTTTTCTAGTGGTACATAATGATAAATTATAAGAAATCAAGAGAAGGCTGAGACTTGGAAGGGCAGCAATGGAAGAATTAGGAAGATCACCAAGAGCAAAGATATGTCATTGGAGACCAAGGCTAAGACCATCCACACCCTCGTATTCCCAATTACTGTGTTCAGATGCGAAAGTTGAGCATTGAAGAAGTCTGATAGGAAAAAAAAAAATTTTATTCATTTGAAACATGGTTTTGGAGGAGAGCTCTATGGATACCCTGGACTGTCAGAAAAATGAACAAGAGGGTTCTAGAACAAATGAAGCCTGAAACATCCCTGTAGGCAGGAATGACAACACTGAAGCTGTCCTACTTAGGGTACATCCTGAGAAGGCAGAGTTCTTTAGAAAAGACAGAAATACTGGGAAAAATAGAAGGCAGCAGGAGAAAGGGAAACCAAAGAGGAGGTGGATTGACTCCAGGAAAGAAGCCCTGTGAGTCTGCAGGTGGTGAGGACAGCACATTGTGGACATCACTCATCCGTAGAGTCGCCAGAAATTGGAGTCAACTCACCAGCAAGTAACATAATAATATCTAATAACACAAAAATATGATATTTGTTCAGCACTTACTGTTAAATTGGGCTCAGTTATTTATGTACTCACTCTAATCCTATGGTATGGGAATTATTACTATGCCTACTTGACAGACGACAAAACTGAGGTGTGGAGAAGTTAATTTTACCAAGGTCTAGGGGACAATATGTTTTAGTTTTCCTGTAATCACACAGGAATGAGACTGTATAGAACCATTACAACTTGAACACCTAAAGGAGGATCCTTGCTGGGGGTACTCACATTGCATACTACAGAGCTATTGAGTGGTGCTCATGACTAAACTTATGCTTGGAATGGTGCTTTTGGAACATCCCACAGATCGTGAGACACATATTCTTGAGAATCATTTTTATGGTACAATAAAGTTTTTATCCACAGAGGATAAATATGATTTTTGAAAAAAACCCAAAGTGATTCAGGATAAAAATGAATCCTCTAAAAATACGTTTAGATTTCTGGCTTCCACCTAGAATGCAGAAAGCTAAGAAGAGTGTTGCTCCTGACTTAACAAAAAGAAAAAGCTCAGATAGCTACCTAATCATAACTTCTCTTGAGCCCAGCAAAAAACTGAAGTCACAGGGCAACACAATTAGCATGACATTTAAGGAACAACAGACTCCTCTAAAGGTAGCACCTGAGCACTGGCTCACCTGTGAGCAAAGGAGTAAGAGAGGGCTGCCACACATGTCGGCAAGAAGCTTGCAGCTAAAATGTTTGCAGAATCCAGGGGTCAAGTGTGGGCTAGTGTAAGACCACGGGGCTCCTGGGAGAGAGCTGCAGGCACAAGGACGTTCCCACCACTCAGCACCCCTGCTCCATGGACCTCCACCGGGGACTCCCAGAAGATCTGGGGCAGGTGGGAGACCAGAGAAAACCATCTTCCATGGCTGGAAGAGGGGAGGCAACATAACTCCGTGAAAGGCATTAAGACGTGGGAGAAGAGTAGCAACCCCATGGCCCCAAGGACACAGGTGACAGAAGACACACTGCATCTGGAGGAAGGGAAGAGATAAAATAAATCTCTACTCTGAAAGGAGGGGAATGACATGGTCCTGAGCCCACACCATGAGGCCTCCTGTTATTGGAAGAAAGTTAGGGTCATGGAACAAACCCACTTCCTAAACAGAGAGGCCGATGCCTGCTCAAGGCAGAGGCTGAAACAGAACAGCAGAGAACCCCACTGCCACCCCTCCACAGCCACTACCAGGCTGGCGAGCACCAGGCAACAAGCACCAGGTAACCAGCACCAACAATGTCTGCCACTGGGGAGGGGTGAGAGAATGAGGAGAGAAGTCCACAGGGCAGGCACACCGGGAAGCTGGGGGTAGAGAAGAACATGGAGACAGATCCTTCAGGCATCCAAGACCCCTCCCTTAGCACATGGTGATACTAATCAACAGGACAAGTAGCAAGAAAATCAGTAAAGCCTTGGCACTCTCCACAGTGCTATCAACCATCTTGACCTAAGCGGATTTATGCGACATTCCAAACAATGACATCAGAAAACACATTCTTTGCAAGTGCACGTGGAATATTGGCCAAGATATCACATCAAACAAACTTCAACTATTTTAAAATAATTGAAATTGTAGAAAATATGATCTCAGACCATAATGGAATTATACTAGAAATAGATAACAGAGAGATATCTGGATAATCCCCAAATATCTGCAAATTATGTATCATGCATCCAAGTAATCTGGGAGTCAAAGAAGTCATGTGAGAATTAGAAAATATTTTGAATGCAATTAAAATGAAAACAAAACAGACCAAATTTGTGGAATGCACCCAAAGCAGCTCTTACAGAAAAATTATACCATACAATGAATATATGAGAAAAATCAAGAAAGGTTTCAGTTTGAGGGAAATGGATATCTTAACAATAATGAACATGCCAATACATTTACTTAGGTCTTTAATATATCTCAGTAACATTTTGCAATTTTTAGAATAGAAGCCTTGCATGTCTTTCACCATAAAGTTTTGAGTTTCCAAAGAAAAAAATGACACTCTCCACAGTGCTATCAACCATCTAGAGCTTTTCTTTTTATTAGGGGTCTCTTCCAAATCAAATAAAGAAATAAAGCTTCACTTACTCATTTTATCAACAAATGTTCAAATGACCACGAAAAGAAAGTAAAGATATGGCTAGTTGCTGCTTATCCAAGAAGCAGATCCAGTTATTAGCACCTTGAAGGTTAGAGAGTATCTTTTTGGCTGGATTTGAACAACTTTTTACAGATGTTCCTACCCAGAGATGGGGCTCTCATAAAAGCATTTTAAAACACTCATTATATCTCTTAGCCAAATTTTAAGTGTCCGTCAAGACTCAGCTCAAGTGACACCTTGTCTAAGAATTGTCTCCAATAACACCCTCCCATCCACACTGAGCAAGAACCTTACTAGGTCCCCCACACCTTTTTCTGAACTTGGGCTTCATTAGGCTGTGAGGGATGGAGACCCGAACCACAGTGGCTTAAGTAGGTGTACATGAGTTGACTCACTTGTGGAAGAAACCACGTGAAGGTAGGCAGTGTGGGGCTGGCACGGCAGCTCCTCAATGCCACTCACTCTCCTCTCTCTCTGCTCTGACATCCTCACTGAGTGCTTTTCATCATCAAGACCACCACATGACCCACATGGCAGCTGGAAACGCAGCCTTCTGGTTCATGCTGCTGGCCCCAGCAGAGGCTGAGGGACCAGAGGTGGCCCTCCCGTTAAGCAGTTTTTTCCAGGTGTCCCACACAGAACTTCCATTTACATCACATTGGCCAGAAGCTAATCCAGGCAGCACACATTGGTAAAGAAGCCTCAGAGATATAAGCTTTGTCCTGGGAACCATGTTCCCAGCTAAGCGTTGGGATTCTGTTACTGCTGAAGGAGAAAGTGGATATGGACCGGCAACTGGTAGTCCCTGACAACCGCACTTAATACTCCATATTATAATTGCCTGGTTGTCTGTTCCTGTAATAAGAATGTGTATCCTGAGTGCTTAGCACAGTACCTGGCACACAGTAGACATACACAAATTTTTAAAATTTTTGTATTGAAGTTTATCACATATACATGAGTACACTAATCGTAAATGTACATTTACATACATTTTAATGATTTTTCGCATATGAATACACCTGTTAACCCCTGCCCAGGTCGAGATGTACACCATTTCCCTTAACTACTCTGGAAGGTTCCTTCCTAGCCTTTCCTAGTCTGTTCCTCCCATAGGTAATGACGATTCTGGCTTTTCTCGCCTCAATTTCTTTGGCCCGTTCTTGAACCTCATATAAATGAAATATATGGCACTCAACATTTTAACCAACTAATGACTTGTAGGAACTATAACCACCCAGCCCAGGTTTTCTGGGTTAGTCTTCATTTCAAACAGGCTGTTAGAAAAACACTCTTACTGTCTAGAATATTGGGTTCCTAACTGACATCCCCAGATATGGTCAATAGCTATGATATAGTCCACTTCCCTTTGGCTTGCAGTGCCTGCCACAATGGCATTCTCTCATCTGTCGTCCTTTTAAGGGGAATGTCCCTGAAAATGTCCCCTCCATCAGGAAGCCTCCTGCTGCCGTTCCAGGTGTGCCAGGGCACTCAACGCGCACTTGACGGGATAGTGATGACAGTGGGACATACACAGAAGCTGGCAAGGGAGACGAACACACTCGAGGCTGGCCATCTGGAACACCTGCAGCTGGCCCAGCGTGATGCAGTGTGCCAATCCAAACTGCCCAGCTGGAGAATTCTCTGCCTCTGCCACCCCCACCATTGGCAAGGAAGCATCACCCTCCTCGCTGGTAGTCAGCTCGTTCTCTATTGGTCAGAAACAGAAAAGTGCACCCAGATTTGCTCATCAGACCCAGCAGGACATGGCAAAAGCTTGGCAGGAACATAAGCATCAAACAAAAGTCTGTCAGAGCTGGGTCTGATGGGAAGGCAGTGCTGTTCCCTCCTGTATCAAAATGACCCCATTTTGGAAGCCACTGCAGAAAGTTTTTCCTGCCATGTGGCAGCCTTTGGCTAAAATCAGGAAGTTGACTGGAATGAGGGGGAGGAAGGAGAGAGGCAGGAGGGACACGGGACAGGGAGGTGCACCATAATGAGATGCAATCGTGCACATTAAGGTGGGGAATGTGGACACATGGAAATGAAGCCATTGTAACCAGGGTGCCCTGTCTCCTTCAGTTCTGGGTATATCAGCATGGCCCTGACAGATCCCCAGAGAATGAATCTCAAGCCCTAGCCTCCATGTCTTGAGGTCCTGGGTGATTACTGAACCCATGACCCAGGGTGGAGTGGTATATGCCAGGCTTGATCTTCTATCTCTGCTCCTCCTCCTCCTGGCTTGGTCCTGAGGTTCTGTCCCACCATTCTTTCCTCCTTTAGGAGACACTCTAGGACCACAGTAAAATTCAGCTTTGTAGAGTCAGGCTGGGGTGACCTCACCTGGAGTCGTCCCCCAAAATGGATGAGCTAGGTGTCTTTGGGGGCTGCACTACTCAGCTGGTAGCTTCTCCTTTGTATTCTCAAGCATAAACATGTGGTTTACACACCTTGAGGGGCAGCATGTGAATGCTCAGAGGGGATCCAGAGCAGCACAACACAGATACCTAACTGGGGAAATGGGGTCCCTCCCTGTCTCAGAGACGATTAACCCTCCTAAGGTCAACCAGGGTGATTCTCTGCACTTCGAAGATAATCACAATCTTAGAAATCATCAGATCTGAGGCTTTCCAGGCTGGCCTCACATTAGAACCCCCTGGAAGCATTTAAACCATAGTGATGCCTCAGATCTTCCCCCTGATATTCTGATTTAACTGATCTGCAGTGGGTCCTGCACATGGAGATTTTTACAAAGCAACCCCAGATGGTTGAAGTGTACAACCAGGGTTGTGAACCACTGATCTAGTTTCTCCTTACCCCGGCTCCATGACCTTATCCATGAGGAGACAGAACCAGAGAAAGTGCATGTGACTTGCCCAAGTTCACAAAGCCAGGTAGTAGCCAAGTCAGCACTAGATCCTCCGCCCCTTGGTTCCTGTTCAGAACCCTCTCTTCCATCACTACAAGCTCTGGGTGACAATGCTCTTCCCAAATGTAGCTTCTGAAAAAGGAGGAATGGGAGGAAGACCAAGGAGGCTGGACGTGAGGATCGAGGTGGCCAGAAGGGAGAAGCCCCAGTCAAGTAAGCCTCACTTCACAAGAGGAAAAGGCAGTGCTGATGGACAACCATAGTAGCTCTTGCCATAGCCTCCATGAGAGGAAGAAGAAAGTCGTTTAGTCCTAAGATTACATTCTGTGGTCATTGTCACAGCCTCCACTGTTCCCAGCTTTGTATCACCGTTAATGTTTCCACGGTCCCCAAACCCAGGTACGATTCCCAGCTCTGAAAAAGCAGCACCGGGCCTGACCTGCTCCTTTCACCTGCGCAGGGAAAATTGCAGTCGGCACAAATACAGCCACTCCCAGGGGACAGTCCTGCTGAAAGGGCCCTGTGTCTTAGAGACTGTATATAATACCCAATTATCCCCTGGCTTCCCCAGGGAGCGAATGGAGAGGTGAGGGCTTTCAAAAGCCAGCAGCCCTCAAGACTCCATTATGGGACACTCACACAGCTGCCTTTCTCCAAACGCCACCGAAGGTCATAGGGACACGGGGCAACAGAAGCAGCTCTTTGGGGCTTGGAGAGCAGCCTCTCTCCCTGTCCTGGGCCAACCAGAAAACCCCAACTTCCATTCTTAGCAATAGAATCAAAGATGGAGAATGTTGTTGCAGCAGCTCAGCACCACATGGGGGGCACCTTCCAGGTGATTCTGGGGGAGCTTTGACCCGTAGGAAAACCCAGGCAAGGAGGTCCTGCTCTCATCCGAGACAGCTCTGGGCTTTGCAATCCCCTTTCTGATCACCCCCCTCCACCATTTCCACTCAGGCCTTTTCTCTGCCTCCCTGACTCCCAGCCCTCCAGCCCTGCTCGCAGGACTTGACCTTGGACTGTTCTGCTATTTCACTGTGTCTCTCCACCACATTTGCAAGTCCTCTGAGCCAGAAAAACACCATCCACTCTTTGGTGTTTGCTTCCCCACGGCTACCAACACAGTGCTGAACTCACAATTAAGTTCAGCGCAATAAATAGTTGTAGAATCATTAACAGAGATTGATAGAGAAGACATTTTTTTGTGTCCAAATTTGAATCTCTGGGCTTTATGTCACCACCAGAAACACTGAAGTTTTGACCATGCACACAGAGCTCATGAAGAGCATTTATTATTAAATTTCACAAGTTTGGAGGAGGGAGCACTCTGCAGTGTTTAAGAGTATGGAGTTCTATGCCTGGATTTTGAGTCCTTGGTCCAGCACTTACTCCCTGGATTACTTTGGGCAAGTGATTTAACCTTTCCAAGCCTCAGGTTCCTTATCTGTAAAAAGGAATTAATATCAGTGCTCCAGTCCTTGAGTTGTGACAATTCAGTGACCTAATGCTCATAATGCTCATAGCATGCTGCCTGGGCTATGGGAAGTGCTAGATTAAAGTGAAGTCTCATTGTTTATTGAGCACCTACATATCTTTGGCCAGCATGTTGCTGGGCACACAAAGGAGAAACAGGCAAATACATGGTCTTAAGATTTGTACTAGTGAGGGAGGCAGACCCATCCAGGGTCATTATAAAGCAGTGTGACAATTGCAATGTAGAGATAGCAGACAGGGAGCCCAGAGCAGGGAACTCAAGGAGACTTCCTGGAGAGTGGCAAATGAGTGAAAGAGAAACAGAAGGACTGGGAGTGGTGTTAGAAAGACATTGCAGGCAAAGAAGACCAGAATACAGAACCAGGGGCAAGAAACAGCCTACTAAGTGGGAGGAATTGACTAATATTGCTGAAGTATTAAGTTGAAGGCAGGAAGGAGCAGGTTACCCTTTCTTTTTTCCACATTGCTGGTGCTGTTGAACACAGGTGTCTCAGAGTTAAAAATGCATGGGTGCATCCCTCCCTGGTTTCTGTCACCTACTTCTTTTCAGAAGCCTGCGCCTGAAGGATGAGGAAGCCAAAAGACAGACTCTCCTTCAGACTTCAGGTCATGCAATCAGCAGCGTCATTCCCTAGGAGGCCCTGTATCAGAGCAGAAGCCTGCATGACGGGTGGCATGGTCCTTGGCTCACAGAGCCTGTTGCCAGGGATCACCACCTCCAACCAGGAAACAAGCTGGGTAAAGGACTGACAGAGGATCAATGTCTCAGGGGAGCCCTCTGTCTGTGCCTGGAGTTCAGCAGTCACTAGCCCTGGGCACTAGACCTCAGCACAAAGGACACTGAGTGAGGAATTGAGAGACAGAGGGCCGGCTAGTGCAAGATTGCTCTTTTATAATCTCAGGCAGGGGGCGGAGCTATATCTGCTTGCCTGCCACCCCCACTGCCATATAAGGAAACGCTCAAGCACCAAGATCATACACTTTCTGGTTCTATTAATGTATTGCGTCTTGAGGGTGAGGATACAGAGGCAGGAGTGATGATACACAGAGGTGGTCCAGAAAGGAGGTGATGGTCAGCAGACACTTCTCTGAACAACAGACACTCCAGAGCTTGAACCCAGGTTCCACCTCTTAGAACTCTGACAAGTTAATATTACCTCTCCAAGCCTTGGTTTCCTCCTTTATAAAATAGGAACAACATCTACTTTATAGGGATCTTGTGAAGATGAAATGAAATCATGCATGTAATAAGTATGGCACGTACAGGGTGTGGCAAAAGTAGGTTGACAGTAGTGAATACATGAAACAGTTTTTTGTTTTGTTTTTGGCATTTCTCTGGTCTTTCATAATTTTCAACAAAATTAATAATAGTGGTTTGATAGTTGAGTCTATGAATCCTTTTGTAGTTGGAATCCTCAAATGCTGAGGTGAGCAAATATTTCCCACTATCATAATCCAGTAATCACAATCATTTTAGCAACTTGATTTGGCTTCATGCTGTGCAATAGATGTATTTGGGGGGTTCTCTATATATACCACATTGTTATAAATTAATTCCTATTTTAAGTGAATGGGAAAACCTCATCACAGAAGAGGATAATTCAGCAAATCTTTCTATAAAGTGATAATTCCATTATGTGAGTAATCACCATCAAATTTAGTTCTCTATGAAATAGAATGTCCAAATATTGAGGGTTTTTTACACATGAAGATTATAATAGCTGAACATTTAGTTTATATTCAACCCCTTTTTCCTTCTTTAATGTCACTGTCACTATTGTCTTTATTGTTGTCTGTCGTCATCACCAGGAAAGGCACTAAATTTTAGAAACATAAGAAAATAACTGCATTACTAGAGGTTTCCCTGTCCATTCATAAGCAGGTCTTGTTCTCTGTGTTGAGAAATCCTGTAGCCTTAGTCAGTGGTATATAATGATTAGTTGGTCACATGACCTTGGACAAGTCACCAATCAGATAAACTCTCTGGACCTCAGTTTCTTCATCTGTAAAATGGGAATGATGGAGTCAGCGTGAAAAATGAGATAACTGACATAGAGTCGTGATGGCTAATTTTATGTGCCAACTTGACTGGCCTAAGGGATACCCAGGTAGTAGCATTTGAACTGGTAGACTGAGCAAATCAGATGCCTTACCAATGTTGGGGGGCGGCTGTCATCCAATCTGCTGAGGGCTCAACTAGAACAAAAAGGCAGAGGAAGGGCAAATTCCATCTTTCTACTAGAGCTGAGACATCCATTTATCCTGCCCTTGAACATTGGTGCTCTTGGTTCTCCAGACTCAAAATGGGATTGAATTACACCACTGGATTTCCTGGTTTTCCAATCTGGGGATTGCACACCCTGGGACTTCTTGGCCATAATTATGTGAGCCCATTCCTATAATAAATCTCCTCTCTCTCTTTATCCATATGTGTGTGTGTGTGTGTGTGTGTGCGTGTGTGTGTGTGTGTGTATCCTACTATCCTATTGTTTCTGTTTCTCTGGAGAGCCCTAATACAAGTACCTACCACATGCTATGCATTCAATTAAATGTGTTCAATTAATGTCAGCTATTATAATTGCTATTAGAAGTATTATTAAATGATGGAGTTAGACAGGCCATCTTCCTAAGAAAATAGTTATGACCACTTCACACCCAATAAGGGTAATCACTTCAAAAAAAAAAAAAAACAGAAAATAACAAATGTTGGCAAGGATGTGGAAAAATTGTAATCCTTATGCACTGTTGGTGGGAAGCAAAATGGTGCAGCCACTGTGGATAACAGTATAGCGGTTCCTCAAAAAAACGAAACATAGAATATTATATGATCCAGCAATTTCATTTCTCGGTGTAGAGCTAAACGAAGTGAAAGCAGGAACTCAAAGACATATTTGCAGACCCAGGTTCACCGCAGCATCCCGAGTGTCCACAGATGGATGACTGGAGAAACACAATGCAATACAGGCATATAAAGGACTATTATTCAGCCTTGAAAAAGAGGAAGTTCTGACAACATGCTATAACATAGATGAACCTTGGGGACACTCTGCTAGGTAAGACAAGTCAATCATGTACCGGACAAGTACTGTAAGATTCCACTTACATGAGGCCCTTAGAGTAGTTACATTCATGGGACTAAAATAATAGGATGACCGTTGCCAGGGGCTGGTGGGGAAAAGGGGGTGGAGAGCTGCTGATTAATGGGTAAGAGCTTCAGTTCTGCAAAATGAAGAGAATCGTGAATGGATGGCGGTGACGGCAGCACAACAATGTGGGCGGCCACCGCACCTCTGGACTGTGCACTTAAACACAGTAAAGATCGTAAAATTTATGTTACATGTATTTTACCACAATTTTATTTAAAGCTTGGATTAAAAAAACAAGCAAACAAACCTATAATTCCACAGCTGGAGGTTTTCTAGGACGAGGAAATCAAACATACCAGGTGGGAGGAGATCGCAGGGAATAGAGAAGTGACCGCGAGGACAAGCGGGGATGTGCTGTGGTGGAAATGAAGGTCTGCCAGAGTTGACAGGTAGGTGGACCACTCCGAGTGCACTCCCATTTCTCAGCATCTCTGGAGCTAATTCCACGGCCAAATGGCTTCATGAAGCACAGCATAGGTTAAGACCTGTGTCTAGATAACTACCATTCCCAGAGCGAGGCTCTTCCCAAGAAGCTGGTATTTGAAAATTACAACTCAACTGAGAGCCGAAGGGTTCACTGGTGTTGGCTTAGTAATTATATTACAGGGTGATTATTAGTCTGTTCAGGTAAAAATTACATCTGAATACTTTAAGTAGCCTAGGACTGAAACTTCTAGAGAGAAAAAAAAATGTAACTAAATTAATGCCATTTTCTACCAATTACAGGTGCCCTTTAGTGACTGTAAAGTTGACATGACAACATGCCCACTAGAAGGGTATGTTGGATAAGGCCTGAAATAAAATATGTATAGCAGAAAGGGAGTGCTGCACATCTTATCTCTGTGTCAGACGAAATGTGTTTTCTAGGATGGGGGACAAGTGAACTGTCATGGGCCTGCTTTCCTCTCCTTTGTGGCTGCTGCAGCTTGGCTACCTTTACGGCTGCCCTGTAGGGAGAACAGCAGCTCACATTGCTACTGGGATGGTCTCCCATTTAACTCCAGCCAAATTGCATCTTTCCTTGTTCTCTTGAAAGCCTCCTCTACCACCTCCTCCAAGCAGGCTTCCCTGACTACATGGCAGCTAAATGGTCTCCAAACCAGAGTCAATTTAATCGCTTAACTCTGCACAGTTCAGATTTTACAGTAATTCATCAGAAAATACAGCAGAACCCCTATTTTAGTTTAAGACAGTACAAAATAAATTCAAAGAGCTTCTTATATAATTTATTCAAGTACCAAACTTGATCAAAGTACCAAACTTGATTGAAATAATTCAATGCTGTGAACACACTAATACCGCTGACACCTTCCAGAAGAGTTACTAGCGAAGCAAAACTCTATCAGTCAGATCTGATATTGAATGCACCAGAGGAGCTGTTATTTGAAGAAACTATGGTTATTCCTTTTGTAAAAGAGGTAATCATCTCATAGAGTGTCTTTTGTGTTAACTGCTATTCTCAGATACTAGGTATATTTTAGAATTTAAAAAGCTGTCTCAAATTCTTTCTGGAAAGAGTGGAGTATAAACAAATTTGAGAGTCAATGTTGTCAAAACAGACAAAGAGATGGGGTGAGCATATTTGTGTCTGCATGTGGGTGGGAGAGGGACAGAATGTCAACTCCTATGGCACTGGAGGACTGACTGCTCCTTATTCCCCAGGTTCCACTGATCCCCCAGGGGCCATGCTGAAGGGGCCCATGAGGATTTCTGAGATCTTGGTTCAGGCTGGAGTGTCTAAATTACCACTAGAAATAAAAACCTAACCATACTCCTTTGGGCCGCAAAGTATGAACTAGTCAGATTTTAATTCAGGGTTCCACACAGCCTATCCCCAGTGTAACAACAAAAACAACAATAATAATCAAAAAGTAAAAGCTAAGCTTCAGTGAGCCCTTACAATGTGCTAAGTGCTTCACACACACAATATTTAATCCTCACACCAATTTACCAAGGTAGACACTATTATTTCCCCATTTGATAGAGAACACAAGTTCAAAGAACTTGCTATTGCCTGAGGCTGTCACCTGGTTATAAAAGGTGCCAGCAAGATTCAAATCCTGGTCTGGGTACATCCTGAGTTGGAGCTCAAAGCAGCTCCACAGTACAAACTTTCTGGATTTACTGCCTCCTCCTTCCTACCTTTGCTCATCCCACACCCCACACTTGCTAATTCCCATTTGTAAACTCCTGCTATCCAGCCAGCTGGTGTGGCTCAGTGGGTGGAGCGCTGGCCTATGAACCAAAATGTCACTGGTTTGATTCCTGGTCAGGGCACATGTCCCCATTGTGGGCCAGGTTTCCAGTTGGGGGTGTGTGAGAGTCAACCCATTGATGTTTCTCTTCCTCTTCCTCCCTTCCTTCCCCTCTCACTAAAAAATAAATAAAATCTTTAAAAAACAAAACAAAAAAACTGCTTTAAAATGTGTCTGTCTTTTCTTCTGACCTAAACTGTGAGCCTACATTAATGCACATTTCTGTGTGCTTGTCATTCATGTTATCTAACTTAGAGCGAATGCACTATATGTACTTAATAAACACTAGGGTAAAAAAACAAACAAACAGTCACTTAAGAAATTTTTCCAATGGTGCCTAAAAAGACCTTTAAATAATAGACAGAATGTGTTTTTAATTTTATTAGGTGACTAAAGCTGGATGCAAAAATGCATAAGCAACGCTATCTCAACTACTATAATTATACATAATAAATCAATTGTTTAAACTACAAAAAAATAAAAACAACTAGGGTAATAAATACTTCAAAGAAGGAAGGAAACCTTGCTCAGCTTTAGTTGACTGCATCTTCATTATTTCTTGCAATCACTTTATTATTAACACATTAGGGAATGTGACAAACATTCAAAATCCAGAGTATAGCACATGGGCCGCAGGTGTGTTTGTCCTAAAATGAGCCAACAGAGTACCAGAAGAAAATATTGTGGTATTTATTGAGAGTCACTTTTATGTTAAACATAGACAAAAAAAAAAAAATAAACTTCCCAAAGGGCAAAAGGACTACTGAATCATTGATTTATAAATTTTAAAAGTTATTTTAAAAAACTTATTTTATCTTTAGGCCACTATTTAAATGTCTGTTTTGGTCAATACAATTACTATATAGATAAATGTCAAACATATATTATAGATATGGATCAAAATTTTAAAAAATATTTTATTTGCTGATTTTTAGAAAAAGGGGAAGGGAAGGCGAAAAGGAGGGCAAGAAACATGGATGTGTGAGAGAATCATCAATGGGTTGCCCCTCACAAGCTCCCAACCAGGGATCTGGCTCGCAATCCAGACATGTGCCCTAACCAGGAATCGAACCAGTAACTTTTCGGTTTGCATATGATGCCCAGCCCACTGAGCCATACTAATCAGGACTGGATTAAAAAATTTTTGACTGATGAGTTACATGAAAAGAGATCATCCTTCTAGGGCATAGAATCATTTGGGGCATCAGATATATACAAAAAAATGCACACACATCTCTGAAGTCCCAAATTTAAAGAAAGAAACCTCAGTATAAATGCATCAGTCAGGAAAATGGATGTTTCCTACAGCTGGAGGAGGAGTGCTGCAGGGAACTTAGAGAAGGTGGGTCCTGATGTTTGGGGGGTGGGGGGTTGTCCTATCTGCTGGATGTGTGCCCCTGGGCAAGTTATGTTATTCCTCCTAGCTTTAGTTCCTTCTACCAAAGAAGTTGTTAGGTTCACTAAATGATACAAAATATGGAAAGTGTTTTTCTTGTTGCCTGACAAATAGTAATTGCTCAGTTAGTGCATTAGCTATTTTTTTTTGAGAAAGGGATTCAAAGGCTATGCAAGGTTCATGACCAAACTACTTTGCTGCCATTTCAGAATAAGATTGAGGAGACAGGAGCTATAAACTAGCTTAAGAGGGAGACATCTAGGTAGATAAGGGAAGAGCATCTTCAGGATTAGGGATCAGAATGGCCACAAATCCTCTCTCTGTACTTCCTCTCTTTCAGGCTGTTCTGCATGTGAGTCTTAGGGTTACTAAGATCAGAAACTCACTCAAGCTAGCACAAATTAAAGAGAATTTCTATAAAGATCCAGAGATATTAGGAATCTAACAGCATCTTGTGACTGAGAACTAGAAAGTTAGGAACTGAGACTTCTCTAGATCCTTCTCCCTCTCCCTCCTAGTTACTCACTTCTCTGCTTACTCACCTTGCACCTGCCCACCAGGGCCACAAATCCCTTCTTCATCCACCAGACTATGGCACAATCACCAATGAGCAGAGGTCTCTCAGCCTTTTCTTGTAGATTTCTGCAAAAGAGAATCTGATTGGCTCAGTTTATCTGCTGGAGCCAGGGCCACTTAACTCCAAGCCTAGCCAATGGCCTGGTGTCCCCAATTCTAGGACACCTGATCCAAAAAGCTTGGCTACCCCTCCCAGGTTTAGGCTGGCACGGTTTTTCTGGAGTGCAGCTGGACAATGAAACTTGTCTCTCGCATAGATGTGGGCATGTATCTTTGCCTAGGTCCTCTTCATGGACAAGGCCATCCGTGGATGAGGTGCTCCTACCACTGAGCAGTAAGGTCTGATTTTAACTCTCAGGGACTTTGAAAAAGGCCTATCTACTTACACATGGGCTTCACTTATTGTTCTTTAATTATTATTATTTTTAATCCTCACCTGAGGACTTTTTTTTTTCATTGCTTTTAGAGAGAGTAGAAGGGAGAAAGAGAAATATCAATGCTAGAGAGAAGCATTGATTGGTTGCCTCCCATCTGTGCCCAAATTGGGGATCCTATTCGCCCAGACTGGGGGTCGTTCATGCATGGACCAGAAAACAGGGATCAAACTCTCACCTAGGTATGTGCCCTGACCAGGAGTTAAAACCTGCAACCACTCAATTAAGAAACGACGCTCCACCAAACTGAGCTACACCGGCCAGGGCCTCTTACTGTTCTTGAATCTTGCAAGACAAGACCTGTTTGTCTTCTATTCCCTCATGGACTTTGGGGCTCTGTTTAATGAATATTATAAACCCTTCTTATTTTGCTGGAATTAAACAGCTTTGAAAACGTAGTTTTTTCCTACTCAACTTTACAGCTTCTTTTGCCAGCTGAATTGTAAACTTCTTAAAGGGAGAACTTCAGTCTGGGAAATGATTTTAGAGATTGTAGAGTCCAAACCACCCATCTTACAGGTGTGAAAACTGTGGCCCAAAGAGTAGGGATGTCACACAGCAGGGTAGGGTCAAGGGAGACCTGGAACCCAGTTTCACACACTTAGCTCCCCATGGCGAACTGCAATGCCTTGTGCATCGCATGCTCCCCACAAACGATTTGTTGCTTTATTCTTACTTAGCTTTTGCTTTTCTCAAGCCTGTTCGTCTCTATTGGTGTCCCTTCCTCCACCACCAACTTCAACCCTAGAGGATCAGTTTCCGTCTGCCTTTCAGGCGTTGGTCTTTGGAGAGGTGTAGTGGAAGCTGAGATGAAGCCTGGGTGAAATTTAACCTGGTTCTATCAAGCCATTATCTCTCCAGACCAACACCACAGTAACAGAGCGTAGACACTAGTCCAGCAACTTCCTTCCTTCTGCAGGGTCAGTGGCCATCAAGCAGATGCCTGATGAACCCACTCTCTAGCGTCCGCCTAAAGACACTACTTCTATAAAACCTCCCAGGCCAATGCTAGGCCACTGCTGGCCTCCTCCCTATGGGACATTATAAATGGGTTCAGTTCCACTTTCCTCCCAGAAGCCTTCTCTGACCATTCCAGCCTTCTAGGAGGCAAATGACCCTTACACAGTGCAGCACTTCATCAGTTTTCCTATTATCTCATGAGTGCCAAACTAGTCCAGTCAACTCTTGAAGGCAGGGGTCTTCTCCCCTAGCCCTTGGTGGGCTCCCACCAGGCCCACAATAATTGTGTTGGTTGATATAGGAAAGGCTGGTAGGAGGAAGGAGACACGTATCTTTTTGCAAGTATCCTAGGGAAGTATGGATTAGGAAAAGCAACTGCTTAAAACAGAGAGAGACATTCTGGCTTTTAATTTCTAGGCTATGTGGTGACAAATTAGACAAAGCAACTCTCGGCAACTCAAATCTGCTCGAATGAAACCAATTCCAGTGTCTGCACTCAGCAGCAACTCTGACCTAAGCTTGCAGGTGGCATAAGTTCAACTACAGAGCAGAGAATGTAGGACATTAGATGAGGGACCAAGTAAGCCCCAGGGTTCCTACAACTGGGAAACTTGGATCTGAAGGGCCTGCAGAGCCTTCCTCTCAAAGACCCCCATTCCAGTCAGGAATCCCTTCCATGAGAGGCCATTTCAGAGAGCTCTTGAACAGGTAGGAGTTGGAGGAAAGAATGAAAAGACTATCTTATCACATATTAGGGAAGGTATTGGATTAGAGGAAAAGCAGAGAGCCAGGCTCTGAGGCTCTGGAAAGCAGGAGGTAAGTTTGAACAAGCAGGGAGAAGCAACGTGGGAGCCCAGGACATGCATTCAGGGGGGACACCCTTTGGAGGGCCTTGGGCATCAGGGTGGGGAGAGGAAGAGCATAGCCACTGTCAGCTAGTGAGGGTTCGGAGCAGGGCCAGCAGGCGGTGAGAACTGGAACTGGGTGAAGCTTCCTTGAAGACAAACTTAACCTACATCACACATGAAGATGAGTCACCCCCAGAATCCTCCCTGCAGCACCAGCTCTGCTGGCCTGACTCCACAGGAAGGAAAATTCAGGGATCATTCTTCTGACCCAGAAAGACGCTGGGTCAAAGAAAGGAACCAACCATCACTGGGTCTTTGCTGTGTGATAGATCCAGTTTAAATACATGATCACTATTGGTTCTCACAAAGCCAAGAAAGGTTGTTGACTAAGCTGCCCAAGGTCACCCGTGGAGGGCAGGTAAGCTGCTCAAGGTCACAGATCCAGGAATGTCACTCCTGAGAGGCAAACCCAGAAGTCAGGTTCTCAGTCTGTGCTGTTCCTACTGGCCCTCTCACACCAGGCACACCCCAAATAGAGGTGTGTCCTCTCCACAGATGTTTTGCATTCTGCACGTAGCTCAGCCTCTCAACACCTCTGGGATGGATCCTGTTCTCACCTCTGGGGGTGTGATTTAAAGGAAAAGCAAGACCAAGACCCAGGCAATTCCATTCCTGTTTCCTTTGCAGGTGGCATGCCTCTCACAAATGTACAAACAGCATTGACAACAAAGGTAGGTAAATGGCAGTCTGCTGGGTGGATAGACCCTGGCGCTATTATTTCCTATTTTTTTAAACCCAAGAAATACTCAGATGTTAAAGCATAAAAATAACACAAGGCTGAGCAGATTGTAAGAGAGGCAAAGAAGGGGGAGGAGTCAAGTGTGCTTAAACACGGTCCTTTGGCGCGTGTGTGTTTGGGGCAGAGCAAGGGTAGGGGGACAGGGCCTGGCACCCAGACAACTGACTTGGTACCCACTTTGCCTCTTATGACTGTATGACTGTGGGCCTGCTGTCTCCCTCCAAAAGGGAGGGGAGGACA
Source organism: Furipterus horrens (assembly GCF_987537825.1). Lineage (NCBI taxonomy): Eukaryota > Metazoa > Chordata > Mammalia > Chiroptera > Furipteridae > Furipterus > Furipterus horrens. The sequence continues at coordinate 17,958,926 of NW_028327178.1, read as the reverse complement.
TGTCTGCATGCCCTCCGGTACAATAATCAAATGAGCTGCTCTATAGGATGGGACTGGATTCTTTGTTGTTGTTGTTATTTACTAAGGGCCAGGCTATTCCATGTCCTATTAATTCTCTTAACAACTTTATGATACAGTTGTTTCTGCCCCCTCCCCATCTTGAGGATAACACAGCCTCAAAGATATCATGTAGCACTCCTAAATTCACCCAGCTTTAAAGTGACAAAAGTGGACTAACACTCAGTTCTATCTAACTATAAAGTTCACTATACCATGCTGGATTCTGCTTTGCTTTCTGTCCAAGGTTTGGCTTGTGCTGAGCCTCAAGACTGGAACACAAGCTCTCCACCTAAAATGTAATCCCATCTCATCCTTCAAGGCCCACTTTAAGCCCTATCTCCAGTGAGAAGCTGTCCCAGATTCCTGCCCTCTAGACTCACCCTCCGCCCCCATCAATCTGCCCCTTCTGCCCTGCCAAATTGCTGGAACTTTTAGAATTTGTTGTCTCCTCTCTCATCTGGAGCATTTGTACCCTGTAGTCTTTGTCAGATGCCTATCACTTCCTTTGCCTTTGTCAAAAACACCTCCTCCAGGAAGCCTTCTCTGACCCTCTCCCACCGGTATCCACCCTCTATCCTGTTGGCTGCTCCACCTGAGAGTTCCCTAGCATTTTATGCTTATCCCTATGTTCAGGGATAATCCCCTATAGTTGAGGGCAGGGATTGAGGGTCTTACTTGTCTTGGCATTCCCAGACATGTCCTGTCTGTAGAAAGTGCTTACCAAATGTTCTCTGAATTAATAAATGGATTTCTATGGCAGTTATACTGTGTCACACAGTTCCTCTGATGAGTTTTTAATCCCTTTCCTTGGAGGGTGTACAGCATCGTACATTTCTCCTGAAAGCCTTTCTGTGCCAGGCTCAATCAATGCTTGGCCCCTAGTAGGTACACAGAAAACATTGGTGATTTGGTTAAGTGATTACCAAAATTTCCATTGTATTGAATTCTCCCAGGCCCCACGTCCCCCGTCCCAGCCCACAGCATGGCCAATGGAAAATTAATTGGTTGCAAAGTGTGTATCTAATTACAACATCCCGCCTCTGCCACAGAGATGTTCAAATGTTAATTATAACATATGCATCTCAATAACAGACGGTAGCATTTAATGCAGCATTAATAACGCCACTTGGGCCGGCCAATACACACACAAAGCTCCCTTTTATCTGCCATTAGGACAGACTTTGCACTTTAATCGCCCAAGTCCTCATCCTTAAAGCATTCCTGCCCCGACAACCAGACGTTTCCTCGCCAGCTTGTAACGCGCTTAAGCCCTCAGTTTTCCCAACGCAGAAGTCCGCACCCAGGGCCGCCCTAGCGTCCAGAGCCGTGGGGCGCGGGTTTCGGCGTCGTTGTCCTGGAATGTCTCAGATGCTCTGGCCGCATCCCCGGCTTGCCCGCCGCGCCGGGTTCTCCAGGGCCCGCCATCCGGGAAAGAAAGGCGAACTACATTACCCAACAGGCTTCCCACCTCCCTCTTTCCTTTCAAGTCTTTGCACGTGGCCGGAGGGGAGGGCGGGGCCTTAACGTCACTCTCCTACATTCTCTTTCCCTGTGTCAGAGCAGGGATATATTTTTTTCCCTTCCTCTGTTCCCTCCCCTCCACCCGCCCCTCCCTCCCTCATTCCCCTCCCTCCCTCCCTTCCTCCCTTCTTGGCTGGGTTTGTGTACTGGGGCGCCCGAACCCCTCCGCAGCCGGGACGCGCGGAACTCGCAGCAGGAGTCGGCTCTCCCGAGCCTACTCCCTCCCTTCCCCTTCCCTGCCCCCTTCCCCCACCCCTGACTCGGACTCGGAGCGGCGGCCAGAGGAACCCCGAGGTGAGCATCCCCCCATCTGCCCCCCTCCTTTAGTCACCTCAGCTTGCCGGTCGATTCGGGGATCCGGGAGGAGGGCTGCGTGCTTATAGGGAAATCCGGGAAAACCACCCCAAACAATTAGCCCCCTTTCCCCTCCTTGCGCCAGGGGCAGCCAGGCGTCCACGCTCATCCTTGTCCCCGCTTCTCTGCCGAGGACCGCACTCCACGATCTCGCCACTCCCGAGGTTCGCCCCTTCCCTGCCGGGTGCCCCGCCCCGTGGGGAGCCGTAGCCTTGGAGCTCCGGTGGGGAGGGGTGCTGAGGGGCGCACGGCTGGAGCCCGGCTGGCGTTGGAACCGCGCGGTGTAGCTGCTGTCATGTGCCGGGTTCCGACCCGGGGGGAGGAAGAGAGCGAGCGTGGTTCCTCTCCCTTTTGTTTTAAAGCCCGCATTTGCTGCATAGAGCAGTTGGTTTAGTAGCAGCCAAACTTGCAGCTGTTCTGATCGTGCTCCGCCGAGGTAGGAGCGCAGCTCCGGGTGGCCGCTCCCGGCCTCAGACTGCTGCCCTCGCGGCTGCAGGAGGGACCCCGAAAGAGTGTCTCCACGCCGCCCCTCCCTCCTCTGGTGACTGATTGTGCCTGTGGCAGTGGCCGTGTGTGAGTGTGTGCGCGCCCGACCCCGCGCGCGCGGGGATGGCTGTCGTCTAGACAGTCTGTACCCTCCCTCTGTCCCCGGTGAGCCTGCGGACCGCGGGGGCACGGAGGATGGGAGCAAAGAAGGAAACCGAATCGGTGGGTCCACTGAGGTTCCAGCATTGGATATTCCCCATGGTGGTGATATTGTTGGCTTTGTAAAAATTATTATTATTGCTGTCGCCGCGGTGTAATTGGGCCTGAGGAATAGAGCCGCCCGGCGGAGCGGGGGTTAAGTTGACAGGCTCTGAAAAACCAGGCTCTCCCTGGCGAGTGGCTAGAGCGGCCATGGAGTGGGCTCCGGCTCGGGTTTTTCAGGACGAAGAGCAGGTGACATGTTTTGGACGCTGGTCTTGGAGGAGGGTGGACAGGGGGCGGTGGCTTGGTCTGCGGCGGAGGTCCTGGGCGCTCCCGAGGGCCGCTTGTGGGAGACAGGGTGCGTCTGGAGGAGGTGTCCCAGGGACCGAGCGTCGGGGTTGAGTATGTCTCTCACGTTGAAAGGCAAGCGGGGTCCATCTGGGCAGCGTTGGCTGTTTGGTTTCGTGGAGTTTGCAGGGTTGGGGTTGGGGGGCAGCCGTGAGCAGGATGGGGGTGCGGTGTGTAAAGGGGAGGAGGGATGGCCCCGCCCAGCTGTTTGTGTGTGTACACACCACTCCGGCATGTGTGGGGGGCGGGGTCCGCAGACCGCAGCGTAGTAGGGACTCGCTTGGGCCCTGATCTCTGTGGAGATAGGTCCCGCCAGCCCCCTGGTGGTCCCACTTGGACTCGTAAAACTGTCCGCTCTCTCGGGCACGCGCGCGCGCGCGCCCCGGTTACTTGGAGAGGGGGTGGTGGGGCTGTGGACCTGGGATAGACCCTGGGGTTGCGGGTAGACGCTGGCGTTGGCGTGTAGCCATGTCGCAAGGGAGTCCCCCAGCGGTGTTGTAGGAGACCCGCAGTCCCTACCTCCGCGTCTCTAACGCCTCCAGGCCCGGAAGACTGACAGTCTGCTAGGCGGCGCAGGGGAGTGGGGGTGGTCTGGCTGGGCCTGGAGAAGCCTCGGACGCACCCGTGTCACCTACTCCGATGTGCTTGGGTTCACCCTTGCACCGAGGATCTCGGTGGGTGCGCCTGTCAGCGCCCGCCTCTGCTGCCTTTTCAGACCCTGGCGGAAATCAGTGTGCTCTAGGCCCCCCACTCAATTCTTCGTCCAGAAAGCAGTGCGGGCCAAAGGCTGGCTTGCGGGGCCCCGGCGCGGCCCAGCCCGCTGCCGCCTCGCTGCTGCCACGGCCGGATGCCTGGACGCATACCTTTGCGGACTCCGCCCGCTCCGCTCAGGGCCCGGGGGATTATCTCCCGGGCTAGGTTCCGCGTGCTAAGTAAGGAAGGAAGCCGCTGGAGCTGACAGCTCCTCCGCCGGCTGGAGGCTCTGGCGGGCGAAAGTGACACAGCTCCGCTGCTGCCGGCCGAGCTGGAAGAGAGAGGGAAGTGCCGCCCAAGCGGGCGGGAGAGGCCGCAGTCTGTCCAGCCCCTGGCCCTCGGGCCAAGCCAGCCTGTGCAGAAAACCTCAAGAATCCCGGTTCCGAGCATGCTCGGACCTCGAGAGGAAATTGCCTGGCTTTCAAGAAAACTCAGATGCAGAAGAACAGAATGCACCGAACAAACCTGAGAAGATTCCAGCACCTCACAGGATGCACTCAGGTTGCCCAAGAAAACTCCCTTTGAGTATTAGAAACAGGATTCGATTTACACACAGATCACCTCATCAGCTGTGTCAAGTGTCTGTCCTGGATTGTGCATGCTTGGAGGCATTTTGTACCGCATTCTGGGTGCATTGCCATCAGTGATTAACAGAATAATAATATGTTTGTGTGACTTTGCAGAACGTCTCCCACCCCCATATCATTGCATTTATTAAGAGGGTCCTGTGAGGTAGGGGTATTAACCCCATTTTACAGATGAGCATACTGAAGCTCAAAAAGTGTCATGACTCAGTGGGAGAAGGGCTATTTTCCCCTCTTTGTGATTTCTCTTCTCAGCCTATGGCTTTTAGTTGAAATAATGGCCCCCTTTTTTCCCCTAGAGAAAGTCTTAGAACCTCAGGAAATACTGAACCTGAGAAAGAGGGTAAATTAATGTTGCTAATTACTCTTTGTCAAAACACTTTTGATTTGCTACCAGTCCTAACAACAATAGCCACTAAAGAATAGAAGTCTGCATTGCTGCTATTATCATTGATCTGAAAATATGCTGTATCAGTTTTGATATATCCAGTATATTCCAGAATCATACTTGCATGTGCTAAATGCATATGGTACACATGTTTATATAACACATGCCTATGTTCATATGGGTGTGTTAACGGAGTTCTTATTGGATCCAAGGCTTATTCTGTAGCTACTAGTTTCAAAACCATCGGATTTAGAGTGTAGACACCTGAGAAACCATCTCAGGTTATACTTCCTGTTCCCTCCATCTCTAGGGATGAGGAAGCCTCCAAAAGAGCAAAGAGCTACTGCATGCATGTTTGTATTTCTCAGAGTTTCGTGTACATGAAGGTTCTCATACACAGCCTGAAGAAAGGTTATTACGTTTGGCCAACTAATCAACCATTTATTCCCAAATATATATTGGACACCTACTTGTCTGTATAGCTTCAAGTGTATATAAAGATAATTTAACATAATTTGCCAAAAACATCTTCTAACTGTGGAGATAAATGTAAGATTTTAAGTCCAACAAATGTTTACTGAGCACTTACCTTAGGCTAGATATGCTACTTTGTTTTGGGCACACAAAAATAATATAAGCAGAAATGGTTAAGTTACAATGCCATAAAACAGATGATTCAGACCCTGTAGGAGGGAACAAATCATAAATATTTTAGGGCATTCACCCTGGGACTTCATCAGTTTCACAGAGGTTGGTTGCAAGGGACTCAAAATGCCAGTTCCTATCCTAGAACAAAGGCAGAAGCAAGTAACAGAAGAAGGTGATTCTAATGTCCCTTGTTATCCTGGAGTTCAGACTGTTTGGAACCTCCCAGGTGGGTCCAGAGGTACTATGTGTCCTTCTGTAGAAGTTAAGCAGCTAATGGGAAATGACCCTGAAGCCACCGAACAGCTTACTTCTGAGCAATAAGGAGCTCACAAGTTCCTCTCCATGGTCCTGCCCTGGCTCTGCTGGCTATGATGGCCTGTGGTAGCTGCTATCTTCTGTGATATGCTGTGGCTTTGGTCAGGGTCTCACTCAGGATCTGCCTGAGCTTAGTGTCTGTCTTATGGATCTGTGTAGATTGTTTAATATGGGTCAGCTTTTTATCTGTTCATTCCCAAACTCACTTCTGGGGTCCCTGACTCTATCCTTTAATTCCTTCTCAGTTGCGGGCTCCACTGCCTTGTTTTTTTTTAAAGGTTCTGTTGTTTGCAGTTCAGATCATGAAGTGGGGAGAAGGAAGTGGTGGTTGGGTTGGAGAGAAAATCCTGGGCCTACAGAGAGAACAGGAGGCACAAACAGACGGGCAAATTGCAGTTTGAGAGAATTCTCCAAACATGATGGTATTTCTGTATAGCTTACCCAGTAATGTGGCAGGCCCTCTTGATGTCCTTTTGGGGGAATCGTCTACCTCTGGGTCTCACTGCTGACTCACTGGTCACCCAAGCTCAGCTGCTCACATGCAGGCTTTTCCCTTCCGCCCTCCTGCCTCATCCTGCACGCAGTTTAATTTAGAGCCATGCTGTGATGGTGGCCTCCTCCCTGAATTATCACCATGCTGACGATCGACATCTGCTTCTTATTTCTGAATTAAACCCAGGCCAGAGCTGTGGCTCAGAACAGGTTGGGAACAGACCCATCCTCAGGTCCCAGGCACCCAGAGCTCGGAAGGCCTTGTTGATGAACTGATCTCAATATGAGGACCCAAAGGCCCAGAAGGATGAAATGACTTAGGCAGAGTGGCTGGAAGCCCTTGGCAGAGTGGGACAAGAAATCCTGGATTTTGATGCCTCTTCCAATCTTCTTTTCTTCTTGGGGTTCTTACTCCTCTCACCTCTCCTTCCAGCAAAGGCTCTTGGAATCCATCTTCTGGTCTTGAGATTGCTTTCCTTGGAGACTGGCCTGGCCTTTCCTGCCCTATCTTTCATCTTTGTCATCTAGGAATCTGGAAGAGGCAGTGAGCCTTGGGGCCTTCTAGCACTCTTACGTGTGCCCTTTTGCTTTTTCTTCCCATGGCAAGGTCTTCAGGAACCTCCCAAAAGGGTTTGCAGAGCTGTTATGTATGTGCATTTTTCTAGAAAGGGGACTCACAGATTTCATTTGATTCTCACCTGACTCAGGTGAGGACAAAAGCTACCAGTGGTAGGGGTCCTGGACTTGGGTAGAGGGTTGGTTGGCACTGTAGACTATATAATACCTGATGCTTGATGTGACTTTATGCTTTGCAAAGCATTTCACACGACAGGTCTCATCTCCTTTTTATAATAGTTCTGTGAGGCTGTTATCATTATTTGCATTTTGCAGATGAGGAAACTGAGTGAGCCTCTGTGGTTCGTGACACTCCCAAGCCACAAGTAAGCAGCAGAGCAGGGATCTGAACCCTGGTCTTCAGACTTCAAATCCACTGCCCAGGGCTGAGGTGGCCCACCATGTCACAGTTTTGTGAGTAGAGAGCCTTGAACTTTTCAGAATTTCTTTATGTCCATTGTTGGCTCATATCCAGCCATGAGGCCAGAGCCAAATGCTAATTTACCCAGGGGTGGGTTGGATGAAGTACGGGAGGCAGTTATCATAGCAGTGGTCTGAGGCCAGTTTGGCATGAGTTCATGGAAGAGGTGAATTTGGGAGTAGGTCTGGGGCTGTGGCTGTCCTGGAGGAGGTTTTCATCTGGGGCCATGGAATTGTGGGTGTTTGGACTGGAAATGGAGCCGACTAAGAAGGTTCAGTGGATCATCCTGTGGTCAAAAGGAGCTTCTTAATAGTGTTTGGGCTCTGTTTCTATGCCTGCTTCTGTGCTAGAACCTGGGGCTATAGCAGTGGACAGGCACAGCCCCTGCTCCTGCCCTCAAGGAGACCACTGTCTTGCCAGAGAGACAGACACTTAAACAGTTAACTTCGGTGTGGTGTGGTGTGGTGAGTGCAAACAGATTAAGTATGGGACAGTGAATGTAGGGGTGAAGAAAGTTCCCAGGGCCGAACAGCAGCACGGACAAGGGGCCCCTGTTCTAGCCTTAAGATCAAGGAGGGCTTCCTAAGGGAGGTAACACAGCAGCTGCATCTGAATGGATGAAAGAGAACTAACCAGGAGAGGAGATAGGAGAAGGGCATTCAGGGGTAGGAACAGTGTGTGCCAAGGTGTGGAGGCCTGAGGCTGCCTGTATACAAGAAGGGATGGAAGCAGAGAGGTCAAGTACAGGGGCAGAGAGGCAGACAAGGCTCAGGTCTGAGGAGCTTTGTGAGCCTGGCTGAGGACCTTGGCTTTTGGCCTACAGGTAGAGTGTGCAGGATGGGGCTTTAAGCGGAGTGGAGGCGTGCGCCATGGGTCAGAAGGGAACATGACTGGGGGCTGGACAGCTCTAGGGCAGATGAGGAAATGACAGGCTCCATATGGTGTCCTCGTCACAGGATATGAGGCCTGGAAGCAGGGCAATGTGTATAGGGATAGAGAAAGGTTTTATAGATAAAATTTTTTAGGGAGTAAAGTCTTCAGTGATTGCTTGGCTATGGAGGATGAGGAAGGACCAAGTGACTCCCAGGTTTCTGGCTTTACTGACATGGTGCTGTGGTCTTCTGGTTACTGAGGCAGGTCTGCTAGCTTGGGATGAGAATGAAGATCGTGGGGAGTTCGATGTTAGATGCATTGAATTTGAATTGCTGTTGTTCTTACAGACAACAGTAGTGTGGGCAGGAGCCCCAGTCCTGTGACTGGGGAAAGGTCTGCTGCCGAGTAGACCATGGTGGTGGGGACAATAAGAGGAGACCTCTTCCATTGTCAGAGAATCCTTTGTCACGCCTTATGCCGCTGCCATCAGGGAAGCCAGGCGGGGATGCTGTGTCATGCTGGAGGCCCAGCTGGCAGAATCCAGCTACAGCCAAGGCTGAGCTTTGGCTGGGAGCATGGGAGTGAGTAAGGGGACAGGCACGTTCATTTTTCACATCCATGGTGGGCAGGGTGCTATCCCAGGCCCTGGGGGCATGAGTAAAGAGAAGGGAAGATGTAGATCAGGTAGTCTAGTTGGGAGACAGATTATGAACATATGAAGCTACAAAAAGCTGCAACAACCTGGACAAAGAGCAGACTGTGAATTAAATAGTGGAGTGGATACTTCTCTCCCAGCCGTACAGCATTTTTATAGCGCTGATATGTTTTGGGCAGAGCTCCAGTCTTTTTTAGTTCTGAATCCTCAGGGCCTAAGATAGTGCATGGCACATAGTAGGTGTTCAGTGTATGTCTGTAGCTCTGCAGGGATGTGGCAAGTCAGTTGTTGGTGGTGAGAGGTCATCCAGGGAAGGTTTCCATGAACAAGTCTTTAGAGGGTATCCCAACACCAATTTAGAATATTTTTAGTACCGCAGTGGAGTAAAAATCTTGAAAACCTTCCAACTACCAAGTACCTAGAAATGCTGTATAAAATATAACTAGCATCCATTCAAAGAAGAGCGGAACTCATAAGATATAAGGAAAGACCAGGGTACTCAACAGTGAGTATGGACAGGAAGCTTACACGTATGCTAGGCCAGTGATGGGGGTGGGGGTGGAGCTGGGGGTTTTGAGTGGTGGTTACTGGTCTCAGAACCAAAGGGGGTCGAGTCCTGATAACATCTGCTCCGGGGCCAGGGATCAGCCTGGGAGCTGGAATGGACAGCTCTGTCTGAAGTGGGCCCCTGCCAATGTTTGCATGCTTGGAGAAAGGACGAGCTAGACCTCAGCCCATTGGTGCACAAGAGTGGGGTGCGGGGAGGGAGATCGTCAGTCTTGGCCTGGATTTAGGGTGGAGAAAAATTATCCCTGGAAGCTCAAAAGCTCAGGCCTGCTTTGCTTTGGGATGTGGTCCAGGGGTTCCCCAAGAGGAGGAATTCACATATAAAGCCTCTGGAAACCAGGGTCCTCCAGCCTGTGGTCTCTAGGTTTTCAGGGGTGCCAGAAGATTCTGGGGCTCTTCACACTTCACTGACTTGGGTCTCAGCCTTGGAGAGATGTTGCAGGGCCTAGGTAGCCTGAGTGAGTGAGGAAGAGGAGGAGAGAGAAAGGCCTCATTCGAAACCTTTTAAAAGGGCCTTCAAGACAACTGCCTAACTGCATGCTGGCGGGGGCATGTGCAGGGCTGCATGAGGGGCTGTTCTGGCCCCAGACTTCATCTCTTAGCAGAAGCCTGCAGACAAACCATCCTCAAAGGCCAGAATTTGCTCCCCTGCTGTTTCCCCAGGCCAGGTATGACATGAGGCTGCAGTCCAGGTTCTCCCTAAGGGTGCCCTGTGCTACTCCTGCTCCAGACTATGCTTCAGTCTGGCTCCCCCAAGCCCAGAGTCTTGAGTTCCTAGAATTTCAAACTGGAGAGATATCTCAGAGGTCACCTCGCCAATCCCCCCATGTGGCAGTCCCGGCTACATCAGCACTTGCTCAGACACTCCCCATGGCCGGGGGTGTACTGCCTACATGGCAGCGCCTTCTCTTACCACAAGGCTTTGCGGCTGGGAAGGTCTTCTGCGAGCCTCAGCCACCTCCAGCCATTTCCACCTGTCACCCCTTGGCTATCAGAAGAGATGCCATCCGGGCCTTTCACCCTCCTGCTTGCTTCTGATGGAAGGGCCTTAATTTGTCAAGCTAAGATTCTGTGACAGTCCAGCCAACTTCTGTCCTAACTTACTTAGCACAGAAACAGTTTTATGTTTTTTGTTTTTTGCTTTTTAATTTAATTCTCACCCAAGGATATGTTTATTGATTTCAGAGGGGGAAGGAGGGGGGCGGGGAGAGAGAAAGAAACATCGATGTGAGAAACGTCAATCAGCTGCCTCCTGTACATGCCCCGACCGGGGATCGAACCTCCAGCCTAGGTATGTGCCCTGACAGATAATTGAACTCACAACCTTTGGGTATACCGGGATGATGCTCCAACCAACTGAGCCATGAGCCAGGGCCAGAAGGAGCTTTTGAAGATCAGATGTAAGCATAGATGCAGTCTGTGCTGGTGAACTTCTGGGAAGCTTCAGTTCAGTGTGTTTCAGATTGCCATGAGAGAAGCAACAGCACGTGTTGCAAATTCTTTCCTCTAACACCCAGAATACATTTTGACTTCTAAGTAAGTGACTCAGGGATCGGTGTTAATTATTGAGTGTCTATATGTGCCCGGCACAGTGCTAGGCATTCTCTGTTTGCCTCGCTGAATAAAAGTAACTTCCATGAGGGAGAGAGACAGAGAGGCAGAGACACGGACGTGTCTCACTGTAGCTGTGACAATTGAGCCTGAAGTTATTCAGGAAGAATGTGTGTGTTTCCATCCCGACTGGGTAGAGCTGACATTCCCCATGCTGTTCCCTTACAGGGCCTTGCCTGGGGTAGCAATGTCATGATTTCACCACTAACTGAGAAGGATCAGCAGGTCTTTACCATATTTGTGGGGCATTTGCTGAGATATCATTGTAAACTGTGAGATCAACAAAGTGGCCTGCTGGAGGATCCACACCTGGTGTGCCAGCACCTAGGATGGTGTTCACTATCACATGTTTCTGAGAGCAGCCTGTTTGTCTGTCTCTTGGGGTCGGTCTGCTGCACCCTGCGCTTTCTCAGGGAGCAAAGTCTTCCTGTTCCTTTGTACGTATAAGATGGTCGGCGCCTACGGGTTCATCTGTTCACCGGGTGCCGTGACAGGTTGCAAGGGGTATGGATTGCCTTCGCAGGGCTGTTGCCTCAGCCAGCTGGATGTGCGCTGTCAGTCTCACACAGGACCCTGGGCCAGCAGTGCTCAGTGGGGAGGGCCAGGGGTTCTGGGAAAGCACCCAATTTCTTCCCTTCTCCCTCCAAAAAATGGTTCCTCATGCTCATATTGTAGTGCTTTGCCTCAATCCTTGAGCTTAAGGCCTCACCTCCTTAACATTTGGTTCAGTTCCGTGGGTGTACATCAGACGCCTGCTGTGCGCCGGCTCTGGATGAGATGAGATGCGTTCTGGTGAACTGGCAGGGCCTCCTGTCTGCGTCTTGGTGGGGAAGTCAAAATGGCCTCACGCTCACGCAATGTGGAAAGCACTGGATAAGGAGAAAGAAAAGCGTGGCCAGGCAGCCAGAGGCGACTCTAATTTTTTGTTTAAAAGGAGATTTTTGAGAGTAAAAGGGGCACTATTAGTAATCATGCCGGGACACAGATATAAACTGGTATTGCCCTGGACAAATGGGTGCCTATGGCCACATGGACCCGAGAAGGGGTGTGTGCTTGTGGGTCACACCTGACACTGTTATCATTTACACTGCAGAGTGCCTGCGGGTGGGATGGGGGGATGGGCTCACTCACAAAGGAAACCAGCATCTGTTTCCTCATTTTGTGTAGGGACTAGAGAGGAAAGTGTCTGCTGGGACTGCAGGCTCAGCGTTCTGATGGGGCTCAGTTTCCAGCCACAAGGTTCTGTCGTATACCTCTGCATGATCTCAGTTTTGGGGGTGCAGTTGGAAGTTTGGAGAGATGAAAACCACCTGGCTTGTAGGATGTTGGCTGTTGGCAAAAGAACGGTGGACTCATAGTGGCTTTTTAAAAAAGGTGTTTGTAGATTCTCGTGGCCAAAAATCTGAAGATGGGGTTCTAGGGCTGGTTAATTTAGTGGGTCAGTAAAAATTTCAAGGACTTGTTCTAACCTTCTAGGCTACGTTTTCAGCATATTGGCCTTTGTCCTCAGGCTTGTCCCCTCATGGTCACAGCATGGCTACCACTGCTTCAGGCATCACATTCTCATATAACTGTGCCTGAGGCAATCAGGAAGATGAGTTTCTAGTTTCTCCTTGTGCCTTAATTTATCAGGAAATTGTATACCCCACCCCCCCAAAAAGGCATGTTGAAGCCCTAACCTAGGACCTCAGATTGTGACTATATTTGAAGGTGAGTCACTTAAAGAGGTGCTTATGGTAAAACGAGGTCCAATGGGTGGGCCCTAATCCAACAGGGATTATATAATGTCCTTAGAAGAAGAGGAGGGTAGGACACAGAGTAGACGCAGACCGAGAGACAGCCCTGTGAAGGAGGACACAAGCCCAGGACAGAGGCCTTAGAAGAAGCCAGCCCTGCTGTACCTTAATCTCAGATTTCCAGACCCCAGAACTGACAGACAACACACTTCTGTCTTTGCTACTTTGTCATGGCAGCCAGACTGCGGATCCAGCCTGTGTCACTGAATTCCTGAACTCTTTACTCTGAGAGCTGCTACGTTTGGGCATTGGGGGAGATCGCTGTCAACTCAGGGATTGAACAGGTGGGATTTCTTCAGAAACCCCGGGGCAATCCAATAATAACTTTTAAAACCTACCATTTATTAAGTATTACAGTATTAAAGTGCTTAATGAGCACTTTTCATGTGCTATATTAATTAGCCTCCACACCCTCTATTTTATCGATGAGAAAATAAGGACAGAGAGGTTCAGTAATTTCCCCCTAGGTCACACAGCTAAGAAGTGGCAAAGCCCATTTTTCTCCAGTTTTGCCTCTTAAGCATCACACACACAGGGATCGACACGTTATGCTGAGGTCTCCTTGTGGTGTTCTGGAAAGGTCACTGATCTCAGGTGTGCCCCTGATGCCACCTGGATGATCTTGGCCAAGTCACTTCACATCTGGATGTTTTCTCTTCAGTGACGTCAAGGATTAGATGAGTTAATATCAAAGGTCCCCACCTGCCTCTTTCTGAGGTTCCCCGTGCCAGGCCCCTGAGGCATAGCAAGGAAGAAATCCTGTGACGTCACCTCCACATTTGCCTGCACGTAAGGTTGCAGCTCTAGATTTGCCTGATTTGGCCAGTGGGACCTATGGTTTCGCAATTTGTTCCTTCCTGATAAAATTGATTTTTGGTTTCACAGTTCGTTCCTTCCTGATAAAATTGCTTTTCTTTTCCCAGTAAGGTAGAAATTATCCCCAGCCTGTGCCAGGCTGTGTTCCAGGTCTTTTAAGGATGTGGGCTTCCCGCTACATCCGCAGGAGGGTGTGGGGGGATAGGGCTGCTGGCGAGTGAGGTAATGTGTTTTCTTCCTCTGGGCAAAACAAACATGGCGGACGGCAGCCTTGTTCATGTCAGAGAGAAATCAGCCGCGGGGGCAACAAGCCTTGGGAGCCCAGATTGGGCTCAGGCCTCTGCGTCTCTGCTCATCTTGTTTTCCGGGCCCATGGGACCCAGGAGGATGGCAGGTGATGCTGAGGGCGAGGAGAAGGTGGTGGCATGGTTTCAGGAGCCCATGGACCGAAAACAGTGCGTGGTAAGAACAAGAAGCTTGCCTGGGTTCCTGTGGATGCTCTCAGGGACCTGATTTTAAACCTCCCGCAGTCTAGCTCCTGGTTTATCCCCACAAGGTTTCAGTGATTTTAGTTACCTCATTAGGGCCAAGTTTACTTACTGTATCAGTAATAGATTTTAGAGCCAGAAAGGCACTAGAGTACCAAGATCCTAGTTCCCCAGCCACTGCTTATGACCTCAATAGCTGGAATCCCAAGGTCTCTGGTTCCAGCGTCTAGCTGGCCCAGAGGGAAAAGGCCAGCTGGATGCCCCAGCTCACGGTGGGTTTATAGACACTGAGCACCCCTGATTGCTGTGGGTGGGTGGTTGTCCGTTATCATCTCCATTCATTCTTCCATCAGCAACACCAGGGTTATTACTCCTGCCATTCTTGCGAGGTGACTAGAGAGCTGGCCAGGCCAATGCGATGCTTCCAGTGGGGACATTGAGGCAAGAGAAAGCAGGCGACTTGGCCAAGGTTACATACCACACTTGCCAGTGAGAAAACAGACTAAGGGTCGGTTCTCTGTTCGGTAACCAGCCCGCACCCCTTCTATGTCTTAGAGGATGGCATTCATACTACTGATGGAGTACAGACTGATTTCCTGTTGAATGTCTATGAACATGTAAAATAATTAGGACCATGTATCTATTTAAATGTGCATTAAAGAAAAAACCAGTGATTTCATTATTGCTTAACAGGAAACTAAGTTTAATAAAAAGTCAATACAAGGTCAAGGATAATATTACAACTGATACACAGGCATGACAGACAAGACCAAACAAAGTGCTGGATTTTGGGAAATGCAGCATAAGCAAGTTTGGGTTGGGTTTAATGTCACTTGGCACTGGGCACATTTTGAATAATACATGTCCAATTTCAGCCCAAGGCTACTTCTTTTCATGTAATAACAAATGCAGGTTTCTAAATATTTATTTACATAAAACTTTTATACATATGATTGTAATTTGAATTCACAAATGATGGTCATTACCTAAAGACAACCTTAGTAATATTTTTGTAAAGCAAAAAATATAGTCTCTAGTTTTTCTTCTAAAGCACCTGTTTAGCAAATTTAGACTTTTAAACAGTAACTTCTGTTATCCAGAATTTTGATAACCAGAAACTTCTTAATTGGCACCTGAATAACTTCAGCACACTGACAGTTAATGTATTTGCTTAGAAAGATCATTGTAGCATCAAATGTGCTACAATAAAGTGTTCAATTTGACATCCATTTTCCAACCAACAATAAATACTCTTTTCTAAAGTTAATAACCAAGGGGTGTATTTTAGAGCTAACTCACTCTAGTAAGCCCAACGATGTTTTGCTACTCAAATGCGGATAACCTAGAAGACTTATGTTGAAGTTGACACAACTACTTGTAACTCAACATTTTAAGCCAGCCAGGATTTTCTCTTCCATATTGTGAGCGACGGTGGCCATATTTTCTGAACCCCACATTAGGATGTGTGTTTGGGTATTTGAAATCAGAATTTCTCCCAACTGTCATCTTACAACTAGGTTGGGACTCTGGGTCTCATTCTCAAATTCATGGATGTGCTCATACGATATAAGACAGAATTTTTATTTTTTATGATAAAAATATCGGTGCTACCTGCAGATCCCCCTGAGACCCACTTTTTCTTCCTAGTTTTCCCCCAACTATCTTAGCATCTTATGGTTCTGCCCCCAATATGCAGTGTGTTTTAGTTTTCCATGCCACCAAGCAATTCCCTGCCACCAGCTGGGTGTCCTGATACTGTGCACCTGGAGTTACATCAGATCCCACAGGTTAACAGCTCAGTCCTACAAGAGTTTCCCCCTCCCACCCCCACTTTAGATGCCACTTGCAAGTCCAAGTTGTCACCTGTTCTTCTAACTGGCTATAGATTGGAGGTTCTAACGACCCCTTCCTTGGGTACAATTAACTTGCTAGAATGGCTCCCAGGACTCAGAGAAACATTTTACTTACTAGATTACTAGTTTATTATAAAAGGATAAAACTCAGGAACAGGCAGATGGAAGAGCATCACAGGGCAAGGTATGGGGAAGGGACATGCTACTCATCCTGTACCTTCATATGTTCACCAACTGGAAGCTCTCTGATCCTCCATCCTTTTGGGTTGTTATGGAGACTTCATTACCTAGGCATGAGTGATTAAATCGTTAGCCATTGGTGATTGAATTCAATCTCTCCAGCCTCTCTTTTCTCTCTGGAGGGAGGTTTTAATCCTTCAATCACATGTTTGGTTCCCCTGGCAACCAACTACATCTTTAGGCGCTTTCCAAACGTCATCTTATTAACATAAACTCTGGTAGAAAGGGTTTGTTATGAATATCAAGATATCTTTATAGCTCTCATAAATTCCAAGTCAAAGGTAAATTTCTTACTATAAAGCACAATATTATGGTCCTTTATTTATATAACAGAATGTTAAATCTGTTCATTCTCACCCCATCTCCCAAATTTCTAACGAAAGAATACTTTCCTGTGTTACCTATATAAGCAGATAGCTTGTGACCTGAGCAAATGATTGAACTTTAAGAGCATTGACCATTGGTTTTTCTCCATGTGTCTCCACGGGGCTACTTGGGCTTCCTCAAAGCATGGTGGCTGGGTTCTGAAAGTTGGTGTCCCAAGAAACAGGGAGGAGAAGCTGCTGATTCCTCAAAGGCTTGGCCTGGAAATGGGTCCAGTGTCATGCCCATACACCATTGGTCAAGTAGTCATCCAGTCCAGATTCAAGGGAAAGGGATGGAGACCCTGTTTCTTGGTGGGAGGAGTATCAGAGATTTTGCGCCCTAAGAACTGGTCTCACAGAAAGGGAGTAATGTTTCTTCTCACAGACCTTCACTGAGGTTCAGATTTTATTTTCTACTTGAAGTCTTTTATGGAGGGCTGAAACAAAAATGTCTATAAAACCCCATTTGTACAAAATCCATTTGAACTCAGTTATAGTATATACTTTGTGTGATATCCCTTTTATATTTGGGTTATTTAACAAGTGGCTTCCCCTTGTCATGAGTATGGGGGAGCTTCATTTAGTCAATCACTCGCAGAGCTGGCTGAAATACAGAAGTGTTGCTCTTGCCCTTCCTGTTGGGCATCTTCCCCATTGCAGGGTTATCCACGGTTATTGGCCCCCTCATAGCAACTCCCCTGTGGCAGGACCCTGGGGCAGGAGGGGAGGGCTGCTGAGATGAGTCAGGAGACACCTGCCCTCACGCCCCACCTGCAGAGAGCCCAGGTTTGTATTGTAGATGAAAAGCGCTTCCCTCTGTGTCACTGTTTTTCAGTGTGTCCTCTCCAACCAGCGGGACGCAAGTGGGAGCATGTCTGCTGGGAATGCAGTGCTGACTGGGTCTCTTCCCTTTCTGGGGCTCTTGATTTGAGACGTGCCCTGGCCGAGGAAAGGCAGGGACCTGGGTTCCAGTGATGTCAGATTACAGTCTGCTCTGTTTCCTCCTCTGTAAAACAGGGAACTTGGCCTGGTCTGGAGATCAGCGAACTGTGGCCCAGCCCCAAGCCTGTTTTCCTCAGTGACTTTCACTGGAGCACAGCCCCGCCTATGGCTTTGTGTGTGTCCACAGTCCCCTTTCACTAATCGCAGCAGAGACCGCGTGGCCCACAAAGCCTAAAATATTTACTGTCTGGCACATTACAGAAAGCTTGTGAACTCCTGGTCTAGAATAATGGTTTTTAAGCTTCATTTTAATCACAAGTTCTTTCTTCAAATGACTTCAAAGTTTTTATTCACCAATAAATCAGTTCTTTTAACACTTACCGTGAGCCAGGCACTGTATTAGTGCTTTAAAATTATTTGCTGATTTAACCCTTATAAAAACCCTGTGAGATGGGTATTATTTATTTCATTTTATTTTCCAACTATGGTTTATATTCAATATTATTTTGTATTAGTTTCAGGGGTATGCATAGTGGTTAGACAGTCATATACTTTACAAGGTGTTCCCCTGATATTTCTAGTACCCACCTGGCACCATACACAGTTATTACAATATTGTTGACTGTATTCCCTGTGCTGTCCTTCACATCTTGTGACTATTTTGTAACTACCAATTTGTACTTCTTAATCCCTTTACCTTTTTCATCCATCCCCACAACCCCCTCCCCCCTGACAACCATCAGTCTGTTCTCTGTGTCTGTGAGTCTATTTCTATTTTGTTTATTTGTTTATTCTGTTCTTTAGGTTCTACATATAAGCGAAAGAATATGGTACTTGTTTTTCTCTGTCTGACTTATTTGACTTAGCCTAGTAAGATGAGGATTATTATTATCACCCTCATTTTAGGGAAGAAAAAAATTGAGACAATAAACAGAGAGGTTAAGTAACTTGCCTAAGGTCACACAGCTACTAAGTGGAAAAGGCAAGATTTGAACTCAGCAGTCTGGCTCCTGAGTTCTTACTGGTGGCCCAAGGTGAAATTGGGTGGATGGTGTGGCTGACTGGGGCTGAACTAGGGGTGGTCAGCATCTTACCCTCACCCCCTGCAGCCCCAGGGTCTTCAGAGCCATAACTGACTACGTCTGGAGGATGTAAGGTTAGCAAATTAGTAGGGTCCTAAACTTGTAGAGGGGACTTTAGCTTGTTTGGTTTCTACAAGATGAATTGATCCTTGGCTGTTGGGAATTCAGGAAGGCCTAGTACTGTCAAGAGCCCTGTTTCCGGGGAATGAGGGCTCAAGACAAATACTATTTCTAGACAATCATAATTATGCCAATAAAAGTGAGTGCTCTGAGTCCAAGTTCCACATTTGAGAACAATAACTGGAAGAGGTGCCCTTCAATTAATTGCAATGCCCCAAACAAATATTAAAACCTGTAAATCTATTTGGAGCCAGTCCCCTGGGCCAGAGTGATTTACCTCAGAATCTGAGCCATAAAATTCAGCAAGGGCTTACTTCCTGCATTCAGTGTCACCTTCCCAGTGGAGCAGTGAGTGGCAGCATTTGTTGAGGAGGTGGGAGCCTGGGGCTGCAAAGGGAGGCCCTTGGGGTCTTCCCTGTATGCAGATTAGCTCTCTTGACTGAGTCCCTCTTTCCCATAAGGGGGAGTCTTAGGGGATGAGATACAGCCTTCCCCTCCTCTTGGGGCTGAACCACTTCTGGGAGGTGAGGGTGACTCACTTTTACTGTCAGTGGAAAGCAGACCTTGATCTTGGCGGTGGTTTGAAGGTGACCGGGATCTTGGAGGAAAGTTTATTCTTTGGTGTTCTGGCTGCTGTCCGTCATGCTACCTATTCAAGTTAGTGATTGAAGAAGATTCCTGATTCCTAGGAGACCCTCCACCCCTTTTGGCCCATGGGCCTCTACCCTGTAGGTACAGAAGGGTCTCCTATGCTGAGGTTTGTCTGTCTCTGCCTTATCTCCTACTTTGTGTCCCTGCCTGCCTATGTGGGGCTTAGGGTTCCCACTCCCAGGGTGGGCTCTGCTCCTGCCTGAGGTCCCTGGCCCTACCTCTTCTCCCAGCCAGCAGCACACTGCTCCCCAGTCTCCCCCCAAAATAGTGAAAATATCTGTTTGACAACCAGGAGGTCCAGTTCCTTCTCAGCTGGAGATTTTCAGTTAGGGAGGAAGCCTTTTAAAGATTTCAATTTCTTCTTGGCTGCTTTCAGGCTACTCTTGGGTCTCCCTCGGTTTATCCAAATTGGGATCTTCCTTGTTCTCAGGAGCCATCTTTTCTGCTGGCTACTTTCCCTGTGGTCCTACCTGTTTTAAGTGTGACTGGAGTTGATCATTGGATGCCCCAGAAGCCATAAGGTCCCCAAGCAAAATGGGCTTTTGTGGGAGTGAGTGGTATCCCCTCTTTCCCAAATGCTTTGCCTGCCCCCTGGAATGCAAGCAGGGTCTTTTGGGCCTGGGGTTGAGACGGAGGCCCTTCTGGGGTGGGGTATAGGTAGGTACAGGCCAGTTACTGGGGTGCTCCATGTGCTACTGACAGTCCCCTCCCCAGGCCAGAGGAAGTTCCCAAAGTCTGGCTCCCCTCTAGCTTGTCCTAGAAGAATATATGACCTTATTCATCTAATATGATATTAGAAACAGCAGGCAGTTGATTGCAATGAAGCTGTTTCATTTGGGGAGGATACGCTGGAAAGTAGAAGCTTGGTTCTCATTGACGATACCTCGTTACTGTGTGTGCTCATGTTTTCAACAACTAAAAAAGTCTTATTGAAAATATGATGTCACATGCTGGCTGGGTGGCTCAGTTGGTTAGAGTGTTGTCCCAATACGTCAAGGTTGTAGATTCAATCCCCAGTCAGGGCACATACAAGAATCAACCAATGAATGCATAAATAAATGGAACAATAAATTAATGTTTCCTTCTCTCTCTCTCTAAAATCAATAAATAAAACAATTTTTTTTAAAGATAGAATGAAAATATGGTACCACTATTGCATCAAAATACATCTGAAGGGAAGACTCATCTATCAATCTACCTCTTGACTTGAATACTATATTAATTTTTGCATATTGTATCCCTTTCCCCATTTACTAGCTATTGGTTGGTTTGCAATTATGGTAAGTAATTTTGTATGATTAGCTTGGATTTTATTTGTTTCATGTTCTTTTTATTGCCTGTGTCCCCACTGTTTTCCATAAACGCCAAGTTCGCAGTTCTGTTGCACCACTGCCTTTGTTAGCAAAACTTCTCGGCAGAGTGGCCAGTGTTAGTTGGTTTTTCCTGGCTGTCCAGAGCTCTTCCTTCCCTTGTCCTAAAGGAAACAGCTGAGAAATCACCAGGATTGTCATACCCTTAAATAACACCAGCTGCCACTCCTGCGTGTCATATTTTATGAATTAGCCACGTGCTCTCATGCCTCCTATGTGGGGTAGGCAGGCATTGGTATTATGGTTGCTTCACAAAGAAGCTCCAAGAGATTAAGTCTTACACAGGACTTCACAGCTGCCACTGGGACCAGAGGCCACATCCTCTCCCTCACCCTCTTGTGTCCTTTCCACCACCACACAGAACCAGCCCTAGACACCAGGGACATACCTTGTGCTTTAGTTCTGTAAAATGGGGATAATATGAGTGCCTCCTTCATAGGGCCACTGTGAGGCTGAAGTGAACTGTTACACGTGGTTAGGACAGTGCCTAGTGATGGTACATGTGAACTCTTAGGAGGGGTCTTAGCAGACAGTCCCTTTCCCCAGTATGTGCCAGATGCTGTAGGGGATAGGCCGATCACATGGCTGGGGCACACCATCCAGACAAACATTAACCTGTGCCCAGATAAGCATCATGCAAGGTAGGAATGTTGGGCTCGCATGTCTGACTTTGTGGCTGTCCTGCACTGTCCATCTTCTGGACCAATCCAGCCTCCTGAAGCTGTGCCCTTTCCTTGCCAGGGCAGGTCAACCAGGAGGTGCAGCGCAGACCTGAGACTGCTATAGAGCTGAACCTCCAGTCAGGGAACTTGGTGTGCTCTGTGGGCTTTTTAACTCACTGCCAGTGACATCAGCCCATTTTACAGACTGAAGCTACGGTCCAGGACATTCTGGCTCCCAGCCCCACCTCACTCACGTCCCTCTCAGTGTCACCAAGTATACACACACACACACACACGCGCGCGCGCACACGCACACGCACGCACACACAAAGGAATGCAACAGCCAGCGGGGGCAGTGTGTGGTGTGCAAAGGAAGGGGGAGTTCGTGCATTCGTTCAGCCAGCATGAACTACAGCATGCCAAGCCCCATCCTAGCTGCCGGGGGTGCAGCCGTGAGTGCGACAGAGCCTCGCGGCACTTTCCCACCACAGACAAGCACAGGAGTTCATGCTGTGAAGGCGAGCAAAGCCGGGCCAGGGGCTGGAGGGGCTGGAGGGGAGTCTGGGGTGGTGTGGGCAGAGTCCTACAGGAAGTGGGGGTGGGTGAGAGGGGTGGGGAACATGGTCTGTTTGAGGAGCAGCAGGCAGCCATAGGGGCTGGAGGGGAGTGAGCAAGCCGGGAGGAAGGCAAGGAGGTTGGTCACAGATCTTGGACTTGGATGTGCAGTAATGTAGGAAGACTTGGGAGGCTTTGAAGGGCATGATCTGAGATGGGGGTGGGGCTCGGGTGATTCCCTGGGCAGGGGAGGAGATCCCACGTCCGACCCTAGCACAGGGCGGGGATTTGGGGACCTCTAGCATCTCCTGCATTTCGGCTTATCCAGGAGCCTCCTGCCTTATACCATTCAGGTACAGCTGCCCTATTTGGGACATTCCAGGGATTTCCCAGAATGTCCCCTCTGTCTCCCCCTGTGCTAGATCCACCAGAGGCAGGGGATGGCTGCTGTTTGCTTTTGGCAGAATTCCTTCTCCTGACTGGTCATTTTTGTGTCCCTGTCAGTGAGTGGCACCTAGCAGGCTTCCCCAAAGCTGGTAGGGAAGAGAGAGGAGGTAAAACCCAGAACTAGTCCTGTGACTGGCCAACACCTCAAGAGAGGCCCTTAGAGGGGGTGGAGTTGATATTTTCATGGCCGAGGGGCTTCCTTGTATGTGAGGATTTGCCTTCACAAGGGCTGGGCGCATGGTGGAGGTCATCCAGCCACGACGCAGCAGGACCTCCTTCCCACGCTGTGTGGGCAGCCACCCCGTTCAGCTACTCTGTTTTGGAGGTGACAGCTGGGACAGCAGCTGGGGCTTCTGGAACCAGCCTCTTTGAGAGGCGTTTGCCCTTGGGGTTGGAGTTCCAGTTCTTTGTCTCATGGGGAAAAAATGATAGCTTTGGAAAGGTTGAGGAAAACCCCTTGGGGAAAGCTCTGGGTAGACGATGAGAGAGACTTTTGAAGGAATAAATAACACAGGAGTTATGCCTTACAGACGCCCTTCCTGGGCACTCTTATTTGGCTTACTATACCCCACTGTCAGGGTCCTACCTAGCTCAAGGCGTGGCTGAAAGGTAAGAGTATCATTTAGTCAACAAAATTATTCAAAAGATATTTCTGAGCAGCTACTATGTACCAAACTTTTTTTCTAGGAGCTGGGAATATACCAAGTGAAGAAAACAGACAAAAATACAATCTGGTGCTGGATGGCTAGTCTTATAATAACCAGGGGACATCTTTAAAGAAATACCCACGGGTCTTTAAATAGTAACTCCTGGAGTTCATGTCAGCCTTGGATTCAGGATCATGAGCCTTGTGAGGAGAGGCAGGGAAGGTGGGGGTAGTTGAGACATCCAGGGTTAGAGGGGAGCAGAGGTAGTGTCACCTGAGGCCAGTCAGACAGGGTGGGCATCCAGTACTCTTGCAATGTGGCAGAAGTCAGAGAAGAATGAGATTCTGTTTGCAGAGTTGAGCTTGTAAAATAGCTATTTTTGAACATATTTACATTGCGGAGGTAACTTCTCCACGACTGGTTTTCTGACAGGACAGCAAGTGTTATTGAGTACGTTCTTTGTGCCTGGGTACACAGGGCTGGCAGGAAGATGTGCTCCTTGTCTGGGGGACTAACATAGTTAAGCAATTTGCAAACAAAATAAGGGCAAGTCTGTTTAGAGTCATCTCATGTGACTGGGCCTGAGAGCACTGTGGAAAGAACTCAGAGCACTCAGAGAAGGCTTCCTGGAGGAGGTGGCTCCTAGGCTAGTCAGAAAAAAGTGGGGAAAGGTGTTCTCAGTGAGGTGGTAACATGTAAGCATCGTTTGTGTCCATCATCCTTTGGGCTGTGTGAATGGTCAGTCACAGTGGAGTTAAAGATGGGGGGCAAGAGGTTAGAAGGGCAGGTGGGAGTGTAAGCCAGTGGGAGCTTGATATGCTCCCCACCTGAAAGCCATTGAAAGTTTTGTAGCAGAGGAGTAACCTGGATATGGTGGTGTTTTTAAGTGTTTACAGTGTCAAGGGCAGCGGGAGGGAGCCGGGAGCAGGTGCATTAGAGTTCAGAGAATCCGGGTCCTGTCTGACAGGTCATGGGGTCACAAATAAATCACTCACTCTTTGTGAGCCTCAGTTTACCTCATCTATTGAATGAAAATAATAAGGTTTTAATCCTGACTATTTCACAAGTTTGTGTGAGTCTTAACTTTAAGAATATTGGTGCCAGTGCTTTCAAGGAAAAAAAAAAAAAAGTAAAGTGTTAATTCAAGAAAAAAAATCCAGGCTGTTGGTGTCAGGATCGCCTTCTCGCTCTGGCTTCTTGGACCCAGGAGTCAGCAAAAAGTGAGAGAGAAATCTCCTTTTCTCATGGGTAAATGACATCCTCCACACAATGAGAACCAACTGCCCATCATTTGCATTCAATCCTTACACCCTCCTCACCCTCCCACCTCCCCAGGTAAGGAAGCTGATGGGACCCTGGACCAGGGTCACACAGCTCATGGACCACTGGCTGGCTCTCCTGTATTATTAGTCTGCTCAGGCTGCCATCCCAAAGTGCCACAGACCGGGGGATTTAACCAACAGAGATTCATTTTCTCACGGTCCTGGAAACTAGACATCCAAGATCAAGGTGTTGGTGTCAGTGGGCGGGTCTGGTTTCTCCTGAGGCCTCTCCGTGTCTCGTAAGTAGATGGCCATCTTCTCCCTCTGTCCTCACACGGTCTTTGTGCGTATCTGGATCCTAATCTCCTCTTCTTATAAGGAGACCAGTCCTATTGGATTAGGGCCCACCATTATGACCTCGTTTTTCCTTAGTCACCTCTTTAAAGGCACTGTTTTGAAATGCAGTCCCATTCTGAGGTAATGGGTGTTAGGACTTCAAGACCTGAATCAGGAGGGGGAGGAGTGCACAGTTAACCCCCAACACATTCTTTCAGAATGTCCAGAGTATGCACAGTTTTGAGTAGCAAGGTGCTTTCCTAGAGAGAGGGGGCAGTGAGGACCATAAAAAGTCAGACTCATTTTGGGGGAAGTGGGTGCCACTGAGAGAGATGTCTCCGTGACTGATTTTGTGCTCCCAGCAGACCTGAATTAGACTCACTTAAATATAAACTTCATAAACAAGCAAACAAACAGAAAACCCTGAACTTCAAAAATGTTCAGTTAACTTGCTTTATAAAAGATTTCATGACAGGTTTCCTTTAAGTACCCAATCTCACTAATATACTTAAAAAGTGATTGAGTTGAACACCATGTGATTAAGGTCCTACAGTTTCAGAGCCTGGCCATTAAAAGCAGGAGAGACAGCCTGTAATTAAAACTTTGCTGAACCTTCCTCCTCCAAAGACCAGTTCCAATCACAGCAGCTGACCTTGAAAGCAGCTGAGGCACCCATGGATCTCTGGAGTCGTCTGCTCCAGGTAAATGTGTGTCAGGACCCGAATAGTGTTGGGGGCGGGGGGGGGGGGGGCGTGGCAGCACTGACTGTCGGCCCCTGCCTGGCACTGAGGCGTCTTTCCTGCTGTCCCAGGAGCTGGCAGGGGATCTGTGCTGGCAGCAACCCAACCCAGTCCTGCTTGACCTCCGGTATCACCTGGGGGCTGTTGTGTTGGCCCCTGTCAGTTTAGAGGGTAAGGAGGCTCAGACAGAAGGATACTGAGTGTTGTCCAGACCTCGTGTTAGCGATTTCAACCTGCAAACACTTTACTCTTAGCAGAGCCGCAAACGTGGCCAAGTTTGACTGACTTCTGATTCTCCCTGTAAGTAGAGACCAGAAGGAGGTCCTTGCCCACCCCCTAAGAGGGGAGAGTGACTATCACCAAGAAGAGCACATGTGACCGATCTATTTGCAGGGAAGAATGTCATGATTCTCAGAGGGTAAAAGCAGACAATTAATGGGAGGAGGAACACGTGTCATGCAGGGCAGAGGAAACTAGGGTTTGGTAAAGCCTGTGGCTGGTTGGCTTTTAGGTTCTGAGCCTGTCCTTCCATTGTTAGCGTAAAGAACCTACTGTGTGTTGGGAACTGTGCTGTGTACTGAGGGCCATATGGTAGTCCCCTTGGGGCAGAGAGCCTTCTAGTGCAGTTTGAAAAAGTCCCTGCTCTGAGTGATGGACAGACCAGTGGAGACACACACTGTCACACCTAGTGAAAGGAGACGCCCAGAGCACTGTGGGAGGCCCTGGAGGGGGGTCTGGTCCAGCTGGGTGAGTCAGGGAAGGCTCCCTGTGGAAGTGTGGAGTAAGCTGAGAGCTGAACCAAAGGATGCAAGGAGTCACTCTGGCCGAGAGGTGGGGAGAGGAGTGTTTAAGGCAGAAGGAACATTACATGCACAAACCTGGCGGTGAGAACGAACATTCTGTAGATCTCCTCTGTATCAGCGCATAGTGCGCCTCCTTGTTTTTTTCTAAGTATGTAATATTCGTTGATAACTATATACTTCTTTACTCACCCATTCCCTATCTTGGAGATTTGGGTGCTTTCCAGTCTTTCACTTCTGAGAGTCTGAGCTGGACACTGTGCAGACTGAGAGGCCAAAGGCAAATCGTACTTGGCTTCTGGCCTCAGGGAGCCTGCACTAGGCAGGTTCTTCCGAGAAACAGAACCAGTAGAGAAAGAGTCTGGAAGAGAAAGAGAGAATCCTCCTGGGATCCTCTGTTCTTCTCTGTGTGGTTGGCTGGGGCTTCCTTTCAGCACAGCGTCTCAGTATCGTGGGCCTTATTTCCAGGTGGCTGGCTTCCCTCAGAACACAAAAGCTGCCAGGCCTTCTTCAGGCTTAGACCTGGAACAGCTATGATGTCACTTCTGCTGCATTTCTGGACATCCAGTCATACGCTGGGAAGTGTGGCCACTGTTCGGTCCCCATAGGGAATGCAGTAGAATATCTGGATACTCAATAAACATTAGCTGTCTTGTTAGAGCACTGGACTGGCTGAGCCCGGCTCTCAGGGTAACTTCCTGTGTGACCTAGCCCCGTATGCACTCCCTCTCTGAATCTCTAAATCAAGGATGATAGAAATACCAGCCAGTCACCTGCCTACTTCACAGGGCTGTTGGCAGGTCCAAATGAGATAGGACAATAACAACTATGAAACGGGTTGGCAGCTGGGTGTGGCAGGGTTTTGGAACCTCCCTGCCTGGATCCCCCACCCCCATACACAGCTGTTAGGACTCTTGGGGCAGATCGGTGGGCACAGGAGGAAGGTCCCAGCTTCTCCTCCTGAGGTGCCTCTGCAGGCCCCCATTGGGTCAGCAGGTAGGGCTCTGGTCTATGAGGCATGAGGAGCTAATTGGCTGAGTGCTCTGTGCACACCAGGGACTCTGCAGCCTTTACATCTTTCTCTCATATCCTTGTAGCAGTTCTGTAAGGCAAGGGACACTTCTGCCCCTTTGGCAGATGTCCTCACGGTGAGACAGCTGAGTGACAGAGCCAGAACTCCAGCTTGTGCCCACTGGGCTCCAAACCCCGTGCCCTTTACCCACAAAGCTGGTGGAGGAGAAGACTCGTGGCAAAATACCAGAATGTTCCGTACAGTGAACACTGTCAACTCTGATTGGATTAATCTTCCCTTTTCTCTTGCCTTTGAGGCAGGGACGTTGAAAATGGTGCAGTGGGATTACAGCAATGCACCGTGAGCAGGACTGAGGAGCACGTTTGATTTATCCAGATGCTCCCCTCCCCCAGACACCCCCTCACCCCACCGAAGGCAGGGATGGTCCGTGGAGGCCCAGCCTCTTGTCGGTCTCTACTCTCCGGGCTCATTCTCTGTCCCCCGCCCAGGACCATCACAAGTGTACCCTGCCCAGATTTTTATTGCATTTTTAGAAACGCTGTTTCATGCCCATGTCTGCACTGAGTTGTGGCCACAGCCCCCAAGCCCTGGTTATCTGGAGTAAACAGAGGACGGCAACCACTTAAGTAGTCTCCTCTTTCCAAGGTAAACTCTCGAAGTCAGGGCTTGTAAACAAGAGTGCTTTGCCTCGTCCCAGTCTGGCTTTTCACCTAGGGAGCCAACAGCAAACATTTGCAGAGGGCCCAGGGCATGCCAGGCGGGCCCCGGGTTAGGGAAACGTGCCTTGTGCAACAATCAGCCTCGGAGGGAGCTCGCCGAAGAACAGTTAGGCTTCTGAGCTGTCTCTCCCTGGCGGTGGCCAGCACTGCCTGTATGCGGGGGCACCCAGGCCTGCCGGCTGCCCTGGTGTGAGTGCCGAGCGGTGGGCCTGCCCCTGGCAGCCGTGGGTGTGCAGTTGCTCGTGCCCAGGCTGCCCAGGGCGGCGCTGACCTTTGGAAGGGCAAACATGTGGCCTTTGGGGCTTTGCCGGGCCAGCCGCCAGCCCAGGAGAGGAGCATTTAATGCTGCGTGGTGTTTTCCCTTCGCCTCTGGCCTGGCCATTTCTACTGGGAAACCAGAAAAGAGCATTGTGCAGTCATTGTGGGGGGCTGGGCACAGTGCTACCTCAGGGCCCTTTCCGGGGAGGAGCCTTTCTGTTGACCTGAGGACCTTTGCCCATTCCCCCACCCCCAATCTCCCTGCCATCCTCATCCAAGTCCCCTTTCTATGCAGATCTCTACTTCAGCCAACACAAACACCAGGGCAAGTAGGCGAAAAGCCACCTCTGGAGGGAGAGTGCTCTCTCTTCCAGATTCCCTGTGCCAGCTGGGGCCTAACTGTTTAATTGCTGACACTAAGTCTCCAGTAAAACCCAAGGAGACCCGGCCCCAAGGAGGCCCAAACACAGGATTTGTGTCAACACAAACAAAGCAGACAAGAAAAGGACATAGGTAGGATTTGGTCTGCTCCCCCGAACCTTTTAAAATCCTTTTATTTAGACTTAAATGTTCTATTCTGCTTTATAAGCTTGAGGTTGGGGGATTTCAAGATTTGTCTTTGGTGTGATTTTTTTTTTTTTCCTGGCTTTCTCCATCAAGGGGTTAATATTCTAAAAGGCTGAAGTTGCTCGTTATTCCTAGACCCTTGAGAGTGCTCTGGTGGCACTAAGTTATGTCACAGACCACGGGAACAAATGTGCGTGCGGAGCCTCCAGAAGGGCGTTTGAGGGGAATTACAGAAGAGAGATGGTTATGCCTGCTCAGGGAAGGCCACCAAAGGGTGACTGATCGGAGGGACATCTGGGAGGTGTGGGCCACATGCAGACACAGTATCGGCTCCCTCTCGTGGCCTCTGTTCCCCTGCATTGACCCAGGGGGAGACAGGTCTGCCTAGGACCTGAGCAGGGCAGACTGGCCACGGGGGCTCTGACGCATGAGGAATCTGAGGTTAGAGATGAGAGGAGAAAACCACAAGAAGCTGTGACTCTGGAAAAGTGCTGCCTCATCCTGAGGCGGGGCATTTGGGTAACGTGGAATTGGATATGTGTTCCTGCCTCAGGACCAGGGCGTGGTGACAGGGTTCTGGCTCTGAGGCAGGTGGTGTCAAAAGCCACATCCGGAATGAATAGTCTTGTAGAGGTCCAGCTCCATCCTTTTGCATGTGGATATCTAGTTGTCTCAGCGCTACTGGTTGAAAAGACTCTTCAGCCCCATCGAACTGACTTTTTCTACTTCCACCCAGGATCCTTCCCCCTGTCCCCCCACCCACACACACCTGCCAGCCTGCCCTGAACTAATGGACATTTCTGCTGCTTGAGGGAGGCCTCCATGCAGCCCAGGGTCATGTCCCTAACTCCCAGGATTCCTTCCCACATGGATCTCTGCTTACTCAGGCCTTTGTGTTCATTTGTCTCCCCAGGTGGGCGTATGCAGCTCCTCCCAGGGAAGGACATGAAGGAGGAGCGGCATGTGGCTCAAAAACCCCCATGCTAGCATGTTATCTTTTCACACTTGTATTTCTGGCTGCCAGGGCAGTTGTAAGCTTTTCCAGGCATGACCATCTTGGAGGTCCTCATCCTTCTAAACAATGTTTACTGAATGAATAATTAAATGGAGGCTTTTACTGGGTATCTGGCTGGCAAATGATTTGCTCACTAAAGTGGTAGTCCATCCGTTAGTCCACCCATCCACCAATCTACCCATCCATCCATTCATCTGTCTCTCCATCCATCTACTGAGATGCTTTATTGGCCCCTGTCTGCCGACTGGGTCAGAGTCATGCTCTAGGTTTGTGTTGTTATAAAGTCAGATTTATCTTGTCATTCAAGAGGTAGCCATTTTACCAGAAAACCAGACTCTGAGGTTACCCTGGCTGTTGTCTCTGGCAGAATGCTTGCTGAGGGGCCCTTGTGTGTATGTGTATTGGGGGCGGGGGGGGGGGGGTCTACTCAAGAGGCCAATGACCCATCTCTGACCTGATGAGCAAGAATTAGAACAGAGGGACAAGGTGGTCTCAGGCCTACTTCCTCCACTCCAAGGATATTTTGGTCTAAATGGTGATTTCTGCTCATTAGACTGTTGTGCCACAGGATGGAGAGGGAGGCTGCTGAGAAATTCCCACTCTTAGGAGCCCTGTGCAGACCACCAGTCTTGAGCAATAACATCCTGGGGACCTGCAACTCCATCTCACTTTATATCAATTCCCTTCTACCAGTTCTGGAATTGGACCCACTCTGAACAACTTTCGGCTCTTTGACCCTTTGGTATAAGAACCTCACTACTACTATATGGAAAGTCAGACTTTTGACCTTGACCTAGACGATGGGGACCCTCTCTGACTGGGGCTTTTATTCTCAGGAACTGGCCATGGTTTGCCTGGACCAACCCTCTTTCTGGATCCTCAGGTCCTGTCTTTCCCAGTGGGCCAGGCCGCTTCTCCCAACACAGGGATTTCTTCCTTAGGGTTTCTGCTCTCCCGCCCTGCAGGCTGGGCTCTCTGTCCACTCTCTCCTGACCCTCCTGAACATCGGAGGTCTGGCCTGAACCTCAGTGGATGACAGGTCCCCCAGGAGGCCCTTGGTAGTACGTAGATTCATGAAAGCATTGGACAGCAAGTAGCACACTTGCTGGAAGCATCAGGGTTCATGTAAGACACCCTCTTGTATTGCTCTAGAAACGACATGCTTCTGCAGTCCTGCCTTAGAGCTGATTTCTTCCCACTGACCGCTGAGTGGCGGGGCCACATCATCACGCATTCCCTCTTCGGCATCATGCCAGCACCAGCTCTCTGATGTTTATTTTCATAAATTTCCCATTTCACAGTGAGAGGAGGTGAGACAGCAGTAATTTGCTTTCACAGTACTGAAGCGGATCACTGAATTTGTTTTTGTTCCTTGTAAAAATCCCGAGATCTACCACGTTCCAATATGAATTGTGTCACTTATTAGCCCTGTGTCCAGAATCACACTTTGCTCCTTGTATTGTCAAAAATAATTCTTGCCAATGCCCTAGGTTTGGGGTTTCTATTTTGGCCCTGGCCCTGTGTGATCTTCACATTCCAAAACCTTTTCTTCACATTTCTTTTCTGCTGCCCGTGCCTGGGTTAGATCTGAAGGCTCCCCTCTCCTCGCTGGGTCCCTGCAGACTTCCTGGCCTTTCTCTGGCCATGGGCACTTCCTTAGAGGGAAGCAGATCACAGGAATGCAGAGCAGCAGCCAGGAGAGGGAACGCTTTCTCTGCTGGCAGAAGTGGAGCAGAACAAGCAGCTGGTTTACTCCCTGGGGACAGGCAGCCAGCAACTTTACCTCCTTTCTTTCTGATTGCTGCTTGCGGGGGGCTCGAAAGCTAGACTGCTATCCATCCTGCACGTGCTTGTTGAGCCCCAGAAATATGCATGGTTCCAGGACGGTGTTAGCGCTGGGAGGAAAGATGGCAGACAGGAAGGGGTTAAGACGCCTCGCAGGGAAAGGTATGGCAAATGGCAGAGGGTGAGGTTTGGCAGTAAGTGCTGGAGGCTTCTAGGGAAACAGCCAGGGTGGAGGGTGTCAGTGTGGGCTCTGCAGGATGGAGTGTTTTGGAATTGGGTGGAGAGGGACCCTTCTAGAAGGGAGAGGGTATCTCTGTTCTCCCGGGTGACCTCCTGTGTGACTTGGCATCCGAGAGGCCCTGGGGAGAGAGGTGCCAGAATGAAGCATGGGTTCCAGGAAGCAGGGAGCAGGGCCAGGTGCGTGGGTTGCCCCCCTCCCCCCGAAGTGTGAGGTGGAGCCTGTACCCTCTGCCCAACAGGGAACCATGACAAGACTTGACAGAGACAAACTAATGGCTTCATGAGGCTGTTTGGGGATGAGTCCTCGCACCTGGGGGCAGAGGCTTGGGAAGGATAGGAGCCCCGTTGGAGCTGACCTTGGTGGTCCAGGCGCAGGGAGGTGATGCAAGGCAGGTGGCATTCATAGGAATGAGAAGGAAAGGGTGAGACTGATAACCCTTTGGGGGAAGACCCCTCAGGAACAAACGCCTGGCCTGAGGAATAAAGGAAACCCCAGGAGGAATGGTGGTAATTCTGTGCCGTCCACTGGAGACTGCCAGAAAAGGCCTCCCACCACACCTGTCTGCTCTCCTGCCTCAGGGTCCTCTCGGAGGCACACTGAGTCACATTGACCTGCCTGCCGTATGCTGTGTGCTTTCAGAACAGGGACAGTCTGCTTACCTCACGGCCTCCCAGCTAGCAGGTTAGCAGTGAGCAGTGGCAGTGGTAGTAATGGTGGGGGTGGGGGTGGGAGGACAAAGTACTAGTGGTGGTAATAATATGATCTTTGGAGTACCAATACTAGCGGTAGTAACAATATAATCTTTGGAGTACCAGTACTAGTGGTGGTAACAATCTAATCATTTGGAGGATCAGTGCTAGTGGTGGTAACAATCTGATCATTCTGAGGACTAGCACTAGCGGTGGTAATATGATCATTTGAGCCACTGCTATATGCTTACCGTTTTAATGACTAATTCATTTTGTCCTTAAAACAATCCCTGGGGTTGGCCCCATTCTACACCTAAGGAAACTGAGGCTTAGAGAGATAGGCAGTTTGCCTGAAGTGACACATGTAGTAAGGGGCAGAGCCTGGCCTTAAACTCCAGTCTCATGGCTCCAGACCCCATGCTCAGTCATTCTGCTCCACCGTCTCTCAAAAATAGGCCATTAGTCACTGTCTGTTGAATTGCATTGACTGTACTATATGTTGATGTTCTTTCTGCAAAGGACCAGGGCCTCTTACCACTGAAGGTCAGAACCTTCACAAACACATTGTCCACTGTTCCCAAAT
Source organism: Furipterus horrens (assembly GCF_987537825.1). Taxonomy (NCBI): domain Eukaryota; kingdom Metazoa; phylum Chordata; class Mammalia; order Chiroptera; family Furipteridae; genus Furipterus; species Furipterus horrens. The sequence goes on along the minus strand of NW_028327178.1, from coordinate 17,925,972 downwards.
GTTGGTCCTGGATCCCTGGAGAACATTATCATCACCTGAGGGGCTTGTCAAAACACAGATTTCTGTTCCCCAGACTCATACGTTGGGTGATTCAGGACAGAGCCCCGGCATCTGTTTTTTCATAAGTCCCCTGCTGGAAGCCACAGACCTAGCCCATCTCTTCGATTTACAGATAAGGAAACAGGCCCAGAGAGGACTGATGACTTGCCCAGGTGCTCCCAGGGTGGAGTTGAGTCCTGACCCCGCTCTTGTGGTTTTCAGCACAGACCTTCTTTGATGCACCATGCTGCGTCCCAGCTCTCTTCCAGCTACCCCATCTCTGAAAATCTCCAAGGCCAGGGACCTGGCTCTGTACCATTTGGTTTGCCAAACGTGCTTCCTGTAGCCATTAATGCTTTTTCCATCTTCATATTAACAGTACTTTACTGAAGTATAATTAACATACATTATAAGGCATGAAGCTTAAGTTCACGCCCTAATAAATGTTTATATCTGTGTAACCATTGCCAAGATCAAACTGCTGATTGTTTCCATCATGCCACAAGGTCATCGGTGGTTGCAAAAGTGAATTAGAAATGATAGTGAGGACAGAGTCCCCTGCTGGGGGACAGGGACCGTGTCTCCTGTTTATGCCATGTGTATGTCTTGTATTCTCCGCAGTTGGCCTTGGGAGGGTGGGGTCTGTGCATGCGGCGGGGCTCACAGAGCAGCAGGCACGACTTGTTGCCCAATTTCTCCAACCCAGAACATCTTCATATGCCAGGGCCTGGCCAAGGTGTGGGGTGACAGTGATGCATCTATTTGGAGTGTCAACAGCTTATGAAGACTGTACAGGAAAATCAGTCTCATTGTTGAAATAAAGGGGTTTATAGAGAGCAGAACAAAAGTCATTTGAATGTTGAAAATAAAAAATTACCTTTAAAGAAAGCTCCGGCTTGGCCTGAGCTTCTCTTAACCCCAGCGCTGGCTTCCTTAGGGTCATATGGTCTCGGGGACAGTTTGAGGAATAGCCTTGCTGAAGCTTGTCTCTGAGGTTGGGGTGGGGCCTGGGAACATCGTCTGGACACCCCCACCACCTGCCCCTCTGGGGTGACCTGCTGGGAAGGATGCCAACCCTCAAAGGCTTCCTTTGAAGAGTCCGCACTTCAAAGATATGCAGCTGTGGGATTTTCATTCTGTCCCTTGGAGGGGTGGAACGTGAAGAGATAGAATCTACTTCAGCTTTGAGAGGCTCCCAGGGACTTTGCTAAGGGGCATTGACTGTTATTCCCATTTCCAAGGGACAGAAGTAGCTCAGAGCATTTGAGCAGATGACCTAGTCGCTGAGAACTCTGACTGCTCGATGATGCTCTCTTTCTGTTTGTTAGCATTACAGTGTTTGCTAAGGGCTTGAAGGTGACACCTGCCCTGTGGGTTGTGGCCTCTCCTCTTGTTTTTTCTTTAGACACACTTGTAGGTGAATATCAAAGACATCTCTGGCTATTTTCTTGATAGATTTTCTTGATTCCTAAGTTATGTATGCATTTAAGGATATTTTTTTTTGTACTTGAGTCAAATCACCCTAGAGAAGATAGTTTTCATGCCATTAGCAGAGTGTGAGAACACCTGTTTCCCCAACATTGGGCATCAGTATTCCTTTCTACTCTTCCAAATTTGATGAGTATAAAATTATATCTCATTTTTCTTTACATTTCTTTGATGACTTGGTCCCAGTCTCTTTCCTTAGTTTTCGCTGCCAAACTGCCTGTCCTGGGATCCAGTTGTCTTGGGCCCCTGCACTCGGTACTTGGGTCCCAGGCACTGCTATTGGGTTCCCAGCAGCCCCAGCTTTCACTGTCAGGGTCCCAGTCAGATTCCAGGCGAGCTTGGCCCAGCTGTGCTTGTTAATCCCGGCTTAGAGCTCTTCTGCTAAGTATTTAAATTCTTAGTCCACCTGTGGTATGTGAACTTGAATATAAGCTATTTATATGTCTTTCTTTGGAAATTTCCTTTTCATGCTTTTTGCCCATTTTTCTATTGATGTGTTTGTCTTTTTCTTTCATTGTTGTTAGAGGTCTTAGTTTATAGGTTAAGGCCTTAATTTCCAGGTTAAAAAAAATATTTATTCCTACCTAGACTTGGAGGCTTGGAGCATACTAACTTCAGAGAGGTGCTAGCCCACTAGTGGTCCATTTCCAGAGGGGTCTTTGGGGCAGTTAGGAAAGGTGTCCCCTCGGTGGAAGACACAGCTCTGTTCCTAAGTGTAGGGCCTATTGAGTGGCACACAGGTAGGTTCCAGCCCTTCCTGGGTCCCTCATCCTGGCACCCCCATTCAGGGTATAACTGCACAAACTATGCAATCCACACAGACTACAACACCCAGTGTGTCTGCCATGAGTGTTATAAAACTGAATTGAGCCAGTTTTAAAAATAGTATCAAAAGCTCTATTGGGCGGTACAATTTTTACTATGACTGAACCTCCCAGACTACAGCTGTGGGCATCACCGTGTTTTGAATGGCGTGTGAATTAGGTTGGCCTGGAATTGACTTGGGCTGCAGGACGGGCCCAACCGGAGGCAGGGGCATGGGCTCCAGTCCTGCCTTTGTTACTAATTAATGATGTGACTTTGGGCAAGTCAGCCAACTATTTGGGACATTTCTCGCTTTTTTCAGTAAAATAAGAGCCTGTGACTAATAGATTTCTCCATTGTTCTCACCTCCAACTATCTTTGAGTCCAGTTCTGGCCATATTTTCTTTCTTTTTTTGCAGAAATTATGACATATTTAAGACAGTATAGCTTTATTTTTTCTTTAGCATCTGGGTTATATAAAAACAAAGCATTTCAGAGTCTGGTACATATGTATTTACATTTCACCAAATTTCTATGTGACTTCGTTATGCTCTCTAATTGTGTCCCCCCAAAAGGAATACTTCCACATACCCAGTCTCCTCTTCTGTGGTTCACTGAGGGGGTGTTCTCCATGTCTACGAAGTCGCTGGTGAGAAGGCCTGGGTGCATTTGACAATGGGACACTGTGGTTAAATCTTGGGTCATTCCATCTTTTCCTTGTTTCCATCCTTAGTAACCATTTATACGTCTCCTTGGTGAGCTCAGGCGGCTTCAAGGACCTCACTGCTTTTGGGGAGCAGTGGCGTGAGCCTGAAGCTACCAAGGCCTTCTTGTCTGCCAGCTTCACGACCATTCTGCTTTTCTGCTGTTGGTGGCCTTTCCCACAAAGGACCCCACAACCTCACCCCCAGCTCTAGCTGCCTTTGGCTCCTACAAACACTGCCTTTGCTCCCACATGCCTGTTTTGCTCCCCACATCTTCCCACAGGTCCCCATCTCTGTGGCCCGTCAAAGTAGGGGTTTCCCAATGCCCTAGTTACAGCCCTTCTTCACTTGCCCTCCTCCTGGGCCCTCTTACCCCCTCTGGTGGCCTGGCCATGATTTGAGTGTCATCGACTGTCATGTCTGTTCTCCACACCAAGCCTGCTCTTGGATGCCAGTCCAGTTCCCACCCAACAGCCTCCTGGACACCTTGACCTCAGGCACCTCCTAACCAGGCTCATGATCCCTTTCCACAGCCCCTGCTGAGGTTCACTGTCCCACCACCTGACTAGGCCCACAAGCCCAAACCTGGACTCACACTGCGTCTCTCCTCTATCCACCCACCGCCCCCTGCCTGTCCAGCACCCCCCTGTCCCTCCTACAGCACGCTCACTGACGTGCCTCCTATGGCCTGCACAGCTGTCACTGCACCTGCCTGTCTTTGTCCCCCTGCCTCCACCTTGTAAGCCCATGTCTTCTCTGGTCTGGCCTCTTACAGTTCTCTTTCCACTGTGCCTTCTGCCTCCAGCCTTCCTTGATATTTTAGTGCAAATCTAAACAAGGAAAACCTCAGTCCAGTGAATGAATCTCCCCACAAATCTTTGCTTTTTTTTTTTTTATAGAGCCCATGTCCCAAGCGGGGTAGGATGCAAGCTTGCAAAGATGAACTTAATCTTCTTTTTATCAAGGCAGCCTTTCCCCAGACTGCTTCTGTACCCCTGGGCACCACATGGGCAAGGGGAGACCTCCCTGTGTCTGCCCCCATCCTTCCCCGTGTTTTTTCCCCCTCCATCATCCTCCAGAGGCTTAGTAAGTCAGAGAACCTGGGGCTGGATGTCAGATCTGGAAGGAGCTCTGCCATGACTTCTTAAATTTTATAAAAAAGAAAACCAAGGTCCAGGGAAGGGGCGTATGTAGGGCCACAAGGCTGGGGGTTTGTGGTGGATCCTCTCATAGGTGTGTATCAGTTTTCTGTGGCTGCTGTAACAAATCGTGACAGCCTGGGTGGCTTAGAACAACAGAAACACATTCTGTCACACTTCTGGAGGCTGAAAGTCTGAAATCAAAATGCCAGGAGGGCCTTGATCCTCCCAAGTTTCTAGGGCAGGACCCTTTCTTGGCTTTTCCGATCTTCTGGGGTGTGGCCTCGAGATGCATCAGTCCCATCTCTGCCTTTGTCTTCTCATGGGCTTCTTCCTGTGTGTGTCTCTGTGTCTGAATTCCCTTTTTTTCATTTTCAAGCAATGACACCAGTAATGGGCTTTAGGGTTCATCCTATACCAGTGTGACCTCAACTTCATCACATCAGCAAAGACCCTACTTCCCCATACAGTCACATGCATGGGTACCAGAGGTTAAAATTCCAACGTATCTTTCTGGGAGACACTATTCAACCCTCAACAGTGCAGTGGGTATCACCCCGTTCTGTGGCATTGGAGAGGGGATGTGAGAAACACTGGGTCACCCCGGGGCAGGGTTCTGCCTGGTATTTAGGTTGGAAACTCAGTGTTCTGCTTGTCAGAACTATACTTTTCTTTTTTAAGATTTTATTTATTTACTTTTTTAGAGAGAGGGGAAGGGAGGGAGAAAGAGAGGGAGAGAAACATCAATGTGCCAGAGATACATTGATTGGTTGCCTCTTGCACACCCCCAAACTGGGGAACCTGGCCCACAACCCAGGCAGGTGCCCCAACCAGGAATAGAACCTATGACCTTTTGGTTCATAGGCTTATGCTCAATCCACTGAGCCACCCCAGTCAGGGCAGGATCTGTACTTTTTATAAACAGCTTGCTAGTGATGAGTTCTGTCCCTTTGAGAGGTGGAAGGATAAAGTCAGATGGGCCTTCTTTTAAGATGTGACCATATTTCAACCTAGGGTGAGGAGAAACATTCTGAAAGGCTTTTTATTTTACTTTGTGTCATCATTTCATCTGGAAAATAAAGTTGTGCCGCTCTGAGGCTTAACTGCTTGACATTGTTCTTCATTATTTAAACTAGCAGACTTGCTCCTATATTTCGTTACAGGCCAGTGCCTTATGCTGCGGTTGTTTTGATCTCTCTGGAAGTTCACTGCTGCTCTGGCCCTCCTGACCTTTGGCTGGCCCTTGCCCATGGGCAGAGTTTCAGAGTCAGCGTTTTGGTGGGCTGGAGGGCAGGCAGCATAATACCCCATGGCCGCAGAGGTTTGGGTGCTGGGCCTGCAGGTGGGGAGAAGCCTGGGGCTCAGGCTCCATATTTAGTCTGGAATCTAGTCCCAGCTGCTGCTCTGAGGCCAGAGCAAGATGCCAGGAAGGGCGGAGCACCAGTGCCAAGCCAGGGCAGCCCTGCGGCACAGCTGGGGACGAGGTGCAGTCCATCTGTGTCGGGCCTGCTCACAGCCCACCTGCCCCTTTTCCTGCCAAGACATTGGCCAGGAAAGCAACAGCAAGGAAAGTGACCTCATAGCTCACCATTAGAAGGGCTAGAACTGCAAAGGGCCTCCGAAGTGAAAGAGTCTGCTGCTTCCTTTCTATCCAGATGAGACTGGGCCTGGCCCAAAGAGGGGACGTGCCCAAAGTCATATAGTTAGTTAATGACAGAACCAATGGTTTGGGTTTCTGGACTCCAAATCCTTTGCCTTTCCCTGTGCTCAGGAGGCCATGCCGTCATCAGGCTAGGGGTCATGGCAAGCACCAGCTCTACCAGAGACCAGGAAGAGAATGACCAACACTCCTGGCAGCACCCCAGTTCAGAAAAGACGGACATCCATTTCCAAAGTCTTCTTCACCTCCCTCTCTGTGCCACTCTCCAGTTCCCATCAGCCTCTGCCACTCCTTACCAGCCCCTGCCCCCGCTGAAACTGCTGTGTTAGTCATTTACACTGTAGTATGAATGTCAGTCCTCTCCCAGGGGAACGTGGACATCGTCAGAGTGAGACTCGGAGTCAGACAGACTCCACATTCAGGAGCATGTTGTAAGGTGCATACAGATAGAAACAGGTGGACTCAGGAATGGAGGCAGCTCTGGGTCTTGCTCTATCTCCTCACACTCAGACATCTCAGCTCTTGTCTGGTTCCTGTCCTGTCTCCCTTGTCCACACACTGGCAACCCATCCCATGTTCTACAGGCCAGACCTGCTCAGGAGCCAGTCTGATGGCCTCACTAATTACCTCTCCAGGGTCCTCCCTCCAAGCCACTTCCTGGGTCCCAGCAGGCCATGGGTGGACCACCCTCAGGGATGGTCAACTGCTCCAGGCAATGGCTGGCTGCAGGCACAGAACAGCCTGGCCTGACTCTCTGAGCAGGACACATGGGAGGGATAGTGTCAGCGACCTGAAGAGCGAGCGCAGCACCGTAACAGCAGAGCCCATGACCCCATCATGTCCATGTGTCCTTACCTGCTGTGTGGCTATTGTGTCTGCACCTTTCTGGGCCTCAGTCTCCTCATCTCTAAGATAGGATCATCTTGCAGACTACGGAGGAGAGTATATTTAAAGGCTTAGCTCCTAATAGCCACTCATGTAATTATTATGAAGCTCGTTGCTTCCATTAATCCTCACGGCAGCCCTTGGAGATAAGCAGGGCCAGTACTGTCAACCCCACTTCACAGAATCAAAAATTGATGGTAGGGCAGGAAATGGACCCACCTGGGCCTTTGAGCTCCTGGTGCTGTGTGCTTTCCACTAAAGAACCTGGCAATGTCTGTGGATTCCAGGAGCGGTCCTCTACCTTGCCTCAGTTAACCTAGATACCAGTGAATGAATCATCATAAAGCTGTCGCCTCCGAGGCACCTTACTTCCTGGGGATGGTTTTGAAATCACTCTCCCTGGCGTTCCCCCGAAGAGGACAAGGAGTGGATGCCTGGCTTTGACTCAGCAAAGAAGCCGTGGGTCTCAACTGCTCAAGCGCAGCAAATGGTTTAATAACTGGCGTGAGGCTGCCTCAGAGCCCCAGACACTGCCATTCCCGCGACTTGCCACTTTTGTCGCTGTTAACAGTCAGAGGCTGTGTGCCAGCAGAGGGCTCCGGGAGGAGTGGACGGGAGGGCCTGGCACTGCTGAGGACAGCAATTAGCAGGGAGTGGCTGGTACTAATCTCTCTGATCAGCCAAGCAGAAGCCAGGCCTGCAGTGCTCAGGCCACACTGGGCTCCGTGGCCCGAGGGAAAGAACAAAGGGAGTCACTGCAAAATGTTGGATGCCTGTTCTTGGTTCTACAGGGGCTGGCTGCTGCCAGAGCTGGGGATGGTAGGCGACCAGGAACTGGGGGTCCCAGAGGCAGGTGGGGCCCAGGCAGCCTGGCTGAGTTCCTTGTGCCCAGAGCCTCCTTCCTTCCTCCAATCATGCCAGCACATTTTTAAATGAGCCCTAGAAAGTTTTCTCCTGTGCCCTGACCCCAGGAATCCTCGTGGCCAGGAAGACTGTGGCAGTGTGTGTCCAGCCAGAGTGTGGCACCTCTCAGGGTTCAGGAGGAGACTTCCAGAGGGGACCCCCTCAGGTCAGTGTGCCCTTGGCAGAAACGCACAGGAAACCCTTCTGATGGGTGCTCACCTGGAGAGCAGGGCTTGCAGGGCCTGAGCATTCTTCCCAGAAGACTTTGCAGCAAAGGGCAAGTTTGTAGGACTTGGCTGAATCAAAGTGAAATTCTCTTAGTGATCATTACTACTGTTATCATTATTGGTATTAATAATATGTGTTTGGGGTTCTTTTGCATTTTAGACCTGATATTTATGTTTTTAACAACCCTGGGAGATTAAAACAAGAAAAGAGGAAAGAAAAGGTATTGTTCTCATCTCTAGGTGTAGACAAGGGGGCTTAAACATGCAGGTGACTGACACAGGTGACAAGCCTATGTGAGAACATACCTTTGCCCCTTGTGGGGCTGGGGCCAGGCCAGGTGGCTCTAGGAACTCGTCCAGATCCTTCTCTCTGAGTGTTGGGCATTCAGTTACATACCATATGATAGAGGCTCCTAAAAATTACTTAGGGGACTCTTCTATCAACTAGGTGGCATAGGCCATGGAGGTGAATATATTTACCTCTGCTGCCTCACAGGTGCTTCCTGGAACAACCACCAGCCTGCTCCTGAAATGGCAGTGGAGGAGAGAGTTTATTTGGCAGCTGGACTGTGTCCTGGATCAACATAGCTTCGGGCAGGGCTACCCTCTTCCTGTGGGCGGGCCAGGGAGACGCCTTGCTCATGGGCTGGCTTCGTGGGTGTATGCCCCTTGCAGGTGCTCAGAACGGTTGATGCTTGGTGAATGCTTGGCTGTTGCTGCATTGAAATTCTTATTTTAAACAAGAGACCCTGCCTTTTCCGTGTGCACTGGGCTGCAAGTGATGGAGCCGGTCGTGTTTGCTCAGGGTTCCACAGCTGTTAGCGGCCCAAGGCTTGTATTCCTCACCGCAGCCTTTGGGGTCTGTCAGCTGACCGTGGTCCCCACTGTTGCGGGGCTGGTATTTATGGCAGCTGCATGCGGAAGCTAGACAGCTGAGCAAGGTCAGGAGGGATTTCTGGAATGAGCGCACACATTCTGTGGCGGCCACTCTGCACCCCTCCTTCCTTCCCTCCCCATGCCCCTTTCCTCTTCACCTGGAAACACCATGTGCACCATGTGACCTTGGTAGCAAAGGACAGGGGGCCAGAAATCCTCCGCCCACACAGACAGGCGTCCCCCAACCCTGCCCTGAAGTTGACTCCATTCATGCTTCCCCCAGAGATTATTTTTGACGTGTGAAGACAAGAGCTATCCAAGGAATGAGTGCTGCGCTCCTGAGGGCTTCTGCAGGCCACAGCAGGTCCCGGAGCACATTTGAGTCCAGCGGTCCTTGGGAATGCAGGACCACCCCACACCCCACACACACCCTGCCAGAGCACAGTCCTTGCCCAGGCATCAGGCTCAGAAGGAAAACAATCAGAGAGCTGAGGAGTGAGGTTAGAATTATGGACTCCAAGGGAGGGAAATCGGGGGTTAGTTAGTGCCAACTTTGCTGCCTGAAACTAGTGGTCTCCAAAGTGGGGTGCACAAGCCCCCCACCCAAAGATAATGTTAGAACTCCTATGTATATGCTTTTTTTTAAAATCTTTTAAATTCTATTTTTGAGTCTAATTTTGTAACGTACAAAATATATGACCAGGGTGAGTATATGTGTATGTTTGTATATTACTCATTGTATGGGTGTACAGGTGTGTTAGTTTGCTAGGGCTACTGTAACAAAGCACCACAAACTGAGTGGCTTAAACACTAGAAATTTATCCTCTCTCACAGCTCTGGAGGCTACAAGTCCAAGATCAAAGTGTTGGCAGGGTTGGTTCTTTCTGAGGCTGTGAGGGAGAATCTGTTCCGTGCTGCCCCCTAGCTTTGGTGGTTTGCTGGCCATCTTTGGCATTTCTTGGTTTGTGGGATGCATTACCCGAATCTCTGCCTTCATCGTCACACGGCATTCTCCCTGTGTCTATGGGAAAATTTCCCTTTTTATAACGAGCCCAGTCATACTGGATTAGGGGCTCATCCTACTTCAGTATGACCTCATCTTAATTATTTACATCTGCAATGACCTTATTTCTGAATAAGGTCACACTGAGGCATGGGGTGAGGACTTAAATGTATGAACTTTGGGGGACATAATTCAACCCAGAACAGATGGTATAAGCAATGAAACAGCTGGAAAACCACTGGCTTAGCTAAGCTATTTGCTCTCTGTGGTCAGCTAACCTTGACTGTGCGTTGGCCCAGCTGTCTCCACATCTCATCATCAGAGGCCCGGACTCTTTCTATTTTTCCACTTTGCCACGCTGAATGAATGTCTACTATTACCAGAGTTACCTCACATCCAAGAGGGCTGCTGGAGCTCCAGGCATCACACCCATATTCCAGGCAAGAAGAAGAAAGTGGGAAGGGCAAAGGGCATGTTCCAGCCCAGTCAGTCCATTTAAAGTGTTTTTTACTCAGTATCCCCCTTTTGTCTCTCACTGGCCATTGCTATCTTTGAGGGATGCTGGGAAATACAGTTTTTATCTGGGCATACTGTCTCCCTGGATATTACAAGGGTTTTTTAGTAAGGAAGAAGGAGAGACTAGGTATCACAGATCCAACTAGAAGTGTCTGCCACTGTCATGGTTCCACAGGCTGCCGGTGATAAAGCCAGGTTTTTGGGTCTCACTGCGTTGTGTGGACCTTCTCCCATTTCCTGGTCTCCTGGAGGAACTGTCTGGGGTAAAATAAGGGTCAAGCATTGAAGGATGAAACATTGAGTGAAGAAGTATAGTGTTGACTGGCTGATTTCATTTGCTCCCTCCCTCATTCCCTGAACATCCCTTTGCTGATTGTCTAGTCCCCACGAGGCAGCAGGAAAGGAGGGAGGAAAAGTCTTGCAGGTGAAACAGACATGTGAGTGGGTAAGTGAGCATCCAACAGAGAACTCACCAGAAAACCAGTCGTGAAGAGAAGAGACAGGCAACCTGGGCCTTGAACGGTGGATAGGAGTTGTCTGGACAGGAATGGGTCGAGGAAGCAGCCATGTGCTGGCATGCAGAGCCAGCCCCCGGTCTAAAGGAGAGCCTTGCTGGAATGTTCTCTCTTCTCCAACCTGAGAACTGGGGCTTTTTCAGGTGAGGAGACCCAGCAGCCTCGGCAAGAGACAGGCCTGTGCTGAGGCAGGGCCCACGACGGGGCCTCTAGCACCATCTATTTTGTTGCTTCTTCAACTTTTCCAGTCTATCCTCTGGCTTCTGGGTTCCCTAGACGCTCCCCCTCAGTTGGCATGCATCAAGCTTCAGGCACTGAAACACTAGACAAGTGGCCTAGATAGGCAGGAAAACCCCAGCTGAGGGTCCTGGGGAAGTTCTGGCATCTTTCCAGGGTTCTAGATCGCTCCTGCGTGGTGACCTAAGGAATATCACATGCATCCCCCTGAGTGACTTATAAATTACATGAGTACAACCAAAATCTCACAACTTAGCCTGTGAACTTCTGTTCATTCATATGTAAGATTTCAGCGGCCTCGGTGTGAAGAAATCATTAGCAAGGAGAGAAGGCATGGCGGGCACCTCTCAGCGCTGTGGCGAAGGTGATACCATCCAAGGATGCTCAGATGTGCCTGAAGCCTGCCACCCTCTAGCACCATACACAGAATTACACGAGAGCCCGCAGGCCAGCAGGGCTTTGGGGGAGGAGGGGAGCTGGGACTAAGCTCAGGGCACGCACCATCCCTGTGCATTTAAAAGTTCAGGATCGGAACTTGGGGACATTATTTCCTTTTGGTATTTGCCAGTAGGAGAATCCACCCCTGAGAGGTACGTGAAATGCTCAACTGGCATTGCAGGCAGGCTCCTTACTTAGCATTGTGCAAAGGTGAGGGGCAGGGGGAAATTCTACAACGACGCCCAGAGCAAGAAGGAGGATGAGAGCTCCAATAACAACAGTGATATTTACTGAACATGCTGACGTGCTCAACTTGAGTTAAACTGCTTTATGGGGATAATCTTCCTCAGGCTCCACCTGCAGCCCCCCAGCCTTCTTCCCAGGAAATCGGGGGCAACCCCAGTGGTACTCCCCTGTCCCACGTCTGTTCCTATAGTGTAGCAGATTCCAGATTAAGCAGCGGTGCGCAGGTGACAGTGCTGCCCACCCAGCAAGGGCCCTCATGCATAGCCAGAGCAGAAAATCAGCCTCGGCACTGGTCAGCACAGGGAGGCAGAAAGGCCGTGCAGAACAACAGTGCCTGCAGGCAAGGTGTAAGCAGACCCTCCCACCAGCCTGGGGTGTGGTGGCATCTCCCAGCATGGTGTGCCCTCGCGATGACCAGTCACCCGAGTCCGAGTCTGGGAGGACAAAGAAAGGGTTCTCAGAGCTAGCATTCTAACCAGGTGATCAGCACGCTGGAGCGACCCCCCGCAGCCAACATATTTTTTTTTTCTCTTAAAGTGTTTTTTTCCTCGCTTATATAACAATGCAATAAGCTCATTTGGGGTGGAAAAAAAAAGAGGAAAATATAGAAAAACTAGTCCTAATTTCACCTGTGAGAGATGTTTTAGGATATTTGTTGGGTTTTTTTTTTTTTAGCTTTGTGTTGTTTTTGTTATTTATTTATTTATTGTTTTTCTATTACAGCTGTCCCACTTTTTCTCCCATTACTCTCCCCTACCCCACCCACCCCTTCTCCCACAGTCCATCCCCACCCTGTTACCCCATTGTCCATGTCTATGGGTCATTTATACTAGTCCCTTGAGGATATTTGTTTTTTATAGTCAAGCAGTGGGCTCTGAAGGCTCTTGTTTGTCCTTTTTGGTGACTCTGTGCTGGCTCAGGGCAGAGGCCACATCTTTCCGGGTACCCAGGGTCTAGTACTGTGCCTGTCATGTGTTGAGTAAGTGCCCTGTGTTTGTTGTGCTCCGAGTCAGGGCAGAGTCAGGGGAACACTGAAGGGACCTCTCTTTTGCACTCTGAAAGTTCAGTGTCCCCAGCTCTGTTCTTTCGCCTGTCACTACAAATCAGACCAGAATGTTGGATATCTTCTTCTCCCTTGGATAGTGCTGGATGAGAGGGACAAATTCATCATTACCTGTCCCCCCAATAGTTCTGACCAGCCCTGCGTGGCCTCCTGTTCCATCTATCCTAGCGCAGCTCTTCCTGTTAGTTACAGCTTACACTGGTGTGTCCCTGGTGAGAGGGGACTCTGCTGAAATCCAAGATGTGCGCCCCTCGTGCTCAGTTGTGCAGGGAGGGCGTTTCCGCTGCTGCGGTTCTCATGCATGTTAGGCAGGCACATTTCTGGTTTGGCTCCCCAGCCTTGGCCTTGCATTCCGGGAGGCGTATCTCAGCTCCGCTGAACTGGATCCACCTCCACCTCAAAACCTTCAGGCCCATTCCTTATCCAGCTGTAGGAAAATGTTTCAAGTTTTTGTTGAAGCAAAGAGGACCTGACCCTGTTAACCTCGGTCAATGTCAAAGGACCAGCTCCGTAATCCCAGGCTCAAAAAGAAAAATGTGTTTTCCCCTCCTCGATTCAGTGCCCAGTAAAACTGCCCTACTGCCAGGACGTGAGCACCATTTTAGATACTGTGAATCGACTTAGCAACCTCCTGAACTCTGGACACTGTCTGCCTACAACAGACGTCATGACTTCTAACGTTCTGGACTCTCTAGAGAAGGTGATGGGGATGCAGTCTCTCCAAGGGCCTCGCCCCCAGGGAGACTGAATGACTGAGCACCTGGATGGCCTCATTTATAAACGTGGCAGCCTGGGGACCAGCCTGTGGGGAGTGGAAATGCAGTCCCCCAGCAGCTGTCAATGAATGCTCCCAAGGTGGTATCGGAATGACACTTCTCATCTGTCTTCATGAGGTTGGTAGGACTAAGTTTGACTGCGTGTACCTATAGGTTAATCGTACTGTCGTGTATGCTCTAAAATACTGTTTTTTGTTGCTGTTTGTTTTTATTTTTTAAGTAAGAAAATGTAAGACAGGCTGAGAGATGGCAGGTCTCCTGGAAGTAGCCTGAGGGGGTTGAAGAAGCATCGGCACAGATCTCAGCTCCCAAGGGTTTTAGTCCTGGCTCTTGTGGTTTAGGGGTGTCACATCTCAGCTCCATGCTTACGTTTCCTCACCTATAACATGTGGGATTGGTTTGCTTATTTCCTGTGTTTATTTTTCGTGTGTTAATATGTCTGAGGTCAGGGTGCATCTTACTATTGCTGGCCGCCAGCCACATGACAGGTATGACATAGCCGTCATTGCCTAAGCAGGCGTGAATGTGGTCCTGCTCTTCAGACTGTCGTGACCTTGGTCGAATTAGGTGCACTGTTGGTTGTTCACATGTTCAGTGTAATTGTCATTCATGGTCTTCAAAAAGACCTCACCATGATTTATTATTGGCACCAAAATTTACTACTCACAAAGAAGGGCATGGAAACAGTAGCAGAGCATTGATTTGATATCAGAAAAGCAAATATTCACTGTTGGGGAAAAAACTGCAATCTCATGCTTTGAAAACAACAAGAATTGCCAGTCTTATGCATGCTAAGCAATGCTACCTCCAAAGGCAGGAGAAATCCCCACCATTCCTCAGAAGAGATGAAAGGATCTCAAAGCCACACGAGACTATGATATAAAGGCATTATATCATAGTTTAATTGGCAGCATTTTTCTTTTTTTTTGTGGCTCATAAAATAACAGTGGATCTTACAACTGATGACTTTACTTTCTAAAGTTTCTCCTGGTTTTCATATATAATAGTCACATTTGTGAGCCCTGGCTGGTTTGGCTCAGTGGATTGAGCGTCGGCTTGCGAGCTAAGTGTCGCTGGTTCGATCTTCCAGTCAGGGCACATCAGAGAAGGAAAACTCTGACTCCAAAAAACCTCCGCTGCCTTGCGGCATACCTTTTCAGGGGAAAGGCTAAGGGAGTAAACCCCGACAGAAAATCCGGAGCCGGAGTCCCTAAGGCGGTTTGACGTTGCAGTCAACACCGGCAACTCCTGCGGCGCACCTGAAGCCAAGCTGTATTGACTCCGTCTTTCCCTTGGACCCTTCAGCTGCGAAGAGAGGGGGGGTCTGCTGCATGGGCAACAGCAGACCCTCCATATCACCCTGCCCAGGCTCTGTAGCTTCAGCTCCACTGGAGAGGACACTCCAGCGTCATCGCAAGATGTCGATTCAACACGGGAGGAGACAGACACCGTGTCACTCCCGAGTCGGACTGCACAGCCATTCTCGGCGGTGCAGATAGACTCTTAAGAAGCTACACCATCATCTCTCGAGATGGACGGCTGCCGACAACAACAAGTCACATTTGTGTTTTTCTTTCAATTAGGGCAAGTTAATAAAAATAGTATTGTCATTATTCCTCTCATGCGTTGGTGCTTTTCCTCTGAGACCCACAGCACTTGACTCATGATATCAGTTGTCTGGTTACTCTCTTCCCCTACCTGTTGTGTCCCTAGCACCTAACACCAAGCTTGAGTGAGTACTTTTTAAATGAATGGATGGATGACTGTATGAATGAATGGGTGGCTGGCCGGCTAGCTGGATGGATGGATTGATCAATATATGGATAGATGGATGGATAAATGAAAGAATGGATGGTTGGATGGATAAATGGATGGATGGATGGATGGATGGATGGACGGATGGATGGAGCTGCTCCAGGAGATGCATCCCCATCTTTGGTGAGGCAGCAGAATCCCTTCTAAAAAAGTTACAGACATTTCTCCCAGATTCAGTGGGAAAATAGACTGAGTTTTTCAGGCTTTTTGTTGATTCATATACAGGTTTAGATGATTCTCACCAGCACAGTGCTCTCTGGAGAGCTCTCCAAGATAATGGTCCAGAGATTCTGACCCAAGGCCATCATCTTGGAGCCAGCTTGTTTAGATACACTAATTTTTTTAAACTTCATTGAGATAATTCACATACCATACAGTTCACCTTTTTAAAGTGTGCTATTAGATGGTTTTCAGTAGAATCACAGATATGGGCACCCACAGTCAGTATTAGGACATCTTCATCACCTCCAAAAGAAACTTCATACCCTTTAGCTGTTGCCACCACCATCCTTCCTCCCTATCCCTTCCTGCTCCCCAACCCTAAGCAACTATGGTCTACTTTCTGTATCTATAAATTTTCATATTCTGGACATTTTACATTAGTGGAATCATATAATGGAGTCATAATGATCTTAAAATTCATTTGTATTTCAGCGTGTATCAGTACTTCATTCCTTTTTATGGCCAAGTAATATTTCATTGCATGTATGTACCTGTATCACATTTTGTGGACATTTGGGTTGTTTCCATGTTTTGACTATTGTTCATAAGGCTTCTAAAAACATTTATGTACAAGTTTTTGTATGGATGTATGTTTTCATTTCTCTTGAGTATATGCCTAGGAATAGAACTGTTGGGTTCTATGTTAACTCTGTGTTGAGTCGTTTGAGGATCTACTAGACTGTTTTCCAAAGCAGCCACACCATATTCTCATTGGCATTGTCAGTGTGTGAGGGCTCTGATTTCTCCATGTCCTCACCAACTCTTGACTCGGTTATTTGCTCAGTCCTTTCCCCAATGGAAGGCCCCTTTGTGCCTTTATGTCTCTTCTTCCCTGTGTCTCAGCAGAGGGGAGTGTGTAGAGGGCTGTGGGGAGTTTCCCAATTAATTAACTTGCTTGCTCCCCATAGTTGTAACTGGCTGCAGACTGCTCCTGCTGGGTACGTGTAAAGAGGTTATCTGTTGCTACCACACTCTAGTGGGTGAAATTAGCCTCAGGGATAATGGGACTAGAGAACCTGAGGATTGTGATGGACAGCCATCCAGGATCTACCACCAAGGGGGCTCTCTCTGCAATGCATCTGGCTGCATCTGGGTGTCTTTGCTGCAGCCCCCCAGCCTAGCCCTGGGGAGAGAGCTCCTAGGTCACAGAGACCTTGGATGGGCAATTCCATGGGCCTCCTGCAGGTAGCCCATGGCCTTCCATGCATCTTCTTTAGATTGTACTTTGTGCAGGTCCTGAAAGTATATGATGATGAGAAAGATAAAATGATCCCTGTCCACAGACTGTATACTGTAGTGGGTTCTCAGAGGAAATGGCTTGGAGCTCAGACTCTGGCTGCCTATTTCTCTAATTACTTAACGTCAGCATGTCCCACAGAGAAACACTTGGGGAAACTAACTCCAGGAGAACTACCTGCATCTTCATCATGTCTCTGGTCAACAGCTCTCATCTCTGGCTTGCCCATCCATCGCCGGAAACCTCCGTGATCGGGGCTCTGTGTCCCACAGCATTGAAGACATAACTAGAAAGTGTGTGGGCAACTACTGTCTGCCTCAGTTTCCTCATTTGTACAGTGGGGACAAAAATGATGCCTATGTTATAGAATTGTCTTGGATTAAATGAATATATACCAGGTATTTATCACAGGGCTTGGCACATAATAAATGCTCAGCAAATGTTAGTATCTTTTATTTATCAGGGAGAGCCATTTAGAATTGCTTTAGAAAAATAAATAGGGTATGAGAGGAAAACTGGAAACCAACGGTCTGCGGGGAGTCCAACATTGGTGTCTTGCTTTCCAGCTTTGGCAAAGGTCAGGGGGCAGCTGACCCTGGGTAGGAGTAGCCCTTCCTGGGGGCCTCCAAGCAAAGGCAGAGGCAGCTGCTCCAGGAATTGGGGGTCTGGCCTTTTGTTTTCTGTGGGTTTTACACTCCTGGGCTCTGGCTGGTCAGCTCTTTATCTCCCTGTGGCTCATAGAGAATTCAGGGAGAGCTCTAAGAGCCCTGGACCCTGGATGAGTTTGAAACTCCGGAGGTTACTGTCTAGGGGCCTCAGGCATTGCAACTGACACACATGGGCCACGCAGGCAAAGAGGGGTCCGCCCAGCCTTGCTGTATTAGCTGCATCCACGGCTCCCGTCTGCTGCTATCAGAGGGGACAGAATGTAGTTACCTGCTGGCCATTTCCTCATTGCAGGGAGTCCACTATCAAATACTCACGGATTAACTAAACATGCAGTGGGCCCAGGTGTGGCTCCCTGGGGGTGAGAGAAGGAGCAGACACATCTGGGCCTCTAAGAGCTCTTGGTTTAGTTGGGGAAGGAAGTGGCCCTTCAGACCACTTCAGGGCTGAGCTGGAGTGTGGGCAGGGCATTCAGGGGAGCGGCAGGACAGCCCTGTGCATTTATATGCCCCTTCTCCCCTCCCTTGAGATATGCAGAAAGGGCATCCCTTTCCCTGGACAGAGCTGGGGGCTACTCTGCTTTCTGTGGTTGGCTGTTTTCTTTGCTTCCAGTGCAGTCCTGTCCTTGCACAGTGACACAGACTTCCTGTCATGTCTGTGGCTGCCTGCAGCCAGGTTGGCATTGAGTCCTTCTAGAAACTTTTCTTTTTCTTTGCAATTATTCTGTGTATTTCTGTTTTGGACTGTCCTTGTTCTTGATTTCCAAGTTCTTAGGGACACCTGTCATTTTTGACCTATGATTCACCTACAGTTACTTTCTTAGAGAAGGTCTCAAACTCAGATGCCTGTGAGGGCCAGGCAGATAACGTGTGAGTGAGCGTGGGACCATGTGAGAATGATGGTTTGAGCCTTGTGAAGATGTTAAGGAGTGCTGAGGTCTGTGGAGAACTAGAAGTTCCATGTCCCATCTGAAAGGGTCAGCCTCACTTAGCTCTAGCTGATGCTGCAGTGTGGTAAGGTGGGACAGTGTTGCTGGATCTCCCAATATCCTTTTATTTTTTTAAATTTTTCTTCTTCTTTTCTTTTCCTTAAAAACAATTTTTTTTTGATCTCCCAACTTTTTAAGAAAATCAGAAATGTGTGTGTGTGTGTGTGTGTGTGTGTTTTACATGAAATGTCTTAATTTTAAAATGTTGGCTCAAATATTTTTAAAATACTGAACAGGCAAAACAAAACACACTGTAGTCCAGACGGGGCCCCAAACAAGCACTTGCCATCTCTGCTTTGTGGTTATGCTCCTGTCCACTTAGTCATCCAGAGCAGGGGCAGAGGTCAAAGGTCCCATGAGCAGCTGCTCTGGGTGTTCCAAAGGGTGGAGGTCACTGTGAGCTGGGGTGGTCGGGGTGGTCCAGGAGCCATCATTAAGGCAGAAGAAGGGAGAGGAAAAGGGGTGCTGCTCTCACAGTAAGCCAGCTCTGCCTTCCCAGCCACAGGCCAGACCTGCAGGGTCACAGCCCTGCCAAGGGTCAGGCTGTGTGGAACCTGTTCCCAGTTTCGGAGACCCCATCGACTTGGAAACTGCCCAACACTGTCACTGCTCCAGCTGGGCTCTAGTTCAGGAAGTTGTTGCCAGCAGAAAGAGATCTGACTAGAGACCCTGGTTACCCTGAGAGAGACACTGGGGAGAGTGTCACCTGAGAAGGAAGCCCTCAGGTGTTGGGCCCCCATGCTTGGAGGAGCTTTCTGGTCTTGACCTGAGGTGCTCTCGCAGGTACACTGCCAGGTTCAGAGCAGGACACTGTTGGTCTCCCTCCCCGGCATGCTCCGAGTTGATTTTTACTCTTTGTCCGTCAACTCAGAAGCTTTTGAAGACCAGCAGTGGACCCATCCTATCTACCCCCAGAGTCCATAGAGGAGAGAGCAAGAGTCTCCGTGAGTCAGTCCATGCAGGTTGGTAAAGCTGAAAGTTAACCCAGGAATAAGAATACAGGAAAGGGGCAAACTGAGGCCCATGCAGGGCACAGGCAGTTCAGAGTGGGGAGGCATTAGGGAGTAGTGGAATCTGTGGCTAGCCGGAGTGCAGAAACAGCAGTGACGAGTGGTAGCCAGAGTGGCCAAGGAGGAGCTTCATGGAGAAGGTGTGTCTGGAGCTGGACCTAGAGGGAGAGGGTGCAATTCAGAGAGGTGGGAGAGAATGCAGAAGACAAAGTAGGGCATAGCAGCGGCAGATCACAACCAATAATTGAGTGCTTGCTGTATACCTAGCTGTGTTGAGCACATTCTCATGCATTCTCTCACTTAATCCTCACAACACCTTATGAGGTGGTTGCATCATCAGTCTACTTTAAAGATGAGGATACAGGCTGCCCAAGGTCAGTGAATTGGCCAGCATTGGAAGCAAGCATCGGAAACCATAACCATTATATTACCCTATCTTAGGAGCTGGAGGCAGTGAGGAAGCCACCTGACTCCAGTCAGGGATGTGGCTAGCTGGCCAGTAATCCTCCAGCCTTGATATTTTATCTTCCCTGTGGGGCTTTACCTGTGACTTCCATGCCCCCTGGTGCCTATAGGGCATGGTATACAGCAGGCGCTCAGTACCTGTTGGGGTGAATTGCCTTGAGGAGGCTCTTGACCCGTGGCTTTGGTGGCCAGTAGGAAGGGAGATTGGACACGTCCACTCCCAGCACCCTTGGCTTTAATGTCCTAAGAGCTGGGAGAGACTGGGGGAGAGCCAAGGCCCAGCGGCAGTGAGTGGGAGCTCCAAGGAGGCCCACTGTCTGGGCAAGAGTGTCCTGAGGTGGGCGTGGGAAGGCTGGGGAGTTGCAAGCCAGTCTTTGTCCTGGGCTTGAGGTCATGGGAGGTATAGGATGGAGCAGGGCCTCAAGGACCATGCAGTCTTGTCAAGACAAGATAAAAACCCATAAAAAATTCAAGAGCAGGACAAGAGTTGGGTAACAGCACAGGGGAGGATGAGGTGTCAGGAGGCAGCCTGTGCTCAGTGCCAAAGGAGCAGGTTGGGGGGTCAGTGCAGGGAGCCCTGTGGAGGCTCCTTTGGGGCTTGCAGGCCCAAGGGCAGAGCAGACCTGGACAACAGGGTTGTCAAGGGACAAAGTGGGGGCCGGACCTCCCAGAGCCTGCCCCGCCTGCCTGCATGCAGGCCTCCGCAGAGTCCAAGCCCAGGAAGCTGCTGTGTCAGGGTTCTTCCCCTGAGGGGACTTTCCCATCAGGAGCCTGCAATGTGACGTGTCTCCTGGCAGACTGCTAAGGATGCCCTCCTCGTTCCGGCAGGTGAACTTGCTCCCTTTCCCCGTGGCCTTCCTTCTCAAAGCCTGTCTGGGGCACCGGCTGCAGTGCGTGTGCTGAGGCGAGAAGGATTCTCAGCCAATCTCTGGCCTTCCTGGCCCGCAGTGACCTGGCCCCTCACCATGAAATGCAGTTCAGCTCCTCAGTGCCTCCTGGAGGCTGTTCTCGGGGAGAGAGCCCTGGGGTTCCATTTGTCTTTGCCATGGAGGTTCTGAAAGAACCACAGGGCTTGGTCCCGGGCCCTGATAGAGTGGGGGCTCAGTAGGGTGTGAAAATGATTCCATGATTGGGGGGTTATCTGGTATTTAGGAATATCTGTCCTCTTCTTGGCAGTCATCGGGGGAGGTGACTTAGCCCAGCAGGGTGTCCCCTGGGATGGCACATTGTTGAGGGCCTAGAGTCTGGGGACCTGCATTGCAGGCATGACTGTATCTGTAGGCAGGTTGTTTCCCTTTTCTGGGCCCCAGTGTCCTCATCTGCACAAGGACGGGGCTGGATTCTCTAAGGATCATTGAGGTCCTCCAACCTGTTCAGACCAGGTAGATGTGCCCGAGCCCCCATGCAGGACTCTGAGCAGGTGCTGTTCTATGCACCTGGCTCTGAGAGCCCAGGATGGAGGCAGGTGGTCCTCAGGTCCAACAATAAATAATAATTTTGCCTGTTGAGGTCCTGCCTGGCCCCAAGTGGAGTGCTGCCCCTCTTCAGGGAGCTGACCTATTGGCCAAAGAGTCAGGATGAGGAACCCAGGCCAGGGTGACTCAGCCAAATAATGGATTGAAGGGAGGGAGAGGTTTTCTAGATCTTGGCAATCTGAAGTGAGATCCTGACCAGCAGCAACATCCCCTGGAAGCTGGTTAGAAAAGCAGAATCTCCGGCCCCACCTCTGATCCACAGAGTCTGAACCTGCATTTTAACATGATTGCTTGTGATTCACGTGCAACTTAAAGTTTGGGATGTGCTGCCCTCTGCCACTTAAATTCTCTCTCCCTCTTTTTTAAAGGGTTATTTATTTATTTTTAGAGAGAGGGGAAGGGAGGGAGAAAAAGAGGGTAAGAAACATCAATGTGTTAGAGAAACAGTGATCGGCTGACTCAACCCAGGCATGTGACCCAGCCAGGAATCGAACTAGCAACCTTTTGGACCGCAGGACGATGCCCAACCCACTGAGCCACACCAGGCAGGTTGGCCCACTTAAACTCCTAAGACCATGCCTTTCAGAAAGAAGTACATTTTCCACGTGTAGGTAAAACAAAATTCCATGAAACAATTGTTCCCCTTACAATGTGTGTCACTCACGATACTTCCAATATAGCTCTATATTTTTAATGCTGAGATCGTGATTGTATTTTACACTAAGTTCATTTTACAGCCCGCTAAATCACTGAGACCTGCAGTTTGAAAAACAGTGTGCACCTAGCTAACACCCTGACTGATGTCTGAGTGACAAGGGGTTACCCGGGTGTGTGCATGGGGGAGAGTCGGTAATTTAGAGGACACCAGGTATCCTGGACTCCTGAGACAGTAAATGTTGCCAGCTTCTGATCTTCCCCACTCCTGGTGGTTGGGGACCTGAGGCTCCTGGTTGCAGAGGCATTGGTGGAATTCTGCTTTTCTTTTGCAAAGAGCGACGCGTCCCAGAGTCCTCAGGTCATCACTGACAGGGATGGCTGAGCACAGAGCTGCAGTGTTAAGGGGAAAGGCATTGTCCCCGGATTCCCATTCGTGCCGGAGGCAGAGCGTGGGCCAGATCTGGAGGGGTGGGCTGGCAGTGGACATCGTGAAGGGGGTCCCCACAGCTCCCTCAGGGAGAGCTATGGGTGGGCTCTGTTCCCAGCGGGCAGCATGGCTGTGCCCTGCCCCCGCCCTGCCTGACAGCCTTGGTGCAGGCTCCGGGGAGGGTGTCAGTGGCCAACACCATTTAGAGGCAGGAAAGGGAGAAGGGATGGCCCCTGTGTCACAGGGTCACCAGGAGGCAGCTGCTGGAGGGGAGCCCAGGGGAGCGAGGCTGTGCTGTGACAGAAGGGAAGGGAAGGGGCCCTGGGAAAGGCCAGGTAAACAAGATTCCACACCAGGTGAGCAATGGGGACCCGAGCAATGGTGACGGGCTGGGCTCTGCTGTCCACTCAACGCTCCATGCACCCACCTCCACCTTCAGAGTGGCTTTCCTGCTAGGATGGGTGGAAAGACCCACAGGCTCCAAGGCCACCGAGCTCAGGAGCCCAGAGCAAGCCCCCTGCAGCACCACACAGCTCCCTGGCAGTGGGCCGGGGGTCCAAGGGAAGCTGGGCCCCTGCAGCAGCCAAAAGCAAAAACAAACAAAAAACAAACCATGCGTCAGGAATGCAGAAACAGGGACCTTCCTGGGCTTCCTCCGTAAGGTCCCAGATGGGTAGGGTGTCCAGGTGAGTTGCAAGGTGAGAACTGAGGGAAGGGTCTGATGAGGGCGAGGGGTGCGTGCTGCCCCCTTTCAGGGCCTGGAGTGGTGGAGTCCCTGGAGAAGGGCTGATGGCAGAGAAGCAGAAGTTTCTCATCTGGTTTGCAGGTCACTGAATTTATCCTGGGCACTGTGGGAGGAGGTAATGCCTCTTAATGCCTTGGCTCTTCTTAAAGGGATTGGCTAAATTTATAGCTGCTAATGCCATTGGTCGCTGGGTGGGAAGAAAGGATGCTGAGCAGGCTGAGAAGGTCCCTGCTTCTTGCCCCCGGGCCCTCTGTTTTCCTCCAGCCCTCTAGGTCTTGTGGAAGCAGACACAAAGGCAGGCAGGACCAGAGGGTGTGGGGAGAGACTCCTGACTTCATGCAGGGAGACCCATGCTGTCAGCAGAAGCACCTTTACCGCCTGCTGATTGGCAAGGAAGCCACGCCACTCTGGGCAGAGGGCAGCAAGGGGAAGTGT
This sequence comes from Furipterus horrens, assembly GCF_987537825.1. Lineage (NCBI taxonomy): Eukaryota > Metazoa > Chordata > Mammalia > Chiroptera > Furipteridae > Furipterus > Furipterus horrens. Next base: position 17,902,311 of record NW_028327178.1, on the reverse strand, counting down.
CACTGAGTCTGGGCAGGCAGGACATGGTGTATTGGTGTTTTTGTTTCGGGGGCTGGGATGAAGTCCCTTAACAGCACCAAGGGGAGACTGGATGCCACCCCTTTCACCAGACAGCTGTAGGTGGGCCTCAGTCCTGTCTGAGAAGCAGTCCCAGGAGTCTCCCAACCCTTCCATTTCTTCTGCATGCCCAGGCCCACCCCTCCTGCCTGCAGGCCCAGGGCTGCCCGCCCTTTATAGCAAAGAGCAGCCTCAGCGCTTCCCCCACTCCTGCTGCGTCCCTTTTTTGTCCCTCCACATCCATCACTTGGTGGGGCATGGGGGCAGGGAGGGTGGGGATGGCCGGTTCCTGGGGTGGGGCCTCCTTGTCTGCAGAGTTCTGCATTTGTGATGGCTGCCACGAAGGCGTCTCTTCTCTTCCATCCTCCTCTTTTTTCCTCTGATCTCATCCCCCTTATCACTGTCACTGATCATTAAAACGTAAGCTCCTCTTACTGACTCTCAGCTTAGCCAGTGGCCCAGCCGGTTGGGGGTTTCCTATCCTGATCTTACCGTGAATGGGAAACTGAGCCAGGAGGACACCTCAAAGCCCAGGCAGGAAGCGGGTAGAACAAACCCTGGGGGAAAGAGTCCCTTTATTTCTCTGCATCTCCACCAGTCTGAGAGATTTCTCTGTACCTCTACTTTTTTGCCCTAAAAGTCCGGCAGAACTTGTAGGTACTTACCCTGAAGAATTAGAAACAGACTCAGACAGATAATGTGTACACCCATGTTCCTAGCAGCATTACTCACCATGGACAAAGGTGAATTGAATGGATGAAGGAAAGGTTGTCTGTACTTTCAATATAATAGTCAGCCATAAAAAGGGGTGAAATTCTGACACGTGCTATAACATGGCTACAGCTTGAGGACATCATGATAAGTGAAATAAGGTGCATACAAAGGACAAATACTGTGTGATTCCACTCATACGGGGTTCCCAGCAGAGACGAATTCACAGGGACAGAAGGTCGAACAGTAGGTGCCAGGGGCTGGGGGAGGAGGAGTGAGGAGTTGATGTTTAATGGGCACAGAGTTTCTGTTTGGGAAGGTGAAGACGTTCTGGGGTTGGATGGTGATGTTGGTTATATAACCATCGTGAATGTGCTTAATGCCACTGAATTGTACACTTGAAAACGATTGTAGACCTGACTGGTGTGGCTCAGTTGGTTGGAGCGTCGTCCTGTAAACTGGAAAGTAGCAGGTTTGAGCCCTGATCTGGGCACATGCCTGGGCTGTGGGTTTGGTCCCCATCGGGGTGTGAACGGGAGGCATCAGTCAATGTTTCCTCCCTCCTGTCTTGTGCAGAGACAAAGCTGGGCTTCTCTGCTGAAGGAGGGACTCCTTGGCTCCCTGTTTGGGAACAAGGGAGCCCAAAGTGACAAGCTAGCCTGGTTTCCCCTCAGAAAGCAGAATTCCTGGAAGCACCCCAGGAGCAGGAGTCCCTGAGGGGAGTGACATGGGAGGGGGAGAGCCAGACAAAGGGGTATATGGGTCTGGTCACTACTGTGGGACAGCACCTCAGAAGTGTCATCTGAGAGACCTTGTAAAAAAGGGGTGTTTGCCCAGTTGTGGCAGCTCCTCGCACTTTCGGAGTGCAGGTCCCGGGTACCAGGTGGGCTCCTGCAGGTATTCGCTGGCGTGTGTCCATGGAGCTGACAGGCTGTGAATCAGGTGCGCGAATCTGATTGGGCAGCAGGGACTGTAGCAAAAGGGCAGCTGAGAGGGTGTGACGCGGGTGTCCAAGACAAGTGTCCAGTGAGGGGGAGTCCTCTTTGTCCCTCTGGACACCAGTACTCCACAGGGTGGGAATGGGTCTCAATGCCTATCCCTTTCCGCAGGAAGCCAGTGTGGGTGTGGGCCTCCCTCACAGGTGTGGCCCCAGGAGAGGCCCTCGTTTGTCTGGAAGAGCCCGGCAGAACAGGACAGAGGCTGCTGCTGGAGGCAGAGCCAGGCACGCCATCCTCCTGGAAAAGCTCCCTTCAAGTTTCTGCAAAGCCCAGTCCTCCACTTGTACCTTTCAAGGGTGCCAGGAAGCCCTAGATAAGATCTGAGGTCATTGAGGAATAATGGGCATGGCCTTAGGCAGCTCCTTTCAGCCCTCTCTGGACATCAGTCTTATCATGCCATCTGCTGAGGCCAGGAGCTAGGCAGGGGCCCAGCCCTCCAGAGCCCAGTATCCCCTGTGCAGAGTAAGAAGCACACACACAGCATGTGAGTTCACTGTGCATTGGAAGGGCAGTGGGTACTGGAGAATCGGAAAATGTCCTGTGGGCCTGAGCAGGCAGCCAGGAGGTGGGATGGAGAGGCAGTGAGGTGCAGGCAGAACTGGAGCTCTGCTGTGCTAACCTGGGCAAGTTACTTAACCTCTCTGAACCTCTGTTTTCTAAGTAGTATAATTATACTGATTTCATAGAGTTGTCGTGATGGGTAAGTGGGCGAAGGCATATCAAGTGCTGAGAAGAGTGCCTGGCACGTGAACTGGGAGCAGTACACATTAGCCTTCCCTGTTATTAATAGAAGTCGCAGTGTTCTTGCCCATCGGCCAAGGCTGAGTGAATCCTTTGCCCACCAGCCGCCATTAAACCTGGGGATTGGGCCAGTTGCAGATGGCCTTGAAGGGGCTATTCTAGCATTCCGTGGGTGTAAGGACCTCTAGGTTGGTGGGTGGAGGGAAGGGGAAAGTGCTTCTGGGTGAGGAGTACAGTGTGAGCTAAAGCAGAGGCAGGAAGCACACTGTGTTAGTTTTCTGTTGCTGCACAGGACATCACTACAAACTTAGTGGCTTACAGCAGCAACCCCATGTTCTGGAAGTTGGAGTTACACTCAGTGTATTATGAGGCTGAAATCAAAGTTCTCCAGGCTGAGTTCTTGTCTGGAGGCTCGGGGGATGAAGGGGGGAACAAAGTCTGCTCCTAAGCTTTCTGGGTTTGGGCATAATTTACTTCCTCGCCCCTGAGGTGCCCTTTTCTTCCTGTCATTGACCAGGGATGGCTCTCCACTCCTAGAGACTGCTACGTCCCTTGCCCATGTCCCTTCCTTCTTCAAGCCACCAATAACGTGTCCTGTCTTTCTTGTGCTTTGAATCTCTGTCTCTCCCTACAGTCCCACATTTAATGGGTACATGTGTTAGATCAGGCTCTCCTACAGAGTCTCCCTAAATTCAAGTCCTCTGATTGGGAAGTTAATTATATTTGCAAAATTCCTTCCCAGGACTACCTAGGCTAGTGTTTCATTGAGTAACTGGGAGAAGGCACACACCCAGGACCCTGCTATGGTTCTGCCTAGCCCGCAGGCATATTTCTGGGGCAAGGAGCGGTGTAGGTAGGGGGCTGGAGGGCGAGTGGAGGGGTAAAGTGGGTGTTGGTGGTGGGAGGGATATAACGCCACTGTAGGCCTTGAGTGGCAGGTGGAGGAAGAGGCGTCGGACATCCCACCCCCACCTCTGACTGTGGCCCTGCACCACTAGGCATGATCATCCCAATCTGAGCTGACTCCTTGCAGACCCACTGCCACCTAAGCCTCCACACCTGGGTTCCCTCGCTCTGATGAGGGCTCTAACCCTGAAACCTTGGACCACTCCCTCAGGAGTGGGACTGGCTGAAAACCCCAGGGCCACAGCTCAGGAGCCCAGAGCAGGCTCTTGCAGCAGCCAAAACCCCAGCAACTGAGTCAAGAAACCAGTGAAGAAGCTGTGTGTCCACCATCGCCAGTCCAAACTCTAGAAGGCCTGCAAGGGTGTGGGGGGGAGAGGGGTCACCATTGGTGAACTCGGCAGCATTTCTGGAACCCAGTGGCCATTCCTTGCCCTGCTTTGGATCCATTATTCAAAACCACAACAAACCCTTGATGACTGGCAAATAACTATGTTCTAAAAAAAGTTCTCATATCCAAGGTTTTGACATTCAGATGTTCCTTGAAACATACTAGGATCTTGTCTTTGTTATCAACGGTCACAGACTAGGCACACGCAGCGCCTTGTGGTCTCGGACCTCCGTGCACGCCTTACTCAGGCCCTCTGTGTGTGTCCAATGGTGGTGGTTCAGGAGACGAGACTGTTCTACTAGTTCTGATGGTGAAACCGCTGCAGGCTGTGCCCTCGGGCTGAGTATGGTACGGTCTCGGTTTGGACCAGTACCGAGCATCGCACACGTGACGGTGTTGGTCAGTTAGGGAAGCTCCCTGCCTTGTCTGGGCCTCACTTCCCCTCTCTATACAGGGGAGTTCCAGCATACGCTTCCCACTAACGAGGGCTTTGTCTCTGCCGGCAGCACCGCCTCACAGGGCCTTGTTCTCCCTCTCCCGCAGCCCTGACCCAGGCCCCTGAGCTGGACGGATGGAGAACTCCTCAGCAGCATCGGCCTCCTCCGAGGCTGGGAGCAGCCGCTCCCAGGAGATCGAGGAGCTTGAGCGCTTCATCGACAGCTACGTGCTCGAGTACCAGGTGCAGGGGCTGCTGGCAGACAAGACGGAGGGTGATGGTGAGAGCGAGAAAACGCAGTCCCATGTCTCCCAGGTGAGCGCTGCCTCCGAGGGAGACGGGGGCTGGGCTGGTATGGGGCCTGGGTAAACTCAAAGGGGGTATAAAAGGGACCCTAAATTTAGACAGCATATGCTTGCCTTGCCCTAGACTGCTGAGGTGCAGGTGGCCCCTACATACACAGAGCATGCAATCCATGCAGGAAGCCCCTCTCTGACCCACCTCTATTCTGTCCTACCCCATGGGGCAAATATGCAATTCATAGAACACAGATTTATTGAGTACCTACCCTATTCCCTGTCCTCCTTATGTCCTAGAAGAGATCTGGAGATTGTAGTTTATCCAAAATGTACACAATGAGAAGGCTGTAACCTGTGAATCTTCTCTGAGTTCAAATACAGGCCATGGTTGGCAGCCACAGACTTGAGTCCCTTGGGCACTCCCCCAGGGCTCTGTGTCACACCTAGTTAGTCACGGGAGGGTTCTGACCAGGCTCTCAGGTCGGCTCACCCCGTCCTGGGTCCGTCTGCGGCAGCCCTGGTCTTAGGTGGAAGGCGGGCTCAGATGCAAGACTGTGGGCCAAGATTTGGACGTCTCGAGTTCTCCCGAGTAGAGTCTGAGCCACGGAGGGCAGCAACCCTATCGCAGATGCTTTCACCTACCCCTGTAAATCCTCAGTAGATGCTTGTTCAAGAGCTGGCTCCAGATTTGCTTCTAGCTGCCTGTGTGACCTTGGACAATCCCTCAACTTCTATAAAGCTTGGTTTGCTTATCTGGCCAGTGGGGATGGTCCTGCTGCCTCAGGAGTGTTGGAAGGTCAGAGAAGCAGGGTGTTGTCTGCACAAGGAAACATGGGAGGGTTTCTGCTGTTCAGGGTCTGGGTCCCAGGTGTCCACTTCTTATACCTGTTGTCCCACCTTAAGCATGGAACGCCTCTGACAAGGAGAAGAGAGCTACTTGGGTGCCCTGCTTTGAAGAAAAGCTGAATGCAGCTGGCTGGGTGGGCAGAAGATTCAGATCCTCCAGCTCTTTAGAAAGCCAGAATGAACTTGTGGCTTTCCTGAAACTCTGAACTAGAAGTCAACCTGGGAAACTCTGAAGCCATGGTGGTCCACACCTTATCCCCATTTTGGAATAAGAAGAGAAAATCATCCTGGAGAGAGAATGAAAATATATGTGATGTTTCCCTTAGTGTCCTTGAAGTTCTAGAATCACAGTTAGTGTACCTTGTCCAGTATTCGCTCTACAGTGTGTTCTGGGTACCTGTCCTGTGTCTGGCACTGTCCTTGGACTGGGCCTCAGAGTTTGCTATGGAGAAAAATAAAGCCAGGTCGGGAAGGGTTTGCAATTTTAAATAGCATCTCAGAGAAGATATCACTGAGAAGGTGGAGGGGGCAGCCGTGCAGGTATCTGGGAGAGGAGCGTTCCAGACAGAGGGAGCAGCAGGTGCAAAGGCCTGAGCTGGAAAGGCTTTCCAGGTGCAGCAGGAGGCCAGTGTGACTGGGGCAGAGAGAAGGAGCGGGAGCCAGAGGAAATGGATCAGGGAGAAAGGATGTGCTGAGGCTGAGCCCTGGGGCCTGCCAACATTTAGAAAGCAGAGGTGTGACGGCGGACCAGCAAGAGACCAGGAGGGGTAGGCAGAAAGGCAGGAGGGAAACCAGGCAAGAGTGGAGTCTTAGAAGCCCCAGGAAGGATGTGCTTCAAGGAAGTGGCGGGGGGGTGGGGGTGGGGGCACACTGACTGCGTTGACTGCTGCTGCAGGTCACAGAAGAGGAGGACTGAGGATAACCTGATAGAGCCATCGGGGCTACTGGTGATCCTGAGTAGAGAGGTAGAGGTCAAGTGGTGGGGGCGAAGGTCAAGGAGACAGATTAGAGATGCAGGGGGTAATACAAATTCTCTCTGTATTGCAGAGGTTTTGTTGTCAAGGGGAGAGATGTGTTTGGGGAAGTGAGGTCAGAACAGGAGCATTTACAATGTCTTGTGCATTGAAGGGAATGGTCCAGGGCAGAGGGGATGGTTGCTGGAGCCATGACCTTGAGTAGGAGAGAGGACATGGCTTTGGCTGGGCCCCTAGCTGCTCAGCCACAATCACAGGAGGCAGCTGCCAGGCTTGCAGCCCCGCCTTTAAGACGACGCCTACTTGTGCAGCTGAGCTGTGGGTTTCTCCAGCTGCTTTCAGCCACAACTGTGCAGGTGCAGAGTTAGGAGAATTCACCCAGGATGGAGGTTTCTCTGGGCGCGGACAGTGGAGGGGAGAAGGGAGAGGTAGATGAAGCAGCGATGAGTGATGTTCCCTGACACTGAGCCAGGCCAAGAGGGGAGTGAGGACCCCAGGTGGGTGGTGGACACTGAGGGTGGGGGTCAGTGAACTGGACGTCCTAGGGAGTCAGAGTATTGTCTGAATCTTGGTACCGAAAGGAGTGAGCTGAAAGATAGGTGTGTCCCAGAGAGGGAGGTTTGAAACCCAGGGTGGAGGGAATGCAGTAGTAATTGGGAATAAAAGGGCTGGGTATGAGCATGGGAGTGCAGGGGAAGAGGAGAGATCAGGGGAGGGGTCCTGGAACTGGTCATGGGAAGTGAAATCATCTGAAAGGAAGCGCGCTGCGGGACAGGGTCCCCGCTCCAGTAGAAAAGTCTTCAAGCAGCGTGGGGAGGAGAGGGTCTTGTCTGATGATGTGTTTGTTCATTTGCATAACTTTCTTTTTTGATTTACACTACCTTGATGATTATACAGTTCGCAATATCATGACCTGGAGTGGAAGCGGGAGGGCCGTCAGACTCGTTCGGAAAATTTTTGAGGGAAATGAACTCTCCAGGTTGTCTAGGGCAAGAAGGGGAGGAACCAACTCCAGCTGCCTCCCATAAGCTTCCTGGAGCTCACTCCCCAGAAGCAGGCCCCATGGGCAGGTGCTGGGGGTTGGGGGGCAGGCAGCCTGGCATGTGCCATCTGCTTCCCCCACTGTGTAGACTCCGGTGGCCTCCAGCTGGGCATCTTTCAAAGGTTCTTCCAGGTGAAATGGGCTCTCACAGGAAAAAGATCTAAGGAAGCCATGCAGCTTCACCCCAGAGGAATGCTTTGTGAATTTCTGTCTCCAGAGCAACTGCTGGGCAGGTCATTTTGGAAGGAGGGCCCCGCCCAGCACCTTTGACCCTAAGCTCTCAGCAGGGAGAGCAGGTGGAGAAGTGTCCTCAGTTGGGGCCCTGCCCTGCCAACTCTCACTCCTGGCATAGGTTGGGCCTGATCGCGCGCCAATATCCATATCGGGAGGGGCTTTTCAACAGATGTTGGTTGTGAGGCAGAATATAGAAAACATGGCCACTGATAACATCTGGATGCATTTCCTAAAACTTCTACATTTCCTGAAGTTCCCTGGAAGAATGCAAACGCTGGGCAGGGCCACCTCGTGCTGCTTGCCAAGGGGGACATTTCAATCATGTTCCCACCACACCCTCCCTGTCCCACGTACATGCACAGACACAGCTGGGGTTCAGACTACAGAGGAGGGTGCAGCTGTGGACAACTCTAAGCAAGGCCAGGGATAGAAGTGTCTACATGACACACTTCTATTGACACAGCCTAATGGGAAATCTTTCTGCTAAAGTACTTTTGATTGTTTTTATTTCATCTGATGACTATTTTAAATGGAAGCCAAAAACAAAGAGCAAAAATAACCCCAGAGAAGGTCCCCATCTGCCTGTCTGTGATCTCTTAGTGTTTCTAGAAGAGGAAAATTGTTAAGAATCTTGGAACCCTTGAGAAAGCCTGAGGGAGTGGAGAAGAATGTTGCTCTTCAGTTGGTGAGGTCATTGTTTTTAGGATCTGAGACAACAGTTGACACTCTGAGGGAAAATACCTTTTGATGCTTGTACAGTTGTATTCTCCCTGCTCCTCCTCCAGCACCAACTAGAAAGATGCATGGATGGAAGGAAGGGAGGGATCAAGGGAAGGAGAGAAATGAAGGAAAGAAAGGAAGAGAAGGGAAGGGGGAACAGAAGGGAAGGGAGAAAGTGAGCCTTTCATTTCTTTAGATGAATAACCAGAAGAATGTATGCTCTAAGTTTCCCAACACTTTCAGAATACCATATTTTCAATTACAACCACCCCCTACCGCCCACAGACACATTTCAAGAGTGCCTGCCCTCCAATGGATTTCAAATCCCCAAAGGCATATCCTCCCTCTGGGCTTGGGAGCAGGGGATTTGTAGCCCCATGTGCAGAAGAAAAGCCTAAGACACAGAAATGGGAGCTAGCCAAACCACACTGCTGGCGATGGCTGAACTGGGTCTGGTGCCTACCCCGCCCCACTTTAGGTTCCCTGCTGGCTACAGGCTGTTGGGTGGTTGATATAGTTTTCCCCCTGTGGTATGAGAATTAGGATTCCAAATCTCATTGACCAATAAACTTTCGTGGAAGAGATTTGGTTGTTATAAGTGGGGAAAGTTTGGCACTTCTGATGTCAGAGGATGGTCTTGTAGACCATCACCTACCTGGCTTTAAGCTCTGGCTGCACATTGAAATTGCTCTGGAAGCTTGGACAGGCCCCACCTCAGAGTGCGCTAGGGCATTGCATTCTTAGCAGCCCCCATATGACTCTCATATCTGCTAAGGTGACAACCACAGCCACAGGTGGGGCTGGTCTGTCTCTACTCTTGAAATGATAGAATGCAGGGATATTGTAAAGAGCAGATATACTGTATCTAATGAAGGCATATTTTTCCAATAAACTCTTGTAAATAGGTCAGATGAAGAGCCAGTGAGGGTGGAGATCACTTTCCAAAGTTTTTTTTTTTTTTTTTTTTTTTTTTTTGATGCTGTCAGGCACTTAGAAGTTCTGGGTTTTGTTACAAATGCAAAGTGACCTTCAAAGAGAGTAGCAGCCCTGCAGACAGGCTGGGAGATGGGTATTCAGATCTGCATGATGTCTTTCTCACAATGCTTTTTCTTCTCTTTTTCTTCACATTTTTTCCCCATTTTGCCTTCCCTGCTCACTGTTCCCTTGTCCCCCTTTTATCCCATCCCTTCATTTCCGCCTGCCTTTGGACCTTTTTTCCCTGGCCATTTTTGCTCAAAGGAGGAAGCGCTCAATGGCGGACCACCCATGAAAAGCTTAACAGAAGAAGTGAGTGTAAGGGCAGCTGTGGGATGGGTGGGCATGGGGGGCTTGTTTCATTTTTCCCCTTATTTTAAAAAACACTATATTTTTACTTATACAAGAACTATAAACATACATCCTCATGGTACACAAGAATTCAAATATTATCAATACAATCTCCCTTAGTGACTGCCTCATTCATTCCGCTGCCTTGCCTTACCTTACCTCACATCAGATTGGTGAGTTGATTTCCTCACCTTTTTTTATGCTTGTACCAACATATATAGTATGACTTTAGAAATATATTATTTCAAAATGATCAGTTATAGCCAGTGAATATGTTGTTCAATAACTCAACGTTTTCACCTAGCTGTATGCCCTGGGGGGCAGGGGCGGGGCAGCCTTCCAGGCCTTTACATCTTCTGTGTCCTGTTTCATGGCTGCATGGTAGCCCCTGGCATGAATGTCCCATAGTTTAATCATTCCCCTATTGATGGGCATTCAGGTGACTTCCCAACTTCCCCATGGAAATACCAGGTACTTCAGGAAAACTATTGAATATGCCTTCTCCGGCACATACAAAAGTGTTTCTTTAGGTAGATGGTGAGAAATAGAATCAATTTCAATAGCTTTTGCCAAATTGCTCTCCTAAATGACTGTTCCATTATCCATACTACCACCGGTGTATTGGGACAAACGGTCTCTTGTCATTTTAATTTGCATTTTCTTGCTTTCTAGTGAGATAAACCCCTTTTAAATCTGATCACAAGTTATTTTTTAATAGGTTGAATTTTTATTTTACTTTTAAAACAATGTTTGGAAAAACAGAGACAATCAGAAAACAGAAGGAAGTTTACCATAACTTTATGACAGAAACAAATATATTTTGCGTGCATAAGTTTTTCTTTATATACATTTTACAAAGTTGAGATTCTAGCATATATGTAGTTTTTAGCTTGCTTGTTTATTTAGCATGAGCTCCTAGACATTGTTTGGTGGTTTTTGGCATAAAGCACTGTTGTTTAAATCTGCCCTTTTTCTGCCAGTTGCTTTTGGCTAAATAATGAATTATAATTAGAGCTAACGTTTATATATTCAGGCCCTGTTGTAGGCTCTGGGACAAAGTGATGAACAGAATGGACCATAACCCCCGTCCTCCTAGCCCGCCCTTTCCAGTGGGGAAGGATGGGTGATAGACAAAGACCAAACTAGGATGTTAACAGGTGATGCGCATGTGTGAGGCAGTAAGGGGCGTGAGTGCTGGGCTGTCCTGGAAGGCTTGCTTAGCAAAGGACTTTTGAGCAAACATTTGGGGAAGATAAGAGAGTTAGACCCCTTGGGAATGAGTATTCTGGGCAAAGGAAATGTCAAGGGTGCAGATCATGTCCCTCTTTTAGAAACAGCTTTGGGGCCAGTCTTCTGGGAGCAAAGTAAGCAAGGCAGAATGTGTGGAGAGCCTGGTCTGCAGGGCCTCGTTGGCCCTGGGAGGACTCAGTCAAGCCTTTTCTCTAGTGAGACAGGATGACACTGGCGGGTCCTGAGCAGAGAAGGGACGTGGTGTGGCTGGTGAGAGAGGAAGCCATTTCGTTGGTCCAGGCGAGAGGTGATAGTTGTGTGGAGCGGCATGGCCAGCAAGTGGTCCCGTTCTCATCACACTTTGAAGGCACAGATGACATGAGTTTCTAATGAATGACCCTGAGGATTTTAGCATGAGCATAGAGAAGTGGCGATGTTCCAGACATGAGGTATGGGAGGCCCTGGAAGAGCAGCTTTGGAGAGCAAAGGGCAGGCGTTCAATTTGGGGCACAAAAGGGAAATGTTTCAGGTTTAGTTGAGAGTAAATTATAGACATGATTCCCCTTTTTCCCTAAGCACTTTAGTGTCTGTTCCCTAAGAACGGGGATATTCTCTTATCTAATCACAATACAGAAAAGAAACATTGATAAATACTTTTATTTATAAAAAGAAATCCTAGGTTCCTCAAAAAATTAAACATGGAATTACCATAGGATCCAGCAATTCCACTTCTGGGTTTATCCCACAAAAGAATTGAAAACAAAGATGTGAACAGATCATTGCACATCCATGTTCGTAGCACAATTATTCACAATAGCCAGGCAGTGGGAACCACCTGAATATCTATCAGTGAATGAATGGATGAGTGAAAGTTCACTTATGCTAAGTGAAATAAACTAGACACAAAAGGACAAACATCGCATGATCCCCCTTCTTTGGGGCACAAGAATAGTCAAATTCAGAGGGAATGAAAGTAGAATGGTCGTTACCAGGGGCCGGGTGAGGGGAGGAACGGGGAGTTACTGTTTGATGGGACAGAGTTTCAGTTTGGCAAGACGAGTAAGTTCTGGAGATGGGTGGTGGTGACGGTTGCACAGCAATGTGAATGTATTCAATGCCATGGAATTGTACATTTAAAAGTAGTTAAAATGCTAAGTTTTATGTTATCTGTATTTTACCACAAAAAAAAAAAAAAGGAAAGAAAGTCTGGTTCAGTGTCTATCCAAGACTACAAATTGCATGTAGTATGTGACATTTTTATTGTTTTTTTTGATAAATACCTATTTATGCCTTTAGTCATGCTGCTTCCTTTTGGTTACGTCACCCTGGGTCAATTACTTCACCATGCTGTGCCTCAAATTCCATATTGGCAAAGTGGGGCTCATAAGCATGCCTAGGCATCTGAGGAATAAATGTTACTATATCTAACGGGCTTAGAGCAGTGCTTAGGTTTACATGGGATCTTTGTATCTCCTGGCTAGTGATCCTTTGTTATAAATTGTTATACTTGTGGGGAGTAGCCTTTCACTTGTCTTTAGATTTGTTCATGATTTCCTTTGTCACAGAGAACTTTTAGACTTTGATGTAGTTTAGAACTTGTATCTTGGATTTGAACCAACTTGGAATGTGTCGTCTATGGATAGTGTGGGTCGTTTTGCCCTCACCTGCTAGCCGGCTGTCTCATTCCTGTCTGTTATTGATGCCTCTCCTTTCCCGACTGGAAATACTCTCCTTGTCATAGACTAAGTTCCCATTTGTACATCTGTTCTCTTATGGCAGCAGCTTTAGCAGGGGATCTCTTTGTCTAGTTCCGTGTTGGTTCAGCATGCTGGTTTGGTTCTGGCCACGTGAGACACTTTGATGTCTGGGGGGCCCAGAGGCCATGGGAGTGTGAGATGTTTGTCATCAGCACTTCAGCCTCCCCCGCTCCGGGCTTTCCTCCCCCTCCCCCACGCACAGTGACATCCCCTCTGCTCCACCAAGTCTGCTCCTAAAACACTGTCCATCCTAGATGCAAATGCCTGATAACAGATTTTAATTCTTTTCTTGTGTGACCTATTTTAAAGGTAGCAATGAGAGCAGAGAACAACCAAAAGAACATCTTCCTTGAGTACAGAATAACCATCTATACTCCTGTTTACAGAATCCTAATCCAGTGCCATCTTTGGTTCAGCTTTTTAAGTAAAGAAATAAATTATAACAGCCATGGTGGAGGCCCAAACCCATGTGAATTTGATGGTCATTGTTCCCACATATAAAAAATAAAATGTCCCATTTTTCCTGCCTATTTCTGTTCCATGAGTTTTTTCAGAAGAACATCACCTCCCTCCTCACCCCGCCCCCTCCCCAGAGGACTTGCTCTTAGCTGTAAACCTGTTTACCTTGAAGGAGAAATGTTCTTTGTGTGGGGATCAGTCATGGGGGCTGTGGAGTAGAGTGTTCCTGAGGAGCTGGGGTGGGGCGTGTTTTCTCTGTCCTGGAATCACCTCATACAGCTAAGGGCCCATTCAGGAAGATCTGTGTCTGGAGATTTTTCTGGGTGGTGACTCATAAAAGTCTGGGAATTTTTGTAGGCAGTGAGCTCGGGGTCAGGAGGTGGTACCTACAGCCTCAGGAGAAAGAAGGCAGCTTTGAGAGTGAGTCCCAGCAGAGGCACCAGGGAAGGGGGAGCTCCCAGGGGTTTGGACTGGGAAGAAACACTCTTCAGTGGAGGCAGCAGAGACATCCCTGTGTCGGCTGCTTGGCTGGCAGGTTGGAGGTAGGAGATCACACAGGCCCAGCGTGGGTACAGCTTGCTGGGTTACATGTGGTGACTCACACTGAGCTCCTCCCCCAGGGTTCAGGAGAGTTTGCACAATTAGACCGAATTCCCTTCTCTAACAACTTTGTCTAAGGCCACGCCTGCATCCAGCCCTGGCTGGGTTTCTGTGGTGAGGGTCTGTGGACCTGACCATCTTGCTTGCTTTCCCTGGGGCCCGTCAGCCCCTCGCTCACTGCTGGTCAGTGCCACGCTCTTGGATCCTCATTTCTATCTCTGCCTGCCCTACCAGTGGAACTTGGAATGGTAGATGGTAGATTCTAACCTCCTGACCCACTTCCTCCCAGGCCAGTTCACCCTGCCTGACAGGGTCGCACTTCTCTTCTGATGCTGTCTCCCAGGAAAGTTCTCTGATACCTTAGCCAGAAAGTCACACTTGCTCTGATCTGCCTGGAAGCTGGCCAGCAATGCACCCCAGGCTTACTCCTCTTCCTTCCCAGAGCCTCACCTGGGAAGGGAGGTGTTTCAGGCCCCACCCTGAATGTACTCAGGAGATGGCTCCTGGTTGGTGGATGTAAGGTTAAGGGTGAATTTGACAAAGCAGAACAGTCTCATCAGCGCTGGGAAAGCCTAACCAGAGGGGCGAGGTTGCCTGTGGCCGTGTGTGAAGCCTTGGCCTCCTCTTTGCCTGTTTGTCCGGAGGAGCCATCCTAGTCCCCATCCCCGCCCCACCAGGGGCCTTGCTGGCCTCAGGAGGAGGTGTGCCCACGCTCAGTCACTGTTCTGTGGGATGTCGCATCAGCACTGTGCCTTCACCCTTCCTCCTGTCTCCCATTGGCAGAACCCAGCTGACACAGTTGGCAGGCAGGGATCAGCCCCTCCGCAATGCAGAGCAGGGATGGGCGAGAAATGGGCATGAGGGCCAGGAGTCCCCAGGGCTGGTACGCCACCTCTGCCATTTCCCTCACTCTGTGCTGTCCAGCATCGTAGCCACCAGCAGGAACTTGAAACGTGGCCAATCCAAACTGACATGTGCTCTAAGTGGATTTCAAAAACTTAGTATGCAGAGAAGAGCGTAAAATACCTCAGTGATAAATTTTATGTTAATTACCTAGTTTACATCCATTGAGATAAACAAAACATATTATTAAATTTTATTTGACCTTTTAAAAATGTGACTGGTGAATCATCCACGGCCCGTTTGTGGCTTTTGTTCTATGTCAGTTGGGCGGCACTGCTCTGGAGAACACCCGTACTGGCCTGTGTCACCAGGACTTTAAAATGCCTTTCCTCTACAAAGGTCATGCCCTTGGCCCTCCACCAGGAGGGTGTGTCCAGCCAAGGCTTTACAAAACCAGGCCTTGAGCCATCCACACTCATGCCCCGTATTGACCAGGTGAGTCAGACAGAAAGAGAAAGGGCTTTTCTATGTTTCCTGTGTCCCACAGGGTGTAGATCAAGGGCTGACGTTCAACACAATAATAAAAACACCACCACAGCGCTAGATAGCACTGTACACAGGAAGGGCCAGCCCTACTGCTACTACTACGTCAGGTCTCTCCAGTGTTTTTATGGTTTGCAAAAGTCCTCATCTCAGCCTTACAGAGTCACCCAGCCTAGCGGTCCCCATGTTATAGATGACAAAGTAAGGCCTAGGAGATTACATGATATCAATGGCTCTGAAATGCTGGTGCATCACTTGAGAGCTTGTGAAAATGCTGATGCTCAGGTCCTGCCCTCACGGAGTCTGACTCAGTGGTTGGAGACTGGGGTCCCGGGAGCCCAGTGTGGCAGGCTTTGGGGACTCTTGTGCAGGCGGTTATCAGGCCACACTTCGGGGCACATCAGGCCTCTACGCGCTCAGGGGTGAGTGGTGGGCCTGGGCTCTGATGTCCAGCCTGGGGCTCCTCCCCAGTGTCAGGCCGTCCTGTCCACCCACAGGTCCCTCGCCTTTTGGAGCTGGGCATTCGGGAAGATCTGCACACACATGCCTCCCCGCCAGCTGTGGCTTTGACACTGTAGAGGGCTAGAAGCCTGGTCAGGTGGTGAAACATGGTGCCCATTGTTCAAAACTCACAATGACCCTGTGTCATGTCTGGTTGACTTCGGAGTATAGCTGGATCTTTGTCACTACCGTGGGCTTAGGTGAACGGAAATGAGTTTGCCTTCCCTGAGCGTACACCAAAAGGTCACCTCCGTATGGAATTTGGAGATCAACTTAGTCCTGCTGGTAGGAAAGAGTTTACATTTGAAACAGCCAGGCAGGATTTTAGACAGTCTCTGCTGCAGGAGGACAGGGCCCTGCCTGGGGGTCCCAGGCTGAGTGAGGATGAGCCTGTTTGCCCTGCCATCGCTGACCGCTCCTTTCTCCCCCACAGTGGACAGCGGACTGCAGAGAGCAGCTGGACGGCAGCTGTTCCTTCTCCCGAGGGCGCGCGCCCCCCCAGCAGGTAGGGAAGCAGCTCTGTGTCCCATCGGAGGTTGTCTCGTCACATGTCTTGTGTGTCTGGGTTCCTGGGCTGGCCAAGGGTGATCATCCTGGAGACCCTCCAGGTGCCCCCCACAGCCCCTGCTTGTCGCTGTTCTTTCTGACACCTCATCCCCACCTGCAGGAGACAGAGTAATGAGAGGCCAAAAAAGCATGGCTCTCCTGAGAAGTGGGGGTGCGGAGAGAGCAGGAACCGGGAGAGGGGAGGGTATAGTTATCCTCTGGGAAGTTCTTCCTGAATACCCAGCCCACAGTGACGCCCTCCTTCCGAGAACACGTAGATGCATAAGATTTCTTTTCAGTAGTAGCATTATTTATAATAACAAACATCTGCTAACAACCAAATGCCCGCTGAAAGGGGAGTGGACTATCATTCAGCAGCAAAATGAATGACTGTTCACACATCAGCGTGGGTGGTGGAACCCACAAACACTGGGACTCCTAAGGCTTTGGTGCTAGTGGGGCACTTCGGAGATTCTGCCCTAGGTCTGCAGAGGACCTAGGGTGCGGTGTCAGAGACCCATCCATTTCCCTCGGCCAGCCAGCTGTCCTGGGACCAGAGGGCTCCTGCATGAGTTGTGTGGCCAGGAGGGAAGGAGGCAACGGGTGTTCCAGAGTCGTCCCTGGTGACCCCTAAGCTGAAAAAGCCATGTATCCCCGCCCCCCAGCCCAGCCTCACACGGCATCTCCAGAGAGATGAGGGGAGCCTTGATGGGCTCCTGCAATAACTTGCTCCTGACTTTGGCGAGCTGATTGGGGTCAGAGGGAAGGCTGCCTGGCCTAAGTCATGGTGTGGTCACGCCCCCAGTGCTGTGTGAAGCTGCTCAGAGCCCAGCACGGCTCAGCAGGCCACAGGGTTGCAGGTGCTTGCAAGAGGGATTTGCTGTCAATTCCTCAGCCAGGGAGTGTTGTGGAGGCCGGGTGCTAAGCTCTGGAGCAGCGGTCCCCAACCTTTTTGGCACCAGGGACCGGTTTCGTGGACAGGAGGCAGAGCTCAGGCTGTAATGCGAACGAAGCTTTGCTCACTAGTCTACCACTCACCTCCTGCTGTGCAGCCTGGCTGATTCCTAACAGGCCACTGACCTGTACCTGGTCTGCAGCCCGAGGGTTAGGGACCTTGCTCTGGAGGACCTGAAGCATAGCCCCTGCCTTCAGGGGCCCTACTACTTAGTTAGAAGGACACAATAATGTGTAAAAGAATGCCCAGTGCAGGGCAGGAGATGCACATTTCCAAAGGGTGGCCCAGACCTCAGGTGTCCCAGAGTTTAGAAGCCTGGGCAGGCCCAAGCAGAGGACGCAGGACTAGGTTGGACCTCCTAGATGGAAGCCCATGGCTTGGATCTGCGTGCTAAAAACCATAGTGCACTGAGAGGCAGGAGCTGGATTGAAATGAGGTCCCCTGAGGGCAGGAGAATTTTGACTCAGTGATAAAAGGCCTGATATTTAGACATTAGTGACTCAATTAATTAGGGTACAAAAAACAGAGTGATGTAAACCAGGTAGAAGTTTCTTTCTCTCTCTGTACAACCTGGATGGGTACACAGGGTTAGCATGGCTGCTCAGCAGTGTCGGGACAAGTTCCTTCTCATTCTCTGCTATCCAGGGTGTTGCCTTTGTCCCCATGGTCCATGATGGCTCATGTTCCAGTGCGAGCATCACCTTGGGCCTCTGATGGGGGAATCCAAGCTGGTCAGGATTTCTTAAGTGACTGCTTCCCAAGGAAAGCCCCATGTACCTGGCCGGTTGCAGCCATCCCTGCCCACATTGTCCTGGAGTGGCTCCCTCATGGAGGGAGCACCAGGAGCTGCCCGTTGAAGAGTGCCATTGCTGGGCGTAGCTCCGATGGGATGCTGGTGGCCCATCCATTCTTCAAGGCTCCCTTCAATCTGGTCCACCAGATGTAGGTGCACCAAACCAGCTCTTAGGGACGGTTACTAGCCCCATAAGCACATCCACTCGGCTCATCCCTGCTCCCTCTCATACAGGCAGGCCCTCCCTAATTCATGGAGGACCAAGCTGTTCCAAGGACATGTGCCTAGGCCCTCAGCCAGCTGGTCAGCCCAAAGATGGGAGCTGGGACTGGCTCTGCTTCCCTGACTGCCCCTGGCCTAGAGCCTTGCACACAGTAGGTGCTCATAAAGATGCTTGAGTTGACCCAGATCCAGCAGCCTCTGGCCATTGCAACTTTGCTGAGCTTGCTGAGGTCATTGGGATGATCAGGCAGCTCTACTTCCCCACATTTACCCATGGGGGAGAATTAGATCCAGGGGAAAACTGAGGATAAGTTGAGACTGCTCTACCTTGGCCACATGCGC
The DNA here is from genome assembly GCF_987537825.1 of Furipterus horrens. Taxonomy (NCBI): domain Eukaryota; kingdom Metazoa; phylum Chordata; class Mammalia; order Chiroptera; family Furipteridae; genus Furipterus; species Furipterus horrens. The sequence continues at coordinate 17,883,842 of NW_028327178.1, read as the reverse complement.
CCTGGAAGGGTGGGTGGCCAGTGGACGCTGAGGTGCTGCATTCTGCCCAGAAAGCTCTGTGTAATGGGTCATGGACCATGGAGGGCCCAGGTACAGTTCCATCTGGGGATTAGTCATGCAGTGGGCTTATTTGTTTTATTTCAACTAATGTAAAAACAAAACAAACAAACAAACAAACAAACAAAACTTTGCCTCCTTTGAAGCATTTTTGAGGCACAAAGTAGGAGCAACCTAAAGTAAGCTGAGCCCCATTAGATGGGAAGAAGGAGACTCAGAGAATCCAGAATAAAAACTGGGCCTGTCCCACTGCCCACCATCAGGATTTGGCTGTATTGAGGACTCTGGCATCCTGGCAGCCTCTTTCCCAACATGCTTGTCCATCACCTTGTCATTTAGTTAGGAGGCTGAAACATTTCCCCCTCTTCATCCTCTTGGGGGAAGTACATGGAGCAGATTTAGAGGAAAGCACCTGAAATGAGAGAATGCAACCCAGTGCAGTTAGAAAATATCTCAAGGTCCTGGTATGGGGTTTAGCATTTTCAGGGAAGAAAGCTGAAGGCACATGAAGGTTGTACAGGGTCAGGAGCAAGAACTCTTCTCCATCTGCATGGAAGAGCCAAGGAAAGGAGATTAATGTGCACAGCAGCAGTAGGGCCTATCGTTAGACCTTGAAAGGGACTTTCTGACTGAAGGGGTTGGCTGGCAGTGTTGGCTGTTGAGCAAGGTGATGAAACCTCGCTGGGAACCTAAGGAGCATACCTTCTTATCAGGCGGGTTCACGCAAAGCCCTGGGAAAGGTGGGGGTGTGTCAGAAATGGTGTCTCTGGGTCTTGGCCGGCAGCCTGTGATCCCACACGTCTTGGGACAGGAGAAAAGGGCATGCTCATGTTCCATCATGATGCCCGGTAGCAAAGTGAAGCATCAGGAGAGTGTGAAAGAGCCTTGTCCCCAAGGTCAAGAGAACCACATATTGACCCAGGTGTGGCACATCCTCCAGTGCCTCTCCTGCAAAATGAGGCATTAGGCTACCAGACCTCTCAGCCCCTCTGGAATTTTTCATTATTTACATTCTGTGTCTCCATGAAATAACCCGCCAGATCCAAATAGCTGCTAAAGGCAACAGGAGACCTGGATTTTCCATATTTCTCTACCATTCCCCCACCCGCTCCAATTCCTATGCCAGCCTGCAGGTTAGGTATATCCGAGCTACCAGCATTGGCTCTGACCCAGGAGATGGCAGATGGTCATCAGAGATGAACCTCAAACACACTGCCTACCTCTGGCCCACAGGGAAGGGTAGAAGGGGCTTTCTGCCAGCCATTTTGCTTCCCTCCAGTAACTATAGTATTGGTTCATTGCCAACTTAAAAACTCACTAGTACAAATGGTATCTTAGTAAAAGTGCCTAGTTTTTTAAACAGCTTCTATGGATATTTAAGTATCAAGTTCATGGCACTACTCCAGTCAGTATTTATTGAGCACCTGCTATGAGTTTGGCAGACACATTTGAGCTGGAGCCCTATGGTTCACTAACCATTTGTGGAGTACAGGCTAGTTAACATGAAATAGGCTACAGGCACAGACACCAAGTCCCCCCAAGAGACGTCCTGACCACAGGTATTGCAGCCAGTCCAGCGAGTGGTCCTGTTGTCCTCTACAGGTAGGGGGATGTCTTGCAGAACATGAAACATGATCTGCGCCTTCAGGAAAGGGTGGAATGTTTGATCAGATACAAGGGAAGAGACAAGACGATGAAGAGAAGAAATGGCGTGAGCAAGGGCTTGAAGGTCGGACGCTAGGGCGACAGGAGAGAGCACAGTTCATGTAGATCGTTAGTGTTGGGTGTTACCAGAGTGCTGGGGGATGAAGGTGGTGAATGTGAAGGTGTCTGTGTGCTCAGCTGAGATGCTGGAACTGTTTGTTGTCTGACCCCATCTGTTTGTGCCCCATGTACAGTATATCCTCTATTTTTCTCTGGTATTCCATACAGGTAAAGTATGTCTCCTTGTATCAGTCAGGATAGCCTATGTAATGCTGCAGTAACAAACACCCTTGAATCTTAGTAACTTTAAAGAACCCATCCAGGACCCAGCTTGATGGAACAGTTGCCATTTTAACCAGTCCTCAAGATAGAGGGAGGCCTGACTGGTGTGGCTCAGTGGGTTGGGCATCAACCCACAAAGCAAAAGGTCACCAGTTTGATTCCCAGTCAGGGCACATGCAGATTTGGTCCCTGGACAGGGCACATATGAGAGGCAACTGATCGATGTTTCTTTCTCACATCAATGTTTCTCTCCCTCTCTTTCTTCCTCTCTTTCTCTCTCTCTCAAGATAAATAAATAAAATATTTTATTTTAAAAGACAGGGAGAAAAGACCACTGGAGGGTCTCACTTTGGCAATTCAGCACTCCATCCTAGATGTAACTCTTGTCACTTCCACTGTGAACAGGTTGCCTAGAACTGGTCACATGGCCCCACCCAACCATAAGCACATGAAGAAGCATAACCCTACTACATGTTTGGAATGGGGGAAACCAGAACTATTTAGTGCAGTGGTTCTCAACCTTCCTAATGCTGCAACCCTTTAATACAGTTCCTCACGTTGTGGTGACCCCTAACCATAACTAAAGCATAGTGATTAATCACAAAAACAATATGTAATTATGTATGTGTTTTCCCATGGTCTTAGGCAACCCCTGTGAAAGGGGTCGTGACCCACAGGTTGAGAACTGCTCATTTAGTGACTGGCTAGAATGACTGTCACATGCCCCACCTCTAGTAAAAGCTCCCCCAAGGCTAGGGCCAACCTCTTCCTCCCCATATCAAATCCAGAACTAAGCAGATCTGCAGTGAATGCTAAAGGCCTCAAGGATGCTCAGCAGCTCAGTGAAGGTCACCTGACCCAACCCCCACCCAGCAGTGCAGCGACCTGTCATGGGGCTGGACATTTTCAATAAAGGGAAGCTCACTGCTTCAAAAGGCATTTCATTGTTAGACAGCTCCACTGATAAAATTGTCTTTCTTTGATTTAGCCCCAAACCACCTTCTCATAACTCCAGCTGACAGTTTCGCGTCCACCCCCTTCTGCCCGTGGCTATTTAGCCTCTCCCCACGCAGCAGCGCACTGTGGCAGACCTGTCTTTTGATCCAAACAGCCTCATTCTCACAGCAGGTTCACTCTGTCATGCTTAGCTCGTTCGCTCATTGTTTATTTATTTCTATTTATTTCTTTTATTCATTGATCCAATGAGCAAGCAGTCACCGAGGGGAGGCAGGGCTCAGAAGTCTGGGCATGGCACGACCGTTCTTAGGTGCTGTCCCACCGTGGGTTGCCCTCTGGGAGCACTGTAAGTGTGGGCTAGAATCATCTGAGCAAGCCTCCCCACAACTGCACGTGGCTCTGCTGGGACCGTCTGATGGTGTCACACACACACACACACACACACACACACACACCCCCGTCCCCGCTCTCAACCTGCAAACCTCTCTTTTCCAGAAGAAACCACCATCCCCGTCTTTGAGGTACCTTATGACTGCAGCTCACCTGGAGGAACCAGGATACAGAATGCACCAAACCATATACAGTATTACCTTTTACAGGGAGAATAGCCAGCAGCCATTCATACAGGGCCTGCAGTACACAAAATGAGCCGTGTGGTCCTCAGAGAACCTAGGGTCTGCTTAGAGAAATAAAGACTGTCTTTTTAAAAATAAAATAAAAAAGACTTTGTTGAGTAACAGTCCAGGACAGTGTGAATACCGGGAGGAGGGGGCTGGTGTCTGCGGGAAGCTTGCTGCCATCAGGGAAGGTCATACACAGGCAGGCAAGTAGGGCATGTGTCTTCATGGAACTGTGATTGGACTGGGACCAGGGAGACCCGACACCTCATTGCTGCTCCTCTGACTTACTATTCAATCATAGGTGAGCTCTGTCGTCTTGCTACAGCCTGAGTTTCCCCTCTGAAAAATGCGTAAACTAGACTTAGACCCTCAAAGTGTTTTATTAAAGATACAGACCTAGATTTCCGCTTCTGGGAAGATAGAGTAGATATTTTTTTGTATATTCCTGCTGCTATTACAACTAACACCCTGGACACTCTGTATAGAACCACCATGAAAAGATTCTGAAAGGTGGAGAGAGGAAGGAACACCAGCTTAGGGACCTTGGGACCTGAGCAAGGACACAGTGGTGACCTCCCTGCATTTCTTTTTTGCCTTCTCTACCCCAGGCTTAGAGCTGAAGGACTCAGTAACCAGGAAATGCCAGTGCACACAGATTTTTAAAAGGTCCCAATAAAAGCCTGCTCTCATTGGCAAAGGCCCAGAAAAAGAGCCACCTAGCAGGATAGAAAACTTAAACAAGAACTGCTCTCCCCCAGCCAAACAGCACAGAAAACACTGTGGCCCCACTCACACCATGCCAGCAAAGACCCAGTGGGAGCCTGGATTTTCAGTCTCCCCTGGCTGTGACAGGGTGACCCAACCTACTCCACCAGGGTGGTGTCAGAGAAGGCCAAGTAGGAAGATGCAGCTTTCACCCTGCAGGATTGTAAGAAGGCCCTTCCCCACCCTGGGGTATTATTGGAGACTGTGAGTCAGAGGCTGGACTACCACCCCCCTCATCAGTAGTGAGGCACCCTCCCCTCCCTGCTGAGATGTGTCACAGGAGGCCTAATAGAGAACTGGGACTTCTGTTGCCTGAGAGTAATAAGGCCAACTCCATTGCAGGGTCATGGGGGACCATACAGGGACCTGGAACTTCGTTCCCACCAGCTGTAACAACAGCACCCCCCCCCTGTATTGGAAACTTCGTAGCTGTGATGCCCTTCCCCTGCCAGAATGGTATCACAATAGCCAATTAAGACGGAAGATTTAAATAAGGTCCAGAATCTCATAACATCATGAGAGTGTCCTGATTATGATCATTTGTCATACCAAGAACTGGGAAGATTTCAAACTGAATGAAAAGATCATCAATAGATGTCAACACTGAGATGTGAAATTGGACTGTTATATAGACTATATAAAGAACTCTCAAAACGCAACATTTAAAAACTACCCAATTTAAAAATGGACAAAATACATGAAGACACATTTTCCACTGAAGAGGATGCACAAATGGAAAATAAGCACATAAAAAGATGTTCAACACCCTACCCATTAGGATATATCACTATACATCTATCAGAATATATATGAACATATATACATATACATACACACACACACATATATAAATATATATATTTACAACACCAAGTGCTGATGAGGATGCAGAGAGACTGGGTCACTCACACATTATTGGTGGCGATGTAAAGTGGTATAGCCATTCTGGAAAACAGTTGGGCAGTTTCTTTAAAAACTCAGCCTGCAAGCACCATATGATCCAGCCATTACATTCCTGGCTGTTTATCCCTAAGAAGTGAAAACTTATGTTCACACAAAAACCTGTACTCAAATGTTTATAGCAACTATAGTGACAGTAGCCCAGACGGGAACCAACCCACATGTCCTACAACAGGTGACTGGTTAGACAAGCTGTGGCGCTCAGTAATAAAGAGGAATCAACTATGGACACACAGAACCTCCTGGATGAATCTCCAGGGAATGATGCTGAGTAAAAAAAAAAAGCCAATCCCCCAAAGTTACATATTCTATGATTCCATTCATGAGATAGTTCTTGAAGCAGCAAAATGATAGAAATGGGGAATAGATTAGCAGTTGCCAAGGACTAGGGAAGGAGGTGGGGCAAGAGAGAAGTGGGTGTGGGTATAAAAGGGCAGCAGGGGGGACCCTTGTGCTGGTGGAAATGTTCGGCATCTTGACCGTATCAACGTCAGTATCCTGGATGTGGCATTGACTTAAGAGAAACATACTTGGCCAGAGGCCTTACTCATTATCTCCCATCTTTCCCTGGTCTTTAACGTGTTAATTCAAAGATAGCGGGGGTGGAGAGGGGAGGGACAGAATGGACAGACAGACACAGAGGTTCAGAGTGAAAAGAATGGCCTTTCCTGCTCATGAACTCAGCACTGGCGCCACCCGGGAGGTTCTCTCTGCCAGCCTCTGCTCTGCCATCCTCCTGCCTCAGGGGCTCTTGTGTTGTAGGGGTTAAAATGCTGGAGGTCCAGCATCACTTTTCCCACCAGCATGTTGGTGTGGGGTGCTGTCCTTGGTGCTGAACACACACACACACACACACACACACACACACACACACACACACACACACACACACACACACACACACACACACACACACAGTCTCCTTGGGCCCTGCCATTCCCCACCACCTCCCTCTGCACTCAGCTCCTTACTTCCTCTTTCCTGAAGCAAACCCAAGTCACCTTAAAGTCAAGTCTAGTTTGGGTCTGAGAGGAATTTCAGATCCGGTCCATAGGAAGCATCTGTTTTGACTTAGGATATGCCAGTGACCAGTGTGTGTGTGTGTGTGTGTGTGTTGGGGGGTGGGGGCAGTAAGGGTGTGGTCCTGCTGCTGCCCTGTTCTATTTGGCCAGGTTTTGCCTGGTTTCTAAACCCTTTCAGCCTAGAATTGTCAATACCTGCACACACACACAGTCACAAGCAAAAATTACTCTTAGTTGTGTTAATAAAGAAAAAAATGAGCCCTGGCTGCTGTGGCTCAGTGGAGTGAGTGTCGGCCTGCAAGCCAAGTATCGCTGGTTCAATTCCCAGTCAGGGCACATGACTAGGTTGCACATCAGGTCCCCAGTCTGGGGCGCGAGTGAGAGGCAACCACACAATGATGTTTCTCTCCCTCTCTTTCTCCTTTCCCCTCTCTCTAAAAATAAATAATTTTTTTTAAATGGCAGCATATGAGGGGAACCCCCCCCCAAACAGAACTATCTTCTGAAGGGCGGGGCCCTTATAGTACAGCCTTCCCCCACTAGCTGAGTGTTCCAGGAACCCATCTATATCAGTGTACCAGCAGGCATTGTTGTGGGAGGCTGTGTTCAGCTTCCGTGAATTTTTGTTTTGAAGACTCAATGCATTTGCCCATTTCATGAAAGGCAATTTACAAGTACACCTGTCCACACTATGCTAAGTGTTCAGCAGGTTTTGACCAAAAATGGCAAGACCCCATGCCCCATCATCCCCATTCGCCCAATGTTGCCCCGAGCAACTTTTTTTGTTTTCCTGGAAGAAAAAAGTCTTCAAAGGGAAACATTTTTTTAGTGTGGAAGAGATGAAATGAAAAACAGCAGAAGCACTAAAAGTCATCAAAATCGATGAGTTCAAAAACTGTTTCTGAGCAGTAGAAAAAAATGTCTCGATAGGTGTATTGCATCAAATGGAGAGTACTTTGAAGGTGACTGAAGTTTAAACATGTAAGAATAAACACACACATTTTTATAAATAAATTCTGGCTTTGGGGGGTCTGACTGCAGTAGGAAAATCAGAAAGGGAAGCAGCCACCAGGTACATGCTGTATCTGCTGAGGGTTTGTGGAGCACAAGAGTCAAGGAAAGTGCAGAATGGAAGGAACAAGGGTCTTTAGCTGGATCCTAAGAGAAAGAAAGCCTGGGAAAGGTGGGTGGAAAGAACACTGCCTTGTTCTTGTAGCAGAGGATTGTTTTCCCCTCACTACACCCAAATTAGCATGTATTTCTACGGTACAGGGATGGACTCCATTCATGCACGGGGTTCCCCATCCTAATACAGACAAGCTTACACCCCATATTCCCTCTTAAATTCACTATAGCAGGTTTACCCTCCACAAGGGCTGCCTTTCCAAATGTGCACAGAGACAGCCTCGGAGAACCCAAATGTTTTGTTTGTATGGGATGGATGTTGCTGCATTATGGAAACTGACAGCGGGGTCAGAATTTACCTGAGTAATTTCATACAGCAGCGGTTTAGAGCATGACTCTGGGCCTTGCTGTCTGTGGTCCCACCCTGGAAACTAGCTCTGTGAATTCGGACAAGTTCTCTGGGTCTCAGTTTCCCTCCCAGTGAAATGGGGAGGATAACAGCATGGGCTTCCGGGGCAGTCACAAATGCAAAGCGCTGGGATGGTGCCTGGCCTCCGCTGAGTGCTGCCTCCTTTGCTGGTGTGATCACCTGGAGTCCGTCCTCCCTGAGCTGGCATAGCTTAGCTCGCAGGGGGGGGGGGGGGGGGGGGCGCCTCTCAGAGGTAGCTTCCGTTTCCTTTTCTTCTTCCACAAGGTTTAAAGTGCTCATTATCTCTTTGTGACCATGCTTCCCCCTGGCATGGGGCCCGTAATTGCCAGTAGAAGGGGCTGTTGTGAAGGATTCAGCAGCGTGTAAGTGCTGAAAATGGTTTGCTGGAAAGGGTGATTGTTTTTGATAAGGCTTCTCAAGACCTTGGCATTGCAGCCACCTTGGCGGCAGGACCTGGGTGACCACAGGACCAGGGAGGGGTGGGGCTCGGAGACAAGCTGTGGTCTCCAGGGCCAGCCAGGGAATTGCAGACTGGAGAATGTTCTTGAAGAAGCCAGGGAGGTTTTATGGAGAGCTCTCAGTGCCTGCACATTGAATCCTTGCTAAATAATAGTTCCTGGGTAATGCTAGGTCCCAAGGCTGGGGGCGTGAGTGGGCAGGGAGATACAGCAAAGAAGTGAAGCCAGGGTTTCGACCTTCAACAAGATGGCAGATGAATTGGGGAAGAGAGCGAACAGAGAGCATTAGATGACCATTTTTAAGGGGGAGGGGGTTCCATGGAACCCTAGTCCTGCAAAGTGCTCAGTAGAAAAAAAAGGAAGGATGGGGTGGATTTCTGGCCAAAAGAGTTTTGGAAACACTGCGTACTTCACTGCCACCCATTTGAAGAGTCAGCATCCATCTAAGACCAATAAAGGCACGGAGAAGTACTACAATAAAGTAATGTATTTTATGATCTCCGTGTGTCCCAAACATTTGACTAGGGAGCCTTTTTGAACTTGATTTTCCCTCCATGAAACTCTGAAATGTCCAGTGTTTCCAAGACTGTGTTCCTGGGCCTCTCTAGCTGTGCTCAGTTTAAACTATCCTCCCTGTGTGATCCTGATGCACATTGGCATTTGGGGGCCAGTAGGCCCATGTTGCTAGAACACCGTTGGGGAGCTAAGCTCTGCAGCGGAAGAGTCAGAAAGGAAAGCAGCCGCCAGGGTACATGCCGTACCTGCTGGGGGTTCATGGGGCACAGGCATCGAGGAAAGGGCAGAACCAAAGGCATGAAGGGTCTGTAGCTGGATCCTAACAGAAAGAAAGCCTGGGGATGGGGCGTGGGAAGAACACTGGTTTGTTTCCTCTGAGTCCAGAAAGACTACAGTGGCCCCCGGGGGAAAGTAACCCCTTACCTTTGGCAGCTGTGTATGGCCCTAAGGCCCCTCCACAGACACCAGCGTGCAAGCCGCACACCTACCCAGCATCACCTGTGCGCCCAGGAGGAGGCAAGGCTCCTGCAGCCGTGAGCAGAAGGCTTGAGGAGGCAGCAGTGCCTGGGAACAAGCCCAGCCCTGGTCATCTGCTTCCCTGTCCTTAGCTTGTCCCCACCTCTGCATGGGTCCTCAGTGTGAGCGGGGGTCGGGTGGAGGACAAGGTGGATCTATCTCCTGCTATAGAGCTCCAGACACCAGCTTGCAGTCTGCCTGTGTGGGGCCATCTGTCTGCGGGCTCCTGCCCCTCTGGCTTTGCTGATTTTTTCTGGGCACTAAGAGGGTTTGTGGAATAGGTGGTGTGTGTGTGTGTGTGTGTGTGTGTGTGTGTGTGTGTGTGTGTGTGTGTGTGTGTTGGGGGCTGCAAACTTTGAGGATTTGTGTCTAGAACTCAAGAAGGGGGGAATATCCAGGCACTTGTAGTTTCAAGGGCTTTAATTGGATCTGAAGCGACAGGGAAGAGTGGCAGCGGTCAGCTTGGATGCTGTCCACCCAGGGCTGGCAGGCGTAGAGACAGGCATGTGAAGCCATTCGGTTCCAGCTGTCTCGTTGAGTTGCAGCCATCAGTCACTGCTGAGTGAGGCCTGGCCCCGCCGCCCACTGCCTGGGCCACCACCTCAGCAAGGGACAGCACAGGAAGAAGGCTCTGCTGGTGGGGTTCCTCCCTCTCTGGGCTGAGGTTTGAAGGAGGGAGATCTTGTTTCCAGGTGCTGGGCGATTTCTCCAGCCTGTTGATAAAAGATCACGTGCAGTGATCATACGCCTGACGGAGCCCATTGCAACAGACTCTGAGGGAATGTGCAGATGCTTGTTATGTGCTGTGGTCAGTGTGTCAAGTAGAGTCACAAGTAGGCTGTCCCTGGTGACCAAGATCTTGATTGGGAGCTTCTGCCGAGACTGGTCCTCTGACCTAACAGAACACCAGCCTTCCTGGGGTTACCTTCCTGTTATATTCAGCAGGGAGTCTGTCTGGCTCACAGCCCCTTAGCATGTGCCCCAGCAACCTGATGGTCCTCGGTCTTGCCCAGGGCTGTCACCTCCTCTGCATTATTCTTTCCTGGAGGTGGTGCCCCAAGGTACCCGGGCTCTGCAGAGGTGGGGTTCCAGCTCCTTGGTCTGTAAAGGACTCATGTCCTGGCACTTCTGTTGCTCAACCCTGAGAATCAGAATCACATTGTCATCGGGGCAGCAGTGGAGGCAGGGGGTAGGTCGTGTGAGAAGTGACAAGGCCTAACCCCAAGGAAACGAGAGCACACTTGTGGAAGTTTCTGGCCGGGGTGATGGAGGAAGCTGGTGAGTCTCAGGAATCGGAAGGGTGAAGCCACGAGGGGACAGGGGAGCAGGGTGTTTGTGGGGAATGGCAGTGAGATTTCTGAGTTTGCCGGCATTTAAAATAGGATTCGGGTTATCTATGTGCAGTTCAAAAATAAGTTCTCTGAGTTGTGGCAGAAGGGGAGAGTTGTGGGGAGTCCGTGAGAAAATGTGCAGAGTCTGAAAAACTAGACGTGCCCAGTTGCCCAGGGCGGTGGCTCTCAGCAGCTTGGATCGGCCCCCTGGCTCTGCCACTCCCCGGCTGGGCCCTGAGACCTCCCTCCCCAAGCTCCGCATTCTTGCCTCAGCATGGGGATGGGACCTGCCTGTGCTCAGGGAGGTAGAGTATAAACAAGGCATCTTCTCCAACAACGTCCATTCTGTCACCCTTTCCACCATCAGCCAGGCCCCTTTCCCTGGACCCCAAGGGGTCCTGAGGCCAGTGTGCCCCATACCCAGGTGCTGCTTTGGAAAAGGCTGGGCCCCAGGTTGGAGATGCCCCAGGCACCTCCCAGAGCCCGAGGCTTAGGTCCCCTCTTCCAGGCTGGGAGTTCCTGCCAGCTCTCTGTGAGGGGCCTCAACCCTCTGCACAGGGGCTGAGGGGCTGGGCCAGCAGGAGACTTAGGCGCCCTGCACATGACCCTCGAGCTGCCTTCAGGGTGAATTATGCTCGCCCCTGTGCAAGGCGTTGCACTCCTGGGTTTCACTATGACCCTCTGCTCCCTTTCTTCACTCTTGTTCTCTATCTCTCCACCCACGTTCCTCCTCCAATCCCGGGCCCTCAAGTCCCAGGACAGTAAGTTGCTCTTGACATCCTGACCTGTGGATCACTCTTTCCAACACAGAGGCAGCAGGCCAGTGCCTGCTTCCCTTACAGGGTAGAGTCTGGTTAATCAGTTGGCAGGCACCCGAGGTGGACCTACTGTGTGCCTAGCTGGGCCACTGTTGGGGCACCAGGAGAGATGGTAGCAGTCAAGGCGCTTAAGTTTTACCTGGGGTCATGGATGAACCATGGAGTCTCTTGCTTCACTCTATGTTTGCAGGGTTTATTTATGTCAGTGCATGTTGTTTTAATTTGCTCTCACTGCTGGGTAGTCGTCCAGCGTGTGGCCACACCATGGTTGGTTTGTGTGAGTAGCTTTTGGTGGGCATTGGGTGGTTTCCTGTCGGGAGCTGCTCTGTCCTCTGTGCTGCGTAGTATTGGTGAAATCTGTGCACATTTCGGTGATATTTATACCTGGGGGTGCAGCCCCAGGTCACAGAGGCACCAGGAGTGAAGGCAGGGAGGCCAGGGAAGCCAGGTCATAGAAGCTGGATCCAGGAAAGCACCTTCCGCCCGTGGGCCGGGTCGTGCAGGAAATACCTGAGGCTGAAGGCTGGAGCCGGTGGATGTAGAGAAATTCAGTCACCATCATAGCCTTGGTCAGTGGGGGCTTCTCGGTGCCGCCTGATTTCAGGGAGTGGGAAAGTCACCCCCTGGCCTGGACCCTCCAGTGTGCTCGAATCGGCAGAGATCCTGCCCAGGCAGAGTCCATGGCCGTCAAGCCGGCAGGGTGGTGGCAGGTCGTGCATGCGGAGGCCCCGAGGAGGAGCCATGGGCTGGGGCAGCAGAGGCCCGAGCTGCTTCTGTACCTGACCGCACAGCTCCATCAAACACCATCAGCACAAGGGCCATACCCAGGGGGATGCCAGGGGTGCACTGCAGCATCCTCCCCGCTGCCCAGATGAGCACCCGAGGGGCACAGGGAGGGCCTCTGCAGCCCCTTCTGGGACTGGGCCTTGGAGAGGCCTTCCGCCCACTTGTTCTCTCTTGTGTCCTGGCCAAGCAAATAATGTGACCGCTTTCCTCCCCATCTCTTCCAGAACGGCAGCAGAGATAACTCTCTGGACGTGTTGGGGACAGACATCTGGGCTGCCAACACCTTTGATTCCTTCAGGTAAGTTCTGCATCCTCTGTGTGGTGCGTGGCTCTGGTTAGGACCCCCGCTTCCTTGTCCTGATGCCCCACAGGGTCTTTGTGGGACGAGTCCAGGTTGAGAGTTCACTGATCAAGAAGTGGAGAGGAATCAGAGGTTCGTGAGGTAGCTTAAAGGCTGAGGCTGGAGAGGAAGCAGGTCAGAGAGAGGAGAGAAGGAGACCGAAGGAAGGAAAAGGAATGAGCGTATTCAAGGGAGAAAGAAAGAGAAGCCAGAGAGAGAAGCGGGTGGAGACAGAAGCTGTCAGTCCACCCATCTGGAGAAGGAGAGGAAGCAGAGGGGGGCCTGGCTCCGGGACATCAGGCAGCCTGGGTTAGAGTTGGGGACAGATAGCTTTGGCTGCAGACCCCACCCCTGCCACCCAAGGTCATAACTGGTGGGGGCTGTCTGGCTTCAGGGAAGTCTGGAGGGAGGAGGGATTGTCAGTGGCTCAGACTCCAGAAGGTTCCTGATGGACCAGATTCAAAGAGCAGGTATTGGCCAGGGTTCCTCAGGATGAGGGGACAGTGTCCTTGGAGAGGTTGCTAGTGGGCTCCGGCCACAGTGTCCACCCATCTGGGAGCGATGGCCTGGGGTGGACAGCATGGCCCTTTCGCTCCACTCTGCATATCCCAGACGCACCCCTGGCTCAGGGCCAGGCGCGCTCAGCACCGTGGGTCCAGACCGTGCGGGACCTGCTCCCCTATTCTCCACGGCTCACCGCCCTCCTGGACCTCAGAGCTGCCTTGTCACCATTTAGAGGCTCTAGTGACAGGCTTTTGGCCTCCTTTCTCTCTCCAGGCTTTCTCAAATGTAGGTGTGGAAACCGACTCTCAAGGGTAGGGTAGGCTTCAGGCTTACTCTTGGGGTTTATAAGCACGTGTTACTGGACAGCAGGGTTGAGAAGAGGCAAGGGCTCGTAGGCGGCCCCCAGAGCTGACATCTCAGGCTGCCTTCTGAGTGAAGGGTCCCTGCCCAAGCGGTGGGTGACCTCCGCTTCCTGCCTGCCTCCTTCTGAGGACGCCTCCCTGCCTGGTCATGCCTGGGGTGTCCGGGCCCATCAGTAGCTGACACTGGGCTTGCCTCTCATTTCTTGCCCTTCTGCTCCCTCTAGTGGTGCCACGTGGGACCTGCAGCCCGAAAAGCTGGACTTCACCCAGTTCCACCGGAAGCTCCGACACACGCCCAAGCAGCCCCTGCCACACATCGACCGTGAAGGGTAAGGGGCAACTGACCTGGGGCGGGGCTTTTACACAGAGGGTAGAGTGGGGTGAAGAACAACTGTGGTTATATCAGAGCTGAGAGGGGCCTTTCCCTGGAGAGGAAGAGGGTCCTGCTACACTAGGGACACACAGGTGACCCATTGCCTCAGACCTGCAGGCTCACTGGCCTCTCTCCTGAATCCCCCCACCCTTCACTGCCCAGGCCCCTCCAGCCACACTGCCCGCTCCCCCTCCTGATGCTTACCCGTAGCCTAGTGCGGTGGGTCTCACACCTGATCAGAACCACCGGAGGCTTGTTTAAACAGATCCCTGGGTCTACCCCGGTCTCCGATTCCAGAGGTCTAGGGTGGAGCCTGAGAATGTGCGTTTCTGACAAACTCGTAAGTGTGCTGATGCTGCTGTTCCTGGGGCCCCTCTCTGAGGACCACCGTGTGCTGTTGATGTCACACCAGGTCATCTCGCCCTCGGCTTATTTCATACCTCAGCATTGCCGTCCCCTTTTAAAGAGCCCTGTCCTCTTGGGATTTTATGGAGGCTTCTGTACATAGTCACTATTGATTAAATCATTGGCCATTGGCAATTGATTCAATCTCCAGCCCCCCTCGCCTCCCCAGAGGTGGTGGGATGGGACTGAACGTTCTAACCCTCCTCTCTCTTGGTTGGTTCCCCTGGCAACCAACCCGGGACTTTCCAAAGTCGCCTCGTTAACATCATTACCATCATTTAGGAAATCCCAAGGACTTTAGGAGCTCTGTGCCAGGACTGGGGAGAAAGACCAAATATATCTTATTAAAAATTACAGTGTCACACATGGCAATTGTGTTTTAACTTTTTGAAGAGCTGCCAACTGTTTTCCACAACAGCTGAATATTTTACCTTCCTGCCAGCACTATACAAGGCTTCTGATTCCTCCACATCCTCGCCAACACTTGTTATTTTCTATTTTTTCTTTTTCTTTTTTAAAATTAGACTCATGGCTTTTCTTTTTCCTTCCAGTCCTTCCTTGCCCACTCCTGTCTCCCTGTCACTTTAGGTCTAAACATAACCGATATTACTAGCTACCTTCCTGTGTCTCACCTGGTCTCACTTGGTCTCCAGCTGCCACTCTCTGTCCCACCCACCCCTTCCCTTGGCAACACGGGTCTCAGAGATGAGAGAAGCGGAGCTCAGAGAGGCAACGTAGCTTGCCCAAGGAGCAGAGCCATGATTTAAGGCCTTCTGATGCCATCCAATGTCCAGGCCATCATGCTGGAGAATCCTTGTATCGGCTTCACCCCCTTAAAACTTTATGCACAACTGGGTGCACATGCATGTTTTTCTTGGGAGAGTTATATCACGCATCAGACTCTCCCAGGGGACCCCAGCCTCTCGCCACGCCTTTGTTTTTCATTATCCTACCTATGTGGGTTCCATGAGAACCTTTGCAGTCATTTTTCTGGGTGAAGATGGCCTTGAGCATGGAACACTCTATTAGAAGGCAACAGAGCAAAGCAGCAGCCTGGTCCCAAGGTCCCCCTGGCCCCACCTCATGCCATCTACCTGTGCACTGCACGCTCAGCCCCCCATTCAGCAGCAGCCAGGCCATTTCCTCCTGCGCTGCTAAGCCGCACAACGGCAAACCCACATTGCTGAGTTTACGGGAGCAGATCAGGTCCAGGCGTAGGTTTTTAGCAGAGGTGATGCTGCTCCCCACCTGCCTGGTTATGGGAGCACTTGAGTTGGGGGTGTACCATGGGAACAAGCATTTTGCATGTCTGAAGCCCAGTCATCAGGCACTCTGAGGAACACACACACACACACACACACACACACACACACACTCTGTAAACTATGGTCCCTGCCCAGCAGCACTGTTTACTATTAAAAGGACCTGTGAACCTATCATGATCGAGACTGTGCAGGGAAGTAAAAGACTCAATTTTGTGGTGTGTAGATACAGAGTACTTACTCACTGTGAAATAAGCTGCCAGGCACCTAGTTAAGTGAAGGCAAAGGGAGTTAGAGTGCAGAGCACTTTTAGAGGATGAACTATCTGGGAATGGCGTCAGGAGAGAGATGGGGAAGCTTCCATCTCTCCTGTGTCCCCTGGGAGCACACGGGTGGTGAAACCAGTGGGGAAACTGAGGCCCAGAGGACAAAAGGACTGAAGGCATCTGATGGGAAATGTGCGTCGGAGTCGGGCCTTCCAAGGCGTCCACACCAGTTCACGCAAAGTACATCATAACATCTATGGCAGGGGCCACAGGTGACCATCCCGGGCAGGAGAGGCTTCCCTGGGGCTGAGGACCACTGTCCCCTCTGGAGCCGCCACACCCCCTCACCAGCTGCAGGCCAGGCCCACCTCCTCCTAGGAGCCTCTAGGATTTGCTGACAGTCAGCTGGGGTCTCCCACAGATACCTGGTTCTGGCCAAATTCTGTCTCATTCTGGCTCCAAGGGAGTCCAGGTGCAGCTGCCTGTGGCCACCTTGTGTCTGGGCCAGGAGCTGTGTCACCTTCAGAATCCTGCTGCACTGGGGACGGACTCTGCAAGCCCAGCCCCTGCAGCATCCCTCAGAGGCAGAGTACCACTTTGTTGCCAAGGCTTCCCACAGCCCGTGTATCCATGGAGGGACAGAAATTGGGAAAAGCTGTTGCCTTGGAAACTGTTGGCAGCAGTGACTCAGCTGGTCTCTGTCAACCTTCTGCCCTCTGAGCCTGCAGTCCTCCAGGGGGGGCTGTGAGCCCTGCAGTCCTCCAGGGGGCTGTGAGCCCCGGACAGGGCGGGTCCAGGGCCCAGGGGATCACAGCCCTCCCTGCACACCACCCACTGCCAACCCCTAGGGCTGCTGAGGTTCCAATGAGAGGCCATGCCCATGCTGTGTCAGGCTGGTGCCTGCATGTGGCTGGAGCCGGAGGTGTGTTATACATACACGTGACTCAGGGGAGACAGGGTCAGCCATTCTAGTCAGCCGAGAGTCCCCAGGTCCCTCCTTCCTCGCTGCCATGGCATGTATGAGACCGAGAGGAGTACTCGCAGTCAGTGCCTTCACAGGCCAGCCTGTGTCCACCAGTCAGGTTTGTTAGTGAGAAGGTGGTTGGATGTTTCCAGACCTTTCTCCACCTGATCAGCAGCCCAGCACATCGCAAGGCCAGGGTGGGGGCAGAGAGGGCAAGAACTCTCTTCTTTTCCCTTCTTATGCCCCTCCCACCCAGCTCCATCTCCCGGGGTCCTACAGGGTCATCTTGCCTCTTTCACCTGTCCCTGGCACCCCACCCTTTCCTCACTCCAGCCATGGATGCTGATGCCCCAGCTGGCAGCACGTTTGCGCTCCGCCCCAGGCCTTTGCCTCCCTGCTGCCCTCTGCCTGGGATGTAGTCCCAGACTCTCTGCTCGGCCAGCTCACAACCCATCTCCCTCCCTCTGTTCCAAATGCTACTGCTCTTCTGGGCTCCTGTAGTGCCCTCTGTTACCCCCAACCCAACACTGTTGTGATTCTGAGGGCCCACCTATGCATTGTTGACCCTGGGGCCAGCCCAAGCCGGAGCTCACGCAAAAGCACGAGTGAAATGTGGGCACAGATCACATTGCCATGCCCGCTGCACCCAAGCCTTTGCTCATGTTTGCAGCCACCCCATTTCTCTTCCTGGGGTTCCAGGGCAGCTCTGGCCATAAGATTTTCAGGGCACTTATCTCATGCTGCCCCTTGCTGGTGCTCAGACATACTGCCCTGTCAGGTGAGAGAAGGCTTGTTTCCTAAGAGCTATGAGCTGTGGGCAGGAACCGCGTTGGATATATTTTCCATGACTCCCGGGGAGGTCGCCCGGGCCCAAAACACAAGAGACAGTTGGCACATATTTAAAAATAAACTAATTACTCTGAAGTTTGAAAGTTGCATTAACTCTGCAGCTAGAAAACTCTGCCACCAAGCTCCTGGGCAGCCCTTGCCATTCCTGAGTCAATAATCGTCGGCAGCCGTCCGTCTCGAGAGACGATGGTGTAGCTTCTTAAGAGTCTATCTGCACCGCCGAGAATGGCTGTGCAGTCCAACTCGGGAGTGACACGGTATCTGTCTCCTCCCGTGTTGAATCGACATCTTGCGATGACGCTGGAGTGTCCTCTCCAGTGAAGCTGAAGCTACAGAGCCTGGGCAGGGTGATATGGAGGGTCTGCTGTTGCCCATGCAGCAGACCCCCCTCTCTTCGCAGCTGAAGGGTCCAAGGGAAAGACAGAGTCAATATAGCTTGGCTTCAGGTGCGCCGCAGGAGTTGCCGGTGTTGACTACAACGTCAAACCGCCTTAGGGACTCCGGCTCCGGATTTTCTGTCGGGGTTTACTCCCTTAGCCTTTCCCCTGAAGAGGTATGCCGCAAGGCAGCGGAGGTTTTTTGGAGTCAGAGTTTTCCTTCTCTGATGTGCCCTGACTGGAAGATCGAACCAGCAACACTTAGCTCGCAGGCCGACGCTCAATCCACTGAGCCAAACCAGCCAGGGACGAGTCAATAATAATGACTTAACAATAGTAGTAAGTTGTACTGTACACAGGTCGTGTGCCATTGCCATTCTAAGTGCTTGCCTTGTATTATTGAAAACCCACCACAACCTAGGGAGGTAGGAGCTATTACTCTCTTCACTTCGACAGATGCAGAAACTACTCCCAGTAAAAACGAGTAACCTGCACAAGGCTGGGTTGGCTCTAGAATCTGTGCTTTTAATCAGTCATGGCTACCGATGCTCTTCCCCAATAACAACAACAGTGGTAATAGTAGTAGAAGTAGAGATAGTACTGGTAATAGCCATATATTTACTTTATTTTCTTATAATGTTATTTATCTCTTACCTACATTTACCATTAAATATGGTGTATTAAGTGTGTGCGTGTGTGCATATCTGGCAGGCTTCTAAGCACTTCGATACATTAATTTAATCTTCCATTCACCTCATCATGTTAGACACCCTTAATTATCCCAATTTTTCAAATGAGTAAAGAGGGACAGAGAGGTTAATGACTTGCGCAGGGTCACCCAGCTAAGGGATGCAGCTGGGGTTCCATCCCCAGAGTCTGGTGCCGAAGTCTGCACCTTAAATATGAAGGAGACACAGACCTTTGGCAACGAATTGGGGCCAGTGGCTCTGGCCTGGAGGTTCGCCTCACCACAGAGAACATGAAGACAAAGCGTCACTCTCTGGGTGGGCTTGCTAGAGAGCCCCAAGGTCAGGCCAAGGAAGAAGATGCTTGATCCTTCTTTATTTTCTCTTCAGTGTACTGGGCTTTTGCAGAGCTATGACAGGTTTGAGGGTGTTTGTCAGCAAAGGGCTTAGTGTCTTTGCCTAGAAGGTCAAGGAAAACTCTCGGACTTCTATGTCACCGAACTCAAGCTGGTCTCAGCATTCCCATCTACAGGAACCCTTTGTCCCCAACAAAGGCCTATGTGGCCAGTGGGGGCTGGAGGACAGCATCTCTAGGGTCTCCAGGGCTGCTTCCTCCTGGTGGTATAGGCTGATTCTGCAGGCCTTGAGGGAGGGCAAGACCAGGGGTCACCTGACTGTCCCTGCTCTGCCTGCTTGCTGGGCCAGGACAGGATCCATGAATGCGCCATCCTTTCAAAATCTTTATGTCTTTTCTGACCCAGGTGTGGAAAAGGAAAGCTGGAAGATGGGGATGGGATCAACCTGAATGACATCGAGAAGGTCCTTCCGGCCTGGCAGGTAGGCATGGGGGTAGTCTCTACACATGCCCCTCCCCCCAGGGTCCCATCCCGGGGCCTGGGCAGGACCTAAGCACTCTCACTGGCCCCTAGCTCCAACAGGGCATAACCGGATGTCTCACCCTGACACGTGGGAAGGGGTGGCTGCCTCCTGGTCCAGAGTCTCCTGCCATGATGTGTGTGCAGAGGGCCCCACTGGCTCCCAGACTTAACCTGACATGATGTGTGTTCAGTGGTCCCCAGACTTAATGCCTGTTTTAGATCTCCAGGAAGCTCTAGCCTATCTCTCACTGGGAGTCACACATGGGGCACATGTCACAGTGAATGGTCCCAGGTGGGACTTCTGATACGTGGGTGCTTGTCCATCCCCTGCTCCAGCCAAAACCAAGGACCCTCTATCCCGATGATACCCCTTGGTTGTATTTCCACAGCAGGCAATGCTTTCGGTCGAGGGGTGGGGAGAGTAATGCAGTGCTATCCCTCAAGGACCCTCATCAATGGGACTGCTGGGGCTCAGGACCCTGGAGCTGCCAAGGACTGAGGGCAGCAGGGCAGACAGTAGGTGCCCGTGCTTTTCCAGCATGGTTCTGCACCCATGAAAGGCATGTAGGGCTGATGCTGTTGATGCTGACTGCCCCCAAGGTCTGCTTCCTCATAATGGCAGCTGAGGGTGAAGACCAAGTGAGCTGGGGTGGGTGCTAGCCAGCAACCTGATTTTAGCATCCACAAACCATCAGCAGCTTCAGGTAAGCTGAGGCTAGCTAGCACTACTGCGCAAGAGCTTGGATCTGGGGTGGGAAGCTGTAGGCTTTGAGTGTGGTGACATGGTTTCAGGGCAACATCAGTCATGGTTCCAGGCTGTGAAGCCATACAGCAGGGCAGAGGCTAAAACCCGCACAACTGGGCTTAGAATGGGATTTAGGGGCCCCACCTGCATCTCTGTTGTGAACTGCATGTGGGGTGTAAGGGGACTGGCTGGCCTGCCGTGTTGACAGTGATGTGGACATTCCAGCCCCCCATCATTTGTAAATCTGCTCCCAGTGTGGCCCCAGGGTAGGTGCACCTGGTGCAGAGGCCCTGCAGGCAGTCGGCTGCGCCATAATATGCTTCCACTAGAGGGCACCAGCGCACCGCTCTGGAGGTGCCACAGTCTGGCGTTTGCAGTGGGAAGTCCCTTGTCCCCAGCAGTCAAAGGTATCCTTGCCTTGGTACTCAACATATAAATTGTTCCCAGAATGGCCCACACCAGTGCTCAGGCCCTTCTTCCCCAAAACAAGGGAGAGAATGAGGCAGTAAAAGAGGCAACCACACAAAGGTGTAGAGAAGCACCTGTTCAGCCAAAATGTCCCTTGCTGAGCAAAGGCCTGACATTCCTCCAAGGAGTACCCACACCACACACATTCTTGAGACCCCTGGGAACATATGGCACCTCCCAGGAGGGCACTCCTTATAAGCTGCTATCAGCTTCACAGACAAGGAGGTGCTTGCCCACCGAGGGAGGAGTGCAGATGGCCTTCCACACAGCAGTGTGGGACTTGGGAGTTACCAAGTGTTGGCTTCTGTGCTTGGAAGGACAGGCACGGGCAGCCTGGGCTGAAGGGGAAGATGGAGACGTGGAATCCAAGTCAGCTTATGCTCGACTGTGTTCAATGTGAAGGCAAGGACTCTGAATAGGTCTGGCCTCCCCTTGTATATCTCTTGCCTCACCTCTGGCCAAGACACCAGCCTGGGGCTCCCTCCCGCTGAGGCTGGTAACTTGAGGCGGCTCCTTGGTTATCAGAGCATGGGGGCTGCGGGGCCTGACGCTTTGGAGCTGTGTGGAAATAGGGCTTCCCTATTCCAGGCCACCCTGCTGGGGCTTCTGTCTTTCACAAAAGTTACCCTGTGTCTTGCCCTAACTTTCTGAAAGGAGTTGTTTTAATAATTTTTCTTTGAATTCCCTGCCACACAAATACTATGTCTCCTGTTAGGGGGGGGAATTTTTTTTTTTTTTTTTTTGTCTGGCAATAGGAACTGCATAATCCAACTTATTTCCCTTTTTGCCTTCCTGTTAGGAAATTTTGAAACTAAATTCTGTGTCTGTCTGTCATTAAGTATGAGCTCACTCTGACCTGGTCAGGTCCGTGGTGCTGATCTCTGGTGACTGACCCAGGTCAGCCGTATATAATGTGCAAGTCCCCCGCTGTGAGGTCGCCCGCCCACATGCTGAGCAGGAACATAACCCATAACTGAGTCAAGTGGGATGTCTGGGCTCACAGAGGTGCCCAAGGCACTCTCTATGGAGGGGCCCAGAAGACTCAGGGAAGGTAAAGTGGGATTTCTGACCTCATGAAAGGCACTCTCTACACAGGACCCAGAGAGAAGGCAGGAGACTAGTAAGAGGAGACAGAGAGAAGTGGGGTTAAGCACCCTGTTGCCCTGCTCAGCCCCAAATAATCACAGGATAACCATATGCATGACCGCGCAGACGCATGCCTGAGGAATCTGAGGGACACATGCATGAGCTTTCAGAATGAAAATCATCGCAGGCCAGAGATGACCAGGCTTCCCCACTCCGCTGAGTGCTTGGCGGAATAAAAACTGTGGCAAATGCAGGACCGGCCTTATTTCTCCAGCAGGGGGCGCCGTTGCGGTTTGGAAACCACGTTGGTGGGAAGGGGCCTTTCCACCCTGGATTGAAGCTGCTGTATGCAGCCCAGTTCCCAGCCCTCCAGATGGGAAGGAGTGACTTTATTGTTCCCTAGAGCGATGCCAGCTCTGTTGCCATGTCTTCTGGAAACTTCCAGGATATGCTAACTCACAGGCATAGGGATTACTAACATATCCCAAGATGCCTAAGAACAAAGTCATATGGAAACCAAGCTCCACCTCGCTCTCCCAGGATCTCTCCTTTCCCCCAAAGGGCTGCTTCATGTCACTTCTTGGTCCCACTGAGGGCACAGACTGACTTCATTCATTGGGTCCACCAGTATTGATCGAGCAGCTTTCTGTGGACCAGGCACTCTTCTTAATCGTGATGAACTGAGTTCAAATGTAGGGGCCACTGCCTTTCTGTGGACAAGACGTGGAATTCTCTAAGGCCCCCTTGGAGCACCCAGCAATGATTGTACCGCAGCAGTAATAACATTGCGAATGCCATGCTCCAGGAGCTGTGCTGGCTTTCTTTCCCTTCTCTTGCTGCTCGTCACATCGTCCCTGCCGCCACTGAACTCCTTTTCCCGGGGAGGTTGGCTCTGATTAAATGTCACCTTCACCGTGAGACCTTTGAGCACCCCCCCCCGCCCCTCCTCCCTTTATTCTTCATCACACATGTGCTCTATTTATTTGGGGGCCTGCGTTCTCCCCCTGAAATGTAAGCCCCACATGGGCACAGATGGGGGCCCATTGAAGACCAGTGACTGAGTGAGCCCTGACTTGCTCCTGTCTCAGAAGAACTCAGCCCCAGCACCCCAATCCAGAACCTGCACCTCCTTCTCAGGGGTTCCCATGAACCCAGCACCATCTGGGCTACGTGTCCACGTGTCATCTCTGAATTCACATAACCACCCTGTGACATTTAGGTACTATTGTTATTGTGATTTTGCCAACAAGGGAACTGGGATTAAATACCTCATCCCAAATGCCACGGCTTATCACGGGGGAGTGGGGACTGTAATTCAGGCAGCCTCACTCCTCTGGTGTCCTTTGTTCAAGGGGTGACAATGAGGAGGAAGAGGTGCTAGGAAACGGTTTTCTCATTCGAGGCGGCTGGTCACGTACAGCCCATGAGGGGTGAATGTCATTTCCTTAATACGCAGGAACAAGAAAATGGATATCTTTTTTTTTTTTCTTTTGAAGCTACTAAAAATGGAAAGAGAGGAGAGAGAGACTAAGAAGGAGAGACCCCTACTGATGCCCTTGAAAGAGGAAGAGAAATGATTTTTCCTCTTCCTTGTTTTTTTAATCAGAAAGGTTTCCAATGGCTTCTTTCTCATCCCTGTGACCCAAGACGCTGCCTCAATGATCAAGGAGGCGTGCTTACCTAGGAGAAGCCCCTCTGCCTTTCTGGGCACCCCACCCCTCATGCTTCCTCCTCAGGACAAAAATAGACCCCCATGCAACAAAGGAGACCAGTTCTTCACTCCTGGTTTCCTGCCTGAGGCCGCCAGGTAGCAAGGCCCATTGGGAATAGGCAGCGTGCTATGAGGCAAGCCTATTGATGTTTTTGTCATTTATGAATCTTTTTACAAGACATTATTATTTGGGGGGGGGGGGGGTGAAGGCTTTGTTGGTGACAAGTAGGAAAGTTTCTAGGCAACAGGCTGTGCTACCTGAGTTGTCACAGGGCCTGGTGGAGGGGGTGTGGCGGGCAGATTGCAGGGAGCTACAACAGCAGGGAGCATGTGCCTTCTGGCTCTAGGTCCACAGAACACCCTCCTTTCTTCTAGGACTGGTTCAATTATCCAGAACACAGTTAGGGTCTTACTCAAGGGGTGGCAAATTGTGGTTCATCGACCAAGTCCACCCCCCTAGCTTGTTTCCACAAACATAGTGTTAGTGGCGCACAGCCACGCAGTTCATTCACCTGCTCGCTATCTGCAATCAAATGTGCACTACCAGGCAGCACTGAGCAGTGGTGATATGGACCCTCCCTCCCGCAGTGCCTTAAACACTTACTCTCTGGCCCTTGACAGAAAAGGTTTGCCAAACACTGATCTAGCATATTAACAGCAAAATGCCCTGAGAGTTAACCAAGGTGGCAGAAATCCTGGAGTTCATGCACGGTCAGCCCCACAGCTACATGTACAGAGCTCGGTGTAGTTCATTCTAATTATCCTCTTTGAGCTTCCATTTCTTCAATGGGATTGTACACCTCTTTGGCTTACATTGCAAGGCTATGCTGAGGGTCACAATGTAAACCAGGTCCCCTAGTGACAGCTATCTGTAAACCAAAACCACTCTACGGATGTGGTGTGGTCTGGTTACAACTGGAAGCTAGCACAGAGCTCGTGAGCTTGACACACAAGGAATGTGCTTGGGAACCATCCAACAGGTCTCTTCTGTGGCGTTTTTCAGGCGTGCGGGGAATAGAAGGATGGAGATTCCGTTGGGTTCCCCCAAGTCCTTCTGAGGCTGAGATCTGAAAGAGTAACTGCCTGTCTGTGTGGACCATAGGCCTAGAGAAGGAAGACCTGCCTCTGCCCCTGTCTTTGGTACCTTGTTGGCTCACCATCCCTCACACCTATGTGTCCTTCCCTCTCCCTCGTCCAGATCCTCCCCTTCTTTCCTGGCCCTGTGCAAATTTTACCTCTGTGAAACCATTCTGGACGAATCAGACCACCTCATCCTCAGAGATTGGGTGCACATTTGGAGGACTTGATTCTAGGCCCATTTTGAGGTTCGGCTTGTTTCCTGGCTCTGCATATGTTTGTGCTTCCTGGAGGGGGCAGACCTGGAACCAGGCCTTGGAGGGTGGCCAGGAGGTGGGTCTATACAGAGAAGGCACGGCACTGAGGGCGGCAGAGGTGAGCAGTGGTTCAAAAGAAAAGGAGGCTGTAGCGAAGGGGGGTTCTGAACGCACATTTCTATAAGTAGAGAGGGCAGCTGACCAAATAGGAACCCAACCAAATGTTCTTGAGCCAGGAAAGGATTTAGGCAGCTGAGGGTTAGGGCCCAATCAGTCCTCCTGCCCTGCTGCTGGGACCCCCTAGGGAATTCCTAGGATGTACGCATCTTCCCACAGTGGCCAGGGAAGGAAGTTCTATTACTGTGTTAGGGACAGGCCAGCGTCCCTTAAAAAGACAATTTACCCCCTGGAGAGGTTATCTGTTCCGTGCCCTGCTTTGGGCCAGACCATACCCAGAATCCTTTGCTCTGGGCCAGAGAGCTGGCTCAGTTAGGCAGTAGGGGACGCTCCGGGGTGAGGGGAGCAACAGGCTTAGGTGAGGCCAGACTGAAGTCTGCGACCGTCACCGCCTTGGCTGGGTAAAGGTCATCTCACAGAGAACAAGAGCTGCCCTCCTAGCCCTGCTCGGGAGTGTCTGGACTTGGAATGAGGAGGTCGGCAGAGATGCCAGGCCCACAGTGCTGTGAGCAGGCCCTCGACTGGTCTACGGGACCTTGTCTGCGGATGCTCAGAGGCAGGTCTACCCTCCAACACACACTCACCCCACAGTGAGTTGACACTCCCTGCCAGGAGACCGAAGCCCACCATGTTTCTAGAGCCATTTCCAGGGCTGGTTGAATACCAGGCCACTGCTAACTTGGGCCAGGCCTAGTTAAACAAGGTTGCATGCTGGTCCAGCACCTTTCCTCCTTTGTCTCTGGTCAGTGGAAGGAGCAGCTGAGCAGGGGAAGAGGAAGGTGTTGCTAAGGGTGTGAAGCATCCATTATTCCTTTATTAGCCAGCGTGCCATTTCTGGTCACGTTCTCCTTCCTGGCGGCAGTGAGGTAGGGGGCGGAGAGGCAGGTTATTTTCATTTACCCCAGCTTCTGTCACTAGGAACAGCCAGCCACCGCAGAGGGGGCAGGGGGGCGGACAGGGCTACGTGCTCTCCAGCAGGCGTTTGTGAATGGGCCCCGGCTCCCAGGCCGGGCCCTCAGCAGGCAGGCCCCCCCAGGCATGCTGACTCTCACTGGCTGGACACCGTTGTTTCTGGCACTGCAGTGGCCAGGCAGGAGGAAGCTTTCTTCTGGCCCAAGAACAATACCAGGGTCAGTCCGGGGACCTCCCTCCTACACCCTCTTCCTTCCATTGTGAGCAACCACACAATCCCAGGGCGCTTAGCTCTGCACAGCCGGGATGGAGGGGGATGGGCCCAGGAGGGGTTAGCAATGTGTGACACCCCTCTAGGTCTGCCTTGACTTCCCGGGCTGGGCCAGGGCTCCGGAGGCAGCAGGTGGACAGACAGATCAAGCATGTGTGGCTGGCCATAGGGTCCCTCTGCTTTGCCAGGGACTGCCAGCAGGGCGAGGCCACTGGCTGTATGATCTTAGTGCCTCTCCTGCCCCCACTGAATCATATAGCATGTCAGAGCTGGAAAAGGCCTACCCAGACCTTCTGCCCATTACCCCATTACACAGACAAGGAAACTGAGACCCAGAAAGGTAAAGGTTTCACCAAACTTCTTATTGCCATGCTTAAAAATTCTTTATTAATTTTTGAGGCCCATGGGACATCCCCAGATTTTGCTTTTCCGTTGGTGCCTGCTGGCCTTCCATGCTTCTCTCCTGTGACTTCCCAGCTTTGGCTCTAGCCCTGTGACTAATTAGCAGGCCCTTATTCCAGCAGCACCAGTCCCACTTCATTTGTCTGCCTACCACATACCTGTTCTTCAAAGACTGCCTGAAAGTCACCTCCTCTGTGCAGCCCTCCCTGATACTCACTTCCTTGTTGAATCATCTGGACTCCTCCAGCACTTAATATCTATCTATAAAAGTATAGAAGGGCTGTTCTCAACATCATTGGTGTGTATGTATGTCTCTTCCACACACACACAGCTTTCCCCACAACACACACTCCCAATCCTGAGGGGTTGGGGTGGGGAGCACATCTTTGCCTTTGTAGCCCTTAAGACTGCGGTTCTCAAAGTGGGGTCCTCAGGCCAGCATCACCCAGGCACTTTCTTTTATTCCTCTCTCTTTTTTTCCTTTTTCTTTGTTATTTTGTTCTTGTTGAGATAGACCTATCTGACAAGCAACATTGTGTAAGTTTGTGTTCAACATACTGATTTGATACATTTATATGGCAATATGGTTGCCATTGTAGCATTAGCTAACACCTATTGTACCACAGAGTCATCATTTCTTTTAGTGTTGTTAACAATATCGAGTCTAGGCAAATTTAATGTTTATAATACAGTTTTGTTGTCCTGATAATGCCTTGAGTAATTAACATCACTATTCCCTTCTATCTGCTGCCAAAAATTTTTTTTTGTTTATTTTCTTACTATTGTTTTGTTCAAATGAAGCACAAAGAATCTGGCCCTATTTGACAACCAAAGATGTGGATCTGTGAAGGGTTGAGTAATTCAGGAACACAGTCCCCCAGACTCCATGCCTGCCCCCATTACTGGCCATGCCCCAGACGCCCCATTGGCCCCAGCAACCCTGGATGAACCGCTGTGGATTAGGGTCCCTGGGGAGCTCATTACCATCCTGCCCTTCCAAGGTGGACACCTCAGGAGAGCCGCCAGTGACGCCACATGTTTGCAGGTGGTCAAAGCCACCCCCTGGGGTGGAGATGTGGGCAGCCTTCGTTCAGACTAGGATGGAGAGCCCTGGGCTGAGCATTCTGGGCTCTTCCTTTCAGATCTTACCCTTCTGTGTGCAAACTTACCACCCTGGTGTTGGGCAGCAACTGGTGATAGAGTTTGTCCCTGAGCTCCGAGCTTCTGTCAGCAGCAGGCGGTGATCCTGATGCATACTTGGTGGCAGGAGGAAGCTGACCAGAGGATAAAACAACAGACACTAACTTCTGCCTACAAAGGGAATAAACAAACGTTGATATTAACAGCCTATAAATAATAATAGCAATGTAGTTGCAGGCCCAGCTATAGAAGGCCAAATATTGTCATCATGTCCAGAAAACAATGCTGGCCTTCCCCTCCAAGGTTCAGTGCTCTGACTTCTCCAAACGAGGACCGAGGAGGACAGAATACTGTTCTGGGGACAGGTGCTCATGGCCTGCCTCTGAACCTTCCCTTCCCACAGTGGAATAGAAATGGAAGCTCTGCCACCCAACCCTGTACCCCAACCCACTCTTTGGGGTGCTTCTCAAGGAAACAGTTCGATTATCAATGCCTCATACCTATGCTTGTGTCTCAAAAGATCCTCCCTTTCCCCTTCGGCACCCAGCCCCCTAGAGGGTCCAGGAAGCCAGGCGGCCTCCCCCGTCAGTGGTGGGGCCCTCTGCAGCTCTGCTCCCTTCCTGTCCTCCGCTTCCCCAGGCTTCTCTCATCCCCAAAGCATATAAACCTAGACGAGTCCTCTCAAGGCTGATGGGGGATTTAATTCAGTGTTTTGCTGCTTGTGTCTTGGAGTGCGTTTCCTCTGGCCCCCGAGGTCCGCCTGCCTGGTGGAGATCCACGGGAAGGTAAATGGCGGCCTCATGCTGCACTGGGACAAGCGCATGGTGCCGTGGGTCGCCATGCTGAGGACTCTGGGCCCTGGCTCCCAGGTGTTCCCTGGGCTGCAGCTGAGCCACGCGGCCAAGCAAGGCTGCCGGCTGCGTGTGGAGCAGCCACTCTGGCATGCACTTGGATTCCACCCTCCGCGTCCTCATCTCCCGAGTGAATGTGTCAGAGCAGAGGGTCCCAGCAGCCATTGCCACCTCGTACCTTCCGGGGCTCTAAGTCACAGTTCACTCAGGCTTATTGGTGCCGTGTGATGCCTTTGGTGCCGATGGGATTCAGGAAAGCTACACTGGGGAGGCTTCCACCCCTATGGGGAGGTGGACTGGGGATTTAGATCCATCTGCCTATTCAGTTTTTCCAAAAGTAGTACATGCCTGGGGTTTATGCAGGTTAAATAATACTTTTAAAATACCAAAAATTAAATGGTACTCAATAATTAAATGATAGTTTAAAATACTAGAAATTAAATAATACTAAAAGGCCTGTAACAGGAAATAGCAACTCCTTGCCCCATTCTTCCTCAGTTGCTCGTTGCTTTCCTCAAAGGGAATACTGTCTGTTTTTCATCGGCTTTTTTCTGGCGTACCAGCATATTTCTAATATATATACATATATATATATATACACACACACATATATATATGTATATGTATATTTGGTCTAATATTTATAATTTCTGATATACTGTTCTTTTAAACTGTTTTTTTTTTTAATTGTATTCATTTTAGATGTTATCTGCTGCCTTCCCTATTATGGTAGATAAGAATTTTTTCTCCTGTTTTCCTGTCTTCTCAATATAATTATGTGAAATTTTAGTTAAATTTCTTGTCAGATTATTACTTCGCTATTGAATCCTACTTCTCTTTTTTGAAAAATTTTTTTTTTACTTTAGAAAAGTTGTGAAACCATACAAAGAATTCCTGTATACCCTTCGCCTGTCTTCCCCGAGTGTTAACGTGTACTGTGCTTGCTTCAGCAGATTCTCTCTGCAGAATTTTCTTATTTTTTCTTGATAGTTTAAAGAATCAGTTGCAGAAGAGGGTGCTACTGGAAACCTAAATAACTCAGTGTGTTTTCTAACAGCAAGGACATTCTCTTGCATAGCTGGTTTCATTATCAAAATCAGGAAATTAACACTGATGGAATACTATTACACAATCTACAGACCTTATTTACATTTTGCCTATTGTCCCACTAATATCCTTTAGAGCTGAAGTTGTTTGCTTTCCTGGTTAAGAGCCCAATATAAGGTCACGCTTTGCTTTTAGTTGTGATGTCCCTTTAGTCCCCTTGGGCTTTCAAGACCTTGACATTTTTAAAGAGTATGTATAGGCCAGTTATTTTTTAGCATGTCCACCAGTTTGGGTTTGCCTGATATTTCCTCATGATTAAACTTGTGTAGCTTTGAAAAGAATGCCACGGAAGAGGCACTGTGTCTTCAGTGCATGATTTCAGGATGCACACGATGACGACTTGGTGGCATGACAGTGACACACCCGTTCAGGTGGTAGCTTCCAGGCCTCGCCACAATAGTTACTCTGTCTCCCTTAGGAATCTCTAAGTATCTTGCAGGGAGATATTTGAGACTATGTAAATATACTATTTCTGATAATAGACTTACCTACTAGTTTTAGCATTCATTGATGCTTGTTGCCTAAAATGTCATCATTTTATTGTTGTTCTCTTACAGTTGTCCCAGTTTTTCCCCCTTTGCTCTCCTCCTCCATCCCACCCTTGGTGACCTTTCTAATTCTACGTATGTTTTTTAGTTGGCTTTCTATTGTGAGAAAGAGCTTTCCTTTTCCCCTATTTGTTTACCTATTTTGTATCTATTATGTCTTGGCTTACAGATTTTCATTTCACTCTAAGAGTTATAACTCCCTACTATTATTATTTATTTGGATGCTCAAATTGTCCCACATTTGAGTGTGGGAGCCCCTCCACACTCATGTTTCTGTATTTCTAAAATGTCGGTCGAGTCCTTCCTTACTTGCTGGTGCCAGAAGTCATTCTGGCCTTATCAGGTACCTTCTCTGCCCCGCCCTGGAATCCACCAGGAGCCAGGGAACCCTGGTACTTTTTAGTGATACTTTTTAGAAACCCAGACCCAGGTGCTAGGCATACTTGTTGCTACTGAATCCCCTTGTGTTTCTGACACTTTCTTCTCTCCCATTTTCTGAGTGATCTTATTCAGCTTCTCCAGAAAATGAACTTGAGCCTTTGCCCTGGGGCAGGGACTGGAATCATTGCATGGCTGTGCCGGGTAGGAAAGGAGACATGGGGAGTCCCACATTCGAGACTTCCATCCAGTTCTACTAGTTTCCCCCAGCCCCTGAACCCCACCTGTCTGGTTCCTGGGACCTCCGAGCTCTGAGCTCCTGCAAGTTTGCAGGTGCAGTTAGCACATTGCTCATCCATATCCCTCTCTGTTAAGGTACCTTGTGTCCTCTGTGGGTTCATAACTTTTTTACCAATGAGAGAGGGGGAGTTGAAAAAGCGCATGTAGCTATTCCACCATGTTGAGACAGAAGTCTAATTTGGTTGGATTTAAGTATCATGGAAACAGAGAGGGTGTGTGTAGGTGACACTGAGCTTAGTATGCTTGTTGGGGGCAGCAGTGAGAGCAGATGTTTGCATCTGGGAGCACAGGGATGAAGTGGTCTGTCTTCTGAGTCCAGGCATGTGGCTGAGGTCCTGGACATGTTGTCACTGAGGTTAGAATACAAAGGAAGCAGCAGGATTTACCTGAATGCCTCTAAATAGGTTCTTTTCTTTCCTGTTATTCAAAGGGCACAGGGACACACACCCATGAGCGCGCGCGTGTGCGCGCACACACACACACACACACACCAGTTGTCTGAGGGGCCTGGGAAAATCTGCTTGGATTCAGACCTTACAGAGAGGTTTGCTCCCACAAGAGAACTGAGAGCCACCAGGGAGATGTCCCAAGGATAAGGCTTTATTGCCCAGCCATTTAGCATTCAACCACACCCTGCCTCAATTTGCACTTAACCCCTTCTGGTGGGAAAGACTCTCCCCTAGCCAAGCCTCCAGGGTCCTGGGCAGTAAACCACAAAACCATAGATAGTTGCGAAAATGGCAGAGCAAATGTGTGCGCCAACTGTGTGCAAAGGGCAGGGGCAACGAAGCCTGTTACAGTTGCCCCTGAAAGCCTGCAGGTCACCACGTGGTTCTGGCGTCTCTCCTTATGTAGCTGCCAGAGCCTCTCCCCTAGGACAGTACCAAGAAAAGTGACCCCACCCACCCCCACTGGTAGTAGCCTGGCTCCAGTCGCTGGCCCTCGCCTGCCCTTGCCCTCATAGAGAGGAAGAACTGTCCCTGTCTCTTGCCAATTTGCATTTCAACAGTCCACACATTCTGCAGTTCCTGAAAACCATTTGTGTGGAACTTCTGGAGGCACTAGTCTCCCTGCTTGGGGGTTCCTGTGCATCTCTGGAAATGTTGAAATGAGCAAGTATGCCCTGAAGGGTAGGCAGGGCACTTTTGCTGGCTTTGAACCCTAGTGCTAAAGGGCGGTGCCCCGAAGAGCCAGCCAAGGTTGGTGGAGGGCTAGTCTGCGCACATTTCTGCCAGCGGCTCCTGGCTCAGGAGCACAGAGTCCCGAAGGGCACAGACTCTGGGTAGATGATATTACCCAGATGGGCTTTGTTTCCAGCAGATCACTGGCAAGGATTCGTCCATTGACAAGCTGTCACCTAAAGCCCCGAGGTGCAAGATAAAGCTGAGGTGTGCTGGGGATGGGACTGGTGTGGGGGAGAGGGTCAGATAAGGGTGGGCCCAGGAGTAGGAGACCTTGAGAATGGATACCTAGACCAGCTGGAGAGAATGTAGGCCATTTGGCTGCCTCAGCCTGGTGCAGGGGATAGGCATAGCCAAGTGTCAGGCAGGGGAGCAAGAGTTGAAATCGCCATGGGCATCCTTCTTGGAGACCACCTAGCCAGCATCCTAAACCATGAGGGAACATTCTGAATACATCGTGGTTAAAAGAAAACTGAGCCCCGCTTCCCCCTCCCCCCAGGGGGAGGGGCTGCACCCAAGGACACATGCAGCCAACCCAGCGACAGATCTGGGGCCCAGGACCCCCAGGTTGCTGCTCTCCCCACACACCCTGTGGTTGTATTTATGATGAATTCTGATGACAAGTCCTTGTATAATTCGATAATTTCACTAGGGATCAGCATCAGTTGGTGTCTTTGAAAAGGCTTCATCACTAATATGTCTGCGCCTAAAACATTCTGTAGACAAGAAATTGGGAAAAAGAAGAAAGAAAAGGAAATCACACCACAGCGGTCTCCCCATCTCTGTACCACCACCCCGTCTCCGCCCTGCCTCTCTCTCAAACCGGAACAGGAAGGCCACCTATGTGACTAACAGCGGTCATGACCCCGCCTTGCACAGAGGGCCAAGGGCTGTCCAGAACCAGGCGGTAGACGGCGCCTTTGTAAACATGGCGAATGATTTTCTGCCCTGTCATCTGTACACCTCACATCAGCAACTGTCATATCCTCTTGTTGGTCTCTGTTCTGAATGCTGAGCTGTTGACCATGCCTGTGAGTCCTTTTTTAACCCCTAAAGAAGGCTTTTTGGAAAGCATTCTAGTACCTGGACCAACCCTGCCGCTGGCCAATAGGGCCACTTTGTGCAAATTAGAAAAAAGGTGTTCCTTCCTCAAGACACTTGACAGCTTCTGGCCAAAACTGTCAAAATGATTCAAATCCACAGTGACCAAGAGGCGAGGGCCACTTCCCAGAGCCGCATAAAACTCGTGGTAGGCAGCAGCCTGTTCCTCGTTTTAAGCACGTTTCTCAAACAGAAGTCTGACTTGAATACCTAGGTCACTGATTCATTTTATAAAAGGCCAGACTTCGAGTTCAGAACATTGCCAGCTAAAGAGAACCCTCCCCCCCGCCCTAGGAGAGTAGTATCTAACAGTCAACAAGGCGCGGTACCCAGTTCTACTTCCAAAGGAAGGAGTCTCGAGGCTATAACGTTATAGGCTGGTAGAGAATGTTCATCCTGAAATGAATCTTAAGGTTGTCTAGTTCAGCTCCTTTCATTTCGCAGTTGGGGAACTTGAGGCCCAGGTAGACGTCCCTGCTCTGGATTCAGTGCTCTTCTCCCCAGTACAGAGGTGATAAGCTGAGTTCTATGAGCTGTTCTGAGTCAGCAGGCCCCACACCTGGGAGAGAGCCACCTGCAGCCCAGCAAGGCCCAAGTGCAGAGGTGATTTACAGAAAAGAAAAGCTGCTGCCATATTCCCCAAATTTTCCAGCACCCTGAGCCAGGCCCTAGTGCGTGACCTCATTCACCTCTTCTAGCCAAAGGTCATCCATTAGTGCATAGATTCTCTCATGGAAATGTAAGTGATATTTGATTATGCATGTGAGCAGTATGTAATGCATTTTGTAATGCATTTTTAGGAATTCATTGCAAAGGCCCCTGGCCAACTTGGCCATAAGAAGCAGACATTTTGACAGCAGGAGATTAATTGGCCTGGCCCGTACCCCACCTGACCCTCAGGCACAGTGGCTGATCAGGGGCTGTTCCCAGGGGGCAGTTGTCCCTCTTCCACCTGTCCCAACATTCATGTGCACATGCATGCATGCACACACACACAGTGTTCTCTCAACATGCTAAAAATGTTGGGAACAGCCCATTCTTCTTCTTGACCTGTGACCTCTAGGGCAGCTCAGTGGCCTCTGGATCATTATTTTGCTTAAAGTGTACCCTCCAGGTCAAACGAGAAACACTTGCATGGCAAGAAAAGAGAAGATGTTCCTTTATGTGGCCTTTCCTGGCAGCGAGAAAAGGAACATTGTGCCAGCAGGCTGGCACAGGCTGGCGTGTGGTGTGGTCAAGGAAACGCATCATGTCCCTCAGCGAGGTCCTTTCAGGACACCCCAAAGGGTGGCAGCACCAGTGGCTGGCCATATGGGTCAGGTTGGCTGCATAGGGTGGGCATTGGTGCAGGACATCCATGCACAGGAGAAGGAAACCTGATTGGTGGAAAACAGAGAGTGAGACAAACCAATCCTGCAGACAGGGCCGGGGTGGCCTTCCTGGGGAAACGGGAAATAGCAGAGGGGCCGCTCCATGCTACAAGAAGAGATGACCCAGAGACTCGGGCCATTTCAAAGTTAAAGTTAGTGCCTGAAAAGAGCATCCTTCTTCAGTCCTCCCATTAGTGTCGTGTGATGCTATGGCTCCCTCTCCAAAGCTGAGAAGACCTGATTTCAAGGTCTCCAAAATAAGTGCTGTGTCCTATTCCCAATCCTTGTGCACATTAGAATCAGTGGGGGAGCTCTTTCTTAAAAACAAACAAACAAACAACAACAACAAAAACCTGGCACTCACCACAGGCCAATCAGAATCCCTGGGTGACAGGGCCTGAGACGCTCCCCTTGTATATCTAATGGGCAGCCAGCCCTGAGACCCTCTGTCCTAATGTATTGAAAATGTATCTCATTTCTCCATCCTGTAAGGTGTTCGCATCGTAGAAAAGCAAGGGATTAGCCAGGACTTAATCCAAATTTATAAAAGATGAGTACAGTGATTTCTGTCTTCTTGATAGTATTGGGTTGGCCAAAAAAGTCCATTACATTTTTTCCATACAATGAATGACCCTAGTAGTGCTTGGTTGTCTTTAACTTCATTCTAAAGAATTTTGTTACATTGTATTGTGACAGCTGTCATATCAGCATCCATTTTTCAAAAAGTATCAAAATTGGAGAGTTTTTGTGCAGTCATTTTAATATTGAAGGTGGAAGAAAATACGCAACACTTTCAGCATAATATGCTTTATTATTTCAAGAAAGGTAAAAACGCAACTGAAACACACACAAAAAGATGTGGGCAGTGCATGGAGAAGGTGCTGTGACTGAGTGAACATGTCAGAAGTGGTTTGCGAAGTTTCTTGGTGCTGTTGACATTTTGGCCAAATAATTCTGTGGGGCTGTCTTCTGCATTGAAAAATCTTTAGCAGCACCTCTGGACTCTACCCACTAGAAGCCAATAGCGGGAGTTAGCCAACATACTCGATATTTATTGGTAAAAATGTCTTTAATTTTACAGAAAAAACATAACGGACTTTTTGGCCAACTCAGTAATCACACTAGGCCTTGCACAATACTCATGTATTTTCAATCTGCCCTATCAGGACATAGATTCCTTCAGAGTAGGGACCATGTCACATTTGTCATTGTGTTTCTCAAGAGGGTGCTCTATCTCCTATCCCCATCTCCATCCTCCAAAACCAGTCCATTTTATTATTAAATATTTACAGACTGTCCTTCTATCCCTCTGCCCCTTCCTTCATTCCTACATTAGCCACTGTCGTGTCTGGACTATTGTCCGAACGAGTCTGCCCTGTGTTTGGCTTACATCCCCTTAAATTTATCCTCCACATTGCCTCCAGCATGATCTACAAAGTCCACAAATCTTGCTATTTTACTAACAGGCTTAAGCCTTTCCCTGCCTCTCCATCATACATGGAACCAAGTTTCTGGCATGCAAGGCCTCCCCAGGCTAGCCTCGGCCCTCCTTTCAGCCTTGGATCCCACATATTCCCCATTATGCACCCTGTGGAACAGCCACACTGGACTGGAGGGGCCTGGCGTCTTTATTTGACTGATCAGTCTTGAGCCAGTGCCCAGTGTGGAGATTGGCTATGGTGAGTAAACCACAAACAGAGAGCGAACACACTCACAGCAACCCTGGTACAATTACAACATGCTCAAGACCCAATGGCATCCTCTAGGAGTCAACATAGGCTTCTGTCCTGCCCCACCCCCTCCAAGCTGGGTGACCTTGACCAGGAACCTTTCCTTCTCCACTTCCTCATCTCTAGAACAGGGGTGAAGAAATGGACCCCCTGCCTGCCACCATTCAGAAGGTTGTCATGAAAATTAAGCAAGATGATCACTGAGGAAGTACTTTGAAAACAGAGCAGTAGTGAACCTGAGGGCTTCTCTGAGGGTGTCAGCAAATGGCTGTCACATACGGCAGCTCACTGGGGCCCTTGGGAGTCGCTCGCCACGTGACACTGCGCACGTGCTTCTGAGCAGGGCAGGCATGTTGGTGGCGGCTCCAGCTTCTTCCCTCAATGGTTTTATAAAAGGAATCGGTTGAAGGAAGTGTCTTGGAATAGACAATCTTCCTAACCTCCTCAAAATAACTTCAGTGGAAACAATTGTGGTAACATCCACTCTGCAGTTATTGTTCCAGTCTGTTGCAACATGGGAAAAATCTCCCGGAGTCTCCAACTCAACTGGGAATCGACTTGACTTCCAGAGGCCTGGAAACAAAGGGACTGTGCTGGAGGGCTTCTGTGGGTCTTCATGGTCCACTGGAGCCCTAGACAATCCCAGGGCTTGTGTACAGTTTAGCTTTTCCTCTTGACTTCCCTCTGGGTGTCACGTTTGCTAGAGACCTTGGTATTTTCCCATAGATAACTTTTTTTTTTTTTTGGCGGATGGGGGATCATTACCAGAAGAGTTTATTGTAACAATACTTGAGATTCTGATTTCCCTCCAGTCCCAGACTCGAGGGCTCAGAATGGACAATGACTCTCTTGTCCAGGTACAAACAGTCCCCACCTCTGAAAGGTCTTTCTGGATGCTCCATTTTTCTACCTTCCCCCAAGTTCCCATCACCCCAGGCATGGGTTATTATTATACCCTTGTCTGGTCTTCTCTTACCAGTCTTTCCTCCTGAAAGACATTGTCCCAACCCCTTTGCCCAGTCCCCTGTTCCATCATCTCCCTCTCTGACCCAAAGCAACACATCGCTCTCCACTGGCCCACGTGAGAAAATTCAAGGCCCTGTGGGGGGCATGCCTGGTCCCTGGCATCCTCTTTCTTGAATCCCTGCATTCTAATCATCCACCACCCGCGGTTGCCCCAATTTTCTAAGCCACCCTATATTCCTGTCATTGTCCTTTTATCCTTTCCCAAAACCTCAGCTAGTTCATTGTGTGATGAGCGTGACTTAATTTTCTACTTTTGTAGAGATCACTGTTTAGACTCCTTTCTGGCTCACTGACACATAGAGGCCAGTTTCCGTCTTGCCTGTGTCTGCTGAGGCCTCCTACCACCTTTCCTCTACTCTCCTGCCCTTCAGAATCTCCCCTTCCTCCCTTTCTTGTGGTTTTGGTTCCTCCGTTGGGACTTTAGAATCTTTTCTCTCTGCTGCCTACAGCGCACTTCTCAGACCCGAGTGTACGTTCCGATGGCCTGCGGATCCCACTCACATGCACGTTCTGACTCGGTGGGACGGAAGTGAGGCCTAAACCCCTTCATTCCTAACCAGCTCCTGGGTGATGCTGACACTGCTGATCCATGGACCACACACACGCTGAGTAGCACAACCTTGTTACCATGGTTCCCAAATTTTGTTGCACATTGGAATCACCTGTGGATTTTAAGAAAGAACAGAACATACCAGTCTTCCACCCTCAGACTTGCTGATTTTATTGGCATGGGGTACCACCCAGGCATTGGGGTTTTTAACATCTACCCAGGTGATATGAGGTGTGGGAATCACTGCCTTATCTAGTGTGACTATGGATAAGCCTTTTTTTAAATTTTATTTGTGCTTACCTTGTCTTCCCACATAGACTGCAATCCTCCCTCAGGCAGGATTTGGTCATCTTTTTTATTTGGGGGAATGGATGGATGAATGGATGGATTGGCCGATAATTGAATATGAAACCATTAGGAGCTTTTCTGATGATTAACCAGGGTTACTGGAGTTTGTATTTAGTCAGTACAGAGCCATATTAGATGTCAAGAGGAAAACAAAAATGAGAAGGTCTTGGCTCTGGCCAGAGCACAGGGGAGTCTACACAGCACCAGTCTCGGCTGGGGGTGGAGCCTTCCTTGGCTGAGTGCTGTGGTTTCAAAGGTTCTGGACACGTTTCCTCCACTCCCCATCCCAGAGGGGAGAAAATAAACCCAACCACCCTGGCTCACTTATTCCAAAAACACTAGCACTGACTTTTTTTTTTCCCCCTTTTGGTCTAAGGCAGTGGCTCCCAACTTGACCACCCTTTAGAATCACTTGGAGCACTTCCTTTTAAAGACTTTATTTACTTATTTTTAGAGGGAAAGGGAGGGAGAAAGAGGGGGAGAGAAACATCGACATGCGAGAGATACATTGATTGGTTGCCTCTTGCACGCCCCCAACCGGGGACCTGGCCCACAACCCAGGCATGTGCCCTGGCCAGGAATTGACCCAGTGACCTTTCGGTTCATGGAACAATGCCCAACCTCCTGAACCACACCAGTCACGGCACCTGGAGCACTTTTCAAATCCCTACTGCCTGGGCAGCACCCCAGACTACCTGCATCAAAGCTTCTGGGATGGAACCTGGACATCAGGGTGTTTGAAGACTCCCCAGGGCCAACCAGTGAGCAGCTGAGACTGAGAGCCTCTGGCCTTAGGTTTTTATTGTTTTAAATGTAAATATAATCCTTTTATCCTCCTCTTAGGATATTGAATTTGTCGGGCCCTTCCCTAAAGGCAGGTCCAAAAGGCAGTGGGGTACAGGAAGAGGGGGTAGGGGTAACAGGAGAGGGGTGTGAGGAAGTTGGATACCTTTCAGTAACAAGAAGTCAACACAAGGTCGCGGGGTGGGGGTAGGGGGCAAGCAGTGCTCAGAGAGTGAAGGTAAAATGCTGCAAGATGCCCTTGGGCTCCTAACAATTCCCTAGAGCACGGGTGGGCAAATGGCCCATGGACCAAATCTGGCCCCCTACCAGTTTTTATAAATAAAGCTTTATTGGAACACAGCCCTGCTTCTGTGCTACACTATGGCTGCTTTTGCTGTAAAACAGTAGAGCTGAGCAGTCATAACAGAAACTGTATGGCCTGCAGAGCCTGAAATATTTACTTTCTGGCTTTTTACAGAAAAAGGTTGCCAAGCCCTGCCCTAGAGAGTGGACCCTGCATGCCCTTCCTAGCTGCAGTTCATGCATCAACACAGACACTCAGAATTTTGAAAACCACTTCTTGGACTCTTTGTAACGTCTTAGTTGCTAGTAAACCAGAGCAAAGTGTCTTGATACGTGTCTGAGAATAAGTCATGGTTGGGCCAAGGTCTAGCTGTCCTCACTCAGCCTGGGGGTAGCAGGCCTTGGGTGGCCGGTGCTACAGGCTGCTGGCCTCTGGCCCCAAGCAGCCACTTTGGGTTACCCCAGTGGCCCAAACAGATGTCACTGTCCTCCTATGAGCTACAAGGTAAATGGTTGGGAGGTCCTATGTCAAAATCTGATAGATTTAAGAGGTCAGACGGACTGAGCTAGGAATGAGCTCCTGTACTGACCAAGGAGGATGGAGACAAGGTGAGGGGTTGCAGAGGGGAAGAGGCTTTGGAGTTGGAGAGAGGAGACAGAAGAGAGCTGCGGTTGGCCGGAGCAGGGGGACAGCCAGGAAGTGCCTGGAGCCCACGCTTCCAAGTCCTGTGTCCAGACTCTCGGATTCCCCTGCATCCCTTGAACCATCAGTAGGTCTCTGAAAGTAGGTCATATCACCGTCTGCTACAGAGACATGGAGGGAAATAGATACCAACTAGGTCATCAGAGCTGCTGGTGCCTGGTGAGCCAGCCCAAACCAATGGCTGCCCAATTTAAGACAACCCATAAAGTCTTTTATGTGGCAGAGAAACCTTAATGGCCCACATCCACACAACAAAAGGTCAGCCCTGCTTTCTGGAAATGGAACGAGTAATTGAATTTCTGAAATGGAACATTTCCTGTAGTCAGAGAGAGGTACGACCCGTGTCCTTAAAGTAGTCACTTTAAAAATTAATAAGTTGGAGGCAATTATTCCTTTTACCAAAGTTGCAGTTGCACTTATAATTTCCTAGTACAGTTAAAATACAATTCCATACAAAAATTTTTTTGCATGCAAGCAGATTTTTAGCAACTTGTCTCTGTCAACTGCTTTGCTATCTTTCCTCCTAATTGGAAACCTCCATCAGACCATGTTCCTTTTTCACTTTTGACAACACACTTGTCAGGGAGGTCCATTCTTTTTGCATGATACTGGTCATATTAATATTTAGCTTGGCAGCATAGCTATTAGTGACTTAATTTGGAAGGAGGGAGCGGGAAGAAGCCAGGTACGTTCAGCATAGACCAATTATAGCAACCCTGTGAGTTTAAATTCAGTGGAAACCATGAGTGGGCTAACCCTTTTCATGCCTTCTCGAAAGCTGCTCATTCCCTCATTCATTTTCTCATTCCATCAACTAATGCTTGTTGAGCACCTGCTACACTGATAGCGCTGTGCAGAGTCCCTTGTGATAGAACCTGGGGTGTCTATTGCCTGAGAAATGCACCCCCACTGGCCCCTGGATCATGCTTGCTGCAGCTGGCACTGGGTGTCAGATCTGCCGCTCAAATGGGCTTTGTGTTAGAGTGCCATCCTCAACCTCCGGGCCCCGGCTCCACCACACACTCGCTGCATTTCTTTAGGTCTGCTATTTAATGTCTTAGATCTTCCTTTCCCTCTCCTGTGAGAGAATGGATAATAATAGGGCCTCCCTCTCTGGGTTGTTGTGAGCCTTGGGTTAATTAATACATGTAAAACTTAACTCAGTGCCTGCTGCACTAAGTGGTAGACACTGTTATTACCGTTATCAAAGCTCAAAATCCTTGCAGACATAATTTAGTTCCTTCTATGGTAAGGAGACTTTTGTTGAATACCTTCCAGGAAAAAGGAATTGCTCACTCAGTGGAAGGGAGCATATTTATGGGGCAGGACTGGAGGGGAAGGAAAGACTTTGCAGGCTAGCTTCCCCCCATTGTTGGGCCAGTTCATCCACATGGGACTCAGCTCAAGGATACCCTCACCTCACTATCTCCTTTCTTTATCTTCTTGCTGACCTGGGTTGGCCTAGCAGGTAGCCCAGGGGTATTCAAGGCAGGTGTTCTCCATGTCTCCAAGCTATCTCCCACATGTGTTCTCCCTTCACCTCTCCCCCAAAGATCAACCTCATTGGCCAAGTAGAAGATTCTCACTGAGCCTCTGCAACATGTACGATGTGATTCTGGAGGTGAAACAAAGGGCTCTGGCAGGGAAGGCAGGAGCCTGAGGACTCCCCAGAGTCTCCTGGTCTTTGTTTAGGCAATGGTCCCAACTGTGGTCCCTTATTCGCCTTTACCCCCAGTGCACCAGGCAGAGCACAAATCCAGGGCCGAGAACAGGCTGAATTCAACTGTGGAATCACTGACCATAACCCAGAAGGGGCCCCTGAGTGGGACATCCCCATCGGTGCCTGACTCCTGTTCATAGTTTGGACCGGCCCACTTTAAAGCTGCCTTGTTTGGAATTCTTTCTGTTGGTGGCGTTGAGAATGGCCGTTGAGAATGGCACCGGGTGTTAGACGGGTGCGGTCAGATGGGACCTTGGTTCAACCATCTTGGCACTTGAGTTCTGGGTAGGAAAGAATTCAGAGCCAAGACTCAAACTATAAGAGGAAATTTATTTAGAAAGTCACAGAGGTAGAAGTGAGCTGTAGAAGAAATGGGCTCAGGAACAAGTTACAGAGGCAAAAAGAAGGGTCCTTGGCGCTTAGGAGAGAGGAAGGTAAAGGGAATGGGTCTGGGGAGAAGGGAAGGGGGAGGGGAAGGCACAGGATAGCTTCAGGGAGGGAGAGTTCCCTGGGTCCTCAGTCACTAGGGCTTTAAAGGGTGGGGATTTTAGGGGTGGTCCTAGGGGAGGATCTACATCGAATATTCTTCAGTCCAGGTGTGTCCTTTCAAGGTTGTGGTCTCCACTGATTGGTTGGCACCAGGACAGGGGATCATTAGTCAATGCAGCTGGTTCTGATGTCAGCTTGTCTGGTTTTGCTGCTTTTCTGGGCCTGGAGCTGAAACATAACTGAGGCCTATATGTTATCTCTAGGGAGGAAAGATCAGGGGGTCCAAACTGCATTACTAGTGATATGGTAGAGGAGGAAAGATTACCCCAGGAATAAGGTCCTTGTTTTCCCAGTCTTGCTCGTTGCTAGGCACCCGGGGCTTTCCACCCTGATGACCTTCTGTACCTGGCCTATTGTCCTTGTTCTGCTCTTGTCTAACTGCCCACCACAGTTGGATCAGATCCTGCCACCCATTCACTCCTCTTCTGCAGAGGGTGGAACTCCAGGTCTTACCTCCCTGGCCTCTGTCACTTGTGTGGCAACCCCCGCACCCCCGACCATATTCCTCCCCTGGTATGTGTACTGAGGACTGGGGATCCACATGTTCATCATCTTCTACATTGAGCTGAAGGAGAGTTGCGATTGTAAGCCCTGGCCCTCATGGTTTCACGTTGAGGACTGCTGAGGCCACCGAGCATCCTGGCTTCTTACAACGTAGGAGGTATTTCCCAGTTGAGGGCCACAGGCCTCCGGACCCCCGGGTCATCTGTAAATGTGGTTGGCTCACAGAGGATAGAACTCTGGTCCATCCAGGGTTGTCAGTCAGCTTAACTTTTCCTCCAACGAGCAGTTAAGGAGGGCCATAGTACTCAGGGCACCGTGGGTCCTTCAGAAGTGCAGGAAACGTGGCCCCGGAGCTCCTGAAGGGTGAGAGTGTGCTTGGGGAAGCAAGCTTATAAGCGGCTACCTGGTCTACTTGGACACTAGCGTGGCACGCTAAGAAGAGTTTGTCCAATGCGCTGTGTGACCAAATGGATGAATTCTGATGGCAATCAGGGTCAGTTGTGCAGGGTGGAACATTTATGCCACTGGCAAAGCATGGGTAGGAATTCAGGGGTGAACAAAGTGGGAGAGATGATCCAGGCAAAGAGAAAAGCCTAGAACAAAGACTGTGCACACACGTGCTGTTACCAGTACCGCGTCTGGACTACCACCTCATTGTATAATGTCACTGTCCCTCAGAGGCTAGAGCACCAGAATCGCTTTGCCTTCTCATAAGCCTGCTTACTGGACATTTCCAGGATTTGAGTCTTATCTCTGTCATGGACACCTCACTCAGGGGCCAGAATTCAGGCCACGGATGTCCAATCCCGCCCACTTTTCCTGAGGCTGCAGAGCAGTGATAGGTCATTTCCCACAGCCCCCTGCACCTCTCACAGCCCTTGTGCATCTTCCTGCTGCTGGTCTGCAGCAGCCTGCAGGTGTTGCCTTCTCCTGTTTGACAGTGCTCCCGGGACCCTCAGTTAGTGTCCCTTGTCAGGGGGTGGAGAGCATCTGTCTCCGCGAATTCCATTCTCACATGGCTATCCTTCTGTCAATGAGCACCAGAGATGTCACTGTGAGCCCAGGTGGCCTGCATCCAGCACTGCTTCTGGGCTCCTGGTCCTGGGCTTGCCACCTGGACAAACGTCCTGAGCCTCTTGGTTGCATTCGGTCTTTGACACAAAGAAAGCTGTAGTCATCCTTCCAACACCCTCTCTACACACACACGTATATACACAAAGGCACACACATAGGCATACACACACAGGCACACAGACACAAAGGCATACACACAAAGACATACAGACACATACATATACAAAGATACACACACACACATACACACACACACACACACACACACCCTTTGTTCAATGGCCCTGGTTGCAAAACAAAGAACTGACAATGACAAT
Organism: Furipterus horrens; assembly: GCF_987537825.1. NCBI lineage: Eukaryota > Metazoa > Chordata > Mammalia > Chiroptera > Furipteridae > Furipterus > Furipterus horrens. The sequence goes on along the minus strand of NW_028327178.1, from coordinate 17,839,540 downwards.
TGAAAAAGCAACACCTTAGTAATTGTTTCTTTTACATTTTACACCATATAACGTAGAAACAATTTTCTAATCTTTTTCTTTTTCTTCTTAGTCCCAGTCCTTTGCATCGATGTTCTCACTTATTTTTTCTGCTCATTCAGAAGTTATTGAATAACTGTCCTTTGTGTTTGACTTTATCCCGTGGACTCTTCCTGATGCAACTACCAGTGGGAGGGGACAGGGAGGGTCACGTTTGCTTTCTGTGACTTCATGGATGTGATACGATCAACCGCAACACCTACAGTTGTGTCATGCTGAATTATTTAAGACTTTTTTGATGGCAAGTGACAGAAACCCACCTCAAAACATTTTGCAGATAAAAAGAGGAATTGACTGGCCTATGAAATCAAAGGAAGACTTAGATAGTCATGATGAGGAGGTAGGAGGGGCAAGTATTTTCATTCACATTTGCCACAAGAAGGAGGACAGGGCTGGAAGAGATAACTTCCCAGTAGTCTACAAGTTCGGCCACAGAGCCGGGGCCCAGGTTGCCTAAAGGCTTAGTGCAAACAAGTAAGGCTTGCACATGCCAGTGATGCCCAAGAACAAGGCTCCGTAACCACGGGACCAGGCAGACAGACCCGCAGATGTCAGATAAATGGACTGTCATCGCTCCCACTGGCAGAATATTCATGTGCAATTCAGAGAGGTTATAGACTCCACTGATACCTGTCCAGACAGCCACACGAGGCTCCACTTCTAGAAAAATGTCCAGTGTTTGTGGTGCCAGCACCCACATGGTATCGGGAGCAGAGCAGAGCTTTACAGAGCAGGTAGAGTTTGGGTTCTTGATCCAGGGTGCAAATAGGGGGTGGCAGCCACAGGCAGGGGGGTGCCAATGGCTCAGAGACAGCCTCTAGATTTCTTTCCTGTTTACTTATATCTCTGTTTTTATATTGGGACTCCAGCTAAGGTATTGTTTTTAAAAGGACCTCTGCTGATTAAAAATAAATAAATTTACAGTTGGAAAGCCATGCATTTCAACATGGCAAGCCAGCCCAACCCCTCCACCTTTCTGAAACAGGATGGCTTCTCTGAATAGATGTATAGCCTCAAGATTCCAGGAATTCTAGAAACATTACCTGTTTATTTCAGCTTGGACGTGACCCACATATCCTGCCCACGTGGAGTGAGGCCTTGGTAGGATAACTTCTTAGAAGCTATGAAAAAAACATAACCCCCAGTGAGAGGAAGGCTCCACTACTGAGAAGTTCATTGTCAGAGGAGGTGAACTTGGTATTTTAATGGGCTTTTTAGCTGCCAAGTATTATGGCGCCTTTGTACCATTTGCCCTGGGGAGACGGGGAGTCTGAGAGTCCCAGCTGGCTTTGTCTCAGGATCTCTCCTGCATCCTGGGGCTCCAGTTCTTCTGAGCCAGAAGATTTATGGGACCCTCCACTCTGAGTTATCTGAAATTTTCTAGAAAGAAGAAATCTGTTCATTTCCATGACTTTAGACAGCATTCTTGAGCATTCAGGAGCCTGGCAGGGAAAATGTACAAGCTTACGAAGAAGAGGAGAAGGACCGTGGTTTCCAAGAGGCCAGGGCAGAATCGCTACCCAGGCACAACCTAGGCAGACAAGTGCGTGTGTCACTGGAGAGAGCAGGAGACTGGGGAGGACACCTCCCCATTTGAGACTTCCCACTGCTGCCTCACCTGGGCCAGGATCCTCAGCCTACCTTTCCAACTGAACATTTCACCACTCCTGCTAAAGGCTCTGGGGTTGGCGCTATTTGTCCAGGTCCCGAAGCCTGGGAGGTCCTTCACACAGTGGGAGGACGCGCTCTTGTTTGTATATAGCGCTCTCCCCCTTTGCAAAGAGCCGGTGTGGCAGAGACAGAGATAACAGAGCTGTGAGACAGTGAGGCCCGGGTGATTTTTATTAGGCCCCAGTCCAGGTTCAGTGGTCAGAGGTCAGAGGTCAGAGGTCACGTGGCTATCAGGAAACTCTCCCTTGGGGGAAAAGTGGATATGGGGATCCACAAAGCTGCAGGCCATAGTATTGAGCTCCGTGGGGCATGTCTGAACCTCATCCAGCCAGGCAGAAAGGAAATGAGGCACAGCAGCCCCCACAACCTGAGAGTGAAGGGCATAGCGACCTTGGCGCCCATGAGCACCACCTTCTATCAAGAGAGGAGCAGAGACCTGCCAACAGGGCCATGGCCAGAGGCATCGCAGGGGACACAGCAAGCGCTCTGCAGGGCAGGCATGGGGACAGCATAGGAACCTGTACCCTTTGACACCAGTTGTCTAGCCTCAGCCTGGTAGGAGGCCGTGAGGTCAGGAACGGGGCTACTCAGCTGTGGCTCCAGCATAGATCAGGGTCTGCTCTTGGCTCCTGCTCCTCGCTTCTTGGGACCCAGAGTTCTGGCTGGACACCATGGGGTCAGAGGCAGGTCAGGAGAGAGCTGTCCGGTACCCCCAGGGGTTCAGCCTCCACATCTCCGCCCCGGTACTGTTGGCCAAGTGACATCACAGTTGGGAGCGGGAGCCTTGGAGGCACAGACACAGGCTGCTGCCAGCTGGTTGGGTGGCCTTGGGTGACTTCCTTGGCCTTACTAAACCTTTCTTCTTCCATAAAAACAGGTTGGTAATACAACACAACGGAATTGCCCACTGAGCCCATAACTTGCGCAAATTCAACTCAATGTTTTGGCAAAAGATAGAGTGTCAAGAAAATAACTTGTTTTGAAGCACAGATGATTTTTCCCACTCTTCTACCTGTCTTCGTTTCCTGGGGCTGCCATAACAAAGTGCCACAGATGGGGGACTTAAACAACAGAAATGCGTTGTCTCTTAGCTCTGGAGTCTGGAAATCCAGGATCAAGGTGCTGGCCAAGCCACAGTCCCCCTGAAGGTGCCAGGGAAGGACTGCTCTGGCCTCTCTTATAGCTTCTAGTAGCTTCTTGGCTTATGGCAGCATAACCCCAATTTTCACGTGATGTTCTTTTTATAAGGACACCAGTTATTGGGTTTTGGTTCTACCCTGATCCAGCCTGACCTCATCTTAAACTGATCACATTTGCAAAGACCCAATTTCCAAATAAGGTCCTGTTCACAGGTACACAGGGTTAGGACTGCAGCTAAGCATTTGGGGCACACAATCTACCCACTACAGGGGTGGGGGAGGCGGCGTGAAGAGGACTATACAGCTGGCACCAGCCAGACACACGGCAGCCATGGGAACTGGCACTGGCCATCAGAGAGCCCAGTGCCTCTGTCTCCTCCCACGGTGCTGAGCACACCTCCACACACTCTGCAGTGATGCAGGCATCCTAGGCCAGTAGGTCAAGGTGGTAACATGCCTTCTCTCTTGATCTGCTGTTGAACCCTTAAGATTCAGCTCAGAGACCACCCTCTTAGCAAAGCTTCTCTGATCCTTCTCCCAAGCAGAGGCCCTCACTCCTTCCTCGGGGCTGCCAGAGGCATCTGTTCAACTTCTGTGTTGCGCACAGCACACATCGGCTTACTTGTTTGTGTCCCCCCTAGTCCCTAGGGTCTGTTCATTCTGGAATTCTCCATCAGCCGCACCTGGCCCTTAGTAGCAGGCCTTTAGCTCTGGTTGGATGAGGAAGAACCGAGGATGAACAGATGGGTGGATGGACTGACGGGTAGATGGCAAGTAACAGAGAGGTCTTTCCTGCCCGCCACCACCCCACCCTGCCTTGTTCTGCTTCGCAGCATTTTTTGCCATTTATCGTATTATCTACTCACTTGTTTGTCTCTCTCCTTTCACTAGAATGGATGCTCTGTGAGAACAGGCACTTCGCCTCTTTTTTACTACTGTGTCTGCAGTGTCTGAAACAACAGTTTTTATAGGACAGGTGGATGAATGATAGAGTGGGTGGATGAATGGATGGATGCACAGGTGCAGGGGGAGGCAGCCTGTGGCTCCGTGAATGTGAGTCTCTCATCACAGAGTCTGCTGGTCTCAGAGCCACCAGGCACACATGCTGTCCTGGCTCAGTGTCTTTGCTCAGCCCTCCCGCCCTCTGCCCTCACCCCCACACCCAAGGCTTGTTTGTTTATAGTTGTCATCTCAGGGTAAGGCCCTTGCACTCCCGGCCTGGGGCCAGCAGCTCCTCCCTGGAATGGGTGGGTTTTACAGAACATGTTTCTGCAACCAGAGCAATAATGTGCTGCCCTGCAGTGCTGTGCCTTACACGGGGCTGACATCCTGGAGAGAGAGTGTATGTGTGTGTGTGTGTGTGTGTGTGTGTGCACGCATGTGTTTCACGTGCACTCTGCCAATGCTGCGTGCAGGAGTATTATCTTCCCTCCCTCCCTGGAGAGACTTGGTTTATATAATCTACTTGTCTCCCAGGCCCATTTAGTTATTGACAGTGGTCAGAGGTTACACAGAGGGAACGGCAGCCAGGTCTCAGAGCTCAAGGGACAGGGTTCTCATGCAGAGAAGCAGAGGAGGGTCAGGCAGGGCCTAGGAGGTGCAGGTGAGGCTGTAGAAGCACCTGACTCCCCCTGACAGAACGCACAAACCAGCTGGTAAACCAGAAGGCAGGCATTGTCATTTATGGCGGGAGGTTGGGGTGGGGGGCTCCTACCTGGACTGATGTTGCCGGTCTTTCAAAACATGGAGGGAGTGGAAGGATTTGTTGAGTAAAGAGTTAGAGCAAAGGCCAGTTATACTTTTGAAGGATAATTCTGGCAAGCCTGATCAATTTCTCCTTCTGCACTGCAAGGACAGGGAGGGATCTCTGGTTGAAAACTGCAACACCATCTCCCCTGGCCAGGCCTGGGGATACCAACTTATTTTCCTTTCCAGATTCCTTGTCACTCCTGTCATTGGATGCTCCTTGCCTGGGACATGCTCCCCTTCCTGCTCTCTCTTGTGGACAGTGTCTTAGGGCAACTGCTTGCGAGAGAGTAATTGAGTGAGAGAGCCACACTTTTCATTGTGACTGAATCTTCCTCTTCCTCTTTCTCCTCCTCCTCCTCCTAACTCTTGTTATTCCCTCTGCTAGGAACACACTGCTCTTAGATATTTTTCCACCTTTTTAAATTGAGATACAACTTACATACCATAAAATTCACCATTTTTAAGTATACAATTAAGTGGTTTTTGGTATATTCACAAGGTTGTACAACCACTACTGCTCTCTAATTCCAGAATATTTTTATCACCCTAAAAGGAAACCCACTATCCATTAGCAGTGACTCCGCATTCCCCCTCTCCCCAGCCCCTGGCAACTACCAATCTTACTTTTTGTCCCTGCAGATTTGCCTACTCTACACATTTCATTAAAATGAAGTCATATAATATATGGTTTTGGTCACTACCTTCTTTCCATGTTGTCGCATGTATCAGAACTTCCTTTCTTGTTATTGCCATCTAATAAATTTTGTTTATCTAGTCATCAGTTAATTGACATTTGGGTCATTTCCATTGTTGACAATTATGAATAATGCTGCTATGAATATTCACGTGCAAGTCTTACCTCTCGCCAGTGACTTTAAAAATCTTTTGGTAGCCTGGGTCAGCAGCTTATTCGATGGCAGGTGTGTGGCTAAACACAAATTTTCTCCCTCATTCTTCTTATATTGGCCTCATACTTGCCCGTGTTGACACCAGGATGTTGTTTTCGAGGGAATGTAGGCAGCATTTTGAATTGTGTATGTCAACTTGATACCAACGAGCAGCTTGAGTGTGAGGAACAAAGTGGCTGACTGGAGAAGGTCCTCCAAATAAGCTAGTGTAAATACAGTTCACCCCATTGTATGCCCGGTGCCTGAAAGTTCTGTGTAACATGTAAGCGCCCCAAGGAAGGAAGGGCTCATTCACTTATTCACCATCAAGAGGAAGAACCAGCGGAATGTCACAGTTCAGCTCCAGAGCCATTCTTTTAAGTATGACAATATTTTATATATGCACAGGCTTATGTTTTTATTTTTTTATCCTCCCCTGAGGACATGCTTATTGATTTTATATTTTTTTATTTTTTTAGATTTTTAAAATTTATTTTTAAAGAGAGGGGAAGGAAGAGACAAAGAGAGGGAGAGAAGCATTGATGTGAGAGACAAACGCACCCCAACTGGGGACCAAACTCGCAGCCCAGGCACATGCCCTGACCAAATCGAACCCATGACCCTTTGGTTTGTGAGATGATACCCAGCCAGCTGAGCCACACTGGCCAGGGCAGCACATGCACATATATTGATTTGGGGGATGGATGGATGCACACAGAGGTTCAGCCGTGGCTTATTTAGCAGCCCTAAGCGGCCTTGCATGCCCAGCAGGCCACACTGAGTCCTGGCAGAGTTAGGACTGCTGAGGTTGGGCCCAGGGCAGGTCCCTTCTGCTTGGGGCATTATGGGCAGGGAGGAGGTCAGGATGCAGGTAGAGCCCAGGACTCTAAGGCCCAGACAGAGGCGGCTGGCACCTCCTGGGCTCATAGAGGGCCAGGCGTTGTGGACAGCTCCCTCTGCCTGGGCTTGAGCTGATCCCCATCAGACCGCCAGCTTGAGAGGGAGCCTCTGCTTCCTTCCATTGTCTCTGCCGGCCACACCCAGTGTGTTCCTGCAGTGACCTGAGGCCAGGCAGGGAGAGAGGGAGGGAAGAGGCCAGCCGGAGCTGGGTCAGGGTGGGAGAGGGGAAATGAGAGAGGAAGACATGGTGTTTTTCCTTGTTTGTGTTTCATATTAAAGAAAGCAAATGTCCTTTGAGAAAACCATTAAACAAAGCACATCCTAAAGCCAGGGAGGCCCATTGTGGCTGCCTAGAGCCCGGAATTCATTCATGCCTTTTTGGCTGCATTGTTGCAGGCAAGATAGGGTGGGAGGGAGAAACTATTATTAAAATATGTTTTGAAATGTGTCATTGCCTCCCTGGTCTCAATAGGAGTCTAGGCCAAGTGTCTATAACAACACCAGGGTCCCTGCCTGTGTCCTCCTGAGCCTGTTGCCCTCTCAGCGACCCTTGGGGAGCTCCCCAAGACTGCCAGCTTTGGCACAGCCAGAGCCAGCATTGTGCACCCCCACCCCCAGCCCCCGCCTTGAGTACCCAGAGCAAGGAAACAATCCTACCTGGGGCCTGGCATTTCTGGGACCAGCCCCATGTTATAAGCGGGGGGTCTCTCACCAGCCGTGAAATGAATGTATAAATGTTGTTGTCCTGATGATGATACATAAAAAACCATCCTTAGGATTTCTCCCAGTTTAAAATTTTAGAAGGTATTTAGCTATCAGCATCTTCCCCTAACTGCTCCCTGGGAGTATAAGGAATGAGGGTCTTGGGTAAAATTGCACAGGGGTCCTGGGCTTGGATGAGGAGACCTCGGTTCTAGCACGTACCGTATGTATGAGGCTCAGGGTTTGCAAGGGGGCTGCATCTTCTTGGTCCTCTCAATGGCTCAGAGAAGAAGAGGCAAGCCTTCCCATTGTGTTAGGAATCTTGATGTCAGAGAAGTTAACTTCTCAGTCGTCCAGCCAGTGAATCCAGGCGGTGATCCCATCTCTGTTGCAAACTCTGCAAGACCTCAAAATGCTCATTGCCCTCTCTGGACCTGAGCATTCACATCCGTAATTTGAGCGAGTGGATATGACAAATTCTAAGGGCGACTTTGGGTCCCTACTGCCTTTGATTCTGTAATTCTAGCATCATCACCTGGTGGGAAATTCTTTGACTCAGGTAGTTTCCATTTTCAGTCCAGCTTTGGTGGTCAGAGTCTAGTCTTTCCAAACACTCCGTTCCTTTTTGTCCTAGATTTCATTATCAGTACTCTGGTCCCAGAAGTTCTGACACTCTTGCAGTTGCTAACAATGCCCCCTCCTCCCCCACACCCCAGGGCTACCACCCGATGCCCCACGAAGTGGAGATCGCGCACACGAAGAAGTTGTTCCGGAGGAGAAGAAATGACCGAAGGTAGGAGAGACCACATCTCGAGCTTTGGGTTTTATTGTCCTCTGTTGGCCATCTGCAGCTTCATCACTCCTGGCCTGTGTTTTGCTTTACCTGTTCACTCACTGGCTTATGTCTATGAGGTTGGCACGTGGGTCTGGTAACCGGTTAGGCAGTGGCAGCTACGCTTCTCTTGTTTGTCCCCCAGCATGGATGCTTTCAGGAGTCGTGGTCAGGTTTTGAAGTTCAGGGGGAGAAATGCTCTTTCTACCGACCTTCCAACAACAGCAGTCCAGGGGCTGGGACCTAGCCCACGCATTTTGAAATGTGGCCTCCGGGAGGCTCCGGAGATCACAATTTCAAAGGCGTCTGTCTTTTCTCCAGCCCAGTCACTGGGAGTCATTCCCAGCCAGTGCTTAGTTCTGCTGTTACAGGTGACACACAGCTCAGCACCTGTACATGCTGCTGCTCTCAGGTGCCTGGAGAGCATCACACTAAAGCAGAAACCAAGATCTCCCTGGAGTTCAGGGCCCTGGATGATAACAAGGGGCCAGGAAAAGCTCCCTCAGCAGGAACAAGCCTCTGAGGCTGGGCTCCCAGGGAGAGAGCATGCCTTGGTTTCCTTAAGGACTTTCTGACAGGTCTTCAAGGTTTATTTCGAGTGGAAAACCTCGAGTGCAGAACAATGTTTGCACTATGTGACCATTTGTACAGAAGGAGGTGTTAGAGTATACTTTTGGCTTGAACATGCATAAATGATTTCTGAATGGAAACATAAAGGGATGGAGGAGGCGGGGAGGGAAGAAAGGAAGGAAGGAAGCCTGCCCCAGGGATTAAAATGAGGTGTTCCTCTAGGGGATAAAGAGAGAATGTTCTTGGAGGACCGAGAAACAGTCCGGCACATGTTGTTGCTCAGAAAACTAGAAGCGCCTCTTCTCATGCAGCTCCTTGGGAGCAGAGCTGCGGCTGACCCAGGTCCCTGATCCTTCCCTGCGTACTCGGGCCCTGAACAAGGGGTGCTGGGCAGCGGCCAACCAGCTTGGGGTGGGTAGAGGACCAGGTACTGGAATGCCTTGTCATCAGTTGGTGGATGTGGCAGATCTGAAGCAGGGAACAGTAAATGCACAGGGAGCTGGGAGGAGAGCAGTCCTGGCTTAGAAATTGGAACCACTGGGCACTTCTGTGCAATGTTGTGAAAAGGGGAAACTGAGCCAGGGGAGCTAGAGAAGCCCTGTCCCTGGTTACTGCGCTGTGTGTGCCACCTTTTTTGCTGCGAGGCTAATTCCTGGTTTCTGATTTCCTGGCAGACAGAAGATGTAGGGAGCATCCCCTAAAGGGGGAATGAGGTTTGCAGGGGGCTGGGGAGGTGTTGGGGAGTGCAGGGGCCCCGTGGACCCCAGAGTGCGTGTCTGGAGGTATGGGGAGGCCCCAAGCTTCTGAATGAGAGGTCACTGTGTGACCTGCTTCCCCGGGCTCAGAATCCAGGTCCCCACCTGCACTGTGGGCCAGGTCACCTGGCTCAGCAGGAGTCCCCTGGACAGTGGCAGGCCTCCAGAAGGCAGCAGCATGACCCAGGAATATAGGAAGAGGAGCATGACATGCAGGCATTGGGAAGCTGCCCTTCCGCTGGGCCGCTCTCTTGTTAACAAAACGCCCGGGTTAGGTCAGCACACCTCACAAAGGATGTGGACCCGGGACAGAGTCCAAAGCCAGGCAATAAAGATGATTAAAGGGATGGAAAGTATGTCCTGTGAGGAGAGGCTAATGGATGGAGCCAGGGATGAGGAGGCTGCGGGGGAGGAACTCCACGCCTGTAAACCCACGATGGATTCACATGGAAGGCTGAGGAGCAGCCACTTCCACATTGACAGGGCCCCAAACCAGAGGGAATCCGCTGAAATGGAAGGAGAGCATGCTTGGCTGAACTGAAGATGGACTCAAAGGACAAACGTGTTGACCATCAGAGGTCAGATTCTGCAATTCAGGGCGACAGATGCACATGGAACAAGTGGTGTGTGGAGGTCAGGCGCTGGAGCTTTATTCACAATCTGGAATATAGTACAGCCCATCACCCAGCCACCATGGAGTCCCTCGGCATGGCACTTTAAGGAGAAGAGCAAGCAGCCAGGTAGCTTAAGGACCTCATTATCTGGAAGCAGGAAGCCAACACCAGAGGCCTTCCCAGTCCCTGTTATTAGAGCATGTGATCCTGGCATCTGAGGGACGGCTGCAGAATGTGACCAGGTGGACCCTAACCTTCCCAGCTGATGATGCATAGTAGTGGCCTTGCTACGCCCCAAACTTGTGTATTTGACTTTGATAACTAACACTTGTATGACAGGTTAACTTTCCTAGTAGTTGGGGCTTCAACCACACAAAGAGGCTTACATGTTCTAGGTGGCAGAGGAAGAGGTGACCCGAGTCAGGTTTGGTGGTCAAAGGGCACAGCCAGCATCTGTATCATGCCTCTGATCTCTCCCTCTGTTGTGGGGGGAGAGCAGGTACTGTTACCCCATTTAACAGCTGGAATGACTGAGGCCAGAAATGTTAGCTAAGAAGTGGCAGAGCTGAACTCGCCTCTACTGACTCCAAATCTCTTTCCCTTTCAATGCTACAATCTCAAGTGGACATCTGACCCAGAAAATGCCAAGAGCAGGCAGCTGATAGGTAGACAGTTGGGGTGTGGCTGCAATGTCACGTGAAGAGTAATAGCCTGCTCTATCCCTGTGGCATCTCTGGGGCTCTCCTTGGAAGGCCTGCAGGGGACTGTGGCCTTCAGCCTCCCTGCAAAGTAACTAGATCTGGGTCCGATAGCTGCAGGCTACCCACAGCACAGACAGGTCACTCAGCCTGAGCCTCTGTGATACCCCACAGCCTGGAGCAGGAACGGCAAAGTGGGCTCCAGAGCCCTTGGCTTCCTGCAAGTCTGCATGATGTCTCAGTTCAGGGTGGACTCTCAAAGTGTATGGGGTGCCCTTCCTGCTCTCTTTTCCAGTTGTTGAGGTCTGAGGCACATGCTGTGGAGTTGGGCACTGAATGGGAACCCAACCTCCACGCTCTAACTCTGATCTGAGCAAGTTACGCCGTATCTTGAAAACACGATTTCCTTTTCTGTAAAATGGGTCTAGTCACGGGGAGGTCTAAACAAGCACATCCTTGCAAAGCACCTGACCCATCTTAGCACCAGCTCTCTCCTCAAATCAAAAGGGGTCCAAGGCCCTCAGGAAACACTGTAAGGGGAGCGCGGAGTGAAGGTGTCTGCAGCGAGGGGCTGGCTGTCACCTCATGGTTGCCAGGCGCACGGGGTTTGCTTGTGAGCCCAGGGAGCTTTGCCTTGTATCCCCTCCCAGGCACCCAATCCTTCTTCCTTCTCCTGGATCAACTTTCAAAGCTCTGCCTCCGCTGTCTGTGGGGCTAGCAGGGAAGGAGGGGCCCCCCAGAGCAGCCCCTCTGCACACTGCCCCCGCATTCCATGGGCTGCTCCCAAGGGCTCTATGATGAACACTGAGTTGTGGATGTCCTTTCCTCCTGAGCCAGAAAAATGTTACGCTCATCAACGGTGCAAAGTTCATGAACAGTGCAAAGGTGTTCTCCTTTTCTTGAAACTTGGACAACTGGTAACTAGTGATTTACTTTGGGAAACTAGTCAAGGATGTTTGCTGGTTTCAGACAAAATTATGCATTTCATGATGTGAATGTACTAAAGGCGCATTTCATGCATTCCTCAAAGAGCAGCGAGAGCCTCCGGGTGCTCTGCCCCATTGAACTTGGCAACCTGCTGACTGGGAGGAGGGCCACCAAGGTCTGTCTCCTGCCTCAAGCTCCTTTCCCTCAGGATGCAAGGCAGAGGCGCGGACTCCGAATAAGGCTGAGTCCTGGCTGCGCTGCTCACCCATTGCCTGCATCGACCTTGAGCGAGCTCTCACCTCCGGGTGTGGGGATATTCTCTGCAGCTGCCCTGCCCCTGCTGCATTTGAAGAGACAGCAGACTAAGGCAATGGATGATTGTTTGACAGAGTCTGTTCCCTGGGAGGCTGACCCTGGGGTGGGCAGGACACTACCTAAGGGTGCCCTTGGGATCAGCAATGTCGACGGGACGGGAAAGGGGCAGGATTGGGCATGGGAAGAAGGGGAGCTGCAATGCAGTCTGGGTGGGAGGTTCTGAGCCTATGGACAGTTCTGAAGTTGGAGTGACTCTTTAGAGTGAAGGGACAGGTCTTTATATCCCCATGGCCACTGGTCATTGGATGGGGACTGCCTAGGGGTAGGGCATGACCTTGGGCTGGGAGCTTTCTTAGCCCAGGGCAGTTTCCCTAGTGGCAGGGTGCCCAGAGAACTCCAGAGAAGTGCCACCCAATCCCTGGGTCTCCAGGCGGTGCTGTGAGGCCACATGCTGGATGCTTTGGGGTGAGCAGATTCTCCAGCATCTACGATTGACCCTGACTGTGGCTTGGAGTCTTCTTAATTGTTGAACCAAATAAGAATCTCATCCCTCTTTCCCTTCCTCTGTCAACATGTGCCCAAACCCTCCTTGGGTGCCAGATTCTTTCTCTAGGGACAAAATTAGTGTCAGCCATCAGATTTTATTTTGCAAGCTCTCTGTGACATCATCTAGGTCACTGATAAAAACAAACAGGATATCCGCACTCTAAATATAAAAATATAATTTCAGAACTGTCATTAACCCTTATGAAGCCCACTCCTTGACACACCTGCCAGCTCAACCCCATGCTTTGATGGTCATCACTGGTTATGGGAGACCCTCATTCCATTCTGGGAGCTACCTCACCCCTCTTCCTCTTTTCATCTGAGCTTGTGGGCAAGGGCCCTGGGGACACCCACAACATCCTTACACCCCATCTGTAAGTCACAGTAGCTTTCTAGCGCTTGCCGTTCCCATTAGCACCTCAAATCACTTCTCCAGTCAGGAGTCCTTCCTCCTAGGACAGTGACTAAGTCCCTGATCCTGCCCACCAGGAACTGAGCAGGAACTTACCTAGTCCAGAGCTCTGGATCTTCGGCAGCTCTTGCACGTGAGTTGCTCAGGTGGCCCTTTCGGAAGTATAGTCAATCCTCATTATTCATGGATTCCATATTCACAAATTTGCTTGCCCTCTAAAATTTATCTGTAACCCTAAATCTCCTTACTCACGGTGCTCTCGTGACCACTCACGGACAAGCACAGAATGGTGACATATTCGAGTCACCCAACAGCCACGTTCCTAGCTGAGGCTGAACAAGGAGACGGTCTGCCTTCTGGCTTCAGTTCTCATACTGTACATGAGCGTCCTTTCAGCGATCTATGCAGTGCTGTGTTTTTCGCATTTATGTGCTTTTTGTTGGTGAATTTGTTGTTTGAAGTGACACCCAAGTATAGTGCTGAAGTGCTGTCTAGTGCTTCGAAGTGCCAGAAGACTGTGATGTGCCACACAGAGAAAATTCGTGTTAGATAAGCTTCATTCAGGCATGCGTGACAGTGCTGTTGGCCATGAGTTCAATGTTGACACAATGAATCAACAATGTCTATTAAATACAGTGTCTTTAAACAGAAACACTCATAAAACAGGTGATGTATTGATCAGCTGGAGAAAACGTGGTGGGCAGAGGCTCACAGGAACCTCGCCATGCATTGCCCCTGGGACCCATGGCTCAGCAGTCACTAAGTCAGTGTTTTCATGGCTTTGTAGAACACACCTACTGGGAGTCACCAGGATTGACTGTGCTTGCTCTTTAAAACAGAGAGAGAGATCCTGAAGTTAAAGGAACAGGTTGTGAGTGATGGGATTTCAGGCCTGAGTAATTCTCTTGTTTGTGTGGTGGTAGCAGAAATGCGGGGGAGGGAAGCGGAAGCCGGAGACCTTTCCTCTGCCTGTTGTCACCTGACTTCAGTTTCACAGAGGGGACTGCTGCTTCATTTACCCCATCCTGGGATGACCCCATCCCTGAAGCCATCCAGACTGCTCAGCCCTGCAGTGACCATCATTGTCATCCTGTCATCAGGAGCCCAGGGGACAGGGAGGCAGATCCATGCTCCCGTTGCCCACAGTTTGCCTTTATATCCCAGCAAGGAAATTGCCCTCATTAAGTCCCTGCTAAAGATAGATAAGAAAATGGGACAGGCAAACCCCCACCTGGCAGGCAGCCTTGTCAGATTCGAAGCAAAATGAGTCAGATAGGAATTATTTTTAGGCTGCCTCTCCTCCTCCCCCTCGCCCACCCCAAGTGGGCTGTCATGGAAAGAAGAGCAGCTCATTTCTTGAAGCCAGATGTCCAGGTCCATGTTTGAGGGACGTGCAGGTCCTACTCTGCCCGGAGAAGACCCCAGCCTTTGTGCAAACCATGATGGCCACATTGTCCTTTGGACAGTGCCCACCTTGCCCTCTGCTCCTGGGCGGGACAGATGCCATTAGCTCATGATTCACCTGTGAGCCCTTTCCCGCCCCTTTTTCCTGGCACGTGCTTCAGGCTCAGTACCCGCTCTCAGCATCACCTTTATGGGGAAGCAAACGAGGTCCTGGAGTCCCTCTCCCAGGGAAGGACCAGCGTGTCCCTTACCCAGGATCCACATCTGCATGGGAGCCATTTGTCCATGTTAGCAGCGTTACCAGGTGCTGGACCTGCCCACCCTCCCGTGGGCTTCTCCCAGACTGTGCCCACTGCTAGGAAGAGAAGCATTGCTCATCTTTTTCCGCTCTCTTCCCCTTTTCCCAGCTGTTAGAATTCATTCAGACCCCATAATTACTCCTCCTTAAGAACTTTGTCTCTTCTCCTGAAATGTTGGGCATTCAGAGGTCGGCCCACACATGTGAACCCCCAACCCTTCCTTCATTGCTGGAGCAGGTGGAAACCAGCAATGCTGAGGGCCCCCAGTGAGCAGACCTCTTACCAAGTGGCACAGCCTTCCCTGGGGGCAGTGTGTATGGGGGGCGGCCCCGGAGTAGCTCCTCCCTCACCAGCCAGCAGATCTTGAGAAAATAAGGACTCTTGCCAAGCCCATTCTTCTTATTGTCCCCAAGGACTCAGATGTGCTGCCTACAGGGTTGCCGGGAGATGGTGTGTGACGTCAGGGCCACGAGAAGTCCCAACCTCATGCCCAGCCCTAAGTACAGAACCAAGAGTGCCCTCTTCTTCCTGACATGTGCACCAGGGACCCCTGTGCCCTGGGCAGTGTGCAGGGCAGGAAAGAGCGCTGGATCAGCAGTTGCAAATCTAGGCTTTCATCCTGTGCTGTGTGTGGTCCAGGCTAACTAACTCCCTTACACTTTTGGAGCCCACGATTTTCTCAGATATAAAGTATTGTTCCAATTCCAGCATTCACATGGATTAAGGAGAGTGCAGGGTTAAAGATAAAAAACAAAACAAAACAAAAAAAAACCTTTCCCAGGATTATTCCATTCCTTCACTGTGGGCTGGGAAAGAGAACGGGGGACAATCCAGAGGTAGGCCAGGCTTTCATTGTAAATAGCCAGTGCCCATGTGTCTTCAGCCCCGCCTGTGCACCCTCTCCAGAAGGTTCGAGAAAGCTGGGCCATGTCTGCTGCTCCTATGTATATCTCTCAGGACCAAATCCAGTCCAGTCTGCACCCTGGGCACCCAGCCATGCCTGGCTGAGCCCCTGTCCTCCCAACATCCTGGTGGCCTGAGATGGGACACTGCCTTGCTCAGAGGACGGGCTCTGCACCCCATTAGTTCTAGGGCCCCAGTGCCTGGGCAAGCCCAGCCCACCTCCACCACCCTGATAGTCACTCAGCGATTTAACAAGCACTTTTATGGTTAAGACACACTGAACCCTTTACCAGTGTCAGCTCTTATAACTTTCCAACAACCCTGGCAAGGAGGTACTATTTTAGTCCCATTTCACAGGTGAGGAAACTAACTTGCCCGCAGAAGTGAAGGAACTTGCCTGAAGTTGCAGAGCTTTGAAGGAGCTGGGCCTGGGTCTGGCCTCAGAGCCTGCGCCCCTACCCAGTTCCCTGCTGGAAAACTTCCCTCAATCCCCTCCTCGGCACGCATGGCCTCCCTCTTCTGGATTCCTCACTGCCTTCTACATACACCCCCCGATTAAGTTGCGTTCCGGGGTGATGCTGTTTTCAGATGGATTGAGGAGAGGGCTAGCGCATGATTCAAAGGGAGGAACAAACCATCATGAGATTTCAGACAAGACCCACCAGACAGGATTGCTCTCCCTTTGCCTCCTGCAGCCCTGCACCAGGTAGGTCAAGCCTGGAGATCCCTGGTCCAGATGAGTCACGCATGGACAGACTTAGGAAGTCCCTGCAACATCCCAGAGATTTCCCAGGTTTGTGGGGGTCGACCCGGCGAGAGGAAGGACCGTATGAGTTCCAGAGCGGTGGGCAGCCCTCGGGAGGGCAGTCTGGCTGGGAGAGCTTCCTCCAGCTGCCAGCTTCCCCAGGCCCAGGAGGAGGGTGCTCTCCACTGCCCCAGGCTCCCCAGCAGGGACAGGAGCACAGGCTTTAAAAATACCAAGGAGCCTTCCTGCCTGAGTCAGCATTTACCCTGAACTCTGAGAGTTATTTTTGAGTCTGCCAGTAATTTAAGTTTAGCCATTTCTTCTCATGCCTGTGTTTTGGGGAAGCCAAGGTAGCCTCTATTATGGTTTGGAGTATTTTGGGAGGCCCTGGTTTCCAGAAGTGAGGGAGGGGCTCAATTAGGCAAGACATCAGCAAACAGAATTAAAATTACTCAAGGAGTCAGGCCCTTGGGTCCCCAGAGGTGATGCCTGTGCTTAGCACCCATGGGGGGAATTAAGACCAAGGTGTCCCCTGTATGCCCAGCAGTCATCTTTCAGGTGGCAGTTTATGTCATTGTCTTCAGCTGTCTGAGCACCTGAGGACATCTTAGTGCCCTTCAAAATACAGAACGGTTGGAGCTGCCGGTTCTTTCCACGTAGGCCTGGACAGACAGACAGACAGACAGCCCAAGCACCAGTAGTGGACAGGCTCATGTAGGTAGGCATTGAAACTTCCCAGCTATTCATGGGAGCTTAAAACATACAGTCACTTGCACATTAATATGGCAGAGGTTTTGGAAGGAATTATTAGACAGCAGGTAGCCTTTCAAATAGACCTTCAGAGCCCCCTCTCAACGCTGGCCATGCCTGACCTCATCCCCCTTTCCCGACAGGCCTGCCCCCACCTGTCCTCTCCCTGCCTCCCCCCTGCCCTTGCTCACTGCACTTTCAGACCCCTGGCTCTCCTTTCTTCGAACAGGCCAGGCTCATTCCTGTTCGCAGATGGCTGGCCCCTTCCTCACCTGACTCTTCCCTTTGGGACTCCCTCTCCTGTACAGGTTCTGCCTGCCCCACCCTTTACTATTATTCAAGCTCTTTTTAGCCCTCCCTTGATCTTCCCTGCCCTTGTCCACAATTGCCAGGGTGTGTCAGGCCTGGCACAGACTGAGAGAGTTCTCCCCGCCACGCTCTGGTTCCCCAGCTCACCTGGAACAGGTGCAGCAGCTGAGGGATTCAGGGATGGGCAGGCGTCCCAAGAGCGTGCAGGACACTCATGTGTGGGAGGGTGAGCCCCTGTACCCTGAGCCACCTCTCCAGGTGAACAGATGAGCCCAGAACAAAAGGAGCCGCCAGAGCCAGCACTGTCCACGCGTGGCGCAGCCCTCCCTCGGGAATGCAGCTGCCCTTGAGTTGTCCTCACAGGGAGGAGTCTGGGGACAAAGAATCCACTTTCAGGCTTTCTGTTTGCCAGGGCTGACACTGAACTCAGAAAAGACATGTGTGAGCTGAACACAAGATGAGAAATATTTTTAAGGAAGAAAAACAGTTACTAGAAGGGGCTGTGTGCATGTTTGGTCTGGCGGCCAACACGTGTTCCTAACTGGCTGGGTGCACCAGGGAGCAGATGGCTTGGCCTGGCCACCTGAGCAGGAAACCCAGTGCCGTTGAACCGAGAGCTGGAGCCATGGCTTGGAGAGGCTGGGCAGGGATGGAGTGGGACAGGCAGGGGGCAGGATTCTGACTTTGCCCCATGCTCCGGAAGGTTAAAGATGCTTGGTCAGGAGTAGGCGAGGGAAATATCACTGGGACCTCTCTAGGCAGGGTCCATGAAGGCCAGCCCCCCCTGCGGCCCCACCATACCTACAATTTCAGTCCCACTGCCCTCAGGGCAGCAGGGGTGTCGTAGGTAAGCCCCCTTTTCTAGCCAAAGCTCTAGTATATATATTTAAAGATTTTATTTATTTATTTTTAGAGCAAGAGGAAAGGAGAGAGAAAGAGAGGGAGAGAAACATCGATCAGTTGCCTCTCGTACATACCCTGACCAAGGACCAAACCCACAACCCAGGCACATGTCCTGACTGGGCACCGAACCAGCAACCTTTCGCTTTGCAGTACAACACCCAACCAACTGAGCCACACTGGCCAGGGCTCTCGTATATTTTTACTTGGTGCTCACTCCGCCCACGACGGGGGAAAACCATCGCTGCCTCCTCAGCCACCTCACCTCTCACTATTCTCAAGCTGCGCCTTGTGGGCCCAGGTTTACCACTCTTGCATCCCACCTCACGAGCTGGGGAGTCAGTGATCAGTCCGAGAGAACCAGGGTGGTCAGTGTGCTTTTTCACCGGAGCCTTCAGTGATGACCTAGAGTTAAGAGAATGACCTAGTGCTGACAGTTGCCAGCACACTGAGGAGGCAGTACATGTTGCAGGGAGAGGGGAGGGTGGATGGATTGTATTTTTTGAAGGCAGGATTTTTAGCTCCTAAAAGCCTAAAGCCATCCCACTGTAGGCAAACTTCCTTTGTGCTCTTACCTTCATTTTCTCAAAGTCACATAACCTGAGGAACTGCAGGGCCCTGGTGCCAGCCAGAGGGGTAGGTGGCCCCTTGAGTGTGCTGGCCGTGTAGATTTGGTGTGAGTGTCCTGGCTAGATGTGTAATCTCCAAGGCGTGAGATGAAGCTCTGAAAGGAGGTAAGCTGCCCAGGGCTGCACAAACATGAGGACTTATCACTTGTTTTGTGTTTGTAGTATACACGTGTCTGTATTTATAGGTGTGTATGTGTGTGTGTGTGTGTATATGTGTGTGTGTGTGTGTGTGTGTGTGTGTGACTGCTTTAGAGACATTCCGGTATCATTTCCGATGTCAGTTTGCTGGAAATGGAGCTTGGCATGGATGTTTGTATTGGTTATCTATGCTGTGTAACAAATTACTTCAAAACTTAGAGCTTAAAACAACAAACATGTGTTATCTCACATAGTTTCTGAGGGTCCGGAATCTAGGAGCAGCTTAAAGGGGCACTTCTGACTCAAGGTCTCTCTTGAGATTGTGTTTAAGCTGTTGGCCAGGGCTCTAGTCATCTGAAGGCTCAGCAGCGGTTCAAGGATCTACTTCCAAGCTCAGTCACAAAGTTGTTGGCAAGTGGCAGTTCCTCACTAGTTTTTGGTCACCAGGCGGACCTCTTCATAAGGCTACTTATGACATAGCAGCTGGCTTCTCCCAGAGTACGATCGGAGAGAGAGACAGAAAGCAGGCAGGCAGGCAGACACCAAGATCGAAGATGCTGTATTTTTTATTACCTAATCTTGGAAGTGACATTCTCTCACTTCTGCCATGTTCTTTTGGTCACAGGGACTACCCTGGTACAGAGCAGAAGGGGACTACACAAGTATGTGAATCCCAGGCCAGAATCATTGGGGTCATCTTAGAGGCTAGCCATCATTGCCCACCCTCTTGCTCCCAGTGATGCACATTCCTCTTACATGCAAAATATACTCACCCCTCCTAATGCTTCACTTGATAACAGCATCAGTTCAAAGGCTAGAATATAATCACCTATATCACAGATATAGATAAAGCTACAGATATCATAGGTATGCATGAGGCTCATTGGGTGCAAGTCCTTACATACAGCTCCTGAAGTATAGCTCCTTCCTGATCTCTGGGCCTGCACCCCCTCCCCACGTATCAACAGACAGTTGTGGGACAAGCATAGGGTAACTGTCAGATGCCCCTATTCAAGAAGGAGGGAAACAAGAAGCCTACAGAAGTCATTGGTCCATAGCAGTTCTGAAATCTAGCCAAGCAAATGTTGGAAGTTGCTTGATTAAGGCTCAGTTCTACTCCAGCCCAGGAGTAACTCTCCATGGCTCTTGGCTCTGCTGTCTACACTCAGGGTCTCTTGTGAGACTGCCGCCATGTCATTGACGCACTGAATGCTCTAGGCTCTTGGTTCTGCTTCTCAGTCATTCTTCCTTTTCTACGAAAGGTAGCGTGTGTGTGCAGCTGAGTCATTTTCTTAGCGAGCTCCCTGCCAGTAGAATGTTGGAGGTCTAATAGCATATTTTCATTTTATACAGTCTCTGCCCCTTCCAGCCCAAGTTGTCAATGTCTCTGCTGATGTCATTCTTTGAAAAAGTATATGGATCTTCTGTGAATTCTGTTGGAATTTACTTTACTAAATAAAGGCCCAACCCCAAAACTCTTTAAGAGCATCCCCTTCTCCACTTTGGGTTTTGCTAAAGAACAATGCTCTCAAGCTTCTTTGAAGCTCTGTTGTTTGATTGAAAAGATCTGAAAGTCACACGATTAAAATCTTAGAGCTTTTTGTTCAACTGAACCGTCCTCTGAGGCACCACCTTTGATCTTTCAAAGGACTGAAACTTTAACAAAGGATTTCATAGTCACACCCTCAGCCTCATCTTTGGACTGTGCTTTCCTGAGAGTGCCTGGATTTGATCTTTGCTCGGGAGTCATTTCCTAATGTTCGCATCATTTGCCACGGGGAAAGCATGAGAATTTTCAAAACTAGTCAGTCCTGACTCCTTTTTCGGTGGCATCTTTGTTGTAGCTTCTGTTTCCCCTCTGTTGTTTTACCATACCTGGTGGGAAGAAACCAAGCAGCACCTTTGGCCCTCTGACCAGAAATCTCTTAGCTAGATCATCCAAGTCATTAGGTACATTTTCTACTTTTCATGTAATTGCAGGAGATAGTTAAACATTCTGCTGCCCCATAACGAGACTCCCCTTTCTCACTTCCCTTAAAGCCCTCATCAGCGACCTCCTCAGACTCCAGGTTTCTACTAAATGTTTCTATGTGGCGCTTTTGGTTTTCCCTGACACTTTCCGCAGAATCCTGGTTCCTGCCCCCTGCCCAGTCCCAAAGCCATACCTACATTTTAGACATTTGTGATGGCAGCACCCCATTCCAAGTACCAAAATCTGTATTCGTTAACTCTTGCTGTGTAACAAATCATGCCCCCAAATTTTTAGTAGCTGAAAATAACAAACACCTGTTACCTTGCACAGTCTCTGAGGGTCGGGACTCCAGGGGCAGTTGAAGCCGATGGTTCTCCTCCAGGGACTGCTGCGAGATCGCAGTCAAGCTGTTGGCGGGCATTGCAGCTCTAAAGACTCGCTTCAGGTGGGACCGGAAGGTTCACTTCCAGGCTCACCCATGTGGTTGTTGGCAGGCCTCAGTTCCTCGCTGCCTGTTGGCCAGCGGCTTCATTTCCTTGCAATGTGGGCCTCTCCGTAGGGTGCTCCTAACAGAATGAGATCTGAGAGAGAGATGGAAGCTGCCACATCTTTTGTGACCTAATCTCTTCTGCCGTATTCTTTTGGTCACACAGACTCACCCTGGTACAGTAGGGGAAAGGATGCACAAGGGCGTGGATGCCAGCGTACAGGGACCCCTGGGGGTCCTCTTCATCTGTTCCTACTTCCTTTCCTGTGTCATCACTCTTTCTTGTCCACTGTAAATGATCCAGGAAGATGCACCAATAGCTTGGAATGAGTTTAGGATTTTTGTGTTCACCCCGTTCTCTGGTTCAACTCAAATATTTCTGGGGATCCTTTCCTTATCCTGCCCTCCCCTCTTTCCTACTTCCATCCTACTTCTCCACACTCCTCTGTACATCAGAGGAAGCTTTGGAACATACCTGCCCTCCAGCAGGTCCAGCAGGTAGCTCCAGGAAAAGGGAGTTTTCCAAGATACACACACACATACACACCCCTACCTATTTTTTCTTAAACTCTATAATCACAGTGATTATAAAATGTTGGGCTTTAATTGGAAGCATATTGAAATACTTGAGTCTGTCAGACATCGACAAGGAAGGCTTCTTTGGGTAGGAGAGGAAAGAGTACCAATCTGAACAATGTAAACAAAGCTGTCCTGCACCGCCTTTTTCCTGGTACCCCACAGCCACCGTGGGCAGCAGATGGAACAAATGCTGGTGTGCCCGTTATAACAGGGACACAGGTGAGACTCAGAGGAGATGCAATTGTAGTCAGGGCCTTGCAGATCTGAAGCTGGTCCCAGATATTGGAGGATCCAGAGTCTTTTCCACGGGAGGACATGTGCTTCCTTGTCACCCACTCCATCCCACCTCAGAGCCCCTGGGAGTGTTGAGAGGGAAGAGACTTCTCTCAGAGTCTGCCCCCAGTATTTTTGTTTCGTAAGAGCAGCGTTGTGCAAGAAGCCAGCTCCTTCTGTCTCCTTCACACCGTGCCTGGGGGGGACACCAGCTTTGCTTCGCCATCAGCCCCCCTCGGAGTGCCTGCCCCGACTCCCCCCGCAGTCCCTTTTCCCTGGAAATCACCACGGGCCCATCTCTTCTTCACACCTCTCGGGGCAGGGGGGTGGGAGGTGGCGGGTCTCAGAGTGAAGCTTTTCTATGTAAGATGTAGCTTCCCATCCTAATACCCTTCTGTGCATTTTGGCAGGAGGTCTTCATTCTTATGGAGATAGTGACAATGTGGGGTCCCATAAAGGGGGTATTTGGAGATAGAGCTGCCATCTACCCTGATGGAGTGTTCACTCTCTGCAAGGCCATTAGGGATATTGGGTTCTTCAAACTCCGCTGAGCCTGCCCTGTGAGCTCTGGCTCAAAGCCAAGATGGGACTGCCCAATGGGAACATGGGGCGGGGGGGCGTGCAAGCTGGAGAGGAGGCCTGAGGTCTCGACCCCTCCCTCTGCAGCTGAAATCAGGAAGACCTTCCAAGCTGCCCCTTATTCTGGCAAAGACTGCCCACCAAAAACAGGTCAGGGCTGTCCCTCTCAAGCATTGCTGTGGTCAAGAGTTGCTGTCATAATAGCTACATTAAAATTGTGCAAATCCTAGGATTCTTTGGGTTCATTTGCACCCAGTTTATCACCTGGGCATCATCCTGGGGAAGAGAGGGAAGTTTTCTTTCAGAATCCAAAGCACTTTGCAGTGTGGCCTCCTGATGATGCGTGGTGGCCTGTCACCAGCCCCTGTACAGATAGGTAAGCAGGGCTGGAAAAAGAGGCTGAGGTCTGGTAGAGGAGGTGGTCTCCTGAGTGGTCCTCACAGGTGTAGGTCTATGCCTGGCATTCCAGCAGCTTACAATCTAGGTGGAGGGGGTGCATGTGAGTGGTGCATTTTTTTACATCTATGTACATGTATGTTAGTACACATGCGTGCATGTGTGTGGTGGGTGTGTGTCTTTGGATATGCATGTGCCTGCATGTGTGTGTACATGCATGTGTACGTGTGTGGTATACGATTCCAGGCCATAGGTCCTAGGACTTCAGAAAAAGAAATGAGTTATCAGGTTAGAGTAGCCAAGAAGCCTTCCTGTAGGAGGAAGGGCATGATCTGTCTCTGTAGTGGGACCACGCAGAGGGCAGGGGAAAGTGCATTCCTAGCAAGTGACTGAGCAGAAGCGAGGGTCCCAAGGTGGGACCTGCCTGGTGTGCTGTACAGAGACAGGGGGCAGACAGGCCTGGCTGCAGAGGATACTGCTGAGGGATCGAGATGAGAGGGCTCATCAGGGAGGTGGGCCATCTGCCAAGGGCCTGAAAAACCAGCAAAGAGTTTGGACCCAGGGCACCAAGCTATGGGTGCATCATTGTACGCTGATGTCCAGCCTAGGAGAAGAGTCCCTGGAAGGGACAGCAGGTGCCAAGGCCCGTGGTTGGAAGGCACTTGACATGTGGCTGGTGATTCGGAGAAAGGAAGTGCATGTTGGAGAGAAGAAGGAGGTGGCATCAGAAGCTGGAGAACGAGAAGTTGCGAGGTCAGGAGAGGGTACCTGAACAGATTCTGTATTTCCTAGTGTGTCCCAGGCAGCCTTGGGTTTTTGCTTTGAGTCCCAGAGCCCCATTCTCGTCCTTTTCGGATAGAAGTTACAGAGTGTTTGCTGGTGATGAAGTTTCCCCAGTCAAAACAGATCGTGATCAAAATTTGAAACATTCTCCTACCCAGGGATGCCGAGGGCTCGTGAGAGGGGTTGATGCTCCCATTTCACCTGGGGTTCTCACTGAGAGCCCAGTCCTTGGTTTGGGCACAGACAGGAACACCCCCTGCCCACTCATGGAGGGAGAACAGAGGCTCTGGGGCGGGTGGGTGGTGCTGGGCTCATTGTGGCCCTGTGTGTCTGGGGAAGTGGGGGAGTCAGAAAGGGCACACCAGGGTGGTCTGGTGGTTAGGGTGGCCTTGTTCCTGGGAACTGTTGCCATGAAGCCTTTTCCCCAGCTTCTCCGTGGCAGCGACTGTTCCTTCCCAGAATGTTATGAAAACCGGCAATTACCAAGCTGCTCTGGGTGGGAGCATTCAGACCTCATCTTCTTTCTTCCAAGATACACCAAGTCAAGACCCAGTCAGTGCAAAAAGTGGAGAAAGTGGATTCCCCTCCCACATTCCTTCCTGGATGGTCCACGGGGCTGTGGCTCATGAGTGTGGTGATGATGCATTTGACGTCTGGGTAGGAAGGTGAAGGGGATTGGATGGATGCCTGTGCCCCTCCAGGCTCTGAAGCCAGCTGTCCTGCCCTGGGCATGCTCGGGGGCCACTCAGCAGATCCGACAATGCCCCCGGGGGTTAGGGCCCTCTCTGCCTCCAGCTGCACCGGAAGTACGAGATGTGAGCTGGAAGCTTGGAAAGGACCTGGGGCTGGAATGTATGATGCACTCACAGCTCAGTGGAAAGCTCCAGCCAGGCTGCCACTTCGGGAGGGCTCCGAGCTCTGCCCTTTCTTGTTCTTCCAGTGATTTGTCTTTTTGGCATATTTATTGCCTGGCCTCTTGCCTTTACATGTGTGAGTCGTGTTTGGGGATGTGGGGAGAGAAGGAAAAACATAGAGAATGGGTGGCTCCAGACCTGAAATACTCTCCGTGGAGAAAAGAATAGAAGCAGCCCTCATGCATCGGAAAGTTTCTGGACCTGCACCAGTGTAGCCAGTGAGTCCCCAGGCTCCAGATGGTCCTTCTGGGGCAGGTGACTTGGTCAAGCCTCAGGCAGAAAGAGTATAGGAGCCCCCTATTGGGGCAGGCCGGCCTCGGGGACTCACTCCTCCTTAAAGGCCTCTGCCGTCCTGAATTTTTACCTGGTCAGCTGCTGTCCCACTGCACCGGCCTCTGTGCACTCCCTGGAACTGTACGTGCCCAGCTGGCTGCTGCCTGCAGAGCCCCTGCTTTGCACGCTCGCTCCTACCTCCTGCTCACAGCTCGGTCTCCATGACCCACCACGTGGCTCCAGATATCCCAGCAGCTCTGTGCCTGGTGCAGAGAACCAGTGATAGGTACGAGGCTGTCACGTGATGAAACCTATCATGATCACTTCCCCCTAAGATGGGGGTTGGCTACTTCCTTGGCTCTGCCAAGAACAGGTTCAGGACGCCCCCACACAGGCTCCTCTAGAGACCTGCAGCATATACTTGATGGCTCAGAGAGATCATCTGGTCCAGGCTTCTCATTTTGCAGCAAAATTCGGGTCCCCAAGGTCAAGCACTTGACCTTGACAGAGCTAGACTGTAACCTGGGTCTCCAGCTCCCTCTCTGATATTTCCAGCATTTGGTAAGGGCCCGATCTGCCTATCCACAAGAACCAGGGAGCTCCAGAAGCTCAGAACAGAAAGAAAACCCAGAACAACCCATTCTCTTGTAAGCTGCTGGATGTGGAATTCCAGGGACTATCTGCCCCTTACCCAGAAGGAAGGAAGAAAATCCATCCCTAAAAATAAAAGGCAGGAAGAAATAAATGACCTTAAATAATATTAACTGGGGGAAAAACAGGGAAGTGGAAAAGGCATGTGTAATATGTTATCATTTCTCCCTAAAAAGACAGCTATCAATATATATTCATATTATATTAAAGGTAATGAGAAACAGAGACCAAAGGGATGATTACCAGAAGGGAGGCAGGGAGGATGGGTTAAAAGGGGAAGAGGAATATTGTCAATAATATTGGGGTAAGTTTGCACAGTGACAGATGGTGGTGACCAGAATTAGTGGGGTGATCACATCATGAGGTATCAACATGCGAAATCACTATATTGTACACCTGAAACTAATATAACCAATATAAGATTGTATACAAACTATACTTAAATAAAAAATAAGTTTAATTTTAAAAAAGGTCATAAACAAATGGGTAAATCATGAAATCAATAAAATGGTTATTTACTGGGGCAAAATTGGGAGAAGGAGAAGGCAGAGGTCAGGGAACAGCTTGTTTTGAAAATTTGGCTTGGTAGTCATGTAAATATTTTACATAATTATAAATTGAAATTAGAACAAACCTTTCCGCTGTGCCTGAGAGAGCAAGTGTGCAGCCTGAGCCGGGATGTTCAGGCTGGACCCAGCGCATTTAAGGTGGGATGACCAGGAGTGGGAAGGGTTTTATACCCATCAGTCAGGGTGTCGTGGCTACTCAAGTCCTTGCCCTTGGCTGGCTTGACTGTTTTTCTGTGACCCCGGAGAGCAGAGAAGCTCTTGCTTCACAAGGAAGTGGGCTCAGCAACCTGCTCCCTCCCACTGTGGTCAGTTGGAAGCCCAGGGTACCCAAAAACAGACCATTAAAAGATTACTTATGACTTATAGAAATATTACAACGTGAGAACTTCACAGATTGCTAGACATCATTTTGTCTACCCCCCGCCTCTCTGCCAAGTCTGGAAGAATAGCCTGACCTCTCCCAGCTTCCCACTTTATAGCTGTGTGACCTGGGCAGGTTACTTAACCTCTCTGTGCTTCTTTCGTCAGCTTTAAAAATGAGAATAATAATGTTGCTGTCTATCCCATAGAGTTGTGGGGATGATTGAATCAGTTCTTTTGTGTTCTTAGAATAGTGCCTTGGGCATTGAAAGTACCAGTCAAGTACCATTCGTGATTATAGTCCTTGTTGCTGTTGGTTTTTTATGAAAAGGAACTGGGTCCCAGAGAAGTGTGTCCATTAACCCAGTGACACACAGCTGGCAGCAGTAGAGCTGGAATGGAGCCTGGCCGCCCGCCTCTCCAGCCAGAGTTCCCTGTTACTTTGCCACACCACTTTCCCTGCAGACCTGGGCCAGTAGGGATAGACTCACTGGGCTGGGCTGAGAAACCCTGTCCCTTAGGCACCCTCACCTCCCCCTCACCTGCCCTCAGAGCAGAGAGCCAGTGAATCTGCTGGCACTGAGACCTCCAAAACATCCTCCTCATCCTCCAACCAGCTCAGAAACCTCTTCCCACCAACACCACAGTAAGAACCTAATGCCTACTGCAGAGAGCCTGGCAGGAACAGAAGAGCAAGACAGGAATGAGCTGTGGACACGGGTACAGACGCATGGATACTGACCGTCAACCCTGCGGAAAGACGCTAGGGACAGACAGCATTCACCACGGGCCGGGGGATCCGGACAGTTTCCAGAGGCGATGGACTTGAGCAGCTGAGACCCCAGAGAAGATGTGTCGAGCGGGGCACTGGCATGGACACTCTTGGGGAGCAGGGGGCAGGCAGGTTGGAGCACAGCCCTCAGACCTCCAGTGGGCTTTCGAGGTGGAAGAGGCCGGACTGGCCACAGAACCCTGGGGATGCCAGAGGAGGTGTCTTTGGGTTCAGGCCTCCTGGGCTCACATGAGGGGGTGGGGAGAGCGCTGCACCCAGAGTCCTGACTTGTCGCTGCTATCGTTTCCCCAGGAGCACTATGACAGCAGTCGTACGGAAGCTCCTTGCTGAGCCCCTGCTCTGTGTCAGGCACTGGCCAGGTGAAGCTCATTTAACCCTCAGAGCCTTATGCAATACCCCTTATTATCATTTTTCAAATGGAAACTGAGGCACCGACCCATGAGAGCCTTGCTGATGGGCACACAGCGAGGAGGTGACGGGGTCCTGATTTGAACCCAGGCCTGGCTGGCCGGAGCTGGGCTCTTCCCGCCGCCCTCAGCGTATCTTCCCACCTTCAGAACCACCAGCATAGACCCCGCTCCAGGCTTCAGGAGATCAGAGAGCAACCAGGACTCAGCGCCTTGGCCAGCCCATCACTCAGCCACTTTGGTGGTTTTGACCATTACGCAGTTTGGGATTATTTTTATCCTTAGACAAATATTTAATTTTTACCCATAATGGACAGTTGGTTAAAGCAGGAAGCATTAAAGAACCCTGATATTAAAAGGCTGGCTCACGAGGAACATACAAGTGGTAATAAATCTGCACACTTGCAGACATCGGTGTGCTCAAAGCGCTGTGGGGTGGCTGCGGGCGCCTGCAGAGCTCCGCTCCCCGGGCTGGGGGCAGACTGAGCCCGGCTGGCACCCAGCTCTATTCGCAGGGAGCAAGGCCCTCCATGCTCGTGCCCTGCTATTTGGGCAGAAGTGATTTGCAAGCGCTTCCTGAAAATTCCTGGGTCTCGTCATTTAGAAACAAAGCAAGAAAATTACAAAAACAAGCCACTTGATTTTTATTTTAAAAAACAAACAAACATAAAACTCAAGAATTCCAAACAGTAGGCCACGAAATCAGTTTTTGCTTTTTGTTTCTTTCTCTGCCTTATATAGTCAAACTGTAGCCTACATGTTAGCATGTATCTGGTTCCAAAGCCACAGTGGAATGGTCCGATGTCATTTTGAAATGTCTTTGTAGAAAATCATGCTTTCGCTTTCATAACTCATTTACAATAAATTAAAGAGAAGGCACCACTTGATAAGTGAGGGAAGGTTAAATTTTATCTTTATGGATGTTATTAAAGACCATATTAAACATGAACCTTAAAATTTGTTCCCAATAACATATCAATCTAAAAACCATATTTTACTTAAAATAACTTCTTTATTGTATACCATCGAAAACGACAAAATATTTTTTTAATTCCTAAGGGTGTTGGCAAGATGATACAAGGTAGGGCAAAGGTAGGTTTACAGTTATGAGTATGTGGAACACAATTTATTCTTGTATTATTATTTATTAACTATTGTATCATTTTTCTCGTAAACAACAATAAACCTATTTTTGCCCCACCCTGTATTACTATGATGGGAGTTCTCAAGTCTAAACAAGTTAAGCAAGGCTGTGACCAGCCTCAGTTTTCACAGGTATAAAACTATATTCTTTATCCCAGTCACTGAGGAGTTATGTCTGCTGGTGGGTGTTGTACAGGCCCCCACGAGAGGACAGTCTTGCCATGGGAAGCTCAACCCTGCAAGCTT
Source organism: Furipterus horrens (assembly GCF_987537825.1). NCBI lineage: Eukaryota > Metazoa > Chordata > Mammalia > Chiroptera > Furipteridae > Furipterus > Furipterus horrens. Next base: position 17,810,243 of record NW_028327178.1, on the reverse strand, counting down.
TATCTGAAAAGGCAAGCTGAGTTGTGTATGACAGATGGTGCCTGGGGTCCACCCAGGCCTGTGTCCCTAGGCTGTAGGAGTTGGGCTGCCCTTCAGATTACGCCCAGATCTTTGAGCTCCTTTAAGGACTTCCTATGGGTCTTGAGGACACAAAGGTACAGTGAGCTCTGTGTTCACCTCTGATGGTGCCACTCCAGTGGTGAAGGGTCTCTGTAACTTTAGCTGCTGCTCATGAAGCAGGATGCTCTGTGGTCAGTGTTATTGTATATTATTTGGTTTGCCTGGTACGTAAGAAAATGACTTAAGAATAATTGCCACCAAGCCTTTGTGGAGTCTGGTGTTTCTTCTGGAATGTCCTTTCCACGTCTCCTTCTAACCAAATCCTACTCGGTTTTTAAAACTTTATTTTGACCAAATTTCAGACTCACAGAAAATTGCAAGGATAGCACAAAGAATTCCCTTATATTCTTCCCCCAGATACCTCAGATAGTAACATCTTTACCACATTTGCTTTGTCTTTCTCTCATATACATTCTTTTCTGCCCTGTGTGAAAGTGAGTTGCCGAAATGATGCCTTTTTACTGCTAAAGACGTCACAGTGTGTTTCTTTATAAAGACTTTTTTATTGCCACAGTACAATGCTCAGAATCAGGAAAATAACAGATACAATACTGTTACCTACTCTACAGTCCTCTTTCCCCAGTGATGCTAGGGCATAGATTGCATTCCATTGTCCTGTGTGTTTTGTTGCTTTTCATCTGGGGACAGTTCCCAAGTCTTTGTATTTTCTGACATCGACTTTCTTAAAAGAGTGAGCGTTCTTTTCGTAGAAGCTCCCACAATTTGGGTTTCACTGGTATCTCATCCTGATTGGACTCAGGTTGAATGCATCTGGCAATGTTGCCCTTCCCAGTGCAGCCTGTCGGGAGAGGCAGGCTGTTTCATCGTCTCATGACCAGTGATACAGACGCTGGTTGCCTGGTTAAGGCAGTGTCTGCCAAGGTTCTCCACTGCAAAGTTACGAGATTTCCCTTAGCAATAAAGAAATTGCTTGTGGGAAGGTACTTGAAGACTGTGCCAATATTGTTTTTCTCAAATTTTCACCCACTAGCTTCCATTGACGTCTCTTGCTTGAAACAATTATTATGATGATGGTTGCCAAATGATGCTCTAATTCCCCCGTTTCTCCCAGTGTTACCAATTGCCATTCCACTGTCAGAAAGAGACTCTGGTTGATTTTAAACTCACTACTCTAAGCCTCAGGACCCCAGCACTTGGGAGCTAAGAAAAGCAAGTTCTTGTCACTTGCCTAACTGTCCCTGGATATAGGCACTGAATCCTAGCTGATCAGTGTTTAATGTGAAGCCTACCAGCACTCTGCTACTATTCCTTTTGTGCTTTGGAATATTCCAGCCCAAGAACCCACCTGCTGGGCAGACATGTCCCAAGATGGCTGAGCAGGGCTAGGGCCCATGATGTGCATGAAGCTGTGGAATGGCGCTCTGTCCGCTGTAACGTCTCACCCTGGACTTGTCAGTTCCACCAGTCCTGGCTGAAAAATGGGGCCCAAGGGAGGCCCTACTCCAGCTAACTCCATTTCACATTTCATCTCCTTCCCCAGATGGAAAAATGGCCCTTCAGGGACAGAGCGAACCTGTCAGTAATGAAGTTGTAAGGGGGGAGGCTGTCCCAGGAGGGTGGCCAGGATGTGATGGCTGATGCACTGATTCGGGTGGGCAGCCGGCAGCGTCTCCCCAGAAAGCCTGGGCACCCAGCCCTGCTCTGCTGCCCACAAAGCTGAACTGGCTCAGGGACTTCCCTGGGCGCTCTACTTCCCCTGACGGTGCCGCCTTCCCTTCACTTTTCCATGAGCCCCTCAGTGCCAGCCAAGGCGAAGGGATGAGTGGGCAAGGTGAGCCTTGGGCTCAATCCTTTCATCTCTACCCCTCACCTGTTTTCCAGTCATGAGGTCCAGTTGATTGATAAAGCAGCTGAGGGGCAGAGAAGTTTAACAACTTGTCCAAAACCACCCCAGCTAGATGCGGACAAAACCAGGGTATGACTCAGGTATGTCCGGTTCCCAGGTTGCCACTGAATGCTTCGTGCTGCCTCTGCAGGTGAGAAACTCCTAGGAGGACTTCTGAGGCACAGGGGGCTTCCTGGAGGAAGTGCTGATTGCAGAATGAGCAGGTTAGGGATAGGAGGTCTCCTGAGCTGACTGTTGGACAGTGATTGGACACCTCCAGTGACAGGTATCTCACCACATTCCCAGGCATTCCCCTACCATTACGGGACAGCACCCCCTCTGAGGAAGGCTCTCCACTAGGTAAGCTCAGGCTGTTCTCGGGCCTTCTTTGCCCCACAGCTCAGACGGGCTCAGCGATTGGGCAGTTGGTCACACTTGGGCTTTAAACCTCTCAGGGACTTCCTCTCCATTCGCCTTCCTCTTTGTCCTACCTCTTGCAGTTTGAGGGCTGTTCCACAACATGGAGGTAGTGAGATTCAAATAGGTGATGAAAAGGGCTCTGAAGTCAGCACACAGAGTAAGGGAGATAACATGGGGCCAGCCAAGGCCCACCAGCCAGCAGTGGTGGCCTGGGTTCAGGCTGGGAGTAAAGGAAGCCGCTGGAGGTAGCCCCTTGCGTAGTGTTTCCCTTGGGATGGTGGTGGTATTCGACAATGAAGATTTTCACAGTGAGAAACTACTTCCCAAATGCAGCCCTTAGAAATCAGAATGAAAGCAGAAGCCCGAAGCTGGGCATCCTGGGGTTTCCTCTTTGATTCCTAGCACTTGAAATAACCTGTCTCCCCACAGCCTCCGTTCTCCCACTTGTGCTGTGGGTGGGCTGGTGCTCATCACTTCCTCTGAAGAGCTGATGCACTTACCCTATATTGTTTGGAAAACCCACAATGTAATATTATTACAAGCAAACACTAAAATAATGTTTATATCAACTCCTTTAAAATGCACAAGAGCCCTATGAGATGGGTACTGTATTTGTCCCCAGGTTACAGATGAAGAAGCTATAAGTCCCAGAGAGGTTAAGGAACTTGCCCAATGTTGCTCAGCTAGAAGTGCAGAGCCAGGTTTTGAACTCCAGTGGTTTGGCTCCTACATCCGTACTTTGAACTACAACAGTATGTTGCCTCTTTGTAAATACCCTGGTAGTTTGTGTTGAGCACTTTCTGTGTCCCAGGCAGTGAGGGGCTGTGGGAGGTCAAACAGTGGGACAAATTCGCACTCATAGCTGGGCATACTTGATTCTTTAGGAAAAGTGGGTGGGAGCTGGCAGAATCTCAAGACGCCAGAAAGGTGGCAGGCATAGGCAGATTTTGCCTCCTACTGTTAATTCACATGACTGGGTCAATTTAGCCACAGTTAATAAGAGCTGGAAAATCCACCATCCCAGCTGAGACTGACCTGCATCCATGGCTGGGGGCCACCAGCCTCTGAGAGGGCACCCGGGTGGACACGTAGCTCAGCGGATGCCTGGACTTGCCAGCAGGCTGCACTGAGGGTCTGCCGGCAGGACCCCAGAGACTGCAAGGCTTGGCTGCGCCCGGTGGAAGGGCGAGGGCCTTCCCCTGGAAACACTCTGCAGGGCCGCTGCGAGCTCTTCCCATGACGTCACGATGCCTCCGAACGTATGAGGCCAAGGATTCTTGGAATGCCTGATTCACCCTGGAACAAAAATAATACCTCGTATTTGCAACGTGCGTTTATTCCCCAAAGGCTCTCCAGGGCTCAATTGTATTGTAACCTCAGACCAGCCTTGTGACCCAAGCAGGAATGCAGAGAATGTAGGACCCCACCTAAGGGAACGTGGTATTGAGTGGGGACTTGGTATTCCCATTCTGCAGGTGACAATACTGAGACCTGGGGAGCTAGGTGGTTTGCCAAAGCCACCCAGCAAAGTGGTGCTGCTCAAAATGGGCCGAGAGCCCTGGCTTTGCCACTGGGTTCAAGAGGGCGGACTTGGAAATGCATCCATAGTTGAGTGAGACTGAATCCCATCTCGTATCCCAAAGAAAGCTGTTTCCCAAGGCCTCTGTGCCACCCTTTGACAGAGGAAGGTGGCCAGGTCTCCGGACCCTCCTCCCCTCCCCCAGGTTGCAGCAGAAAAGCCAGAGGGCCACCGGAAAACTCGCCCTGCCCCACAGGCCCAGCCACAGGAACTGGCAGGCTGTGGTGAGGAAAGGATTGTTCCCAGCACACATGGAAACCCGAGGGCCACACGTGGCTTCTGTGGTTTTCCCTAGACGCGGTGGAGCCAAGGCTGCAAGGCCGGATTTCCAAACCTCGACCAGAGCTCCCATCCAGAGCCCTCCCAGGCTGTCCCCTCCCCCGGGCCTCAGCTTCCCAGTGACCTCAGCTCAACCTTTGGCCTTAGCTTCTACAGACCTAGCCCACACTGCCAGCCCACTGCCCCTTCCCCCACGAGCTTGGCCAAGGCCTAAGGTCCTCTGAGTTTGGATTCCAGCAGCCCCCAGGCTCTGGGGACCCTGGAACCGGCCTCAAAATCCTGAGGCAAGAAAGCACAGTGGTTAAGGAGCGCATTCTAAGGCCAGACTACTTCATTCAAATCTAAGCTCTGCCTCTTGCAGACTGTGTAGCCTCAGGAAAATACTTACCCAGCCTGCGCTTCACTGATCTCTCTGTCAAACAGGGTTAACAATAGTCTCTCCCTCTTAGGGCTAAATGAAAGCCGTGCCTGACTCATGGTTAGTGCTCCGTACATGCTAAGACACTTTTATTCCTATGACCTCAGGTCCGGCCCCACTCCTCGGGCAGTGCTCCGGCCAGGGCTGGCTGCATGGGTGGGCACTCTGTGCAGTAACATGGACACCCACATCCAGAAGGGCCACGCCTGGTGTAATGCTCTGCCGTGTCTGTCCTGAAATTCTCAATAGTGTCTAAATGAGAGATCCACGTTTTATTTTGCACTGCTTTCTACAGATTAAGTACATGATCCTGCCTCCAGACCAGACAGGGACAGACGCCATGTGCCGCTCGCTGCTTCCTTTCCTTTGTGACTTTTGTCCCTGGCTGTAGCCAGATTTGTGTTTCTGTGATTAATGGATTAGCATCTGTCTCTTCACATGGATCCTACACTCCACGAGGGCCTAGGCCTGCGTCTGAGTCAGTGCTGTGTCCCCAGGGCCTGGCACACTTCAGGACTCACTTGAGGCATGAATGAATGAATGCCCAACTTTATGCCAGACCCCAAGGGAGATTTAGAGAAGGTTCTGCTTCATCCCACGGGAGTGGATGCTTTTAAGGGCATGTGGGAGGAATGCACAAGGCTGTCAGTCTGCTGGCAAAGACTAGGGATGTCGGACCCTAATCACCTTTGGTATTTGGAGAGAAGGAGGCGCCCCCTGGGGGCTGAAGAGGCACCCAGGCAGAGCTGGGCCTTAAATCCTGGGTGGGACTAGGAGAGGTGTGGAAAGATTCCATGGAGACAGCTACGTATACAGCTTATGTCAACCCCCCGACCCCCCGGTTTCCCTTGGAGAGTTCCACTAGCGATGTCACCTTGGGCAAGCCCATTGATAAACTATGAACCTTCAAGCAGAGCAGAATCTCAGAATATGCTTTAATCAAGCAATTCCCGACCCAGTCTTTGCCCTCACCATTCGTTGGTTCATTCATTCTGTAGTTGGGGAGAAAATCATTTCTCTGCCTCCAGCATGCAGAGGTACTAGTCAGACTCTCTCATGTCCGTTCCAGAGCATCCCTTTGGCCAGGTGGACATCTGGTTTCTAAAACTCCCAACCATGCGGTGAAATACAGATCTCCTTACATGAACTTTTGCCTTGGCTGGCAGGCGCCTCAGTCTTGAATTGTTTCCTGCCTGACTCTGGGTGAAAGGCAAGCCCCACAGGCTGTTGGAGCTCGAGAGTCTAAAGCGGGGCTGCCTGTCCGGGGCGCAGGCATGTTCCTGAGGCTCACGGGCACACTCATCATGGGACTGTCCCGGGACCCCAGTGTGAGGGGTGGGCCTGGCGTTTTAGAAGGCTCACAAGTGCGGTGCTGCCACCTGGTTGGTGAAGGTCTGGCAGCTCCAGGATGACCCAGTTGTCAAAGCTTTGTAGTGATGCCCCCGGTGGTCCAGGGAGCTGAGACCTCAGACTAGTCGTTGTTCAATCCAGTTACAGAGTGTCCAGCCCCTTCGTGTGGGAACACAGATCGGAGTCCAGGTCAGACTTGCTGCCAACGAGCTGGGCAGCCCTGGGAGAATGAAGCAACCTCCCTGAACCTCTGTTTTCCCATCGGTAAAGCTGTCATACTGTCATTTGTGCAACCCTTACAGCCACCCAGCTGGGAACAGAGACACAGAGAGGTGCAGTCACCCTGAGCTGCCTACAGTTCCCCAGACCTGACAAGCAGCACCCTGCCGAACAGACCCAGTGGATTCCCATCATCTCATTCAGCCCCCAGTACATAGTAGGTGTTCAGCTAACATAGGCCACTCTGATCCTTGTGCCTTTGGTAAGCCAATGTCACGTTCCCCTTGGTTGGCTCTCTGAAGAGGGAAATAAGTCTCCCATGTGCTGTTCTTCATTCAGCATCACAGTCACTGTGCAAACTGGATGGATGTGTGAGGTGAGCAGCCTTTATTTCCAGGCCCCACGTTCCAACACTCAGCTCAACAGCAGCCCCCCCACCCCCACCCCCACACCTGAGCCTTGAGTCTCACCTCACCTCTTGCTTGGTCCTGGGGACTGGGGCAAGGAAGGTGGGACGCGTGCAGGGCGTGTGTAGGTGGACAGAAGTGGAGGCGCCTGAGCTCCAGAATAAGCAGTCATCACTTTTCCTGAAGGCAAGAAATATGAACCATGCATAGTTTGAAAACCACTTGCCCTAGGAATTTTGCTTTCAGAAAATTTTAAGCAGACCTACAAATTATGTGGTAAAGTACCCGACATGGAGGGAACCATAATAAGTCAGCGGCCCTCGGAATATCTAGTTGGGAATGATTATGAAATAAAAAAAATGAACAGAGAAATGTTTGTCTGCGTGTGGACGGCTGTTAAAATCATTTTTTAAAACAAAATCTGAACATAGTCTCTTACCACCCACCTCCCAACGTGCAGCTGTGGTGTTCCGAGAATTTTTTTTTTTTCTTTTAATAAAAGAGAGAAATCTTTGAGTGAAACAAGACATCTGATTTCAGAACCCAAAGAAGAAAGAATAAACTAAATGAGTGATGGAAACAGCATATTGACAATTTCCATTCTCAAAAAAAGGGGGGCGGGGGGCATTATTTCCCTAACAGCAGGTGTTGCCAGTAGCACAAATGGAATATTAATCTTATCTCCTAAGCCATTCCTCCCACTGCCACCACCACCACCACGAGAGAGAACTAACCCCAGAGAGATTAGAGCATAATAAGCAGGCAGGGAGGTGGATTTCCACCCTCCTCATTTGCTTGTAGGGCTGCAAAACCTGGATTTGCATGTCCATGTATCCAAGACCAAGTGGGCCTTGCTTGCCTGGCCGCTGGGAGCAAAAGCAGTTTATCCCCAGCCTGGCCAAACCTAAACCCACAGGTTTCGTGGTGAGCAGCCAGCTGGCCCCTGGAGGAAGGGATTGACAAAACCCAGGGCCAGTAAATGCAGAAGAGGAGCTGGTTTGAGCCAGCTCAGCCAGCCACCTCTGACAAATATTTGTGAATGGCCAGAGCAGGGAAGCCTGGGTCTCTGTTGTTAGGGCCCAAGGCCCGGCCCCAAGTCTGTTCCAATGGGTTGGGCCCTCATAGCCTTTCCCAGGCCAAGGATGTGGGCCCCATGTGGCTGTCACCACAGCAGGTCTCAGCTGTAATTCAGTCTCTCCTGAGGGTGGGCTCTGGGTGCTGTGACGAGCTGACAGGCTGGCTCACTGAAAGCCGCCGCAGAGCCCTCTGGTATGGATTTCACCTCACTGAGCCTCAGTTGGCTTCTCTGTAAAATGGAAAGAAGTGCTTGACCCACCTGCCCACAGAGAACAAAGCAGGGCCTCAAGCAGGAAGGAGGAAAAGGGAGGAGAGGTTTCGCGCCCCTGGCCTCCATGGCATCTGGCTCTTCCCTGCCCTGCCAGGGGCCACCCAGCCCATCTGACACACCATAGCAGCCTTCCTGCATTTGACTCTCCCAGCCTTGCCTTGCCTGCCCCATTAGGAGGGGGCCCTTGAGGGTGGTCTCCCAGGCCTCCCCTCCCAACCACTAAGGAGCTGCCACCCAGGCAGTGAGTCTGAGAAGACCCACAACTGCCCAACAAACTGGACATGCTTGGTCTTTGCGGCACTGACAGGGCTATCTGGCTCCAAGTTCTTCTGAATTAAGAAGATGTGGAATTCTAGCAACTCCCCCCCCACACACACAAATTTCCAGAAAGGAGCCACAGAAGCTCGAGGAAGATCTATCTGAATTCTTTCTGAGCCTCCCACCCCAGCCATGAAGAAATTACCCCCTGCCTCCTTTAGGTAGAAGGAAGTTTTGTTTTGTTTGGTATGATTTGGGGGGAGGGGGACGGATTTGGGGCACAGAAAGGGAAATCCCTGATATGGTCACTGGAAAGCCAGAAAGTTTCAAGACAAATGCTGAGAAGGGCTTGGTCACCCATTCTCTGGGGGCATTCCTGGGGCCATAGCTTCAGGCACCACAACAATTCTAAATAAGGATGATAGAAGTCAAGAGAAGCAAGCATTATCTGCCAGGGAATTTCCAAGGTTCTTCTTTGGGCTAAAAAATTACTCACACTCACAGAACAAAGAGAATGGAAGGAGAAAGGGCCAATTAGTTGAAAGTAATTAAAAAATACAAGTAGAAAGAATTCACACAAGTCACATGTACCCTGGAGGGTTGGTCGACTATGGGATTTCTTTCGTGGCCAGTTGGTGATCCCTGGGAGGAGTTGGACTCAGTGACTCAGTGTTGATGGGGCCCAACTCTTCCCCAGGTGTCCATATGGGGGACCCCCTCCCCTGCTGTCCGTGCAAACTTACCATCTTCCTAGAGATCAAACCCAGACAAAGGTGAAAAAGACTACGCAGGCCTCAAGCCCCACTCAGCGTACCAGGCTGCAGTAGATGTTTCTATGATGGCTGTTAAATTGCTAAAGTACATACAGTCAGCTAAAACCCCTGCACGTTTTATATACATTAAAAAAAAAAAAAACAAGCAAACATAAGAGGACTCTGAAAGGTAGAGAAAAGGCAGGCTGGCTGGGGACCTTGGTACCTGAGGAATGACTTGCTTGACTTTTCTTCTCGGCCTCATAGATCCTAGACTTGGAGCTGAAGAAACTGGCAACCCAAAAAGCCACCGACAAAAGCTCAGGCCAAAAGACTAGGATAGGGGCAGCCTCACAAGACAGGAAACTCTTAGACAATGGCTGCTCGACTCCAGGCAAATGCCCCAGAAACTAGTGACTTCATCCCCTCCCATGCCCGCAAAAGCCAAGTGAGGGGCCGAGATTCCACCCTCCTAACCAGGGTATGACAAGGCACACAGCGTTAGCGTGGGGATCCAGAACTGCCACCCCTGTCATCTGACTGGAGAAAGGTCAGAATAAACCACATACAAGGTTTGATTCCATCTAGAGTCTCCTAACATAATACCGAAGATGTACAGGTTTCCCCTGAAAATCTTTTGTCATGCCAAAACCCAGAAACATCTCAGTTGAATGAAAAAAGACAATAGTTGCCAACACTGAGAAGACAAGAATGTTAGCATTAGCTAAGATGTTAAGACAGCCAAAGAACAATGCTTCAGTGAACAATTAGGAACACACTTGAAACAAATGAACAAAAAAAATATATCTCGGCAAAGAAATAGAAGATATAACAAAGAACCAAACAAAAACTTAAGAAGTAAATTAATAACTCAATGGATAGGCTCAGCAGCAGAACGGTGGGGACACTGGAAGAGCCAGTGTACTGGGAGACAGAACAATAGAAACAATCTGGTCTGAGCCACAGAGAGAAAACAGACTGAAAAAGAAGGAGCTGAGCTCCATGTGTCCTCGGAGTCCAGAAAGTAGGAGAGAAGAAGAGCTGGGCTGAAGAATTACCCAAGGGAATAATGGCTGGAAACTTCTCGTGCACTGCTGATAGGAATGTAAAATGGTACCGCCTCCCTGGAAAACAGTTTGACAGTTTTTTAAAAAACTAAATATGCAACTACCCTACAGCCCATCGGTGGAGAAAAAAAAACTATGTTCAACAAAAACTTGTACACAAGTGTTCCTAGGAGCTTTGTTCATAATAGCCAATAACCAGAAACAACCAGATGTCCTTCCGTGGGTAAATAGTTAAGCTCACTGGCTCACCCACACTGGAATACCAGCCAGCAGTGAAAAGGGATGAACTATTGATACACACGACCACCTGGATGAATCACCAAGAATTATATCCTGGGTGAGAAAAGCCAGTCCCAATGGGTTACATAGTGTATGGTTTCATGTAATAACACTCTTGAGATGACAAAATCATGGAAATGGAGACGAGATTCTTTGTTCCTAGGAGGGGATTAGGAGGAAGTGGTGGGAGGGAAGTTGGTGTGACTATTAAATGGGGATGTGAAGGATATTTGTGGTGATAGGAATGTTCTGGATCTTGACTGTATCAATGTCAAAATCCTGGTTGTGATCTTGTGCTATAGTTTTGCAAGATGTCACCATGGAAAGAAACTAGGTAGAGGATACAAAAGATCTCTCTGTGCTGTTTCTTACAACTGCAAGGGAATCTAGAATAACCTCACAATAAAAAGTTTAGAAAAATAAATTCATACTCATTTCGAAAACTACCGTTAACATTTTGGTGTGTATCCTTCCAGATTTTTCTACGCATATAAATACTTGTCTTAAAAAATAGCACCGTGCTGCACATATTACAACACATGTTTTCTTCCATCAGCAAGAGTGAACTCTTTCACCATGTTTTTCATTGCTCCACATTCCGTGTTTTGCAGTTATAAACATTGCCATTATGCGTGCCCTCGTACCTACACCCTTGCGCACATCTTTGATTATTTCCTTTGCAAATTGTCACAAGTGAAATTGCAAGGTCCGGTGGTTCACACATTTTAGAGGCTCTGGTAACAAATTGTTGAATTTCCATCCAGCGACATACCGGTTTCTACTTCTAATACAGCAGTCACCCTTATCCACAGTCTCACCTCCCACAGTTTCGGTTACCCGTGGTCAACCATGGTCTGAAAATATCAATGGAAAACTCCAGAAATAAACAATTCTGAAGTTTTAAATTGCACACCGTTCTGAGTACCATGATGAAATCTCGCACCATCCCACTCCCTCCTGCCCTGGACATGAATCACCCCTTTGGCCAGCATCTCCACACTTTGTATGCTGCCCCCTGCCACCACTTAGTCATTTAGTAGACGTCTTGGCTATCAAATTGACTATCTTGTTATCACAGTGCTTGTGTTCAAGTCACTCTTATTTCACTTAATAATGGCCCCAAAGCACAAGAGTAGTGCTGCTGGCAATTTGCAAATGTCACAGAGAAGCTATAAAGTTCTTCCTCTAAATGAAAACATTCTATTGCGTTGGCCAAAAAGTTTGTTTTCCTTTTTCCATAAGATGCCTCTAGTAGCGCTTAGTTGTCTGTCTTTAACTTCATTCAAGACACTTTTGTTAGATTGTATTGTGACAGCTGTCATATCAGTGTGCATTTTTTTAAAACACATCAAAATTAGTGAACTTTTGTGTAGCCATTTTAATACTGGAGATGGAAGAAAATATGCAACATTTTTGGCATATTATACTTCGTTGTTTCAAGAAAGGTAAAAACACAACTGAAACACAAAAAAAGATTTCTGCAGTGTATGGAGAAGGTACTGTGACTGATCAAACATGTCAAAAGTGGTTTAAGAAGTTTCTTGCTGGATGATGCTTTACGGTTGGGTAGATCAGTTAAAGTTGATAGTGATCAAACTGAGACATTAATTGAGAAGAATCAACATTATACCATGTGGGAGATGGCCAACATACTCAAAATATCCAAATCAATAGTTATTGATGAAAATGAAAAATGTGTCTTTTGCTTTAAGGAAAAAACCATTCGGACTTTTTTGGCCAACTCAATATGCATAGGGAGAAGAAAACATATAGGGTTCAGGCAGCCACTGGGGGTCTTGGAATGTATACATCCCTGTGGATAAGGGGGAGACCACTGTATACCATATATTGTAAGATACCATTTGTGTGGAAACAAAATGAACACCATACACCTGTCTCTCACTTAACAACTAATTTCCCCTGAAAACCTTGCCACTTAGGGAAAGCTGTTTGGAAAAAAAAACAAAAACAAAAAACTTTTCATTAGTTTTAATGGGAAAATAATATGTTAAACCCCAACCCAAGATACCCCCAAATTTTCAGATACAAAATTACCAAATGAAACCTCAAACTGGGTGTATATCAGTAATAATTTGAAAGAAAATAAATACAGTCTGTTCATAAAATGCAGTGTAAGAAAGGTCTGTTATACCGGCCAAAGAGAAAGGTCACAGAGGAGGATGGTGTGGGCCTCAGTTTTTAGAAGGCAAAGTCGTCTTTCTACAAACTTCCTTCTCTGCTTTACAACTTTTGAGGGGCTCTCAGTTACCTTCTTCTCCACCTGCACTTCACATAAGGTCATGGCACAGAAAACGCCGTGAGGCTGAAGCAAAGACGAGCACAAGGAGACTTGCAGTGACAGAGGAGCCGCTGTGCACAGGACTGAAGGGTCGTCAAAATGCGCTCCCCACCCCCACGCCCCGCCCCCACAAACTCACTTGCCTTCAATCCACAAATCAAAATATTTGGTTTGTTTCATGGTGCACATCTGAAATTTTTTCCATACGATATGCTCTACTTAGAAAGTGTTGCATCAAGTAAATCAGTGAGCCTGTCTTTGCCCAACACCATCATGCTCAATATCACTTCTATATTAGTCAGCTTGGGTTGTCATAATAATATACCACAGACAGGGGAGCTTCAACAACAGACATTTATCTTCTCACAGTTCCGGGGGCTGGAGGTCCAGGATCTAGGTGTTGGCACGTAGGGTTTCTTCTGAGGCCCCCTCCTTGGCTTGCAGGTGGCCGCCTTCTCACTGTGTCCTCATATGGCCTTTCTTCTGTGCATGAGCATGTCTCTCCTAATGTCCTCTTATAAAGACGACAGTCATATTGGTTTGGGCTTCACTCTAATGGCCTCATTTTAACATACTGGCCTTTTAAAGCCTGTGTCTCCAAATACAGTCACTTTCTGAGGTTCTGAGGGTGGAGGCTTCAATATGTGAATTGGGGTGGGGAAATACAATTCAGCTTATAATAACTTATAGCGTATTTTGTGGTTGGGTTTGGGGTTGCGAATGTCAATGTATTGAAGAAAGATTGTTTGACAAATGATATAGCTTTTCAAGATCCATTATGGTAAAAAAAGTCATTACCAGGATAGTTGTTACCGGATGCAGGTCTGTGCATATATTTTTGCTGTAACATGCATCAAATACGTTTGGAAGATTCACTAAATGGTAACAGTCGCTTCAAGAGGACGTAACACGTGTTTGCAGACAGTTAGGAGGGCTCACTGCCTACTATGACACTTTAGGTCAAGGGCTGACCTAAATCCTCTATAATCTCAGGGACCTGTAGTCTCATTCTTTGCTGTATCCCCAGGCCTGTCGCAGAGCTGGGCACACAGGAGGTGTCTGGCAAGGGTGTGGAGAGAGTGAATAAATGAACAGCTCAGCGAATGCCTCCTGTAGTGCTTGGACGCAGGGACCCTGAGAGCCCACGCAGTCACCCTCTCTGTCCTTCCGCTTTGGTTTGCAGACGGCAGCAGAGACCTCCGGGAGGGAACAAGCCCCAACAGCACGGTGACCACCAGCAGGGAAGTGCCAAACACAACAGGGACCACCAGAAATCCTACCAGGGGGGCTCAGTGCCCCACCCCTCAGGGAGGCCCACCCATCATGGCTACAGCCAGAACCGGCGCTGGCACCACAGCAACATGAAGCACCCACCCGGCGACAAGGGGGAGGCAGGCGCCCATCGCAATGCCAAAGAGACTGTGACCATGGAGAACCCCAAACTTGAGGATGCCCTGGGGGACACCGGGCACAGTGGCCTCGAGCCCCCCCGCAGCCCCGATGGCCTGTCCCCAGCGGCTTCTGAGAGGCTGCCCCCACAGCAGCCAGGAGCCCCGGAGGCCGAGACAAAACGTAAAGACAGTATTATCCCTGAGCGCATCGGGGAGCGGCCCAAAATCACCCTGCTCCAGTCTTCCAAAGACAGGCTGCGGCGGAGGCTGAAAGAAAAGGTACCGGTAATTGAATTTTTGTTGTTCTCTTATACCAGGGAGGACGGCATGAGGTAGGCACATTGGTAGGTGGGCTTGGGTTTGAGGGCCTGGGGAGCCCCGCGGGGGGGGGAAGCAGGAGCCACCACTGCCTTGGGAACTCCTGGCCACCAGAGGGCAGGCCTGTGGCCAGCTCCACATGAACCCCTCCAGCACCTTCTGGCCCCTCAAGAGGCCCAAGTGAGCATTTGGTACCAGCCCCCAGCCTAAAATGAGAGGAGAGGAAAAGGCTCATGCGTGGGGGTGATGGGAGGTTTGGGGAATTCTTGGTTCATCCCTCCTGTATTTCCTGGGGTCAGATACTGCCCTGTTAATAGTAAAGGCCATTTGGGGAAAACATGGGCTTATGTGATAAGGACCGATGCTTCTCCCAGGGTGAGTACCAGCCAGGCCGTGGTCCCTGCCAGGGTCGAGAGCAAAGGTGAGTGGGGTAGAGTGTGAGCGGGCCTCAGCCTTTCCATTCCCTGCCTTCACCCACCAGCGGCCAGTTAAGGATATAAAGGACAAGATTGAAGGAGGCCCTCACTCCCAGCATCACTAGAGCTTGGTTTACAAATTCAGAAAGAAATACCCCTAAGGCTCCAGAGGAGGGATGGAGATCTGCCCTGGCAGTGGTAATTCACTGTGCTCACCCGAGCCCCCCTCCCCAGCCAAGGGGGAAGGTAAGGTCCCCTTGGAGAGGAACCGTTCCTAAGGAAGGCCTCATGGGAGTGCTCCTTCCGGGGTTGCTGGGTAGCGCCAAGTTCTGAGAGTCTCCCTGGCCTCTCTCGCCTGCCTTCTCTCCTCCACGTTTCACCCAGAGGCCACCCAGATGCACACTCGGGCAGAACAGGCACGTCAGACCTCTTCCCTGACCAAATCTTGAAGCTGAAATGCTGCTCCTAGGATCCTCCACCCCACCGCTCCCTGTGGGGCCGGCCGCTCTAAGGTCCTGCAGGAAAGCCTCTCTCGTTCCATGTCCCAAAGCAAGGAGCCTGATGACCAGCATGCAGTCGTCACCTGGACAGCTTCCGGGACAGATTGCTACAGCCCAGCCAGCAAGAGAGGACTATTCACTAAGTTCCCTCCAGACCTACTAAATCTAATTTCAGTGCCACAGAGCGGAAATAACATAGGCTTTAGGGTCCCGCAAACCAGCCTCAGTCTTCATTCTGCCTTTGACTGGCTTGGTGACCTTGGGCAAGTTACCTAACCTCTCTGAGCCCGTTGACTTGTCTGTAAAATGGGTGTAACGTTATCCACCTGGCAGACAGATTGTGAAGATTAAATGTCATAATGTGTAAAGACCCTCGTGCATGGTTATCATTCCTCATACCACGCTATTCCTGCCCTGGAGTGCAGATGGTTGGGCAGTGGTAGACCTTCTAGTATAACCTCCTCGTGTTACCAGTGAGGAAACTGAGGCCCAGAGAGTAAAACCACCTTCCAAAGCCTTATGGCCAGAGGCAGAGAGTAGGCTCTAGAACTTCCATCTGTGCCTCTCAGCCCAGAAATCTTGTGGAGAACAGACCTCACCGATCTCGCCCTCCCACCCCAGCAGATAAGTCAGTCAGTCATACTCTCAGCGACCAACCCACTGTGTCTGAGTAAATACTTATGAGACTGTCAGATGCCATTTTTCTTCCTCCTCCAGCCTGGCTCTGATGTGGTGGCATTGAAACCTCAGAAGGGCGTAGGGCTTTCTGTCTGAAATTTCTCTCCTAGAAGTGCCGTCATTTTAGTGACCCATTGGAGGATTCTTCAGTGTGCAGTGTTTGTGGGCAGAAGGCCAGCATGGTCCCCCCAGGACACAAAGCCAGGACTCTGTCCACAGGGATCCCTATGTCCAGGGGTCACAACCGCCTTTGGGCTCTAGGAACCTGCAGCTACTCCACGAGTACCTCTCGGCACAGAGCAAGCATTTTGGATGCCACCTTCCTTCCTGACCTGGTCTCTCTGCCCTCATCCTCTCTTTGGCCCAATTTTTTATTTGTTATCTTATTTTATCTTTTATAAGCCCTATTAAATCATTTCCGGATTGAGACCTTTGATGGACTAGTAGCCAAAGAGAACCAGTATGTATGAGAATCCTGGGTAAGAGGAAGAGCTCACTAGAAGGCTCAGCTCAGAATGTCACAGGGGCCAAGGACAAGGTCAGCAGAGAGCCATGGGCCTGAGGGTCCTTGCTAGAGGTCAGCATTCCCAGAAGGGATTGGACCCTAAGTTCTGGAAGGTAGGCTGTGTCCTTCCTGGGGGTGGCAGCCCTCCCTCCACTGGTCGCTCCCCCAACATACATGGAGGAACCTTGGCTGCCCTCAGGCCTGACTCAGTTTGTCTTCCATGCCCCCAGGATGAAGTGGCAGTGGAGACCACCAACCCTCAGCAGAACAAGATGGACAAGCTGATTGAGATCCTGAACAGCATGCGTAACAACAGCAGCGACGTGGACGCCAAGCTCACCACGTTCATGGAGGAGGCCCAGAACTCGACCAACTCCGAGGAGATGCTGGGCGAGATCGTCCAGACCATCTACCAGAAGGCGGTGTCCGACCGCAGTTTCGCCTTCACTGCCGCCAAGCTCTGCGACAAGATGGCGCTCTTCATGGTGGAGGGGACCAAGTTCCGGAGCCTGCTCCTCAACATGCTTCAGGTAACCCGACACCACCAGCTGCGCCTCTTGCTGCCCGCCACCCCCCCCTGCACCCCGCCCTCCAATGCGTTATTACTAGAGAGAAGGCTGCAAATTCTGACCATGGTTGAACTTTTCCCAAGTTCCACCCTTGCCCAATTAATAATAGAAAATAAAAAGGCACTCAGGGGGCAAGGGATGAGTGGCCGGATTTACGTGTGTTTGTGTGAGTGCTCCATGGTTACGATGGACCAATATAATTTTATGGATGCGTCATGTTTAACCAGCCTTTCCCTCATTCTATTTCCATGATAAGAGAGCTGGCTCTCGGGCTTACAGGCCGTGCTTTGACCTCTCCATGTCTGAGCAGACATGAACTTGTTGTGAACTTCTCTCTTCTCTTCCTCCTCCTCCCCAGGAGCAACCCCTCCCCCACCCCCGACCCTGGAGGTGGTACAGCTGGCTGTAGCTGGTGCTTAGATGGGCCTGGGCAGAAGGCACAAGGGCTCTGAGCAGGAAAGGCTGGTCTGTCTGCCGATGCACTGAGATTCCTGAAACCACCTGTGAGGCAAAAGGGAAGCATGGCCACTCAATACAGTATTGTTCCTTGGTGATTTTCACTCAAATTCCTCCATGCCCGGAGAGCCTCATCCTGCTCCTCATCCTCCCCTCCATGGGTGGCAGAGTCCAGCGATGGTTTCACTGGTGTGCGTGTCGTAGGCGTGGGCATAGGCACTTAGACAGAGCCCAGCCCAGTTTCATCTTATGAGTGAGAAGCTGGGGGGCTGATACCTGCTTGTCGATTGCGGGTGGTAGCAGGTAAACTTCTGGCCCCAGAACTGGTGGCATCAGGGATGGGCAGCAGGTGGCACAGCATGGCCCTGGGACTATCCTTGGATACTGTTGACTGGAGAGAAGTCATCTCTGTTTTTACTTTGAACATTAGATGAGCTGAGATAGGCATTGAGTTTGCAGTCCAGGGAGAATAAAACAGCAGCTTGGAAGGTCTGAGGGTTAGAACTGGAAGAGACTGCCTGCAGGTCTGTCTTAACCAGGATGACCAAACCACAACACTTCTGGGAGCAGGGGGGCTCTATTCATAATAACACCTAGACACCAGGTATAAGCCAGGACTCATGGTCACCCTGGTCTTAACCACCTGGTTCTTGGGCTGCTATCTTTTCCCCAAGGGCAGGGAGGAAGGCGCCCTCTCCACTCGCTGCCCGCAGGGCTCCGTCCCTGCTCCCTCTCCTTCCCCAGGAGCCTGCTCGCTGCAACCCGAGCCCTTGCTGGCCAGCCCAGGCCGTGTCTCTCCAGCCCCAGGCCCCGATCGGGTTTCCATTCCTGGATCGCCCGCGCTCCCCTGGTGACGAATTCCCGCATTACCTGAGGGATTTGCACATTGGGCATGTTCCTCGCAGGCCGGAATGTCCTGGGAGAGAGTGGAGGGTGATGGCAGGGGCAGCCTGTCCGCCACGTACCTCCAGGCATGGGGGAGTCAGGGAGGGGATCAGTCTTTGGCCTTGGCTTTTGTCCTTTCTTGAGAAGAGCCAGGATAGGGCAAGATTTCTAGACAACAGCTGCCAGAGCCAGTGGCGGACAGACACACAGGGCGTGGGGTGACGCACCTGGCGGGGAAGGGCAGCTGACCTCGGGGGCCACCCAAGGTCCTGTCCAGGTCAGGCATTCCTTCCAGTGACCTGTGGTGAGAGCGGCGCCTCAGCCACGGTGTCCAGCAGAGAGAGCATCAATCCTGGCAAATGCTCACCCACAAGAGCAATTCCGTGACCCTCCACTGGCCTCTCCATCAGTCCCAAGTGGACTGGCTGAGGACAGCAGGAAGGGAACCTGGCTGTGTTGAACTCAGCAAAGTCCTCTTTATAATCCCTAGCTAATAGCTTCTCGTGGAATTACTGTGCTGAGAGACACCGTTTGCAAGCACTAGGACAGGGAGAGGGGACTAAATTGAAAGCTGAGAAACAGGATTTCTCGACCTGATTCATGCTGTCAGCGGGAGCTTGGCCTCTGCGGCTTGTGCTGGGAAAGGGCTCGGCTGCTGGCACCCAGCCATGGACCTTAGCATTTTGTGCGGCTGGAGTGGAGTCAGGGGCCTCCGGGGAAGGGCGTGAGCTGCCCCACGTGAGCCTTGTCCTTTCTCGCTCTCCCCAGGACCTGCCGCTGGCACAAAACATCCCTGGGTCCCGCTGGTCCTCAGAAACCCACTTACCCCATATTGTGGCTCAGTGATAGGTTTGTCAACCCTCCTGACGCCACCTTGTCTCCAGGGCAGAGCAGAGCCGTCCCTCCCACATCTGCCGTTTGCCTGGGTGTCGCATTGGTGGGTCAGGTATTTAGAAATCAAAATGTCCTCTGTAGGCCCCACTCTCCCCACTTCACCACCTGCAAACCCAGCTTTCACGTAAGCTGAAGAGGGAGCCCCTTGAAAGGTATAACTGGGGGGCTTGAGCCAGGCAGTCAGGCCTCCTGGGTCACTGCCCAAGGCCCTTTTGGCTCCCATGAAAGGCAGGCCAGTTGTGCTGGCCTAAGGCTAACACCTCAGCTCCTTACAGACCCCCTAATTACAAGGCCCACAGGAAACCATCACCAGGGTCTGACTCGGCCTTCGCAGGCCCCGCTGCTCCTCTCTGCAGCTCAGGAAGTGGCAGGTTGGAGTGGGCTTTCCAGGCAGCATAATGCATGGCCACACCCCACTCCAGACTCACAAGGTACAAGAAAAGAGAGCAGGGATCATCAAACCCCACGCCCCTTCCTAACGCCCACAGCGATGTCTTTTTTCACAAGCTTTCATTTTCTGGCAAATCCAACATGTATCCCTTTGCTGGCAGACAGTCCTGGGCCCAGCCCCTGCCCCTCCCCCACCAAGCCCCTCCTCCCCGCTCCCTCTGGGGTTTAGACTCAGCTTCTTCCACTCCAGGCCCACTGCCACCGGATCCCCAGCCAGCCCTGGTTCACTTGGGTGGCCTCTGAGATGCCCCTCATGCGGCCAGGTTGGGTTGCTGCCTCCACATGCAAATTCTGAGACCCAGCTAATGATTGGTGCTGGCTGTGAAGAGCCTGAGGTGTGAAGTGCCCTCGGAGACCGCTCCGGCAGCTGTCTCTGGATGTTGCCCTCCTTGGCCAACCACTTCTTCTGCCTGGGCGTCAGCGGTAGGAGCTGGCAGCCTCCGAGGAGAGGGACAGGCTCTGATAAAGTGGACAGAGTGTGAGGGCTGCCTGCTGAGTACAGCCCCCATGAGAGGGAAGTGAGGCCTGAGGGAGGTCAAAGGACCTTTAACCCTTTCCAGCCAGTCTTAGCATTGTCATCTCAAGGAACCCAGAAGCCCTGCCCTCGTGAGCTATGGTGAGGCCAGAGACCCTGGGGTCTCAGTGGACCCCTGTCACCTATCCCACAGCTCAAAAGTAGTCTTTTTGCCTGAGATGTGGTCCTTTTCCTAGTGGTGTTTCTATAAGTAAAATTCTACTTATCAGCAGTTCTTAAATGTCAGTTGTGTGTCCACCAAGCATGTACATTCCGTCAGTTTCTCAACTTGAATGTGCGTATGAATCATGTGGGATTTTCCTTAAATGCAGATTCCGATTCAGTAGGTCTGGGTGGAACCTGAGGTTCTGCGTTTCTAACAGGCTCCCTGATGATGCCGGTGCTGCTGGCCCAGGAACAAGGACTTGGATGACTGTTTGTAGGTGATGAGGGGTCAGTTTCATAGATGGGCCAACTGAGGCATGCTCTTTTATCAGTGTGATTTTCAGAAGTGAAGATCCAGCCTGGGAATATTGAGTTTCAGCCACAGGGTTTTCTTTAGGCCAGTGGCTCTCAGCCTAGCTATCCGTCAGGCTCACATGGGAGGACCTTTTGAAATGTGCCAGCAGGAGCCCTGCCTCAGACCATTGAATTAGACACTCCAAGGACGGGCCTATGCATCCTTTTTAAAGAACTCCCAGGTGATTCTGAAGAACAGCAGGTCGAGCACCACTGCTAGGAATATCCCCCAGAGATGCCCGGGTTGTCAGCTGGCCCTGCCTGTCACCCCTTACACAAGTCAAGAAATAGGTACCAGGTACTGGACTCTGCTGAGTGATGTGGATGAGCTGATGGGAGAACACCAAAGCAGGAGACACGGGCAGCTGAGATACCTGTTCCCTTGATTGGCCTCATGTCCCCTCTGTGCAGGGAGGAAGCTGGTCTGGCCCTTCCCATTCTCCTCACCATCGTTCCGAGGTTCCCAGTGAACCAGGCGGGAGGCCAGAGAGCTGCCTCTCCTCTCCTACCGTTTCCCTCTGTCCTCAGCTCCTTTCCCTGTGGCCTTTTCCTTTTTCTTGGCTTCACGTATTTGTCAGAGCCGCTCTCAAATGTATTTTAGGAAAAGGGCCTCACTCCCAACCCACCTTGTTACCAGGCTGTACCAGAGGCCAGACCAACCCAGGTGAAGCTGGTGAGGTGACAGCCTTCCCTGCCCAGCCTGAATGTGTGGCTTGATGACTTCTGACTTGCAGGAGAATGTGGGCTGCCCAGGCCCCCTGGGTCACAGAAATCACCAAAACTGTGCCTTGATCCTCACCAAGGAATCCTGGTGTGGTAATGGAGTGGGTGTGGCTCCAATTTCATGGCGAGGTGAAGAATGAGCGTGCCTCTTTTTATGGGACATTTGGAATGACAGGAATTGGAGGCCTGAGCCCCCTCCGCCCAGCACTGCCCTGTCACCACCCCAGGCTGTCCACTTGGACTCCGGGAGTGCTCCTTTGCCGATCCATGCTTGGGTAGTACATGTTCAAACCCTGCTCTGTTGAAATGTGTGTGCCCTGTTTAGCCAAGAGGTGTCTGCATCTGAGCTATGCAGAGCAAGGTATTATTAGAGCAGGCATCAGTGTGTCTGTAACTGAACCCAGCTCTCCCTAGCAACTGTTGCCAACAACACCTCTAACAGAAGGATGCAATACCTTTCTTTGAAAAAAAAAAAAAAACTCATCCCAGTCGTAAACATAGCAGGGCTGTTGTGAAAAGACTACAAAATCAAAATCTGAACTATGACCAGCACCTTGTAAAAGACAGCCTCTTCAAAAACTGACCTCAGGCTGGAGATGGATAAACTTAGAGTTTCTAGCTGGCTCACCATGAAGCCTTGTGTTTGGGACTTCTGATACACAGAAGCTCAGTAGAGTGGTGACTGGGGCTTCACGGGGTCTCTGTGGTCTCCGGGAATGATTTTAACTGTGGGGTTTACTGCCAGCAGGGATACTCAAGATTTTCTAGTCTTGCCAACCCTATCAATAAATCAGGATATAAGATACATCGTCAGGTCTTGTGTGACATCTCTGTCCCCTCTCCCAGTGCCATTGTTTGCCAGCTTAAGCAAAGGACCCAGGGCAGCCCTCTAATTCCAGTCATAAGGGGGCACCTCCTTCCCTCTTGGTTATGTCAAGGTCTCCAGAAAACCAAAGCCATTCCCTTTACCGGAAGTGTGGAGTTCCAGACCCCATGGTTTACAAAGGAAAGGAGGAAAGGGACTAACCTTGGCTCTTGGAGTTCTAACCAGCTCTAAGTTGTAAACTTCTCAAGGGTAGGAATCCTGGCTGAGTTATCATGGGTTCCCCAGCTCCTGACACCATAATAGGTGCTCATTTAAGTGCCCGTGTGAGGGAGAGATGGAGCCCTCAATCTTAGGTACCAGTGTTCCCTGGTGCATGATGGGCTTCTCGACTCTCCTCAGCACTTTCATAAGTGTGAATGTGGGGGTCCTCTCTCCAAGGTGGGTTCCAGGGCGGGAACCCTTCCTCACATTTACAGATAAGGAAAATGGCTTGGCAAGACAACAAGCCTTACCCAAAGTGACGGGGCTGAACGGGGGCTGTCACTCCAGACCCCAAGCTCCAGGCTCCCACGCCATGCTACCCCCCACATAGATTATAAGGGTCAGAGGCTTGGGAAAATCAAGAATCTGCCTCATGAAGCTATTGATAGGGATTTCAAACTCCACCCATCTAGAATAATTGCATGGCATTTCCAGTGGTTTCCGAGTCTCTGACTTGCTGGGCCAGTGGAGGGCTGAGAGTGTCTAAGGAAACACCTTCATGTCTCCACTTGCTTTATCCAGATGAACCCCACAGCTGTTATTGCCAGGGTCAGCTCTCTCCCTCACACCCTCTCCCCCTGCTCGGACCTCCTCCCTCGCTTCTGCACGCCCACCACTGAGCCGACGTGCACTCCAGGCATGTAAACTAATTTTACTGTTGGCCCAAGCCAGGCATACCCAAGGATAGAAGCACATTGTTCTGTTCATTCCAGAGCCCAAGCAAAGCCCTGGGCTGGACCCGCCCCAAGCTCCCTCCACTCTTGCTGGAACTCGGGAGGGTGAAGCAGAGGGCCAGTGGGCAAGGCGAGCAGCTTTCCCTGTGAGCAGATTGAGGAGGGGGATTTCGGAGGCCCACCAAAGGTCTCTTAAAAAAGGGGGGGTGCTGTTTCACCTGCTGGCTGGCATCTGAGCATTCTGTGAGTCGTCGGTGCCGATGCGGAAGGTCATGTCCTGCAAGGGCCATGCAGAGTTGGTACACACCTTCCCCCAGGGTGGGCACTGCAGGCTTGCCTCACATGTCATGGAGGCTGGTTGTCACAAGAGTTTGGCAGGCATGGCTGCCACGATGGGGAGAGCCGATGCCTGGCTGGTACCAAGGCTCTTAGCCCACCTTGCCAGAACCACAGACTGTGGGAGCCTGTCGTCTCCTTGCCAAACCTTACTTTGGCATGAGTGAATTTTACCTTCTTCCTCCCAATCCTCATTTCTTGCTCAGCGAACACTTATTGAGCACCTGCTGTGTACTGCACACGTGGTAGAGCCTGTGTATGTATTGTCTCTATTCATCTGCCCACCCCTCTGTCTTCTGCCAGTCTGTGCAGGTGTGGGTACTCTTCCAAGCCTATGTATTTTATTCAAGGACCCAGTTAGAATGTCTCAAAGTGAGCATTCAGACCAGCTTTCTCTGACTGTTTAGTTTGGGGTTAGGGGCATGGAGGTGGGGGCATGGTGGCTTCTGAAAATGCAAAACCTGAAGTCCTCTCTGAAACTTGGAAATGTTCAAAGGGACAGAATCAGTCCATGACTTGATCAGGGGGGAAAAAAAAAAAAAGAGCATTTGTTTTCTTAATCTGAAAATAAGCAGAAGAAAGAAAATGATCATTGACTCTCAGTCAGTCCCAGAAGGAGCCCAAGACAGCAGCCTGCGAGTCAAGCTTTTCTTTTCCAAGACTGTTCATATTGTCATCTTTGTGTCCCCACACTGTGCCAGCACCTTGTAGGTATTTGGCAGGCATCAGAGGGCTGGTTCCAGAAGCCTCAGTTCAGTGGGGACCGAGGTGGGCACTAACCTCGGCAGCAGAAGGGAATGGAGCAGCTTTCTGCTCCCTCCCGTATCTGGGCCAGGGGAGCTTTACCCGGGTCAGGAACAGTTTCACCATCGCCCG
This sequence comes from Furipterus horrens, assembly GCF_987537825.1. NCBI lineage: Eukaryota > Metazoa > Chordata > Mammalia > Chiroptera > Furipteridae > Furipterus > Furipterus horrens. The sequence goes on along the minus strand of NW_028327178.1, from coordinate 17,785,811 downwards.
CGTCCCTTGCCAGGCTGTGTCCTCTTCTCTGCACACCCTTACCCCCCACACCGGCTTCATTTTTCCTGCTAAATCCCCTGATAGAACTTGGCTGGGCGCTTCCCTGTCTGAAGCTGCCACACTGAGGCAGGCCTGCAGATAAGTGGGTTATCGGAGAAGGCCAGCTCAGGTGTCCCGGGCCCCAGAGGGTCACCCCTGGCTGGCTGGCAGCTCACCCCCAGCACCACCTCCTCCCCAGAGCCAGGCCAGCAGGAGACAGCAGATCCTTTCCCGCAACTCAGCGAGTGGCCGGCCCCCAGCCGCCGATGGGAATCTGAGCTATGCTAAGCCGCTCCAGACCACAGTGTCGCTGCCCTGCCCGGGCACGGCCAGCCCAGACAGGGCGCCTCTACCTGCCGTGGCCGCCGCTGGAAAGCTGGCACCACCTGGGCTGATGGAAAAAATCTCCCTGCGGGTTATGTAACCGCTCACCGCCCTGTTCCTGGCTTCCCAGGGAGGCTCCCAGCCACCACCGAGGGAGAGTGGTGGACCCTGGCCAGGGAGGGGATGGCAGAGGGTCATTCTTACAAAGGAAAGCAAATAAATAGTCCTCAAGGCCCCAAGGAGACTGAGGTGTTCCCTACAAATGCTTTTGGGGCTGAGAGGCCTGCCCAAGCGGCACAGCCTAGCAGAGTGAGCACGGCTTGTCTGGGAGCCAGACCCAGAAGGAAGTATTAAGAAGGAGAGCGAGGGGCAGTTCCATTGTTGGTTGTCTGGGTTTTTTGAGGGTTGTTTGTTTGTTTGTTTGTTTTTGGCGATTTTTTTAATTGTGGTAAATATATGCAACCTAACATTTGTCATGTTAACCATTTTTAAGTGCATAATTCACCAGCACCAAGCACAACCACCATCTACTCCCAGAACCCTCTCGTCATCCCAAACAGAACTCCTATACCTACAAAACAATCCCCAGGCCCCCCAACAACCTCCACTTCACCTTCTAGCTCTGTGAATTTGCACTCTATGCATACCACATGTAAGTAGAATCATACAATAGTTGTCCTTTTGTGTCTGCTTTATTTCATTTAGCATAATGCCCTCAAGGCTCATTCATGTATCAGAATTCCCTTTCTTTTCATGGCTGAATAATATTCCATTGTATGGCTGTACCACATTTTGTTCATCCATTCATCCATCATTGATGGATCCTTGGGTCGTTTCTATCTTTTGGCTGTTGTGAATAATGCTGCTATGAACATTCAAATTCAAGTATCTGTTGGAGCTCTTGCTTTCAATTCTTTTGGATACAGAGCTAGAAGTGAAATTGCTCATATGGAAATGGTTTGACTTTTTAGGAACTGCCAAAGTTTTCCAAGTGTGGGGAAATACAATGAACCAAGACTCAAAGAAATGATGGGAGGGAGAGACAGTAGGGATACTGCCTGACCTGAAATCAAGGGTATAAGTGGAGCATCAGAGACAGTCTGTAAGACGGAGCAAGTAGGAACCTGAGAGGCAAAAGGATTTGGACTTTATGAAGTAGGACTGTGAGCCATTGTTGGTTCTTGAGCTGTAGCATCCCAAGATAAATTAAAAATCATAGAACAGTATAGACCTAAAGGAAGGCTCTATCGATGATCCTTCCAAGCTATTCCTTTTGTAGATGAGAGACTAGAGACTCAGAGGGGTTAACAGAAGCCATGCTTCAGGAAGACATATATTCAATATGATGAGCTATAGCATGTTATGCTTGGAAACATCTTACGATAGAGAATCAGGGATTTTAGGTGACCACGGTTGTCTCTTGAAAAGGGAGCACACAAAGGTTCAAGCCTGCCCCTCAGGCACTAAGCTGCAGTGGCAGGCTTCATTCCTCCACCCTCCTCTCAGGGGTCTGCTCCCAGACTTGGTACAGGGCACAGTAGCGCCCCAGCCGCTGGCCCACGGTCCAGCGGCTGGAAGCAGAGAGTGCCTACCACTGGGAGTGTGGGAAAGTGTGGCAGATTGTGTGTGTCCCTCTCCCTCTGTTTTCCTTCCTTTGGCAAGTGCCACAGTGGGCTCCAAAAGCTTTTAGAAGTATAGGATCAGCAGGTATTTTTGAACTGGGATTCCATGTTCAAAGACAAGCAGACTTCTCAGGCAAGGACACATGGCCTGTGTTACAGATTGAGCACCAGGCATATGGCCTGCTGGGCACCAGTGGGGAGGATGAACAGGACTCTGCCCAGTGTGTCCCTCCGCCGCCTCTGCCCCAGTGTCCTCCCCGGCTACGGTGGGCACGCCTCCCTCTGACCTTTGTTCATGCCTACCTACCTGCAATGGCTGTGTCTGGATGCCTGGTGTGAATGAGCGTGACTTACCAGGAAGTTAGTGAGTATAGGGGTAGGGCAGAGAGGGTTGGGGCAGTGGAAGAAGAATGACAGGACTCTTTAAACACCTAGCAAGAATTCCACGCTTGTCTTGAACTCACTGCTTTCAGGGTGGCTGGGTTCCATCTCCGCTAGATAAATGAGAGGCCCCTGTAAGTGGACAGAGGACCTCTCAGCTCCTGGGCCAATCGATGGACACAATGTGAACACTCCAGATCTCCATCATGCCCAGTTGCTGATTTCTTCTTGCCTGTACACCTTTCCCTATGTGGTGGCATCTCTGCCCCCAGAGATGGTGACACTTGACCATGAAGCACGGGCTAGACTGTGCAACCTCTGGGGTAACCTTCCAACCCAGGAACTCTTAAAGCAACCTCAAATCATCAGTATAGGGAACCTGGCCTCTGAGCCAAAGTTCAGGATTAGGGCTCCCTGTGTACCAGCAGAGAATCCATGCACTGCTGCCTCCTGCGCCCAAGTTCTGAGTCTTCCAGAGGAAATGATCATGGCCCCTCATGGCCTCATCTCAACCCTAGTTCCACTTGCAGGGACCACCTTCACTTCACCCTTTGGTGGCCCTTCCCGATCCCAGTTCACAGAGAGAGAAAAGCTTCAGGCCACTTGGAACAGACATGCTCAGGCAGGAGTAGCCCCCTCCTAGGATGGCCCCTCAGCGCTCGCTCCCCCATGGAGAAGCCTCTTGCCCTCCACATCATCCCACTCTTGACAGTGCCCATCTGGGACCATGGTTATTGCAGTAAAGTTGTGTAATGGTGTGTGTGCACTCCCAGATCCTTTGCACCCAGACCGATCAAGCAGAGAGGGCCCTTGGGCCACCATGCTACCGTGTGGTGCCCCCACACTCCACAGGCCACACCAAATGAGGGAGTAGCTTCGGTGGTATTCAGGGATGGCCGGGCTCCAGCTAAAGCTTATGGGTATCTATCTATAGTTGAAATAAGTGCATTCTGCAGCAGCTGCACATAAATCGGAGCTCCACATGTTGGACTTACACTTATCATTGACCCCCATTAGGCAACAGCCATTGCATTACTCTGAGTGTTAAAACTAGTTTGATTAGAAGAATGATTTCTCTAACATAGGGTTGGAAGCAGAGTCACCTGGAATTCAGCCTGCAGGCCACAGAGGCTTCCTCTTAATGACTTACTGCCATGTGGCAGGAGAAATCATTGACATAGCCCAGAGTCTGACACCTACCTTCTAGCCCTGGTTCTGGCACCAGTCAGCCAGTGACTTTGGACAGATCTCAAAGTCTGGCTACCCTCAACTTACTCTTGCATTACACAGAGTAATAATACCTGTCCCCTACACCTGCTTATCCCACAGACATAATTATTGTTAAAATCCACTGAAACACATCTCATTTTGTCTGTGCCACTTATGACTCCTCTTCCAAGAGGAACTCCTGTGTTTCATAAAAGCATATTTTTCCTTTTGCTCTAGATAAATCCCCTTCATTCAAGGTTCCTAAGAGAGGCCCCACACAGACCTTCCTCCACAAACCCACCGTGTGCTAGGACTTGGAGTTTGGGTGCAGTGTTCTGGGTGGCCCTGGGGTTCAGCCAGGGCTAACGTGGGCCCCTGGGCTGGCGTTGAGGCCCTCTTGGATGCCTTGTGCTTGGCACTGTTGAACCCCAGGGAGCAGAGGCTACTGGCCTCTATCAGATATTGAGAGGCCTGCTGATGGAGCAAGGTCAGCTTGGTCAGAGAACAGTTAGTTTAGGAAAGTAGGAGGAGGGGCATGCCCTTTAAGTGCTGGCAGTTGGGGAAGGCTTCCTGGAGGAGGCAGCATGAAAGAAGAGGCAGAATTTGGGTGGACAGAGGAAAATAAGAGGAAGAAGGTAAAGCAACGGCTTGTAGGTGGGAGGAGCCTGGGTTCGGGGCTGCCATTGTGCAGGAGAGCAGGTGGGACGTGCCAGCCTGCCCGAGGGTGTCCAACAGCAGCAGGGGACTCCGCAGTGCCAGCAAACCCCAGCCTGAGGCTGCCTGGCCAGGCCGAAACCCCTGCTCCCCGTAACCACAGAGGATCATTCATGTGCTGGCCCTTCCTTCTCACCATTTCAGGCCAAGACTGTTTTAATCCAAAACTAAAACTTCTACCTTAAGAACAGTGAACTCTCTGCCGTCCTGGGACCTGGGGCAGGAGGTGGAGAGGGCCATCACATCTGGACCCCAGGCCAGCCTGCAGGGGGCTCTGGACGCCAGGGTTTCACTGAGGCAGATAGGAGAGACCTCCCTACCTCCCCTCTCCGACCAGTTTGCTCCCTCATAGGTCCTAGGTGCCCACCTCGTGTGGCCCACTCAGCCCCTCTGTGGGTCTGCTGCTCCCAACAGCCATCTGGAGCTGGGTGCCCACACACACACATGTGGTGCTGATACTGTCTTACTGCCCCTTCTCCTGCAGCAGCCAGTTACCCCCAGGAACCAGAAGCAGGGCTGCACGCGATTTGGGCGACATCACACTTTTACCTCCCCCTCCCCTGCAGAAGCCCTTCTCCCCCTCCCCCAGCACTTATTTTCTGGTAGAGAAGGAGACAGACAGTCTGAAGCCAGCCAGCATCTCACCTAGCTCCACCCACTGTGGCCTGTGTCCTCACTTGGTCAGGGGGTCAGTCTCCCTGCTGGGCAACAGGGCTCTTGGCTCCTTCTGTCCGGCCCTCACAGCCCCTCAGGTGGATTGGGGGCAGGAAGAGAAGAGGGGGAGCTGCTCAGAAGTTGGGGGGAGTTAATGGCGAAGGAGGAGACACCCAAGGCCGCAGTAGGCCGGGCTTCTAGCTTAGCCCTGCCCTCCTCTAACTGGGTGACCTCAGGCCAGGCCATTTCCCACTTCTGGTGTTGGTTCCCTTGCCCATAAAATAAGAAATGAGTTCAGTGGTCTCTTCTCGCTCTTTGATATTCTGAAGCAGACATGCTGGACATACACAGGGTGCCTGCTAATCACCTACTGCTGACTGGTGTTCAGGATGACAGGTGAAAAGCAGGCCCCATCTCAGACTTCCCATCTGGAGGTGTCTACCATCCTGGCTGCTCCACCCCACCCTCCCGGCCTGGTCTAGGGTACCAGTACCTACCTGGTGGGCAGAGTGGCCTGCAGGGGGTGCCAGCGCTCAAGGCCAGCCTCACCTGCCTGCAGGCCCTTCCAGTCCCACCCAACATCTTGGTGTCCTGCAAGTTGACCACAGGGAAGATTTAAGCCATATGATTGTCAGCTCTGCCACAAAGCCACCCCCTACCGTGTGCAAATACCAGCCTCTCAGGGCCCCAGTCCTGAGCCCAGAAACCTGTTGGGGTCCCTTCCAGGCCTCCAGGGCAGGCCAGCACAGTGCTCATTCCCCAGTGCCTGGGGGCCCTGTCAGGTGTCTGGCCAGGAGCACTAGTTCCTCTTCCCTTTCAGTCAGCGGTCACCCACAGGCATTTATTGTGCACCTGCCGTGTGTAGACACTGTACTCTAAGTACCTGTTAGATTTTTGTGACGTGGGTTTTCACAGTCCCTACACATGGGTAAAGAAAGTTCCAGAAAGCTTAGGAAACACACCTGAAGTCACACAGCCAGTCAGTGACAGAAGCAGGACTGGACCCTGGTCCTGAAGCCCCGTGCCCCCGCCTGCTCAGAACTTGCCACGCCACTTGCGTGCCTCTGTTGGCCTGAAGTGTGTTTGTGTTGGGGGGACAGGACCAGGAGGCAGAGAAAGGAGGTAAGATGCCCTGTAGATGACAGTGTTGATCAGAGCCACCTGCACACAGACTAAACACTGTCCCTGTGATCTTGCCACTGTCATCTTACGACCAAAAGAACCTGGAGACAGTTTCCAGGCCAGAGCTCAGTGGGTGCTTGAGGTCTGCAGCTCCCTTTGTGTCTCGCTGGGGCCAGGAGTGTCCCTCTCCACCAGGCTGCAGGCAGGAAGCAAGGTGACAGTCCCATTGCTGCTTTTCAGCCCATCACCTTCATGATCCATGAAAAAGGCAAAGAGACTCTATTCTGCTTGACTCGCTCCCCTTGGTGGCCCAGGGGCTGGAGGCTGCAGCTCCAGGTTAAAGTGGGTCCCAGGTAGTGGGTGCTGCTGGTGCCCTGGATGCTTTGGCACCTGTGAGGGTTCCAAGCCCCCAAGATTAGGTAGCAGGTTGGGCCTCCTGTGACCTACCCCAGGAGCAGAACCCCAGAGGAAGCAGATAGTCTCTCGGATGAGGCTTCGCGCCTCCGTTGCCTGTCTAGACCAGAGGAAGGGGTGGCAGCTCCTTTAACAGGTCCCTTCCTTACTGTCTAGCAAGCTCGAGAGGCCGGGACGTCAGACTGCTAAGTAAAAAGAAAAGAGAGAGAGATCGCACCCGCGTGCTGTCTCATTTCTAACACTCTAAATTATTGAGAAGTGAGGACCCTGGGGTGTGAGCTGGGCAGCTGGTTGGTTGCTCAATCCTGAAGGAGCCCTTCTAAGGTTTCCCCGGTGCGCAGCCCAGAGTGCCACCCCAGGGCAGGAGCCTTATCGTAAGGAGCTTTCTGTGTGCTGCAGCCACACTTTTTTTCTTTTTCTTTTTTACCACCTCCCTCACTCTGTACAACTTGATTTATCACCAGCCCCTCTGCATTTCAGTGGCGGTGGCCTCATTTCAGAATCAGGTTAAGTAACCCAGGGCTCAAAATGGGAAAGGTCAGAAGGGCGTCTCCAGGAAGGCGAGGGCCACTTTGCACAGCGCTCTCATGAGCATTTCTGCAGCGTGGGGTCACGTGCATCCTCTCCCCATAAGTGTGGGGTGGCCACAGACACGTTGGCTCCCCAGCCTTATCAAAGGGAAGCTCAGAAGTATGGTGTTGGCACATCACAGCCTGTTCCTCCAAGCTTCCTCTCCCTCCAGCCCAGACAGAAGAGGCTGCATTTTTTGAGAGCTGGTTGGAATGAGAGCCCCGCAGGGCCAAGATGGCTGGAGGCCAGTTCAGTTTCACTAGCACCTTTATTGAGCACCCTCTGTGTGCCTTGGGGGCGGAGTGCTAGTGTTGGGCTTGAGGGAGGGGCGTGCAGATAGACTCTGGGGCCCATCTGTCCCTCCCTTTTTCCCCAAGGCCCCCCTCTGTCCTCTCACCCCTTCCTGGCCTGCAGAGCTTTTCTGTGCTCAGACCCGCCAGTGTGTTTTCCAGTGTGTTTTTGAAGACCACCATCCCTGCCTCCACGGAGCTTCTGACTGTGCAAGCCCCCTCCTTCTTGTCAGGCTCCCAAGTGACCCCAAAGGGCTTGCTTGCAAAACTTTGTCCTCCCAGCGCCTCCTGGCTCAGGCCCCAGCGCCAGCCCCTGTCTGTCCCTGCAAACACAAGTCAGCTGTGTGTGCAGACAAAGCCGTGTGTCCCAGTGGGGGCCGGGCCCACAGAAGGGACATTTCCAGGGAACTCTGGGGGCGGCGGCTGGGAGGGCAGAGGCGACTGTCTGATAGCAGGGACTCGGCGTCACCGTCTCGGGGACTTGGCTGGGCCCCAGGGGCCCATGGCTGTGGGTGGTGACTGGGAGAGGCAGCCAGGCTGGAAGAAATCTGCTGTTTGAGAAGTGTAGGAAACGGGCTGGACAGCAGAGATAACGGCCTGTTCTCTGTGTGTCTGTGTGCGTCTGTGTCTGCCCAGCGAGGGCGGCTGGAGCCAGGCCGTCTGAGGCCGTATCTAGTGCGATTTTTGTCCCGGGTTGTGAAAGTGACCTATGGAGCCAGCAGCGGGGTTCAGGGCCTGGGAGAGGAGACATGTGGCTCTGCCCTCCCCTCCCCCTTGCCTTGTGTTCCTCCCAGTGTTCGTTCTCCCCTCCGCCCCCCTCCCCCCACCAAAGAGTAAAAAGCGGGAAGCGCTGAGCAGAAGGGAGCATGCTTAGTGCCAGGCCAATGGTGAAAGGCCTGGGTTTCAGTCTCAATTGTATTCACTGATTTAACATATGAACTTGGATACATCCCTTGATATTTCTGGCTCTCAGTCTCATTGGCTGTAAAATGGGGATTATTTATATCTGCCCTGCGTATCATACAGGGAGGTTGGAAAGATCACATGAACTAAGGATGTGAAAATAGCTTGTGAACTGTGAAGTGCCACATAAATGTAAGGAGTTATAATGATTTGTGTCTGCAAAGGCTGCCTAATAAAGACCTGGGTTAGAGGAAGCTGGTGGGGTGGGAGGAGGGTAACCGACGGTGGTAGGTCCTAGGCCCACCAAGAGTGGGCCTGTGGGAGCCTGGCCCCAGGTGAGGCTCTCTGCAGGTGGAGGTGTTGGTCACAGGCCTGGGTGTGACGCTTCTCCAGGCCTGGAGGATCAAGCCCAGCTGATTGCAGAAGGGCGAGGAGGGGACTTTGGTTTCCTCTCCTAACAGCCATGGCCTAAGGAAGTCAAGTCACCCTGTCCCCACACCGCCTCCCCATTCTGACCTAGAAATCCGTCTCGGGTGTGGAAGGTGCAGGAAGGGGCTGGCAGGGGTGACAGGGCTGCTATGCTGAGAGCAACTGAGCTATTTAAAGCATGCAGTGCCCAGGGGGCACAAATGCCACCCACCTCCCAGGAGCTTCCAGCATCCGGCCTTCCTTCCTTGGCTCAGATCCCGGACCCTGGGGGCACCCAGAGGGCCACAGGTCAGGTGCCAGGGGCTCTGGGAAGTAGCAGACCAGCAGTCTCTGGGGCTGGCATGGGATGTGGCTCAGTCTCACCTCCAGCTTGGATTCCCTCCTCTGAGCCTCTGGGCTGAGCTTGTGGGGCCTTACAGACTCCTTGGCTCCCTGTGTCTTATAAACGGGGCTGAGGACACGTGGGAACTTGGAGCAGGAATGTCCAGTGCCTGTGGCCTGGGACAGCTGCTGCCCCCCTCCCTCCGTTGGCCACCAAGCCACCAGCCTTGGGGAACCAGAGCCAGCTAGAGGGCAGGATTGGAAAGTGGCAGGCCCTTCTCCCCTGCCCCAGCCTACCTTTTTAGCATACCCCAGATTACCAAGGGTTTTCTCCTCTATCCCCAATTAACATTTACCTGTCCTGTGTCCTTACCCACTAGTGAATGATACAGCATGCTGCCCTTACCCTCCTCTCTGCACAAGGCCAGCACCTCAGCCCAAGAGAACAGCTGGAAGGTAGGCCTGTTAGACGCAGTACCACTCAGGCCTGCATGAGGGACGGGCTGAGAGTCCCTTAGCTGAGTGCTTCCCAGGTGCACTCGAACAGGAGTGGGTCTGCAGGCGAGCTGCACCGGCGTGGTTCAGATATGGCGTGATTTGAACAGTTGCCAACTGCCCTGTCTGGAAAGGACCGGCCATTATTCTGAGACTGCATCCTTCCTACCATCTTGGCATTGCATTGTCCTTTCTTTTATGAAATGATAGATGAAAGCTTTTTTAAAAACATCCTTAGCAAAATAAAATGTTGGCAACCCTCAAATTTTATAGGTCCAAGAAATCCTGGAGTCCAGGCCCAGTGCCCTGGTTGATGGCCAGAACAGCACAGTTCACCCGGGCACCCGGCTGTCCCTGGCACTGGGTGGCAGAAATTGATGGGTGTGCGGGGTGCTACCCGGGGAGCTCGGACAGGGCACACCCCAATGTGGGCTGAGTGTCTCCGCCTGACGCTAAATGGTGGCTTCACACCGCGGGTTTCCAGCCCACCCCACCTGCTCTGTTCTCTCGACTGGAGATGCTTCCTTGTGCTAGGAGTTCAGTGTCCAGGCTGCCCCTGTCTCTGCAGAACCTGGGAATCCCAGAGAGGCTGCACGGGCTGCCTGCCATGGAGCACAGCGCATTCACCCCACCCTCCTGAACATTGTTGACCCTTATCACCCAGCCAGCACACACTCCCAGCAGCCTTACATGGCTGCCTGACCCACACTTGCTCTATGTAGACACTGTTCGGTGGCCTTTTTTACACAAAGGTTCATCCATTCATTAGCTGAGCACCTGCTCTGAGCCTGGCAGCCTGCTAATGGGAAAGCGAAAAAGACCCTCTGCTGCCACGGTGCTCCCCGTAATGCGATGGAGCCATATGCACGCAGATCAGCCAATCACTGCAAATCAGCATGCTGAGCGCTGAAATAGAAGCCACACACACCGCCTGGGCATCTAGAAGAAAAAGACTTCACTTGGGAGCATCAGAGGCTGTGTGGCTCAGGGAAAGAAAGGGACACCAGAGATGAGTCTCAGTGGCTGGGGTGGTGGGTACCAAATGAAGGAGTGTGCAGAGGCTCATTTTCCAGGCAAACAGATGAGCAGGAGCAAAGGCAAGAAGCAGGAAAGGAAAATGTGCAGAGGAAAAGGAGGTGATGTTCCTGGAAGGAAGTGCGCACTCGGGGCAGAGAGAGACGGAAGGGGACCGGACCCAGGTTGGGAGGGACGCTGTTTGCCCTACCAAAGAATGGGGACCATACACTTTGGTCTTTTGGGTGCCATTGAAGGTTTATAAGGAGGGAGGTGATGTCTCCTGATTGGCATTTTAAACCTCCCTCTGCAGGGGGTGGAGGAGTGCATTACAAGGACTTTGTGAGGATTAAGACACTCCTTTTGGGAGCCTCCCCTGGATGTTAAGAGGTGTGGTTTGGAGCCTCCATTCAGGCAGTGGCAATGGGACCTGAAGGTCAGGAAGTGGTCTCAGAATGATGTCAGGGTTGACTCTGGGTTGAATGTAAGAAATGAGAAAGAAGGACTTGGCCAATTTCCTGCTCAGTTGCCTGCAGGGACCCCTGGGTGTGACATGCATCAGCACCATGAGTGCAGGATGCTTGGGCAGAGCGAACACATATACATGTGTGTGCACATGTGAACCACCTCTCGCGTACATACTCAGGGAAAGCCACACTATCATTCTTCCTTTCAGAAATGGTCACCTTAATAGGTCCCCATCATTCCTGAAAAACACCCCCCAAAGAGGCCAGCTCTCAGCCCTCAGCCATTTGCTGCATGTGTGAGCATCAGATTCTCCACGCTGGGTAGCTTTGCCTTTTGTTCCTTGCTTTTGGCAAAACCAGACAGCAGGGTGGATTTCTTTTCTCTTTCCTTTCCTTCTCTTCTTCTTTCTTCCCTTCCCTTCTTCCTTTTCTCCCTCCCTTCTTTCCTTCCTTCCTCCTCCCTTGCTTTCTCCCTCCCTCCCATTGTCCCTCCTTTCTTTTTTCCCTCCCTCTATCCTTCTCTCCTTTACCTCCTTTCCTCTCTTTCTTTTATGGAAAAAGCTCACAGTGCATAGACTATTGATGTTTCTCCCTCTTACAGGCTCCAGACCCACACTCGGCTCTGGCGGCTTTAAGCGACAACAAAATCAGAAAAATAATTTGCAGCAACCTTACATGGGATGCCCTTTCATAAAGGTCTGGGCAACCTCGATGCGTCATGAAGGCTCCCACCCCGTGCTGTTGCCCACACTCCTGGGGCTCCTGGCACTTCCAGGATTGGGGAGGATTTCCTCCCGTGCACACATCTGCCATCCTGCAGAAACCTGTCCACCTGCAGATAGCTCACATTTCCTCTGAAATGGATGAGGAGCCTGGCCCAATTCCAAGACCATCCAGGAGAGCAAAAGGCTTTCAAAATTCAGAAGTCCCAGGGACCAAGCCCAGGGGAAAGTATTTGGGAGGTGGGGCATTCTTAAGAGACTTCCTAAGGCTCAGAACCTGGCTGTGACCTCGGTGTCAGTAGCAGCAGCAGACTTTTTTTTTTTTAATTTAATCTTTATTGTATTTTGTCCTTTATCATTTAGTTCCCCTATACCCCCCTCCCCTCACTCTTGTCCATGTCCATGAGTCCTTTTTTCCTTTTTGCTCAGTCCTCCACCCTTTAGCCTCCCCCACCCCCGCCAAGCAGCGGGCATTTCTGTTTGCCAAGTTTCTGCTGTGTACTTTGGTCATGCCTGGGAGCTCTGGAAATAGCCAGTACCCAGGCCAGCCCAAAACCAATTGAGTCACCATCTCTGGGGGTGAGACCTGGGCACCATCCTTGTGCAAAGCTCCCCAGGTGAGTCCAACATGCAGTCAAGGTTGAGAACCATGGCCCCACACATTCTGCTTAGGATGTTCTCTGGGTTAAGATCATTGCCACAGCCAGGTTTCATGAATGAAGATGCTGAGGCTCACAGAGTTTGAATAACTTGTCCAGGATCCTTGAGGTTCTACTTTGTCCCAGAGCTTTAGTCCTCCTCCTTTGCAGGGGACTCATTCCTGGTATTTGGGAGGGGATTCTAAGATGAAGGTTTCTCTTCTGGCCTCCTTCCCAGGGCAGCATTAGCCCCTGATACTGGGACTGGTGGGCTACCTGGTTCTGCTTGAAGCTAAGCATCAGCCAGCAGATACTTTTAGGACCTCTTCGGCCCAGCAGTGAGCAGTGGAAGAGCCTGGCTGGACTCAGGAGCTACATTCCTGCCCAGGTTCAAATCCCAGCTCCACCACTGTGTGACTTAATCTTTCTCTGTCACCATTTCCTCACCTACATGAGGGGAATGATGATAGAGTTGTTATGGGAATTGAATGAGATGCTGCACACGAGGATTTCAGGCAGTGCCTAGCACATAGTTGACACCTAAAAAAGCCCAGGTGTGCTAGGATGACTAGTGTCATTCAGTGGTCCAGTGCCAAGCAGAAGCGAGTTGGGGCATGGGCCAGAATCAGTGAGAGGTGCCACCCTAAGTCAGGTCTCACCTGCTCTTAGCTAGAAAACCATAATCCCTGGGGCACAGAGTTCGGAAGGGAGAGGATGCCCTGGACTCAACTGTCCTCCCTCCTTGGCCTCACCCCAGCCCAGGGGCCCATTGCCATGCCTGCCCTCTCCCTCCAGGCAGCAACTGACTACATAGAAGCCGTCTGCTTGGGGGCAGGGGATGGACTGGATGGCCTCTAGAGTCCCTTCCCTCCCTGCACTGCACTAAATCTCCTGTCCCTCACCCTGTCACTCAGTCTGTGTCCTGCTGGGGACCTCAGCCAGTCCATATGGTTCAGCCAGCAGCGTGGGAGGGGGCCTTTCAGATGGGACTTTGGGCTGCCAGACTATTGAGGAAGGGGCGGGGCTGGGGTCTGGACAACAGCAGTGCCTTTCACCGGCTCTGGAGAGCAGCTGTGACCATGCAGCCAAGAGACAGATGACTGGGATCCGCCGGGTCCTTACTGTTTGTGAGGGATGGGCAGAGGAGCGCAGCTCAGCACGACAGACTGGCCACATTGGTTCACATCTTAAGTATGGAAAAGAAAAGGGAGGGAGGGAGGGCGGGACCTATATGGAAGAGAAAAACCATGAGGGATCAGGGGCTTTTCTATCTGCAGGCTGGTTTTAAATGCACAGCTGCACAGCCCCACACCAGACCTTAGCTGCCTCTACCCTGGGAGCCTTAAATGCAACTGCCCCCAATCCGGGTGTTGCCACAAGGGGCCACGACAAGCCTCATCTCTCGGCCTCCTGCATCTCCTCTCCTAGTTGAGTGTTCCCCCTCCTGGGAAGGAAGGGGCAGGGTGTATGTGTGTGTGTGATGGGTAGTCACATTCCACATTCCACCTCCCAGACAGCGTGCCTCTGGCTGTGCACTGTCTGCTGTTTTTGCAAAGGATGTTCACAGTTTAGATTAACGGCTCCTCTGCCCCCACCCCAACATCCCCCACAGTGCTCCCATACCCCAGCCAGCTTCCCCGTGCCCTAGAAGGGACTAGCAGAGCAGAAAGGGTGGCCTGGCAGCTGCCCCGTGCCTTTGGATCTCTGTCCTATTGCCTCTCCCCAAGGGCAGGGTCTCAGGAGGAGGGGAGGGTGGAACCATACACTTCTGCCCTTGCAATGCTGCTCTGGGGGGCCAGCTCTGAGGACCTGGAGTTCTGCTCCCCCTTTGCAATGTCTCCACGTGCTACTCCCACAGGGCACAAGTGGGTGGCTGACCTTTAGGTTGGAGGAAGAGAAGCCTGAATTTTTTGTCTTTGCCCCTTTTCAGGAGGAGGGTAGGAAAGGACCTGGGCACCCCGGCTTTGTGGACAGAGCCTCACTCTGAGAGCCTCCTGTAAAAAGCACGGCTGTGCCCCCTGAGGAGGGGCAGGCCCCCAGGCTCCCACCAGAATTCAGGATGCTGAGTTCTAGGTCCTGCTCTGTGTCATACTCTCAGAAGGACTCTGGCTGTGCCCTCCTAGAGCACCTGAGTGCCTCTCAGGGCTAACAGTTGGTCCCGTGACCATGTTCCTCCCATTGCCCTGAGCATCCGAGGACCACACCTGGAGCACCTTCCCTGCCTGCCTGCACCCCTGTCCTTTGGTGACTGCACTGTCAGGAAGAGCGCAGGGAGCTGAAGGAACTCAGGTTGCAGTGGGGACAGCCAGCCAGAAAGTATGACAGCCTTTGTATTGATAGATGAGACTCTTAGGTGTGGGAGAGGCAGAGACATGACTACAGTGGGGACAGGAAGCATCACCATCACCATAAATCCCAGAACAGTGAACCTTGGGGTTGCCCTTGGGCAGGTCACTAGGAAAAAGAAAAGAAAGCACCTCACTGCTGCATAGGGTTGCGGTGGACTCACCATTTCCCTGGAGGTGCAGGGCACAGATGCTGGGAAGGCTGAAATAATGCAGGCATGATGGCTTCAGGGTAGGCCAGGAAGGAGCTGCCTGAGTGGTGACAAGCAAAAGAGCCCTCTGCCCACCCTCCCACAGCAGGCATGTCAGCTGGGAGACCCTGAGGAGACCCAGGATGGTGTCATTTAGTTGTGTGATCTTGGATGAGTTTCCGAATTCTCTAAGCCACAGGTTCCTTGTTGGCAAAGTAAGGATGATAATACTCCATAGGGTTGCTGGGGGGATGAAATGATGTGATAAATGCATCATTTGTACTAAATGGGTTGAGTACAATGCTGATCTGCAGTTTGCTTTTATAATGCTGGCCCTGTATGTTCAGCTGGACTTTGTTTGGGATGAGAGCAAAAGGAATTGTGTTTTGTTTCAATTCATCTCATGTGCACTAATGTGAAGTTCCGGGGAGACACAACTAAGTATGAATCAGGGACATACCATGTTCATGGATCAAAAGACTCAACGTTGTTAAGATGTCATTTTTTCCCAAATTGATCTCTAGGTTCAACACAATCTCAATCAAAATCCCAGTAGGCTTTTTGGTAAGCACTGGCAAGCTGATTCTAAAATATATCTGGAATCACAAAGAACCTAGAATATCCAAAAGGGTCTTAAAAAAGAACAAAGTTGGAAGTGTAAATCAGGGCCTGGTTTTTACTGTCTGAAAGCTTACAGCTCTGTTGGGAAGATGAGGCATTTATCATGAGAGACCCACAGGAATGTGGGGTGGGGGTTAAGAGTGTAGATGCCAGACCCTGCCCCCCAGGCTGTGAGTGTTAGCTCTGCCCACATACAAGCTTTGAACATCCAAGCTTGGCCTTGGGCAGGATACTTTTAAGCTCTGTGGCCCAGGTATCTCCTCTGTAAAAATGAGTTAATGACAGTGCTACTACCTGAGGCTGTTTGTAAGGATTAAATGAAGTCAAATACTGATAAGATACGTTCCACTTCCACCGAGAGGACACCGAGATCAGTCTGGTTGCTTGGTTTGAGTTACAACTCCTAATTTGGTGGGGGGAAAATAAGCCATAGAATCACACGGCCTATCTGGTGAGGGCCATGTGACTGGGACATTCACTGTTGCTCAGAGGAATTCAGAGGGCCAGAAAGGCTGCAGCTGGGTAGGCAGCACACTGCAATGAAAAAGCAGAACCAGATGCAGTTCACATGTGTGAACCTTTCTCAGTGCTCAAGGTTGTCTACTAGATGTTGGGAGGGGACAGAAATGGGAGGAGGAAGTTCCTGCTCCTAGGGTCGCATGGTCCCAGTGGAAGAGGTGAGCCTTGAAGGACAACCATTCTTCCCGAAGGATGAAATGCTGGAGCTGAGGACCCCAGGGCTGTGGGCCCAGCCCTCCTCTTTGGAGACCCCGACTAGGGAAGTAGCTGGCCCAGAGGCACTTAGCCTGAGGCTAACTAGAGAGGAAGTTCCAGGCTAATGGGGAGTATGAATGAATGAAGCCTGGATGGCAAAGGAACTGCAATGGCATTGCTTATGGCCTTAGGAAGAAAGGGTTGTTCTGGAGCCCTGAGTTCGAGGAGGGTGTTGTGGGTAGGGGACAACCAGCAAGCTTGAATCACCAAGTGGCAGGCTGCCAAGTCTAACAGGACACCCCACAGAGCCCTCTGGCCAAGGCCCAGCTCAGCCCCCTCCTCCCCACCTCCCGGATACACGTACCCACTGGGCCTGGAGACATTTCCTGAAAGACTGAGAAAGCTCTGGGAGCAGGAGGGGCTGCCTCAGCTCCGGGGGCTCGGGGCCAGGTCTCACAGAGGCGAGGGGAGGACGTGACCGGCAGCTTTCATTCTCAGAGACTGGGGATTTCAGAGGAATGCAGCCAAGTCCGGTTCTGAAGTTCCCACTTCAGACCCCGCCCGGCTGGAGCCAAGGGCGCCTCCAGTCGCCACCCTGGAAATCGGAGAGGCACGTCATAGGCCTTGTCTGTGCAGGGAGACACGTCCTCCTGGTGGCTTGTGAGCGGGGCCCACCTCCTGGTGCTCCCACATAGACTTCCTTCTGGAGGGCCTTGGGATCCCCTCCAGCCAGTTTCCCCGAGTCTCTGCTCCCCTTGGGCCCTGCACCTGTCTGCTCGCACACACCATCTGCCCAGGAGAGTCTTGGCTCCTGAAACAGAGCTCCTAGGAATGTCACGTCTTTGTCGTTGAGGTCCTCAGCAGACCTGGGGGTGGAAGGGAAGGCGTTGTACAAGCCTAACACAATGGCACAAGCCCAGGTCGGGTGACATGGGTCTGAAGTGTATAGACATCTGTCCACAGGTAACTCCGCAGGTCAGACTGTGAGAGCCACACTCTGGATCCCTGAAAAAACCGAGACCCGAAAGGGAACAGGACTTACCCAAGGCCCTAAGTAAGACAGGGCCTCACTTGATCCCAAAGTTCTCTCACATTCACATCGTACCCTTCAGCGAATCTCTTGGCGCTTCCTTCAAAGTCGAGCCAGACTTATCTCTCTTTCCACCTTAATCGATTTCCCACCCCACCCCCACTTAGACTCCCCCCAAAGGCTTCAGGCTGGCCTCCCTGCGTCTACCCCACCCTCTCAGACTGCTCTCAACCCAGCAGCCCGAGTGATCCCATTAAAACCTAAGACAGATCTCCTTAGCCCAGTGACCTGCCAAACTATTGCTGTGGTTTTACTTCATTTCCTTGCTTCTTCATGTTCTTCCTTCTGTAAGAGAAAGGCTAGTTCTGGAGCAGAGGCAGGGCCACCGGCAAGGCCACCAAAGACCCAGAGAAAAGAGGAGAGTGGCCGTGCCAGAGGCAGGCTCCTTACCACCGCTCCCCCGTGCTAGGTGGACACAGCCCCCCTGCGCAGCCCCGCCCCGCCCTAGGGATCTCCTCCTCTTCTGTAAAGCAGACAGTTGCAGACAGGAATGCGCCTGTGGTTGTCCAGATTGCCTAAGGATGAGCGCTGATTTCAGCCTCTCCCTGAGTCCTCCCAGCAACCTGTCGCTGTCTTCCTTGTAGCTTCTCTGGTTGCGGCTTTGTCTTCCTCCAAGCTTCTCTCCTGAGTGCCTTTCCCAGGTGCAGCGGACCCTCTTTGCATCCCATGCCTTTTCCCAGCTGTCCCCAGAATCCTGTCTCCTTGGAGCCTTCCCTGATCTCCCCAGCTGCTGCGGTCCCTCCGTGCCCTCACTGGGCACTCGGCTTCTGCTCGCTTGTGCTCTGAGCTTCATGGCACGAATCTGTTCCTCTCTCTCTAACAAAAATTCGGCAACTTTGTTCATTCAACATTCAACGATTACTTTCTAAGGGGCTACTGTGTGCCAGGCAGTGAGACCCTGGGCTTAGGCGGAACTCAGCAGTGACCAAAACAGACTGAACAACTTACTCTCTCGGGGCTTACATTCTATTGAGGAAGGGATGATGCGCATCAAGGCAATAGACAAGTCAGTGAGTAAATTATGACAAGGCTGTGGGGACAGTGAAGCCGGGCATGTCAGGGTACAGTGCTGAATAGAATGACTGGAAAAGGGCCCACCGAGCTGACCTTTGGGCAGACATGAAGGAGTGAGTTCTGCAACTACTTTCAGAGGGTTCTGAGCAGAGAAGGTGCGACCTGCTTTGGATGTTAATGGGAGCACTGGAGCTGCCTGGTTAAGATAGTTGGGAGGGGGATAGATGCGGGGAGGCCAGCCTGAAGCCTTTAGGGGGAGTCTAAGTGAGGTGTGGTGGGGAATCAGTTAAGGTGGAGAGACACATCAGAGTCTGGATCGACTCCGACAGACAGGACATGGGTACAAGAGAGAATGTTGGAGTCAAGGATAATCCAGGGTTTGGGGCCTGGACAACTGGAAGTGGGGATTGCCACTTACAGAGCTGGGATGGACAGAGTGGGAGCAGCCAGCGTGGAGGGTAGGACCGGGAGCTCACTATTGGATGCATTGTGTTCAAAATGCGCAATAGACAGAAAATGGACGTGTGGATCTGGCATGAGTCTGGTGTCAAGAGGGCGGTATGGATAGAAATAAACCTCTGAGAGTCCTTAGGTGGCATTTAGCACCATGAGACTGGGTGAGCCCTCGGGGCAATGAGGGTCAATGGTGAAAAGGCCACTTCCTTTAGAGCAGAATCTGTGTTTTCAGTTCAGAGTCATGAATGGGTGACCGATGGCTGGCGCTCTAGCTCCCCCATGTCACGGCAGGCCAGCTGCAGAGGACAGCCTGGGGTCCCAGCACCCCTCCCCAGGGTCCTCTTCCAGGCCAGCCCAGGGCAGGACCCATGGGAGACAATTAATTATGCTTATAAATGAGGAGGCTTCTACCATAGAGAAACAGGGAGGGCCAGGCTGCAGCCCCATCGCCTCTGAACCTCTTGACATTTCATGGGAAAATGGTATCATTTTATCATTTTATTCCTTGGTGAGGCTTCAATTTCAGCTTCCGGAAAACCAACCGAGCCTGGGATGGTGCCTGGGGCTATCTTTGCCCCACTCCGCTTTATATAACCCAGACCTTTCCCCCACAGCCATTTACAACTCCGGCTTCTGTAGGCGGTGCCAATAAGATTAAGTATTTAGCGCCCACTATATTTTGTGCTTGGTATTTCTGACAAAATGTTTCCTGCCTCCTTGACAATCTCTCAGTAAACAGAATGCCTGCGAGGAGGTGGCATGCGTATGACCGCAGACTCCGGTGGCAGCTTGCGTACCCCCTTCCTCTCCCTTTTCTATTTAATACTTAGCATGACTGAAGCTCCTCTGCATTTATCTACTTCCCTTAAAAATTGCTCCCAAATACTTCTTTAACGTCATGGTGGAAAGGCCCAAGCAGGAATCGTGGAGGAGTTCGAAACGTCAGCCCACCCCGCTGTATTAGGTTTGGGTGCCATTGGGTCCAGCCATGTCCCCACGAAAATGAGGAAGGGCTTTTAGGAAGAGCTTGCCCCCCAGAGGGCCGTGCTCAGACCATGGGACTGAGCTGCTCAGCAGAGCCTTGCAGAGAAGAAGCCTCAGAGGGCGTCCGCACCACCCATGCCTGCACAGTACAGGCAATGGGACATTAGCAATTGAGCAAAATTGAATTGCAGGGTCTCCTCTGCCCCTAGTACCTTCTCTCCTGCTCTGTGGAAGATGGCATCCCCATCACCAAGTAGGGAGGGTGGCACCTGTACCACCTCAGGACCCTTGGGACCTGCTGATTAGTGGCCCAAAGGCTGGCTTTCAGACCCCACAGAGGTACCAAAGGGCACCCTACCCTGTTTTCCCTGCTCTAATCCCCAGAGCAGTTCCTGCCCCTAACTCCTTCCTCCTAGAGACATATAGACAATACCTCTCACAATCTTTGCTGCCCCTTCATCAGATTTATTCCTCCCAGCCAGGTGCAAAGCTGAAGGCAGGGGTGAGCTTTTGAACAGTCTTAAGTCATGTTGGGCAAGCAATCAGCCAGTATTCTAGCACAGCAGCAAGGGAAAGAGAATGAGTGGGAGAACCAGATGTGAGGGTCACCCAGACTCAAGAACTAAGGTCCATGGCTGCACTCCCAGCCAGCAACCCCCAGTCCCAGGAAGCCCCCGCAAGGTAGGGAGGGTCTCAGACCAGATGGAGGTGGGCTTTGACTGGTGGTCCCAGAGAACGGACTCTGGCTGAGCCAGGGGGTTGACCTTTCAGTAGCCAACTGCCCAGAGTGGTGGGTAGAGAGAAAACTTGGGAGCAGAGGGAGGAAAGTTTGGGACATTCTTCCCAGAATAGCTTTGAAAGTAGGACAGCTTTATAAACCACCTAGGATGATTGAAAGCAGGTGGAATTGAAGCTGATGCCCTCTGGAGATGCCTGTCAGGCCTGGAGGTTGTCGGAACTCTGGAAGTCTTCCTGACTGTTCAGCAGGTCTCAGGATGCATGTTAGGATGTGCCTTCCCCCAGGCCCCTTGTGTATACTGCATTAGAGTCAGTGTCTGACAGAGTAGACCCGCAACATCTGGGGATGGAGGGATGGAGGGTGGAGCAAGAAAGGGTGAGAGGGAAGAGACGGGGGGGATATTGCATTAGAAGCAGCACCTGGCAGAGAAGTGTGCCCACAAACACCTGTGTACGGAGGGAGGAAGGAATGGATGGAGGGAGGGATGGAGGGATGGACAGTAGATGGTTTTAGACTTCAAGTTAACCATCTAGAGTCCTATGTAAGGATCCATGACATGAAAATCCTTCACCTGCTGGGTTGGCTTCACCAGATGTTACTTTCATGTTAGGAAGAAGCCATGTTTCCTAGCCAGGTATTTTTTGATCCTCAGCTGGTAAGGTTGGATACTTCTTCTTCTTCTTCTTCTTCTTCAAGATTTTATTTATTTATTTTTAGAGAGAAGGGAAGTTAAGGATAAAGATCAGGAGAGACATGTCAGAGAGAAACATTGATCAGTTGCCTCTTGTATGCGCCCCGACCAGGGACAAAACCCGCACCCCAGGTATGTGCGGGTTTGAACCTGTAACTGTTCGTTTTGTGGGATGATGCCCAGCCCACTGAGCCACATTGGTCAGGGCTAGGATGGCTTCTTCTTGAAGGCTGACATGTCCATCCATGACTTAGTTGCTGGAGGGAGGCCCATGGGGGCAGCGATGCTGTCCTGATGCCCTGCCATGCTCTGTCAGCATCCCTGGCGTCCCCGGCAACCCCTGTGCCCAGCTGCACTTCTCCACGGTCCTCAGCTTCCTGGAGTTGTGACCACTTTCAGTTATTGAGAAATAGGCCATCTCACCAGCGACCACAGTTGTAAGACTGCACATCGCCTTCCCATCTAGCCAGGAGTGTCCCGAGGGAGCCCCCAGATTCAAGGTAGCCTGCAATGAGTTCTTCCGTGTAACAAAGATGCTTGTTGTGGGGTGGGGGTGGGGACCACTTAGTTTAATTTATCTATTTAAGTTTCCTAAAATGGCTTGTAAAGTGGCGCCTGTATTCTCTGGGCTCTTTCTGATAGATGGGTTCTGTTTGACCCAGGAGCTTACCCAGCAGAGATGACCAGACCTCCTTTCTCTGGGTCCCCAGAATGGGGTTCAGCACTGGGGCATGCCCCCCTTTTTTTTTTGTCACTTGATGACGCAGAATTCTGTGTGGGGAAGGAAGAGTTTCAGACCATTAAGAAAAATTCTCTTTGTGTAAGAATTTAATGTTTATGGATAATGGGATTTTTTTTCCCCTCCAAAAGAATGGGGCCTTGGCCACCCAAGCCTTGGCAAAGCCAAGCTGCCTGCCATTCCTAGTACCAAGCCAGGTGGCATCTCTCATGCTGGCAATCACTGGACCTGTGGGCTTAGGGCAGAGGAAGGAGACACCCCTGGAAAGGCGAGTTTTGAAAATGGCACGCATTTCCAGCACTCTGCATTTTGAAAAGAATTTTTAGCCTTTGCGTTAGGGAGGGTCTGTGCACAGGAAGAGGGGACTTGCTGGTGGTGCTTAGAGCAGAAAGCAGCTTATCCATGGGGACGTCATTGTGAAGGAGTAATGGCTGAACTTCAGCAGATGCCCTGTGCAACCTGCGTGCTCGAACACATGCCCCCACAGCCACCCCGGGGCCGACTCGGGGAGAACCTAGAATTAGAACACACTTGCCTCTTTTACATGCTCACAGCTTCTGGAATCTCTGTAAGCGTACTCCTACCTTAAATTCTTCAGGGCCGTTGATGCCAGGGACTTGTGCAATGGGAATTGCGTCCCCCAGTCTCAGGGTTTAAGTATCGCTGCTTCAGTTGGGACCCCAAGATTTCCTAGGGCTGTCCTTTTTATTGCTGAAGCCTCTCCTCTGACAGCTGGTGCCAGATGTGCCCAGCCCAGAGCAAAAAGGGCCCCGTCAGCAGCCTGTACTAACAGCCTTCCCTTCCTGGGGTCCTGACACCTTTGTCAATGTCCCGCAGAGACTCCAAGGCCTCCTGTGATCAGCCTCCTTATGCATGGTTTCCTGTGGTGCTACCCCAGGAGGAGTATCTAAACTATCCCTAATTAAAAAAAAAAAAATGTCCTCCCTTCAAACCCCACCTGTCTTAAGTCCTATTTTCTCACAGAAGGGCAGGTCTCTGATCACTTGAACTGTTGTAGTTGATGTTCTACCCCCTGGTTTCACTGGGGAGTTGCTGGAGAAACAGAGCCTAATCCTAAAGGTGTGATGCCAGTGGGGCAACCCCAGGCACTGTGACATGCTAGGGGGTGCGCTAGGCAGAAGGGAGCCTTTGGGATCACTCCCGTGAGGCCCTTGCTTCCAGGCTTGCGGAAGCCTCCAGGCCCTGCCCCATCAGACAGGAATCAAGCATTTGGGTGTCATAGAATCTGTGAGACATTGTAGGTATGTCACACGAACCCATTCTCTGGATGGGGCTCAGCAAGGCCAAGGGACCTGCCCAAGCCTGCACAGTGCCCTCTGTACTCTCCTCGGATGTTTTCCGAGGGCCAGAGCCTTCTGTGACGGACAGAGCCAGTGGCATAAGAAGGGAGACCACTGCAGGCCTCTCTGTCCCTCTCACACAGTCCCTCTCACACCATCAGAACATCACGTGTCACCTAGGTAACACTTCCTCTGCCGGCAGCAGAGCCGGCGCCCCAGGGACCAGCAGGGGAGTGAGAAGGTGCCAGACACTACTGGTACCTCCAGCTTCCTTCCCTTTCTTTCTGCAGAACTGTGAGCAAGCTGGTGTTATTTTTATCTGGGGACTCTGACCTGGGAGGTGTTTGTCAGTGTCATCAGGTAAAGGCAGCTGAATTATCTGTTGTCCAAGGTACCCCCTAATAAGTAGTGTTAAGTGTACTAAGATGTTCACGTTTAAAAATACAGTCAGACTGATGAAAGGTCATTTGCCCATGGTGCTGACATCACAGCTTAGGCACAGAGCTGTCACTTCCAGAGCCCAGGACTTATTTTTACCCTCTTGGGTTTTTGGATCATCAGCTATAAGGGCTCACACTTTTTTTAAAAACCATAATTTTGTGTCTATAATCCACAAGAGGGAAAACGACCACAATCTGGGTCAGATGGAAGGACAGGTTATGGACACTGTGAAGGGGTGTGTGCTGAGTTAGCACGAGCTCCACTCTGAGTGCAGTGAAGTAGCTGCGTGGTGTGCAGGTGTGTGTCCTAGGAGGCCCTCAGGGGGTTTCTAAAGACAGTTTTAGGGGTGCCCCTCATAGGCCTTACAGTAGAGCCCCTTGCTGCATTGTTTCTAGTGATATTTTAGTACCTCTCAGTCTTGCTGTGTCCTAAGAAGTTGGTCCATGGGGGGCAGGGGTGTGCAAGATTGTCACACTAGGCAGTGGCTCTCAGCTGGGGGTCCTTGTGCCCCCAGCAGACATTTGGAAAGGTCTAGAGTTACTTTTGGTTTCCACAACTGGGGAAGAGAGTTGGGTGTTGCACCTGGCATTGAGTGGGTAGAGACCTATAATGCATGGGACACCCCCTGCACCCCAAGAAAGAATAATCCAGCCCAAAATGTCCAGAGTGCCGAGATTAGGCAAACCTGCTCTGGCTGATGGCACCTTCTTCCACCGCCCAGTATATAGCTTCATAGGAGGTGCTTGGTCAATGTAGGGAAAGTGGCCAGCACGCGCTGGCAGCCCTTAGTCAGGGATCAATTCATAAGGTGTCTATTGGATCATCTACCTTGTGCAGGCCAGGATCAAAGTGGATTTTACGGGACTGATGAGCAAACTGTGATCTCCATCCATCAAGACTAAGTACCCAGTTTTGTAGAGCAGGTCATTTTATGACCATTGCCTCATTTAATCTTCACCACCACTCCTGGGTCTAATGGGACAAATGTCATCAGCTCCATTTTGTAGATGACCAAAGTGAGGCCCAGTTAAGTGACCAGCTTGCCCAAGATCACAGAGCCCAAGATAGCAGGTCTTCTGGTCTCGTCACGAGATCATGTCTAGTAAGAATAACACACCCCTTTCCCATCTCAGAGCTCCCTCTTCTCTCTTGGATCATGTCGGGTTCCATACTGATGAGGAACCATTTTCATCTTAGCATCTACCCTTTTCCCTAAAAAACTGCCTTTTACAGCCCAATCTGGAATCACTGGTGTCTGTGCCCTCTCTGACATTATTCCACGGCCAAGCTCAGATCCAGCAGGGAGCCCACCTAGCAGGAGAGGGGCAAGAACACCATCTCACCCTGAGCCTCAACAATATCTCCTCCCTAGGACTGCCCTTGCCTCAGAGTCCCCCATTTATTTATTCAGTTAACTCAACAAATACTCACTGAGAGCCCACTGGGTCCTAGTCGCTGGATGTATATAAAACAGACACAGTTCTCCTGTCCTCGTGGCACTGGACATATACACCAAGGTGCATGCTTCCAGATTTGGTGCATGCCCTGAAGAAGAGCAACCAAGATACAGTGGTGGGCAGTAACAAGAGCAGAGGCCTCTGGGAGGGAAGACAAGGTCAGGAGTTGAGGGATGAGCATGTGAGACAGCTTCTCAAGGGCCAGAGGAAGTGTTCCCCAGCCCTGGTGAGTGAAGCTTAGGGCGGCAGGGGTAAGACCCCTTGGTATGCATAGAAACAAGAGGGGATTTTCTTACCCAGCTCTTCCAGGATTTCAGTGGACACACCCATCATCAGAAATATCTTGAAGGCCTCCTCTCAAATCAAGTCAATGAGAGTCCTCACACTGCTGTTTTATACCCAGCTCTTCTATATCTCTGCCAGATACATGAGGGAGGCAAAGAAGAGAGAAAGACATCAAGAAGAGGTTTTCAGTCTCACCAAGGAAATAAAATACCTTGTGAGATTCTTGCTAACCAGAACATCAGCTTCTAGTGGAGGGTCCCCCACCCTTGCTGCCACCTCTGGCTCAGTCTGTGCTTTTCTCCTTCCCTCTTCAGAGGCACCATGCCCTTTGCCTGGCTCTTACTCCCACCACACACTGGCCAGGTGGGAGAGGTCAGACTGCCCCAGCACACCTGGCAGGGATGTCCTTGGTCCCCAACTTGGGAAGGCCAGGGAAGCAGAAGGGGCAAACATCCGTTGAGTGTCTCCCCTGTTACCCTTT
Organism: Furipterus horrens; assembly: GCF_987537825.1. Classification (NCBI taxonomy): domain Eukaryota; kingdom Metazoa; phylum Chordata; class Mammalia; order Chiroptera; family Furipteridae; genus Furipterus; species Furipterus horrens. The sequence goes on along the minus strand of NW_028327178.1, from coordinate 17,759,934 downwards.
CCCACATGGGGAACAAAAGGCTAAGGGAGATCTCGAGGCTTGCCCGGGTCCGAGGGCTGGGTGGGAGCCAGATCCCCCAGGCCTGTCTGGCTTTCTAGCTCATTGTGCATCCTCAACAACACACCAGTGGTTTTCAAACATTTTTAGTAGCAAAGTTATTTTTCCAAACTCAATTTCGGTCATGTCCTCAACCATGTGAAACTTATCCAGCAGAGAGGCTCTGCCCAGAATTGAGGCGCACAAAGCATCTGCCCATCCCACGGCCTGTCATCCACCCCCACAGGTGAGCCAAGGCTCTTTGGAACAATGTAAGGGCCCACCTGATCTGCGGTCTGGAGCTCCCAGCTCATCGAGAAGGCCTGAGTGCCCCCTTCAGGGCCACCCCCACCCCTGAGGGGCTGGGAAGAGCACAGACATCAAGTCCAGATGGGGAGGACCAAATGGAATGGCATATTGCAATAGCAGGTCCATTCAGACGGTCACTGATACAAACAGCTTCCATTCACATCTTTGCAGGAAATAACAGCAGGGCCTTTTCTTTCAAATCTATATCCATGTGTGTTTCCTAGAAACAGGGCAGGAGCCAGGATCCCCATTTCACAGATGCAAACGTTGGCCTTCCCTGAGACCACGGGACCTTGTGCCCTCCTCTGTCCCACCCCCTCCATGTGCACCTCTCTGGGCTGCTACTTAACTACCGTTGAGAAAACATTTTGGGATACAGCTTGATAAAAGATGTGAGCTCCCCCATACAGCTTCCCTAAGGAATAATGACCTAAAAATGTTAATGTGACTTTTGAAGGCTTCATCTTGTAGCAAAGTTCAAAGTCTCAAGTAGATTCGGGCTTCAGGCTGAGTCATTCTGGAATCCCCATTATAGGCCAAATCTTTTCGTGAGCATTTCAAGGGGTTTTCTCAAATTCTATAAATAGTTTAATAACGCCTGTGTAATCATCTATTTTTACCACCAGCCTTCCAGACGGTTTCAGAAGTAATGGGGCTACTTATTGAGAACAGGATTTCATTAGCCTTCAGTTTCCAATTGCTTCCAGAGTGTGGCCTGTGGGCCTGGCTCTGAGCAATGGGATCCCAGACAGACCTTCTGCCTGGAGAAGGTGACCTGACCCTCTAGGTAGAACCTAGTGCAGGCAGAAACTGGGAGCCGCTTCTAGGTATCTCCAGAAAGCTGGATAAGTGGGATTCTGGTCTCAGCTCCCACTTACTTCACGTGGAAAAGCCTGGACAGGACACTTGTTTACTGAATTCCTCGTTTATCAAATTGCAAAATGGGGGCATAGTAACCCTTTTCTAGTTAGGGAGGGCGCCCACATCAGTCTCGTCACTCCATCACCACGTTGACCCTGTGCAGGTCAATAGTCTCTTTCTGTTTTACAGAAAAGGACACAGAGGCACAGACAGCGACGGGCCCTTTTATTTTGCAGTCACCTTGCTCCTTGAGCTGAGGCCATCGTGACCACACACGCCCTCCCCACAGAGAGCGCTGTATGGATTAGACCTACCTGGGCTGGGCCAGACCCTGGGGGATACCTGCCTCCAAGCCCATGGCTACTCTGGGCCAGATGGCCACCAGGCAGGGAGGAATTCCAGTTCTGCAGCTGGGCCCTCTCGCCTGGGGAGTCCTGCAGGGAAGTCCAGGACAGAGACAGGCAGCTCTCCTATCTACAGGTGGCCCTTTTCAAACAGGACGCCTGTGTGACAGGTGTTTTGCTGGGAGAAAAAGCTCCAGAAGCAGAATCAGAGACCTGGGTTGCAGCCCTACCAGCCTCAGGCTGGTCAGATCCCGAGACCTTGTCCTCCAGTGGGAGGTACCATGTGGGGGAGAGCTGGTAATGCTTGTGGGGAGTGCCTGGGGAAGAGTGCTGCATAAATGCGTGGTGGGGTTGTATTCACCAAGAGCGGGCAAGCAGCAGGTGAGGCCAGGGTGCAGCGCTCATATAGTCATCTAAGTACCTGGTTAGTAAGGGCAGCTCCAGCTCAGTGGAATCCAATGCTCCCACTCACCTGTCCCTGGCCAGTGGTACCTGTAGGTGTCTTCCTGAGGCTAAATGAATCAGGCAGTCCAGCCCTCTCTTCCTGCTCAGGCTGAAAGGTAAACTTCCAGCCTCTCCTGAGGGTTTTTCAAGGCCACAGCCACAGCAGGTGCTGGCTCCTGCTTGCCTGAGAAGGAGGCTTCACACCTGCATAAGTGTGAGACAGAATTGCCACTGAATGGGCCCAACTTCTCAGCTTCCCCCGCCCCACGCTGCATCCCAGTGCCACCTCCACCCCCAACCCCACACATCAGCAGAACTGAGCTTACCTGACCTAATTTTACCAAATCAGAAATATTCTGAGCACTCACATTCTGGGAACCTTGGAAAATGTCTACATTCAGCTGGAAGTGGCTGATGGGAGTTTCTAGCCGCAAAGTGTTCCCTTGACCTGGAGCCAAGTGCCAAAAAGAAGGCATTCTCGGCCACAGTGCCATGAACCATTAGTCACAGAGAATGTCCCCAGGGATTTTTTTTTTTTTTAATAAAAATAATAGTTAAGGGCTGGTATTTGGGGCATGATTTTCATGGCTATTTTTAGAGCAGATTCAAGATCATCACCATAATGTCACTCTCTCTTCATTCTTTTCAGTGGGACTCAAAGGAGTCACCACTAGCACGTAGGGAATTAGACGTGAGGCTCAGGAGAGTATCAGACATGTGTGAAAGCCACACTGAGGGCCCCAGGCCAGGATCTGTGTTTGCAGTGGGCAGCTGTTGTCTCTGTTTGTGATCTGGTGATTTATCACAGGGCCCCCATCTGCCCAGCCACAGAACTGGCTACATGATTTGGGTCTGGCAAATCAGAGGGGAAGCCCATATCCAGGTCCACAGTAATTAGTCTGAAGGATGGTCATGTGATGAGTGAGGCCCATCAGAATCCTTCCCTGAGATTTGTGGGTTGGACACAGGGAGGGGGGTGGCAGTGTCTGTCTTCCTTTAGCTCATGAGCCATTATGATAGAGATTGGAAGCTACTGATAGCCATCCTTGGCAGGAGAAAAAGTGGTCAACATGCACAAAGCCAAGGTAGGCAGAGGCAAAAGTGGGAGGGCCAGCCGTGGCATCATTGGTTGAGCCCTGTGGACTGGCTGTGGCCTTGAACCCACCCCTTCCTCACATAAGCCAGTTCAGGCCCTGTGTGCTCAAGCTACTTTGAGAGGGTTTCTGTCACTCACAGCTGAGAACGCTAACAGTGCCTGGGGGCAGAACAGAGTGAAGCAGCAGAATGAGGAGGGCTTTGGCATTGCATGGGTGGGTGTCTGGGCCATTGGTGGGGAGGTCAAGGATACTCAGGGAAAGGTCCAGCCTGAAGTGGAAAAGGGCATGCCCAAACACAGTGAGCGGTGCGGGGCCCAGTAGACTTCAGGACTCAAGGCAAGCAACTAATTTCATGCTCACTCCAGCCTCTGAGATGCCCTCTTCTTCCAGTCAAGTTAGGGAGTCTCACTAAACTATTGCCAAAGCTGGAGTGACCTCTAAGTAGATTCTCATTGTTCCAGAATCAAGATACAGCTGAATCCCTAGGGCCAGCCTTCAGGGCTCAGCAAGACTGAGCCAAGACTGGCAGCTGTGACTGCGATGTGGCCGCAATGGCCAGCTGTGAGTGCAGCCTGGCAGGCATGCTCCTTGGCTGGGGCTGACTTTGATGCACAGATCCACTCAGGATACAATGACCAGAAGGTCTCTCTGTTACTTGTTAAACACCTACTGTGCGCCAGGTCCACTGCACATGTAACTCCTTGAAGCCAAGGATTCCTGTCTGACCTGGTCAGAGCGACACCAAGACCTGGGTGATCCTTCCATGACGCCGCCCCAAGTGGATGAGCTGTTGGGTAGTCACCAGCTCCGCAGAACCCATCCCTCTAATATCCCATCCCAACTTCCCAAGGAGAAAGACACTTCCTGCCAACAGGACATGAAAGTGTACTTCTCCTCCCCACTGGGGCAATGGTGGCAGCAGCCACCTCTCTGCACAGAAACAAACCAGAGTCACCAGGGGTGTGGAGTGTGGATGGGCAAAGTTCCCTTGATCATGCGTTTTAAAAGAAAGAGAAGGGAATGATGGTGCATTCACAGAGACTGGTGGCTTGCCCATCTACTTCAGGAGGTTTCAGAATACACTGGGATCCTTATGCCTTGACCCTCCCTTGTCTCAGGGCAGTGTTCCCCTGCCCTGGCTGTTGGCCATCGCCAGGGCTGGGGGTGTTTTCCCCCTCGGCCTGTATGCAGCTGTTTTTGGCTTGACCACAGGACTCTATCATGCCAGAGTTCATGTGGTTATCCAGAGCAGGAAGAATTTCCCAGAATGCCTTGAGAAACCTGAGACACTGAATGGCTTTCAGGGCTTATTGATGTGGCCAGTGCAGGAAATAGCAGTACGTCAATAAATAGTTTTAGGCAGGAAACGGGGCTTAAATGCTAGCCTTAAAGTTTGGGGAATGGCACTAGAGGTTGCTGGGAGGGAGCCTGCCAGTCAGAGGAGAAGCTGGAGCCAAATACCAGACTTTGAAATGGTTGCCACCAATCTGAGGCCCCTCTCTGGTTCTGGATGCAAGAGACTGACTTTGAGGCAGAGCTGGGAACTCAAGGGACGGCTGGTTTCAGTTGGCAGAAAAGAGCTCCTTGTTGCAGAGGAAAAGCTGGCAACCTACAGTGTGTGTGCCCAGAGGAGACACATAGGCTGGGTTTGGTAGGCTGTTGGTTGGCATGTTCACAACCCATTTCTCCACCCTTTTAGTGAGAAGCTCCGCTAGTTGGCAGGTCACTCTTCGAGAGTTCCGCTGTCCTAATTTTCAAAAAAAAAAAGAAAAAATAATAAGGAAAAGGGTCATAACCTGCCAATTTCTTTCTAACTAGCTGTTTTTCTAATTATAAAAAGAAATGTTCACAGAAGAATAAAAATATTCAGAAAATAATATAAAGTTAAAAAATAAAGGTCACCCATAATTCCACTATTGAGAAACAGCTACTGTTAACACTGGATATTCCTCATCTTTAAAAATAATAATGTATTCATGGATAAGATTATATACATATATAGTACATACAATTTTGCTTTTGCTTTTTTTTTTTTACTTAGCATGACATAGCCATTTTTCCATGCTATGATAAACTTTTCATAAATATAATTTTTAATGGGTGCATGAATCATCACTTAATCTTTCCCCTATTGTTGAATGCTTAGGTTGTTGAATTATTGTGTGCATTAAGCTTATTTTTCCTGTTATTTTAAATTATTTCCTTATGATAATTATCCAGAGGTGCAATTACTGGGTCAAACAATAAAAACACTCATAAAGCTTTTTTTAAGTTTTTCAGGAAAGTGATACCAATTTACACTCCCCATATATGAGTTCCTGTTTCACTGCATCCTTACCAACATTGACAATTACCAGTTTTCAGTTTTGCTAACAGAGTGGGGGGGGGGTATTTTTATTCATTTGATTGATACTGAGACTAAATTAGTTTTCATATATTTATCAGCAATTTATGTTTTGACATATGAATTACTTTTTAATCCCCTTTACCCTTACCCTTGTCACATTTATTGTAGCATTTTCCCCAGAATATTGTCTTTAAAAGTGTTTATAATATTTTGACGCTGTCCTCTGTTGTGTTAATGTAGAAAGCCCTTCTCCATCCAGATAGCTGATAAGTACTCAATTTTATTTTATTCAAGTTCTTATGGTTTGTCTTTTTTTATTGTTTTTTTTTTTTTTTTTTTTTTTTAACATTTACCTCTTCATTCCATCTGGAATTAATCTTAGGACCCAGTGTGAAGGGAGGCTCTAAATTATCCTTCCCCTCCCCCTCCTACTTAGACAGCTGTCCCTGTACCATTGCTTCAGTGAATAATGCTTCCTTTGCCACTGATTTGTGGGTTTTCGGGGATGTGGGACAAACCCTGATGAATGCCAAATTTGGTTCTAGGCTTCTTGATCTAGCTGTCCATTCCTACATCACTTCCACACCCTTGTAATTCTTAAAGCTTTTGGGTAGGTGAAAAGTAATATCGCTCTTTACAATTTGGTTTTGCTTTGTTTTTAGCTACCTCCCCTGTGATTCTTTTAAATTATTTTTAGGATCATTGTTTTCAAGCCTCCATTCCCCCTTTCCCTCTAAAGTTCCCATTGGAATATGAAGTGCAAACTGGTGTTGAACCTCTGAATCATTTCAAGAATTACAATGCTGCCTACCCATTAAGGAACACTATGTTTCTTCACTTATTTAAGACTTCCTTTGACTCTCCCAGTTCAGTTTTGCAGTTTTCTTCATAGAAATCTTGTGTATTTCTTGATGTCACTTGCTTTACTAAATGAGCCTTTGTGCATTAAAATATCTCACTGATTAATCCTATCGTAGAAAAGCCGTTGATTTTTGTATAGTAATTTTGTATTTAAATACTATTATTAATTAATGAGTTAGTTCCCAAACTCTCTTATTAATTCTAATCTGTATTAGAGAATTCTCTTGGGCCTTGCATGTACGTAATCATGTTAAATCATTTTATCTCCTTCCTTCCAAGGGTCATGAATGTTTCTGCTGTTTTTTAATCAGGTCTATTGATGTAATATATTACGTTTATAGATTTCCTGATACTAAATCATCCTTGCCTTTCTGGGATAAAATCTACTTGATTATAGTGAATGTCTTTGTTGACATTTCATTTAGAACTTTCACATCTATTCACATTAGAGAAATTAGCCATGGACTTTCTTATTTGTAATTACTGTTGTTATGGATTTTAGCAAGAGGAAACTGGAAAAACTTATCTTTTTCTATGTTCAGAATCAGTTCACATAGCAGAGCAGTTATCTAATTTTGTGAAAGTTTGAATCAACTTACCTAAAAAAAATTTTTTTAAATTCACAACTTAAGACCTCTTCATTCTTTCAGAACTTTTTATTTTGTTTTATGATCTTTCATCTTTTCCGGCTTTTTATTTCTTTTTTAGTGAAGTTAGGTATATTTATTTTTTTAATCACCTATTTCATTGTTTTTTCCAAAATTATCAACCTTGAGTTATAGTTTCTATTATGCTTTTTATCTACTCCACATCTGTTTTCATATTTTGTTGGCATTTCTAATTTTACTTCTATTTCTTGATTTTATATATAATTTCCTTTCTCTATTTTCTAATTAATTAATTTCTGGCTTTATCTGTAATATGTCCTAAATTCAATAATATATTTTACTTTACCCAGTAAATCCAAAATTTCAACATGTAATGAATATTTTTAAAATAATGAGACTTTTTTAATACTAAGTCTTCAAAAACTAGTATCTATTTTATACCTTGCAGCACTTCTTAGTTTTTATATCCACATTTTGAGCATTCAGTAGCCACATGTGGCTAGTAACTATCATATTGGACAGCAGAGGTTTAGATGATATATTTGCTTCCTTTTTTATTTATTTGTTTGTTTATTTATTTTTAGGATTTTACACCAGGTTTATTGAAGGAAGGGAGGGAAAGGGGTTAGAGGTAAGAGGGAAACTCCCGGTCCAACTCGAGGGCCCATAGGAGCAAGGGAAGTGAAGAAGCGGGGAAGGGTAAAGGGAGGAAGGGAGAATGGGGAAGGAGTGGGGAGAGGAGACTCCCTGTAGCCCAAGAAGAGCCCGTAGGAATCACCTCCTCCGCTTCGTTTTTTAATAGATAAAATAGTTAAGACTATAAATTTACCTTTTAGTATAGCTTTGACCACATCCCACAAGTGTTTATAGCTCTTAATTTCCTAAATAATCTGTTATCATGTATTTGATTGCATCTTTAATCCATCTTTCTTTAGGAAAATATGTTTTTAACTTCCAAGTAATTGGCTTTCTTTTTTTGAAACTCTTTATTTCACATTTTCACTTAATAAAAAACTCCATTTAAGTATATTAGGCAACTAAAAATTGTTACCCACCCTATCTTACATCACAATTGCAGGATAAATACCTTTGTATAGCTATAGTTTCACAATCAAATTCCACTTTCTTACCCAGACAGGTATGGCTCCGTTGGTTGGGAATCGTTCCACAAAATGAAGGGTCACCAGTTCAATTTTCAGTTGGGGCACATGCCTAGGTTGCAGATTCAGTCCCTGGTCAGGATAGGTACTAGAGGCAACCAATTGATGTTTCTCACATAACACAGGGGAACAATTTTTAACATAATTTCTGCTGAGTTTGATTTTTCATCTGTTTTAAACTTAAATAGGCATGCTGATTTCAAAACTACAGTTAGTTTTCTTCTATCACATCAAGTTTTTTCTGTACAGTTTATCTTAATGTGACCACTCTAGGCTGGATCAAGCCTAGATCCAGGGAAGAACTAGTGCTTTCCTATTGGCTGAGAGCAAACCTCCCTCAAGTGGGGAGGGGTGGGGAACCACCTTGGAGACCAGTGACAGGTTCATACTTGTCTAGGCTATTCAGTTACACATAAGACAGTGTGGTGAGAGGTTGTGTGCCGTTCTATATAATGAATCGTGTTCCGAAGTGTAGTCCAAGTTCTTGTCTGTATACAAGGAGTTAGCAGTATTTATTTTTTTATTTACATACGTACTTATTTCTGTTCCTTCAGATCATGTCTGCCTCTGCTATTTCTTGTCGTACGTGCCTAAACAATCCTGATTCGTTTTGTTATATCTGTGGCAGTTTCACCATTCCCAAAGGACAAACATCAGCGCATTTGTCAGGCAAGCCTATTTTTCATATTTTAAAGTAAAATTTGGTGATCAGGATAAGTCTTGGGCCCCTCACAAGGTGTGCAAGCAGTGTGTCGAGAGTTTATGGATGTGGACGAAGGGAACGCATGATAAATTGCCATTTGGTATACCTATGGTTTGGCGAGAGCCCAGAGATCATTCAAGTGACTGTTACTTTTGTATAGTGAAAACATCAGGATGTGACAAGAAAAATAAATGTAAAATAGAGTATCCTAGTCTGCCATCAGCTATATGCCCAGTGCCTCATTCAGCTGAAACCCCAGTGCCAGTTTTCATTGAACTACCCTCTTTCGAAAAACAGGAGTATGGTGAAGAAATAAGTGACAGCAATGATGAAGACTTTGAAATTGAAGATGAATCAGTTTGTAAGGGATTTGATCAGCATGAATTGAATGATTTGGCACGAGATTTGGGACTCTCCAGAAAGGCTTCAGAACTCCTAGCATCAGGACTGCATGAGAAAAACTTGCTTGAAAAAGGAGTGAAAGTATCCTACTTTCGATCAAGAGAAAGTGCATTTCTGCAATACTTTCGAAGTGATGGTGGCTTTGTGTATTGCCATAACATACATGGTTTAATAGAGGAATTGGGAATTCCAATCTAGAACGCAACTGAATGGTGACTGTTCATCAATAGCTCAAAGTGGAGCTTGAAGTGTGTCCTGCTCCACAATGGCAATTTATTTGGTGCAGTCCCAACTGGCCATTCATTTTGTTTTCGTGAAGAATATGAAGACATAAAGAGAGTCATTGATCTGTCGTAATATCACAAGCACATGTGGATCATCTGTGTTGACCTTAAAATGGTCTGTTTCCTTCTTGGTCAGCAACGTGGATACACCAAGTATCCCTGTTTTCTGTGTATGCGGGACAGCAGAGCTCATGAGAAGCACTGGGTGGAATCGAATTGGCCTCCAAGATCTGACCTCAAAATTGGTGATCCAAACATTCTACATGAGCCACTTGTTGACAGAAAGAACATTATATTCCCACCTCTGCACATAAAACTGGGTCTCATGAAGCAATTTGTTCAAGCTTTGCCAACTGAAGGAGACTGTTTCAAGTATCTCATTTTGGCATTTCTTAGCCTATCATTTGAAAAGATAAAATACCTTAATATGTATGTTTGGTAGCAGAACTTTACTACTTGTACACAATTTGACTTACAGTAATAATATGTAGCCTTTATATAAATAAAATAACTAACTGAACAGTATATTCAGGTAACTTTTTCTTAATTTTCCTTTGTATGTACATTTTGTATGATTTTAGGGACAAAAGGAGGGTATCCTGTACCTTAAAAAGTTGACGTGATATAGAAAAACTGGTTCATTTTTGGATTCAGGTGCCAAAAGTTAGTCTAAAACAAATGTCAGATCTAACTCAATAAAAAAATGTGTTCCCCAGTAATGTTTCTCTATCCCTCTTCCTCCCTCCCTGCCCCCATCTCTAAAAATAAATAAATAAAATTTTAAAGTTCCACTTTTGGGGGTGGGCTATAAAACTTGGTTCTAAAATTAACTTTAAATCCTTTGACATTTAGGGTTACCTACTCCATGGAATGGCATAGCATGTTTTAGAGAGTAATTCTTGTTTAGAGTAAAAATCTCATTTCCATACTGTGAAAACCCAGAAAACACATTCTAAATTGATGTTTCCAAGTAAGGAAAGAAAACTGAGTGGCAAAATGAAATGGTATTTTTAATTATGGTCCATAAGATACTCTTGGGTATTCATCTAGTTCAGGTAATACTACTATTAATTACTAGTAACCTCTGGTCACAAGCCTTTTCTAGGCTAGAAAGGAGACAAGGAAACTTTACTCCCTATTTCCCTGACAGCAAGTATTATATTTTTTGAAGTGTGAATTCTAGGCATTCCAAACATTATATATAAAGAAAAATTTTAAATGTAATTTTTCCTAAAAGGTTACCTTTGCTGCTCAAACTTTTAGTTAAAATGAAAGGTAGCAGGTTGTATAACACATTTTAACAGTGCACACAAAGAAATCCAAGGAATTAAACATAAAAGAGGTATTGTCCTTTTTGGTTCTTAAGACATACAGCCCCCAAATAGCAAACTCCTAGTTACTTTTAAAAGTAGATTAAAATCAAGATTAACAAAATGTCCAATGCATGTTAAATTATAGTCTCTACTAGTTAAAAATTCTGTTGGTTGTAAAACTCTGTTGGTGGCCATCTTGGCCTAGAATTTTTAATATAAATGAGACTGGAAATGACAAGGAGTGGGAGAAAGGGACTTTTTTTCTTCACTGCTTAAAGAGGGGAATTTTTATCTAAAATAAATTATCTGAAAGATGATAAAGAATATTCAATGTTAGACATTACCAAAACTTGAAGATACAACAGAAATTAGAATACAAGCACAGTGCTGTATTACTGAAGATTTTAAAAACTTTCTAAACATTTTGAAGGAGGTAAATACATAATCTATTTGGGAAAATTATTTAATTGCTAAATAAAAATTATGTTTTTCTTTTTCTCATGCAGTTCTTGAAAGTGGTAAAGTCCTTAAGTTATATGACAACTTTATAGCTATTAAAATACATCAACAATACATACATACACACATACATTTAAAAAATCAAGAAAAATGACATAGCCAAATAGCATATATGTGCATATATCCATATAGATATAGACAGTGTTTTAGAATTTTATTAGCATGTATTCTTTAGAATGAGGGTCTTAGTTTTTAGTAATGTAGTGAAGTCTAGTCAATTTGGTTAGAAAGCTATTCTCTTCAGATATAAATTGTTAAGGAGGCTTTATTTGATCTGTCATGAAATTGGTGAGAATAGTGAACACGTCTCCTTTAATATTTTTCTTTTAGAATGTGTTTTAATAAATCTTTGATTTAGAACACTTCACAAGTCCACTTGTACCAATCAACTTCACCATCTTTCTTTTGTCTTTGTAAAATAATAATACTCTGTTTAACATATCTTATTTTTATTTATTTTTAAAGAAAGTGATTCCTGGATAGACCTTAAAATGTATTTTCTAAACTTTAGGTTGTGTGAATGTCCTTCTAGTCTTCCTGATTGGAAGACAGATAAAAGCAACTGAAAAGTTCTCAAATGTAAATAAACATTTCCAAACTGTCTGGAAAAAGTTTAGCCATTGTTAACATAATGAGAACGGTATGTGCAACATAAATGTAACCTGGCAGCCAAAGTGAGTGGACTGGAATGCACATGCGTGAACAGTGACCACTTCACTGCACTAGTTAGCAGGGGACGGAGACACTGTTGAGTGGGCATATGTACTGTGTGACCGTCACATTCAAAATGACTGAACGAGTAGAGCAATGAATCTGTATCACATTTTGCATTAAGCTTGAACATTCCTCCATGGAAACTATTCAGATGATCCAGAAGGCCTTCAGGGACAATGCAATGAGTGCAACACAAATGAAACCGTGGCACAAACACTTCAAAGATGGTTGAGAATCTGTTGAAAGTGATCCATGTTCTGGAAGGCCTGCAACAAGCAGAACACCTGAGAATGTTGAATGTGTACAGGCTACAACCAACAAAGATGGGTGACTGACAGTGTAAGAATTAGAAGCTGATCTGGGGATTCCAAAAACTACTGTGTCTGAGATTTTGATGCAGGATATTGGCATGAAATGTGTCGTGGCAAAATTTGTTCTGTGGCTGCTACTACCAGAGCAGAGGGAACACTGTGATGCAGTTGCTAATGACTTGATTCAAATCACTACCAATGAACCAGATCTCCTCAAGAAGGTCATAACTGGAGATGAATTATAGGGCTACAGCTATAATCTGGAAACGAAGGCCCTGTTCTCCCAATGGAAGTCTCCTGGTTCTCCACACCCAAAGAAGGTGCTGCTAAGTCACAGCAAGATCAAGACCATGTTGACTGTGTTTTTTGATTGGGAATGTGTTATCCATTGTGAGTACACCCCTCCAGGTCAAACAATTAATAAGGAGCACTACCTCAATGTTCTTTGTCAGTTGAGAGATGCGGTACGACCCCAGCTATGGGCAACTGGTGATTAGCAGCTTCATCATGACAACACGCCCACTCAGGCATCACATCTGCAAAGTTTTCTGGCAAAACAACCAATCACCCAGGTGACTCAGCCCCCCCACAGCTCGGATTTGGCACCCTGTGACTTCTGGGTTTTCTCAAAACTAAAATCACCTTTGAAAGAGAAGAGATTTCAGACTGTCCGATGAGATTCAGGAAAATACAACAGGGCAGGTGATGATGATTCCAACAAAGGATTTTGCAGAGTGTTTTGAACAGTGGAAGAGATGTTGGGAGAGCTTTGTGGGGGTCAAGGTGCCTACTTTAAAGGGGACTGAGGCATCATTGTCCTATGTACAATATTTCTTGTATCTTTTCCCTATTTTTCTTGTACAAATGTCTCTGTGCTTCATAGTGTGTGCATGGCTTGATACTTCTGAACAGATCTCCTATGCTAATGAATTTCTGCTCCCAAAAAGTACAGTTCATTTTGGGTGAGAAATGGATGCCTTTGGGTTAGAAAAAGAAATTAACCCATGATTAAGTATAGAAATTTACAGAGTTTTAAGAAGACTGGTTTACCGTACTCAAGCATATCTGTCAAGCCTGTGAGCATCTTTATCACTAGTGTTTTGAACTCTGCATCTGTTAGGTTGGCTATCTCCTCGTCACTTAGTTCTCCCACTGGAACCTTGATCTGTTCCTTCTTTGGGGCCATACTTCTCTGTCTCCTCAACTTGACAAGCTCCTGTGTTTATCTTTGTGTCTTAGGTAGAGCTGTCACACCTATTACGTTTAAGAGGTGGAGACTTAGCTATTCATTAGTGTGGGGTGACTGTTTCACCATGTTGTGGCACTGTGTGTGGGGGAGGGGTCTGAGAGGGAACAATGCCGCGTGCTCAGCACTCACCCCTTTTCCAGGCACTTCTCCCACTTCTGTATGGGACTGGCACCCCTCTAGCTGTTGCTGTGGTTGTGGTTTCCAGAGTGGGTGGGTCTGTGGATGTTCTAAGACTCTGGGGCCCCTTTAAACAAGCGGACTGTACTGAGACACTGGCAGTTTCTTCCTCCGCCCCAGGCCCCACTGGTTTTCACAGTCAGAAGCAATGAGGCTTGATTTTCCCTGGTGCTGGAGCTGTGAGCTGCATGGTCTGGTCTGGTCTGGGACTGGGAGTGCTCCCCAGGTGTCCCTCTCTACTTTTTAAAACGTGTGACTGTACTTTCCGCCGGCCTGCCACTGCCACCACCACATCGCGTCCTGTCTGCCCTGGCTCTGCCCCTCCTACCTGTCTGGATGAGTATTTCTTCTTTATATCTTTGTTTGTTGGACTTCCATGCAGCTCAGTTTTCTGGAACTTCTAGTTATCTCTAGTTTTGAGGTAGTTTTATTCCTTAGTTGTGGAGGAAAATGCAGCATGTCTACCTACACCTCCATCTTGGCCAGAAGTCCTAAGAAGGCTGGTTTAAATCAATGCACAGTAGTAATTCTAACCTAGGCTTCATTACCTGGTCTGATTGATAATTGGCTATTTTTTTTTAATTGTTCTTAATTCTTGGTCCAAGTATGCAACCTGTAGAATATCTGTGTTTACAAATTCATAGTGGAATCACAACTTATAACAAAGCTAGTTTCAATGTAGCCTTATTAATTACATTATTTAAATGATCCAGGTAATTAATTTTTCTTAATTTAATCAGTTATAGAATGCTAGTGGTTTTATTTCCCAATAACTCTGTTTTGAGCCTGTGCTATACAGTATATGATGTTTAATGCTATCTATTATGGGTTGTATTTTTATCAATATAGATAACCTTCTTATTTAATGATTGTAATCTTAAAAACTACTTTGATTTTACTAGTGCTTTAATTTCACTTGCCCACAATTATTTTTACTCATCCATTTCTTTTATCTGTACTGTTTTCAGTTCTGCTCATGGTTACTAGTGTTTACTTTAATATTTTTAAAGGCATACTTTAATTTCTATTTCTCTTGATTATCAAACTTAAGAAAGAAGCAATAACTTGTGAAACCCTATGGTCTAAATTATGAAATGTGGGCTTTACGATCTTCTGCCCCTCTCCTACGCAGTATTTATCAGTCTTTAGTAATTTAATTTTGGTTCATTAAGTCATTGCTATTATGAAATTCTTAATCAAATTACATTAAAAAATTAAATATCCTCTCTCTCAAGGATTATTTCTGGCTTTTGATTCAATCTTATAACCACAATTCTAATTACTTAGTTTGACTTAACTTCATAAGCCTACCTGTCTTCAGTTTTCACTTCTGGTCCTTCTAGACCATGGTTTCCTCAAAGATGAGTCATAAATTTTGTTGGTTAGAGCATACATTCAAAAAAGGTTCTAAATTTTTAAATTATTTTTAATTGTGGTAAAACAGAAAAAATACATAACATAAAATTTACCATCTCAACCACTTATAAGTATACGGTTCATTTGTGTTAAGTATAAGTCACATTGTTATGTAACCCATCTCCAAAACTTTTTCATCTTGCCTAAAACTGACCCTTGAACCCATTGTCCCCTCCCCCCAGCCTCTGACAACCCCCATTCTACTTTCTGTTTCTAGATATCTATTGGAATATACGATGTTTATTCTTTTGTGACTGGCTTAATCACTGAGCATAATGTCCTCATCATCCGTGTTGTAGCATGTGTCAGAATTTCCTTCCTTTTCAAGGCTGAATAATATTCCATTGTATGTACAGACCACTTTTTATCATTCATCTATTGATAGACACTTGGGTGCTCTCACCTCTTGGATCCTGTCAATAATGCTGCTATAAACATGAGTATGCAAATATCTCTTCAAGATCCTGCTTTCAGTCCTTTTGGATATAAATCCAGAAGTGAAATTGTTGGACATATTGTGATTATATTTTTAATTTTTGAGGGAGCACCATACTGTTTCCCATGACAGCTGTACCATTTAGTGTTTTTTGTTTTGTTTTGGTTTTTGGGTTTGTTGGGTTTTGGGGTTTTTTTTTTTTTTAAAGACAAGCATGTCGGTAGGATTTTTAAAAACATTTGCTTATGTAAGATTCTTTCTCTTGCTTTCACTCATAACTAGGTGTGTTCTTTTATCCTTAAGCTTATGAAGATGTTGCCTCAATATCTCTAAATTTTAACATCAACTATAGAAGTAAAAGGCCAACAATATTGTTGTTCCTTTGTAAGAAACCTAGGTGTTTCTTTTATCTTCACAGCTATTTGTAGATTTTTTTTTCCTCTTTGAAATTACAATGAAAATTCTCTGGCTAAGTAAATATATGTGAGCTCCCAACATCCCTCTACCTGAGACGCCCAGTGGCTCCTAATACCTTCTCTTGCATCACAGTTGTGAATTAACATGTTTTATCTTAGCCTTAATGCAGTGCCTGGCACACAATGGGGCAATAATACCTTTAAGGAGGGTAAACGAATGCATGAATGACTCTAATGTTTTCACTATGCTCTAGGTTCCTTGCAGGCAGGGACTGTAGCTGTCTCTAGTCCAGTGCTGGGGATCTGTGCGCTGCTGACATGCACTCAGCAGTGTTCTGATTACCCTCCCTTGTGTGGAGGGCATGATTTGGGGGTTAGCAAAGGGAGAAACTTTAGGCACAGGGAGATGAATGGAGAGGTGACGACTCTGGGAAAGTGTCCTCTTCCTCCCCCCTACCTCAGTATTGAGGTCCGTTGAGGCAAGGCTGAGGGGCCCCCAGTGTAGGGACACTGAAGAACCTGAAGAACAGGTGTCGTGGCCAGAGATCACAATGGTCCTGCTGCCCACAGTGAGTCCCAAGTTTCATGCTTCAGCCACGGTCACCCACCCCCTTCCTCCTTGAAAACATGGGGTTTACCAGTTGCCCCTGCCCAGCCTTTGGACAGCAGGCCCAGCAGCAGAGGGGGCAGTGCGCGGACCCCTCCCCAGCCCCCGTGAGGCTGACCTGGTGTCTTGTTCCTCCGCAGAAGGACTTCACGGTGCGGGAGGAGCTGCAGCAGCAGGACGTGGAGCGCTGGCTGGGCTTCATCACCTTCCTGTGCGAGGTGTTCGGCACCATGCGCAGCAGCACGGGCGAGCCCTTCCGTGTGCTCGTCTGCCCCATCTACACCTGCCTCAGGGAGGTAAGACACCGCCTGTCCAGCAACGTTGAAAACCAGGAGTTAGCATTTTATGTTCGGGTGACCTCGGAACTGGCATGTAGGTGCTCAGGTAGAAGTGTCTGAAGATCAGGAAGAGGTCAGGAACACGGACTGAGCATGGTCTGAAGTGTTGATGTGTACTGGGTACTCAGGGCTGGGGACCAGATGGACAAGAACCAGCAAGGAGGTGGTGAGGAGTGACCAGGAGGCAGGAGGCAAGCCAGGAGGCGTGGGTCAGAGAAGGTCCCAGGAGAGTGTGAGACTCATCGCAGCACCTGTTTAGGAGCTGGGTTCAGCCCACACTTTGCACGTGCTGTCCCCTCCCATCCCCAACAGCGGGTCCGAGGACCTAAGGTGGAGTGGCCTCTGGGGATCTGATAGAACCAGGACAGAGAAGTGGCTTGGGCTCAGCATCAGACCAGGGGACCGTGGTGTCAGTGAAGTGAGCGTGGGAGCCACAAAGGCCACACTCAGGAGTCAGTGGAGGTGAGGATTTGAGTGTGGACAAGTCTTTGGAGAAGTGCTTCTGAGAAAGGAAAGGTGTCGGCTAATGGGGGCTGTGGGGTCAAGGGACATTTTTGTGTTCTTGAAAGAAACATAGTAGAGCAATTCAAGAGAAGGGAGGGGTATCTGTAAATGGTTCTGAGGCAGCCGTTTGTAAGGAAACAAGGTGCTCGTTCCAGATGGCATGGGTGCCCAGGAAAGCAGAGCACAGAGCCTCTCCTGGGCGCTCTGTAAACCCTAAGCCTCTGCCACGCGACATAGCCAAACATTGTCAGAACGCATGCACTCAAATTCAGGCTTGTTTCTCAGATTCAGACAATGATTTCTCCCAACTTCATTTCACTCTCCAAGCGTCTTAAGCTCAGAGTGCAGCACCGAGAGAGGCCGTAGCTTTGCTTTTTGGATCCCTTTGGGGATGATCCAAAGACCAGCCTCTTGGAGGAAGGATGCTGCCCAGATGGCCTCTTGGGGTACCCCTCATCCCTGTCTGAGTTGCCCTGAGCCCCTGACAGCCCCTCTCAAGGCAGAAAGCAGCACCGATGTAGGGCAATGGCCTGGATTGTCCCAACATGTTCCCTCTGCGTGATCTGGGCACCCCCTGGTATTGCCGTCCCCTGCGCCTCAGAGAAGGAAGCAGGGCTGAGTGCTGGCCCCCGCAGCTGGGGCGCTCCTAACACCGCCTGAGGTAGCACAAACGTTCTGGTGTGAGATCTGGAAGGTGCCAGCAGGTCCTCACAGGCTGGAAACAAGGAACCTCCTCTCATGCCCTCCTCTGAGGCATTCATCTCTTTGGGACAGTGTTACAAACACAAACCTCTGCCATGCTCATGGTAAACTTGAAGAGTAAGTAAATTATCTTTGGCTTCCACCATTTTGTAAAAGAGGAAACAGGAGCCCCATGTTCCAACCTACCTGCTTGGGGCCTCATGGTGAGGGGGTTTGAGAGCATCAGCCCTGGGTTCAAATCCTGCTTCTTCCATTGTTTAGCTCTGCCAGCTTGGGGAAGAGTTCATCTGCTCTGAGCCTCAGTTCCTTATTTGTAAAGAGGGATCATGCTGCTTAATCTACAGGGTTTGGGGAGGAACACACGGTGAGGAGGGGGTGCTAAGTGCACTAGGGCTACTGGAAGGAAATGCCCCAGGGATTTGTTCTAGGACTGGGTGGCTTTCAGAGACCTGGGTGACCTCCAGTCTGACTTAGAGCCTGGGCATACACCCAACCTTCAAGGGGCCACAGGGGTTGAATGTACTTACAGGGACGCACAGTCAGTCCCTGCCAGACCTGGCCCAGAGCTCCTGAACTCCCAATCCAGAGCTCTTTCCAATAGAAAACCCAGCTTCCCTAAAACAGGACCTTAAGAGAAGATGGGGATAGAAAGGTGTGCCCTGGGGGTCTTAGCAGTCCCTCTGGAGAGCCCATTCCTTTCCCAGAATTCAGGAGACAGACACCTGAATTCTTGGGTCCAGTTGCTGCCTCCCCTACCTCACCATGCACGCATACTTCTATCCAGTCCTGACCCAACGCAGGGGGAGCCAGCTCCAGGAAGTTTCTGGAAGCCAAAGGCACTGCTGCTGCCTCTCTCCATACTGGAAGAGTTTAGGCTTTTCCCCTGAGGCCATGCAGGTGGCGGGTCCCAAATCAGCAGGGCTCACCCTGACCTGGGGTCCTCCCAACTGGCAGAATCCCCCCTAGGCCTACTGTTCCAGCTGCCCACTGAATAACATCCAGGTCATGCCCCAAGCCCCTGCAGCAAGACCTGGCTGGAGCTGTACCCCAAAGCCCGCCTGTTCAGTCCTGGCATTGGCCCAGACCTGCCTCCCTGCAGCCAGAGCACTCCATCCTTACAGCTCCATCCCTCCATGTCACCTTAGAGTAAGTAGTGTTTAGTGACGATAACATTTCAGTAGACAGCGTTGTCCAAAGCACATCTTGCATTTTTTTCTCTTTTAACTCAGACAATACCCTGAACATTATCATTCTCATTGTCCAGAGAACAGAGAGGTCAGGCATCTTGCTCAGGGCCACACAGCCAGCAGACAGCAGAGTCAGTGTTGGAATCTAGGTCTGAGCACTGGAGTTCCTGCTCCTACCTGCCCTGCTTCCTGGCCCAGCGAGCCACGCAGCGGCCAATGGCATTCTTCTCAGTCATAGCCCAGCGCCTGCTACATAGCAGAGGCCAAATCGATTTTTGTGGAATCGAACCTGGTTTTGCCATAAATAGCATTTGCCAATCAGAGATCCTTCTTTGAGGGACAGAGAGAAATAATTTTCAATGAGTTCTGTAATTTAAGAGCCAACAGTTTCTGCCAAGACAGTTTTCAGGGTGATTGAAGAGCATTATTGATGGGCCGGAGCTGCATGAGTCTCCTTGCCCTCCTGTTTACAGTGTGTTTGCCTCATGGGCTCTTTTTAGTTTTTTTAATGTTTTTAACTTTTTTACTGTGGTAAGAACACTTATCATGCAATCTGCCCTCTTGACAGATTAAGTGTACAAAACAATATTGTTATCTATAGGCACCATGGTGTACAGGTCTCTAGAACTTATTCATCTTGCATAACTATTGCATAACTGAAATTCTGTACCCGGTGGTTAGCAACTCCCCGCTTCCTCTTGCCCCCAGACCTCTGGCAGCCACCATTCTATTCTTTGCTTCTGTGAGTATGACTGTCTTCCTCATTTAAGTGGAAATATATAGTATTTGTCCTGTGACTGGCTTGTTTTACTTAGCATAATGCCTTCCAGGTTCATGCATGTTGTTGCATATGTCAGAATGGCCTTCTTTTTAAAGGCTAATAGTATTCCATCATATGTATATAGCACATTTTCTAATTCATTCATTTGTCAGTGGACACTTAGCTCGTTTCCATCTTGGTGACTGTGAATTATGCTGCCATGCACATGGACGTGCTAATACCTCTTAAAGATCTTGGTTTTAATTCTTCTGAATAAATACGCAGAAGTGGGATTGTTGGGTCATATGGTAGTTCTATTTTTGTTTGAGGAACCTCCCTACTGGTTTTCATAGCAGCTGTACCATTTTGCATTCCCACTAACAATGTATATGAGTTTTAATTTCTCCACGTCCTTCCAACACTTATTGTCTTTTACATATACGGGAGTGGACAAAAGTAAGTTTGCAGTTGTGAATACACAAAACACAGAGTTTACTCATGTATTATTATTTATTAACTTGTATTTTTCCACATGAACTGTAAACCTAATTTTGCCCACTGTGGTATATGCCATCCTAACTAATGATACCACTTCATTTTGATTTGCATTTCCCTGATAACTAGTGACATTGAGCATCTTTTCATACACCTGTTGGCTATGTAAGTCTTCTTTGGGAAAATGTCAATTCAAATCCTTAGCCCATTTTTAGAATCTAGTTATTAGTTTTTTTGCTGTTGGGTTGTAGGTGTTTCTTATATAATTTGAGAATTAACCCCTTATCAGATATAT
The DNA here is from genome assembly GCF_987537825.1 of Furipterus horrens. NCBI lineage: Eukaryota > Metazoa > Chordata > Mammalia > Chiroptera > Furipteridae > Furipterus > Furipterus horrens. The sequence goes on along the minus strand of NW_028327178.1, from coordinate 17,739,039 downwards.
GGTTAGTAGTATATACTTTTCCCCATTCTGTAAGTTGAGTTTTCACCCTATTGATTGTTTCCTTTGCTGGGCAGAAGCTTTTCAGGTTGATGTAGTCCCACTTGGCTAGCTCTGCTTTTGTGCTTTTGCTGTTATACCCATAAAGTCACTGCCAAGACCAATGTCATAAAGTTTTTCCCCTGTGTTTTCTTTGAGGAGTTACAGTTTCAGGTCTTATATTAAGACTTTAATCCGTTTTGAGTTGATGTTTGTGTGTGGTATAAGAGTCCAATTTTGTCCTTTTGCATGTGGATATACAGCCTTCCCAACATCATTTGTTGAAGAGACTTTCCTCTCCTCATTATTTTTTGGTGGGGAGAGATGCATCTTTGTCAAAGATCTGTTGACCATATATACATGGATTTATTTCTGGACTCTCAATTCTGTCCCATTGATCTATATGTCTGTTTGAGTAACTACAGCTTTATAATACATTTTGAAATCAGTAAATGTGATACCTCCTGATTTGTTGTTGTTTTTTTAATTGTTTCATTGTTGTTTGGCTATTTGGAGCCTTTTGTGCTATCATATGAATTTTAGAATTGTTTATCTATTTCTGTAAAAAAAGAGTCACTGGAATTGCATTGAATATGCAGGTCACTTTGGCTGGGATGAACATTTTAACAATATTAACTCTTTCAATCCAAAATCAGGAAAAAGAGACAAGAGTACCCACTCTCACCATTTCTACTCATCAGCACATTATGGGAAGTCCTAGGCAGAGCAATTGGGGCAGGGAGGAGGATATAAAATGCATCTAAATCAGAAAAAAAAAGAAGTAAAATTGTCTTTGTTTACAGATGACAAGATTTTATATATAAAAAACTCTAAAGTCTCCACCAAAAAAAAAAAAAAACAAAAAAAAAAACCCTGTTAGAACTAATAAATGAATTTAGTCAAGTTTCAGGATACAGAAATCAATATACAAAATCAATTGCATTTCTATGCACTAATAACAAACTATCCGAAAAGAAAATTAGGAAAATGATCCCATTTACAATAGCATCAAAGAGCATGAAATACTTAGGAATAAACTTAACTACAAAAGTAAAACTACAAACTATTGATGAAAAAAAGTAAAGATACAAACGAACATAAGATATCCCTCCGGGTGTTTTCTCGTTAGCATTCTGAGGCCCCTTCCTCCTGCCGAGCTCCTCTGCCAAACGGTGGGTGCAAGGATTCAGGGGGTCTGTCACCCCTGTTTGTGGCCCAAGCTGAGGGTTTCTTCATCTCCCATCTCAGCTAGAACTGACCTGCCAGGTTCACCCAGCACCAGCCTGTCCCCTCACCCTTTTCTGACCCTGCAATGCTCCCAGCCCTCTGCACTCCTGTCACCTCTGACCCCGTGGTGATGCTGCTAGACCCCTCCCCGTTATCACTGACTGCTCCTCTCTGGGCCCCTGACTTCAAGAGCTTTGTTGAAAGTACCTTTGGCAGGGGATGCTCAAATGGCATTGAACCCCTTCCAGCTGTGTTTTTGTTTGTTGAACAGCCTTTGCCAGTGCGCAGTGGGCATGTCTCTGTACACTCCCTCTCATTCCTGCTCTCTCTGTTCCAATCCCCCAGTCCATTCTACCCCAGATTGTCATCCTCCTGCTCTCTTCTGAGTCCGGGGCCAGTGCCAAAGGTCAGGAGCAGAGAAAAGGAGGAAGGGAGGGTGTGCCTCGGTCAAGAACCGCTCATCCCTCTGCACCCCCTCTGACCCCACCAACCCCTCCCTCTGGTTGGCTCCCCTGCTTTCCTTCCCTCCTGCCTCTGGGAGGGCAGGGAGGGGGCAGGTACCTCTGAGGGGTGTCTGCACGGGGCAACTCCCTTCCCCAGTTGGGATGCAACAGGCTGGGCTCCTAGAGGAGGCCGGCAGGCAGGCCGTGGCAAACGCAGAGGGCAACAAGTCAGGCTTCTCAGGAAATGAAATTGCTCTGTGCAACAATGAGAGCCACCTTTTTAACTTTTTGCATGAGCGTGCCTTCCATTGCTCACATTGTTTTGGCTCCAGGGGAAATCTGACATCGGGAAAGGCTGAGATGAAGTGAGCGTGGGTGGGGATCCTCTGCTGTTTCACAGGGCTAGAGAGTCAAGCAGAACATTCTTCAGAAGTAACTTTCCAGTGGGACCGTTCCTCCCTTCCCTGCGGGGCCAGCGCGGGCTCCACGGTGACCAGAAGAGACCAAAGTCACCCAGGGCACTTCTGGACCCTCACTGGGGAGAACAGAGATTTGAAATTATCCTCCATACAGCCCTGCACCACCTGGGGAAGTTTTGACAAAAATTCAAATTCTCAGATCTCTCCTTCAGCCAATTAAACCAAACTTTGTGGGGATGGAGTTAGTGGTGGCGGGAGGGCAGAGGGGACAATATAAGCTCCCCATGTGACTCCAATGTGCAGCCAACGCTGAGAGAATATAAGTAGCCACATCTCAGGTGCATTTAGTAAGCGGCCACTCGTGAGCAGAGAGTATGGGAAGGGCACAGCTGAAGGGCCAGAGAGACTTGAGTTTGAATCCCAACTCTGCCACTTACTAGCTGTGGGGCTTTAACCCAATTCTTTAATCTTTCTGCACCTCAATTTTCTACCTGTCACATGGAAATAGTACTCATCCTGCAGGTTTGTTTTAAGGCTTAAGGTAAGTTAGATGGTCACATGAAGCGAGGGGTGCCTGGCAGCCCCTCAGTGAGCTGACATGTGGCAGTTTCCTGTTGAAAGCAAACCGTATCCCAGGCATTGCTTACAAGAAGTATCCTACCACAGGCTGCCACTGACAGGTGGCTCCATTCTAACTAAGCACCAAGCACCGCCCCCCAACCTCCTTCCCCCAATCAAACACACTCCCTGTTTCCTGGAGAACCTCTCATGAGTCCTGTACGGATGCGGCCACACTGTTCCTACTGCACCCTCCCTCCCAGAGCACACTCTCCCTCCTCCTCCTGCCTTACTCCTGCCCACCTTCCAGGTCACACTCACTCCCCACCACACCCCCACCCTGCCCCTATGCACTGCTCCGTGACTGACATCCTGTAGAACTGGCGTTCAACGCAAGGCTGCTGACGCTTGCTCTCCTGTCGTGTTAGTTACCAGGTGGTTTTATGAATGCCTTACAACCTCTTCTTGGTTGGTACCTGGGGGTAGGCTGGATCTCATCTATCGCACAATCCCAACAGCAGTTTGCTCAGGACTCAGCATTCAGTTTGCTCAGGACTCGGCGTTCATCCAGTGAGCAGTGATTTGGTTTCAGGCAACACTCCTTTCTCATTGATCTGCAACGCTTCCTAGTTGTACTGGAAGGCGGCGGTGGAAGTGGTGATCCTCCCCCAGAAGGCTTACAATCCACTTAGCCACCACGTCCCCAGCAAGTAAGCAGCCACAGACATTTATGTTGGATTGTGCATATATAGTATAGAGGAAGGGAGGATTCAGGGGTGTGGGCAGCTCCGTGGGGGCCAAGGGGCAGGGGAGATCAAGTTTAATGGGAAGTGGGCTTTGGACAAGTATTGGTGAGGAGGGAGGAAGGCCTCTGGGAAGAAACATTTGAGCGTAGGCTTGGGGGCCAGAATAAGCCTGGGGGGTGGGGGGGCTGTCTGTGTCCCTGTGATGAAAGAGAGGGTCTGGCAGAGGCATTTTGGTTCGAAACAAGATGATACTGAGACCCTTTGAAAGTTTCTAGGCCAGAGAGCAACACCATGAAAAGCATAAAGGAAAGCTTCTGTATCCATTCAACAAATGCCAAGAAAAATGCTGCTTTTTAAAAGATTTTATTTATTTATTTTGAGAAAGAGGGGAAGGGAGAGAGAGAAACATCGACTGGTTGCCTCTTATACGTGCCCCAACCAGGGAATCAAACCTGCAACCTTTTGCTTTGCAGAACAACACCCAACCAACTAAGCCACACCAGTAAAAGCAAAATGCTACTTCTTTTTTGAACTGAAGTCTCCTAGATTCATGTTGGGCTCTCCCAAACCAAGACATGGTGGAAAGTACAGTGCTCTAAACAGGGTGAGCCCTAGCTGGTGTGGCTCAGTGGACTGAGTGCTGGCCTGAGAACCAAGAGGTTGCCGGTTCGATTCCCAGTCAGTGCACGTGCCTGGGTTGCGGGCCAGGTCCCCAGCTGGGGGCGAGCAAGAGGCAGCTGATCCATGTATCTCTCACACTTAGATGTTTCTCTCCCTCACTTTTTCCCTTCCTTCCCCTCGTCTCTAAAAGTAAATAAATAAAATCTTAAAAAACAAAACAAAACAGGGTGAGAGCGGGAAACAGAAATGTGGGAGCCCGGGTGGCAGGTGAGACAAGATGTGCCTGGCCAGGGCATCTTAGCAGAGAACAGCCCTCAACTCCTTGTCTTGAAAAATCCCTTCTTATCAATCCGTAAAGACTAAGTGAGAAGTTAAGGGCTGGAAAGAAGCTTGAAAATTCAGCAGAACGTTTCTCCATAAACAGTTTATTCCAGCCCTAATCTTAGGCGCAGACCGGGCCTGGAATGTTCCCCTGAGAACCAGCCTTCCGGGGCAGGTACACAGCCCCTGGGCACTGGTTTAGCCGCACGGTTCCTCCAGGTCCAGCTGCTGTTGCTATGAATACCCCAGCTTAAGCAACCATTCCTGTAACCTCTGCAGAAATAACTCCCCACAGTTTCATCCCCTCCAGAGCCGCCATCCCCCTCTTCCACTTGGCAGCCAAGGGACTCTGCCGTGTACTGCCCCTGACCTGCTCAAACACCCCCCTCCCCCAGAAACACACACACAAACACACTGACGCGCCCCCATCTGAGGCTGCGAGTTCCTTGACCTCCTCCAGATAGAAGCCGGGTCTCCCCCACCCCCACCCTTTAACTGTTCCACTGCCTTCGCCAGACTCTGCAAACTGAAATGTGAAATTTGAAGCCAGTGTTCCCCTTAGCAACCATGGTAACACAGGATCTGATAGAGAGCCTGGAGTTATAAAAATACCAGCTTCCACCAGACACTGGTTTCCACAGGGAAACCAGTCTCGACGCCAGAACCGTTTTTAAACAGTTTTAAAACTCAAGCAGATTTCCACACCCATCCCAGCATGGCTTCAGGAGGACATCTCCAGCTCCCTTGTGGAAGGCAGTGGTGGTTGCAAGCTCTACGTGTTTTCTCTGAAATTTACAGATTCAGAGCAGATGTGGCTCTCGGAGAATTAGGTCGCCATAGGAAGGAGATGTAGGTGGGAGCAGTTTTTCTTAAACGTCAAATATTAGGCATTTTTTAAAGGTTATATTGGATTGCCGCCATTCCTTACAGCTCCTACCCAGGGAGTCTTCAGCGGCATCGCCCCTTCCCCTTACATAGATGGGGAGTGATTTGATCTCTCTCCCCTTCATTGAAAATAGTCTTCAGTAACGTACCATTTTCTAGCAGGGACTCTACGTTTAAGGCCTCCGGTGGGGAGGTAGGAGGTGTAATCTTTTCTGCTCGGGACTAGAAAGAAAGGCCCTCTTCCCTTTCCCCCAGCTCTTCCCAGCCCCACAGATGCACCCTCCACAGGGTCTGGGACTTGGGGGGCAGGGTGCGGGTGCTCGCTTTCTCTCCAGATCTCAGCGCCGCCTGCAGGGGGCGCCCGGCCTTGCAGAGTTGGGGTGAGGGGCTCTTCCCCGAGGCAGTTGGGGGTGGGGGGGCTCCTTCCCCGCCCCAAACTCCAGACCCGCCTTGCCTCCGCAGCCCTGGGCAGACTGGCCCTCCCCGCCTCCTCCGCCTCCTCCACCTCCTCCGCCTCCTCCGCTCTCCTCCTCCTTCCTCTTATCTCCCGAGGCCATGCCTTGTAATTTTGAAAAATATTCTAACTCAGTAATTAATGTCTGAACTTCAAGAGGCCCTGCTTTCTGCAGAGTCGCACTGAAGGCCAGCAGGGAGGAGCTGGAAACCTTGGAGGGGAGGAACCGATGCGGATTTTTTAGGATCTTTTTCTAAACTGGTGAAGGGATGGTAGAGGATGAACTGTTTCTTCCTGGAGCTGTGTGTACAAGATACACTCATACATAGACACATACATGCGCATCTGTCTAGATCAGCAATTTTCAACCTTTTTCATCTCATGACACACATGAACTAATTACTAAAACTCTGTGGGACACCAAAAAATATCTTTTTTGCCGATCTGACCAAAAAATACATATAATTTTGATTCATTCATACTGGACGGCTGTTATGTTGGCTGTTGTCGTTTTTTTTTGTTGTTTGACAGTCTAAGGGAAAAGAGGTCAGTGCCCCTGACTAAATAGTCAGCTATTGTGTGTTTTAAAAATTATCGAGGCACAACAGTTGAAAATTGCTGGTCTATATTTTTAAAATCCCTTGAGTGGTTGTTTTTTTTTAAATAAGACACACACCCCACCCTCACCCCCGGCTGTTTCCCAGTAGGGTGCTGTCAGAGTCTGCTCAGCCAACTTGGGAGCAGGAGGGTAAGCAGTCTGGGGCACTTTCTGAGTGTGTAGGTCCTGTTGGGGGATTGGCTGGGACAAAGAGAGAGTGACATATATTTAGAAGGTAAGAAAGCAGACGCTGTGGGGGTGAAAAATAGCCATCAGGAACTTGAGATAACCCAGAAGTAAAAAAAAAAATCAAGTTTCCCACCCTCCAGGAGAATGTAAATAGCCCCACTGAATCCTGGACTGAACCCCTCAGCACCCCCTCCTCCACTAATTATCTTGCCTCCCAGTGGTTGCCCATCCCACATCCAAGCCCTGCCCAGCCTTCATACCCTGGCTCAGGTACCCTCCACCCAGCAATCTGGGTGCCGAATGCTGGGCCAGCTGCTGGGGCGTGGGCATGTGCAGGCCGTAGTCCCTGCTCTCCCTGTCAGCTGGGGAGAAGAAGCCAAAAAACAAAGTGACCTGTTCTCGGAGCTGGTGCATCAGTCACACACAGCTCTCCAGGACCCACATTGATCTTTGTGCTTTAACCTGCTCCAGCTCTCAGGACCCACAGTCTAAATTCAATAGTTGGTGATACCCAAGTGACTGCCATCCCCACCTTCAGATGAGAATAACATTTAGGCAGCACCTGTCCATCTGGACCAGACCCAGTTAGGAACCGCCTTTTCTCTTCTGTCCACCTCTAGACCTAGATAGAGCCCAGTTCCTTCCTCGTGGCTTCATTCTCACTGCGGCCAGCCATGATCAGGAGCTGACAAGAGCTTGGGCCAGGCCCTAAGCGAACAGACTGCCAGGATCTACCTTTCTTGTAGCAGGAAGGGTTGGGTGCTGGCGTAAGAGGCAGACCAGAGCCAGACAAACAAGCAACTTAAACTCTCTGGCCCTCAGTTCCTTGTTGGGATGAAGATTAAATATACTTTAGTCGATTTGCTAATTACAAACTGACTTCCTCCCTTCCTTGTAACAGGACACACAAAACAAAGACATGAAAAACAAAAGATATGGAATAAAGGATCAGTCAGCAGCATCTTTTGTTGTTCCAAGTGAAGTGCTTCTTAATGGGAAAAAATGTGAAAGGACACAGTAACATCAGGCTCGGGCCTTTGCCCTTGATGTTCCTTCTGGAAGCGTGCCCTTCTTTCCAGGCCTCTCCTGAATGTTACTGCCTCAGGGGGGCCCTCCCTGACCACACCTACCCCCAGTGTCTGTATTTACCTTAGAGTTTCCTTTGTTAATCTGCTTGCTTTCTGTCTCCCCAACTAGCATGGAAAAGGCAGGGAATGTGTCTGTTCTCTTGGCTATGTCCCCAGTGCCTTGACCTGTGCCTGGCATATAGTAGGCGCTCAATAAATACTTGTTGAATAAATTAATGAAATGGAGCAGAGACAACAGCCCTCTAGAGTTAACCTGGGAAGATTTCTCCAAGGAGATATATCCAGAATCCTTAAAGAGGCCAGGTGTGTGAGTCGTGTGGGGCTGGCTGGTAGTAGTCCCTGGAGGTGAGCTCAGAATGGAAGAGGGAAGAGAGACACTCCCCCACATCAAATGGAAAACAAGTAGTTTGTGCTCACAGTACCAGTGCACTAGTGCAAAACTGCTGTCAGCCAGTGAAGCTGCCTGTATTCTAGCCCCATGTTTCCCTCTGGTCAAGCAGTCTTTTTTCAATAGTCTGCCAAACTTTGTGTGATTTAATTAATCTGTCCAAAGTCAGAATCCCATAAGCCACACAGTCAGGCATAAGGTGAGCTTCTGGTACCGCTTTGTGGATGGAGTGCCATGCGGGAGGGATTGTTGACAGGCTGCTGAGGGAGTGCCTGCTGTGTACCACGCGGGGGTGGGGGAGAGGTTGGCCTCGGGCAGGGCTGGAGATGGAGATGGAGTAGCAGGGCCTTCCTCTCCCACCTCCCCATGAGGAGGAAGGAGGATGCACCAGAGGGTGCTGTGAGGGTGGGGAAGAAGGTGACAGCATGGCACAGGAGGTGGGAGAGGACACTCACGGTCACAAACACTGAGGACAAGGAAACTTCTTAGCCCTGAGCAATCCCAGCACCGTCCCAGCTGTGGAGCCACTATGTCATTGTTCGTTTTCCAGTAGCTGCATTTTGTTAAAAGGGACAGGTGAAATTAATGTAACTATCTTCTATGTTATCCAATATATCCAAAGAATTGTTTCACCATGCAATCAGTATTGAAAAGATCAATGAGATGTTTTTTATATTCTTTTTTCGGTGCTCAGTCTTTGAAATCCACCTCTCCGTTCAGACTAGGCCCATCTCAAGTGCTCAAGACCACACATGACTGGTGGCTACTGTTCTGGACAGCGTAGGTCTGGAGGCTAGCTTCTGGAATCCTCCGGCTTTTGGAATAGTTCTGGGTACCAAAGGTATCTGGATCCTCAAAGTCTCAAAAGAATTTTTTTATAGCTTCTTTTTCTGAGCACCCAGAAGCAACGGAAAGTGAAGTGAGCTGAAACACTCAAGTTCATGGCCAATGTGCTGGTGCTGCTTGGTTGGCTGGAGGCAATCCTTTTGACTCCAGAATGGAGAAAGGTGGGGAGTGTAAAAGGAGGGGCCAGAAAAGGTAAGAGAGAAGAAAAATATAGAAAGTGGGGGAAGGCAGTGGGTAGCAGCGGTGACAGACTGCGTGACAGAACTAAGAACAGAATCCACAGACCAAGGGGGTGCCCACCACCACCCCCCCAACCTCGCCCGGGCAGCTGCCAGCTCCTCCTCACAATGGCTACACAGAGATCACAGCTCAGTACTGGAAGGCACAATTAGCTCATTCTTTCATTGCCCTTTTGATTACACTGTTGTTGTCAGGACTCCCATTTCTGTAATTAAGACCTTGTCCCTTACTCAGAGGTATTGAAACATAAAAGTATTTGCTGAATCTGGTTTCTCAGGGTTAAAAGCCAGACTTAGGAAATGCAAACACACTTGTGGAAATGCAAACACACATTCACTAACTAATTGTCCTTTAATTAGGGCCAAAGCCCTGCTTAAAACAATTAGCTCTGGGAACTGAACAGTAGGTACAACTCCACTTTTTGCTAATTGTTCTACCCTGATAGCCAGGATGTGGCCAGTGTGGGGGGAACGGGGGACAGGAGGGAACGAATTAGTCGGCCGCTTCGGGTCTGGCCTGGACTCTGCTTGGTTTGGAAATGTTAGTCAGAGGAGAGTCTGAGGTGTGGGGAAGAGCAAGGCGGATGTGGTTTGGGCAAGGGGAGTCAGAGGCTGCCCCAGGCTTGGATGCGGGCCATGGGAAGTCTCCGAAGCTACTGCTGGCCACACTGAGGTGGCTTACCCGGCTGGAGCTGAGGGCGGGGGCCAAGGATTAGCTGACTGGAAAGCAATTAGATGAGGTGGGGCCGGCTGGGAAAATACCTGGAATCCCAGGGCCAGAGTTGAGACTTGCTTGGGTAATGCCACAGGCAGGAGGCTCTGGGAAGAGGAGGCGCCCACCCGTGAGGGCGGCTGCCACCGGCCCACTGGGCCGCAAGCCTTTTTTGCCTCTGACTGATGGAGAGAAGTGGATTCTAGAGTGTGGAGGGAGTACGGGGGGTGCAGCCCTCTGGGAAAGAGGCCCCATTCCTTATGACCATTTCCTGTCTCTACCTCTATTTGCCTGCCCCCCTACCACCGCCCCTGCTCAGTCGCCCAGGACTTTCCTAACGCTGCCTGTGCCATCATGTGCCATCAGATAACCTCCCTCTTTCCTGGGCAGGCGGCACGTGTGTGAGGGGTGTTTCCCTTCCAGATGGCTGACCCCCGAAAGCACCCACATGCAGTAAGGCTTGCAGAGAGTCCCTGGAGACCCGTGCTCTGGGGAGCGGCTAGTTAAGAGCCCCTGCTCTGGAAGTGGGCTTGGGGGTCTCATGCAGGGAAATGGTCAGAGGAGCCGTCCAGATCATCCTCAAAGCGACTGTGTAAAGGCGTCCATGGCTGACCCAGCCAGATTAGGACTCCCATGGATCCCAAAGCCCCTGACAGCTCAGTTTTGGCCCCCACAACGGATCAAAACCCTCCTCGCCCCTCCTCTCCTCTCCCTACCTCTTTCCTCCCCCCCCCTCCTCTCCACACACCCCTACTCTGCCTTCTTCCTTTCACACTCTTCATCAGAGGTCAGCAAACTTCTATAAAAGGCCAGATAGTAAATATTTTTGCTTTGCAGGCAAAAAGGCAGCATCAGGTTGAACCACATCCCTGTGAGTCGTACGGCGCTGAGCAGCGGTGACAGCCATTTCTGTAGAAACTGCTCAACTCCGCCTTCCTAATGGGAAAGCATAGACAATATGTAAATGAACAAGAGCGGCTCTGTTCCAACAAAACCTTATTTATGGACACTGAAATTTGAATTTTTTATATCATTTTTATATATCACAGAATATTATTCTCCCTTTGATTTTTTTCCCCTGCTATTTAAAAATGTAAATTCCTGGCTCATGGGCCTGTGCAAAGCGGGCAGTGGACCAGATTTGGTCAGTGGGCTGTAGTTTACTGACCCCTGGTCTCTGGTTCTCAGCTGGCAAATTACCATCCAGGCCAGTGGGCGCACATTAAATTTGAGAATCACCGTCATAGAGGGACCTGCAATTTCCCAGGTGGTGCCGATGCTGCGAGTAGGAGAGCCACACACTGAGTAGCACTGATTGAGTCTGACCTTCACCCCCATTTTACAGATGACAAAACTAAGGCCCAGAGCTGACACAGCTCTGTCATATGAACCCAAGGAGAAGCTTCTTCATCCTGGCATACAGAGCAGGGTGGTTTTCTATCTCTGGCTGCTTTCAGAGACCTACCCTGCCAGCTCACACGACCTGAGGCTTCAGCCGAGACACAGGAAATGTGCCTGTGTCCCCTGGAGGCCAACGTGGCAGAGCTCCAGTGAGTCATTTCCCAGGCATGGAGACATCTCCATGCTGTGAGCCAGCTCACTGCTGAGCACCCTGCTGTGTTTTAGAGAAACTCCCTGCCTGGCCTCAGGGTTCACACAGCAGGACAAGAGGGAAGCTAAAAGCCCCATTGAGAGAAGGGAAAAAGGAAGCAGGACTCGGAAGTGGATGTCCGACTTCCATCATTTCCAGTATCACTGTTGGTACTAGCTGGGGCCTGAGGCAAGTCACTTAACCTCTTCGAGCCTCAGTTTTTCCATCAGTAAAATGGGGAACCCACCCTGATCTCTGCAGAGTTGCTATAAGGATTACCGATCACGTATGTCAAGTGCCCAGCACCTAGTACAGAACTTTCATGGTGTCTTTATTAGCCTCCCTGGCGTTCTGCCTTAACCTATCCACAGCCTGGACAGCCACAGAAAAAGCTCCATGATCCTCCTGGTGACACATGAGACCTGGCTGTGTTGATGTTCTTATGAAAGTAGTCACTGTCCTGTGCTCCTGTGACATTTCCATCAGTGATTTAGGTTGGAGTATGTAAGGCCATGTCAAAGGTTTGTGCCTGTGGCCGTTGGGTGGCCTTCAGGGTCTGGGAACCTGCCGAAATTGTACACCAATGTCTATGAACTTGTATAGATGTGCGATTTTCTGGGAGAGGCTCCAGAGTTCTCATCAAATCCTCAAAGGGTTCTGTGTTCTGAAAAAATTGAAAGACATCCGCATATCTATAAACTCAATGCATAAGGAAGCACCCAACTTTTGGGACAGATTCCTGGATTTGGGAATCAGCTCCCTGATCCTGATGTGTTGGGCATATTGTGTGGACATCATCTTATTCAGATCTGACCTTCCATTCCTTCACTCGGGAAACCTGTGACCAGCCTACCTAGCCCACCAATGCAGAGTCAGATGACATCCTAGGAAGGGAAGCCCAGGGTAGGGCAGGCAGGAACAGGTGTGGCTCTCAGAGCTGCCACCAGGTGAGCAAGGGGCCTGCAGGAACCACCCTGCAGGGTCACTGTGTTTGCTTCCAATTTAAATACATGGGAGGTTTACAACGGGTGACACTAAGCGGTGGTGATGAGCAGGACCGTGGTGACCCGCAACGGAGAGTCAGTGAAAAGAAGGTGGCAGGAGAGGACTGTGGGGGTGTAGCCCAAGTCGTAGCTGTGGGCCAGGGTGAGTGTATCCCCATGGTGAAAGTCATCTGACTGGATACTGAGGACCTCTGCACGCTTTCACATGGGTGATACTCCAACAAAAACGTTTTCTCACAACGTCTTCAATTGACAAAAGTAGGAATATAAGGTAAAAATCATTTTGTAGTGAAGTTAGCACACAGCTTGAAGAAAGAGTAACATATATAAACACAACAGAGTAAGATTTTAAAATAATCTGAAGGCCAGATTTAAGTATCTTTCTTCTTAACCCAAACTGCTATCTAAGTCTGCTTACATAACGTTGGCTTTCTTTAATTATCTCCGAGGGCCCGCAGGCTGTCTCTGGCCCCTTCACAGCCACGGGGGGCCTGCCTTGGTCTGGCGTATTCCAGGCAGCCTGTCCGCCAGGGCGGTGGCTCTGCTCAGCACACCCCTGCATGTGGAGTGTGCCGCCCCATCCACTCCCTCCTTCGCTAGGCTTCGCTCTCTCCCGTGGGGTCTTCTCACCAGCCCACCAGACTCGTCGGACAGGGAGAACCTTCCCTTGACACCACAGTCCCCCGCCCCCACCAGGAAACATCCCATTTCTCTCTTCCATTTAGAGCCAGTATTTTTTTTAAGGGATTTCTTTATTTTAATTAAATGTATTGGGGTAACATTCTTAATATCATTGTGTAAGTTTCGGGTGTACAACTTTATAATACAAGATCTGTATCTTCCGTTGTGTGCTCACCAAACTCTGTAGTCTCCTTCCATCACCATATATTTGACCCCCTAAATCCCGTTCACCCACCCCCTACCCTCTTCCCCTCTGATATCCACCATACTGCTGTCTGCATCTATGAGTTTTTGTCTGTTCATGTGTTGTTTTCTGTGTTATATCTCACAGGAGTGAAATTATATGATCTGAGTCCTTTTCTCTCTGACTTGTTTCACTTAGTATGATATTCGCAAGATCCATCCATGTTGTCACAAATGGCAATATTTCATCCTTTTTATGGCCAAGTAGTATTCCATTCATTGGATAAATTATGTATGTATGTATGTACGTACTAGTTGCTATTGTGAATAATATAGAGCCAGTGTTTTCGAAAGAATTGTCTCCCCACCTGCTATCTCTCTCTTTCTGAGGAAACTGACACAGAGGTGAACAGTGCAGCACAATTGGCGGGTGACCGAGGTGGGGTTAGAACCCAGACAGCCCCGCTTCACAGCCTTGGTTCCCATCACCGACCTGCTTGTGCAACATGTCTTCCCTAATACACAAGCGGACCTGTGAGGGCAGGATCCTTGCTTCCTTGTTGAATGAATGACTGGATGGACGGATGGCTGAACTCAATTATTTCCATCCCTTTAGACTCCCTGGAGGAGGGTGCAGGACCTGCCGTGCTCCAGGCCTGTATGTCCCTGGGGAGGCTGCATCCCAAGGGACAGAGGGACCCTTGTAAATGTCTATGCCCCAGCCAGCACATGTTTTCTTCCCAACCCAATCCAAAGGTTTTCTGAGAGGGCCAGCTGGGCACAAAGTCCTGTGTGAGGAAAAACTGGTCCAGGTAGGCCCTCTGCTCAACTTAGAACTCAATAGAACCAAATAGTTGCCCTGGGGCTGTGGGCAGAGAGACTCCAGCCACAGAGATTAGAGGAGAAGGTCATGGAAGGCTTCTCGGAGGAGGAGGGTTTTGCAGTCGGTCTTGAATGATCCAGTAAATGGAGCCAAGGCGGGAGAAGGCAGGCCTGGCAGAAACAATGAGGAGCAAAAGCTGGAGGTAGATGAGGACAAGACACATTCATAGGCCTGTGAACAGATGGCTTTGGCTAGGCTGGAGGTCTGTGAAGGGGGGGCAGGGGGAATGGAGGGCCCCAGGGGGTAAGTGGGCCAGCAAGTGCCTGAGTGTCCAGCCAAGCCTTTCCTCCTCTTGCATCCTCATGGGCACTACAGAATATTGACTCACATGCTCACTCATTCCAAAAGATCATCTCCATTTAGAAAAAGGGTTGCCACATTATGAAAATACATATTCTGCTAAGGATAAGGCTCTCGAGCCCAACAAACTTCCAGGTGCCAATTAAAAAGACTCTTATCTCTGCCTCTGACTTGGCAGAGAGAAATTACCAAATCCCTTCTGCCCATCCCCAAGCAGCCCCAGGCCCTTTTCTCAGCCCAGGCCTGTCTGCCCCGCTATTGGGTGGCTGCCGCTCTGAGGACAAATGCTAATTATGCCTTCTGCGCAGCCCCATTACGCTCTGCTTAATTGCCTCAGGCCCGGCTGCCCCTGCCCAGTTGGTCCTTGGTTACTGCTTTCCACCCAAACTCACCGCAGAACCAGCTGAGCTCCCTCCCCCAAGGGACAGACCAGCTTCTGCGGTGTGTGGCCTCAAACTCCACCCTCCACTCCAGAAGACCGGCACCTCTGGTACCCGGGCTGTGCAGGCATCTACTCTTCTTAAATACAACATGCCAAGATTATCATGCTGAAGAGGACATGGTTTAAGCAAAAGCTTCTCCAGAATGCCATGCTCGGTAGCACAGTGAAGAGCCAGGGGGCCCCTTCTCTAGCTCCTCACGAGGTGACTGTGCCCACCCCCACTCGCGTACCCTATAAAGTCTGAGAGTGGAAGGAGGGACGCCTGGTTAACCTGGCCTACCATAAAGAACCTTCTAAGAAGTGTCATCCCAGGCTCAAGGAAGGGTGGGTTGGCACAGCCCTGCTGATGACCGTGGGCCCTGAGCAGTGAGCAGGCAGGGGACGCTGGGCTCTCTATTCATGGAAGCCCTTCCTCTGAAGCTGGCAGTTCACCCTCCTCCAGTTCCCTCCCAGACTACAGAGAAATCTGCCATCTGTCCACAGTGACCTCCCCACCACCCTCATTTTAAGTAAACTTCTGTGTCTGGCTTCATGAAAGGGGGCGACCCATCTCCCCTGGAGGTGTCCCATCCTCCCTGAGCTGCCCACCATCTCCTGATGAGCTTTACCACAGGAGAGGGCAGGGAGGCAGTAGGGGGGCACAGGGTGAGGCCCCATCCAGGAGCTGGGGTGGCTGGACAGCTGGTCAGTCACCAGGGAAAGCTTACCCAAAGGAGGAAGGGACTGTTTCGCAAGCGAGGCTGGGCGCTGTGAGCTGGCCGGGCGGCCCCTGGCATGTGGCTGGGCCTGTTAGGAAACCAAGGAGCCGCTCTGTCTGCTTTCCAGCAGGCGCCACTTCTCTCTTTCCACTGCTTTGCTCAATCCCCGGCGCTGGCTCCAGGGCCAGGCTGGCAGGCGGGCGGGCGGGCGGGCATCCTCTGCCACCAGCCTGGTGCCTGCGAAGCGCCTGCTCTTGCCTCAGCCAGTGTTGTCACAAGAGTCCCCGGGCCAGGCTGCAGAATCATGCTGATAAGACCAGCCGGCTGTGGCTGTTGGTGGCCATCTCTGGGGGGAAGTGGATCGGGGAAGGATTCCAGACTGTTTCCTTCTGGATTGAGAGTCACTGTCCTTATCTCCTTTCCTGCCAGGCGGGGACTCCTCACTAGTCATATACAAATAAGGGGAAGGACTTACCTCTGGCCCCATTGAATCTTCCTGGTCTATCTGTCAGTCAGGGAAGCAGGAAGTACACATTGAGATAATATGATAAATTTGGTCCCAAAGAGGGCAGGTTGAAAAGAGCGTCCAAAAATTGGAGCCACCTTGGTGTCTGCTGTGAAAGCTCTTGGACCTGTCAATCAATTGAGATTTTTCTTGGAGGGAAAACAACCAGGGGGTGGGCCAAAGGCCAATTACTAGGTTCAAGGGCAATTGGGATACAGATGGGAGCCCTTATGGGGCTAAGTAGGAGGGGTGGGAGGTGAATAAGCATAAGTATGCATGACACAGCCCCTCCCTCCAGCATCTTGCAGGCCTGCGTATTATTGCCATTTCATAGACTGTGGGACCGCAGGCATCAGTGTTGGGAAGTGGGGATATAGAAAGCTGAAGCCCAGGGAAGTCAACTGGTGGCCCAGTTTCCAAGGCTTATCACTGTGAGGATTGAAAGCAGAACCATAACCTTGCAACTCCTAACTCTGTCCCAGGCTTCATGTTCCACCTTGGAAGAGCAGTCTAAACCAGACATGCAAGCTTGCTTTGGGCTGTGCTTCCTGGACACAGGGAGGCTAGCCTAGCTGACCCCTCAAGGGCTCGTTCAAGCCCAGGGGTGGCTAAGTCTATAGGGGCGTTGCTATGGGAACTATAACTTTGCATTTCCTGGCTGTGGGGCTGTGAAAATCACAACCTGAACCTTCCGTTGATGTGGGTTTCTAGATTAATTTCCTGTTTGATTGTTTACTTTAGAGAGCGGAAAATGTCTTTGCAGGCAGCTAGTTCCCTCCACCAAGACGCTTATCACACCCTTCCCCCACAGCCAGCAAGGTCAAGTCCAGGACTCAGTGGGGTGGAGGTGTGGACTCCAGGGGATGGAGCCAGGGATCAGGAGTGGGGGGAGGCACAGCTAAGAGCAGATGGCAGCCTGGGACCCCCTATCCTGCTCTGCCTTCTCCTTTTGCCAGCTGGGGGTCCCAGCCAGGTGACCTGTGAGTTCAGAAACTGCCTGTTGGAGGCCATCTACCCGCCAGCTGAGCCCCAGGTCTAGCCCCGAGCCAGCCCAAACCCTTCCCCTGTCTCAGGAAGCTGTTCTGTTCTGAGTCAGACACAAAATGCAGTCATTCCTTCAGAGGGGTGTCCAGGGGGTACTAGGAGGGGGCTGATGGTCCCAGGTACCCAGTGCCTCCAGGCTGGACGCTGCTGGCTGATCTCCCCAGGGGAAGCTTAGAAAATAACTGCTCCCCTTAGGACTCCGTTGCTCCGGCCGAGAGCAGTGGACGGTGTGCCTCGTACCATAGCCCCGTCCTGTTCTCGGCTCTAGTCCCCAGGGAGCAGTTAGCACTGGCAGGCTCAGGCCAGGCCCTGTGGCAGGTGTCACGATCTCCGATCTCGATGGCAGAGCTGCTTTGTCACCTTCAGAGCCCTTCTCCCACTCCACCTGCTAAACCCGGCAGAGGGAGGCAGGAACACTGGCCCACCTTCTAAATGGGGACCCTGAGGCACAAGGAGGGGAAGTGGACTGAGCTAGAAGTCTACCAACCCCATCAGGTGGTGACCTGGGGAGGGGGCCCCCCGCCCCTTCCCTGCCCCTTCCCTTGTCTGGGTGACTGTAATACACCACTTTTGAGAGCAAAAGGAACACTCCTGTGAATTACTTGGGGATGGCAGGTAAAAACCAGAACTATCCAAGGCAAACCAGGGAGTGTGATCAACCCACCTTTCTCTGTCCTCTCCCCATTGGCCTTATTTATGTGGACCTGACTCGTGGGGCAGCAACCAAGTCCTCTGACTGTGGAGGCAGGTGAAACCTGGGGTCAGCTCCCAGTTTGCCACTACCTGTGTGCTCACAGGGAAGTCACTTTTCTCTCTGTGCCTCATTTCTGCAGCTGTAACATGAAGATCCTACAATGGTGTCTAACTCAGACAAACTGGTAGAAGGGTAAGATGGACCTTAAAATGTACACACAGCTCAGTACACGTATCCAGAAGCCAGGCACCGAGGAGGACCCAGAAGGTGTTGGTCAGCCCTCAGGAGACCCTCTCCTAAAAGGCAAGACCTCAGAGCTGCCACGGGCATTTTCTGCTGACCCTTTAGGAGAGATCCCTGTACCTTGGGGCAGGGAACACAGATGAGCCAAGAGAGGACAGGCAGGCTTCTGGAGGGAAGGGCACTAAAGGAGAAGCTGGGAGGTGTTGACAGTGGTCACGGACAATGTCCCTGGGGTTTCAAACTCCAACCCAGGGTCCTGGGAACTCATGGAATTTGCCTCCTGTCCAGGCCACTGTCCAGGGCTTGGCCCCAAAGAGGAGCCACTGGAGCCATGGCCCTGTCCTCTGGCTCTGGTATCTGCAGGATTCAGTGTCTTCCCTGAGCCCCAGATTACGTTTCCACCACCACCCCCCTTCCCTGGGGGCCAGCTGTGGGCTGAAGCATTCCCCCATGTGACATTTACTGTGGCCACTTTGTACAGGGCGGTTTGCAAGCTCGGCAGGAAGGAGGCTAATTATTGCCTCAGGGGCGCCTGGTCCACAGTTAGGGTGCCTGCCCGCCTTAGTTAGGAGGGCTGGCAGCCAGGCCGCAGGGCACAGTCTTGGACTGAAGTCCAGGTCAGAACCACGAATTTCCTTGACATCTGACCATGGCCACTGCACTAGGGCTTCTTATTAGGCTAGTGGAGAAGTGACACTTGGGACAAATTCCCCTCTTCTGGGATGTCTGAAATGCAGGCAGGCACAAAGTGATGACAGTAAGTAATGAACGGAGAACAACACTCATTCTGTCCTTGCACTGCCAGGCTGGGCACCCTGAGCACGGATACCTCTGTTCACAGCCCCTCCTGTCCCTTTCAGAGAAATGCTACTACTTCTCTTATTTATGCGCTTAACCCACTACTCTCCTCTGATTATTCTCCCTCCTTCCTGCATTCTACCCACTCATCTCTGCCCTTCGCCTTGAAACCTGCTCAAGTCTCTCCCACTTTAACATCCACTGCCCTTGACCCTTTGCCAGTCTCTTTCTCCAATCATCTTACCCTTCTTCTGTTCCATAGGCAAGTCCCAAAAAGAAAGAAAGGGAGAGAGAGAAACAGAGAAGAAGGAACAGAAACCCCAAAGAAAAAGAAAGGAGTGGTGTGCTCTTTCAGGGCCCATTTCCTGACCAACACTCCCCACCCCTTGCTAGCCCTCTCGAACCCCGCCTTGCCCAGACTCCCACCTGCCCCTCCCCCTGCACTGAAGTCATCATGGCAAAGGTCACCCATGCTCTCCTAATCACCAAATCCAGAGAGCCCTGGTCATTGTTCATCTCACTTGACCTCTCTGAGAATTTGACCCCATTGACCTTGTCCTTCTTAGAACTTTCTTGGCTTCTATGACATCACTTCTTCCTGTTCCTCTTAGCTCTCTGACCATTCTCTTCCACTTCTGGGGGTTCCCCCTCCTTTTTCATCGTTTCGATGTTGCTCTTTCTAGGTTTGGAGAACTCATCCTCTTTTCATGTTATTCTATGTCTTCTCCCAGGACATTTCGTCATATCCTCGGCCATGACTAACACCTGGGCACTGATGACCACAAATGCCAGCCTCCCACTAGTCATCTTCCCTGATATCCCCAAGGACCATAGACTCAATATTTCTAACTGAAGTTATTCACACTCCCCCAAGCAACACCTCCTGCCTTCCTAGTGTCATTGGTGTCATTTACCAGTTGACCAAGCCCTAAACCTGGGGGTTCTCCATCTTCGAGAGGGTGCTTCTCCTCACCCTCACTTCTGCCTCCTACACACGTCTCCTCCCATTGTGCCTGCCTCAATCCATAATTTCTCACAGCAGCCTCCTCGCCGCTCTCCTTGCCTCCAGTCCCACCACCACCCTACCAGCTCTAGTCTATCCCCCTCGCTGTGCAAGAAAGGATATTTCGAGAATGCAAATATAATCTTCCTATTCTCCAGTTTAAAATCATTCAGTGGCTCTCCAGTGCCTTAGGAGAAAATCCAAACTGAATAGCACGGCATCTAGAGACTTTCGGATGTGGCCCTTGCTTTCTTTACCATCATGTTCTCTCTCTCCATCTCCCATCTTGAAATACTTGGTATTCACCGGTGCACTCTGCTAGTTCACAGTTTTAGCTTTGGTGCATATGCTGTATGCTGCTTCTTATGCCGTGTGCCTGGCATGTTCTCCACCACACCATTCCATCCTGTGTGTTCCAGCCCCACATACTTAGCTCAACCTCTTGGGTTTCTTCCACTGGACTATAAATTGCAAGGCTTATATCCTTGTTTTCCCTGTACTTACACAGTATTTAGCACATAGCAGGTGTTGCATAAATGTTGAAAGGATGGATGGATGGATGGATGCCTGGATGGACAGATGGACGGAAGGATGGATGGATGGATGCCTGGATGGACAGATGGACGGACAAAGTAGGTGAGTGGGTAGATGTATGAAAGGATGGATGGGTGGATGGAAGATTGGATACATGATGTGTGGTGGGTGGAAGGATGGGCAGGTAAATGGATGCATTGGTGGCTAAATGGTTGCATGGGTAGGTGAAAAGATAGATTAATAATCTGGTGGGTGAGTGAGTGGGTATATGGTTGGGTAGGTGGATAAATGGGTGGGTGGGTAGATAGATGGTGGATGACACAGACACAAACTCAGTAATTCTGTAAAGACCCAAGTTGATTACTGTCACCAGTCAACAAAATTAAGAATTAGGCACTCCAACCAGCAAAATAAGAATTAGCTAATATGGGAGAAATTAAAATAGTTCTCTAAGAAAGAGGATGCTTGGCCCAGGACTTCTGTGCACCTTCTAGATCTTCTCAAACTTGCTATCTGTCTGGCTTGTTAAAGCCACTTAACTACTGAGCCCCAGTTTCTCTGCATTATTAAAGAGAAATAATAATGCCTGTGGCCTTTCCCTGTCTCTACAAGAGTGTCACGAGGGTAAACGGCATGGTGCATACAAAGTGTGTCAAGATCTTCAGGGAAGATACATGTTTATAAAGATATATATTTAATAATAATAATCACACCTTGTATTTGAATTGAGCTTTGTACTTTTCAAAGCTCTTTCACAGACATTATCTCAATGACTCTCAAAACAGTTCTAGACATGTATTATCCCCATTCTCAAGTGAGGAAACTGGGGTACAGAGCAATTATGTGACCTGCCCAGGGTTCCTTTTAGTGACTAGCAGGTCTTCTGACTCCAAGCCTGCTGCACATTTTTGATGATAGACTTTGTCAGATAGATTATCTACTTCCCTGCCTCCCTGAAGAGACCCAGTCATAATTAACCCTCTTTTTGATGACTCGGGGTTGATACCATGAACGTCGGTTCCTCTAGACTTAGCCATAGATGCCGATCCATGTCCAGCAGAGGTGCATGGTGGAGGGGCCCGGGCTCATCCCGGAGGGCTCTCCTGAGATGTAGGTGGCCGTGTGCAGCTGCCCACCCCAGCCACCATACCAGCCCATGTGCCAGGCATCAGGGCCACGCTTCTACCTCTACTGCATTCTTCTTCCTTGCCCCTTTCTCTCCACTGTCTGCATTTCTGCCCATCACTGTGGCTCCCTGGGCTACTGCAGGCCTCTGCCTTCCACTCTTGGCTCTTCCTTCTCTCTTCTCTTCCTGCAGCTTCTTCCACACTCTCAGCTCACCCTGCCACAGCCCTGGCCCTTCCATAGACCTATCCAGTCTCCTTGCTGCTGCTCCCAGCCCACCCTCAGCTCCCCCTAAAGGAGAGGGGGTCCTGCAGGCAGGGTCTGAGCTGCGCTTTTCCTGTGGCTGCATTGGGCTGCTGGGCTGCTTGAGTTTGTCCTGCAAGGTTGAAGCCTTGATGTAGGTGAGCTGGGGTGGGCAGGGCAGGCTAGCCAGCCTGCCTCCGTTGGCACTTGCGCCTCACTGGTAAGACAAGAAGCCGTCATCTCCAGTGCTCGCTTGCCTCCCGCACACGAAGGCAGCCCCGTGGGTCCTTCCATCAGCACCCTGTGTTCCTCTCCCCAGAGTGGCATCCCAAGCAACCAGCCTGACTCCATCCTGGGCACGCCTTGGGCAGCATGCCCATGCCCTGTGGACCTTCTGCCCGGGATGCTGGGATGCTCCCACCAGACTGCCTTTCTCCCCAGTTGCTATCGGGCCTCCCACAGCCTGACTCCAAGCACCTTGGCCTCTCCCGGAGGGAGGATGTGATGGGTGTGCCCACAACAAGTCTCCGGCAGAGACAATAGGACAGGAATGCATTAGCTTCCGAACAAACACTGTGTGGGCTCGCACAATTGCCTTGGATTCTCATCCAAGAAACACATTTCGCTATTCGAGGGCGAGGGTGGCTGGCCTGCCCCAGCCCGCCCACACCCCTTTCTGTGCCAGAGGCTTTGATGAGTGGGCTGCTCCTTCCCCCACCCCAGGGTGGGCAGCCCCATCTTCTTCATCCGACAGCTTTTCTTCCAAAGAGGGACAGGAGAAGATCGGGACAGCTCTGCCACCTAAAGAGTGCCTGTTCCTGCCAGCCCATTTTTTAACTATTTTTTTATTGTGGTAAAATATACATAATATAAAATCAATCGTTTTAGCCATTTTTAAAATGTACGGTTCAGTGACATGAAGTACATTCACATTGTCATGCAGATATCACTGTCATCCATACCCAGAACTTTCTCATCTTCCCCATCTGAACCTCTGCACCCATCAAGCCACAGCTCCCCATGACCTCACCCCCACCCCCCCGACCCTCGTCCCTTGGCGACCACCATTCTGCTTTCTATCTCTGTGGATTTGACTACTCCAAGCACCTCATATAAGTGCAATCATGCAGTATCTGTTCTTTTGTGAATGGGTTTCTTCACTTAGCATCATGTCCTCAAGGTTCATCCATGTTGTAGCAGGAGTCAGAATTTCCTTCCTTTTCAAGGCCAAGGAACATTGCATTGTAGCTAAGGGCCACACTTAATCTCTCCATTCATCCGTTGATGGATACTTGGTCTGCTTCCGCCCCTTGCCTGTTGTGAATAATGCGGCTGTGAACGTGAGTGTTCAGGTGTGTGTTTGAGTGACCACTACTTTTGAAACTGTCTCAGAGTTAGGTGAAGCATCGTCTCCAGAAGATCCCAAATAGGACCTACATGAGCAAGAGAGTTCATGGGCCCCCTCAACTTACTATCAGGGATTTATTTATATAAAAACTAGTGGACCCTTAGGACAAAGCAGAACCCTGAAGAAATGGAACACAGAGCAGTTAAGTTTGGGCCAAGGTGGAAAAGCATGGAAGGAGCTTGCACTTGGAACACTCCCCACAAAGGACAAGTCAAGGACAGATTCCAAGGAAGCTGTTGATCACCCGGAGGCTTGAGCCTCTAGGAGGACATTGAATGGTGTCCCGGGAGGGAGCCCCTGTAGAGTTGAATCAAAGGTTCCCTGCTGTGAAGCAAGCCAGTCTCTAGCTGTGCCACAGAGAACAACGGGGTGCCACTTCCGGCCTGTGACAGGTGGGGAAGGTTCCCTTGGGTGAGGGGTTGGAAGGGACACTCTGTAGTCCCTTCAGCTCTAAGGCTCTAAGGGTCTGCTCTCAAAAGCTGGCAATGAGAGGCCAAGTCAGCCTGAAGGAGAGACCAGGACATGGTAGGCAGCCACGATTCCCTTCATGAGCTCTGCACCCCAGCATCCGTGAAGGACAATGACAATGAAAAACATCCAACCCTCCCGCCTTCCTTGAGAAAACCCAGCAGGCTGTTTGCACAATGTGATTTTTGGCCTTACACAGATTCTCTAAATGAAAGATAAGGTTGGAAGACATGCTCTGGGCTTGAGAGCCCCACCCCACCCCCACCCTGGGTCTGTCCCCTGCCCCAGAAGCCAGGAGCCCAGGACCCCACCAGAGAGGCAGTAGGAGCATGGCATGGATACAGTCCCCAGAAGCAGGTGCCCAGGAAGCTTGGGCATGCAGAGGGGAGGAAGGGGCATGAACAGGAAGTAGGCCAGCCACAAATATGCGGGGAAGAATAGAGACAGGATAAAAGACAGGGA
Organism: Furipterus horrens; assembly: GCF_987537825.1. Classification (NCBI taxonomy): domain Eukaryota; kingdom Metazoa; phylum Chordata; class Mammalia; order Chiroptera; family Furipteridae; genus Furipterus; species Furipterus horrens. The sequence continues at coordinate 17,714,960 of NW_028327178.1, read as the reverse complement.
CCTGCTCTGTGGTTCTGAACCTTCACCTGGGAGCTGATGGAGGGGAGGCGGGCCTTGGGCAGAAGAGAAACAAGGAGAAGGAGACACTAGCTCATCAGGACAAAGCTCCACTGACAAGAACCTGGAAGCCCCAGAAGCCTTTCCTGGCAGCATTGTCAGAGCCCCAAGGGCCACCTGGAGGGAGAAGCAGTCACATTTCAAAGCATGTAGGACCCACCGGGCCCTGGCTCTTCATGGTATTTCCCCTGATGTTACCCCACTTATCCCTAAACCCCAGAATGCCTAAGAAGCTGATTTCTGGACAGAGCATGACCCCAGGTTCATCTCAATTCACCGTGACAAGCATTTATTGAGCATCTACAATGTATCAGCCAACCAACGCGGTGGGTGCACATAGCTGACCCCTTTCTTCCCTGCCATAGACTCCCGGCTCTGCCTGCTCACCTCCCCCCATCAGCTGTCCCTGCCCACTCTGTCTCCAGAAGTTCCCTTCCCACCAGATAGCCCACTTTTCCCTTTCTTGTGGTTTCTACCAGCAGTTTATATTTTAAGATTTTTTTTTCCCACAGAGCTCTACAACGAACTTATAAGGGAACACATAAATTCTAGCAATCATCATAGATTTCTCAGATCAGTCCCTATCTTTCCTGCAGAGAGAAAGGGGGCTTGGCCCACTTCTCCCTCCCCCCTCCCCCCTGTTCCCATTCCCGGTAGTCACAGGATGCCCCCAGTCTGTGACCCAGCCCCTCCCAGAGCAGGCTGGGCCAGATGCTGGACTCAGGTAGGCCTCCTGCCAGGTGAGTCACCTCCCCCCAAGTTTTTCCAAAACCCACTTTCTGGTCTTCACTCTGGCATCCTAGATCTTCTAGATGAGGAAGCCTCCTTCCCTGTGTACCTCCCCCTGCCCCTCCCCGCCCCAAAACTCCTCCAGACAATAGAAGCCTCCCTTGGCTCTCGTTGAGGAGTCTACAGCCCTGGGAGGCAAGAAAATTCTAGAAGCAAACATCAGACAGAGAGGGACAGCTGGATGCTGCAAAGTAGTCCTCTGTGCAATGTGTTGTAATTATTTAATGAGTTATTTTCAATCTTACTCTAACACTAGTGCAGGGAAAACTCAGTGCACTGTGTGCTGTACATGTGTAGGATAAGTCCCTAGAAGTGACATCGCTGGGTGGGGGTTCGTACACGTGCAGTGCTGTACTTATCACCAAATGGCCATCTAGGGCGTGAAACCGACTTCTACGTCCACAAGCACCGTGTGTTTGCAGACTCATCGGTTATAACTTAGTACCAGGTCTGCTCTGGTGAGAAGGGTATGTGGGTGGGGTCCCGCATCCCCCTCATTAGCCTTTTCAGGTGTGCGCCCCAAGGCCACCTGCAGATGAGCTGCCTCTTGGGGTTAGTCCTCACCCCTTGCAGAATCCTAGCTGGGTGGCTTTCTTCCTACCTCCCAAAGCGTATTGTTAACAAATATTCCCAAGTGCCTGCGGTGTGCCGGATGCTGTTCAGTGCTGGACAGAGCAGTGGAAAAACCAAAGCCCTGCCCTCATGGAACTTGCCTCCTAGTGGTGGGAGGGGGTGGGGCAGACAACAGACTGACAAGTAGATGACATGTCATTGCCTTGCTAGAGAGAGAAGTAAAGCAGGAGGTGGGCGGGACTGATCAGTTACACAACAGCTCGTCAGGGGAGCCCTGGCTGATGGGCGATACTGGGCAGCACCCTGAATAAACTGACGGAAGAAGGTCTGAGGCTCTGCAGTGGCTGAGAATCACCAGGTGACAAGAGCACAGAGGCCCAGAGTCAGAAATGCATCAGTGGGAAGAGTGCGCACACCGATGGCTGTCATGCCTTTGCTTTGCTGCCCACACTGTTCCCTCCCCTGCATTGTCCTTTGCTTTCCACCTGCTCATCATTTGAGCAGTTCAAGGCCTACCTCTGTTCATTTGTTCCAAAATGAATTATTTTCTGTGTGGCTGCTGCAAACCTGGCTCACAGCCCAGTTCTGACCAAGATACAAGAGAAAGGAGGTCCAGTCCCTGAGAGCCTCTCTGGTTGGTGAAACCAGCACTGACCCGTCCCCTGGATGTCTGTGACCTTCACGGCCTGTACCCTCACTGGGCGTGTAGCAAAGCCTGCCCTGGAGCTCCAGCCCTCCTGAAGCAAGTGCTTGTGGCTCCTGCTGGGAGGCCCCAAGGCTGGGTGGATAGACGGACTGATGCAACCAGACTGGAGGGACGAGGGAGAGAGCATGTGGGAATTTGGATTTCAGGCCAGCTGCGGGAACAATCGCCCTGGGTCGTGTGGGATTTCCCCTCTGCTGGAACACATCATGTTCGAGTCAGAAACCTGGACTCCCATTCTCAGTCGGTGGACAGGGATGCTCACCCTAAAAATGCCTTTCTCTTGTGTTCTCCTCGCCTCCACCCTTCCTTTGAAACACAACACATACGTCCTATCAACCTACTGTTGCCAGAAGCTGTGCTGGGTTGTTAAAGAGCAACACAGATGAAGTGGCACTGTCCCTGCCTTCAGGAAGCAGGCAGCTCAGACTGGAGTCTGTCTTTTTTTTCCTCACGTGGAATACCGAGGGGGTGGGAAAGACAGAGTGTCCTTGGGGAGTGAGAAGCAGGAGAGGGCACCGTGGGCCCGGGCGATCAGAGGTCTCCAAAACAAGCTGTGAAGTCACTCAGACCTTGAAGGATGGGGAAGAGCAGAGGACTGAAATGGAGGGTTCCATCGGATAGAAGTCACCTGCAGCAGCGAGTGTACATGTAGGGGTCACCTGATGGATGTGATGATCGCTGGGGGTGGGGAGGCAGAGATGGAACTGAGACGTGTTTAGGGGTTGGGAGAAGAAGCGTTAGCCAGGTAAGGCAACAGCGCAAGGAGTGGCTGGCAGGGTTTGGGGAGAACAGGATGGGGGTGCTTCTCCACCTGTGCCTGCACTTCCTCTTGGGGGCTCCATAAAAAGGACAGTTAAAAAACAAAGCATAAAATAACAAAGGTCGGTGAGGATGTAGAAAAACCACAACCCTCAGTCATTACTGGAGGGAATATAAAATGGTGCAGCCACTATAGAAAACAGATTGTCTGGTACTCAAAGAGCTAACCACGGATACCACGTGATCCAGCAATTCCACCCCTAGGTATATGCCCAAGAGAATTGAAAACATGTTCATGTGGATGCTCATAGCAGCATTGTTCATAATAGCCAAAAAGTGGACACAACTCAAGTGTCTAACAGCAGATGAATGGATAAACAGAATGTGGTGTAAAATACAATGGAATATCACTCAACTGGGAAAAGGAATGAAGTCCTGATTCCTGCTACACAGGGATAAACTTTTAAAATGTTACATTAGGCCCTGGCTGGTGTGGTTCAGTGGATTGAGTGTCGACCTATGAACCAGAGGGTCGCTGGTTCGATTCCCGGTCAGGGCACATGCCTGGGTTGGGGGCCAGGTCCCCAGTTTAGGGCATGGATTGTGATGTTATATGAATTTGATCCTATATGAATTATACCTCAATTTAAAAAGCAAAAGAGAGAGATTAAGAGAATGAGAGGTGACATGGAGAGGAAGCCAAGACAGAGGCATGGCTGGATCCAGTGCTGGGCAATTCCAGCCTCCAGGTAAGTCAGTGCAGCATGGTTTTACAGAAGAGCACTCTGGTTTCCAGAAGTCCTTGCGTACTCAGGGCCCAGGTACGCCCAAGACCACAGCTGAGCCTCCCCTCACCAACCAGGAAGTCTTTAAACTAAATTTCGTTTCCCTGAGGATTTTCACTGACCAGTTGTTAACAGCCAATGATCCCAGTCTACTTGCCACAAACTTCAAACTCTTCAGCAGCCTTGCTCTGCAAACCCATCTGCAGCCCTGCTCTGCCATGGCCTCTAATCACAGCCTTCGAACCTGGCCGGGGCTCCCAGGCTGTATGTCCACTGCAGTCCTCCAGTGGCTCAGAGGTCATAGCTTCCTGGTGCAGCACTTCTGCTGCCCTCTGACGCTCGGAGATGCTCGATCCGGGCTGCCTCAGGACTGGAGTGGGGGCCCGGCTGCCAGGGGCGGGAGCTGGCACCCTAAGCGGTGGTCTCTACCCCTCTCCTCCACAGCTCTTGCAATCTCAGGATGTGAAGGAAGACGCCGTCCTGTGCTGCTCCATGGAGGTAAGCAGGCAGCTCAGATGCCATGCAGCCCTCATGCCGCACAGTTGTGGGGGTCCCCAGGCTCAGGACAAGGGTGTGTCAACAGGGCTGGTGGGGAAGGGCTTCCTGAGTGGATGTGGGTGTCTGCATCCAGAATTATTAACCCAAAACCAGAATAAATGTTGATAGGGACACCTACCCACCACTGGCTGGAGGGCCAGAGAACTTCTGGCTCATCTGGAAGGCAACAGCAAGTGCTGACATTGTCACTTTCCCTCTGTCCCCAAGGCCACCCTCTCCTTGCGCCAGGCACACCACGCAGATGACATAAGAGATTCTAGGTGACCCCCATCCCTAAATATTTCCCTGGGCTTTGGTACTGTGGGGTTTGGGGAAGGGCCCTAAGGCTTGAATCCCCTGCATTAGCACTGATTCAAAGCAGTTCCCTTGGGAGGTGCCACGTCTGTTCCCAAGGTGTGGCTGCTGCTCACTGAAACTGTTTGTCTGGGATCTGTCTTCAGACACTTGGCTCCGGCCTAGTCACAGGGACAAACCTTTGCCCTCGGAAAACAGCCCAGAGTTGTTCAGAGGGAGGAGTGCAGTGAGGGGCACTCAGGACACATCAGGCTGTGTGAGCACAGCTCTCAGGCAGCTCCTGCCCGGCTGCCGAGGCTACTCCAAGGAATCTCGGAGACCAGAAGTCCCGGGAGCCCAGACAGCAGCCCTCAGTGTCAGGGACAGTCACTCTGTTCATTTGTTGGGCTCCAGCTGGATGCTTGGCATGGGCTTGGGGCAGGGGGAGAGAAGGGAGAAGGAGAAAGCGTGCTCCTCGCCCTCTGAAAGCTTCTGGTCTGGCTAGGGCTGGATCTCTCTCTCTCTCTCTCTCTCTCTCTCTCTCACACACACACACACACACACACACACACACTGGATGAGGCAGTAGAGAGACTAAGTGTGGGTACAGAGCGTGCACCCCGAAGAGACCAGGGAGAGAGGTCAGGGTGGGCCCACAAAGTTAAGAAAGGTTTTGGAAAGAAGGTGGAGCCTTGAAAACTGAGTGGGATAAAGCTGGGGGTGGGGCAGAGATGGGGATTGAGATCATATGGAGAGAACTTGCAGGGGCTGCTGGGCCAAAGTGCACAGATCCACGAGCGTGGGGCTCCTTCTTCCCAACTGGGGCTTTTCTAGATTATCGGGGGCCTCTCTTGAGGGCAGGCCCTCTGGCTAGCCTTCCACCCCAGTTCATATTTCTTTTCCCTTCGGGTCACAGGTGTGGGCAGAGGTCAGTGCTGAGGTGGGGAGGTGGGATTGGGGACAGGAGAGAAGGGAAATTGGAGACCTTATCCTGCTCTCAAGTTCCACATGGACACACACGGGTAATAATGACTAAGCCCATTTCCAGAGAAGCAAGTGGATACGAACATGGGGTGTCCTGATCACCTTTGAAGGGAGCAGGTCACACAGCCATTGAGGGTGTGGGCAGCAGTCAGGGAAGGCTTCCTGTAGGAAGGAAAGTTCTTGGGTGAAAGGGAGAAGTGGTATGTTCTTGATAAGGGCCCTTTTCAGCCCTGGGCAACAGGCATTATTCTGATCCTTCTTATTTCTGCCAACAGATTGGTTGTTAAATGCGAGCTCTCACAGTTGGCTGTTTCCACTGACCCCACCCACCCCCACCCCTGCCCCATGGCACCAAGGCCTGGGCCTGCACCTTCCTGAGATTATCCAGCTATTTTTTGTCCCTGCCCCCAGCTCACCCAACCATGGTGGGGTCAGGGGACCACTGTGGGGCCCACATCCTGTCCTGACCCCCACTTCTCTGCCCGCAGCTGCAGAGCACAGGCCGGCTGCTGGAGGAACAGCTGCCCGAGATGATGACCGAGCTCCTGGCCAGTGCCCGAGACAAGATGCTATGCCCCTCGGAGTCCATGCTGACCCGGTCACTGCTCCTGGAGGTCATCGAGCTCCACGCCAACAGCTGGAACCCTCTGACACCCCCCATCACGCAGTACTACAACAGAACCATCCAGAAACTGACAGCCTGACAGCCAGGGGTCCTGGCGGGCGGCCCACGGGCAGCTGGGGCCCTGGTGCACAGAGCCAGATGGACAGGCGGGAGGACAGGGGTGGCCCTGGTGGGAGAAAGAAATGGGGAGGAAGGCAGGCAGAGCCGGCGGCCGGTCTGGAGCCAGGTGGGGAAGGGGCCAGATCCCTGGGAGTGCCCCCCCATCGGAGCCCCCCAGCCCCAGCATGCGGCAGCTTCACCAGTAAGGGAAGCCTGTTTCTTTTTCATGGTGGCCCGGCCCTTGCCAGGCCCCTCCTCACTCCCGCTCCTCCTGCCCCCTCCTTTCAAAGGAGACCCCCGCAGGGCTTTGTGCAAAGGGCTTCATCTCGGTGACTCCTCCTCTGCGGCCAGGCAGCCCAGCACGCCAGGGTACCGCTTGGGTCAGAAAGGACCTCAGAAGGCTGAAAAAGTGGGTCGGAGACGGGCCTGCATTGTTCCCGCATGCTGTCAGCCACTGTCGCCAACTGGCAGCAGGCGACGTGTAGCAGATGTCCTGGAGGACAAAGGCAGACATGGTCCCCACCAGCCGCCCGTAATTGACGGCCTTTGTCCGTGCGGTTGAGCTGGGGGGACAGAGGCATTCGCTCTCCTCCAACCTTCACGCTCCACCACCCCCAACTTCCAAGTCCTCCTCCCAGACCCCCAAGTCTCAGGCCCCGGGGGCTGGGAGCAGGCGGGGGAGCTGGAGTCCATAGCTCTCCTTGCACCTTTTGTTTTATTGTGTTTTATTTTTCAAAAGTCAGCCGCTTTGAAGTCTTCTCTCTCAATGAAAGAGCCGCGATGGGATCGCACAGACAGCGCCGAGGACCCCCTCGCTGATTAGTGGGAGATCAAACCCGCCCCCCTCTGGAAGGAGTCTAGCCACAGACAGCTTGCCAGTAGCCAATTAGGGTAATTGGAAACTTCTGCCCCGGTAGGGGTCCCACTGGAACCTGTGCCCCTGGCTCCCAGCACCTCCCTTCTCTTATTCGAGCTGCGCTCTCTCAGAGGGCTGATACCACCACGCTGGAAGCGCACTAAACCCCGTTCTGGCCCCGGGCCTTCTGGTGAACCAGGCACAGAACAGGCTGGCAAACTAAAACCGAAACGCTAGGGGATGTTTCCTGCCCCCCAAGCCCTGAGTCCGGGGAGAGTGAGAGTGTGGAGCTGCCTGGCTCCCCAGGACTCGGAACTGAGGTAAACAGCTCTGACGCAGCCGTAACTTCATCAGAGGCAGGGTCCCAGAGCCCAGTAACTCCCACTGCCGGCCCACGTGTGCCATGGGGGCTCTGGGCACAGCAGCCCCAGGACTGTTGGAACAGGGAGCGTTCATTGAGTCAGAGGACAGGCAGGGGTGCCAGACAGAGCTTTCCAGACTGGGAGCAAGGCTGGGGCTTCCTGGAGGAGTCAGGTCCTGGGAGCTGGCCTGTCTCTGTTGGAGGAAGATGGGGATCAGTTGTCACTGGCATCTGCACAGCCCCATCTCCAGGGTCTGGAGCTGACACTGATGAGCCCCTAGAAAATAACCTCAGCCCAGCAGCTTCCTTATTTACTCCTTTACTGAGGCCAGTCATTCCTTGGGTCACTGGAGGCAGCCTGGCTGGCGAGTCCAATCAGGCTGGCCCGGAGGTGAGGGCTGGAGGAGTTTTCCCCTTGCTGACCCCCAAGTCTGGGAAAGGAGGCAAGGGGGGTGGGGAACAGGTTCCCCGGTTCTCCCTGGCTTTCCCACCAGCTACAAGCTGCCTTCCAGCCCTGAGATGGGAACCTGACCCAGTCCCCCAGGAACGCTTGTGGGGTACACAGGTTTACCTGGAATAGGTCGGCCACCTCAGCCAGGAAGCCTCTGTCGACCATACCCCCAGCCTCGCACTTCTCCTACTTCCCAAGCTTTCCCAAGCTGCTCCTCACCGCCTCTCCTCCTAGGCCTGAACCTCTAGCACAACATGGGGCCCAGGGACAGTGGAGGCCCCGCAGGAGACTGATGTTGGGAGACTCAGAGAGGACACGGGGGAAATCATAACCTCAGGAAGTTGGGTGGCCCTCACCAGGCAGGCCACTGCTCCCTGACAGTCCCCAGAGAGACACACCAGTGCTGAAATGGGCCTTGCTTCCTCTAGAGGGGGGCAGGGGGTGTGTACATGTGTGTGCATCTGCTGAGAACAAACCAGGGCCCCGGAGGAAGGGAGAGGCCTAGGAATGGGGGTGCAAGTCAAGGAGGTGGGAGAGTGGGGTCTCCCACCTCCACCCCGGCTCAGAGAGCAGGCCTCATGCAGGGCCCCAGACCCCGTGTGTGCAGGGGCTGGGTGTGCCCTGGAAAGCCAAGACAGGACTCGTCATGGGCAAAGGGGCTTGGTGCCCCTTCCTTCTAGTGGCCCTCCTTGGTGGTCTTGCCTCAGGGCCACCCCCTCCTTGACTGTGAGGACCAGAGTGTGAAGACGTGAGATATAAATATGTATACATATATAAATATATTTTTAATTACGTGTCGTGTCACCGTGGCTCCAGACATATGGTTTGCCTAGTTTATTCCATTGCTTGAAAGCAATCCTAGAAAAAGAAAGGTTGGCTGTTTCTGTAAATGCAGGTTGCTGCTACTTTTTCAGACGTGGAAGGAAAACGTTTAAAAAGGATTTTTTTTTTAAGGCAATAACAGTAAAGCCTAAAATCTGAGACTCTAAGGCAGCTTCCCTAGGAAGACAACTCGACAGGAACTGGGGGTGGGGGTGCAGAAGTGGGCACCCCACAGGCCCCCACCCCCAGACCAGCCCCCCACCTCTGCTGAGTGAGGAAGGCCATATCCAAGTTGACCTCTGAATGTATTTGATGGGGGGCAAAACTGGATATTGCATTTCTAAGGCTCGCGCTGTTTTCCCTACTGGCCCACGGCTTTCCTGGCGCAGAAGAGGCAAAGTCCGGCCATCTGACTTGATTCTGTGTCCATCTCTCCCCTGCCAGTCACGACGAGGTGGTCATTGTTTTCCTTTTGGCAGCCAGCCTGCTCGCCACAGTCCTGCTCCCCTCAGCCTTGTGGTTTGCCTAAGCTCTGGGTCTGCAGCCCCAAGAAGGCTCCTACCCTCCCCTGGACAAGGTGGGAGTCCCACCATCCTCCATGAGGAGTGTGCCCCTCCAAACCAAGTTTCGTCTGTCTGTCTTCCCTTGACCAGCCTGTAAACCTGTAAGGTTTGGGGATCGTCCTGTCCATCCCTGTACATGTAAATGTTGGCCGAATTCGTATTTATTCTAATTTGTATTTTATTTTATTTTCTCTGGGGGACAGGGGGGTGGTGTGGGAAATGTTCCGCGGATGACGCCCTGGGCAGCTGCAGTGGCAGGGCCCAGACAGCCAGGCCGCCACGAGGAGCAGCCCCATGGGGCCGCCCCAGACGCCAAGTCCCAGTCTTATCTGGCATCAGAAACCAGCCAGGGTTCCTCATGTGACAGACTCTTGGGGCCTGCTTGTGGAGTCCTGTCTCTCAGCTGCTGGGCACTCTGTTGGGAAACCTCTGGCTGGGCCTGTGAGGATGCAGATCCGAGAGAAGGCAACTTTCCTCTTTCCTCTGCTGGGGACACTTGCACAGAAGGGCTGCCCGCCCCGCCTGAGCCAGCCGGGAGCCTGGCGGGGGGACCTACCTCCCCGGAGCGGGGGCCTGGGGCTTCTCGCCAAAGCTACAGCGGAATCCTGCTCACGCATCCACCTTCCCTCTCTCCCTATGTCCTGCTTTCCGGCTGAACCCAAACTACAAGTGGGTTTAAAAAATAAACACCACCAAAAAGTAAAACTGCCCTGCGTTTGTGTCCTTTGTGCGTTGGGGAGAGGAAAGCTTCCCCAGAGCCTTTGTGCCTCCACTGGGGCTGGCAGAGGCCTCGAGGATCCTCTACCCAGGCAGTGTGCCCTTGAGGAGATTTCCCCCAGCTGAGCCGCCTTGGGGAGCAGGGGCCGGGGCCGGGGCCTGGGGAGGATTGTGAAGCAGATTTATGGCCCCCTACCACCACCAAGCTGGGACCTGTGGCCTGTCCAAGGGGGTAAGATTAAGCCCGTCCTGCAGAAAATGGCTTTTCCACTAAAGGTCTGGTTTGCTGCCTATTTAACCAGTCCACCTCCCAACGCCTACCCTTTCCTTGGAAATGTCACTGTGCGTTTGGCAATGACTCATTTTAAGAAGACTAAGACCATGGACTAGTAGCAAGTGGCTGTCCAGTCCCAGTGGGTCAAATCACTCTTTTATCAAAGGGTCCCCAAGGGGCTCAGTGAGTTATTTTCCTGTGATGACATGTCCCTTGTTTTGCACAGTCCCTTCCATGGTAAGGCATTTGGGACACTACCTCCTAGTTCTGGCCGGAACTTGCGAGGCTTTCACCTTGGGGTGGTGACCAGAGCACCCACTCCCTCTATACTTACCTGGCCTGGCCAAGATGGCAGCCAGGTCAGCCCAGGGGTGGTGAGGGCACGTTGAGATTGGTCACTACCCGTTACTGAGTCCCATGACACTGAGCAGAGCCCTCCAGGATGCACATGTTGGTAGAGGGTGATAACATTTTAATTAAACATTTGAAATACTTGCCAAGACAGAGTTTTTTACAAAATGCAAAGGAGGAGGAGCAGGAAGCAGAGGTCAAAATGAAAGGTGTTTGAAGGTAACAGAGGGTAGGGAACCATATTCACCAAGAGAGGGGACATTTTTCTGGGTGGCTTAGTCCTGGTTCCAGAAGGTTCTAAATTACTGAAAACTATGAAATACATCATCCAAATAATAAATGTTTCAATCCTGCATTTCACCACTACCTCTGCTAATAGGAGTTAACTGTCCTGAAGATGGGTTAGATTTGCCCTGGGGTCTGTAGACCGGATGGGAAGTGTTTTCTGAATGAATAAGTTAGAAAATACACGCGTGTGCATACACAGGACTTGTTAAGGGCCCTATAAGTCCTGAGGTAAATGCAGCAGAAAAAGAAGGGATTGAGAAAGTGAAAGGGAAAGAAGAACTTATGCCTGAATATTCATGGTCTCCTTCCCACAGCTCCCCAGTGGCTTCAGGGCCTTCCATACACTGTCTGTCTGGTTCAACGTAGGCAGATGAGTATCTTCGATTCCCATTTTACAAATGAAAAAACAGACCTAGAGCCAAAGGCCGGCCAGTGGAAGACTCAGGCCAGACAGCCAAGTGCCCCTTTCCCTAGCCTGGAAGGTGATCTCAGCCTCTGCCCTCTGACCGCTGCCAACGGGGCCCCAGGGAGCCGGCCAGTCTCGCCAGACAGACAGCAGGAGCAGCCAACTGCCCGCTGAGACCACCCTGGGCCGACTGCGTGGTGTTCCCTTCAAGTCAGTGAAAGTAGCAGTGTGACGAAATACCCCAAGTCGAGGGACTTGTTGGGGTGAGGAGAAGAAGGAGCAACGTTGCAAAACTCAGTGCTGTTACATAAAAGAATCTGTTCTCATGTGTGTCAGCTGTCCCATTAGTTTTCCTCCAGGCCAGTGGTTCTCAAGGTGGGTGGGAGGTACGGGAGCATATTAACAGGTGGCTTCAATATCCAAATTGCCTGGGAACTTGGTCAATCGACATGCCAAAAGAGGACAGATAGGCACCAACACTTTGAGAATTCTGGCCCTAGGGAGCCCCTCTTCCTGGTGGGTACAACGAGTGCATGCCCTCTGAGGGATGTAGGAGAAAAGACAGTCAAGGCCACCATCACCATGCCAAGAACATAGCCACAAAGAGCCGAATGGATGTCTAGAATCAGCAGCCACATCGCTGCATTCTGCTCTTGGATTTGTGAGGTTGGGATTTGCAATCCCAGTTGATGTGAGGCCGGCCAGCTGCACGGTGGGGGACAGGCCTCCAGTAAGCTGCTTGAGTGGGGGACAAAATCGGTACCATGGACTCAGGGCAGCATTGTGACTTCCATGGGCCATGGGCGTTTATGCCTTTTAGGCCCTTTCTCCTTGAAGTAATATAAAAATTGTATTGTGTGACTACATTAGTATCAAGACAAATATATTAATATTACTTATTAAATCATTTTTTCAATGTAAGAGTTTTTTTTTTTTTTAAGAGTTTATTTATGTTTAGAGCAAGGGGAAGAGAGGGAGAGAAACATCCATGTGTGAGAGACACATCATTCAACTGCCTTTCACACAGGCCCAGTGGGGCACCAGGCCCGCAGCCCAGGCACGTGCCCTGACTGGGAAGCAAGAATCGAACTGGCAACATTTCGTTTTGCGGTACGATGCCCAGTGAATGATGCCCAGTGAATGGAGCCACACCAGTCAGTGTGAAGTTCATTCTTTGATTCTGGTTTTAAAAGAGATGAAAATATTTTGTGGCCTCTAAAAGTATTGTATTCCCTAGGTGCTGAGCCTAATGAGTACGTCAGCCTTGCATGGACATCGTACCTGAGCAAGGAAGGAATCCTGCCTTTCCCTGCTCCCCACCTGATCTCAGGGGGACCCAAGGCAGAGAAGGGTGGGTGGGGGCTGCCAAAGGGACAGCTCATGCTGCTGTCCTCCAAGAAAGCAGTTGGCCCACTCTGGAAGCAAATGCAGTAGCCACTTCTGCCCCAGACTGGCTGCAGGCCAGACAGCCGGGAGCAAGGTGAGCAGCTGTGTTTGCCTGGCCAAGGACACTCTGGCCCAGAGGGCCCAAGTCATCGCACTGCCTCCTTTCCATAGCTCTTGCACACACAGTAGATACTCACCACAGCCCTGGGAAGGAAGTGAATAAAATTCTTATACCCATTTTATGTCTGGGGAAACTGAGGTTCAGAGAACCACACCATCTGCTTGAATGGTGCTCTATAGTTTTCAAATATCTGATCTTGTTTGACCCTCACAATAGCCCTGCCAGGTGACAGACATTTCTTACTTCATTTTAAAGATGGAGGAAACGGGCAACAGTGACAAATCCATGTCATGAGGCCGGTCAGTAGGCACAAAGGCCAGGCCTGGAATAGCTGCCTTCTTAGTCTTGGTGGGAGGGTGTGGGGACCTGTCTACGGATCTAGGCTCCCAGCCTCCAACACCCACGGCCACCTGTGGGCCTGAGTCTCCCTGCCTCACTGTGTCCCTGACTCTAATCAGCCCAGTGGCTCCCAGGGACAAACAACGGCTCAGGTCAGGGTTCCCCTGGTGACCCAGGAAAAATATACAGGACGTGGCCCTCGCAGACACACAAGTGGATGGGAGAGAGGCTCATGGCCCAGGGCGTAATCAGCGCCTTTCCTGCTCGCCCAGGGCCCTGCCATGGGCTCGGCTCAGAGAGCGAGGAGCAGCGTGGGCTGATGAGGAGGCAGGAGCTCATGCAGCACATGACCAGGCTGCTCAGGACCTGTCGTTAACTACTGCCATGTAACTGGGCAACTAGCAAGCTTAACACCTCAGGGCCCACAACACTGACATTCATGGTCTTGTTTAGGAGTGTACAAAGGGTTTGGGGTTTAGATGATCTTAGCAGGCTGGCTGGTTGGGGACCCAAGTCTCTGGGCCATGGACAATGGTTGGAGATATAGACATGCACCTTCATTAGTGCTACCTCCTGCAAGAAGTTCTCCCTGACTGCTTCCCCCCCTTGGGGTTGTAGGTCCCCCTTTGGGCTTCTACAGCCCCCAGAGTACTCCTACCATGTCCCTGTTCAGTGTGTGATCATTGGCATGTAGGTAGCATCAGCCTGCTGACCATGAGTTTGACTTTGTCCCCTCTGCAGTGCCAAACTATGTGGGGGATAAACCATGACAGTAAGGTCCAGGTATAAGTGACAGAGGGGCTCAAGGAGAGAAGAACTGAGCTGTGCCTTAAGCCAGGTCCTAGAGGTGGGGCACCCAGAGCAGTGGAGGGGTGGGGGGATCCCACATAGGACAAGGACTTCCAGTGGGAAGGCTGGGGGTGTCCTTGGGGCCCTGAGGTCTAACAGTCTAGAGAGACCTGGAAGTGGGGGGACTGCTCTGCTGAGGGGCCCGGGGGGTGTCAGGCCAGAGCTACAGCGGGTACAGACGAGGCCCTTGTGCAGATGAGAAAGCAGTGTCTTGCTCTCTCAGGGACCCCCAGCCCTGCCCAGGACCTGTGAGCTGCCATGGACTCACCCCTTCAGCTGGGTTCCTTGGTGTGTTCTCTAGGGTATGTAGGGGGTGTGCACATGTGTGTGCTTGTGGGAGAGGGGGAGGGAGTGTATACGATGTGTGTGAATTTGTGCTGCAGTTTGTAAATCTCCCCAGCTGGTTGGCCTCTGCACACTGAGAGGGGGGGAAGCCGGGGTGTGAGGGTCCTGCACCCCAGAACCAGAAACACGGTTTCTTTCAGAGGAGGTCACAGTGGCTTTCACCCTGCTCCCTGGGAGCAGGGCTGATGCAGGTCCTACCACCGTAGGACAGGTATCGGTCCCTATGGGCAGAGACCGGGGCCTCTGGCCACCATATAGGAAGTACGACCCTTGAGGAGGCCTGATTCGCCTGAGGAAGGGACACCCCCACCCAGCCAGACAACAAAGGTCACACGGGGCCACCTAAGCAAGAATTGGCTTCCACTCAGAGCACTCCATGGGCCCTGTGAACCGGACTCAGTCACTGGGCAGCAGGCTTCCTTTCGGGAACCACAATCACCCACCTCCCCGCCCAGTCAGAGGCTAGGAGGGGGTTATCTCTGGAAACTGAAGCCTTGGAGGAGGAGAAGAAACTGCAAGGCTGTGTCTTTGTTTCTCCCAGTGAAGCTCAGGATTGGGCCATGGGGGGCAGGGAACCTCCCTCACCTTGTGACAAAGCTGGGCTCCTTGGTCCTGGAAGACAGTCCATGGCTCTAACCACCTGATCTGAGCTGGGTCCTCAGCTACTAACACTTGTAGGGAGAAAATGCTCCTCCAAAACTACTGCGGAAGGTAGTACAGGCTCTAGCAGGGACAGCTTGCTCTATTTTCCCTAGGCTGGCTGCACCAGGGATATGGCATTCCCCTTTGAGGACTCAGTTTTATTAGGCACATGGCCAAGGACCGTGAGAAGGCCAGGAGGGAGTTGGGACTCAGTCAGCAAGAAGAGGCTGCAAAAGCCTCGAACATTCTGCCGAAGACTGCTGCAGGATGCACATCTGTCCTCAAAGGTCTGACATGCTATCACAGAGAAGAAAGCCTGGGGGCTGGGGGTGTGGCTGGACATCGAGAGTAGATGGCAGACACCCTGATTCAAGGACAATGTGGGGGCCAGCAGATGGTGTGGCACAGGAAGAGAGACCTGCACCCCACTACACACACACACACACACACACACACACACACAGGACAAGTCCCAGCAGAAGCTGTGGCCACCCTCACAAGGTTGTCTGAGGAATCTCCCCATTGTGGTGTGAGAGTGGATTAGGAAAACCCCACAGATCCCTTCTGAGGCTCTGCTGGGGAAGCAGGGCCTCCTGGGACATTCTCTTCCAGAAAACACAAGTGTCCTCAATCCCTGGAAATCACTTAATCCTTTTTTTCCCCAGATGATGCTCCTAATACCCCAGGTTGTTAGTATGTAGAGGGAAGTTAGAGGCCACCCTCCCATTTTGCAGATGAGGAAACTGCGGCCCTTATAGGAAAGGGACCTGCCCAAGATCATAGTGGTAGAAACCTTTCTACGGGGGATCACACACAACCCTGAGTTCTTGAACAGAGGACACTGTGCTTCACCCTTTCTTGATGACTCAGCTCATTCCGACAACACTAATTAGTAGACAGGACGGTAATTCTGGGTTACCCTCCAGGATTATCAAGGTATATCCAGTCCCCTTTGCCTTTTAATTATTGTCTGTGCACTTTACAGGTTTTCTGTCCCCTCTCTTATCATAAAGCTCTTCCCACTGCTGTCAGTAGGCCTGATGTGGGCCTGAGAAACTAGACCACCAACCTTGTCAGAACTGTTTGTCACATAAGAGCAAACAGACCTTGCGTAAGGGCCAGAGGGGCACTTCTATAAACAAAGAGCACCGACTTGGCTGCATGAATGGACGTTTGGAACAACCATTTCACCTGCTCGGAAACCATTTTTGCTGACTCCGGGTCCCCTGACAACTTCCAAAAGTAGCGAATCCACCAGGTGAGCAAGGTTTTGCCAGCCTTGAAATCAAGCTGTGTCAGTTCCTGTGGCCTTCTCCATGGCCCGTGAAGCCAATGGCAGGGGGGCGGGGGCGGGGAGGGGGTCTTACCCTTGTTTTCCAGGGAGAAAAGCTGAGCCTGAGGGATGAGGCAAGCTGGGATAGGACAGGGAGTCAGGATGAATCTCGTGACCACTGGCTTGGGCACCTCCCCTCAAGGCTACAGCAGCCCTGCCGTTGTAAAAGCTGGGGAGAAAGAGAACTCGGCAGCCCTGGGCTCACAGTCACAGCACCACGCCGAGAGTCAACAGATCTGAATTCTAATCCTGATTCCACACTCACCTGCTAGGTGCCCACGGAGCTTTCTTCTTTGGGCTTCAGGAGCCCCATCTGTAAAGAAAGGATGAGTATATTTGTTTTTAAAGTGTCTTTGCTGTGATTCTTGAGGGAGGGAGGTGGGGGAGAGGGAGATGAACAGCTGCTCTGCCTGAGCCCTGCCTGGGGCCCCCAGGTGTCCTCAGCCCCCAGATTTGATCTCCCTTATGATGCACCCCTTCCCCAATCTAGTTTATCATAAGCTGATCCACCCAGGAAAGCTTTTAAATTTCAGATTAGTCAACAAAGATTCTACAGGCCTTGGGGGAAAGGCCTAACACTAATAACAGCCTCCAGATGCAAAGCTTTTTCCAGAAGCACAGGCTCTTGCCACCAGGGTTATCACCTCATTCCCAGTGAGAGGCCCACTCATGGGCCTGGGCCAGGAGTAAAACCAACATCTTTGGACTCCATGATCAACCATTTTTTAGCTACTTTTGTCTTTGGCACCTTCCGCCTATGCCCCGGGCCAGTTCCTCTGACTTCAATCCACTTCTTTCTTGTCTGGCACTAAAGGCTCCCAGGAGGCTCTGGGGGGTCCCGGTAAAGGGTAGCAAGAGGTGGGCCCTGCCATTTTTATATTGATCAGCGGAAGGCATTCCCACTTGAGAGGGACCAGGAGGAAAGGCAAAGTGATAACTGGTTGCGGACACCCACCAGTTGGACAGGCTGCCCAGCATCTGGTTCTCCCCGCTTGCCGGGCCCCTCCCCAGCCTCAGCAGGTCCAGGCTGAGGCCCCAGTCTGCTTGCGGGAGCCCCGCAAAGTTTGCAGAGCCCCAGAGCTCCTTTCCTGCAGCGACTGCACCACACTGGGGCCCGAGCTTGGCTGTCTTCCTGGGCTGCTGCCACATCGATTATTCCGGCTCCCTTTTTGCTGGAGATATCAATTTAGCGGGTTCCCAGGATGGCTGTGTTTTAACCTCTCACCCTGGTCTAGACTCCGTCGGCTCCCGCTGTCCCTGGGCCAGGAGGAGATGGAGGGCCCCCGGGTCTCTCGGGCAGGCTCTGGAGCCAGTGGATTTCCAGGAACAGATGCTGGGATCGCCCAGCGGCTCCGCGGCCCCGCCAACCTGCCTCCCTCCAAACCAGCCCGGTGAATTATTAAAGATGCAATTTCCTTTCATCTTTCCAGTAAAATCACCCCCTGTGCCGTGAGCTGCTGCCTTCCTGTCACTGGCTGGGCAGGGGCCTTGGCAGGACCCTCATTCACCCCACTCCCTCTCCCTGCCTGGGTTCTCCACTGAGGCTAGAGGGGGCTGTCCCTTCCTAAAAGGATCCAGAAAGCCTAGGAATGTTGAGAAACTGGGTGGGATGGAGGGGATTTGGAGTCAGAGTATACCCAAGCCTGCTGCTGCTTCACAGCTGAGGAACAGGAGCCCAGAGAGGGGCAGCAGGCAGCCCCAGGTAGCACAGCAAGCTGTCAGCAGAGCTGGGACTGGAACCCAGGCTCCAGTCTCCCAGCTGAGGGTTTCCCCTTCTCCAGCACCAGAACTAGCCTCTGGAGTCCCAGCAGAGCTCCCTGCACCCCTGCAAGACACCTCCCAGGACAGGAGTCTGGTCAAGCTCCTGGCTGTATCGATTAAGGTCTCCGAGCATGATTTACAGTCCACACCTCTGCTGCAGCAGGCTAGCTGCACGTAAAGCCATAATTATTACTGCCCTCCTGTCAGTACTTATCAGTGCAGTTTTTACTCTTGACTCTTGGTGATCATCGCTGAGGAGCTGGCAAGCAGGCAGCACCCCGTCATCCTGGCCAAAGCCCGCAGCTGCCGCATGGCCTGTGCCCCAAGTCCTCCTTCCCCAAAGCCTGACTCCAAACCCATCTCCTCTGAGACCCTCTCATGATCACCTCATAGAGGTCCAAATGCTCCTACTTCTCTTTTGTTCCATCCAAAGCAGAGGGCCCTCCAGACCCCGGGCAAGGGGGCAGATCCCAGCTGACCTGAGCCAGGGAAGGTGCCTGAGACCCCATCCTGTCCCCTCTCCATCAAGGACTCAGGGCCCCCTTCTCTTCCTTCTCCAAAGACTTTAAAGTGGTGAGCTGGGGCCTGGGAATTCCCACATACCCACCCTCACCCCCACCCCCGGCCAGGCTCACAGGGCCAGTGCCCCAGAAGCAGGAGCTGCTCAAATATGCCACTCAGCCAGTGGGACGGCTTTCATGCTGTGGAGGAGAGACCTCCTTTATTCATAGTCCTTTGACAAGTGACCCCAAAACCTTGGGGGTTTTGAGGAGGCCCCTGGAACACTCTGAGCACTGCTCCTGGCCACTACTCCAGCCCCACCCCCATCCCTGCAACAATCTGTGGGTGATTTTAGGAAGCCACTCCCTGGCAAGGGGTGGCAATGTTGGGGGACAAATAAGGCACCAACCCCCATGGCCAAGATATTTTGATCTTTTCGGGGCCCCAGACCTCTCTGAGAATTTATAAAAAGATAGTCTAGAAAAACAATCACACACTTATAGATGTCTACTCTAATTTCAGAAGTCTTTCAAGTCTATCCTTCAGTTCCCTATGGGTCTCCAGGCCCTGGTTAAGGACATCAGAGCCTCTGACACAAAGGAAGCAAGCCCAAAATGGTTTTAGATGGCAGGAATTAGCTAGAATCTCAACACCCAGAAGGTGCTGGATAATCCTGGGATGGATGAATGCATTTCTTACCTGGCTGTGATGTGGGCAGTAAGAATGGGGGGCTAAGGGTCAAGAACCTGGAGTTCTGGCCTCCACCATAAACAACTTTGGGACCCAAGGTTTTGTTTCTTCATTCAAGGTGTATCATCACCTCCCCACTCTGTGCCAAGCATGGGCATCTGGTGAGGAATAGAAGAGACATGTAGACATGTTCCGCACCCTTGTATCACTTAGAGTCTGCAGAGCACAAGAAAATTAACAAGTAAACACAGAAATAAATACATACTTTTATGACATGGACAAGGATTCTGGCTAACCCTCTGGAGCTTCAGTTTCCTCATCTGTGAAATGGAGATAACTCTAGTTATTTGCTGGTGCTTCTAAGAGGAAGAAATAAGACAACTTGTGCTAAGTGCTACATGCCGAGCCTGGCACAGTACAGCTCACTATGTGGAAGACTTGTGGGGGGGAGCTGCTCAACAGAGAAGCAGGCCTGGCCTCTTGGGGTACTTGATGGAAAGCAGACCGCCACCATCCTGGCCAGCCCAGACTCAGGTTGAGAGGGCAGCCAGCCCAGGGGCATCCTCTGGTCATGAACATGATTATAGCAGTCAAGCCCCACACAGACAGTAAGCAGGTGAATAGGGGAAGGGAAAGATTCCATGCAGGGCCCATGACAGTCAGCCTCTTGGAAAGTCAAGTTGAAGCAATGAACTAGAATTGCATCTTTGCAGGAGTGGGTTTTTGGTTTATGTAGATATTTACTTCTGGCTACTGTAGAATAGTTATCTCACACCAACTCTCCCACCAAGAACTAAAAAAAAAAAATGGATAAAATTTATTTTAAAAATTTGTTTGAAGGTATTAGAGGAGTCTAGAGGCCATAATCCTGGAGAGGAGAGAAGTCCAGAGAAATGAGCTCAGCATTTGCCCTTATTTCCCCCAAGCAGTAGTTGTGAAATTGAGACTATGAGCAAATAGTAGAGACTGAGTTTTGTAATCATAGGGGGGTAAGGAAGAAAAGGGGACTTATGTATCACCAAGGAGGGACCTTCATTTGTTTGGTTTTTGTGTTGTTTTGTTTTGAAAAAAGGCTTTCAGTTGGAACCCTTGAAGAGCAAATCAGAAATAGATCAGTCTTCATAAATATTGAAACCCACTTCAAGTAAAGTTAAATCCAGATTGGATTAAGCTGCTTGTACTCTAACTACCTTCTGGAAGTAAGAATAATTCCTCTCTGGATCATTCAGAGCCTCAGATTATCTCTACAAATTTTCCATACACAATGTCTGGCACTCAGTAAAGTTTACCAGGCATACCAGGAGACAAGACCATATGACTGAAACCGGGAGGGAAAAACCAAACAAATAATATAGCAAGAGACCCAGAGGAGATTCAAATACTAGCATGGAAAATAACAGACTTTGAGACTTCTGGCCAAGATGAAGGCGTAGGTAGACACGTTGCATCTCCCGCATAACTAAGAAGAAATTACAAATATCTCAAAACTAAAAAGAAACAAAAAACAGAAGTTCCAGAAAATTGAACTGCATGGAAGTCCAACAAACGAAGAAATACTCATCCAGACAGGCAAGAGGGATGTAGCCGGGGCGGAGATGACACAGTGTGGTGGCAGTGGTGGCAGGGCAATGGTTGTGGCCACAAAAAGTGCAGTCATACATTTTAAAAGTAGGGAGGGAAACCTGGAAAGCAATCCCAGCCCCAGACCAGACTGTGAAGCTCACAGTTCCAGTGCTGGGGAAAATAGAACCTCACTGCTTCTGACTATGAAAACCAGTGGTGGTTGGGGCAGAGGAAGAAACTGCCAGTCTCTCAGCAGAGGCAACTTGTTTAAAGGGTCCCCATGTTACAGAAACAGGGGAGTCCAAAAATCCCCGGAGTTTGCGGCTGGGGGATGTGGAGAAGGAAGCAGCTTTCGGAATGCCTCCACACGCCTGAGGCTGATGGCTGGTGTCTTTCATTATGCAGAATTGCTTGGATGCTTCCAAGGCCTCAGGTGGTTGGGAGGAGTCTTGAACCAGGGGACGGTATGGAAAGCACACAGAGCCTACGTGGGGTTCTGTGAATGGTCAGAACTGTTGGCAACACCCACTGCGTCAGAGGACGCAGTCAGGGATATATAGGCAGCTGCGAACACTTTGTGGGGGGGGCGCGCTCTGGGGCTGTCTCCCTCGCTGGCGGGTGTTCGCAGGGGTGCTCTGGAGAAGGAGAGGAAATCCATGCAGTTTACAGAAAGAAGACAGTTTGCAAGGAGGCTGAGAATCCCGGCGGTTTTGTATTGAGAGCTGAAGGACACCACAGCACAGAAAGGACCTCCCCAATCAGATTGAATGATTGGCAGCTGCTGGTAAAGCTGAACTGTGTTTGGGAAGTAGGGAAACGGTGTTTCTGACCTTCCTAAAACTGGCTAGGTTTGGTAGGTGGAGGCAAGGATATGTGTAACTGTTAAATAAACAATTTTCTTTTCACTCAACAGGTATTAAGAGTTGTAATTCTGGCGGAGGGCAATCAGACCCCTACCTAACGAGTCCATGGGTTTGTTTTCAATTGGAGCAGCCCAGGGGTTCTGTAACACCCACAGTCCTAGAATATCCAC
Organism: Furipterus horrens; assembly: GCF_987537825.1. Taxonomy (NCBI): domain Eukaryota; kingdom Metazoa; phylum Chordata; class Mammalia; order Chiroptera; family Furipteridae; genus Furipterus; species Furipterus horrens. The sequence continues at coordinate 17,693,100 of NW_028327178.1, read as the reverse complement.
AAATTCACCTTCTCTGGGAACCATCAACAAACAACAGTTAAAGGGATGCCAGTCGCATACAAGAAGTGGGAAAAATGCCTGGAAAAGGGATGAGTGCTGGGCAAGCGGTATTGTTCCCTCTCAGATTCCCTCCCCCACATACAGTGCCACAATGTGGTGAAACAGGCCTCCCCGTACTGATGAATACCTAAGGCTCCACCCCTTACAACATAACAGGTGCAACAGCTCTGCCTAAAATACAGGCAAACACAGAAAGCTGTCAAGTTGAGGAGACATAGAAGTATGGTCCAAAAGGTGGGGCAGAGAAAGGTTCCAGTGGAAGAACTGAATGACAGGGAGATAATCAACCTAAGAGATGCAGAGTTCAAAACACGGGTGATAATTATGTCCACAGACTTGACAGACAAGATTAAGTACAACAAACGCATAAGAGAAGAAGTGAAGTCTGTGCTAAGTGAAACAAAGGAAAACCCACATGAAACCAGTGGTGAAGGGAAGGAAAACATGGTTTAAATCAACAAATTGGAACATAAGGAAGAAATAAACAGTCAACCAGTACAAAATGAGGAAACAAGAAGTGAAGAAAAGGAAGAGAGGCTTAGGAACCTCTGGGACAACTTTAAACATGCCAACATCTGAATCATAGGGGTGCCAGAAGAAGAGGAAAAGCAAGAAATTGAAAACTTATTTGAAAAAATAATGAAGGAAAGCTTCCCTAATTTGGTGAAGGAAATAGACATACAAGTCCAGGAAGCACAGAGAGTTCCAAACAAGCTAGACCCAAAGAGGATCACGCCAAGACATATCATAATTAAAATGCTAAAGGTTAAAGATAAAGAAAGAATCTTAAAGCAGCAAGGGGAAAGCATAGAGTTACCTACAAAGGAGTTCCCATAAGATTGTCAGTTAATTTCTCAAAAGGAACTTTGCAGGTAAGAAGGGACGGGCAAGAAGTATTCAAAGTGATCTACAACCAAGATTACTCAATCCGGCAAAGCTATAATTTAGAATGGAAGGACAGATGAAGTGCTTCCCAGACAAGGTAAAGCTAAAGGAGTTCATCATCACCAAGGCATTGTTACATGAAATGTTAAAGGGACTTATTTAAGAAAAAGAGGATCAAAACTATGAACATTAAAATGATGACAAACAACTAGCAACAACAGAATCTAAAAACAAAAAGAAACAAAAAACCATAAACAAACTAAGCAAACAACCAGAACAGGAACAGAATCATAGGTTACCAGCTGGGAGGGGTAAGGGGGAGAAATGGGGAAATGGTTCAGGGATTAAGAAGCATAACTGGTAAGTACAAAACAGGGGGGAATTAAGAATAATACAGGAAAGGGTGAAGCCAAAGAACTTATATACATGACCCATGGACATGAACTAAGGGGGGTGAGATTGCTGGAGGGAAGGGGGATACTGGGTGGAGGGAGCAAAGGGAAAAGAAGTTAGGACAACTGTAACAGCATAATAAAATGCACTTAAAAATAAAATAAAATAATAAGTTATTAAATGGAAATTCTAGAATGAAAACTATGATAATCACAACTGACAATGAAATGAATAGATTCAATGCAGCTAACTGAGGATTAGTGAACTAGAAAACAGGACAGTATAAAATATGGAGCATTGAAGCACAATGAAAAAATTGATAACAAATAAAATCAAGTCATATGAAATCTTACTTTTTTTAATACCTAAATTTACCCCCATAAAGCACAGTATACATGGTTTGTATGTGCAGTACTCCATATCAGTGACTTTCAACTGGTGTGCCACAAGAATTTTTAAAACCTGCAGTACCTGACTATTTAGTCAGGGCACTGACCTCTTTTTCTTAGATTGTGAAACCAGAAAAAAAAGGAAAAGAAAAAGAAAACAGCCAACATAACATTAACTGTCCAGTGTGAATGATTCAAAATTGTACCTATTTTTTTGTAAGATTGATAAAGAATATATGTTTTTGGTGGCTGCAGAATTTTAATAATTAGGTTTTGTGTGCCATGAAATGAAAAAGGTTTAAAATCGCTGCTCTATAGTGTAGTGTTTCTGTTTCTGTGGGTAATATATGTGATAATGGACAGTGTATAATAAAGAGTTCAAATGTAAAACTTATAACATTTAATTGCATAAGAGATAAGAAGCTGGAAGTGCCATGCACTAAATAGGCATGTGATAAGACTCCATGGTGTATCAGATTAGGGGAGAGAGATCGGGCTTCGGAACCTGCTGCCTAAATCCCAACTCCATCTCTTAAAATGTGTATCCCTCCACCAAAATCACATTACCTCTCTGAGTTTGTTTGTCATCTGTAAAAATGGTGACATGTTGTCATGAGGATTAAGGGAGACGGTATATGTACGTGATACCCAGAAAGCACTTAATAAGTGATTGGGACAAATGGCTGTTTAGATTGTCAGGAGCTGACTTCCCTTGGACCTCTCTCCACCACAGGAGCTGTCACTTGATTTTACATCCCCCACCCCATTGATTGCAGTCAAAACAAAAACAGAAACCTTCAGCTCCCCTACCCCCCCTGAGAGAAGCATCTGATCTATTCATTTGCGCCTTGTAAGTCCATCATGGAAGGTCTGCTTTCAGAAGGAGCAGCACAGAGAGGGGGTGCTCCTTCCTGTCCCTTGACTCACAACACATGGGTGACCTCCCCAACTCCCACTTGTGGCCCTCACCCCACCTACCACTCTTAGTCACTAGCCTTCTTTCAGTTCTGTAGCCTGCCAATCTCCTTCCCATGTCAGGGCCTTTTTACACACAGTTCCATGCGCCTGGATGCGCTTATCCATGCTCTTCTCCCATCCTACTCCTGCTCATCCTTCAGGTCTCAGACCAAATATCACATCTCATAGGTGCTTTCCCTGAGGGTCCTGTCTTAACTGTGTTCCCCTTCATGACAACTACTACTATACTTAGAAGTCATTCACTTGTCTATTTTCTTATCTCTTGTCTATACATTGAGTCTACTGATTAAAACAGTTCCTAAGAATCCCTGAATAGTATCATTGCTATTAGTTTCAGACTAGAAGCATCATCCTTCATTCATTCATTCACAAAATGTTTATTGAGCACTTACTCTGTGCTGGGCACGGTGAAGGCAGTAGGAGTACAGGATGAGCAAAATAAGACAAAGTCCCTGTTTCATGGATCTGGGAAGACACAGATACAGACAAATATAAAACCTGTTGGAGGTGCTAAGCGAAGCTGAGAAAAAGACATCTGTCTGCAAAAGGAATGTAAAAAGAGGAGAGAAGCAAGTTTTTATGCGGAAGACACCAAGACCTTTCTGATAAGGTGACATTTAAGCAAAATGTTGAAAGAAAGGATGGTACTGGCTATGAGAATATGGGGGGGTGGGGGGGTGAGCCTTCCAGAACTTTAGAAAGGGGTTTGTTATGCTTGGGAAATTGTGTTTGTGCTTATTTTGTTTCCAAAGCAAATTGTCTCTATGATTTAATAATAGAAATCAAAAGCCTTGCGCCCTGGCTGCACGGCTCAGTTGGTTGGAGTATTGTCCTGTGCCCCAAAAGGTAGTGGGTTTGATCTCTGGTTCAGGCACACACTTAGGTTTCAGGGTCGATCCCCAGTCAGGGCGCGTACGGGGGCAACCAACTGGTGTTTCTCTCTCTCTCCATCTTTCTCTAAAATCAATAAACATATCCTCAGGTGAGGATTAAAAAATACATTTGAAATCAAAAGTCAACATTAGAGAAGTAGTTAGTAAATGGAATACTATGCAGTTATTAAAGTACTTAAAAGAATATTTAAAGATGTAGGAAAATGTTCATAACCAATAGTTGACTCGTAAGCTATATTTATTCAAGTGCCATTTTGTGAAGAAGAAAAAATATGTGTAGAAACCTTTGAAGGCATAAGTACCAAAATGTTGACAGTGTTTATTAATGAATAAGGGAAGTATGGTTAACTTTTGCGTTTTCTTCTTTTTTACTTTTCTACTGCCTCAGGCTTTTTGCATTGAGCACATTCCATACTGATTTTGTAACTAGAAAATGTTATTAAATCCACCTACCTCTCCCCAATACATATTTATTTGTGCCTTGGTGTGTATCGAGTGCCTTCTTTGTGCCAGACACTCTGAGGGGAACCTCCTAGTAGCAATGAACAAATAGTATTGCATCGAAGCCGGCCACATATTGCAGTGAGTGCCCCAAAGGGCCCAGAAGAAGGGTGAAAGGTACCACTCGCATGGTGGAAAGACAGAAACTACAGGGGGCTCCAGAGGAAGTTGTGGGGATGAGAGAGAGTTCTCGTTCTCTTTCCTCCGTGAAGTATGAGGCGAAGTCATCGACTGAGAGTGGGCCGGGGGTGGGAGGTTTCGGGGAAGTAGGAAGCCTTGAAGGACAGCAAATTTCCCGAGAAAGCACCACAGGCTTTCCAGACAGCGGTGAGTCTCCTTGGAGGTCTGGGATGCACCCAGTGAGCCCAGCTTGAGGGCTTTCTTGGGCCAAGTTCAACTCTTGTGTAAATAATTGGGTTCAGCTAAGACTGTGATTCTCTAAATGGACACAAGAAAAAGAGAAAGAAACTAAAAATAATGGTCAAGAAATGAGGGTCAATGGGTAGTTAGAGACCTGGAGGATAGAAGGGGTGGTCAGAGAGAGGGAGCCTAGAGACCAGGTTTCTGAGGTGGTGCAGTTTTTGGTGGTGACAAGAGTCAGGTACCCACTGTGGAAAACAGGATGGAGTTTCCTCAAAAAACTAAAAAGGAACTGCCTTTTGATTCAATAATTCCATTGCTGGGATTATACCCGAAGAATCCTGAAATCCCAATTCAAAAGAACTCATGCACCCCTATGTTCATAGCAGCACTATTTACAATAGCCAAGTGCTGGAAACAGCCTAAGTGCCCATCTGTAGATGAGTGGATCAAAAAACTGTGCGACATTTACACAATGGAATACTATGCAGCAGAAAGAAAGAAGGAATTCCTACCTTTTGCGACAACATGGATGGAACTGGAGAGTATTATGCTTAGCGAATGACAAACACCATATGATCTCACCTAATATAGGAACCTAATGAACAAAACAAACAAACGAGCAAAATAGAATGAGAGGCATGGAAACAAGGAACAGACTTGACCAGAGGAAAGGGCGGAGGGGAGAAGGGGGAAAGAAGGGGAAGGGTCTAGTCAAGGAACAAGTATAAATGACCCATGGACATGGACAATGGGGTGGGAACTGACTCTGGGAGCGGGGGGAGGTGGGCAGTGCAGGGGAGAGCAGGGGTGGGGGGCGGCGAATAGGACAACTGTAACAGAACAACAATTTTTAAAAATGGAAAGGGAGAAAAAGTCCAGCTGTGCCCCTTCTGGGAGGATGAGCGTGCTGATGGGGAGGCACTCAAGGAACTGAGACTTGGACAATGGTCACCCACATGGAAAGTCCCAAGGGTCTGGTGACAGAGCCAACATCCCCAGGAATGAAAGGGAGTGACCAGGACCAGGAAGTCAACAGGTAACAGCCAGGAGGTGGCAGAGAGAAGAGAGTGTGTCACCCAGCAGGGTGAGCGTCAGAAAGAGCTGGGGTTTCAAAAGGAGGAGGAAGGAGACATGTGAGCAGAAATGGGGCCCACCCCCTGCTGGTTCTGAGGTAGATGCTTTGCACAAGGGGGGCTTCATGGGCAGCAGAGTCCTCAGGGAGCCAGAACATCCGTATGATGTTGAGGTTCAGACTGCAGGTGTATTTATGGTCAGGGGTCTCAGGCTGCAGAGGGCGAAAGGCTGTCAGAGCAAGGATGTCAAGAAGAGTAAAAGCCCTGGTAGAAATGGCTAGTCCTGGAGAGCTGGACTCCTTTCAGGGCGGAGAGAAAGAGAGAAGCAAAGGAATTAGAAGAAATTAGCCCCAATCCAAGTTCAGGGTGCAGGGTAGGGATGGGGTTTGTGAGGGTTGACTGCATGGGGGGTGGGCAGCATGAGTCATCACTACGGGCTCTTTAGGGGCTCCACTTCCTGGCCATGGGGGAGTCTTAAGGGTCACCAGGAGCAATGGAGGACTTGAGTCCTGCAGCAGACTCTGGGAGAATAGGGCATGGAAGCAGGGGCTGGGGGCCCCCACATCCCAAGAGAAGGAGACGGTGTGGGCAGCCTTCCCCTCTCTCCAGGAGGCCCGTTGGCCCCAAGAAGGCTGCGAATGGCAGCCCTGACTCACTGGCCCCGGACCACATCCCCCCTTCCCAGGCATTCCAGTGCATTTTAGTGCAGTGCTGGACTTGTTAAAAGAGTAAATTTAGCTTTTATAAGGAGAAGCAGCCAGGCTTGGTCCGGGAGGCTGAGGCGGGGCAGGGGGTTCCATGCCAACCCCCAGCCTGCCAAGGAAGGGGTCCCCTGGCCCCTTCCTCACCTGCCACCCTGCCTCATTCCCCCAGTGAGAGCTGAGGGTAGGTGGAGGTGAGGGAGTGAGGACAAGGTCACTTCCACAAGGTCCCAGGAGCCGCGCATCTGTGTGAGAACAACCTCCCGCTCCTCTCTGGCAGACGTGCTGCTGCTCACAGGGTGGCCAGGCGTGTCTTAGAGTGACTGCAGAGAAACCCAGAGGGCCAGGCCCCATCCTCCCCGCTGTGCGAGTCATTGTCCTGGGACATCCCCTCCCACAATAGGAGTGTGCATAAATGAAAATGGGGAAGGGGCTGGGAAGTGTGGGAGGGCCCTGGGTCACAGCCCCCAAGTGATATGCAGGGAGGAAAGGTCAGGAGGAGGCACCCCAGGCCATTGTGAAGGCGGCCAAAGCCAGCGACCAGGAGCCACATGCCTCCCAGCACTGGGCCTGACTCAGTGTCCCTGTCTGCAGGCTGCGCAGTCATGAGTCCAGTAACAGCCGCCAGGGCCCTGGGTCAGTCCTGCTCCTGTAATCCACCCCGACCTCGCTCCTTATTCCTGTGAGGCCACAGGCACATACATCGGCCTCTCTACACCTGCATTTCCTTGGCTGTAAAGCAGCCCCCTCGGGACAGTTGTGAGGAGCCAGGTACTACCGGAGCAGACACTTGCCGGGACCTGGTGCTTAGCACGTAGGTACCCTTTAGCCCCTGAGGCTGACACAGGAGTTCACAATTAGGAAAAGAAACTAGCCACCCAGGATCCACCATGCTGACAATGGACCCACAGACTTCTCTCTCATTCTCTCCCATTTCCTCTCCTCCTTCCTTCCTTCCTTCCTTCCTACAATCCTCCTCACCTCCTGTCAGAGCATCCCTGAGACTGACAACCCCCTCCTCTAGGAAGCCTTCCTGGTATTCAGCCACACAGCCCTCTCCCTCCTCCTTGGAATTCCATTGCCTGAGAATCCTACCTCCCAGAAGGAGACCTGAATCCCAGCTCAGCACAGAGCTCCCCAGGGGCCTGTCTGCCCTCTGCCTCCGCCAGCACCGGCTGAGCACGCAGGAGTCCCTGGATTGATGAGCAATTCCCCAGAATGCCGAGCCACAGCCTGCTGCTGTGGAGGCGGAGAGAGACTATTTATGTGTCCTGATTCTATTAATTAAGCTTATCGCCTGTCTGCTCTGCCTCCTGAGCCTGCATAAGTGTTCCAGGCTGCTCTCTGCACGCACATTAACGCAGAGCAGGTGAGCAGGACTGGACAGCTAGCTGAGGCCTGGGCAACACCCCACCCCCACCCCCACCCCCGGAAAGCAGCGCCACCAGGCAGGCGGCATCAGCCTCAGGGACTCAACCTGCCAGCCCCAAGGGCACAGGGTCTGGGGAAGATGGGCCCCACCTCTCTAAGAGGTCTGCCCCATCGAGCCCCATCCGAGTTCTAGGGTCCCCTGTGCACCAGAGGTGGAGCCAGGGATGCTGGAGGGACTCGGATGGGGAGTGGGAGGAAAGCCTGCATGCCTTATGCCCAGCCTGGGAAGGGCCTGGCCCGCCATGGCCTCCCCCAGCGCTGGAGCTGACCCCAAATTCCCGCAGCCCACGTGGATGCGTCCCCGCGTCGGTTCCCAGGCCAGCAGGGCTGGCCCATCCATCTCCATGGTCTCCCCTCTCTGGCCTTCCCTCTACCCGTCGCCCCCACCCACCTGCTGGCTGGGCACGGGCAACCCCGCCCCCACCCCGCTCTCCCCTCTCTGCTGACCTAGGTCCCAGATGCGCTGCTGCCCAGAGCTGCCACCTGCCTGCCTCATGTAAGGAGTGCCCCACTTGCCCCTGCTGCCTACTTCCCAGACCCCCAGGGCCATGCCCACCCCACTCCACCCACGCGGGAAATGTGAGACTCAAACAGCCACAATGGTTTCAGTCCTGGACCTTTCGTGGTTCTCCCTATTGTTTTGTTTTTTGGTGCCCCCCCCCCAAATGGCGTTGTTCACTGCGAAACATCTCAGCAGCCAGGCTCGTTCCTCTGTTCACCTGAACCACTCCAGCAGCTTTCACAGAGGATCAGGGGAGCCCAAGCAAGGCTGTTTTCTGGGCAGTCCTCCCTCCCTCCCTCTGGCCCCTTTCAAGGTGGCTTCCTTAGCTGTGGGCCTCCCCCTCTCCACCCTGCTGTGGCTCCTGCTCCCAGACACCCAGCTTAGCTCAGTTTCCCGAGCGTCTGCCTTGCTGCCCATTGAATGAATAAGTAGACGAATGCATGGGGGCAATTACATCAACAAAGAGTTGGCACATTGCCTAGGCCCTAGTAGAAGGGAACACATTAAGCCTTAAGTCAAAGTAATGAAACAGCAGAGAATTGGGGGTGGGGGTGGGCAGGGATGGCAGGTGACTGAGATACTTGTGGGACATGGAGTGGGGAGCAGCGGCCTTCTGGTGGAGCAGGTATCACAGTGCCCAAGTACGGGTTTCCAGGCCTAAAACCACCTTGCAGTGGAGCACCTGGCTGATGCTTCACAAGTTCTGGATCTGCCTGGAAGGTCCCCCCAGATAGGCCCAGTGGCAGTGCACCTGTCCTCGTGGGGGATGCTATGAGGGTAGGATCCATTTCAGCATTTCATATTATATTATTTTATCCCATCAGAACCCTGTGAGGCAGGCCTGACTAGCCCCATTTTACAGGTGAAAATTTACAGGCTCAGGAAATTTACCCAAAGAGCACTCTGGCAGAATGTGGTTGAGTCAGGCTTTGAACCCAGACCCCATCTCACGCCAAAGCCCCTTCTCTTTCCTCAGGACTGCCTGGCTCTTTGCCTCAAATACAGTCCTCTTACCCATGGTCCCTCCCTCTGACCTTGGAGGGTAGTGAGAGGTAGCTGTATGTGCCACAGGGTCTGTGGTTCTCCCCAGCGGATGCTTAGAGAACCCCCGGGTGGAAGTTGGGATCCCTGGGGTGACATCTCAACTAGGCTGCCAGTAGTTCTGTGACCTTCCATCTCTGCCATCTCTTAAAATCAACAAGTGACCATGCTGGCAAACACACACACCTTTCCCTCTGGGCTAGGTGGAGTTGTTATTTCTTTAGCTGCCCACCTGGGGCCCACAATGTGACAAAAAAGGACCCTTCCCAGACCCAGAAGGCCCAGCCCATGTGCTGGCGAGTGCAGCGGTCCCAGGGAGGACCCACAGATTCCTCAACTGTCATGTCACTCAGGCCAGTCCTGAAGAGCCAGTTTTGAATATTAACCTTCACCTCATTCCTTCTTACTAGACCCCAGGCTACAGGCCCACAGGCTGAGGAGTACAAGCAGATGGACGGTGTGGGGTGCATCAGAGGAATGGGGGGGAGGAGTACGAGCAGTGAGATCACCTGGCTCTAAACCCCAGCTCTGTAGGACCTGGGCGACCACCTAACTCCATTGACCCCCATTTTCTCATCTGTGAAGTAAATATTTACATATACAGCACTCTGGGTTTTTTAATGGTTTCAGAAGACTAAATGAGATGTGGAACATAACGCATTTTGCACCAGACCTGGTGCGTAGTAAGCGGTCAGTGAAAGTCAGGCATTAGCAGGTGAACGCAGCTGCAGAGCGGGCCTTGGCCCAGCCACACCTCGGGGCCCACCAGGAGCAGAAATCGGGCTGAAAGGACCTGGCACCATGTCTGAGAAGTGCACTGAGGACAAGCTCACCAGGGGCATGGTGAGAAGGCACCTCCTGGGATCCCCTGTCACCCCTAACTCCTTACGTCACACTTTGATGCCTCAGTCCCACCAACTGGGACCCTGGGGCTCCCTGGGCTCTCTGAGGGCTGCTCTCGCCCCAGGAGCACACCTGGACCACACCTCCGCTGGCCAGGTGCACACACACAGACACACTCTTGCCGGGAGCCCAGTGCAGAGTTCGGCCTGGAGGTTGACAGGTGTGTGCGTGGTCCCCTCCCTGGGCAGGGGTAGGTGCCAGCATGGTCATGGTGGAGGGTAGGAGCACATTTCCAGACGGCCCTGCCAGTCCTCACCATGTTCCAGCTTGTTGACACAGTGATGGCATAATTACAGTTTCAATCACAGATTAATAATAAGTCATTTTTGCAAACAAGGAGGCAGGTCTGCACTGGAAAGGGCCCCAAAGGGCCTGTCGCCTTTGCTATCTGAGGCTGCTGGCCGCTGTTTGATGTTTTCCACAGAGTGGAGACTTTCCTAAAGACAATCGTAGCAACAGCAGCTTACCTAGGTAATAATACCCCTGAAGGACGCACTGGCCTCCGGATGGAAGGAGGGGGTGTGTGTGTGTGTGAGCCTAGATCTGGCTGAGTGCTTACAGGTGCTGGTTTGTGTGTGTTTGAGATGTTCACGGGTGAGCAGGGGTGTCTCTTTGGAGTGTGGTTCCCATGTTACATTCGCAGTGCCCAGAGGGACCCACCCCCACGGAGAGGCTGAGGCCCCTCTCCCCACCCTCCTCCATACCCAGGGGGTTGTGCTGAGAGACTGGGAGAAACAGAGGAGTCTCTGGACCCCAAAGTGCCCCTCAAGAGAACTTAGGGATGTGACAGGCCCCAGGCCAGCCCTGCACCCCATGGAGACTCCAGGGAGGGCTGAGAACCTGCCCGGATGGCTCTGTTCCGAGTGGGGTTGGCGAGGAGCTAATAATAACAACAGTGACAATAACAACCATCTATGTGTGTTCGGAGCTTTCTTCTCTCCTGTTCTCTTTTATCTTGGTGATCTCATTTGATCCTCACAACCACCCTGAAGGGAGGGAGAGCGAGCCTCCTGACTCCCACTGGCCCCCGTGCAAATGGGCTCAAGAAGAAAGGGGACCTGCTCAGGTGGCACAAGTGGGTATCAGAGGCTCAGGCGTTCCTGTGGATTCAGCAGAACCCTGGACCTCTGCCTGGGCCTCATAAAGGCCTCCCTGTGGCCCTCGCCTTCTCCATGGCAGCCTGTGCCCCAGGGCTAAGAGGCAGGCAGGGTTCAAAAGTCAGGTTGACATTTTCCAAATTCCCTTTGGAGCCAAAGGGATCCAGCACCCGAGGAGAGGACAATACGGTTCTACAGACTGAGGTCCCAAGAGTTCGACAAGGCTGGGCTGGGCCCAGGCCAACCTCTGCACCCCCAGACCAGTCCTGTTTGTGTGCCTGAATCTGACCCCTCATAGGACAGGGACCTGGTGAGCTCATTCCCCAGGGCCACGCCTGGCCCAGGTGTTTAACAACCCTGAGGGTGTGGTCCTGCCCAGGCGGCTGCCTTCCTGGCACCCCAGAAAAGAGCAAAGAGCACCAGAGGAGGTGAAGGGGCTGAGATGGAGGCAGAGGGGAGGTGCTCCTACACGGCTGGCCTCCTGCAACCCAGCCCTGCCCTGTCCCCATGGGGGCTCTTCCCTGTCCCAGGTACCTTGCATGCCTGAGGGTCCAGCCTGGTGTTTGCTCCACTGGCAAAGGGGCCTCCTAGTTGTTCTTCCTGCTGGGCTGTCTGTCTGCTGTGGAGTTCAGAGCAATTGGAGGCAACACAAGTGGTGGGAAGGCTCTGGGAGGCAGATGGACAGTGCACTTCTCAGCTGGGGAGACAGGTGAAGCATCATTTGGAAGCAAGGAATGAATCAGGCCAGGGCCCAGCCCGGGCAGCCCCATGGAGCCTCTGTCTGCACCCCCAACCCCAGCCTGGAAGACAGCAGCTGGAGCCCAAGGTCAAACCCTGCCTAAGGAGCCCCGCCCAGAGCCCCTGCATGGGAAGGCCTGCAGGGCTGGGACATAACCAAGCCCCTTCTCTCCTAGGAGCAGACCTGGGTTCCCCAGACTTCCACTCAAACCCTTCAAAGTCTCCAGAATAAAGAGCTACATTGTCTCTAACCTCGTGCCCAAGGCCCCTCACAAGATGACCCCCATCCACCCCTCTAACCACACTACACATCTCTGGAATGTACCTTCTCAGGGTCTTTGCCCAAGTCCCCAGCACCACCACCATCACCACCACAGCATGGTCAATGCCTTCTTCCTCCTCCCCTCTACCTTTCCAGAGCTTGGCCAGCTTTCAAAGCATTACTCAAACCCCTGAGTCCTTCTGACACACCAGGCAGTATCTGGCATGGAGCACGCTCAGTGAGCATTTCCCGATGAACAAATGAATGAGTGGCCGAGAAACAAATGCCCAGCCAGCTGGCCATGAACCTTAGCTGATGGCTCTGTCCTCTCAGCCCTTGGGGAGGAACTTTAAGTGTCTGAGCTTTTCTCTCTGTAAAGTTAAGCACCAGAAGTTAGGTTTGGGGGTTGCAGTGGGGTCTGACCCCTCCTCCCCGTGTCGCTGGGTGCTCCAGCACACCCAAGAGCACCCATGGGGTCTCCAGATGCACATTCTGGTTAAATGACCTGATAATAGGAAGATTTGGTCAAGCCAGTGATCGAATTTTTTTTTCATACACAGTCTTTTCCCATCTTAATACTCACCGAGTGTATTAGAAATGTTCTTCTATCTTTGACCTCTGGGTTTCTTTTTTGTTTGTTTTACTTTTTGTTTTTGCCTCTGTTGCCTGATTGTAATATTGTAATAACAGCAGATAAGAATTATTGCGTGCTTCCTCTGGGCAAGCCCTGTTCTAAGTGCACTGCGTATATTAACTCATTTAGTTCTATTTAACCCTCTGAGCCAGGAGTTCTGAGTTGGGGTTGATTTTGCCCCTGGGGGACATTGGGCAGAGTCAGGAGACATTCTGGTTGTCACAGCTAGGGTCGGGGTGTACTTCTGGGGTGCACACAGGACTGGCCCCCACAACACGGCGCCTAACATCAATAGTGGTAAGTTGGAAAACATTGCTCTACGTCTTAGAGTCTAAGATATTGTCTGTGATCATCATGTATTTTACCACTGAGAAAACTGAGGCCCAGAGACATTAAGTAACTTTCCCAAGGCCACCCAGCTACTTAGCAGGTGGTTTTAAACCAAGCGGTCTGGGGCCACAGTCCCTGCTTTTGGCAGCTCACTTAACCCTGTGCCCAGAATCCCCTTCTTTGTGGGGAGCTCAATCTGCCTGCCTACAACAATGAAGTCACCTCTCAGTCGGAGGGAGGAGTGGTCACATTGGGATCAGCTGAGGGTCCCAGAGCATTTAGTCACATCCACCACCGCTGAGAACCTGTGACATCCTGTGCCACGCCTGCCCCAGTCTTGCAGGTCACACTGATGACCTTCTCTGAATGGGGCCACAGAGCCACGCATGATGCCTAGCCATGCCCCTCCCCACCCCACCCCCACCCCCACTTCTCCACCTCACCACGCTCAGGGCCCTAAACAGTTGGGCCTTACTCACCCTTCTGTGGTTTGGCCTATGACTTAAAGGAGACAGGGATTGAGTGATGTATTTGAAGCTAGGGGCTGTCAGGATGCCTCCAGGCTCTAGGAGCCTGGTCCGAGGAGGAAGCAGCAATTGAAAAGAGGAACCTACAGGGTCCTTCCAGTCAGCAGGCAGAACGAAGAGGCCCTGTGCAGAGTAGGGAGATGCCAGGACTGGCCCTGCCATCTCAGGATGCAGCCCCTGCTTGGCCAGGCCTCCAGCCACTCTCCCACTTGTGAGACAGTTGGCCAGAGTGAAGGTCCCAGGCTGGAACCAGATGCAGAGAAAGACAGCTGGTACAATGAGAACTCTCCCCACTAACTGACCCATTGCTTTTTGGGGGGAGGTAGCAGGAAGGGAGGCACCCTTCCCTCCCCCCATCCAATCTGATGAGCAGGGCCTTGCACAATCCAAGGGTCCCCAAGATATCCTGCTGCCCATTCCCTGCCTGCTAGAGAGACATGGTGGGGGAGGGAGGGACTGGTGGCAAAGGAGACACAGGCTAAAACAAAGCAGTCCTCAAAGGGATGTGAAAATGAGAGGAAGCCATGAGATGAAAGATGCAAACCCAGGGAAGACACCCAGCCCAGGGGTAGGAGTAAGGCTGCTCCCTGTAGGAACCCCTTTCAGACAGACAGGCCTCCACTGGGCCCTCAGCCGGGCCCCTCCCAGACCTCTGAAGGATGCCCATTTCCCAGGAACCTCGGCCTCCCTGGAATCTTGCTCCGGCCTCACAGCCAAGCAGAGGGAGCCAGCCGGTCTGCTTCCATTGCAAATGGTCAGCTCCTCCAGTCGCTCTGATGTTCCTCACCGACTCGCAAGTCTTCTCTTCCTGAAGTTAAATAGCTCCCTCTCGCCTGTGCAAAAGGCCCTCCTCTTAGGACATATTTAAAGAAAAGGGAAGAGATAGCAAAAGCAATAATGAAGAGTATATTATATACTTTTGTACTTTATCTCATTCATCCTCACAGCATGCTCATTGCTCTATACCAAGCACCTCTCACAGTGCTGAGCACCATGATCATTTGATTGAAAATCAGTGTGCAATTCAAAAATGAAATTAAGACAATTCCATTTACAATGGCATCAAAGAAATGAAATACCTAGAAATAAATTTAACAGAAGGAATGCAACACTTACACTCTGAAACTATAAAATTTAGAAAGACATTAAAGAAGATCTAGATAATTAGGAAAACATCTGTGTTCGTGGATCTAGATACCTAATGTTAAGATGGCAATAGTCCCCAAACTGACCTACAGACTCCGTGCAATCCCTCTCAGAAACCTAGGTGACATCTTTGTAGAAATTGGTAAGCTGATACTAAAATTGAGATGGGATTGCAAGGGACCCAGAACAGCCAAGACAATCCTGAAAAGGAAGAACAAAGCAGAACTCATACTTTCCGATTTCAAAATTTGCTGCAAAACAACTGTAATCAAGACATTGTGAAGCTAAACATATAGATTAATGAGATAGAACGGAGGCTCCAGGAATAAACTCATACATCTAGACTTGAATGATTTTTGACAAGGGTGTTTGCAACAGATGGTACTGGGACAACTGGATTTCTACACACTAAAGAAGGCATTTGGACCCTTACCTTATACCAAATATAAGAATCCTTCAAAATGGGCCAAAGACCTAAGTATAAGAGTTAAAACTACAAAACTCTTAGAAGAAACTTAGAGGTACATCTTTACGACCTGGGATTTGACAAAATATTCTTAGATATGACACCAAAAGCATGAGCAATGAAAGAAAAACTCGATACATTGAACTTCAACAAAATTAAAATTTTTGTGCATAAAAGGACACCATCAAGAAAATGAAAATGGCCCTGGCTGGTGTGGCTCAGTGGATTGAGTGCCGGCCTGTGAACCTAGGGGTCTCTGGTTCAGTTCCCGGTCAGGGCACATGCCTGGGTTGCAGGCCAGGTCCCCAGTTGGGGACATGGAAGAGGCAACCAATCAATGTTTCTCTCCCTCTCAATAAATAAGTAAATAAAAACCTTTAAAATTAAAAAAAAAAAAGAAAGTGAAAACACAGCCCACAGAATAGGAGAAAATATTTGCAAATTGTAGCTCTGATAAGGAATATGTGTCAATAATATGTAAAGAACTCTCACAACTCGATAATCAAAGGACAAATAACCCAATTTAAAAATGGGCAAAGGAGATAAACAGACATTTCCCCAAGGAAGGTATACAAATGGCACATGAAAAGATGCTCATGTCGGGAATAGTGAAGAGCGGAGGGGATTAAGAAGTACAAATAGGTAGTTACAGAATAGCCATGGGGATGTAAAGTACAGGATAGGAAATGGAGCAGCCAAAGAACTTACACGCATGACCCACGGACATCAACAACGGTGTAGGGACTTTCTGAGGGAGTGGGGGGTGCTTAGTGTAAGGGGATGAAGGGGGAAAAATTGGGACAACTGTAATAGAATAATCAAGAAAGTATAATTTTAAAAAAAGAAAAGATATTCAACATCATTACTCATCAGAAAAATGCAACTTAAAACCACAATGAGATACCACTTCATACCCAACCAGGATGTCTAGACTCAAGAAGTCAGATAAGCCCTGACCTGACCAGTGTGACTCAGTCAGTTGGGCGTTGTCCAACAAAGCAAAAGGTCGCAGGTTCCGTTCACGATCAGGACACATGCCTAGGTTGCAAGTTTGGTCTCAGGTAGGGCGTGTGTGGGAGTCAGTCAATATTTCTTTCGCACATTGATGTTTCTCTCCCTCTCTTTCTCCCTCCCTTCTCCTCTTTCTAAAAACAAATAAATAAAATCTTTTTTTTTAAGTCAGATAATAGCAATTGTTGGTGAGAATGTGGAGAAATTAGTACACTCATACATTGCTGGTAGGAGTATAAAATGGTGCAGTCACTTTGGAAAATAGTCTTGGCAACTCTTCAAAATGTTAAACATAGAGATAGCACATAACCCAGCAATTCCACTCCTAGGTACACACCCAAATGAAAACGTATGGTCATACAGGAACTTGTACTTGAATATTTATAGCAGCATTATTAAAAAAAAAACACGAGATGAAACAACCCAAGTGCCCATCAACTGATGAATGAATAAGTAAAATGTGACATATCCATACAGTGGAACATTTTTCAGCCCAAATTAGTGAACCTTAACATAAGATATCTTTGGTAATAATGATGTGTCAATGTTGGTTTGTTGATTGTAACTGGTATGGGATGTGAGAGATGGTGGGGGAGGGTGTGGTTGAGGGGAAGGGATGTGTAGGAACTCTACTTCCTTCTCTTTTCTTTCTTTTTTTTTTTGTAGAGAATAAAGATTTTCTTCACTCTCTGAGAAAGCAGAGAGGCACGGTGTGGAGAGATTCACCAGCACTGAGGGGTGGGGGCTTTGAGTTTTTGTTGGATTATAATTGGAGTATAAAAGTGTGGGGGTGCTGTTGTGAGGCCGCTGGGCTGCTGGGGGCATTGCAACACGAGGCCGCAGTTTGTTCCAATGTTATCTTCTGCCTGTGGCTAAGGGAGCGGTTAGTCACATTCTGTTCTTGCTTTCCAGTAATTCCCAGTCCTGGAAAGACTGCCATGAACCATGTGACCAAGCAAGGTACCAGGCCCTTTCTCCAAGGGGCTTTTATTGGCTTCGAAAGTCAATCCTAATTCCTTAAGGCTTTCTGGTGACATCCCCAGTCCAGGCCTGGCCCTTTCGATTATGACATTCCAGACAAAGACTTGGTTAATAAAACCATATTTGGAAACTGGTGAAATTGTTCTGGGGAAAAAAACATGTTTCCTTATATCGATCACTGGCCATGCAGAGTGGTGCGGAGGAGGCTGTCCACAGAGTAGGGAGAGAGGGAGAAGGATTCGAGTCCTCCCCAAACCTCACAAAGACGGGGTTGGAGGTTAGCCTGGGTTGAGCTTCCGCTGCCCACTGCTCCCCAGTCTCAGGAGGTGGAGGAGAGGGAGGCATAGAGGATGTCTCCATACGGGCCACCAGAATGTTAGGGTGGTCAGTGACGTGGGCTGTGAAAGAACTCACAAAGGGAAGAAAGTGTAAACATTTTATTCGCTCTCCAAGAAAGGAGAGGGGCATGGTGTGGAGACATACACCAGCCAGAACTCCAGTTTCCATTCAGTTTTGCTGTAAATTTAAAATTGCTCTTTAAAAAAAGTAAAAAAAAAAAAAAGAACAAAGAGGGCATGCCTGGGTTGTGGGCCAGGTCCCCAGTTGGGGGCTCATGAGAGACAACCACACATTGATCTTTCTCTCCCTCTCTTTCTCACTCCCTGCCCCTCTCTCTAAAAATAAGTAAATAAAACCTTTAAAAAAGAGAAGTGATACATCAACATGGATGAACCATGAAAATATTATGTTAAATGAAAGAAGACAGTTACAAAAGACTATATTATGATCTCATTTATATGAAATATCCAGAACAAGAAAATCTATAGAGACAAAAACATTACTGGTTCCTTAGGGCTGGTGAGGGAAAAGGAGTTGGGGAAGTAAATGGGTGATAGCCAAAGTATGCAGGATTTCTCTTTAGGGTGATGAAAATGTTCTAAAATTAATGGTGATAATGGTTGCACACATCTGTGAATATACTAAAAACCATTGAATTACACAATTAAAATGGGTGAATTGTATGGTATATGAACTATATCTCAATAAAACTGTTAAGAAAAAAAGGCATTATTGAGATAATTGAAACTAAATATAGACTGTGGATTAGAAAATTGTGTCAGTATTAAAATTTTCTAATTTTGATAATTGAAAAAAAATGGACAACTGCATGAAGCAGGCAATATCATTACTTCCATTTTACAAATGCAAAAACCGAGGCAAAGAGATGTCAAACTGAAACTGGAAAAACCGGTGCGTGTGCTGCTGTCACCCACCAGACCCCGTAAGCAGAGACAGGGATGGAATCTCTACAGGCACTTTATTCAGATGGTCGGCGATCTGAGAAGACTGTGGGTTTGTACCCTAACAGACCATCCTAAATTCCATTACAAACGGACCCTTTTTATAAGAAGAACCATGTAGGTGAGGGGTTTGGAATTCAGGGGAAAAGTTAATGAGATATAAGCTGCAGAATTCTGTCATCTGTGTCCTGGCCAGTGGTCCCTCATCCTGGGGTACAATCACTCAGATACCATTGTGATGGTTTGCAGGCCTCCTGAGGCACACGGTGGAACTGCTTCCCGTCTCCTGGAGTCAGGGTGGGTCATACCTCGAGTTCCTGAAACAATAGCTTTTCACCTACATTGATTACTAAGCTTATTAGCTATTACCTGAAACTAAACATTTTCCAACATTTGAGCCCCCATCAAAATTACTTGCCCAGGACCACACAGCAGTCTGAGAGCCCACAGTTGTTACTCCCTTCGTATTTCTCTTGGCACCACAGTTTTCTCCTTTATAGCATTGTCATATTTGTAATTTTATATATTTTTTGTTCTGCAAGGAGATAAGCTCCTTGAGGGCAAGGACAAGTCCCTTCTGATTGCCACTTCTCTACTAAACAAATATTTATTGAGCCTACTTACTATAAACCAGACCTGTATGTGTAAGAGAGAAAATATCTAATACAGGTTCATAATGGGTTCTCAATAGATATTTGCAGTTTGGATGGAAGGAGAGGTGTGTGCTAGACGAAGTGGCCTGCCCAGTACCACTAGCACCTGCCCTCTTCTCACTAACCTAGCTACCTTCCCCCTCCTCTTCTCACTCTCTACCCCAACCTCAGTCTTCAGGCTCGTCACATTCTGAGACCCAGACCCATTGCACAACCCTCCATCAAGGCTATGCATGGTCTTCCCCTTTCCTGCACTCCTTCTAATGCACAATATTTGATGGACATAACATATCATCACCAGTCATTTTCTATGGATGGTGCCGCCCTGAGATAGAGACCTGGGGGCCTTGGCTCCCTCCTCTTCTGCTGTCTCAGAAACTGGTCAGTGGCAGGCACTCGGTGAAGCCGCTGCATTGGCCACAGGGGTAGAAGTGGTGGTTTCTCCATTGGCAGAGAGGGAGGACCCAGGCCCCTGGTGGGAGGAAGACCCTCAGCAGCCCCAGCTTCATAGGGACTGCCATGCCCAACGTGGTAGCGCTAGGGTGAAGCCTGACCCCTCGGCCAGGCTGGGGCTGGGCTGGCAGGGGCACACAGGCAGGTTGGCCACAGCAAGGGCCAGGCACGGGTGCCTCCCTCCCCTCCCAAGCCCAGGCAGACCAGCCCCCAGGCAGGCTGGAGGCCTGTTTGCCTTGGCCCTGGGCCAGGGCCGCCCCGCCAGTGAGTAATGCGTGAGGACTGCCTGGCTCCAGTTCAAGGGAAACGGGCTGGAGACGGGGCCTCCTCTAGCCAGATGGGGCTAGATTCTGGGGGCTGTTTCCCAGAAAGTGCCTGCTGTGTGCTTCAGGGCCTCTGCTGGGTCTACTGTCCACTCTTCTTCCCACCTTCTCCTATGTAGACAGCAAGGAGAGGCAGATCCTGAGTGCCCTGGAAAAGATCTCTGAGCATGGCCTCAGACCCCAGCCACACCCCCCAGCAGAGCCAGCCATCCCCTGTGGCTGTCAGCCACACTTCCTAAGCACCTACTACAAGTAGGGCAAGGACCTGCTATCAGGACATTCACAAGAGTTCAGGGGGTGGGGCAGGGGACAGGTGGGGAGATCAGACCCCAGGGGCTTGGCTGCTCATTCTGGAAGTACTAGTGCTGAAAAAGGCCTCCCAGTTTATCCATCCACACCCCAGAGACCCAGGTGAGGACGCTGAGGCCCAGAGAAAAAGAGTGAGTTGCGCAAGCCACACAGTGACTTGACCGCAGCAAGGTAAGAACCTATTCTCCTCCTGACCTTGGGAACCAGACCCCTGCTGCTCCAGGGCAGCCGTGACTAAAACTGCATGCTCTCATGAGGAAGGAACATCTCATGGCTGCCTAGGACATGTCTGGGTCCTCCAGAAGCATTCCCAAAGGCTTCTGTAATATTGACACTCTGCCCCTGCTAGGTAGCCTCTGCCTGCTGAGGACCCAACTGACCACCATGGTGGAGAGGAACCATGGCCACCATCACCATCGAGACTCCCAGATCTCCTGTCCCAGTGGGTTGGCTTTGCAGCCAGCCACACCCTGTGGCCCCCTGGCCTCTCTCCATGGTCAGTCTGTATAGCTGCAAACTATAGAAAATTATTCCCGCTGAGCCAAGCACAAAAGAAGAGCCCTGACAGGACCCTAGGTAAGACTCAGCAGCAGGCCAGAGAGCTTCTCTGTAGCAGGGTGGCTGCCAAAACCACACCGCAGAGTCAGCCTCTTGAGAACTCACTGGCCCCCATGGGGCACCAGATGACTCTCCTCCCCCACAGTGACATCAGCACCAGTCACCAAATACTGGACCTTGCTGTTCCCCAGAAATAGGAGGTAACCACTGTCCACCACCAGGATGAGTTTCCTGCATCCCTGCTCCCAGATTCTGACTCTAGGGCCAGAGCAAGGGCATCTGATCGGCCCATCTCAGGTCACCTGTCTACTCTGCCACTAGGGAAGCTGGAAAAGCAGGTATCTTACTCTTTAGCCTCTGAACAGATTCAAGTAAAGAGAATTCCCCAAGCCAAGTAGAGAGCCCCGGTGACAAAGAGGCAAATCAACATTAACAGATGTCCAATTGATTGCATTCTGCCACCTCCAAGTCCTTGTTTATTCCAATCTCTGCTCAGACTATCACAAGAACATATGCACAAGAAGGCTTTGGGGTTCAGTATGTAATTCTATTATGGAAGTAAAATTCTTAGCACAGGGCATGGCATTCAGATCTGACCTGGGTTAAGTGACTCCTCTTTCTACTTTCCAAGAGATGACAAGGTCGTAAGAAAGTATTATATAAAGTGATGCAGAATATGATTTATGCAAACAGGAGAGACTGGGGGGCTTCTTGGAGGAGTAGGTATTTGAACTGGACATGGAAAGAAGAAACAGATTTCATCAGCTAGAAAAGGGGGAAATGCATTTTAGGCCAAGAGGCCTGTGCAATGGGGTGGCGTGTGCCAAGTGCATGGCTTTCACGAACAGAACACAGAGCTGGGCTCTACAAAATCCGTCATACCAAGAACATGGATCAGCAAAGGCACAAGTATATACAGAGTGACCAGGAGGCCTCTGAACTGCTCAAGCCAGAGACCAGGAGTGCCTGAGCTCAGGCAGGGGCAGGGGAATGCAAATGATTTGATACCCAGAAACTTCCACATGGGAAGGAGCGGGGGGGGGGGCGGGGGGGGCGGGGGGGGGTGACTTGACTTTTGGGCAGGTGGATGTGAGGTGCTGGATTCCAAGTTCAGGGCCTCTTTATGTGATGGACATTGAAAGTCACAAAGAGCAACAGGACAGACCTTCCTTGGCAGAGGGCTCTCCACGTGGTTTGAAGCAGGAATAGTAAACTGTGTGGCGTGGGGCATGAATCCCCGAGGGGCACGCTCTGGCAACAACAGAGATGGCCCCTTAACAGCCTGCTGCAAAGGGAGGGTCAGGTTATCTGCAGGGCTTTAGTTTTGCTCAGTGGACTCTGCCAGTCGGGGCCGGAAGGGAATTGCTGAAGACAACAGAGCAGTGGCTGAGGCTGCCAGCGGATCCTTAGATTTCCTTCTGCTATGCAGTCCTCAGACATGCTTAGGGGGAAGAGGGGCGAGAAAGAGGAAGAGGAAGAGGCACTTTATAAGTGTTCAAGAAATATTAGCTACTGTTACTACTAATAATAGTCACCATCATCATTATTGTTGTTGCAAACAGTTACTAGGACTCCAGCAATTCCACTCACACACTGTCCCCCAACAGGCGTTTTGTCAGTCCCCTCAACAAGCATCAGAACAACCAAAAGCGTTTCCTTCTCCCCTTCCTGCTCTTCCTTCTTCCCCTGCCCCCTACAGACCACCCGAGTAGGCCTGGGGAACCGTGCAGCCTGAGTCCTCCCCGCACCGAGGCCCGGGATCCCAAAACAGGAGTGTCCAACCTCCTTCCCTCCCTGCCCACAAGGTAAATGAAGGCACGGCTCCACGAGCTGCTGTGTGTGCTCCTTGGGTCCCGAGAGAGAGAGAAAGGGGCAAATCCAGGGAAAACAAGACTGACTTTTTGGAAAGGCATGCATGCCACTGGTCCTGTTTTTAGAAGTAGACTCCAACTGAAATATAGCCCATGGACAGAAATGTCCAAGTCGAAAGCACACAGCTCCATGAATTTCACACACTGAACAGCCTACCGATTAAGAAACAACATCATCAGCCCCCAGGAGTTTCTCTCGTGCCCCCTACCTGACATCTAACACCGTAGATTCATTTTGCCTAGCGTGGAACGCCATGTACATGGAACGTCATTCAAATGGAGTCATAGAATGTGTCTACTTTGTGTCTGGCTTCTTCAGGTCTGTGTTATGTTTGTGAGATTTGCACTGTTGTTGTGTATAGTTGTAGTTCCTTCATTTCCATGATGTCTGCTATGTAAATAAACCACCTTTCTTAAAAATCCATTCTCCTTTTAATGGACATTTGAGTTGTTTCTAGTTTAGGGCTATTCGAATAGTGCAGCTGCGAATGTTCTTGGACCTATTAGTGAATATATGTAGGCATGTCTGATGCAGTAGGATTATCTTTAGCTTTGGTATATACTGCCAAAGAGTTTTCCAAAAATGGTCCCACCATTCTCACCAGAGAGTTCCGGTTGCTTCACGCCTTCACTCTGTTCAGTGTAAAGTGGTATATCTTTTAAATGAGTACTAGCATCTTTTAAATTCAGCTCCAATACTAGATGACATAAAAATGAATGATTTACAGTAGTGTCTGTGATATATCCAGTGGCATAAGCAAGTTGCAGGCCAATATGTAGAGCATCACTTCATTCATGAAAATTGTGTATGTGTTTATGTAGACGTGAGACCAAGTTCAGAAGGAGGGTATAGAAAAGCCCCCAAATGGTTAGCTCTGGGGAGTGGTATTGGAAAGCATAATTTAAGTGATCAGATTAAGGTAATTTTTACTTTTGATTTTGTGTTTTTCAGCATATTTCTTTTTAATTTGAAAAGAACACTGTACAAATAAAACTCTCCATCCACCATGTGCCATTCCCCCTCCACACTATTCCATTACCTAAGGCTGGAGCCTGACCCTATCTTTCTTGCTACTCCCAGCATTCTTTCCTGCTCTGGAATGACCCTGAGCAGGGCCTCTGGGACAAGTCTCCTGGGCACTGTAATTTCCCTGGCTGCAGAGTGTCATTAGAAGATCTGATGCTGATGATACAAAGCCTGACATAGCACAGATTCCAGACCCTGATGGAAAAGAACAGCCTGACACAGAGCCAGCCTCCAGGCAGAGGTACCCCTGTCTTAGTGGGACCTGGGCTTCGGGCTGTATCTTATCCTTGGGGAAAGAATTCAGAAAATTTGCTCTTTTTGAAGCTGCAGCTCCCCATGGGGGTTCAGGGCTGAGAGCAAGGGCTAAGAGCAGGACTGAGAGCAAGACCTGGCTTCTCTGCTCTACCACCCTTTCTGGGCCTCTTCTTCCTCACATGTAAAATGGGGAAATGGCAACCCTTACCTTAGAGACAACAGCAAATGCCTTGCAGAGAATGGCTGGCATATTAGCCTTCAGTAAAAGCAGGCCGTTGTTATTATAACTATGGTGGTGGTTTCATTGTTAACATAACCCACGAGGCAAAATTTTGCATTTATCTTTTGGGGGGAAATATAATAATGCACTCTTTCTTTTCACAAATATTATTAAGAAAATACAAACTCACTTTTCTTGGGGGAAAACGAATTCACCTGGAACTTAAATGCATGTATTGCAGTTGGAAAGTTAAGTAGTCATTCAACATGGATTCATCCAAGGAATAGTTTTCAAGTGTCTGCCGTGTGCTGAGGACTATTCTAGATACTGGGAATATGGCAGTGACCAGAAAAAAGTCCCTACTATCAGAGCTAAAGGAGTCAGATGATAGCCAAACCAACAAACAGATACATAGTAAAATGTTGACTGTATCTGTAATACAATTCATATAAAATGAAACAGTACTATGGGGGAAACAGCAGGCTAAGGAGAGTTACGTTATCAGATGATTGAAATGGATGTGTTCAGTCGAGCCAGAGCTCCGCTCTGGAACTTTCTCTCTCCTTGGCTGAGTGAAGAGACTGGAGGACACTGGTCTTGGCTGGGGCTAAGCTCACACTGGCCTGGGCTAGAGCTGCACTTGCTCCTGTGGAGATGCGTGATTTGAGGAGGAGGGTGGGGAGGGGCTGAAGTGCCTTGTAGGAGGTGAGAAAGTGGGGAGGCTGTGCCCTTGGAGGGCACCCCAGCGATCCTCCAAGGGCACCATTTGGTTCATGGCAATTATAACAGGTATTTCCTAGGTACCTACTATGAGCCCAGAGCTGGGCTTCGTGCTATGAAAGATTCAAGTTTAAGAGCTGGTGCCTGACCTCAGGGAACTCCGGTGATGCTGGAGATATAAGACCAATCTCCATAAAAAGAAGAAAGCTAGACAAACCAGGCCAAGCACCAGAATGTGTGGAATGGGCCATGGATTCCGCTAGAGAGACAAACCACCCAGTCTCAGCTGGGTGACACACAAGGTGCACGTAAAGTCTGCCTCAGACCCAGTGACTTTCTGGGGCAGTGATTCAGAGATGTGGGCCGTGCTCACCATATGCCTCCATCATTGCAAAACACCTTCCAGGTCCCTGTGGCAAAGGGAGAGAAAGGGAGCTGGGTCACTGCACACCAGTTTGTCAGTGCATTAGCTGGAAGGGCCAGGTGAAACCTCGACTCAAAGCCCTTTGGCCAGAACTAGTCACATGACCCCAAGCAAAATGCAATGGAGGCTGGAAAATGCAAGGTGCACATGGCAACTCCCTGAGAACAAAGGCTCTCTGCCACAAGCCATTTATTACCACCAGGATCTGGAATTCTGAGGGGAAGAAGAGTTTGAAAAGGGGGCATTAGACAGAGCAGCTGAGGCTGTGCTTTGGATAAAAGAACCCAGGTAGAGACTTAAGGAGAACTGCCAAGTGTGGCTATGCCACGTCTTGCCAGGTGACTCAAGTAAGTGATTGATCTCTTTGAGCCTCAGTTTCTTCTTCTAAATTGGGACAATCAGAGCTCCCATCCAGACTCATTAGGAAAACGTGTGTGAAAGGGCCCTGCAGCATTGAGAACTAATGTAATATTGTTATCTACCAATCAGCCATATTTTCTTTCAGGTTCAATGCAGCCTTAAGAGCTATTTTATGTCTACCTGTATGTATCTGTGTCCTACCTGTAAATCCAAAGCATAGATTGCATCGCATACTTTTCCACCAAAGTGCCCACAGTGACCTGGGACCATGCTGAGGGCAGCACTGGGTGCAAAGGACAAATCCTTCAAGTGGCTTGTTTGTTGTTCTCAATAATTCACGGCAAGTTTGCAGTCTACTACCCAACATGGGCTTGTCTGAGGGTAAAATAATGATATTCTTTCCCTCCCCCACCCCCACAACTTCTACTAAAATGGCAGCTCCCGGAATATAAAAAAAGGCCCAGGTTTATTTATCAGCTTTGCCTGACCCAGGACACATATGTTCATGAGATGACCTTGGAGCTGGGATCTGAGATCTTTGGGCTCTCAATCCCAAGGAGGGCTCATCATATAAACCCCCAAGAAGAGGCTCCCAGTTCTCCCAGTCTCTGTGGCTCCAGTGGTCACCAAACAGAACCAGCTGTGAGCCTGGCCTGGCCTGTCCTGGCCTGCACATAGGCTGTGCATCCATGCCCCCCCCCCCCGCCCCACCCCACTCCACCCCACCCCAAAGTTAGTAAATCGTCCCTGAATTAATCAAAGGCTTGTGCTGGTCCAAACTCACCAGGGGCCTCCTCCTGCGGCCACTTTGTGTTCTAGTAGATTAATTGCAGCTGGGGGAGGGGAGGGAATCCATTTTTAGAAAATCATTACTTTCAGAAGGAGAGGGGCCACTTCTGGTTGGAGAAAACTGCTGAGCAGGCAACCCAGGCCTGCCGCTGAGCACCAGGAAACCCAGGGCTCTGCCGGCTGCTCCCTGCTCCGCAGGCGGGGGGAGGCGGGGCATGCCCCCCACTCCGCAGGCCAGGGCACCCCTGTCCTCCTGCCCTCGCTACTGCCAGCCTCTACTTTCTGCTCTGGTCTGGGCTCCATTGTTTGCTGGCATTCTGAGCATGAAGGGGTCACCCCAACATGGCCAACCCCCACTGCCAATTGGCTTCGTTGACTGTCTTCTCTCAGCTCACTTACTTAACAACCCCTGGAGGATGCTGTCAGCTCCTGCCCATGCTGCAGGGAAAAAAGAAGGTTGGAGATTCCTAACAGCCACTGCCTTGAATTGAGCGTCCAGTAGATTAAACTATATGACTTTGCCATCTTTGTCGGTCAAAATGGTCAAATATTAGTAATCCCTTGTAATTTCACCTAATTCTCATATGGCCAGCTCTCCAGATATAGTTTCTCACTAATCCCTCTCTTGGCCCCACGAGGCACATATAATGCCCATTTGATGTTTCAGAAATTGAGGTTCAGAGAGGTTAAGTGACTTGCCCAAGAGACTACAGTATTCAAACCCTGGTCTATGTGACTGCAAAGCCCATGACAGTGTCTCATATCCTATGTCATGTCAGACCCCCAGACCCCGCGGCCCAACACTGGTCAGTCACTCGCTGTGCTTCTAACCAGCAGCACTGACAGCACAGACTGGTACAGGCTGGGGAGGAGGGCTGGCTAACCGACCCCTCAGGAAGCCTGCGTTTGCTGCGGGTTTGGGTGCAACTTCAGCCTCCCTGCAGGCTTCGTGTGGCTGTCTGAGGTGAGTTCCTCACCTACTGGCGGGTCTGGTTCTCCCTGCCCGCTTCCTGCTGCAGTGGGGGCCACGGGCGGCATGACACTGGGGAGCCCTTGGTGCCTATGAACATGCACAAGTGTTGGGCGTTGTTTCAACTGGTCAGCAATCACACCAGCTTGGTCTTTCCTAACCAGAACTTGTTTTAGGGAAGACATACCCAACTGAGTCAGCCCTTGACCCAGGTCTGCGCATAGAGATTAGATAGCACAGGGGTGATGCAACCTGATGCTATCAGCTAGGGGACCTCGGGCAACTCTTTCAAGCTCAGTTTCTTCATCTGTAGAATGGGCTGATGATAATGGTTATTTGCTTTAGGGTGGCGGTGGGGATTAAATGGGACAATCCCAATGCGAAGGGCTTGGGACACTGCCTAACACAAAGTCAGAAAACAACCATTGCTGGCCATTATTATTATTATTCCCAGTCCAAGCTAAACTCACAGTTCTGCCTCTTCCTCATTTATGGAACAAGCCCTGTCTGAGCATGACACCAGGAATTGCTGGGGCCCCAGCTGAGACCCCAGAGTACAAAGAATTTAGGGTTCTGTAGGGGAGATAGAATTCTACACCATTAATCTCTCTTTAGGGCAGAAATTTTTCAAAGGGGGACCAAGTGTGGGCCAAGTGGCATCCCAAAGGATGAGGCAGTGAATTGAAGAAGGAGCCGAGAGCACTCACCTAGAAGCACATGAGCGAGACACTTGCAGAGAACTGTGCTTCACCCTGTGTGCCTGGGACCAAGGGTCTGCACGTGCAGAGCAGACGGGGGTTAAAGGGTGAGATTGGCAGAGGCAGGGGCTGAAAAGCCACTTGGAATAAAGGAGGGCCAAAGAGATGCTAGAAGCCCATGAACTAAATCATTCTAGCAGGGATGGAAAAGGGAACATATATGTGAAAGATATTCAAATGTTATAATTATGAATTAAATGAGGCAGGTGAACAGGATGGGGTTTTTTTTATGACAGGGGCTGAGGACAAAGGAGATGGGAGAGTCAAGGTTTCTTGTTGAGGTAGCTGAGACATCCCCAGGTAAGGGGTGATGAAGGCAGTGATGTTGCTGTCCAGGGAGAGGGCAGAACCCTATAAGACACCCCACAATTTGAGGCGGTGAACTGAGATAGGAAGGAGGAGAAGGGGGCGGCAGGAAAACTTACCTGCAATAGGCACCTTCTCCTCTCTCCTTAACTAATTCAAACTCCACCTGGACTGGAAGTCTCCCTGCTTCGTGAGTCTCAGGTGGTGCCAGGAGCACACCACCTCTGCCTGGGCCGCTGGAGACTTGTCATTGGTGTGGGCATCTTGTCCTCCAGCGTCACCGAAGGCAGCGTGCCCACACAGCACAGTCCTGGCACCTTACGGAAGATGATCAGTGGATGCCTCTGAGTGACAGCCACTCTGGCCAGGTGAGGAGTGCGAGCTACCAGCAAATACCAGGCTTCCCCTAAGCGGTCCTCTTTTCCTGCCCACGCAGCGCCAGCCTCCTTACCAGGAGTCACACGCGCTCACCCCCAGTTTGGGCCTCTTGAAGCTGACTGTCAAATCCGGGTAACAGAAGAGGATCCAAAGTGCTCCTGCCACAGCTCCTCCCTCCCGAGTCCAGAGGCCCTGCCCAAGGAGCAGGGCCAGGTGGCAGTGTGCTGGCCCATCTTCTCCCATTTTGAGGAGTTGTGGGACAAGTACCACACTGGATTCCATCAAATAAACATCTCTACAGGGCATGGGCCAAAGTCAGCCCCTGAGCTCCCTAAGCACTTCCTCCTGAGTAGCCCTGGGCCAGGCTTTTAACCTACCAAAGCCTCCCTTCTTGCAGAGGGTCCTAGTGAGAATTAAATAATCCCCTTCAACGCTTAGCATCATGCCTGGCACCTAGTAAAGCATTCAATAAATGGTAGCTATTATTATTAAAGAGCTTCCTGGCATGCTGATGCAAGTTAGAGCAAACTAAAATGACTTTGACAGCTCCCTGAAATAACACCTCCCACTCCCACCCCTCCTCCACCCTACCACACTGGTGTTAATTAGAACCCTCCTTGGGTGTTTTCCAGAGATGGGGGTTTTACACTTATTCTGCATTGCAGAACTAGAATAAATGGAGGGCAGGGTTTCAGTTCAGCTGAGAAAAAGCAAAATGGTCTTCTGATAGGTAGTGAACTCCCCATCACCTCTAATGAACAAGCTGGACCCAGATAACCATTTGGCACTAATGCTCTGGAGCACACATCAACGTGTACTAGTATTTCTTACAACATAGTTGTATAGGAAGTCCCTTGAGTGAAATGGAGGTGCCAGTAGGCTGTGGTGCTGTGGCACTATTTGGCAAAATTAATAACTGGCCATTCTTACTTTGGCCCTCCAAAAACGTTTTTTGAAATCGTACCAGTTTCTGATGCTCCAAATCTTAACCCCCATTTCAGAGCCCCCCACCCCCACATCCTGGATCCAAGGTTCAAGAGCCCTGACATAGACATCTATACAACTAGTTTTCTGTCGTTTGGACCCATCTCTTGTGCAAGGGTCCGAATCTAAAACCAAGCTCAGATCAACCATGGAAATCCCAGGGGAGGTACTAAAGAGGCACTTGACCAGCCAAGTGCCATCAGGGCTGGGCTGGGTGAGGAGACTGGAGTTCAAGCAGCTGGGAAAGGAGTGCAGACGACCTGGACCCGGTGCCCTCTCTGGTCTTCCACTTCTGGACTGCCTGGTCCAGAATTTGGTAGGGACCTAGGAAGTGGCCCAATACTGCCCCATCACCAACTCTCAACCTCCCTCTAGTCTTCCACAGCATCAGCTCTCAGGAAACCTGTCCTGGAATCGTGTATAGCAATGGTCTTACCTTCCTCTGCAAAGGTAGAGTTAGGCTCAGGACTTAGTGTCAAGTGAGGAGTTAACAAGCAGAAACAGACAGATCTGGATTCTTGGGATCATATACACCCCCACTATTTCCCAGCGCAACCTCCTACCCAATCACCCAAAATGAAATCCCCTTTTCTCAACTCTTTTCAAGTTTTGAAAAAAAATCATCCACTTTTGTAACTCAGGGCTTCCTGGGGTTGACCTCATTACAAATTCAGGACACACGGCCTGCTACACCAGAGGGTCACCACGTGACATGAGGGAGATCTCTGTGGCTACAGGTCTTTCTAGCCTACAGAGAATTGATATGTCCCCCTCCTCCCAACCAAGGACTAGGCCAGGAGACCCCAACTGTCCTGGATTCTGACACCCCCACCCCACACCCATCCCATCAGAAGGAAAAGGAGCTGGAGAACATGGAATCAAGTATACATTTTAAAAATTGTTTAATGGAACATAAACTCCTTTAGAAAAACATTCAGCCAGGTGATAACACCCATAGAAAAAAACACCAATCTTGTGTTTATCTTTTTTAATTTGGCATTTGTTATTTGCATTTATATTAAAGCAAAGTGCATCTTTTCTTTACTTTTCTTGTTTATACACATTGCACAATACATAAATAATGATGCTTATAAAACGTCTTTATATTTACAAGTAATAATATATTTATATATAACATAAAATACATTTTTTCTTTAATAAATCTCAGGGGTTTTTTTTTTTTTTCTTTTTTCAGGAGTCCTTTTTCTCTCTCAAAAGCACTACAATGCTAAATTTCCAATGAGAATGCTTCTCTTGTTCATTTAAACCTTTGTAGTTAGAAAAATAGCTTATGTTAAAGTCTAAACATGCTCATTGAGCTAAGAGCAGTGTCAACATATCATACAAGTGTATGAGTTGTAGAGAAAACGAAAGAAGAGTTAGGTGTCAGCCCAGGATGGTACCTTGGGTTACAATGGACCGAATCCTTCTTGGTGGGAAGGGACCGGGGAGGGGGTGGAGGGGTGGGGGGCTGCTCCCCTCGCTGGTCTAACAGCAGAGCTCAACACACAGGCTGCAGAGGGGAGGAAAGTGCGGAGCTGGTTTTCTGAGTCTGGGTGAAATCTGATGTAACCAGGGCAAGGGAGAGGTGGAGGGGCCTGAGAGGGCGCTGGGTGAGCAATACTGTGACGGGGCTGCCCCGGCAGCCCTCAGGAAGCCCATCTCAGAGACATCCAGGAGCAGGTGGCCAAAAAAGATAGACGCGACAATGGCAACAGGGTGGCTGGAGGGGAGTTAAGACAAGCTTGAAAACAACTGGTTCTGGTTCAGCCTCTTGCAGGGTTGTTTCTAAGAAGCCTAGTGACAAGCCTGGGTCCTAAAAGGGAAGAGGCAGGGCGGGGGCTTCCCCAGGCTGGGGCAGAGCCTTGCTCTGGCAGCTGCTGGGACACGGGTGGGGCTGCAGGCTTGCCCAGGTAACTGCCCTCTGCCCCACTGAGCATGTCCAAAGGGCAAGAGAGGCACAGCTGGGGAGCGCCAACCTCCCAGCTGGGGAGGGTCAGTAAAAAGCACTCAGGGCTCACCGGTTCCCATCCGTGTTCATGTACACACACACACACACACACACAATCGCTCACACATCCACCCTGACAAGTGAACCGATGGCCCCAAAGTTAGGGCCTGCTCCCCATTCACACACTGTTTGGTGGGACTGATTTTTGTTTCCCCTGTTTATACCGGGGGCATCCTGTCAACATTATGACCCCCCCCCCCAAGAAAAAGACCAACAATTCTTTTCATAAGCTATTTCTCACACACAAAAAAACATAAACAAGAATGACAAGAAGGAAAAAAAAAAAAAAACAATGACCAAAGAGTTTTGCATGAAAAGCAAGCACTCAGGAGGAAAAGATTAGCAGCAAAGTAGTTTGGACTGGGCCAGCCCGGCTCACGCTCTGTCCGCTCACACGCGGCTACCGGCTGTTGAAGATGACCTCCAGCCAGCACGGGCAGCTGCTGATGAACTGGCGGGTGTAGCACTGGCCCCAGCCCTTCACGAAGCTGATCTGCACCGTGAAGCCGGTCCACGGCTGCTGCATGAACTCGTGGTCGTTGGGCCGCTGCAGGCTGTACGCTTTCTCGTAGTCAAAGGCCTTGATGGAGAAACCGGGGAACACTTTGTGTACCAACAGCGTCCTGGAGTCCGGGTTGTCCAGTGTGGCTGACTTGATGAAGATGGGGTAACTGCTGCGGTTGTACACCCACACGCCATCCACTTCCCGCGTGAGCTGGATGCCACAGCCGATTTTGCTCCGCACTTTCTGCACCAGCTGACTCTTGTTGTCCGAATTGAGCTGTCCGAGGCAAAAGCCGTTCCCCTGAGGTAGATCATAGAAGATATCCAGGGAAGGCTCCTGGACACAGTAGAGCCTCCCCACTCTCGTCTTCTCCTCCCAGTATGCCACCACGCACCAGTGTGACCGATCCCCAGGCTCCAGCAGAAGTTGGGAATCTGCAAAACAAAATGGTGGACACGGTTGGTGGGGATGGGGGTCCGTTTTCCTCTACCTCCTGGAATCAAGATGCGCGCGTGCAGGCACCCCCACAACCAGCGCCACTCTTGGTACCAGACGGGGCTCACTGGGGTGACCCTTCCCACCCTTTCCCCATCCTGTCAGTGACCTGGGACACCAGTATGTGTGCCCACCTGGCCCCCATCCCTGCAGAGCTCAGAAGCCAGGGGACCCCTCATAACTTGGCTGGTCCTGGTTTTTAAAGCCAGAAAAGCTTTACACTCTGTCTGGGCCTTACAGATGGGCCAGAGTGAGTTCTTTAAATGGGATGGCACCTTGAGGGCCAGCTGCTCCAGGCTGGTCGTCCTGATGAGAGAACCGGCCCCAGAAGCTCTCGCTCAGGCCCTGGAGGATAGCACAGCCAGACCTAGGTAGGACTCAGGTATCCAGACTCTGGGACCATTTGCTGTATGGTCTGATTGCCACCAAGTTCTCAGATTAGGACCCTGGTCAGAAGCAAGTGCCATCTGGTAAAAATTTAAATGGAGGTAGACTTGGGGCAAAAAATGTCCCTAACAGAAAAACAACTGTCGGTGTCTGTCAGCAGCAGCACTGTACACAAAGGGTGAATTCGCATCAAAATGCCAAATCACAACTCACACACACAGGCTCGTGTTAAAACCCAGACTACCTCCACGAAGCTTCCTCCAGCCCAGACAGAAGATTATGTGTCTAAACTGGGGACAGCCATCCTGAAAGTGCCCTTCTCTGCTCACACAAAAGCATCTAGACTCCTGCCCTGCCCTCCCCTTCCCTGAAGGCCCCACCCCAGCTGTCCTAGAAGTGGTTCTTCCCACAGGCAGCCTGAGACCGGCGGGGTTCTGGTAAGGTGGTTTTCCTAAACAGGCGTGTGGAGATCTGAAAGGGGGATAGGTGGAAGAGAAGGGAGTCCTGGCGGCTGGCATTCCGACTCCTCCTTTAGCTAGAGCCAGTGGGGCAGGCCTCAGACTGGGAACCATAAATCTCCCAGGCCGGGCCCAGCTGCAGGAACGAACACTGTGGTTTGTGGTGGCAGGGCGGAGACCGGAAGTCTTGTATTTGTTAACAAAAATGGGGAAAGGCAGGGGCCCCAAGAGGCAGAGGCCTCCTCCTGCCCTCCCTTCTCATTTTCTGGGGGGCTTAGGGAACGAAGATGGGGCTGTGGTTGGCTGTGAGAGGTCTTTTGGTGCATCTGACCTCCTTGGTTTTGGAACAACTGGGCTGGAGAACAGATGATGAGCTATGCAGCGTGGTGGCCGGGGTGGAGGAAGGCTGGGGCACCAGGGCGGCTCAGCACACGGCTCCTTACAGGCATGTTAGGACCTGGGAACAGTCAGCTCTGTGAGCTTTTAAGTAGCAGCCAGTTTTGCATAGGTGTCCCATGAGTAAGTGTACAAATGTGCACTCTGAACCACTGAGGCAGCCACAAACACACCCTGAGCGGCTGCTGTCTCCTACGGACACCCCAACTGGCCTTCTCAAGTGCCTGCCCAGACAGCCACACAAAATGAGGAGTTGAGGGCTCATTCCTTTCCCTCAATCCCCACCCCACTGAAAACCGACCCTAGAAAATGGGCCTGTCACCCACCCAACACACAAGCGCCTATGAAGCACAAGTGTGTCTGTGAGTGTGAGAGAGGAGAGTGTGTGTGTGTGTGTGTGTGTGTGTGTGTGTGTGTTTGCGTGCGCACATACTGGAACATATGGAAAAACAAGAAGAGAGGGACAAGGGCTCCAAGCAGAAGGTGACTCATCAGGCATTAACTTGTTTCTGCAAAGTATCCATCAACTGCTAATAAACTCGTGAGCACTGGCAATCTTTGAACTTTCTTGCCGAGGGAGTTCAGCTCTGAAGGCTACACCAAAGACCCACAACATCCATGTAAATAACAGCGCTCTGGGGTGCAAGCGTGCTGGAGGAGAAATCCCTCTTCTGGAAGACACAGGGCGTCCCCGCCCGAGGGGGAGGGTGTTTGGGAATGTAAGACGCTCTCCCTTACTATCCCAACAAACCTGGCCTGGGAAGGAGGACGCGGGGAGTGGCGGGAGGGAGCTTCAGGAGACCCTCAGCGGGTCTCACAATACTCTGTTTCACTGAACCCGGCCCCCATGAAACCTGGCACCCGCTAGCAGGAGGAGGAGGAGGAGGTGCAGGGTGGTGGGGTGGGGGGCCTGGGATTGAGTTGCCCTCGTGCCAGGCCCCCGGGCAAGAGGTGGGGGCTGTGTCTGCCCCGCGGGCCTCTGGGGGCAGAGGAAGCTAGGCGGGGGCTGGGGCCTGAGGTTGGCTGGCCCAGGGCCCTGAGGGGGAAGCGGGGGAGAGAGGGGGGAGCTTTCTGGCGGGTTTCTCTTTCATCTGTACAGCCAGCCTGTACACCCAGCAATTTGCTGCCAGACATCCCTGGAAAAAGCCTTTTTCTGTTGAGGTTAATGGCCCAGCCCAGATAAACGGCAGCGTGTGGGTGGGTGTCCCTGTGTGTGAACAAGGCCTCCAAGCCCCCCCCCCGCCCCCAGGTGGGCACAACAGGACCCTTCATGTCACCTCACAGCCCTCGTTTCTCACTGCTCCTGGACTATCTCTGAGCATGAAACAGGCTCTCTAGCAAAACCACTACAACAGCTAGGGCCCCTTTAACGCTATCACACTTCTGGGGGCCCAGCACAGCTTTCCACTTTTGCCAATCTGAGATTCCCCTCCTTTGCCCCCAATGTCCCCGGCACTTGGGCTCATTTCTGGGAAGCGCTCAGCATCACCTTCAGAGAAACCAAGTTCCCTGAATTGGGCCCACAGCCCACAAGTGTCTCCCCGCAAAGATCTGTGCTTAGCTCCTGGGGGCTCCCCAGCCTGGTGCTGAGGACCTGGGAGGATCTCACGCACAGGAAAGGTCTCCCTAGTTAGCGGGTCACCAGGACTAAGGAAAAGTCTCAGAGACCCAACTTGGCTTTTCTTATCATGGTTGCTGATACTAAACTCCAAAGGCAAAACTCGCAGCCCTTGTTAATTTCCCTCAGCTTTATAACCTTTTCCGGTATTTTCAACAACTTCTTTCCCTCCTCAGAAAACTGTACAGGGGCTTGTTTTAAAACTGTATTTGTGCATTTTAAAGCATCAAAAAGAAAAGCTGTGTTGTAAAAAGCTAACTAATCAGATGCCTGTTCACAATTTTTTTCTTTTTATTATAGTTGAGGGAATTTTTGGAGCAACCCCAGAAAAATGCTGAATCGGCCTAAAATTCCTGTAAGGTTACCCCCCCCACACCTTCCCCATTTCCCTTAAAGCATAAAATCAACCCTTTAAAAAGGAAGGGGGAGGTGGGCGTTGTGAAGGAGAAGGAGTTTGCCTTGTGTTTGCACTTGCATTAGGGAAGGCCACTTAACAAGGGGCTCCCTGCCTCTTACAAAGAGTTATTTAATTACCCTGGTCATGAATGAACAGACCAGACCCTTCTAGAAGACCAGAAGGTTCATGAATGAAGCTCTTGCCCGATGTCTCAATGGCATGGGGTGACTAGACCTCAAGGCCAGGTTTTGGGTAAGGGAGAAATTTTCCCTTAAATTTTTTTTTATTTGAATGTGTGAGGAGATGAAGGAAACACAGAGGAAGACAAGACCAAGTTCAGTGCCTCAGGGGTATCATTTCTGGACTCCCACTCACAAGTCCCACCAGGAGGCCAGAGGGCAAGTGCTATCTCTCAAGCAGGGCAATTCTGAGAACGGGGCATGCATGAGAGTGAGGCCAGTGGAGCCTGGCTGTGCACACGCACAAGGGTGGGGCTGGTGGGGATAGGGTCCCCGAGATCCTGGTCTTTCAGGACAGGGACGTGCTTAGGGACAAAGCCAGCACAGGATGGAGCCACAGCACTTGATCCACCCAAATTCCGGGGTGCAAGGGGTAAAAGGTGGGCAAAGGAGGGTTCTCAACTCGACCCCATCTCTGCAGGCCACTTGAATTATAAAGGGACATCTCTCTGCCTAAATCCAACGGTGGGGTAGGTGCCTGGGCAGAAATAGCGGCCTCATACAGGCTGATGAGGGCAAATGAAGGGCACAAAAGTAGACCCAGAAGTTAAACCCGGCAACCCTGTAAAGCAAATATCACCACGCCTCGCCGATGGCAGGTCCAGGGTCCTCCCTGCTCGGGACTCCCGGCGCCACCAAGGGTTGCCTCATCCTGCCTTCCCCCTTCACCAGACATCTCAAAGGTTAACGGCGCCGTCAGCCCTGCTCCCCACCCTGTCAGGAAACGGGCAGTTTCTGAGAGCAACCAGCCCACTTCAGGGAGAAGGACTGAGATAAAAGGGGCCCCAGGGCCAAAGAGTCTGATCTGTTCTCATCCCAAATACTCACAATGGTCAAGGACCCTTACTGGCTCTTGTTTTCAAGAGGCAAATGACCGAAACCCAAAGCAAACACACGGAAACTTGATGAGGTGTCTGGGTTCAGGGTCAGCTCTAATCTGCAGTGTTTCGCCCTCATCAAGATCACGCCAGGGGTCCCCCAGAGTCCAAAGGCAGCAGACAGCTCTGAGGTTTTAGAGCAAGTCACCCACAAGGTCAAGCGAACTCAAAATGTTTCAGGTTAACCCTCAGACCCAACCATTCCCCCGCGGCACCAAGACCTTTTGCCAAAAGGATCAGAGGATGAATTCTGCCCGGTAGAAGGCACTGAGAAAGTTGAATTTTTCAGTGTTCTAGAACAAGGTTAACTCCATTGAGGTGGCAAGACTGGGGGCCAGGGGATGCCAAAGGGTCTCATTCAAAGGCTAGGGTGCTTCCTCAGGTACCTGGGCCCCACTAACCAAGTTCCCCAAATCCTATCCCTCAGGGACTTCCGGCTATGAACAACACCGCACACACGCACCCCACCCTGCTGCCCTAGTTCAAACCTACCGCCCATGGAACCTTGGCAGGGATTAAAACTCTCAGTGCCAACCTCACATGGTTGTTACGATTTGATACAAAAGCAGCAGGGGGCCAGGGCCCAGCTTGCAACTGTACTCAAGGGTCTCATCTCTTGGGTTCTCCAGCCACTTGGAAAACGCTCTGTGACCTTGGCCAAGTGGCTTGCCCTCTCTGAGTCTCAGGTTGGCCTGTCCATAACTAACTTGAAGAGGGCTGGGGCAAAACAGCCCCACGGGCCCAATTCTGGCTCTGATGGTCTCTGACTATACTCCGTAATTCACAACGTACTAAACAATGCTGGTTCCATTTATTTTCACTACCTTCCTAAGAGTAAGAAAATCACTTTGGGGAGAACACATTGTTGCACTTAATTTGCAACAATAAAAACAAAATCAAAAGAACAAGGAGATTTGAGTCAGATTTTACTGTGTCCGTCTCTAAACCAACTTTTTAAAATTTCAAAATGTTACAGACTTGCATCTTTTCTGTCATGTCAGTCATGGCCCTCAGGAAAAGGGGAGTCTCCAGCAGAGGATCTCCTTTTCACCATCTTTCTCCCAATGTGCCCCCAGGCTGGGAGGCCTGAAGCTTCCCACCCATCGCCCACCCTCCTCCCACGAACTCTCCCAAGCTTACTGATTGGCAGATCCTGCTAGTCTAGAACACTAATACATGACTGCGCCTTACAGACTAATTGTGATGAGTAATCAGTTACTAGAGCTAAAGTGTACTTCCCTGCTCCCCAAACACGCCCCACCCCCACCTCCCAAAGCCCCTCACAGGTCCAAGTGCATGGCCCCCCAGCCTGGGGATCCTTCCTAAGAACAGTATTTGGCCATCAGAGAATATAATTGAGGGCAGAGCCAGCCAGGGGAGGGAAGCCACACAAATCAAAAGCTCCCGTCTGTCTCGCCAGCCGGGCTGACGCGGCTTCCTGTGCCCCAGCCGTCAGCCATGCAAATTATAGCGTGTACCCAGCTGCCTTCGGAGGAGGCCAGCTCTGCCCGGCTCCGAGAGGCCTCAGAGGAAGGGTGGGGACTCCAGACCAGCCAACTCCATTCATAATATTTACAGTAAATGGGCTTCTCTGGCTGTTGTTTAGCATACATCCAGCCTCATTAAAACTTCTCCAGTCTTAATATCAAGACTTTTCCACCACATGGTGCACCGCCAAGTTCCCACCAATACCCCCCAAACAACTCGGCAGCTCTTCCAGAAACGGGTCCACACACAGAGTCCCCAGACCCGCAAGGCATCATGGCATCATCTTGCTCCCCGCCTGCCCACGGGGATGACCCTGGCCGCTCCCAGAAAGACACAAGTGGGTGGGACCAGCAGGCAACAGGAAGGCAGCCAAATCAAACCTCAAAATTCATCCACCTGGAGGGAGTCCAGAGATCCCCCAAATTCTGCATGTACCTGTACACTCACACCCATGAATCCAAAAAGCTTTCCTTAGACCACCAAAAGGTCCCTCATTTTCTGCTTTTTATTAACCACTTCTAAGTACGTTGGCTGCATGTGAAAGCTCGATAAGAATCTTCATAAAAAATGGACACATAATAAGTCTATTTTCCCAAAGGACACCCCCCCCCCCAGAGGTACAGGACAGCTTTGCCTCTTTGCCTGGTTCTGCAGGTCTGGGGGCTGCTCTGCAGTGAGCTGCTTTATCTGTGGGCCCCACTTTAATAAATTTCAGTGCACAGTGACCTCTGGCTCCCTGAAAGGTATTTCAGGACCTAGCTGCAGGCCCTGCCCTGCCCCCACACTGCTCCAACCAACTCAACTCCAGTTTTTCTAGACTGGTAGGAAAACCATCCGAAGACGTGGAAAAATACAGGGGGAAACAAAAGTCCTTTTCAGCCCTCCCCTTCCCCAGCTCCCCTTGTTCCATAACAATTATGAAAACTGTTGGATGGGATGGCATTTTGAACATTTACTGCATTCCGGCCAATAAATTCCAGTGCAGCATCGGATGGAAAAGCCTCCTTCTCCAACCGGTTCCCCGCCCCCTGCTCGCTCCCAGCCCTCATTCCTTCTGTCTTTACAACCCAACACCAGGACCTGGCCAGGCCAGGGCCCACACAGTACTTACAGGGAAAAACAACAGTACGACAGACTGGAGACAGTGTGCAGACTGGAAAAGTTAATCATTACTTCTGTCTGCCTCCGTGATCTAATCTCTCTGGCTTTGACACACTCACTGTTCAGCCATCCCAGCCCTTTCACCCCCGGAGCATGCAGGGCCTCCTGGGCTGGAGGCACCCCCCTCTCTGGGTCCCTGCCAGCTCTAGCCTTCAGTGAGGAGGCCAGGGGAATGAAAGACAAGGAAAGTCGCCTCCAACCTGGGCTGCGGAATGAAAGACAAGGAAAGTCGCCTCCAACCTGGGCTGCCACCAAAGGCCCCTGGAGTGCAGCACAAACAGCTGGTTGTCCTGTGCCATGAGCCCCACATTTCAGGACCCTGGGCCTCATGTATTACTGCCATGCCAGGCCACCCCTCCCCGACCCCCACTCTTCTCTCACTACCTCTGCCCCAGCGCTCACTCTTAGGCCCACCCAGATGCACATCCAGGAGTATGGTCGGCCATGGGCTTCCCCTGCCCTGTGGGATCAGTCCATGCAGATACACATGTCAAGATGGCCCTGCTCTGTGGCACTCGGCCTGAAATTACATGACCCAGCACAATCCCACTTCTGAGTCTATACCCAGAAGTCTTGAAGAGATTATTTGTACCTCCATGTTCACAGCAATCAAAAGGTAGAAGCAACCCGCATCTACCAATGGATGAATGGATAACAGGACAAGACATATACATGCACATGTACAAAGGAGCAACTCTGACATGTACTACAACATGGAAGAACCTTCAAGGCATACGCTAAATGAGATACGCAGACACAAAAGGGCAAACACAGCAGGATTCCACTCTATGGGGCACCTGGAACAGTCAGATTCATGGAGAGAAAGTGAAAGTGGCTGGGGGAGGGGACTGGGGGGCTGGTGTTTAGTGGGTACAGGGTTTCAGCTGGGAAGGTGAGAAAGTTCTGGGGGTGACGCTGGTTGCACAGCAAGGTAATATACGTAACCGCACACCTAAAAATGGTTAGGATGGTAAAGGTTATGTATATTTTTCCCCTGAAGAAAGGAAATGGCCCTTTCCCTCCTAATGCTCCCCCTGCGCAGTCTCCTTAAACGTCGTACCCTCCCGAGTACAAGAGACTCAGCCACCACAGGAAGGACCCCTGGAAATGTATGTATATGCGTTTTCCTGGGGAAAGATTCCTCAACTGTCACTCATTTAGGAAGAGCTTGTAAGCCAAGAAACAGGGCTGACTATAATCTCTTTATTCCCAAATGGAAGAGGCCAGTGGCCACCTCATTACCTCAGCAACACGGGTCTCATTCCCAACGGGCCACAAACCCATGACCCAGAGCTCACAAGATGTCAGAACCTCAAGGAACTTGGTGACCAGGTCCAACCACTTATTTTGCAGATGAGAAAACTGAGGCCCAGGACACACACACAAAAGGCTCCTGCAAGGCCATGTGGTCAGCTGGTGGCTGAGCGCACGCACACCCCGCCCCCTCCCCTGCCTCTCAGGCCAGGAAAGCAGGTCAGCCTCTGGGGACAGAAACTTGGAGGGCACTTTCCCTCCCATTGCAATTCTCCCCAAGACCTCTCCTTGGACTGGGGCATCCCTCTAACACTGAGATGGGGGAGGCTTTTGAATCTTTGCAGCGCCCCCTCCACTCCAGGCCTCATCCCCAGGAAATATCCCCCAAAGGGGTTTTAATTGTTACCCCACCGAGTTGGAGGTGGGACCCATTGAGTGGAAAAACTGTACTGTGCACCCAGCTCACAGAAGAACTCAACTTGTGCTTTTCTCTCTGGGTTACTCATTAATGAGGGGGAGGGGCTGTGCTGGCTAAGGGGCAGGCTGGGGCTGGCAAAGTCCCCATGCAGCTCTGAGTGGAGCAGTTCTTCATGACCCTTCCCAGCCCCAGTTCATTTTGGCCCACCAGGGAAGGAAAGGCAGGTACACTGGCAAACGCAGAAAGGGCTGTCTACTAGCCAACTGACCTGGAGTCTGCACGATCCTTCCCCATGTGGGAAGGCCACCCTCCCCTCCACACCCCCACTATTACTAGGGATTTCTGGACCCAAGGGTAGGTAGGACGACGACCATGTCCAGCTTGAAGCAGCTAGAGGAGCTTGAGACCTTCGCCCATTGTCCTTTACAAGATTACAAAGGGTCTTAATATCTGAGAGGGAGGGATAGTTATTTTTTACGAACCATGGGTATGGACTTGGGTTGGGGGTATTGCGGGGGGAGGGAGATGCTGGGTGGAGGGGAGTAAAGGGGAGAAAATTGGAACTATTGTAACAATATAATCAATAAAGAAAAGCTGGAAAAAAAAAAAAAAAGAAAGGGCTGTCTACTGACAGCAGAGTCATATCTCGGCATTGTATCGTTTTTGTTCCTGTTGAGTGACTGTCCTGAACTAAAAAGTAAGAAGGAAACACAGAAATGAACAAACACAAGAGCCAACAACAGTCCTGAGCTGTCTTGTGTCTGAAGGGCACAAACTCCCCACTTTACAAGATATAAACTGAAGGTGAGATTAGTTCTGCCCTTTCTGCCCTGGATCAAACCCAAGGCCCAAACAGCTCTCCAGCCAGAAGAGGCCAGTGGGGCTCCACAGAGGAGCAAGAAGGTTAATAAAATCAGTGAGCTCCTCCAACGGAGCCATCAACGGGCCTCCAGGGAACAAACAGGGGCAGGATGGGCATGAAAATGAAACACCTTGGTAACCCAGTACTAGGTGACTTTATGCAAACCCTACTGAAGGCAGGCCAGGGCCTTGCACGAGGACTGGGACCTCAGACAAGGGCTTGGCCATCAGATTTCAAAGTAGTAAGCACAGGTGCATCCCCAGATGCTCTTCGTGAGAATCAGGCCCACTGTAGTTAGGAAAGCCGTCCCACCCCCCTGTTAGTGTCAAGACATTAAATGCTTACTATACTTCCAGGTGTCCCATCAGTCCCTGGCTGTGGTCCCACGAAAAGCCAGTGCTTGGCTGGTCACCTCTATGTTGCCCCTGGATACTGTCAGGGTCTGGATGATAACTATAACCATGCCTCCTGCTATCTTACAATCAACCAGTGGGGGAGGGGGGGGGGACATGCTGGAACCAGACTGGAGAAGACGGACCTGTTTATCCACAAGCTTTGTTTTATCAACTCTCAACAGACCACAGAAGCAAAGCAGAGGGCAAAATGGATGACAGAAGCTCTCTGCAGCTCTGCATACCCTGTGTGCTCAGACAATCACCCCAGGGTCCATCCATGTACCTGTGCTGTGTCTTACAACACCTTACCCCAAGGCCCAGCTCCAAGCCCATGGGACCTGTTCAAAAGCCTTCCGTGCCATTTACCCAACAGCAGCTTCAGAGAAACCCTTCCTTCTATCAGGGCCAAGAACTGACTCCACACCTCACAGAGCCTGGGCACATAGTAGGTGCTCAATAAACAATTGCTAAATGAATGAACCAAAAACATATTGGCTTCACCCAAAGCAGGGGCTTTACACCTGGGT
Organism: Furipterus horrens; assembly: GCF_987537825.1. Classification (NCBI taxonomy): domain Eukaryota; kingdom Metazoa; phylum Chordata; class Mammalia; order Chiroptera; family Furipteridae; genus Furipterus; species Furipterus horrens. The sequence goes on along the minus strand of NW_028327178.1, from coordinate 17,649,647 downwards.
AGAGGGGAGGCAGGTGTGAACCTATCCTGGGAAAGGACAGGGATTATTAGCCAGAAAGGTCCAGGCCCTGGATTCCCTGAGGAGATGGCCAGAGAGAAGCCCCTGTCCTCAGCGACTTCCCAGACAGCTGCGGCGGATTCTGAGAGATGTTTCCACACCAGGCGCCGGCCAGCAACCTCTGTGGGTACACCACCTGCCACAGCATTCTGCTGTGGCGTCCTGCTCTGTTTGGACAAGTCACCCTCACAGAGTGACCCACAATGCCTTTACACACCCCAGGGCTCTTGTCCCGTTATGAAAACAAAACACAGAACGCTAAGGGGAAAAGGTGGTGAGGGGAGTGGGGGAGCTGAGTGGCGAGCAAGCAAGCCACACACACACACACACACACACACACACACGGCTTTCTTTCTGGTCTCCATCCTAAAGGTGGCTCCTTGGCAGCACAGGTCAGGGAACTGTCCCATGCTATTAGAACAGTGACATCACCCAAGAGGAGACTTAGAAACCCAGAGATGAGTACATGGAAACTGGGTTTTCACACCCAAGTCAGTATCACCTTCCCCACAGCACCGCAGGGCTGTGATCACTTCTTCCGGGTGGGGGGAAGCCCAGGGGTGATGGGTGAGCCTCATTACCCCTCCCCTCAGGGCAGAGCACAGCTGCTGGGCACAGCTGTACCAAGGATGCTCAACGCCCACTTCCTCTCTGCTCCTCACTAATGCCCGAGAAACAGATAGTCTCAGAAGTGAAGGAACTGAGGGACAGGGTGGGACGAGGGGTGGGGGGCAGGGGGTGATGAAGTGGCTTCAAATAAAGGCAGCCCCTGAGTTGCAACCTGCCTAACGCCAGGCAACACCAGGCACCTCTGTTAGGGGAAGGGGAAGCTGGGGTGAACAGACTGAGGGGAGGAGTGAACTCCTACCTACCCCCTACCAAAATAAAATACAGAAGTTTTTTTTTTTGCAAGTTAAAACTGAGCTATGACACTGGGTGGGGCTCCGTGCAGAGGCCCGTGCAGCCAAACCAAAAGTTGCTTCCAGCCAAGAGCTGCTTGGCCCCACCATTTGGGGAAGGAAGCTGAGAAAGTCATGAAAGATTCTTCAGTAAACCGGGAAATAAGGCTGCAGTTAACATTTCAACTGAAGGTGACCCTTCTGGTAAAATATTTTTTTAAATAATAAAAATAACATAAAGTTCTCAAACAACCTCTTTCTTAGAGAAAATGGCCTAAAGTTCTCGTGGGGGTGGAAGGGAAGAAGAGGGAGGAGGGGGGATAAAAACTGGGCTGGTCTCCTCTCAGCCACTACCTTTCATGAACAACGTTTTTCTGGAGTTCTTCTCATAAAAGGAATGATGCAATTTCCTGTCTTGTCCCAGCATTTCCTGTTCACGTACAAGGTGAAAGTTATCTCCCTGTTTTAAACCACTGTCCTAAATTCTATAGAAAAGTTCCTTTTTCTGTCCTGTGCCCCATCCGTTACAAAATCTCCTCGGCTGAGAATATAAATGCTATTATTTTCTATACTTTTGAAGCGCTGGCTTCCTACAAAGTCTCATTTTCTCTATGGCAGACACTGAGTCTATACTCAGTGCCCCAGGAACTGTGTCAGGCCCAGATCCCCATGGGGAGAAGTGGAGGGGACCAGGGACAGCCAAGCCCCCCACACAAGCCAGCGTGCTTTGGTCGGGTTGCCACGACCAGGTGAATGTGGCTTTCTTGGTGTGTTAGCCACTAAATTCAGAACTGTGCCTCAGCAGTTAATAATATCTTCCTGCTGAAAATAGCCCAGAGAGGAAGCCTCTCTGTGACAGTAGGCAGGCAGCCAGGCTCTGGACTGGCCATTCAATACAGAGCGAGCGAGGAAGATGGCAGGACCAGCGGTGACCTCCCTGTGGCTGCGCTGTCCCGGATCCTCTCACGAGGCAGGGCTTCTGGTGCAACACCCACCTCCTCGGCAGCCCTAGAACCTGGGCACAGACATCACATCGACCAGGGGGTCTAACAGCAAGGACAGAGCAGGGGATCCAGGTCACCCAGAGGGAGGTCCGGAGGACCCCAGGCTTTGGGAGACAGCCCCCTGCATCGCGCTGGAGGGGAACCAGCACACGCACCTCCCCCTTCAGAAAGCTCAGGCTGAGAAAACACACCCTGGAGAACTTCCCTGCCTGCTTCCTTCCGGTAAACCGAGTCAGAGTCGGGCTCATCAACGTGCCCCCGCCCCAAGAGGCCTCAGAGGCGCTTTGGAAAACAATTATCTATCAACAGTGGATCCCAGGCACCTAACAGAAGTCTCTCCGTTTTTATTCTCAAAGGGACAGTTTTTTAAATTGATTATCCAAATCTGCATGTATTTAAAAGCTACCACAAACCACTACTTGTTTAAATTGTAAGACACCCATAACATAAAATTTGCCATTAGGGACATTTGGTGCATTCACAGAACTATGCAACCATCACCACCATCTAGTTCCAGAACATTTTTATCACCCCAGAAGGAAACCCTGTTCCATGGGTCACTTTTACAATGTCATTCACAACAGCAGAGACAACTGGAGGAGGGCACAGAGTTAATGCACCTGGTCAAGTTCCTACAATCAAGCAAAAACCTTATTTGAGAAGAGAGGCTCAAAAAGGAAAACACATACTCATATTCTTCACTATAGCAGCAAGTGAGGTGGTCCCCTCCCCTTATCTGCATGGGATATGTCCCAAGGCCCCCCAGTGGATGCCTGAAACCGTGGCTAGTCCCAAACCCTATATACATATACTACATTTCCTCCTATACAGCACACCTATCATAAAGTTTAATTTATAAACTAGGCCCAGCAAGAGACTAACAATTATAACAATACACAGTAATAAAAGTTAAGTGAATGTGGTCTCTCTCGAGAACTATCTTGTACTGTACTCACCATTCGTAGAAGTGAGAAAGTAAAATGCCTTGTGAGCTGAGCACTTACCCCTTTTCACTTCAAGGAAGCGCTCACGGCTTCTCTGGGGCACATCCAAATCGCCAGCATCACTAACTACCGCACTTTGGGGCCATGATGAAGTAAAATAAGGGTGACTTGAAATAAGCACTGCAATACGACAGTGGGTCTGCTCCCTGAGAGGGCTATAAGGCTGCATCTACAGATGGCGCGGATACCCAGGACAAAGGCTGGGAGAGCGGGGCAGGGAGAGAGTTCATCCTGCTACCAGATGGGTGCGACAATTTAAAACATAAATGGTTTAACTTCTGGCATTTCCCACTTAATACGTTCAGATCGTGGTTGACTGTGGGCAATTGAGACCGCAGATAAGGGGAGGTCACTGTATAGAATCACAGAAAACTAGCACAGCCACCAAGTGAAGCCACCAAAGAAACTTCCTGCAGGAACACAGACTCCTTTAACCCCTTACACCCAGGGTTCCCCAGCTTGTTGCTTCAAAAAACTATTGATGCCAGGACCCCACCGAAAGACTGATTCAGAAGATCCCAGGGGCTCTAATGTGCGGTCAGGTCTGGAATCACGGCCGCGGGTCTTCTTTCTCCCAGCAGGTTAAGACGTTTGCTTTCCAGTGCTGCTCCAGCTTCTAGGTCCAGACTGCAGTGAACAATTCACAGCCTGGAGATCACAGCACTGCAGGAGCGGTATCGTGGCACAGTAACAGCAACAATCAAGAGATGCATAGGAAGCCAAACTTGATCTTGACTTCTTTAGTATTTCCTCCCTTTTCCACTGCCCCACTGGCTCAGAGCTTGCCTCAGAGGTCCCACAGGTCTTGAAGTATAACCCAGCTACAGCCCAGCTCTGCTAAGAAGAGGCCCAAGGGGCGGGGGGGTGGGGTTTGGTGTGCCACACGGGAGCCAAAAGCTACAGCAGAACTAGCGTTCACCGGATCCCCTGCCCCTTCGCAGGTCGTCCTATCCGGCCTCAGTGACAGGCTTCATGAGGCAGCAGCCCATCTAGTCTGGCAGGCAGAGCAGCCCAAATGTGCCCCAGACTTTCAATGCTGTCACCCCGTGCTGAACCCCTGCCGGTCTTTCCAGGACACAAGGGGTTTGATCAGTGAGCCCTTCTACCGAGGTGAGTGTGACCTGGAGCGCTGTGGCTGAGGCAGCAAACAGCTGAGCTCACCGGGGGTGGGTGTGCACCAGGTGAGCGTGCCCTAGACCGGAGTCATCATGCTGTCATTTAGCAAGATATGGATTGGGTCCCAAGAGATCTAGATTGTCACTTCTCACAGTGGCATAGGGAGTCGGGGAGAGTAGGTAAGGATCACATGTACTGGCTGGCCCATCTGACTCATTCAGCAAAGCCCATGCCCTCGGCCACCGGGATGAGCTCAGTCCATCCCACCCCCAAAAGGCATTGCGAGAGCTCAGTGGAAGCACAAGCTGCTGGTTCCCAGGCAGGGGAAGGAGCCACCAAACACATAGCAACAGGCGCCCAGGTTCAGGTTTCCAGTTTGCCATCACCGTCCCAAGCCAGACACTAAATAATGGTTCACGTGCAGCTGAACAACTTTCGTGAAAAACAGGATGGAGCCATCTTCCCTAAGCTTCTTAGTTTGAGCCCAAGTTGACTGTGGACTGAGCCAGGACCACATTTTCAGATGATACACATGTATTTTGGAAGACGCTCCTCTGAGACTACCACAGATGGGTGGCAGCAGGGATCAGAGGCGGCCAGAACCCTTCCTAAAGCAGCTGCTCCTGTCACCCAGACTAAACTCCACAAGGATCTTAAGACCTAGCAAAGGAGTTAATGGGCCTCCCCTGGATGGTGGGACAGTGTCTCTCCAATAAGCATGACTTTGCACAGCCAAGAGATGGGGCTCCCTCAAGACACCTAAGAACTGATGTCTCCATTGCTTTCCACCTTCCTCCTGGAAACCCCCAGTGGCAATTCTTTTGAAGTTAAAATAACTGCAAGTTGTTGCTGGCCTCTACTCCCTGCCCTGACCGGGGAGGTCTGTATGGTGAGCCCCAGCCAGCTCCCAGCATTAACATATAAAGGAGGAGGCTGGAGGATCCGAGAATAACCTAGAACTTGACCTAGAACTTACACGTGAGACCATTTTCTTTTGAGCCTCCCCCACCCCCAACCAGGAGAGAAGGCAAGCTAAATGAAAGCCCCCTCCCTGAAACTCCAGATGGAGGCTGCAAAGATGACAGCTTCTAACACATGCTTTTAATTACCAGTGACACAGTGAAAGCTCTGGAAGCAAATCCTTTCCATTTCCACCCTAAGCTGAACCTCTTGCATTCTCTGTCAGACGTCTCTGAGGTGGGTCTTCCTAGGCCAGGAAACATGCCAGCAGCAAGGGTCCATTCTAGAGTTCTGGAGTCGTGTGCCTTAAGGTGCCTTAAGGTGCTCAGGCTGACAAGTGACAGTTCAGAACCAATCCACCAACACTCCCAAAGTGCTTATCCTCATGGAGAAGCTGCACCGAGGTCCATCGATCCCATGTGAGAGGGGCCCAGGCCTATCCCAGAGCCTGCCTATGGGCGTCTGTCTGCTCATGTGTCTGTGCACAGGACCGTCTATCTGTACAGTTGAAACACACACACACACACCCCACACACAACCATGCACAGAGCAATCCATCTGTCTCCGAGAGCCAGCTGTCAGAAATGAAAGTACAATCTCCTGGAACCGAGTCACAGCCAGACTGGGGAAACTGGCGGGGGCGGGGGCGGGGCGCGTTCACCAAGTCCCGAAGGCCCGGGCCTGTCACCGGCCAGCCCCACGCTGCAAGGCTGGAATTCCAACCTGCAGCCAGCGGGCCCGCTCCCAGGGCTCCCGCCGCCCACTCCCCTTCCTCTCCCCTTCCTCGCAGGAAAGGGAAGGGCCAGCCTTGGAGTCACCCCCACCCCGGCATTTCAGGAGGGGGCATGCCTTTGAGGACACCCCCACCCCTACCGCCAAGGCCCCACATTTTCACATTCGGCCGTTTTTTCTTTCCCTTCTTCCCGTGCCAAGAGAATCAAGCCCTGGCTCCCGCTGCCGACCTGCCTCCCACCCTAAACTGAGCCCCATTCATTAAGGCTGCTCTCAGCCAGGGCAGGACAGGAAGGAAAACAGCACACAGGGCCTGTGAAAGAGACACTCAGAGAGGTTATTTCAAGGCGGAGGAGGGGAAGGAGGGGGCAAATCCTTGCGGGCACTTTCACTGTTCCCCACCTGGGTGCCCACTTGCCCTCGATCCCCAAAGTAGGCTCCCACCCTCCAGCTTCTGCTAACCCCTTTCCCTACCCAGCAGGAACCCCTGCCAGCCCCCCCCCCCCTCCCTTGGCCACTGCAGCCCCTAGTGGCCTCATCCTCTGCAGGTCAGACACACCCAAGCCAACCCGCCCCCACCCCCAACCATGGAAAGATCAACTTCTCAAGGAGGAGGTTTGGGCTGTCTCCATTTACAAAACCCTCTGGCCTGGACCTGGGCCACTACAATCATCTTTTGGGGGGCATTCTCACTGCAAAGGGTGTATGTAACCCCTGGGTTTTCTCCATGCCCACTGCCTCCCCTCCAGACACCCCCAAACCAATGGCACCAACCCAAAACACAGTTTCTTCCATTTCCCCCCACGGCACATTATTAATAAACTGCTCCAACTCCAAACGGAAAGAAGAAAGAGCTCAAACTTTGAAGCCTTGGGAATTAGTAAATCAAGAGCTAAAATTCAAAACAAATGCTCTTTCATGTGGAGGTTCCCCCCTCTTTTTCTTTTTGCAGTTTTGTTAAACCACGGGAACCCTTTAGAAGCAAGCACGCCTTCCCTAGCACCTCCCCATTAATCTAAATGGTTGCAATTATTGGGGGGGGGGATGGGGAAGATTAAAATAACTGTTTTACCCCCAGTTTCTTCATAGAACTGGAAAAGCTTTGGGAACATAAAGCCCACCCATCTCAGAACGAACTGCGTGGGGAGCACTGATGGGGCAGCTCAGCCTGGTGTCCTCACTTCCTCCAGCAGAGGAGACAGACAAGATGTTATCAGCAAGACAAACCTTCCGAAAAGCCCCCTTTCAAAAGCTCCCACTTCCCTTGCTTATTTCATGTGGTTCAGAGGGGCTGGGGCACCTCCCGAGTACACTCAGACTTTAAAAAAGAAAAGCATCTAACTACCTGAGTGTTACTTTGCCCAGACCCTTTCCTCTTCTCGCCTTCTTTCTTTCAGGAACTCTCTGAGCCTTAGAAAGCGGAGAAGAGGCAGTTGTCCTCCCTCCTGGCCTGCTCTGGTGCACTCCCATCCTGGCGCCCCAAGCCCCCTCCCCTCTCTGGGTCCCTCTTTTTCCTGCTCAGTTCTCATTAGGAGCTTTGAGTAAACAATACCCTCTGTCTCAGATAACACTCAGAGTATATACTGCACAGAAATAAAAACAAACACGGTCTCCCTAAAGACATTTTCAGCAGGCTCAATTCCTGGAGAGGAGAGCCTGGGAGGGGACTGGCCGGGAAAACCTGAGCCTGAGCCACACGTGACCAATGAGTTGCCACACATAAGAGCATCACACCACAGTCCCCCGAAGACAGTTGTACAGCTTCCATCTGAGTTGCTATGGTCCTACACCAATACCCGAAACAAAGGCAAGAAGTGACAAATGCCCAGATTCTGCTTAAGTACTGCCCGCCCCTCAACCCTGTTCCTTTCCTTTTGCTTTAGCTGGTTCTCAGAAAAATTCAGTGATGGCAGACTGGGGTGCGAAAGACAGGTGGAAACAGGAAGGCTGAGAAAAATGGCAATGCCTCCCAGTTACATTGCTAATGAGTTTTCTCCAAGTTCATCACTTCTCATATCCCTCAGGATAAACGATGCTCAGGCTACCCAATGACCCCATCCAATCCCACAACACACCAGCCCCCAGCAGCTCTAAGGAAAACCTGCCCTCCTGGGTAGCAGCGTTAGCAGCTACTGTCTGCAGTGCCCAGACCTTGCCGCTACAGCACCTTGCACGCTGGATTGGGAATTGGGACTTGAGGAGCATCAAAGATATCTACTCTGAACATCCCCTCCTACACTTGGCATCTGTCTTCATCAAGTTCATAAAAAGGTGGATCCATCCCCTTCAAGGCACCCGGTGCACAAAGGGGAAGAGCAAAAGCAAGAGCTGAAACCTAAGCCCTGGCTGGTGTGGCTCAGTGGGTGGGGTGCCAGGCCCTCAGTTGGGGGGTGCGAGAGGCAACCACCAATCAATATTTCTTTCCCTCTCTTTCTCCTCTAAGAAATAAATAAAAATCTTTAAAAAAAGCTGAAACCTATGAACTAATGATGCTTCAAACCAGGAGTTGCTTAACAGCAACCATGACACACAGCACACCAGTCCCTTTTCTGCATCTATGGAGCGGCCCCGTGTTCCGACGTGTGAGAGACTTCAGAGTGATGAGCTGAAGGGCCCCCAAGTCACCAAGACTGTATCCAGTTTAATGCCCAGAGAAATGAGAACTCCAGACCAGCTGGGGTGACAGAAGGCCACCCACCCCCATACCTCCCCCAACTCCATTCACTTCAAGAGGTCTGGGGTCGGGTGGGGAGAAGGGTCTTGGAATTGGCGGGAAAATCTGAAAATGCATCTTACCTGAAAGCCCCCCAGGGGCCAGATAATTCGTTCCCCCGGTTTCAGCGGAGGAAGGCACAGCATCTGGACAGTCTGCTGTGGATTTGAAATGGGGAGAGAAAGAAATACAGAAATAAATACATAAAAAAACACAAAGATTAATTTTTAAGCACATTCAAAACAGCACTAAAGAGAAACCAAACATTCCACACAGCTGACTCTCAGCCAGGAGGTTGACTTGAACGGGCTGCTCAGGCCTCCCTGCCCATCGCAAGATGGCCCACAGCACCCTGTCACCCGTCTGGGCTCTGGGAGGCCAGTTAATCATTAGTCAAGTCAGACTCTATCACAGACGGGCTGGAATTTCTCTTTTGTTGCAAGTCCCCCTTGAGGAAACGAGGTGGTTCCCAAGGTCAAAGGAGGCCCAGGTTCTGACGCTCAACCCTGGCGGCTGTCTCCCAGCCACTATCCCTGAGTCTCTTTGCTTGGATCCAGTGTCCTCTCTGCCATTCCCACAGACCAGTGTCTTGCCCTCATCTTTTTAAAGACAGACTTCCCAGTTCCTTAGAACTTTCTCAACACAAGTGTTGGGCTAAAGGGACTTCTTTTTTCCTTTTTAACTGACGTATAATAAGTATGGGAAAGCATATACATCTCCAGTACAACTCAACGAACTGTACTCATGGAGACATCTGTGCAGAGTCACGACCTGATCAAGAGAGCAAGACAGAGAAGATTCTTGGCGAGGCTCCCAGCCAGAGGGGTAACCCACTTCCAGGCCTAGTCCAAACTCCTCATCTCTGGAAACCTTCTCAGACAACCCCAGTTGCAAGGCCCTGCCCTCTGTCGCTATACCATCTCTCTGGTACCCAACACTTGGAATTTCCTTCTGCTGGCTTTACCTGATCCTTGACCTTCAGGTCTTGTCTGTCCTGACTACACCATAAGCTTCTTTTCATGGTTTTTGTAGCCCTCAGGTACTAGGCACAGTGACGTAAATGTTAATGAGGATGACAAATCTCGCTGAGAAACAGACAGACTCAGCAACCTCCCTGCATGCCACACTAAAACAAAAATGAATGCCCACGAACCAGAATGAATGAGTCCCAGGAAACAAAAATACACAAGACCCTGTCAACATATCGTGCACCTGGCCAACGCCAAGCGTACTACTGAAAACCACAGGGAAAGGCTGGCTCAGACAAGGTGCTGCTTCCCAGCCCTGCAGCAAACACACCAGGGTGGGTGGTACAAATCCCAGTCTCCCACCCCACACCACCAAGTTTCCCACTGGAACCCTTTGGCCAGTAAGAAACCAAGCAAAAGATCAGTCCAGAGGCCAGCAGCCCACGAGAGCCCTTTAGTAGCCCAGCAGCTGTTTCCATTACCTGATAAAGGGAGGTGAGGGCCTACGGGGGAGCCAGAAAGCACCTCTGGGTTTCTGCTGCCTGCCCGCCTCCCTCAACTCTCTCTAATCCCTCTGCAATGCTCTGCAGCCTTCTCTCTCAGGCTGGAAAAACAACTTTTCAAGAATTCTCTTAACCAGGGGAGGGGGAAGCAGGAGTGGCCGCAGGCAGGGAAAAGAGAAAAGACTGTGTGTGATCTCATTTTATCAGCATCGAGTATAATTCCGAACAGGAATATACAGTTTTACAGGATACACTTAATCAAATGGAACACAATAGGGGAGACAGGAAATGGAACTGCTTGTTTAAATGGTGTATACCCTGCACTTTCTAAACTACTTTGATGGCCTTCACCGCATTCTAGAGATTGGCTGCTCCCTACCCCCAAATGGAAGACAGCCCCACATTAAATAGGGTGACTTACGCAGGCCACGCCCCCAACTGGGCTTTGGCTGGCTGAACCCCAGGGCAAGGTGTTTCAAAGGAAGGGCCCAGCAACTCAGGGCAGAGCTGGGACCACATTCAGGGTGTCGGCCTGTCTCAGATCAAAGGTAAGCCAGCTCCACACTGGCAACCACAAGCGTTTTATGAAATGGTGCTCTGCCCTTCTGCAGAGCCTTTGATCTCAGGAGGGATTTACAAACATTAATTAGGCCTCCCTACCACCCCTGTGAAATAGCAAAGTATACCTGTTCAACTCGTACCCGGGTAAACTGAGGCGTCATTGACTAGCCCAAGGGGCCACCCAGTAACTGGGCCATACCCAAGAGTACAGCATCTGTCCCCCAGCCACCAGAGTCCTCGCTCCATTCCCTGCAGGTAGTAGGGCTGAGACTACCTTCAGATCCAGACTGGCCTCAAGCTACTGCCATGCTTGTAAAATAAGGTCAAAGCAGCCACACCTGCTTCACTCAGCCACAGAAAAGCTCCTTGGGATGGAGCCCTAAAGTCAGGGTCTCGACTTCCCACTCCCCAGAGCCCAGGCTGACACGCACTTGGAAGCCCAAACATTACCCAGCACCCAGTAAATGCCGAGTGCTGTGGGAGACTCATTCTCCTCTCAGCAGCAAAGGTCCTAGAAGATGCAAACTGTTGAGAGGGGTACAAGGTGAGGAAGCTGGGGTCCCACACTTCCCTCACCAAGAGAATGGTTCCAAATGAGCCAGGACAGTCTTGTCCACTTAGTTCTGAGCTTCCTAAGTACCATCCAGGAGAGGAGCCACAACCACCGCCACCAAACCCCAAGTGTCCCAGCTCTGCTCCAATCCACAACCTTGGTCACAGAAGGACAACTTACTGCATGGGAATCATCACATTTTTTTAAGGAGGCACATCATCAGGCCTGCAGAATCAAGGAATGAACCAAAAAATGAGCAAGTAAATAAACCACTGATCTAAGTCTTTGATCATCTGGATATACAAAGAGGCCTGGACAAGTTGAGAGTAGCCCAAGTTACGAGGGAGAGACAGGCTGGGTCCCAGTCTTCTCAACTAGATTTTGGAGGCTCCATCTGCCAACGGGCACTGGCCAAACAGGCCCCCACCTAAGCAGGTACAGTGCATCCAGCAACAACCCCGCAGCCATCCTTCAAACCTTTCAGACCATGGGATACAGGGCACATCACAAGTAGCACAGCCTACAGAAACCGCCCCCAGCACTCTACACTCCCTAAAGTGAGATCTAATCTTAAACACCATGCTGTTAACCCTCGTGCAGTGAGAGCAGGAAAGACCTTCCTGACCTCTGATTGCTCCAAGACCTGGCCACCCTGCCCCTAGGGCCATGCTGCCCCTAGGTCTGGCCACAAGTGAGGCTCTTTCCCAAAAAGTGCTGCTGGCACTCAGATCTACCAAGTTCAAGCCCCCACAGAGGCTGCAGGGCAGTGGCTTGAACCACAGCAAAACAGAGCTTCGCTTTTAGCCCAGCCCCCTTCCCACTGCCTCCTCCCAAGCTGGAGACCTCACGGAAAGGATTCCCTTATAGTTGTGCAACTGGTTAAGATTTTAACAGTTGTCCATTGTAAAAATCTTATGACTGGTTCTCACCTAGTAACCCAAGACCAAAAATTCCACCTAGGGCTTAGAAACTTAAGAATGTAAGTGGCCGATCTAAATTCTCCAGCCACATACTCGCCTCACACAGAGAAGGTGAGGAGAAAAACCTGGGACAGCATCCCATCCGTGTAATCTGACCTCATCACCCCTGGTCACAGCAGCCAGCAAAACCAGCCCCAGATTTGGGGGTAGGGGGGTCGAGGGGCTGGCCATCCAGCCCCAGACCTGGCTGCTCTTCAATGTGTCAGGACAGGTTCTTCTCTGGGGACTTCCCGTCACCACTGCTCATGTCCATATATGTTGCCCTTACACGTTGCTGCTCTATTTCATTCCTTTTTTATTTTATTTTTTTAATTTCAAACAAAGCATTTTGGGTGAGTAACCAGCTGTTTGAGTTTCCGATTGGCACGTTAATCACTTCCTATTGGCTGATGGGGAGAAACACCACCACCCCCACCTTGGAAATGGCACATTCCTGTCTTTGTGGCTTCTCTGTTTACACACATTTTGCTACCTAATGTCAACACTTGCTAATGAATAAATATATCACTCCACTCACTGAAAATGAGGTCCTGGCCTGGCAGAATGACTGCTTAAATCCGGTGAACAGATTTATTCCGGTATCTTTGCAGGAAACCTAAGAGGTCACCCTTTTCGTCTATGATTTTAGGAGGTTTCTGGGAACGTTTTATCCCCAGGGTCAAGGTAACTGGTCTCTCTTTTAAGGAAAATCTCCAAATTTGAAGACTACAGAAGAAAAAACAACAGGACAGAGGTGGACCCTTGGAGAACTAACCACAGGAAAGAATTCTTGAGTCTTGGAGCCAAAAACCCAGTCGAGTTATTCTTTGAGAAAACAGTGCTTGGTAATTTCAGTTAACATTTGTTATAAATACAGAGAGCTGGTTATCTACTCATTAATGACCATTTATCTGGTGTTTTGTAAATCGAAAGCAAAATATCACATGCTTTGCAGGCCACTTATTAAAACAGGCACCAGGCAAGCAGCAACGCCTTCCCGACTTGAGAAAGCGGTGTGGAGTCCCAGGAGGGCTGCGGGCTTCGGTTACACCGTTCATTAAAGTATTTAATTTATGACAACGCCCCAGCAAAACTTTTAATTAGTGGGGGGAAAGCCCAACAGCCAAACTCATGAGGCAAAGGACTTTAGAATTCCAGGAGCGAAATGAGGCCCAACCCTTCACTTCTTTCAAAACCTTGGCAAAAAATAACATTGTATTTTCCAGGCATCCAATATACAGGAACAAAGTTTCAAAGTGACAATCCCCACTTTTCAGCTAATGAATCTCCCACTGTAAGAAGGGGCTCTTAGACACGGGGGCCATCCCTGATGTCGCCCCCATGTCCCAGTTTTGCTGATCCTCTTCCCCCGGCACTGTTAGCTCCATAGGGCGAGGCCCTGCGCTGCCAGCTAGAAGCTGAATGCAGACAATCACAACAGGGCTGGTGCCAGTCTCAAATGAGCTTTTGCCCTGGCCCAGTGCCATCTGGTGACAAAGCAACAGGCAGAGCTATGCTAAAAACTTTTATAGCCCCAACCTAGAATTCTGAGCAAATCCGGGAGGAGGAGTGCTGACTTGCAGGGGAGGGAGCCGAGGAAACCCTTGAGGGTGGTTTTGCCTTTGCTTCTTATATTTCCTAACCTTTTACTCCAAACAGAAGTCTTCTCTGCACCTTTTTAAACTGTCTTCCCTTCCATCAAATTATCCATTCTTTCCACCCACTCCTCTGGCACTCACAAGTCTCTGAATTTTCCCATCAACCTGTCCTATTTGGCTCCCAAGACACTTCTGCGTGGATCAAATTCCACGTGTTAAAGCTGAGCCAACTTCAGTCACGGCGTGCAAATACATGAAAAAGGAACAAATTGTAAAGCATATCTAGGAAACTTTTTTTTAAGTCACACACACACACACACACACACACACACACACAATCTCCAGCCACAACAAAAACAGAAAAACGCAAACTTCCAACAGAAGAAACCTATAAGCAGTTCCAGGCAAACCCAGCGCCTGCCCAAGTCACTGCCTGGACATAAAAATCCACATTCTAGAGGCTGTTTCTAACTTAAGAAAGGAAGGATATTTTTAAAATCATCTACTCACCAGTTGGTTTGAGAAAATCCATCGGGTATCTGGAGTAAGGAGGAGGGGGAGACTCTGAAATTAAAAAAGTAAGAGAAAATAAAGGTCGAGCCATGAGAAAGAGAGATAGAAACTTATGATAACAGAGGCATTCTTTTAGCCCAACTGTTTGTCTTAGCTGTGGGGGTTGGAGGCAGGGCCGCGAGGCGGTGATTGCCTTGATATTTAGCTGTCAGATAAACAAAAGAGGCCGCCTGGCGCCAGCCCGGGCGCTCCGCTCCTCCACGTCTGCGGACGCCACCGCGGCTCGGCCGGCCTGGCTGGAAACCACCCGCTCCGCCGCGGCTTGGCTAGCCCGCGCACTTCACTACCCAGGGCGGGGGTCGACAAAGCCCCCCCACCCAAGTCCGCGAATGTCAGACCCCGCTCCCACAGCCCGCCTCCGACCCCCAGTTCCGGCCCCCCCGCCCCGGGACGCAATTCATCTTCGACCCCGCCGCTGCGGTAGGCACCGGCTCGGGGAACACCCGGCTCCCCTTTCCCAGCCCAACCAAGAGACGCTCCCCAAGTGCGCTGGTGAACTTAGGAGGATCTGGTGGCACCCGGGATGCACCCTTCCCACGTCCTGCACAGAGACGCAGAGAAAAAAGAAGCAATGGAAAAGGCTGAACAGATAAAGAGGAGGAACCTGGTGTCTCAGCCCCGGCCCCAGCGCAGTAACATCGTCCCGGAGGAGTTGGGGGCAGACCCCCATCCCCACCGCGGCTAATCCTGAGCCTTCTTCGGCTGGAAGAAAGGCATCTACGGGACACCCAATTTCTCCTGACTCCTTGGTTCTTTATAAACCTGGGCTGGTAGAGCTGAAAATAGGTACCCAGTTCGGCCTCCCATCCTAACCCTCTTTGCCCCCAAATCTCCATAGCTGCGTGGCCAGGGCAATATCCGCGCCACTGCGCCCGACGTGACTCTTCTTATTTACTGAAGGAGCAGAGACTTGTCAGCCTTTACAACTCGCTTCACCCGGCTTTCCTTGGCGGGCTTGGACCAAATCCAACTCGGCCACACACCTCAACGCCTTTCCGGGTGCAGGGGAGGCGTGACCCCTACTTCTCTCTGCACTCCTAGCTAATCCAGAAATGAGGACGTCTAATTTTTTACTGCATGTGTGCAGTGTGCATAAGGCAGTGTCCATAGTCCCATTGGGACAACACAAAAAAACATTGGAAGGGAACCCCCAGGGAAAGCCCTTACAGTTTCCCCTCGTCCCTTTACTTTTGTCCCCAAGTCTCCTCCCAGGAAGGGCTGTACACTCCCCTCCAGAGAGGCGGCTGCACAAACACAGCCCATTGGGGGGGGGGGGGGGGGGTTGCAGAACAACTTCTTACCTAGTTCGCAGAGTCGGCTAAGGTGATGGGGGTTGCAGCACACCAGCTCGGGGTTGATCTTCCCATAAGATTCACAGCAACACAGCCTCTTGACTTCCGAGGAATGCCTGAGATCTGGCCACCTGAACACTTTGCACAGCAGGAGGGGGAGCGAGTAGGACGAGGGCGGCTGGGTGGGCTGCGAGCCAGCGGGCGCCCCCAGGCCCAGCCTGCAGTCCAGGCGGCCAGGCAGCAAGAGGCACGCGGTGCGCGTACCGCCGCGGGATTCCACGGCCTGGAGCAGCAGCTCCAGCTGCCGCTCCTTCAGTTTCTTAAGCACCGAGTGTGTGAGCGCCTTCAAATCCGCCTCGGCGCCCCCGGCCGCACCGGTGCCCCCGGCTTGGGGGTGGTGATGGTGACCTTTGGCACCTCGGACCGCCTTGCCCAGGCAGCAGCCAGCCCTGCTTGCGTCGCCACCACTGGCCCCATGTGCCCGGCCGTCCGTCGCCCCTTCTCCCCGAAGCTCGCCGCCTCCTCCGCTTCCCCCCGCGCCCTCCTCCTCGTCCTCGCCGCCGGGCGCACGGCTCCTCCAGAGACGCCGGACGAGCGCAGATCGTTTGGTCCTGAACATGCGGGGCGAGGAGGCGAGGAGAAAAGTCGTTTGCCGGCTAAGGAGCGAACATGACCTCCGCACACCATGAAGAAGTCGGGCGCCGAGTTGGGGCAGCAGGCGCAGGCGACAGCAGCAGCAGCAGGGGCCCGGGCAGGAGCGGCGGCGGCCCGAGGGGCGCTCCGGGGCATGCGCCAGTCTCCCGGAGGCCGGGGCGCGCGCGGGGGCCCGGAGGCGCCCGCCGGAGCTCGGGGGCCTGCGCTCCGGCTGCCCCACCCCGCGCGGCCCGCGCCCTGCGCGGCTCTCGGGCCCCGACGCACCCCGGAGAAACGCGGCAGCCGCTTCCCTGGGGTCGGCGAAGCCTGCCCGGGTCGGCGCCTCCCCAAAAAGAGGCCCCCCCGCAGCGGCTCCCGAGTGTCGGGCTCGCCAGCCTCGGCTTCCTACATGGAAGATCAGCGGGGGCAAAAAACTAAAGGCGTTGGACTGAGCCTCTGGAGGGAGGAAAAACCCTCTTTCCCCCTTGCTAAGCAACTTAATTTGGGGGTGGGGAGAAGCAGGCAATTAAAAAAAAAAAGCAGGCACGCGATTTATTTTTTTTCCTCTATATCCTTAGTAACCGGATCTCCTCAAATTCCGTGCACACGAAGACTCGGGGGAGGGGGCCGAGTGGACTTCACCCTGCATGAGATGTCTGGCGAAATCAGAAGGCTGTCTCAAAATCTAAGAACCAAATATGCAAAGCCCAAAATGAAAAACACCACCTCCTCTCACCCTGGAGGTCTGGGGCCGTCCGACTGTAACGAAGATTTAAAAAAAGAAAATGTTTACAAAGTAGAACAAGCCGTTTGAGGGGTGAAAAAAACGTATCCACGAGTTACATCCCCTTTTTCTCCCTGGCAGATCCCTGCTGGTCTTCCTCTCCTTTTCTTCTGCCGAAAGAAAAAAACTGTATGTATTTTTAATCCACAGAAAGCTTTGGCTAGACTGCTTCAATCCTCCGCATATAGGTGTTTTAGGGGAGTCTCTGGTCTTTCTTCTTTCGCTCCCAGGGACTCTGGTCTTCGCCTGGGACTTCCTCGGGGCTGGCGGGGCCGCAGGGGCAGAAGATGCTGCTGCGGCGGCTGCGCCCGGCGGGGCTGACAGCGCGGGGGAGGGCGACGCGGCAGCAGCGGCGGGCCCCTGGCGGGTCGCGCGCTCTCGCCCTCCTAGGCGCAAGCTGCTGGCTAGTTCGGGGACCGCCGGCGCCCCCTCCCTGAGCCGCGGCTGGCCGCCGGGCTCTACGTAAAGGCTGCTCGCCTTGACCTGGCTGCAGCGGCAGGAGGCCCCGGTGTCCTCACGCCGCCGCCTCCTCCGAGACTCTGCTCGTCTCGCCCGGGAGCCTCCTTGTCCCCCGTCCGCCCTCTCCTGGCGCTCGGATCCTTCTGCCGCCGCCGGGATTCGCCGCGTCGCACTCAAGGGCTCCGGGGCCGGGCTCTCGGCAGCTCGGCGCCGGCGTGCTGGCTCTCTGTCTCGGGCAGCTCTCTCCGGCGCGGCGAGCGGACCGAGCACGGCGCCCGGCTGGCTCGGCTGGCGCGGCTCGGGAACAGGATCCTTCGTGCGCCGAGCGAGCAAGCGAGCGAGCGAATGTGCCCGGGGCTCGTCGCCTCCCTCAAGGCCTCCCGCCCCCGCCCCCTTCCCTCCCCCTTCCTCCCCCGCCCCCAGCGGCTGCCGCCGCCGCCGCCTCCCCACCCCCGCCCCCCCCCCACCCCACCGCGGGCCCTCTGCTCTGCTGGTTCCACTGCGCAGTGGCGCGCCCGGCTCCGGCCTCGTCACGTGGCCGTCTAGACACCCTGTCGCTTTAAAAAAAAAAAAGCGATTGTGTTTCGCAAACAACAGATCGGGTTTCTAAAATCTATTTCTCCCCCCGCCCCCAGCCACCGCCACCCCCTCCAGGGTTTGCGGAGAGGGGAACCATGGAGGGGGGCGCGAATGAAGGTGGGGAGCAAAGTAGCTCCCAGAATCGACTGAAACCTGGCCGGATCAGAGGAGAAACGAGAAGCCCCGAGAACACCCAGCGGGCTTCGCCGGCGAGTTTTGGAGCTGAACGAGCCAGTCGGTGGCCCGATTTAGACCCAGCCCGTGGAGCTTCTCAGTGGCTGTCCCGCGCGCTTGCTCTAGCGCTTCATTCATTCGTTTTGTTTTAAAGGCCTTGGCGGCGGATCCCTTGGCCGCGCAGGAGGGAAGGGGGAGGAGAGCGCTGTCTCCGTTTAAAACACATTTACACTGGACTGGACCGAAGCCCTGGGAGGTGTGCGCTGGAGAGAACAGCCGGGCCGCCGAGGGCGGGGAGGCGGTGCGAATGTGACCTCAGCGGCGGCCGCGTGCTCCCTCCCGCCCTCTCCCGTTCCGGGCTCGGGTTTCTAGGACTGCTTGGAGAAGTGTGTCTTGTGCACAGCTCTGGAATGCATTTGGCCGGTTGACGAGCTGCGAGGGGCAGCATCCTGGCGGGGAGAGCGGGGTGGTGGGGCGGGGGCTCGCACGCCCGCCGCGGGCAGGTTTCCTCTGGAGCCCGGAAGACCTCAGCCACCCCGCCTCCCGGCGCGAAAAGGTTACCTTTGGAGCAGACCTGCCTAGGACATACATATGCATGCAGGGCCTGTTTCTGCCCCTTCATGGGCCCCGTAGCTTTCAAGGTGCTTAGGGTCAGCGAGTTTATCGCCTGACCCTAGGTTTGGGAAAAAGCACAAACCCGTTGGCTGCATGGAAATGGGGAAAGTATTGGTAAGGTAAAAGACCAGAAGCATTTACTTCGTGAAAGCAGATGGTACTGAGAAACACACTGATTTAAATATACGTATAGGCATCGATATTAATGAGGCCACTAGTTGGCATGGTGATCTAACCTCACATCTTATTTAGTGGAATAAGATTTTAAAAAAATTTTTATTTATTGTTTTATCTATTACAGTTGTCCCACTTTTCCCACCATTGCTTTCCCCCTACCCCTTCTCCCGCAGTCAATTTCGATGGAATAAGATTTTTAAATGTTATTTAGAATTGTGAGATCAGGAGGACAATGGGAGTTTAACGGATCTTTAGAAGAGGCAAAATGTACTATTTTCACTTTCCCAGCTAAATTATACATTCATGGAAGGAAAAAGCACAAATGAAGCTTAGCTTTAGAGCTCAGCCCCTTCTTTTCCAGCAATTTAAAGGTGTCTGACATGCAATGGATACTCATTAAATATGAGGAATCCACGGAGTGGACAGAACCTAAAGCGACATTTGGGCCACGCCCCCTAAGACCACCAAAAGCACCTATGGAGGTATAAATATGAGAGAAAATCAGGAATATTGGCCAGGCACAGGCGTCCTGAAGACAAAAGGAGGTCAAGTGGTACAAACCGTGTTGTAGCAACACCGGCGGAAGCTGGCATTCTAAAGGTTACTTTGTAGAGCCACAGAGGCAACAATTGTATAGGATCGTAACTTTGTAATAAGAACGTTGCTTATTGAAAAGGGCACTGATTATGTGGTGTGTGTGTGTGAGAGAGAGAGAGAGATTTTCTAAAGAAGCTGCCTACACAAATAGGAGGGAAAGCCCTGGAGAAAATGGATGAGGTCGATGTTTGGATATGGATGATCCCATCAATAGACAAGGCAGAAAAGACAGAAATGAGATTTTTGAGGTGTCTGGGAAATGTATAACCTCAGAAAAGCTTAGAAAGAATACCAGGCTAGCCCTGGCTGGTGTGGCTCAGTGGACTGAGTGCCAGCCTGCGAACAAAAGAGTTACTGGTTCGATTCCCGGTCAGCGCACATGCCTGGGTTGTGGGCCAGGTCCCCAGTTCTGGGTGTGTGAGAGGCAGCCACGCATTGGTGTTTCTCTACCTCCCTCCCTCCCTCTCTCTCTAAAAATAAATAAGTAAAATATTTAAAAGAAAGAAAGAATACCAGGTTAGAAGTCGGAGAACCTGATTCCCAGCGAGGGCTCTGCCACTCCCTGGTTAAATAACTTTGCACTAGTGGTGATCCTCACATTAAGAGGGCACTTGGCAGGGTTTTAAAAGCTTTCTGGGCAAGTTTCCTGCTTTCTCGGGGTCCCATTCCTGAGCCTCACTAGGAGATCTGCTCCGGGCCTCACTAGGAGATCTTTGCTCTTCAAGAGAGGCAAAGCAAGGTTCTCAGACAGAAAGGACTTAAATAAGCAGAAAGCAAATGTCATAACTCAAATTAAACTTCAAGTTATGGAGAATCTGAAGACTTTTGGAAATCTGACCAATGGTGCTACCACTGTAATGAGAGGCCATGCACACACAGGGCAAGTAGGGTTTAGTGGGTGTTTAAGGAGTTGAATCTGACGTCACAGCTTGTCTGGGTGGAACGTGCATATACTTGCAGAGATATGTTCCCATATAGTGTAATTGTGGGTGTTTTAATTCAGGCGTCACCCCTATCTTGCCCTCTCTACATGGCTTTCCTTCTCCATTTTACTGCCCTAAGTAGACAATGGGTGGGATGCTGGGCGAGTAGCTACAATGGCTGGTGCTGCTTTATAAGCTCACTGGCATTCCCTGAATCAATTAACATCCCAAGCCTTCCTGAGAGCCAGCCCCACCCCATTGCGTTCTTATTCCTTTCCTTTCCAAGAAAGAAGCTAGGCGGCAAAAGAACTCCTGGATGGCCCGTGTGCCTAGAAAGGGAGTTCCTTTCCTTTCCTTGGGCCAAAATGAGACGACAAGCACCCTCTTTCAAACTATTCTAACCCTTTAAAAGAAAAAGTTTAGAAGTTCACCAAACTATTGTGAATGAGTTTGATTCTAATCATTTGCTGGCAGGGAATATGGAATAAAATATCTCATTTGCAGTTGTTTATTTCCTGTTGTGGCTTCTATTTTCATCTTTTAGTCACTTTGGTGATAGATATCAAACCGTAATCATGGTGCAGCCACAAGTCACAGAGACCAAAATAACTTGCAGCAGAGTTATGACAAACCAGGATGGAGACAGCTCAAGACCTGGCTACTTAATCACTGGCCCCTGGCACCCGGATGACTGCGGGGGCTGCCACTTCACTGACCGCTAGCTAAGCATCCAGAGGAGAGAGGAAGCCGGAGGGAGATTTCTCCAAGGCCCCTGGTCTTCAGCAGGCAGGGCCCTGGAATGCACAGGAAGTGGAGGAGAACCAGGTGACCCCTCCACAATGGCCAGGGGGAGACTGACTTGAAAGAAAAAGGAAGGCAAAAACAAGAACGTAAGGAACTCTCCATACCAACAAGCAACGCTAAGCAAAAGCCAAAACAAAAACAAAAAAACTCTCCTGTCCAAGGAAGACAGAATTCATCTTTTCAGTGCTTTTCTCGTTTCAGTGGTTCCTGGAAGAGAAAAGCAGAAAGAGTCCCGGAGTGCGTGTGGATGTTTGTTGGTGGGGCCCAAAGATAGGGGTGAGGCAGGGGTAAGGGTTTCTCCTTGCAGAAGCTGAAAGAAAAAACAATGGAAGAGGCCAAAAAAGTATTGGAAAATATTGACATTTCTTGCACAACCGCCCCCTGAAAAAATGTGTGAGTGAGCCCTAAAACCATCCTGAACTGGCAGCCATACAAATGGAAGTGCTGGTTCATGAAAGGAAGGTTCGTGAGTGAGGCCGATGTGACTATCGGCACTTCCTGGCTTATCTTAAAAGAACAGCAACATAAGTGAATGAAAATGCGTCTAATTCACAATCAAATAGAGATGCTCTAAGCCCCAACTCAACAAATATTCCTGCATGGCAGACGTGCTGTCGGCTGAACCGTAACATCTGCCAGGTGGCCATCCAAAACGCTCAGCCAGGTTCTGAGGGCCGGAGGGAAGGGCAGGAGGAAATGAATGTTGTTTATGGAGGACACAGGAGAAACATCCAGAAAAAGTAAAGATCTTGGACAGCAGGAACATTCAAACATACAGTCATCATATGGGATGCAGTTTCTTCCTGGGCGGGGCACCAACTGGCTAAGAAACAGAACTGGGAGGGAAACTTCACTGTATATGACTTTTTGTACCTTTTGGATTTTGCACCATGTGAATGTGTTACTTATTCAAAAAATATACAGATTTAAAGATTATTTTTTAAATCCTTGACTGCTATTCTCATTTCCTGAAAGTTGCTCTTCTGATGTTCTTTTAGAAAAGGACAGGTTGGCGAGGTCCGCCGTGGAAGTGAGGCTGTAGACAGCTTCTCTCTCTGCGGGGCAGTTACCACAGGAAGGCCAATGACAACAGCGGCCAGTGTGTCATCCCAGACGGCAAGGGTGGAGGCTGCCTCGTCATGACTCTGGCAGGAGTCAGTGAGGAAACATGCTAGGCCTAATCAAAAGTCATCCTAGCTATCAGTCAGGTGCAAGTCCTAACCCGGAACAGACAGCCTCATAAATACCGCTGTCGGGACCACAGAGACACAGGGAGGAGCCTGCGCAGTCTCAGAAAATGAGAGCTTTGCTCTCTGGAACAGAAATGTGTTCACGTGATTCTCAATGCATTTAGGCAGCACTGATTCAAGATGTAGTACCCAGCACCAGGCGAGACCCCTGGGGAGTAGAAAGGTGGTATTCGGCCACCTTTACCTTTAAGAGGCGCATAAAATCTCAGACAAGACCAAGACTATGAAAACTTACACGTGTCATCAACGCCATCCCAGCAGCAATAATAGGAGACACTGGCTTGGGAGAACAGAAAATCAAGGGATGTAGCCCTGGCTGGTGTGGCTCAGTGGATTGAGCACCAGCCTGTGAAACAAAGGGTTGCTGGTTCGGTTCCTGGTCAGGGCACATGCCAGGGTTGTAGGCCAGGTCCCTGGTTGGAGGTGTACAAGAGGCAAGCAGTTGATGTACCTCTCACATGTAGATGTTTCTCTTCCTCTCTTTCTCCATCCTTGCCCCTCACTCTAAAAGTAAATAAATAAAGTCTTTTTAAAAAGAAAGAAAATCAAAGGATGTATTCTGTCTGAGAAGGATCATGAAAAGCTTCCTAAAGGAAGAAATATTTGGGACTAGTTTAGCTGAGTTGACTAACCAGGAAGATGTGGTCATGGTACAAATGATGGTGTTCGAAAGGAAAACAGGAACGAAAGAAGAAATGTGTAGGTTTCTATCAACTTCACGCTCTCTTCAAAACCCAAGCTATGCTTGTCACTTAAATATATGACTTGACCTACAAATGCGCCTCAGCCTCAGGAAGTCAGCGATGCAGCTGAGGCCCCTGCAATGCATGAGGGAGATCATCTCTCTCAGAATCAAGTTTTCTTTGTAGCAAGAAACTGCAGCAACAACATTAGCTCATCTACAGGCACAAAGCAGCTTCTTCTCAAATACTGGAAAAATCTCCATGACCTCCACTGCTCAAATCAACAATCAAGCTTCACGTGTGTCAAACAGGTTCATGTCAGGAACAGGGGGAGAGAAGAATGTTTTCAGCGGGGATAGTGGCTGCCGAAGGCTCAGCGATGGGGATACTTAGATAATGCTCCCAAACGTCTAACAGTGAAAGATTATCACTCCCCATCGCAGGATAGACAGAGACCCATCCAGTGTGGATGATTCCCACAGGCACTAGGAAGTTGATTTGAAAGACAGGAAAGCACAGAAATAAATGCTGAGCCTAACGCAGAGGCCCCCTGAGGAGCCCTGGTGTAACTCTTCCAGTCCAAGCTGCAGGCCGTCCTCCTTCGGCTCACCACGCACCTAAACAAACTCCAAACCCCTGGTCACAGTGGACTGCCGAGCAAACCTTAGCTGGTTTTCTGATTTTGCATCCTAGTTTTCTCTCTCCCTTTCCCCTGCCAAAAGTCATTAAAAGATGACTTTGGCGCTCAGTTCCGCCTACTAAATGCCGGTTAGGATCTGTGTGACGAAGCATCTGGTAATGGTGAATCAGAACCGGCAGCCTGCAGGAGGGAATGCTTCAACTGTAATAGAGAAAGGGAGTCAGAAGTGACCACACACCCTGCCCCTGGCACGTTTGGGGACGCACCAGAGATGCCTGGCCCCATGAGTGACGGTCAACACATTCCCGCAGGTGGGGACCTGAGGCAGCAGAAGAAACCCTCCGCCCAGGTTTAGGATGAAATATACTTGTCTGCCCTTCCTAGCTGCGAGGCCGTAGGAAAGCCTGTTTCCGTAGTCTGTCTGCCTTCCTCAGGCAACAAACACTGAATTAACAACGTCTTAAGTGTGCCAGACCCGGAGTGAGGCTCAGAAAACAAAGCCCTCCCCAGGGGTTGCTGGGATGTTCGGGGACACTCAGCCAGCCCAAGCGCTATGTAAACTAAGAGGTATACAGATGCTAATCACCACGATTCTCATGGATTCTGAGGTAGGAGCCCCCAATAAGATAATTTTGACTAACCCTCCCAGGCTAGGAAATGAATTTTTAGAGGCGTTAAGTGTCTAAGTGATAGGGTAATGAAGAAGGAAGCCACTTTTTCTAGTGTCTGGGACTTCATGTGGATTTTACAAGGAACTGGGTCAGAGAAGTAAGACCAGTGTATCAGAGTTTAAAAACAAATAAATAAGCCTGGAAAATGTTTTTCTTAGACTGAGAGAGAGAGAGATAAATGAGAAGAGGATTTTTTAAAGAATTGTTTCCAGTTCTTTTCTAGCATAACAATGAGTCTTAAATATTTCCTATGTCCTCAAAATACCTTTGTCGGTAATTGTGACAAGCAAGGAAAGGAGAAGAGGTCCACCTTCCCCTTCACTGGGACGGAGAGACCCAGTGGGTAGGATGCTGCCCTGCCAAGTTCAGTCTTGACCTCCCTCACCCTCATAAACATTTATTTTGATCACTTTCAAGGTGGGTGGAACATGATGTTATTTAGCATTGCTTGAGCCTGGTAGATGGTAAGGAAAATGGCAAGAAGGGATTTTTACAGGTTACATAACCCAGAGCTTCCTCGTTTCCAGTCCAAACACCAGACCCTGTCATCCATGGTCAAGTGCGCATCATGATGTATGTTTTACCAAATGCTAAATTATTTGTATTTTTAGTTTTCTTTTGCTATTTTGTTGGCTTTTGCATAGATAATGCATGCATAGTGGTTCACAATTCAGAGTACAAAAGGGCACAAAGAGACAAGTAAGGCTTCCTTCTATCCTGCCATCCGCCCCTCCCTCCTCTTAGGGAGCGGCCACCATTCCAACCAGAGATATAGAAAAAGAGTCAAGTTCAAAGTCTCTGGCCTCTGCACTATAGTCTCCCATATCCACATGCCTATTTGACACCTCCCCTTGGACATCTCCAAGGCGCCAGAGGCTCATTGTGTCCCACACAAGGCATCTTCCTCCCAGAATGTGCTTCTCCAGAGCTCCAGGATGAGAAAGCCCACCCCATCCACCCAGTGGTGGGAGTCACAAATGCAAGATCAGCCTGAACAGCAGCTCCTTCATATGCAAACCCGCCTCCACATCCTGTCCATTTTACTTTCTAGATGCCCCTCTGCCCACACACTTTGCTCCAGGTTCACCCCCTTAACCGCACCACAAGCCACCAGCCTCTCTCCAGTGACCGGGGCCCAGGGCGTTTTCCTCACTGCAGCCCTTGCCTCACTCAGATGCACCAGGTCCTTCTGCTCAGGTTGGTCTCAGTGCTGGGCTGACTGCACCAGCACCCAACACGCTTCCACGCGCTCTTAGAACAAAGGCGAAGTCCCTCCCTTGTCTTGCAAAGCCCCGAGTGGCCTGGCAGCTGCTTCCCTCCACCCCGGGCCTGTGTGCGCATGCTCTCTCTCAGCCTGAAATGCACCTCTCTCCTTCTCTCCCAAGGCTCCTCCAGGCTTCCAGTCTCTGAGATTAGGTCGCCCCACCTCCGCCATTAGGCACCCTCAGAGCCGCAGGCATCTCCCTTTTGTAGCACTTAAAACTTGAAGTTTTATACTTAATTACAGTTCCCCCCACTCTAAACTCCATGAAGGCAGGGTGTGAGTATTCCAGTCCATCAAGTCCAGTGACTGGAATAGAGTAAGCATGTGTCATCAGCCGAATACATGACAGTCTGACCAACAAGGAAGGAAACCCTGTGTTCTGAGATGATGTCCTTCCTCACTGGGGGAATGAATGTGCCCTATTTTTTATGAAATGGTCGTGATAACGGATGGTATTTATTTGCAGACTTCTTCAGCTAAATTAAGTGTTGGCGACTGAATTGAAAGGCCCCTCAATGCAAAGCCCTGAAGATGACAAACTGCTGCTTACACCCCAAGGATAGACTCTCAGACGGAGCGAGTTCCTAGAGGATTCTAAGCACCTTACTGAGGAATAAGGTGCCCAAAAGTAGACAGGACTTAGTTAAAACTCTCTTGTCCTTCCCCTTGCATCCCCTTTCTGCTGGAGGGTCCTCATGTGGATTCTCTCACGCAGGGCTCCATGAAGATGGGGAGAAAATTCTCAGAGGTCACCCAGCTGGTTAGTAGCACTTTAGGGCCAGGCCTGATCCATGCCTCTGTCTACAAGTCTCTACACCCAGGAATGTGCAGCTGTCCCAAATATTTCAAGGGCAACATAGCAAATATACAGGTAAAAAGAAACAGGAAGAAAAACAAGAACAGTAGAGCTCTCTCTGGCTGGCTGACGCTGGCTGTTCTGCATGGTACTAGGTGCTCTGTGAGTGAATGGATGAATGGTCATTGACCTCCCTTCTGGGACTCAAACAGCACCCATGTCCTGTGCCCCTTAGTTCACAGGATCTTGTTTCACAGGCCCCAGAGTCCTGTCACCCCGGCTACACTGTGGCCCCAGCAAGCAAAGACCATTCCCCAGTTCTCCTGCACCCCAACCATGTGTCATCGCTCCAGGGGAGTTTGCATTCTAGGGGGAGACAGATAATAGCTAAGGAAACAAAGACATAAAACATAATTTCACAGTTAGAAGAGCTCTGGAAAGCATGACATAGAGTGAGGTCCTAGGGCTGGTGTGGGGCTGAGAATGGCCCTTTCAGACCTGCGATCAGGGAAGGCCTGACTGGGAAGGAGCAAAGATCAGGTAGGGCTCTTCCAAGACAGGGAGACAGCCAGGGCTTGGGCCTAAGATAGGTAAGCTGGCATGTTAGAGGACCAGCTGGGAAGCCAGTGTGGCTGGGGAGGTGACAGCGTAGGCTAATGGATTGGAATTGAGGAAAAAAGAGCTATTGAGGGGCTGGGTCATGTAGTGCCTCCCAGGTATTCATGCTTGTTAAATGGAAAGTACTAGCAAACCCAGAATAATAGAGACAGCTATATCAGGGGAAGCACAGAATGCCTCCGTGGTGGAGCAAGAGGTGTCTGTCACTATTAGCTGTATCACCTAAGACACATATTTTCCCGTGGACAAAATGGTGATGATTACACTTACCAACCTAGAGTTGTAACCAACATAGAGTTGTCATGAGATTAAATGAGATGATATATGTAAAAGAACATTGTAGAGATAGAGGTACAGAATCATGATGTCAGAAGAAACTCTAATTAGTCATATCTGAACTGAGCATAGAATAATTCTTCGGTATCCAGACCCTCAGAGTGTTGACTTACACAGGCTGGTTGACCAGTAGGCCCTCCATTGTGGCCTCACTGCTGGGTAATTTATGTATTAGTATTTTATGGTTGTATATACAACTACATAGCTCATGCCTATTCCTCTTTTTCTCCTTGAATAAAGAGAAACATAGAAAGTACAATTTGATGAAGGCAGTGAAGAAACCCCCTGACACTAAAATAATCTGTAAGCGATCATTTGTTTAAAACTGATCATTTTGTTTAAAATCTTACTTCTGAAAAAAACAAAGAAAAAAATGCCAAAAGAGGTCTAGGGAAACAGGTATAAGATGATTTGTAAAACCCCAGAGGCCTGATCCGTTGGCTGGGTTCAAGTTTCTTGCAAGTGCTTTCTGCATCTAACAGGTTCCGATGCAAAGAGAGGGTGGCCGCAGGCTCCGGGCGGTCTTAGTGCCACCATGTCTCCCTCTGGCCACTTACTGGCACATCACCCTGTTGGGCAGCAGCCCTCCCATGGAGTGGCTCTCCAGGTATTCCCCACCCAGGCCTCTGCCTCACCCTCTAATCCCAGCCTGGCTTCCCTCACTCCTGTGGCCCTGGGCTCCAGGGTGTACCAACTCTGTCTCTGGAGAACCACCCTGGGCCCCAACCAGGGAAGAGGCTCCGATAATACCCATGTGCTCAGAATCGCTTACCAGATAGACTTCTGCTGGTTCTCCATCAAGGCAGAGACACTTAACGGTCACCTACCCCATAAGCAGTAAATCCCTCAGAATGCTAGAGAAGGGTGGGCACACCCATCCCACTTCCTGCCCGCCCCTGTCCACACCCCATGGATGACACCCATCCTAACCTAAGCCAGCTGCCTCTCAATGTCCTCTACTGGCTTGAGAGATCTGGGGTGCGGGTGAGGCAGAGTAAATGTCAGCCCAGCTAGGAAGACACAAGTTCCATTTCTCCTCTCCCGGTGATAGATAGGGAACCCCAAAGTATTTTCATTGTTCAGGAGAATGGCTCCATTCCTCCAGAACATCACTGTCCTCTCTTCCTCCACACAACCTTCCAGCTCAACGCTCAGTCTCTCATGGAATATTCTTGTCACTTTAAAGGATCTGGCAAGCACATCAGGCAATGTGGCTGTATTCTTTAATTAATATTTATTGAGTGTCCCTATTAGGTGCCTGGCAAGCACAGTGTTTCGTGTGTGGCTAAAATATCTATTGCCTTTCCTCTCCAAGAAAGTACATTCCTGGACAACCCAATAGGGTTGGCATGCCAAGTAATGACCGACACACCCTTGCAACAGCAAGAGTCAGCTGGGACTTAATGAGAGGATAGAGGCAGCCCACAGGGGTCAGGAGATAGGAGCTTGCGTTGTGGGGGCCCAAACCGGCTGTGCAGCCTCCAGCAGGTAGTGCAACTTCTCTGAACCTGTGTCTTCACAAATGTGATTGACAGTGTCACCCTGCGTGCCTCCTGGGGCTGCAGACATTGTAGAAACTAGGTGAGATCATGTAAGCAACACCCTTCATAACGTTTAATGTGCTATACGAATTCCAGATGTTTCCTCCCAAATAAAATCTTTTGTGCCTTCCTTGGTAGGCACAAAAATTGAATTAGATTTAAAAGAATGAAATCCTGGGAGGTCAAAATTGGACAAATGCCAGTTGTGACAGGAATCAAACTTCACTCTCTGAACCACATCGTGGATAAGCTCCTTTAGCCTTTGATGAAACTAACTATACTCATCTTCACTTACATATGGAAAATAATACAATAATTAATAAATAATAACACAAGAATAAACTCTGTGTTTCATGTACTCACAACTGGAAACCTACTTTGCCCCATCCTGCGCATGTGTAAGATACACACATTAGGAGGGAAGGGAGTCCTCTGGGGGTCACTTTGCATATCTTCAAGTGCAGAAAACTCTCTGCGTGTGCAATATGAATAAACCAGACCATTAGTTACTATAACACAGAATCTAAATTGCATTCATTCCTGGAGGACATGTAAATTGGTGTGATCTTTCTGGACAGAAGTAGACAATTTGATCAAGAGCCTTAAAAATGTTCCTATGGATAAACAAAATGGGGTCTATACATACAATGAAATATTATTCATCCTTATAAAGGAAGGAAATTTTGACACATGCTACAACATGGATGAATCTTGAGGACATTATGCTCAGTAAATACCTCTATTTAAAATGTAATGACTAGTTACAAAAGGCCAAATATTACATGATTCCACTTATATGAGGTACCTAACGTAGTGAAATTCATAGAGGCAGAAAATGGAATAGAGGTTACTGGCAACGGAAGGAGGGGAAGTGTGGGGTTAGTGGGTGCAGAGTTTCAGTTTTGCAAGATGAAAAAGTTCTGCAGAATGGTGGCGATGACTGCGTAACAGTGTGAATGTGCTTAATGCCACTGAACAGTACCCTTAAAAATGGTTAAAATGGTAAACGTTATGTTATATATATTTTACCACAGTATTTTTAAATGTTCCTAATTCTGACCCAGTAATCCACCTAGGCATGTATTCAAAAGACATAATCAGAGAAGAGTGCAAAGATGTTTGTGCATAGGTACAAAAGTGTTAAGTCTTTAACCACCCTTTTTTCCCTTCAATTTTCCTTCCTGTCTTATTTTGGAAAAACTGGAAACAGCTCAAAGGCAAAACGAGAGTAGAATGGGTAAACAGATTGTAGAATAACTGTTAGGAAGCACAAAGCCTGCTTTTGAAGAACATATCATGACATGGCAAAACACGCATGAGAAGCAGGAGTCAAAGCTGTCCCCTCAGAGTGATCTCGATTTCGGAAATATGCACACTAGAAAATGTGCGAGGAAAAAAGATCACAAGGAGACAGAGCAATGGTTAGCTCTGGGTGGTAGAGCTTATTGATGGAGTTTTATGTTCTTCATATGTTTTCTAATGTTCCATGATGAGTATGTATTCATTACTTTTATATCAGAAAAATGATAAATCAATATGAAAGAGACTGTAGAGCTTGCGGAAGTGCCCTTGGATCCCTGCTGGGTCTGGGTATGCTCAGCTCCTTCAATGCACAGGCAGGATTCTGTAGCATATGCTTCCAATAAGCTTTCCCGAGGACGATCAGATCTGTAATGTACATTGTCTGTCTGCAAAGTACCCAGGACACGACATGGCACTTGTGATAAATATCTGTGATTAGGCAACTGTTGCCCAAAGTAGTTTGTATTGCTTTGGGGCATCTGTAACAGTTTGGTTAAAACTTTTGGGATAAATACCGCACTTGCCTAAAGATTATATGTCAGAATTATGAAAGAAGCATAAGGTCGGATGTGTATTTCACATTTGAAGAGGATGTGGTTGACAAGTATGATTCATATGGGTTTAGCTAAAATGTCCAAAACACGATCTTCATGACACGCTAGAGGTATTAGAAGCTGACCAACTGAAACTACAAAATACAATTGCAGAAAAGCTTCCACTTCTGATGCCACCAAAAATAATAGTAATAATAATAAAATACTTAGGGAAAACATTCCAAAGTGTGCATGCTCTATATGAAGAAAATTTTCAAACACTGAAGAAGACTTGAATAACTGAAAACACACACCCTGTTCTTAGATAGGAAGACTTGGTGTTGTGAAGATGTCAATTCTTCTCTTATTAATGTGTAATTTAACTTGATCCCAATAGAAATGCTAACAGAGTTTAAGCAAGGGGTATGCATGGAAACTGGCAAACTGACAGGCTGGCTCAAGTCTAAATGAAAGTTCAATGCTCAGTAAAATTCATAAAAGACTGATGGACAGGGACTGGCTCAACCAAATACTAAGACACCATAAAACTTTAGTAATTAAAATAGTTTTTTACTGACATATGCATAGAGAGAACAGAGTGGAAAGGCCAGAAATTGATTTAAATACTTTTTTTTTTCCTAAGAACCAACTTAAGGCTTTGAAATTTTTCTATATTATATGTCTGTTTTCTATTTTGTTAATTTCCACTCTTTTCTTTATTATTTTCTTCCTTCTTTCTGTGGGTTTAATATGCTTTTCCTCCCTAATTGAAATGGATACTTAGATCATTGGTTTTCACTCTTTCTTCTTTTGTAATACATGTATAAGACTATATAGTTCTTTCAGTATAGCAGCTTTAGCTGTAGCCCACAAGTGTCAATATTTTATATTTTCATTATCATTCAGTTAAAAATATTTTCTACTTTCCATTTGACCCATAGGTTATTTTAGAAGTCTGTTACCAAGTTTTCAATCATTTGGGGGATTTTTTAGCTATCTTTTTGAATCATAATTTCACAGTGGTCAGAGAGCATACTCTGAAGTATTTCAACTATATGTGGACTTTAGTTTTATATAAAGGTGGTACTTCAGCTCAGTTAGGAGAAAATGGATATCCAGAACAAATATCATTGGAACAACTCAATGTGGACATGAAAGAAAAGAACACTGGTAATCGCCTTCATGCCATGTAACAAAGGACATTCCAGATAGATCAAAGATTTAAACATAAAAACTAAAGCTGTAATATTAGATGAACACAAAAGGAAAAAATTTTTAATTCCACTCTAGGGAAAGTTTTCCTAAGCCCACACTTCCAAGATTGATCAATTCATCCTACATAAAATCCCCAAATCTTTGCTGGCCTAGCCTATCATGAACTGGCTCTTCTAGGTCACCTGAGAGGACACGTCCTGGGAGGAGCATGCACAGAAATTATACACTGTCAGAGAGCATGACTCAGGAAGCTTCGTGGCCAATGACTGGGTCTTGAATGTCCAAGAGAATTTACATAGACAGGGAGAAATTGGGGAAGTATTTCCAGTCCTGGGAAATGGAGAGGCATTCTGCTTACTCTGTTAGAAAAAAATTTTGGGTTACCACAACTTTGTTCTCAGTTTGCTGTGGACCTTAATTGGATGTGTGGGTCATCAGTGACAAAAGCCTTCTGCACCAAGCACAGGGTGGGTAGCTGAGAGACTGGGTTCCATCCGGATCTAGGTGCCACCATTCAACTAGCCGGGTGACCACAGACACATTACTCATTCTCCTCTGGGTTCCATTTCCTCAGCCATCAAAAAGGGTGTCATGAGCCCTGGCTGGTGTGGGTCAGTGGATTGAGCACTGGCCTGCGAACCAAAGGGTCACTGGTTCCATTCTCATGCAGGACACACGCCTGGGTTGCAGGCCAGGTCCCCAGTTGGGGGCGTGCAAGAGGCAACCACATGTTGATGTTTCTCTCCTCTTACTCCCTCCCTTCCTCTCTCTCTAAAACTAAATAAAATCTTAAAAAAAAAAAAGAGTGTCATGAGAGGCAATGGTTAGAAGCACAGCTCTGGAGCCAGACTAACTGGATTCAAATTTGATTCTATCCCTTTCTAGCAATGTGCCTCCATGTTCACATCGGTAAAATGGGGAGGGAGGTGATAATGGCACCTTGGTTATAATCGTCGGCAGCCGTCCGTCTCGAGAGACGATGGTGTAGCTTCTTAAGAGTCTATCTGCACCGCCGAGAACGGCTGTGCAGTCCGACTCGGGAGTGACACGGTATCTGTCTCCTCCCGTGTTGAATCGACATCTTGCGATGACGCCGGAGTGTCCTCTCCAGTGAAGCTGAAGCTACAGAGCCTGGGCAGAGTGATATGGAGGGTCTGCTGTTGCCCATGCAGCAGACCCCCCCTCTCTTCGCAGCTGAAGGGTCCAAGGGAAAGACAGAGTCAATACAGCTTGGCTTCAGGTGCGCCGCAGGAGTTGCCGGTGTTGACTACAACGTCAAACCGCCTTAGGGACTCCGGCTCCGGATTTTCTGTCGGGGTTTACTCCCTTAGCCTTTCCCCTGAAGAGGTATGCCGCAAGGCAGCGGAGGTTTTTTGGAGTCAGAGTTTTCCTTCTCTGATGTGCCCTGACTCGTTATAGTACTGTTCTGAGAATTAAATAAGTTAATAGTTTTATTAATATATGTAAAGCACTAAGAAAAGTACCTGACAGGTAGTCAGTGCTCTGTAAGTGCTAGCTGCAAAGTAACAATCATCACTAGATTATCATTTAATTTGGCCATCATAGGAAAAATACCAACTTTTATGCTAAGAGGTGGATGACTTCATTTGGAGTTCAAGGTGAAATTTTAGATCCTGAAATAAGAGATTCTGGAAAGTCCATTTCTTCAGGGATTAAGGACCAGCCTTGGGAAGAGCATTAGAAATGATCGATAGCAGGGCATCCAGCCTGTTTGGAGATGTTCAGGAACTGTAAATTCCCTGCTTTCAAGGAAGCCTGTTCTTCCTTTGGTGACATTTCTAGGTGAAAGGCTGACCCTGGACTGAACTGTTTGCCTGTTTACAACTTCTACCCGTTGATCCAACTCCTGCCTTCAGCAGCCATCTAACAAATCTACTTCCCCCCACTGTCCTTTTTGAAGAGTTTTTACTGCATCCTTCTTCACCTCCTCTCCTATGAACGAAACATACACTGTTCTGTGAGGCTATCACAGAGGACTAGATTTCCAAATACCTCACCATCCTGGTCACTCTGTTCTGGGGACCCTCAGTTGGTCAATATTCCTGGTGAAAGTTTGTGCCCAGACAAGAGTTTTGGACCTGAAACATCCTAGGCATGAGTGTTCCATAAGTAAACAAATGAATGAAGTAGTCCAGTCAGTGCCATTGTGTAGCAGAAATATCATCTCCCTTTCATTTACACAGCCTCAGTTTATATCAGCAGTTCCAAGAGGGGCTTCCAGAGCTCATTGGCTTGTGGGTGCAGGCATGCCTCCCAAGATCCCTTCCCTCCCTTGGGAGATAAGGCTGTAGGACCCACTGTAGGTGGCCACATACTCTGGGAAACTGCCAAGGAAGAAGGCAGCACAACGGAAGAGGCGAAATCAGAAAACAAGCACTCTAATCATGCAAAGAAAGAAGCGTGCCAGTGACCAACTCAGAAGTGTTATTGGAGTGTTCGTTAGTGCTGCTCAACAAATGTTTTTTGGTTCCATTCATAGGCAAGAGACAGAATCTCACTCCCTGCCTCCCCGAAGTCAGGTGTAGCCATGGGATTTAACAACTCGAGTGGAGGAGCGGTGTTCCTTTTTCCTACCTTTGGCAATCTTGCACGCACAGAGAAGGAATGGCCGTCAGAGCTCCCAACCAGCCCACCACACACATGGAACAGTGAGTAATAAACCTCTGCTGCTTACCAGTGGGGGGCAGGGAGGACAAGCAAGAGGCTGCTACCTCCACGTACCAAACCAACCTAATCCCAGGCATCTTGGGCAACAGGAAATGAAAACTCATGTCCACAAAGCCACAGCGGTCCAGAGAGAGAAAGCCCAGACCCTGGCATTCCCAGGTGTGAGCCTGGGAATCGCACCAGTCACCCCAGGCCTCAGTTTTCTTATCACTAAAAGAAGAGGATTTAGCCCTGGCTGGTGTGGCTCCGTGGATTGAGTGCTAGCCTGTGAACCAAAGGGTCACTGGTTTGATTCCCAGTCAGGGGACATGCCTGGGTTGTGGGCCAGGTCCCCAGTTGGGGGCATGTGAGAAACAACCACACATTGATGTTTCTCTCCCTCTCTCCTTCCCTTCCCCTCTCTCTAAAAATAAATAAATAAGAATCTTTTTTAAAAAAGAAGAAGAAGAGGGTTTAACTAGATGATCTTCCACCAAACTTCCTTAAGACCATCAGATTACATAAAAAGATAAACTTAATGCACGATGTGATCATTGGAGGAAATTGGGTGAAGGGGCTACAGGATCTCTCCGTAGTGTCTCCTACAACTGCAGATGAAGCTACATGTTCAAACAAAACCAAAATAATAATAATAATAATAATAATAAGCTTTTAAAAAAGACAACCTTAAAGTTGAACCTGGCTCTCAAAGCACTGGTTTGCTTTGAGAGTTTGATATTTGATGGCACAATTCTTTAGGAGAGAAGCCCCTCCAACCGCCTCCACGGGGTTTCCTGGGTGTAGGGCCATTTGCCCACGTCCCCATTCCTCCTCCCTCAGACGACTCTACTCTGCCCATGTCCAGGCCTCCAGAGAAGTCTCAGGAGACCCATTTCACCCCCAACAACAGCAGACCAAGTGTTCCCATTCTCCTACTTCATTTAACCACGAAAATTAAATGTAAAAAAATATATATATATACAAAAATGAAATATCACAGTACAAGTAAAAACTTTCAGATGACTGCATTCAAATGCTGAAATGACAAGTAAATTCTGGTGGTTATGCTTTCCACCTGTCTATATTTTCTTTAATGGAAGAAATTATGAAAAAATTTATTTAAAGAAACAAAACTCATGGCTACAGTGGCAGACTGCTCCAGAATACTACGGAGCTAAACATCTTTAGGGATCCCATTAGCCGGGAGACTTTGGGCAAGTCACTTGACCCCTGTGGGGTTCAGCATCTTCTTCACCGGACCACGCATCCATCCTCTGAAAGGACCTTTGAGGGAGTAACCAAGCCTCGAGCAGACTCTGTCTCCCTCCTCCATCCAGCCTCTCCCCCAATGCCTTTGTCACGCTGTTATAGAGCTACGGTCAGCAGCAGCATCTGCACCGTGTCCCTACTTACCAGACACAAAACTTCCAGGGATCTCAGTACGCAGTGGAATCTGAGGAATCTCACCAACCAAGACTAGTCTAACTTAACGGCAGGACAACATCTTTGGCTGATCCGCAGACGAAGTATAGTCATTGGAGGTCCTCTTTTCAGTGGGCAACTGAGGCACAGATGAATCAAGTTTGGGCTAAGGTCACCCCGGTCGGTACCAGTGCTGTTCTTCCTTGCAGCTCCATCCTTGCAAACGTTCCTTTGCCAGACCTGTCACCTGGTTAAAGAATTCCTGCTGCTCCCTAGCATGATCCAGTAGGAAAACCCAAGTCACCAGGGTTCAGGGATGGCCCTGGATCTGCTTTGCGTCCTTAGGCGAACTATTGGACCTTTCTCGATTTTGCCTCAGGGGTGCGTGGATGGGTCAAGGGGTATTGGTCTTTTCCTGCTCTAAAGTTTAATGTTTGAATCGACTTATTTTATGATTTATAAACTTCTTATTGACCTTTAACTTACATACAGAAAAGCATATAGCTTGATGAATTTTCACAAACCAAATACACCCAAATAACCAGCTCCCAGGTGAAAAACCAGAACATCACAAGTACCCAGAAGCTACCTCCCTTACTTCCTTGCAGTCACTTCCAACATCGGTGACTACTTCTCAGACTCTTCACAGCTGGGATTACTTTTGCATGCTTTTGAACTTTATAGGAATGGGATCACACATATCTTTCATGCACTTTCTTTTTAAGTAACTAAAAATTTAAGTTTACACGTAAAGGAATTTCAGAAGGGTGTTTTTTGTTTGGGCAACCTGCAAGCGACTTTAAAATCACTCTAGCCCTGCCTGGTGTGGCTCAGGGGGTTGGGCACCAGCCTGCAAACTGAAAGGTCACCAGTTCTATTCCCGGTTAGGGCACATGCCTGGGGTGCTTGAGGTTCCTCTTTCTCCCTCCCTTTTCCTCTCTCTAAATATAAATAAAATCTTTAATTAAGTAAGTAAATAAATAAAATCACTCTATTCGAGCCCTGGTTGGGTGGCTCAGTTGGTTGGAGCTTCAGCCCCATATACCAAAATGTTGTGGTTGGGTTTTCAGTCAGGGCCCATACTGAGGCTTCTCCCCGACCAGGGTGCATGTGGGAAGCAACCTAATGATCTTTCTCTCTCTCTCAAATCAATAAACATATTCTCGAGTAAGGATTTTTTTTTAATTATCTTAAAAAATAAAATAAAATCACTCTATATGAATTAAAGTAATTTAAAAGGCAGATTGTTTTATTCTGCCTGATCTACTCACCAGCTGTCTTAAAAGTCTCCCTCAGGGTCTCTGGGGGCCCTTGCTAGCCCTTTCCCCTTCTCCTTAGAACACCTAAAGCTTTTATTCTAAAAGCCAAGCCAGACGAGATTTTTAAGAAAAAACAAAAACCTTCTTCTTGTAGAATACTTTTAGATTTACAGAAAGTTGCAAAGATAGTACAGACAGTTCCCATATAATTTCCCCCACTGTAAACATCTTACATTACTACGGTACCAGTAATGTAACCACATTACAGAAACTGCATGGGTATATTAGTATTAACTAAGCTCCATACTTTATTCCAACTCCACTAGTTTTCCCCTAACATCCTTTTTCTCTCCCTGGATCCATCCAAGATACCACCTGACATTTGATCCTCAGATCTCCTTAGTCTCCTCTGGGCTATGACAGTTTCTCATGCTTTTCATGACCTTGACAATTTTGAAGAATGTCCCTCAGTTGGGTTTGTTTGATGTTTTTCTCATGGTTAGACTGGGGTTATGGGTTTTTAAGAGGAAGACCACAGAGATGAAGTGCTGTTCTCGCCACATCAAATCAGGGGTGCATGCTATTAACATGACTTGCCACTGATGAGGTTGACCTTGATCACCTGGCTGAGGGAGTGTTTGCCAGGTTTCCTCACTTCGAAGTTACTCTCCTACCACCCTTTCCATACTGTACCCTTTGGAAGCAAGTAATTAAGTGTAGCCCACATTCAGTGGGAGGAGGATTAAACGCCACTTCTTTAAGGCAAGAATATTTACATAAATTATTTGGAATTATCTGTATGGGAGATTTGGCTCTTCTCCCTTATTTATTTATTCATTTACTTATTTATTCACTCGATCATTTCTTTGTATCCGTGTAGATTCACTCATGGATATTTATTTTATTCTTTGGATTTAAGTGATTTTTTTCTTTCTTTATTATTTATTTATTTCTCAAATTGTTGAGCCTTGCCTATCAGGAGCTCTTTCAGGTTGATGCTGATGTCCCTTTACCGCCTTTACCGTACCCACATCCTTTTGATCTTCGAGCACTTACTCACTTCCTGGCACTACAAGATGCTCTAGGCTCATCTTGAGTGT
This sequence comes from Furipterus horrens, assembly GCF_987537825.1. Lineage (NCBI taxonomy): Eukaryota > Metazoa > Chordata > Mammalia > Chiroptera > Furipteridae > Furipterus > Furipterus horrens. The sequence goes on along the minus strand of NW_028327178.1, from coordinate 17,611,113 downwards.
CTCCTGCCCCAGTCCTAGAATCAGCCATTTGTTCAAAGCACACACTGGCTGGTATTGACCCATCTTTTCACCTCAAGATGCAGGCAGTCCTCATGGTGGGAAATGGCCCAGCCTTATTATCTGGCACAAACCAGCCACTTGCAAGCAACTTTAAATCTAATTTGGTGTTTTGTGGGGGTCTCCCTCAATTTTAGTCTATTGCTATGACCCTCACTGCCCCTTCTCCCAAACAGTTTTCATTTTGCTTGAAGCCACTTTCCTGGCTTTACTTAGACTGTGATGTAGACCCACCCCAAGTGAGTCAGGCTCCAGAGTGGGGAGAATAAATTAGAGAGGTCCTCCTCTCCCCAGGCCTCTGACCTGCCAGCCTGGAAAACTGCTATATAAAGATAGATAAGTAGCCAGCTAGCCACACACACACACACACACACACACACACACACACACACACACGGAGGGGAAAAGGCAATAGAGGCATTATCTCTGAGAGCTAGTGTTCAAAGGGAAAAAACAGGGAGGCACTTGGGCAATCCAGAACTGCAGGTCTGAGCTGGCCTGGGGTTTTAGCACCGGAGGAGTGAGCTTTAGAACAGGACCAATTAAAACCTTTTAAAGTAATTGTTCCCTGCCTTCTTTCAAAGGTGAGCATTCTCTTTCATTCTTCCTACCATTTCATCATTTTAAATTAAACCTTTTGCTTCTCTCCAACTGCTACATCTGGCCCATCACAGAAGTGCTATGACCTGCGTTTGCTGCTCAGGGACTGTGGAAGGGGACTATGCCACTTGCTTTGTTTAACACAGAATGACTGTGGGCTCTGTCCCACTCTCACTCCACCCCAACCCCTGCAGAGCAGAGGGCAGGGGGAAAGGAGCCAGACAGGTTACCAGTGCACGTGACCAGATATTCACGTTTTATGGCTGACTACCCAGGGTGTCCCGTTTACTCAGTCTCTCAGAGCCTCAGCGATAGGATGGGGGAAGGGTGGACAGGGCCTCCCTGGGACAGGGCCATAAACCTTTTATGACTCCCTGAAACGTGACACATCAAGTTGACATCACCTGTCCACCTTCATTCTTCTCTCCCTCTATCAAAAGTCCCTCTTCTCAGGCCCTGGTGCCCCTCCTCACAGGTCCCTTGGGAGAGGATTGTACAAAGATCTAAGGATTCTGAACTGATATGGGGAATGAAGTTCTCAGTGGAGGTCTCATCAAGGTCACAGGGTTAAATAGATGATTGGAATTGCATAGACTGTGAACGTTACCTTGTCCTTGACTGAATGATAAACATGACTGGAGTTATACATAGTGAATGCCATTCAGAAAAGCAAATTACTTTCACCTTATTTTTAATCTCATCTCTTCTCTAAATTATCAGAGAGCATTTTAAGGAGGGAAAATCCAGTGTTTCCTTTCTGGGTTTTTCAGAGGGTGGAGGGGTTGTGTGTTCAGTTTCCTAACGCTGGCCGGGAAGGGCAGCGAAGTGCCCCAGTCCTCAGCCAGTTGGTGGCAGGGCTGTGACGGGAACCTAGGCCTCCAGACGCCTCTTGCGTCCAGGCGCTTCCCATAATGGAAGGCTTCGCTCCATTAAAAGTTATTTTAGGGATTCCACAAGCCCACCACCGTCCCCCTCGAAGTGGAAAATTTATGTAAACGAGTCAAAATAAAGCAACAGTTTCTTAATAAGTATGTTTGGAGTTTTACTCTGGATTCAGGCGAGGGGATGAAGACTTAAAGGTTCCAGTGTTCTTCTCTATACAGCAAGTCTATTTTTAAAAACTTAAGGACATATTCAGGTCTACACCAAGTCCACCAGTCCACACCCCATACCACCCCCTCAGGTTAGGCAGGGCGCTGGTTCCGCCTGGCCCTCCCCTCCCGGTGACCCCCGCCTGACGTCCCGAGGAGCGTCCTGTGCCCCGGGTACTCCCGGAAACTGCATCTTTAACTAGCCCTACACCCCCAGCCTTGCTCAGTGGCTAGGAAGCCAGGCATCCAAGGGGCTAGGGTCGGTGGCACTGGGGACCAGACGTTGCCTGATGCTGGCAAGGAGGACGGGTTAAGATGGGAAGAGGGAGAAGGGAGAAGGAAAAAAGGAAGGGAATATTATTCAGAGCGGGGTTCGGAGCAGAAGATACGGAGGCTGGGGGTGGGGGCAGGAATCGGAACTACAGGTCGTGTTGGGAGGTTGGGGATGCTTGCGGCATCCCTAAAACAGCTGTCAGAAACATCCCCATGACAGAGGTGGGGAAGCAGCCCTTCTACCCCTCTTTGGGGCTGAGGGGATCCCAGGCCCGAGAAGTCCGTGCCCTGTCGCCTGGTGTGCACGGCCAGTGACTCAGCCGGGTGACGGCGGCGGCGGCGACGCTAGGCCAGAGAGCAGGGACGACTCGCTCTGAGTGCGCCCCGGAACGGGGTGGGGGAGTTGGGCGGGATGCGCGCGCCCGGAAAAGGGGTTGGGGGGCGGTAACAGGGTGGAGGCGTGGGCCCGCGGAGCGCGCGGCCGGCGCCAAGGGAAGGGGGGCGCCGGGGGCGCGCGCGCAGCCCCGGCGCCGGGCGGAGACCGGGCCCAGCCATGCGCAGCCTGCCCGGCGCCGCGCTCACAGAGCCTGCGCCGCCTCCCGGGGTGCCCCGCGGGTGGCGCAGGTAGAGGCCGGGGCGAGGGTAGGGACCACCCCGGGGTTCAGATTCCAGCCTCCAGGCTGGGTCCGAGGCACCTCGCTGCCCGCGGTGGGGCCGGGGGGGACCGAGCTGCAGGCGAAGGAGGAGGAAGTGTTGCGGGGCGGGGCCGAAACCGCCTGGAGCCCGTCCTCAGCCCTCTGACTGCCGCCGGGCTCCCGCAGCTGCGCCCTGGGCGCTGCTGGAGGAGGTGGGGGCGCCCCGGCGGGCGCCGAGGCGTGGTGACCCGTTCGGGGCGCGGGGAGGCGCGCCCGCGGCGGAGACTCGAGCCGGGTGGGGCCCAGGCCGCACAGCCGCGGTGGCGGCGGCGGACCTGTAAACCTTAATGACAGCAATCTTGCCTGTCTGCGCCGCTGACTCAGGCGGTGACCCAGCCTCCAGTCACCCGGCTGCCTCTCTCCCGCCCTCTGGCCTCAGTTTCCCCTGCTGCGGAACAATGAGGCCACTGTGTCGTTATTCATTCCTTAGAGCCCATTCACTCCGGGGGCACCGCCGCCTCCCCAGGGAAGGGACGGAGGCGTCGAGCTTTTAATTATCCCTGGTGGGGTCTGGGCGGGGAACGCCGAGCTATGTGGATAATTGAACACAGGGACTATTCCCACGTCGGCTTAGGCTCTTTATTTTAAATCGTCCTTTCCACTTCCTCATATTGAAGTTTTACCCTTTTCCCTCCACTCTGGTGGGGTTGCTTGAAAAGCCATGAAATGACTCACCAGCTCGGTCTGGCGTTTTACGCTTTTCACAAATACTGCGTTTTTAATCAGTTTACTCGCTAAGAACTTGAGCGCCTACCTTGGGCCAGGCCCTTCGTGATTAGGACACAGCAAAGCAGGAGACCAGCCGGTTCTTAGGCCGGCTGTCTGTGGAGCCACTTTGGAGCAACTCGCTCAATTGTTAGATCCTTGTGTAATAGAATAAAAAGGATCAAATTACTGATACAAGCAACAGTGCATGAATCTAAGCCAGACACAAAAGAATACATACTTGTATGACCACCTTGCAACAACCCTAGAAAAGATAAATCTCATCCATGCTCCACCAAAAGCCCATTATTGGTTGTCTGGAGTGGGGTGGGGGGAGGTGACTTGGGTTGGGGATAAGGAAACTCTTTGAGATGACAGAAATATACTATATCTTGATTAAAGTGGTTATGTGGGCATATATAGTTGTCAAAACTTAACAAACTCTAAAATGGGTGCATTTTATTGTATAGAGATTACAATAAATTGACTGAGGCCATTAGCCTCAGAACTCTGGAAGCTTTGTCGAGGGCATATGGCTAATCAGCCTTTGAAAATGCAGTGAGAGAAATAACTTAAAATACTATATCCATTTCACGTTGGGGAGGGAAAGGCATTGAAGAAGTAATGCTATTTGTTGAGGGCTCCAAAGAGAAGGCTTTACATACATTATTTACTGAAATCTTAATAGGCCCTGAATATTACTGTTGCTATTATTGTCCCCATTAAACAAGGGAGGAAAAAACTCAGAGATACAATGACTTGCCAGCCTCACTGGGCTTATCCTGGGAGGTGTTGCTAAAGGGACTGTCTGCATTTCCCTGTAGACTTAGCTGATTATATTGCTGTGTGTGGGACAAGGTCTGAGATGTTGAGTCACCAGGAAGGGCTTTAAGGGCAAAGGAAACCCTGATAGAATGTGCCCCCCCCCCTGCTCTAGGGGTGTAACTTGGGGCAAATTAACTCCTCTCAGTCTGTGAAACAGAGATAGTGCCCTTAGGTTGAGATGCTGGGACGTATTCAGCTGGTTTAACACACGCCCCTAAATGTTAGCTTCCACTGTGACCTTGAATATGTCCCTTTCCTGTAAAGGCTCCGGTTTCCTCATCTGTAATATGGGAGGGTGGGCTCTCAATTCTACACATTCTGGTAGCCTGGAGGATTTTGGAGTGTCAGCTGGGGAAAAAAGGATTAAGTGATTTCCAGGGATTGAGGACACTTGTGTTTTCTGGAAGGGAATGTCCCAGGAGGCCCTGCTTCCCCAGCAGAGCCTCAGAAGGGATCTGTGGGGTTTTCCTAATCCACTCTCACACCACAATGGGGAGATTCCTCAGACACCTCTGTGAAGGTGGCCACAGCTTCTGCTGGGACTTGCCCCTTGGCCTGTTCCCATGTGAGGCAGCCCCTCCACTATTAGGCATCTCTGGTTTCCAAACCCTTCTTCCTTATGTGGCCTCCATCTGTCCTCCTGGGTCTCTCCCTCCGAGCCATAGTCTTGTGACCAGGCACTTGACTCCCTTGGGAACATTTTCCAGATTCCTCCTTTCTGTCTGTCCCGACCTTTCCCCACAATAAGGAATAAGCTGAGTAAGGAAGGCCTTGCCAGAGCAGAAGGCCAGCTTGTGGCCTGCCCGCAGGGACCGGCAGCCTGTTCTTGGCACACTGTGGGACCTGCATCAGCCCTGCTCCCAGGGAGCAGGGTGAAAGCCACTGTGACCTCCTCTGAAAGACACCCTGTGTTTCTGGTTCTGGGGTACAGGACCCTCACACCCCGGCTTCCCCCCCTCTCATTGTGCAGAATCCAACCAGCTGGGGAGATTTACAAACTGCAGCACAAATTCACACACATCACACGTCACACACACCCACAGGTCCTAGGCAGGGCTGGGGGTCCCTGGAGCAGCCTTCTCATTTGCACAAAGGCCTCGTCTGTACTCACTGCAGCTCTGGCCTGACTCCCCCCTGCCACGCCCGCCCAGCAGGGCGGTCCTCCCACCTCCAGGCCTCTCTGGACTGTTAGACCTCAGGACCCCGAGGACACCCCCAGCTCTCCCACTGGAAGTCCCTGTCCCATGTGGGGTCCCCCCACCCCTCCGCTGCTCTGGGTATCCTACCTCCAGGACCTGGCTTAAGGCACAACTCAGTTTTTTCCTTCCTGATTCCCTCTGTCACTCTACCTGGACCTCTCGGTCATGGTTCATCTGTTTATCTCCCACCTGCTTGTTTGGCAGGCACCTGCTTGGGCCAGGCCCTAGGCTTGGTGCTGGAGAGGCATAGGGGATGAGGTCAAGCTCAAAGTCAGTGGGTCGATGCTACCTGTAAGCCAATGGTCATACACATTGACCAGGGCCATGGTAGGAGCACTATGGAAGCTGCAGGAGCCCAGGGTTGGGGGTGACCTGTAATCCCTACTGTAGGAGCAAGTCAAGGAGAACTTCGTAGTGGAGGTAGCACTAAGTGAAGGTATGTGCCTGTACCTCCAACCTCTGTGGCTCATTGATTGATGAGCTCTGTCCCCATCATTGTAAAGGGAGGCATTGGCATGGGATGGAGACTGGGCTTGAGTCCCCAGCCTTGGGACGCAGCCTCAGTGTCCTTGTCTATGAAATGAGAGTGTCAACCTTGTCCTTGGGAGAGAATAGTTCGGACGGCCTAATGAGGTGATACTGGAGCCAGACAAGCTGCCTTTGAATCCCAGCCTTGTCACTAGGAACTATTCAACCTTGGGAAGCTAGATCAGCCCTGACTCAGTGCCCTCCTCCAGGACATGGGAGTCAGCAGGAATCCCCTCACAGAGTTGTTGGAAGGATTTAAAACGTTTTGCTCAGGAAAGGGTTTAGAACAGTGCTTGGCCCATGGTGAGCCCTATGCGTACAGAATATGTACATACGTAGCAATCCCTGCTACATAGTAGGAACTCAGCTAATGTGCCAGGACAAACATGACCTTGAACATGTCTCTTCATCCTGCCTGACCTTGATTTCTTTACCTTTAACCGTCTCTGAGAGGAGGGATGCCAGGCTGGGGTGAAAACGTGTTTCTGGGCTTCCAAGAGACTCACAGCCATCCTGGGCCTCAGTTTGTGGAGGGACAGGTCAGTCACTAGGGGGGTGGCCGCAGGTACTGCCCTGCAGCTGTCTCCTCACAGCTGGCACTGTCACTTGGAAGATGACAATGCTGCTTTTGGTGATCAGATTATTTTCCTAACTTCTCCCTTCCCTGAACACGAGCTCACCTTGGCTTTGAGCAGATTTCCATTATTACGGCCATCTTCTCATTCATTTCCTTCTCTGGAATATAAACATATGAATACAAAACAGTCTGGCCGTCCCTCAAACAGAGGCACCCCATGACCCAGCAATTCCACTCCTAGGCATATACCCAGGAGAAATGAAAACCTGTGTCCGGCAGGGTGGCACATCCTGCGTCTCTGGCCCCAGCCCCTGCCCTGCCTCCGTCCCACTGGACCCTGCAGGCATGTCCGATCCCTTCTGCGTTGGAGGTGGCTGCCGGCTCCCGAGGTCCAGCAGGAGTGGGGCTGGGAAGGATGGCAGCTGGAACAAGGTCGGACTTTCTGTGCAGCACGATCCACTGAAGTTGGGGTGCTCGGTGGCCCCAGGTTGGGCCCAGTCAGACCCCACTCTGCTTTGACCCAGAAAGTCCAGTCAGCGACAGGGTAGAAGGAGAAAACAAAGGGTGTCCAAAAGCTGAGAACCAGGCCTCCCGAGACATTCCTCTCTCCCTGATGAACCAGTGGCAGGTGAATTCCAGGTGTACTCCCAGGTGAGGTGTCCCAACTCAGGGTACTGGCTGGAGTTCACAGTATCTACAGGCTCAAGTACTATCACCAGCAGTGCCATGATGGTGCTGTTTCAGAAAGGCTAACCTTTCCCTGCCCTTTCTGTGAAACCACTTTCAACTCCAAGGCCTAGCTGCAGAAGTACTGGATTTGAAATGACTTGGACCCAAGCCTGGGCCAGTCAGCCAGCCGGTCACCATCAGCCAGCCTGTGGGAGTCAGCAAGCCTGTCGGAGTGAGCGAACCTGTCACTGTGGACAAGTCTGTGGGTGTCAGCAAACCCATCAGTATCAGCAAGCTAGTGTTGGTCAGCAGGCCCGTGTTGGTCACCAAATCAGTGATAATCAGCAGGTCAGTGCCAGTCACCAAGTCTGTGCTGGTCAAAGTCTGTGTCCATCACCAAGCCAGTGACAATCAGCAAGCCAACCAATGCCAGTCATCAAACCAACGACTGCAAACCACCCGGTGCAGATGACAAAACTTGTGATAAATACAAAACTCGTGCCAGTCACAAAGCCGGTGATGGTCAGCAGGCCCTTTGCCATCAGCAGACACACACTGTCCTGCAAAACAGTGCTGCTGAGCTACTCTGAGAACCAAACTCCTTGTGCTGTGGAGCAGTCCAGTGGGAAGAGAAGGGCTTTGGAGAGCCTGGACACCTGCCCCTCCTGCCCAGAACAGGGGGTACAGCTCGTCCACTACGGGCCAGGGTGCAGCCTTCAGCCTAGCGCAGACCCCAGTGCCAGCCCCCTTTCCCTGGGCAGCAGGCCCTTGGAGAGCAAGGAGGCACTGAGGACCATAGAACCTGTGTCCCCACCTGAACAGAGAGATGAGTGCATCATGCACAGAAGGAAACAGGAAACACCCAAGAAGTTTGTGGGGTAGCAGTCACCCATCTCAGGACCCTTCGGACTCAAGGTGTGGGCAAGGCGGAAGACGAGTCTCAAGGCTGGCTACTGTGCCAAGAAGCAGAAGGGCCAAGCCCCAGGGACGTCTGGGAGAGGGTGCCAGCCCCGCCAACACTATCAGCAAGACCTACCACTCCAGCAGTGGCCAAGACTGCCCCACGTGCTGAGCACACACAGCCATGCCCCAACAGGAGCCCGAGGACAAGTCCCCCTCCCCCCTGCCCAGGCGGAGGCCCTGTAAGGTATCAAGCAGACCCCTCAGCGGCCACATCAACTGCACCTCAGCCCAGATCGTCCTGTTCCACCTGCAGGAGGTTGCAGAGGATGAACTGGCCTGAGACTGGACCAAGCAGCGGATGAAAGATGCCCCGGTGCCTGAGATGGCACCGCTCAACTACACACGCCCAGGCCTCCCCACACTCTGCCGCCAGCTGCTGGAGTACAGAAGAAAGAATGAAGTCGAGGAGAAAGGCTGGCCAGTTGCCCCAATCGCTGCTGCGGAGCCCTCTTCTCCCATGTGTCCGGCCTCGAGCGAGGCCCCTCTCACTAGCTGCAGGGAGGGGGACCACCTGGGGGAATGTCCTGCTGTGTCCAAAGTAGTTGAGCTCTGAGAGTGGCATCAGTACCACATTCTCAAGGCCCACGCAGAGAACTGGTTCTGTGATTGGGCCAACCCACCTGTCAGACTCAGGGACCAGGACTCATTGGCAGGCAGGAAGAAGCAGTGCTGCAAACCCAACGAGTGGCCCCCGAGAAGCCTGCACCCAAAATGCACGCCCCCCCCCCAGGACGACTAGCCCCCAGGAAGCAGAGACAAGGGGGCCCAGAGCTCCACTGGCCAGAAGACGAGAGCTGACAAGGCACCCAGGAAGTGAGCATGGTGGCTGGCAGGTGGGTGGGGCCCAGTCCCCTTACTGGCTGCCAAGCCTCCCTCTGTGCAGAGTCGGGGTAGCCCTCCAGTCCCTCACTCCCTGCCCCTGCCTACTCCTCTGTCCAGTGCGGGCAGCCAGCCCCTCTTCCTCCTGAAGGTGGCCCTTCCCCTCTGCAGGCTGCTGCAGGGCACACCTGGGCTGGGTTCCCTGGGGAGGGCCAATGATTGCCACAGAAGTGCAATAGCCTGGGGGGATATTCCTGGCCTGGCAGAGTCTAGGACCCTGGGCCAGGCAGGATCCTGGCGAGGCAGGAGGAGGGTGTTTGGCCCACCAGGGTCCATACATCCTGGTTGAGGAAGGAGTCCCCTGCTGAGGGCAGGTGGCCCCTATTGATGGCTCTGGGCCATCCCCAGTGGTCTTCCTGCTTGGGACAAGGGAGGTCCTCTGCTTTTCCCACTTGCAGGGCTGCAGGTGGAGGGGAGCTCAAGGTCTCAGGCAAGGGCCCTGGGGATGGGGAGCCACCGTGGGGCCTACTCCAGGTTTGTAGACACCGCTGGCCTGGTTGGAGCAGCCTGATAGGTTAGAAACGGCCAGTCTGGGCCCTGGGGCCGACCTGGGGTCATGGGCTTGTGGGGCTGGGCACTGGGCCTGGCTCTGAGGGGTAACCACTGCAGGTCTGCTGGTCTGGGATGTGTGGGTTTTTGTTTTTGTTTTTTTAATATTTTATTTATTTTTAGAGGGGAAGAGAGGGAGAAACAGAGGGAGAGAAACATCAATGGGTGGTTGCTTTTCACAAGCCTCCAGCTGGGGACCTGGCCCGAAACCCAGGCACATGCCCTGGCTGAGAATTGAACTGGTGACCCTTTGGTTTGCAGGCTGGTGCTCACTCCACTGAGCCACACCAGCCAGGGCTGGTTGTGTGGTTTTTTGATAATGAGAGCTAAAGACTTGGTGGGCAGGGGGGGACTTGGCCAAGGGCACCGTGGCTTAATGGGAGCTCCGGCTGTCTAGGCTTCCCGTGGGGCCCTGAAGGCAACTCGGTCTGAACCTTGGGCAGGGTTCAACTGGAGTCCAGGGCACCTGGAAGAGTCGGCACATAGCTCTGGCCTCCTCCCTGTCCCCTGCCTTGAAGCTGTGGCATTGCCTGAAGGAGCAGGACACTCAGAGCCACTGGGTTTGGATGGAGGCTGTTTCCACTGGGGTCTGGGGCTGGGCTGAGGGCTCAGCCTTGCGGGTCCTGGATGATGTGAATTTTGATATTTGCGCATGTGCGTGTGTCTTCTGGTTGCATCATGGATGCCAGTCTTGCTGCTGTGACCAGTAACAACCTTTTCTTATTTTGTTTCTGATACAAACGCTTATAACAATCTGACATTTTGGTGCTAAGGGTTTCCTGGTGCTGATGGGGAATCTGGGGGCTGGGCTAGGGTCCCTGGGGCCCCTCTCTTGCTCAGAGAGTCACACCTGGGCACGCCTCTGCCCCCAGCTGCTGTCCTCACTCAGCTCCTGGAAAGGAGGGCTCCAAGTGGGTTCTGCTCTCCTCACAGTAAGGGGACCAGGTTCCCAGGGGCTTTGGGGACAGGGCACTGTGCTGTCTGTCACTGGCTTCTTTGGCAGCCCTGGCCTGGTGTGCTAGGGAGGGTGTAGAGAGGTGGGCTCCTCCCCACTCCCACATGGGCGCATGGGTGTGACTCAGTGTCAAAGTCAAGGTTTGGCAGCATAGGCCAGGCTCTGGGGCAGGAGGGCGTTCTTCCATTTATCCTTTGTCCCATCCTTTCTTTTCTTTGTCACCATGGTACACAGCTGGTAGGATGGGTCAGGAAGCCACTACAAGGCCAGCCTCAGGAGGGGAGTCGGGAGCAGGCGCTGACAGGAGCCCCCGGTACACTTTCTCTATCCTTGTCACGAGTGGCTGGAGGAGGTTGGACCTCAACACCTCTGCTAGGGAGAGCTGCCCACTACCAGGGTCTCTCCGGTTCTCCGCCCTTGGGGAGTGTGGGGGCTGGTGCATAGATGGTCCCTGGTGTGGGAACCCCACCTAGATATGTGGGGTCCTGGATAACTTGATGTTTAGTACTTTAACCCCCTTTGTCTTTAAAGTGGGTGTGGGGGCTGGTGAGGAGCCAGCTGGTCTGCAGAGCCCTCCTCTGAAGGGGGACAGAGTCCCGGGTGGCGCCGTAGTATCTGCCTGCCTCCCATTCTGGTGGGAACACAGCCAGGTAACCACCTGGCTTTGACTGACACCTTCAGTGAGAGGGACCAGAGCAGCAGACTCCCAGGGCACGGTAGGCGTGGATGCTGCACAAGACCCAAACCCAAGGCACAATGCTGGGTCCCTTTCTGAAGATCTGCCTCTGTTCCAGCCCAACCCCCATTGCCCTGGGACTAGAGAGGGGCTGGGTCAAGTGGCTGGCACTTCACACAAAATTTTGGATGCACTTCATTTGCTTGAGCAAAGACAGATGCGGTGTCTCCTGTGTGACAAGTGGTCCTCCTAGCCGTACCCACCTCCTGCTCCTCTGGGTCAGAAGGGAAAGAAAGGGTGCACCCTGACCCACGGAGGCAAGGCTGTCTCCATCTGCCTTTGTTCTGCGGGCTTCAGGAGGCTGGCCCTGGAGCCCTGAGTTCCAAGGAGGCTGACCAGCACCTCTGGCCTGGCAGCTAACATGCGCTGTACTTTGGGTTTCTTGGTTTAGGTTTGTTTGTTTGTTTGTTTTTGTAATGCCAGTTCTCTGCACATAAATGCATTTTGAAAGAGAGGTTCCAGCTGTTACTTGTAACCATGTACATACATATATATTGTACCTGCAAAGTGTTTTATTTGTGAGATGTTCTGACAGTGAGCTAGGGCTCTGCCCACCTTGTGACCATCTGTCCTGTCCTTGCCCCCAGGCCCCGCATGGCACAGGGGCTGGCCATCAACCGTATGAATTAAAAATGAGCCCTGGCTGGTGTGGCTCAGTGGACTGAGCACCGGCCTGAGAGCTGAAAGGTCGCTGAATTGATTCCCAGTCAGGACACATGCTTGGGTTGCAGGCCAGGTCCCCAGTTGGGGGCACATGAGAGGCAACCACTCGCTGTGTCTCACACATGGATGTTTCTCTCCTTCTCTTTCTCTTTCCCTTCCCCTTTCTAAAAGTAAATAAGTAAAATATTTAAAAAAAAATAACTGTATCAAATAAATACTAATTTTCTTTTTTAAAGAAGGAAATCATATGTCCTCAATGTAACACGGGAGTCATCACAGGACTGCTTTGCATGGAAATTTACAGGAATATCCAGAGCAGCACTATTCACAATAGCCAAAGGGTGGAAGCAACCCAAATGCCCATCAATGACAAGTGGAGAAGCAAAAAAGGGTCTATCCACACATGGAATATTACTTGGCCATGAAAAGGAGTGAAGTACCGATAAATACTAGAACACGGATGGTCCTTGAAAACATGAGAAGCGAAAGAGGCCAAATGCAAAAGCCACATCATTGCATGATTCCATTTATTATAAATGCCAACAACTAGCAAATCTAAACAGACAGAAAGTATAGATTTGTGGTTTCTTAGGGCTGAGGTAGATGTTGGGGTCTTGGTGGAGGTGTGCAGATAAGAGGGTGATAACAAAAGGATATGGAGTATCTTTTTCAGGTGATACAAATGTTCTAAAATTGATGGTGATGATTGTTGTACATACAGATGGGGCAAAAGTAGATTTACAGTTATGAGTCCACAAAAGTTTATTCTTGTATTATTATTTATTAATTATTGCATTATTTTCCATATGAACATATAAGAATAAACTGTTTCATGTACTCACAACTGTAAACCTCCTTTTGTCCCTCCCTGTTGTTACTGGAAAAGGGACCTGGCCTGGGGTGGGTCTGTCTAGGGCCGGCTGGTAGTGCGTGGTTCTTGACTTCATGTAGAAAAGATTTCACAACATGAATCCAGGTAATTTTTAGAGGGTGTTTATTAAAGCTGGAGTCAGTGAAACAAGGAAGGGCCTAGGATAGAAGAATCAACGTGAGAGGCACTAGACAGGGAAGTGAGCCTAGGCTGGGCTCAGAGAAGTCAGAGAAAGGGGGCTTTGGGGATGGGGTCGGGGGTGAGCCCGGGATGAGCAGCCCCTTCCCATTGCTCCCAGGTTGCAAGCCTCGTAGGGTCCCTTAGAGTTTAGGAGATGCACGCCTGCGGGGGAGGAACAGGAGGAAGGGAGAGCATGGGCCTGCTCCTGGGAGGGAGAGAGCACTCAGGGCCTTTGTTTGGAGGGGTTTTAATGGATGGGGGTTTAGGAGAGGTCTTAGGGGAGAATCTCAATAAAGTAGTCATCAGCTTTATCCTGATGTGCAAAAACGAGATTTATTCCCTTAACTTCATCTGCCCTTGGGTGTGGTGGGCAAATGGCTCCAAATGGATTTCTGCTATCACCCTCTGGTTTGAGAGAAGTGCAAACCATTTACTCTTTAGTGGCCTTGGGTTAGGGAAGATAGGATTTCCTAGATGGCTGCAAACTGCTTGTTTGACTGTGTCTGTCTCAGTTTCCCTATTCAGTTTGTCCTGGCTGACTAGCTCATCTCACTTTAATTGAATATTCTAAAAACTATTTGACTGAACACTTTGAATAAATGAATTGTATGGCAGTATATGACTTACGTTAAAACAAACAGATAAATGAAGGAATAAACATAACGCCATTCTTTCTGCCCAGGGGATTTATTTACCTCTTGCAGAGGTGGGGACAGAGCTCTGGAGCACAGAGGCCCAGCAGGAGTCCTCCTGGTGTCCTCTGAATGCCTCTCCAAGCCCACTGGCCTCCACAGACAAAACCACCCCTTGCCCCCTTCCTCTGTCTGCGTGTGTACTCCACAGCTTCTCTGACCTTCCTGTTCCGCTTTCTCAGCACCCACGGCCTGGGAACTCCTCATCACTCACCATTTAGTCCCGAAACCCACACGTCCCTTCCCTGTGACCAGTCTCACCCAGAACTCATGGTTTCCTGTTGGGGTTCCTGGGAGTTTTGTTCTTGGGGAGTAAGATTTGGTTGTCTCCTTCTCCAGCAGAGCCAAATTTCCTCGAGACTGTTCCACTCCCATTCCTGGAACAAACTAGGCTCTAAATAAATGCTCGTTGAGTTGAGCTGAACAACAGGGACTTGAATAGAACCAGTGAATCAAAACCTTCCACCTGAAAAAGTTCAACCCTGAACTCAGATTTTTTTTTTTTTGTTTTTTACTGACTCATTATTTAAATCCAATTTTTTGATCACTCAAGAAGTACCCAGTGAATCTGTTTGATTTGGAAGCAAATCTTTGCATTTTCTAAAAGCATTCCAGGTGAACCAAAATACAATTAGAACTTGTTTTCCAAGCTGGTAATTTCCCAAAGTGAAGATATGTCTACATGGCCTTTGTTAGGGGGCACCCCTTTCCTCAACGCCTCCTAGCTCTGCCTCCCACCCGAACCTCCAGGTTCTCACCCTCCAGAAAGCTCATCCTGTTCTCCCTGCTGACCTGGAGGCTGAGCATTATTCAGTTTTAAAGGCAGGAGACACAATGGGAGAAGGGAAGGCCTCTGTCTAGGTCAGGGCTGCACAGGCAGGACTTGGGGGCTGGATCAGCTATTCACCTCCAGGGTACGACAAATTCCCTTCAGAAGTCAGCCTAGAAAGGCTTATGTTATTAGTGCTCTCTGGGGTATTTGCAGACAGTTTTTTGGGAAGACCCATTCATAAAAAGAGCTCATTATTTTTTAAATCACACATTCTAAATTAGAAACTCCTGGTAGAAAAGCAATCACCATTGGTTTTGCATTCTTTGCGGGGAGCTTCAGAGGGGAGATTCTGATTCCATGAATCTGTTGGGTGGGGAGGGGAGTTCAGCTTTTTAAACAAGGCTCCCAGTCGTTTGGGCATGATTACTATCAAGCACCCAGCACTTAGTAAGCAATCATGATTTGCTTATGAAAGGAAGGAAACTAGAGAAGAAGGGAGGGACTGATAGCTCACCAAAGTAATTCCCAAGGTAATCTTTTCCTGCCCAGTACACAGGAGGTGCTCAATAACTTTGATGGTACGATGAATGCATGCCTGTGGTAGTCCAGGCCTACTGGGCAGTGAGCAACTCTTCCGTGCAGCCTAAGGGGACGCTGTGGAGCCCCTCAAGTGTCGCTGTGTTCTGCAGAAACAGTAACCACTAGCCACATTTCAGTGAAAGTTAAAGTTTATTAAATGAAAATCTCTTCAGCTGCGCCAGCTCCATTTGGACAGTTCAATAGCTCAAGCGGCCTGCGGGCTGATGTGCACTGGCCCGGGCTGCCCACCTATGCGGCCTCCAGGGGCAGGGTCCGCTTGTCTTCTTGTCTCCAACAGTGCTTCAGGGGAGTGCAGAGCATGCTGGGACCACAACTCTGGGCAGTAAAATCTCCACTCCTGGCTTAGCTGGAAGCGAAACCTGATGCTCCAAAAAATGAGTGTTTATCCATTTAAGAGTTAGAGCTACGTTCATTGTTCAAAGCCACACTCAATTTCTAATATAAATCTTTCCTACACACCACCGCCCCCAGCAGAATTAAACAATTTCCTAGTGACCTGTGGGTCCCTTTTGTGAATTTGGTTATTTCCTTGGGCATGACCTCAGAGCGCTATGAAGGTGAGTCCCTCTTCCTGTTGCAAACAGACAGCAGCGTTTGGATCATTTTTGTCTTTTAACAGTACCCCTCCCTCCCCCCAGCCTTTCACTTTTTATTTATCTGTGGGTTTGGACATCAGCTCAGGCTGGCATTTACAATTGTACATAAAGTAGGAGTTCAAAGGTTTTGACTGACGTCTTACCACTAAGTAAAGAGCCTGTATTTTGGAAACATAAATTTGTTGTTCTACTTACTTAGCATTCATTGGTTGATTTTTGTATGTGCCCTGGCCTGGAATCGAAACCAAAACCTTGGCGTATCAGGAAACCGCTCTAACCAACTGAGTTAACCAGCCAGGGCAGTGGAGTAAGGGTTTCGACATCTATTTTGGCTGCTCAGAAGTCTTTTTATGAAATCCTGGTCCTTTAGGAGTATTTTAGATACTTAAAGTTCTGACTATTTGACATGTCACCATTGGGTCATCACTACTGTTACTAAAGAGATTAAGTAGCTCTTGCCCCCAAGCTATTTTAAACTGCCCACAAGTCCCTTGTGTTTGGAAGTCCCTTGCGTTTAGAAGTGGCCACCAGACTGAAGACTGTCCTCAACACTGTGGACTCCTCCTTTTCTTCCTCTTCAAACACATGGGCTTCAAGATTCTCTTTCTATACAATGAGTCATCAAAGGCTCTATCAGAAAGGGGAACAGCTAACCCCAACCCCTGAGGGTCAGGTTGGGACACTCCCATCCTCCAGTCCTGAGAAGTTCAGTCAGAGACGCCCGCCCCCGTTCTCAGAATCGGCCCTCCCAAGAGTATTTGCATTTTCAAATAAGAACTTGAGGACCACAGTGTTTAACTTAATAGAGTCACTCTGAGGGTGGAATGTCATGTCTGGGGCCGTATTTCTAGGCTGAGTCTGTGTCTCTCTGGCAGCCCCACCAGGCCCTCAGGAGTGGCAGAGGCAGAAAGAAGGGGACCCAGCTTCCCAGGCTCAGACAGAACTCAGGCCCAGAGCCCTCCAGCCCTCTGCTTTGTCCTTCCCCTGGAAGACAAGAACCCACCATTGTTTTCTTCCTGGACCTGGCGTGGGAGAGGGGAACAGCATAAATTCACCCCACCCCCACCTTCTCTGGCGCCTCCCAGCACCCAGTGTGAGAGAGTCTAGACCATGTAGGAAGTGGTCAGAGGTCACATTCTTACAGCCTCCCCTTGGGCTTAGTAAGGACTTTTCTTACCCCAAGATGGCTGTCCAAATGCTTTGACTTGGAACCCTATAAAAAGTTGGGGATTTTTGGTCCACAGGCCTGGTGGGGTTTAGGGGTGTTCTAGTCATCGTTCCGTTTCTGTTTGGACCATCCACCCACCCATCGGACGGTGTCTTACCCTTTCTTTCCTCCGGGTTCCTGGAAAAGCCCCCCACCCCACAGCATGGAACTGCTTACTGCCCCCATCTATAAATAAAGTCTGTTCCATTTTGACCAGCGAGGCTCAGTTCACCTCTTCATTGTTTGTGGCCCTGAGTGCTTTTCTGTCTTGGTTTCCCAAGGCTGTTTTGCCCTAATTCTCCCACTTGTCACCTGGCAGGGCCCCACAATGGAGTTTTCCCTGCAGCCCCCAGAGCAGAGCCCAGTGGGGTAGGAGACCTGTACCCCATGGTGCCCAGAAGGCCTGACAACAGCCACATTCTGAGAACTGGGCCTTCCCCCTGCAGAGCTGAGAACGTGTTTCAGGAGACACGAGGTGGAAGTGCAAAAACTATGAGAAGGCCTAACCCCAAATATTATTTCACACAAACAAGGCAGTCCAACAGCTTCTGGCTCTGGCTGAAAATAAATTGGCCTTTCTGCAGTTCTTTTTTCCTTCCTTCAACCAAATATCATCTCTTCTGTTTTTCCCCCTCCACACTGGAAACTCTACTTATGATTTTTAAATGGTCCTAACTGGGTTGAGGAGGCTGATTGGCTAGGGAGAGAATTCCACACTCGGTCCCTATCCCACTGGGCCGAGAGTCAATAGGATGGCCCTCCGGGCTCCAGGCGGCAGGAGACCGGACAAGCCACAGAGTATTTATTTTCTGTGGCTTTGCTCAGGCCTCTGCAGACAGAATTTTTATTGAATCTGGCCCCAAAACTGCTGGGATTAGGCCCTTGCTTGGCTACTCAGAGAGAAATAAGTGTTCTCAGGGAAAAAAAGCTGCCCTCTCCTGCCCTCCCCTTCTTTCCCCCTTTCCCACTCTTCCCACGTGGTTTCTTTGTTTAAAAGTTTTCCAAAATTTGCTTCTACTAAGTCATGTTTTTCTGAAAAGCCCAGCATGGCTCCTCCAGACCTGCGGTTGACATTGGTCTCGGGGGGAGCTCCAGCTCCTGGAGGAGGCCCCTAGGAGGGCCTGGCCTCCCTGCAGCCTGCCCAGTATCGGGGCCCTGCCAGGCGGGCAGCAGGGCCGCTCCCAGACCTTCCCCACAGCTCCCAGCAGGCCTCAGGCCCAGGGGGAGCCTCAGACCCGGAGGAGGCAGCCTGTACGCAATGCAGCGACGCTAGGGGTGATGGGGGACTCAAATGTTGGGAAAATGTTAGTTTCAGGTAACAGCTAATAAGCTTAGTAATCAATGTAGGTAAAAAGCTATTGTTTCAGGAACTGGATGTATGACTCATCTTGACTCCAGGAGACCATAAGCAGTCCCACCTGTGTGCCTCAGGAGGCTTGCAAGCCATCAAGATGGTATCTGAGCCACTGTACTCCTGGGTGAGAGACCACCGCCCAGGGCACAAAGACCAGGACACAAAGACCACCGCCCAGGGCACTGACAAAGACCACTCACTACCCAGGGCACAGATAAGAGAATGCTGAGGCTTTTATCTGATTAATTTTTCCCTGAATTCCAAACCCCTCACTTGCACTTTTCTGTTTATAAAAAAGGTCTGTTTATAATGGAATTTAAGATGGTCTGTTAGGGTACAAACCCACCATCTTCTCGGATAGCCGACCATCTGGATAAAGCACACACCAAGATTCAATCCCTGTCTCTGCTTACTGGGTCTGGTAGATGACAGGTAGCTTTTCCACTGGCTTTTCCAGTTTCAAGGGGGGATGCTGAGGGCCTCTAGGGACGGCAGACCTTCCCAAGGTCATAGGCCCTGGTGGAGCAGGATCAAGATCAGAATCAGGCAGGCCCAGCTTCCCCATGGGGGTTCTGGGCGGTCCTGCTGGACTCTGGGGAGTATGCTACCAAGTGCTTTAGGGGGCTCGGGAGCCAGGGACAAAAGCAGGCTCCCTGGCTGTGCCCTGAGGCTCTGGCCTGGCCCAGATCTCAGTGTTCTGAGGAGGCCTCTCATGGTCCCACTGCGACCACTCAGGGACTACAAGGGGATGGATTCCACCTCGGCACCATGACCACCTTGCTGACAGCAGAGGATGCCAGGCCCTAGTGGAGGCACTAAGGTGCCCAGGCAGGCAGCCCCTCAGCCCCTGCTGTGTCCCTGGCCATTTGCTCTGCCTTCACCAGCTCATCAGTGATGTGACTGCTCTCAGGGCCCCATCCGGCAACCAGGTGGCCTAACTTGTCTGACTCGGTCATCATTTATTCACTCAACAAACAACTGCAAACAAATAAAAGAGCCCGGAGAAGAAAGTGTGGGGCCCCAGAGGAGAGTGACCTGGCTGGTGCTTCCCAGGGGTGCTTGCAAATGGGGACAGAAGGATGGAGTTAGACCACCACCCAACGAATGCCTCTGCCCCTGCTTTGGCCAGAAGATGTAGACCGTGGGGCACAGGAACCCTCAGATGGAGGTAGTGGAATGGGCTGCCTGGTCCAGGTTAGATTTCGGGGTACAAGAGAGGGGCAGCACTTCTGGAGAAAGCACCAAGGCCAGATGAGAGTTGCATCTGGAGGGCAGAGACTTGCCTGGAATGTCGCGGGGACCAATGAAGGAGCGGAAGACCTGTTTGAACACAAGTCAGAGATTTGTTATATGGACAAAGCCCAGCTGTGCTGGTGGGCCCGGCCTGGCCGTGTTTGTTCCTCTCGTTTCTTGCTCCAAACTCGAACTGTCTGTGTTGTGGGAGGAGGAGCTGCTTATCGCTGGGGTTTATTGTGGGGCTATTAATATGAGCTCCACCGGCTCCAGGGTCCGGGAGATAGGCTGGGACAGCCCGCCCAGTCCCTGGAGCCCCTTCCTCCTGTCTTGCCAAATTCCTCAGAGCCCAGTGGATAAGATTAGCAGTTTCTACTTCCCAAAGGCCCCAGCCTCGAATTCTTATCCAGCTCCAGCCTCAGTAAATTCGGGGGGGAGGGGCAGGGAGCAGGGCCAGCCTGGGAGGGCTGGGAGCTCAAAGACCCCAGTGAGGGGCCAGGCCAGGGCAGGGGAGAAGCCCCACTCAGAGGTGACATGGGTCCCAAATCCTTGGTCCAACTCTGCAGAGCTCCCCGCTTCCCCCATTACTCGCCATCATCCTGATTCGAAATATTATGCGTCCATGGCTGTGGACCTGAGGGAGAAAGGGGCAGGGAAGCCAGGTCTGGATATAGCCTGAGAGGCCACCTGTCTGGGCCCTTGTCTCTGTTCATGCTTCCTCTACCCCACATCCTGACGGCTGCCCTGGTTTTGGGACGGCCCAGCCTTAGGACTGGCTACCTCCCTGCCCATGCATACCTGTGGCTGGTGCCCCGGTGACCCTCATATGCCCTCTGCCTGCCTCGCTGCTCACCTAGACCTTACCTGCCTCCCACCAAGTTCAGTCTGAGGAGAGACACCACTGAGTTTGCAAGGGTTCCCTCCTCCCATCTCTACCCGTTCATGAGCTTGGGGAGAGCTGGACAGCAGAGCGCCCTTGGGTGCCACACACTGGCTTGCCCTGAGGTGTTTGGTGGTTTTTTTGTTTGTGCAAGACGGGTTTCTACCACCCAGCCGCTGGCTCCTGGGCCGCACGCACACATACACGTCCCTCCCCTCAGTGAGCCTAGATGAGGGTGGAGGGCCCAGAATCAATGCCCAGTATTTGTTCAACTGAAATGGCTCATTCGGCGTATTCACACCCCCTGGCAGTGGGTGCCAGGAGCCCTGGACTCCAGAACTGACTCAATTGGCTGCCTTGTGCTCTGTGAGCCCGGGAATGTCACCTAACCTCTCTCTGTAGAGTTCTCATTTCCTACTCCAGGAGGAGGTGAGATTAGCCTGTCTGCAGGACCTGTTAGGCAAGAGGCCAGGAAGAGGTCACAGGTCAGAGGGTCAAATCACTGCAGAGTTCCTCTCCGGAAAGGTGCGGGGGCACCAGGCTCTGAGGCCGGGCGGGATCCTGGTCCTGCCTGCAGGCTCCTGTTCTCAGCGGATGAAAATCTCTCCTGGAGCCCCAGAAGCACTCCTCTAAGGAACAGGCCCCCACGAGGACTTTGGCCATCCCCCACTTTCTCCTGAGTCCCAACCTGCAATGCTTGCTGGTCTCCCGAACTTGTAGTGACCCCAGGGGGCTGCCCCCTCTATACTCTGATTTAGTCCAAGGACAGACGTAGGCCGAGGAGCCTTCAGACAGCCTTCCACCTTCCTGATGCTGAAGGGGGGCTTCCGGGTTGATTTGTGGGCCGGCCATAGGCCATGAGTGGTGGCCTTGGCCAGTGCGGGAGTCCAAACTGGGTGGTTTTCTAGAAGATCTAGGGTTGCCTGGAGGCTGCCCCAAGGGCAAAGGGAAGGGAGGGGCCTGAGCGGGTTTTGCTGAGTCAAGACTTGGAAGTAGGGGTGGGAGGGGGCAGCCCTTCTCCAAGTAGACAACACCCAGGCAGTTCTTGCAGTTTGGCCACTCCTCCAAGTCCAGTCTTTCATCGGGCTTCTGTTCTTCCAACTGCTGACCTAAAATGAACGCAGAACCCCACACCCAGCTTCTGCTCTCCCTAGACCAGCGGTTCCATCCTGGTGGGGTTGAATCAAGAGTTTTGACAACACCTGTGCTAGGACCCAGGCAGGGGCTCCAATTTCAGAGGCCAAGTACCTTCTTCTTAGAGCCTAAGCTGTCTCCAGGTGAAAGGCATCTCCTCCAACAGTCCTGCCCCTCCCCCAACTCCTGCCAGAGGACTCATCGCTCACCTGACCTGGCTTCTGACACCTGGCCTCTGCTGCTGGTGACGGGCAGCCACCTCACCTGGCTACCCAGCCCTGTAGGTGCAGTAGCATCTTCTGCTCAGGTGGGCAGCCTGAGCCCCTCAGCCTCACGTTTAAGTCAGACGTGCAGGCAAGGCTGGTGTCATGGGTCTGTCCCCCTTTTGCTTCCCCAGCCAGCACCGGCTGGAAAATGCCCCCACCTGCCACTATACCCAGACAATCACCTCCCCGGCAGGAAGAAGTGTGGGTGGTGATGGGTGGCAGCTGCTGGGCAGGACCAGCTCGACAGGCCAGGCCCGTCTGAGTGTCCACATCCTCACTGACCCTGCTGGCTGTGACTTCCAGCTGCCCCTGTCACCATTCAGTGGCCACTTCTCAGGGCCTCCCAGTGGGGACTTCTTGGTGGTGTTGATGCCATGGACCATCCCCTCCTCTGGCTCCTGCCTTGGCCTCTGAAATGTCCCCTCCCCCAATTCCTTTGATGGACACCTCAGTCTCCCCTGGCACTTACCCTCAACACAGAGTCCCCTGGGTACTCCCAGCAGTATGTTACTCCAAACCTTCAAATGTTATCTGTACCCCAATTCTCATCTCCAGTCTGGGCCTCTCATCTGAGTCCCAGATCTTTACCTGTAGCTGCTCATGCGACCTGTCCCAGGTGTCCCACAGATACACCCAACCCATTCACACTCATCCTGCCCTTCCTTGACGGCCCCTGTCTCCAAAAGCGTGTCTTCATCCAGTGAACTGCTTCCACCTTGACCTGGCTCCTTCCTGCCCCACCCCCAGCTAAGCTCCTGATTTAGTTCACCACCTAAGCCTCCAGTGCATCTGCTTCTCCCCACGTCCCTCCACAGCCGGGTCCAGGCTGCCCTACAGTAAACTTTTAACTGAATTTCCTGCTCCCTCTCTCATCCCCCATCAGAACTCCCTCCACACACAACCATTGGGAAGTTTGGAACCTAGGAGCCAGATATGCAACTTCTTTGGCTGATGCTTCCCCCTCCCCCCGCCACCAGGGCACCCTACTGCTCTCAGGACAAAGTCCTTATTAAGGAGATTGGCCCCTTCCTTCACCCCAACCCTGTCTGCTCTTACCTCCTCCTCCCAACACTCCCCCCACCCCCCTCCACACACCTTCCTGACTTCTCCAGTGTGAGCGGTTGACACAACTCTGGAATGCCCTCCCCATCTTTATCCAGCAAACTCCTAGTCAGTCCTCAAAACCTATTCAAGTACCATTTCCCCGCTCAGAAGCCTTCCAGGACCTCCTGGTCTGTTTGTAAGTGACTCGAACTGTGTCTTGGTGTTTCAATTTGGAGCACATCTTTAAAGAAACCAACAACTATTGATTGATTTTTACAGAAAGGAAGGGAGGAAGAGACAGAGAGAGAGAAACATCAATTTGTTGCTCCACTTATTTATGCAATCATTGGTTGATTCTCCTATGTGCCCTGACTGGAGATTAAACCCACAACCTTGGTGTATTAGGACAATACTTTAACCAACTGAGCTACCCAGCCAGGGCTAGGACACCTCTTTTACTCTGGTTTTCAAGGTGGTGACTCTTCCTGTGATGACCCACAGGGAATTCAGAGCCCTGAGGGGGACCCCAGGTGTTCACATGAAGGGTGAGAGATCATCACACATCCCCTGTGGTGGGCAGCCTGTCTCAGGTGCAGACCTGTCAGGCTTTTGTGGGATCACCTGGCAGAGTCCTCAGTGGGCGCGTGGCCCCTGTGTCTCAGGTGAGAACTTGATAAGGAGGCTCCTCAAGTCAGAAGCAGACGCCACCACGAGGGGGCTTTCTGGGGTGATGCTCTTGTATGTATCTTGTTGTGGTTTGGGTTACGTGGTGTACACTTATGAAAACTCAGCAAATGTACACTTAACATTTGTGTACTTTGTTGTATGTATATTTTATATCAAAAGAAAACACACTTTAAACAAATATTGAGCCCTAGTGAACAATGTCCACAATGGAGTATTGAGGGTAAGCTTAGTTTACATGTGTCCAGAACAGTCAGGAACAAACAGAAAGAAGACGAGAGCCAGATGATAAGCCAGTGCAGTAATCTGTTCATGGAGAGTCTAGGTGGTGGGGGAACAGGTACACCCTGTAAAATGGTTTTATCTTTGCTATATATTTGAAATGCTAAAAATAATTTTGTAATGAAATGCTGGGCGGAGAAAGCAGAGGTGCAGGGTGGGAGATGGCATGAGGCGGGGTGAATGGCTGTGCTGTGCCCAGAAATGCAGCCCGACTTTGGTGGGAGTCGTCCCAGGTCCTCTCGGGAGGGCAGGGAGGTTGGGGGGTTTCACTAGGCATTTACCTAAGCGGCGTAAGTTGGCTCTGCCTGATTATTGGGTGGAGGCCCTGCCATTTTTCAACAAACTTGTCGGGGGTCCTCACAGACTCCCGGGGTTAAGGACCGGGGGTCTCAATGTAGTATTGCTCCCCACGCTGCCCCCAGCTCCCTGCAGGGGGCTCTTTTAATGTGACTTCCCTGTTCCAGGGGAGCCGGTTACCCAGCAGGCTTCTCTGTGTCCTCCGGTCCCCAGTGTGCACAGCTCTGTCTGTGTTTTCCCGGCACCTGGCCTGGCACGTGGTGGGGCCCAGAGCTGGCCGCTGGGTGAGGGAACACTCGAGGCTGTTTCACGTCACCCAGCAGATTCAGCGGCCTGGGGCTCTGGCAGTGAGCAGAGCCTAAGGAGATGCCAGCCCCCAACAGCTGCTGACAGAGCAGCCTTAAATGGCTTCCCTACTGGGGGTGTGGTTCATGCCCAGGGTCCCTCGGTCCAAGGTCAGCGTGGAGCTCGCCTCTGCCTCTCTGGCGCTATTGCACCGCTCCCAGCGAGCTCCTCTGCCCAGCTGCGCAGCTCTGGTCTTGCCTTCTGCCTCCACCTGCCACTTCCCAACCTCTGTGCCTTTACTCAGCCCTTGACTGCACCTGGATCACCTTCTCCACCTGCCCTGCCTCTCGGAACTGGCATCAGCCTCCAGGGCCCGCTGCTCCCCAGGCCAGGGCCACGATGCGACACTGTTTCCTTTGGCTCTTCCATCGGTTACCTAGCACCCAGCAGTCTTATTAATTAATTATTCAGCATCACCAATGACTCCTTTTTGTGTGTGCAGCTGAGCTCCCAAGGTCTACCTATTATCCACACCCCCACTCCTCTCCCTCTCCCAGGGCTTAGCAATGACCAAGAAGGACAGACAGACGCTCAGTCGAGCCAATCTTCAGGGCCAAGGTTTGGGTCCCCGGTCCAGAATAGGAGCCATTTTTATGAATGAAGCGTCTGGAATTGAAAGCCGCCAGTATGACCATGGAAGGTATACCGTGCGCGGCTCACTGGCCCCCCAGCTGGAGAAGTGTGGGCTGTGTGAGACGCGTCTCCTGGTTGTGGTTTCCCCAGAACCTCGTCTTCATCACCTCCTGGACCCGGAAGGGGTCTCGCCTTTACTGCCCCCCCATCTCTTCCCGAGCTGCCTTCTGTAAAGTGATCGTTCTATATTTACTTAAACTTCTATTTAAAGAGGAATTCCTCATAATTACTCAGCTGCAGAGAGCTGACACTGTTTGGCTCTGTTTATTTAGTTTCTCCTAGTGATTGGCAAACTGTCCTCCGTGGCTTTCAAGAGCAGATATAGACGAGTGACCTGTTGGTCACAAAATAAAGTATGATGTTCTCTTCTGTCCTCATGGGAGATGGCATGTGGAGGGGACGTGCCTCGCCATCCCACCCCATAAAAATGCTAAGACCAGTCATCGCTGAGGTTGGATTAACAGAGTTGTTCTATAATTTTTGAAAGGGCCCCCGTATCATCTGATGTGAATAAGTGTGTGTAGACTGTGTGTTCTCTGAACACACGCGCTAAAACCCTCCCCGTGGACACACAGACATTCACACCCGCGCACAGCCTCACAAGCAGCCAAGGGCAGACAAGCCAACCAAAGGATAAAGAGGGATTAATACATCTATTTTTTTCTTCAAAAGTTTTTAATTAATATTTGGCTTTCAGTCCAGGAGTGAAACTAAAATAGGACGTAGTTTGTGTAGCAATATTCCCAAGGCACTTTCTTCTCCCTGCCCCCCGGCAGCCCGCTTCCGCCCCAGGCACCGCACAATGACCTTGAAGCATGGAGCGAAGGCCTGCTGTGACCAAGCCGGAGAGGAGAGCTGGTGCTAAATGTCTTTTGTAAAATGTTGGCCAGTGGCTGGACTCAGAGATGGTTGGCAATTGGGGGGATCTGGGGAGGAATGGTGTACACTGTGTGTGCTCCAGATAATCCCAAAGAGTTTGGAAGCATGTTGGCAGTAGGGACGATTGTCATGTCTCCATAACAGTGACCAACCAACCTAACCCGTCACAGCCCCCACTTTGGGAGCCACTCTCAGTGCTGCTTCACCACAAGCCCTCCAAGACCTGCCTCCTCAGGAGAACATCTCATCTTCACACCCCATTCCCTGTCCCTTCCCAATGCCCTGTCCGCCATCCTTGAGCTGACTCCTCTGTAGCGGATCAGCTGCAGGGCCCCTAGCACCTCTTCACTGAATGTTGCTCAGACGGCTCTTCTCTTTGTGGCTGCATTTGCCCTCAGCAGTCAGCCTACCCCTTTGTGGGGGTGGGACCTGTGCCTCCAGCCCTGCAGTGTCCCCATGTCACCTGCTACAGAGTGGGGACCAGCCTGCAGTAGGTGGGGACAGCACATGTTTGTTGCCTCAACGTGGCACAGCTCAGGAGCCCGAGAGATGTCGGTTGTTGACCATGGAGCCAGATAGAGAGGGTGGGAGAAGTCATCAGATTCTGCCGGCCTGGTCTCCCCTTCTGATCTGCCTCCGCTTCCCCTTGATGCCGGACAAAGTGGACAGACAACACAGGGCAACAGGCATGCCGGCCCAGCTTGACTTTGGATCAGTTGACCCGCCCACCATCGGCTCCTCTGTTCCAAAATTGACAGGCGTCCTCCGAGTCCCAAGGTAGTCTGCAGCTTGCAAAGATCTGTCCCTTCACTTCCTGCTCTTTAGTGGTCCTGCTTACAGAAAGCCAAGAAGACCATTTTTATAAAACAGGTTGGACAAATGAAGACAGTGCAAGAAGAGGGGACGTGCCCTGTTCCAGAAGTTAGCTGTCCTCTGACGCAGACAGCAGCGCTCAGCAGCCGCCGACGCCCGTCAAGCCCACCGACAGCCCCAACCAGGGACACTTTGGCCCTTGCTCCTCCGTGGTGTTTGCAGACCCTCTATCACCCACTTTCCTGAAAGGCCTGCTAAAAAGTGAACATCAATAGAGACCCTCTGAACCATTCCCAGCTGCTACATCTTCAACAAACATTTATTGAGCACCTGCTCTCTATTCCAGGGCTCTGCGTAAGTGTCAAGAAACGAAGCAGGTGGACCCCCGGTTTCATGGAGTTTTTTCAATGTAGCACAGGGGTCCTCGAATTCTAGGGGCATCAGAATCTCTCAGGAAGCTTGTTTAAATGCAGATTGCTGGGCTCCTGCCCCAGAGTTTCAGATTTAGTTGGTGTCTGGGGTGGGACCTGGGAGTCTGCTTGTCTAGAAAGTTCCCAGGTGCTGCTGATGCGCTGGTCTGGGGACCACACTCTGGAAACCACTGGTCTGGCAAATCCCCAAAGGAACAGGACGCAGAACAGTGATTTTCAAGGAGAAAAACCTGGTATTCCAGAAACACCTAAGGGTGCCTGAGAAGCCAGCAGCACGTGGCCTTGAGATTTCACTGGAAAGGCCACAGGCCTGGATGACCTCTAAGACCCCGTCCAGGGCTCCTTTTCTCGAGGGTGGATGAATCGGCTTGAGGGAGGAGATGCCATTTCAGGAAGTGGGCTTGTGGGCAAGGGCCAAGAGGCTGAGGCAGAAGGTTCTAGAAACTACTGGGGTTGGACCTGGGTTGGAGAATAGGAGGCTTTGAGCCTTCCTCTGCCTCCCCACTTGGTCTTGGCTTCAGCCTCCTCTTTCTGGGCACCACCCTGCCCCCAGCCCCTGGGCACCGCAGCCTGGCCGGGGCCAGTGAGACCCGGGAGCCTTCACTGCCCACGACACCTACAGTTTTAGAATCTGGAGAGCAGATGCCTCTCCTTGCTAAGCAACTCATGAAACAAACAGCTTGCTTCAGGGCTGTCTTTTTTGAAGCTGTCTTTGTTGTTGGGGTGAGGAGATGTGTGTACAGATAAGCCTCTCAAAGTGGTGACATCACAAGAATAATAAAAATGCCACTTGGTGCTCTGTGTGTTTCACCTCTCAGGCATGTTCTTCAAGATAATTGCAGGTCCATTCCCCATCTTACCAGCTTCATGGGCTGGGGTGGGGGGAAGCAGAAGAGGGGGTCTGCTGACAAACAGGGGGCTCTGCTGCAGCTCTCCTAGGGCCTTGGGGCAGGCTGCCGTATGTCTCAGAGCCTCAGTTTCCCCATCTTAAAAACAGGTCAGGCAGGGTGGCTGCCTGTTCCAATTACCTACATAGAACTGATTTTAATTGGACATTTGACCAAAGTTTTGTTCAGTGGAATTTTCACTGGTGGTGTTTATTGTAAATGAATCTGACCTGGATACAAATCATTTTTTCCTTTTGTTATGGTAAGAGGTCAATAATTGCTCCAGGTTTTGGGGGGATGTCTCCTTAAGAATAATAATACAGAATTATTAATCAAGATTAGGTATAGGACCCTGGTAGGGGCCCAAGCTATGAGGCACCCTGAGGCTCAAGTTCCTTAGCTCCACAGTGTATCTATCCTCTCTGTGTGGCTAAAGACCCGTTGCTGTCCTGGGCAAGTATCAGGATCTGAGTAGTGGAGACCCTTGAGACCGTCATGGGTTTGAGTTGGCACTTGGCAAACCTGAGCTTCTCTGGAGCCCATCCTGGCCTGGTCTGTGTTTTGGCCTCGACACTGCGGTTGCCAGGCAACTGTCTATGCTATAGGAATTCACACTCCTCCTTTCAGGCAGACGCACATTTAATTTCAGAACCAGAGTGCTTGGTGACGCGGGATGTCACCAGCCTGCGCCCTCACAGAAATAACCTGAAGCACAGAGTCAAAAGTAGCTGGGGGAACTGATACCCACATTTGATCTTATTCCCCTAAAATAGCTTGGTCCTGTTTATGGGGCTGCTGTGGGAGAGGGGACGTGGGAGTCTGGATGTGCTCACGGCCCCCTCCCTCCTGCTGCGGGATCTTGCCTCTCTGTGGCCATTACCGGAGACACTCGCAGTGACTCAGGGCCCCGAGCATGATGTAACGCCCTTGGCTCCTGGGTGGGGTGATGGGGAACATATGACAGTCTTGGAATTCCAGGCGGGACCTTTGGTGCCCAAGGTCAGGTGCGGTTGAGCGGTGGGGGATGAGGAAGGGCCCAGGCCTTGGCCCCAAGGATCGCACATCTGTCCCTTCTGTAGAGCAGCCATTCTCAACCTTGGCCCCACACTGGAATCACCCAGGGAGCTATTAAAAAGGTGGATCTGATGTAACGGTGAGATTCTAATGTGCAGCCAAGGTTCAGAGTCAGGGGCTCCAGCCCAGTGCCACCTCCCTGACCAGCTGCTGGGCTTTTCCCTTTTGGCAAGTGTGTCCGGGCCCCAGGCACCCCCTGGGTCCTGACACCCCAGGGCTCTCTCCTGACTTGAGCAGAGTTGCCTGTCCTGCCTGAGTCCACTCTCCTCAGGCCCCCAGGCCCTCAGCCAGGCATCCTGTCTTAGCTGCCAGCCTAGTATGTGCCCTGCCCACAGCCAGGCTCCCATGTGTGGGCGCATGGGGCCCTCTAGGGTGCTGGGCACATGCCTTGAAAGGTGCTGGACCTAGACTGAGGTGGGAGAAGGCGGGACCTTCCCAGGATTGTGAGCGATGAGAATGGAGGTAAAAGTTGGCTGTTGGGGTTTAAAAATATAATCAAGGCCTTGTGTGTATTGTTTAAAATGAGTGCTAAACTCAAACAAGCAAGCCTAGGCTATCCATTAAAGTTTTTAGAGGCTGTTCATGGGTGAGATTTTTATTTTTTACTGTGGTAAAAAACACTATGAAATATACCCTTTTAGCTATTTTTAGGGGTACAGTGCAATAGCGTCAACTATATGTGCATCATTGTGTCTCAAGTCTCCAGAACATTCTTCATCTTGCATGACTTAAACCTCATACCCGTCCAGCACCAACTCCCATGCCCCTCCCCCAGCCCCTGCAGCCACCATTCTTTCTGTTTCTACGGTTTTGACACCTCCAGATATTCCCTATAAATGGAATCATACATACGTGTCCTTTTGTGACTGGCTCGTTTCACTCAGCATAATGTCCTTAAGGTTTACCCATGGGACATGATGTCCTTCTTTTATTAAGGCTGAATAATATTCCCTCCTACATACATATCATGCCTTCTTTACTCATTCATCTGTGGATGGACATTTGGGCGGCTCCCACCTCTCGGCTCTTATGAATAATGCTGCTGTGAACATGTGTGTGCAGTAGCTCAGACCCTGGTTTCAGTTCATTTGGATATATAACTAGAAGTGGGATTGCTGGATCAGATGGCAGTTCGAGTTTTATTTTTTAATTTATTTTATTATTAATTTATTTAATTTTTTAAAAATAGTTTATGATGGCAGCTGTATTTTTAGTTTTTGAGGCATCTCATGTTGCTTTCCATAGTGGCTGTACCAATTTACATTCCCAGCAGCCATGCTATAAAGTTCCAATTTCTCCACATCCTTACCAGCCCTGCTCTCTCCCCTCCCCTCCCCTCTTCTCCTCTGCTCTCCTCTCCTCTTCTTTCTTTCTTTCTTTCTTTCTTTCTTTCTTTCTTTCTTTCTTTCTTTCTTTCTTTCTTTCTTTCTTTCTTTCTTTCTTTCTTTCTTTCTTTCTAAATTGTACTCATGCTGATGGATATGAGATGATATCTCACCATGGTTTTGACTTACATTTCTCTAATGACTGAGCATCCTTCCATATGCTTGCCAGCCATTTATATATTTTCTATAGAGAAATGTCTATTCAGGATCTTTTCCCATTTTTAATGTTGGGTGACTTGGTTTTTTGACTGTTAATTGTAGGAGTTCTTTATATACTCTGGATATTGACCCTTTCTCTGAGATACGAGTTGCAGTGATTTTCTCCCATTTGGTAGGTTGCCTCTCATGCTGTTGATTGTTTCCTTCAAGGTTCAGCTCATTGGGCAGATTTTAAGTACAGTATGAAGCTGGCCAAATAAAAAGCACAAAAAATCTATTAATTACATTATCTATAATAAAATTCAGACTTCAAAATTGGCATAACTATCAAATCAACATGAAATCTACCAGTTATTCTAACAACAGTTCTACGATAATACATTTATAGTAAGTTATTTTTAGAAAAGGAGTTGATTGTTGGGACCCTACCCCAAGATTGCTCCCTGGGCCTCCCATGGAATCAATCAAAGGGGCTCCCTGCTACCCAGAGCAGCAGGCCCCTGGGTGAGGGTCCACTCTCCAGGGAAGAAGGATCTAGATCCTGAGTCCCGGGGGGAGAACAGCGCTAGAACTGCTAGGTCACAGCCAGCCCTTACAACTCCATCAGCAGCACCAGGGGCCTCGGGGCCCCGGAGGAACCAGGCCCACTGCTCAAAGTTGAAGTTAATTTTATGTGTCAGCTTGACTGGGCCAGGAGATACCCAGAGAGCTGGGAAAACACTATGTGTGTGCCTGTGAGGCTGTGTCTGGACGAGATGAGCATTTGAATCAGTGATCTGAGAGAAGGCGATCACTCTCACTCCTGTGGGTGAGCATTGCCCAATCCACTGAGGACCCCCAATAGAACAAAAAAGTGCAGAAAGGGTGGATTCATTCTTTTTGCTTGAGCTGGGATATCTGTCTTCTGCCCTTGGACATCAGTGCTCCTGGTTCTCAGGCCTTCAGACTTCGACTCCTGATGCTCAGGCCTTGGGACTTACACCCTGATAACACAGGTGGGGAGGAAAGGGTGTCCAGGACAGCCTGCAGGGCTTCACTGTCAGGGCTGGGCTAACTTAGCCACCTGGACACTGCTCAGCCCCTGCATGGGCCTCTGCCCACTGGGGACCTTCTTTCCCTCACCTGTGCCCAGCCCCAAGCCCTCCTGGTCTCCTTTCCTCTTTGCACCCGAGGCCATGTGGGCCTGGCTGATTGGGCCAGCTCCACTCAGTGATTTGAAGGGTTCCCCTCTACTCCTAAGTGGAGACTGAGGCAAGTCATGTGACCTCTCTGGGCCTTAGTCTTCTATTCTGCAGCGAGGGAGTGATTTCTCTGCCCTACCAGGTGCCAAAGGCTGAGATGTAGCCCTGAGCCAGGTGTTGCAGGTGATAGAGGACCCAGGCCCGGGGTGGGCATTCAGTCAACATAGCCCCTCATCTGTTCACAGATTCAAGGCTCAGAGGGGCCAGCACCCCAGTCAGTTTCCTCAGGTGCCTCTGCTAGTTGCCCAGGAAAAGCACTCCGGGAAGGGGGCCTGCAGGCCTGGGCCCAGCACCTCCCTGATCATTTGTCGCTCATCTGCCTCGAGCCTCAGTTTTCCTCATCTCCTTTCATCTGACTCACCACTTAAATATAAAATTTAAAAAATATGTTGGCTACATAAAGGTTCAACCATGGTGAGCCCTCTCCTCCATGGGGCAAGCACACCTTTCCTGCATTTGTGGCATCTCTGTACCCAAGTCCCTGTCCCCATGTATCTATTGTGTTGGTGGTTCTTTACTCTGTTCTGTGATTTCCTTTCCTGGCTTCACAGCATATTTTGGAGAGCTCTCCATGGCATTACCCAGGGCGCCCTTGTGCTTTTCACTGTGAAATGTTTCTCCATAGTTTGCAGGGACTACAACTAATTACGCTGGCCTTCTTCCAATGGAGATTCACCTTTTGCATTCACTGATGCCTCATGAGTACCAGTAAAGATGTCTGGCTCAGGACATATCTGTTGAATGAGTGAGTGAGTGAATGAATGAATGAATAAATATCCATGTAACCCCAATGGTCAAAAACTACTATTTATTGAGGATATATTTTGTTCTGATCTTTTTTTCAAACATTAGCTCTAATTATCTCAAAGTCCCTGCAGGGTATGTGGCATGATCACCATTTTATGGATCGAGAACTGGACTCAGAGAGCTTAAACATTTTGCCAAAATTTTCCCAGCTAGAGGGGTTGGTGTTTGGTGTCCTTCTGATTTTGAAGCATCTGCTGTCTCCCTGATGGCAAGCAGTTACTCCCAAACACCCTTTATACGTCCCCCCAAAAGGCCACTGAAGTAGAGGCAGATCTGACGGCGGGCGCACCGGGCGCACACCCTGGGCCCCGACTTCTGAAGGGCCCCACAAAACCCCAACTTTACACTTTTTTCTAATGACATCGAGTTTGGTTTTATTACTACGCTGCATAAAATATGGTTAACATGTACTTTTTATTTTCCCTGTCTCTCTCTTTTTTTAAGGGGCCCAATATTTTCTTCTGCATCCAGGGCCTCAACCGACCTTAATCCGCCTCTGACTGCAGTCCCTTCAGCAGGAGGTGACACACAGCCTCACGGTGCTGCAGCACAGAAGAGGCAACCAACCAACCAAATGGGAGAAGACAGAGGCAGATGACACCTCCGATAAGGGCTAATAACCAAAATAATATGAAGAATTCATGCAGCTCAACAACAACAAAAAATCAATTTGATTAAGAGGTAGGAAGAGGACCTGAACAGACACTTCTCCCAAGAAGACATATGAATGGCTGACAGATATATGAAAATATACTCTGCTTCACTAGCTATTACAGAAATGAAAA
Organism: Furipterus horrens; assembly: GCF_987537825.1. Lineage (NCBI taxonomy): Eukaryota > Metazoa > Chordata > Mammalia > Chiroptera > Furipteridae > Furipterus > Furipterus horrens. Next base: position 17,577,618 of record NW_028327178.1, on the reverse strand, counting down.
TTAAAACTATAATGAGACCACCTCACACCTGTTAGAATGGCCATCATCAACAAGACAAGTAATAACAAGTGTTGAAGAGGTTGTGGCGGAAAGGAACCCTCAGTCACTGCTGGTGGGAATGTAAACTGGTACAGCCACTATGGAAATCAGTATAGAGACTCCTCAGAAAATTTAAGAATAGAGCTACCACATGACTCAACAATCCCTCTTTTGGGTATCTATCCCTGAAATCTGAAAACACTTCACCATAAAGATACATGAACCCCTAGGCTCATTACACCATCATTCATAACAGCTGAGACATGGAAACTGCTTCAGTGTCTTTCGACTGATGACTGGCACATGTATACAGTGAAATACTACTCAGCCATGAATGGATCTTGAGAGTATCGTGTTAAATGAAATAAGTCAGACGGAAAAGATCAAGAACCATATGACTTAGCTTGCAGGATATAAAACAAAAAACAACAAATAAGCAAACTCGTAAGCAAAGAGTATGGTGGTTACCAAAAAGGAAAGGAGCTGGGGGAGGGTTGGGAGAGTACAGGGGGTCAAATACAGGGTGGGGCAAAAGCAGATTTACAGTTGTTCATGTGGAAACTAATACAATAATTAATAAATAATGACACAAAAATAAACTCGGTGTTTTATGCAATCACTACTGTAACCCCCCCCCCCGCCCCCATGTACGGTGAGGGAAGGAGAGTAGATTTGGGTGGGGGGCACACAATGCAAAATACAGATATGTTATGGAATCATACACTAAAAACGTAGGTGATGTTATAACCAATGTTACCCTCATACACTTAATTAAAAAACAAAAACTTTCACGTTCACCAGTCAACACTTATCAACTTCACCTAAAAAAAAAGTACTGCTATTTTGAAGGACACACACCAGAAAAAGAAAAAAAAGAAGGTAAAAGTAATCAAGGACCCAGGTGACTGGGGACCTGTCCACCTGTGGACAGGATCACAAGTGAGGGACTGCCTGGCACCTTGGAGTCTGCTGGTGGCGAGGAGGGGGCTGGGGGCGGGGTTGGGCCACCACCCAGCTTTCTCTAGATTCTCACTCAGCCCTTTAGAGAATGTGCCCCTTCACCCAGTCTCTAAGCAACCGCCTTCTGCAGTGGGCAGGAAGGGATCCATTAATGATACATTAGGAAACCCTCACTGAAAATAATTACACCCTCCCCTGAGTGCAACGTGTCAAAACATGCCTGGTGGCTCCACAGTCCGGACAGAGCGCAGAGGCCAGCCCGGGCCTCCAGCCCCTCTGCCTTCCACTCCCTCTTCTCAACCTGGCATTTCTTCTGCGCAGGACGCCTTTTCTTTTTTTTCTTTTTAAAAATATTTATAAGAGCTTTATTTTTATTTTTTAAATAATTTGTTTGTTTGCTTATTTACTTTTAGAGAGAGGGAAAGGAGAAGGAGAGGGAGAGAAGCATCACTGTGTGGTTGCCTCTCACTCGCGCCCCCAACTGGGGACCTGACGTGCAACCTGGTCATGTGCCCTGACTGGGAATCGAACCAGCGACACTTGGTTCACAGGTCAATGCTCAATCCACTGAGCCACGCCAGCCAGGGTCAAGACCCCTTTTCTCCTCTTCCTGAGGTTGGCAAAGAGCGAGGGCCCCCACACCTCCCCCCACAACCCCGCTCAGAGGATGGACAACATGCTTTCAGAAGGTCTGAAATCCAGGCTGCCGTGGGAACCCCAGGCTGAATGTCATCATAGCTGTGGGACCTGACCCCATTCCTGTGGTGGGATTTGCAGAACCCCCTGGGGCTTAGGGCTCAGGCAGACCTGGGCTCCAATCTCTGTGTGATCTTGAGCCAGGCATGTGATCTCTCTGTGCCTCAGTTTCCTCAGGTATTACACAGCCATAACAAACTTCGTAGGGTTTCAATAATCACATGACATTTCACTGATGGGCCTTAACCTGTGTCATGGAACCTGGCACGTCACAGGGGCTTCCTATAGGTGCTCGGTGCTCTCATAGGACAGAGGTGACTACAGAGGGAAAAACAAAATACAAGGCACAACTGAGCAGTGAATAAGTTCCGGAGAGGAGAGTGATCCGGGTGGGTAGGGGTAATTAGGATGAGCTGGGCGTAAAGGATGGGGAGGATTTGCAGAGTCAGAGGGACAGGTGGGGAGACAGGCCTGACTGGAGGGAGAGATAAGTCTCTCTCCTCAGAGTTCAGGCTCCCCGAGGACTGGAGTCTCTTTGTCTGCTCTGCACCCTCCTGCCACCTGCCCAGAGCAGGCACTCAGCACACAGTTGTTGAAGGAAGGCAGGAGAAAGGTGGGAGGTGCCAGGCAGGGCCGACCACACAGAATCCCCGACTCCAGGCCGAGCAGCCGGCTTTGGAGGCAGCGGTTCCCAAGGAAGGCTGGCCACCATGAGGGAGCAGAGGACGAAGGTTCCCAGTCCCTGCCCCACCTCAACCCCCACCAGCTTGGCTCTGGGCCTTTGTAACCTCCCATGCCATGAACTATGGACTGTGGGGCCTGGTTGAGACTCGGAGGGACTTGGGATCTCTAAGAAGCAGATCGCCACCCCTCATGCCCACGTATGTCTCCTCTTTCTTTGTAAATAAAGCCTGGTTGCAGCCTTCCAAGACCATGACAAAATGGCAGGGTCAAGGACAAAAGGTGCTGGTCACCTTCAGCGTGAGTGGGGTTCACCAGCCACCATGCTGGGAAGGGGAATCCAGAGACCGAGGCGCTCCCAGCTGGGGACCTGACCTGCAACCCAGGCATGTGCCCTGCCTGGGAATCGAACCAGAGACCCTTTGGCTCAAAGGCTGGTGCCTAATCCACTGAGCCACACCAGCCAGGGTAGCTTTGATTCGTTCTGTGTCCACAAATGTGGGCTCACCTTCCACCTATTCCTCCATGACATGCTTTTTCACTCACCAGCACAATATCATGGAAATTCCTTGTAACAAATGAGATGCTCAGTGTGAAGGACCATAGCTGATTGGATCGACCTGTGACTGATGGGGATTCAGGTTGTCTCTAATTTTTTGGTCATTCAAACGAAGCTGCATCAATATCTTTCCAAAGTCATCCTTGTGAGCTTGTGTGAGTGCTTTTGTGCAATATTTTCCCAGACACGGAATTGCTGGGTGGATGTATTTGAGCATCGGGTAGCCGTTGTTAAATGAACCTCCAAAGGCGGCCCTGATTTACTTCCAAATGGGCGGCATGCTCGCCGTTTTCTCAGCGCTGCGTGTTACCAATCTTTTTATTCTTTTCCAAACTAAGGAAAAATAATATCTCATTGGTGTCAGTTTGTATTTCCTCCAATTACTGGAAAGATTAAGCATCTTTTCTAATGATTATGGGTCATGTTATTTTCTTTTCGAATGTTTTCTCCCTATCTTTCGCCTATATTTCTATTGAGTTATCCTTTTAAAAAAATTTAAATGTATAGATTCAGGCTCCAAATCCCTTATATTTTACATATGATGCAAATACATATTTTTGGGGGTGTGCCACTGGTCTTTGTCCCCGTATCCCTCCTCCTTCAGTTTCTGACTAGCTAAAGGATTCGTTTTTGCTTCTGGGTGTCCCGTGCCTACTAAATGCCACTTGTCAGGGTGAATATGCTGGCGACTCAGACCTTGTGGGCACAAGGAACCAGGCCGGTGGAACTTACCCTGAAAGAGGCATTTTGTCAGGCAGCATCTACACGGGGACCCAGGCCTCTGGCTGCCCCTGGAACAGCCCTTATTGCCCCAGAAGCCTCTCTCAGGGCTGCCCAACCAGCCCAGGGGGAAAAGCCAAGTGGAGCCCAGAGATAGGGTTGACCCTGCCCCCCAGTCGCCATCCTGCTGGGAGAGGGGCAGGCAGGCAGGCAGCATTGGCTCCAAGGCACACAGATAGGGGAGATACATTAATGGACTTTTCTGGAAGGAGTGGGGCTCTGGCTCCAGTACACAGACCTGACTGACCACAGCACCAGTCTAACGGAGGTGTCAGCCTTATCTCCTGGGTCTCTGCAAGGCGTCTCCGGAAAATGGGTCAGCGGAGGTGGCCTCCCTGCCCGGAAGGCCAGTCCCACTCAGTATAATAAGCACAGCTTCCCTTTATCCTCACTTGAGGGTATGTTTTATTTTATTTTATTTTTTTAGAGAGAGAGGAAGGGGGAGAGAGAGAAACATCGATTGGCTGCCTCCCATACGCTCCCCGACCAGGGATGGAACCTGCAACCTAGGTATGTGCCCTGTCCAGGAATTGAGTCCACAGTCTTTTGGTGTAAAGGATGATGCTCCCACCAACTGAGCAACCTGGCCAGGGCCTGCAGCTGCCCTTTATTTGTTAAACATTCCGTGTCTTCCCCTTTATAAAAGTACTCTGTATATGCATGACTCCAGGACTTAGACAACAGGTGTGGGGATTGCCTAGGTGGGTGGTGGGCAGAGGTGAGCAAAGGGGGAAAAAGTGGGGACAACTGGAATGACATAAACAACACGATACGATTTTTAAAAAGTGCAGTACTCTATACTACGTGCAAAAATCATGACTGTCACAGAAGTGAACAGTGTGAGGCCGGCTGACCGGTTTCTCTCTCTCCTTGCGTTTTCCCCCAGAAGCTTCAAAAAAACATCCTTATCAGCTAAATCTAAAAGTCGCTGGGCTCCCTTCCCCTGGTCCTATTGTGCGGCTTTCCCTCCTCTTCAAAAGCCTTTCTTATCATGAAACAGGCATAGATCAAAGTGCATTTAAGACCAATGTACAGGGAATAAAGAATTATAAAGGCGAGGCCTGCAATCAGCACCAGATCATGGGGATACGTTCAGGACTCAAGAAGCCACCCCGCAGCTGGGACCTCCTCTTAGTCATAGACTCCTTCTGGTCCCACCAAAGGTCACCACTGTCCTGACTTCATGGTAATCACGCCCCTGCTTTCCTTTGCACTTGTTCTGTGAGGGTCTGGCTTTGAGTGTTTGCATCTCTTGTTTCTTGGTTCAGGCTCGCTGGCAACTGCATTTTCTTTCTTTCTTTCTTTCTTTCTTTCTTTCTTTCTTTCTTTCTAATTACATTTTTATTTTTTTTGGAGAAAGAGAGAGAGCTATCACTTTGTTGTTTCACTTATTTATGCCTTCATTTGTTGACTCCTGTATGTGCCCTGACCAGGGATTGAACCCACAATCTTAGTGTATCGGGAAGATGCTGTAACCAACTAGGCACTTGGCCAGGGCTATTTGCCTTGCTTTTTCAATGATGGTCTCCTGGGCCCCCACCTCAAGGCCCTGCCTGCACCCCACCCTCTCCTCCCAGGGTACAAGCTTCACCCTGTGGGAGAGCCGCCCTGGCCTCCAGGCTAAACATCCACAGGTGGGAATTCTTTCTCTGACCCTCGCCACTGCACAACCTCGGGCAGGTTATTAAACACTTTAAGCTTCAGGCTCTTCTCTATAAAGTGACTTATTGGGAGGACTGGATGTGTTAGTGCCTGGAGAACGTTTGGCCCAGTTCCTGGCATTTTCGTAAGCCGACCACAAAAGTTGGTTTTTATTCTCAAAACTTCCCACCGTGCTTCCTCGGCTTCCTTGCTTTGCTTTTTCCTTCCTTACTTCTCCATCATGGCCCAACCCCAGGGCCTCAGCTTTTATGACGCCGCTGTCTGCCCAGCAGCCTGCTCCTCCAGCATGTTCCCTGCACACTGCATTCCTACACTCTAAAAGGCTAATAAACCTCTCTGCCATTTATTGGGCAACTGCTTCACAAGAGCTCTTTCTACATGTTATCTGGCATTCTTGCATCAACCAGGACAAGCACATTATAGCTCTGTTTTATAGATAGGCAAATTGAGGCTCACAGAGCTTAAGGAATTTTGCCCGAGGCCACAGAGTTGCTAAGTGAGGAGCCAGGTCTTCATCTGGGGTGGCTGGAGCCCCTGCCATGCCTGTTAGTAAAGGTGGCTTTTCCTTGGGGCTCACACAGGCCCCATGAGGTGGATGTCATGCAGATGGTGTGCAGGCGGGCTCTGGGCCACTGGTCCCTGGCATGGTTTGATAAGGCACAGACAGGAACGACCCATGAGAGCTGCAGGTGCCCTATACCCAGAGCTGGTCTGGCTTGTGCCTAAGGGAGAGGGGTGGGCCCCTGTGGAATGCACACTCAGAGACCCCAGAATTTAATTGAGCCTGGAACGCCCAGAACCTTCTGTGGACTCTTTAAGCTTTCTGAGCAATAGCACAAGCCAAAGGGTCTCATGACTCAGTTCATGGTAATTGCAAGCATTTTAAAGCCAGCTGCCTTTATCCTCCTAACCTCGAGGGACAGCATAAAGAAGCAGCTACGGGCTCCAGAGCCAGAGAGTCTGCATTCAAGTCCCAGCCCAGTCATTTGTGTCCGTGCGACCTTGAGCAAGTTCCTTCTTAATGCTTTAGATAGCTCATCTGTAAAATTGTGGTTCAAGATAGTGCTTACCACGTCTCAAAACTGTGATTGAAGATACTGCTTACCTCACAGGGTCCTTGTAAGGATTAAAGGAGTTCATGCAGGCTCTGTTTAGTGGGGTGGGGTCTTGCCCTTAAACCACGGACCAAGGATCTTGAGGGGTCTGGGAGGTCCTAGTGGGTCCAGCTCAGCCACAGGAGGTTGGGCCATTGGGTCACTGGGCCACATTCATGAGGACACATCATGGGCCTGTCCCAAAGCAGCGTGCCCACCTGCCCGGAAGCATGGAGACAGGAGAGAAGGCACGCGCAGGACACTGACCTTGGCCGAGCCCCTCGTGTGTGCTGGATCCCACAGGGGGTGCCTTCCACTTACAGCTGTGTGCTGCTTAATGATGGGGCTACGTTCTGTGAAATGTGTCGTCAGGGCCCTGAGTGGTGTGGCTCAGTGGGTTGGGCCTCATACTGCAAAGCGAAAGGTTGGACTCCCGGTCAGGGCACGTGCCTTGGTTTCAGGCCTGGTCCTTGGTTGAGGCCGTGCGAGAGGCAACAGATGGATGTGTCTCTCGCACATTGATGTTTTTCTCCCTCTCTTTCTCTCTCCCATCCCCTCTCTCTTAAAAAAGAAAGGAAGGTGTTGTTAGGTATTGTCGCCATTGTGCGAACACCTGAGAGTGCTCGTACGCAAACCAGACGGCACGGCTACTGCGCGGGCCTGTAGTCTTTCTCCCACCTTTCAGGCACCCCCTGGCATGGCTTTGGTACACAGCACGTGCTCAGTCAGTGTTTCTCCCCTGGGCCTACAGGGAGAGGCACTTACGGATCAGGCCTGGGGGTGAGGGGTGGAGGATGAGTGAAAGGGGCTGGAGGGGCAGGAGGGGAAGAGGCCTGATAACCTGCCAGCGGGGGGATAGGGGACCTCTCTCCAGAGCTGGGACCCCAGTCTCAGCTCCTGTTTCCAGGGAGAGGGAAGGGGCTCCATTCTTCAGGGACGACTCAGCTCTGTAACACCTGGGCGGGGCCAGATGAAGATACTCAGGCCTGGGAAGATTTATGAGCCGTCTTCCTGGAGGAGACCCAGGGCTTCCTGGTGGTGACTTCAGTGCTCTCACCCGAAGGGGCCTTGCTGTTTCTTCCCAGGCCTCTCTCAGGGTCTCCCAGGCCCCCAGCTTCTCTATCAGGTGAAGGGGACAGAAAGGTGTGTGGGGGCTTGAAGCCCAGAGAAGATGCAGCTTGAGAGTCTCCAGGTCATGGAGGGGGGGGGGCAGTGGAGGAGGTGGAGGGGGCAGGGCGGCAAGCTCCCAGAAAGCTGAGCTCAGCTGCTGTGCCCCACAGAGGGGAGGGACTGTGGTGGATGCGACCTGTGACCTCACCTCTCAGGGCTCCAGGCTGCAGCCCTGCCCCCTCTGAGGAATTCTGTGACTCAGGTAAGAGGGGTGGGGCCCTTTTGGCAGAAAGACTCAGAGCTAAGGTCACACTGCCCAGCCACCCGCCACCCTTGCCAGGTCTGCGGGAGGTGCACAGCAGGACTGGAAGGTGCGGCCTCCCTTGCTTGGCCCATAGAGCAGCCTTGCCAAGGGGACAAAGAGGGGAGATGTGACGGGTCCAGAAGGGAATTTGGGTGCTTTGGGGCGGGGGGGAGATGATGTGGAAGCCACAGTTTCTACCTGGCACGGCCTGCGGTTGGGGGAGGGCTAGGGCTTCACTCAAAGCAGGCCTGTACAGATGCAAGGACAGCACCCAGCTTAACCCCACACAGTGCCCCCAGACTTTGATGTGATGGCTCCATTTTCTCTGTTTCTCTTACATGAACTCCTGCACACACATGCACACACTTGGTTCACACAGCATCTTACTGATTGATTGATTGAAGAGAGAGGGTGGGGAGAGAGAGAGAGAAAAAAAAAAACATGTTTGTTGTTCCACTTATTTTTGCATCCACTGGTTGACTCCTGTATGTGCCCTGACCAGGGATTGAACCCACAACCTTGGCGTGTCAGGATGACTCTCTAATCAACTGAACTACCCAGCCAGGGCCCACACAGCATCTTGAGATTGATTTCACATCAATATTTTATGTGTACACATTTCCTCTGCCCTGCTTAATTAAAGATGGCAGCAGCAAAAGACAAGTGTGGTTGTGGCCACCAACATGAGTGAAGACACCTCCAGGTCACGTGCCCCGACCCCTGCCCTGGGAAGACTTGTCAGCTGAGCCTCAGCTATCGTGGAGCAGGAATGAGCTGTCTTCTCTGCGTTCTGGCCAATTTTCTGACCCACAGGATCTCTGAACAGAACAAAATGGGTGTTTTGAGCTATGGGACGCTGGCATCCCTTGCTGTGCAGTCATAGCTGAATGAAGCGCAGCCATCTGCTCCTGCTCCCACCCCGTCTCAGACACCCCTCTCACTGCAACCCCCAGCGTCTCCGGTGGCTTCACTTCTCGGCCACTGTTCTGGTCTCCTTGGCTTCTGACCCTCCTCTCCCTCCTGGCTGCAGCCTTCTCCCTCACTGCCTGTACCTCAGTTTCCCTTCTAGCAGTCACTCCTTGAATGCGGGTGTTCTCCAGAATCTCCGCCATAGTTTTATGCTTATCTCTGGCATGCAGAACCCTGATCCATGTCCCTGCTGCAGGCTGCCCTCCAGAGAGCCCACAGCGTCTCCCCTCTGGCTCCACTTCTCCTCCTGACTTCTTATGGCCGTGACAGGAGGTGTCCTCCCCAGCTCCATCCATCTGGTCATTCTCAGGGGGTCATTGTCTGAACTGCATGGCCCCCAGGCACCGAGCTGGCCTCTGGGGGTGCAGCCTTGGGGAAATGGTGCAAGTCGGCAGAAGGCAAACGGTGCTGGGAGGGCGGACACTGTGGAGCGGACCGAGCTGTGGGCTGTGGGAGTGAGTCTGAACATGACCCCAGTTTTCCCTGTGGTGCCCCCATCAGCCTGCTCAAGGTGCACTGTACTGCTGGGTCATTTAGCTGAGGGCTTGAAAATTAGTTCACCCCCAAAACATAAGAACAGAGCCCACTCTTCCCAGTTATTGTCGCTCCCCTCACCCTCATGAGCTCCGCTTCTGCCTGAGTGCGCAGACAGTGGGTGTTAGCCATTCCGTGCCCAAGAGGGCAATGTCCCTGAGCATGTCTCTGGGGTCTGGCACTGCCCTCACTGAGACAGTCCCAGGTCAACAAAATAATGAGCAAGAGCCTCAGGGGACCAAGTACAGGTGTGTGTGGGGGGGAGGGAATGAGACCAATGAGTAACTGGCGGGGGGGGGGGGGTGCGGTGAGCTAAAGGAGCCTTGTTAGGCAGGGTGGGCCATGGGCCCTTTGGGGCTGTCAGCGGCCCTGGGAGGTCAGACCTGGCGGGGGACCCAATGTGGGGAGCGACCTCGGCAACTGGAGAAGCAGCCAGGAGGCCTGTGTGGTTGCTGCTGTATCTGAGGATAGTTCCAGGAGGATGCTGGGTCCCGTCCTGGCTGCAAGGGGTCAGTGTGAGTGAGTGTCTACATGTGTGTGGGGGGTGGCAGTGCCTGGGCGCCCAACAGAGGAAGGAAGCAAGGAAGTTAAAATGAAGGGGTTACAGATGGAGGGCCAACCCACGGATTGGCACCTGGGGTTAGAGCTGGATCGTGTCTGGCTGGATTCATATGTTGAAGTCCTAACCTCCAGTACCTCAGAATGTAACTCTGGAGATAGGTCTTCTTTTAAAAAGACTTATTTATTTATTTTTAGAGAGAGGGGAAGGGAGGGAGAAAGAGAGGGAGTGCCCTGACCAGGAATTAAACTCGTGACCTTTCTGTTTGCAGGATGACGCCCAACCCACTGAGCCACATCAGGCAGGGCTGGAGATAGGACTGTAAGGTAATATGTGTCACAAGAATGTTAATCCAGTAGGATTGGTGTCCTAGGACACAGACCCGCACAGAGGAGGGACCCTGTGAGGACACAGGGAGAAGGCCACCATCTAAAGGCGAGGAGAGAGGCCACAGGAGACACCAACCCTGCTGACGCCTTGAGCTGGGACTTCCCGCCACTTGAATGGTGAGAAGTAAATGCCTGTGGCTTATGGCACCCCAAGCTGACAGACATTTGGGTTCCAAGTTGAGATGGCAGAAGGGGCACATGAGTGTTAGGGGTGCGCACGGCAGTCATTTCGGATGGGGCTCGTGCTCCCCTGCCCCTCGGGCCCTGAGGGCTCTGCTCTGTGTCTGCACTCAGTGAGCCTGCAGCGAGCCCGGGTGCCCTTCCGGAAACTCCTCCAACCTGTAGCAGCGGCAGCCACCAAGGTGCCCAGGCACGTGTGAGAACACGCACGCGTGCATGCACACATGCCAATGTGCCATGTATTAAAATTCCAGTTTTACAACTTGTTTCAGGATTGCCTGGAGGACATGGGAACTGGCCCTGCCTTGAGGAGCTGAGCGTTGCAGAACGGCTGCCTCTGCCCACATCTGGCTTCTGTTCTCCGGACAGCGCGGGAGGCTGGGCCTGCTCTGGTAGGCGGTGCTTCCACCTGCGGGGACACCCCCTGCTTGGCCAGCACCCGTCCCAGGTGGGGTTCTCACTGGCATGGGGCTGGAGGGTGCTGACGGGGCCCAGGCCCAGACCTGGGAGGCCTAGCGTGGGGGGACAGGGGCCGGTGCGCCAGGGGCTGGTGGAAATGTCCCTGCACGGGACTCTCCTGCCAGTGGCGTCCCCTTCCCTCTACACACGCAGGAGCCCTGCTGGTTGGCCAGCCTGGGCAGAGAGCCCCAGCCCCCTGCCAGCATCTCTCCCCAGCGCTGCCCCACCTCAGAGGCCAGTCCTCCCCACACTCCACCAGGCCACAGAGGGCAGGGGAAGGACACAGAAGCAGGGTCAGCAGCAAGGTTCTGCGGCGTATCTGTGCCTCATTCTCCTGTCTGTATAGTGGGGAGGCCCTCAAGCTTCTCTGAGGGGATACGGAGGGCCACGGTGGCCCCAAGGAAAGGCTGGCCCGCCCTGAGGCTGGGAGGGAGATGCCACTTGGCAGGGGAAAGCCTCCTGGGGGAGGTGGCAGGGCTGTGGGTGAGCTGTGGGAGCCCAGGAAGGCAAGACACAGGCTAGGTCAGTCCAGAGTGGCCTCCTGGAGGAAGCTGCATTTCAACTGGGCCAACGGGGCTGAGGCCTCCTCAGAGGTGGTCAGGCACCTCTTCCCTGGCTGTGAGAAGGGCTTCTGCTCCCTCTATCCTGGCCTGTGAGAGGGACAGCCCCCCATGAGGCCCCCCTTCCCAGGTGCCAGGCTCTGGGCAGAGTTTTCCAGGGCTTAGAAGCTCCCCTGCCCTCAACTCTTCAACACATACTTGAGAACATTCGCTCTATAAGGCTGTCATCCAGGTCGCTTCAGGTCGGAGCCAACTTTGCCTTGCACCATAGCCTCAGGTGCCTTTAGTCACATCTGCCCCAGATGTTCCTGGGGGCCTTAGAGATACTGGGGTGGCGATGGCTACTCCTGTGATGCTGCCCCAAGAGCTTCATGGCCAGTGGAGTGGGGGCCCCAACAGGGATGCTGAGCACAGGGTGGGCATCTTCTCACCAATCTGGCCTCAGAGGGGCACAGGAACCCGTGGGAGACAGGAGGGGAAGGGGGATCCAGGCAGAGTGTCAGCCCAGGCAGGGGAACTGGAGGTGGAGCCCTCCCACAGGGTGGGGGAGGGGGTCGTCAATAAATATATCCCAGAGCTCCCTGGGGACCATCAGCCCTAAATCCCCCATGGCCTGCAGTGGGGGCAGCGCTGAGGTCAGCATGCTGAGGCTGGGAGCCCCTGAAGCTCGGGGGTCCATGCTGGGAGTTGGAGACCCCTCCTAGGTTGGGGGCTCTGTGAGAAGGACTTTGAGCTCCCCAGGCCCGGCTGGGTGGGCCCCTGAGCGTGAGGCTGAGCTGGCCTGGGGAGGCTGTGCTATGGTGGGGACAGATGTTTCCAGTTTGAGGGCTTGGGTCGTCATAAGTGGAGCCCCACTGAACCCTGTTTCCTATTAGGCGGCTGCAGGAGATGGAGAAGCTGCTATTCCTCTGTGCAGCTGGGGAGGGCGGAGAATCCGTGGTGGATGCTGGGGGTGCATCCGCCCTCCCCACCTCCTGACCTTGCACAGACTGCCTTGGGAACTGTCCCTCAGCTCCAGGCAGCTTCATCCAACTGCAGGGTCTGAGCGTTGGGACTCAAGAGAGCTCTGATGGGTTCTCACAGAAAACCTGGCTCTGGCCTCCCCCGACCCCTCATCGTGGCTGACACTGTTGGCTGTTTCTCCACCCCTGCCTCCCACTTCCTTCTTCCTGACAGAGCGTGACACAGTCTGGTGTGCACTCGCCACACACGGATCCAGCCAGGCTCCGGGTCCTGACTGGTTTGCACAGCGGTGGGCCCCTCTCCTTGCCAGTGATAGTTCAGGAATTGGCATGGGAAGTAGGCCCGGGTAGGGAAGTGTGAGGGCCTTCTGGGGGAAGACGTCCCCCTCCAAAGCTGATGTGATCATGCCTCGATGCAGCATCAGAAATGGTGGCAGCCCTTTGGTGACTATGAGGTGAACCAGCCAGAGGGTCTCAAAGCTATAGAAGGGCAGAGTCTAGCTCCTTAAGATGGTGCTGGGCTGCTGAATTAGCCCTCTCTGGGACTTCCATTCATGTGACATAATACTAGCTATAGTTATATTGAGTGCTTACCATGTTCTAGAAACTTTGCAAAATGCTAGCATTTTCAACACACACTTCTTGAGGTCATGCACAGTTATATGTGTGAGATGCAGATATGTAGACATCAGACATAAATCCCTGCCCTCAAAAAATTCACGTTCTCCATGCTTTAAGTATGATCTTACTTGAGATTCAAGTGACAGTATGAAGAAAGGTGGGGGATGCCACAGTTTGGCTAACACAGCACACGCCCACCTCCGGGGAGGGGGCTCTCCCGACGCCAAGGGTGGAAAGCTAAAGGCTTCCCCCTCTAGGCTCCCCTGTAGCTGGTCTTCTGCCTGCATCCTGCTTTCCCCAAGCAGAGCTTCCGGATGAGACTGGGAAGGTGGGAGTGAGCACTGGTGGGTGGCAAGTGCATGGGCATTAGGGCAAGGTGGTGCACTTGGTCCGTTGGGGCAGCTGCAGGCCGAGTTTACTGGCTGGTCTGTCGCTGCGTGGATGGACACCAAGCCGGTGGGGCAGCAGCTAAGGTGCTTCTCAGTTCTGGGGAGCAATAGGGTATTTCTTGTGGTTGTATAGCACCCAAGCTTAATTCCCTGGCCCACCCTGGATTCTGGTAGCTACTTGTTATTCAGAAATAAATCTTTCTCTGCCTGAATGACCTCGATTTCAAGATTGCTGCATAAAAATGGCCAAAATGTGCCATTGACCTAGAGGAGGCTGTTGGGTGGTAGATGGTAAGAGGCCTCCCACTGTGGGTGAGAAGCCCTTGTTATGCAGGGAAAAATAATCGGGCCAGACTTTCCCCCAGTGCTTAGGGAGGAAGGAAGGAAGGCCAAAACCAGACACTTCCTCCTGGGGGAGAAAGATGATGAGACTTGGGCTTATCTTCTTTGGGGAGGGTGTACGGTGCTCTTCGCGGGTGAATGAGACTGTGAGAGGGTGCCGGCCGGTGGGCGGGGGGTGGGGGTCGGTAGCTGGAATTCTCCTTCCTCCACAGGACTATTCAGCTGCAATGCTGGGCCTTCCAATCCATGGCTCTAACAACCTCCACTTATTTAGGTTTTTAATTTCACTCACATTTTATTTTTTAGGTTGATCTCTGGGTACTTACTGGATTTTTTTTTTTTTTTTTTAATGCTACTGCAAATGGTATACCTTTAAAATTTTACTTTCTAATTGTTGCTGGTATGCAGAAATACAAGTGATGTTTGCTAAATCTGCTACTTATTGGTAGATTCTTTGAGATTATCTAAAATCATGTTATTTGCAAATAATGAGTTTATTTTCTTCCCACCCTAATCTTCTTTTTTTTAAACATTGCTCTGGGCTAACATCTCAGTACTATTTTCCCCCAACATACTGTGAAGTTAAAGAGGTTTACAGTGGACACCCGTCTACCATTCTGGATTTTACCAAGCTCACCCCACTTGTTTTATGACCCATCTACATGCCCTTCTATCCATCCATCAATCCACCTTTTTTTTTTTCTTTTTGTGATGCATTTAAAGTGCAATCAGTGTACTTCCTCCTAAATTCTTTGGCATGCAAACCATGATCTAGAACTATTTGGAATAGAAGATGTGATAGTGGACATCTTGCTCCCAATCTTAGGAGGAATGTTTTTGGTATTTTAAGTATGACATGTTGGTTGTAAATTGTTTTCGTAGATAATCTTTATCAGATTAAGAGAGTTTCTTTATCTTTCTAGTTTGCCAAACATTTATGTCACCTAATGATTTCTGAATTTTACGAAAGAAAATTTTCCTCATCTATTGTGATCATTTACTTTTCCTTCTTTATTCTGTTAATGTGAATGATTGACTTTTGAATGACAAATCCAATTTAATGGATATATTTTTACACATTGCTTTTTACATATTATGGGCTTCTATTTGTTAATGTTTTGTTTAGACGTTTTGCATCAACAATAACGAGAGAGATTGGACTGTGATTTTAATTTCCTATGCTGTTCTTTTTAGATTTTTGATATCTAAGGTTATACTGGTTTCATACAATGAATTTGGAGGGCTTCTATTCTCTGGAAGATTGTGTGTAAGATGGGCATTATCCCTCTGAGATGTTTGGTTGAATTCCCTGGTGAACCAATCTTGGACTGTAGAATTCCTCGTGGGATTTTAAATGATGGATTCACTTTGGGCAATAAATATAGGATGATTCCAATTTTCAAGATCTTCTGCTGTCAGTTTTAGAAAGCTTTTTAAATAATTTGTTCATTTTATCCAATGTTTAAAAACAGCTTTATTGAGGCATAACTGGCATACAAAAACTGCACGGACGTAAAGTGTACAAATTGATTAGTTTTGACATATATATACACTCCTGAAGCTATCACTACAATCAAGCTCAATTCACCTGGATTTAAAATGTATTAGTATTCACAACATCCTCTTAAGTATTTTTAAAAAATCCTCATCTGAGGATAAATGATTTTAGAGAGAGGAAGGAGGGGTGGGTTGGGGGCAGGGCGTGGGGGTGGAGAGAGAGGGAGAGGGAGAGAGAGGGAGAGAGAGACAGGTGACAGAGAAACATCAATCCGTTGCCTCTCTTACTCACCCTGACCAGGGATGGAAACGCAGCCTTTTGGTATATTCCCGGGACGATGCTGCAATCGAGCCGCCTGGCCAGGGCTCCTCCTTTAATGCCTGTCTGATCTGTAGTAATTTGCCCATTTTCACTTCTCATAAGGCTATTCCTCTGTCCCACCCACCCTGTCTCCTTCTTTCCTGCCCAGTCTTGTCACAGGATTATCAATCCTTTTACTCCTTTTAAAGAACCAGACTTTTACCCTCTTGAGTCCCTTTATTGTATATTTGTGTTCCACATTTTGACTTTTATTTTTGAGGTTTTTTTTAAATTAAAATTTTGAGGTGGTTGCTTAGACAATTTTCAGCCTCTCTTTTCTAACATATGCATTTAAAGATGTAAATTTACAAACATAGTTTTAGTTGCAACCCATAAGTTTTTTCTCTATAAGTTTTGATATGCGGTATTTTCATTAACCAGTTCAAAATATTTCAAATTTCCTTTACGATTTCTTCTTTGACAGATGGGTTACTTATAAATCTTCCAAATCATCAAATTATCATTTTATAATTGATTTTCAGCTTTATTGCATTGTGGTCAGAGAATATAGTTCACTGAATTAATTCTTTTGAAGTCTGTTGATATTTGTTTTGGAGCTCAGAATACCAATTTCGGCATCTGTGCCATTTGTGTTTGAAACTGGGCTGTTGAGTGCAGTTTCTACATGTATCCATTTGGCCAAGTTTGCTAACTGCATTACATTTTCTTTTTTAACTTAAAAAAAAAGATATTTATTTATTTATTTTTACAGAGAGGGGAAGGGAGGGAGAAAGAGGGAGAGAAACATCGGCGTGTGAGAGATACATGTATCAGTTGCCTCTTGCTTGACCCCAACTGGGGACCTGGCCCGCAGCCCAGGCATGTGCCCTGACTGGGAATCGAACAGGTGACCTTTTGATTCGCAGGCTGGTGCTCAATCCACTGAGGCACTCCACCCAAGGCTGTATGCTTATTTTTCTATAAATTACTGGAATAGGTTATGTTAAAAACTCACTATAATTTCATATTTGCCTAAATTTTCTAGTTCTATCAACTTTTATTTTATATATTTTAAGATTTATCATTAAGTAAATAAAAATTTAAAATTCTTTCTGATAATTCAATTGACCCTTTTTATTTTAATAATGCTTTTTTTTGGCCTTAAAATTTACTTTAATATTTATATATCTATAGCTCCTGATGATTACTGTTTGCTGGTTATATCTTGTATATTTCTCCTTTTCTTTCAAAATTTCTAAATTCTTATGTTTTAAGTGTGTCTTCTAAACAGCATATGCTTGCTTTTAAAGCAAGTCTGTCAATCTCTGTCAACATTGGAGCATTAGCCCATTTACATTTAATGTAATAATGAATTTATCACATCTTTTTTTAAAATTGAATTTATTGGGCACATATTATCTTGTAATCTGCTGTTTGTCACCTGCTTTTCTTCCCTCCTTATCTTCTTTTGCAGCTTTTAAACCTGTCCACTGAATTACTTCATCCTCCCTCATTAACTAGAAAGTTATATACTCTTTTACTAATATTTATTACAATATGCATCCTTGACTTATCAAAATCTACCATTAAATGAAATATTTTTTATCCTCTTATTGTGATGCAAAGGGCTTAGAACACCCACCTCCGGTTAAGCCCTCCCCTTACGTCTACTTTCACGCATTTCAATATATATTCACAGCCCCACCAGGCGCCGCCACTGTTTCACGCAGTCAGCACTTATGCTGACCTGTACAATCCTCATTGCGCTTCAGTCCTCGAATTTGGGATCATTATTCTTCTGCCTGTTGAACACTCTTAATTTTCCTTTAGAGTATGTGTATGGATGAATTCTTCTAGCTGTCTAAAAATGTATTTTTTTTTTCTTCTTCATTCTTCATTTTCCCCCAATTAGGAATCTCTAGGCTGGCAGTAACTTCTTTCGGTACTTTAGAGGTACCACGTCATAGTCTTCCATTGTTTCTGCTGAGAAGTTCGCTGTCACTTTAATTGTTGTTCCTTTGATGGTAATATACCCCACCCCAGTCCCGTGCCAGGAGCTTAAAATATTTTTGTGTGATTTAAAAAAAATATTTACTTTTTTATTGTATTTTTCACATTGCCATTTAGTGCCCTTACACCTCCTCCCCACCTGCAAATTTTTTTTTTCTCTTTTTCTTTGGTTTTCAACAGTTTGGCTATAATGTGTCCAGGTGTAGATTGTCTCTTTTGTTGCACCTGAGGTTTGTTGGGGCTTCTTGAATGTATGGCTTGATATCGTTTGTGTTTTGGATAAGTTTTCAGCCAGCATTTATGTAAACGCCCATTCTTTTACTCTTTTGGGATTCCAATCACATTTTTGGCCAGACATTCTCACTGTACCCTTCGCGTCTCCTACCCTCTCTACGCACTATCTTTTTGACTGTTCTTTTTTTTCCCTGATTTTTCATCTTACTCATTCTCTTCTCAGTTGTGAGCACTCTGTTTCTTGAATTCAACCACTGAATTATCTTAATTCTTGTTATAGTATGTTTCAGTTCTAGAATGTCTATTTTGTCCCTTTTTATAGTTTCCAATTTTTGATATTCTTGGCCACTTTTTTCTTTGAACACAGGAAGTGTAGTTGTTTCAAACTCTCTGACTACCTGCAGACAGTGTTTTCTTTTTTCTCTGATGGCTTTAATTCATGTTATCTCATACACCTGGGTATTTGTGATTGTAACGTTGTAGAAACCACTTGAGGCCTTGTGGAATACTCCCATCTTAGCTTGGGCACTATAACAAAGTACCTTAGACCAGCTGGTTTCCACAACAGACACTTCTCACAGCTCTGGAGGCTGGATGGCTTAGTTCCTGGTGAGAGCCCTCCTCCTGGCTTATAGATGGTGGCTTCCTTGCTGTACCTTCTCATGGTGGAGAGAAAGAGAAATCCCTTCCATGTCTTCTTACAAGGGCACTAATCCCATATGAGGGCTCCACCCTCGTGACCTCACCTAAACCCAATCACTTCCGAAGGCCCCACCTCCTAATGCCATCACACTGTGGGCCAGGGTTCAATGAGCTGGGGTGGGGTACACAAACATTCAGTCCCTAACAGTGTGCTTCCTCCAGAGAGAATGTACGTGTGTGCTAGGCACCTGGGGACGCTAGTCATCTGGTTTGACCTTGATCCACATTCAGGGATTGAGGTGATTTAGAAGCTGGGTCACAGAATTTATGAAGGATAGTCTACGGATAGTAATGGAGAACTAGGTAACCCAACCAACCCTCCAGCTAAGCACAACATGGGAATCTGGCAAAAATATTTCAACCTTTTGTTTGAAGTGATCCCGAAGCCAACAGGACGGTGCAGTGTCACTTGGTCAGTCACATGGGACTGCTTTTCCTCTGAGGGCCCTTTGGAACTCCAGAGGCAGAGCAGCTGGCACTGTTGGGAGCCTTGGGGCGTCAGGAGAGCAGGGGTTGCCTTGTATGACCTGCCCAAGGGGGGGGTGCCTGATGAATCTCCCTTGTTTTGGATGGGGGACCCCAAGTGGATATACCCTAATGAGATTAAAACTTATGCTCTGGGTTCTTAAAAAATAAAAATGAATTACTTGCTGTGAACCATGTGCTGTAATCCATTTCTCAGCTTTTCCTATTCCAAGGAAGCTTGGCTCTTCATCAGAGAACAGAAACCCTGACCTCCTGGACTCCTGGAGGTGACGCAGAACACTGGGTTAGCCCTGAACTTGGTGTCAGAGAGCCCAAGGATCAGTCCCTAATATCCAATGGCAGTAGCAGCTACGCAAACTGCAGGCATGGTGCCGCGGAGGAAATTATGACCCAGAGAGTCGACCTTGCAGACCGAAGCTTATAAAGGATCAGCAAGTACCTCAACTCTAATTTATGGTTCTAGGAAGGAACACAGAGTGACTCAGTTTTGCAGAGAGCTTCCATGCCAAAGGCAAAGCCCTAGTTCCCCAGAACCTGAAGGGCACTGTTGCCTAAAGAATGACATAAGAAATTAGGGCCTAAAAGTAACCCCCCCAATATTTCTCATGGACATTCTCTAACGAGCCTGAGGAAGTTGCTGTTCTGGCTGATGCTGGTCCTATGTTTTTTCCTCCTGAATTTCTGCTTTTCCAGCTCCTGTGATTTCCTTCCAAAGCAGAGGACTGTGTGTGCTGTGTATTTCCTATGCCTCACCTGTAGGGACCTTCTCTCTTTTCCTTTCTGTCTTTATCCTTAAGCTGCTCCATACCCCCACTCCTGTCTGCACTGCTGAATGGGGCCGTCCTAGTGTGGTGCCCATGTGGCCAGGCTATGGCTCACGGGCCCCGTGACATCAGCCTCAGTGGGCGACTGTGCGAAGCAGTTACAGATTTGAAGCTCTTTTTGCACAATATCTTGAACTCTTGAATGGGGCACATTTTTTAAAAAATAAATATTGTGGATAAGTTGACATCCTGCAGTAACAGCTTCGTATCTGGGGTAAAATCAGATGTTAGTTTCCCTCCTGACACATAAGGATCCTGTAGAGCCTCATTCTACACATTTTTACTTTGTAGAAAACAATAAAAAAATTCTAAGCAAATTAATGCAAGCATAATTCAAGTATATCATTTAAATTTATTGTCATGTAATAAATTTTTCACAAAAATAAGCAACTCCTGGTGGTTTTGTAGAGTGGAGGCGGAGGCAGGGACTTCGGGAGCGTGTACCCACATGCTGCCTCCGAGGCCACAGCCCCAGCTGAGCTCTCAGGCCAGTGAGCACTTATGCCTGTGGCTCCTTAGGAGAGGGGGGAGGGCACGGGCGGAGAGGGGGCTGCTGGAGAACGGGGCTCTGGGGCACCTCGGTAAGCCAGCTGGTCTGTGTTCCCTCCCGTCACAAGAAATGACAGCCCTGCCCAGCCCTTAGGTTCTGAGGACAGTTCTGAGGTCCCATCAGAGGCTCAGTTGCTCCGTGTCCCTCTGAGAAGTTTGCATTTTGGTTTAAAGGAAGCAAATCAGAATGCTTCAGAAGCAAACGAGAGCTGCGGCTTGTTTCCCCACATAAGGAGCTTTGGTCTCAGGCTGGTCAGATGAGGCTGATGAAACCTCCCGGCCGGAGTGGCCCTGGCCTTTCCCCGTGCAAACCACAGCGAAGTGCGTGATGTGCTGGTGGGGTTTTACCCTTTTCCAGAGCTTGGTGGGTCTGAGGACAGCTCCTCCCAGACCCTCAGAAGACTGATGGGCCAACATGACCGGGGCCTCCAGCCCAGGGACACAGGGACGGGAGAGAAGCTGGTTCCCGACAGAGATGAGAAGACAGCGGGCTGAAGTGGGTGCTCGGTCTCGCATGGAACGATGTGCTTCTATGCACAACACACTTTCTGTCCTCGTGAGTGAAGCAAGGCTCCTCATCTGGACTGCGAAGGGGTGACCGTGGACGTGCAGCGGGTGCACCAGGCCGTCCCGCCCACCCTCAGTGCTGCCCCGCGGCTCGGCCACTCTGCGGAGCACACGTTGGCCGCTTCCCTCCGAGAAGCTCCTTCCTCCAGCTCGGGGACCAAACGTGGCTCATCTAGGCCCCAAAGAATTTAAACAAAGTCAGAAATGAAGAAGAAAAACATGTTTTTCATCTCACGCCTGGTTGAAGAAAAAAGATTGCTTTCGAAATGAAGCTTTTCTTCTCCTAATGATTAATACGGGGTAGATTAACTTAATTTGTACTAGACTCCACTTTAATTCAGCTACAGCGCAGAGGCCAAACCCACAGAAAAGCCAATCTGGGCCTCACGAGAAGGCGCCGTCTCCTTCTTTGAGGGCGCGATGCGGAGGAGCTGAAGGCCGACAGCTCACGGCCGTGTGCAGTGTGTGTGGAAGCCTGGGCCCTGTCGGGCTACCACACCGCACACCCGACTTCATTTCCTTATCAATCCTGTCTTGTTGTCTTCTCAGGTTGATATTTCTCGATGTTTAAAGAAACACGCACATGTATACACACACGCCTAAAACAAAAATCTTGAATGTGCCAATAACGCAGCTATGTACTGGTGAAGCGCTACATGCCTGAGGCATCAGGCTGCGGGGAAAGCTCTAGATTTTGGTTTAGAAAGCAATAAAACTGCATGTGGGATGGCAGGTTTTAATATTTATTATTGTCGTGTGCCCCCCTCCCCTACAATCTAAGATGCGTGATCTATTGCTGACTGGCCCTGATTCTCCGTATCCATGACTGCAGAGGAACTACGCCTGCGTGAGCCTCTCACAGAAGGCACACCAGGCGCTCCGCCGGGGTCTGTCCCCCAGAAAGAACACAGCAAGGAGGGCTGCGCAGCTGGGGGCCGGCGCCCGCCCTCAGTCGGAGTCCATCGTGAACAGCTGGATGTCCTGGGGGTTCCAGTATAGGCCCACGGCCGAGTTATAGACCAGAGACCAGACGTACGGGATGAAAAACTCCTCGGGCTGCTCCTCTTCCACATATTTGAATTTCAATTCTGGAAATTTCTGCAATGAAAACAAGACAATTTTATATCTTAGGGTTCCACGCGAGAGCAGCCGCGGGTCCTACGTGGTGGCGAGGTGAGCAGGGGATCCACTTCCCCCAGCTGGTCCCTGGGCCTGAGCGCTCCGGGGCTCTACAAGGTCCAGCCCCACGGCACTCTGAGGACACGGAAACGCCTGGAGGAAGGGACGCACGCCCACAGCAGCAGCCGGCGTGCTGAGAGGAGCGGGGCCAGAGCAGAGGAAGGTAGGAGGAGACCGGCAGACTGGGAAGCGGGCTGTGTGGCCTCAGCAGGACCCTCTACCAGATGATGGCGAGGGCTGCCGCCTCCTGTGGGCTCCGTTTTCAGGGCTGCGTCATCCTGGAGAAGAGGACGACCTTGGATTTGCACGACAGCCCTGTGACACGGGCATTCTTAATTCTGCTGTATGAGTGAGAAAACCAGGGCTGAAAAGGATAAATAACGTGCCAGGCAGAGGAGGGCAGTGCTAGTCAGTGGGTGAGCCAGAGACTGAATGAAACTCGCACCTCTCATGGTGGCCTCAACGCGCAGCTGCTGTGCGTGTCTTTTAAAGGTCGGTATCCAGTATGGACTCTAGGTTTCCATGGCTTTCAAATAATGACAACAAGTTTCAAACATTTCCTCAGTGTGCCCTGACCCCCTAAGTCAGACACTGACTTTCCTGAGAAATGACAGAACTGATCTCCAGGTCCCTGTTCTAGCTCTGGAGTCCAGGTGGTCCCGGGCAGGGGGCCGGAGGCCTTGGCTCTGTCCTGGCTCAGCTGCTGGCCAGCTGGACAGTTTGGGGCAAGCGCCAGCACTGCTCCAAGCCTCAGTTTCCTCATTTTGCATCAAAAGGACCTCTGCATCGCATCGGCAGCCGTCCGTCTCGAGAGACGATGGTGTAGTTTCTTAAGAGTCTATCTGCACCGCCGAGAATGGTTGTGCAGTCCGACTCGGGAGTGACACGGTATCTGTCTCCTCCCGTGTTGAATCGACACCTTGCGATGACGCTGGAGTGTCCTCTCCAGTGAAGCTGATGCTACAGAGCCTGGGCAGGGTGATATGGAGGGTCTGCTGTTGCCCATGCAGCAGAACCTCTGAGCTCCCTCCGATTGTGACTGGGTGTGGTGTTATGAGATGACCCAGGAAGGTCTATGCGTCTGCATTTTCTGCCCTGCCTCCCAGGCTCTGCCGGGTGCACCTACAGAAAATATTTAACGGGCCGGGCCTAGGCTCAGCTGCAACTCTGAAGTCACGTATTTGCTGGTTTCTGCTTAGCCAGGCTTCACCTGGTGGCAATCTCAGGGGACAGGGTAAATACCTGAAGGTTTCTGGACTGTGCTGTGGTTTGACAATAGATGGTTTAAAGGTCAAGACTCCCAACTGCTTAAAACCAAGACACACGGCAGGCTGTGGCTGAGCTCCTGTGTCCTGAGCTCATGACTGAGTGGGCTGCAGGTCTAGATGTGGGCCTGGCCTGTGCAGACGGGGCGCCCGAGTTATTGTCTCCCAAGGGCGCGTGCACCACTGAACACAGTGAACTAAAGAGCCAGTACAGACAAGGCGGTAGGCACGCGCTTCTGTTACTCGCAACCCTGAATGTCGCAGGTGGCACACACACAGGCCTGAAGCTATAGCACTGGCTCCTTGCTCCTCGAAGGAACAGGTGAGCTGCCAGACGTTATTTCCTGGGCTATCTGCTTGGAACTTTTCATCAGCACTTAAAAGGTTCAGAAAGGGGGATAAAGCATAAAAAGCAAGAACAACAGGAGAACACGTTCTCTAGGACTCGCTACACTAAGCTAACATTTGAAAGCACAAAGTAAAGAGCTTCCTTTTTCCTGCGGTGAGTTGTTTTTAAGAGGGTGTTGGGAACATTTTAAAAGGGTGACTAACAGGCATGCATCATAAAAGCGTTTTGAAAATGCCACGCAGCAATCTGAGTGTGAACGCAGCCTCTGCATGACTGGCTAGCAGAGCCCAGGCTGCATGTCCCCTGACCCACTCCCAAATCTACCACATCCAGAGAGAGGGCCAGCATGGTGTGACTTAAATAGATGTTAAAAAAAAAAAAAAAAGTGCTTCTCTAATAGTTGTAGAAGCCTGAGCGCTAAAGAAGAGAAAGACAAAATGTTTTATTTAGCACTAATTACACTGGGGACACATTTTGTCAGGATTCAGTCCAAGAAGTGTCACAGTCTGAATGTCAGATCAACAACCTTGAAAAAGCCCCTCTTCCCTTGATGTCCCTTTTCAAGCCTGAGGGGAGCAAGGCCACCCTGTGATGGCTGCGGGAAGGCCAGCTGCTCACTGGAGAGTGTCTTCACTTCTGACTGAGCCGCCCAGCGCTCTGAGGCTTTCCCAGCTCTGGCCACCTAGCTCCTCTCTACCCATCTTCTCTCCAACGCTGAGGCTGCCTCGGGGCTCCAGGCGGTGACAACTGGGTGGACGTGCCTGAGGACCCCTGAAGCTGGGGGCAGGGGAGGACGGGGCTCTGGGGACTGGGGGCTTTGATTTGAGTGCTATGGCAAGAATTCATCTGAAATGAGCTGGCAGAGGCAAAGGTGCTGCTCACCTCGGGCTTTTGCTCCCTCTCTTTTCAAGACAGTTGTCCTGTGACTCAGCTCAACAAGGAGAGAAAACCCATCTCTCAGGCCTGGAGCTTGGTCTCAATCCAAAGCTCCTTACAACAATCCTGTTGTTTTGATTTTTGGAGACAGAGGTAATGCTAGACTCTCCAGTTTGGCCGGAATGTTTTTATCAGCTCCAGTGAATCAGCCCACCACAGTGGGACATCCGGACGCCCGGCCCAGAGACAAAGCAAAGGTCTCATTTGGTGGTTGCGACTCGGGTATAACAAGCAGACCAAAGCTTTAAAGACTGTCTCTGCTGTCAGTCACGTGACCTGGTGAAAACCCACAGGAAGTTCAGTGAACAGATGCAGGGCGCAACTGCAACAATTTTATTACCACAAAAGTTCAATGGAGTTTTCCCCCTTCCACCCAAAGATGATACAGATAACATCTGAAATTCTAGCAAGCACCTGGCATGGCTCCAGTAAGTTTAGTGCAATTTAAAATCAAATAGCTACATAGCACATTAAAAAAGAATTCTTTAAGAGGCCACATGAAGCCTCTGACTAGCTGAGTGATGGGGGACGGTTGGGTACAAGGCGGCGCACTGCCACAGGCAGACGGCGCGGGTCAGGACACAGGAGGGAGGTTACTGCTAGCAGCCCTCTGGGTTTGCGGTGGGGAGCGTCTGTGCAGGTGAAAGGTAAACTGGTTTCCAGATCCTGCCATGAGATGGCACGGTAAGCATTAGCACACACTTTTTTTCAAACCAGGGCTGATCTGGGGATGATTATCCAGTTTCACTACCCTTCATTCCTTCCCTCACATGCTAGCGCTGTATAACACTGGGTCCTGCAGGGTCGTGTCCTTAAACAGACCGTTTGAGCACCAACTACATATGAGGCACCGTGCCTGAGCTGCGGAGGAGAGAGAGGAAGAACTGCTGTTCCTCTAACTCGGTATAATTTAGGAGGAGGAAGGACAGTGAGGAGCGTGACTTCTCCCAGGTAGATCTGGCTACTACTGGGGTGAAAAGATTTTACCTGGGCTCGACAGCAAACTCCAGGAGAAATAATGAACTGACAAATCCAGAAGTGTCCACAAGTTAATTCAATTAATTGATGGTCTCAACAAGCCTGAAGGGCAGGCTCTTCTCGAGTAAGGGAATGAGTTACAAATGTATCCATAATTTTATTACGTAACTGACAAAAAAGAAGAGAACCACTGGCCTATGAGTAACAGTAACACTCAATGAGGACTAATTCTCTTTAATGTGAATTAATTTCAAAATTAATAACTAAATTCAAAATATGGGAAATTGCAAAGGGCCATTTATTAAAAAATACAAATTAAGAAATCCAAAGCTAAAATGAAGACGAGGGTGGCTCAGAAGACAGCCCCGTGGGACTGCGTGTCTCAGAGGGCTGCGCTGGCCGGGCAGCAGGGAAGCAAGCTTCCACCCAAGAGGAGAGTTATAGCAGACACCTCTCCTGAAAGCTCTGGCCAGGAGACCAGCCACATCTCACTCAGGACACTGTTTTGCCATCTCTGAGTATCTACAAGTGACACTGACAACTTCTGTGACCGCAGGCAAAAGTCTGAGAAAACTAGACAGACACGATTTAAGGTTGGACTCACACCTGTGATGAGCTTTCCACAAACTTGCAATCACATCACCAGCCAGAATCTGAAGCCCACTTGAGTATGAAGCCGGAGCCCAAGTCCCTGGTTAGACCCTTGTCTCACTGATCACGGAAAGGAGTTTCAATTCTTCTCTTCTTGGGGGCCAGTGGGGCTGCACGAGAAGGCAGGGAGGAGAGGCTCTCCTGCTGTGGGGAAAGTGTGAGAAGCGCCTGTAGAAAGGGGGCTGGGGCCAGGGAGACACTGGTGATGCTTATGGACAGTCTCTCGTGAGCAAGCATTGGGTGCCGGCGCACAGGCCCGGAGGCCGGCAGCTGGGGACGGCCCTGGAAAGGCAGGGTGGAGACAGGGCAGTGGGCCTAGGCCAGGGCCAGGATGACAAGTGTGAGCCTGGAGTTGAGACTAGGTTGGGGGTAGATATTTGTAATTTAAAAGTCAGGTGGCAGCTGAAGTTGCCAAACATGTAAACTTCTCAAGATTGAACTGGATTATGGGGTCAAAGCACCTGTTTTGGAGACCAATCCATTGCAATTTAGGAGGCTGGGGGAAGAACATTTGATTCCATGGTGGAAGATGAAGGGCAAAAGTAGAGAATTTACAGGCAGAACTTCTTTTGCTGAAAGCGGGCCCAGAGTGGGAGCCAGAAATGATTGAAATCGCTCATCTTTCTGCAGTGGGCTCATCATTCCAGACAGGCCCCAGCTGCCTGAGAGTGAGGCCTCAGCCCCTCAAAGCATTAGAGTGAGAGAAAAGCTTGAACAGAATACAAGCCCCATGAGGGCAGGGACTTTCCCCTCCAGATGTGTCTCCCAGTGCTCAGAGCATTTCCAGGGGCTCAGAGATACCTGCTGAGGACGGATGAAGGAGTAAACTGTCAAAGGGGTAAAAGCTGTTGTTTGTTAAGGGCGGAAATGGAGTCCTGCACACCAGGTGGGCTAGTGGAATAACTGCCCACATTTATTTGGGACAAAATGAGCCAAATTAAGCTTATGCCATTTTGAGAAGCAAATGAGCTGATGTACTGGGATTCTGGGGGACAATACTTCCAATCTAATGGATACATTTCTCATTTCTCATGTCGCCTGCTCTCCTGGCTTACCGCTGCCCCCCACTGTCATACTCTCACTCACCTAGGCCAACCCAGCTCTTGCAGAATGGATAAGGTTGCTAGAAATGGTCACTGACATATTCTATTTTATTTTTCAAGACCTTGCACTTTTTAAAGATTTTATTTATTTACTTTTAGAGAGAGGAGAAGGGAGGGAGAAAGAGAGGGAGAGAAACAGTGATGTGTGAGAGATACATCTATTGGCTGCTTCTCACACGCCCCTAACCAGGGACCTGGCCCACAACCCAGGCATGGGCCCTGACTGGGAATTGAACCAGCTACCTTTTGGTTTGCAGGCCGACACTCACTCCATTGAGCCACACCAGCCAGGGCAGTCACTGCCATATTTTATACTTCAGTATACAGTAGTCCCTCTCTATATCGTGGTTCACTTATTGTGGCCTCACTGTATCGCGGGATTTTTAAAAAATTTATTTATCGTGGATTTTTCGCTATATCGCGGGATTTTGTGGTATTGTATACGTATGTTGTTAAAGTTATGTAGGTTCAAGAGTGTAGAAGAAATGTAAGGTTCCTACTTCGCGGCGGGGGTGTGTGTGTGTGTCTAGAACGTAATACCCGCGGTAAGTGAGGGAATACTGTATATTTAATTATGGAAAATGAAGAACTCTAACTGGTAAGTTCTAGATAGTTATGGACTAGACTGATGCATAATATGTAAACTGAGATAAATTCTATTTTTCATGAGTCCTTTATTTACTTTTGTGAAGATCACAATATGGTTTATAAAGGCAGTGGGGGGTGGGGGCGTGGGGAGGGGACGACATATGGTCTCTACTGTATTTGTGATAATCTTTCTTCACACTAATGTTTTTTCAGAGTAATATGTGAACTATGGGAGTGGGATACACGGATTTGATAGAGATTCTGAATCATGTTTAGACAAATTCTGGCAGAACAAGGATCTTTGCCATGTCGGAGATGTCCACACTGGGAATCACATGTGGATGACAGTGGGCAGAGGATGTGGGGCTGAGGGCACAGAGAGGCTTCCCTGGAGGGCCCGGGCCCAGACAGGGGCACTGCTGCGTGAAGGAGAGTTGGGGTGACTCTATCAGGTGAGAGCAGCCTTTGCCAGAGGAGGTCAAAGAGAAAGAGAACTCCAACGAAGACAAATAGGAAGATAAAAAGTTGTCTTTAATTTCTAAGTTATCTTCTTTGAACATTTTTAGGTTTTAAGTTATAAGCAAATGTGACCGTTTTTCTTTTTTTTTTTTTTTTTTTTTTATGGTGCCAATTTTAAATAGTTTTATTTAAGACATCGCATTTTCCACTTTAAAATACAGTACTTATAAAGTGCGTTATTTCCTTTCCCTGTGCACATAGTCCATATTCAAGTATTGAGAATGCTCAGTTTTATTATACAGCAGCTAAACTTTTAAAACTGCCATGGAATTTGCTACAAATTTGGGTCCTTCAATATTTTGTGTGGAACAATGCTAAATCTATGCAAGAAATTGGCTTAATCCACCTCTTCAATGGTGGGCCCAGAGGAGGCACCCCCAGATGGAGGGGCTCCACCACCAGGGAAGCCCCCAGGCATTCCGCCCGGCATGCCTCCTGCGCTCTGGTACAGCTTAGTGATGATAGGGTTGCAGACTTTTTCCAGCTCTTTCTGCTGATGTTCAAATTCTTCCTTTTCTGCGGTCTGATTCTTATCAAGCCAGTTGATGATTTCATTGCACTTGTCAAGAATCTTCTGTTTGTCCTCATCATTGATCTTGCCTTGCAGTTTTTCATCTTCAACCGTTGCTTTCATGTTGAATGCATAAGATTCAAGCGAGTTCTTGGAAGATACCTTGTCTCGCTGCTTCTCATCCTCAGCTTTATACTTCTCAGCTTCCTGGACCATGCGCTCAATGTCTTCCTTGCTCAGACGACCCTTGTCGTTAGTGATGGTGATCTTGTTTTCTTTTCCTGTACTCTTGTCCACAGCAGAGACATTAAGGATGCCATTGGCATCGATATCAAAAGTGACTTCAATCTGAGGAACACCACGAGGTGCAGGAGGTATGCCTGTGAGTTCAAACTTCCCAAGCAGGTTGTTATCCTTTGTCATAGCACGCTCACCTTCATAAACCTGGATGAGCACACCGGGCTGGTTGTCGGAGTAGGTGGTGAAGGTCTGTGTCTGCTTGGTAGGAATGGTAGTATTGCGCTTGATGAGGACAGTCATGACTCCACCAGCTGTCTCAATGCCAAGGGAAAGAGGAGTGACATCCAACAGCAGCAAGTCTTGAACATTCTCAGATTTGTCTCCGGAGAGGATGGCTGCTTGGACCGCTGCACCGTAAGCAACAGCCTCATCAGGGTTGATGCTCTTATTCAGCTCTTTTCCATTGAAGAAATCCTGCAGGAGTTTCTGAATCTTGGGGATACGGGTGGAACCCCCCACCAGGACAATATCATGTATCTGGGACTTGTCAAGCTTGGCATCCCGAAGGGCTTTCTCTACAGGGTCCAGAGTGCCATGGAAGAGGTCAGCATTCAACTCTTCAAATCGGGCGCGGGTGATGGAGGTATAGAAGTCGATTCCTTCATAGAGTGAATCAATCTCAATACTGGCCTGCGTGCTGGAGGAGAGCGTACGCTTAGCACGTTCACAAGCAGTACGAAGGCGACGGACAGCCCTCTTATTCTCACTGATGTCTTTCTTGTGCTTGCGCTTGAACTCTGCAATGAAATGGTTGACCATTCGGTTGTCAAAGTCTTCTCCACCTAAGTGGGTGTCACCAGCTGTAGATTTGACCTCAAAGATTCCATCTTCAATTGTGAGAATTGACACATCGAAAGTGCCACCTCCCAGGTCAAAGATCAGCACGTTTCTTTCAGCTCCAACCTTTTTGTCTAAGCCATAAGCAATAGCAGCGGCAGTTGGCTCATTGATGATTCTAAGTACATTGAGACCAGCAATAGTTCCAGCATCTTTGGTAGCCTGACGCTGAGAATCATTGAAGTAAGCAGGTACTGTGACTACAGCATTGGTTACGGTCTTTCCAAGGTAGGCTTCTGCGATTTCCTTCATCTTTGTCAAAACCATAGATGACACCTCCTCTGGATAGAAACTTTTTGTCTCTCCCTTATATTCTACTTGGACCTTGGGCCTGCCAGCATCATTCACCACCATGAAAGGCCAATGCTTCATATCAGACTGAACAACAGCATCATCAAATCTACGTCCAATTAAGCGTTTGGCATCGAAAACCGTGTTGGTAGGATTCATTGCAACCTGATTCTTTGCAGCATCGCCAATCAATCGTTCGGTATCAGTAAAGGCGACATAACTTGGGGTGGTCCGGTTTCCCTGATCATTTGCAATTATTTCCACTTTTCCGTGCTGGAAAACACCCACACAAGAGTAGGTGGTGCCAAGATCAATGCCAACTGCAGGTCCCTTAGACATGGTTGCTTGCAGGTGCGCGCTACTCGCAAAGACGCGGACCACAAGAGCTCCCCCGTGTTCAATGAGTGTGACCGTTTTTCAAGCATTCAAGGGGTGTCACCTACCCTTAAAGTCATGCCTTAATTATTCCTTAGCAAGAAGCTAAAATTAGGCTCTGATGAGTCAGCATTACATAGGAGGATTCTTCCCTCTGACTATGGGAAGACCAATCCAGTCCCGGTAAGCACTTCACAACCTGATGTTTAGTCTTAGCACTTCCCATGGCTGTGCTTCCCAGTGACCCAAGCAAGACCCAGGGGTAGATGAGCCAGACCTGTGACATCCTGCCACATGCTATGTCTTGACCTAGGGCTTACTTTAACGTGTGCTGTCAATGAATTAAAAGCATATAATGAGATTTGTTTACTTCTTCACCATCATTAGGGCTAATAAAGGGAATTAGGGCATTTAGAGGAAAGGGAACAGAAGAATGCTCCAGATGACTCCTGAAAAAGTATGAGGTGCTGAAGAGTTGAGTAGGAAGTGAGCCTACCTCGGATTCTACTCAAGGATGATTGTCAGCGAAGTTCCAAGATCATGTGACTGTGAGGCAGAGTGTTCTAATGCATAGGACCCCCAGCTGCCACAAAACAGGTCTAGGCCGGCTGGAAAAATCCACATTCCTTTCCTGACACTTAGTTCTAGGACCTCATGGAATCAGAATGTCAGCACGAGACGCCGGCAGACACTTCCACCTTGCACATTCATGTCTACGTTTCAAAAAGAAGGTACCAATGTACACATAAAACCACACACACAAAAATCCTCACCAGCCCCAAGGTATGCCAAATTAACTGGAATTCATATTAAATGACTAGTGTATAAGTTTACTTTTTCAAGCAGTCCTTCTAATAGAGTGAACATATACATTACTCAGTCCCAAACTCCTTCAAACTCAGGCTTGTTTTCTTTGGGGAAGCAGCTGGCACGTTCCAAAAATAATAATAATATAAAAAGCCATCGATAAATTAGTCATGTTTTTATCCCCTTGAAGTCAGTAAACATTTAGTAAATGGTACAAAAACTTGATTTGGTATTATGTATCACATTGTAAGGTATTATCTTACTGTGTTCTTTGGATTTGTAAAACAGCTATCAATTAATTTTGAAATGTTCAATGGGTTGAAAACCCCAGGACAGGAGGTAAGGAATGACTGCCTCAGGAGGAGCTAACCAAAGCAGTCGTCTGATTTTCTCAGGGAAAATGTGAGCAGGGAGAAGCAAAGGCACTGCAAAGTGGTGGCTGGGCTGGTCATGGAAGGAACGGGGATGGGAGAGAGATTCTCACAGGAGTTATGAGACTTGAGAACCAGACCGAAAAAGAAAAATAATGAAGGGAAACCTACCCTACTACATATTCTACTATAAAGCTAAAATAATTCGATGGTATAATATCCCTCCCTCTAATTTGGACCATGAGATATATATAATTTATAATTTATCCTGCTGTGTTATAATTACAGGAGCATGAACCAAAAGATCTGCATAAAACAGCTCAGCTAGGAAATACAGGATACATTTCATTTTATAGTTCAAAAAGTGGTTGAGACTCACACTTTCAAAAGTTTTAATTTTGAAAAGTTAAGATTGAAAAAGACACATGAGTACATGCAAGAGCCAAAGCCCACAGTTCCTTCAAGCACTGTATTGTAGAAAGGATTCCTTGGCCTACACCCACCGGACTTCCTCCTCTTTCTCACTTCATCTTAATCAACTGACCGTGCACTGTGTGTTAAACACGGTGGGGTGTGGCACGTATACAGCCAAGTTCCTACTCTCAAGGGGCCGAAAGTCCAGTGAGCAGACCAAACATAAATGTGCAAGCTACACATTTAACTAGCAGCCTTGTAAAATGCCAAGAAACGCGATACAGAGAGGGGGCTACTGGAGTGTCCAGCAGGAAGAAACCAATAAAGAGATCCATCACGCCTGAGGCACTCTTCACGGAGGCAGCAGGACAGGCTGCAAAGAGGAAGAGGAGGGTGAGGAGGGTGAGGAGGGCAAGCACGGTGGGAATGGAGAGTGGGTACAGGGGCGGGCGTGGGGGGTGCAGAGAGCCAGCAAATGGAACGTGAGGATAGGTGGTGGAGGCTGGGGTTCTAAACACAGACTGGGGTCAGAGTTTGAATTGCACCTTATTTCCCTCTACTCTTCAGGCATTGGGAAGGGAGCAGTGGAGGACGTAAGAATGGTAGTGATGTTTATTAAAATGACTGGGTGGTAGAAATGGTGGTGGTGGTAGTGGTGGTGGTGTGTATGTGTGTGTGTATGAGAGAGAGAGAGAGAGAGAGGGGGGGGGGGAGAGATTTCTCCCCAACAAACTGCACCCATTCCCTCTCCTCATTCAAAAATCACATTAGAGGAATGAGACCCACAGACCAGTAGCATCAGTATCACCTGGGCAGGCACATGTTAGAAATGCAAATTCTTGGGGCCCAAATATTCTATCACTCAGGAAGGCGTAAGGGGAAACATGACCACAGATAAAAAGAATTTCCGTTTTGGAGAAGGAGCCATACGTGGCTCTCAGGGAAGGACGGAGACTGTAGAACTGCAAAAGCACCCCAGCATACTGAGGTTGGAAAGACTTAGGCACCCTCTAGGCAGCCCCTTTCTCTGGCACTGGCACGTGGGGAAACGGAGGCCTACAATAACAATGCTTTAGTAAAACGTGGGAGTGATCTAACAAGGAATCAGTACTGGCTACGCTGGCCCTAAGACTTAGACAGAGGCTGGGAACCATATGCATGGAGCCTGAGAATAAAGTGAAAGTGATTAGCCAGAAAAAATATGGGAAAGGGTGGTGCAAATGGTGCTTCAAGACAATCCAGTAGGCCCAGATTATGCTCAGAGCTTCTTAGTAATACTAGCATGCAACCAGTTGACAAGTAACTAATTACTCTTATGTTCCCACGGTCTGTCTTCAAAGATGGCGGCAGTAATGGAACAGAGATTTGGAATACACAGTGTCAAGAGCTTGTTCTAATTCATAGTAGTAATATTCTCTTTGGTTTTAAATTCTTAAAAAAAAAAAAAAAATCCTCACCCAAAGACATTTGTTAATTGCTTTTAGAGAGAGAGGGGAAGGGAAGGGGGTGGGGGAGAGAGAGAAACATCAATTAGCCTGCCTTCTCGTACCCGCAGCCTGGTTACGTGCCCTGAGTGGGAATCGAACCTGTATCTTTTCAATCTATGGGACATCATTTCAACCAACTGAGCCACACCAGCCAGGGCTGGTTTTAAATTCTAAATGGATTGTGTAGGATCCTGCTCATGACTCATCTTCGTAACAGCTCAGTCAGTGCCAAGCTGCACCGCTTCCTCAAAGTGTGGCTAAACAGGCAAAGTGTTCAGGTGCTTTGGGTAAATAATTTTAATTCCCTTTCTTGGGCAGAGGCCTCCCTGCAGTGAGAATGGGAGGGTACAGGTTATGATGAGCTGAAGACTGGAAAGGCTGGATGCAGAAATTTTTGTCTATAAGGTTCCAAGGAATACCCTCGGAGGGCTCACGCAACATGCAGGGGTCAGCTGGTTACTACGGTAACAATGGCCCCCGTGCCAGCCCGCGTGGCGCTGGTGCCGCTCTGCTGTGGGAGTGGAGATGGACAACCAGACCAGCCAGCAACGTGAGCCTGGCTCAGCAGAGTAACGGGGAGGGAGGGAGAAGGCTGAAGGAAACTTTAGGGTTTTCTTCAAGTCATTCCAGTCACATTCCCATTTTTTTCAGCTATTACCCTCTGTTTCCACTTTCCTGAAATCAAGGCAGGACCTTTAAGACGATTCAGAGACACACAAAATGGGCTTAGGGTCCTCCTCTATTTTAGGACCGCAACCAAACAGAGCAATTGAACCGCTCACTAAAGTTTTTTGTTTTTAATTTTTTTACTGACACTATTATTTTCTGTTTTCCAAAACCAACATCAAGAGAGGAATAATAAACAAGGGACAGGTGATGCCATCACAAATCAAATATGACCTGGGTCTGCGATCGCAGGCCACTGAGGATGATAATTCACAGAAAGCTAATGAATATGAAGATACAAATATTTGTTAGCTGAAACAAAGATCAAATCTTCCATTTACAAAAGCCTATTCTTTGCCATTCCTGAATTCTACTTTCACCCTTTCCTGTACAAACAGGCATAGACTTTACGTTTCATTCCTTAGTGTATCAGAAGTTTAAAAACTGGCCCGTGGCATCTAAAATGGGTAGTGCTGCAGCCACTATGGAGAACAGTATGGAATTACCTCAAAAGATTAAAAATGGAACTGCCTTTTGAACCAGCGACTCCACTACTAGGATTATACCTGAAGAATCTTGAAACACCAATTCAAAAGAACTTATGCACCCCTATGTTCATTGCAGCACTGTTTACAATAGCCAAGTGCTGGAAACAACCTAAGTGCCCATCTGTAGATGAGTGGATCAAAAAACTGTGCTACATTTACACAATGGAATACTATGCAGTAGAAAGAAAGAAGGAACTCCTGCCATTTGCAACAACATGGATGGAACTAGAGAGAATTATGCTTAGTGAAATAAGCCAGGCAAAGAAAGAAAAATACCATATGATATCACCTAATACAGGAAACTAAAGAACAACACAAACAAAGAACTAAATAGAACAAAGAGCAGAATAGCAGTCAATAGTGGGGAGGGGAGAGGGAGAGAAGGGGGATAAGTAAGGGAAGGGTTTAATTAAAGAGCCTGTATGAAAGACTCATGGACATGGACAACGGGGAGGGATATGATTGCGGGAGAGGGGGTGGGTTGGGTGGGGGAGAGAAATTAGGGGAAAAGGGGACAACTGTAATTGAAAAACCAAAATTAAAAAAATAAAATAAAATAAAATAAAATAAAATGGGTAGTGCGCTGGCCCGAGGGTAGACTAGAGATTTAACTGCACTGGTGTAAACCCGAGTGACTTCAATTTCTGGGGTACTTTTCTTACGAAGAGAACATTTTACAACTTTACTGAACGAGGAGCAACACTGCAGGCAGGCTGAGAGAAGCAGGGACCCTAACCAACAGGACCAGGACACCGCTGAGAAGGGACACAGAAGGGCCACTCTGGACTCAGAGGGCTGCTCCTGAGCCCCAGACCTCTCACCGCCGGCTCAAGGACCAGGTCAGGAAGGGCCACGGGCTGTGCAGGGGCACGCAGAAAGGGCCAGGCAAGGAAGCTGCCTGCCCTTCTCTCCACGGCAGTGGCTCTGTATGCTGCGGATATGGGCAGAGGTGGCAGAGCTGCAAATGTCAACCGAGGGAGCTGGTCAGGGCCTTGGGAGCCTCCACGTCCTATGTCACCTGCAGTCTGAAGGCCAAGGCCGGGCCAGGCAGAACATTCTGATGCCTGTCCTTTTTCATTCCCTAGCTTAGACGGACTGGAGGTTTCCAAAGGCAGGCAGTTGGTGCTTGATGCTCCTCACGGCAATGGTCATACTTACTAATTATTTGAAACAGAAGTAAACACTGTGATAAGGAAATGCAAGCTTTTAAGACAGATTTGTATCTTTCCCATCTTGGCTATGAAGGGTAGAATGGAGGGACACTTCAGGATGTCTGATTTTTGGACCTGCCTCTGATATAACAAACTCAGACATATAATGCCACCTCTTTGATATCTGGTCACCATTTGACACCTCACCTGTAAACCATTACTACCCATGGAAGTCTGCTCTGACTGGGGGATTGATAATGAAGAGTGGGTCGGGGCCCAACGAGGGCCAGGCAGGTCAGCACCTCTCCCTGCCTTGTCCCAGCAATGCCACAGAGTCCCTAAAAGAGCTGATTTCCTGTCCTATGACAAAGATCAGAACCAAAGAAAAACTGGGAAGCAGGGAGACTCCTCCTTTCTCCATTTTGGTTTCCACCATTATTTTTCTTCAAATCAATGCCCCAGAAGGCAAGTAAAACATCTGTAGGTGAAGCATTTGAGGATCCATAGTTATTTCCAAAACATGACAGTGGTTTGAGAGGGAAGAGTCTTACATTTTATAACACAGGCTCTAATTATTCTAAATTTACATGTTTAAAGAAGGATACATTGCTGCCCTGCCTGGTGTGGCTCAGTTAGTTGAGCGTTGTCCTGCAAACCGAGAGGTTGCTGGTTTGATTCCCGGTCAGAGCACATGCCTGGGTTGCAGGCTGGTCCCTGGTTGCGGGGCTGGGTGAGAAGCAGTTGATCAATGTTTCTCTCACACATTGATGTTTCTCTCCCACCCCTTCCCCCTCCCTTCCCTTTGCTCTTAAAAATAAATAAATAAAATATTAAGGAAAAAAAGAAAGATGCATTATTTATCTCTTAATTTACTTTCAGGGACGAATCATGGGTAACTCAATTTGTTATACACTACAAGCATAAAAATTAAATAAAATTGGAATTTACTTTAAATATATTTACAAAACATTTTAGAAGAGTTTTCTAAGGGAAATTCTAAATCTAAGTAATCAATATATTTTAGGATTTGGATATAGAAAATACTTAAATAATAAAACACTTTTTTATACTTGGGGTTTATTTAGGGAAAGAATGTAGAACACGTTTTGTTATTTTTTTAAAGTCAAAATCTGAAATAAGAAAACAAGGTGAAAACTATAAGCGTCCGCCAAAGAGAACTATTGTATGTATGGTTACCATGCAGGTCATGACTGCTACATTCTGGGGCTTTAAAAATACTGCTTTACTTTCAAAAGAAGCAGATTAAGGAAGTGAGAATGTTGTGCTTATTGCAAGAGTCATTTACATTGTTGATACATCTTCTATGGTTTCCCCATACAAAATACCTCTGATGAGGAAAGATATGCTAAGATAAAACTTCTGATTAAATCCCTCTTGCAAGGTGACCTGCTCACCCATGCATCCTTCCTTCCTTTGTATTAATATTTACATTTTAATTATAATCCCAGAAGCTTTAACAAATATGGTATTTTAACACAATGGTGGATACAAAACAATGGCCTTCTTCGCCATCTGGCTGATGGAACCACATCATTTGTTGTGACTATACCAAGGCCCCAACCAAATGGCTGATCAGGCTGTTTTCCTGGCTCTTCTGGTGGTGAGGGCAGCACCAATGCAGTGGGAGGCACATGCTTCCTTCCCTCTGCCACACGGCGTTGTGGTGTGAGGGTTACCTGCTGAGAGCCACCAAAGGTCCAACATTCCCCCAATATTTTATTAGGAAAAAGTGCCCACAAACGAAAGAACAGTAAGCCCATCAACTAGCTACAAGTCATCAACTCATGGCCATTCTCGTTTCATCGACCTCAAACTTCTCCCCTCTGAATTATCTGGGGGCCAGTCCAGAACATTATCTAATTTTCATCCCTAAATATTAACCTGTAATATTATCAAACAGGTAAGAACTTTTGGCTCTACTTTTAAGAGAACCCAATATGAAAATAAATTTAAGTTATAGTGATTCTTTGTAGCATAACAGTATTTAACAAAAACATATGAGATATGGTCCCTGCCCTTAAGTAATCTTCACAAAGACTCAGAGAGCTAAGATGAATGCAAATGGAAAAAAGGATCACTAAAAAGGGCCCTGGCTGGCGTGGCTCGGTGTATTGAGCACCAGCCTGCGAACCAAAGCATCACTGGTTCGATTCCCAGTCAGGGCACATGCTTGGGTTGCAGGTCAGGTCCCCAGTCGGGGGTGTGCAAGAGGCAACTGTGAGAGGTAACTACACATTGATGTTTCTCTCCCTCTCTTTCTCCCTCCCTTCCCCTCTCTCTAAAAATAAATAAATACAATCTGAAAAAAAAAAATCACTAAAAAGGAATTCTTCCCCGTAACCTGTTGTTAGAATGCTCAATGTGCTAACTGCAGGTTCTGAGTTAGATGGATTCTAGGGTGTGCACACACAAGTCCACGTGGCCTCCTCTCTTGGTCTGCTTCCTCTGCTTTACACAAACTGCCAGCCTCTGCCAAAACGAACTCCCCGAGGTCCTCTGCGCACTCCAGGCGGCTCCCATCTCTATGCCTTTCCTGAGGCTGCTCTTTATGGCTAAGATGTCCTGCCCCACCAGTGTCATTTCCTAAGAGGCAGCTCACATGCTTCCTTCCCCCTCCACAAAGTCCTTCCTGGAACTCTCTGGTGCTTGGTCTGCCTGCCTGCCCACCCATGGGCATTTCCCACAAGGTGCCTGCACTGTGTATGGGTTTGCACATGGTGTTCACTCGTTCTTGGATATGAATGTGTTGAAGGCAGGCTCTAAGAGGGTCCCACCTACAGCTCCTGGGAAGGCTTTGCTGAGAGAGGAAGGTGCCCCCTGCCTGAGGCTATGGTGCCTTAGGATGCAGACAGGCCCTGTGGGAGGAGAGCAGTCAGGAAAGGCTGACGAGATAGTAGGTCTGGGGGATCCTGGAGGACAGAGGAGAGGGAGGAAAGCATTCCAGGCAGAGGGGATTATTCAGAAACCTGGCCAAGCAAGAAAAAGGTTCAAACTCGCATGCATTGACCTCTCTGAGGGGCCCCTGAACAGTGAGGGTTATGCAGGCAATGATGAAACCTGATCGGGGTGCTCTGTGGCTTCCCAATGAAAACCACTGCCAGAGAAGACAACACAAAGAACAGAGACTCTGCACCAAGGTGTGGAGAACGCAGGCATGGATATAAGACATCTACAATAATGATAATAAGACAGACATGATAAGTATCATGTAAACTATACAAGTCAGTTGTAATTTATGGGAGTCCAGAGAAGGGAGAAATTACTTTAAATGAAGCATCAGGTAAGGCTTCAAGGAGGAGGTGGCAACTGGGTGGTCTGTGAACACTGGGTAGGATTCCGGTACGTGAAAGTGAGAGGAAGGGCATTCGGAGCAGAATAACAGAAGATAAGGCAGAAAAGCATACGGGTGCCCCAGGGCCAGCTGGTGTTCAGGGTGTGTGGGAAACAGGGACTAAGATGGGAAGTGATGTGTCCAGCTGGTGTGGCAAAGTGAAAGGTCACTGGTTCAATTCCAGGTCAGGGCACATACCTGGAATGTATATTCAGTCCTGCGGTCGGGGCGCATATGAGAAGCAACCGGTTGATGTTTCTCTCTCACATTGATGTTTCTCTTTCTCCCTCCCTTCCCCTCTCTTTTTTAAGTCAAAAATAGGGGGAGGGGAGTGGGATATAAGGGTGATAAATGGTAATGGAAAAAATACAATAATAAAGAAAAATCAGAAATAAAAATAAAAAGTTAAAAGTTTATTTCAAAAACAATGGGAAGTGATGTGACACAAAGCTGGAAGGCAGGCTCACGGAGCGGTGTGGCGCCTGGCCCTGGACTTCAGTCTGTGCGAAGGAGAGCCTCTGAGTGGGCGTGAACGCAGCAGCAGCCGCACCTGAATGTGGTGGCTCCAGAGGATGACTTGGGCAGCAGTGCGACCCACTGGATTGGGAGGGAGGAGCAGACTCTAGGAGAGAAGGACCTGGGAGGCTAGAGCAGGGGTCTAGGTGACAGGGGTGAGGGCCTGAACCAAGAGACGGCGGTGGGAACAGAGGAGAGGATAAACAAGGGGAGGTGGCGATACTACCGAGGTGAAAGGGAGGGAGGGAGGACCCAGCGGCTCTTCACAGCTGCCTCTCTCCAGAAAGGGAAATCAGGGCTCAGAGACAGATCCAGAAATAAACCCAAGTCTCTTCTGTGGATGGTCATGTGTTTTGAGTCCAATGACCTTTGTTACTTTTGTTTTTCACTAGAAACAAAGGCGCAGACAAATAAAATTCTGTTCCCATCCTCAGCCTGGCTCCGTTTATCTTTGTGATACGGTTTCTTGGAGCCCGTTTGCCTCCGGGAAAGGGTCTCTGTTCACCATGCCTTTGTGCTCAGTGCAGCAGCAGCTGCTGACGCCAGCCCCCTGTCCTGATAGCTCCACAGCCCGAATGAGCAAGCTGTCTGGAGGAATGATCAAACTTCTGACTCTCCTGCCTCTATCTTCAAAAGCTAGGAAGGGGACAATAGTCCCAATACCTAATTCTGAAAAGAGATGTTTTGTTTAGTTTCGTCCATTACAATCTTTGATTATCAGCCTGTAAA
Organism: Furipterus horrens; assembly: GCF_987537825.1. NCBI lineage: Eukaryota > Metazoa > Chordata > Mammalia > Chiroptera > Furipteridae > Furipterus > Furipterus horrens. The sequence continues at coordinate 17,536,676 of NW_028327178.1, read as the reverse complement.
CACTAAGAGAGCAGTAACAATGGCTTATCCCTAAGGACAGACCGGCCATCATGACTGACTTTCTGTCTGGCGTCTATGAAGTGCACCCTTATCTAGCTCAAGTTCAAGACCTGTTGATGAATGCCCGGCTCAGCCCCCAGGTCTTGCTTCTGAGACCTCCAAGGCCTGCACACACATGTGCGAAGCCAGGAAACAGCTCCCCATTTGTTTGAGGAGCAATAGCAAGCCCTTAAGATTCCAGGGATGAAAGTGAAAATAGATCAAACACAAGATGCTTCACAGGACCCACCCTGTTTCCCATGCATGGAACACACGCATGGTCACGCTCTTCACCACGTGTCCTTCCCCTTCCTCCATTCCACCCTTGAATTACATGGAAAGGAAACAGGAATGCCTGGGACACACCAGGGTTAAGAGTTCTGATTCCAGTAAGGGGTGGGGGTATATTCTCTGTACAAAATTTAGAAAAACTTACTCCCCTTCAGAAATGTGCATGCAAATCTCACTCCCAGATTCTTCCTGTTCAATTTCCTTTTCACGTAGGGAAATCAGGGATGGGGACGGAGTGGAGACAGGAAGGAGGCTGTAATGAACTTGGAAAGCCATGTAGGTAACCTGACTTCATCTAAGGGTAGAAGGCAACAGAATTCTCAAGTAAGGAGCTTTTTGTCTCTGGAATATTCTGCCACCATTAGGCTTCATTCCTGTCTCATTTCCCCTTTCCCCAGGAAGGCAAACTTGAGACTTTGCTAGAACCCTACTAATTGGAACTTTCACTAAAGCACATGTGTTTAGGACAAGAGAATAAGCACATATTCAGTAAGTTAAGAAAAAACAAAACACACTTCCAAGGAGCTCTCCCACTCAGAGTACTGTATGCTCAGCATGACTCCCCATACCTTCCACAGGCCTGCACAAGAACTCACGCTAGCAGGCTGATGGAAACACAGAACGATTCTGAATTAGCCACCCAACGTGTTCCTCATTTAAGCCAGAAGTTCCTTCTTGTTATAAAAAATGTAGGAAATAAGTTTACTAAAGCTGTAGTTTGTAAGTAAATGAATATACAGACAGAACTAAAGAAATCTGTAAATGAAAGACACCACATCGCAGAGCCAAGCAGAGTGTGGTTTCGGACAGTCCCCGACTCAGAGGAGCCATGGCGAGGGGACACCCATAACTCTGATGCAATGGCTCCAATAGCTAGTCTAACAAATGCTGGGAACGGCTTTGCTGAGATAATTCTTAAATCCCAAGAGAAAAGGATGAGTTTTGGCAGGGAGGAAGCACTTTAGACATTGGGGATAAACAACAGAATTTCATCTTTAGAAAGGAGAAAGTAAAAGTGGTCACTGTCCAAAGAACAATCTTTGATTTTTTTTTTTTTTACCCATTGTAAACTGACAGTGTATAGTTTATAAGCCTCTATAGAACCTTCTCATAAAATTCTGTTCTTTAAAAAAATATTTTATTCATTTACTTTTAGAGAGAGGGGAAGGCAGGGAGAAAGAGAGGGAGAGAAGCACTGATGTCCGAGAGAAACACAGATTGGTTGCCTCTCGCATGCTCCCAACTGAGGACCTGTCCTGCAACCAGGGCATTTGTCTAGCTGGGAACTGAACCAGTGACCCTTCAGTTTGCAGGCCAGAACGCAATCCACTGAGCCACACCAGCCAGGGCAAAATTCTACTATTATTATTATCCTTTTTACTGGAACAACTGCAATGGCTAAAAAAGTAGCATTTTAGGCAGATTACAGCTTGGAAATATAAATTCTCTGATTTGAACATGAGATTTTTCATGAACCTATTCACTGGTCAATAAAATTTAACGTCTGAGATTTTGATTATTTTAAATGACTCTTTTTATCCTATTTTACAAAAACTCACTTATCACTTATAAATGCCTTTGAAAATAAACATGCAAAAATTTATATCAAATATATAATTTTGAAAATAGATTTTTGTGAAGCTTTCCAAAAGCAAGTTATATGATTTCATATTTCCTAAAGAAATTATTAACAGTAAATTTCACATTCGCCCTGGCTGGGTAGCTCGGTTGGTTAGAACCCAAGGTTGCAGGTTCGATCCCTGGTCAGGGCACAGACAAGAAGCAACAGCCAATGAATGCACAAATAAGGGGAACAAGTCAATCTCTCTCTCTCTATCAACAAAGAAAAAAAAAATCAATAAATAAAATGTAAAAAACAAGGATTTTCACATTTATTTTCTGGTGACCACTTTGAAATTTTAGCTATGACCTATTTAATTAAACCTTACTTGAATTAAAAATAATACAAAACTCTGCTGGGCTGATGCAGGGCGATTTTTAGCCTTTATGCTTATATGTGGAGAGGCTAACATCTATTTGAGAGCTCCAGCAAGAGTGTATCAAGTTCTATTAATAAATCTTCTGGGACACCGTGTTCCAAATATATAATTTTTCCTGTTTAGACTTCTAAATCTGCAATTGAAATAAATCTAGTTTTAATTTTTCCCATGTTCAAAACTGTAGTTACTCTCTTTACTTTCAAATGCTGTTTGCAATTCAACCCCTTGGTTGCTTATTATATATCTATTCTTAATCTGTAGTTATAACTAAATAATGACTTAAAAATTAAAAAAAATTATATATTATTTTATTTTATTGTTGTTCAATTACAGTTATTAAATAATGACTTTTAACAACACAGATGCCCAATCTCTATGGGTTTCTAAGCTGTAAACAAATTACTTTCTCAAACTTTCTACTTACTTGCAGAATTTAAATTAGCTACATTCTTATTTCTGAAAGTACTGAACTGTTTAAGGTATATTTAAAATTACTTTTTAGCTAATTCATTGCTAGATCAGAGAGAATAGCTCAAAAATACAAATTGTCTGAAAATGCTCAGACAAATCACAAGGCTTAGCTCTGGGGTTCCTTGCACAGCACATCACTGAAGTACTCACAGAAGGCTTGGGCCTTTATTTTAGAGAAACGGATATTAATTTCCCACTCCTATTTGCCTTAAAACCATTAACTGCATCAACTCCCAAGTCCATATGTTCATCATTGTAACCTCTACCTCACACTGCCTACACCATCTTTTTTTTCCTCTCTCTCTCTCTCTCGATCTCTCTTTTTTTTTATTGTGGTAAAAGAGTGTTTGATTGAGTAACGTTAAGTATATTCAAAAACTTTTTCATCTTGCAAAACTGAAACTTTATACCCATTAAACAACCCCTCACTTCCCCTCCCCCGATCCCTGGCAACTATCATTCTGTTTCTATGAATTTGATTACTTAGGTACCTCATGTAAGTGGAATCATACAATATTTGTTCTTTTATGTCTGGCTTCTTTCACTTGGCATAATGGCCACAAGGTTACATCCATGTTGTAGCATGTGAAAGGACTTCCTCCCTTTTGAAGGCTGAGTAGTATTCTATTGTACGCATGCACAACATTTTGTTTATTCTATTGCCCACCTTTTGGCTGTTGTGAATAATGCTGCTGCAAAAAAAGTGTGCAAATATCTCTGAGATCCTGCTTTCAATTCTTTTGAAAGCAGAAGTGAAATCACAGGATCATACAGAAGTTCCCTTTTTATTTTTTGCAGAACCTCCAAACTGTTTTCCATAGCAGTTGCACCATTTTATAGTTCTACCAACAGTGCACAAGTGTTCCAATTTCTCCACATCCTTACCAACACATTTTTTTTTAAATAGTAGCACTCATAATGGGTGTGTCTTTAATTAAAAACTTCTACTACATGCCTCATAGTAAAATCAAATATACTATTCACTGAAGAAAAATTTTAAAACAGAGATTTAAAAAATTATTAGTTCCAATCCAATATAACAACTATGCAACATTTTAACATATATTCTTCTTGCTTTTTCTGGGGGGAATGGGTGGGCACAGGTGATATTTTAGGAGAGGAAGAATAATTTGATTTTTTTATATGCAAATGGAAACAGGGAAAAAATCTTACATATTAATAAAAATATTTTTTCCTTAATTGAAACCTCCTTGTTTAACATTTGTCACATATTTTATTCATTTTTTTTTAGTAAATGGAATCACTCATCTTTTAAGCCTTTTCTATTGTGAAAAACAACACACAGAGTGAAGAGTTTCCAAACACAAATATACGACAACTTAATTAGTTTAAGGCAAGCATTCATGTTACTACCACTTGGGTCTGCCGAAGAACACTTCCCCGGTATCCCTGGTTACCACTGGCCAGGGTTTTATGATAATCACTTCTTTGCTCTCTTTAAAACTTTTACCACCTACACCTGCATTCCTCAACCTGTAGTTGAGTTTTTTCTTTCCTTGAACTTCATATTAGTGAAATTATGTACTACATATACGCTTGTGTACCTGGATTCTTTCACTGAGCATCCTGCACGTGAGGTTCATGCATGTTCGGTTTGCTGTGGCTCATTCCTTTGCTCTGCTATCCAGTACTCTATTGTCTGAATATACAACAACTTACTAGTTAATTACACTGCTGGTGGACACTGGGCTGTGGCCAGGTTTTGACTACTATGAACAATGATGCTATGAACATTCTCATATGTGTCTCCTGGCAGGCAATGGCATGTCCTCGCGTTAGGTGTACACCTAGGAGGAGAGAGCGTGCATTTGTTCAACTTTAGTAGATATGCCTTACTTTTCTTCTGGTCATACAATCTGGGTTTTTTTAAGAGGTCTTTGGTAACCACATCACTCTTTGTCTATTGCTTTTCTTATCCCTGATCTGGTCCCTCAATCAGTCCTCCCCAGAAACATGACCATCACATGTGCATCTGGGCCAACATGGCTTCCCATACTTTGGTCAGACTCATACCTTCTTGTCACATCACAATGAAGAAACAGGCTATGCGTGCCTATTGTCTGCAGGGTCCCAGGATGTGTGGTAAAGATACAGAAAAGCTGATAACAGGTCCTTTCCATCAGGTGTTACAACTGAGTTGGAAAAGGGGGCCTACAGACAAGAAAGTAAGTCTCCACAAAGGCAGTCTCCACGAAGCAGGAAATAACTGGTGTAGATAATGAGAGCCATGGAAGTAGATGAGCGGAAGGGGTAGGGTGATGGGAGAAAATCTTGGGAAGGTCTGATCTAGGCTGGGCCTTAAGGGAAACACGGGGGTGAGACATGCAAAGGCCAGGGCTGGGAACGAGGGTGCTATGCTTGGAGGACAGGGAAGGATGAGTATTACTCTGCAATGACAATCCATGCCACATTCAGGTGCACAGGGGCAGAATCTTTCTCTCAAATGGCCAGTCAACTTGTAGCCAAATGAGATATAGTAAAGCCTGTAAGTTGTACACATTATCTTCAGTCACCAATGTGCATGCAAATACAACTCCAAAACACAGTTCTAAAAATACTTGTGGTCCTGGAACATGAGCCTGAGGCCTAGCCTGAGAACTGCTCCAAGACCTGCACAGACCTATGATGTCACTGTCACAGGTCACACAGCACTCTAGAAGTGGCTCTCTAGTAAAGACATTCTGTTGGTCATGAAGAGGGTAGGTACGTCAGGGAAAGATTTGAATGAACACAAACACATCATCAATAGCATGCAAAAACTCACAGCATTATCTTTCTACACAAAGAATAGCAAAGGGCCAATTACTATTAACAGCTGGCCTTTCACTCCTTTTTGAGGCTGCTTTGACGGGTCCTTTAGCTGGATACGAGAGGTTAGAGCATCCCTTGGATGAAGAGAAGTGTCATGCGGTACAAATGGACCCAGGTACCCTGGAGCTGGGCTTGCATCTGCCCCTGCCACCCTGTGTCCTTGGGCGACAAGTCAATTCTCCTCATTTTCTCTATTCATAAAACAAAGGGGATGAAACAGGGTTTTAAAAGTAGGCCTCTCTCCATTCTAGCAACTGAAGCTGAGAGAAGGAAAGTTTTTGGTCCACTTCCTTAAGAAAGAGAGACGCTCATGCCTGGCTCCTGCATCTTTCTTTAAACAACGACCAGATTTCCCACAAACCTTAAGACTCAATAGAAAAAGTGCAGTTTGATACTGTTCCTGAGAAATGAAGAGAACTCTTGAGAACACTGTGTGTAATAGCTCCCTAGCCTGGGCTGCTGGAGGGGAAGATGCGTAGGACAAACCAAAACAGTCAAGGAACTGAGCTGGAAGCCCTGGCCCTTGGCTGCTTGTTAGACCTTGAATATTCCATGCGGCTCTTATATGCCAAGGATAAGAGTGGAGATTTAAAGCAAGGAAGTGGCTTCTCTTCTTTCTTCTCCAGGAGTGATTTACATTCCAAACCACCTTTTTTATTCGAGTGGAAAGGGGTACACGTGTAAGATAAAGTCAGGGTCAACTCTAACGAAAAATGTGAATACTGATATATCTGCATGGAATAGTTTTTCTCAAAAATACATAAAGTATCTTTTAAAAATACTGAAATCAGGGAAAAATCTGTAATACCAAGTTTTCAGCTTTTGTACATTGAGAATAGCACGTACAGTGAGGATCCATGGGCAACACAAAGAAATGGTACCATAACCTGGCTACGGAAGCAACAGCGCTCCAGACTAGATAACCTCGCTCAGCTTCTCTTCACAACACGAAACGTCCTAGATGGACTGATGCGTGAATTGAATGGCTAACTTAATCCTGACAGAGCTACTGATGCGCTCACAGAAAATGAGAAGTAAACTGTAAATTATTATAAATAAAATCCTACCTTGCCCTGGCTGCTGTGGCTCAGTGGATTGAGCATCGGCCTGTGAACCAAGTGTCGCTGGTTCGATTCCCAGTCAGGGCACATGACTAGGTTGCACATCAGATCCCCAGTTGGGGGTGCGAGTGAGAGGCAACCACACAGTGATGTTTCTCTCCCTCTCTTTCTCCTTTCCCCTCTCTCTAAAAATAAATAAATGAACAAACAAGCAAATAAATAATTAAAAAAAATCCTATCTTAAGGCATTATTTAAAAGAACCTTGCTATGATGCCTTCCAAACTAAAACGGAAAACCAGCTTACCAGTTAAATAGTATCACTAAGGAACGCATCAGCTTTGAGAGCTCCGACCAGTGACTCGAGCCTTTTTTGGGCTTAGGTCGTTCCCTAGCTGCTCTGGAAGATGAGGACTTCTATTTCTCAAAAACAGAGATGCTATCAGGGGTCCTAGACAGATGTCCTATAACTGCCCCAACTTTTTTCAGGGTCATAACCTCTATAGACTTGCAACTTCTTCTTATGTCATTTCATGAATAGTATGTAAGAGTGCTTAGGCGATACTGGGAAGCAAGTTCCATACGTGTTGCTCTCTGTTCCTTCCTTGGTTATGTCAGGACCACGGGCCTTTGGTTTTCACTACTGTCAATGTACTCACTGGCCGCAGTTCTTTGAAGCTGTGGCTTCTCGTCTATTGCAGCCCAGGGAACCAGACAGCTAAGCCTGTGAGCAAGGGCTCATAGCCCTCTCCAGGTGATAAGGTGCATGAAGAGGACTTCGAGTCACCTGTTCTGAGCCTCCAGCCTCAGTTTTTGGTTTTGCTCTAGAAAAGTGAGCTTGATCGGTAAGTGGGAAAATTACACCGGCTAACAGTTACGGAGAGCTTACCTTATTCCAGGAACTTTGCACCCACTGCCTCTTTTAACTTTCTCTGGGTACCTCAAGAAGTAAGCAAAGTGATGCGATGGACCTGTCCTTGAGGTGAGAAGCTGATGTTCAGTGAGGGCCAACTAGCTTGCCTGACTGCGCAGCTGGAGGAGACAGGATTCCCTCATCAGCCTACAGTATCCTGCTGCCTCTCGCATTACATGCTTCAGGGGCATTGGTTTGGGGTTTATATTCTGTCCACAGCCATTTCCACACTCAGAGAAATCAAGGAATCTCAAAGCCCTTCAGGGTTTGGGGTCTCTAATCTTAAGAGCCCTCATGTGAAGAGGAGGAGAGAGGCCGTTTCTTTGAATGCTGCTGTAGAAACTGTGCCCCCCTATAGAAGAAGGCTCTTTAAGGGACAAACTCTAGCAGAGTGCTGTGCAGGCAGGAGCTGCCCAATCAATCAATACTAGTTGAACAAAGAACAGAAGGCAAGAAAATCCCTACTGCAAATTAAAACTTTTTAAAGAAAGAAATGTCACTGGACATTGGAGATATTTACTCAAGGACTCAGAGCTCTAAGCACTGTGGGAACACCATAAATAAAAGAATATAATGATCAAGAGCCCAGATGGTTTCTTGTCCCCCATATACCCTGATCTGAAAAACCCTCAATATTGGACCTGGTGTGTTTCTTCAATAGGGGCTGTTAACAATAAGGCCATGTGATGAATGCAGAGCACATGTACAGAGGACTAAAATACTGATTTTTCATTTCCAGATCCTACAGCATATGGCTGGAAGACAAATGGCAAAACAGTGATGAAGGCAAATTTTTTATAGTGCCTACCGACTATTATTTCTCGTCTATTAACAGGGAGAGTGTTGAACGCATGAATTTGATAAGACTGATATTTATTTAATGGCAGTAGTTGTCAGAAACAAGAAAAGGAACTAGGTGCACTATTTGAACACTTTTCTTGGTGGAAGTCCTCTAATGCACATTTTAAAGAAAGGCTGTGCTTTCATTCTCAAAAATATGGTCTTTTGCTACAAACATATTAGGACTAAATGGAGAAAAATAAGATCACTCTAGACTAAAAGTAACCACCCACTCCAGTCTGTGTAACATTCTGGGATACAATTGAAACCATGGACACACGATGCTTGAAATGCAATTCAAGTTCACAAAAGCTTATCTCCCAGTGAGGAATAGAGAGAGTGATTCATTCATTTACCCTTTATGGAATCAGTGTGTGTCTCTGGGGTTCAGATTATGAGCAAAGCCACCAGCCAGCACAGGCTAAGGTTGGCTTTGTGACTCTTAAGTATATTTTTAGCAAATGGGAGTCACAACAGTCAAGGGAAATAGTGCTCTCACTGATAGTAATTCTTTACCAACTTGAGGGCCTAAACTAATCAGGGCTAAAAGCTGAAGTATCTCCAAAAGGGGGTGGGGGGGAACCTAAGGAATTCATTCCTAAATATTATCTAGTTTATACATTAAATATCACATAGTTAATGACACAGGGAGAAGGGACAGTAATAGACTACAAAGGGGCTCATTTACAGCATCTTGTCACAGGGACTACTGACAAATAAGGCTGTTTCTAGCTGCTACTGCCATCAATTAGCCGGCAGCCACTTCCTCCACCATAATAACTGCCATATGCACGTTGTGTGTTACCTCTGGGCCTGCTAATTCCAACACAGGAGGTCGTAGCTGGAGACTGCACTGAACAGACCGGCCTACAGCCGAATGCCCTGCTAGTCAGATTTTGTTTTACAAAACGAAATGATTCAGTACGTCAGAATATTTTAGATAATTTAGCCCAGTTCCGCTCCTTAAACATATGAATTAGATTATATACTTTGTAATAACTTAACCTTCACTTACCCAAACATTTTCTATGCCATACTATATGCTTCTCTTTATTTTTGTTCCTTATAGTTTCACAAAATTTAAACTATGATCTCTGGTCTAAGTTACAAGGTTATGAGCCAATCGGGTGACTCATGTCAATGTCTAAAGGCTTTCATTTTTTAAAATGAAAAAAAAAAAAAAAAAAAAAAGCAGTCCTGAGAAAAAGACACTTTAGTTTCAAAGTCAAAGATACCAACATGGAAAAAATTCCATTCCAAAGGGTCATCTTTTTGTAGCTACGAAAGGAGCCCCTAGAGCCACACCATGGTCCGCTCCCCATTCCAGCCCCTGCCCCTTCCTCGTGGGGGTCCTCAAACCCTAGTAGAGATGGGGGTTCCCACGACCAAGACCTGAAGTGCGGGACAACAATAAAGAGTTAACGCTCCTCCTGAACTTTGGAAGAAACCAGGTTTCGTCAGTGAGGTTTGGCAACGTGAGAAACCCTGTAACCAATTTCATTTCCTGATAAATGAATGGTCCACAGGGGCAAGTCGGCCAGTGAGCTTTGGAACTGTTGAGAGCTCAGACTTGACTGAAAGACTCCTTGAAGGAGCCAGCCTGTCTACTGCTTATCACTGCTGAGCCAGCCAGCCCCATGCTAACAGGGCAGCTGCCAGACTCCATTTACAGCTCACCCAAGCATGAGTGAGGGCTTCATAAATAGGTGGTATCCCTTTAAGGAAAGACACTGCTAATTCACATAGCCCTTCCATTATAGTACGCTTTTTAACTTGTAGGGCTGGAAACATGTGCCTATTAAAATTATTTTAGAGCAGGAGATTTAAGGGTCTTCGTCATTTAAACATAATCCTCCTCATCAGTTTAGATTTAGAGTTGGGGAAAGGCAATGTCTAAAAACAAACAAATACTCAAATAAATAAAGAGTGAAATGTAGAAAGTCAATCTGTGGGGAGTCACGAAGGATAGAAAATACTTCAAAGTACCGAAACGAGTTTATCTGAAATGTAAATACTGTAATTAATCACAAGATCATTTACATTTTGTTTGAAATGAATATCTGCATGTTTAAGTAAATGAAAAGGCAATTCTCATAAGTATGACCATACATGCTGTAGTTATGCTTAAAATAAAAAAAAAAATCTTAAAGAGCACTTCCACATTAATTCAGAATTTATCAAAGTATATATTTTAAAATCTGTTTTTGAATTCAAGTAAATTTTTGTTGAAGGTTAACCTGACATTTAAAATATCTAATTTGGGCCTGCTTAGAAAATGCACACAATTACTCTACATAAAATAGTCAAATGAACACTTGAAAGCAGGAGGGGAAAAAGTCCTAAAGAATGGCTCCAGGCTCTTCACCGTAAGGAGTAAAGAAAACACGATCTGCAGCGAGGGAGCTTCCCGGAGGCTGGCAGGCTTGGACCAGCCAGCCAGCCTGGAGCTCATTAGCCTCACCCCTGCACGCACGCCACAGCAGCGACAGGGCAGAGAGGCCACTTCGCCCACCGAGAATAAGGTGTAAAACAAGGAAAGGGGGTGATGAGCCCATTAGCTTCTTCTTTAACCTGCCTACCCTGCCCCCGCCCCCTTTTCTGGTTTTGAGACCAGAAGATGCACCTTCCTTTGACTTCCCTCTTAAGAGTCTCGGTGGCGCAGACGCGGGCTGCCTCCAGGCCCAGGAGGGCAGAGAAGCCTGAGTATTCATTTGGGGGGTGTCACGGCTCAGTTTGCTTTATTTTGGTCAAATAATTTGATTAAAAAAAGAAAAGACCGAAGGGAAAGGGAGTTTTCTAGGCTGTTTTAAAGCCACCTGAGCCGTGACTGACCGGCCACCTGAAGTGAAAGGATGGCCACTTTGGCATCAGTGCTCTTTGGTTTCCGCAGCTTATAAACTCAAAAGGAAAAAGGAAAAATTCTAAATATTATGCTTATGAACCAGTTCAAATTTTAATTACCTACTTATGTATTAACTGCATAGTACTTTTAAATTCAGAAAATAAGCAAAACTGGAAAAACGGAAAGGTTTAATTTGAAAGTGGGGCTCATTACCTGGGGTAGGACAATTAGCCTGGTTCATAACATGAAAACTTGAGTTATTTAAAGGATAATCGTCAGTGCTTTGTAGAGCAGAGCTACAAATGACTACTGAGTTTAATGGCCAAAAGCACATTGAAGGCCTTTAATCTCAAGAACTGTTTCTTGTAAATACTCTGCAAAGCACATGAGTTTCTTACGCATTAAGTTTCAAGAGCACTGAGACGCTTTTCTGTTTTCTTCTGAATGCGGCTGCTTTCAGACCGCCTCCAATTCAGAAGGGAGATGGGGGTGGGAGTCAGGGAGGGAGAGGAAGGCTTGCGGCGCGATCATGCGGGGGCCTCTGTGGGAAGGCCCGACGTGACCAGGCTCACGGAGTGCTGATAAGGGCATGGGGGAGGCAGACAGGCCAGGATTTCCCTCAGATACTCATCGACTAAAAATCCAGGTCAGGGACCTTGCTTCACCTTCTGCCTCCGTGGTGAAGGCAGCATGATTTTCATAGACAATGAATGGCGCCCCATGACCGCAGGGTCTGGACAGTCAGGAACCTGAGGTCGTCCCTGTGCGGGGGACAGGGCCATTCCTCCTGTCAGTATGCTTCTCCTCCCTTCGAGGTTGTTTCCAGTCCACGTGGGTCACAGTGCTTTCCTGTCTGAGCCAAACGAGCGGCTCCTGTGGAGGCTGGGGGCACAGCACGCCTGAATGTGGGGCATGCTCCCACTCCCACTATTCCTCGCCCCTCTCTTCAGGCTTTCATCCAAGAATCAGTCACTCAGAAATGCGTAGTCAAAGCGAGCAATATGGCCACGGCTACACACCTAGCTGAGGAATCGGAGGCTCCGCGAGATTTGGGGAAGGACAGGCGCATGGAGTCAAGAAGGGTCAAGAGGAAAACACATTTCTGGATCCTTACTTGGGAAACTGGCTACACTGCAGACGTGAAATTTCATCCATGTTTTGATGATGGGGGGGGGTGGGTAACGCCATAAAATGTCAGAATTTTTCCAACACTGAGAATTCAAAACATTTACTACTGTGAGTCTTGGAAACAAGGACTGGTGGTTTCAGTTCTGAGGTGGGGAAGCAGAGGGATCAAAAGAATGTTTATTCTGTTTTATAAAAAAAAAATTTATGAAGTGCTCTTTCTAGGGGAAGATATAATTATTATATTCTGCTGGGAAACATTCTGGCTAGTTTACAGTAAAGATCTGATATAACATGGGAAGAGTTTAAACCCCATGCAGTTACAAGCTTGCGAACACGTTTTCCTATGATGACGCGGCTGTAATACTGTTTACCCTCCATTTCAATAAAGCAATGTCAGAAACGTGTTAGCAGCAGCCCCGTTAGCGTAGAAACAGAGCTACGTGAAAGTGATTTTATGAAAGCCAAGCCAAGCCAACAAACCAACCCTACCCACCCTTTACCTTACTACTCAAAGTAAATATTTTGATTGGGGGGGGGGGGATAATCTGTCTCTCTGTGTATATATAAATATGAAAATAGTTGCAAGCATATGAGAAGTATTATAATGTTTTTGAGTCTGGAAGACACATTAAGAAAAACTGCCATGCCTTTCTAGTTCTAGATGACACTACAAATTAGTTCCTACTTCTGGTTTACTCGCCACGCTCCAAAGATGATGCCAGAAGTAAACTACTGAAATATGTTTTGGTAAAACATACTACTGTAATTATTCAAGTAATTTGCAACTCCAATGTTAACAGCAAGCACTGTGCTCTGCAGGTCTTGAGAAAATTGGCCACACAAAGTGATTTTTCCAGAGCCATTTTACATTTTATATGAAGAGTTATCATATAAAAATGTCGTAACAATATAAAGTGCAAAATGTTCACACCCTAAAGGCATGGGAAGAAGTGAGTTGCACATTCTGCTTTTAAAACGACCTTTGGAGATACTGAGTCATTATGATTTCAGTTACTCCCAGAATTCTCCCTGGCAGAGCCACAGACAGGCTGTGGATGCCACCGAGCACAGCACTGCTGTCACGCCTAATATGCTTAGATGGAAAACCTTTTTTTTTCACTCCACCTAAAGAAGTTTGGTTGAGGGTGGGCACTATACAGCTTTCACTCTGTCACAAGGACTAGTTCTGGGAGGTGTGACACGGGATAAGAAGAAAGTGCTCTGGAGGCTTCTGTCGGAGCTTCATTTACAGAGCTTCTTTCTCCAAAGTCGGAACTCGTTCAGTGATCTAACCGGAAATTAAGGTAATTCTTTTCACAAGCAGTGAAACATATGATACAACAGGAGAGCTCTACAAAGGTATTTTTTTCTTTTTCCTTTTGGTAGTGTTTTACGGTCTCTGATTATATTTTTGAATTGCACTTTGGTATTTGTTAGGTGAAAATAACCAAATCAATTGTTTCCTCCTTTTTTTGCTTATTAAGATTATCATACAATAGAATTCACTAATCTTAGTGTTCAATTTAATATATGTTGCTATTTGTATACAATCAGACTAATTCCCTGGCTCTAAGAAGCTCCCTCTTGCCGCTGTGCACTTGACTCCCCGCTCTGTCTTCCTGGGGACAAGGCAGCCACTGATCTGCTTTCAGTCACAATGTTGCCTTATCTAGCATTTTATTGATTTCTAATTATCTAATTTAACTTTAATGAGTCTACTGTTTTTAAAATTATTGAGACTTATTCTAATGGTTCAAGAAGATAGTTACCTTGGTAAATGTGCCATGTGCTTTCAAAAAGAATGTGAATACTGCCATTTTTAGGTGGAATGTTCTTTGAATACCAATCTAGTATTTTTCAGATCTCCCATGTCTGGCCAATTCTTTTTTGTCTGGTTGTTCTACCAAACACTGACAGAGGGAAAGTAAAATCTTCAAGAATGATAGTGAAATTGTTAATTTCTCCTTTTAATTTCTCATGATGTGAGGCTGTTATTAATGCATATGTTACAATTACTATGTCTTCTTGTTGAACTGTCCTTTCAATCATTACAAAGGACCCCCTTCATCTTAGGTTTTGTTATGAAATCTGTATTATCTGATCCTAATCCATCCACTCTAACCTTCGTATGCTTACTGTTTGCATGGCACCTCTTCTATCATTTGCTTTCAATCTATCTAAGTTTTTGTACTTAAAATATATCCTTTGTAAACAGTGTAAATAGTCAGGTTTTATTTTATCCAATCTAACAATCCCTGCCTTTTAATGAGTGTTTAGTGCACTAAAATTTAATTTAATTATTGGTATGGTTAGGTTTGGGTTTATCATCTTATTTTTTGTTTTCTATTTGAATTTTCTGTGTTTTGTTCCTTTGCTTGACTTGGGGAGGGGTTATTTGAGTATTTTTTAGATTAATTTAATTTTTCTGTTGGATTTTTAGCTATTCATTTTAAAATTCATTTTTATAGTGGCTGCCCTAGAGATTATAATATACATCTTTAACTGTTTACTGTCAATTTAAAGATAATAATAATTTACTACTTCATGAAAAATACAGAACATAACAGAGAACCAAGTCATCCATCCTGACCTATTCTTTACACTACAGTTGGCATTTACACAGATATTTATCATTTCTGGTAAACAGTTATTCTTTTTTGAAAATCAAAGTTTCTATCTGGTATCATTTGCATCCAGCCCAAAGAACTTCCTTAGCATTTACATTTTTAAAAAATTTCTTTTTAAAATTGTTGTTTTGTTACAGTTGTCTCAATTTCTCCCTGTTGACCTCCACTGCCCTTATAATTTTTTATAATGTAATTGTGCTAGCAACAAGTTCTTTTAGTTTTCTTTTACCTGGTAACATCTTTACTTTGATTTCATTCTTGGGTAATCTTTTCATTGGAGACGGAATTTTGGGTTGTCAATTGTTTTTCTTTTACACTGTAAAGATTTTGTTCCGTTATGTTTGAGACTCTATGATATTTATTAATAAGTTATACGTTAACCGGATTGTTGTTCTCCTGTATGTACTAAGTCATTTTTCTCTTGGTCTTTATCACTGGTTTTCAGCACTTTTGACAACAGTGTGCCTTGACGTGGGATTCTTCGTGTTTATTGAGCTTGGTGTTAGCATCTCATATCTGCAAATTTCTGTCTTTTTTCCATTTGGTTTTATTTTATTGTTTGTATTTCTACACTGAGACTTCTTATTTCTCTGCTGAGCTTTTCATGCATTGAAAACATGTTTCATGCAATGAAAACATTGAGGAAAGTTAAAGTAACTGCTTTAAGATCCAAGTCTGTTAGTTCCAACATCTGGTTCATCTTGGGGTTGAACTCAATTGATTTTCTTTTATGTAAAGAACGTGTTCCATTTTCTTGGTGCCTGGGATGTTGGGAAATTTTGGATTGCGTCCTGAATAGTATTAAGTCGTGGAGATTCCTTTCTGCCCTTGAACTGCAGAGTCTATTTTGTGTATCAGCTCCAATCTCTGTTCAAATATTTTGTCTTTAGCTGGGCTGCTTCAAGTCTAGTCTACAGATATGTGGGTCAAGGTTTAGTCAGAGGTGCAGGTACACAGAGTTTAGGGATCCCCTTCTCTCTTTCTCTTCTGAGATGCCTCCACTATTTTCAGACTTCACAGGTTCTCAGCTCCTCTTTTCTGGTTCTCCAAGCCCGAAAGTCTGCAACTTTCCCAGTGCGCCCCATCTCTGCTGTGTGTGCCATGGACTGCAATCAGCCCCAAGCTAAAAATCTCAGGAACAGGAGGTAAATTCGCTGTGTCCCATCCTCTAAGCACAAAGTACACCCCTGACCAGCGCCTCCCTATATCTGTTCACTCTTTATCTACAGGGTGGCAAGTCTGGTCTTAGTTCAGACTCTAGGTCTTTGGCTGAGCTGCTGCTTCCCACATATGGTTCAGGGATCACTCAGAGATATGCAGAGCCAAGTTCGGGGATACCCCTCTGGCTCTCTCCCTTTTGGGATTCCTCTACTCCCTTCATCACTCATGTTTTCCCCAGGCCAGAAAAACAAAGAGGGTTTCCAGGTGAGCCCATCATCAGCCCACAGTAAACTACAGGGGCTGTGCTTGGCCCCAGGCTGAAGGAATGGCCATGGAAACTTACTGAGAGAGCTTCTTCTCTCCCTCCTCTGAATGAGCATAAGCTCCTTGCCAGAGTCTGTTTGCCTCTATTCACTTTCCAATACCTTAAATACAGTCGGGCTTGGTATTATTTGTGCAGGCTTTATAGTCGTTTCTGGAGGGAGTATCATCTGGTAGTCTTGGTCAATGATGCCTAGAAACAGGTATTCTCAAGATAATTTTCAACCATGCTGAATTAATTCATTCAATAATATTCTGTACAAGGCTGTGTATTATCTGGATGCTTTGAGGGGAAATATAAACAGAAAATATAGCAAGTCAAATGAGAGAGGTTAAAATATATACATACATGTTTATATACAAGATAGCAAGAAAAAAATTTTTTAGCTTAAAATTGGGAATTATCTGAATGTCTACTGATAGCAGAAAGGATAAACTGTGAATGCGTAACACTAATTATGGTAACACCAATACGTCGGTGGGAAGGAACACACTTTGTGTAACAACATAAACGTCTCTCATTAACAATGTTGAATAAAAGAAAGGCGCCAAAAAAGAAAAAAAAAAAAAAGCTGCATGATTCCACTTATAAAAAGTTAAAAAACAGGAAATCATATTGTTTGGGAATATATACACAGATGTTAAAATTATTAAGAATAAGACTGTCACCTCCAAACTCAGAACAGTGCTTATTTCTAGGGACTTCTGGGCTGTTGGCAACATCCCAGTTCTTGATCTGAATTGTGACTGCATACACTCCCTTTATAGTTATTCTTTAAAGGGCACATCTATAGTTTATGTAACCATCTATACATATCACTCACAATTTAAAGATTAAAATAAGGGGGAACTTTATTAGTAGATGGAAGCTTGGTTACATTCTAGACATCAGACATGGCCATGAGCAAGTTATTATTCTTGTGACTCAATATGCTTCTGAAAATGAATATAAAATATGTTCCTTCTAATCTCACTGAAAGACTAGTGAGCAACAATACACCTACCTAATGCCAAAGAAAAGTTGACTTCAAGTGCTTTTAAAAAACTGTTTTCTATTTTAAATGTGATAGGGTTATTTCTATTTGAAAGAGCATGTAAAAAATCTTTCTGATGAGCAGAGATCCTTTCTGGACACAAATAATTAGCCTGTTATTGATCATTTCTTTAAAAAAATTTTAAGATATCTATCCATCTATCTATCTAAGAGAAGGGAAGGCAGGGAGAAAGAAGGGAGAAACATCAATGTGTGGTTCCCTCTTGAACACCCCCAACTGGGGATGTGGCCTACAACAGGCATGTGCCCTGGCTGGGAATCGAACCAGTTACCCTTTGGTTCACAGGCTGGCACTCAATCCACTGAGCCACACTAGCCAGGGCTTGATCATTTCTTAATATTGGGGTTTTGTATATTAGGTTTTCTTGAGAGGGGCATACTAGTAGTGATCTTCACAATCCAGTAATTGACACTATATTAATCACAGATCAGGAAATCCCCTGCAATATTTGTCCAAATTCATATTTTAAGTTGTGCTTGAATTAAAGACCGTGTTACTATTTTCTAAATTTTCAAAAATGGATTAGGTTCCTAGCAACTAGTGTGTCATGTACTTCCTACTGACCTCAGAGCTCCCAGGCAAGAATCTTGTAAAGAACCTGGATGTGCTGAATTTCCAGGAAAACAAAAAGTTACATTAGCTCATCAATGATCTCAAAGTCACTGTTACGCATTAACAGGGTTCACCTTCTTCAGAAAATTATGCTAGGCTTTCAGGGCCTCAAGTCCTCTAAAGCCAACAAATGCAGTACAACGAAATTTTAATTGACGTGGCCAGATGCTTACCAGCATCCTCGGTGTGATTACTTATGTGCCAATCACTGTTCCTTCTAACTTGCCTCAAAAATGAATGACATCATAAAGAAAGCAGTTTTGTTCCCTAATTCTGCTATGTGTAAAGAATTATATTGGTGTTTAAGACACAAAACTTTGGTTTCTTTCTTTTTCTTAAAAAAAATATTTATTAATTTTGGGAGAGAGGGGAAGGGAAGGAGAAAGAAAGGGAGAGAAACATTGACATGTGAGAGAAACATCCACTGGTTGCCTCTCACATGCCCCCAACAGGGGACCTGGCCCACAACTCAGGCATGCGCCCTGACTGGGAATTGTAGCAGTGACCTTTAGGTTCGCAGGCCAGCACCCAATCCACTGAGCCACACCAACCAGGGCAGAACTTTGGTTTCTTGAAACAATCTTCTGTCATCTTAAAAGTTGTCATAAACTTTTGGGATGTATGCCCAATTAAGAACATTTTTTCAAAAGTCACAGGAACCAAAAATGATGATCTATTTTTCTTATTTTTTTACTTAAAAAGTTTCCATGTACAAAAGTTGACTTGAGAATACTAATAAGAAGAACCCACAGAACAAATTATTATAATCTGTTCATCATTCTTTTTATCAGAAATAATTCATTCTTCACTTATCACCATTAAAGATAAAATAATTCTATCAAAACTAACAGCAGAAATTTCAAGATAAAACCACACAGGTTAATGTTTCCTTTTCAGTGGAAAAGTATCAACATTTCCCAGAGCTGCCCTTGCAACTTAGCCATTCCCTTGTTCATGGGAAACCATGGTTTGGAGAACTGGGCAAAAATTCTTTGCTATAAAAGATTTTTATAAATTTCAAATTAACTGTTTTAGTTTTCATGACCATTCAAGATGTAATGATAAAGACTAAATTTTTATACTCTGGGATCACAAAGTAAAAATTAGGCTTAATCTACTTCTCATCCATTGCAAGGAAATAAAAATATCCTATCAACTGCTTACAAATCTACCATATGTTTAATTAAACAAAAATTATGTAAGACAGTATAATAAATACCATGTTAGATTATTTATCAAGAATGGCTCTCCTAAAAATAAATATGGCATGAGGCCACTGCATGTTTAGTGTGACTTCATTATTACGTATGAGAAGAGCCTAACCCCGTTGGAGCACTCCTTAAGATGGCAATGGCGTAACTGTTCAACCACTTCAAAGATTACTCCCCATACAGACACTGTCAAAAGCCACCACTTAATTAGGTCTATTGTGAATGCTTTGGGTTAAACAAATTGGTCTAATAGTCAAATATATCTGTAAGTTTGGAGGAGACAATAATTTATGATTTGAAAGAAGGACCAGCTGAAGTTTGTGGATCAAAAATAAGATGATGTGAAATAATTTTGGACAAATCATTTACAGGAGCCCCATTGTTTGCGTTGGACACTAACCTGAACTTGCCTTGGGTTTTCCCTCCCACTCACCCATAAATTTCCTCTGCCTGGATCTCTCCTCCTTCATTTCAGCCTGTGGAAACCTCACCACCCCTTCAAGACAGAGGAGATCAAGTCTAGGTTTCTTCTCAAAACTTTCACAATGATGTCTCCTTTCCTTCCTCCGACCTTCTCCAGAAGTTAATTCCTGTGCCATTCTTTTGACATGTAGCATATGCTCCTTGCTTTGTTAGTGATCTCTGCAAGTGTGCTCCTCCTTTTCTCTCCTGAAAGGTGATACATTGTTTGAGGGCAGGGATGGTGTCTTATACACCTGTATTTCCCCAATGATGCCTGAGAAATGTGTTTGAAGTGGACTAGCTGTAGATGAAATAGAGTCAAACCACATTTTAATTATAACGTATCATTTGCATGTTCTATGTAATATAGATGATTATGATGATGGGAATTATGTGAAGGAACAGGTGAAGAAATAAATTTTGAGATGCAAATTTGGGGACAGAGGTGCATGGGCAAAATAATGGGAAACCAACTGTTTTTGGAGGAGCTTAGTGGTAAGAGAAGGCATGGCCCCAAATTTCCTTCCACCACATTAACTTGGTACAGAATCCATGGAGAAAATCCTTCCTTTTAACTGAGTAGAAGCAAGTCATTTTGATGTTTTGCTCTAAGGCTGTATAAGAGGTAAGGAAGGTTGAAGAACCAAAGGAGAAATCAACTACTTTTGCTGACAAGAAAGAAGACACTAAGAAACCAAGACGGGGCATGGAGAAGGTAATTTACTCAGTGAGTATGAGTTGAATGAGCTGGGTCCGGCCCTGAGCAAGGTGCTGGGGGATGCTTTTTGCTATAATGGAGACATACAGGGACATATGAGGCACCACAGCAACGTGTAAGAATGTGGAGAGGGAACACCCGAGTCTGCATGGGTGAGCCAGGGTGGGATTCACAGACTGGAAGCATAAGCACTTCCTCTGACAGACAAGACACGAAGCTGAGACACTGGAAGGGAAGGCGGGAGAAGGCAGGAGCAGCATGTAGTAAGGAACCGGCAGCCGGGGGTACTGTGCATTTGGAGATGTGTCAGCACTCTGGAGCACAGGATCCATGGGGAAAAAGAACCAAAGGTAAGTCGGGAGCTAGGCTGTGATGTGACCTGCGTGCTGGGTCGCAGTGCGTGTACAGTGAAGACGCCTTTGGCTATAGGTCTAAGGACGCCTTGGGAGGAAAAAGAACGTGAAAGTGGGGGCACCAGTTAGGAGGCTATGGTGACAGATGGCATGAGATGTGGAGAAACAAAATGGGACAGTGGCAATGTGGAGGGAAAGGAGATGTTTGGGAAATAAATAGACTACACAGAACTTAGGATAACTTAGGTACTTTTGAGTTAGCAGGAGGATGCTGGCTAGTCGTATTTTCATGGGTAGAAATACACGAGGGCAGAAGTGTAAGGACACAGAAGAGTGTGACTGTGGACCTGCTGAGTGCTGGTTCCTGTGGGACTCCGAAGTGGGACCGTCCAACAGCAGGGAGCACATCAGAGGGGCACTCGGCAACCTGTTCTGGAGACGGAGAACTGACAGATGAAAGACACTGGGGTGGGGACTGGGACAGATTCCCAGGAGAAAGGGGAAGTTTTTTGTAAAGAAAGTCAATATTAAGAAGCTATGAAAAGAATTCTTTTTGAAAACTTTAATCTTTATTGTATTTTTTTTCTATTACCATTTAGTCCCCTTCGGCCCCTCTTCCCCCAGCAATCGCCACTGCTGAACACGTCGGTGAGTCCTTTTCCCTTTTTGCTCATTCCCTGCACCCCCTCCCTGAAAAAAAATTCTTGAAATTTCAGTTATTTTTCTATATTTCTCTTCATGCAACTGATAGTAACAGTTAATGTATTCTAATAAGTGGGTATAAAATAAAGGCTTTAAAAATCATTTATTGTGAAATCGGTTATCTACTTTTAATTCCTATTATCTATCAAGTGTCTTAATTGAATAAAATGAAAAGTTCAGTTAGTGTCAGTCACTTACATTATCCCATAGTTTCCTATTTACAGTAAAAGAGAAGTTACCTTCTGGTTTTCTCCCTCCCCCTGCCAAAAAAATGACCTAATTTTTAGATACTAGATATGATAAAATTCTTAATCCTCCAATTACAGATAATTTATTAAACCAAAGAAGAGAGGGAACCTGGAAACAGCGTAATTGAGTACGAGGTGGCGGGGCTGAGGCATGCGACTTGCAGGGCCCCGGAAGACTTCTGACTACCATCATGACAGCCCAGCTGCTCACTAGTAAGCGCATCGGGGGACACACCCTGCTGTGGCCGGGGACAGTGAGAACTTTGGGCTGTGGTGTCTAACTCAGCTCCTGCAGGACACACTAACTTTATTTGTTTCCTTCCAAACCCTAAGGAAGAAATAGGCAACTTAGGATTGCAGGGTCTGGTCTTTATGTCTGTTTATGCAGGATGGTCCGAAAAAACTAATTACTTGGTATTGCCTTTCCCAGACTTCACGGAATGCCAGTAAGAAGAGGATGTTTAGAGTGACATTAATACTATTTACTCTGAACAGCCAAGTTGTTTAACTATATAGACAGATTTATCCAAAGAGTACATGTTCCCACACAGGATATTACACAAATAGTTTAGAAGGCTATGTCAAATAACATCTGATTGAAAAATATTTTATTTTGTTGAAAGTCAATTACTGCACCATGGACTTCTAGATCCTAATGTTTACTTGCCCAAAATTGAAGAATAATTCTTATACAAATTTGGATTTGGTTCTATGATACAAGAGAAACTTCAAAAATGTTGCCTCATCTTTTTCAGTTGAAATCAGCTGGTAAATTTCTCAAGAGTAAGGGGGCACTGCACCCCTCTTAACAACCCAAAAGGTGGGTGGAAAGAACTTGGAATTGTCTTAATGTTTAATTTATATTTTAAGAAAGAAAAAGTCAATAAGTACACACTATTCTACACTTTCATAAAGGGCTTACTGAAACAGCATTTCCAATGCAAAACATCCTCTTTTACATCAGTCTTGCGTACAAAGCTATTATTATATACCCGACAATTATTTTATCAGTATATATTAGTAAATGACCCAAAAGATTATAATGTGCTATCATGTGGTATAATACAAATATTATTCAACACACAGCTTGAATTTTCAATCAACTTTAGATATGGCAGTATTCCATGAATTAAACTCTAGAGGTTTTAAGTGATTCATTTTATTATAAACACTCAATCCAAAAAGATGATTAAAATAATTGAGATAAAGCTCAATTATAAACAGCCTTTTTCCCCCAGTAACATCTGTGGTAATAATGTGCTATCATTTAAAACAACCAAGGATGACTCACTATCTGTGAATAAATAAAATTTTAAGTTTCTTTTCTAGTACTAGGGATGCTCTAGTACTTTAACTTAATCACCCATCCTCTATCATCTGTCCCTCCTGCAACCATAGTGTGAGATAATAAGCTGGAATCTCAGTTTCTTGCTATGTTTTAGAACAAAATTAACTAGCCTACATAGGAAATTTATCCATGGCCTTGGCCTCAAAAGGATCTTGCTCTAAGTAAGAGTTAACTGGCCTGGGACACACCACAGATCAATTAATCTCTCTCGTTAGCCATAATCCTGAAAAACAAAGAGTTTTATTTTCATTTATGTTACTGTCTCAAATACAGAGGACATTTTCTTTCTGAACATAGTATAATAAAATAACACTACATTAACATTCAAATGCATAGCGTGTACACTGGAATTCATTCTGCTTTAAGGTAAATATTATGGTGAATTACAAAATTAAGTTTCACTATCTGTTATGACCCACAGAGGGGCTCTTGGGCCAGAGTGTTCACTAAAGGGATTAGAAAATAAAGTCTGGGATTGGAAAAAGTAGGAAAAAAGACAGAATTAGTGAAAAATGAGCCAAAAGAAGGGTGGGTTAGATAGAAAAGAAGAACATACCTGGGTATGACAGCAGAGTGAAGAAACAGTAACTGTTCATGGACGAGAAAGGAGACGGGGAAAGAATGGGCCGTGGAAGGAAGGGCACATAAGGCCATAAGAAGAAGGCTGCCTAGCACCCAGGTCAGATCTTGTTACCTAAATACCATTTATAAAAACAGAAAAGAAAAGAAAAAAAAAAGGAACCAGAGCTCACTGGAGAAGTGGTTGATTCCAGGGCTGGACAGGAAAAATTCAAGATGAGTCTGGAGCATCTGGTAGCACCAGAAAGTAAAGAAGTACTCAGAACAAGATGGAGGCAGGTCAAGATGTCAAAGGATATAGGAACCAACCCAGAGCATCTCCCACTGGCCAAAGCTAGAACAATTTGAGCAACAAAAGAGATGGTAGTAATGAATTATAACCTAAAGAATAAAATACAAATTATCACAGTAGTAATCGTGTAGGTAAGATCCACTGATAGATGAAAAAAAATCAGTGGGCAAAATTTGAGGAGAAACAGGATATTAGCAAAGTCTGAAAGTCTCATTCCCAAGACAGTAATCAATTACAAAGAAAAAAAAAAAAAAAAAAGAAAGAAAACCAGTTACTTAAAACTGCTCTCTCCCCAACATTGTCTATCCTCCTTCTCTTCTATACTCTCATTTATTGCTATCTGAAATAGCAAACGTTTTACTTATTCTGTCCCCCCACAAGCAAATAAGCTCTACATTGTCCACTGCTGTATCCAGAGTCTAGAATAGTGCCTGATACAGTTAAATGCATTACAATTGCAAAGAAGATGGTGGAATAAAAGTCAGAAAAGCAGGCCTAGAAACAGAAAATTTTACTCCCAAACTCTATTATTCTAACAGGTTCCCCCTATTCTGCTTCAGCAAATATAAAGTGAGCATTTCATTCATCTTCTCATCACGCCACTGAGCAACATCTACATACGAGACATCCAGGGGATGCAGATGAATAAGACATGACCTCTATCCTCAAGGAAGTAATATATGAATGGGAGAGAGAAAGCATTTCAACAACTGCATACAAGGCAGAAAAGGACAGGGGTCCCACAAAATGTAAAAATAAAATGCTATGAGTGAACTTCAGATCAAGATGGTGGAGTAGGCAGACACGGCTCACCTCCTCACACAACCACATCAAAATTACAACTAAAATATAGAACAATCATCACTCGGAAGTGTCAGAAATTGAGTTGAATGAAGTCTGATAACTACGGAATTAAAGAACCACACCCATCCAGACTGGTAGGAGGGGTGGAGATGTAGAACAGGCTAGTCCCACATTTATGCTTGGTGGATAAAAATTCAGGAAGGATGTCTCAGGAGTGAGGAGTCCTAGCCCCACATCAGACCCCCAGCTCAGGGTTCCAGTGCCAGGAAGATAAGTCCCCGAAACTTCTGGCTGCAAAAACCAATGGGGATTGAGTCTGTGGAAGAAACTGCTGGAGTCCCAAGCAGTTCCTCTTAAAGAACCCAGATATGGACTCACCTACTCAGACTCACTCCCTCTGAGCTCCAGCACTGAGGGTAGCAGCTTGAAAGGCACCAGGGGCATACAGGGAGGAAGTGAAGTGCCCAGCACCAAGGCAGGAGCTGGGGGTCAGCTTTCTCCCAGACAGAGAGGTGGGAAGAGGCACTATCTCTTTTCTAAGCCCTCTCCCCACAGAGCCAGCAGGCGGGTGCCATATCTGAGACTCCATCAACCTGGCTAACACTGTTTGTCCCGCCCTGGAGATCCCCTGAGACTCTGTCCCACCCAAACTGTTAACCGTGACTTTTCCACATAATGGCTGGTCTTGGCTTATGCTTTGCAACTTCCTAAATCCTATCAAACAAGCAACAGGTGGCCTCAGTGAGCTTGATAAGTGGCCCCAGAACTGCTACTAGTAGCAGCCAGTCTAGAGTTACAGCTTGGCTTCACCTGGGAATCTCCAAGCCCAGCACAAGTAGCAGCCAGCTCAGATTGCTTTATAGCTCAGAAAAGATGGCCCCAGGCAGAACACAGGTGGGGACTGACCTTGGCTTGCACCACCCAGGAAACCCAGAGCCTGTGTACCCAGTGCATGGCTACAGACCATGTAGAAGCACCGCCACCTGTCCCTGCCCAGCTGATCCTTTACAGAGGACGGAGGTAGGTGGTCAGTGGTCACAGCCAGTCCTTGCAGCTGCAAGGTAAATCACTCTCATCGACCTGCCAACAGCAATCAAAGCTCAACTACAAGAGGAGGGTGTACTCAGCCCACACACAGGGTGCACCTCAAGCACCCAACTTAGGTGATAGGGAGTCTGTGCCACTGGACCTTACAAAATACCTACTACATTAGGTCACACTATCAAGACACAGAGGCAAAGCAGCTCTACCTAATACATAGAAACAAATACAGGGAGGCTGCCAAAACAAGGAGACAAAGAAACATGGCCCAAATGAAAGAACAGATCAAAACTCCAGAAAAAGAGCTAAACGAAATGGAGATAAGAAATCTCTCAGATGCAGAGTTCAAAACACTGGTTATAAAGATGCTCAAGGAACTTAGTGAGGACCTCAACAGCATAAAAAGATTCAGTCAGAAACAAAAAATACACTAAATGAAATAAAGAACAATTTACATGGAAGCAACAGTAGAGTGGAGGAAGCGGAGAATCAAATCAGTGATTTGGAACATAAAGAAGCCAAAAACAACCAATCAGAATAAGAAGAAGAAAAAATAATCCAAAAGCATGAGGACAGTATAAGCAGCCTCTGGGGACAACCTCAAGAGGTCCAACATCCGAATCATAGGGGTGCCAGAAGCAGAAGAGAAAGAGCAAGAAATTGAAATTTTATTTGAAAAAATAATGAAAGAAAACTTCGCTAATTTGGTGAAGGAAACAGACATGCAAGTCCAGGAAGCACAGAGAGTCCCAAACAAGATGAATGCAAAGAGGCTCACTCCAAGACATGTCATAATTAAAATGCCATAGGTTAAAGATAGAATCTTAAAAGCAGTGAGAGAAGAGCAGTTAAGTTACATACAGGGGAGCTCCCAGCTGAATTCTCAAAAGAAACTGCAGGCTAGAAGGGATTGGCAAGAAATATTCAAAGTCATGAAGAGCAGGGACCTATAACCAAAATTGCTCTACCCAGCAAAGCTATCATTTAGAATCAAAGGGCAGATAAAGAGCCTCCTAGACAAGAAAAACGTAAAGGAGTTCATCATCACCAAGCCCTTATTATATAAAATGTTAAAGGGACTTATTTAAGAAGAAGATCAAAACTATGAACAATAAAATGGCAAAAATACATATCTATCAACAATTGAAACTAAAAACAAACTAAGAAAAAAAGAACAGAGACAGAATCATGATGGAGAGAGCATTTTGATGGTTGCCAGATGGGGGGGGGGGGCGAATGTTTGGGGAGAATTGGTGAAGAGGTGAGGGGATTAAGAAGTACAAATGGGTAGTTACAGAATAGCCATGGGGGTGTAAAGTACAGTATAGGAAATGGAGTAGCCGAAGAACTTATATGCATGACCCATTGACATGAACAGTGGAGTGGGGCAAAGGGGGAAAACTCGGGACAACTGTTATAGCTTAATCAATAAAATATAATAAAAAAAATAAAATGCTATGGGTATTAGAGGAGTAAAAGGGAAGGCTTCATAAAAGTTGTTAACTTTATCAAGGCCTTTAACAAATGCTTAGGATTTAGATAAGCAAAAAGCAAAGGACTGGGGGACTGATACACTGGGAAGAGAGTTGTGTAAGCAAATCCAAAAATGCAGGTAGGAAGATGTAAAAGGCACAGACAGTTCTGGCTGGCCAGGACACTGGGTGGATACAGGGAAGTGTGGAGAGAAAAGACTGTAACAGCAAGTTGGGATTAGACTGTGGATGGTCTAGAATTCCACTCGAAGGATCCCAGACTTTATCTGGTAGCAACAGGGCACTGACCTCTAAATATTTTTGAATAGGAAGAGCACTGCTCTACAAAAATTCATGGTATTTTAGAAGGTAGAATTTTACACCCTTAAGAATTGCAAGAAATCTTTGGGATCATCCTGTTTAATGTCTTTTTAAAAGATTTTATTTATTTATTTATTTAAAAAGTAGGGAGGGAGACAGAAAGAGAAATATCTATGTGTGAGAGAAATATAGATCGATTACCTCTAGTGCACCCCCAACTGGGGATCTAGCCTGTAACTCAGGCATGTGCCCTGACCTGGAATTGAACTGGTGATCTTTCTGTTTGCGGGACAACGCCCAACCCACTGAGCTACACTCTTAGGGCCTGTTTTAACTTTTTAAAAATGTATTAAAAAAAAAAGATTTACTTTAGAATTGATTTTTAGAGAGAGGGGAAGGAAGGGAGAAAGAGAGGGAGAGAAACACCCGTGTGTGGTTGCCTCTTGCATGCCCCCTACTGGGGACCTGGCCTGTAACCCTGGCATGTGCTCTGACTGGGAATTGAACTGGTAACCCTTTGGTTCGCAGGCTAGCACTGAATCCACTGAGCTACACCAGCCAGGGCTATGTTTAACTTTTTTATAACAAATTCAACCTTTTCCCCGATGTTGTGAATTGAGTCCCTTTGCCATCTTGTGCTCTTCTTATATTTACAATGCAGACTTTATTGTGACTACTTCAGTATTTTATGAAGTCACATATGAACTGCTAAACTACTTTAGTTGGCAGAAAGCATTCCCTTAGGTTGCACTAATAACTGTCGGTTCAATTTTCTACCCATCGTCCTATGGCATAAAAAAAAGCTTAATTCCTTTCTTACAGTATAATCATTCAAGTAGGTGATTATTCATGCTGCTTCATCTGTTTGTTTTGATCCTATCCCTCATGGTTGGCAACTCAAGCATTTCAGGGGCTGAAAGCCTGGAAATGACATTTCCTCGAATAGCTCCAGTAGGGCTTTGGGTTAGACTGTGACAATGGAAGTGGATCTCAGAAGATAGAAGAGAAACAGAGGTCACTTGCTCTCGTAACAGTGGTGGGCAGGCCAATAGACTTCAGCAGAAAGCCTTGCCAGTGGCTTCCAGCAATCTTCCCGTGGGCCCCCACATGGATGCTGCAGGCAGGACAGGTCATCCGCGATGACATGCCTGCCACTTTGGACTTCCTGAAAGCCAGCAGTGGTTCTTGGCTCCCCTAGCCCTTTCAACAATTTTCCTTTCTGTTTGAAATGAGGGATTTGGATTTAATTTCTTTGACAGGTTTGGTAGGGAAAACAAAAGCTACTCTCTATAACTCAAGTATTAAGGTTTTCATATGGGAAATACAGCCTTATGCCACTACAGGAAAAAATAAGGTAGGCGAAGATCAGGGAAGCTGCAAGGGAACAAAGCACCGGAGTGGATGGGTCTCAAGTGGTCACTGCAAGTTGCTGCAAACCTCACTGTCTCCGGGGAGCCATCAGTGACTTCTGCCATCTCCAGCACCAAGCGAGGCGAAGGGCAGAATCTGCCTCTGGAGAAAAATGGCTTCTTCTCTTCAACTTTCCAAATCTTACTGAAGTGCCTTTCTTTGGCAGACTAACTCAGTGCTACACAGTAGGGAGGATTCTGGGAAATGCATTCTGGCTTCTTCTCTGTGTGTAGAAGAGACTGGAGAAGGAGGCGATGGTGATGCAGAGGTGACAATCAATACTCCAGCACAAATGTAGTGCTCATATTTGTTGTTTGCACAGGATAACCAGTGATTGGATAGTCAACACTTTCCTTTTTTAAGTTTTACATCCTTCCTGAATCATATTTTTCTTGTGAGCCATGTCCCAACCTTTAGCAAGTTATGTTTCTTCTAGTGTACAGATCTGACGATGCTGTCTGCTACTATGAACTGAAAGGTGATCTCTTTGTCATAAATGAACTCTTTCTCATAAAAGATATCCCCATCAATTATAATTTAAAATAAATTTAAAAGATAGCCCCAGATTAATAATTTTTCCTTGTTTTATGCATCTTCCAAGAGAGAAAACTATTATCAAAAATGTATAGTTTTGTGCTTTGTGGAGAGTAATAATTTTGTATATGTACAAACAGAATTACACTCTTAGAAATGGAAAGGTTCTTAAAAGTCACAAGGTTCGATTGCCCCCACCAATATTTGAGTGTTTACAATTGGAATGACAAATAATCACACAGGTGCTCCTTATTTTTTGCTCTTATGGCCAATGGCAGGCATTTTTCAGGTATCTCAACACTCTTTCTGCTGAACTTGAACTCAGCCTTGGAATCCTCCTCCACTCACTGCTCTACCCAGCTAGAACCAATAATTAAGAGCCGCATCCCTGCCAAGTGGTCATTAGGCTATTCCCCTAACATCTCCGTCCAGTGAGAATGAATGCATCACTTCCCAAAAGCTGCCTAGTTCATCTCTAAATAACTCAATCTGTTCGAAAGTTCTTCCTTATATGGGGCTGAAATGCAGGTCTGTATGTAGCTTCTACCCACTGGTCCTATTCCTGAGAACATGAGGAACAAGTCCAAATCTGCTTTCATAAACAATTCTTCCAGTACTTGAAGACGAGCCTCTTCTGCACGAATCTTGTCTCCTTAAAGCTAATGACAACAGCATGAGTTCCTCTAATCACTTCCCGTGTTCCTGCACAATTTTGGTGATTCTCTGAAAGTTTTCCAGATTGTCTTAAGGTGTGGCATCTAAGAGTTTGCTCTAAATTGTACAAGCAGCCTCTGTACACTAGTAGCGTACTGACCCACGAGCACTGTTGAGCCGAACAACATTTAGCAGAGCAGAGTCAGGCTTCTAAACACGACAGACTCGGCCAACTGACATCTGAAAGTTGTCCTTGGGACCCATACAGACCAGTCCAAATCCACTTCCATAAACAATTCTTCCAACAGTTAACAGCCCAGGTCTTTAGCTAGTCCGTCAGAACCACGTTCCAGCCACCAGTCCCTGGAGCTTTAGTAATCAGTGAAGGCTGCAGCTCTCTCCCGGGACGCCTAAGTGCCCTCCTCTGCCTACCAGACAATTTCTTGGACTGACACTATTTGCACTTGAACCTTGCTGCCACGACCTAAGTCAAACAATAATCTCACTGGTCTCTCTGCTTTCATTGTCCCCCTGTAGTCTGGTCTCAACACAGCCCTCAGCGTCACAGTACTAACATATAAACCACATTGTGCCACTTCTCTTCTCAAAATCCCGCATTGGTTCTCCATTTCACTGCACCTCCTTATCCCCAAGTATCTGATCACCTCCTCCACCCGCCCCCACGCTCCAGTGCATGCAGCTATAGCCACTTTGGTCTCCTTGTTATTCCTTGAACTTTCCCGGCATTCTCCTGGCTTAGGACCTTTTCAATGGCTGTTTTTACTACTTTGGTTTCTCCTCTGAATCAGCACGCTTAACTCTCACCTCCTTTTTATCTTTGCTAAATGTTGCCCAGACCACTCTTTGTAATTCTACAACTTTCTTCTACGACACCCTCACCAACACCCCAAAACTCCCTTCCTCTGCTCTTTTATCTTCCAGATCACTTCTCAAATTCTAGTACTCTCGGATGTTTTGTTATTATATTATGTTCATTGTTCATTGTCTGTCTCCTCTTGTGAGCCTGCGAGCCCTGCGAGGGCAGCATCTTTGATCACTGACAGGGCCCAAGCACCGAGAGCAAAGGCTCCCACAGAGCAGACGCTTGGAAAAGATTTATGGTCAGCGGAACCTCGTGGCTAGCTTACACCTGACATGGACGTTGTGACTGGTCATTGCTCAAACACAAGCCCCTCCCTCCAGTCAGCCATCTTCTCCTATTTGGGCCCCATACTGCTCTGTGCTTTGTCTCCCCTTGTCCAAAACCCTGTTCCTCCCTCCTTCCCATACCCCACAAAGCCTTTTTGAACCCCTATTTCACGGTGATTAAGTACCCCTGCACTCTCAGCCCCCGCACTGACTCTTCCCTTCTTTCTTGAACTGAAATCCGGCTCCTCCCTCAGGACTCCAATTCCCCTGGCCACGTGGGAAGTGAAGGCTGCTCCTTCTTTGTTCCTTGGCTATTATTCCTCTTATCGTCTCCCCTTAAGCAAAAAGCTCTGCTCATACGAGGCTGCTCCCTGACCTCCAGGCCGCTCTCCCATTCACCGTGGCGTTTGGCTCACAGTCTTTCTCTCCACTGCACGCCTCATCCTGAGAGACTAGGATGCCCAAGTGAATGGCCCATCCTTGGCTCCCAGCTCATTAACTGGCTTGCACTCACATCCGAGAGCCTCCCCACTCCCGGCCAAATCCAGACCATGTTATCACCGCAATCTGCTCCACTCCTGACAGTCTCAGCCTAAGTGCACTGCTCTCTCGTCACCATCTCCACTAATCCCACTGCGCTGGCTCTCTGATCTCATTAAAATCCTTCTTCCCACACACTCCTCTGTGTGATCCTTTCTTACAACCTCAGGACGGGTCTACTTCTTTCTTGACTTAGTTTGGACACCAAGATTCATCACTTCCTGTGAGCAGCCACTGCAATCTCCATGGATTTTGGTACTGCTTCATACGGTCTAGTTCAAGTAAATTTGAAACGGTGCAACCTTTCCCCCCCAAAAAACTTAAATGTGAGAATGGAAATAATATGAATCGCCTACATCTACAGAACTGTCAGGTAAAGTCAAAGCTGGAGTGTCTGGTGAACTGCAGTTACCTTTCAGGCTACTGTCACACAGTGGTGCCATTTTAGCTGATAAACAGAAAGCCCTGCCATCTCTCTTCAGCACTGCGTGAGCCTCACTGCTGTTTACGTGCAGCGGAACTTCTGTGAGTGGTCATGATGACTAATGTGCTGTTGTTTTACAAACTCCGTTATTGTAACTGAAAATATTTTCATATCCTACAACAATATCTCTCAGGCGTTCGTTAAACAGTGGGTTAGTGACAGTGCTGAAAAACACAGCCCCCCAAACAGTTACTTTGGAACAGGGTTAGCTGTGATAAAACACTTTGAAGAAGGTCACGCTTCCACTGATGCCCTGTGTTGCTAATTAGGACCGAGTACTTTAAAACATTCAGAAGGTAAAGTAAGAAAAAATAAAGTATTAAAGTAAAAATATGGTATGATGCTGTATGTTCATGCACCCTCCCCCGCCAAACCATGACTTACATGTTTTTTTACATTTTTTGCTATGGAAAAATTAGTCTTGAAGTATACAGCTTGTATCATGGGATCACTTCGGAAACATATGCAATACACAACGTCAATATCCTCTTAAAATACAATATCTCCCCTACCTTTTTCACAAAATGCTTCTCTTTCTATAGATATACCCAAGCAAACAGTTAATAGTGCCACAGTTAATAATGAGCAGGGCCTTTGGAGCCAGACTGCCTGGATACGAACCTCTCGGGTCCATGATTTTCTAGTTTTATGATTTTGGGTAAGTTACTTACCTACTCAGTGTATTCGTTTACTCCTCTGAAAAGTTAGGATGAAAATAATAGCGACCCCTCCCTTAGAGCCCAAGCTAACACTGAGCAGCACCAGGCCAGTGTCGGCCATTGTTGTAGACCTCATCATCACCGCCTCCCTTCCCATCAACTCTTGACGCTGCTGACAAGGAGGAATTTATTTCACTGGGTTAAAAACATAAGGTGCTCCTTTATATAAACTCATAGTATATGCAGTGGGTTCTCATAAGATATATGGTGATAAGATATTAGTCCTTCTTTTGCTACTTCTGGGAAAACTGGGAGAATGCTTCTTTATCACAGTTCTGTGTATCCATATACAGAAGAAGAACAACATTCAAAGAGCCTTTTCTAGTGCGTGTAATGGGTAAGTGATATGATTCTGAATAGAGGCTGCTCAGACACTAATATTTACCTCAAGCGACACAACAGTATGTATTTGGTCTGCCAGTCTTACCTTCAGCCTGTCTTTGGGCAGGGCAACAACTCCTTGCTTGATGATTTCCAGCACCCGTTCCACTGACAGCTCAGCTCCAGCTTGTAGCAACCTGGAGCTGAAGAAGGTGATCACCTGGAATGTAAAGCATTAGTTTTTAAACAAGTACATGTAGGATATGTATTTTCAGTAGATGCCCTTCTCACGTGGTAGTCAAACTATCATAACTGTACTTCTTAGAGTGACGTGGCTCTTAATTCACTAGCTCCCCTAATGCATACCTCTCTATAAAGAGTTTGATGTCTGAATCACAGCCACCCTGAATATTCAGGGCCCATTAACCATCCTGTGAATTAAGTAGGCTCCTGAATTCTGCTCTTTCTTGTGCTGTCTCATCTGGCATTTATATTTCATTTAGAGAGCAGCACCCATCAGAAGGTGGAAAAAGAAAGCTAAAGCTTAAAACCTGTTAATATTGAGGCTTAATAGTAACTCTCAAAAAAAAAAAAAGATTTAATAAGAAATTTAAGCTAATGGCTAAAATGATGTTTTGGACAGGATTTACAAATTTAATTTTTCCACAACACTCATATCCCAATCATCAGGGATAACTGACAGCAAGATATAATTACTTCTGTCTCCTGTCACAGCTTAGCCTGTACTATGCAGCAACATGCTAACGCAGTAGCATTCTGGACATAATACTGTCCCTTAATATTTGTCACAAAACACTGAAAGAATGTCATCATATTTTAGCAACTCATTTTAACATCACAGTGTTAATAAATCAAGGTGATTGTAGGTCCCGTTATTCAAAAACATTACACTTGAGCATTCATATCAGACATGCAAAAATATAAAAACTTACGCTTTTTAAAAAACTTGAGTATTTCCACTTACATGTTTTGTATTTTATATTAAGTTGTTAACAATTATTTGCAAACATTTTAATGACCTTTCATTCAAGATTATTCTAAATGTTAATTGTTCAACAGTACAACTTTCCCCCTAACCATTCTAGTAAAAAGTGCATGCACGATATAACAAAAATGCCACTAAAATGCATTTATTCTGAAAAGTAGAGACCCAGGTAGAACCAGGACCCTAACAAGCTTGGGACTGAGAGAAGGTGGTAATAAGGGAAAA
The DNA here is from genome assembly GCF_987537825.1 of Furipterus horrens. Taxonomy (NCBI): domain Eukaryota; kingdom Metazoa; phylum Chordata; class Mammalia; order Chiroptera; family Furipteridae; genus Furipterus; species Furipterus horrens. The sequence goes on along the minus strand of NW_028327178.1, from coordinate 17,501,892 downwards.
CAAAGCAGCTGATGGCTGGCTGTGTGGTGGCTGAGTCCTGATAAGGGGTTTCTTTATCTCAGGCAATCTGCTGGCACCAGCTCCTTTGCAAGTTGCTTATTTTGTTCAAAGCAGGTTGTTTGTTTTTCAGCATATACCTGAGTCTTGTTTTTCCCAGGTCAGATTTTAAGCTCTTTGGGGGAATTCTAGGATAAAATTTTGTACAGTTTATATACAGCATGTACTGAAATTGATTTTTTAAAAAATATTTCATTTATTTTTAGAGAGAGGAAGGAAGGGGGAAAGAGAGGGAGGTAAACACTGATGTGTGAGAGAAACATCACCTGGCTGCCTCCCACACACCGCCAACCCGGGAACCGGCCTGCAACCCAGGCCTGTAACCCTGACTGGGAACTGAACTGGCAGCCTTTTGGTCTGCAGGATAGCACCCAGCCTATGGAGCTATACCAGCCAGAACAAATGGATTTTTATAACAGTGAATAAGTCCTTGGAGAAGGATACAACATAAATAGAAAACATATTGCATAGTTGTATTAAAATCTTATTTCAAAATATACAATAAAGATGCAAACTAAACACCTTCTTCTTGTATAAATATCTTTGTTTTAAACAATGTTTTTCTGAGAAAAAATCTGGTTAGTCATATGAAATTTCGTTTTTGTAGGTGAAAGAATAGTTGAAAATTGGTAATTTCGTATCGTTCAGCCTAATATCTCTGCATAAAATTCTCTTCTTTAAAAAATATTTAAAGAATAGGACATCTTTGTTAAAATCATGTTCTAAGAAATAAAAAAAGGCAATGACCTTATAGATGATTAAGGCTTATAGATCTTTTTCCTTTCTAATATTTACTAAATGCAACCATTTTCACTATTAAATTATTTTTCGCTTACAGCAGAAGATAATGTAGACAAGGAACAGCTCCCAAAGGTAGCTGACCATCAAAAGTAGCCAGGAAGCTTTGTGAAAATACTGATCCCCAGGCCTGGCCAGAGATCTTCTACCTCTGTCTCTCCAGGTGATTCTGACCATCAGCCACAATCTAGACCACAGGTTTCCCAATTTTTTTGGCGGATAAGTGAGGGTGTAATTCCAATATATGAGATATGTCCAAAAGGCATTCAGCCATGTAATTTGAAAAAGAGACATTTATTGAAGAAGATATAAGAAACACTGTACATAGGACAATGATATCTTAGTCCCCTTCAGAGTAGGCACCGTGGGACCTCACACAGGTCTCCCAATTGCCATCAGCTGCCCTGTTGTATTTTTCTGAATCTCATCGAGAGTCTGAAATCTCTCTCCTTTCAAAGGTGATATTAGTTTTGGGAAAACCTAGAAGTTGCAGAGTACCAAATCTGGGCTGTAATGGGGCCGAGTCACCTGGGTGATTTGATGTTTAGCCAAAAAACTCTGCAGGAGACATGATGCATGAGTGCGTGCATTGTCGTGATGAAGCTGCCAATCACCACTCGCCCAGAGCTGCGACCTTCTTAATCATATGAATAGTTTCCACAGAGGAATGTTCAAGCTTAATGCAAAATGTGGTGCAGATTCATTGCTCTACTCACTCAGTCATATTGAATGCCATGGCCAGACAGTACACATGCTCACTCAATGGTGTCTACTGCCCCCACTGACTAGTACAGTGAAGTAGTCATTGTTCATACATGTGCATTCCAGTCCACTTTCCTTAGCTGCCAGGTTACACCAATGTTACACAAACCGTTCTCATTATATTAACAATGGCTGGAATTTTTCCGGATAGACTTCATATGTCCTATTTATTTATAAATCATGAAATATACTGCAGCACTGATGGTTTGTATGTTATAAATGTACATAAAAATTCTAAAATAAGATAAAGGAAAAAAACTAGATTTTAAAATTACTTAATTGTAGGACACAAATCACTTTTTATACTCAAAATACTATCATTAAAATAACTTGGATAATTAGCTATCGTATGTCTTGTTAATCGTAAAGTCTTCACGTTACCAGCAGACACAGGATTGCTCATAAGATGCACTCTGTTTATATAAATCCACTATGCAAACAGCTGTCTTGATAATTTTTATAGATCCGTTTCTTGTGAGATTAGATTGGTTTGTCACTGTTTTTACCTTGTTCTAGGAGGAGAGGGACATCAGCTCTGCCATTTCCTTTTTGTCACATATCATTACATGTACGTATTATATATTTGAGTACTTATTGTATTGCCTTCAATTTGTGGTTCGTTTGCAGGCTTCATGCCAATCATGCCCCTTATGTGAGGGCTTATGTAGTTAAATCTAGATATTACTACCTAGACATCATGAACACATAAACAACAATATACCTTAAGTGAATGAGAGGTGAGGGTACCCATGCCAAGCCCTCCAAGTTGAGAACTCCTCCCATTTTTTCTTACAGGATACATGGAGTAATTACTGTAGCTGACAGAGACCCAGCTGGTGACTCACGCGATACCAAGAATTAGTAAAACTAAATCTGTTTATTTATTTATTTAAAAAATTATGTTATTGATTATGCAATTATAGTTGTCCTGATTTTACCCCCTTTGCCCCACCTCTACCCAGCACGCCCACTTCCTCAGGCAATCCCTTCGCCATTGTTCATATCCATAGGTCATGCTTGTAAGTTCTTTGGCTGCTCCATTTCCTGTACTGTACTTTACATCCCCGTGGCTATTCTGTAACTAACTATGTGTACTCCTTAATCACCTCATCTCTTCACCTATTTCCTCACATCCCCCTGCCATCTGGCAACCATCAAAATGTTCTCTGTTTTCTGGACCCAAGGGTAGGTAGGACAATGACCATGTCCAGCTTGAAGCAACTAGAGGAGCACAAGACCTTCGCCCATTGTCCTTTATAAGATTATAAAGGGTCTGAAGTTTGAGAGGGGGGGACTGTTATTTTTTGTTATAAAAATTAATTATTTATTTTTTAAAAATAATAATATAGGAAAAGGTGAAGCCAGAGAACTTGTATGCACGACCCATGGGCATGGACTAGGGATGGTGGGATTGCTGGGGGATGAGGGGTGCTGCGAAGAGCGGAGAAAAGGGGAAAAAACTGGAACTATTGTAACAATATATTCAATAAAATATACTTTAAAAAAACCCCAAAATTTCTCTGTATCCATGATTCTGTCTTTGCTGTTCTTCTTGATTACTTTGCTTTTTAGATCCAACTGTTGATAGATATGAATTTTTTTGCCATTTTATTATTCATAGTTTTGATCTTCTTTCTCTTAAATAAGTCCCTTTAACATTTCATATAATAAGGGCTTGGTGATGATGAACTCCTTTACGTTTTTCTTGTCTGGGAAGCTCTTTATCCGGCCTTCAATTCTAAATGATAGCTTTGCTGGGTAGAGCAATCTTGGCTGTATGTCCTTGCTCTTCATGATTTTGAATAGTTCTTGCCAATCCCTTCTAGCCTGCAAAGTTTGTTTGGAGAAACCAGCTGACAGTCTATGGGCGCTCCCCTGTAGGTAACTAACTTCTTTTCTCTTGTTGCTTTTAAGATTCTCTCTTTAACTTTTGGCATTTTAATTATGATAAGTCTTGGAATGGGCCTCTTTGCATCCATCTTGTTTGGGACTCTATGCTTTCTGGACTTGCATATCTATTTCCTTCACCAAAATAGAAAATTTTCTTTCATTATTTTTTCAAATTTTCAATTTCTTGCTCTTTCTCTTCTTTGGCACCCCTATGATGTGACTGTTGGACCTCTTGAGGCTGCTTATTCTATCCTCATGTTTTTGTATTCTTTTTTTCTTCTTCTTGTTCTGAATTTTTATCCACCATGCATAGATGTGGGACAAGCCAGTTCCATGTCTGCGCACCTCCCACCAGTCTGGATGGATGTGGTTTCTTTAATTCCGTAGTTGTCAGACTTCTATTCAACTCGATTTCTAATGGTTCTGAGTGATGGTTCTTCTATATTTTAGTTGTAATTTTGATGTGGTTGTGTGAAGAGGTGAACCATGTCTGTCTATGCCACCATCTTGACCAGAAGTAAATCTGTTCTTGATGAATAAATAAAAGCTCTAATATTTCCTTCCCATATTTCTATGGACTGTCGTGCAACCCTTGGAGTACATGCAACCTCCAGGGTAGGGGTATTGTTCTCTTTGGAGACTGCAATAACAAAACAGATACAATCAAAGCTAAGAGGAACACACAGCATTCCAATACTCTAGACACTGCAAACCAAAAGAGAGTACTTATACATTACATCATTAAAGAACTCAGTAATGCAATGAGAGTCTAGTTCTGTTCACCCTGTGGCCTGACTGGACTTGCTTCTAAGCCACAAGGAACTTCCATTTTCACCAGGAGAGTTGCAGACTAGGCATGAGACTGAGTTTCTAAGTAAATTCCTTTTTCCACACTCATTTGTATGTTTTACAGCTGACACTCTAATGTGTGTTTGCATTCAAACTCCCACTACTTTAGAAAATGATAAAATTACCACTTCCAGAAGGTAAGTATAATTTATATGTCAACAGGGAAGGGAACAAATATCTGCATGTTTATTATCGACCATGTGAGCTACATTTACTATTTATTTAATTTGCACACCAATCCTATGATGCTGATAAAATCTGTCCTACAGATGAGTTAACAGGATGAAAGAGAGAAAAGCTTGACCAGGCACAGCCAGGTTAAGTGTCGGGAGTCAGATGTTTCTTCTTACTTTATCATGTAATCAGCAATTACTATGGAATAAAGGTCTTACTTCTCTTACTAGAAAATATTGGAGGTGAAAGGCGTAAGCTATTTAGCCCAAAATTTCATTTGCAGTCAGGATGTAACCACTAGCGAAGACTGTGAAACTAGCAAATATCTTCATTCAAAGATATAAATGTGTATTTCCTATCACCAGGTTAGAATTTTACACACAACAGTAAATGTAGTGACCAGGAAGTCACCCTGTGGCTATAGGAAGCCAGCCCAAGGCTTAGCCTTTCTTGTCACAGTGACCAAGGGTATGCTTGTCAATGAGATACTCCGCCATGCCAGATTCGGGGGCCCCGGCTTGCTCAAGTTGGTTATGTGGGCACCCAATTATTTGATGGATTTAGCCTGCTCATTCAGGTAGTGAATGAATCTCAATGAAGTCACACAAATGGGGGTCATTTTTCTCAGTAGCCAGGTTGTGTAGTTCTAGCAGTGACTGGTTTTTCCAAGTGTCATGCACACACCATGGCACTAAGCCCACTTCCCCAGTTGCCACAGTCTGGTTTCTTGATATCCTGAAGGAAGAGCTGGTTGGCTCTGCAGCTTCATCAGTTTCTCGGCATGTCCCTTCTCACCAGAAGATTGGCAAAGAAAATACATGGCAAGTCTTTAAATCCACATCATTGCGGCCCAAGCAGTAAGACATGAACAGGGAAGTGGCGCCGAGTTCCCGGCTGATCTGAGAGTTAACGGCCTTGCGTCCTGGTGGTGGTTCTGACACACCTGCGCCTTTTCTAGTTTCTGAATGTGGAATCTTATCATTGATTTAAGACTTCTCTTCTAATAGAAACATTTAATGCTATAAATTTCTCCCAGTTTTAGCTGTATCCCACAAATTTTGATACACTGCATTTTCATTCTCGCTAACTTTAACATACAGCCTATTTCCTTTGTGACCACCTCTCTTGCATCCACAGGTGTACCGTTTCATTTCCAAATATTTGGGGTATCTTCCAGATATCTTTCTTATTGATTTCTAGTCTAATTTCATTGTGGTCAAAGAATATGATTCCAAGTCTTTTAAATTTGTCGAGATTTACTTTATGGCCTCAGTTGCAGCCTATCTTAGTGAATATTCCACATGCAGTGATGTTGGCTAGAATGTTCTATAAACACCAATTCAATCAGGTTGGCTGGTAGTATTGTTTGGGTCTTCTGTATTGTTACTCACTTTCTGTCTATTTATTGTATCAGCTACTGAGAAAGAAGTGTTGAATCCTCCAGTTACAAGTATGAATCTGTCTATTTTCCTTGCAGTTCAATCATTTTTGGCCTCATGTAGTTTGGAGTTCTGTTATTAGGTGCATCCACACTTAGGATTCTGTCTTCTTGCTGAATTGACCCCTTAATCATTACATGGTGTCCCTCTTTATCTCTAGCAATATTCCTTATTCTGAAGTTTACTTCATAATCATTCCAGCTTTCTTTTAATTAGTGTTTGCATGGTAAAATTGCTTTCATCCTTTTACTTTTTAAGCTATCTATGTCTTTATATTTAAAGTGAGAGGCCTTTAATTAATGACATGATTGGGTTTAAATCTACCACACTGCTTGCTGTTTTCTATTTGCTCACTATTATTTATTCTGCTTTTCCTGCCTGCCTTTGGACTGAGAATAATTTATGGTCCTATTTTATCTAGTTATAGCTCCACTTCTTTTTGTGTGGTTGGCCTAGAGTTTATAATATGTGTACATCTTTAATTTAATCAGTCTACCTTCAAATAATATACCATTTCACATTGTCAAGAATTGTGAAGAGTCTGAAACTTGACCTTACTTGCAAGATAACACGTTAGTCAGTCACAGTTTCATGGATCCTGGAAGGAGATTTCTGGGTCAGTCATAAAGGATAGTTTGCTAGTCATAGGAATAGCAGTAACCAGAGCATCAGCATTTTTGCACTGGTTCCCTAGCCCTAGTTTGCACAAGGATGATTTGAAGAGAGCCAAATGATCTTTGCACATGTAGTGGGTTATATTATAGGAACAGAACTCCATGCTTAGGGACCCAAATATTTTCTAATGGTCAGTAAGCATTACCTTTTGCTTCAGAGGGAGATCCAGACATGCCTCCATCCTATGCCTATGTTTTCTTTGCCCGGAACACTCTGACCCCAGATATCTTCCCGGGTCCATCTCTACCTCTTTCAAGTCCTAGCTCAATTGCACATTCTCAGAAAGGCCTTCTCTGACCGTGTTCTTTAGATTTGCCATTTCCCATTCTTATTTCAACTAGCGCTAATTATTCCTCCTTCTTCTTTTTTTGGCTTAAGCAACTGGGTAGATACTGACATCCTTTATTGAAATAAAGAAGATTGCAGAAGAAAAAGTTGATTCATTTTGCGTTTGATTTTTCAAAGAAAATAAATTCTGATTTAACCTTGTTCACCACTTGTGGGACTGTCACACTAGCAACTGAACAGACTAGTTTGGAGTTCAGTAAGGATGGTTGGGTCTGAAAATACACAAAATCTAACATGAGATTTACACTGTGCAGAGATAAAAATAGTTCTTGCCTTTCCCATACTATGCAACTATTATTGTTCACTGCTTCTGTTCTCTACTTATGTTTAGCCATGACATTTCTTTCATGTCCTCTATCGTTTGGTGTGGTAATTCTATTTTGTCCTGCTGCTTAATTTAGCCAGGTCATCTCATCTTATGAATTACACTGGAGTGATATGTACCAATGGCTAAGAGAAATTTAGCCACTTGAGAAATACATGTCTAACTCCTTCTGCAAAAGTTAAAAGTGCTCCAAGGTTAGTAAGTCCTGTCCCAGATACTGAACATCACTGAATGTCTTAATGAAAAATATCAACTCTCGACTCCCTGTCAGCTAAAAATAACAGTAGATTCGTAGTGTCCTCTCCCAATACTTTTCAAGGTTAACTTCATGAAGGAAGAAATAGTAAAGGCTTACTTATGCCAAAATTTCAGGGGCATTTAGGGGAGGGAAGGAGGAGGAGAAGGTAAAGTGCTGAAAGAGGCAAAAAGCAGAGATGTTATTTATATCTCTATCATGGCATTTTTTCCCAGAATATGTAACAAGAATTTAAAATGTTCTTGAATACATTTCCAGTGTGCCCAGCACTATTTTGGATGGCAGTATTCAACAAAAAGTTGTTGAAAAGTCTGTTCATTTGGAATCTTACTTAGGTTTATGCAAGTGAATGCTGAAAGCATAGAGTTTATAATGAGCAGACCTGGATTCAAGGTCTGAGTGACTTACTAGCTAAGTGACCTTGAGCCAACTGTTTTTCCTCTCATGCCCTGCTTGGCTTCCCTCACAGGGATGGTTTAAGGGTCAAATGAGATCATGTATACGCAAATAACTCACAATGATAAAGCCCTATGCAAACGTGTAATCATTATCTAAGGCAATGATTCTTAGGCTTGGATTTGTGTTAAAATCACCTGGAAACCCTCTCTTAGCATCTGGGTTTTCTTATCTGGGATATGGTTAAATATATTTTAGGACATCCATAATACAGATATTAAAATGTGAGATTTTCAGATAATTGATATTACAGAAAAATGCTAATGATCTAAATGTTAAGAAAAATATTGGGTTGGCCTAGAAGTCCATATAATTTTTTCTGTAAAATAAAATACACATTTTTTATTTTCACCAATAACTTTATTGATTTGGATATTTTGAGTACGTTGGCTGTCTCTTGTGTGGTAGAACAGTGATTACTCTCAATTAATGTCTTGATTTGATCGCTATCCACTTCAACTGGTCTCCCCAACCATGGAGCATCATCCAGAGAGAAATCTCTAGCATGAAACTTCGCAAACCACTTTTGACACATTAGATCAGTAACAGCACCTTTTCCATACACTGCACAAAACTTTTTTGTGTGTTTCAGTTGCATTTTTATACCTTTCTTGAAATAATAAGCATGATATGCTGAAAATGTTGCTGATTTTCTTCCATCTTCAATATTAAAATGGCTACACAAAAATTCACCAATTTTGATAATTTTTTAAATGCACGCTGATATGACAGCTGTCACAAATACAACCTAACAAAATCGTTTCGAATGAAGTTAAAGACAACTAAGCGCTACTAGAGCCATCTTCTGGAAAAAAAAAAAACTTTTTAGCCATCACAATATTTGTGTGTGTGTATATATACATCTGTGTACACAGGACATACACGGAATGCACAGAATAGAGGGTAAATACGTATAGTTAATGTTAAAGAGACTATTATTGTTCTTATCAAGGTTTGTTAAACTTCTCTACTTTAATATTTAAAAAAGAACCATGATAAATATTTCCATTTACACTTACCAGATCAATATTTTGCATTATATCCTGAAATGAAGGATGAGTTCGAAATTGTTCAAAGAGATCTCGCTTGTAAAGCAGTGCATACACCAAGTTTGGATTGTGGTGAAGAGAGTTTGTCAGGCAGGAATTGATGATCTCTAACATCATTCGAATAACTTCCTCGATGACATTTAGGTCTTGTGCCTGATAAAAGAAAATCCCCACAGAGTCACTGCTTTTCTCCTTGACCCAAAATTAATGAGAATGAGAGCAATTTCCTACAAATTATAATAGCAGTGGAAAGATCATGCCAAAGAACTTGTTGGATGACGCTCCAACAAGCTGAGCCGCACTGGCCAGGGCTCATGTTTCATTTTTAATGCTATCTTTGCAGACTATTTTCAGCTGCAGATTTATAAATTAAGTGATAAGAACCTAAAGTGAGAAGTTAAAGCAAAGACATTTTATAAAATATCATATTTTGTTTGTCGTATTAAAAAGCATTGTATATTTTAATGTAAGATTATTAGGAAAACAAGAATGAGAAATTAAACATAATCTAGAAATTAAAAATAAGTTTAAATAGTGCATTATGATTTTCTGTCAATACCTCCTTAACATGTAACATTGTAAGTAATTTAGGATATTAAAATTTCAATATAAAGACCTCCTCTCAACACCAGCTCAACTATTCTGTTTATGACATAAGGCCAATTTTCTTCATGGTTACATCAGGGACAAAATTCAGCAACTAGCAGGTCAAAATATTAAACAACTGCGAGTCCTACCGGACACCCTACCAGCTTGCACCTGCTGGGTGTCAGTCAGTTATCACTACAAGTATTTTCAGAGGGATTATTTCTTGAGAAATAAAATGAGGTTTCCCTGAATTCAGGTATCTACATTAACTGGTCTTATTACATCCCCAAAACTGTACCAATAATTTCTACATCAATTATTTTATTCAAGTCAGCAACTGTTCAGCTTAATACTGAGCAATTTACTTATTATCTATTCAGTTAGAAAGCTTAGAATTTGATCAAAGAATTATAAAATCATGAAACACATGTAGAGGTTATGGAAGACACTCCCAAGGACCCCTTTAATGTTGGAATCCCTTCTACAACATTTATTCCAAGGGGTCAATCAACTTATCCTTAAACACAGAAAACTTTTGAGTCTCCTGGTTCATTCTTTCCTTGTTTCCATCACCTTAGCACTCCTACTCAGGCTCTTTGTTGTGGGCACTGCCACAGCGAGCACCTCCTCAATCTACCAGCAGCTACAACTGTCCATCAATGAAACTTGGTTTAAAGCCTTATCATCCTATTCATGGTCTGTTAGATGCCCACCATTTGGACTGGTTTGATCATAGGTGTAATTCTGTACATTTAGTTACCACCATTAAGATACATAAGTACATAAATGTTTACTTATAATCCCAGTAACTAATTCATTCCCGCCCCTGGCTGGTTTGGCTCAGTGGATTGAGCGTCGGCCTGCAAGCTAAGTGTCGCTGGTTCGATCTTCCAGTCAGGGCACATCAGAGAAGGAAAACTCTGACTCCAAAAAAACCTCCGCTGCCTTGCGGCATACCTCTTCAGGGGAAAGGCTAAGGGAGTAAACCCCGACAGAAAATCGGAGCCGGAGTCCCTAAGGCGGTTTGACGTTGTAGTCAACACCGGCAACTCCTGCGGCGCACCTGAAGCCAAGCTGTATTGACTCCGTCTTTTCCTTGGACCCTTCAGCTGCGAAGAGAGGGGGGGTCTGCTGCATGGGCAACAGCAGACCCTCCATATCACCCTGCCCAGGCTCTGTAGCTTCAGCTTCACTGGAGAGGACACTCCAGCGTCATCGCAAGATGTCGATTCAACACGGGAGGAGACAGATACCGTGTCACTCCCGAGTCGGACTGCACAGCCATTCTCGGCGGTGCAGATAGACTCTTAAGAAGCTACACCATCGTCTCTCGAGACGGACGGCTGCCGCCGCCGCCGCCGACGAATTCATTCCCATTTTCAAGTGGCAGCAGTTCTCTGCTTACTAGTTTTTTTTTTAAAAAAGGATTTTTAAAATTTATTTTTAGAGGGGAGTGGAAGGGATGGAGAAAGAAAGGGAGAGGAACACTGGTGTGCCAGAGAAACATCAATCATTGCCTCTTGCATGCCCCCAACTGGGAACCTGGCCTGCAATCCAGGCCTGTGCCCTGACTGGGAATCAGTTTGCGGATGACCCCCAACCCTCTGACCTACACCAGTCAGGGTCTAACCACTGCTTTAACCATCCTTTAAGGAGCAGCTATTCCACTACATAAGTTGTTTCCTAGAAACAGCGCTCTTGTGGATCCTTCCATTTGTGTTACAGCAGTTGCAGCTTCAAGGCACCAAGCAGGCCATGAAATAATTGGGGGCCAGGGGGGTAAATTATGTAAGAGGAGATTTCAATTTCTTACAAATAAAGTATCAAACTTTTGACTCATTCTAATTTCCAAGGCAAACTATGCCAGTAATTATAATTTACAAGGTGCCAGAATTTTCAAGTTGCTACCATGACTAGATTCTACTACACATGGCAATACACAAATGAAATCCTTTATGTTTCATTTTTAAAAAGCATTATTGGGTAATAATCACCACTTGTAAAAAAGATGGAAAATTAGCATGAATTTGGTTCGAGTTTCTTTAAAATCACAAAGTCACCCATATCTCAGTATTTAAACAGACCTAAAAGGTTATCTGATCCAATTACTATTTTGATGTCAGCATTTCAAATGGTGTTTAAAAAAGATTGCTACTGGATTTTTTCCCCATGAAGATTAAATGAGGTAGCTTAAGGAAAGCCCTTAAAACAGTGTGTAACGCATGGTAAGTACCATATGAATGATTTAAAAAACAACAACAAACACATTAAAGTATTTTTAAGAAGAAAAATCATTTTAATTTTGGACATTATTACAAAAGAGAACAAAAAGATAGATACTTTTCCAAAGATAATAAATTAATTCAATTACCATAACTGTAAAGAACTTTGAAGTCACATTTCTTAGTCTTAACTATAAAGCCCCAAATTCCACTTTTATTAATTTACAAAACCGGTCCTTTAGAGCACAATGTATAGAAAAATTAACTTACAGTTATGGAATAATATAAGGTCTTATAAAAAGGTATGCTTTTAAAAACCACATTTCCTCTGTACTCTGTCAAAATTAGCTTTGTCAGAAAAAAAATCTGATGGCTCATTGGTAGAACAGCAAAATATGTGGAGAATATTGTGCCTCCTTCATTCATAGTATTTTATTTTTAGTACATACAACTTCCATTCTAGGAATGGATCCCAGATCAGACAGTCTTGCTTCTCTCAAAGGGAAAAAAAAAAAAAAAAAAAGCTTATTTTATTGAAGACAATATCAGATGTAAAAGCAAGGGCCCTAAGAAAATGGTCCTGATCTCAGACGTTCCTGCCGGTTTTCATACACATTGGAAATGAACACCGAACAAGGTCTGTGTGAGCAGTGATTTCATGTCAAAGGGACAAGCTGGCAGTTGTGGGAGTATCTTACCCTGTCAACAGCACTCACGGTTGCCTCATTATATAAACTTCCTTTTCCCTTTTAAGAGGGAATTTATACAGTTAAATAGTTTCAAATCATTTATTTTTAGGTTCCTTAAGAGAAGCATATGTATCTTGTTTGTATTAGTTTTGGGGGGATTCCAAAAGAGTTGTCTAAATTTCCTGCATTTTCAGCAGAAAATAAAACCTTCAACAAAATTAATGGGACAGTGCCAAAATGGGGAAGAAGGGGGAGGAAATGCACAGGCAAGCCTCTTCTTTAAAGTTAATGTGCAAATGGCCTTCAAATCCAATCATTTGGCGATAGATCCCTTGTTATCTTTGTTAATTCACTGGCATACAAACTGAAAAGCTTTGTGACCATGTTCTTTCTGGCCAGAACTGGATTTGTCCCAACATATCAAGCTTCTTATAGCAAGACCTAGCTTTACGTTACACGCAAAATCACAGCTGAAGAATAATTGCTGTGACAATGTGCAACCTTAATAAGTCAAGGGGAGTACAGAGGGGAGAGCAGGAGGCCATCGTGGCCCCGTCGCTCTTGTGTGGGAATGTAAAACCATGTGCTCTTTTTCTCCACTCCTTGGACAAGGCTTGAATGTGGCCCACAAGCCTAAACTAGAACCCTGGGAAGTCTGTTATTTAAAACATCATTACTGGTGGCAGGAAGGCAAGATAATGGTGGCTGTTCGGGGTCATTGGCTAACTTTACACGTTTTTCCATACTTGGAAAATAGCCAGAGAACTCACAAAAGAGGAATGTTCTCATTGAAACCCAACTAAGTTGCAGCCCCCAACAGTCATGTTATCTTAGCAGGCTGTTCACATTGGGCAGAAGGTGGGGTGCAGTAGAGTGATTCTATTTCCCAGGCCCTCCTACACGCAAAAGAGAGTAGGCATACACCTGAGCTGGCTTTTTTTTTTTTTTTTTTTTTTTTTTAAATTTAATGTTTGGCCTTAAGAATTAGTGTTGATTTCCATTCTTCTTCAAAATACATTAGTGTTTTATTATAAAAAAGAAATACCCCTCCACGTTATAAAAAAGTAACATCCAAGTAAAAGAATTCTCTAGGATGGTTTTTTTGTTTGTTTTTTGTTTTTTTTTAATGGCTTTGATAGTCTACTGAGTGCCTCCCTTCGTCCCAATCTGAGATACAAGATCCCAGGTCCGGTCCCAGCGCAGCCAATCACTAGTTGTGTGACCTTTGGTAAGTCACTCGGCCCGAGCTGCAGTCTTTTTATTTGCTAAAACAAGTGCTTATGAGATTTTAAAAAATTCCCTCCTACTCATAAGTATTAGTTTCTATGAAGAAGGTAGAAAATACTGCATTTAGGAAGCAAATTTTATTAGAGTAACCCAAAATGTGATTAATATAGAAGAATCTTTAGGGTGACCTCAACCTTCAGTAAAATCCAGAATTTACTTTAGATTACCCCAGCATCTTAAGTAGAATCATTGTTAGTTTAGAAGGAAAAAAAAAAAACCAACAAGCTTTGAGAGTAAAAAAGTATAAGGATAAGTTTGAAAATAATCATTACCTAAACCAAGGAACCTACTGGTCCTATAAAACTCATTATTTTCAATGTTTGTCAATTATCTTTGATACCGTTAATGCACAGAAGGAAAATAATCTCTATAAATTTGTATGCCATGGATTTCACACCAGAGACCTAGGATGTTTCATGTCCTTTTTTCATTTTTTCTTGGGAAGAAAGTCATTGGAGTTACGAAGGGCAGTAAAGAATCATATAAAGGGGAGCCATAGCCCTGAAGTTTAAATTTAAAAAAAAAGAAAGAAAGAAAGAAAGAAAGAAAGAAAGCAAAAACAGAGGTAGCTGCAAGTCAGAAGACAGAGACCCTAGATTGGGTTCCAGTCCCAGTGTTGCCGTGGACTGGACAACTCACTTCCTGCAAATGTACAATAAAAGGGCTTTCTGCAGGGAACCAGACTGGCTTCTGCTTAGGGTGTGGAAAGCTGTAAAGTGCATCTCCTGCCCTATCGACCCGGGAAGTCCAGATAGTTTAGTAACTTGTAAGTCTTCTTAAAGTCATCAGAGAATGACGACAATGATTCTGTAAGGCAATCAAGCGACATGAAGTCCCAAGAGGAGCAGTCCAGCGAAGGAGAGAAGGAGCCAGCGCTGCCTTGCTTTTGGCAGAGCTCAGGGGGAGGAGGTGGTTTCCATAGACATGGGGAAGAAGAAATCAGTTAAAACTCCAATGAATTCTCTTTTTATTGTATTTTTTTCATTACCATTTGTCCCCGTTATACCCTCTTCCACCTGCACCCCCCAGCAATCACCACACTGTTGTCCATGAGGCCTTTTCCTTTTTCCTCCATCCCTTTACCCCACAACCCGCCTCTGAGAGCTGTCATCTGTTCTCCATCTGAGTCTGTCCCCATTTTCCTTGTTAGTTTAGTTTGTTCATTAGGTTCCACATGTGAGTGAAATCATACGGTATTTGTCTTTCTCTGACTGGCTTATTCAATGAACTCTTAAAGGCGAGTACGTGTGGTCCAGTGTGTTGGTCTGGAAAGGTGGAGCCCCTGCTACAGTGGAGTCTGCACTCGTCTGAAAGCTCTCTTCTACCATCCTCCACCAGGTAACAGTAACTGAGCGCCAACACTGTGACACGCAGCAATGAGAACAGGTACCGAGGATATAAAATAAGCTGCAGTTCTTGCCCTCTATTTTACTTGGGAGTTATAACATCCTGTCGAAATCTGTAAGGCAGACGTTTCTCAAAAATGTTTTTTTTTCAAGATATGTAAAAATCTGAACACTTAAAAAAAAAATGGAACAAATACGTGTTATTTTTATTTGGAAATAAATTTCAAATGTAATTGAGGGATGCTGAACCTCAATCTAGATACCAAAAACTATTTTCATAGATTCAAATAAGGAGCATTATTCTATAAAGATGCTCTAGCTTTATGGAAAATTGGCCAGAATATAGGAGGAATTCTGTGGCAGAGCAATTAACAGCCCAGGCTCTGACCTTGATTCAGTCAAGGTTAATGGCAATGAGGGTGACTCAGTCTGCTGCTATAACCTGACTGGCCTTTGAATCCTGTTCTACTATTCACTGCTTATGTGACCTTGGGCAAGATTCTAAACCTTGATTTCTTTATCAGCAACACTGTTACAATAGAGTGGAAACAAAATAATGAATATATAAAACTCCTGCCCCAATGCCTAACATGCAGTAGCAGCTCAAGAAATTATTGCTTTTACTAGTCAAAACAATAGTAACA
The DNA here is from genome assembly GCF_987537825.1 of Furipterus horrens. Classification (NCBI taxonomy): domain Eukaryota; kingdom Metazoa; phylum Chordata; class Mammalia; order Chiroptera; family Furipteridae; genus Furipterus; species Furipterus horrens. The sequence goes on along the minus strand of NW_028327178.1, from coordinate 17,486,038 downwards.
ATGAATGGAAGTTTCCTATTAGATACAGATGTACTTGGGAGGTATATTAACTCTACCGCAGACACGAAGTCAAACTCTAATGCTTCCTGACTTGACCTTCTATGTCTATTTAAAGAGAGGTGCTTCCATGATATTGAAATGTGAATTTTAGAACATTCGTGTGCATTACAATAAAATGCACTGAGCTAACTGTGAATCTGAGATCTTTAAGACCCTACATGCTATTGTTTCCCTAAAATGGTTAACCTTCTTAGGAAATATGATGCTAAAATATATTTTAAGTCTAATGCTAAAATGTACGTGACTCTTGACTAAAGCCAGTTGATGTGAAACCCACTGCACTATAACCATATTCCATGTAATGACCAAAAGTTGTATTTACAGTTTGCTTAATAACTGGGACCAATGCCTACATTTTGTCCAAACAACTGCCAATGCTCATGATTCAGTCAAGGTCAATGGCAATGAGGGTGACTCAGTCTGCTGCTTCAATTAGAGCAAGAGATGGTTTGAAGAAGTTGCCATGGAAACTGTCTATCGCCCAGCAATGAGGATTAAAAAAATCTGAGAGGCAATCCTGTATTCAATTTGCAATTTATTTCTTGTGGCAGAAACTAATTTTAAAATGAGTTTAAAGGTCCTTAGAGTAATGCAGAATGCTTACTATAGGGATAATTACTAAATGAGATGTCTTCAGTCTAAATGTCACTGGACTTATATTTTGAAAAACCTCAAAATGCACCCGAAAACATAAATAACCCAATTCTTACGTTGCTGTTGTTTGTGATACAGGGTTATAAAATATTTCCATTTATCATTATCTACTTTTGTGCTTCTGTAATATAAAATTAGTTTTGGGGAATTGAATTTAATACGTGTCACATTCATAAGGGTCTGACTTAAAATGGCTCACTCCAGGACCACAGTCTAGCAATCAGTTAATTCATGAGTTAGGGCTGCTTGTCAATTTTGCGATATGTTGCGAATTTCTTTGGAAGAGAAAGATGCTTAATTTTACTTTCTGGACAAAAATTTGTAAAAACAACTGTAAATACATAAAGGATAAAATAGGGTAGGAAAACCTTAATGTAGCATGAACAAGATATTTTTTCAAAGGCAAACAAAAAAAGGTCATATTAATATAGAAATATAGAAAAAGGCTATGAAAGGAATATTTTCAATCAAAATCTAGTTGGCAAGGCCTATGATCCCTGCCTTTCCTTTTTTTTATTGCATTATTTAATCTACTTGTATCAATTTGGGGAAACATTTGTTACAAGAAAGATATGAAAAGCAAACAAAACACATTTAGGGTAATACATACATTGTAACACTTAGCAACAAAACTAAAATTCACTTAGTAGCATTTTCATAAAAGTGACACACAAGGAAGTAATATAATGAAGACGCAGCTTTTTCTACATGTAGACGATTAAGCGACAATTTAATAATAATCCTCTTTGGTCAACTATTCCTGTAAGAAACAGGCAGTTTTGGTTTTTCTTTAGTTATAGGAAAACCATGGTTTCCTTAAGGCCCAAAGTCAGAGATGTTAATGAGACACGCACCAACTCAAGTGGGACAGACAGTATATAGGTCCTAAATGTGCACAGCGGAAATTATAGAAAAATATTTGCCTCATTTCATTCACAAAACCAATGGCTAGTTAAAACTTTCCTGAAAATCACTTGGTTTTGACAAAAGCTCACACTGGGAGTCAGGTGAACAAGAACTTTAAAATATCCAAAGAATAACAACAAATGGCAGTATAAAATCAATTTCAGCAATTTACAGCCATCCCTCAGCACGGGCAAGGGATTGGTTCCGACCCCCCAACCCAGGATGCCAAAATCTGGGGGTGCTCAACTCTCTTATGTAAAATGATGTAGTATTTGCTTATAACCTTCCATACATACTCTCCCATACTTTAAATGACCTCTAGATTACTTTATAAAACCTAACAAAACGTAAATGCTATATAAATAGTTGTTATACTGTATTGTTTAGGGAATAATGCCAAGAGAAAAAGTGTAAGCTTGTTAAATACAAACCCAGTAACACACTTCAACAATGTAACTTTTCCTCCCCCTGAGGTTGGTTGTATCCCTGGAACCGCGGATACAGAGGACCAGCTGTAGTTGCTTTCTTAATAAAAATACCTCTCTCCAAGGAAAGTTTTTAGAAAGCAGCTTTTTCCCCCTTGTATGTGTTTGATTTCTATTTAGGGAACATGTTGTGACATTATTTGAACTAATTTACTGGTTATTATTCAACAGTCATTGTTAACTCTAACTCTTTGGTATGCCAACAAGCCAAATAAAAGAATGATTATAACCTTCTTAATGACTTCAACTTTGTGTCAACTAAAATTTGAGTAAATTGGATGAGGAATCAGACATATTGAGAAAAAGAATACAAAAAGTGAAAGAGACAAAAGACACAGAGGGAGAAACTAAAAATGCATTAACTGTGCAAACAACAAAAAAACCTAGTTACAAAATGCTTTTTATGAAAGGTCTCAAAACAGTTGCTCTCTTAGTACTCCTCACGCCTTCTAAGAGCCTTGATAGCAGCAAAAATACTGAACACTCGCCCAAGTATTCTGTGCTCCCTGTAATTTACTGGCAGTGGGAGGTCTGGTTCAATGAACTGCAAAGAGCGGCTTTATTTAAGTCCTTCAGTTTACCAGGCTAACCGACACAATTTAATCCCCCCACTAGCTGCCAATTAGCCACACAACATCCCAGATGAAGTTTGTCAACTCAAGTAACGAATGACTGGCGTTATGAAAAAGGACCGGACTAGGCACTGGATTAAAGCAGTGACCAGTGGACATAATGCCTGCCAGGGTGAAGTTCAGAGTCCGATGGCAGAGAAGGTCAACCATGGGAAGTGCTCCGAAGGCAAAGAAGAGGAAGAACAGAGAGAGGAGTAAATGCAATGTAGAAGGACTTCGCGTTACCATGCTTTCAAGAGTTTCGGTCAGTGTCATTACAGGCTTCCAATTAAATAAGAAAATATCAGAAGAAAATGCCTAATTATATATAGAATGTATACTTTATTAGCAATTTTAGCGAGTCTCTCTTGAATCACCAAAAATCACCCTATGCTTAAAAGAGTGAGGGTGCCAATGAGCCTTACTTTACAGGCTAAGACTTAGAGGATAATATAGTAACCTCATGTTGGAAAATGATCCCAAACAGTAATTGTACATAAGCGTTTGGTTTCCTGTTCTTATTTTTCCTTTTCCCTAATTTTTTGTTTAATTTTAATTTTATCAAAGTAACAAAGGAGTATAATTTAAAAGTCAAGAATACAACTAGACTTGAAACAAAAAAGAGCAGCCCCCTGGAGCACTGCTTTCCTTTTCCCACTACGTCCGTCTTATTATTCTGAAATTATGTGTGTGCTGGTATTTTCTAATTTTCAGTTTTCAATGATCTATTATTGACTTCTCCTCCTCAAAAATGAGGCTTTTCTTCCTCTAAATTAACTTTATAATCTGCTAAAGTTTTTCTAATTTACTCAACTGTGAAAATATCCATTTTTTTAAGCCGCCATATGAAGGAGATAACTAAAAAGAAACATATCTCTAAGCTAAAATGCTGACAGAAATGAAACTAAGATGTAACTGGGAACCTGAGAATAAGATCACGATTCAAACTTTATGACACTGCTTTAAGGCAATGGCAGTGGACAAAATCCCCCTGTATCTGAACACGTTAGCTGCAAAAATGCAGGAGCAGGAGGAATAATTCCTCATGCTTTGTTACCAGAGTAAAATCTGAGCCTCTGGCATTTTCCAGAGCACCTTCTAACTTCAGTTAGGCCTCTCTTAACTGTACCCCGTGGTCACTGCCTTTGACTGACAAATTTATTTTGTACCTCTCAGAATATGACAGATCCTAGGTGGTGGTTTTATTCCTTGTATTTTTCTCTTTTGTTTTCTTTCCTTTCTTTACGCAGGTCTGGCATTCCCAAGAAGGCACAGCAGTGATCCTGCTGGCTTTCTCTCTTGCTCCTGTGTTATTACGTTTAATTTGTGTGCTTTTATAACTTTGTACCTACGCCCACAGGCTTTTGAACAATGGATACCCATTCAATACATCCAAGAAATAAATGACTTGATGACTGTAAGTGCTTTGAACTCACTGGACAGGAGGTTCTCCATAAGTAATATAATAGTAAGGACAGTAGGATGAAAAACTGAAAAGAAAAAAAGGCAACCTAAAGCTCTTACAAAAGCCCAACACACATGCGCACACGCAAACTGTCACCCTTTGTTACACGGCACTTATTTTCCTCTTTGTACTCGGTTATCAAAACCTCTTCCTCTATATTTTTTGAAAGGAAAATGACAAACATGCAAAAATACATTATACATGCTTTCAAAGAGTATTTCCTTTGAACCATGGATGGGATGGTGAGTTCAAAGCTTATTATATAATAAGGTAAGAGATACTTAAGTATATTGTGCAATCTCATAAAAATAACCCCAGTGCTATGATGAGGCCATTTGGAACTCCTAAAACCTGAGCTGTGCAAATACACTTCGACTTGACTCCTTTTCACTTGGCTTATTAAGCATAACTTCATTTAAAATCTGAGACATATAGATTTTAAGAAAATTAATCAGAATATTTCACTACTATGAGGTTTATTATTATGAATTATTATTAATTAAGGCACTGATATAAAACTAGTCTTTTAAACAAGTTTAACTCATTAGTCCACACAACTTCATCAAGTTGGCTATGCTAAGAAATAGGAACAGCAGTACAGACGTATTTGAAGTTAAAGGAAGGCTAAACAGGAGATGGAGAATAATTAATTTTATACTTTTTCTTTCCTAGACTTCAATTAAAAAATAGCTACCTGCCAGTTTACAGTATCCAAAATAATTCCCACTTTTACGTGACCGGACGCCACCTGTTTTGCTAGAACTAGTGGATATGTTTTAATCCTCATCTCATCCTCAATCTTCAATCCATAGCTGGTTTAGCATTTCTTCCTCTTTAAGACACACCCATCGGACACCATGCACCTGGGCTGTCCCCAATTTCTGTTCTAAGCACTTCCTCTTCTATCCAAATTCTGAAGGTTGGAGGTTCCTCAGAACTCTGGACTGATCCTGTATCCCTCTCGTGCCACTTTCTCACTGCACTCATCGACTGCCATGACTTTGAATATCTTCTTCAGGTTGATGACACATACATTTCTATTTCCAGTCTAGACTTCTCTGTGTTCTGAGCCACTGTCATCTCTCACCAGGTTGGTTTCACTGGCTTCTTTCTCAATCTCAGCTCTTACCTCTTTAAATCACTTCTCCATAATACTTTTTCAAAGGTACACCCACCATTCAAAACCCTTCAATGAGTTTATGCCACTCTATGGATAACATCCCAAACCCCTACAATTGAGCAGGCCTGGCCTCGCCTGACATTGACCATGCTACTCTCCGAGACATTCTGGCCTGCTTACAGCGTGCTGAAGAAACAGAGCTCTGTCCTGCCTCAGGGCGCCTGCACATGCTATTTAAAACACTCTACCCCCACTCTTCCTCATGGCTCACTCTTAGTCATCTGTCAGGTTTCAGCTATATTCCACTTCCTCACAGAACAAATACCCAACCTCTTCCTATACCTTAAACTCTGAATTAGGATTCTCACAATTCTCTTGCATTATGTCAGTTATTTTCCCTAGATCTATTTATAATTTTCTATTTATTTGCCTGCTAAATGATTTTTCCCTCTACTAGCTCTCTGAGGTGGCGCGGGGTCCATGTCTGTTCACTCATCATTTTGTCTATTTGCATCTGATACCTAACAAGTTCTTTTAGGCATAGGATTTTCATGGTACTTGAAAAAGAGCAGGTTAACATGGCACCAACTACTCAAGTTAACCTTTAATTTGCCACAATCACCAATGACAGAGCACTCCATCATTCCTCTAAATAGAAAGGCAATACGGCTCCATTGATAAGCAAAGAAAAGACATACGCTGAAATTTCTAAAGTTGAGAAAGAGATACAACTTTAATAGTATGCTCTAAAGCCCACAATTAAATCAGAAATTGATTATTCTTATGTTCAGATAAATTTTTCCCAGCAAGAATATATGGAAAAGCTCATCTTAACTTCCATTCCTGAACAATGATAAATATACTTGAATGAATATATATCATGGTATGATAACATCCATCATTTACTGAAAATCTATGATCAAGACATTAGCCAAGAACATAGTATGTATAATCACTATTATTAAATTTAACTCTACAGAGAAGATACTAGTATCCTCATTTGATAGATAACTGAAGCTCAGAGAGCTATACTAACTTCTCTAAGGTCACTAAATATTTACTAACCAAGGTAACATACCTAGTAAGTGCTAAAATGAGAGTCTAACCTGCAGTGTGGCCTTATTCCATTATGCTACAGTGCCCTGAAAAGAGACTTTTCATTGGCCGCCTTCAGTGGTTAGTGATGGGAGAATAAAGGGCCTATTTTCCCAACACTGAAGTGGTAGAAGCTGTAGTGATAATACCAATGGCCACTAACGCTCACACAGCACTTGTTACATGCCCAGTATCACACTACATGCTTTCTGTGCGTTCTCTCATTTAATTCTCACAACAGTCCCACGGGTACAGTATTATTGCTTTTATTTAATAAATGAGAAAACTGAAGATCAGAGGAGTTAATAAGGTCAAGGTCACATGAAGGTTAAATCTAGTCTTTTTAGATCTCAGTGCTCATATTCTTTATCAACAACAAAAAAAAATTGTGGTGAAAAACATGTAACATTTACATCTTAACCATTTTTCTATCAGTTCAGCAGTGCTAAGTATATTCACACTGCTGTACAATTCTTTTATCCTGCTTTATTTTCCCATGGGGCCTTCTGACATTTCATTCATTTACCTGTTTGTGCAATCATTATACATCTCTCTTCATGAGAATGTAGGCTTCATGAGAGCAGAAATTTTTATCTTTACTGGTGTCTTCATAGGGCAGAGGAAAGTGCCTGAAAAAACAGTGGTTGCTCACTACTTGTCGGATGAAAGAATGAGGTATTTCAAGTACCATATGGAGTGTGTTTATGCACGCATTACTCTTTTGTAACTGGTATTGCTGTTAACCTGGAGAATATTAGTAATTACGTGGAGCATTCACAATGGGTATGGTAAACATAGGACTTGGAGTTCATTAATAAACTAAAGCACAACTACTAATAAAAGTTACTCTTGTTCTAGTCTGAATTCAGGGACCAGTATGAAATAACTTCGTAAGAAAGACAATGCCTGATTATTAAAGGCTCAGCACTTTTTAGGCTTTGAACATGACCCTAAAAGTGGAGAAAAATCATTAATCCAATCACTCAGCTGATTAGCACTGCCCATTAAAGGAAAAAAGATGTGTTTCAGAGCAACCCAATACTCTCCTCATGACCTCAGTCAAAATAGAAGTTTGAGATCATAGGAAATACCAGGTGACTCAAGTGTGTGAAAATCATTAAGCATGCCTGCCCTATTGATTATTAAACAAACACGCTAAGTGATTCCATTTCTGTGGCACCAAGTATATTTTAGGAAAGAAATTTAGTTCTTATATGTCAACTATCCAAAAATAACGGCTTTGTTGTATTAACAAATCCAGAAAACCGATATACTCCAGTCATGGAATTAGCCTCTTAACAACTGTCAAAGCAAAAGCTAACTTGCCTTTCTACTTCCCAAAGTATACCACTTCTCATGATGGAGGTCTCAAATATCAGAACTCAAGAAACTCATGAATAAATTAAGAAACAATTTAGATTTAACTCTTAACTAGTGTTAATTGAATCTTCTAATAATACCTGAAGTCTAGATAAACTCTGATGCTTTCATGCTCATTTTTGCATGTATCAGGTGATCCCCAAATATTCTTACAAGGATTAAGAATTTTTCAGAAATTCATGAAAGTTCCAGAAAAACAGGCAGAGCTGAATTCTCAAATACAATTTGTTTTCAGAAACTAAATTGACTAAGGAAAAAAGAGTTGTATTTCCATTCATGCAATGAGTAAGATTACTGGTTTTATTTTTTGGGGGGGCAGTGGTCTTATCTGGAGAAACTAAAAGTGCCATTTAAAAAACATTTGCAGCTTTGACTATAATCAACTGTAATAATAAGATACCAGCTCAAAAAAATTCTTTTCATTTAAACCTCTTTTGTAATACTGCTTTTTAATAACCCTCATAATAGCCGAATTAAAGGACCCCAACAGAAATCATTCATCCCACATAAAACAAACATTGCCTTTTCTTCTTAGCTTTGTTTTACAAGCTACATTATTTCCAGATGACGCTTGAGGGGACTATGGTTTCAAGAATTAGATGTTTAAATAGACAGCTGCTTTCTATTTGCCATGTAAATCAAGGATATATCAAAGAAAATTCCAAATAGTAGGCTTCTTTTCTTTCTATTAGGAACTACAAACTTGGGCAGAAAAGGAGAGAGGGAGAAACAATCAAAATTTGAGCAAAAAGAAAATTAAAATAATAATTTCTTAAATAACAATCTGAAAAATCTCAGGAAAGGGTGTTTTTTCTAATTTATTTTTTATTAGTTCTGCACAGCAGCAGGTAGGAATTTTTTCACTACAACGGGAAGGGAACAAGAAAAGGAAACCGTGATCACCAGTCTCTACAAATTTATCACACATTGCTACTGAATTTAATATGCATGGGTTATTTTTTTCTGTATTCTTTAAACTTCACTTGGAGCGTTAATTAATCATTGCCAGATTTCAGTGCAAAGACATCCTATTTCCTTTTATAAGCCAGAGGAAGCAACATAAAAGTTATTTAAGTATTTTTAATGATAATTTGAAAAATCCTTTAGAATAATATTCTACTATACTCTGTAAGAAGGGAGAAGACAAACTTCCTCTTCAGGAATAAATAAAGGCCAATATTCTTTCCCTCAATGGAGGTATGCTTTTTAAGAATGGAGGAATTACTGTTATTTCTTTTTAGTAAGAGGGAAGTGAGCCCTCCAACTAAAAATTGTCCTTACGCATCCTTAGAACCTTTCTGGAACTCCTCGTTCAGAAGTGCGTCCAAAGCCAAGTTACAATACAGCCAAGAAAATCAGTCTTATTATGTTAAAGTAAGGTCTGGTTTTTAATTAGGAAAACAAAGTGGCAGGGGGAGCTTGCTCATTTGCCATAGGCTTTATTTACTTGAATTTTAAAATCAATTGTATTAAAGGAACTTCCTGGGACCTAATCAGCGTGGGGATTGGGATCCATTGAAGTTCAAAGCAGTCTTGTTCTTTACGAATGTTCACCAAACCTATTCACCAGGTTTGGCTCTGTTTTTTTTTTTTAAACACTAGTTTCTACATCATTAAAGTAACTGTAAGGATCCTGATTTAAATTTTATGATCTTCTATGGGGAATTGGTTGATTCTAGGGCTGGAGAAGGGAAAATACAAGATGGAGCAGGGAAAATACAAGATGAGTTGGAGCATCCTAAGGGTCTAAAGGAGAAAGAGAGAGAGAGAGAGAGAGAAGGAAGGGAGGAAGGGAAGAAAAAGATAAAGGTGGAAGCACATTCAAAGGGCAGGGGACACAACCTAAAGCACTCCCAATGCCAAAGCTGGAACTACCTACACAACAAAATAATAGTTCTGGTTTATAAAACAAATAATAAAATTAGTATCTGGGAGTCCATTCTGACATAAATAATAACTGCATAAATAAACACACTGGGGAGAGGCGACAACTCTTCCTTGCAGAATGCTATTGATACATATAGAAGAAGTGAGACAGGTAGAAAATCATTAATAAATCAGTAAAATGTGCTGCAGGCCAGAGCAATCAGTGAATGCTAAAATTTGTGGGAAAATGTTTAAACAAGGTATTAGCAGAATCTCAAAGTATCTCCACAAAATATATAGTTATTACAAAGAAAAAGTTGGCAAGTTTACAGTGAAGAAACTTGGCAGACAGCATGCTCGTGATGTGTTCAAGGTAAACACCAGTAAACATCACCAGTAATACATACCAACATCATGTATACGATGCGCTGAAAAGGGCATATCACCTCTGTAGTATCCTTCCCAACAATGCGTGATGTTGATCCAACCATGAGAAAACGCCACGCAAACCCAAGTTGAGGAACAGTCTACAAAGTAACTGACCAGTACTCTTCTAAAGTCTCGAGGTCATGAAAGACGAGGAAAGACTTAAGGAGACATGACAACAAAATGCTATGTGGGATCCTGGATTGGGTCCTCAAAAAAAATAAGGGCATTAGTGTCAAAACTAGTAACATTCAAACGAGATTTATCTGAGGTAACAGTATTGTACCAAGGTTAATTTCTTAAGTTTTGGTAAATGGTCTACGGCTCTGTAAGACATTTACAAAGGAGAAAGCTGGATGAAGGACATATGGAAATTCTTTAAAGCTCTTCTGTAAGTCTAAAATTATCTGAAATAATAAAGAAAAGATGAAGAAGGAAGGATGGGAAAGTAAATTGTGTGCATACTTGAAAAAGATTTCAAGATCTATATGAACAATATAATGTAAAAAGTATAAAGTTCTACTATCTTTACCCTTCAGTCTGACTCCCCACAGGTAACTACTATTTAATGGTTTTTCGTAAATTGTGCCCGTTAATTAAATGCTTTTTTCAAATACACATGTACACTAACCTGTACACTATAAAGTATGGGTTTTGAAAAACTGATTTAGGTGTTATATCTCTTCAGATACACCCATATACATGGAATTCACTCTTTAAAAAATGGTTGCACAACATTGCATTGGATGAATTTATACTTTATTTAATCAGTCCCTTATTGATGGACAGTGTGCTTGTTCCCATTTATTTGCTCTTAAACCAGACTGTAAAATACACTGTAGCTATTTATCTAATTGACTTTAGCAGTTTCTAAAGTCAAGTCACTCTACAAGAAACATGCTTTCTTTCCTTGAAAATATTAACTTTTCCAAAGTATAAGGTTAATTTTCCTACATTTACCCTCATGCCATAATGCCAGCTATGTTGATATTTGCTCTTACATTCAATAAATAGTTGTTTTTTTTCCTATTTTTTAACTAGTGCTCCAAGTTCTACCTTTTAAAAAATTTTAATGGCTTCATTGAGATAAAATTCACACACCATAGACTTCCCCGAATTAAAATGTACAATTCATTGGTTTTAAGTACATTCACAGAGTTGTGCCACCATCCCCACAATCTAATTTTAAAATCTTTTTGTCATCCCTTTAGCAGTCACTCCCCGCCCGCAACCTTCTATTTACCTCTGTAAGAGTTGCCTATGTGGTCTTTTGTTACTGGCTTCTTTCACTTAGCATATTTTCCAGGTTTATCCATTGGAAGCAAGCATCAGTACACTTCATTCCTTTTCATTGTTGAATAATATTCCATTATATGGATATACCACCTTTTATTTATCCACTGACCAGGGATGGACATTTGGGTTGTTGCCATTGCAGGGCTACTATGAATAATGGTGTGATGAATATTCACATTTTTGTGTGGACATATGTTTTCAATTCCTTACAGGTATTTATTACCATATGCTAGGTCATATGGTTATTCTTTGTTTAGTCTTTTGAGAAACTGCAAATAGTTTTCCAAAGCAGCTGCATAATTTTATATTCTCACCAGCAGTTTATATGAGGATTCTAATTTGTCCATACCCTCACCATCACATGTGATTATCTGCCTTTTTGATTATAGTCATCCTAGTGGGTGTGAACTCCATTATGGTTTTGATTTGCATTTCCCTAATGGCTAATAATGTTGAGCATCTTTTGATGTGCTTATTGGTCATCTGTATGTCTTCTGTGGAGGAATGTCTATTCAGCTCCTTTGCCCATGTCTATTGAGCTCCTTTGCCCATACTTTTTAATGTAGTAAAGCTTTATTGCTGATCTGCATCACAGGCCACCAGGACCCTCAGTGCGCCTTCCATGAGATGCTTCAGGATTCCGGACACTGCCATCCAGTGAGAGCTGACTCCGCAGCAGGTTTCCTGCATCGAGCTCGCATAGGATGGCGGGGAGAGAGACGTGGGAGACAGTGCAGCGGTGCCGTGACTTCCACCTACATCCCACCAGCAAGCGCTAGTCAGATGCCCCCGTGAAGATGCAAGCGTGCTGGAAAATGTTGCATAGCTGTGTAATCAGGAAAGGAAATGTTTTTCTGATTCTGGCTCTTGCTCTTTCTGGCTTGTGCCTTTGCATTTCATTGCTTGGAAAGAAATAGGAGAGTCTATCCTAAGGAAAAACTGAAAAGTCCTTTGATGATGAAAGGGCAATATAGTCTTATTCCGTATGGTTTCACCTAGAATAAAAGTTAGATTCTTCTCATCTCAAATAGTTGCTAAGGTGATTGTTAGAAATTAGGAAAACAAAGCTTATGTGACATTGTGACAATATTCATAATTAAAAACCATGCTTATAGTTTAAAAAGCATTATAACTCATTTATGATTTTTGTTTCAGTTTCTATATTGAGGTTCTGGTGTATATGAGCAAAGTTAATTGAGAGGTTTAGTCTTTTTTTTTTAATTGTTGCAAGATTCTTCTTCAACAATCCGCTCCTGTTCCTTTAGTCATTTAATTAAATTTTATGAAACCCTGATATAAAGACAGTGAAGCTTAGCCAAGTCAACTGAACTTGCCTTGCCTTCCTCAACACCTCTATGGCCCCTGTGCAGGGGCAGAGCCAGCTGTCACTCTCTGTGGTGGGCTTTTTTCTCCCCACAGAGGAGCCATGTGCCATTTCTGTTTATTGCCCCTTAAGCAGCCAGGGCGTCTCCTCATCACCTAGAACTTGGTAGAAGGTTTCAGGTTGCCCTTGAGACATTCAGACAAACATGCTTGTACTACAGTAATAATACTGGTGTTTTTGTAACTTGCTATTTGCTTTCTATGTTGTTACTCAAATGACTTGTGAATTATACAGTATAATGAGAATAAACATTTTCCTAATGAACTCAGAAACCTCTAGGCAGGAAGTGCTCTATGTACTACAGTGAGAAGAAAAACATATCCTTATTTTAAGCACTTATTCAAAATCTTTGCTAATATAGTTTATCCTGGTACAGAAAGTATATATCAGGGAATCCACTGCTGCCTTAAGACCCTTTCGTTTTCCTTTTTCATCTTTTGCAAACAAGTGGTCTGAAGCATTAATCCAGAACACAGAATCTTATGCAGTTGTTGGTTAGCAAAGACACTTGAGTAAAATTTCTGGGGAATGAGAGGGAGGAATATATTTTATTTTCCAGTTAATGACCAACTTAAAAGCGAATGACAATGAGAATATGGTTTCAAGTGTGTAAATCACTTACACGTAATGTTTGAGCAATGAGAACGGCGAGTAAAAAATATGGAGTTATCAGAAAAGAACATACTGCAGCGCTTCCTTTTACGTTGCTGTTTCATTAATCACCTTCAGATCAGTGGCAGGAGGAGGGGTTCACAGTTATCAAAACTACTACTGAATCAGTGTAACCCACCTTCTCGGATTAACTCTGAAGAAAGGCAGCAAAATTTAAGTTCATAAGCCCATTCGGAAAATGAGATTCGTAAAGTTTCATGCACACAAATGTTAAAATAAGGATTGTTAATAACAGATTCCAAATGGAATTTTCTCAGTATTTCTAGGAAGCAGATGCTTTTAAGAAATTCATTTTCACCTAGTGAAAAGTTCATGCAAGAAGAAAACAGTGACTCTAAAAACTGTACAGTTCAACAGGAGAATTCCTATGTCTGGTAAAGAGTTCAACACCCTCTCATTGCATCATCGCCACCATGATTGGCAAATGCTGCTAAATAGAACCCATTTTCTCACAGAAATATCAGTTTTCTGGACTCTTATTAGAGGGGGTTGCTGCTAGGGCAACCTCAGGACTATTTACATTCAACACATTTTTGTGAAATAAAAACACAGAAATACTACATAAATCAAATAAATGAAAACTGCACAAAAATACCAAAACCTTTACAGGTGGACTGAATTCAAATTCTTAATAAACACAATCCCCACTGCCACTCTGACCTTAACTGAGGTTTCCAGGAGCCATTAAGAAGAAATATTTTTCTTATAACAAGTCATAGCAAGGATAGAAGCGAGCTATTATACTAATTTTTAAAAAAGTTGATAATATTCAACTAGCAGGAAAACCTTAAAAGATAACATTTTTTTTTTGTATGTGTGTGAGAGAGAAGTATCATACTTTGGAATTATAAACTTAATACCTTAACAGGATGACAGATCATAACACACACACACACACACACAATAAATAAATAATAAGAGAAGAAAAATAGCACCAGTCAGGCTGTGGCTGCACACAGCTATCTGTTTATCAGTGACCGCTATCCGGACTGGCTGCTGTTCCCACAGTCTCATATCAGCACAACCATTTAGAAATGAAACAAACCACAGGAAACAAGCACAACAACTCTCCGGCTGTCTCCTATGCATAGCTACTGCAAAATCAGAATCTAGAAATTCTCTCATAAAGTTTCTAAATATCAACCCACTAGCTTAGTGTCTGGGGATTGAGGGAGGGCCTTATTACAGCTTGATGAACTACTTCTCTGGTTTACGACAAGATAATTTTTAGCATATAAGAAATGTCACAGATAGTGGCCCTGCCCTGCAGGAGCTCACAGTGCATTCTCGTCCCTATTATTCTATCATGCTAGTCCATCATCATCCTGAGGTCAAGGGGGATTACACTCTTCATCTTGAAGGTGACGGGACAGAGGCAGCACATCACCGTCACCGCTGTTCTCTGCTGACCGCGGCCCACAAGACTGGAGCAGCACAATGAGCACTCGCACAGGGCCCGTCAGTCTCTCTCCCGGGAAGTGAGAGTCAGGGCTTACAGACATGTGACAACTTGGGAGAGAGGAAGAGGAAGGGCTGGGGTTGCTATTTCAGTTAGCCCATGGAGAAACTGGCCTATAGGGAGCAGAAGAATAACACAGAAGCAGAAAGCAGCAGAGAACAGAAACTAAATGGCCCCAGAAAGGCAGAATATTCTTGAATCCAATGGCTTTTCAATATTAAGTTCTCCTTCTCCATGAAATTCACGTTATGTCCACCCTTCAGTGAGAAACTTTTGCATGCTTCCTATAAAAATCCTCCTTTCATTTTTCTGTAAATACAGAGAATTTCTTGACTACGGTAATAAAAGCCCTAATTATTAAAAAGCATTGATTTAGGGTTGACTTTCTTCAACCATTTGTTAACAATCATTATGTTTTTTCCCTTGAGAAGTCACTCTTTTCTTTGCATATCAAGAGATTTTTAAGGCACCAGGATCACAGGCAGATCTTGAGAAGAGAGGGGTATTGTTATCAAAAAATTTGGCAATGAAAGGAAAAATTTTTATTGACAAAGTAAGGTAACTACTTACGTAATCTGGTAGAGGAACATCATTGGAACTTAGCGAACCTCTCAAGGACTGTGTGGCTTGTTCCAGAACTTTGTTGTGCTTTTTAGACAGCAAGGAAAACAAACTGAAAAAACAAAAACAAATAAAAATGCCAATTAAATTAAAAGAACTAAGTGTCTCCTTTTCTAGGTCGTATATGGAATTATATAGTTCCATAGACTGTCAATCATTCTAAAATAGACTTGCAATAATTCTTTTTTCATGCCTGTGTTAATAGCAGGATTAACAATACTACTGATATAACAAAAAATAGAGTGAGGAGAATGTTTAAATTATAAAGATTCTAAAGTATAAAACATTGACAAGTTAAAATTATATTTCAAACATAGGAGAAATTTTCAGAAGATTAATGGAAAAAATAATAGGCAAAGATTTAGAAAACTTGGGTTATGAAATGATTCTATGAATAACCCATAGTGTAATCTATTACAAGTCACATAGACTTGTTGTATCTCAGTTTTCTCATCTTTCAATTAAGTGTGTTGGATTAGATTATTTCTCTAATATAATACAGATTTAATATTATAGCTTTATATTCTTAATTCTCAAAAAGAAGGACTTTAAATATACATATTATAAGATTTCTGCCTCAGACCACGATGAATTACCTAGTACTGAATAACTCTCTTGCTGTAAACAACTAAGAAATGGAACAAAATATATGAAACAACAGTTTTCAGATGTTATACAACATCTGAAGTGTAGGATTCTGATTCCTAAAAGAAGAGAGATCTACACGTGGCGAGTTTCAGCCTAGAGGAACATTCCAGACTGTGGTTCAGAATGGTGGGACCCAAACAGTACATACTCAATACTGTGCTGAGCTAAGAAGACAGAGATGTGAATTTGGGACTGTTATGGCAGCCGGAATTTGCAGGGCAGATTATTAGATAAGAGAGAAATGCAAGAGGGAGGTCAAGAAATCTGCTGAAAGATCTTTCTGAGTGTTTGGCTAAATACTAAGCTGTATAGTACGTAGTCCCTCTCTATATTGCAGTTCACTTATCGCGGCCTCACTGTATCATGGGATTTAAAAAAATATTATATTTAATTATTTATTGCAGATTTTTTGCTATATCGCGGGATTTTGTGGTACTGTATACATATGTTGTTAAAGTTATGTAGGTTTAAGAGTGTAGAATATGTTTAAGAACATAAGTAGTGTTTATAAAAGTGTGGAAAAGGTTAATAAGGGAGTGGGAAAGGTTAATAAGAGACTGGGAACAGTTTATAAGTGTGTGGGAAGGGTTTATAAAGCCTTAAAATATATATAAATACTAAAATAAATGTAAGGTTCCTACTTCGTGGATTTTCAGCTATCACGGGGGAGGGGGTCTAGAATGTAATATCCACGATAAGTGAGGGAATATTGTATAGAGAAAGGCCCCATAAGGTACCGCAGTTAAAACAACTATCCAGGAGCTGATGAAACTCACCGAACATGGGCATTCAGCTGAATTCTCAGAAAGGCAATGCTTTAGAAGTACAGCTAATCTAACCTGGATAAAAATTACTCCATTCTAAATTGTGCCCTAACAGACCTAAAATGAGCAATTTTCAAAGGATAAAGTTAATTTACATTAAGTATAAATGGGCTACACATTTCAGTTAAATGGTGGAGATTGTCAGACTGGATAGAAAGCAATACCCAATAGCCTGCTGTTTATAAGAGTCACACTTGTAAATTTAAAGACACAGATAAGTTAATATTGAAATGAAGCAAAAACGATAAATACTAATCATAAGGAAGCCAGAGTGGTTCTATTAATATTAGATAGAGTAGACTTCAGGACAAGAATATTATTATTGTATTAGAGACAGACTATAATGATAATAGGGCCAATTCACCAAGAAGACAAAATAATCATAAATGCTTCAAATATACATAATTATATGATTATACTATTAAACCTTCTGTAGCCAATAAATAAAGAATTCCTCTTGGGCTAGATGGTAGCTTAAATATAAAGGCAATTCTGATTCCATATAAATTTGAGGTATAATTAGTATTTTTTTTTAATGCCAAAAACATTACTCTAGTATTTCTTAGTATACCCCATTAAATAAAATATTACTTTGACTATCTATTTAGGAAAATCCCTAATTATTTCAGAAGGTTTAAATGGGATGTTCACTGAAGACAAGGCTACTAAGTATTCTAAGAATAAAATTTTTTAAAATACTTATTGGTAATGCTGGATGTTTTATAAAGCAAATATAACAGAGGCAAGAAACTTCCCCAAAACTAGTGAAATAATTACTAAATGAGTAAGAGTGAAATTATATAATACTGATTAAGTACTAAGCATATGTCTAAGAGAGAGACAGTTCTTTGAAATGGAATAGTCCTGCAAAGTTTCATGAAGGCATTAGATCTCATATAGTCGTCGTCGGCAGCCGTCCGTCTCGAGAGACGATGGTGTAGCTTCTTAAGAGTCTATCTGCACCGCCGAGAATGGCTGTGCAGTCCGACTCGGGAGTGACACGGTATCTGTCTCCTCCCATGTTGAATCGACATCTTGCGATGACGCTGAAGCTACAGAGCCTGGGCAGGGTGATATGGAGGGTCTGCTGTTGCCCATGCAGCAGACCCCCCCTCTCTTCGCAGCTGAAGGGTCCAAGGGAAAGACGGAGTCAATACAGCTTGGCTTCAGGTGCGCCGCAGGAGTTGCCGGTGTTGACTACAACGTCAAACCGCCTTAGGGACTCCGGCTCCGGATTTTCTGTCAGGGTTTACTCCCTTAGCCCTTCCCCTGAAGAGGTATGCCGCAAGGCAGCGGAGGTTTTTGGGAGTCAGAGTTTTCCTTCTCTGATGTACCCTGACTGGAAGATCGAACCAGCGACACTTAGCTCGCAGGCCGACGCTCAATCCACTGAGCTAAACCAGCCAGGGCAGAGATCTCATATAGATTCTTGAAGAAAAAATATTAGTGCTAGAGAAAAGTCATTTCTAAACAAAAGGAAAAGCACAGAGGCAAAACAGGGCCAAGTGAGAAGAGTGGAATGAAAGCGCTATATTAAGAAGTAGAAAATAAGTAAGATTCGATCTATAAGGGTATGTGCATTTTTTTCAGTCATTTTTCTGGGTCTTCTCAGTTTGAAGTTAGTTTTGCTTTGTTTTGTTTTTCCTTTTTAAGGTTAAAGGTAAACATCACTTTCTATTCAAGCCCATTCCCATGACCCATTGGTAACTTATGTTAGCAGTTTATTGTATATGATTCTAGAAATCTTATATGTATCAGGGAATAAATAACTACTGCCTGTTTACATCCACTTTTTTTATTCCACAAAATATGAACTGTTCTGTACCTGCACTTTTTCTACTTAACAATATATTCCTTGATTCATTCAACAAACATTTACTGAGCCAGTTACTTGATACCTAAGCATATGGATAAGCCGTAATCCAGTGGTCCCCAACCTTTTTGGCACCAGGGATGGTTTCGTGGAAGACAATTTTTCCAAGGACCAGGGGTGGGGGGCGGTTTCTGGGAGATTCAGGCACATTACATGCCAAGCTCACCTCCTGCTGTGCGACCCGGTTCCTAACGGGCCCGGACCGGTACCGGTCCACCACCCAGAGGTTGGGGACCCCTGATTTAACTAGTACATCATCAATCATTGTAATATTTCTAGTTTTTTGTATTATGAATAGCACTGTAACGAATACCCTTGTACATAATTTTTAGCCTACCTGAGGGGAGATTATCTATAGGATAAATTCCTTGAAGTAAAACTGCTGAGTAAAAGAATTACCAAACAATTTTCAAAATGGCTCCTTTTCTCCTTCCCGTAACTGGAAGCATAAGAGGGTTTTTCTTTGATATTTACTCTCAGAGCTTGGTTGAGCTTCTGGAGGTAAATCTCACAAAATTATTCGAGTCCCTAACACTAAATACCTCCCCTTGGAGTGCATAACTCTTGGACTTGTCTGCACTGAGCCTCCGGCAACGTTCAGATTTTTTTATTCTGGCTCCAACTCCCAAGCCATGTCCACTCCTGAGTCCCTGTCTGGGAAAGGAGAACATGGGAAACCTTACCCCCTCACTGAAGAGGACCACAATGACTTGGCTTACAGGGAAAATGGTTTCAATATTTTTGTCAACAACCATATTGCTCTAGAGAGGTCACTGTCCAATATTTGTCATGCTAATTGTAAGCACAAGATGTACCTGGAAACACTGCCAAACACCAGCATCATTATCCCATTTCATAATGAAGGTTGGACTTCACTCCTGCGTACCATACACAGATAATTAACCAAACCCCAGAGAGTCTGATAGCAGAAATCATTCAGGTAGATGATTTCAGTGATAGAGGGTCAGTGAAGATCTACAGGGGAGCTGAAGTCCAATGTGCATAGTGAAAAAATTGCCACAATACCTCACATGACTGCTGGGCTTCATACCTGCTAGGATTTAGAAAACACTTATGGATTCTAGTTCTATACTTCACCTGAAAATTGAACCCAGGATAAGCTTTTGCCAGGACAATGCATGATGAATATCAACCTGTTCTATTCACTTCCATTTATTTCAACGTCGCAAATGTGGTGATTCTCTTATTTTCTCCCTGAACATCGGTGATTCTCAGAGTTCTGCTCACCACTCACAGCTCATGTCACTGTGTGAACTTTGAGTGATCAGTTTCTACCTTCTATACGATTAAACTCTTCCCTTGCTTCTAACCCAAATATTCAACAAACTACTGGACTTCTGGGCTTAAATGCTCCACAGATATTTCAGACTTAATATGTCTAAATGCTCTCCATTTTAACTATCTCTTCTTCCTAAGTTCACTCCCACTTTTGATATTATCATTCATCCAAACTAGATACCTGAGAATTATCCCTGTTGTTTCTCTCTTTCCTCACATCTCCTATCCAGTTAATGAACAAATCTTGCCAAATGTACCTCCTGAGTACTTTTTAAGCTGTCTTCTCTTGAAGTTCCATTCTACAATATATTTTCTGATCCTGGGTCATAGTCATAAAATTGTTGTCAGTTGAACCAATCTGTGTATTTATTTATTTACTTATCCTGGAAATAGAAATAATTCACTTCTTCAAAAGTAAATGCCACAAATATAGGTTTCGGCTATTAGAGTTAGTTTCTTCAGTTCCTTTAATTAATTAAAGTGGATTAAAGATTCTATAAAATAGAAAACTGTGCCCTGGACAATAATGACATATGCCAGAGATAATGGAACTTCCAGGAACAAATTACGCTTCTTTGCAACAATATTTTCAAATGTTACAAGCTCATGATCTATTAGATTATACCTATTTGAGAGGATCTGTAAGTAATATAAGGTATGAATTATTTCAAGCATGCTATTTGATAAAAAAAATAAAAGGAATTACCAAACATAATAGTGAACTGCATTAGGAGTATATACTTTTAAATACAACTTATTGTGCAGGTGATAAAAAGGCAAAAATATATTGGGATATTGTACAATGCATGGTCACATGGGAATATATAAAGAGGGAAATTAGTAAAAGTCCGCTAATTGGTTGCAGAACATTTTCTGGAATAAAAGGAATTTCACACATTTTCTGAGACAAAGAACTCTGGATTGTAGCACAGCGTGGCTAGACTCAGAAGTAGAAATTGGACGCCCACACAAACAGGGAAAGCAATAGCTCTACCTGGAGGAAGTGAGTTCTTGTAGGAGGGAAAAGGGCGCGTGAAGCAACCCGCGCACTGCGGCGCACTGGGCCGAGTTTACAAGACACCAGACCTCGGGCGCCGTTTTATTGGTTCAACAAACTGGGGTTCAGTGTCCTAAAGGGATATCCTCAGAGAAGGACAGAAGAGGTAATCTATTTCATCACCAGTAAAAGAAAGTTATTAAATGAGTGCTAGGAATCACAGCAAAAAGGACTTAAAAATTGTTTCCTTTGGAGAAGAAAGGCTAGTTGATTTATTTTAAGAGAGAATACTAACAACCCTCTTTCCTTGTTAGCAGAAGACAAACAAGGAAGTTAGCTTCAATTCAAACATAAGCTCTTTCACTCGGCCTAATGGAAGATTTGACTATTAAGGGCATAAAATGTTGAAATGGTCTACCTTTAACTAGCTGTGGCTACTGCGGCCAGCTGTTTTTAAGAAAGCTGTTGTAAGAACAGATGATTTGAGGCAACTTCCAGTTTTCTATCATGAATGAGAAACAGAGAATTCACACTTCAAGTTGTTATTCTACGAATTAATAGACTTCCCACCCAGATCTTATAGCTAGAGCTTTCAAAATATTAGTTTACAAAAAATTCTAATTTTGGCTTTTATTTAGCATAAATGACCTAAATTTATATGAAACATGACTTGCAAATCGCTGAGAAAAGTAACTTTTGCCTAAAGCTTTGCATTCATAGTACCAGCCCTAGCTTAATGCTAGAGTAAGTAATACATGATATTTATATGAGACGATAATTCTGATTTTAAAAATAAGTGAAACTGACTTTCAAGTATGCTTAATATTAACTCAGTGAGGATATACCTGCCAGAATTTTTTTTTCAAATTAGAAAAAGACTAGTTTTTCTTTTTGTACAAGAATGCTCATTACAAAATTGATTAATAATGAAACACTGAAAAAAAAAAACACTAATCAAGAATAGAATGGATAAACTGTGGGATATTCATACAATGAAATACTATGAGCAATTTAAAATGAACCTAAAACCACAAATGACTAATATGACTAAGTCTCACAAACACTATTGTTCTACAAGCAAGAAACCCTCGTAGAAGAATGTGAACAAGGTGATATTATTTATACAGTGTTTAAAAAATGTAAAGAATATTACATATCTTTTACAGTAAGACATAGGAAATAATAATGTATATATGGAGATAATAAACACATAGGATAGCCATTATTCTCTGGGAAAGAAGGCAAGGAAATGGAACCAAGGAGGAAGAAATAAGGGATTCAATGAGTACATGCATGTTCTCTCTCTCTCTCTCTCAAAAAAAATATTTCTTTTGTTTATATGAATACTTACACAGGATATTGCCACGTTACTCTTTTTTTGTTGTATGTCTGAAATACATACATTTTAAAAATGAGATGAAAAGAATGTATTTTCCTGAAGAAAACAAAGTACCTGCCAATAGTCAGCATTTCAGGAAAGAAAGCGTGTAAAAAGAGTACGTGTGGTCAGTCCAACCTGCAATATGCTCAGAAGACCATACACTGCTGAAAAGGCTATAGTGGAGGGTGCACAGTTGGTGGTAGGAGACAAGACCAGAATGAAGACAGTCTGAGACAGACTGAAGGGGTACTATGGCACATCAAAAGCCCTGGTCTTTGTTCTGTACGGAGTGAGAGGCTAATGGAACATCAGTCTTACAAAAGGATGAAAGAGACATGGTTCCTTGCCTCCAAGGAGCTCAAGTCTAATGGGATAAGGAAAAAAAATGTCTAAGTACTGAAACCAGAGAATGCCAAGGGTCTGAAGAGTATGCTGTGGGAACACAGAGGAGGTTTAGGCACATTTCACAGAGAAAATCTATTTTGACTGTGACCTTGAGGGTCAGGGGATTTGCTAGCTGGGAAAAGTAAAAGGGGAGGAAGAGCAATTCAAGAGAAATAGTGTGTAGAAAGGCACAGAGAAATGTCAGAAAAGTACAATAGCTTATAAGGCCAGAAAAGTGAAAGTCTATGGGGGTGAGAAGTGGCAAGAGATGAAACTAGCAAGATAGGCAGAGGCCTGTTAGAAAAAACAAAAAGCCTGCTAAGAGGTTTGCATTTCATCTTGTCAAGTCACTGAGACAGACAGTAAATCAAATACTTACCAAGCGCCTACGCTGTGCCAGGCAATGTGCAAGTTTCCTGGGATCCAGGGACAAGCAGAAGCAACACAGTCTCTGTTCTGCCCTCCTGGAGGGCGTGGTCAGGTCAGAGGGGATACACCTGTCACATGGAAGGTTCTACTGGCAGCGCCATGATGGAGATGAGCGTGCGGCGCTGCGGGGCTACCTCATTTCTGGGGATGCTGCCTGAGCTGAATCTAGAGGAACAGTTAGGAGTTAGCCAAGCAAATGAGGCAATGGTGGAGGTAACCTGGGCAGAGAAAAGAGCACGAGGGGAGGGAGAGACCTGAGCACTGCTGGCAAGCACACACTTACAGTGCGGGAAGGGTACGGCGGAGCACCACTATAAGGCTGGGCGAACAGTGCGGCAGATGGTCTGTAAAGCACCTCTCCAGAGTCTCACCTAGATGGTGAACTTCATCCTGAAAGGCAGGTGTTTTATAGCAGCAGATCTACAAAAGCCGAGCTGTTGGGTTTGATGTTCAGGTGGGGGTGTGGGGCAAGAAGTGGACAGGAAGGGTGACTAGATTATCCCTGCTCATCTACGTCCTCAGTCTCCCCCTGATGCCCTCTCATGTCACGGAGGCCACCGCGTCCCTGCTGTAGAACCCAGGGGCTCCTAGAAGCAAAGTTTGAACATCAGACCTGAGCAGTGAGGTACAAGTGTACAACAATTAGATTTGTTTTAAAATGATTCCTCTGCCCCTAGAGGGAAGGATGGACAGGAATTGGCAAGAGAACAACAGTAGAAACAGAGATCCTTTAGGTAACTTTTATACTGCTAAAAGGAAGAGAAGAAGTGGCCTTGAACTAAAGCGAATTATGAACTACCTGGAAGGCAAAGAAGGCAACACAGAAAGTGAAAAAGGTATCACCAATGAGGACTCTAAGGTGTCTATCTTGGAAAACTCAGTGGCTGGCTGAGCAGGTGATTACACACGCTAGCAACAAAAGACTCGAAGACTAGGAAGAAGGCCCAGGAAAACAAAGCTATGCCTTAAAAAAAAAAAAAAAAAAGCAGCAGCTTCTTTATAAATCCCAAAGAACTGTTACAATGCAAAGAAATAGAAAATATTAAAGTCATTAAAGGCAGAGCTGTGTTTAGAAACCAAGTCTCCTCTACGCCAAGCTTCATGCTCTGTCCTCTGCAGACGAAGTCCGTCACCTAGCAGGAACCCCCCACCTCCTCTCGGCCCATCTAAAGGCTCTCTCCTGCGAGGAAGAACTCCACGCTGCCGACTTCCCATACTCTCTGTGGAAGATTTCTCTAACCTGTGTTCTCCCTTCAGCCTCTCGACTACAGTAACTGCACCACTTTGTTGGCACTTAAATACATTCTTACGCTGCCATTTATCTTACTTTTAATCAGCTTTATTGAGAAATAATCTACACATAATAAAACTCACCAATTTTAAGAATACAGTTGGGTGAGTTTTGAAAAATGTAGACATTCACGTTACTCAACACCATCATCATGATATCGAACATTTCCATTACCCGGAAAGCTCCCGCGTGCCCTTTACAGGCCGGCTCCTCCCCCAACATGCCTAGCCCTCTAACCTTGCACCAGGGAACCACTGATCTGTTTTCTGTCACTATGGTTTTGCATTTTCTACAATTTTATGTAAATGAAATCATACCATATACACGACTCTTTTGTGTCTGGCTTCTATCACTTGGCATAATGTTTTCCAAATTCATCCACATTGTTCTGTGTTCATTCTTTTTTATTGCTGAGTAGTTTTCCATCACATGAACATACCTCCATTGTATATTTATCAGTTGATGGACATCTGGGTTGTTTCCAGTGTTCAGCTATTATGAATAAAGCTGCTATAAACATTCTTGTACAAGTTCTTATGTGAACATGTTTTCATTTCTCTTGAATAACTACCTAGGAGTGGGGTTGCTGGGTTGTACGCTATTTGTTTAACTCTATAAGAAACTGCCAAACTACATGCTCTACCTTCTAGCTAGTGCTTAATACTTCAGTCTTTTTAACTTCGGCCATTCTGTTGGGTGTGAAGTGGATTTCACTGTGGCTTTAATTTTCATTCCGTTAATGAATTTTCTTGTGCTCTTATGTTTTCCTTTGGTGAAATGTCCATTCAAATCATTTGCCCACTAAAAAAATATCCATGTTGTTGTTCTTCATGAGTTTAAGAGTTCTTTATATATTCTAGATACAAGTTCTTTATCAGGTAGGTATATTTCTGTAAATAATTTCTTCCAATAGGGTGGGAGGGCCTTTTTTCAATTTCTTATACTATATGGTCCATCTGCATATAATGTCTGGTTATAACAGTATAAACACCAACTACTGACCTAACCTGAAATTACTATGTAATTGCACTGGGAGGAGGGGAAAGAGCCACCTGGAGCGTGCACATGGGATTGTGTAGCAGCTGCAAGAGACTTCAAGATGATATCTATTTCTTTTGAAATATCGATCTTTTCATACAAAATGTTTTTATTCCTCATTCCGCTTTTCTTCTTCACTTCATGAAAAAAAATCCCTCTATCTATTCAGAGAAGGCGGAGCAGACCAAAGGTTGTCAAGGGCAAGATCAGGTAGCCTTAATCAAGGACAATCAGACCAAATCAAAGATGAGAACAAAGACTGAAGGAGAAAAGGACAGGTATTGGGTGGCTCTAATAAATGTGGAAAAGGGCTGAGGATTAAAGCCTGTTAATAGAATAAAAATTGATCCAAGTCTATGAAGATTAGAATAAATTCATCTTATAAGACATGCCTCTTTTACTTGTAGACTGTAATAGAAACAGTAACTTCCCAGACTTTAATTACCTGTTCTAAATATGCTGTTTTATATTCTTAAATGACCATACACCTATATGTATGGTGTATATATATAATACACAGATGAATTGTAAACATGGGTTTTATTCTTTCATATGCTAAGTTCATTTAAGGCCTTGATTGTATATCTTTTTTTACAGTGTTGTGCATACAAAATGGTCTAAAAAAACTTGCTGCTAATATTTGTTTTTCTTTTTTTTCTCTTCCACCTTTCTTACTTCAGTAAAAGAAACTGTGAAGACATGAGCATTCCTGCCTTACAAAACTGGAAACAAGTCTTTGTTTTTAGTAAAAAAAAAAAAAAAATCTTATTTTAAGGAACTAAAATTAAAATGGAGGTGGTTTAGCTATGTAATTATCTTTGCTAAGAACACTGACATTTATAAAAAGAAGCAAGGTTAAAGCAAACTGCCCATTCATTCACATTTAATTGACTTAATAACCATAAACATTATTTTAGATATATAATAACTAGCTTAAAATTCATTTGCATCCAAGGCAAGTGCTAAAGGAGCACTGATTTTGTGGCAGAGAAGGTGGAGTACAAAATAAACCTCATCACCAGTGTGGTGTAGAGTAAGGCTTGTTAAAATGCAAGTGACTAGTGGAATGGCAGCACAGCTAATGCACAGAAAGATATGTCCATCACACACTGAACACACGATCCATTAGAATCTAACTGCTCTATATTTCAGCACGCCAAGGAAAACCCAGTAACTCATCTTCAAAAACTCTGAAGTAAAGGCAAAATATATGCCTTCATAAAATCTAGCAAGTGAGGTTCCCAACAAAAATGTACACCTTGAACAGCAATTGGTGAATCCTATCTAATATTGCCTAAAAAACACACAGAGGTATCTTAGCAAGAACTTGAAGGTAAGGTAACAAGGCCCAGTATGCTCTTCATTGTATGACTGCATAACCAAAAATTATATGTAGAACCAAAAATAACTAGCCATGCAACACATGGCCAAGTATTCAACTAACAATGTTTCTTAAAAAAAAAAAAAAAAAAGGTTAAACTCAGAAATTGAATTTCTTCTGGTTATGTAACTAATAAGGAAGACATAGGAGGAAAATTGAAAGATGACTAACTTTAAAAACAATGTTACACGAACTGTTATGAGTGAAAATATTTGTAAAATAATGGGTAGAATACATGATCTGTCAACATATAATCTTGTAGTTATACCAAAAATGTGAGTAAAAGAGAATCTACCACTAAGTTTAAAGACAATTATTTTATTTTTCACAAAGTCATTCATGGAAATTTCTTGTGTGTTTTAACTTTAAAGTAACTCAGCGGGAAAATATTTAATAAAAGTATCTAATAAGTAAAAGGATTATTTTCTTAAGCAGGTTTTTCTAATTTTTACTAAATTTGGTCAGAAATGTTATTTAAGAAGAATGACCTAAGTATTACTAGATCAAAAACTTGGTAATTTGATTTATCTCAAAAGAAAAAGTTCATATTTCTAATTTTTAAAGTTTTTATCCTACTACACTTGTTCCAATTTTTCTCCCTTTGCCCCCTTCCACTCAGCCCACCCCTCACTCCCACAGCCAATCCCCACCCTGTTGTCCATGCCCATGGGTCATTCATGCATGTTCTTTGACTAGTCCCTTCCGCTTCCTTCCACGGCCCCCCCACGCCCATGCCATCTCTAATTTTGACTTACTTTTTATACCTCTTACTTGAATATACTTAATAACATATTTTATGGTTTTTCTCTTCCCTATTATCAAATACATTCTATAAAGAATAGAAATAGATCTTCTGACTTGAAAGAATTTAGGCTGTCTTTCTCTGTCACCTTTTTTTCGTCCCTTGAGAAAACTGCATGCTAAGCAGATAGCAAACCTACTCCTTAAAAAAAAATTACATAGCACGTTACTAATTTATGACAACAATTAGGAGTCAAATAATATTTAATGAGAAAATTCATTTGCAAAGTGGGATGAGTTCTTAGTGAACACAAGAGGAGCCAGGATGGATGGTTTAGAAGTTACTGTCATGAGTTGCAAGGTATTTCCTAAGTGTAAAGAAATTTGCTCTACCAACCAAACCAAGTAGGCTCACTACGTGTCAGTTTTCATAAAGATAGTCACAGGAAACAACACTAATAACTGTATTTAGAAGCGCTGCAGAATATCTATTCTTACAACAATTTATCAGGCAGATGTTTTCTGGGTTTTGGAACCTTAAGTTGGGGATCCCAACTAGACCTTTGAGATTTCTTTTTACTTAGCTCTTAATTTTCATTTAGCAAAAACAATTAGCCTTTGAGAGGACTATAGGAACAGAAAGTCTTACTTGGAATTTTAAGTCTTTATTAGTAAATGCCTTTTTTCCCAACTTCCACCAGACTTGTTACTACGCAAAATCTTTATACTTGTAAAAGCTCTGTCCTTTTATTTCAATGTCCTTTTGACCTTTTTGCACTTAATTACAAATTTATACTTGCTCCATACATTGTTAACATGTATGTTTCTTTAACTTTTGCTTGTATATCTATCCCATTTCTTCTATGAACACAATTTCAAGGGCATGAATGTCTGTTTCTCTTCTTTCAAATGCTCTGCAATGGCTCCTGTGAGTTAGTGATTCCCCATGCCCACTTCCTTTTTAATAAGAAAATCCTGTCCTGCTGGTGTGGCTCAGTGGATTGAGCGCTGGCCTGTAAACTGAAAGGTTGCCGGTTCGATTCCCAGTCAGGGCACATGCCTGGGTCATGGGCCAGTTCCCCAATTGAGGGCATGACAGAGGCAACCACACATGGATGTTTCTCTCCCTCTCTTTCTCCCTCCCCTCCCTTTTCTCTAAAAATAAATAAATAAAACCTTTAAAAAAATCCTGATCAAATTCTGAAAATATATATGACTGAGTTTTGGTGGATAAAATGTATCTAGAATTAAAGTCCAGAAATACTTTTTAGAAAACCCAGAAAACCAAATATGTGTATTTATAGTAACTTCATAGGAAACCTACCGCTACCATGACTCATCTTCAAATATAGGAGCAAGTTCCTTTCCCACCTCTGAAGACATAAATCCAAACCACAAACAAAGAGAGACAAATTTCCTAGCATGAAATGGCTATCAATGCTCAGGAGAAAGCTGTGAACTCAACTCAAAGTCTTATTAATCTGATTTAACACAATTCTGACCAAGCTAAGGTATTACCTTCCTCAGCTAAAACTTCTAATAATAAAGTCAATGAAGAAGGGGAAACCAGGATGGAAATATAAGAAGATGGAGAAAATTTAATAGTGTAACCAAAAAACTAAAAATAAAAAAAGAGTTTCGACATCAAAGCAGGAGCAAACTCAGCATTGAATTACTGTGGAGTACAACGGTCCATGTTCATGGCGACATCCCTGCAGTACGCAGAAAATGACTCAATCGTGCACAAGGTTGTGTACTTGAAAACTCAAGAGAGGTTTGCAATAGCAAGATGTCTTGGCTGAAATACTTTCAAGCCATTTTTAAGATAGTGCTTTCATAAAACATACTTTTGTTATCAGGAAAATATGTGGAACTCTATAGTTCCCAGGGATACTAGATAAATGAGCTATCACTTAAATAGGATTTTAAAAGCCTGTGTATTTGAAGCCACAGTCCTGTTTAGTTCTGAGTTAAGTCCAAAGAGCAGTTACTACAGTATCAACCAGAATATGATACAATTACAAATGTTTTAAAATTAAAATATATTTAACAATACAGAACATAAACCATAGTGATTCTCACGAATAACCATTCTCAGATGTCTTTTTAGAACACAACTCTACGTAACTACCAATAATTATAGAGGTAAATTTTATCAGTAGTTGTAAAAATGTCACCATTTCAGGACAAAATTATAGCTCAAATCAAGTTGGGCATAACTTGATAAGAAATAATCTCCTGTTTTAAGAACTGCGGTCAATGTTTAACCACAGGCAACTCCCCACTTTCCCTAAAACCCAGGCATGAATTCATGCCTTGTGCTCCCTCTGCTGGTGCAACAGCTGTTTTTGTGCAAGGCAATCCCATCACAACACACTGCACAGCACACTGTCCCTGACATTGGGGACCTTCAAGATGTAGCCCAGCCCCTGCTTTGAGCACTTAGGAGGAACAAGAGAAGGAAAATATAACCTGACCACGGTCGCCTAGAATGCTGAGAGAGAGAGAGAACAGTCCTGGTCTTTTGACTCCCGATCCAGCGCTCCTTCCATTCCGTAATTACCTCAACGATTTCATGTACAAGACTATTATTGAACTATACTGCCCACCTCCAGTTACCTAACATCTGAAGCTTGATATCTTTGGACCACACACAGATTTTTCACTTAACTGTAATTACAACTGATAAGGGCATGTGACCAACGTTCAGTGCAGATATATTAGGCTCAAACAGTGCCCATGATTCTAATATTCTCAGATAATGCCCAATTAAAGTAACCTACTGCAAAGTTTCCTGACACACTGAATACTTAAATATCTCCTAATGTGCTTCTACCATTTGCTTACAAGTCACATGCCACAATATTTGCCTTGGAATATATGGTCACCACACAATATGTCTTCCTGTCAGTCAAAACCATAGTCCTTTTGTTGATGATGATGAAGAGAAGGAGGGGGACAGAAGCACTTATAGTGTGCCTGTTACATCCCAAGTACAGGGTTGGGCCTTTACAGAAATTATTGTCAAGGGTAATCTATTAGGGAGGCATTATTACCCACATTTTACAGAGAAGGAAGCTGAGGAAAAGTAACTTGCCCAACATCTGTTTGATGTCAAAGTTTCTGCCACTTAGGTTGTACCTAGCGACTTTGATATTCTGCTTGTTCCGCAACCAATGGAGACAGTAACAGCAAAAGACGCTCTTTTACCACCAGCACCATCACTTTACCTCTCGCAAAAAAGAAAGCTTTGGCCAAAAGGTACTTTATTCAAAACATAACTGTTTAATTTCTTTTAAAATGTAAGCTAAAGTGGTATGGGTAAATGCTTTCCTTACTTTTAATAGAATAAAGTACATGACCTATACTGTAAATCTTCATTAACCCATAACATGTTAGTATTTAATTCCAACTGACTTTTGTATAATGGATGCATTTAACTATCTGTCAAGTAGCCTGTGTGAGGAAAACTGAAAACACTAGCTTCAGTCTGATAACAATACTATTTACATAGACACAAACAGTCTGGGATGAAAGAATCTAATCTGTTCAGACAAAAAGTAAATATTTATTAGCTAGAACATACAAGTCTATCTTTGTGAGGAAGAGACATTTGTTTCTTGATGAAAGATATAAATTGTTATCTAAATTACGGACAATTTTTATTCAAAGTGGAGTTTAAATTCTGCGTTCCTTCTGAAAACAGAAAACTAAAAACATCAGTGCCAATTATTTGTTATTGGTAGCAATTATTTGTTAGTCTTATGGAAAGGAATCATGCTAAAGTAGGAAAATAGTGTTAAAAGCAACATATTCCTCAACTGCTTATCGGTAACAATCTGGACAATACAGACAACAAATGTCAACATTTTGGAAAAGAGAAGGTAGCCTAGATTAAATTCAGCCTTAAGGAATTTAGGGGAAAGAGACAAGTGACTGCAAATTTTAACCTTGCATAATTTAAATGTGATGAACTTGTTACTCAGGGCTCTATAACTGGTATCATACATTATTTATGGATATTAATGATTTTTTCAACTGAAGTGACAGATGAAAATAACTTCCTTTTTGATGTTATGAAGAAAGGAATTTAGGGTAATTCAGAGACACTTCTGTTTAAACAGCAGCTCTCCACTTACTACCTGTGTGAACTTGGGCGCTTCACTTTTCTGAGACTGTTTCCTTAGATGTGGCAATGGTGGTGGTGACAGCGGCTAAATAAGAGTTACTGTAATGATTAAATGAATTAATATAAAAACCCTGAATAGGCCCTGGCTGATGTGGCTCAGTCGGTTGGCGCTTCCGTTCCATACACCAGAAGCTAGGGGTTCGATTCCTGGTCAGAGCACATACCTGGGTTATAGGTTCGATACCCGGTTGGGGCATGTATGAGAAAGAACCAATTGATGTTTCTCTCTCACATCGGTGTTTCTATTTCTTTCTCCCTCCCTTCCTCTCTCTCTAAAATCAATAAACATAAAAAATGAAAATAAAAAGATTTACTGTGGCATTTCAATCTCTAAAATTACCACTGGATCTTGGAAGTGCTGGCCACTGGAGCAGCACTCTCCCATGCAAAAACCAACCAACCAACCAACCCCTTAACAAGGAAGCCTAAGGAAAAAAAACCCCAGTCAGTTCCCATTGACTATTGGCATATAGGAATATGGGCTCTGGGTTACCAGCTATCTCAACTCTTAAATTGTTATATGTTAGCAACAAATTCTAACTTTTTGACCATATTGTGTAAACAATCCTCAGCTCCTCTTTGAGCTGAGTCTGGCCCACCAGCTGTCAGTGTGTAGTTTCTATTCGGGAGAATCACTAGAAATGCCACATGTCATGAAACTGAACAAAGCATCTGGAGTCAAGGTGCTGGGGTTAGATGGATGTTCTAAAAGAAAGAGATGTGCTCTGGCAGGAAAACTCAACAGAGCAGGTTAAGATGATTTTATGAGAGAAACTCAAAGGAAAAATTGTGTTCTCTGGCACACCATGCTTTTGAGATAGCTCAATACTATATTTATAGTCCAATTTAAAATCTTTGATTTTTATGTAAATGTATTTCAGTTTAATCCCTGATTCCCCACTTAGGAGAATATGTTATTCCCTGTCCTACCAGAGACAGACCAGTTGGTTCATAATAGAATCCAGAGTCTCCACCACATAACATTCACGTGTCCGGGATATAGCTGAAAATTATTCAACATACAATCTTGGCTACAAGTATATTGATTTCGAGGAATGAACTTTTGGTTTTATTGATATTCTCTACTGCTTTTCTGTCTTCTGTATCATCAACTTCTGCTCTAAATTATTGTCTTTAGTCTCCTTATTTTCTAGTTTCTTAAGGTAGAAGCTGAGGTCATTGATCTGAGACCTTTCTTCTTTTTCAATATAGGCATTTCAGGCTATAAATTTCCCTCTAAATATAGCTTTAGTACCATCTTACATCTTTTGATATGTTGTATTTTCATTTAGTCATTGTAGTACTTTATTTTCTCTGCACAGTTAATCTCTTACAGATTATAAATGCCAATCAATCCTAGTATTCTAAAATATTATTCTTCATTATGGAAATCAACATATTAGGTTCTCTTTACTTTTTCAGATAATGCTATAGCACCTTCAGGAAAGACAAACACCACAAAGCGGGTTTAATTTCTAGTTCAAGTTTACCACTCCCTGCTTCACTGAACACATTATCCACATCGATCATTTCCTGAACACACCATGCCTCTGTTCCTGCTAACCACCCGGCCTATTCTTCTCTTTCCTACATAAATCTGCCTGGCAAATTTCTACTCACGTTTCACAATTAGAGAAAGCACCGATCACATTTTCCTAGGTAGTTGTATGCATGTTTATCTCCCTCACTAAAATATTAATTTCTTGAGCATGGAATAATTCACTTTGGCCTCCTTAGTACTTAGCTCAGTACCTGAATGTTTAAAGGTTCTCAAAAAATATTTGTTTACTTGAACCAAATTCACAAGTGGAAATAATTTGGGATGCACTGTGTTATGGACTGAATGTATGTGTCCCTCCAAAATTCATATGTTGAAGCCCTTAATCTCCAGTATGGTTGAATATGGAGGAAGGAAGTAATTAAGGCTAAATGAGGTCATAAGAATGGAGCTCTGATCCAACAGGACTGCTGTCCTTCTAAGAAGAGACACCAAAGAGCTCCCCCAACCCACCCCACTTCTCCATGTGCATATAAAAAGAGACCGTATGAGCACACAGAGAGAAGACAGCTGTCTGCAACCCAAGAGGGGAGCTCTCGCCAGACAACAATCCTGCTGGCACTTTCATCTTGAACTTCCAGTCTCCAAAACTGAGAAAATAAGCTTCCGTTGTTTAAGTTCCCCAGTCTGGGATTTGTTATGGGCGCCCCAAATGACCGGTGCACATGGGATGAGGTTAAGATCGGGCAGTTCCTCTCTCCTGACTGGAAGGCAGGTTAGGGTTCTTGGGGCCCCAGAACCAACAGTGGAGATTCTCTTCCATTGAAAAAATAATTATTTCTGACTTTTCTCCAGGGGGCTGTACTTGAAACAGTGCTACCATTCTGTCCTTAGTCATGGCCACCACAACTCACCCCAGACCAGAATATTAGACATCCCATAATCCCTTTTAATAAGCAAATCAATAATTAAGAAAGGCTCAGTTCCCTAAGGACTGGGTTATTGAGGTATTAGAGAAGTACAAATTTTTGTTACATTATAGGGTTAAAGTTTATAGTTATTTCAGCAATATATGTGTTTTCTTAGAGGTATGGAGAAGTATCACAGTGCTTCTAAAATAACTGCCATTTATGAAAATAAAGATAACGAAGAGATGAAGAGGGGTGGAAAGGGCTCTGATTTTGGATGGGGTAGTCAGAGATGGCTTTGCCGAGGAGGTCACATTTAAGCAAAGATCTAAAGAAAGTGAGGGTGTGAGTTGTGCAGACAACTAGGGAAGATTATCCTAGAAAAAAATAAGAAGTAAAAGTGGACTGAAGAAGGGCATGTTCAAATTAAATTATCAGTAACAATCTCATGAATCTCTTAAACACAACGCTGCTGAAAACATCTTTTAAGACTTACTTGAATGTAAAATGAGAATTACTGTATTCTATAATTCAGCAATATGACTGTGAAAACCTGCCTACTTCTGAAAAGTGAGAACTGCAATAGGTAGAAGGCTAAGATGTGAACTGTATCATATAAAAGCTGGAATGGAAAATAATATGCCAAATTTACTATCTTCGTACTGAATTATCACTACAAATAAAAGGCAGAAAGCTGCCAGGAACACCAGAAAGCTTAAAGTATTTATTGCTTTAAATTAATTTAAATGGAAAACATGGTAACCGCCAACAAATAAATAGTAGTTGTATTAATTACGGGAAAAACCATAAAAGCAGAGTGTGTGCTTAGTATGTGACATTAGCACCGTGCTAAGTGTTCTGCACACGCGATCTCATTTAAACCTGACCTCAACCCAGAGAGGCAGGTTTTCCTATTATCTCCCCATTACTTGCTAAAGATCACCAGATCTCAGTGGCAAACCCACTCTCAAGCCAAGGCAGCCTGGCCTGATTCAACACCTCAGCACCATGCCACACTACCGTGAAAACACCAACATCTGTAAGTCAACCTCAGTGACGAGCCCACTAGTCCTGGACAAACTCTGTCACAACTGTTTACAGTTTTGTTTTGTTTTTTAAAGAAATAGCATGATGTGCCCGGGCTGGTGTGGCTCAGTGGTTTGAGCACTGGTCTGCAAACTGAAAGGTCTCTAGTTCGATTCCCAGTCAGGGCACATGCCTTCATTGAGAGCCATGTCCCTAGCTGGGTGCATGTGAGAGGCAACTGATGGATGCTTCCCTCTCACATCAATGTTTCTCTCCCTCCCTTTCCCCCTCCTTTCCCTTCTCTCTAAAAAAGGAATAAAATCTTAAAAAAAAAAAAGTATGATGTATTACTTTTAAAACTCAGGATTTAAAATTTTCCTATCTTTGTGATAATGCCAATGAGCTCCAAATAATTATTTAATAATAATGGGATAACCATATGCCCAGAATATGTCCTGATTTGGCCAGCAAGTCCCAATTTATGAATTTTGTCTCAGTGGAACTATTTGAGTTTCCTGACATTCTCTTAAACGGTCCTGGTTCAAATAATAAATTATGTGATCACCTACTTAATAATCACTTCCTTTTTTTTTTTTTTGCACTGCCCATTCACTGTTATTTCTTACTAAAAAATGGAACATACTAAACTGCCATCAGTCTTCTTGTAGGGGTATAAGTTCACCACACTTCTTTTTCCAATCACAGAGTCGGCTCTCTCAACATTCAAAGTGCAGCTTTTCCCCAGTCTCCCAATGGCTACACAACTCCTTTCCAATTTGTACGTCTGATCTCATCGTCCCCCACCCTGTCCCTTTTCTCCTAAATACACCCTTTGTCTTTCTCCCTACTCCTGCCTATATCCTCTTTCATGTCACCTCCTTTACTTGGAACAACCTACTAATCCACCCAATATCTGTCCACAGATAACTTTTTAAAAGTTCTCCTCATCAGTGAAGCCTACCTGAGGTCACCCATCTACCCATCTGTCCTATTTATGAACTGAATCCATCAGACCGATCAGTGTGAGGCTCAGATTTGAAATACTCTTGTTATTACACTGCTGTGAGGTTTACCACATAGTCATCCTATCAAAAAGAATGTGAATCCTGACAAACTTATTTAAAAGCAGAGCTTTTAGATGTATTATAAACAAAGGGCATGCATAATCCAGAGGAATCTAATAATCGTAAATCCAACAATTGCTTTTGAAGGACAGCAGGACAAACAGTCAGTTGTGGGTATCTGATTATCAGAGGAAGACTATACTCATCAGGAGTGCACAATCTAAAAACAAATTACTCCCAGTTTCATGGGAAAAACTGGTGAGTTGGATCTAACTAATCCTCCCATCACCCACAACTTGCCCAATTCTGAACGCTGCGTCTGTTTGTCCACGTTGGCAATGAGGACAGTGATATCTGCTACAGAGAAAAGTTAGAAAAACAAAGTGGCTAATGGAAAGCGATCTCTTTTTGGCCTAAGAATAGTGATTTAGTAAATTAGTCTAACAAACTAATGCATGATATAAAACCTCATTCATGAGGTAGGGTATGTAATGAAACAACTGCAATCAATAAAAACTATAGAAACTACAAGAAGACAGTAAGACCACCCCTACTAGATTTATGGTTTAAAACCTGTGGAGACGAGCTTGATTCAACATGGTGACTAATGTCACCTGAAAGTAACCCCTAGCCTCATGATATGCTCATTATAACATTAGCATGCTTAACACACCCCTTGCCACGGAGGATCAGAAATGGAAAGCCCATCAAGGACAGAAAATTGCCCATGAAGGTTCTCTGAGAAATCTTCACCTCTTTCCTGGGAAGATCCTGAATACTCCTCTGCTTTACTGAATAGGGGGCTACTCTGTCTGTGGAGCAGCCCACTCACTCCAGATAACACTGGAATTTTATTTATTTGTTTAAAATTTTTTTTGATTTATTTATTGTTTTTCTATTACAGTTGTCCCACTTTTGCCCCCATTGCTCCCCTCTACCTGGCCCACCCCTTCTCCCACAGGCAATCTAGTTTTATTTTTTAAAATTCTCACCCAAGAACATGCTTACTGATTTTAGAGAGAGGGGAAAGAAGGGAGGGAGAGGGAGAGAAACATGATGTGAAAAAGAAACATCAATTCAGTTGCCTGCCATATGTGCCCCAACTGGGGACCAAACCCGCAATCTAGGCATGTGCCCTAACTGGGAATCGAACCTGTGATCTTTCAATCTATGGGATGATGCTCCAACCAACTAAGCCACACTGGCCAGGGCAACACTGTAGTTTTTGAACTTCATGGTTTGTTTAAAACAAACAATGAATTAAAATTTGAAGCTGAAACAGGATACAAAAAAGGTATTTAAAGAGATAATGTATCAAGAAATAATAAAATGAAAACTAAACTCAGAAACATATTTGAATAATGAATGCTAATAGGCAAGGAAATAACTACTGCATTTATACAAGTAAAGGTCATCAGAAGAAATGTCATTTGATTATATAAGAGGGAAAATCAGCTTCTCTAAACACACAAAAACAGACAATGCACCTGCAGAACCAGATTAGAAATAACATGATAATATGCAGAGTCTTTTTACGCTAAAGAATGCAACATTATTAAAAAAGTGAGTTCTACGGTTTTGGCTAGAGGAGGTATATCAAATTTCCACATGTTGTAAGAAAATAATAATAATAAGGCCATGTTATCCTCTGAGACAACTACTTAGTCTTTTTAATTCGTAAACTTAAAAGAACACTGACAAAAATAAAGACGTACATTCCCCAATATATAAAGAGCAGTGATTTAAGTTAATGTGCCAACAAATTCAAATCTAAGACTACAGATACATAGAGCTGAGTTAGTTAACAAAGCAGTAACTTTAAGAGGTCATCGGACTGTTTGGGGTAGCACTCTCCCTGGAGCAGAACAAAATGACCACCATTTTGACTGTAAAAGGCACGGCAAATTAAAGCCAAATCGACCTGGCCTCACCTAAAGAAAAGATGCATAAATGCGTTACATTTACAAGTCTGTGATGCTTCTTAGTTCATCCGCGATTCTAGCTCATGCGGATCATCTTTCAGTGGGACCACACGTTCTCAATGTACTCAGATTCAATGTACAAACAGGTTACTATTATCATTATTACATCCACCAGGGGAAGGAAGGGACTAGAAAATCAGACAGTGAGGGTAAAATAAAATTTCTCTTGACCACAGTAACAAGAAATAACTCAACCTCTTGCCATAGTCACACCAACAGTCACACAAAATTCAGTAGCCTGGATACCTCTTGCATTTGCTACTTAGCAGCCACAGAAATCAAGGGACAGTGATTGCTGAGAAGGAATATTTTAAAGCTAATGAAAATCAAAGCTCTCTCCTTTTCTTTAAACTAGAACATCACAACACATCGCTTCAAAACTTGCCTGCTGCAGTAACGTATTTGTTATGCAAACCAAGAAAACAGCAAGAATGAAAAAACCCACAGACAGAAGACTGCCCGAAGTCTTACTGACCAGAACTTCCCTGCTACGATGCTCTCTCACCGGCCCATCTAAGGACAGTCAGAGGAGTCCAGAGCTGCTGTGCAGTCAGTTAGACCATGAAAAGTATTCACCGAACGTGCTTTTCTTACTGAATACTTAGAAATAAATTTACCTGCAGCTACTTATTCGCTGGTTTTAGATTTGTTAAACCCCTTTTTAACTTCTTACAGAAAAGGTACTAAAATATCATTGTGTATGGTTCCACTGCTAACTTTAAATGTGATTTTGTAAGTTTACAAAGATAGGGTTTACATGAGTCCTAAAAGGTAGACCCACTTAAGAAGACACAAACTGCTGCTCTGCCCAGATCCCCATGCTGCCACAACCGCTGTGTGCTGGGATGCAGAGCCCATAGATTAAATTCACCTACTGTCACAAATAATAAGGACTCGAGCTTTCTATTTGCTTATACTATATGCTACTTGAAAATAAGCGCACCCAGGAAAATGATTTATTAGTATCAACATGAAATACACCAAAAATAAACTTAAAATGTTACAAGTTCATATTAATGTTACCTGTATAAAAATGTACACATATCAACAGTAACTATACTTCTATATCTCCAAGAAAGCTCTGCTTATATGTTAACTTAAAGTTAGAAGAATGACATAATTGGTAGTGACTAAACAGAGGAATGGCAAGCAAGCTGTGAGATTTTTAGTCACTATTAGAAATCATATTCATAGCTAATTGTTCTCATTTTTTCCTTTCCCACTGGTAAGTAAGATATAAAGGTTATCCTCTGAGTTACGGTGAAAATCTGCCTATGCTTACTTTGTGAAATCTGGGTAAAAACTTCTAAGAATAGTTTGTAACCACTATCACTTTGAAAAGAAAAATAAAATCAAACCTCTATCAAAAATTAAAAGCAAACTTAGACATTTGGGATACGATATTACAAACTTTTATAAGGATTAGTGGTTTTGAAAAGGAGACACCACATGTTTAGAGTGGAAACCAGACTAAATAGTACACACAGCATTTACAAGACCAAAGAAATACAGTTCTGAGTTTCTTCTGTTTCTACAGTCTCCACTTCAATTTTAAATTTTAGCCAGTTTTTAAAACTATCCCCAAAAATTTAAACACAAATATCTAAAATGTATAATCATCAAATAATATCAGGTTTGCAGTTGGCTCTAAGGTGGACTGAAATTATTTTAAGGGCAAAGTTACTTAATAAAATTATGTTATTATTCAAAAGCTTCTGGGGAGGCAATATGAGGTTAATAGTGTGGCTTTCATACACAGAATATCTGAATTTCAGTACTGGCTTTAGTATCTTCTAGCAAGGCATTAAATTACTCTGTGTATCAGTTCCCTCATCTATAACATGGGGGTAATAATATTAACTGTCTCACAGAGTTGCTTTGAAGATTAAAATAAAAAAGTTCATAATTAGAAGAATGTCCATTACAGAGTAAGAGTTCAATAAATATTAGCTATCATCACCACTACTGGACAAAGAAAATATTTCGTATGTAGCTTTCTCTAGTACACAGCCTTTAGGAAATCTATACAGTACATCTAAAGTTCATTAAAAAATTAATTTTTAATGAACTGCCTCTTATAGACAGCTACTTCATAGACCTATTGTGTAAAACAAGCAACTGACCTCTTGGAACTTATCTGATTCTAGTTTAAGATCAATATAAAAACACGCATGGAAAATGCTCAAGAAAATTAGTAACTCTTCAATTCCCACTCCAGCTCAAATCTGTGTGATGGAGATTTACAAGGTAGCAGGATTGAACTGAAATTTTAGTCTCAAAACATGAAATAATAATAATAATAATAATAAAAAGGCGGCAGCTATCTGTTGAGAATAATTCCTTAAGCACATGTATGGGGAGATGCATTTATTGTACTTTATAATGCTGTGACATTCAATAAAATGAAATTGATCAGAGCAGGGACTCCAAACTTGGATTCTACTTCCAGCTTGTGTGATCTTTGCCAAGCCATTTAACTTCTATTTTCTTCTGCTTCCTCTCTTTGCAAGCTAGAAAATAAATCATTTCATTGTCTAACTTGGAGGTATAGGATTAGAGTAAATGCCATTCCCACTTTGACCAAACTGAAAAGGATTTACCTTTCTCATTCTGAGCATGATGATTTAGTTACTTAGTGCCAGTAGGGGAAACATTAACTTCTGATTTACATCACTGCCTATTTAAATTCTGGAAGTCAAATCAATGTAAGGACTGGCATCATGACGTGCCAAGGCCTGGGGAGTGGGTGGAATCGCTTTTCTTCCATATACGGGAAACCTTGTATGTTTGTCTGTTAGACATTTAGTAACCAAGAATATTTCTATAATAAGCAGTTATGCAAGTCTGCATGTCTGAATATGTACATGAAATTCCCTGCAAATGGAAGCCCTAGGGGAAGAGCATCCAACTGGGAGAATTTTGTATCCATTCCAAGTCCTCCATACGTAGTCTCAACTGCACGAGAAATTTTGATTTTGTTATTTAGGGTGTTCATCTCCAGGAACTCTGATCACTCCTATACACTGACAGGTACACCAATTAAGACTTGAGTGCCTCTTTTTCCAATGAAATCTACACTTAAGAGCATTTGGTGGAAGAAAGATCTATTACCAGTTTTGGGGGGAAGCAAATAAAAATTTCATATTGTTGTTTCCTAAGATTCTATCATTTCTTTCTTTTTTGTTTCCATATGCCAAAATTCTCATGACATCATTTTTTGCAGATTGCAGACTTACTTAATATTTTGTTTTATGTATTTATTGATTTAATCTAAATTTCTTCCCTTAAGGCAATTAAGCTTTACAATACAACTTAGGGACACTTCAGTGCAGATCACCATGGCAGGCCAGTGTAACACTTATTTTGAGCACGTTTTTAATGCTACGGTTGGTCTTCAATAAACCTTACCAATATTCTTATAAGTAACACACTGAAAATATTTTACTAAACATCATTGATTGGGTATAGTATCATAAATTTGTATGCTTCTCTACTAGATAATTCTGAATTTAAAAAAGTTCTATAAAACTTTAATACATACAGTAACATACTTTCTTAATTTTTACTTAACATTTCTAAAACTTCATTCTGTTACTATTGCAGCCACTGGCCTCCATAATTTATTTATGCCAAAAAACACCTTTGGGGGAGGGTTGAAGCTTGTTAAAACTATACTATTATCAAACTAATTTTCCAGTATTGTGTTTAAATTTCAAGAGGCAAAATTTAATGTAAAATAATTTTATGTTTTCCTCTGAGTTTCCTCTGCTTACTTAGAGCAATCAGAGAAAATGTTATTTTGGCATTTTTACAAGGCACCTTTCAAAGCATGTGAATATTGCTTTGATGGTCATGGTTTACCAGATAAATCCAAAAAGTGGAAAATTTGTAAAATATTTAACTGAGAGTCTAAGCAATGCAATTCCATTTATTCAAGAAGAATTAAAGAGCCTTCCTTTTCCAGGTAATTTTACTTCCTATCTATGGAAACTACAGCCAGACATCTAGAACCTTCTAGAATACTTCATTATCTAACGATCTATCTTGAATGTTATTTTGAAGTTGTAGGGACATTAACAGGATTGCCATCTTACAGTTTCTGGCCAAGTCGCCTCTGAAGAAGGGGTCAT
Source organism: Furipterus horrens (assembly GCF_987537825.1). NCBI lineage: Eukaryota > Metazoa > Chordata > Mammalia > Chiroptera > Furipteridae > Furipterus > Furipterus horrens. The sequence goes on along the minus strand of NW_028327178.1, from coordinate 17,443,455 downwards.
TAGACTAAGCAAGCCTGCAAAAAATTAACTGTAACAAACTGAAATCTTTCATTCTCAGCAAATATGAAGCACCTGCTGTGTATCTCGTATCATATTAGGTGCTAGGGATTCGTGGATTCAAAAAGCACACATCTTCTGCCCTTGCGGAGCTTACAGTCTACTCTAAGAAAGAACATGTGTGTGAGATTAGGCCAAATATTAAGTATAACAATGGACCTGGGATAAGGGAAAACTGTCTGAGGAAGTAACTAGTGTAAGAAATATAGTGTAGGGAAAAGAACAACCTAGACAAGAAAGAACATGTAAAAAGCCCTAAGATGGGAAAGGGATCAGCAAATCCTGAAAAAGATAATTAGTGAGCCAGAGGATGTACCATCCTGAGGACAGATGGGAGCCACTGAAAGGCTTTAAGCAAAGAGATAGTCTGATTGGGATTATTTGAAGATGTTTGCTAGATGAGGAATCAGGTGTGGGGATGATGCCACAGGAGACGGAGAAAGCAGATAGGAGGAGTTCACAGTCTAGATGTGAGATAAGGACAATATGAGAGGTGGGGCTGGCACTGGGGACAGAGAAAAGAAAAGATTCCATTTACATTTTGGATACAGAACTGAAATGGATTGAGTGAGGATGGATCATAGGGGGTAAGAGAAGGAAAACGCTGATGAATCTCATGTGATGAGCATAAGCAACTTGATGGAAAGACACCACTTACTGAGATGGAGGAAACTAAAAGAAAAGGCTTGTGGAGAAGTGTTAGGAGTTCACCTGCAAGGTGGGGCATGTGAGAGGTCTGACAGTAGCTGACAACACGGGACTGGAGCTCAGAATTCATCTGGAGTTTCAATTTGGGAAGTACTGGTACACGGATAACATGTAAAGTCGCAGAAAGAGATGAAAATGCCTAAGGTAAGAATTTAAGTAGAGAGAGAGGAGGACCTTAGGATCAAGCTTTAAGGAATTCTAATATTTCAAACTGTCAAGATCAAAAAGAAACGCAAGAAGGTGGGAAGAAAGCCAGGAATATGCTGTCACTTGCCAAGAGAAGGGGGCCGGGCAAAGCTGTGCACCTCAGCTGAGACCAAGCAAAGATGTGAGTAGGTTTGTCAAGTTTGCCCTCCCCTCTTTCACAGAGCACATGGCAATGATTCATTCCTCTAATTCTTCTTTTTAAAGAGATTTTATTTATTTTTAGAGAGAGGGGAAGGGAGGGAGAAAGAGACAGAGAGAAACATCAACATGAGAGAGAAACACTGATCAGCGTTTCTCCTATGTGCTTGGACCAGGGACTGAACCCAGGCATGTGCCCTGACCGGGGATGGAACTGGCGACCTTTCGCTCTGTGGGGTGACACCCAACCAACGGAGCTACACCGATCAGGGTTCACCCCTATAACTCTTCAGAAGAAAAAAAAGAAAGAAAAATAAAGGAAGAAAAAGAAAATACAAAATACCCAAATCAGAAAACATTTGTAAGAAAAGGAATTTAAAAAAATTAATTGCCTATTATTTATTCTTCCCAACTTTTCTGGTCTGAATTTACCTGTCCTATTTTGACTTAAATGCCATTGAGTACTAAAGTAGTAAATCTTAAGACTGAATACATTATAGAAAATGGAATAAGCCTGATGACAGAATCGAGTAGTGAATATGTAATTCAAAAGGAAACCATAATGGTTTAAGCGGGATAATACATTTCATTTCATGCCACAAAAGTGGCACAGAAATCAATAAAGCACAGAGCCACAACAGAATTATTAAGACAGTATCATATGAAAAATTATTACTATGGCTTCAAATATTTATTCAATATAGATTTAGTGAGTGGCATATACTATGACAAGACTGTTCTAGCAATTTTAAAAAACTTTTGAGGAAACTCATTAGAACACTGTCTTAGTTCAGACTGAAAATGCAATCCTTTCAAAGCAATAAAGTGGCACCAGATGTGATTTGTTAAACCACAGGATAAAAGGCATATCAAATAGGTAAAAAGACTCCTAAATCTGAAAGTGCTACAGTTTAGATAGAGAAATGACTTTGTTGTGCTCATTTAGAATTATAAACCTATTCAGTTAAGAAGAAAGAAGAAAAGAATTTATAAAAACTCTAAAATAAGCCATGAAAGAAATCTGTGATCACAGATCAGGGGACTCCTATCTATTCCCATAAACCACTTCAGCTCTTTGCCAATTAATAAAATGACATTACATTATATGGGGGGGGGCATATAATTAACTTGGGCAGTGAAGGGAGGGCAAAGAAAAGGGTGAGGAGAGACTTTTAATTTAAATTTGCACACTCCCCTGGCGGGTGTGGCTCACTGGACTGAGCACTGGCCTGTGAACCAAAAGGCGGCTGGTTCAATTTCCAGTCAGGGCGCATGCCTGGGTTGTGGGCCAGGTCCTTGGCTGGGGGTGTGTGAGAGGCAACCGATGTTATCTCTTGCACACTCATGTTTCTCCCCCCCCAACCCTTCCTCGCTCTCTAAAAGTAAATAAACTCTTAAAAACGATTTGTATAATTTTTTAAATGCCTAAAAAATAAAAATAATTTTTAAAAAGAAATGTCATATATATTTTACTAATATTCCACAACTATTTTATTCATTGAGTTCTTGTTCATATGGATATAATTCTTAAGTTGTTTTTATTTAAAGCATATTTTATTGATTATGCTGTTACAGTTGTCCCAATTTTTCCCCCTTTGCCCTCCTCCACCGGGTACCCCCCTTCCTTCCAGCAGTGCCCCCTTAGTTCATGTCTATGGATCATGTGTCTACGTTCTTTGGTTTCTACCTTTCCTACACTATTCTTAGCATCTGCCTGTCTATTTCGTTCCTACCAATTATGTCTCTTAATCCCTGAACCATTTCCCCTACTGTTCCGCTTCCTCCTCCCAGCTGATAACCCTCCAAATGATCTCCATACCTATGATTCTGTTCCTTTTCTGGTTGTTTGCTTAGTTTGTTTTTGTTTTTTAGATTCAGTTGTTGATAGTTGTGACTTTGCTGTCATTTTAATATTCACAGTTTTGATCTTCTGTTTCTTAAATAAGTCCCTTTAACATTTCATGTAATAAGGGCTTAGTGATGATGAACTCCTTAAGCTTTACCTCATCTGGGAAGCACTTTATCTGCCCCTCCATTCTAAATGATAACTTTGCTGGACAGAATAGGTGGTAGGTCCTTGCTTTTCATCACTTTGAATATTTCTTGCCAGTCCTTTCTTGTCTGCAAAGTATCTTTTGAGAAATAAGCTGATAGACTTATAGGAACTCCTTTGTAGGTAACTATCTGCTTTTCTCTTGCTGCTTTGAAGACTTTTCTTTATCTCTAATCTTTGGCATTTTAATTATGATGTGTCTTGGTGTGGTCCTCTTTGGGTCTAGCTTGTTTGGGACTCTATGCTTCCTGGATCTGTATGTCTATTTCCTTCACCAAATTAGGGAAGTTTTCTTTCATTATTTTTTCATAAGGTTTTCAATTACTTGCTCTTCCTCTTCTCCTTCTGGCACCCCTATGATTCAGATGTTGGTACAGTTAAAGTTGTCCCAGAGGTTCCTAAGTCTCTCCTTGTTTTTGTGCATTCTTGTTTCTTCTTTCTGTTCTGGTTGAATGTTTATTTCTTCCTTTTGTTCCAAATTATTTATTTGAATCCCTGCTTCCTTCCCTTCACTGTTGGTTCCCTGTATATTTGTATTTCTCTTTGTGTAACCTTTATTTCTTCCTTTTTTTTTTTTTGTTGTACTCTATAAGTTCTCTGAGCATCCTTATCACCAGTGTTTTGAATTCGGTGTCTGATAGGTTGGTTATCTCCATTTTGTTTAGTTCCTTTTTCTGGGGTTTTGTTCTGTTTTTTCATTTGGGCCATATTTCTTTGCCTCCTCAATTTGGTAGCCTCCCTGTGTTTGTTTCTGTGTGTTAGGTAGAGCTACTTTTACTCTCTGTATTAGGTGCATGGCCTATGTAGCAAAGGCACCTGTAAACTGTGTGGGGTGGAGCCTTAGGTAATTGCCAGGGCAGGGCCAACTTCTTCAAAGCTTTGTGGTTCTGTTTGTGGTGAGAGAGCTAAGAGAGGGGACAATGCCACTGCCTGGCTTCTGGTGACTTGCTCCACACTCGTCCCATTTCCAGTCAATTCACCCACTTCCTGTATGCGATTGGTGCCCTTCTAACTGCTGTCCTGAGGTTTGAGTATGTTCTAAGACCATGCAGGTCCTCTTTAAGTGATGAAAATCCAACAATTTCTTCTGTTGCCTCAACCTCCACTGGTTTTTACAGCCAGAGGTAATGGGGGTTTATCTTCCCAGTGCTGGAACCCTGGGCTGTGCAGTGTGGCCTGGGGCTGGAGTAGCTGGCTCCCAGGGTATCCCTCCTGATTTTTATCCATCACATGTGACTGTGGAGCCATCTGTTTTGCCACCACTGCTTGTCCAAGCCACACTGCCTCTCTACCCCTCCTACCCGTCTGGATGAATGTGGCTTCTTTAAACCCTTGGTTGTTGGATTTCCGTATAGCTTGATTTTCTGATGGCTCTGGTCATCATTTGTTTTTGAGGTCTGGTTGTAATTCTTTCTTTGGTTGCGCAAGGAGGTGAAGTATGCCTTCCTATGCCTCCATCTTGACCAGAAGTATATGCAGTTGTTTTAATAGCACTATGTACATTTTATACTTTTTTCACTTAACATATCAAATGTTTTCCACATTCCTACTTATTTTTTTCTTTATAATATTTTTAATGTCTGCAGGATATTCCATTGAGTTAACAAAATATAGTTTACTTGAGCATTCCCTTATTTTGTTCCTAAATATAATTCTTTGCTTAGGATAAATTCTAAGATATTAACATTTTGGTGACTTCTGGTAGGTATTTCTTTATAGTAATGCATTTTTTTTTAAACCATTCTTATCTTACATATGGGCATAACAGCTCAGATCTTCAGTCTCATTAATAGCAGTTTTATGTAGCATTCTAACCAAATCAATTGCATGTAAACTCTGAATTTAGAGGCAACTCCTATTTTTGCCTTCTGAAGATCCATAATTTTCAACAGATTCTACAAGAGTTCTATGCCCCCACATGCTTAATTTTATAAGAGAACATACCGTTTTTAAAATCATTGTATGTTAGAAAATAACTTTAAAACATTGCTGCTGCTCTTTCTCAACTTTCCAGCATCAGGCAGTAACAAACTAAAGCCCTGAATATTAGTAACTCAAAATAAGTGATACCTCTAAAAAGAGAATTATCTCAACACTAAACTTTTCCTTGATTTCTCTTGTCTTCGGGCCCAAATAAAACAATATTTTAAAAAGAAAATTAGCAACTGTATTTTTGACATCAGCAAAATATGTAAATTAATCACCTAAAAATAAAGAAAAACAGGTATGTTATTTTCATAGATTTCTCATAAAACTTACCACTCCTCCCTGAAACCTAAGAAAGCAGAACTGAAAACTAGACATAAAGATCTGCGCAGTCAAAGCATTTGCTCACTCAAAATTCTAAATTTGATTTCTATGATATCAGTTCTCTGGTTAGTAACTTGAGAGTTGATTTCAGTGCTTCTGAGGGTAAATAGGAGAAGCCACCAGGTCTGCAAGGCTTACAGACTTATAACGTATGATTCAAACAGAGAAAGACAGAACAAAATCCATATTTACACTTAAGTAAGAATAAACCTAAAGACCTGCAATTAGGTTCAAATAATTAAATGTACAACAAGTATAAGGAGATGTGTGAAAAAGATACGGGAATTTTTCATTATCCAAAGTGTGTCTGCTTTCATAAAGCGGTGTTAGTTAGGACAAATAAATAGAGTATAACTTATAACTATAATTTATGATTTATATAGGTTTAATTTATAAAGGTCAAAATTATCAAGTACAACTGAAATATTCTGTGCAATTCTAGACACCAAATTTTATGGTGGGTGCTGACATATATAGATCACCCAGAAAGAAAAAAAAAAAAGATTGAATAATCTAAAAATTATCTGTTTCAGGAATGGTTAAAGTAACCAGGCTACTTAAGCTAAAGAAAAAAGATTATGGAGATTCATGACATACGTTTTTTAAAAACCTGAAGGGCTTTCAGAGCAGCAAAACGTACACATTTGTGTGTTTATTTCAAGCAGAGTTGGACCCATACATGAAAGTTATTGGCAGGAGGACTTATATGACAATCTTTCTAACAACGAAACGACAAGAACTCTACTGCCTCCTGAAGTGGGAAGCACCAGCAGCTCCCTCCAGGGATGCTGTAGGAAAAAAAAAAAAAAATTCTTACATTGGAAGGGAAGTTTACAGTAGAATGACTGAAATTTCTATCTAGAGCAGTAATTCATGTTAGACTAGGGTAAAGTTCTTTCTAAAGGAACAAGCTTATTCACTTGCAGAAGAACATGGCACAAAGGTAACCAGATATTTCCTTTCACACAAATCACTCCCACATTCTGAGGTCTATCCTAAATGGAAGGGTGTTCTCAGCCATGCCAGACTGCAAATGGTGGAGCTGGGATGGAAAGCCAGGGAGAGCGGGGGGAGAAGAGGCCTTAACTCCAGAGTCCATGTCCTTAACCCCTCTATCTGTAGTTCTTCTTTGCGGTTGAGAAGAAGCGGACAGGGCCTGGCTGAATTAGGAGGTTAGGAGACAGCACATCTGGTGCAAAAGCCCTGGGACGAGGTGAGAGAAGACGGGAGACGGTCAGAGAGGGGACAGGCTTGCAAGGGGGCAGTACTTCAAAAACTTGATCAAGTTTTCCAGGCCTCAAGAATGAATCCTTAGCCACCTACCTGGGCCTGACTTTTTTTTTCTTCTTTTAGTCCTCACCTGAGGGAATGTTTATTGATTTGAGAGAGAGGGGGAGAGAGAAACATGATGTGAGAGAGAAACATCAATTGTCCCACAACCTGCACGCAGCCCAGGCATGTGCCCTGGCTGGGAACTGAACCTGCAGCCTTCTGGTGTACAGAACGATGCTCCAACCAGCTGAGCCACCTGGCCAGGAATGGGCCTGATGTTGTCTCGTAGATGGCTCTTAAAAGCTCTTCAGTCCTGAAAAGGCCTTTGTATTGAAACACACCCTGTAGAGAGTGAATACCTTCCACCTGAGCTGAGATACTGAACCACCTCTGGGGATGAGAAAGGAAGCAGAGTGGGTAAGGGCTGAAGGAGTCACGGGAAGGTACCGGAAGGGGAGATGAAAGATATGAAAGAGATGCTATACTGACTTGGAAACTGAGTGTACATTGAACTCTGCCAGGAACAAGGTGACGGGGGGCTCAGGAATCGCATGCTGCTTTTGCCACTTGGGGTCTTCATCCTTTACCTTTCACCATTTTACTTTCGTTCCTTCCTACTCTGTCTCCCTGGTCCTTTTCCTTCCATTTCCCTTAATCTTCCCAGTTGATCATGTATTTCTCTCTTCTGTCTACTCCTGTGAGGTGAGGGGTGGACTCCAGAGGGAAGCAGGCAGTGACTTCTGTCACAAATGGCAACTAGTAATAAAGACGGTTAACGCCGTGCCAGGCATGAGGTGTTACGAGATGTATAATGAGTAATAAGACAGAGGGCCTACCCCCAAGGGGTGTGTAGTCTGGTAGGACACAGGTAGGATGCACATGGGAACACACACAAAGAAAAAACAGAAGAAGCAGAGTGCGATGGAAACTTTATTTGCTCGTGGCCAGGCTACCGTGCCCAGCTATTGGCCAAACACTTGTCTGGATGTTGCTGTGAAGGTACTTATGAATGTGATGAACATTTACAATCAGTTGACTTTAAGAAAAGCAGTTTACCCTCTGAGTGTGGGTGAAGGCCTTAGGAGCAAAGACTGAAGTTTCCTAAGGAAGAAGAAATTCTGTCTGAAGACTACAACATAAGAATCCTGAGTTTCCAGCCTGCTGGCCTGCCCTGTGAATTTAGGATTTAAGACCACAACATTAATGATTACCTGCATTTCCAGACTGCCCTACAGATTTCAGACATGCCAGCCCCTACAATCACCAAAGCCAATTTCCTAGAATGAATCTCAATCAACCCCTCTCTCCCCCACAGCCTCCCTCCCTACACACACACACACACACACACACACACACACACACACACACAGAGAACGGGGGGAGGGAGAGTTCTGTTTCTCTGGAGATCCCTGACTAATATACTAGTAGTCAAGGGTAAGATCAATTATGCTGCTCATTTAAGAGGTTCGATGATTGGTACCAGCTCTCTCCATTCCCTGCAACCAGACACGATCTCCAAATTCTAAGAGTATTTACTTACCTAATAGTCACTCATTTTATATAAAGTCAGTTGTAAGTCACTGGCTTTAGTCTGATAAATCCTTTTACGTTATATACATAAGAGTTGATTCTATTATTTTCACTTGCTTTTCTATCCCTGATTTTTTATTTCTTAAAAGTTTCTGTACCAGACTCAATAAAAGTCTGACCAACATTATTATGAGAACCTGTGAAACTTATCTGATACCCCCAAAAAGGCTCTGTCACCTTAGAAACTACACTATCTGTTCTCTATTCCTGATGAAGTATTTTCACGTAGATATTCTGTGTAGTCTGAAGCTTCGGTATGTTTCTTTATGTGAAAATATCTTTTAACTTTAGATGTCTGCTCTTTCTGGAAGGTGGTCATGGTGTTTTGCATTTCTTCTAAACCCTCTGGCAGTGAAGACACTACCTTCAAACACAACACTAGCTAACAGCACCACGCTAGCATAAGTCATCTCTGATTTATAGGAAATGCGCATTAAAAATGTCAACTGCAAAGCACAGAGCAGTAACGGCCTGCTGCTCCTCTGTGTTGGAGCACCAATGACACCAAATGGCAGGTGTTAACTTTTTCTGATACTTGAAATTGATGGTTTCCCTCTATCTCACTACTCCCACCATCATTATGTTCAATCTACATCCGCTCAGGACACATTGCAACTTGCTGACTTTGTACCTACTCCTTGTGTACATAAAATGAGAAATACAAAACCCCAACGGCTAATTTCTGCCTTCTTACAAAATCAAACTTGCTCAGCCGAACATGCCTGTATCAAAACTTGGGTGAAATCTCACAGCAAGCTCTCACTCAGATGGGCTTGCACAGCAAGAAAGAGAATTCAAAATTCATATGCAATTAACAGTAACTGTAGAGTCTATTTCATACACAAATCAAAGCGTTCCCAACCACTGTAAATTAAACCAAAAGACTTCCAAACGGAGCAAAGCATAGGAAGGTTCTCTCAGGTTTACACAACTGTGTGGCTGAAAGCTTTTTTCTCCCACGAAACATACGTAAAGTACTTAAGAAGACAATTACAAGGAAACAAATCCCAGCCATTTTTAAAAAGAATTATTTAGTATCATTTGATACAGAAATTTCCTCTTTAATCATGTAATGAACATGTGTCCCATTAAAACATGCAGTTATCAGTCATACACGGCATGCAGCATGCGGTAAATGGACAGCAGAGGTTAATAACCTGGAAGCATAGGACCTGAGAATGTGAGAGCAAGTTAAGGACAAGAGCTCCTCTCCATTGTCACTGAGGCTTGAGAAGCAACGCTGGAGCGTAGAACAGTGAGAGTGGGGGAAACAGAGTTTGTCCAACACATACACATATCTCCGCAAGTGGCGGCAGGTATAACTGAAAGACAAGGGTAAAAGAAGAAAAACAGAGAGGAGTTTTCCTTGGAAAATACAAATCATTCTCAATGTCCTCAAAGCTTCGTGTGTATTTTTAGTTGATGGTGCCCAAGGTAGAAAGGAATATGAAGCCCTGACCGGTATGGCTCAGTTGGTTGGGCATCATCCCACAAAGCAAAGGGCTGCTGGCTCAATTTCTGGTCAGGGCACAGGCCTGGGTTGTGGGTTCGGTCCCTGGCCAGGGCGCATGAGAGAGGCAACGGATCGATGTTTCTCCCCCTATCTTTCTTCCTCCCTTCCCTTCTCTCTTAAAAAAACAAAACAAAACAAACAAAAAAAAGAAACACACAAAAAAAACAGAGAGAGTGAGAATATGAAAAAAGATAAAAAAGAAAATGAACAATCTGCTTTGAAAAATGGGCAAAAGACCTAAAGAGACACATCACCAAAGAAGACACACAGGTCACAAATAAGCAGTGAAAAGATGCTCTGCATCACGTGTTACGAAGAAAACACAAATTAAAACAACAGTGAGATACCGCTACACACCTATTAGAGTGGCCATAATCCAGAACACTGACAACACCAAATGCCAAGTGAGGATGTGGAGCAGCAAGAACTCTCATTCAGTTGCTGGTGGGAATGCAAAATGGTTCAGGCAGTTTGGAAGAGTTTGGGTTTTCTTTAAAAACTAACCATGCTTTACCATATGACCCAGGAATCATGCTCCCTGGTATTTATCCAAAAGCGCTGAAAATCTATGTTGACATAAAAACCTGCACACAAATGTTTATAGCAGCTTTATCCCTAAATGACAAACTGGGAAGCAACCAAGATGTCTTTCAGCAGGTGAACGGGTAAATAACCTGTGGTACACCCGCACGATGAAGTATTACTCAGTGCTAAAAGGAAACGAGCTGTCAAGCCACAAAAAAGACATGGAGGAACCTTAAATGTGTACTGCTAGGTGAGTAAAGCCGATCTGAAAAGGCTATATACTGCTTGATTCCAGCTCTACGACATTCTAGAAGAGGCAAAGCCAAGTGAGTCAGTAAATTAATCTGTGTTTAGTTAGCGGGAGGGAGGGATGAGCAGGCGTAGCACAGAGGGTTTTTAGGGCAGTGAAACCATTCTGTGTGGTACCATTAATGAGGGATACATGTCATTATACATTTGTTGAAAACATAGAGTGAAACCTAATGTAAACTATGGTTTTGGGGTGATAGTGATGAGTCAAAGTAGGTTATTATAACAAATGTCCCACCTCTGGTGCAGGATATTGATAAGCAGGGAAGGCTGTGTGTGAGGGGAGGCAGGGAATACGGGAAATTCTCTGTACTTTCTGCTCAATTTTGCTGTGAATCTAAAATTGACTCTTAAAGAAGAAGTCTATTTAAGAGGAAAGAAAAAAGACATACTGACAAGGGGAAAAGTCTCAAACTATGACGCTGTCATTAGTTGACCATATAAAATCTGCCTTGGTAGAGCCAAGTGATGTGAGATATTTTCTCTTCACAGGATTGCACGCACCTTCTTGGAAGCTAGGCCCTGACAGAACAGCCAATGAAAGATGCCACAGCAGGGAGAGCACCGAATTGGGTGGGAGTCAGAAAATTTCGAAAGCTGGATCCAGCCCAGCCACCGGCAGCTTTGTAACAGTGGGTATGTGTTATGTCTAAGCTCCGACTCCACAAACGGCAACACAGAAGTAAAAACTTAAAATTATTCCAAAGTTTTGCGGTGATATTAAAAAACAGTAATATAATAAGAATTATTATTATATTATAGTTATTATTGGCAGGGCAATTTCACTCATGCCATATTACAGACCACTTTAAAAATAAGTCTGAAAGAGGAAAACACCAAATCAATCTGGCAAGGTGAATCAACAAAACAGTGAACACATCAACGGATATGCCTAGACTACTAGTCTTTGAGAACCATGTCTAAAAACCACACCAAAAGTATAATATATCAAGTTTCCAAGAAGGTGGCAGGTGATTGTTTAAAGTGTATTGAATTCAAAATAAAATTAATAAATAGAAACATTGGAAACGCGCAAATTTCCACAAAAGAACAATCCAATCATTCGTTCAATCAACTTAACCAACCAATCTATTAATCAACCAAATAGTATCTACAATGTTCAACATCAAAGGGTGAGGAAGAAAATACAATTCTTACCTGTGTGAAGCTTATATGATTGAAGAAAATACTGTATAGATATCAGACAATGACAAAATCCCAATAAAATTCCATAATTTCAAACTGTAATAAGCACTAGATAGGGAAAGTACAGGGTGCTCTAAGAGGAGTCAAATGAAGATCTCTCTGGGATTTGGAGGTTGAGAAAGGGCTCTTGCAAAGAGAACTTTAAGCTGGCATCTTAAGGAAGAATGAAAGTTGGCTAAATAGTGTGCACTGGGGGAGAAGGGCCATGAATAAATTAAAAATCTATTACAGACCATACCTGAGTGTGATAAGGAGAAATCAAAATTAATAGCCTTCCTCTATTCAAAAAACAATCCGTTTTAAAAGATACAATGATTCGATTACAATGACAACAAAAAGTGATGAAATATCCAAGAATAAATCTCAAAGATATACGTAGATATGTATGAAGAAGTCTTTTAAAATGGTAGTAAAAAATTTTAAAAAGACTTGATTAAATGGGAGGGAAAGACTATGTTCTTAGATAGGAAACTCCAGGTTTGTACAGTCACCAAATGTTCATGTTAATTTAAAAGTTAATATACTCAAATATAGCCATAGACTTAAAAAAAAAAAAAAAAAAACTAGACAAGTTAATTCTAAAGTTCATATAGAAAATTAAACATTTAAAAAAGACCAGGAAATTCTGAAAAACTAGAGTTGTAAGATGGGACTAACTCTTCTACCTATTAAAAATATTCTGAAGAGACAGTAACAGGAACAGTTTGGTAGAGCGCACGAATACAGAGAGCACTAGAATAGACTGAAATAGGACAGAAATATAGATAAGATAAAGGTGGCACTTTAACAAAAAATATCAAATAAATTATTCAATAAGTGGTATTAAGATTAATGAGTAGATAACTAGAAAAAAATAAGAGTTGACTCTTTATCACATCTCTTAAATCAAAATAAATTTCAGGTTGATCATAGACTTGAAGGTAAAAAAAAAACAACTAAAAATTCGAAAATAAGCCATAAACACGGGAATCATTAAAAAATAAAGACTCAAATTTGACCAGACAAAATTGGAGAATATGAGTGGAAGAGACAATTACTTTTCACTGTGTATCTTTTATAGTGTATGAACTTTCTGCAATTTTTATATATCATAGAAATAAATTAATGACTAATTAATTTTGAAAATGTAAAGGGGCGCTAGAGTGATTACTTTAATCAGAGGGAATCTCCTTAAGCAGGGAGACTAGGCAAGTTCAAAATCTGAAAGCAATTTAATATGGCTGGTGTGTGCTGCCCAAATGGTAAAAGGTAAGGGAGGCCCATCCAGAGCCTTGTGGGCTATGTTACAAGATTTATCCTATCATGTAAAAATAATGAAGGGTTTGAGCAAGGGAGCAACTAGATCTGATTTACCTTTTTAAGCTGCAGTTCTGTAACGCAGAGAGAAAACTGGAGAGGAGCCGACATACTCTAAATATCCAAATCAATGAAGTTATTGGTGGAAATGAAAACTCTGTCTTTTATTTTACAGAAAGAACACAACCGACTTTTTTGGCCAACCCAATACTTAAGGGGAGAGTGAAAACAGAACTAGGACCAAGAAATACTAGCATGCATTTACAAGTTAATGAGAGAAAGAGGTATTTGTAAAAAATGCTAAGTGGTAACTAGAAAGGTAGGAAGAAAATCGAAGAGCGCTATGTGAACCAATGAAGAGTTTAAAGAGGACCATGGTAATAATATACCGTCAAGATAATTCCCACATATGCTAAACAAAAAATAAATTTTAAACTTTTCAAACTGTATGATTGAAATAGTTAAAATAGCTTTATAAACAGAGCTACTACTCAATTTAGCAAAGGTCCTTCCTCTATATTTAATACTATTGAAATATCCTTTATTATTACTTAATAAAGATTGAATGGAAATAGTCCAGGTCATTAGCAGACACATAAGAGATATACTCTCATTATGTTAAAAATTCTTTGCTTCCATCACTTTTAGCTTACAAAAGAAAGAAAGAGATGGATAAAGAAGAAACAGTACAACTAGTTATTAATAATGACTTGCTAATCTCTTAAAATTCTATTATGAAGTCTCAATATTTCCACAGCAATTGTAGTAATGATAAAAAAATTTAAAAATTAATTAAAAGATTCAGTTAACCCCAGCCTTTGAAACTGCTATTAGAATTCAGCTCCATCAATCTGCATTTCTTCAATATAAATCAAGGCACAGAAACAAGCTTTTAATCATATTAAGTTGTCATTATTAACTAGTCCTTATGAGCATTCATTGGATAACTAATATTTATTGGTTGAACAAGATTTTAATTATGAAATTATTTTAAAAGCATGTATTCTATACAAAATTTAATAAAATGTTTCAAAAGACATGATATAAAAATGTTTCAAAATAGAATGTTGCTTTTACTTCAGCATTTCACAGTAATACCCAATAGAAGAATCTCTTCTATTAATTCTTGAAAAATAGTTATATGGCATCTAATTGAAATCTTGCTGTGACAAAAGGATTAACATCTTGGTTGCCCTTTTCTAGATGCACTGTTATTTTTAAATACTCTAAAATACAGTGATAATACTATCACCTTTCATGAATGAAACAGTAAAACACTTTCTGATGAGCATAGGATCACGTTAGGTTTTTTGCAGTTGCTCATATTAAGCTGGTGACCAAATGCAATGCATACGGAACAATCTTTCCAATCCTACGTTTTGCAACTGGTCTTTGGATCTTAGATAAGAAACTGCCATCCTGCAGAGCATGCCTTTATTCTAATATGTTAAGGAAATTTTGAACAGGGACTCTCTCTGACTTTGTCATCTACAATGCCTTTCATTATTTCTTCTAGGAAAGTTACTAATAAAAGCACCGAATAGGAACAGGTCAGAAACAGACCTCCTAGGTACACGAGCTAGAGATCTCTGTGTCAGTCACCAGTCAACACAGGGACACTAACCAACAGCTTTTTGTTATGTTCTTCAGCCATAAATATATGAAGAAGGAATCTGAAAAGCACTTTCACAGTTACGACCTATTTATTTTTCTGTGCTCATACGCCACTGTGGTTACTCAAATCAGGGATCACAATCCCCCTATAACAAATAGTAAAATTGCAGAATAAAGAAAGTAAGTGACATGCCCACTATCCTGTCAATTAGTAATGGAAGACTTCCACCCAGTGAAATCCACCAACAATTCTGTCCTGCACAGGTCCAGAGGCTTCCTAACTCTATCAATAGATACTTTAATTGATTCCTGGAAAAGATTCTCAAGGACTCAATTCCCAAGGAAAGCAAAAACTTAAGAAAACATAAAAACCGTGCTCTTCAAAAATGTGAATGACTGCCACCTTAACCAAGTGATCGCAGTTAATATTACCATCAGTAAAGTAGACAGCATGTGTTTCCCGATATGGTCACACAGGGTCACAGCAAATGTGGAACTGGCATGGTTCCTAGCAATGAATAGTTATGCTACATGGTTTGACATTGTATTAATAGCATGATGCCGTCTGCCCTACTTGTGGTCTGGTATCAAGGTATAAGACATTCATTTTAAGTTCCCTTCTAATACTTTCTTCCCCTGACCTTCAAGTTAGGAGGGAAGGACGCCTAATAGAAATTCCGTAAGAAAAGAAAATTTACTTAAAAATAATTTGATTGGGTTTGTTTACAAGTCATATTTTAAAAGAAGTGTTTCTGCATGTCGTTATGTTCCTGCTGTGCCAAGGGCAGTGGTGGACGGACAGAGCACACATCACAATGATGACTCCCAAAGCCGCCAGACTGGTTCCAGGGAAGGTGAAGCTGGTGGAAGAAAAGAAGACCTAAAGCACACGCTCATTAAGAGAGGTCTCAACGACATAAAACTCAGCCTGAAAACTTTTCATTTTATTTGTACATATCATCTGGAGCAATTAAGAGACTTGTTTTTAAAAATCTAGTCTTTGGGGTACTTTAATGATGACTATATACTAGATTCAAAAGTGTCCCTCAGTCTACACACATCTGTCTATACTGAATAATATGAGGCATAAATGCTAGGAATGTAATGGAAAGACTGCGTTCACAAATATAGATGTATAAAAATAGCATATTCAGCACATTTTATGACCATCGAAAAGCTTGATCATTTCTAAAGTCATATTTCACAAACTCCCTCTTGACAAAACGGCACAGAGAGATTTATAGCCATTATAAAATTCTTCTGAAAAATCCGAGTTGAGTCTTGATTCTTCAACATACATGCCACAAATATTACATCAGTGAAGTTAGATAATATGGAGCCATGAAAAAGGGCCAATTCTGCTGAGACTGATTAAATATTTATGTCATATCCTTTCTATAGCAGAGCTGGAAAAATACACACAAGATCAAATGTGTTATACAATCATAAGACTTGAAAATCTACTGAGGTCATGAAAAAGAAGAACAAATGTCCATATTACAAATTATGCTAATAACTCATCATCAGAAGCCGGCTTCAGAGTCATTTTTCAGTTGTGGTTATGGATATACCCTGAAACATCCAAACGCCCTCACCCTTCACCCACATGGGTGTCGGGGCACGCACCAAACCCACATCTATGAGCTGGCAGGCAAGGACTGCTGGTGTTGTCTGTTACAGGAACGTGGTCATCGTGAAACTGAAGCTCACTGCTGTAGGTGGGTAGAGTTGAGAAGCCTGACCTTGGTCTCCACAGCTCAATGCGCTCATGAGCCTAACTGAAGTATTAGCCTTTCTACCATAGCAACTGACAGATACACCAGGACACCTTTTCCTGGGGAACAGGCCGGCCATGTATTTATTCTTTAGCCTCTGCATCTTGGCACCTACTGCCAATTATCTGGAAATGCTCATTCCATCTCCTTGTCCTTCTAGCAAACTTCTCCTCCAGCCTTTAAGTCTATGAGGCCTTCTCCCTCACTTCAGCCACATCCGCTTTCTCTTCTAGGTCCCCACTGTGCCTTGTGCTTGCTGCCAATATAGAACTCCAGCTGTATTTGTAACTGTCTTTATATCTAGCTCCCTTCTCAACCATAACCTCCTTTGAGGGCAGATCCTGAGTTTTTATTTTTGTTTCCTTAGCACCCAGCGCCATGTCTCGCATTAAGAAAGCAAAATATTTATTGATTCACTAGAGTAAAACTGACAAAAATTTATGTCTTTTGTTCAATGCTCCATGAGTCTTCTTGTTTATAAGAATTTCTACGCATTTATACTACACTGACAATCACACTTTAGGCTGGGCTGGGATTCAGAGTCATAACCATAAACATAAAATTACTTCCTTCCTCAGGAGTGAGCAAAGGGCTATAAATCTTGGCAACAGGAACTTACACAATAATTTCTTTCTAAGGTCATAACTACCATTTTTTTAAAGAATTCCAAGATTTGTCTACTTTGCAGAAGCACAAAAGATTCAATTGTTTCCATCACCTCCACCCACTCCAACAAAACAAAAACTTTCTATTTTCTTTCCATGGAATAGAAAATGGGAATAGTATGATTAACCTCAAAACTGGCCATCCTGAAATGGTTCTGAAGATCTTTACAAGCTATCACTTCATTCATTTTATGAATTACTTTACATGATTTTGGATCCAAATTAGCAATAACCGATGAATCTGCAGAGCTAGGTCCCTTATGAAAGGCTTCATATTCTTTTTAAAACAAACATTATAACTGTTGGATACAGGAAATGGGCAAGATGAGATGAAGAAAGAAAGGCGGGGAGGGGGAGAAGCTTATTGTGGAAAGACAGACAGACCAAAGTGCCTTATTTTGTGACCATTCACAGAAGAGAAAACATGGCACAAGGAAGACCTATATCATGGTGGAAGGGACAGAGGTGCTTATATATCTAGCATCTGAATAAACAGTTATTAGTTCTTTGACTCTTCCCATCTTTATTTGGCATGTAATTAATAAGAAAATTAACCAAAGGTTACCCATAAAGCAGTTTAGAATCTAGTTGAAGATTTAGGATATAAACATACTAAATATTAAATGATAAAAAAACCTAAGATATATCACAATTCCATATATTTATTAATTGACAAAATAATAAATCTATGACATAGGAAGTATAACAACAGGGACTGAAGAGAGTACTGTGGACTATAGAGAATTAAGTATCAGGAGGAAAATATTAAGTAGGTATTATGGGTTGAATTGTATCACCCCAAAAGATATGTTGAAATCTTAACCCACAGCACTTTAGGATGTCATATTGTTTAGAAATGCGGTTGTGAAGACATAATTAATTAAGATGAGGTTATACTGGAGTAGGGTGGGGATTTAATCCAATATGACTAGTGTCCTTATAAGAAAAAGAGACACAGAGACAGAAACACACAGGGAGAAGACAGCCACGTGGTGACAAGCAAAGATGAGAGCAATGTATCTCCAGGCCAAGGAACACTAAGAACTGCCAGCAATCACCAGAAGCGCAAAGAAGAAAGGAAGGCTCTCCTCCACATGTCTCAGAGGAAGCCTGGCTTGGCCGACATCTTGATTTGGACTGCTGGCTGACAAACGCCCATCGTTTTAAGCTCCCAGTTTGGGGTGCTTTTATAGCAGCTCTAGGAAATAATCAAGTGGGCAAGATGTGCCTACGCAACTGGAAATGACATGAACGTGACATGGTACAGTCATTACAACTTTATGACCCCTTCCCCGTGGGCTCAGTGAACTCTCGGGGTGAGGCAAGTAGACAGGTGATGGGGAGACACATGGTTGGCCACTGAGAACAGCAGCAGTAGAGGCAGGGCCTCTCTGCTCATTTCAATTTCACCATCATTTAAAATGGAGGACTCAAAAAAGGAAGAGAACTTGAACATCCTCTAGCTATTCTCAACCATTTTCCTGCCACCACAATACTCGCCAACAGATGCATTACTTTCTTAACACACTCCTGTGTACAGCTTTCGTGGAGCTGGCTCGACCTGCTCTTTTTCTTCCCAGTCTAGAAAGCATACAGGCATGCAAGAGAATGAAAGGGATGTTTACAGGTTAACTTTGAACCCATTCTAATTTATATTACAAAAGAAACAATGACTCTTATCATTAGAAACAAATTACCTGCAAGATACCTCACACCTCTCTGACCAGCCATTTTAAAGAAGCTTCCCTATCACTGTCACCTCACAGGTCTTCGTTTCCACTTACTAAGTCCCCTCGTTCATCCGTTTACTTGTCTGTTATCTGTGTCCTTGCTCAGCAACCCCAGGACTGTCTGGTTTAGAGCAAGAGAAGCAGAGTCACTCAGTTACAGCCCAGCATAATATCACAACTGCCATGAATGCATGGCAGAGAGTGGGATGAATGTAATGGAGACGGGGGCAGGAAAAAAGGGTCTCAAAGGAAGTGAAGCTAGGCTGAGGCCCGAAGGATGAACTGGAAGAATAACTAAAAATATAATCTCTGACTGTCTCATGAAGAGACAGTACTAGAACAAAGCTGAATCAGAAGCAAACTTTCCAAAAATGTCCCTTCACATTCAAGCCATATCTTTTAAATATTGTTGACGTCTTCTTAGAGTACTTCAGTAGCTTCCAAGAACTTGTGATACAACTATAACTTCAGGAAAGGAACAAAGGGTCCTAACCTTCTCAAAATGGGAAGACTTACACAGCAGGCCCTTGAAAAAGAATGTTCTTTCTTTCAGTGTTATATCATTATAATGTTGATGAGATGCTACAGGGACTTAACTCTTATTTATATCAATTAGCCTTTGGTATAACTGGTTTCATTATACCGTTTTTTGCTTAGTCACAGAACATATCCACAGTGTTAAGTGAGGACTTACTGTATATGCGGTATAATCAATATCTGCTGCACAAATTTTTATCCTCCAGAAAAAAAAAGCACTTTTTCCTTCACACTCCAATTGTGTTTAGGTGCTGACTTATTTTAAATCCAAGTAATTCTGGCTGTTCGCAGCATAATTTTTCACTTAAAAATGCTTTGATGTTTATAATCTATCATTTCAACATTAAATCAATTTATAAAGGTAAAAATATGGCTTTAATAATTTGCAGTTGAGGCTTCTGTGTTTCAGATGGTAATCATCTCAAGGCAGACCACCATCAAAGCAGAAATCTGGAGGAGAAACAAATGGGAAAGGACAAGGATGCTCATGTCCTCTTCAGTTACAAGGCTGAAGCTCAGAGGCACAACCAGAGGGGAGAATGTTTCACCATGTCCCTGTACATATAATGATCAGGTCAACCTCTTTGAAAAGGGGGCTCAATGTTGTCAATTTTATCGTTGCTTCTTTGATTTATTAAATTTCTCTTTTATCCATTATTAATTGTAACAGGTGGTAACTAAAAAGGCTTATTTGTTGATGAAAGGATCATCTCCATAAATTCTTTAAAAAAAATCAACCACCAGTGTGGCCACAATAGCCAGATTCAACGGAGAAAGAATGATCTTTTTGACAAATGTTGCTGGAATAATTACATATCCATGTGCAAAAAATGAACATTGATTCATACTTTGTACCACACATAAAAGAAACTCAAAATGACTTACAGGCCTAAAGGTAAAACCTGAAACTATAAAACTTCTAGAAGAAAACACAGGAGGAAATTTTTGTGGCTTTGGGTTAGGCAAAGAATTCTTAAGTAGATATCAAAAACATAATTCATAAAGGAAAAAATTGGTAAATTGGACTGCACCAAAATAAAAAATTTCTGCTCTTCGAAAGATAATGTTACAAAGACAAGTCACTGACTGGCTTTGCAAAACACATACCTATACAAAGACTTGTATCCAAAATATGTAAAGAACTCTCAAAAGTCCAACCCAATATAATAAGGACAAAAGGTATAAATAGATATTTTACCCGAGAACTTATATGGATGGCAAAATAACACATGAAAAGATGCTCAACATTATTAGTAATTAGGAAAATACAAATCAAAAGCTTTACAAAAAGACAATACTAGGATGTAGAGTAACAGAAACTCTCAAACTTTGAGTTTTTTTTAAGTGCAACAGGGTAGAGTCACTCTGGAAGAGTTTGGCAGTCTCTTATAAAGTTAAACATACACTTACCATATGACCCCAAATCACTATTTCTAGGCATTTACCCAAGAAAAAGGAAAACACACGTTCCACAAAATTTTCTATAGCAGTTTCATGCCACTAAATGAAAACAATTCATGTGTCCTTCAACTGCTAAATGGATAAATAAATGGTGGTATTTATACAATGGAATACTACTCTGTAATAAAAAAGGAACGGCACATACACCAAAATGGATGAATCTCTAGACTGAAAAGACTACCTATTGTATGATTTCATCTACGTGACAATCTGGAAAAGAAAAGAACTATAGGAATAGAATGGGGATCAGGTGCCTGGAAGGGTATGACAACAGAGTTGCGCAGGGGAGTCTTCAGGGAGATGAGCTTATCTTTATTCTGGCTATGATGGTAATACACCACTAGATGTGTCTGTCAATCCAAAGAACTATATGCACGGAAAAGGGAAATGTTCTGTATACAATAAAATAAAATTCTTAACTGTCCTAAAAAATGAAAACTACTAATCGTCTATGGTGCAACGTTAGCCTGTGCTAGTCACATAAACCAACTGTATTCAAGGGAAGAAGAAAATGAGGTTACAGAGCCTAAACTCAGTTCTGTACATACTGTTCAAACACAGACCACTTGTCTTAGTAAAAACCTTTAATATCAAACCCTTTATATTCTCTGCACACTTATACTTTCTTATTCCATGCTATCATAAAAAATTTCTTACTCTTCTCAAAACAGTACTACCACCAGATACATGGGAACAAATGAAGTGTTTTGTGCAGAGACAGAAATGTAACTTCCCACCAAAAGTAAACTATACTGAAGTTAGGGTAAGTTATCAAGAAAAGCTTACCACACCCTAAGTACTACAGCAATAGCTCACTCCACATCAATATGTGTATTGGTCCAAAACAAACCAAAGGCTTGTTAGTGAAGAATTATTTCTAGAGGTCTTAATGGAAGTAGGAGGAAATAGTCAATGAAACACTAAATATTTAATTCAAAACGCTCATTATATTTGGTTTTGTAGCCTGAGGCCTATCCCTTATAATTAATAAAACAGATTTTTGCCATAAGAATCTACATTCTCTCTGCTAGTAGATAAAATTCTGTAGAAGGCAGAAAACAAAGAAATAATAGAACCAAGTAGAAAAACTCAAACCTATATGTAGAAATAACATAAGGCAAAAGAGAATGTTTCTACATTACAGATATAGTAGTTTCCCCTCCTCTGTTCCAAGACACCCAGATGCCTGAAATTGCGGACATTTTTTTCTTTACGTACATACCTATGATAAAGTTTAATTTGTAATTAGGCACAGTAAAATATTAACAACATAAAACAGAACAGTTATAACAACATACTACAATGAAAATTACAGGAATGTCGTCTCTCTTATTGTACATGAGGCGTTGAAGTGAAGTGAGCGACGCAGGCATGGCGAGGCAGCGTTAGGCCACTACGGACCTTCGGGGGCTGCAGCCACGGGGTGGCTAATGGGCAGGTGACATATACAGAGTGGATCTGCAGGACGAAAGGATGTTTGATGTCCCAGGCATGATGGAGCAGGGGCAGTGCAAGACTGCATCGAGCTGCTAAGCACAGCATGCCATTTAAAACTTATAAATTGTTTATTTCTGAAATTTTCCATTTTATGTTTTAAGACTACAGTTGGCTGTGGCAAGGGGGGGCACTATTGTATAAGAAAAAGCACAGTTTAAATAACCAAATGAACCTATTATTTTTTAAAACTAACTTCACTAATGATACTAAAATAATGCTATTATTTTAGTGTATTATTCTAGTGTATAGTATCTATCTTTTAGATATAACACCTTAAGAAAATACACTGTTTTTGAGAAGCTTCGAGAAATCCAAAGATCAATCTCATTATCTTGTTATTACAGATGTGTTTCCTAATGTTCACCTTGGTTCTTTATTTGTGGAGGCATGTATGTATGCGTGTATTTAAAGCAGTGAAATCCTTTCTTCAAACGGAATCTGCTGTGAAAGTGCAACATGTAACATGGGTGACAGTAGAGCATAGCTGCTCCGGGAGGAGCAGGACCCCCTAAGAGGCCTAGCTGCGTGTGTTGCCACCAGCAAGGAAAACGACAGGTCTACAGGAGAACAAACAAAAAATTGGAGTCGTAGAGTCTGGGATTTGGGAGGGGCTGGATTTAATGTCCCCTCAATCTCTCCTGTGATGCCTCCAGAGGTCTGCAACCATGGCTGAAGAGCTTAAATTATTTTAGTCCTTCCCCAGGTTAAGGTGAAATGTAGGTCACAGTTACACTATTCCATGTGAAACACTGAAATACATGACATAACTACCACACCCCTTTTATTCATTAGCATCAGCAGGCCACTTTGCAGAACAACAGGGTGGGGCGAATCTATTTGTATCTGGTTCCTTAGAGTTAGCGGCAGTGTAGGTCCAACTCGAGTGGTATAAATAGCCAGTAAAATGCCTCACACTGCACTAGCTTATTCAGAGCGAAAAGTTACCAGAAGAACCTTAGTCAAAGTCGAAGTCTAGACTGAAGCAATAAACCAGTCTTGGAGTGGGCCACATCAACGTGATTCCTAAAATTGACAGAATCTATACCTGAGTGTACCTCTGCTAACAGGAAAAGGAATGAGGCTGCAGACCAGAAAACGTCAGACGTTATAAAAGAGTAATTCTTCTGTAATAACAGGTAGTTCTATATATTTTCTAAATTCTTCTTCCTTGCCAGTTACACTTGTGATTTTCCTCTTCCTCTACCTTTACCTGCTGAAATGTTATTTATCCTTTAAGATCTCGATTAAATGTCATGTACTCCATTTTATCCGAGGTTAGGATTACCCCCCACTTCCTTCTATCTTCCTATAAAACTTTGTGTCTTATATTATAGTAAGCCACATAGAAATTCTATTGGATTAAAAATAAATTTATTATTCCTAAACTGCATTTTCACATTTTTTTCAGTAGATAAAATATTTAGATGCTGTAGGAATTAAAGACCCATATAATGCAAAAATGGATTCACTGGTTATATAGCATGAGAGTTTCTAGTGTGGATTCAACACAATATCCAGGAATATGTTTCACAGAAAAGTTGCATTTTTAAAAAGAATCCACTATAGCTCCATGAAATACCTTATCTCACTCCAAATATCACATTAGTAACATTTTAATTCATTCCAAAAATATTTACTAAAATCTACTCTGTAAAAGCACTGTGCCAGGTACACAAGAATAAAAAAATAAATCAAGGCTAGAAGCTCTTCTAGATTCTAGATATAGAAACTTTGTACTCTGGTGTCAAATTACACTGCTTCTTTAAGGATTTCTCATCAATCTGCCCCAAAGCACCTTTAGCTTGCCCAGGAAACCTTTGCCGGTGCACTCCCACAGCTGAGCAGTTGTGCTAATGTTGCGGTTTTTCAATGATTAGAAAAAAGGCACTTGGTGGGGCAGGGGCTGTTGGCTGTCCCCAGTGATCTATTTCTACACTAACAGATTTTTTTCGTGGGACACATGGCTGCGATGAATAAAAACATTTCTCAGCTTCCACTGCTGCTAAATGTGGTCCCGTGACTAAGTTCTGACTTAATGAGATTTAAGTATCTCTTGGCAGCTTCTGGAAACCTTCCTTGGTGCCTTGTGTTGCCTTTTATTCTTCATCTCCTGCTCGATCCTGTGGCTTGGACTCAGCTGCTAACTGGGGCCATAACAAGGAAGCTCAGACCCTACGGAGGGTAGAGATACACTGAGAGGAGTTTATCCAAAAATGCTGATGCCCTAACCCCTGGAACTTGTGAACACAGTCAAAAGGAAATCTGCAGATGTAATGAAGACTATAGATCTTAAAATACAGAGATTATCCTGAACTATGCAGATGTGCATAATCTAATTACACGAGCCCTTAAGAGCAGAGAATTTTCTCTGGCTAGAGTCAGAGAGATGTGGCAAATGAATAAATCAGAGAGATTCCAAGCCTGAGAAGCATTTTTTGTGCCACTGGGCTCTGAGCTGTAGGAGCCCAGAGCAAGGACCACAGAGAGACTTCTAGGAGCTGAGAGCAGCCCCCAACGGAGTGCCAGGCGACAGGGACCTCAGTTCTACCATCACAGGGATCTCAGTTCCACCGTCACAAGGGACTGGATTCTGCCAAAAACCTAGAGCCTGGAAACAGACTCTTCCTAGAGAGTTCTTGTAAGAGCCCAGCAGGTCAACATCTTGATTTTGGCCTTGTGAAACCTGGAGCAGGGAAACCAGCTGAGCCTACCCGCATTTCTGACCTACAGAACTGTGAGAATACATATATATATACATATATATATATTTGTGTTGTTTTAGGCAGTTAAGTTAATTTGTTACAGGTACCTGGGATACATTCATGAATAATACAAAGATCCCTGGCCCTTTGGTGCTTACGTGATGATGGAAAGAGAAACATTTACAGTGGCAAGTCTTGCTTTCCTCTCACTCCATAATCATTTTTATCACTTTTTTTGTGTATCTTCCCAGAGTTTTTACATGTAAATAAGGACAAATGCAAATATATATTATTTATTCCCTTACATATACTAATCCATACTACACAAACTATTCCGTGTCTTGCTTTTTCCACATAAATATCTTGGAGAACCTTCTATTAGTACCCATACTCTTTTTTGTTTTGTTTTGTTTTGTTTTTACAGTTACACACTATCCATTGCATCAGTGTATCCTATTTATTTAAATAAGTCAATTGATAGATACTTGAGTTGTTTCTACAACTACTTGCTATTATATAAAAAATACTGCCAAAATAAACTTGTACATTGTCATTTTGCACAAATGCAGGTATGACTGTAGGGTCACGGATTTGGATTTAGACAGATATTGCGACATTGTTCTTTACAGGAGATATATCAATTTGCACTCCCACCAGCAAAGTTTGAGAGTATCTATTTTCACACCAACATATGTAACCAAACAGAGTTTTTTTTAAATCTGATAGAGGGAAAATGGCATCTCAGTGTAGTTATAAATTGTATTTTTCTTATTAGAGTGGAATAGACCATTTTTAAAATATATTGAAGGGCTACTTGATACCCTTTTGTGTAACTTTAGAAATTATGAATTTATAAACACAGTGTTTTTAGGCAAACTGGTTACTACTTGCAGGGCGGGTGTCTACAGGCAGTGATGGGCCTGGCTTATTTTCTCTTTTGAGAAAACGCCAGGAAAGTGAATAGCCAGGATTAGACTACGGCGACAAAAGCTGAGTCCTATTAGCTCCCCTAAGCCCAGCACAGGGCCTGGTGCTCCTTAGGTATCCAATAAAATGTTTGCTTAAAAACAGGGGGCACCTAAAAGATGTTTTCTTTGGAAGTTTATAGCACAACAGCACCACCAAGGGAAGCTTTAGCTAAAGCACCCCCCCACCCCCGGCCCCACCCCTGCCCCTCGTCAAATTTCCTCCGCCAGGTCTTTAAGCCACAGCACATACATTAACCGAAGTGGAGACAGCGTGACTGCTGCATAAACGCCACTTCCAAGCAATCTCTGAGCTCCACTCTCCAAATGGAATGCTGCCCCTAACCTCACTTGTAAAGACCTAGCTTTGCCGTTGTCAGGGTGAACATCCAGCCAGTCACACTGCCGCAGGGTAACACAGCCCTGCATTTTCTCAGCCCAATGACAAGTCCAGCACCACAGACAGGCATGCACAGGGCAGAACCCTGCTCCACTTGTTACAGGTAAAGACACCATGACTGGAAAGTGGACACTGTCTTCTGAACAGAAGAAACTGAATCCGGGCAGAAGTCAGGAAAGAGAACTTTTATGTCACATGTAAATTAAACACATGGAAGAAAAATGCAAAGACAGCATTTAAATAGATTCAGCTGAATTTTCTATTTTGAATAGAAATCTAGACATTTAGTTTAAGCCTAGACTTTTAGAATGAATGTAATTGTTCACTTTCCCGCTATAATGAGTGTTAATTTATGACATAACTCAATAGTCTTGACAGTCTTGTGGCAGCTAGAATCCGAAAATGGCCACAGGAGAACCAAGCCTCCCAGTGTCTACGTCCTCCTGTGGTCCCTTCCTCTTGAATCTGGGCTGGTTCTGTGACCTGCTTTTGACCAACAAAATGTGGTGAAAGCAATTTCTGGGATAGCTGAGCTAGGGCATAAGAAACCCTACAGTTTCTGTAACTCTCGGATGGCCTTCTGGGGAGTATCCCTCCTGGGAACTTGTGAGAAGACCAAGCTTCATGAACAGGCCACATGAAAAAAAAATGAGCTGCTGCAGCCAACATCTCATCAGACTGCCCTGCTGACACTTGATCCTAACTTCCTGCCAGGAGAGGGGGGCCTACTGGACACCCAACCCCGCTGCTGTCTGACTGCAGCCTGTAAGAAACCTCAGGTGAACATCACTCAGGTAAGCAAGCAATCCACGGCATGCTGAGAGAGCATTATAGATCGTGTTTGAAGCCGCTAAGTTTTAGGGAGGTTTGTTACACAGCAATAGACAACCAGAACAAATTAGTTTTATAGCCACACCCAGGTAAGATGAGCAACAAACTTCTAAGACAATTTAGTATGATAACATGCCCATCTTATGACTTTTAAAGATAAAGACCATGCGCTTTTATAGGGAATAAACATGATTCATCTATTTTGTATCTCCCCTTTCTCTTCCAACCCCTGATAACTATGTTCTCAATAAATATTTATTAAATGGAAGCATGAATAATACAAACACAGCTAACTATTGATTATATTGATGGAAGGAAGTAAGGGTATAATTAATTCAGAAATACTAGATATTTAAAAGTATATACAGTGAATTTCATAATACAGACACAATATCTTCACTATCTCTACCCCATCCTCTCACAGGACATTAGAGCAGTAGTTCTTAAACTTTTCTCAGGGACCTGTTAGACTCTTAAAAAAAATTGAGGACCCCAAAGGACTTTTTAATGTACTCGTTATACTTACAAACATTAACTACAGTAGACCTAAAACTGAGAAAATCTAAAATGCTTATTAATTCATTTAAACATACTAAGGAACATTACATGTTAACAAAAATAACATTTAATGAAAAATAACTCTTTTCCAAAACAAAACAGAAAATGTCAGGCAAGTAGCATTATTTTCTATTTCTGCAAATCTTTTTACTGTCTGGCTTAATAGAAAACAGATCCTGGTTTCTGCTTCTTAAGTCAATCTTGTTTTAGTTGAAGCAGGTGAAAAAAATGCAGCCTCATGTTATATGTACTTGAAAAAGGGTGGAGTATTTTAATGCCCTTTACAGAAAATTGTAGGTCTTCTTTAATAGTACAAAAAACTCAAGTGGTAGCTTCTTAGACTAGTTAAAATGTGGAATCAGAAACCATTAACAAAAACCTTTTTGTCTGTTGCATTTAAGACCCATTGGTCTATTTTGTACTTTTAATGAATCTTTTCACCCATGCCTAATTTTGTAACTTCATGCTTTGGACACTTTTCTGAGTTATGAAGCTCTTCCAAATGTTGACACATTTCATCACACGCTGTCCAAAAAAATCCAACAGTTATTAATGTCTTCATCGATCTCATCACAAAAGTCTTTAATTGTTGGAAAGCTGTCAAACTTATGATGTCAATACAAGTTTTTTAAAATTCTAATTTTTGCTTGTAAGTTCCAATTTTACCATTGGCAATGCAGACTAACTGTTGTTTTCTTTGAAGTGACAGGCTCACATTATTTTCAAGATCATGTCTGCCAAGTCTAAATATCCACAGATTGCCACTCTTTCATTCACATAAAAATGGTATCCCCCCAAAGTGGCTAGTTCAGCTTGTGAAAACCACACATGTGCTTTTTCTCAAGACAATCCCTATAGTTTAATATGCAATAGAAGTGCTTTATATGAACCTCCAGTTTTATTACACAAAATACTAAAGACACTTATTCAAAGGTAAAGATTTATTACAACTAATCATTTTTACTGTTTCATCAAGAACTTTCACAATCAAAGTGAAATTTTTTTCATTGCAAGTGTATGGTTGTAAAAAATACAGTGATTACTAGTACAGTTTGGTGCCACTGCCTTGGTTTATGCAAAGGTGTCAGTGGTTTTAACCCGACTCTGCTTTGAAAACACTGGTGCAAATGTCAGCACTGTGCAAATGACGAATGATGTCTTGTTATAACATCAGCTTAAGCGCCATGAAGCCTCTGTGGTCTGCGGACCATAGCTGAAGACCCTCTGCACCGGTGTAACACAAGAAAGAAGACTGAGAAAACCCTCCACAGTGGGCATTCCACTCATTCATAACTGAGTTTAAAGTGGCTGACATCTGCTTATATTTGTCACTATTTATCAATGTCAGGTCTTCCATAAAGAGAAGAACAATTCCAATTTCAGCTCCACTGCACTGTGGGCTGTCAGGCCCTGAATAAGTTTCACAGTCTCTCTGAGCCTCAGTCTCCTCATCTAAAAAACAGAAATTATATACCTCATACAGGGCTACAGTCATAGTGAAATAAAACAGCTTCCACATAAAAGCGACTAGCACTGTGTGTGTCACAGTTAAGCCCTGGACTGGATTTTGAATGACTCAGGACCAAAAATATGGCAAATGCCCATATTTTAGATGATATTGGCAACACTTTATTTTTCTCTCTACAACTAGTGGAAGGACCAAATCATAACAACTTATCCATTTACATAATGCAACTTTGATAGATGAAATGATGTCAGCAATTGCTTCAAAATAACCCAGAGTCGGGAGGAAAAGGTGAAGATATAAACAAAATCAAGTTGGGCATGAAGTGATGTATTTGTTGAAGTTACATGATGGGAATCTCGAAGTTCATTAGAGTATTCTCTTTAAATAGGTTTTGAGTTTTACAAATCAAAAAGGGAATACAAGATCACTCGTTTGAAAAGCTTCTAAATGATACTTGAAAGTTTATCTACTGACCCTAGTTAATTTAATAATGTACAGAATCCCAGGTTCAGGACACTCCCTTCCATGCTAGTAGCTAACTGTATTCCCACTACCACCACACACCCCACATTTTCTTCACCTCTTCCCATCCCACTCCAGCTGATCTATTGGGCCTCTTTAGTGAAACTAAATTTTAAAGTAATTTGAGTACTCCAATCATCTGACCACTGTAACACAAACTGAAAAGTTTTCTGAGTAACAAACTAAAATTGGACTAACGTCAGCATGGCATATAGCTTTTCCAGTAGTTTTTATTTTAATAGATATTGATTTTTATCACTTTCTTATGGGAGCTGAGTTAGAGGATGTTAAGTTTTGTGAGTTTTTCTGTGAGTAGCCAAAAGGGAACCCTATTCATACAAGCAAGACCCTACCTAAGGTTTCTAAAGGAGGGTTAGAAAAGGACTGGAAGCCAGAGAGATGGAGAAAAAAGACACCTCCCTTATCACCAATTTAAGAGGAAATAACTGCTTCTATTTTAAGATATAACTCAAGTCCCGCCTCCCCGGTGGAGGCTTCAGTGGCTTTCAGGGACGCTGTCTGCTTTCTCCCTGGTCATACTCCTCAGCACTAGCCACAGTGTTCAGTGGTTATCGGTCCGCTGACTCCCGCAGACTAAAAGCTCTCTGAACACAGGACACGAGTTATCACACGAATCTCCAATGACTGCAAATGTCTGACACATGGCACACATATAAAAAATATTTGCTAAATGATTAAATGACCCCTAAGTACCTACAACTGTTGTAAAAAAAAAAAAAAGGCATGTTATAAAATACTCGGTGAAGAAAAACATTATTACGACCAGTTACTAAAGTTTCTCAGAATGTCGATTTAGAATCCCAGTGACTTATCTAAGGCTGAGTGAATCTAAATGGGAAATATGTAATAATGTAAAGGTCCTTATCTTATGTACTAAGGTGTCATTATTATGTCCACATCAGGTAGTAAATAATGAGAGTTGTGCACCTTTCTGAGTCCTGAACCAAAGGGTTCATGGAAGTTTATTAAGCAAACAATATCAATGTTCTCACACTTCAATATGATCTTCATTTTCACTAATGAAGGTAACAAAACAGGCACATTTTAGGTGGAAAAACTACACCTAAATCCTGTTGAAATGTTGTATTAGGTGCCTATAGTAGTTTTTCTTAACCTGTGGGCCTTAAACCCAGAAGGCGCCTCAGATCTTTGTCAACCCAGGCTCCCGAGAAAGTACATGTATATAAATTTGTCATCAATGACCTCTTCTCCTGTACGTCAAAAAAGCACCGACTATGTGCCATCCTTAGGAGAAGTAAACATCATCACTCATCTCATTCTCCACAGGACTTGACTCTCATGTGCTTAGAAAGGTGGACAACA
Source organism: Furipterus horrens (assembly GCF_987537825.1). Lineage (NCBI taxonomy): Eukaryota > Metazoa > Chordata > Mammalia > Chiroptera > Furipteridae > Furipterus > Furipterus horrens. The sequence goes on along the minus strand of NW_028327178.1, from coordinate 17,412,202 downwards.
ACTCACCCAAAGCATGATGCAAAATAGAAATGTACACAAATTATTTGCATGCTCTTAGTTTAAAACTCCATTTATAAGAAGCTCTTGACAATAAAAGGTAATACGGTACTGTGGCTGAAGGACAGATGAAGGCTGAAATACCAGCACTGCCACCGTCCATCAAGGTGACCTTATATGAACTGCTGCCCTGAGATGTAGTTTCTTCACTATAAAATGGAAATGATCATACCCACATCATCAGATACATGAATAACCCTGTTTAGGGCCCAGTATGTAGAGTATGGCAGACACTAGCTGTACCAAAAAAAAGGTAGTCTGGAAGACATGCTGTTTCCCCCTCACCTACAGCCAGTAGATTGTAACTATTTATTTTAATAGAATTGGCATGTCAGAATTTCATTGTTCATTCAAGTATCTACTGAGCTACCACAAACAAGAGATGGAATGGTCAGTCTATCCTTTAAAAGGAAGATTCTTTTCCTCTGAAATTACTAGATGATTGCTACTCAAAAGACTGTATTCTAAGTGCTTCACAAATAATAACTCATTTATTCCTCAGAGCAGACCTTAGAGGATATCCCTATTTTGTAAATGAAAACTGAGGCTCATCAAACGGACAAACACACAATAAATGCTCAGACACTCATTACTGTGTTTGATATGGGGTGTTTATTCCCCTGCCTTTTCAGCAGCTACATTCTCCCAATGACCCCTACATCCCTCCTCTTTGCTTGTCCCCGCACCTGCCCATCTGATTCTGGACACGTGCGTCATTTAAAATGTCTTCGCCTTTCTGGTTACTCCCAGTTCTCCTGTGACCTCAACCCGTTTTTCTTTGTCTTGCAAAAGGTGATTTTTACAAAGACATGGAGTATGTACAATTCATCAAGAAACTCCTTTACTGAAGTCACATCATTTCTCTTCTCTGGCCTTAGCATTTTGTAACATGTCAGGTTATCACAATTATGTAAAATTGTTCTGGAAAGAACAGCACACAAGGCGCTGGGAGACTCTATTCCTGTGCCTGCTTCCATAATGGTGCTCACTCAGATGGTAACATAACAGCTCTAGGTTTCAATATTTCCACATGTGAAATGTGCAAACTTGTCTTAGATGTTCTTTAAATGTCCTTCCAAACCTATAATTTTATGATTTCTGCTTAAAACAAAAATATTCTGGTTATGTCAAAGCCACTCAGAAAAAAGGCTTTATGGGTTGCGTTAATGACACCGACGCCTGAGCAGGAGCTTCATTACGGCATGTGGACAAAGCAGAGACTAGTGAGGCCATGCAATCCTCTGCCCCTCCCGCTAAGATACGTAAATCCAACGCTTCAGCGAGTGCGGTATAACACCCAGAGCAGTATCAACTAGCTACCCTAAGACACAGTGGCATGTTTTTTCAACCGGCACTAGAAACACACACTAGGTAAAGACAATTCCCACGGGTCTTTCGTGTTTCTGCACGTCTTAAAAGCACAGGCATTCACAGCCTTGTGCTCTAATCTATCTTTTCATGAATGCTGTAGAGTGAACAGACACAGGGAGCAAAGATAGTGTCTCCCTCTAGAGCAGAGAGCAGTTTGCTCTCAAATATATTAAAGATGTCTCAATGCAAAACAAAGGTTGGGCGGGTTCGCTTAAAGTCTGCTTAAAAATGACTGGGGCTTCCCAAGCGCAGGGTTTCTCTCCCGTAATTACAACCGACTGCATGTGCAGATGTCAGCTGGCCCTGATCACATTGCCCAGTGGCCACAAGGAACCACAGAAAAAAATGAAGACACTCTGGCTCCACTGCCACTGTGTGTAATTAACTCTCCTATGTCTCTGACCCAGAAACCTGAGTCTCTACCAGGATCCACACAACTGTGGCGGTCTAATTTGTTAGCCTGAAAGTAGGGTAAAAATCTCAGGTCCTTCACAGTAGTCGACAGGAGCCAGGACTTAATAATTCATGGCTATCTCTGTAGAGTTAGAAATTTTCTATTGGAAACTTAAAATTTTCAACTGGGGGCCAGTCTAAATGCTCTTTATATAATTTCTTAAGAAAAAAGCTAAACTAAAGAGCAAGTCATGTCAGGTTTTTCTAAAAAAATCAGCTACCTTCAAAGTACCACTGTAGGAAGTGCAGGAAGCCAGATTTTTAAGGCAAAACATTCCTCCTTCCTTTCTTGGCTACTGCTATGCCAAGATCAAACAAGGATCAGCAAAGACCAAAGGGAAACCGAAACTTCCTTACTGCCTATGCATTCAGCAAGAACAAGTTAATTCTATCTTTAAAAAAATAAATCCTGTACGTTTAATTGAAGTATTTACATTGCGAAACCATTGCTCAGACCTCCTACCGATCTAAAATAAAACATACTATTATTAAAAACGCTCATTCTATATTCAGTGAGGTCTTCATTTAGGGAAATGTTTGGTAAATATAGGCAAATTGATGATCCTTTTTTGGCAAGAAGTCAATATCTAGGAATATTAACACTAAGAAGTATTTTGTAGAGATGTTATCTAGATTTATGTTTAGATTAAAATTATTTCAAAAATGTGATAATACTGTAACAGAAAAGAAACAGAGCTGCAAAAGACTTCACAAGCCATTATTAACTCTTGCAACACTCACGTAAAATAGGTGTCATACAATCACTTTAGAGATGGAAAACAGAAATTAACTTACCAAGATTTTGGGAAGAGACTAAACTGTTTATTTGTTATAATGCTTAATATAAGGTAATTCCTTCCCTAGGAAACAATTTCCTGACTACAGCAACATTAGAAATAAGATTGAAGTTAAAGTTTAAAAAAAAAATAAAAGCAACATGACTATAACTAACACAACTGCTACAATGAATGACGATGTCAGTCTCAAGTTCAAATGTAAAAACTCTCAAATTAAAAGAGTATTTCAGCCTGCGAACCAAGTGTCACTGGTTTGATTCCCAGTCAGAGCACATGATTGGTTGCATGTCAGGTCCCCAGTTGGGGGTGCGTGAGAGGCAACCACACAGTGATGTTTCTCTCCCTCTCTTTCTCCTTTCCCCCCCTCTAAAAATAAAGAAATAAATAAAATTGTAAAAAAGAAAAAAGAGTACTTCACAACCAACAGTGACCAGAGGGGGAAGAGGAGAAAGGAGGAAAGAAGGGGAAGGATCTAGTCAAGGAACTAGTATAAATGACCCAGGGACATGGACAGCAGGCTGGGGACTGACTGTGGGAGAGGGGTGGGGGCAGGCAGGGCATGGGAGAGCAACGAGGGAAAAATGGGACAACTGTAATAGAACAACAATTTAAAAAACTAAAAAAAAAAAGAGTACTTTATAGTAATAGACATAGAGCAAAAGCTCAGTTAGTATTCATTGAATTTTTAAAACTCTAACATCAAGCATTAGATGTAAGACAGATATATTAGAGTTTTGGGCTAAAAGACACACAGCTCTTGTCCTCTTTTCCATGTTTATTTCCCAGGAAACTACCCATACACAACATCTGAACACATTCACACCTTTGCCAATTAGTCAGTTTACGGGGTGAAAAAGGAAAAATAAAAAGAGCTGTTCAGAGTTTCCTTCTGTAACTTTAGGTACTTCACGTGGAACAAGGGGCAGGGGACCATGGACATGGGCTTGGCCCCCTTAGACGGCACGGAACCATCCCCTTCAGAAAACCCTGAGAGTTCAAATCCATGGCCCATGGCAGATGAACTCCTCTAGGATACAAAGTTCTGCCAGTCTTGCTGTGACAGTGCAGTGGCTTTTAATCTGGACAAGCATGGAAGAGCCACTTACCAGCTGTGTAATACCAACACCCTAAGTTGTATAAACCTCCAGACTTTACTAGTTTTAAACGTAGCAAAAAAGAGATAAGTGGTGGACACTGAAGGTGACAGGTATGAATTTATCATGACATGGACCTTATGTTTAATGCAAAAAAGTATTCCTGAAGTATCATAACCAAGAGAAATAACCAGGTGTCTTAATATATTACATATTTGAATATTTTATGTTGTGTAACATAAATTTATCCCAACTACAAACAAGTCATTTTGCTTCTTAATGTTCTCTTGTATGTTCTCAGTTTAATATAGTATTTGGTTCAAAAAAACCAAAAAACTCAATCCATGAGAACAATTCAGTGGGGACAGAAGAAGTAAGGAAGCCTGATGAGGTAGGCTAATACTAGAAAGTATTACCAAAAAACAAATTATCTATCTTTTTTTGATTCCAAGTACCATTCTAAAAAAATCTATATTTGTCCAAAATAGAGAAGCTAAATAACAAACCTGTTTGTAGTCTTCAGAAAAATGCTGGGTGACTAGAATGTGTATCATTACATGTGTAGCGCAGAACAAGAACGGCCAGCGTGGGGCAAGACCAAGTGCACAGCAGTGAACCTGGTTAAAAGCTGAAGCGTACGTCTTCCCTACTGGTGGCTGTTAATGCTAGAAGGGGCGAAAGCATAAATCACAGACTGTGCCCTGACCAGTGTGTCTCAGTTGGCTGGGTGTTGTCCCGCAAAGTGAAAGGTCACGGGTTTAATTCCTGGTCAGGGCACATGCCTGGGTGCAGGTTTGGTCCCCGATTGGGGCACATACGAGAGGCAACCAATTGACGTTTCTCTCGCACATCGATGTTTCTGTTCCTCTCTTCCTCCCTCCCTTCTCCTCGTTCTAAAAATAAATAAAATCATTAAATATTTTTTAAAAATAAAATAAATTATGGGTTGAAGAATTTTTAAATTCTTAAATTACATAATTGGATTTTACAAAAAATACTTCACTTATGAATAGTTTCATTAAAAAATCTATGTTTTATAATATTTTATTCTCAAGAAGTTTGAAAAACCAGGAGGCTTTCAATAATGTCTTACATTGTTATCAACTTCACTCATTTCAAAAAGTAGCAGGTATCTGCAGAACACAGCCAGAGCTGAACCAACGTCTGTGAAGTCTCAGAATCGCACGTGCCAGAACTAAGCTTAAAATCCCAAATACCAGCCCATCTTCTAAGAATAAGTCACTAAGTATTGCATCTATTAAAAGTCTGTTGTGTGCCTGAGAGCTACTCTCTGTAAAGTAATGCAAAGAAATATGGGACAAATCTTTTATCTCCAGTAATTACTACTTTGCTTAAACAACAGGCCTTGAAACTGCAGGCCAGTGTGTCACAAGGTCAAGATTCTGACTCTCCCTCACACCCACCTCTGAGAGAAACCAGGTCACCACAGGCATGTTTTCTAACTCACTTAATCCTCACCATCTCCATCAAGATACAACAGCAACTGCTATCACCCAGCTGTAGAAATGGGAAAACTGCTGCACAGAGAAGTACAGTAACTTCTCTAAGATGCCACAGCTAGTAAGCTTTAAAGCTGACATCCCAAACTTAGCTTGTGGTCTGAATCACTGTACTACACTGCCTGCCTCCAAAAACAAAGAAAAAGATCAGGATTATAAATGTAGATCTGGATGGTTTCCCATATATAAGTGCACAGCAGATGAAGCCACAGGCATATATATGAACTCCCAGGGAAAATGAGCGAAAGGAGAAGAAAACCATCTGGGGTGAAAGATCAGAGAAAGTATCTGTTAAGCCGAGTGTGTGGGAGGAGCCAGAGGAACAAGCCAGTGATGGAAGAACATAAGAGGCAATAGGAGGAGTCCTAAAGGCAGGAAGTAATGATATGCTTGTAACCCACAACAATCCCTTACACATTGTCTACTTTTATAAATGTCTTTAATTGAATTAATAAGCCTAGTCCCAAATAATGATATCAAATATCCATGCTTATAGCATATTCAAAGTCTTCATAAATGAGAAGAACCCAAATCATGTTCGTGACTCTTCCAGAATACCAAGTTTATGGAAGACACGTTGTCATTAAATATGAAACAGTAGTTCAGACATCATATGAAATCATTCCTTACATTTATGTCCAGCTAAGAAGGGTTTTAAAAGCTTTATTCATATCCTATTTTCACAGCAATGAAATATGTTACTGTTTTGCATTGATAAAGATCCATGGTTTTGCAACTGATAGATACAAAACTGTATGGTCTCTTTCTAAAGAGGATTTAGAAAAGGCTTACTTCTCATTTGAAGGAGTTACTAGAGCATCTGGTGAATCTTGAGCTGTACAGCTATAATAAATCTTCTGTGCATCTAAACAGTGTTTGTTATGCATTCCTTATCATACTTTATAATTCTACACCCTAAACACAAACATTAAGTATAAAATGAGTTTCCTCGAGATACAAAAAGCTGGGCCCCATTTTCAATTCGAGATAAGTATTTTCCATGGGAATAAATCCTGATTTCCAGACCCAAATTCAAAGTGCTTCCCAACCCTTAATGTGTGTATAAATCATCTGGGGAGCCTGTTAAAATGAAGGTTCTGATTCAGCAGGTGGAAAGCTGGGCCAACCCTCTGCACTTCTAACAGAAATCACCCTCCAGGATGATGTGGATGCTCTGGTCCACACTGGCTACTCAACTGTGGCCCTGGGACCAGAAGCTCTAATAGTACCTGGGAGCGTATTAGGACTGCACGTCCCTCAGTGTGACAAACAGAGCATACTAGTACCACCTCTGCTGAAACTGATGACTCCATAAGTTTACATTAGATTATTTCTTTTAAAATCCACTTACAATTCATTCATTCACATTTTCTTTGTTGTTGTTAATGAAAATTAGACCTCCTTTCCTCTCTATTGCTTTCATTACCCTAACCTGTGGACCTGAGAGTGAAGGTCCTCCATCAAGAAGCTCCAGCTGGTTCTTTAAGGTTTCTCCCCTGTAATCCCTGTCTAGGTCCACAGCATGCCACCTGAATGGGGTAGGTTATTTTCTAAATAAAACCATGCTCTCTCGCCACACCTCCTCCTGGTTTGTTCTGGTTGATGCTTTCCTCTCTCAGGCCGGTCCCTACAGCCATCTCTCTCTATGTACCTCGCCTAATTTCTCAATTAGATGGGATCATCTCTGTATTCTCTGAACCAACCACTCACCCTGACCATAGCAACTTTTCTTTCATTCTAATACTTGTGGTATTTTGCTGTATATAATATATGTTGGGCCTGGTCATATCTCTGCTACTGAAGTACAAGCTACTTGAGGGCAGACATTTTTAAAACTAATTTTGATATTCCTTGCTTAACACAGTTCCTTATTAATATAATACTAAGTAAAACTCCATTAAAATGAAGTAAAGCACTACTCCTTACTGATGATGTGATCAAAATATTCCCAAATCAGAAATGTAAATTATGTTTTTTATTTTTACAAGTATGATTGGTTTTCTACTTTCATCATCATGTATGAAAACTAGGCACAGTGCTTAAATTTGCATTTTTTTCCAACTCCTATACCTAGAAAATTTTTATTTACTCTTGCTTGATGCATTTTATAAGAACTTAAGTTCTGAACCAGTTCACCTGGCACTTTCATACTGAACAGGCCGAATGTTCACAAATCAGATGTGGAAAATTAATTTATAATGAAATCTTCATAAAACCATTATAAAACTCCACATATACACAAAGAAAAATAGACCACAAAGCAGCACAGATATCACTAAATCTGTCATGCTGAAATAAACTACGGTGACAAAGGTTAATTTTTAGAACCTAAGCTTTCAAACACCTGGAAAAATCTGAGGTGTGAGGACATACTATGTTTACTTTAAATTATGAAGTGAGTGTTAGTCCCAAGTTAATCAACTGAGCAATCTCTCAAGTTCAAACCCCAGGCCTAAATTATATATTAATTATCATTAATATACTACAATGTTTTAATGTATTATAAAGTATTATAATGTCTTAATACATCATATTGGATCATTTTAATTCGATTTAGCAAAAATTATCCTCTGCGATATTCTGAGTATAAATAAAGGAAGACCGTAAGTTAATTCTGAGTGATTGATAAAAATGAGCCCGGGTCAATAAACAGCTCTAACCAAGCAACAGGGAGTAAGATTAGAGTTTAAAGTAATATGGAGCTGTGATCACCACCAACGACTGAAACACCAAAACTAACAGTCAAAACTGCACTGTCCCAAAAGCAAGAATTAAAGGCAACAATCTGACTTCACTGACATAGAACAAATGTTCTATTTGAGAACTGCTAGTACAATACTGAGCATTCTACCTGAAGATCAAAAAGTATCCACATATGTTAAAATCCCTGCAAAAGATATTCATCCGTCCTTTGTTTATCAGCTTTTCTACCTTAAAGAGCATGCCTTTGGTCAAGGGGGAGACAGAGGGATGTCTGGTGATACTGTGGGAGGCAGAAGAACGACTCTCCCCAAAATAATCTACACCCTAATCCCCTGAACCTGTGCATATGTTACCTTACATGGCAAAGGGGTGTTGCAGTTATGATTTAGTTAAGGACCTTGAGATGGGTAGATTATCTTGGATTATTTGGGAGGGGCCAAGGCAATCACAAGGATCTTCAAAGTGGAAGACAGAGCTAGAAGAGGAGGTATGATGAGATGTGAGGGGGACTCAACAACCTACTGTTTCTGGCTTGGAAAATGAAGGAAGGGACCATGAGCCAAGAAATGCGGGCAGCTTTTAGCAGCTGAAAAAGGCAAGAAAGCAGATTCTCCTGTAGAGCGTCCAGAAAGGATTACAGCCCTGCTAATATCTTGATTTTAGTCCAATGAGACCCCTTTTGAACTTCTGACCTATAGAACTGCATAATAAATGTGTTGTTTTAAGTCACTAATTTGTGGCAGCAATAGAAAACGAATATGGTATAAAAAGAAACTAACATGATACAAAAACTAATACAGTATAACTAATATGCTATAAAATGAATTCTCCAAAATAAACACAGGTAACTCCTCAGAAGGGTAGTGCCATGCTCTATAAAATGTTCAACAAATTACTTAAACTTCAGGGTGCTTTACAAAGAAATATACCTGTTCCTCTGTAAAAATCTAACGCACAAAGCTTACAACCAGAGTTATCAAAATAATGAGAATACAATTAATTTTGATTGAAAAGTTAGGTTAAAAACAAAGGAGAACAAGGTATTTTCAACCAAAAAAGGTGATAAAAATTAAGTAGGAAAATTTGATACTCCTTGCAGATAATATCTAAAAGGGATCACCATAATATTCTTTCCAATAGCTCAGTCAAAAGGCCAAAGTCAGGATCTCACATTTACCTGATGATCCTCTGGGCAGCATACTGATGGAGAGAACGAAACTGGGCCGACATATTTGCTAAAGCTGCCAAACAATTTGTGTGAAGGTACTTGTCCTGTCAGAAAACAGCAAGTTGAAAACATTCATCAAGTCTTCTCTACATTTTAAACCAGGCTAATTAGAAGCAAATGTAAACTAGACTGTCATTGATTTTTGAAAGCTCAGGTCCATGATCCCTTTTCTCTAATTCCAAAAATCGATAAAGCACTGAAAGTTCAAAGTTTTTTCACTGCACATTTGGAAGCAACATCTGGCACAGAAGAGTATGATACTATTTATGGTCTTCATTATCCCTGCCCTGGTGAAGACTGAAGTATTTCGCTGCAGAAATATTAATGTTTAATTACAGTGTGCTGCTCCAGAACCTAATGGTTACATACAGTGTAAGCATATGCACTATAATTATCTTTCTAAAATCAAAACATTCTTCATTCTAAAACACATCTGGCTCCTATAGTTTCAAATAAAAGATTGTGGACATATATCTACGTTAGCCCCACAGAAGGAAATAATTGAAAACAGGTCAGTAACCTTGACCATTTCTCTGAGTTATGAATTCTGTATATGGCTTCTCTATTGACTGGAACTGAAAGTTGCTCCCAGGTACTGCAAATACAATCCAGTTGAAATTTTTCTTTTACTCTTTAAAGTATTCTCTTTCTTCTACTTTTCTGTCCCAACTGAATTCATCTTTTCTTATGTTCATATCTTAATTTGTTGCTGCTTTTGAAAGGCAAATCAGTTTTATTGATCCAGCACAGATATACAGCATCTTTCATCTAAATGTGCTCCACTGACTGTTTTCAATTTCATGTAAAATTTCTCTAATCATACAATCTATTAAATATTAAGAAACAGATACTATATATATAGTACCTTAGGATCATGTAATACAGCGATTATATGCTGATCTGTATTTCTCTACTGTATTTCATGAGAATGTTGGTACTCTGAATATTAAGGCTGCTTTAAACTGTAGTCTTAACCATACTATATGCATAAAGATTAAAAAGTAGCTATGGAATACTTACTCTTGTCCTTGTCATGTTGTACTGAATGGTTCTGATTACGACAAGTATCAGGAGACTCCCCAGTGAAATTTCTGTTAAAACCCGTTCTGAATACCAAGTAATATTTTTTAATATCTGTAATGGGGAAGAAAATTTTAAGTAAACATGACTGATTTAGGAAAAAAAGGATTGTCCATTTCTATAATTTCAGGTGGGCCATGGCCATGCTCTGAGTTTAAAAGAATATAAAAGTGAACTGTGAGACTTTCAGTCCAAGATAGCCAAACTCTGCTGATGTGTTTACTTCTCCTCCCTCCTTCCTTCTTAAATACGAAAGAAAAATAAAAAAACAGTTCTGGAACAGAGAAGAATGTCATTAGTAGACAAAAAGGAGGTATGGCACATAGGACAAGAGTGACAGAAAAAATACCATCAGAGCTCAGCAGTTTGAAAGCAAAAATAAGAAAACCAAGGAGTTTCTTGAAAAGTAGAGCTGTCCCAACAACCACAGAAAACCTCCACGCTGTGTTCAGAAAAAGGTCAAGAATGCAAATAGCCAAGATCTTCAAGAAAAGATGCCCCAGTGTCCTGTCCTGACTGTTCAGTGCAGGCAGCTCACCTCCAGGCCTCAGTAAGCAAGAACTGTTTTCTAGCTTAAGCTGGCAGTTCCACTGTAGCCTGTAACATGGGTATCACAGAGTGAGAGCCAGAGACAAAAGTGGACCGCGCAGCAGCCAGTTCCGGGCTGCCACAACGAGGGAGGTAAAATGCAGCAAAAGCAACAGCTCAGCTGAGCACTAGAACTCCCCAGTGTTCTCTTCCATTTAAGTCACCGATACTGCCTTTCTCCTTGACTCAGGGAGTCAATGTGCCATACACGTCTCACCTATGCATGAAAAAGAAAGACTTCTGGGCTGATTCCTACCTTCTCCAATAAGAAGATATGCCCTCTGCAGAGCACAGCAGACCTCTGTCACTCACAACTGCTGAGGGAGGTCCCACCACCGTTCAAAACAAATGAGTCTAGTCTTTCACTGATAACTATGGACGACAAAGAGCCACAAAGAAAGTAGAAAAGTTCAATAATCTAAAAGAGAGCTATACTACTACATCATATCAAGGCTCTGTTCTAATTATTAATGTATATGAAATACCAAGGATTGAAGTACATGTTTAATAACATGATGATGTAATCAGCCAAAGCCAAATGTAAAAAATTCTACTAAACTAATAACCCAGTTTCTACAACAAATAAATGGTATTAAAAGGTGGGGGAGGGAAAGATGGTCATAGATTTTAAAAAGTCTAAGTAACTAAATACAGTGAAGGGACTTTGGAAACTAATTTGAACCAACCACCTCAAACTGACATCTTAAACGTAATTGGAGAAAATGAATTAAGTACTAGTATTAAAAAATTATTTTATTGGATGTGATAATGGTATAATGGCTATGTATTTTTTAAAAGTCCATTCTTGTTAAAGTGACACAGTGAAATATTTACAAATTAAATTAACCTGTATATATGCAACTTATGAGATTTTTCAGAAGATTTTAGCCAAGATATAAAAGGCAGTGAGGATAGGGAGAAAAGTACGATGGCACAAAAAACCCACTGAAAACTAGAAGAAAATGTCTGTACCCCATGAAGAGTGAAACCTCTAGCCCCATCTCCCATTACCCCAACGTCAAGGAGACTGGAAGAGTCCCCTCTGAGAAACTGATCAGCACAAAACTAAAGGCCTACAGAGAGGAGGATGCCCAGAGAAATGGACCATGTAGAGCAAGTTGTAGTAACTAAGTTCCGCCCACACCCAGAGCTTCCAATCAGCTTTTTAGTGCCTCACTCCTAACTGTGAACAGATAAGCAAGGGGCACCAGGCATCTGAGGAAAGCCTGCAACGGGGACTAAGACAGGAGTCAGACAAGAAAGGGAAACTGAGAAAATACGCAATATGTTTTAATAGATTTAGAGGGGATTCTCCGTTCTGCTAAGTACTGGGAGTTGCATTAGTGATTGGTACATGAATAAAAAACAGGGCAATGATGGGCTACAGAAAAAGTAAAACATGTACAAGGAAGGGAAAGCAATTATCATACACTTCATCTGAGCTAAGAATAGTAGTTAACATAATCATAATAATGTAAAAGCTGAGTTAAACCAAAAACAGTAAGAAGGAAGGAAGAATCTATGCGCTCGAAGGGAGTTGACAACCCAGAGAGAGCACCATCTGTGCAGGAAAAAGAGCTAATAACATCTTCCATCTTAGGAATAGTTAATGTCTAAATCTGAAAAATCTAGAAATAAATATAAGCATTTACAAACATGAACAGAGCTGAAAGCTGGGATTAGGAATAGGGTAGACACTATTTTTCACTAAAACCTAGTACTTCAAACAAACTGCCAGTTATAAAAATAGTCCTGGGCATGTAAAGTACAGCATAGGAAATATAGTCAATAATATTGTAATAACTATGTATAGTGTGGAGGTGGGGGGATTCTAGACTTACCCTGGCGATCACTTTGTAAGGTATTTAAGTGTCTAATCATCACTGTGTTGCACACCTGAACCTAATATATGTCAACTATAATTGAAAAATAAAATTCAAAATATCTACTACTTCTAAGTTTTAACACTATGTCTGTATATACTTTGACACAAAGAAAATACCAAAAAGAAAGATAAAATCAGTTTGGGAATGGAACTCAACAGCAGGACTAAAACTTAAAGAATACAATATATATTATCCTCTCTTTTAAAATATAAAACAATTAATTTTTCAGTTTTCTTCCCTTTGCTCCCTATTCTTTCACTTATTCTGTATACAGGAAGCAAAGCTGTTGGACAATTTGTGCCTCAACTAAAAAGTGGAAATAAAATGTAGAAGAAAAATGAACCCAGTGACAGCAAAAACATTTGACTCAGTTACTAAAGAAACTATTTTAAGAGTGTTTTTAATAGTGGTTAATAGTCATTCAGAGAAAAAAAAAACAAAAAAAAACACCACTTCATAAATGGTTCATAAACCATTTCTAAGTCAGGTGCTAGCAGAAACATCTACCAGAAGGAAAGTAAGAAGAAATGTTAATGCCATAGTAAAGCTTACAGAGGGACGTGTCTGTTCTGTAACTCTAATCTAAGTAATGGGAACTCACCACTTCATGAATGGATCTATTGAAGCCATCATCTTCTGTAAGGATCAACAAAATTATAAGTGCCATATACACATGGTGTGAATTTCTTTCTTCAACATGATACAGAATCTCGAGAATTGGTAAAACCTAGGGAAAATGAATTTTAATTTACTACTTCTATTACTCTATTATGAGAGCAATGTCTTAAACCTTTACACTTTTATTATCTACCCTTTGCTTTAATGTCATAGTTACAAACCGGCCTCTGCCTGCAAGTACTTTCCGTATGTATAGCTAGGACCCCAGGAGAGGAAGTCCCCAGCCTCTGTGCCAGTCTGCTCCCACACAAAGGTTGGGTTTGCAGACACCACGTAGGTCCCAGTCAACAGCTGACACTGAGGAGAGGCAAGTCTGTCTCCAGCCTCACAGAAACATATACACAATAAAGTATTCTTAGGAACACTGTAATGTGTCAAACATGACCTTCTTAATAGCAAAGACTGTAAAATAAAACAATTGTTAACAAAATCAGATCAGCACAGTAAACTTTCTATCCATAGCATATTTTCTAATCATAACTTCATAAATATTTATTATAGAAGAAAGACAAAAGGACAGATAAATACCAGATGAGATATTATCATAGTAATCTATGTAAGAAATTTAAAAACAAAAACCCCAAAAACAAATATAGAAACCCTACCGTACTCTCCCAAGCAAAAACAAAACCTTTCACTCTTCACTAGTACGTATCATATACAGACAACTGCTCCCTGCACCATCGTATATACCAACATCTTACCATGGAACTTTCCAGAACAGATGATGTCACAGGTTTTCTGCTTATTGCTGGGATTTCCCTTAGAATACATTATGTTAAGAATCATCTCTGTGCTCATCATATCCACCATCAACAAACAGGCCTTCTCGTTACAAGTTTTTACTCATATAAGTAGTATGCTGTTACACCCAATTTTGCTATTTCAGCCAATGTTTTCCACAGAGAGCCGGTATGGAGACAGATTCCTTCATTGTTTTTGTCCTTACTGTCACTTTGACACAGAGTATCTTCTTCACATGAATTTTAATATACAGCATTACTCAGTATATTATGTTTACCACTAAAAAAGAGGCTACCAAATACCTCGTGAATCCTGCTATCAACCTGTAAAAATGTGGAGCTGAGGGGACATTCCTTTTGCTGCCAGCAGTGGGTGGCTGCTAAAGACCTAAAGGACCAGTCTGCTCTGTGACGCCATGTCCTACGGGTTCTGTCTCCCACACCCGCCAACTCATGCCTCTGTGTCTGGTGACATCTCCCCATCGATTTCTCAGCCTGAATCACCTTTATGGCAAGTACACTTTCCCTCTGGGGAAAAGAAATTATTCTTCAGAATATTATAAAATACAAAAAGCATGAAATGTTTAGCACGATACTTACAAGATTTTCCATATCTGTGCGAGCTAACATGTACGTTCTAATATTACTGTTCTGATGGAGCAATGTATACAAGAGGAGAGTAGCTTGATCAGATGTCTGCTGCTCACAGAGAGCTGTGTACAAACTGTTAAAATTAATCTGGAAAGCATGTGGAATGGATGAGGGGAAAGGACTGTTATCTGGAATACAAAAACACAAACATTTTAAATATTACATTACTGTTTTCTAGACTGTGCCTTATGTAACTAATAAAAACTCTACTCGTGTATACAATTCAATTCCCATTAATTTTGTGTAAGTTGCTACATTTTAGATTTAAAATTTCAATTTACATATTTTTACTTAAAAAAGAACTAAACTAATGTAAAACATGATGGCCAGAGCTGGTAACACTGTACTGTATAACTGAAATTTGCTGAGAGGGCAGACCTCTGTACTACCTGAACAGCTTTCCAATGATTACATGTATCGCCCCTTATTTAACCCATACAGCAGCCATGCCATTACTCTGACCGGTCTAACAAAGGATGAAATAGAGGCTCAAAGATCACGCAACTTTTCCAAGACCAGCCCTGAGTAAAACACAGATTCACCTCTATTGTGTCCATTACATAATACTGCTTCTTTATTTTTATTTATTTATTTATTTTTTAATACTGCTTCTTTAAATACAGCAATAATTCAGGGAGTCAGTACTACGATAGATGCTCATTTAAGCCTTACAAAGAACCTTGGGCAGTAGAGCTCATAATCCCTGCTTCACAAATCAAGAAACTAGTATTTAAAAAATAAAAACTGGGATATGAACTTAGGTCAACCTAACTCTAAAAGCCAATGTTCTGAATCAGTGTACCACAGTCTTGGAAAAGATGACTATCCCAGGAAGGTTCAACCCTAAATAGTAACATTTGCCCAGAGCGGCAAAAGTAAGAATAGTAGATACACATAATGAACACTGCTTCCTTGCAAAATCTGAGCTAATCATTTTAAAATCTTACCTTGCTTGGTACTTATATAAATACTATTAGTGATAGTATCTCCATATTACAAACAAAGCCATTGAGGCTTATTGAGGTTAAGCAGGCCATGAAGGGCCGCACCGATCTGCAGCGCAGAAGTGTGGCCCGATGTCAGATCGCTTGATTCCAAGACCTGCTTTCTTAACCACTAAGCCGCGCTGTCGGTAAGAGCACAGTAATGGCAATAGAAAATACTACTAGATACATGAGCTTTCACTTTTTACCTGTCACCTTACTAGAGAACTTCCAATTCCTCTGTAAAGAATACCACCAGAATTAGCAAACCACAACAACTAACTGGCATACTCACCCACTGTCTTTAAAGGCAAAGTGCCTCAGAAACCTTAAAAATTCCTATCCAATAACTATAACTTTTTACTCATCTTAATTATGTTAGTGTTGGGATACTTCTTGATAATCTAGTCTAGCATATTAATCTCGCTTTTAGAGTATAACCTTTCGATAAGAAGTACTATGTCTACATAGGACTATCTACTTATGTTCTACCTCACAGTTTGGCAAATTTCAGCCCACAGGCAGGCTACCACCTGGTTTGGAAATAAACTTTTATTGGAATCAGCCATGCTCACTCATTTATGTATTATCTATGCCTGCTTTGTGCTGTGATAGCAGAGTTAAGAGGTGGTGACAGACACCACATGTCCATGCAAAGCCATCTGCCCCATGCAGAAAAAGTTTGCTCAGTTCTGCTCTAATTTTTTTTTTTTGCCCCCTACTTCCAAGGGGTTGATTACCAAATCTTGTTGATTCTATTTCTGTGCTCTAATTTTTTGTTCTATAAAACTCTTAATAGACTTCAAGTGAAAAATTTCAAACAACCTATCCTTTATAGAGTTTTCCAGGTTAATTCCTATCCCTAACAGGTAGGACAGACGGGTCCAAATTAAGCACATGCTAGCTTGGTTATCTGTGAAAGAAATGTAAATTTAAATGGATATAAGGAAGCACGGCCCTCATCTAAGATCTATTTGACTTTTTTTAGAATATAGTCAGGAAAATCTAAGTTGTTCTCGTCATTTATCAATATGAAAACATACTGAACAGTTACCTCCACAACGACTGAAATAAACAATAAGGGGTGAACAATACTCTCTTTCCTCATTAGAAAGGGTACTCAGAGGAAAAAGTAAAGAGCACAAACCTTGTGTATTCTTAAAGGACATAATGGCCTGTCTGTAGGGGTTTGGTGCATCTGCAGCATCTGTCAGGTTGGCCAGCACCAGCAGAAGCAGGAGACTCTGGTTGGCCAGAGGGGAAGCCAGTGCAGGAGCAGCAGCCGCTTTGCTGCCCACACCGCCCAGGGTGAAGACAGCCCAGAGTCCAGCTTGAGAAAAAAATGTACAGGTAAGATGCCCTGGGACTAGTAAGAGAAATATATTTTTGTACAATATTCTATACTTTTTCATATTGAAAGTTTGAAATAACACTCTTTCATGAAAGTAAAGCAAGTCCATTATCTGAAAATTCTCATATTGCCCAAGGATATAAACTTTTTAAAGACTATATCATTCTCTACTTCCATAATTCCACTCCCAATTCCCATAGATAACCACCATTAAGTTTCTAATATATCTCTTCATATTTTCTTTATATATCAAAACACAGTCATAAGAAAATTTCATGCACAACTTTATACTCATATCTGAAAACCTAAGCAAAATATTGAAATATCTAGAAAAATACAAGTATCAAAATTGGCCAAAAAGACAAAATCCTGAATTGGCAAATAACCCTAGAAGAGAGAAAAAATGAGTCAAAGAGCTAACCCTAAAAACAAACTATGTCTAGATATTTTTTACAAATAAGCCTAACAAACCCTCAAAGTACAGATAATTCTCATATTATATACAAGCAGTTCCAAAGTAAAAGCATGACTGTTACCTAGACAACTCATTTGACAAATCTAGAGAAACCCTGATCCAGAAACTGGATAAAGACTGTAATTAAAACAAAATAGAGAAATTAACATTGATTTTTCAGATAGCCTAAATCAAACAAAAGGAGGTGAAATTTTGTAGAAAAAAATTTTCAAGTATAAATGCATCACGATCAAGGAGGTTTTGTTGCTGAAATGAAAGAATGAGTCACCATTAAAAAAACTGAATTGCTCTTCATTTTAAAAAGATGGAACAAAAGAAAATATGGTCATCTCAAGAGGTGACAATTTTTAAAAACAATTTATTTATTTATTTGTTTAATTTTAGAGAGAGGGGAAAGGAGAAAGAGAGGGAGAGAAACATCACTGTGTGGTTGCCTCTCACTCACGCCCCCAACTGGGGACCTGACGTGCAATCTAGTTATGTGCCCTGACTGGGAATCGAACCAGCGACATTTAGTTTGCAGGCCGACGCTCAATCCACTGAGCCACAGCAGCCAGAGCGAGATGACAATTTTTTTATTGAACTTAAAACCTATTCTTAATTTAAAGAAAAAGAATTCTTACACACTAGAAAGGAAAAGAAACCATTTGGTTTCAAGAGTCTACCTAATCAGAAATCCACAGTGGTCAAACATTGGAAGAATTCCCGTTAATATAACCAACATCAGCACTGTGCTACTGGTACTCCATGCAAAAGATATTAAGGAAAGAAAAAAAAAGGACAAAAACAAAAAACCAAAAAACCCACTCCAATCTGTTTGGACACTATCCAATACAGTAACTACTGGCCCCTGCTAGTGGCTTTGGGCACTTGAAATGTGGCTATGTAGTCCGAATTGTATTGCACTCTAAGTATAAAATACACACTGAGTTCCAAAGACTTCATACAAAAAAAAAAAAAAAAAAAATTAAAATCTGTCACTCATTTTTTAATATTGATTATATGTTGAAATTATAATATTTTGGATAAATTGTATTAAATAAACAATAAAGTGTATTGTTAAAGTAAACTTCACCTGCTTATACTTTTTTAATATGACTTCTAGAAAATTTAAAATTACATATGTGGTTTTGCATCTATGGTTCACATTTTTATTGGGCAGAGATGTTCTAGAACATCAAGAGAGTCAAGTGACACACTATTAGAACTAACAGATTTTAGTACTGTTCTATAACAAAAAAAATAAACATATAAAAAATCAAAATCCTGCATATACATGAGCAATAATTAGAAAGCCCAATCACAACAGCAACAAACCCAATTAAATATTCAGGAATGAAAGACAAATACCATATGATCTCACTTATAAAAGGAATCTAATGAACAAAATAAATTATTGAGCAAAATAGAAGCAGAGACATGGAAACATGGAGCAGACTGACAGTGGCCAGAGGAAAGAGGGGAGAAGGGAATGCTGGAGGGAAAGGGAAGGGATTTGTCCAAGAACATGTGTGAGTGACCCATGGCCATGGACAACTGTGTGGGGACTGACTGTGGGAGCGGGGGCAGGCTGGGTGCAGGAGGGCAAACAGGGAAAAACTGGGACAACTGTAATGGAATAAACAAGATTTTTTTAAAAAACCACAAAGAAATGTGGAAGGCCTTTAAGCAGACAACCACAGAACGTGACTAAAGCCCATATGAGATCTGAATTAATATAAAAGTACAACATATTTCTGGACAAAAAGACTCAATACTGTAAAACTGCCCTGAAGTTAATTTAAAATTCAATATAACCACTATCAAAATACCAAGAGGAATTTATGCAAAATTGATATTTTGTAATACAGTGTAAATAAAATATTGCTGGATGTGAAAATACATAAGAAAAAAATTTTGAGGACTAACCTGGGTAGGAATGGTCCTGGTCAAACAGCAAAATTTTTATAAAACTATAGTCATTTAAAAGTATGATATTAGCTGTAGACAATTCAATGGAAATGAGTTCAGAACAGAACCACATGTGTTTGAGAATTAACCTTATGATACAGTCAGTATTCTAAATCAGTAAGAAAAAAAATAAAATTTTATAACTGTCTTTGGGACAACAGAATTTAATCATTTCCCTAATATTTAACTATAGGAGTATGTGTATAAACCTTGAGTTGATAAAGCCTTTTTCTTATGCAAGACATAAAATTCAAAAAGATATAAAGAATAGTAATTTCACTACTTAAAAATGAAGTACTTTATGTAATGAGTTAATTATAAACCAGATGAGAGAAAATATTTGCTACATATAAAATAGAAAAGAATATTTGTTTTTTAAAAAGACCTCTTGCAAATCAGCAAGAAAGCTAACAATCCAAAGTAAAAATAAGCAATAAAAAGCCAAAGTAATAAAAAGAGAAAATTAATACAGTAAGATCCATGAGAACACAATTATTTTTAAGATTTACAACACCCAGTATTGTTAAAGGTACAGAAAACAATCAACAGTGAGCAAAGTCATACAGAATTTTTGGAAGATGTTTGGCAGTTCTCATGAAATAAAAAAATGCATATCCTCATCAACCTAACAATTTTTTTCTTGCACTAAAGAATATCTGAATCACCTAACACAGGATATTAATGAACAGAAACAAATGAGCAAAATAGAACCAGAGGCAAGTAAACAAGGAGCAGACTGACAGGGATCAGGGGGGAGGGGGAAGGAAGATGGGGGAAAGGAGGAGAAGGGTCTAGTCAAGGAACTAGTACAAATGACCCATGGACGTGGACAACGGGGTAACGGGGTGGGGATGGACTGTGGAGGAAGGGGTGGGCGGGGTGGGAGTGAGCAACAGGGGAAAAAGTGGGACAATTGTAAAAGAGAAAAAGAAAACAAAAAAAAGAACATTTGAATAGGTACACAAAGATGCACATACAGGAATACTTTAATTTGTTTATAATTGTCAGAAAATGAAAACAATGTGGATGTTCACCAAGAGCAATGGTTAATCCATACTATGAAACATGATATAAAGAGGTAGATATCTATGTACTAACAAATACATATCACTAAGGAATACTGTTAAGTAAAAAGAAGCTACAGAAAAATTGAAGTTAATAATTAAAAAATCATTCACTCCAATCATATGTGTATATGTGTATGTGTGAGTGTCTGTTTATTTTAGAAACAGTAAGGACAAAGTATAGATCGTACTGGCAAAAGAAATTACCTCTGGCATGGGATTCAAGAGGCACTTATGCTTTATTTGTATAGTTAAATGTTTTGCACTAAGAATATATTCATTTCACTTATTTCTTTAAAAATAAATTTAAGATAGTAAAATTAAAATAGAACAAAACAGACTCAACTAGTATATAAGGTCTGTCTGGAAAAAGTCTAACCATGTTAATATAACAAGAATGGTTTGTGCAACATTGATGTAAACTGGCAGCCAAGGAGAGTGGACTGGAACGCACAGCTGTGAACAATGACGACTTTACTGTACTAGTCAGTGAGAGTGGTAGGCGCCATTGAGTGAGCATGTACACTGTGTGACCGTCACATTAAAAATGACTGAGCAAGTAAAGCAACGAATCTGCACCACATTTTGCATTAAGCTTGAACATTCCTCTGTGGAAACTATTCAGGTGATTCAGAAGGCCGCAGCTATGGGCAACTGGTGATTGGCAGCTTCATCATGATGATGTGACTGCTCATCACATCTCTTAAAGAGTTTTTGGTAAAACATCAAATCACCCAGATCGCTTTGTCCCCCTGCAGCCCAGATTTGGCACCCTGCATCTTCTGGCTTTTCCCAAAACTAAAATCACATTTGAAAGGGAAGAGATTTCAGACCGCTGATGAGATTCAGGAAAATATGATGGGGCAGCTGCTGACAACTGGGAGAACTATGCGAGGTCCCAAGGTGCCTACTTTGAAAGGGACTGAGGTGTCATTGTCCTATGTACAATGCTTCTTGTATCTTTTTTAAATAAATGTCTCTATTTTCCATAGTATGTGGCTGGGTGCTTTCTGGACAGATCTTGTATTATTATGTAAAATATGGAAAAACCTCATTAGTAAATCATTAAGTGAAAAGGCAATTCACAGAACAGTTTATATATACAAATAATGTGCTCCCCACTCCCTTTTTTTTTTTTTTTAACTTTCAGAGAGAGGGGAAGGGAGAGAGAAAGAGAGGGAGAGAAACATTGATATGCAAGACATAAGATACATCAATAGGTTGCCTCTTGCACGCCACCAACTGGGGACCTGGCCTGCAACCCAGGCATGTGCCCTACCTGGAATCAAACTGGCGACTTTTCTGTTTGCAGGCTTGCACTCAATCCACTGAGCCACACGAGTCAGGGCTGTTTGATTTTTTTATTGTAAGTATATTATACACATCTACATGTATACATGTGACTGCGCCTTCAGGTGCCTGGCAGAGGAGGTGTAGTTGATGATGGTTACCTCTGATCAAGGAGAAGAGAGCAGGAGTGAAGGTGGCTTGAAAAAGTCTCATATTGTGTTCAGTGCTTACTCTGTTCCACCCTTTATAACATAGATATATTCAAGCATAACTTAAGCAATTCAAAAATAATAAGGAAAGAAGTAAGAGAATCAAGTTCCTGGTCACTGACCCCAGAAAATGTGATGCAATACACACGTGGGCTAGGAATACAGCCCCGAGACTTTTGTTTTTAAAATGTGCCTCCTGCTAGTTTTGGAGGGGTAATCACCCACATGTTAACGCTGCTCAGATCTAAGATGGTGGCAATAGGCATGACATTATCTTTGCACAGGTCTAATTTTTTAATACTTATTATAATTGGCAGACGCCATTTTTACAAGCATACCTTTGTTAAAGAAATGCTTTTGTAAAGAAATTTAAAATGAAGAGCAAATTAGGCAACGCTGATAAATTTGATTTTTCCTGAACACAGGCAGATACCTTTTATTTCTTCTTTACACTGTAAACAATTTAGTGTGAACATTTGTTCATTTCTAACATTTTGCATTTTCTGAACACACCACATAAAACTACCTCATGGATATCCTACCAACATATTATTTCTTACATATGTGGCCCTGCAAATCTCAAACTTTTTCTGTGACTCGTTGGAATGATTTTACTATTAATTCTTAAGAAGGTGTTATTTGAAGGGGAGGGGTTAATATCCCTCCTGCCCAAGTTTCAGAGCTTCCCAGAGTAGTTCAAACTGCACAGCCTATCTGCTATAAAACTTCAGTGTGCGTACAAGTTAACTTGAGGCCTAGCAAGAGAAATCAGCAGGAAGGATTTTAAAATTAATATAGAAAGGATTTTAAGACAATTGAGGAAGATAGAAAAGTTTCGGTTAAGCACAATGGTTAATCCTTTTCATTACGAAAATCTGGACAATTGGATAAAAAATATCAATTGATCATTACACATCATAAATTTAAATTTATTCAAAACAATGTTCACGATATTTAGTTCAAAAACTTGGGACATTTAATAATAAAATCAAAATTACATAAGAAAGTACAACCAGTAGCCAACTATTATTTGCTTTGGGACTGATCTGTTGTTTATTTTACCATTTAAAAAAATTTCCAATCACTTCCTTCCACTCAGAGTATGTTCCATAACTATCTACCTCTATATCCACCACTGTTTGTTCCAGGACTGCAAGCAAAGAAAAGCACCATTAGAAAATTCAGTCTGCAACAAAAATAATCACAAAATGCTCTCCAAGGTAAAAACGTAAGTGTTCTCCCTGCCTCTTCATAGCTGTGCATCTTCATTACTAGGAGAAATAAGAGTTGACTACCACTGGACACGTTTCACAAAGTTCTGATTCTCTTTTAGCACAACTTCACTCTCCTGTTTTTCTTCCCTTCAAGTTTTTCCAAGAGGACTGAGAAACTGCTTATAATATTAGACAAAGTAACATTTTATTGGGAAACTATGCCCCCAGCCCACCCACAAACAGCCCTCCTTCCTTTCTCTGGTAAATATCACTGCGATGTTGCCTTCCTTATAGGGAGAAAGGAGGCAGCCTGCCATTGCCTACATTGTAGTTTAAACTGGCCCATAATATTGGACCAGAGTTCTTCCAAAAGTTCATTTCTTTTTGCTGATCCAAGCCTCTGATCTGTGACCCAAGAATCTTAGTGGAATTGCATTTTCCTGTTGGGAAGAAAAAAAAGAAAAGCCTTCTCCCCACCAGAAAAATAAGGGAAAGTTACAGTATATTTCTTTCTCCTTTAAGAACCAAAGTTTTAAAATTGTATCCCTCAGGTCCTCCAAATAAACTTTTAAAATAAAATTCATCTAACTAAAAATTAAAAAGTCCTGAAATTAACTAATAGAACAAATCTGGTGTTGATGATTCAATTTTTTTTTAAAGTACTGACTCAAGATTACTTAACCTTAATAATAAAAATGTGAGGAAGATACAAAATTTGACAAACTTAAACATCAATACAAATAATAATCATTGAGAAAAAAAAACTCTAGTTTTACAAAATATTGAACACAAAAATAAATGTAATTTTTTAAAAGTATTTATTTTTAGAGAGAGGGGAAGGGAGGGAGACTGGGAGGGAGAGAAACATTGATTGGTTGCCTCTCACAAGTCCCCAACAGGGACCCAGCCTGCAACCCAGGCATGTGCCCTAACCAGGAATCAAACATGAGACCTTTTAGTTTGCAGGATGACACCCAACCCACTGAGCTACACTGATCAGGGCAAAAAAATAAACATCATTTTATTAAGACGGTGAAATTACTGTATTTTCATATAGTAATATGTTACTTGTCCAACTATAACTGATTTCTTGTATGTAACAAATATATCACAAAACATTATTCAATCAGAACTATAAAAAATGATACCACACAATAGCTTCCATAGTTATAATAACCTGCTAAGAGGGTCATATTCATATATTTGAACCTATAATATTGTATCAAACCAGATACCTTGAAATAATTAAGGAGCCCTACCAGGCAGCTCAGTTGGTTGGAGTGTCGTCCCATACACCAAAAAGTTTTGGTTCAAATCCTGATCAGGGCACATACCTAGGTTGTGGGTTTGATCCTCAGTCAAGGCACTACGGGAGGCAACCAACTGATGCTTCTCTCTCAGATCAATGTTTCTCTTTCTCTCTCAAATTAATAGGCATATCCTCAAGTGAGGATAATAAAAAAGAATTAAGGATAAGCAGGTCAGCTATTAGAAACATGGATGAAAATGCTGCTAGAGACATTTCAATTAACACAGATAAAAGGCTAAACGGTCGATAAATACCTGGTGAGTGCCTGTTAGAGATAGGACTCATGCCAGGCACCAAAAATACAAAGAATACAACTTCCTGCTTTTGAGGAAGTTGACAGCAGAAGGGGAAGATGAGCATTCAGACAACCACAAAGCAATTTTAATTGCCATAATGATCCAACAAGTAAGCCTAACTCTTCACAACACCCATGCTTTTCCTCTGTAAGTGAGTGAAATAATAAGGGAAGACAGTTTCACCAATAAAACTTTTAAACATACATTCCAGGGCAAACACTGTGGCAGAGTCGGCTGCCTGATTCCAAGACAATGTTTCTCCCTTTGTTCCTTTTTATTAACAAAGCCCTGGGATCTAAAGCTGGGCAGGACGCTATTTTCCAATCTTGCTCACAGCAAACTGTGGCCACACGACTAAATTCCAGCCAATGGGATGTGACTGGGAGTAGCATATGCAAGTTTTCAGTTATATCCTTAAAAGGTAGCTGTTTTCTGTTCGTATCTTCTCCTTTCCCATTGGCTAGAACCCCGATACACTGGTAGGGAGACAGGTTTGACTTTGTGCATGAGGACACCGCCCACGGGAATGACAAAATGAGACAGGAGAAAGTGGTACCTAGATGAGCTCAGGAAGCAAACCCGCCTATACCCCAGACCAGCTTAAACTTTACTGTGAGAAATGTAAACCTTCCACCATGTGTACGCCACTGGTAGCTATCTGATCTCTATTAAAAGCCAAACCAATATCCTAAATAATACAAGTATGTATCGAAAAGTTTCAGAAGATTGTTGGTTAGCGATCTTTTAATAAGGAAGTTTTAAAAATCCTTTGCCCATAATAATAAAAAACTTTTAAAGATAATTATAGATTAGTATGCTCTTGTAAAAAATAATACAGAGAGATCCCACGCACCTTTTATCCAGTTTCCTCCAATGGTAACTTCTTACAAAACTATAGTACAATATCACAATCAAAATATTAACATTGACAGTCAAAATAATGAATAACTCAATTCCATCATCAGTTAGATCATCTACATGAAAAACATTTTGTCCAACGATCACTGAACTTACTCTGAAGTTGAATCCTTCCAAGGTTCCCAACTCACTTATACTCCAGCCACAGAGGAAAATCATTGCCTGACTGCCTGTGCTCTTATATACACTCAGGTCACCATTTATTAAGGGCCTGCTACAAACCAGGCAAAATGCAAGAAAATGAATTAGCCACTGACGAACCTAAAGGCAATGGCGCCCCTTCCATGGAGTTTACAGTTGAAGAAAAAATGGACAGGAAACAGAAACAAGCAAGTAAGTAAACTGCAATGAGTTTTCGGGGAGAAAAAGAATGCTACCTAAATGTCATGTTAATTCTTGAAGGAAAAAAGAATTAGAAATCTATCAATGAACAGAACTGACCATTTTTCATAAGTTTTTAAAAATTTTTCTCCCATTTCTTTTTTTTACTTTCTTCTTGCTTGGAAAATCCTTCAAGGTCCAAATTAAATCCGTTCATTCTAATACATGACGCAAAACGTAACTATTCCCTCCTCTCTGCTAACACAGCACTCTGGTTACACTCCCTATCACTAACCTACCAGTGTCTGGCTTTGACTGTACTTATGTCTGTTGCATATGCACAAGTCTTCCTGTTAACTCCTTGTTGGAAGTTACAGCTTTTTTGTATTTTATATTTCTTGGAGGGCTCAAACTTACACACTTAATTTGTTCCTTTATTTACTTATTGCACTCCAATTTACTCTCTTGCTTCACTTACCAAAGTATATAATGATGTAGATTTCATATTTTACAGTCTATAAATATAAGTTTTATATTTGCTATTTAAAGGAAAAGCATATTATTTTTAAAGTTCTAAACATAAGTGACAAAATTGGCTTTAATTCTATGTTATAAATGACAGTGCTTCCACGTGGATGAGGGTACTTTCAGAAACTAGTAGTTGCGCTGTAAAAGGGTATAACATTTAGAAAGGACAATCTGGCAATGTGCATCATAAGACATTAAAAATATGCAGATTACCTGGCTCAGTAAGTCAAGTTCTACAATTTATTCTACAGAATGAATTTAAAGATCAAATTAAAGCTGTTTGTCTTAAGTCTCAGTAAAAATGTATACTCAAATACATAATAAGAAATTGTTTGTGTTACTTGTGACATATTCATCAAAACAATTAAAACAAAGCCCACGGTTAGAAATCCAGGCATATTACCCAGGATGGTCAACAAGGTTAACACTTTCCCAGAATGTCATATAGTTTTTACTATGTGAACTTCCAAGAATGTATCATTCAGTTTAATGCTTTTCAACTAATGTTTTTAAAATAATCTTTTATATATCCAAAATTCAAAACATTTTATAGAAAATAGTGAGGGGATCGAATTTCATTACGAATATAACTGGTATGACAAAACTACTGACATTTTGAAGAATGAACCGATGAACTGAGTGTAAAAAAAAAGTAGATGTTTGTCTCTGATGTTGTTGGTAGTAAGAAGGCATCATAGCGTCAAGTCCAGAGTGAGCTATTCTCTACCTTGGGCACACACAGTAAACATGTTTCCCTAAGATCTTCCACATTGAGCCCTTGATTTTGTTAAGTGTTATACCCTAGAGGCAGAATTTGAAAAGGTGTTAAAGAAAATCCTGGCAAAGGGAGTAAAATGAGTGAGAAAAAAAAATGACTAGAATGGAAGAGAATATGTTACTATTTACAAGATAACTGTTAACCATAATTACTTGATCAAGAAACAATGTTTTAAACATTTCATATAAAACACACTAGTTTGTTACTTAAATATATGAGGTCTGTCCAGAAAAAGTCCAACCACTGTTAATATAACAAGAATGGTTTGCGTGATATCGATGTGACCTGGCAGTCAAGGAGAGTGGACTGGAATGTGCATGTGTGAACAACGACGACTTCACTGTACTAGTCAGTGGGGGCAGTAGATGCCATTGAGTGAGCATGTGCACTGTGTGACTGCCTCTTTCAAAATGACTGAGCGAGTAGAACAACAAATCTGCACCACATTTTGCATTAAGCTTGAACACTCCTCTGCGGAAACTATTCAGATGATTCAGAAGGTCGCAGTTATAGGCAGCTGGTGATTGGCAGCTTCATCACTACAACATGCCTGCTTGTGCATCACGTCTCATGCAGAATGTTCTTGGCAAAACATCTAATCATACAGGTAACTTTTGGCTTTTGTATCTTGTATCTTTCTTCAATAAATGTCTCTATTGTGTATATTACATGGCTGTATACCTTGTAGACACACCTTGTAGGCCTTTAGTGTGCTTTAAAAAACTGGCTGAATATTACCATACACATATAATTTTTAAAACTTAAAACAATGGTAAATAGGTTCCAAATTAGCATTTTTAGCAGAATGTATAACTTTCACGAATGGATTACTGACCTAAGTGGTAAATGTCTGCATTGTATAAACAATATAGGACAGCCAGTTGTTAGGGTGTGACTACAAAGGTACACAAGGGAACTTTCTGGGGGGATGAAATTGTTCAATATCTTTTTTTTTTTTTTTTTACTTTGGTTTTTCACTTACAGTTGTCCCCTTTTCCCCTAATTCCTCTCCCCCACCCAACCCACCCCCTCTCCCGCAATCATATCCCTCCCCGTTGTCCATGAATGTCTTCATTTCTAAAATGAGAATATAGTAAAAGAGACCATAGAATTTTTTATAAGTTCACAAGATATCCTGAGAACAGCATTTGTTAAAAGAAATATATTAAAATGTTGGTTTAATGAGGGAAAAACCACATTTGATATTGTATCTTTATTAAAGGGCAGAATCCTCCAGTACCTCTTTTTCTATGTAATCAACTGATGTGTTAAGAAAACATAATCTCTAATAATTACTTTTGTCATTTTAAAATGAATGTAAAACAGCAATAAATAAATACATAAATAAATAATAAAGTGAATGTAGTACAGCAGCACATGCAATCTTGAATGGCCAGTCACACTATAGAGCTAGAAAAGTGGGGGAAAGGTCATGAACAGATTCACTTGTTTACACGTAAAGCACTTTTAAATATCTGATGACTACTAGTTCCTAAAACAGTTTTAAGTAAAATTCAATTTTCCTAACACAGAGCAACATGATATTATTACCCCCATCCCGTGTCCTAAAAGGAATGCTTTAACCGTCGCAAAAAAGAAAGAAAAAAAAAAAAAAAAACACCATAAGAGAACAGAGGAAAATATTTTAAAATTTCATAGCACAGTATAAGATATTTTATTCACCTCCATAGTTTGAAACGTCAGACTCTCTGACTTATAATCTGGCATAATATAAGCCATATGGAACTTTTTGAAATTTTTATTCCTTTAAGAATAGAAAATAGAACAATTATTAAAGAAAAAGTTAAAAAAGTGCACTGAAATAATTTAATATTTTATGAGAATAACTCTTTTCAAAAAGGGAAAACAGTGCACATTAACAGAATTTATCTGTCTCAGTAAAAATCTAGATCCACACATGCCTAAAATAAACGAGACCCTAAGAAGGGTCGGGCACTATATTGAAGTGTAAAGCATAAAGGGAAACAAAATGAATAAGAAACCTAGTACTTTCAGAAGTAATTCTATCTCATACCCACATGCAAAAACATTAGGCAAACTATCTGTGATCCATAAAATAAGAAAGGGGCACTGTGAGCTTAGAGGACAGACAACCCTTTCTTTGCATAGAACCATATCTGGTTCCAGAGAACTTCAGTTCATCTGTCCTGGTGTCAGCCTCTGAAGCAGTGTTTCCCAACACGAGGCATGGACCACTGGTGATGTGAGGGATGGTTATGCGCTGTACTTTTTAAAAATATCCAATAATTATGCATATTAGAAATATGTATAACTAGCACTTTGATCTCACAATTTTCAAGAATTTACTACTTAGTATTAGGATAGAGTAAATATGCTTAAAACTTTTGGAGAAAAGAAGTCTATCGGAATTCAAGCTGTGCTCATATAAGACAAGATCATGGCAGTTACACGGATGTGGCTAAGCCAGAGGAATAAAGGTCTCTAGGAAGATAAGTCCTCATATCACAGCTCCAAATATCTGGCAGTGCCTACACCTCTACAGTAGTCCCCCTCATCGAATGAAATAAGCCTTGTCCCCACAACATTACCCTTTGACACAAGGTCTCTAACCCTTCAGCACCCTCACCACCCCTCCATCTGCTAGTGATGAAGTAACTACCCCCAAAACACAAAATGCACATATGTGTGTTGATGACAGCAGAGAAACATAAGTACCTTTCAACGAGTTTTAACTAGATGCAACATTCAACTGAGGAAATTCAACACCACGATATGCCACCCCTGTGAAAATTGCAGGGCCTTATTATATCTAGAGTTTTCATTCATACTGCAGACACTCAAAAACAAAGAATAAACATACTTTAACAATGCCAGTGACCAAAAAAAATCTATTTAAAACCCCCACATATAAGTTCCTAGGAAACGGAGAAGCCAAAGAACTTATACACAAAACCCATGGACATGAACTAAGGAACTAAGGAACGGAGGGACTGTTGGAGGGAAGGGGGGTATGAGGTAGAGGGGGGAAAAGGGAGAAAAAATTGGGACAAGTGTAATAGCATAATCAATAAAATATACCTACGAAAAAGGTTTCTACATAGTAAAAATCTTAGCCTAATTGCCTTACATTAGCCTTCAAGTTCTACTCATGAAGAAGTAAATATAAATCAAATTACTGCAGATGTAATAAAGTATGTTGTATAGATTTATTACTACCTTCAATAACAGTCACTTTTTCCATATACGTCTCCCACTATTACATTTCTGGGAATTAAAAACTGGCTCCACGCTAGATGGCCACAGATAAAAGGATCTGTGAGTAACTACTACGCCCTGGACACAAGTGACACACAAGGAAAGATGGAAAGAGTTTCTTCCCCAAACTCTGGCCACTTCAGCGTTAGTGATAATACCGAGAAGAAAGCCTTAGTGATGGAGAATGGTGTCCCGGACCTTAAAGGCAGCAATAATAATGTCATCTATCATCAAAGAAGAAGATGGGAGCCTGGGAGGCACTAGGAAACAGAATCTTTGAAATGAGAGGATATACTTACTGCAAAAAGATGATTCCAAATTACTGAATCTAGAAGGTTCATGAGATATAAATAAATGATCAGCAAACAGAAGTCACAGATAGCAAGTGTGGGACTTGGGAATAAAAGTGACACTATAGACTAGAATAGTCTAAAAGTATTCATGAAACTGAAAAAATACTCCCAAAGCATTCAATTCAATAAGCAGTTAATAAACACACAGTAACAACAGTTTCCAAAGTGAATGAGAAAAGAACCCTGTGTTTTGTCTAAGAAATATGAAGACACACTAAACTTTAGCAGGGGGTATTCTCCAGATTGGAACTGGTGCTGCGCTTGGCCCATCTATCAGGTAGCGGGGGCCATGCCCACAACAGGAGTGACAGAGGCATCCACGCCTTCTCTTTCAACATAGTGAGACATCTTGTGGTTCAGTGTGCTTAATTATATTATCTAGCTTTAACTAAACTGACTCTCATAAAAAGCTATTTTAAAAATAATGGAACCATAAAACTGTTTTTAAGCTTTCTGGCAAAGAAATCACAGAGAGAGAAACTAGATATTAAAGATTCAAATACAAGCAAACACCACAAAACACAGCAGAGCTGACCTTTCTACTACCTGTGTGGGCCCTTTGCTAGCCATTCTGTAAGCTAACAACAAAGGCAATAGTAACCAGACCTCTGAAGAAAACCGCCTTCCATCCATTACCAAGACTCTCTGAAATACAGATTTTTACCAACTATTATTAACAATAAACATGGGTCTAAATACATAACTGCTCCTTGAGACATTAAATGACACTACGAAGACATGGTGATTAGAAAGACATTTAAAAACTCACCAAGATGATTATTAATAATTTTTGTCTTATCAAAAAGATTTTCTGTATGTTAATAAACACAACTTTAAATACTTTAAAGTTTTTATTTATCTTACCCTCTGGACAATGTCAATTTAAGGAGTTCTCATAATGTATATAATATATTAGTATAACAATGCATTATGTAATTTATAAATCAATTCACTTAAATCAACAGTCTGCTTTAAAAGCATATGTCGATGAAATGTATGATCAATAAAGTTTAAAGACCACTATACTCAAGGGACTGTTAGGTGGAGGGGGTGACAGAGGAGAAGAAAAGGGGGAAGAAAAAGAGAAGGTTCTGCCATTTAATTATGATCTACACAAATACCACATTTAAGTCTCACCAAGTAGTATCATCACCCACCCAATTTTACAGATAAAGAAATTAAACTCAAAGAGGCTAAGGTCCTTATTCACGTAATAGAGCCAATCAGACCTGCACCCAAGTTCTTCAAAGTCTAAAGCAGATGCGCTCACACCCACTGCCCTCACTGCTTCTCTGGCTCCAAAAATATAAAGGGTCCCCTGGCCTGAATTACACGTTTAACACTTACCACAGATCAGATCTTCAGCATCTGGGATGTAACAGGCCTAAATTCAATCATTTTTGTGATAAGAAATAGCATTCTGTGGTTTAAAATGAGTCTGGCCCCCAATTATCTTGCCAGTCTTCTCTTCCACTCTTCATCCTCATCCACAGAACCATAATTAATTCTGTTTTTGTTTTTGCTTGGATTTTTCTGTTGGCTCTCCTACTTTCTGTTCATCTTGGTATAGCATCCACATTTCCTGATTTCCCCCTAAGGAACCACCTCTCCTAGGCATCCTGCCCTTTCTTCCGGTGAATAAACATTTACTACACTGTCTCTGGCAGGCATGCTGAGATTCTTCAACGAATAACTTGTTGTCACTACATTGAAGGTGCCCATAATCTACTCTGAAGAGAGGAGACAGGTAGAAATGTTGTTACAATACAATGTCCCGTGGCGGGGGAAAACGACAGCTAGCTTTGCTAGGGCATTCTAGGAGAGCTTCCCAAAGGCGGCTGCC
This sequence comes from Furipterus horrens, assembly GCF_987537825.1. Classification (NCBI taxonomy): domain Eukaryota; kingdom Metazoa; phylum Chordata; class Mammalia; order Chiroptera; family Furipteridae; genus Furipterus; species Furipterus horrens. The sequence continues at coordinate 17,379,234 of NW_028327178.1, read as the reverse complement.
CGTGATCCTGGGTGTAAAGTGACTGACAGACTTCCAGGAGGAGGAGAAAAGCATTTCAGGGCAGAGTATGACATACTGATAAAAGTGGGTTTGTAGATTTTTAAGGTAGAAAGACAAGGTAGTTTTCTGGTTGATTCTATGAGAGTCAACTAGTATGAAGATTGGGGATTGGTGCTGGGAGTTTAAAGAGTTATAGGGGAGTTAATTCCCCTGGGGACTAGAGAAATGTAGTAAGAGTGTTGGGGTAGAGCTGAGGGCCCACTGAAATCTGTGGTGATGAACTTAAAGAGCAATCGGAACAGCTGCATGTTGTTCTTCAACTATGCATAGCTGCTTTGGGCCATGGAGCGGGAGGAGAGGGGGTATGACAAAGGCTGGGGTTTTGCCAGGCAAATGCGGTGGGGAAGAGGAGTGAGGGAGTTGAGAAGGCATATGCAAGGCAGTGATCCTGGTCCTCACGCACGGAGTTTCAGCTGGGTGAGGCGCAAAGCAAGGACACGGGGGTGGTGATGGACACTAAAAAAGGGCGTAGAAAGAACTAATCAGGTAAAAAATTGTTTGAGTCTGGTACTAGAGGAAATGACCCGGGAAGCTGGGAGGCGGCAGTCAGAGAGTGCAAGGTATGAATTCAAAATTGCAGTGGCAGTACAATTATTAGTAAAGAGGGTGTGTAGGTGGGGTATGTTGGGGTACGCTAGAGGAAGTGAACAAGCCTTAGAGGCCATATTGTGTGGTGGCTTGATTATGAATATGCTGAAATTTTAAAAATGAGGAGTGGAGTAGTGTGGAAGGGAAGACAGTGAGCCAGGTGCTCAATTAGAAAATGAGCAAGGAGTGACAGTGACATCTACAGACGACCACAGCAAGAAGGACTGACAGGGCATGGGCAAATGGAAAATTAGTATAGTCTAGTGGCTTTTCTCAAGGTAGCTGGGATGTCACAGGAGAAATGGTTTGGAAGCTGTAATGAAGAGTCATCTCTGTGGCTGTAGACAGAGAAGAAGCAAGTCCCCACTTGAAAAGGCTTGAGAAAGAACTGTTCTCAGAGGACCACCTAGGTTTCTGTTAAGATTAGTCAGAGAGGCTACGCTTGCAAATATAGAGAAATTGTTTCTGATGAGCCATGTAGATTTCAGAAGGGTCAGGATGGGGAGAGCTATAGGAGACCATGCTGGTGTAAGGGACAGACTGAATTATATGGCATTGAACCCAGGCATAATGAAGCTTTAGGTCTCTCTGCTGATCCACGTAAACAGAGGTATAAGGCATAATATGATTAACCCTGGTCATCTTTCAGGGCAAGGTAGTTAATCAGTTCTAATTATAGCCTTTGAAAGTTTGCCTTAGTGAGGCTTTTGGCCTCAGAGCCATAGAAAGGAGTGTCGTATCTGAAGGAGTCCGAGCTCTGTGAACACCCCACGCCTCCTCCTCATACGCTGCTGGTTAGTTGTGTCCTCACTGGGAAGGGTCCCTTATTGGTAGTGTGGTCTTACTAGTTATGCATCACTGTATTCTGGAGGATTAACTGAAGAACCCACAACCACCTTAATTGATTATTTAGAAGCTCATTTAACAAAAATTCGTAACTTAAGAAGCTTGAAATACATCCACTGAAGACCACGACCAAGTCACAACAAAATGCGTAGTGCCTCAATAACAGAACACCCTCCCAAGCTGCAGGAATCCCAGGCCCCTGCGGGGTATGCATCTATGTGCACAGAGCTCTGCAGCACAGACGAGCATTGCAGGGCAGCCAAACTTTTTGATAGGAGACTACTTAGGATCTCCTATACACTCTAGTAACTGTTTTTTCTAAGTTTATGAAAATCAAATACAACATCCCACACCTAATTTAGTAAGTTAATAGATTGGTGTTAACATACGTAAAGGCAAGAGTGAAGTTATTTAATTGTGTCACATCGTCTGTAAGAACATCAGAAAGGACTTGAATTCTTGGCCTGTTTGTGGCCCTTCAGAGTTGGGCAGTGGGGCGCACCTTGAGAAGCGCTGTCATGCAGGCCCCTCACAGCCTGCTCTCATGCCCAAGCGCTTTTCTCTGACACCATTTCTGTTATAAAGGAGTAAAATATCCCACCTCCTATCTCTGGGAACGTCGCTCTCTCTCTCTCTTAGAATGTAAGCTCTTATGAAATGCAGGCATTTAATATTTGTAGACCTAAATCATTCTTATCGCAGTATACAAAACCGTTGTGCCATTTCCCAGCCCCCCAAAAAACTTTCCTAGACTCCATGTGCCCTTCCAGTTGCCGCATTATTTTTCTGCCTGTACTGACTCCCATCCTCCCTCAACCACCCTAATTAGCTTCTCTGCCTAAAAAAATCTTGACAAAGTAACCAATAATTTCCGTCTTAACAAATACAACAGACAATTCTAAGGCCTCACCTTACTTAACCTCTCACTTCAATCTGCATGAAGTTGTACATTTAAGGTGTTTTACTTTATCACACCTACGTTATAACTTAAACGTTAGAAAACCTCAGTGAAAAGATTTCATAGTTAATCAGATACAGTTGGAAATGTTAGTGTAGGAAGCTAGATATTAATAAAAGAGAAGGGAACAAAGAGAATCAGACATTAAAAAGCCTAATCAACTAGGGAGCTGAACTGGACAACAACCCTGATTAAGTCTGGAAGTTACAGCTGCAGACACTGGTCAAGGGGGTTAAGGCCCCTCTCTCCCCTGTGTGGGGAGGAAGGCCCAGCTTTCCACTCTCCCCAGGGTACAACCTGTCCATCTGCCCTGACTATGGGGGTGAGGAGGAGGAATAAATAAAGGAGAAATTCCTCTTCTGGTCACATGCCCAGTAAAAGTCAAGATGGCACAGGGAAGGTCCTTCTACTATGAGGCATGTGCAGTAAGAACTAAGATGGCGTCCATAGGGGCAAAGCCTAGGATCAGACTGAATAAGGGTCTCAGAACTCTGGAAGACCTAGGAAATGACCTGTTTACAGAGAGGACTCAACACCAGCCCACAAAGAACTGGGAAGCGGATTGGTTATTTTGAAGAAGCACCAAACCAGAGAGAATATAATCCAAGCTCAACACAGGCAAGCGCACTCTTCTGCTTGCTCTCTCTCTGGCCCCATAACACCTGTTCATTCGTGCGTTCATGGGTTCTCTCTCCATAGCAGCCATGGCCTAGCAGCTGCATGGCCAGCAGCCAGGTGGTCTCCAAGCACAAGCCTGCCTACAATAACCCTGGGCCATCCAGAGCGCAGCTGGGAACAGAGACTATGCTAGCCCAATAGGGAAAGAGGCGGAACTGGACTAAGCTTTGATATGAACGGAGCCAATAGCGCACCAATTCCTAGACCTTGGTCTTTCTTCTGGGCCTGATGAAGACAAGGCTGGACTTTTTTTCCACAGCGGGACGGACAGAGATGAGACACTGGAGCCTGGAGAATCTTAGCATTACATCCCATCCTCCAATGCATGGGTCTTCCAAAATGCTTTCCTTGCGACTCTGTGAAAGGACTCCATTCCCACTGGCAACAGGAAGAAAATTAGTGAACTGAAAGATAAATCTGAATACGTTACCAACAATGCAGAGAGAGAAGAGAAATGGAATTAATTTTAAAGGAGATTAAGAGATGTGAAGAATTGAATGAAGGTCCAACACATGTCTGACCAGAATTTCAGAAGTACAGAGAAGGGACAACAAAATAAAACTGCAGATCACAAAAGCTACCACAAAGTAGATATTTAATGATCTCCACCACCGCCATGCCCAAGGTCATAAAACTAGAAGGCTTAAATCCAGGTTTCAGGATTTTTGCAGTATATCACATCACTCAGAGAGGAGAGAAAGAAAAATAGTTTGCTAGGAACTCCATTAGGCTTATATCATGTATATGCTACTTCTCCAACTGGGGTGTGTGAACTTTTGGAAATAATTCATGACGTGCTAGCAATAAGCAAGGGCAGAAAACAAATATGGTGGTTTTCCCCGGACCATTAATTTTACACAAAGATTTCAAGAAAGTTAATTATGTCATTGAACTGGCATATAATTCCATTTTAGTAGTAATAAAACAAACGTGGATACATTTACTGAAGTAGGACTTAAAAGGTACTTTACTTGATAAGATAAAATATGTGCCAAGGGGCTTCTGACAAACTCCTAGATCCTTAAGATTATGCACTCATATGCCTCAGATATTAGGGTGAGGCCTAAAAAGCACTGTTAGTGCCCCTAATGACTTCTTCAACAATGTGTGAATTCAAGACCTGTGTAACAACAACAAAAAATTTGTGTAATTCACTCTTTTTGTTGTTTCTTTTACTCTTGAACTTAAATGTTTTATTTTGTGAAAAGTATAACAAAAACACTGAGGGGCTGAGGACAAAACTGCTACACAGAGAGGGAGGTTTGCAAGATTCTCTCATCCCACTACTTTCTGGTTGCTAAGAGGTTCTGATAACTCATACAGATAGCCCATCCTAGAAAGCTAGTGTATTTTATTACTGCTTTGTCTTCATCCACTTTACATTATCACCCGAGCGTAAGTCAGGAGTGGGGTGAGTTACAAGTAATGGACCTGAGTAATAATGGCTTCGATGAAAGTCCAAAAGTAGGTGCAGCAGAGCTTGCACACTGCTCCACGATGTTCAAGAGCCAGGATCCTTTCCTCGCGTTGCTCCGCTGTGTACAGTCTCCGTCCCTAAGTTTACTCACGGTCCAACATGGCTAAACCAGCTCCAGCCCGCACATTTTCATTCAAGTCAGCCGGACCGAGGTGAGTACAGGCATTCCCTTTAAGAACTCTCCCTGTAAGTCTGCCCATACCACTTCCGCTTACACTCCCTTGGCCAAAATGTAGACCATACATGGCTGCAAAGGAGACTGAGAAATGGGATCTAGTCTTACCATCCATGAAGTCAGCTCAGACGGGAAAGATGACAAACCAGCAGTCACTATCACACCACATTTGAATAAATCCTCTGCAATGTCCCCAAAATATGCCCCTTCTACTTGAAGTGATGGAACAGCCAGTTTGCCTTACATACCCTGTCTTTTGAGTCCTTGAACTTAGCTCAGGAAAAACAACTGTGCCCAGATAAACCAGTGAGCTTTATGAACAACATGAGAGCTGGCAGAAGTTCTGGTAGTCTTACCATAACATCCTCTCTTTGAATACAAGCAACAGGATGCCTCAAACATGTGCTATTAATCATACACCCAAACGGAGGAAGTAAATAACTTTAGCTGTTTTACAGCAAGAATTTGCCTACTCTCCCAATTTGACCAATTCAGGAACTGAAATTAATAAAAGTAACAGCTTGGATTTAAACTCCACCTTTCTTTATTAGGACTCAAACTGTTCAAGCACACAGGAGTACACTATTTTGTTTCATAACATATCCTAATGACAAGCTAAAACTTGCTATTATTTGCACATTTTAAATCTCTTACTTGAATATTTAATTTGCTATAGACACACACATATATACAAAGGGACAAGAAAAAATGGAAAGTTGATTTGTTATAATGGTAGAATGTTAGCTAATCTTACTTTTTAAAATTTCATAACTTCTAATGGTCTTTGCACAACAATGGATCCACATGATACACCATTAAGACTGTACTTATGGAAAAATATTAATGGCATGCAAAATAGAACTAAAGTTACATGAACAAGACAGGATTCTCTAAAAAAACTGTATTGCCCTGGCCGAGTAGCTCAGTTGGTTGGAGCATCATTCAGTACACCAAAAAGCTGTGGGTTTGATTCCCGGTCAGGGCACATACGTTGGTTGAGGTTTCAATGCCCAGTCAAGGTGTGTATGAGAGGCAACCAATTGATATTTCTCTCTCACATCAATGTTTCTCTCTCTCTCGCTCAAATCAATAAGCGTATGCTTGGGTGAAGATTTAAATTAATCTATATTGCCATTAGTATCTGTCAGTACTGTGACTGCAGAACCAGACGAAGACATGAGGGAAATATAGAGTCAAATTGCATATCATTTATATATCTCTGAGAGTTATGGCCCACTGGACAGAAATAATATGAAAGAATAGAAAATGCACCCCAGCAGTTCAAAAACATAGTTGGAGGAAGTTGGATCCACCTATGTGAAAGATTTTTGCTTACACTATGCATTCTCAAAGGTGGCAATATCGCCTCATGGGGGCAAAACTTGAAAACTTGATTTGGGAAGGATTTTAAAAAACTAACTCTTTTTATGTATAAAGCACAGGTATATATCTGTGATTTTAAATTTTCCTTTGGGAGTGGGAGTGGCAATTAGAAAAAAACGTCCTAAAAAGGCTCCTTGGGATGACAATAATGGAGAAAAAAGTTAAGAAACATCAGTCCACAAAAATCTCCCTGAAGAATCAAATATTAGTGTAACCTGAAGTCAAGGGTGCAGGGGAGGGGTGAAACTCACCCCATCTGAATGGCATGGGCCTGGATTTGCCAAATATCACAGGGACAAAAAAAATAGTTCAGTGTATAGCCATCGCTATTGTAAGGAGAACCGCCATGGTAGTATGCAACACCAAGACATAAGAGAACCTAAATTTATCAATATCAAAACATTTAAAAGAAACAGAAATCCACTATATTGACTTTACAAGAGTGGGAAGTATTTGGGGTAGGCATTTCAAGTGACTAATTTGTTGAAATTGTAATATGATTACAATATAAGGCAGGAGGGACAATATAAAATAATGAACAGGAGTAAATAAGAAATTCATAAAAATTGCAAACCAAAGACATCTAAAGAATAAAACATGCTTCTCCTATGCACTGCTGTCAATCCTGGTAAACTGAGGAGGACAGGTACTTTAATCCTTACCAACTATTACTAAGAACGTTTATAATAATCATGTTCTTGCTTTTCTTTAGTTTCACCATCCATAGACTGAACTCTAGGAACAATGTAGTTTAGTTTTGCCTGGCCATTTTGGTACAGTTTTGCCTGTATTTGAACTTTCATACCGAATGTGTTTTCTTGTAACCTGCTTCTCTGACACAACATGGTGTTCTAAGAGTCATCCAGCTTAAGTGTGGCATTGAAATTCCTTTAGCCAGCAAAGCTTTCAGTCTGATGAAGCTACGGTTAAGGATGCTAAGGAGGATGCTGTTGGACCTGTGTTTATCCTTTTTAATAATCCAGAAAAAGAGGGGGGAGATTGCCTTAATTTTGTAAGCAGAAAGGAACATGAAACATGTGAGATAAAATATGCAAAGTGTTTATAAAATTAAAGAAATTGACGAAAATGAGAGGAGGAAAAGAAGATGAGGCAGATAAACTAGTATTTGTTTTCAGCATTTATCATGTTCTAAAAACTTGCTCATTACTTGTCATGTTATTTAAATGTAACAAAAGTCCGCAGACAGGTAAAGATATTCTAAATGCCATTTTTTAAATGAGAAAGTTAGGGATGAGCAAAGCTAAGTAACTTAATGAAAGTGGCACAGCTAGTAGGAAGCAGGGCTCCGGTTTCCAGGTCAGACCAATCTGATGCCAAAAGCTATATTCTCTTTCAATCCACCTATTATTCGCTGATGAGAATGGCTATCTGCTTCTTTCTCTCCCTCTTTTGCCTAGCGTTTGTCAAGTATGGAACCCCTATGATCTTGCAGAAGTGAGTCTGGAGGCTACCAGGCACAGCAATGAACGGTACCTCCCTTTCTCTTCCCACGTGCATCCAGTTGGATACAATAGGACCTCAAGGACCACGGTCTGGGTCACAAAGACTACAAACAAGTACAAGGGGAGAAAAAGGAAAACATTTACCATAATCCTACAAGGAATCATCATTCCATTTTTATAGATGGGGAAAGCAGTTACAAAATTTTACAAGCTTATAGGGCTAATTAGCTTGCAGTAAGAATTTAAGCCCATGTCTAGTCAAACTTCACAGTCTTCAGAATCTGACCTAACAACTGTGGAAGAATCAGTAGGTTAGAGCTAGCTTTTTTAATGAACAACCTGAAATTTACCACATTAATTCATCCTCATAGTGATTCTATTTTTCCTCAACATTTTATTGTAAAAATTGTCAAACATACAGAAAAGCTGAATTATATTGTGAATACCTACATATATACTCATGTCCTAGATTTTACATTAACACTTTGCTATATTTTTAATAACATCTCTATTCATCTACATATCCTATATTCGCCCATCAATGTAACTTATTTGATAATGCATTTCAAATAATTTGCAGAAAAATTTCAAAAGGGAAGTCTTCAGCCCTGATCGGTGTGGCTCAGTTGGTTGGGCGTCACCCTACAAACCGAAGGGTTGCAGGTTTGATCCTCAGTCAGGGCACATACTTGGGTTACCGGTTCAGTCTCTTTTGGGGTGTGTACAAGAGCCAACTGATCAATGTTTCTTTCTCACATCAGTATTTCTCTCCCCCTCTTTCTCCCTCCCTGCCCCTCTCTCTAAAAACAAATAAAATCTTTAAGAAAAAGAAAAGTTTCAAATAACTCATAACACTAGATTTTATAATATTTATTTGTGTAAAAGGTGATCTCAAAACTATACCAACTATAATGTGAGGGCTTTCAACTACCATTCACAAATTGTCAGTAAATAACCTTGAATAAATTTAAGCTTTGAATTTACTCCAAACATCCATGCTGAAATCAATGTAAATTAAAACAGCTGCTTAATAAAAAGTTACACCACTGAACTATGATAAAATTTAAGTTTTAAGGCAAATCCTCTTAAATTACTTCATTTTTCAAAAAAGATTTGTTCTCAAAAAATTAGAATTGCCTAATTTTATCATTCTTATTTTTAAAATATCTTTAAATTTTAAAATTCCACAATAAATTATGTTCCAGAAGTCTCACAAACAGATTAAACAATTGGTGCCAAATGAACACTTACAGCATGCCTTAGAAAGTTATTCCTAGGATCTCATCTGAAACTGGTTGCTCTAGTCTATATCATTTCTGGGGAATGTGAGTGAATTTGTTCCCCAACTATTTGTGGCATAAAGGAGGCCTCAATCTTCCCTGCACAGAGGTGGCACACTGGCTTTCACACCCATTTCTGGAAACTGACTGAGGAGTGGCTGTCAGCAAACACCAAGAATAAAACGTAAGTCAATACTGCATTTTGACACTATATTATTTCCAATCAATATCATTTAATAAACACCTTCTAAAAAGTCTAAAATCTGACATAATATTTTTTTCAGAGAGCAATTAATAGAAAAATAACTTATATTACTACTCTACAATTAAATACAGTCAGTCATTTTGTGTTGTGGATACTAATTTAAATGCTCAGTATGTCCCTGCAAGAAACCACTACAAGGAAATAGTAAACTGAAATAAACTGTATTTTATTCGTCAAAAAAATGAGTTCCTTCCTAAAAATGAAGGAAGAAAAAGTGATTCTTTCACCTGGTATTAAAAAATCTACCAAATCATTACAAATTAAAACAAATGAGAATGTAATTATAAAGCACTTTCTTATTCTGAAAATTCAAAGTGCTTGTTTTCAGAACTATGCCTGAGTGCCACATACTTTTTCTCTTACTATAGTTTTTCTTTCTCTCAATGAGTCAGCCCAGCAAAAGCCAAAACCAAGGAGAAAAAAATAATCACATAAAATAAATTACAACTACTGTATACTATACCTATCATAATAAATTCTATCACTTTCTCAATAATAGCAGTTGGGAGAAATATGAGTTTTAATCTTCAAATTCTACTTTATTAAGTTCTGTTACAGCATTTGCCTAAACAAATAATCACTACTTTGGCCTTATAATTTGGCTGGGACACCCACCACTGCAAGCAAAGGGGAAAAAACATGTTTGATGGCTCATTCAAATGGAAAAGCCATATATCAGAAGTTATTGTGTAAAACCTCAGTACTTATGATGGAAAGCGCAGTTTGGCAGAACACATTGAATTAGGCTTGGCTGTTTAAAACACTGAATACCCAATCATAATCACATTACAGTTCTGCCTTACAACAAAAAGCACAAGAAATGTCAAGGTCAACCCTTTCTTGCTTCACCTTCTTTTAGGCATTAGAGACTATTTAAAAGTTTGAATCCACACTAAAAGGAAAGGTCAAAGAAGTAAAAATAGAATCAAAAGAAACACTGAATAAATGTTTTAACTTATCTTTCCTTCCCACAACATAAACTTTCAACATATTTTTTTAGTGACTATCTGAAATTTCTGTTACAAATGTAAATACCAACTATCAGATATTTTCACAGTTTAATTACATTAAAATTCTGAGTAAAGATGTAAATCATTACACAGTCACTTTTTTTCCCCTATGTTTCTAAACAGAAGGTGTATTTTAAATATTACTATGTAATATCTGTTACAACAGTGACCTTTCATTGGGAACCCATTAGGTGCCAGGCTCTTTTGACCATCTGAGAATCCCTACAAAGAAAGGTATTATCCTCACTTTACCGTAAGGAATTGGAGTCACTAAGGTTATATGGCACAAGAACACCTAGTTAGTAAATAGCAGGACTGACATTCGACTCTTGGCCCATCTATTAGCAATAGCCAGAGGCTGATACTTGTACCTCTTTCACAATACCAAATTACCAAAATTTAGAGCCAGTCCCTCCAAAGGATAATATAAGCAGTGGCCTCCAAAATCAGAAAGAAAAAAAAAATCTGTTTCAATTACAGAATTGTTTTTGAGGGGCTACTTATATTTTCTGAAACGCATTAAAAAATATATATATTACTGATTTGGTAATGGGCTGTGAGTGGTCCACTGTGGCCACAACCCTCACCGCTACCACTAAGCAGGGTTGTAGTTTAAAATAAAGAATGACTGGAACTAAAAGGTGACTTAGCTATCAACAAACAAAGTAGACCAGTAGCCTCCCAAAATGAAAATTTCAGTGAGAGGAATTCCAGCATGACCTACTTGATACATTTTAGAAACTAAATATGTGTGTCCGTCCCCAACTCCCACACCCACACACACACACACAAAAAACAAAACCCCACAAATACTGAAGCCCTAACACCCAATGTGACGGTAACAGGACGTGGGGACTTGGAGAGGTGACTCAGGTTACATGAGGACATCAGGGTGGAGCCTCCATGATAAAATTAGTGCCCTTATAAGAGGAAGAGACTGCAGAGCTTCCTTTCTCTGCCATGTGAATAGACATTGTGGCCATCTGCAAGCAGGAGGAACGGAGCCCTCACCAGGATGCCAATGTGTCAGCACTTGATCTTAGACTTCCCACGCCAGACACACAAGAAAATAAATGTCCATTGTTCAAGCCACCCACTCTGTGGTGTGTATTCTGTCATAGCAGTGTGAGCTGTTACCACCACACACCCAGCTCCCGTCACATAACAAGTCATACAGGGAGGGGTCTGTGGTCAATTTGTTTTGCAGAACATCTCTAACAAGGTCGGGTGATGTGCTTATAGATTCAAGTAAGAATTAAATATTATTTGCCTTGCTGACTATAAACTACGACTGCCAATAATACTGATATTTTTGATTAGATGAACACTTGAAATATTTATTACAATTCAGGTTGGGTCGGCATCAAGGACTTATTAAAATCTTTGGCTAATTTTATAAACAAACTATCAAATACAAAATAAAATCAGATGAATTAGTGAACAGGACACAGAACCTTAGCGATGGTTGTCAAGACAAGTTAATTTAGGAAGCAAAGATAAATCTCTTGTGGGCAATATCTATTTAGCAATCAAATTTTCCTTTCTGACTGCCATTGGCCAAAATTTGCACCACATAAAAAGAAAAGCCAGTTGGAAAAACAGCAAAAACATGGCTGGTGTATTCAATTTAAGCAGCATTTCAAAACAGTTCTTACATAAATTTTAAAGACTGAGTAGATTAAAAAGATAAAATATTCTCTCAAATTTTTTAATTGTCTAGCATAAATTTGTCAGATATTTTCTGATCACTAACTTCATCTAAAGTTATTTTATTTTCAATTATCTTAATTTTAATTAACAAGCAGTATGCAGGTAATAAGTTATTTACCTGAGGCTAGAGACTACATAGTTTTAGAAGTGATTATATACAATATCTCACCTATTTCTCACAAAAACCTGGTATGAAAAGTCTTATATTTGTCAGCTTTATAAAGTAGCATAATGAAATTCAAAGTTGAAGAACATGTCTAAGATCACACTGAGCTGGGGACTCCATCCAAATCACCTGATTCTCTATATCGTACTCTGGAAATTCATCCTGATTCACAAGGACTTCCAGGAACGAGTAAAGAGAAAAGACAGCTGAGAGGTCCTCGAGCTGTAATCCAGAGAAGGGAGAAAGGAAAGCAGCGGGGAGCCTGGTGTAAACTCAGGAGAGTCTCGCCCAGCATCCTGCCCTGGGGGGGCTACCAGCCTCCCCCCAGGTTCATGAAGATCCTGTGGTTAAGCCCTAGAAGTCAGGGGAAGCTTTAGAAATCCTCATTACCTCCAAAGTCTGCTGTCTAAGGAAACCAACTGCCCCTACAGCAAATCCTCACTGAGATTCCAGGAAATAAATGGATTCTACATAAAAGTCACAAAATCCCCAGTTGTGCTACTTTTTGATATTTTACTTACGTCACCCACAGCAACAACCTGCTTTCCACATAGAAATTAGAATGTGTCAAACCTCTCACAATACGGTGTCAAGGATATAACCCCGAATAAAGCAGAGGCCCCCAAATATTTTTTAAATGATGACCTAGAGCTGAAAATGAGAGCAAATCTTATTCTTTGGCCAGAATTATGGCCCACACTACACCCAATAAAATTATAACCGACTGAGATATTTAAATGTCTATACCTGTACACATACAACCTGAAGGGGAACGACAGGATATAAAAACTATGGAAAAGACTTAAATGATAAAAGTAATAATAATTCACTAAAATTCACTAATAACTGAATCATCGTCGTCATCGGCAGCCGTCCGTCTCGAGAGACGATGGCGTAGCTTCTTGAGAGTCTATCTGCACCGCCGAGAATGGCTGAATACTATCTGCCAAAAGAGTTAATGGTAATGTAGATCAATGGAAAAAAAAAAAAGTACATGTCCAGAACCAGGGAGGTCCGAGTTCCGATCTATTTCATGCTGGAGTACGGTATCCACAGCCAGACTTAAAGAACAATCCTGATCAGCTGGGCCTCATCATCAACAACAGACAGCAGTAAGAAAGCAGCAGGAAGAGAAACTAAGATAATGCATAGAAGGGGGTCAGTTAAACCCATTAGAGCTACGTCAAAACAATATATTCCTCAGTAATTAGCAGGACTGGGCAACTGTCTGCCATGATGGGCCCACAGCAGAACAGATCCAAGCACAGGAAATGAACCTGTACCACATGAATGGTGCTGAAATGGACCGACTATATCACAGTCATCTAGAATGCTTATTGAAAATGGGTAAGACCAGGCCCCACCTCATGTCTAATGACTTAGAAATCCCAAGGTGTAAGTACATGTATGTATATATTTTTTTAAGTATGCCAGGAGGTACTGCTAATGTCTGGGAGCCACTGTATGACCTTTATCACTACCTCTCCTAATTCTGGAATTCTATGAATCATTAAGAAAACTACATTACTTAAAACTGTAGCATGCTTTTCTAAACAGTAATATAATATAGCAAGTGATTATTTTTCCATTTTGTCAGCATATTAGAGGAATTTCTAAATTAAAAAACAATAGAAGGGAAGAAAACCATCTTTTTCTTGTACCGAAAAAGTATGAATGGAGGCCTGTTGGCATGTATTATATATATATATTACCAGATAAAGTAATATAAAAATGTATAATTCATTCTAACCACATTCAGTGAAAGAAATAAATCACACTTGACACATGTAAAAATGCCTTTTAAAAAAGAACAAAATCTATACAAGTTAAATTTCAATACTCTCCTTAACTGCAAAAATAACTTACCAGTAGTAATTAAAAAGTATTAATAATTCCTTCAATTATTTATGACACTTGGATCAAACATCCTCCAAGCATTCACTGTGTTCTACAGGCCAATAGTAAACAGAAAGGATATATTTCACACCATGGAGCTTTTAGTCTAAGATACAGATCAACTTAAGCATAGACACAAGAAAACCTAATTGTAAAAATTCAATTTAAGAACAACACAAATGATATTATATACTTACTAGAAGAGATTTTAAAATATAGAGGGGAATCTATTTCTTTATTCTTACTGGGGTGGAAACAAATGCCTGCCTTACTTGTTTTTAAGGGTAGCCGAATGTTAAATTTCCTAAAGTTGCTAAGTGTGCTGTGGTTGTGTAAGAGATAGTCCCTTTTAGGAAACAGACATTCAAGTAGTCAGGGATAACGGGCCCATGGTGTCTGTAACATAGAGCCTTATATAATTTAAAAAAAACTGTGTCTGTGCATGTGCACACAGAATGATTTTAAAAAAGAGGAAAGGGCAGAATACAAATATATAACAAATGTTAATAAAGCAATCTGAATAAAGCTGTATATATTTTCTTGTTACTACTTTTACTTTTGGAACTTTTCTGTATGTGTGAACTTCATTTCCAAATAAATTTTTTTTAAAGAGGAGGAGGGAGATAAATGGGAAAATAAATAGTAAAATGTTGATAAATCTTGAAGATGGGTTGTGGGTGGATAGGGGTTCATTCTACCGTGTGTTCTACTTTTGTACATCTTTGATATTTTCCATAATAGAATGTTAGAAAAGAAAAATAAAGAGCAGATAAAATCGGGCATGTAAAGTAGCTACTAAAGTGTCCAGCAAATAGAAGGCATCGATAAAATGACAGACATTGTCATAACTCCGTTCACACCTTTGAGTACAGACAACATTAGCCTTTGGTATTTAATTCCATACAACAAATATTTATTGAGAGTCCATAGATGCAGGGCGCTCTGCTGGATACCACAGTGAACAACCCCAGAGAGGTCAAGCCGTAACCACTTACACCCTGAGGAGTTAGGTGGTGACAATGGGAGACAAGACAGCAAAGCTCAGGAGTCAAAGAAACTAAGCTCACGTGCACATCAACATCACCTCTTTTCTGTGTGATTTTTAGACAAGTAATTTAATAACTAAACATCTCTACATCTACCACAGTAAAAAGTAAAACCATCTATTTCACAAGGTTGCTATGAGAATAAAGTGAGATGCACGAAAAGTTGCTTGGTAAACTCAGAAGCGTTATAAATACGTTAGCTCTTATTGTGTTGTACGTAGAGCCAATATAGGGAGATGACGCTCTACACAGCAGTCATAACACAGAACAGAGTAATTGCCACAGGAAAGTATCACACCTTGTTAGGAGGGAGAAAAGGAAGTCTTTGTGGAAAAAGTGGTACTTGATGAACCTTAAAGGATGGATGGACAAAAAAATCAAAGGGACAGAGAGGAAGAAGTAGGACTCTATGTTACAGAGATAACTCAAGCAAAGGCATGAAAAAGTGTCAGGTATGCAAGATGTAACAGAGTTTTTGCTGGAATCTAGGAAACAAATAATAGAATAACTAGAAATAAATCTGAAAAAAAAAAAAAAGAATTAAGTGGAGAAGGCCTTGCCTAACGCCTGTGAGGGCGCGAACATTGGCTCACTATTCATGTGGACCAGTTCTAGCACCAGGATTCTCCTCTCCCCCTGCCGATGCCAACAAAACTTCACTCTCCAAAACCATCAAATTTTCCAAAATAAGGCATGCTGTTTCAAAGAAAACAATTTCAGTGAAACATACAATACACACAGTGCTATGAAAGGAAATATTTTCTATATCCAGAAAAATTTCAATCCCAATGAAAATGAATATAATCCAAAAGAGTTTATAATTTGCATCTAGCCTTGCAACATGATTTCTTCACACTGAGGAACTCCCAAATCACATTTTCTCAAGCCAATATTAAAGTAAGAAAATTTTGTAACTACTAACCAAAAGATTATCAAAAGTGACCACACAACTAAAGTCAAATTTTCTTTGTCAATATGACTGACTTTCCTAGAATGTGGTTTAATTCAAAATTACATAATGTGATCAATTTTACACTTTATTTTCCCACAATACATAGTTTTGCTTTTTAGGAGAATGTCCTTTAATTGCTTTCACAATCCTTTGAGCGACATACTGTGAAATAATGAATAATTACTCCATCATGATTTATATTTTGCATAAATAGTTTTGTAAAAACTGAGGAAAAAAACTATATAAAATGTGCTTTGACTGTAACACACTAAAAATCCTAAGTATTTTAATGCTCTTAACTGAATTTAAAATTTTTTAAAATTTTTATTTATTTCTAGAGAGAGGGGAAGGGAAGGAGAAATAGAGGGAGAGAAACACGTGCCAGAGAAACATGGAACAGTTGCCTCTCACACACCCCAAGCTGGGGACCTGGCCCACAACCCAGGCACGTGCCCTGACAGGGAATCAACCTGTAACCTTCCAGTTAACAGGTCAGTGCTCAATCCACTAAGCCACACCAGCCAGGGCTGAATATTAAAATTTTAAATGGTGGGGGAGAAGGCCACAGAATCGATGAAAGTGATATGCAAATAATCTCAGAGACCATCTATCCCAACCTAGTCATTCAAAAGAGAAGGAAGCTGGGAGGTAGGACAATTAAGGGACTCCTTCCTGTACATTGTTATTGAGATGAGAGCAGATCTAAAATTTAGAAGACAAGTTTTCTGGCATGTGGTACTGATGACACACTATGCCATCCTAGACTTCATTCTGATGACACATACGTCAAGAAAAACTGAAACCACACTCAATCTATGATTACTTAATAGAAACTGCAAAAGTTTGTCACTGTTTTTGAAGAAAACAATTAATGGCCTTATACTAACTCCTCCTAAAAAATCTTCCATTTTGGAGTATTGCAAAATATTCAACTTTTAAATCCCTATACCAGTTTCATTAGCAAAAGTAGCAAACACTGATGGATTAATGAAGCCTTCTCACAGGGTACAAGAAGCCATTCCTATGCTGCCTGCAGGGCCACGGATGAGCAAGCTGAGCACAACCCCCTCACCTGAAACAATGAGGGCAGGGGGTAGGAGTAACTCGGAGAACAAAACTGCAGGTCTGGCATTCAGGCAGCCTGCTCAGCACCAAAGACAAAGCCATGACTGATCAGAAATGTAAATCAACTAGTAATTAAAAGAAATCGAAGGAAGGCAAATCGAGAAAGTATGGTTCACAGGTCAATTCCTCAAGTCAACAGAGGGGTCTTTTAATCCAAAGATGATTCCCATGACTCATTATCTAACAAGTTACCACACAGTACTACATTTTCATATCAAACTGATGTCCCTCCCTGAGTGTGGAGGGGATGCTACAGCCATAATTCAGCTGTGCAACTCAGCTCCATTTAGTTTTTGAAAGTTAGATGTTTATTTTTATTATTTTTCCCATTTAATCATTTTTTTATTTTTCAGTTATAGTTGAGATACAATATTATATTAGTTTCAGGTGTATACTCCAGTGATTAGACATTATACAACTTACTAAGTGATCATCCCAATAAATTTCATACCCATTTGCCACCATACAGTTATTAGAATATTGTTAATTACATTCCCTATGCTGTGCTTTACATCCCCTTGACTACTCTGTAACTGCCAATTTGTACATCTTAATCCCCTCACCTTTTACACCCATCCTCCCAACTCCCTCTCCCATCTGGCAAACGTCAAAATGTTCTCTGTATCTGAGTCTGTTTCTGTTCTGCTTGTTAGTTTATTCTGTTTTTCAGATTCAACTGTTGATAGATGTGTATTTACTGTCATTTTATTTTCATAGTTTGATCTTTTTTCTTCTTAAATAAGATCCTTGAACATTTCATATAATACTGGTTTGGTGGTGATGAATTCCTTTAGCTTTTTCTTGTTTAGGAAGCTCTTTATCTGTCTTTCAATTCTAAATTACAGCTTTGCTGAGGAAAGTAATTTTGGTTGTAGGTCCTTGCTTTTCATCACTTTGAATATTTCTTGCCACTCTGATGTGGCCTGCAAAGTTTCAGTTGAGAAATCAGCTGACAGTCTTATGGGAACTCCACTGTAGGTAACTAACTGCTTTTTTCTTGCTGCTTTAAAGATTTTATCTTTGTCTTTAACCTTTGGTATTTTAATTATGGTATGTCTTGGTGTGGTCCTCTTTGGGCTCATCTTGTTTGGGACTCTGTGCTTCCTGGACTTGGTATGTCTATCTCTCTCACCAGGTTAGGGAAGTTTTGTCATTATTTTTTCAAGTAGGTTTTCAATTTCTTGTTCTCTCTCTTCTCCTTCCATGATGTGAATGTTGGTATGCTTGAAGTTATCCCAGAGGATCCTTACTCTATCTTCAGTTTTTTGGATTCCTTTTTCTTTTTTGCTTTTCTGATTGGGTGTTTTTTACTTCCTTATATTCCAACTTGATGATTTGATTCCCAGCTTTCATCTCCTCTCTTGTTGATTCCTTGTAAATTAGTCTTCATTTCAGTTTGCATATCCTTCATTTCTCACTGGTTCTTTGTTTATGGTTTCTATGTCATTTTTCATGCTGTTGAAGTTATCACTAAGTTCCTTGAGCAGCCTTATAACCACTGTTTTGAACCAAAAAAGTTGCAGGTCCAATTCCCAGTCAGGGCACATGCCTAGGTTGCGGGTTCAATACCTGGTCAGGGTGCATACAGGAGGCACCCAGTCGATGTTTCCCTCTCACAGCAATGTTTCTCCTCTTTCTCTCTCTTTCCCTCCCCACCCCTCCCTTGGGTAAGGATTAAAAAAATTTCTTTCAAACAGTTGAAGTCTGCATTATGTAATTAAGTGAAATGTTTAGTAACAGCACCCATGCAGACCTTACAACTATCAAAGTGTCAGTCTACTTTTGGTTTCTCCTTCAGAATAAAGCAAAAGTTCAGTTAACATAACCTCTCAGGATGTGGGTCCTCCGCACCCACAAAGGGAGAACCAGAGGTCCTCGTGCACTTCTAGAGTCTGTAGGTTTAATCACTGTGAAGCAGAAGTGAGGCCTTACTGTACAGTGGGAAAGGACTTTCTTCAGTTAACAAAATTTGCTTCTAATCTGATAAAACTCACATTTGTGCCACTTTTGAATTTATAACAAAACTTTTCAAAATATTATTAGTCATTAACCAATGAAACATTGAATAAGAAAACTATAAACAATTAGTCATGTAAAATCCTAACCAATAATGTCCTTGAAACAGAATGATTTCCTTAAAGAACACAAGCAGTAAAAAGTTTCTAAAAACTTAATTCTATTTATATTATATAGCTAGAACTCACATAATATGCGTATTTATTTATAAACATCCTTCTTGAAAAATGTTGCCTTTTAAGTTCACAATCTATTTATTATATGCATGTATTTCAATGCATAAGTCACTGCACTGAATACAAAAATTAATATTTTAAATTACTTCCAGTATGTCGCATTTAGACAGTTGCACAGATCCAATATAAAACTGTCAGCAGTGGCAGCCAAGGGAACACAATTACTTATGACTAATTCAACAAAAATCTATGTACATTAATGAACTGAAAAAAATCTGATAGGGCTTACTTGCTACTCCTGATGCAAGTCCATACAGCAGTCCTCCCCCATCCGATTGTTGAGTGAAAACATGTGCTCCTAGAGGAGGTGGTTTTTCTTGTCTGATAAAGTTATACAATAAGGTTTTCACAAGTTTGCTGGTGTATGGAAGACTACAGAGAAAGAAAAGAGAAGAAAATCAAACTCATAAGTCACCCAATTTTATAGGATAAATATGATCTACAAAATCTATTAAAACAAAAGGACTGGCACAATTTAAGGCTTAGCGCTGCCATATAATACTGAAGAGCACAGGGTTTGAGATCAGACTTGGGAGGTTTAATTCTGTCTTTATTCCTTACTATGCCATACATGTCACTGGTCCAGTCACTTCAGCTCTTGAACTTATTTGTAATCTGTATAACAGGAGAACTATAAATTCAGCGTATAATATAGTACCTGGCACGTGAAGAGAAGCAGTACTACAGAATCAGTAGGGAAGAGCAAGAATTAAAAAGCAATAATAATATAAAAGACTATACTTTTTAAGTATGAACGTATTCAATTTATGCATGCATGCAAAAAATATATCTGTATGTATACAGATTTTTTAAATATTAATATTCTTTGCTTTTAAATCATGGGATAAGGAGAAAGGAGAGAAAACAGGCAAAAAGGAATGTGTCCACAAACCGGTGACAGATCAGTTTCTGCAATCTACACAAAACTTTATAATAGACTCTTGCACCAAAGCTCAGGCTCTTTCCCTACTACCAGTGAAAGTGCCATGATGAGAGCCAAGGTGGTGAGAAGGACGTGAGGAAGACAAGCTCCCAACTCCCTGAGAACTTTAATCAAAGCTACTTTATTTGTCTCCGTTTCTGCGAAGACTGTGTCAACGGAAGGTGGTGTGTGTGTGTGTGTGTGTGTGTGTGTGCGTGTATGTGTGTGTGTGTGTGTTTAGTATTTCCCTATCCCCACCCCCCACCCACTAGGAGACTGTAAGCTTCTGCTCAGGGCACAACCCCTCACCCTAAGGTGCCTGGCACATGGTTAGCACTCAGCGAAGATCTGTTGACTAAATGAAGGTAGGAATAGTCAGTTAAGAGGCTGTTGAAGCAGCCTAAGCACATGGTAATGCAGCACAGGTTACAGTAGGATAACTGGGACTGGTGAAAAGGGGAAGATGCAAATCACCGCTCAGACACAGAGAATGATAGAGAAGGAAGATGACGACGTCCAAGCTTCAATTCTATGAAGAAACCTCTACAGACGGTAATGGAGCAGAGGGATAAAGGGAGCAGGAAGAATGGACAGTTTGGACAAAAACCAGCATTTGGTTTCTTACACACTCGGTTTGAAGTGCTGATAGAACAACCAGAGGAACAATACTTGGTAAGAGTACAAGACCAAAAATATAGATTTATATAATTAAAAACTAGACATCTCTACTTTTTTTCATTGTTTACTTTTAAATTTTTCAATTACAGTTGACATTCAATTTTATTTTATATTAGTTTCAGGTATACAGCATAATGCTCAGACAATCTCATAATTTATAGTGGTCTCTCCAATATTTTCAGTACCCACCTGGCACCATACATAGTTATTACAATATCAGTGACTATATTCTCTATGCTGTCCTTTACATCCCTGTGACTATTTAGTTAAAAACCTACAAATTTAGAATAGAAACATACCATCGACCTTGCATCAAATACTTGTGACTGATGCTCTGTCTCAAAACTTCCTTGTGGAAGAGTTGGCAGGAAAGGAAAGCAACCATTGTTGATATAGCTTCTACTGATATTCCATATGTAATGTCTCTGGAGAAACAGGAAACAAAACAGAATAATGATCAATTTGGAATATTAAGATATTGCTCTTTTCTGAATAAACTATACATTTTAGAACTCAAACCTAAATATTCAACATGTTTCTAGGTTATAAAAATCCTAGTATATGTAACATAAAAATTAAGTTAAGAACAAATATGAAACCCTTAACCGGTACTTGGATCAGGTATCCCATTCCTTTTCTATTGCCTCATTGCCATCTCCCACTGAATGATAAGTCTATTAGTATATAATGGAGACAATTACTGCCAGTACTCTGCTTTAAAGATCCACTCTAAAGCCCTTATGTTCATCCCTGTTTAGTTAAAATATACAGAAACAAATAATCAGATTGTAAACCTGAAGAGAAATCACAGAGTAGGGATGAAAACAATGCCTTCTCAAGCTGGCAGTCACTTTACAAAGAGAACAATGGCATACCCCAGATCGTCTATCTCTAGTGTCCACATTCTCAAGGCCAACTCTGCACGTTCAGCAAAGTATGAACAGTAAGCAAATTATTCCTGTTTATGATGCACATTTCTTTTATGAAGGACTATTTTTGTCCTCCCAAGATCATTATCCCCTTTAGAAACAAGTCTTAGATCAAATAAAAAGGAAACAAAATTTTGGCTGAGAAGGGAGCACAAACAAGAATAAATGCATCAAGAAATCTTCAGTTTTTGCAAAAATTTAAATACCATTATCATGGGGACCAATAACATGTTAGACCAGGAAAGTGGGAATCTCAAAACACAGCAAAATGAGTAATAACTCCAAAAGAATATCAAAATATTTTTATAGAACTGAAATATTCATGGAAAGCCCCCCCCCAAAATACTTATTACCTACTTAAATGAGGCTCAATAACAAATTAAAGATGACTTGATTCTAGAATTGGGCAAGCTTAAATTCTACCACATATTCTAAGGCATTATTGCTGATAGAAATATCTTTTCAATGCAAAATACACAAAATACAAGAGGCCCATTGAATTGATCTAATAAAGGCCATACAGAATTATCTGAATGGAATGATCTAAATTCTAAATGGATGATTTCAATTCTACGCAAATTAATCTTAAAGTCAATGCAATACAATCAAAATTCTCATTAGATGTTTTTCAGAAACTTCATAGGTTGACTGAAATTTTTATGAAAGAATAAACAAATAGCTAAGTGTACCTTGAAAATGAAGAGACTCTCCCTACCAGATACCAAGCCATGCAATACAGCTGTAGTTTTAAAAACAGCACAAAAGTATATCAAACCAATGGCCCGCAGTTGAAACTGAATGTACAGTTCAAACCTGTGTATATGCAAACAATATATAATGAAGAGAGATCCACATTCAATGGAAAAAAAATTGTATAGAAAACGGTGCTAGGAAAAACTGGCTCATTTCATTAAGAAAAATAATGATTCATTCCTATTTTACAATATATCAAATACCTACTACAGATGAATTAAAAGACTTAGATACAAATGGTAAAACTGAAGTTAATAGAAGAAAATGTACAATGATACGTTTGTAACATAAGCACAAGAAAGGACTTCTTAAATAAAAGTTGAAGAACACAAACCATAAAGCCAAAAAGCAAAGGCATTTACATAAAAATTTAATTACATCAAAATTAAAGATTATTGCTCAACAAATAAAACTTTGGACAAAGTTAAAAGGAAGATGATAGACTGGAAGAAAGAACAAGAAACTAATACCTAGAATATTACAAGCAGTACCTGCAAATAGCAAGAAAACGGCAAGTACTCCACTAGAAAAAAAAAAGAGCGAAAGATGTAAACAGTGAGTTTAAAACAATATGCTATTCCTTTATGCCCTGGAAAATGTAAAACAGTGGCTGACAGATGATGATACATAAACCCTTACATACCGCTGATGGAAATGCTAATCAGTCAAGGCATTTTAGAGAACCGCTCATGACCCACTGTATGTATATACACCAAAGAAAAATTCACAGAAATACGTCTGAGGACTGTGGAAGACACCCTCCAAGCGAACGCAATAATCCCTGCTCCCTAATATCCATGTCCTTGTGTAGTTTTCTCCCCTCGAGCGTAGGCTGGATCTAGTGCCTCGCTTCTAACAAAGAGAATCCAGAGGAAGCGATTTAAGGTGCCAATTCTGAGGTTAGCTTCCAGCAAGAGGATGCCTTGCGCTGGGCGCGCTCTCGCTCTTCTATTTGCTTTACCTGAGGGAAGCCAGCTGCCTGGCTGGGAGCTGACACACGGAGAAGTCCACCTGGCAGAGAACAAAGGGAGGCCTCTGGTCCACAGCCAGTGGGGAACTGAGGCCCTCAGTCCAGCAACGCTCGAGGAAGTGAATCCCACCAACAGCCTGGTGAGAAATCCAGGAAGCTGGCCCTCTCTAGCTGAGGCCCTAGCAATAAGCTCAGCTACGACGTTATGAGACATTTGAGTCAGAGGCACCAAGTGATGCTGTATCCAGATTCCCGAGCCTAGAAAACTGTGCATCGATGTTGTTTTAAACGGCTAAGTTTTAGGGGAATTTATAATGCAGAGGCGGTCCAAGCGCCCACGCCCGAGCAACACTAAAGTAAAACGCAGTGCGGTTTTAACAACAGCAGACTCGGCGTCCATGTAGCATCAGAGGTAACCTCACAGCTCTGAGAGGAAAAGCTAAAAAACTGAATGAGTTTTGTAACACGATTCTATTTATGGACATTAAAAATATATGTACACATAAGAATAACATTTTGCACTTGAACATACACCATATAAAAATATATGCACGAAACACATTAAAATGGCTATTTGTGGGAAATTCCCTAGTAGAACTTAACATATAACAGTAGGTACTTAACAAATGTTACATGGAATAAATAAACCATCTAGTTATATTTAAAATTTTCAGTATGCTAAAGTTATCTGCTCTGACAAGTTGTATATGTTTCATTAGTTTTTATATTGTTGCCATTTGCAAATCATCACAAACTTAGTAGCTTAGAACAGCAGATCGTGCAGTTCTGTAGTTGCCGTACAGGTTTCAAAGGGTTAAAATCCAGGTATCAGCAAACTGCCTTCCATTCTGCAGGCTCTAGGGAAGAATCCATTTCCTTATGGTTTGGGTTGTTGGCAGGATTTAGCTCCTCCTGGCTGTAAAACTCAGGTCCCCATTTGCTTGCTGGCTGTAAGCGGAGGGCACTTCCCAGCCTTTGGAGGCTGCCTCCTTCTTTGACACATAGATCCCTCACTGCATCGTCAAAGCCAAGGAGGGCCTGGAATCACTCCTCGCAGTACATCTCTGACCCACCCTTCTGCTTTCCTCTCCTGCCTCTAAGGACTTGTGTGATTACATTGGGCCCACTAGGAAAAATAAAAGTCTCCCCATCAAAAGGCCTTTAACATGAACCACATCTACGTCTAGTAGATGTTTCCTTGTATTCCTACTTTGCTGAAGTTTTTTCATGAATGAATGTTGAATTTGGTCAAATGCTTTTTTCACATTTACTCTTTTACTCACTTTTCTCATTTATTTTGTCAATGTGGCATATTATACTGATTGATTTTCAAGTGTTAACAATACTGCATTCCTGAGGTAAGCCCCACTTGGATATGATACATTATCCTTTTTATATATTGCTATATACAATTTGCTAATTTAAAAAAAAACATTTTTCTGCTTTCTTTTTATGTAATGTCATTATTTGGCTTTAGCATTAGGGTTATGCTGGCCTTATAAAACAAATTATCCCATCTGTTTTTTGAAACACTTTATTGAAATATGTACTTCATGATGTAATATTGAGCAAAGATAGCAGAAGAGTATGTGTCATATAAATGAATATACATGCAGATGCTAATATGCAAAACATAGGGAGGGGGCACAAGGGGAATAAATGGTAATGGAAAAAATACAATAGAACAATTAAAAAAAACAAAAACAGCAGTCCTGGGAGATAAGATTATAGGTGACTATTTTTATTATTTTAATTTAAATTTTTACTTGAATTTATTGGGGTGGCATTGGATAATAAAATTATATATGTTTCAGGTGTACAGTTCTATACTACATCATCTGTATATTGCACTGTGTGTTCACCACCCCAAATCAGATCTCCTTCCATTTCTATTTGTTACCCCTTTACCCTCTCCTATCTCCCCTCACCTCCTTTTCCCCCTCTGGTAATCACCATACTGCTGTCAAGTGTCCATGTTTAATTTAAATTTTTAAAATAGGGATAGCATAAAGAAAATGAGTGAGAGAAACATCTGCTTCAAACTGGCTGTCTCTACTGAGAAATTTCCTGAAAAAAAAAAAAAAATGTATCATAAGAGATATTCTGAGGACAATACCTAATCTAATTTTGACCATATATATTTTATGAACGCTTTCATGTATTTGGATTTTTGAACACTATAAATGTATCATCCATTTGAAAATTAAATTAATCAAGAACTAAAAATAGAGGACTGTCATAAAATTGAACTTAGATTAAAATCTGATGACATATTGAAATAAGAGCAAACAAAAAAATGAACCGCACTGTGGTATGCTGTAGGCGTCATCAACCAAAATTAGAAAGCCTAGGACCTGCTTCTAAGTGCCCTGTTAAGCTCACTGGGTTACCTTCAACACACAACTCTCTCTGCATCTCGGTTTTCTTATTTGTAAGTAAGTACATTAGGCTAAATTATGTCTAAAGTCATTTCTTGCTATAACTTTCTATAATGCTCAAAAAAAAAGAAAGAAAGAAATTCAAGGCAATGTTAGGTTCCCATGAAAACAAAACTTAAAATATATTAATTGGGCTATCAAGTGCCAAATAATCAGGGAAAAGAGCCAGACAGACCAATACTTGAAAGAAACCAAAATTCTACCATGCTGAGTGTGGTGGTTTTTAAAAGATGAAAAATGTTTTAAGCCAACAGATCGTTCTTGTTTAATGTCCTTGTATAATCTTCAGAAGATTTTCATTACACAATCACCAAAACAAAGTTAACTTTAAAAAGCCAAAGTGTTACTTTGGCTGCCATATCATCCCAAGAACTTTCCACCATCTGGCTGAAAATGTCCTAGAACAAACTACTGTTGGAGCAAGTTATTAATTTCATGGGAAGAAAAAAAAAGACAGGCACCATGACCTTGCACTGCTCTGCTAGGACAGAGTGGAACACTTGGATAAAGACAAAAGCCTTCATGAAATGGGTGTTAGTGTTGGCTAAGGGCAAAGTCAACGAATACAGAGGGAAAAAACATCCTCCTCTGACTTACTATTGGATAAGAAACCAAACGGTACTGTAAATGGAACATAAATTTAACAAAAACAACTGGCAAGTTCAAAGGGTTAAGACCAAAATTTAAAAATATCACGGTCACGCCAACATGGAGAGTCTAAAAGTGAAATACAAGTAAAGATTAAAAATTAATATAGTAAATTACAGATAATGCCAATAGTAGTTATGGCTAGTTTTAAAAGTCAACAAAATCAAAGACACAGTAATACTCCTCATTTATAGTAAGTCCTTTAACAGTGGAACACAAAGTGCCTGGAGTTAGGAGTCAAAAAACATGAACGCTAGTCTCAGAACTGTCACTTGTTATCTTCATCAGCCATCTTGCTTGTCAACCTCATCATCTATAAAAATTGAGGTGAATAAAATAAACCCAAATATTCATTCTACATTTTTATGGTTTCTCAAAAAACCAATACTATATATGTAACAATGTATCAAATGTATAAAATATAGCCACAAATTCTCTTGAAAAAAAGTTCGACAACCAAAAAGAGCTCTTAAAAATATCCTAAAAACTCAAAAATCATTATGAGTTGATAAGATGGATACATAGTAGTAAAGCAGATATACCAAAAAGATTATGTGGATGTCCAAAATGCAATTATACCAACTTATATGTATCATTCATAAAACAAGGAACAATGAGTGAAGAAAGCTCTCAGGAATTAAAAATGATTGCTAAACCTTCATAAAAAGTTAGAAATGGCTTTTAAATATATGAAGAGATGTTCAACCTCACCTGTTATGAGAAAATACAAATAAAAATCGCAATCTGATTTCCATTTTTAACTTACAAAAAAATTATACAATATTTGCAAGGCTCTGTGAAATGGTTTTGGTGGTACTATAATTGGTATAATCTCTGCAGGAGGCAATTTTTATCAAATTCATCGTATTTTTATCAGATTTTAAAATGTACGTATTTAAATTCAACTCTAGATTTATATGATGAGTATATATATATATATGCATAAAGTGAATTTCTGTGTTTCGTAGTATGTCCAGACAGTGCAATATTATTCGGCACTAAAAAGAAATAAGCTACTAAGCCATGAACACAGAGGAACCTTAAATATATAGTTATTACTAAGAGACTGAAGCCAATTTGAAAAGGTTGCATACTCTATGATTTCAACTATATGACAGTCTAGAAAAGGCAAAACTATGGAGACAGTAAAAGAATCAGTGGTGGTTAGGGGTTGGGGTGGGTGGAAGGGATAAACAAGTAGAACACTGAGGATTTTCAGGGGAGTGAAGCTACTTTTATGATACTATAATGATGGATACATGTCATTATACATTTGTTATACCCACAGAATGTACACCACCAAAGCCCTGGCCAGGTAGCTCAGTCTCAATATGCCAAGGTTGCGAGTTCAATACCAAGTCAGGGCACATAGAAGAATCAACCAATGAATGCATATAAGTGGAACAATAAATCGCTGTCTCTCACTGTCTCTGTCTCTCTCTCTAAAAAAAATCAATTAAAAAAAGAACCAATGAATGCATAAGTAAGTGGAACAACAAATGAATGTTCCTCTTTCTCTTAAAATTAGTAAATAAAGATTAAAAAAAAAAGAATGTACACCAAGAATGAACCATAATTTACACTATGACTTTGGGTGATAATGCTGTGTCAATACAGGTTCATTAACTCTAAAAAATGTCCTGCTGTGGTGTGGCATGTTCATAGTAGGGGAGGCTGTGCATGCACAGGGCCAGGGGGTATATGAGAATTCTGTACTTTTCTGCTCAATTTTGCTGTGAACCTAAAACTGCTCTGAAAAATAAAGCTTGTTAACTTTTAAAAATTGTGTTATATTATTTAGAAATATAAAGGATAGAATAATGGGAAAAGGTTTAAGTTGTCGGCAGCCGTCCGTCTCGAGAGACGATGGTGTAGCTTCTTAAGAGTCTATCTGCACCGCTGAGAATGGCTGTGCAGTCCGACTCGGGAGTGACACGGTATCTGTCTCCTCCCGTGGGAAAAGGTTTAAGTAAACCACCAGAATAGCTAAGAATTAAAAATGATTGTCTCTAGGGAGGAAAGGAATAGAACAAAGAACATTTGTTCTCCCCATAAGTCTTCTGCACTATTTGATTTTTTTTCTCAAACCATGTGCAAACATACATTAATGATTTAAAATACCTGTATCAATGACTGTATTAAATATCCAAATGCTATGTAATCTGGATTATGCCTGAAAAGAAATTACTTTGTAAAGAATTAATTTGTATAGGTGGCACAAAAGAAAAAGAAAAAAAATCAACTCTTTGTTGACAGGATTAAAATTGGTAGTTAATGTCAAAGCACCTCATTAATATTTTGCTATACATGTATTAATAATAGTAAAAGAAATTAACAAAAGCGTGCTGTACCAGTCTTGCTTTTTAAAAAGTAAAAATTCTTTGAAGGCAGAGTCAGTCAAGGTTTTCAGGACTGATCTACCTTAAGCATCCTGCAAAGTGACCTTAAGAAGGTCCTGTCCCCTCTTCCTACTTCAATCATGTATATAAAATAAAAGGGCTAGGATAAATTTTTTTAAAAGCTTAATTCTAGTTCTAAAAATCCAATGATTATATGACTCTAAATAGCCTGTAAGTTATAAGGAAATAGGCACATGCAGGCAAAGTAAGAGCCGGGATTCAGGACTGTGTTTCTGCTAATTTTCACACCTAATGCCAGGCTGAAATCTGTCCTCCCGAACAGCCAGAGAAACTCCTCCAAGCAGCTTGACGCAACGGAAACTGGCCCCATGTCCCACACAGATTATTCAGCCTTGTTCTTCTGAAGCTCAGATGTTCTGTATCTTAGGAGCACTATAATTGTTAATGACCAAGTGCTACTATTTTTTCCTGAGAAGTTTAAAATACAAAAAATAACTCAGAAGCAAGTAAATTCATGTTTTTCTCGAGTACCTAGTGTGTGTACTACAACACGCTAGAAAGCATTTTTAAAATTTTTATGGAAGCATCTTCAAGTACACTTCTTTCATCCTTAACGCTGAGCAACAGGGTGGTGGAGGAAGTACAGAGCTCATCCCAGGACGAGATGCCCCCTCTCAGCTGCTGGCCCCTCTACTGCATGGAGGAACCTGCCGAGCTGCTCCTTCAATAGCTATGGGAATTGGTCTTCAAACAAATGCACTTCAGTTTCCATATCTTAATACTAAACAACCAAACTCGATGTCTTCAAATGCCTTTTCCAAGTGATGATCAATGAACTGTTAACCCCGATTTTACAGTGAGAAAACTGAGACCTGGAAGGACACTGATGGCTGGTGGTTGAGCCTGGGTTCAAACTCTTACCTTCTGGTTTCAGAATCAGTGGTGTTTCTGTACTACAGAATATATCCTATACTTCTTGGCAATAGCCAGTTAAGCATTTATGAACAATCTGAGCATGTGTCTTGTAAAATAAACATTTGTGGTGCTGGATGTATTTCAGATTTCTTCAATAAACCAGGTTAAGGTGGATATATTAAAATTTTTTTAACTGGGATTTTTCCCCTGAGGCACCAGAAATCCATTTTCAAGCTAAAAAGCTATTGTGAACTTAACATAAAAAGCTTTAATGGTACATGAAAATACTATCATCTTTAATTCAGTGCCTGTAATGTCATAAATACCTAATCCCACCAGAAAACTATACTAAATATTTATCTGGCAACACCTAAAACTTAAATGCTGACTTGCTTTGGCCACCCACCCTGGTAAGGCTGCATGTGGGCAAGTATTTGGGCATTAGCGTGCAGCACTGTAGAAAGGCGTTTTCCCAACAGTTGGGCCCGCCACTGCCAACCATGGGTCTCTCTAGTTCCTTTACTCTCTTCCAGCAACTTTAGACTTCAGAAGGAATTGTTTATGGCTCTATAGGATCTTGAACCACATACTCACTGTTAGCACCAAAATTTTTCAATATTCAAATTTTCTACAGTATAATATCTAAGCCAATAGCAGTAGTCAAAGGGCTGAATCAATGTGCACTTGATATCATTTTATTACATTTCAAAAATCCTGTGGAAAAAGTGAATTTTATAAAGATGCTTAATCATTTTATTCCTCCCCAAATACTTCCAAAATGGATTTTAGAGAAATAGCTGTAAAAATACATACTGTTCTTTTATAGCCTAATACATAGGGAACCCTAAACATAATCAAACCTTTACTCCTGCTAACGTTCAAATCTTTACTCCATCAAACAACATAGCTTCTCCACCCCTAACTTCCCACACACCCTCTGCTCTAATAAATTAATACACTGTGTTCTCATTACTCACACCCAGGTGGGCCCTATCCTGCTCCTTTCTGCCTCTTTAATGACCTAGCCACTGCCAATCACCACAACTCAAAATGACTGCAGCATTCATCAGCTGTTCCTCTTACTGGGCTATCTTCCTATGCATCTATACAGCCCTAAGCTCTTCTAAAGTCACTTTTCTTTGCTCAGGGCCTAGTACAGTACAGTACAGACACACAGTGTGTGCATAACAAATTTTTGGAGAATAAACAATGAAAAAGAAATTATTATACTGTGAAGGGATAATCTGGGAACTACTGAGATATGAACTGACTGTCCCTAAACTAAATGACTCCACACTGATCAACATTTATAACTAATTAACCTACCATTTCCTTAAACAGTGTTAAATGTTATTTCTCAAGTGTTTCAGCTTCTAGTAGCCCCTTTCTACTACTGTCTATAAGACACTGAACTCTTATAATATAATGTACCAACTGCAAAGGGCTTTGCGCCAGTACACCTGCCACGGAACATGCCTTAGCACAATGTGTGTTTCCATATAGACACAGTGCTGGGAAACAGGCAAAATGCTTTAAGCACACTGAATAGGTTGTGCTGCTACTGATTTACTGACTCAACAATTTATTTATTTAGTTTTAGTTTTTGAGAGCGAGTGAGTCAGGCTAATCTGCGTACTAGTGATACAACAATGAGCAAAACAAATGCTGCCACAGAAGAATCTATTTTCATGGAGTTCACATTCTAATTTTCAGAAATACAAACAGACCATATGAAAAGTAGTGATGAATATTCGGACAAAAATTAAAGCCTGATAAAAGGACAGAGTGAGAGGGGTGCTATTTGGGGATGGGCAGAGCAGCTGTTCCTAAGACACAGACCTCTGAGCAGAAAGAAGTTTGGAAGAGGTGAGAATGTGAGCCACGCAGGTATCTGAGGGGAGATATTCAAGGGAAAAGAAGAAGAAAGGGCAAAGGCCTCGGATACAGGAGTGGATTGGCAGGTTCCAAATTAGCAAGGGCACCAGCATGGCTGAAATAGCATGAGTGGCGTGGGTGGACAAGGGTAACGGCCCGTGTGCTCAAGAAGCAGATAAAGTCCCATTACCAAAACACACACACACACACACACACACACACACACACACACACACATTCCCCGAAAAAGACAGTGAAGGCAATTGATTACAAATATCTCACCTTTGCCAGTACTTATTTTTAAAACTAGGTAAGATCTTTTAGATTAAATTATAATTTAAAAATCTACAAATCAGTGCTCAAAGAGTTCACAGGCTGATAAAGGAGAACACATATATGGGCCCTGGAGGAGGAGGCTGAATGCTGGGCCTGGGAGCAGCAGAAAGGCCCACTCGGAGCTCACTTCACAGGGACCTGTCCAGAGAAAAGTAGTAGGGCCTGTTCTTGACAATGGCATCATCATTTACAGCTAACAGTGAGAGCTCTGAAATAACTACAGCAACAAAAACAGATAAAAAGACATAAAAGGAAAAAAAAAATCCAGTTCTAGTCCTCAAAATAACTTCTACTAACTAGAAAGCATTCCAAGCAGTCTGTAAAACACAAGTTTAGGGCCCATACAATGTAACAGTTCTTGATGCTGGGACCCACCTAAACGCCCCCACTGGGTTTCAACTCAACCATTATTACAGTAGCACTAGTAACCGAGACACTGTTACAAATTCTAAGTGTTCTGCTTTTAACTGTGTCCTGCCAACCACTTTCTGTTATACTCTGTTAGCATCTTGAGAAAAATATCTAAATCATACTTTATTCCTTTCCCATTCACTTCCTTGAGATCAATGAGCCCATATAATAATTAAAGACAAGGCTTTACTTTTGGAAGAGATTTCAATATACACTGAACAATGTCAAATCATGAGCCCATGCATGACTTAATCTTTACTTTAAATATATAAATGCTGAGAGGAGTTAAGGAAGTAATCCGGCAAGATGTGCAATTTTAATCTGAATTTGAAGGTTAACACCGCAGAGAATTCATATTTTATTAAGAAATCCAAACTGAAAAGCAGTATCAACTAACTACTTAAAAGTCAATTTTCATCACAAATAATTCCTTCAAATTCTGGGAGTTTATCTAAACTACTGCAGCGACCCCATTCTCTTCTTTTTTTTTTTTTTTTTTTTTTGGTTTTTCAATTACAGTTGTCCCCTTTTCCCCCAATTTCTCTCCCCCACCCAACCCACCCCCTCTCCCACGATCATATCCCTCCCCGCTGTCCATGTCCATGAGTCATTTATACAGGTTCTTTGACTAAACCCTTCCCTTGCTTATCCCCCTCTCTCCCCCCTATTGACTGCTATTCTGCTCTTCGTTCTATTTAGTTCCTTTGTTTGTGTTGTTCTTTAGTTTCCTGTATTAGGTGATATCATATGGTATTTTTCTTTCTTTGCCTGGCCTATTTCACTAAGCATAATTCTCTCTAGTTCCATCCATGTTGTTGCAAATGGCAGGAGTTCCTTAATAATAAAGTATCATTTAAAACTTAGTTTATACATCTCTAAATAGCTATCTCTGTTCTTGGTAATGAGTTGCTTTCAACATTAACAGAATGACTTCACAGTCTAATAAGAAATGCTTAAGCTAGCTCAGAATTGCCCTTGGCGGCCATGAGACAGATTCGCGGTGCTGTTCACACACAGAAGCGGCCCGTGCATGCCAACGTTCACACGCAAGTGTGCAGCAAGACTGATGGTGCTCAGGTGAGAGCATCCCGGTTTCCATATGTTAACATTCCTCCTTACATTATAAGCTGATCCCGATCCTGCACTACAGTCACAGTAGATGAAACATTAAAAGAGTAGTTTGGTTTCACATGGAAACAGTTACCAAGACAAACCTTCTTGGCGGGTGGAGTTCCAAGAATATTAAATCATAAGAAATTGTTTCAGCAGCTGGTTAAAGCTGAGTGTACATAACACAAGACATCTGGTTGTCTGTGCATTTTCAGTTCATTTAAAAAGTATAAACACATTAAAACACTGAAATGTCTGATATATTAACAACACTGTCTGCTTGCTCCCCAAGAGGATTTAAGTGGCTGGTCTAGTCATTGTACTCATGGCCTATTTACTAGCTAAAAGGATTTACTATTTCCATCCCCCTTCAAGATATTTTATCAACAAAGGAAAAAAATGTACTCATTTAGAAGATACTGCAGGTATTTGTAAGAACATAATGTAATAGAGGTGGTGCTATTTAAAAAATTAAATCAGGAACACATGAAACACCATATACTATGACAAGTAAATAGCAGACAACACGTGTTCCCCCCCCCCCACATTTGACCATATGTAACAGAAGCCTTACCACAGTGGCTTAAGCAAAATAAGGGTTTATTTTTCCAAATCAGAAGAAATCCAAAGATAAGCAATCTAGGGTTGGGGGGACAGTTCCATGATATCATCAATATCCCATGCTCCTGGGACACTATTCTTTGAGTGTGGCAGTCATCATCATATTTTTAAGATGTAGCCTAAGTGCTGCCCCCACATTCCAGGAAGGAAGAGATGGACAAAAAGCAAAAAGCTAGAGGTACGTGCTCTACAAGCTCACGACTTCTGCTTACATATAACTGTCCTAAACTGACACGCGGCAACATTTCAGGCACATTCAGTTCCCAAGGTGCCTAAAAACTAAGCTGAGCACACACTGGTCCCCAAACAACAATGGAGATTTGTTAGAAAGAAAGGTGAGAAAAGGATTGTTAAGCATGCTAATAGCTATGTCTGTCACAAGAGTTCAACGTGCATAGGCCACTTCCCCCATTACCTTCCCTGTCAGGTAGGTGAGTCCTCAGGACCTCAGCCCTACCTTCCAAGCTGTACACCACCAGGCCAAGTCACAACAGGGTTCGGGGTTCTCATTCTTAAATCTGCATTGCAAGTCTGGATGCTGCACTTATGCACAGCAGAGGCCAGGAGCCCACTCCCTCACAAATACTTGTCTTTCCTCTTTGGACTACCGGCAAATAGCATATTTCCAACAATATCCTCATATAGACCGAGATTCTATGATGATGTCTTAAAATCTACTTCCGTATTTTAAAAACAATTTCTTTCAAATATGCATTCTCAACAAGAATGGTATCACCCCCCTGACCCAGAGAATAAAAATTAGTTCTTTGATGTGAAAAACATCACAGATATTATGATTGGTGGCCCTCCAAG
Source organism: Furipterus horrens (assembly GCF_987537825.1). NCBI lineage: Eukaryota > Metazoa > Chordata > Mammalia > Chiroptera > Furipteridae > Furipterus > Furipterus horrens. The sequence goes on along the minus strand of NW_028327178.1, from coordinate 17,344,125 downwards.
GGGAAGAGGCAATTAAGAAAAAAATGTCTAAAAGGGCTCATTGGAGAGATAATTAAAAAACAGGCTGACAGTAACTGCTTTAAAAAAAACAAACATTTTGAAACATACTAGAATCATATTCAGTTGCAGTGACAGAAACCCAGTACAGTAAACAAATAAGGGTCTATTTTTCTCACATGACAAGTCCAGGGGGAGACAGGTGGGGAAACCAGTAGTTGATGATTTGGTTCAGTAGCTCAATGGCACCAAAGAATTTTCTGTGAGTCTCTTGGCTCATGGTGCTAGGATAGCCATGTAACTCCAAGGACCACATCCATGTTCCCGACAGCAGGTAAGAGGGCTGTCAAGAACAGGAAAATCGGCCTTCTAGTTGAGGCAGGATCCCTTAAAGAGCTTTGCTCATACTTTCACTGGAGAACTTCCCCCTACATCTCAGTGACCACATCTAGCTTCATGAAAAGATAGACATGAAAATCTGACCTCTCCAAAAATGGCCATAAAACAAAAATGGCCAGGGAGCAAAAAAGAAGGGAAGAACGAGTAGTGGGCAAACAACTAGCTGTGTCTACCACGTATGAATTAGTTTCTCTTAAACCCTTGTTTACAGAGATCTAGAAGATCTCACACTACAGAGATTAATGTAATTCTGTGCCTACCATGTGCTTAGTATTGCTAAGAGTTTGATTTTCTTCCTCCAAAACCTAAAATTCTGTTTTGATACTGGATAGTCAGTTTAAATATTATTAGGCAGGAGAGATAAAAGAACTCCATGAATGTACAACCCTTAAAAGGCATACATAAAAGTCTGACATCAGGACCCACCAACTCTTCAACATGATCAACTGCCATCTTCAATATACAAAGATAAAACAAACCCTGGCATGGCCAGAACTTACAAGAGTGGAATATCAGTGATTAACTGCATCAAAGAGCAGACTAATTCTTCCAAGAGATCTTCTGAGTTAGAACCTGGTAAGATACATAAAAAGTTTGTTAACAAAGTAAAAAACAGAATGGAGTTGTTTAAAAGTTCAGTTTTTATTTCTAATGAGAATAAGAATAGTAATTATCACATAAATTCAGACATTAATGTTGACCTCTGAATAAAGTCCAAACCATAAGCAAGTTAGTATCTATTATGTTTTCATCTAGTAGAGGAATTATAAACACCAGCTATTAATTATATAGTTTTTAATGCTTGAAGGTATCTTATGATTTCTGTAGGCCAGCAGTTTTCAAACTTCTTACACTACACTATGTTTTTTCAAATGAAATCTTATACTAAAATCAAATATATAAAATACATTTTAAAAAATCAAGCTGCTCTAGCTGCTTTGTTTGAATCAGGAGTGGAGTACCTATATTCCCTCCCCCCTATAAATATCTGACTTTGCCCCTGACGTTCTTGATACACCTCAAAGAACCTTTTCTGAACCTGTGAGAACTCCACAGATCACAGACTGAAACTTGTAAGAAGCCAAACACCTCTTTACAGACAAAAAGCCAAAGGTAAAATGGATTTCCAAATCATAGAACAAGTGGCAAAGGTAGGCTGCAAGTTACTATCCCAACGGAAATGCTCCTGTGTTCCCAACTGCTCTTAGTGACTTCTGCTTTCGGGCAATACTGGCACACCTACTCCATAAAATTCTTTCTTCCCTCAGTTCTTATGACACCTTATTTCTAACCCACCTCTCCTTCTATTCATTCCCACTACCCACTTCCTCAGAATACCCTTCAACTATTGGTTTGTCCCCTAGATGTCCACCGTTGGCTTTCCCCTTCTCTCTTCTCACTTGCTGTGATCTCTTTTATCAATCACAATTTGTATGCTGGTGATTCCTCAATCTCCAGTTTCCCTCTTGGTCTCTCCACTGAACTTCACATCTTTATATCCAATTGTCTGCTGGCCGTCTCCACCTACACGCATCACATGTACTCAAAGCTCAACATGTTCGAAACTGAACTCAACTGTCTTGATGCTTCAAATCCCCTTACCTGATCTTTAGTCTCCTTTTGGTGACTGCATCAGAGGAACCTAACTAAATTCCATCCTTTCAGTCTCCTGGCTTATATCTTTTCAATTGCTTTAAGCTGATTATTACTACGTATCAGAAAAAAATCCAAGCTCCAAAGCACAGCATGCCAGACCCTTCAAGAAACAGGTCCTGTATCCCTTTCTACTTGGATCTCCCACCATTATTCTCTTCACAATTTCTATTCCAGCAACACCATCCTGCCTGCTACCTGCCACTTTATGCCTCCTCAATAATACTCTCTCTGCCTGGGATGCTCTCCAACAATAAAAACGTAATTTTTTAAAAATCCAATCTTTATCCATCTGAACCATCCTAAGTCTTCATTTCCTCCATAAAACCCAACTCTCTTGCCTTGCCTTGAACAAAAAAACCATCTAAACTACATCTATGCCTTGTGCATATCTTTCACTGCATATTTTGGTTACATTATATCATAATTTCTCTCTACATGCAATCAGGCCCCTCTTGGACTCTGTATTTGTCAAGGATGATAACTGACAAAGAACATGGCATGTGATGTATACTCAATACATGTTCGCTGAACTGAACCCAGCTGTCTAAGTAAAAATCTAATGGTTATTTCCAAAGCATCAAAGCACTTGGAGTCTCAAAGAAAGTTTAGCAGTTCTTTTTTCTAGACCTCAATTACCTGGTAGTCAGAAATTTTGAAGAAATCCCTTCCTGCCTTGCCATAAATAGAACTGGCACAGTAACCCTCTGAGGGGTGAGTGCCAAGTTTGAAGAGAACATTAAAACACACTAATCAAGGCTAAGAAGACTACACAGCAAGAATCAAGTTCAATAACCACATTAAATCCCACTCGAAGAGGTAGGCTTACTAGCTCAATGAATGAAGTAAGTAAAACAATGACATAGGTAACATTTGTCTCAGGCTACACAATAAGGAATAGATCTAACTGAAATCCTTCTCATTGTCAAAGCTATCCAACATAATCCACATGAAATAACAACCTATTCCAACAAGCTGATTTGCCAGCTGTAATATAAACCCAATACATGTTTGTTAAACCATCATTCCTTGGCTCATCCTACAGAATGTAGTGACCCTGATCCAAAAAGAACATATAAAATCATTCATTGATTCCTTAAAGAAGATTTCAGACCCAATGAGTTGGCCCATTTAATAACATACCCCTGTTCAGCCAACCAGCCAGCAGTGTTTTAATTAAAGGTGAAGAAATAAGCACTCAGGACCCATTGATGGTGCCTGATTGTTTATTTTTCTTCCACGATGTAAATACATCTAATTTTTAAATCTTAAAATGCTGAAATTGTTTTATTTTTCTTCCAGGGGTGTAAACACATATAACTTTGAAAACTTAAGATGGTGACAAGAATTCTCTATTCAGTTCTAATGCCATCCAAATCGTGACCTCAGCCAAGTTTTACAGCTTAATCAATTAAAGAGCATATTCATAGCTTTGTTATCAATTTAACATAATAATGAAAATGATAAAAAAAACATTTCACACAAGATATAACATATCAAGGTCAAAGCTCTAGAAAAATAAAAGACAAGAATAAATTAATTTCCAGCTGAAATCCCTGAAAACTTCCATTTACTTTAAAAAAACAAAGAAAGAAAGAAAAGAAATCCTGCAGAATACTATACGCTTATTCCTGGGCTAATCTATAAGCAAATAATGGCATATCAAGTGAAGAGTGACAAGATTTGACTGTTTACCAGGTTTTACATTAAGGAAGTCACTCATACTACATTATTTTTCAAGCAGTATTTATGTCTTTCAGCTTTCATATAAAGGTATTTTTCTTAGTTCCAATAAAAATAAGTAAATATAAAGTCATCTGCCAAAAATTACAGTAACACACTCACGTATTTCTCACAAGAAAGATGATATTGAAAGTCCTTAAAATTTGAATGACACAGTAAACTGAGGTTCTTTGAGCATAGGGCTTTGCAGAAATTCAGTGTGTTTACTGTATTGTGAAGTTTACAACCCAATTTTATCTCAAAAAATTTTAAATTGACTCTATAGCTCCAGTCAAATACTTCAGTATTTTAAACCTTAGCTTCTGGAGGTAATATTAAAAGCTACCATTTACTGAGCACTCTGCCCTTGGAGAGGCACTGTGCTACTTCATCCTCTTCATCCCGCATTAATCCTGACAATAACTATTAAGGAGTAGATACAAATATCATTTTAGAGATGAAAAATCAATGCCCAAAGAGATTATAGTTTACTTACAGTAAGGGGCAGAGCCCAGATTTGAACCCAAATACAGACCCCCAAAGGAAGAAAAAGGAAAACCTAATAAATAAACTGTTTCTAAAAACCTATTTCTATACAAAATTGGTTAAAAATCTAGTCAACCAACTCATGTTTCACTGAAGACCCTAAATACAAACCCCTACTGAGTACTATGAGCTACATTAGAGGAGAAATCTGAAATACCACTTATTATTTTATACATCGAGGTGATTTATTATACACTCACTATCCAATTTAGAAGTAATTTCAAACAATGAATAAATATAAACTATTATCATGAGTATTATGCATAACAAGGTCACTGAAATCCCACCCCTATTCCTAGGGTTATCTCACTCTAAAGGCCTGACCCTGAGACTCTGATCTCTAAGAGAATCACCAGAGGAAGAAGCAAAGGAAGACCAGACAGTATCTGCGCTCCCTTACAGCTCTCATAATCTATGCTTGAAACTAAGCTCATAATCTGTACTTGAAACTAAGCTTCGGTTCCTATTCTTTCTGTTCGGCACCCACTCAGTACCGAATGCCAAGATACCATGCTTTCATTTTGCCCTTAGGGAGAGCACCAGAGAACAGAATAATACCATAATCAAATGTCTTCCATCAGAGTGGGAGGGGAGTTCAATTAAAAAAAAACAGAGCTATACTCCAAAAACAAATTGATAATGTGCCTGAAAAATTTAGAGCAAAAATAACTTCTTTAAAATGGAAGACACATAGCTAGGTTACATTTGCTATAAATATATTCAGAAATCCATAGTGGAATCTATCTTATTGTCAGTTTTCATTGTGGAGCTAATATTGGAATTACTATTCTATATTTAAAATCATATTTAAACTTCTGATTAGCAAATTCATATATACCTTTATACATTAATCATAAATTAAGAAAAAGCAAATGGATTCCCTCTTTTCTAAAAATAATATTGATCTACATTTTAATGCATATTTATAAGCCTGTATCCCACACCATTCCAATAAAATCTTCAATAATTCTGGTGTCTGCTATAATTGTGGTTGAATGGAAATGTTTCTAATCATCCTCAAGGAAAATACAGTCTACCAAGTTTCATTATAAAAAATGCCTCCTTGTAAAGTTTAATTGATTTTATTCCACTGATAATATAAAAGAAAGAAAAGGAGAGAAGAGAGAGATCGCCGATTATATGACCAAAGAACAATTCAGGAGCTCCTAGAAGCACTCTTATTTTTCTGCAAAGACAGACTGCAAGTCTTACATGTTAAATATTTTAAAGAAATAAATCCATGCTTTCTTTTTTCTGAGTCACATTTTTTTTGCATTACTTATCTATAACTCTTTCTCAGAACTGTGCAAAGGCTTAGAAGTTAAGTTTTATATTAAGACAAAAATAAACAAAATAAATTTATATTGAACTACAGTATTCCCTCACTTATTGCGGGTATTACGTTCTAGACCGCCCGCCCCCCCCCGCGATAGGTGAAAATCCACGAAGTAGGAACCTTACATTTATTTTAGTATTTATTTATATTTTAAGGCTTTATAAACCCTTCCCACACACTTATAAACTATTCCCAGTCTCTTATTAACCTTTCCCACTCCCTTATTAACCTTTTCCACACTTTCATAAACACTACTTATGTTCTTAAACATATTCTACACTCTTAAACCTACGTCACTTTAACAACATAACGTACACAGTACCGCAAAATTCCACGATATAGCGAAAAATACACAATAAATAATTAAATATAATACTTTTTAAAATCCCCCGATATAGTGAGGCCACGATAGAGTGACCCACGATATAGAGAGGGACTACTGTATGTTATGCCAAGGAAATATAGTTAAGCAAACCTTTTAATACCCGGACTTGACAAGTCCCCAGTCTCTCTCTCTCCTCTGCACAAAGCTGTGCTGACCGGTCACTAAGCTCCTCAGGCCTACGCACCCCGCTCTGCACGGCTCTGCACAGCTCCCCTGCCCCACCTTCCCCTCAGCGCCCACACAGCAGCCCACCTGGGGGCATGGGGAGTACACTCTTGCAAAGCAAACCCTATGTTCCCTCCCTGTGGTCCTGACCCAAGTGCCTCCTCTTTGGACCTTCCTTTCACCTTATTTTTCCCCCTTTGATTGCGTCTATCTTCATTCTCTCAATCTCCATAGGCTTCTTCCCTCATTTAAAAAATTAAAAATATTTGTAAAGAAGCTGTAACTGCCTTCTACTGGCAGTACAGTGGCGTTGTTACTCCAAAGGGCTCTCCTGTACAAAACAACCAGTTCTTCGCTAAAATATACATTTTAGCGCGTTGATGGGCTTCCAGAAAGTAAAGGAACTCTCCAAAGACCCCAGCATCGTAACCAAAGAGAACTGCAAGCAAACATACCGCGGCTTGCACCCAGAGGAAAACACTGAGGCTGTAAGCAAACTCCAGGTGGACCCTGAGGAAGATGGCAACACGAAGCCCATACCAGCAGACCAAGTCTTCAGCTGGTGGCATGGAGAAGCTGAACCTGAGATGCCCCGTTAAGCCTAGAACTGCTGAATGAGGATAAAGCGGCCTCATCCCTCATTTGGGGCCTCATATTAAGATGAAACAAAAGCTCACAATCAACATCATCAAATACATAAGGAAACAAAGCACCAAAAGTGTCTGCAAAACAAAGGACAGGTTTAGATCCCCAAAGGACTTAAAATATCGTACAGGGTGGGGCAAAAGTAGGTTTACATTTGTGAGTACATGAACCAGAGTTTATTCTCATATTATTTATTAATTATTGTATTATTTTCCATGTGAACAGCTGTAAACTTACTTTTGCCCTCACCCTGTACTTATGAGATACAAAATGTAAGATAAATAATCAGTTATTACCTTGGCAAGAATGGGGTATAATCCCGAGAGAGAGGAAAGGAAAACTCGAATTAAATGCAAAAGGAAAGTGGAAACAATTTTGTGGTACTTCCTAGCTTTGCCTAGGGCAGGCTTTGTCCCCAACTGATCTCAAGGACATGGGCAAGTGTAAAGAGCTTTCTTTGCATAATGATACAAATTCTGTCTAGCAAACGATCTACTACCACTACCACATTGTACATAGCCTATGGGAAAATGTTCAAATATGAAATCCTCACAAATTCTGATTACAAACTGAGAGCTTATTGAGACTCGCATTACCCTCATAAAGACAGCTCTCCTGAATATGCCAACAATATTCATTTGATCACAGCAGTATTACAATGAATTGGAACACACACAAAAATTCAGGATGCTGTAATGATTCAACAATATTAAAATGCCTCAGTTGACTTTGCTCAAATGTTTGCAGATGGTTATCTACTTGTCAATTCAACCTTCAAACAACCTGTACTATTGTATATTATCTATCCCTAAGTAGTCCTTCACACACCTAATTCAGATATTCATATACAGTAGTCCCTCTCTATATCGCGGTTCACTTATCGCGGCCTCACTGTATCGCGGGATTTTTAAAAGTATTATATTTAATTATCTATCGTGGATTTTTCGCTATATCGAGGGATTTTGTGGTACTGTATACGTATGTTGTTAAAGTTACATAGGTTTAAGAGTGTAGAATATGTTTAAGAACATAAGTAATGTTTATAAAAGTGTGGAAAAGGTTAATAAGGGAGTGGGAATGGTTTATAAGTGTGTGGGAAGGGTTTATAAAGCCTTAAAATATATATAAATACTAAAATAAATGTAAGGTTCCTACTTCCCGGATTCTCACCTCTCGCAGGGGGGTCTAGAACGTAATACCTGCGATAAGTGAGGGAATACTGTATTATTAGCTGGTAAATGGGTGTTTTCAGCTACTGCAGAGTAAGGTTCCATATTTTTCCATTCAACAGTATCTGTGCAGTTGTTTAATTGCATCTCATTTTTGTAACTTGTAAAAAGACACTGGCAGAAAATATAAAAAAGACTTATACTATGTGAAAAAAAGAAGTCTAAAACGAACAACATGTAAGACTAAGATGAAAATAATTACATGTCAAAACAGCAAGTCTTTAACTTTAAGCTTAAAAAGATATTCACTGGACTTAAGCTGGTGGACCAACAGAAAGCTCAGTTGTAAATAAAAAGAACAAAATTAAAAGATCATGTAGAAAATCCTGAATTGCTAACTATAAAAGAAGATAGGGTCTCAGTACACAGAATCACCAATCATCAGACCTCACTGATGGCTCTTTCAATGATATAACAATCTTGATAATGTGGTTGTGGTTGAAAAAATGTCATTTTTACACTGCCTCTACAGTAAGTCACCTAGGATGCTCACAAACCATGCTTCTCAAGCTTGAGCATGAGCAGGGAGTGCAGGTACAGAGAGGGTAGTCCAGGAAGACATTTGGCCCCAAAACAAATACAATGTATCCTCTAGTAAATAGATTTACTCAGTAAGTAATGAAAAACAATTTTATATTAAAATAAATGATACGGTGTTAAATAAAGGTATAATATATGCGCAATTTTATAACATGATGCAAAACAAAGTGTTAAGTTTGCAGGTGCTGCTTGGGCTATCCTCTTCGGCCCTATGGGGATAACCATTCGCTCCAGTCTTGCTGCTAGAACTGCCTGGAAAGGTTTGCAACTCCCTAAGTGAACTATATTTTGGCACTGCTGGTTCCAGAAAAACAAAACCTACCATTAGCAAAACTAACACATGCAAAACACAATTCAATTAAAAGTTCTACCTGTTTAAACATTATCAGAGTAGGAAATTAAACATACTCATGTCTTAAAACTCAAAATCAGCCCTGGCTGGTGTGGCTCAGTGGATGGAGTGCCAGCCTGCAAACCAAAGGGTCGCTGGTTTGATTCCCAGTCAGGGCACATGTCTGGGTTGTGGGCCAGGTCCCCAGTTGGGGGCATGTGAGGCAACCACACATTAATGTTTCTCTCCCTCTCTTTCTCCCTCCCCTCCCCTCTCGCTAAAAATAAATAAATAAAATATTTAAAACATAAAAATTAAATTAAAAAAAAAACCTCAAAATCAGTGCATAAAGCTCTAGGTAGGCAAGAAAACCCAGTAAGGGCAAAGATGTATTTTTAAAAAGGAACCCAGGAAACTCAGGAGCAATACTGCTTTTGCCCTCAGAAAGAGAGGAGATAGCTTGAAGGGTAGATGCAAAACACTGTTATTCTCCATATTGCATTTATTAATAATCCCATTCTCCCCCTTTAATGCTTAGACATGAAACATGAACAGCTGATCTTGAAAACGACAGGCCCTTCTAACTACTGGCGAAAGAAAAAAAAAATCTCAGCAATATCAGGAGAAAATAGTAACCGTTTTCTGTATCTTCAGAAAAAGATGACATACAGCAGCATCATAAAACTGTCCTTGAAAATGTTATTTCTCATCAAGTAGCCTCAAAGACACTCAGATTCAGAGACTGTTGTTATATCCTATGAAAGTAACATTTAATACTTATAAAATCTGTAATTCTGATTGGTTGTCTCACTTAATAAGATATTGCCCTAGTAATATTTAAACTGACATCTGTTTCCTGAAAAAAATACTTGTGATTTTTATTTTTATTTTCCATATGAATGGAAGTCAAAATAAGTAAGTCTCAATCCTATTGGCTTCCTTATGTTTTTTTTAAAAAGGGGGGAAAAACAGAGTCTTGGTTCTTTTAAATTAATATAGGGGAAGAGTGACAGCATCAAGTTATTTAAAAATGAAAAGTATGAAAGGAAAAATGGAACTTTCAAAATTATAATTTTATTCCTCAAATTCTGCGTTTGTGTTACACATGCTTACCCCAGAACATCTTCAAAGGCAATACTTACTGTAACTGCCCGATTTTTCTTCATAAGTAAAATGAAGTAGTAACTCCTCCTCTGACATCTCACAAATGAACACTTTCAGCAAATAACAAATAATAAACAAAGCATTGTGTGTCTGCCAAATGAAGATGTGACTAGAAAAGAAAGACCAAAACCACACAAGAACCAATATTTAATCATGAGCATAATCAGTTATTTCTAGTCCATTATTTCTTCATGATTTCTCAATCATTTTGCCCATTGTTTGAATATTAGAACAATGTCCATGTCTTTTAATGGCTCATTAACCAGTGCTATCTATTACAGTTTAATTCATATTTCATTCTATATATTTTACATAGTGAGTCAACTTAATAAAAATATTTTCCTTTAGGCATGACTGTTCTTTGTTCTGAACTTTATAGCTGTCCCACACACAGGCAATTCAAAGAAAAGAAAGCTAAGAAAATTAAAAATATATAGTACCATAAAAAGAATATATGCAAATACACAACCAAAATTTTAAATGGAGGATCATCAGTAGTAGAGCACAATAATTGCTATTTGTATTAATAACCATGAACTCACAAGAAAAAATTTAATTGGGTTCAATATAATTTGTTTGAAAGCTGGGCAATGAACAATCTTTCATAAGAGCTAACCAGAAAAAAATATGCCCAAGTGTTTTCCATTGCATCTAATATAAAACTATATATCTAATCTGAACCTTCTTTCATCTAATATAAAAGAAATTAAGAAAACAGATGTGGAATGAAATAATATTCAAACTAAGTAATTATTTAAACTAGGTATGACCAACAGTGATAACAGGGAGTATCTTTTTAGTAATAAATACATCACTATTAATCTTCTTAAAAATATATATTCCTAAAAATTGTCTAAAATGCTGAAATCAAACAGATTCCAGAATTTATTATCTCACCCCAATGACCTGGACAGCAAATTAAAACTTCTCTTTTACTTTTTTCCCTTAAGAATAAAAATAATTCCTTTATAGCTTTCAAAAGACCATAATCATAATCAATTTCTACCAATATATAAAAAATACTCATACTGTTAAATATAAAAAGAACATGACTTAATCAGCCAACTTACTTCTGACATTCTGCTGAAAGTTTTAGTTCTTTGGTTCTAGAAAGGAAGACCTTAATTAATGCACCAAGGTTTCCTGTTCGAGGATTGTTTTCAACTGTAAGACAAAAAGATTTTTAAAAGTTAGAATTAAAAACCAAAATCAAAGTGAGCATATCATAACACTTACAAAGCCAAATGTCAAACTAAAGTTGCGCATGGACCAACCTTATTGTCAAAACACAATTTTTAAAAAGTTGCTGCTTGTTCATAATTCTTTCTGAACAAAAAATAATGTACAGGATGAAGTGACAACCCCTGGCTGCTGTGGCTCAGTGGATTGAGCGTCGGCCTGAGAACCAAGTGTTGCTGGTTCGATTCCCAGTCAGGGCACATGACTAGGTTGCACGTCAGACCCCAGTTGGGGGTGTGAGTGAGAGGCAACTACACAGTGATGTTTCTCTCCCTCTCTTTCTCCTTTCCCCCTCTCTAAAAATAAATAAATAAACAAATATAATTTTTTTTAATTTAAAAAAAAGATGAGGTGACAAACAGAATAGCCATCTTATCTGAGAATCCAAAATTGTAGAGAAAAGATGTAATAGTTAATATACATACATAATTCACACACACATCATTCTCTTTAGAAAAGCAGATGTTAAAAAAACTCAAAAGTTGATCATCTATATCCCCAGTACATAGTATACACTCAACTGTAAAGGTAAAACTGTTCAAATAATAACAAATTATAATCATGAAAAATAGAAAAGACACATAAAGACAGCAATGTGGTTAGTGGAGAGCTACTTGACCAGGCAAAATTTTAAAGAATTTGTTTAAAAAAATTTTTAAGTTTAAAAGGTGGGCATTTCAGCAAAGCCAGCCTGAAGAATTGAGAGAAGACTGTATTGGGAATTAGAAGATCTAGCTTCTAGATCCAAGTCTATAATGATGGAATATTGAACCGCAGACAAATTATTTACTTCTCCACCCCCCATTTTCTCATCGGGAAAAGAAACAACAGCTAACATATATTGTACAATATACACTATGTGCTTTACATGCATTACCTACTTTAATCCTCAAAACTCCATTATGACATAAGCACCAATATCATTTCCATTTTAAAGTAGCTCACCTGTCGGTTGTTACTTGTTCAAAGACACATCCTTATCTACTGGCTCAAACCCTTGGCTCTAAGCTATGCCATACTAACCCCCTATAACCAAGCAATTGGACTTAATGAAACAATAAAGTTCTATCAAGCTACAGAGCAAGACATAGGTTATGGTTCATTTTGTGTGTTGACTTGACTGGGCCACAGGATGCCCAGCTATCTGGTGAAACATCATTTCTGGGTGTGTCAATGAGAGTGTCTGCATTTGAATCAGTGTCCTGAGTAAAGCAGACTGGTGTCCCCACTGAAGGCACAAAGAGAAGTGGGAGGAAGGCTGAATTCTCTCTCTCTGTCTGACTCCTGAGCTGAAAGACTGGTCTTCTCCTGCCCTTGGACTGGGACTTGCAACACTGGCTCTCCTACTTCTCAGGCCTTTGGACTTGGACTGAAATTTATTTACACTGTTAACTTTCCTGAGTCCTCCAGATGGCCGACAACAGATTGTGGGACTGCTCAGCCTTCACAGTCATGTGAGCCAATTTCTTATAATAAATTTCATATATATACACATATATATATATGAAATTTATTATAATTCACATACATACACAGAGGTACCCCCGTTTAACATGGTACTTCTATAACACGGTTTCACTCCAAATTGGTTAGGGAACTGGGGAACCCCCCATATAACACGGCACTTCTATAACACAGTTTCACTCTAACATGGTTAGAGAATTAGGAAAAACTAAATTAGAGAAATCCCTGTATAATACTGAATGTGATAAAATTTTGGAGTGTATTAATCTAATAAACTCATCCATCAAAGAAATAAAACCGACAACATTAAATGCTTGTTGGAAATATATATGGCCAGAGTCAATTCAAAGTGAAAATCTAATCAAGCCAGCAGAGAACAGGATGGATGCAATAGTAGAACTTGCTAAGTCTTTAGGAGGGGAAGGTTTTGACGATACGAGTGTAGAAGATAACCAAGCATTGCTGGTAGAAGAAGCAGATGAAGCAATTTTGGTGGAAATGTCATCTGGAATGTGCCAAGATAACTTAGGGGACAATAGCACTGATGAAAACGAAGAAGTTAATCAGTTTAGTCTAAAATGCGTAAAGAAAGGCCTAGACTTAGCTGAACAGTTAGTCATATTTCTTAAATGAAGATCTTTGCACTGAAAGGAGCACAAAGTTTAAGGGAGAACTTCAAAAGTACTTAGCACCACATAACAAAATTTATAAAGATCTCTCAGCTAAAAGCAAGCAATCTAAAATAACAGACTATTTTTGCAAAAAGTAGAGCAGAGAAATCAAGATAATGCTGAAGAAAGTTGAGAGGATGAGGATACCTTATCAAAAAAAAAATGCGTTTGGTTAATGGAGCTTAGTAGTGATGATGAAGAAAGCATTACTTAATTCATATCAATATGTACTATTTTTGATGAAAATTGCTTTAATAAAGATATTTTTCTTAATTATAAAAATATAATAGTATTTTTTTTTTAATTTTTAGGACCTAACCTCCCTTTTTGTACTAGTTCTTTGTTTCATGTAACATGGATTCGCATAACACAGCATTTGTTAGGAACCTAACAACCGTGTTATATACGAGGTTGTGTGTGTGTGTCCGTCCACCCACCCTATGGATTCTGTTTCTCTGGAGAACCCTGACTAATAAAGTACAAATACACAGAAGTTAAGAATTCGTCTTAAGAGAGAGAGACTATTTAGTCAGAACCTTTAATTTTACTGATGGAAGAAAAAGAAGTCCAGAAAAGCCATGTATTGGGCCCCAAACCAACAACAGTGTGTTAGTGACAAATGCCCAGTCTTTTCAGTTTAGCAATTGTTTTCAAACAGTGAGATTCCAAAGTTCTAGGTGTTCGTTCCACTTTTGAAATACATTTTAACTATTTTGAAAACCAGAAGTGCAAACACACACATCAGCTTGTGCTGCCAAGAGAATTCATTTCTATGCAGATCTGCAAATTATGCTTTTGCTGCCATTTCTATGCATAATATCTAAACATCTATGTCAAAAATATAAAAGGATAGAGTTCTCCAGAGTTTTTTTAATCCAGGTCTGCACATACATACTTTCAAAAAATGTACGTGGGAATAAAGCGCCATTCCAGCATACCTGCTCTGTGCTCGATAACTGCCAACTTAACTCAGTTCTGTTGGCTGGGTATGTGTTCTTGTCACAGCTGAGAGTTAATGCAAGTAACTGTATAACTTTCTCGTTGTGACAGAAGTTGTGGCACCTTGCTGTTACACATGTGGTTCATGGACTCGTGGCAACAGTATCATCTGGGAGCTTGTCAGAAGTACAGAATCCCAGGTCCACCCTACACCCAACGAAGTTTACAGTGCTTTTCAAAGTGAAATGTGCATTTAAATCACAAGACATTCTAATTAAAATTTAAATGCTGATTTTGCCCATGTGAAGTATGACCTGAGACTGTATCACTAACAGTCTCCTAGGGATGCCCATGGCTGCTGGGTGGAGAATCCCCACTCTTAAGTCGCGAGGTGAAACGTGTGCTGCAAGTTTGGTCCAGCTTTCACCATTAAGAATAGGTATGTGATTATGCAAGTAAACAAGGAGCTGACTGACGGTGACGGGGGGGGGGGGGCGTGAGAGAAGGGGGGAAAGAAGGGGAAGGGTCTAGTCAAGGAACTAGTATAAATGACCCAAGGACATGGACAATGGGGTGGGAACTGACTGTGGGAGCGGGGGGAGGTGGGCAGTGCAGGGGAGAGCAACAGGGGAAAAAATGGGACAACTGTAATAAAAAAACAATAAATTATTTTTAATGCAAAAAAAAAGAATAGGTATATGATTATGATTAGATATTAGATATTGTTACAGTTTCCCTGAAACAAAAATTTCCTACTTTCAAGCTCTGGGTTTAGTTTAATGAAAGAATATCCTGAGATTTCAGGATGGACTGTTAAAACAATAGTTAATGTTTGCAAGTACATCATTGCACTTGCAATCATTGTGTAAATTAACATTAGCTATTGTAAATCAAAATAAAATACTGAAACAAAGAGTTGAAGTTGATATAATTCAGAATCCCAACCTCACAATCGTGTGGTCATTTAATAGCCCCTTTATTACTAAATTACTTTATAATTCTTTGGCTTTATAAATGGTTAGCTACTAAAAACAAAAAACAAAAAACTGTGTTATTGGAAAAAAGCAACCAGAGTACTAGATTGAGGTAAAGAAAGCTCTGCACATTTTCCATTCATTCAGCACGTATTTATGAGCTGCTGATATGTACTGTACTCAGCACTGCTTCAGGTACAAGGAAATACTTTTAAACAGAACTCCCTGTCTTAATAGAGCTGACATTCTAAGTTAAGTTTCCCTACCACACTTCTGGACAAGATGCAAATGGAGCAATAAACTAATATAAGTAAGTATGTTCAATGGTGTTTCAACAATACCCAATGAGTAGGCTTAATATTCCAAAGTACTTCAATGGAATTTAACAGGATCAAACCTAATTGGTAATAAATCAAATGCTATGTTGAAGCTGAATGAGCTTCAAGAGCCAAAGAGCCAGAGTAGAAACAGCGACATCTAACAGAAAGGCAGACAGGCATAATAGCACTAGCCTACAGGATCTGACCAACTTCAAATCCAAGCTCCACCACGGATTAGCTGTGTGACACCTGGCAACGTAACCTCCCCACACCTCAATTTCCTCATTTGTGAAATTAAGATCGTAGTATATACTTAAGCATAATACTCTAGAGCTTGAACTTATAGAAATCTATTAACTAAAGTGGGCTTTTGTGTAAAGAAGGGAATTCTCCAGCTCTATAGGAGTTCAAGCAAAGTCTAGGTAACACTCATATACGGGTATTATAAAGAGGATTTCCATTTGCAGTGGGAGGTTGAACTTGCTTCCAGGTCCTGAAACAACCGTTATCAATATCTCACTAAAATACCCACAAGCCCCGAGATCCAATAACCAATACACAGGAAACACAGAGAACAGAAACATACTAACAATCTATGGGGATGCAATTAACAGAACCTACATTGTAAGAAACTCTACAACCCACTTTCTTTTTTTAAATTACTTTTTATTTTTCAATTACAACTGACATTCAATATTGTATTAGTTTCAGGTATACAGTACAGTGGTTAGACATTTATATAACCTCTTAGGTGATCCCACCAATAAGTCTAGTACCCACTTGATACCACACATAGTTATTACAATATTATTGACTATATTCCCTGTGCTATTCTTTACATCCTTGCCCACTTTAATAAATAAATTGAGAGAGAAAAAAAGACAGAGACAAATGCAGGAGGAACCTAGCTATGAGAAAAATCATAAAGATATATCAACTAATAATAATAATGTGAGGACCTTGCCCTGGCCAGGTAGCTCAGTTGGTTAGAGCATCATCCCAATACACCAAGTTTGTGGGTTTGATCATCTATCAGGGTACAAACAAGAAGCATGATGAGTGGAACAACAAAGTCAATCTCTCTCTCTCTCTCTCTCTCTCTCTCTCTTTCTCCCCCGCCCCCTCTCTCTTTCTCCCTCTCAAATCAATCAATCAATAAATAATTACAAATAATGTGAGGAACTTATGGGTGTCCATATTCTAACAAACTGAGACAATTAGAAATTTTCTCATATCATTAATATCAGTGGATATTTTATGATGTCAAAAATTGTTTTTTAACCCTGGCTGTTGTGGCTCAGTGGATTGAGTGCCAGCCTGCGAACTGGAGTGTTGCAAGTTCAATTCCCAGTCAGGGCACATGCCTGGGTTGTGGGCCAGGTCCTCAGTTGGGGGCACATGAGAAGTAACCACATATTGATGTTTCTCTCCCTCTCTTCCCCTCTCTCTAAAAATAAAATAAGTAAAATCTTTGGAAAACAAAATTACACATTAAAAAATAATAAAAATAAATTATTTTTTAATTAAATAACAGTATTTTTCTTTAAAAATCCTTATTATAAGATACATACTAAAATATTTATGTATGAAATGATATGATTCTGAGATTTGTGTCAAATAAATATGTGAAAATGAGTGAAATGATATTATGTCTGAGATTTGTGTCAAATTAAAAATGAGGATATGCTTTTTGTTTGTTTTGTATACACTTTTTATTTGTGTATTCTTCTGTACATATGTCATACTTCAATAAATGAGTGAGATACAGATGAAACAAGATTAGTCATGAGTTGAAAATGATTGAAACTGGAAGATGAGTATATGGGAGTTCATTATGTTATTCTGTCTGTCTTTGAATGAGTGTAAAATTTTCAAAAATAAAGAATTGAAAATAAAATACCCATGAAAACAAAGATACAAGCTCACAAAAATTGTGAAATTAGGCTACAGTTCTTTCAAAAAATAGGAAACACTTTCACTAACTACAAATTTTATAAAACTGAACTACAAATGTATCTGGTAATCATTTGCAAGCCTAACTGCTTCAAAATGCCTTTGAGGAAAAATTTCCCTCTTACTGTCTACTCCAACCAGAAAATTTATTTGAATCTTCCAACACAGTAACTTTCATACAGATTCAGAGGCTACAACTCCCAGAAAACAACTGGTAATAAGAAATAAATAAGCCAAACACAGAGCAACTTATGCTGGAGAGTAGGGGTGGGAAAAAATGTTGATCCAGCCGTTCTATTTGGGGATTTTAGAATTCACTCACACTCCCAAACCAAGGAATGGGAATAATGGAAAGTCTCCCTTAAACGAAGCAAACATGTACAAAATAAAACCTTCCTGAGTTCTAGAAATTAGGTTAGAAAACAGGACCAGCCTACCTTCAAGGTAAAGTAACAGCAGACTCCACAAGCACCTACAGAAGCCACACAATGAATAGGGTTAATAAAAATGCCCTCTCTGGTAGCAAACACTGTTCCTTCATGGGTCCTCTACCTTCTCCCTGCTTTATTTTTCTGGAGCGTCATCATTATATAAAATACATGTATTTATTTATAGTCTGGCCTCATCACTAAGATAGATTCATGAGGTCAGGGACGTGGGTCAGTCTGTTTTGCAGTCACACCCCCAGCTTCTAGAATACAGGCTATAATATTATAGGTGCTCAATAAATATTTGCTGGCTTAATGAATAAGAAGAAAACAGTAGTAACAACAAAATAAGAAACAGATTATACGGAAACCTAGGCAGAAGAACTGAATCAGAACTGTCAGAAAATTTTTGGTACACAAGCATCATTTGTGGAGAATAGGAAAACCAACCATCTATTTTTAAAAAGAACAGAATGCACCTGGGAAAAATTAGTATAATGAAAAGAGAGTACTTTGACATACTGGAAAAACTAGGAAAGATGAAAAATAAACCAAAAATGCAGTAACAACTAAAAGATGCATTAGAATCTTGAAAGACAAGAAGTGTAATACATAAAACATTGAATCAAAAATATAAAGGAGGAACTACAAGAAAAGAACAGAGATGAAGAAAAAGAAGATACAGAAGGCAAAGAACAGAGATCCAATCTGAATGTTACAGGTGATGATGCCAAGTTGGAGAAGAAACTAAAAGAAGTAAAATCAAAGCCATAACTAAAGAAGACTTCAGAACTGAAAAAGACATTAACAAACTAATAAAAAGACCTCATCAAATTACAGGCACAATCATAAAGAAAAAGTATAATGAGAAACATTTAATCATAATGGTTAAAGGGAAAAGTCTTGTGAAGAAAGAAACAAAAGGAAATTAAGCTCTCAGACTTCCTCTTGGGTTAGTACTGTAGATGCCACAAAAGAACTGATGACCTCCTTCAGAGTTTTGAAGAAAATGACAGGGAAGGAGTTTATGCACAAGGAAGCCGTCTGTCAGGCTTGCCTGACTCCTGAGCCGTGCACCAGTGGAAAACAAATCCAAGGAACTAAATGGAAACAGCAAACGGAGAGCTGAAACAACATAAACACGTTAGCAGCTGCCTGGTGCTGAGGAGGCAAAACTTAAAAGTTAACTCCCAC
Source organism: Furipterus horrens (assembly GCF_987537825.1). Taxonomy (NCBI): domain Eukaryota; kingdom Metazoa; phylum Chordata; class Mammalia; order Chiroptera; family Furipteridae; genus Furipterus; species Furipterus horrens. The sequence goes on along the minus strand of NW_028327178.1, from coordinate 17,324,831 downwards.
CAACTTAGAGGGACTCGGTTACTGCCTAGGACTTTCCATTGACAGCCCTGAGTGGCCACGCTTGACAAGTAAGAACCACATCTCATGACTAAGAGCTATACCCCAGAACTAAGGAAAACTCAGAAATGGTAATAGGAGACCCAGAAGGAATGGAGAGAGAGAAAGGGGCAGGAAAAAATATCTGAAAAAGTTGTGGGAAAGAAAACCTTCCTGTATTTCTCAGTGTTCCTGTAAAACAACAACAACAACAAAAAACCAGCTTCGCCTCCTGGGTCAGGGAAACATATATGCTATAAAAGTGAGAGAATGTCTGCTTTTACTTCTAGAAACATTCCACATACCATAAGGATTAGAACTGCGGCCCTGTGTTTAAAACTTCCTTATCTCACCAAAAGCCAAGCAGTTACATCACAAGATAAGCGGCTAGGCTGGCTCCAAAGGTGCAGCAGAGACTAGAGTATCATCTTCCTGACTATCTACATTTCAGGGAGGAATGAGGTCCCAGAACTTGGAAACACCTCTAGGTCTAAAATGCCAAGACAAGGAGGGACTGTATCTGGCTCCAGAAGAGATTTTATTTACATACCAAAGGGCTGAGTAAAGCGGAGAAGAGGGGGACAGCTAACTCCTTCCCCTTTATTAGAAGAAAAAAACATCATATACACTCTCCCCCAACTATTCACATAAAACAACTGACCTGGCTCTCACAGCATTGTCCGAGCAGGTAGGAACTAGGACAAAGGAGAACCAATGCACTTATTATTTACTGTGTTGTATTTAATAAGAAATCTTGGCTCTCACCCAGAAAGCCTTGTGTGTGCATTCAGGGAAAAAAGGAATAAAAATGAACATAAAAAGCCCAACAAAAATAATGGTCACAAACTTCCCATAATTGATGGAAAAAACATTAATCTATGCACCCAGAAATATCAACAAACTCCAAGTAGAATACAAAATAAATTTTTTAAAAAAGTAAGATAAAGAGAAAATCTTGAAAGCAACAAGAAAAAAATACTCATCGTTTTTATAGGGGAGCAACAACACAATTAAACAGCTGTTTTCAGACTTCCCCTCTGAAAAAAAGGAGACTGGAAGGCAATGGAATGATGCTGTCAAAGGAATAAGAAAGCACATCAACCAAGAATTCTGTATCTGGAAAAATCCCGCCTTCAAAACTAAAGACAACAAGGAGGGTGGTGGGCAACTTTACAGTGGTGAAACCTGACTAACCACCCTGACCAAGTGATCAAGGTCATATTATCAGTGACAGCTCACGTTAATAGCACTTACTCCTGATATGATGTGTTGAGAACGGTACTTCACCTCTGCCCTCCAACAGACCCATAACCCCAGTGTAACCATGAGAAAAATATTAAACAAACTCAAATTGAAGAACATTCTGAAAAATACCCTAACAGTACTCCTCAAAACTCTAAAACATCAAAAATAAGGAAAATCTGAGAAACTGTTGCAGACCAGAGGAGGCTAAGGAAACATGATGACTAAATGTAATGTGGTATCCCGAATGAAATCCTGGAAAAGAAAAAAACATTAAGAGAAAACTAGTGAAATATGAATAAACTGTCAAGTTTAGTTAATAGTAATGTACCAGTGTTGACTCTCTATTTGTGACAAATGTAACATATTAATGTAAGATGTTAACAATAGGAGAAGCTGATGAGCATTATATGGTAATTCTATATATAGCTTTGGAACTTTTCTGTAAATCTAAAAGCTATTCTAAAATTAAAATTTTATTATATTGTAAAAAAATCTCAATAGATGGATTTAATAGCAGATGACATATAACAGAAAACAAGATTAGTAAACCAAAGACAGGTTAAAAGAAAATATACTCCCGATGGTCAGAGAGAAAAAAAAAAACACTGTAAAATCCAAAAAGAGAGAGAGAGAGCATCTAAGAGGCATATGAAACACAATAAAATGTTAAAAGAAATATAACAGAGGTCCCAGAGGAAAGGAGAAACAGAATAGGACAGAAACAGTGTATAAACCAATAATGGCTGAAAAATTTCCAAAACTGATGAAAGACATCAACCCACAGATTTAAGAAGCTCTATAAACCTTAAGGAGCAAAGAGAGAAAGAAAAGAAAACTGCTCCTCAGCACATCATTCTAAAATGCTAAAAACCAAAAGACAAGGAGCAAAACTTTAAAATATCCCAAAGGAAAAAAAAATTCCATTATTTTCAAAGGAAAACAATAACACTGACAGCTTTCACTTCAACAAAAAATGAGAGAAGCAAAATAACAGAAAAATATTTCTAAAGTATGGAAAGGAATTAATGCCAACCTAGAATTCTACACCCAGCGAACATATACTCCAAAAGTAAGAAATGAAAACATTTTCAGACAATAGAATTTGTTGTATTTCTACCTACCCGTTAAAACTGATAAATGTTTACATTTATTGACATGAACAGAAGTTTCTGAATACTGCTAAATAAAATAATACCACTTATATAAAGTTGTGCATATAAATCAAAATAAATAGAATACTCTGAAAAAAATCTAATCACAAAAGATTAGTAGTGATTTCCATATTTAAAAAAATTTTTTTAATATAAGAGAGAGGGGAAGAGAGGGAGAAAAACATCAATGTGCGAGAGAAACACTGTTTGGTTGCCTCTTGCATGTGCCCTAAGTGGGGACCGGGTCAGCAACCTAGACATGTGCCCTGACCAGGAATAGAACTGGCGACCTTTTGATTTGTGGGACAATGCTCAACCAACTGAGCCATGCTGATCAGCGCAATTTCCTGTATTTTAACAGTATCTCTGTATTGTTGGAATTTTTGGCATCTTTTTTGTTTCGTTTTGTTTTTTGCTGTTCCCAAAAGTATTTTTAAATATATAATGACACATTTAAATATAATCCAAGTAAAAAACACATTAAAATAACGGCAGATAGTATGTAAATGTATATCCAAAAATATATAATAGAAGGCAATACACAAAATTTTAACGATGGCTATGTCAGGATTGTGGAATTATGAACAATTACTGACCTTTTTTATAGTTTAGTACTTTCCATATTATATATTGTATAATGAGTAAATATTACTTCCAATTTAAAATGTTATTTTTATAAAAATCAAAGGTCACCTTAAAAGCCATCATCATCATAAATATATTGATATTGTTGTTACATAAACTCCTTTAATTTTCAGCATCAAACTGCCACATAAGGTTTCTTCTTAATAATATTTCTTTTTCTCCCTTCCACTTTTTCACCTATCTCCCCTACCCCACTCCCATTTGGCAACCAGCAAAATGTTCTCTGTAGGAGTTTGTTTCTATGTTATGTTCTTCAGATTCTACATATATGTGAAATCATATTATTTGTCTTTCTCTGTCTGACTTATTTCTGTTAGTATATAATGCTCTCTTGGTTCATCCTTGTTGTCACAAATGGTAATGTTTCATTTTTTATGGCCGAGTAATATTCCACTATATATTAATGTACCACCTCTTCTTCATCCATTCATCTATCAATGGACACCTCTATTTAGCACAAGATTCTCTAGTCTATGGTTGTGACTGCAAAATTCAAGGCAACTACTATAATAACACCTCTATCATTACCAATATAATTTGTTTTTAAAAACAAAAATATTTCATCAAAGACTGTGGCAAGGTAATTTACATGGAAGTTAGCCATATAGCTTACATGGAGCTTATCCATATAGCTTAATATAAGGACAGAACATCACTATCACTTAAGAAGCTACTGTACACTCAGCATTTTGTGAATACACTATCTCTAATTTTCAAAGCAACAATGCAATGCAGGTAGAATTATCTACATTTTTAAAAGCATACACATTCCTTTCCGAATGCTACCAACTTGAAAATAAAGCATTTGAGAAACAAGACCCAAAAAGAGTGACATTTGTTGTTATAAACAGTGAATGGCAAGATACTAGATATTATACTGGATATTTCATATGTTATCTGATTTTTCCTTCACAAGAATCCTGAAATTTAGATGAGAAAATTAAGACTCAGCTAATAAGTAGCAGAGCTGAAATGAAGATCATACAATGATTTCAGAGCCTTTGCACTTTACCATAATATCAAGTTGTTATTGCCAGTTCAAAAAGCTTCCTAATATATTTTTCTATTAAGGAGGGATAATTATTCTGGTTAACGTAGCCAACAACAGCAAACACAGTCAGTGTAGTTGGCAAGTGACAGGACAAATGATCCTATATTTTATATGAACTGCCCATGCAACTACAAAACTAACTTAATATTCTGTTTTATCTCTGTATTGCAAAATTCACAAAAAAGAATAAGCTGAGTCTATGGTTTAGAAAAGTCTACTACCACTACTGCAAATTAATCAAGCATGTGTCTGTCTTATTGCTAATGACTAAATGGTACATTCTAGTGGCATCAATGACCACCATGAACAGAAGTAATTATTACTATTACCATCATCAAGAATACATCACTTCAAAAAAAATAAATAAAAAAAAAAAAAAAAAAAAAAGAATACATCACTTCATTAATTCAACTTATATTACACTATCAAAATTTATAACTGAATATTTCAAATAAAGGCACACACACACATACACATACCTACATATGCATACACACACATGCACACTTGTTTTCCCCCTCTTACCTAAAGACCTGCAGACTGAAATAGTTGCCTCCTCCAAGAGCTTCAAGTCAGTACTGGAGAGAGAAAAGAAAAAAGATAATAATTATAATACTAAATATGTACACACTTACCAATCAAAGGACTATATAAAAAGAAAAAAAGAAAAATAATTTAGAAGGAAAATATCTATTTGGTGAACAATAAAATCAGCAAAATAAAATGAAGTTTCTATTTTCAATATAATTAGGAAATTTACTATAATTCTCAATACAAGATTCCTAAAAGAGAAGAGCTTGGGGCACCCTGCCTTTCAGGTACTCCCGCAGGGAGGAAGGGTGGGGTTAGGGGGACAGAAAAATTTGATAAAGACACTCCAAAGTACAGAGCAAAAGGCTGGAGCCCCATCTGCCTGTGTGCAAGGGCGGTACTGGTCATGGGATTATACTTATTTAGAAAAATGCCACTATTTTTAGAAGATGGGGATTTTTCAAGTAGCCATAGAAGAGTTGCCATCCTTCCCTTCCTCCCCTCCCCTTCCTTGGTCACTACCATTCACCCATCCCAGTGGGTGTGAAATCAAGGGAAGGAAGAAAAAATGTAGATAAGCAATTTGAGGCTTCCAAAGAGTTTAATATTCCACAAATCGGAGATACAGGAAGAACAAGAACTAGTTCTAGAGTCTGGTGACTGGCTTAAAAATTACGTGTCCTTTTCTGCTAATACACGTGGCACAGCTAATCCTCCGAATGGGCAACTCTTCTATGGCTACCTTAAAAATCCCTGCCTCCTAGGGTTCATTGCTCTTGCTGATGAAGCACACTTTTAAAAAGAAAGGATCCATAAGCATTAAGGCATCTGACAAGAAAATATTAGAAAACCTGTCAAAGAACACTAATTGCTTTAGCCGTCTCTAGAACTACACTGTCCAGTATGCTAACCGCTGGCCACATTAGTGTGAAATGAGGCGAGTCCAAAGTGAGATGTGCTGAAATATAAAATATACACCAGATTTCAAAGAAAGAAAAATCCTTCATTATTAATCCTTATGTTCATGAAATAATATTTGGGATATATTAGGTTAAACAAAATATTGTATATATTATTAAAATAAATTTCACCCATTTCACTTCACTTTTATCATGTGGCTACTACAAAACTTTCAAACACGTAAATGTCTCACATATTTCTAATAGAGCTGCTCTAGAACCTGTCTCCCACCAATTAAGACAGTATCATGTATAAAAAGCATTATACATGGACATATAAACAAAGCTAAGACCCACTAACTATTTCAGTGGATAGGCCAGCATTTTAAGAACCTCAAATTATATTCATATTCTAAAAGATAAAAATATTTTCAAAATTAAACCCTTACATTTCATCTAAGATTAAAAATTTTTAACCAAAAATAACCTTGAAATAACCTATAGTAAAGTGTTTACAGGTATTGGATATTTTTAGAGTGTCTGCCTGCCTCACAACACGTCTCTGTCTGCTGTCCTCCTCACCCTTTCTTCCATCTTCCCAACTCCCCCTCGGGGTGAGCAGAGCCAGACTGGCCCACTCCACATGACCCCACCCCTGGCCATAGGTGACTGGGTCAGGGATAGACCTAATGTAAGCCACACCAGAGTCTTGGGGAATTTAGAACTGAGATGGAAAAACAGGTTTTCTGATGGCTGGAGCCTGGATGCAAAGCTGAGGGTATGGGAAGCCATCCTCCACCCACCAAGAAGCAGAGAAAGCCAGTTAATAAGGAAATGAATAAAAGAGCTCTGCAGAGAGAAGCAGCGGCGAGAACCTGAAAGGCCCCTCAGGATTCCGCTGGCCTTGGGATTCTTGGGGCCAGTTCTTCCTGAAGCCTAGCTGTGTTTCTGGTCTTGGATTATATTAGACAGCACCCTGTCTCTTCATCACATAAACTCTTTCTGGTACATGCTAAATCAAATTGATTTTTGTTAATAACCAAAAGGTTCTGATTAATAAATCACTGTGGTCAGATTTAATAATACACATTAGTAGCTGGCAAGAAGTGGGAACTATGAATTACTCAGTTTATTGGTTACTCAAGCGAAAAAAAAAAGGTATAAAATGCAAAAGATTGTAAAGAGCTTTATGAGGTTAATAACTAGACCACATGCATAAAATGTTTTACTGGTGCTTCTACTTTCTTCAGTCAATAACACTCTCAAAGCTGGCTGGAACCAAGAGCTTCAATTATATACATGTGACTATAACCTTCAAAAACCTCTGAATTTGTTCATTCAACAAACTACGTGGATGCCCAGGACATGTTGGGCTCTGTGAAAGATGCTGCCTCTGTCTCCAGGCCACACGGAGGAAAGCAGCAGACAAGACTACTGGGTGCAGGGGAAGTGTGAAAATCAAGACCAGCCCTGTGCCTGAGCTCATAGGAAGTGCACCCAACCTACCTTAGGAGCTGGTCAAGGAAGGCGTTCTGGAGGAATTAACTAACTGTCCTGAGCAAGCTGAAGAAATCAGTTGGGCAGGGCAAAGGAGAGGGCTTGCACACACAAGGAATAGTATATGCAAAGGCATGGCAGTCACACAGAGCCTGGCATGTTCTGGGAAGCGGAAATTAATCATCACTGGAGAAATATACTAGATAGTTGGAATACAGAATTCAGTTTCTCAACTTGTTCTCAACAGAAAGGTTCCCAAAACAGGTTTCTGATTGATTTCTAATACAATATTAGCCTTAAAAATTGATTGATTAATTTCACATGTGTTAGTGAGGTTCATTTGTACATTACATCTTCCAGGAAACCTTCTTTGATCACCGAAGACCAGATGAGAAGTCTGGTTTCTGCCCTAAAAGCAGCCAACCATAAAATGAAGCACACGGTGGCCAGTAGCAAGATTGCCCAATTATCTGTCTGTGGGCCCCACCGAGCGTGGGCTCCTGGTTCAACACAGCGTTCCTAGCCTGGTACAAAGCAGACACTTAACAAAAATGCACTGAGTGAATGAACGTCAGACACTTCACTACCAGAGAACAAAATTATATGGACACCCCCCCCCCCCACCCCATTCCTCAAGAAACACGCAGCACTCTCCCGCCCTCAAGGCAAGGTCTGCCCCAAGTTTAATCCTTTATTAAAATATTTTTTAAACACTCATTGAAGCGGTCTGGAAAGGCTGGGAGTTACCCCACTTCTCCAGGAAAGCTCCCTCTGGGGGGTAGGCACCGCTGCCTCCTTCACCACCACCACTTCCGGTCACCAGCGCTTGGAGCGCCCAGGTTATAACTCCATGAGAACAGGGAAACATCTCATTCATCCACGCACCCCCAAGCGTGCCTGGTTCCGTGGCTCAGCCAGAAGACAAATAGTTGGTAATCAGCTATCAAATAAAGGATTCACAGAGCTCCGTTTGGGCAGTGTCCCTGCAATTTCTGCACTCTGAAGCTTTACTTATTTCTACAAAGGAAATCAGCCAGGCACACCCCCTGCCAAAAGCAACACACTGATTATTATAATAGAATTCCTTTCCTCCAGCCTCTCCATCCTCCAATTTTCTAAACTTCTTGGAACATTTTAAGAATAATCTTCTTTCCCATTTGCCTGATTTAGAGCTAAAATGAGGTGGCTAGCAACTGGGGTGGTTGGTAACTGTTGCTGCGTGTTACAGGCATCCATGCACAGCCTGCTTTAGTTAAACAAATGAGCTCAGATCTTCTGGCAGCAGGCAACTAACAAATCACCATTTGCAGTAAATAAAACTAAAATGGTGCCGCAGAATATGCCAATGTTTCCAAGACAATTAGAAACTGAATGCTGTTTCTGAAGGTAGATTTGGGGCACTAGGAGCATACAGAAAGGGGCAAACAGGCAGCAGTCAGATATTCATACCAATCCAGATTAAATGAATAAGCACCACAAAGAGTATTTCTAACTTGCTGTATATGTACATACGCTCCAGAACTCCAGGTCAATTTGAAAAATGTCAATAATGGGAGAGGAGGGCTCAATACTTAAAAGTAGCCATCTGTTACTCTAACTTTTGCTAAGTGAACTACACCTAGATAAACAACCAAACTGATGTGAGACCAGGTGTGGCTCTGTCTGAAGCAACCTCTGATGTGACAGCAGACTCCCCCTTCTCAGCCTGCGTATGTTGCATCCCAGCAGCAACATAAACAGATGAAGTCACAGCGCAGGAGCCTCAGTTTGGCTGGAGACACCCAAATGAGCGATGAGACCTATAGGCCTGGAGAGCTATGCCCATGAGTCACACACATATATCATCCCATGAAAATTTGAAACCAGTCTAGAAATTTTTTTCAGTTTTAAGATTCTTCAATGGGTTTCTCTGAAGATAATTCAACAAGGAAGTGGGTATTAAAATTTTCACAGGTAGCCCTGACCAGTGTGGTTCATTTGGTTGGGCGTCGTTCCAACCAAATGGAACCCATGACTCCGTTGTGTACACATGGGCCCAGTCCCCGGCTGGGGCTCCTGTGAGAGGCAACCAATTGATGATTCTCTCTCTCACATCAATGTTTCTCTCCCTCTCCTTCTCCCTCCTCTCCCCCCTAAAAATTAATAAATAAAATCTTTAAAAGAAGTTTTTTCACAACTATAGGGAAATTCGTTGTCTTTTTTTTTGAGGGGGAGAGAGAGAGAGAGAAACTGATTGCTTGCCTCCCATATGTGCCCTGACTGGGGATCAAACCCACAACCTTTTGGTTCACAGGACGATGCTCCAACCAACCAAGCTACACAGACCAGGGTGGGACATTCTTAAACATTACCACTGCCATCTCTGGACTATACTCTAAGTTTGTTCTCTCCCTCACTTTGATTTCACAAAGGGAATCTCCCCAGGAAGAGATCTGTCATCAACCTCAGCCTGACACTATCCACGTGTTTCTATGAGAGCGTTCACAACAAAGTTCCCCAATGAATACCAACAATACAGCTGAATTATTTCTAAGTTATATCTCAAAGAATCAATGTAACCACGCCACCTCTTCTGAGTACACCAAAGTACATCATGACAAAGTAAAGTACCTGGTAAGTGTAGGTAGCAGAGAAGACTGGCAAGGTAAAAGAGAGCAAAAGGAGTTTGGATTTTTAATCGTACATAAAACGGGAGGCCATTAAGCACAGAATCAAAAACGCACACTAACAAAACTCTTAAAGCAGCAAGCAACAAGGTGCTCAGGTACACAATGGTTAAGTGTCTGACCCTGGCTAAAACCATCTTGAGATTTAGAAAAGGGAGAGAGAGAGAGAGAGAGAGAGAGACAGAGAGACAGAGACAGAGAGAGAGAGACAGAGAGGTGGGGGAGTGGGGGCGATGTTAATAATAATAATAATGCCTGTGTGGTGAATTTGATAAAGCCCAGCCTTGTATCACAAACACTACTGTCAAGTGTTGGCCCAGCAAACCTGGATAAACCACCAACAGTTACTAAAGCAGGACACAGTTGATCAAGTACACAATCGTTACAAATTCTAGTTTAATTCTACTCAAGTTATATACCAAATTGGAACACCCGGAAGGGATACTAACAGGAAGAGCAGGGAGTGTCTCTGCATCACTGGACTCACTAGCTAGTCACTTTTAATACTTAAACACCGAGTGCACTACCTCTCAACTTAACCATGGCCGTCCATGAACAAACTCACGCACACCAGCGGCATGGGTTTCCAATCATGTGGGCTAGGTTACAAAAACAACGAACACCCCTGGTATAATGGAAAGAGGACAGATTTTGAAGCCACATAATTTAAGTTCAGTTTTCTCATTTCCTATAGTTGTGAGGACTACCTGGTACTGTATGGGAAGTACCCAGCATATAGCTCAATAAATGTAAGTTCCCTAACCCGACGACAACAATATGCAAAACCACAGCACCAAACTTTCCAATCTGCATGTTTATTTACCAACACCTCTTACAAGTAATTTGCCGGTCTCCCCCCATCCCCCCACTGTGGAACGAAGGGAAGAATAAAACATACTTAGCAATTTTTGGAGTACTTTTATTCTTTGAAATAGTCTCAAATAGCTGTATCAAATAACTATAGGTGATGTGCTTTGATTTTATTTACGTTGTTTCACGATAGGCAAAACATAACCCTAGTGGATTACAAAGGAAATCAGTATTCCTTATTCACCCAACAAAACTCCGCAGTATTAAGTAACTTTTAATAAGTGAAAAAACAGAAGTTAAATCTAGGTATTTTTCTTTTTTAAAAAAAGGAAATGGTTTTTATACTATATTATTGTAAAAATGAACCATGCTAAAACCATTCTGAAGTAACACTACACACCTATCAGAACTGCTAAAATAAAAAGAGTGACAACATCAAATGCTGGCAGGGATGCAGAGAAACTGGATCTCACATACATTACTGGTGGGAATGTAAAACGATACAGCCACTCTGGAAAACACTTCAGCAGTTCTGTATAAGACTAAACATGCATTTACCATACAGCCCAGAAACTGCACTCTTGAGCATTTATCTCAAAGAAATAAAATCTTACATTCATACAGAAACCTGTACACAGAGGTTCATAGCAGCTTTATTCATTAGAGCTAAAAACTGGAAACAATCCACGAGTCCTTCAATGGGTCACTGTTTAGCCAAACTATGGTACCTACACAAGAGAACACCACTCAGCCATGAAAAGGAATGAACTATTGATGATGACACAAGACAATCCAAACGGAGCTCAAAGACACTACACTGAGTGAAGAGCCGATCGCAAAATGTGACATACTGTATGATTCCACTTGTATAACTTCCTTGAAATAACAAAATTATAGAGATGGAAAACTGATTAGCAGCTGCCAGGGTTAGAGATTGGGGGGTCGGGTGGAGAACAGGTACAGTCATAAAGGGAAAGCGCAAGGGAGCCTTGCTGGGAAACAAATATCTTGATTGTGGTGGTGGTTATAAAAGTCTACACATGTGATAAAATTACACACAGTATATATACACATACAAACGAGTGCATGTATAACTAATTGCTGAAGTCTCAATTACCTTTGTGGATTGTACCAATGTCAACTTCCTGGTTCTGATACTGAACTACAGCTCTGCAAGGTGTTCCCACTGGGGGAGACTGAGTGAAGGATGCCAGGGGCCTCACTATACATTTTCTGCAACCTCCTGTGACTCTATAATTACTACAAAACAACAAGTTTTTAAAATTGTTCAAAAATAAAGCTAGCTCTGGCCAGTGTGGCTCAGTTGGTGGAGTGTCATCCCGTAACTGAAAGGGTTTGATTCCCAGTAAGGATAGATAGGTTGCAGGTTCTATCACCAGTCCAGGTACATATAGGAGGCAACCAATCAATGATTCTCTCTCGAGTTGTTTCTCTCTCTCCCTTCCTCTCTCTCTAAAAGCAATGAAAAAATGTCCTCGGGTGAGGATGAAAAATTAAAATAAAAAAATAAAGCTATATAACCTATACAAGTTACATAAATATACACATTTTTACAATACATGTACACAATTTTGCATGATCAAGATTATGCTCTATGAACAGCTTGATAACTGGCTTTAACCACTTAGTATGCTGTGGATCTTCTTCTATGTCTTTAAACATATGATTATTTTTAATGACTATATATTATTCCAGTGTACAGATGTATCATTTTTGTTTATCTACTCGATCTCCTTACTGGACATTTAGGTTGTTAGAAATTTTTTGCTATTATATAATTGCACTGGACATCTATACATACATATCTTTCTACACATATTTCCGAACTCATTCAATTATCTCCTTAACATAAACTCTAGAAGTGAAATTGCAAATTGCATTCCAGAAAGATTTCACCAATTACCATTCCCACCAAAAGTGCATAACTGGTTTATGAGCCCACACATATTCCTAAATTTGCAAAATTCCAAACCCAAATCACTGACACCAAATCCAGTGATCTTTATACTCAAATAAGCATGTGCTGACAGTAAGCGAGCATAAGAACCTTCATGATAAATACAGGTCTTTTTTCCTTTAAAATGGTCTAGAGAGAGGAATTCATAAACGACGTATATCTAACTGGCAAATTATTATCATGCCGCTGTGAATTTAAAACAAATCCTATTCAGCACCATCTAAATTCTTTCACTATACCAGGCAGTCAGCTTTTGAATTACACAACGTGGGGGATGGTGTACATCAAGGACTACTGTACAGAGAATTTATGATCTTTGCATTTAAACTCCACATTACAATACTCTGGCATGACAAACAACTCTGGCCTTACCTTCAAGTATGATATAGTGCAGAGGATAAAGCAATGTTCAGCAGTAATACGGGGAAAAAATAGCAAATAGATGATTTTATTAGCCACTTATGCAGAAAATGTCTCCAAATGTCAGCCACAATTCACAGGTGACAGGAGAGAAGGGAAATAGCCCTGGCCTTGATGAGTAGATCTGCTGCCCCCCACAACCTAGGGAAGCCCTGCCATTAGTTCGTGAATGAAAAAAGTTACAAGCCCAGAACTCAGTGTCAGAGCACACATCCCTTCATTCATCAACACTGTTCCATTGTTAAATGGCAAACGTTTTCCAAAACTGACCAATAAACAAGAAATAACAAGTTAATTTCATATGAAGCTTGAGTTGAGAATTCAAGTGTCCACAACCAAAATAAATATATAAAATGGGTCATAAAATAAACTAAATACCTATTCCTGGTAACTGTCACATATGAACATATGTAAGAGTTATTTACAATATTTTAGTAGCTAGTGTAAACAGGTCAGTACAGTTGGCAAGTGAAATACTACTTGAGTTAACGGAAGCAGCACCCTTAGGCTGATAACAGATGATGTGTCCCAAACCAGGGAGCCAATACGCCTGAACACCAGAAGAAACTGTCTGTAGCCCTAGAGCAGTTTCTACCATTCAACATGTTTTTTCTTTTGCATCCTTTTCTTTTCTACCAGCCCATCTGTCTCATTCTTCATCTAGCCACACTGCGGATTGTTAAGTAACATAAGAAGCACGATGGCGTTGACCCTCAGGAATTAAAGAAAGAAAAAAGAAGTTGAATAATACATAATCTTAGAAAAGAAGCTTACCAATTTGTTGTAGAACACTGCAACCTAAAAGAAGTCTTACTATCATATTCTCGACTATAGAAGTATTTGGGTTCCCACATAACAGATTTTTAAAAATTGTTTACACTACAGAAATAATTTATTTTTAAAAACTAAAAGTTCCAACCAAGTATACATTTACCAGAACTTCATTAATTTAAAATCCACTAATTTAGAATTTGGGGTTTTTTGGCTATAATTGGGTTGAAACTGACTTTTATAATTTAAAAAGGTATTTTAACAAGAGAGGGAGATTTATTTAACCCTCTACAAAAAAAGTGCTTAAAGACTTTAGCATAATAATTGTTGATATGCAAATAAATTTGCTTATTAGATATAACTTGCAATTTGTATAGACCTATATACTGTTCAAAGTTCTCTCACCTTGATTATTTCATTTAATTTCTTTTAAAATTCCTGAACTTGACTGAGGAAACAGGAGTGTCCTCATTGTACAGGTGACAGAAAGACAAAGAAGCTAAGTAACCTGTCCAAGATCACAATACAAAAATAAACACACCTAATTTTTAGTTTAATACTCTTCCAATATGAACAGTATTAATTTAGCTACTTTTTTACTAAAGCAAACCCACATAATATCATTCTAACATACCACTAACTGCTTGGAATTTCTATACAGACCTAAAAGGAGTACTGTCATACATCTGTGTTAGGATTAAAATCATGTAAAATGTATGTGACCGATAAAGAACTGGAGACAACAAAACCTGTAAGTCTAATAAGGAAAGCAGAGGACTTTCTGGTAACTGCTATGAAATAATAAAAATGTAGTTTTGTCAGGAAGCTAAATTTTTAAATTACATATTCTTAATTCACAGATTTCAGTAATTCAGACTGGTTTTATTTTACTTGTAAGCACATCAATCTTATATGTGAATCTCAATAATAAAAGATGATAAACTCATAGTTCATATCTACTAATGAAAAGCAGATAGTAAGACAGTTGCTAGGGGATTTAAATTATACATAGATTTCCGAACATAAATTTTCTGAACAATCCCAGTAAATATAATTATGAGGCTTACAAAATAAACACTGAAAATGCTTAAGTCCCTCTTTTGACTGAAAATTTTGCCATAAATGATTTCAAAATTGACATTATATTAACAATGTCATTTTCAGCCGACAACATACATACTCTGACAAATTACATAATGTTCGTCAGTTTAAAACACAATCTGAGCAAATCAACAAGTAACCATTCAGGAAAGTATGGAAGCATTTCTGAAGAATTTTTCCCCCTTACCTTAGCAAAGACAGAATTATAGAAATCATTCACAAAACTTACTAGAATCAGCCCATTCAGTGGTTAAACTGTGGGAATGTTACTGTTTTAAAAGGGCCTATTCATAGGAAAAGTCAAAGGATAAAAACGGCACATAAATTTATTATAGCAATTTTTAATGTACCCAACAGAACCAAAAAGGTATTTGTATTCATGTGATTCAGAGGCAGTCCTATAGGCTGTCATTCAAGTGCCAAAATGAAAGGAACTGTAACTATTAAAGTGTCAAAATTACAGCAACTACCATGCAAGATAATATTGTATTTATTTTCTCAAGAAAGTAACAGAAAAAAAAAATGACTTAAAAATTTAGATTCCAGCCAACACAGTGAGAAAAAAAAAAGGGTGCACAGGAATAAAACTTATTTGTCCCTTATTTTAACGTTTTAAACATGCTAGTTATAATTCCCCCTCCCCTATGAACTTCTGCTTTAAGGGAGAGATCAACCTTGGGCAAACTCAAGCATCTTCTAAAATGATTTTGCATCAAAAGGTATAAATGAAGGAACTTCTTTTGGTTCCTCAACTTGAGAAACTAAGATGCCAAAAATGTCTCAAATTATTTATTCCCTTAGTAAAATGACCTAGGACACTCTTTTGGTCACTGTTCAAGTAAACCCATGTAGAAGGAGTTAGAAGAGGGTTTAGAAAACAGTTTAGCAGTTATCCCAGGCCCACCTCAATGGCACAGTGGATGGTTTCAACATGAAAAGGTCTAATAAAATTGTACATAAAGTGCGTCCAAGATTATAAAAATATAGACATGAAGATAGGCACCAAAAATCCTATGAAAAAAATTAATTTTACAACCATTTAATTGTTCCTGTCAGTTAAAAACTTGTGATCTAATTCAATAAGACTCTTTTCCTGTTTCTCAACCAAGAAACAGATCAAGAAACTCAGAAAGGGTCATCCAGGCAGCTCCCCTTAAACAGAGAGAAGACACACACCACTCAAGGCAAGCTTAAAACAATGTAATTATTACATTTACATGGTAAATATAAGTACTTGTTAGTATGACCTATTGCTTTGAAAGCACTTCAAAATACAAATTTATAATATAGTGATTCTTTTCTCGAAGATTATCATATAATTTGGTGTTGCAGCTCTTTAACCATTATTTGAAGCTCCTCCTGTGATTATCCTTCCAAATAGAAATTGCGCAGCATGATAGCCAGCAGATCCATCTCTGAAGCTACACAAACCTGGTTTAAATCTGGTCCACACCAGCTATTAGCTGTGTGACCCTGGACAACCTTCCTAGTCCTCAGTTTTCCCACTTACAGGAACAATAACAGTACCTATCTCGTAGACTGGATATGAGAACTGCAGGAGGAAATGTACCAAGGCAGTGAGATGAGTCCAGCACCTGGCACACAGTAAGTGCTCAATAAATAACTGCTAAATTAAGGTAGATGTTTACGCTAGCCTAGCCTCTTAGCTGAATGTACATATTGTTTATACTGTAAGAGGGAACCCTAAAAGAAAAGTCAGAGTGGTCACTGGAACCTTACATGCTGAAGAGAAACGAAAAGCATTTAAAAGAATTGTTTTTATAAAGTAAAACAAACTAAAGTTTAAAAAATATAGTGACATGGTGTATACATACAATGAATATTATTCAGCCTAAAAAGGAAGGAAATTCTAATATGTGCTACAACATGGATAAACCTCGAAAATACTGTAAGTAAAATCAGCCAAACACAAAATGACTAATATTATATGATTCCACTTACAGTTACAAAGAAGAGGCAAATTCACAGGGACAGAAGGCAGAATCGAGGTTGTTACAGAGGGGCTGGGGGAAGGGGAAATGGAGAGTTATTTAAGGGGTACAGAGTTTCTGTTTTGAAATGATGAAAAGTTCTGGAGATATACAATGGTGATGACTATACAACATTGGGAATGTACTTAATGCCACTGAATCATACACTTAAAAGTGGTAAATTTATTTTTAAAAAATGAAAGAAATGGTAAATTTATGTTAATTTTACGACAATAAAACAAACAATGTGAGTAAAATTTTTCCATATTATAGGAGAGTTAGTAAATTACAGCAGACTAGGCTCAATTCCCAAATTAAAACATGCTCATCTCTGGAATACCATGCACATAAGAAACCTTTAACATGGCCAAACGACCCTGCTCAACCACACTGGGCTTTTCCCATTCCTCTAACATGCAGAACTTATTCCTGCGTTAGGTCCCTTTTATCTGCTCTTCCTTCTATCTGGAATGCTCTTTCCCCAGGATCTGTATGGCTCACTCCCTGCCTCTGCTTAAATGCTGCTTCCCCAGAGAACCAGACCAAGATCTAAGAAATCTCCTGCTTGTATTTCCTCCCATTCTGTCACTCTAAATGACCTTACTCTGTTCTTTGTTTTTAAATTACATTTGGAATTTCCAGAAATGATTTCATATATTTCTTTCTTTACTTGTTTACTGCCCAACTCCTCCACTAAAATATAAGCTTCATGAGGGCAGGGACCACACCCCTCCTGTTCACTGTAAGACTTCTGGTCCTTCAAAATAGCACCTGGCAAATGGGAGGCATGCAATACTATTTTTTGATAAATAAACTTTAATAATTCATATTTACTAAAAAGAAAATATATAAAAATCATTGATTTTTAAAAAGTTACATAACAGTAATACAGTATAATCTCATATTTGCAGGGGAGAAAACATAAATACCCATGTCTAGCTACAGGTATGTGCATTTCAAAAAGTATGGAAGAATATCTCTATGTGATGAGAATACAGGACTATTTTCCCTTTTGTTTTTGTATTTTCTAACTTTTCTTTAATGAAAGGCTTGTGTGAATTTTTTTTAAAGACTATTTTACCAGCAAATCTACTAAAAACTCACTCCACTAATATAATTAGGGATATGCACAAAGACTTTGCAATAAGAAGTTCATCAAGTTTTATATAAAAACATGAAAAATAAGAAACAAGCAAAATGTTCAACAGTAGTTAAATCACTATGTACATCCATAAGATAGAACATTCTACAGCCATTTAAAATTATGTTGTAGGAAAATACTGACAGGAGGGAAATATGAGTTAAAGAAACAATGTATAGAATATGATATAAATATTTTTAAATGAGAGAACTGAAAGAATATACATAACATGTTAACAATGGTTACTTTTCGCCCTGGCCAGTGTGGCTCAGCGGATGGAGCACCATCCTGCAAACCAAAGGGTCGCCGGTTTGATTCCCAGCCAGAGCACACGCCTGGGTTGTGGGCCAGGTCCCCATAGTTGGGGGTGTGCGAGAGGCAACCTCACATTGATGTTTCTCTCCCTCTCTTTTTCTCTCCCTTCCCCTCTGTCTAAAAATAAATAAAATCTCTTTAAAAAATGGTTATTCTCATTGTTATTATTTTTTTTCCTTCCTTGTGCTTTCCTGTATTTAACATACTGAAAATGAATGTGCATTACTTTGGTACTCAGAAAAATCAGTTTGAATGTGCCAAAAGCTGCCTTCTTGCCTTATTTGAGCACCATCTAGTGCTCAGTACACATAATACAATTTTCATAATGCAGTAAGATTTCTAAGAAGTAGCCTTTATAAAAAGGGCCTTGTATAAGCACAAAGACAAATATTATTAGATTCAGTGTCTGGCCTATTTTTAAACAACTGAGCAATTAATACGAAAGAGTCATAGGATTTTTAATCATTAGCATAAAGCAGTCATAAGAAAATTGGTTAAATTTCTGCTGCTTATTTTCATCTCTCAAATATTTTAGACTCTCAAGACAGAGCCCTTGCTCTTTCCTAAATTAGTAGGTATTTATTCCTTGAAAGAAGAAGAAAGTCAAACACTGCACATTGCCTTATGGTGTCTTATCCTCCCCACAAATCTGCATGGTGGGCATTATGATTTCAATCTCACAGAAGCACCCACAGGCTCAATGACATGAAGCAGCTTGCCGAAGTTCAAAAAGCTAATGAATGGTGGAGCTGAGGTGCAAGACAAAGTTTGTCTGGCTTCAAAATTTACGCTCCCTCAACCATGCTTCACTGCTTCCATTCCCCACACATCACTCAAAATCATGCTCCTTTAGGCAAAATGACTCTCATTCTTACTAAGCATACACGCTGTCACCGCAGCGCTCAGCACTGCTCTCAACTCTAGAACTCTAAGCTCATTAAGTGCTAACGCTCAAATCAAATATCAATCTAAAACAGAAAAACTTTTGCAATGTATTAATTTATGTGCCAGTAAGTGTCTGCTCGCTGGACACATCCATTCCACACGGATGCAGGACTTCCTGCTGCCGGTACAAGCACAGAACTTCAGACCTTCTTCACCTGGTGGTTGCATAACCGCAGTTGCGTCGCGTTCGGTTTTCCTGCCTTACTTTCTCTTCCTTCCTGCGCCTCCCAGGCTATCACTTACCCCACCTAAAAAGTCGTCGTCGGCAGCCGTTCGTCTCGAGAGACGATGGTGTAGCTTCTTAAGAGTCTATCTGCACCTCCGAGAATGGCTGTGCAGTCCGACTCGGGAGTGACACGGTATCTGTCTCCTCCCGTGTTGAATCGACATCTTGCGATGACGCTGGAGTGTCCTCTCCCGTGAAGCTGAAGCTACAGAGCCTGGGCAGGGTGATATGGAGGGTCTGCTGTTGCCCATGCAGCAGACCCCCCCTCTCTTCGCAGCTGAAGGGTCCAAGGGAAAGACGGAGTCAATACAGCTTGGCTTCAGGTGCGCCGCAGGAGTTGCCGGTGTTGACTACAACATCAAACCGCCTTAGGGACTCCGGCTCCGGATTTTCTGTCGGGGTTTACTCCCTTAGCCTTTCCCCTGAAGAGGTATGCCGCAAGGCAGCGGAGGTTTTTTGGTGTCAGAGTTTTCCTTCTCTGATGTACCCTGACTGGAAGATCGAACCAGCGACACTTAGCTCGCAGGCCGACGCTCAATCCACTGAGCTAAACCAGCCAGGGCATACCTAAAAAGTAATCTCCTTAAAACAATACTTTCCCAATCCATTCAACAAGAACCTATAAGAGATCAGAATTCTAATCCTCAGCTTTCTAACAGGTGTGCCAAAAATGGGCAACAGGCAGACAGATTTTGATGTCCCCATTCAGCCCTCTGTGGTCAGAATCCCCACACCCTCCAGAGCCCCCTGAAACACCATGAAATACAGGGGAGGGCAAAAGAAGGTTTACAGTTGTGAGAACGCAAAACGTAAGAGTTTATTCTTACAATATTATTTATTAATTATTGTATTATTCATTTGTATTACAACTGTAAACTTCCTTTTGCCCACCCCTGTGTGTTGGGAAGTGCTTTCAGTGTTCCCTAAAATATGTTCCCAACCTATTACACTTGTTTCTCACATCCTTCCAACATAAACTGGAAGAATTAATGGAAGTCATTTGGTCATACTTTATTCACGGCACAAGAATCACTTCTACCTGTATGTATAGGGTTATTCACCGCTGCATTATATATAATAAGGAAATACTGGAAGCAATCCAAATGATAAAACCATATTGCTATATTAACTTTGGTATATTCAGTGATGACATGCTAATGCCCCATGAAAAAGAAGAAGGAAGCTAACATATATAGAGGGCTCTCCAAGATATAATCAATGAAAAAAAATACAAAGTACAAAAGAGTGTGTATATGATATTATTAGTCTAAAATGAGGGGGATGTATGTACATATTTGTCTGTATATGCATGTGCTAGGATCTGAATGTTTGTGTCCCCATAAAATTCATATGTTGAAATCCTAACCCTGCAAAGGTGATGATATATTGCATTAGTAGATGGGCCTTTAGGGGTGATTAGGTCACGAATGTGGAATCCTTATGAACGGGATTAGTGTCTTTTATTAGAAAGACCCCAGAGAGCTTGCTCGCCCCTTCTGCCAGGTGAGGACACAGAGAGAATGTGTGAGCTATGAACCGGAAGAGGGCAATCACCCCATCATGATGGCCTTGATCTCAGACTTCCTGCCTCCAGAACCATGAGCAATAAATTCTTGTTGTTATAAGCTACTCTGTTGGTGGCATTTTGTTAAAGTAGCCGCAACAGACTAAAACAGCATGAAACATCCCTGGAAAGGACATCTAAGAAAAGTGACAACATCTGTTGCCTCTGGAGTAGAGGCATGTGGGAGGACAGAAGGAGACTTCCCACTTTTATAACCTTTGAATTCTTTGAATTTTGAACCACAAGAATGTATTACCTTTTCAGACAAAAATAAATAAAATTATACATTTTTAAATTCCATCTACAGACACCATGGTTCCTCCATCTCTTCCTACCATCTGCCAATGCTAGGGTGAGCTCTAGCCCACAGAAGAGGCCCTTGTGACCAATGCTCTTCTTCAGGCAGGCTGGTATCCCACTGGTCCCCCCCCCCACACACACAGAACTGTGTCCTGCCTCAATGCCTTGGTTGATGCTCTTCTCGTAAGTGCCAGAATTCTCCTTGCTTGCTTGCCCCCCTTATAAATCATCCACCTCCTTCTGGGCTCTGTTCATATTCCAAACCCTCCAAAATACTTTCCAGAATCTTGTAATCCTCACCATCCCACATAGCATCCACGTACCCTCTAACTTTTTACTTGCATATCTGGAACATGTCAATAGATCTTAAAACTGCTTTACTTTTAAAAACAAAACAAAAATTCTGTAGTCAAGGAGTAATAATTTCTGGACAGAGTGATTACCACAATATAAGGCAATAAGAACACCGAATAAAATGAAAACCTGATCATGTCCTTTATGATGAAAATCTATCAATGGCCCTGGCTGGTGTGGCTCAGTGGACTGAGCGGCCAGTCTGCGCACCAAAGTGTCGCCGGTTTGATTCCCAGTCAGGGCACATGACTGGGTTGTGGGCCAGGTCCCCGGCTGGGGGCGTGCGAGGCAACCACACATTGATGTTTCTCTACCTCTCTTTCTCCCTCCCTCCTCCCCTCCCTCTAAAAATAAATAAATAAGATCTAAAAATAAATAAGTAAATTCAGAACAGCAGGATGTGCCTGGGCAAAAAGAAAGAAAGGAAGAAAATCTATCAATGGTTTCCAGTGATATTAGGAAAAGTCAAAACTCCTTAATATTTTTCACCAGAACCATCAAGTCTTCCAAACCTCCTCCCTCATCACTTCTCTTCAGATTCGCACTCTGACATGCTCTTCCTCACCACTGGACTTTCCTTACGGCGTCCCCCTATCTGGACCAGTTCTCTCTTATTCCCAAGTCCCCTTTCCTCTGGCTCAGGAATCAGTTTAAAAGTGAAATGTTGGTTTTCACCTATCACATTGACAAAGGTCAAAGAATCTAAAAATGCATTAATTGACAAAGGTGTGGGGAAACATACCTTCTCATACATTGCTGGCAGGAGTATAAACTGGCACAACTTCTTGGAGTACAGTGTAGCAATATCTACCAAAATTACAAATGCATATGCAGTGTGACCCAGCAGTTCTGCTTTCTAAACTAGAGAGACACACTTGTATGCATGAGAAATAATGTATGAAGCATTATCTATTGCAACAAAACACTGGAAACAATCTACATATCCACCGAGGGAAAACTGATTAGATATATTCTATAAATATTCTGCAGACATTTAAAAGAAAAAGGCAGCTGCATGTTTAAATATACAAGATATATTTTACTTAACTGTGGAAGAAAAAGCCAGAGAGAGCAAGCAAAAAAGAAAAAGCAAGGAATGTGTAGTATGCTACTACTTGTGTTTAAACAATTTTGTAAAACTTATATGAGGTATATGCTTAAATAACCTTGTGCTCTCTTTAGAAGGATTCAAAAAAAACTGCTACCAGAAATCACCTCTGGGGAAGGGAGGTGGCCGAGTGGGAAAAAAGAAAGAGAAAAACTTATTTCCTACTTTTCTACCTTTTGGATTTTCCACTGGTACATGTATGATAAACAGACAGGTAGATAATGGATGAATAGATAAATGGATGCACAGATATTTAAAATATTTTCTTTAAAAATGGGCATACCACACAAATATATGTGGCCCTCTATAAAAATGTTAATCTCCAAGTGATCTCTTACCTGCTGGTTGGTGCGGGGAAAGAAAATGAGAGAAGCTGATTCCAGAACGGGTCATTCTCAGAGACAGATTCTGTGCCTGATAACTTCCTTAAGTATTCATTTTTAGCAAGATCACTGATCCTGCTGCTGTTTGATCCCATCTTCTGATCTGGTAAATAACTTATCCTTAAAACTTCATTTCCACAGGACAACCTATAAAGAATAAAAAGAAATTTCAAACTTGTTCAAAATAATCCTTATACATACCCTTGATCTAAATATAAAAAAACTATAAACTTAATAAAGGAAATTACACCTTTCTTTATTTTAAAATATATTAGACATCACATACAAAGTTATATGGTAGAAAATGGGGCTAACATTTGCCTTAACCAACACAAATACGAAAATCTGAATCTATACTTGTAGATCTTAGGATGAGCATACCTCACTCACCTGGGCAGAAACAACGGGATACCATCTGCTGAGCAGAGTGAAGGCAGTGACCATGGCAGCTGAACTGCCTAGGAGGAGCAAGTGAAGAAGACTAGCCACAGAAGTACTCCTGTCAGAAGGTTTCACCTGCTCCCCACCCTCACAGAAAGCAAAGTAGAAAACTGAGCCCAAAGGCATCTCTTCCACAATGAATCATGACAAGCATCTCTCTCTCTCTCTCTCTCTCTCTCTCACACACACACACACACACACACACCAACAACACCATCACCAACAACAACACACCCACAACCTCCACGGACCCAATTTCTTTGGAAATCCCAAGACTCTTAACAATCAAAACGAAGACAAAATGGAACTTGAAAAACCCACTATCCAATCAGCTCACTGCCTAGGAGTCCCATTGCTTTTCCTCTCACTGTGCCTCAAAATGTTTCTCAGCTCTCAGCCCTTCTTTCTTTCTAATTGTCAGTAACTAAGCCTATCTCCTGGTTTCACTAGTGGCTTCCATGCTATTGCTCTCAAATCTCTCCCAGTCCCAACCTCTGACCAGAATGCCAGTTATTCCTAGGTCCCTAAAATACTTAAGATTTTTTAAAGCTCAAGGATAATACATTTTAAATTATACATGTAATACATAAGCGGTAATTTTGCGGATAACAGTGCACCTTACATAAGCTGCACTAAAAAGGAGAAGCATGCTATTGCTGATGCTTTTAGAAGTAAACCTTTCAAAGGACCTATTTTAATGCACTGTAGTCAAGAACTTGATCTTAACATGTGCAAAACTGATTCCATCCTCCCTCTCAAAACCAGTTTGCCCTCTCAACTTCCACTACTCCCATAAAGTTCCCATTATGCTAAACACTACCTTGAAATGTGGTTTTTCTGTGCGTATATATGACACATCTCCTGAGGTAGGTTATTCCTGAATAATAATTTAAAGTAAATATATATATATATTCTTTTGGTTAAATAAATGCATTGTTCTCTCTTGACCTTCTCTCCTTCAGGAAGGACCTGAGCGTGCTCAGCCTTGTGCTTTTACCTCTATGTGAGTGACCCCAGAACTAATATTTTGTCCTGACTTCTCAGTCAAAACCCAAGCATAAATCTTTACTTAATGGCCATTTCAATTTGATGTCTTGCTATCATCATAAATTTTAAAATAGATTTAACATTTATCCCTCCTAATAAGCAACCCCTCCAAAAGTCACTATTTCTATCAATGTTTTCAACCTTTCTTGGCTCAAACTGTCTCACTTACATAACCAGCCATTCATTCCATAAGTGCCTATTACACACTTACTATAAGTGTTAGGTGTTATGTTGGAAACTGAAAGTGTAAAAATGAATAAGACCAGACCCCTGCCATTAATGAACTCAAAGCCTACTTAACACATACGGTATGCATTACAATGGAGTATTTATATACAAAAAAGCTATGGAAACATAGAGGAGCATCTCAGGCAAAGAGAACACAATGTACAATGGCACTTTGACTCAGCCAGTTTACTTATATGACCTATATGTTAGAAACTGAGCTAACTCCTGGCCGGTGTGGCTCAGTGGACTGAGTGCCGGCCTGGGAACCCAAAGGTGGCCAGTTTGATTCCCAGTCAGGACACATGCCTGGGTTGCAGGCCAGGTCTCCAGCTGGGGGTGTGTGAGAGACAATCAATTGATGTTTCTCTCACACATGGATGTTTTTCTCCCTTTCTCCCTCCCTTCCTCTCTCTAAAAAATGAGTAGGTAAAATCTTTTAAAAAAAAAAGAAAAGAAAAGAAACTAAGCTAAGTACTTTACAATTACTGATTCATTTCGGCCCCATTAACAACTCTTAAGAAGTGGTCACAATTTTCTCATTTTGCAGATGCAGAAACTAAGGCACAGACAGGTTAAGTACCTTCCCCAAGGTCCCAGAGATAAATGGCAAAGCCAGGATTTAAACGCCGGTGATCTAACTCCAGAATCTCTGGTCTTGACCACTCTATTAGGGTGACTCTCGAATGACAGCAACAAGTCCTTTGGGTTCTTCTACAACATCCACAATGCTCCATACCGTGTTTAAAAAAACAACAGGAAATTCAGTCTAGCATTGCAATGAAGACCAAAGGTTCTAGTGAGCTAGATCCTGCTAAGTCTGCACAGAAGGAGTCTGAAATCCATTTTACAACTTATAAAACCCGACTGCCTAAGGGGAAAAGCAACACTACTTATAACTCATAAGATAGTCTAGGATGAAGCAAGATGATCCATACAAAGCACTCAGTAAAGAACCTGGCACAGAGTATGCTCAGCCAAATAAAATTTATTTTTAATATTAGTAAAGTTACCACTTCCATCATTTCACTCACCAGCTCAAAAACATTCAATTATTCTTCATTACCTAAGAAACAGAATACTGACATTCAAGACCACCCATAGTCTAAAAGGTCACTTTCCAATTTGACTTCCAACCTCTCTCCAGACCTCAGGTTCTCAAACTTAAATGTATACCTAAGAAGTATGTGGCTAAAATGCAAACACCTGGGCCTCAAAAAATTCAAAAGGTCAGGGTAGGGCCCAAGCATCTGCATTTTTCTAAAAAGCATTCACAGTGATTTTCATACAAGTGGTTTGTGAACCCTATTTGCAAGTAAGTACCGTAACAAAGTAGAGGCAAGCTACCTTCTCAACACCTAGCGTGCTCATCCACATCTCTGCTCCTGCCCCTCACACCTGCCTTCCTCTGCATTTGTCCCACGGCACCTCACACTCTTCACTAGCAGTGAGTTCTCTTTTTTCCCCCGTAATCCTACAGCACTCGTTACCTTCACCACTCATTTGGAATTTACCCTTCCAGTAATGCCTTATTTTGCCGCCTGACTTGTATACTACTATTTAACTCTTCAGATCAGTTATTTTCCCAACTTAATTTTACCACATGGGTGAAAACAATACTTTGAACAGGAAATAATATGCTCAATATTTTGTATTTTGTTAAATAGTTGATATATACATAAAATTAAATCTCATTTATGTGCACTGATTCAGTCTCCTAATTTAATGTGCCTTAAATGAAAAGTAAACATTAGTGGATCTGAAAATCCATAATAGCCAAATTCTGTCCTAACACTCACAAAATATGCAAATACCACCCTGTCCCAACTTTGGTTGAGAATCCATAAATCATAAGCTATATTCCCAAATCACCTGCTTCCTGATAAAACACAATACACACACACACACACACACACACACACACACACACAACCAAGAGACTTTAAAGTGAAACCTCATAGTGGAAACAGGAGAACAGAGAAATAGTGGGCAACGGTCACCAACCAAAGGCAAGTCAAACACCACAGGCGCCATCAGTCCAATGCAACATTCTCTGAAAGGCCACTACGATCCAAGTGCTATATGAAGTACAGTTGAATACTCCACTCCAGTAAAATGAGAGTAGTGAAAATAAAAAGCCCACAAATATAAAAGCAGAGATGTGGAAGACAGAAAAGTGACAAAGTGGTAGTACTGAACCGCAGAGCTGAGGACACCCCAATGTAACCACCTGCCAAAAAGGACACTAACAAGCAGGCAATCCCCCCCTCACCCCCCAAGGAACCCTAGGAAGGCAAAAGAGCTGCAGAAAGCCACCATGGAAGGCAGGGGCCAGGTGCAGGGCTAACATCTGTGGGTCTCCCCAGCCCTGCCCTCAGGAGGAGACCTTGTGCGCTCTCTGGAGAAATCTGCCTGGAGAGATCGGATGCTGAAGCCAAGGCTGGGAAGAGCAATGAGGAGGAAGATGAAAGCAAGAGAAGGAAGTTACGTGCGCTTGCTCCCAGGGCACACAGTGGATCCCCAGCCTCCAAGGCAGGCGATCAGAGGCTTCTCCTCGGGTGAAACGAAAGGGGAAATCCAGGGAAAAGGTAAAGACATTGGGATTACCCCCCACTTAAAAAGCTGGCTAGCCATCTACTGCAGTGCTCACCATCAAACAAAGCCACCCACGCAGCGAGCTTCTGATCTATTTGGGGAGTCTCAATCTTAAATAAGATGGATAATAAAAAATAAAACTTGTCTGGAAACCCTCCAACATGAAATAAAGAAGCCAAAGGAATGAGAAAACAAATGATTCTGAGAGAAGAAAAAACTAAAAAACAAAATAACATTCTCAGGGAGATATTAGAAACAATAAATGTAAACAATGACGCAGCACCTGGTATGTGCTCGGACACTATTGTAAGTGCTTTACACATACTGACTCATTCCATCCTCACCACGACCTGCGAGGTGGTACTTCTATCCTTCTCATTGCTTAAACCATGCATTAGCAAATTATGGTCCAAAGGCCAAATCCAGCCTGCTGCCTGAAGAATCATTTATCTCCTTAAATGGTTGAAAAAATTAAAGAACATTTTGTGCCATGTGGAAATTATATAAAATTAAAACTTCAGTATCTATAAGTAAAGTTTTATTAGGACACAGCCACACTCATCTGTTTACATCTTGTCTACAGCTGCTTTGTGACACAACAGCAGAGCGGTTGAAACAGAGAATACAGTATTCCCTCACTTATCGCAGATATTACGGTCCAGACTCCCCCGCAAAGCAGGAATCTCACATTTATTCTACACTCTTAAACCTACGTAACTTTAACAACATACGTATACAGTACCACAAAACCCCATGATATAATGAAAAATCCACGATAAATAATTAAATATAATATTTTTTTTAATCCCCTGATACAGTGAGGCCGCAATAAGTGAACCGTGATATAGCAAGGGATTATTGTATACATAGTGCTCTCACCCATCACTGTTATTCAACGCACTACAAATCTCAATGAAACGTGACAATGACAGCATTTCCAGTGCCATGTGTACTGCCATACTGCAACTTTTTCTCTTTTTTAATCCTCACCTGAGGATATGTCAGGTTGGTGCAAAAGTAATGTCCAACTTTTTTAAAGGAAAGTTTTAGATAGTATTTATTAAATTTGTGCCTCTTCTTATAATTAGTGACTAATTTATAACTTATTTTTTCAGATTATCAAAGTATTGTTCATAATCGTCTGCAATATTTGCACCCGTGTTTGTCCCATCTAAAGACCACATTAGAAATGTTTTACTCTGAGTTTCATAAAGGTGCCAATGCAAGTACAGCAGCAAAGTTTATTCAGAGCGCTTATGGGGACGACGCAGGGACTGAAAGAAGTTGCAGGACGTGGTTTTCCCATTTCTGAAGTGGGGATTTCAGTTTGAAAAACGAGCCAAAAGAGGGTCATCCAAAAAAATTTGATTTCAAAGTGCTGGAAGCTGTTGTCACAGAAAACCCCACCATTACCTCTAGGGAACTCGCAGAACAATTTAACGCAGACTATACAACCGTACGCCAACTGAAAAGGATCGGAAAGGTTTCAGTGGTTGGAAAATGGGACCCACACAAACTGTTCTCCAGAGAATCTGCAAGGGCGTGTTGCTTGTTATGAATCATTGCTTTCATGACACCTTCAGGCACCATTTTTAGGTAGGCTTGTTACAGGTGCTGAGAAGTGGATCCTTTATCATAACGTTAAAAGCCACTGATCATGGATCAGTCAAGGAGGAAGAAGAGTTCAACAACCAAAAGGAGGACTTCATTCAAAGAAGATCATGTTGAGTGTCTGGTGGGATATGGAAGGAACTGTCCATTACGAACTGTTAGACAACAATCAAACAATTACTGCTAATCTTCACTGTGAACAACTTCGTTGTTTGAAAGCAGCTTTGAACCAAAAGCAACCCTCCTTAGTCAACAGAAAGGGTGTCATCTTCCATCACGATAATGCTCATCCTCACACAGCTCGACTCACCAAATTTCTTGAAAGAGCTTGGTTGGGAAATATTGCTTCACCCTTCATATTCTCCTGACCTTGCTCCTTCTGATTATCGCTTATTTTGGGGACTACAGAACCATTTTGATGGTCTTAGGTTGACATCAGGAGAAGAGGTTGAAAATGAGTTGGATCCATATTTTGCTTCAAAACCTAAAGAATTTTACAAGCATGGCATTTATAAGCTAGTTGACATA
The DNA here is from genome assembly GCF_987537825.1 of Furipterus horrens. Classification (NCBI taxonomy): domain Eukaryota; kingdom Metazoa; phylum Chordata; class Mammalia; order Chiroptera; family Furipteridae; genus Furipterus; species Furipterus horrens. The sequence goes on along the minus strand of NW_028327178.1, from coordinate 17,295,256 downwards.
TGGAATGAGGTTCTAGAGAGCAAAGGATGTTAACAAATAAATATTTTCATAATCATGGGCTTTTTCATTTTTAAAATAGACTTCAAAATCGGACATTATTTTTGTACCAACCTTTTATTCATTAATTTTAGAGAGAGGGGAGGGGGGAGAGCAAGAGAAAAACATCTATGTAAGAAACATGGATTGGTTGCTTCCCATACACACCCTGACCGGGATCAAACCCACAACCCTTTGGTGTATGAGACAACACTCCAATCAGCTGAGCCACCAGCCAGGGAGGCAACATTTTTAAAAAAATTACCAGTGGAGATCTTATCATGTCAAAAAAAAAAAAAAAGAAAAGAAAAAAAAAAGAAAGTAAACTTTGATGATACACTTTCAAGTAGCAGTAGAGCGCAGATTTTTTTTTCATCTAATTAGATGTCAAAGCACTATGTTTATAATGTAATAGCATTGTAGCTTGCCAGAAGAATACAATATAGGGAAGACATTATCAACTAAGCACTCATCACAATAGCCTGACATGCCCTACCTCACTGCACAAACTGCCAATTCATGACAGTAATGATCAGGAAAATTAGAAAACGTAAAACAAGGCATTTCAGCACAGCAACGTTTTCCCAAAATAAAAAATGAGAACAAGACTGCAACCAAAGTAAGTTTCCAACTGGCTAATCTGTTAACTATTCAAAGTCATTTGCCATCATTAGTTAAGTTAAATTGTGTTTGATTACAACAGCAAGAAATGTGGCCAGTAACAAAACCTGTGGAAACTTTTTCTCTCCTGTTTTGTAAGTACCAACATAACAATCTTCATCTTGGCACTTGGCCCACAAAACCTAAAAAGTTTATAATCTGGCCCTTAACACAGAATGTCGGCTGACTCTTAGCCTAGAAGAATAAACTGAGGCAAAGAAACGTTAAGTACCATATTTTTCGCTCCATAAGACGCACCTGACCATAAGACGCACCTAGGTTTAGAGGAGAAAAACAAGAAAAAAAAAGATTCTGAACCAAATGGTGTACTAAAGTATTTAATAAAATATAACAGAATAATATTTCAACCATGTAAAGTGAACAGCAGTGGTATTAACAACAATCATCACTGTCATTAACAAATGAGGAGAGACTTTAAGGTTCAAGTACTCTTCTAGTTTTCTGGGAACCCCAAGAACTCATTATCGCTATGTCAGAATTTATGAAGCTCAGTTGCTCACAATCACTGATATCACTTTCTTCGCTACCTTCATACTGACCAGACACCCTGAGAGTTAGCAGTGAAGTGGGATATTTAAGCATCCCCAGGAGTTTCATGTGGCCCACTGCTTCCTCTTCTAACAGCTGTCGCCATCGCTGACAGGTCAGGTAATACACATCACGGTCTGAGACGCAATATTCGCTCCATAAGACGCACAGACATCTTCCCCCACTTTGGGGGGAAAAAAGTACATCTTATGGAGAGAAAAATACAGTAACTTGCTCAAGATTATAGAGCTAGAAAGTGACACTCCAGGTTTCAACCTAGACAGACTAGGTACAGAAAGCATGTTCTTATCCTCTATAGCGCTGCTTCCGTGAACCAAAAAGAAGATGTCATATAAAAGGAAATAATCAAAGAACAAGAAATGGCACTGGAAATGAAAAATAAGATAAAAATTCAATAAAAAGAGGTCAAGGAAATACCCATTAAAAAAAAGACAGATGAAAAACAGAAGATGAAAAATTTAAAGACCCATTTAGAAGGTCTTGATAGTAACAGGAGTTCCCAAAAGGAAGCACAAACAAAACAAAGGGATGTCACACTGTCAAGTTGGGAGCTGTGAAGAGTCTGAGATTTACCTCTCGCACATGCTAACAAAGACATGAAACCTCTGGGACAGAGACAAAAATAATTCATTGCTCACAGCAACAGCGGTCACCAGAGTAACCTCTTGCATCAGTTTCCTGGGCCCCAACCCCCACAGGTCTTTCAAAGTATTTGGTAAAAGTTAGTAGTATATTCATGGAAAAATAAGCACATGGGGTCGGGGGCAGGGAAACAAGGTACACTACTCAGCTCAGCAGTGAGCAATATTTATGTAGTCATAATAATGTAACCACTGAACACTAAATTAAACGAGAATTCCTATATATTTGTACTGGAAAGCCTAGAAGAAGAGGAGGAAGAGCACCTCATCTGCCATAATAAGGAGTCAATAGGCATTATCTAAAATTGATAAATCACAAAATAACCATTTAGACAATTATCAACACAGTTAAAAGCAGTTGCCTCTGAGGACCAGACTAAGAAGGATGGGTGCTGCTGTTTTTTTATAATATGCCTTCTAGTATTACCTCAATATATAAGTATTACTTTAAGTAGAAAAATTAACTTTTAAGTAAACTGGGGAGAATGTGCTTTACTATTTCACAATCACTGATTCATATTAACAACTCAATGTGCAAATCCTAAAGAACAGTGCAAGGTTGCAAAACAAACTAGCAATACTGAAGACACATTGCATAACGTAAGTAATATGTAAGTACAAGGAGACTGTTAATATTTCCCGTATGCCCACTATGTGGCCAGCACAATAATAAGTGCCAAGGTTAAAACTGTGAGGAATGGAATTTATTTAGTCGAGGAAGAGAAACAGGTACGTCAACATGAAATTATAATATGGCAACTATGCAAGACTCAGTGAAAGCTTCCCAGAACTCAAGCCATAAACCAAGACCTGAAGGGTAAGAAGGGGTGGCTTGGTTGGGTGTGGGGTTCAGAAAACTTTCAAAGCAAAGAAAAGAGCATGAGTAGAGGCCTAGGGTTAAGATGGAAAGAGGCAGGGCCCATTCAAGGAATTGAAAGAAGTTCAACATGGCTGGAGCAGGAGGGAATCAAAGTGGAAGCCAACAAAGCGAGAAAGCAAGCTGCTGCGTCATGCTTTACAGGGAGACTAACTGAAGGGCATGTCTTCTACTCTGTCCACTGTAGCTGTAAAATTGCGTGCACCCCTAAGTCTTCCAGGTCAGTGAACTCTTCCCCTATGCATTGATGATTTCAAACACCCATGTCCAGTCCAGAACTGTCTTACGGGTGACATACCACTCATCTGTCTGCCTGCCATACATTGTCCTCTGGGTGTAAACATGCCCAACACTGAACTTTATGTCCTCGCTCCATCCATCTCCAACTCCTCTTTTTTACATCACCTATTCAGATATCCACGCCCAGGAACCTGACGGAAGAGAAGGAAAACAACTAGTATTCAGAGTGTATATGTTGCCAGATACATAATAGTTTCATTTAATTATAACAAGCATACATAAAGTAAGTATTAGCTCTATTTTGCAGGTGAGAAAACTAAAGCTCAAAAAGGTTGCGTAACACAGCAAAGCACACAAGTAACACAACTAGGACTCAAACCTAGAAATGTGGGAAGTGTACAGGTTGGTCTGGAGTCCACAGGGAAACCAATTGTGAAGCACGTATTAGAAGCACCAACTGCATCCCTCTGTCTCCAGTCCTCTCTCCCTGAGAGTAACAACTCCTATTTTTGGCTGAGCACGTCCTTGTCCAGCTAAAAGATACATTACCTAACCTCTCTTGCAGCCAGGAAGGTCATATGACCAAGTCCTGTTTAATACTGAATTACATCAACTTCCTTAAGAGTGTGCAGCCACTTCTCTGTCCCTTCTTCCATCCTGCTGCTTGGATATCAGCCAGACTGCCAGCAGCCATCCTGGACCCAGAAATCAAAGGTGATACCCTCAGGATGACAGAGTAAGAAACTGGAAAGGCACTGAGTCCCTAGTGACAGTGGAGCCATCATACAAGCCCTGCACTGTCTACTTCAGGTCTTCTTTCACATGAGAAACAAACACGTTTAAGCTCTTGTTTTTCAGGCTTCTATTACTCACAGGCAAACCTAATTATAACTGATACAGGAGACTTTGAAAGTATTCTAAGAGAAAGGTCAAAGATTGCAAGAGGCATTTTGGAGGAAGAATTGTCAAGATTCAGTGACTCAATCTAAAAAAGAAATTTATAAGTCATATGCCACACAAAACAGTTTTTTTAACATCTTCCCAATGTTCATATTAGAGAGTTATGGCCGCTTTTGGTGATTCCCATTTTTAATTGAAATAGAACTGACATATAACATATTATTGATAGTTTCAGGTGTACAACATGATTCAATATATGCATACATTGTGAAAAGATCACCAGAATAAGTCTAGTTAACATCCATCACCACACAGGTACTTTTTTCTTTCTTGTAATGGGAATTTTTAAGATCTATTCTCTTAGCAACTTTCAAATATGCAATACAGTATTACTGACTATAGTCACCACACTGTACAGCACATCCCGAGGACTGATTTATAAATGGAAGTTTGCACCTTTTGACCACCTTTGTCCATTTTACTCATACACCCCTTCACCCACCTGGTGGCTGCATGTCTAGATATGATAAAAATTAAAGACATCAAAAAGTACTAACTAAACTTCCTAAAAGGAATAAAAACAAACAAAAAAAACTTTTAGTAAATACAACCTATTTGTAAAGTTGTTCTCAACCCTACTAGTTTAGGTTATTTTGACTAAAAGTAAGTAACATGAGGATAACTTACAAACTGTTTATACACAGTTTATAAGTAGAAGTTCAGACCATTAAGCTCCGCTAAGAACCTTACTAGAGAAAATAAATATGTGGTCCTGCCTTTAAGATGAACAATTCCTATTACACTTACTGATAAGCAATGCTAAAACACATCACCCCTAGAGAGTCAAGACCTCAAGAGGTAAGTTGGAAGGTGGAACCCCCTCAAGAGGTAGGATATGAAACTAGAAGACTTTCTGAAATCCTTCCCACCTCCAAGATGCGGAATCTTCTCCTGGTCCAGGGAAGGGCAGTAACAGCCATCTTGCCCCTGTGCTTTCAGGCCCACAGCGCTCAACCTTGCCCAGCTGAGTCACAGAAGGAAAATTCTAGAAAGGGTTTCAAGCCCAAGTCTCACAGTAGCTCATTTTTCAGAAAGTTTTCTCTCATTTTAAGAATCTTCCTTTTGAATTGAGGGCACCTCCATCACCCAGCGAGACGGAATACCTTGCCCTCTCCTCTGGGCATGGGAACCATCACTGCCCCTGTGACCTGTGACTTTAAGTAGCTGTTGAGCATTATACACACTCTGATTACAAGTATAAAAACAAAAATATTAAAGAGAGACCAAAACAAAATACAGAAAAACTTTGCATGCTGTTACACTGCTTTTATACTTAATCACTTTTATTTTTTAAAAAGATTTTATTTTTATTTTTAGAAAGAGGGGAAGGGAGGGAGAAAGAGACAGAGAGAAATATCAATGTGTGGTCGCCCTTCACACGCCCCCGACTGGGGACCCGACTGCAACCCAGGCATGTGCCCTGACCAGGAATCGGACTGGCGACCCCTTGTTTCGCAGGCCAGTGCTCAATCCACTGAGCCACACCAGCCAGGGCAATACTTAATCATTTTTAAAGGTCTCACTTTACCAAAGCCTATACTACGTGTCACAGGTATTTCCTCTGTGACAGTCCTCTCTAGCACTAACCACTCCCATTACCTACAAAGTGAAAGACGACACGTTGCATTTGTAGCAGCAAAAGAAATCACCTATTTTCTTGAACTCAGCAAAATGTCCCAAAACACACTGTGGTAGGCAGAATAATAGCCCCCACCATCAGAATCCAAGGAACTTATGATTCTGTTATCTTAAATGGTAGAAGGGACTTTGCAGTTATAATTAAGTTAAGGAACTTGAAATGAGGAAAATTATCCTGAATTATCCAGGTGGGCCTGATCTAATAATCACTGAGGTCCCTAAAAGTGGAGAACCTTCCCCAGCTGTGGTCAGAATTTGACCTCAGAAGAATGGTCAGAGATGCAAGTTCGCCAGCTTTGAAAATGGAAAAAAGAGGGCACAAGCCAAGGAATGTGGCAGCTTCTAGAAACTGCTAGAGGCAAGGAAACAGATTCTCCCCTAGAAACCTCCAGAGAGGAACACAGCCTGGCTGACACACTGATTTTAGCTCAGTGAGACCCATTTCATAACTTCTTAACTATAGAACTTCAAAATAATCTATTGTTTTAAACCATTAAATTTGTGGTAATTGTTACAGTAGTCATAGAAAACTAATACACACACACATTAAATAACTTCTAACTATGTAAAATTATCTGGAGAAAAACATCATCAAATCACCTAAATAGAGCATTATGAGATATAATAGTTATTTGTGCATGTTGCAGTATATTTCACTTGTTTTTCTCTGCCCTCACAAAACTCCATCCATAAAAAGCCGAAGTGACAATTCTTCAAACTTTTTTTGAACCATATTAACCAAGAATACAGGACGGGCTGCAGCCACTCCAGACTCAGCCCGCCCGCTTGGACCTCCCCAATAAAGGTTTTGAACTGGACAAAGGAAGAAAGGAAGGAAGGAAGGAAGGAAAGAAGGAAGGAAGGAAGGAAACAGGATAATATGATCAACTGGAAAAATCAGAAAAGCAATTACATCAAAGTGTTTACACTGCTTATTCCCCTTGCATCGAATGGATACCACATTTTAAAAAATAAGTCCTATCCCCAGCCAGGTAGCTCAGTTGGTTGCAGGTCTGATCCCAGGTCGGGGGACATACAAGAATCAACCAGTGAATGCCTAAGTGCAAAAACAAATCAATGTTTCTTTCTCGCTATCAAATCAATTTTAAAAATTAAAAATAAGTCCTAGATATTGATAATATTAAGAGTTTACCATTAATTTTTAGGTGCAATAATGCCACTGTGGGTCTATTATTCAATCAAAAGAGTGACTCACATTCTACAGATATAAAATATACTCAAATATCTGCCAATGAAATGGTATGCCTATGATATGCTTTAAAATACTTAGGAGTAGGGATATGAATGGACAGAGGTATAGATCAAATGAAATTAGCCTGAGTTACTAACTGTAGCTGAGGAACAGGTACATGGGGGTACATACTATTTCACTGTTTGAACTTTTCTATACTTAAATGGTACAAGCACAGTCTTTAACCTATCTATCATAATAATACAGACTTCTTAATATATTTTAATAGTTGAATCACCTTCGTGTAACCTTGCCCCACCTCAATTCTCTGCCACTTAATCCACCTGCAAATGAGTTTCCTCAATTATTCTCTGGTCCCCACCTCATTCTTCCCTATTTACTAATCTTATGAGTTTCAGCAAGTCACCTAACCCCTAAAAGACTGGTTTTTCGTCTGCAGAACGAAAATAGTTATATTTGCCCAGTCTATCTCTGAGTTGACGAGATTACACTAAATAAAAAATACAAAGCAGAATAATCATTCGAGAAATCGATATCGTCACAAACTTCACACTGGGTAGCAGCCACCTCACCTATTCCTATAGATTCTCTTCCCTTCCACCTCTAGTTCCTCTCTTGAGCCCTCAACTCATTAGCCCACATGTCCAGTTCCTCTGTAAGGGTCTCCGCGGTCGCCACCCCGTTTTCATCTTTCAGCACAGAACCTTCTCTCTACATATCGCTCCCTCCAATCTCCCTTCTCGCCATTCAGGGACCCCACTCCACTGCCCCGCCCCCGCCAGTCGATCCACCCCTTTCCAGTACCTTCAACCTATCCGCTTCACCGCCCCGCCACCCTTGATCCCCACCACTGCCTCCGGGTCACAAACACTGTCGCTCACTTCCCACTCTTTTCTCAGCCTTCAGTTAAAACACAGCTGCGAGGTGTCAGAGGCCCGGGAAAGGGAGAAAGAGGAGTGGCTGCCATTGGGTACAGGTTTCTTTGGGGGGTGATAAGAATGTTATGGAATTAGTTGCACAACCCTGTGAACGTGCTAAAAACAACATTGAGTTGTACTTCGATTGTACTATTAAAGGTGAATATTATGGTATGTAAATTACATCTCATCAAAAAGTACTTGTCAAAAAAAAAAAAAAAAAAACTACTGCCCGCCCCGCCCATCACACACCCATTTGTCAGGCCAACAGCGCGCTATCTCCCGAAAGATCAACTTGCTCTTGGGTATCCCCGCAACTCCCAACACCACACTGGGAGAGAGATCCTGCTCACTCGCTTGAGTATCCTGGAGGGGGAGCGGGAGTGGAGCAGCTCTAGCGGCTCAGGCACAGCCTCTCCAGGGCGGCCCCGTCCCCGATCGGCAGGAAGGAACCCTTCTCCGCTTCCGTGGCAGCGCTGCCGCTCAACTCCCGACGCTGACCGGGGGAGGGGAAGGGAGGGTGCCCCCTAATCCGCTGTGACAAGGAGCTGGGGGCCCGGCGGATCTCCCAGCCCACCTGTCTCAGACGGCAGAGGGAAACAGGAGAAGCCACCGTCACCACCGGCTCAGGGCTCCATGTTTCCGTGTCTCTGCAGTTCCGGCCCCGACTCCGGCTCCGGCTCAGCTCCGGCTCTGCTCCCACCCTGGCCGCGTCGGTGCACAGGCCTGAGGCTTGGAAAAAAAGGGGGAAGCGCCAGAGAACGCAGCTGGGAACCGAACGGCCCGGCGCGCGCCAGCCGGCGATCACGTGGCACGAGGTCTTCTGGGAAATGTAGTCCTTCAGGCGTTTCTCCACCCTCCTATCGCCTCCAGGGCAACTGCAAAGCCACGTGGCAAAATCCGGAAGCCACTGATCCCTCTCCTCCCCGGTGCTGAAGTCCTTACTTACTCTACACCACTTATTCTCATGGTTTAACTTCATTAACGCTCGTGTTCATGCCAACCAAATAATCAACCCAAAATCAAGCAATTCCTTGTAGGACTCTAAAGAACTGGGAAATAGGAAAATAGTATTTTATCATTTTATATTTAAATTTTTTAACTTTGTTCTTTTAAAACTGCTATATCGAGGGCTAACTTTCAGAAAATAACTTTTGATGGAGACTGTTAACAAGTCTAAGACTGCAATATTGTCAAAAAGGACAAGTCCCACAAGAAGGAGTTTCCATACTCTGCAGTGCCAAAAGTATGGAACTTGAAGTTAAGTGAGCCGAATTTAACCAGGTTGACGTCCTTGAGCTATTGTAACACTTCTCCCAGCCAGTTTCCTCATCTAAAATAAGTACAAGATGACGATGATCCTTCCCACACAGGACTATTGACAATAGCGGTAATAATAATTAACTCAAATTATATGCTGTTTTCTATGTGCTATGTACTCTGCATTTGTTTATCTCTCCAAATAACGCTATGAGATAGATATCCCTATCATTTCCCTTATACAGTCAATATGTTCCAATGTACTCTGAAAAGTACTAAACAGATCTTACATACTTTTTCAGCGTATATTACCAATTAAGTCACCTGAGTTTGCAGAAGGGTTATAGGAAAATATATTAAAACACAAAATAACTAGGAGCCTAACTAAAGAGCCTATGTAACCACTCTGAAGAATGCTATGGATACATATTCATGATATACTGAGCAGAAATAGTATCTATAGTATTATCCAATTTTTGTACTTACATACATATGCCAGGGGTTGGGTGAGACTAAAAGAATATTAACAATTGTTAACTTGGGGGAATGAGATCATGCATGATTAAAATTAGTTTTTTTCCCATGTGTTCTCTAATTTTTTCTGCAATGAATATGAATTACATGTAGAATTTTATTTTAAAATTACAGCAAAAAGAGAGTCAGGCACCAAAACCAAACTCCAAGTACTTGAAACTTTTGCCTGTACCAAAATCACAGTCTCCCAAATGACAGAGCAACCATTGTGAGCATGTCTTCAGAACTGGCTTTATAGACCAGAAGCCACTTATTCTACTTGGGAGCAATGCTGTTGGTGAAATTTAACATCCCCTTCCTTTTGTATTTTTTGGATGTCTTGAAATAAAAATAAATAAATAAAATTTTTAGAAGGGCCTCACCAGTGTTCCTAGGCAAATGTCATGAATCAAAGAATAAGATTAGGAATGATTTTACAACATACGAAGAATGCAACGGAGTAACAGTCCTTTGAAAACTATTAACCAGACATCTAATGTGCAAAGTATTATCTTCAGTCACCAACTTTCAGTATGCCCGTACAAGTATCATAACTGACTGACTTGACTACTTTAGTGTCTAGTTAATGCAGAAATACTAACAGAAAAACCACGAAAACCCTCCCACTAAATGCAATGGGGTATTCTGAATTGGATCCTGGAACAAAAAAAAAAAAAAAAGACAATGATGGGAAAACTAATGAAATCCCAATGAAGCTTGGAGCTTAGTGAAAGCTATTGTAATCCCAATGAAGCTTGGAGCTTAGTGAAAGCTATTGTACCAATGTTAACTTCCTAGTTTTGATATATGTGCTATGGTTATGTAAGATATTAACATTAAGGGAAACTGGGTGAAGGATATATGGGATCTCTCTGTACCTTGCAACTCTTCTGGAAATCTAAAATCATTCCATGTGGTCACCAGAATAATAGTGCCTCAAAGACCTAAGAATATGTTAGGTTACATGGCAAAAGAGAATTAAAGTTGCTAATCAGATGACCTTAAAATAGGGAGATTATCCTGAATTATAAGGGTGGACCCAACATAATCACAGAACTAAAAAGTTAGACAGGCTGAAGAAGAGAGTCATAAATATGACTCTAGAAGAAGATTAAGTGATGCAATGTGAGGGAGGATCAGGCATTACTGGCTTTGAAGATGACAAGAGACTGGGAATGTGGGTGGTAGCCTCTAAAATCTGGAAAGGCAAGACAACAAGTTATTCCCTAGAGCTTCCAAAAGGGAACATATTCTTGTCAATATCCTGATTTTAACTCAATGAGACCCTGCCAGACTTCTCGCCTATAAAATAATACCTTTGTATTGTTTTCATTTTTTTAATTGATTTTTAAAGAGAGATGAAAGGTGGGGGGGACAACATTGATTTTGTTCCACTTATTGATGCATTGGATGGATTGATTCTTGCATGTATCCTGACCAGGGTACAAACCTGCAACCTTGGCATATCAGGACAATGCTCTCTAACCAACTGAGCTACCCGGCCAGGGCATTTTTGTTGTTTTAAGCCACTAAATTTGGGGTAATTTGTGTAGTGTCAGTAGAAACTTAACACATCCAAAAATAAAAAGTTTATTTAAAAGGAAAACTTCCAACTGGCTACCTGTCTTCCCAACACTTTTGCAATCTAGGACTATACAGACAATCATGCTACTTAGAAAACAACTGTAAAATAGAAAATGCATCCAAGAGGTATACTTCACTTCAGAAGGCATGTAATTTTTATTTTTTGCAGCAGCAGATTTATAACCTTCCCAGCTCATTTTGGTTGGACATTATGAAAATCAAGTATATCCAGAAGTACCATGAATTACATAGGAAAGCCAATCAAGCAGTGAAATGTCAAGTGAGTCACTGGAAACATTATGGTGTCTCAAATTGCAGCCCTGTATGACCTTTCTTCATCCTCCTCACTACTCAGCAACTTTCCAGAGAGATATTGAAAATGTTTCTGATTGAGGCCCTGACTGGTAGGGCTCTTGGTTGGAGCATCATCCTGAAGCTGAAGAGTTGTGCGTTCAATTCCCAGTAGGGGCACATGCCTATGTTGTGGGTTTGATCCCCAGTCTGGACGCATATGGGAGGCAACCTATCGATAGTTCTCTCTCACATTGATGTTTCTCTTTCTCCCTTCCTCTCTCTCTCTCTAAATGCAATGAAAAAAATGTTCTCAGGTGAGGATTTTTTAAAAAAGTAAAATGCTTCTGATTGAGAATGTCCATTTGGCTCATTACTTAATTTGTTCAATTAATATTTACTTAGCAATTCTGAGTGCACTGTGCTTCAGACCTGGGCCTAGTGGAGAAGACAGGCATACAATACAATTAAAAACAGGGTTAACTTCCCATGAAGGACAAAGAGAGCCAACACAACCCGATACCTAGTCCCAAGGGAACAGCTTTCTGAGAAACAAATGGTAACAATTAACCACCTGGCCCTAACAAGACCAAATTATCATCAACACCTTAATAACAAAACATATATACATGTATATATTAATATGTTACATATATCTACATATATGTAATTTGACCTGATCCTCACAATCTTGTAAATGAAGAATTAGTCTCCATTGTACCCATAAGAAAATATAATACAAAACAGTTTGGGTTTTTTTTAAGTTATTAAAGTTTATACAACTAGTCACTCAGACCTCCAAGAATTTACCTTCTAATATAAACAACATATAATAGCAAATTTCAAGAAAAAACAACTTTTTAATTGTTTTATTGTTATCTAATTATGAAATTGAATATATATGGTAAAAGAGAGGTGATGATGGAAAGAGAAACTATAGATTAGAGTTGAAATTTAAGACTCTTGGACTAAAATATGTCTCCTGGTGTCTCTGGAATTCAGGAAATCCAGTGGAAAGGCCAAGCATTGTGGCCAGAGCCTTATTTTTTAAATCAGGTTGTTTGTTTTCTTGTTGTTGAATTTAAGCAGTTTACAAACTATTCTGGATATTAATTCTTTATCAGATACATGATTTAAAAATATTTTCTCCCATTCTATGGACTGCTTTTTTACTCAGTTAATAGTGTTGTTGTTGGTATTTTTGATAAAGTTTTTAATTTTTATGAAGTTCAATTTGTCTATTTTTTTCTTTTATTGCCTGTGTCTTTGATGTAACATCCAAGAAATCATTGCCAAATTCAATGTTGTAAAGCTTTTAGCTCAATCCACTGAGCCACACCAGCCAGGGCTCCCTTATATTTCCATCTAAGAGTTTTATAGTTGTAGCTCTTTAGGTCTTTGATTCATTTGGAGTTAACTTTTTAAAAAATTGATTTGAGAGAAAGAGAGAGAGAAAAGAGAAACACTGATTTGTTGTTACACTTATTTATGCATTCATTGGTTACTTCTTCTATGTGCCCTGACTGGAGATAGAACCCGCAACCTTGGTGTATTGGGGATAATGCTCTAACCAACTGAGCGACCAGGCCAGGGCCATAAAGCCACCTTTTGGTTTTATTGATTTTCTCTACTTTCTAAAATTCTCTATTTGTTTACCTCTGTTCTAATCTTTACTAGTTCCTTCCTCTGCTAGCTTTGGGTTCAGTTTATTATTATTTTTCTAGTTTCTTAAATTGTAAAGTTAAGTTGTTGATTTAAAATCTTTTTTTTTTTTTTTTTTTTTTTTTTTGGTAATGTAAATGTTTATGACTATAAATTTCTCCCTTAGCACTGTTTTCACTGTGTCCTATAGGTTTTGATATGTTATGGAGTTTCATTTGTCTCAAGATATTTTCTCATTTCCCTTGTGAGTTCTTCTTTGATCCACTGGTTGTTTCAGTTTATTGTTTAATTTCCACAAATTTGTAAATTTTCTAGTTTTCCTTCCATTATTGATTTCTAACTTCCTTGCATTGTGGTCAGAGAAGATCCTGTGTATGATATCTATCTTTCAAATCTGTTGATACTTAATTTGTGGCTCAACATATGGTCTATCCTAGAGAATGTCCCATGTGCACTTGAGAAGAATAAGTGTCGTTGGTGGGTAGTGTTCTGTATATGTTTGTTAGATTTAATTGGTTTATCGTGTTGTCAAGTCCTCTGTTTCTTTACTTTTCTTCTCCCTGATTCTTTTATTCATTATTGAAAGTGGGATATTAAAGTCCCTGACTATTATTGTAGAACTAGCTATTTTTCCGTACAATTCTGGGGATTTTTGCTTCATGTATTTTAAGGAACTGTTATTAGGAGTAACTATAGTATTTTTGAAATACTGAACGACAGAAAACAACCTAATATCCACTGATCTTCAAGATATACTTTTTCTTGCCTTGGCTGGTGGGGCTCAGTGGGTTGAGCGCCAGTCTGCGAATTGATAGGTTGCCTGTTTGATCCCAGTGCTGGTCAGGTTCCCAGTTGGGGGCATGTGAGAGGCAACCAATTGATGTTACTCTCCCTTTTTTCCTCCCTCCCTTCCTCTCTCTAAAAATAAATAAATAAATCTTTTTAAAAAACTAATATATTAAAAAAAGATATGCTTTTTCTTCTAAAGATGTAATTGAAAAAAGAAAACTGAACAGTGCATATTGTGTGTTACTTTTGTCTTAAAAATAAAGCACATACATATGTCTGCATTTGCTGTGCATGCTGAGAACAACTCCAGATGCATAAAGAAGAAACCGGTGACCTTGACTGCCTACTATGAAGGGAACTGGGCACCGAGGGACCAGGGTGGGAGGGAAAATAATCTTTATCTGTGTGCACTCTTGTACCTTATGAATTTTGTATCAAAAACATAAATACATTCAGTAAATAAATACAATTAAATATGAAATGTTGCAGACTGGAAACTAAAAATAAATTTTAAGGAGTATGTGCTTCAAATGAAAATGATCCTAGAAGATATTCGATGACTGTAAACTCAGTAAGTAGGGCAGGCTACTAAAAGAGTTTGCTTGTATTGCAGGAAGTTCAGTTCAGAGTTGACGTAGTAAAAGGGAAAGAGTGGGGGCTAATTATTTATTTGATGGTTTGTTTATACACTCCTTTCTAAATGTATTTAAGGTGACTTACAACCATGTAATACATAAAATTGCAACATTGATCACAGGAGAAAGAAGAAAGGTAGGGCGTGAAGTGGAGCCAAATGGGTAGACCCAGTGTCCTTCAATACCTACCAGGCTGTACTTTTTACAATTACTGGTTTACAAGGTCTGAAGTTCAGCTCTTCTGTGCTCTAAGTTGAATACGGATTTCATGTGTGACTACAGTCTTCACCTAGAGTGGGGCTGATTCTCTTTTTAGAGCTTGAAGGACTGAAAAGGACCTTTTGCCTAAAGGCAGGGCGCTCCACAAGCAGGATCAAGACTATTCCCAGGTTATTGTTCAAGTCTTGCACACTAGTGCTCAGGTTACCCACTTCCCTGAGAAAGAGCAGACTTTTGGAGTCAGACCTGTGTTTGAATTCTGGTTCCATAACTATGAGCTGAATGATTTTGGGAAAGCTACTCTCTCGGTTCTTAGTTATCTGCTCTAACAGAATACCTCCGACTGGGTGGCCTAAATAACAGACATTTATTTTCACAGTACTGTTGGCTGGGAAGTCTGAGATCAAGGCACTGGCGTAGCTGGTGCCCGGTTCCGACCCTTTTCCTGTTTGGCAGATGGCATCTTCTCATTGTATCTTCACAGGGCAGAGAAGGAAAGCTCTAGTCTCTCTTCTCAGAAAGATGCTATTCCCACATGGGGCCCCAACCATCATGACCTCATTTAAACCTAATACCACCAAAAGGCCCCACCTCCTAATACCGTCCCATTGGGGGTCAGAGTTATATATCAGTATTTGGGGGGACACAAACATGCATTCCATGACAGCTACCTAACCTCTCTGAGCCCAATTTTCCAATAATATGAAGACAGTAATGCCTCACTCAGACCTCACAGTTGCTGTGAGAATTAAGTAACGCGTGTAGTATGCTTTTTCCAGTAAATGTTATCTCACCTACATAATCCAGGTGGCGATAGCACGCACATTATATTTGCGAGTTCATGGGCATCCCTTGGAAGCAGGATATAGATCAACCAGAACTAGACTAGCCTGGGAAGGGCAATCGGGACAGTGAGAGGTCTGGAAATCCTGTCACATGTGGAATGGCTGCTGAAACTGGGTGTGAACAACTTCCTTAACTTCAGGTAAATAAAATGTTCTCAGAGGCATGACTAGACTGATTTTCCGTTGTCCCAGGGGACCAAATTAAGACCAAAGGCTTAAAGTTACAGGATGCAGATTTCAGCTCCATGAAATAACTTACTGACATTATCAATACTAATAATTATTCACATTATGGGTTGTTTGCTATGAGCTATGCCCATTATTTCGTTCTCATCTCCAAACAACCTTATGAGAAAGGGTTGGCGTAGAAAGTTATTTAATGACTTGGGAAGCACTTCCCAACTGGTTAAGTGAAAGTAAGCTTACTAGTAATGAGATTGTGTACCTGGAAGAGAAATGAGATTCCAGTTCCTACATGTGTTCAAGCAGAGGCTGGTTGAACAGACAGTCAAAATTACAACTGGGAAGGAACATTGGCAATTAACTAAGTCCCCTTATTTTAGAGATGAGGAACTGAGTCTAGGGGCACGAGAGGATTTGGACAAGGACCACGCAGCCAGGAAGCTGTGCAGACGACTAGACTGAGCAGGCTCCTGAACCAGCATCATCTAAGGCCTTCCCTGCAGCTCTGAGATGAGTCCCTGGCAACGCCAGCTGTAACAGCCCGGGGAAGACTGCAGGCAGAGCTGAGTGCTCTAAAGGCAGTGATTGACAGCTCCAGGGTGTGGCCTGCTTGGCAGAGTAACAGGCAGCGGCTACACAATTCATTCTCCAATGCTCCCTGCCTGCAGGAGAGCCGACTAGACATTCATGTCCAGAGTCCCCATTCATCCTTCCCTTTCCTGAGCCCTGAGGCTGAGCTTGGGGACAAAGACACTGGGCCAGCCAGAACTGTGGAGACAGTTGCATGGCTTTTCCTCTGAGAGGAGCTGTCTACTGTGTCAACTGCATCACTGCAGGAGGAACCTAGGGGTGGGCACTCTGTGCAGTTGTCACTGTGCCCTTCCTCTGGGGACAAATTAGGATGAATCACGAACTAATAGTAATTAATGGTGTTTTGAAAACACCTGCCTGTACCAGGCACTGTTGTGAAAGTATCAGGTATATTAACTCATTTAATTGTCAGTATGACCCCCCCCACCCCAGCAGGCACTTATTCATCGTCCACATTTTACACTTGCAAGATGAACTCTCCAACATCACGAAGCTGGCAAGAGGTGATTCTGGCCCGAGCACCTGGCTGCAGAGCCCATTCCCGCTCGCAGGGAAAGACCATCACAGAGCTCTGCGTGCCAGCACCCCCAGTGCGGGGACAGTCACCTTGACAGACCCACTACTGTGGCCTCACACCTAGGGGTGTTAATTGGCTAGGACTGCTGTAACAGAAACACCGCAAACTGGGTGGTTTGAACAATGGAAATCCATTGTCTCTCAGGTCTGGGAGCCAGAAGTCTGAAATCAGGCTGTGGGCAGAGCTGGTTCTGAGGGCAGTGAGGGGGGAGCTGCCCTGTGCTTCCTCCTGGCTCCTGCTGGTGCGCTGGCCGTCTTCAGTGTCCTTGGCATGTGAAAGGGTCACCTCCGCCTCCCTCGTCTCATGGCGTTCTCTCTGAGTCTGTGTCCAAATCTCTTTTTTGTAAGGACACCAGTCATAATGGATTAAGGCCCAGCCTAACAACCTCATCTAAACTAATTCCATCGGCAATGACCCTGTTTCCAAATAAGGTCACACTGTGAGGTACCAGGAGTTGGAACTTACATGAATTTGGTGGGGGCAGGAGTGGGGGGTGCAGACATAATTCAGTCCACAACACTGGGTACAAACAACCAATCCAGGGAAGATCTGAAGAAATATAACTGACCTCAGAGGACATGGGCAGATTTATTGGTGCGAGTGAATCAAATAGGTAAAAATCATTTTCTTACACACATGATCATGTTTTGTAGAAGGGTGTGGCTATGCAATAATGAGACTGCTGGTCTCATTAGACAAAGTGACCCTCCCAGATGTTAGCAGTATGAACCTAAAGGACGTCTGACCTCGTCTGTATGGAGAACAAAGATGGGGGTATCTAGAGGAAAGAGCACAGAGGAGCAGTGACCCAAACCTTCAAGTCCTCCACTGGGCCGCAAGGTGTCAGGGTGGTGGCTTAGCTGTTTGACAAGGTCATTGGAACAGCCCTGTCAAGTGTTACTAAAATGTCAGGGGGGGAGATTCAGATAATTTGTTGATTTAGCATTTGGCAATTTCTAATTGTGCTGCACTTTTTTCTGTTTAGTTTCAAAACATGTAACAAAATGTATCAGTTGAGGCACTGTGGGAGGTGGCTGTCTGCAAGGAGCTCACCATCCTGTGAAGGACACACTAGGTACCCAGCTATCTGGAGTGCAAGGTCACCTGCAGAAGCTTCTCCCTACAAAGGGCAAGAGACCCTCTGAAAAAGAGAAAGGGAAGGCTAACAGAGGGTGTGGTATTTAAATGTGGTTAAAGGGTTCTGGTGCCAATTTCCAACGTGGGGGAGGGGTGTCTCCCCACACTACCAAGCAATGTTCCAACACCATCTGGGTGTCTGAGAATTCAACTTAATTCAGACACTATCTACGCAGAGATAGCACCAGATTCCACAGGGTAGGGGCTCAGTCCCACAAGATGTGTATGTGCATGATCAACTTTACCAGATGAAACCAGATTCTTTTCCAAAGTTGTACCAATTTACACTCCTACTCGCAATATATACAAACCCCTTCTGTTCATCCTCCCAACAGCTGAGCTTTAATTTTAACTACTCTGGAGTGTTCCACTTTGGTTTTAAACTGCATTTCCCTGCTGAAACATGTTGCTACATGATTATGGACCTTCTTCTGTGAAACACAATATTTAACTGCCTTCCTCTGCCCCTCCTCTGAAATGATTTCTAGCCATTCAATATGAGGTCAGAAAAGCCTATCCTGAGTAGCACTTTAAGTTTCAAGGTTATAAACCCTTCAGAGTTTAAAATCAGTGAAGCCTGGGGCATTGATAGGTTGAGACCATGAAATTCAGATCCAAAGTAGACTCCCAAGTAATTGAAGGGCTAGAATCATTAGTCAGCAGTGTGGTAGACAAACTTCCAAGACACCCTACGATCCCCAGGTTCCTGGCCCCTGGTATTCTCCCAAACACCAATCAAATATTAAAGTAGGTACTTCTATGAAGTCCCTGGCTGGTTTGGCTCAGTGGATTGAGCGTCGGCCTGCGAGCTAAGTGTCGCTGGTTCGATCTTCCAGTCAGGGCACATCAGAGAAGGAAAACTCTGACTCCAAAAAACCTCCGCTGCCTTGCGGCATACCTCTTCAGGGGAAAGGCTAAGGGAGTAAACCCCGACAGAAAATCCGGAGCCGGAGTCCCTAAGGCGGTTCGACGTTGTAGTCAACACCGGCAACTCCTGCGGCGCACCTGAAGCCAAGCTGTATTGACTCCGTCTTTCCCTTGGACCCTTCAGCTGCGAAGAGAGGGGGGGTCTGCTGCATGGGCAACAGCAGACCCTCCATATCACCCTGCCCAGGCTCTGTAGCTTCGCTTCACTGGAGAGGACACTCCAGCGTCATTGTAAGATGTCGATTCAACACGGGAGGAGACAGATACCGTGTCACTCCTGAGTCGGACTGCACAGCCATTCTTGGCGGTGCAGATAGACTTTTAAGAAGCTACACCATCGCCTCTCGAGACGGACGGGCATGGGCAACAGCAGACCCTCCATATCACCCTGCCCAGGCTCTGTAGCTTCAGCTTCACTGGAGAGGACACTCCAGCATCATCGCAAGATGTCGATTCAACATGGTAGGAGACAGATACCGTGTCACTCCCGAGTCGGACTGCACAACCATTCTCGGCGGTGCAGATAGACTCTTGAGAAGCTACACCATCGTCTCTCGAGACGGACGGCTGCCGACGACTTCTATGAAGGGATTTTGTAATTATAATTAAGGTCACAAATTAGTTGACCTTAAAATAGGAAGATTATGTAGGTAGTTCTGATTTAATCACATGAGCACTTAAAAAACAGAGAATCTTCTCTGCTCTTCTCAGATTAGAAGTCAGAGATGTTCTCTGGCTGTCCTGGAAGAAAGTGAAAATCTGGCTGCCTGTTGGGGCCACGTGCCAAGGAACAGCAGGCCGCCTCTAAAGAGCTGAGAGCAGTCCCTGGCTGACTAGAAGGAAAATAGAGACCTCAGTCCTAGAACCTCAAGAAAATAAATTCTGCTGACAACCATGAGCTTGGAAGCCCAGATGAGAACTGCAGACCCACTCAGACAACATTCTGATTTCAGCCCAGTGAAATCCTCAGCAGAGAACCCAGCCATGCTAATCCTGGATTTCTGACCTAGAGAAACCATGAGACAAGCAATTTGCATTGTTTTAAGCCACTAAGTTTTTGGTAATTTGTTCTGCAACAACACAAAACGAATGCACTAAGAAAGTATGAAACTTCACTTGCTGAATTGCAAGAAGCAGGACCTCTGTGTATGGCTGTGGGTGAGCAACATATAGGTCTATGGGCATCATTTACATTGTTGTCCATGGGAATGATGCCCTCCTAACTGGGCAGTGCACTCAGCACAACTGTACACAGCTGTCCTGTAGGAGACTCCTCTCTTGCCTTGTTCCAGCATCTAGGCTACTTCTTTAAGCATTTTTTGCCCTTAGTAGAATTGAGAAGGTTGCACTAGATGTACCCTAAGGTCCATATAAGCTCAATATTTGGAGTGTTGGGATATTTTGTGACTACTCTATTACATACCGGTCCCTCACAGTTTATCTCAGTTCTTCTCAATTTCAACCTCTTGCTTCACTTAAGTGTGCCCACCGTCTTTGCTTCTTCCTTAAGGAGCTGCCACCATGTTAATGAACATGGCTTTGAGGATTGAACAGCCAGTAACTCCCTGGGGAAGAAACCACAAGGAAACTTCCCCCCCCTTCTTCCTTTTGATTATGGGTGAATCAAGGAAATTTTGCTTTAGAGTTCAGAAGGCTTAAAATTAGAGGTTAAAAGTTCTTTTCAATTCTATCATCTATTAAATAGATCAAAACATCAGTGGTGGTTACTTTGTGGAAGTGCTGATTCACCTGCTGACTAGAAAGGCAGCTTAACACATTGTTGACCAGTCACGAAAAAACTCATAGGTGAATGCTATATAGTTTATCATACCAAAAAAAGTTATCAAAAGTTATACAGAAGGTATGTACCAAGTTTCCTTTCAATACATTTTGTATAAATAAAGTATATTAAAGTTTATTTAGATTGTTTCATCTTCATATTCAATTACAAAAAAACAGCCAGTGATATGGGATAGCTTTTGTATAAAATTACCAGTCAACAATGTGTTGAGAGACCTCCGACCAAGATGGAGGCCTAGACAGACACACTGGGTCTCCCTCCACAACTAAGAAGCAATACAACTACCTCAAAACTAGAGACAACCAGAAGTTCCACAAAATCGAGCTGCATGTAAATCCAACAAACAAAGATATAAAGAAGAAATACTCATCCAGACAGGTAGGAGGGGCGGAGTCAGGCAGGTAGGAGAATTCGGTGTGGTGGCAGCAGTGGCAGCTGCAGCAGCGGGCTGGCAGAAAGTGCAGTAACACATTTTAAAAAGTCAGAAGGGATACCTGGGGAGCATTCCCAGCTCCTGACCAGACCATGCAGCTCATGGTCCCAGTGCCAGGGAAAATAAAGCTTCTGACTGTGCAAACAAGTGGGGGTTGGGGCAGAAGAAACTGCCAGTCTCTCAGCGGAGTCCGTTTGTTTAAAGGACCCCCACAGTCCTAGAAGGTCCACAGACCCACCCACTCTGGGAATGACAGTCAGGGCAACAGTTAGAGAGGTACCAGTCCAAAATGGAAAGCAGAAGTGCCTGGAAAAGGGGTGAGTGCTGAGCAAGAGGCATTGTTCACTTTCAGACCCCTCCCCCATACAAAGCACCACGATGTGGTGAAACGGGTCACCCTGTACTGACGAATAGCTAAGGCTCCGCTCCTTACAATGTAACAGGTGTGACAGCTCTACCTAAGACACAGAGGCAAACAAACACAGGAGCCTGTCAAGATGAGGAGACAGAGATATGGCCCAAAAGAAGGAGATCAAGGTTCCAGTAGGAGAATAAGCAACGAGGAGAAAGCCAACCTAACAGATGAGGAGACAGCCAACCTAACAGATGCAGAGTTCAAAACACTGGTGATAAAGATGCTCACAGGCTTGACAGATATGCTTAAGTATGGCAAACGCATAAGGGAAGAAGTGAAGGCTATGCTAAATGAAATGAAGGAAAATCCACACAAAACCAATGGTGAAAGGAAGGAAACTGGGGTTCATATCAATGATTTGGAACATAAGGAAGAAAAAAACAGGCAACTAGTACAGAATGAGGAAACAAGAATTGAAAAAAAGGAAAGGCTTAGGAACCTCTGGGACAACTTTATATGTGTCAACATCAGAATCACAGTGGTGTCAGATAGAGAAGAGGAAGAGCAAGAAATTTAAAGCTTATGTGAAAAAATAATGAAGGAAAATTTCCCAAATGTGGCAAAGGAAATAGACATACAAGTTCAGGAAGCACAGAGTCTCAAACAAACTAGACCCAAAGAGGACTACACCATGACACATCATAATTAAAATGCCAAAGGTTCAAGATAAAGAGAGAATCTTAAAAGCAGCAAAAGAAAAGCAAAGAGTTACCTACAAAGGGGTGCCTATAAAACTATCAGCTGATTTCTCAAAAGAAACTTTGCAGGAAAGAAGGGAATGGCAAGGAGTATTCAATGTGATGAAAAGCAAGGACCTACAATCAAGATTACTCTATCCAGCAAAGTTATCATTTAGAATGGAAGGGCAGATGAAGTGCTTCCCAGACAAGGTAAAGCTAAAGGAGTTCATTATCATGAAGCCATTATTATATCAAATGTCAAAGGGACTTAGTTAAGAAAAAGGTCAAAATTATGAACATTAAAATGACAACAAACTCACAACTATCAACAACTAATCTAAAAAATAAAAACAAAATCCAACTAAGCAAACCAGAATAGGAACAGAATCATAGGTATGGGGATGATTTGGAGAGTAATCAGCTGCAAGGCGGAAGGGGGAGAAACGGGGAAATGGTGCAGGGATTAAGAAGCATAATTGGTTGGTACAAAATAGACATAGGGAAGTTAAGAACAATATTAGGAAGGGTGAAGCCAAAGAACTTATATGCATGATCCATGGACATGAACTAAGGGGGGTGGGATTGCTGGAGGGAAGGGGGATACTGAGCAGAGGGGAGCAAAGGGAAAAAAAATTGGGACTGCTGCAACAACATAATAAAACATATTTAAAAAAAACTGTTGATAATAAAAAAAAAATAGTAATAAAGTGACAAAACTGGAGTCTTTCAGGTGAGCCTTGAATAAGTACTTAAGAAACTGAGCCTGCATCACAAAGACAGGAAATAGTTAAAATTAACTAAGGCAAAAATAAGTTATTGAAAAGTAGGTAAGTTAAAAAGTCATACTGCGAAGTGAACAAAATTAAAACTTTAAAACAAATCCATCATCAGTGATTAGTCCAAACTCCCGCTTTCTCCATTTCTGCCCAATTATTCCCACTGAGGTCTTACTCACAATGTATCAATAGCTGTGATTGCTCTGTAGGTGGTCAATATTTTAAGACAATGTAAAAGTATGGCTTTGAAACCCTAGACTCTCCACATATTTAAACTCTATGGTCCTGTTCTTTTTACTATAAAGTTTTATAAGGATCAGATAAGATCACATGCGTGAAACAGCCCTGCTCAGTGCCAGCATGTTTAAGTTGTAATTTACTAGAAAGGCAACCCTGAAATATGCAGTGACAGATAATAGGAAAGAAAAAAAAAAACATGGACAAAATAGTGAATTTTTCATAAAATATTTTTCATAAACTTATTCAAACCAATGGGCTATTGTTACCCTTTAACCTAATGTTCTTTTTCACTCTTTTGGTGTCAGAATGCTGTCTTTTATGAAATAACAAATTACAGCATTTCAATATATTCCTGGTATGTATAATGCAAGACTGGGAATCAGTGCTTAACAGGGAGAATGTCAGAAGTGGAAAAGGTGCCCTGACCAGCATGGCTCAGTTGGTTGGACATCGTCCCACAAAGCAAAAGGTTGCTGGTTTGATTCCCAGTCAGGGCACATGTCTGCCTGGGTTGTGGGTTTGGTCCCTGGACAGGGTGCTGCGTATGAGAGGCAACCAATCGATGTTTCTCTCTTTCTCTTTCTCCCTCCCTTCCCCTTCTCTCTAAAAATAAATAAATGAAAATCTTAAAAAAAAAAAAAAAAGGCCTTAAAGACCTGCAATTCTCAGGGAAGGTGAATTTAAAAGAACTGAAATGACCTGGGGGAACTTGACAAAATTATCCATACTCAAACTCCCAACAGTCTTGAATTAGAAAACTGTTGGCTAACAAAAAAATTAAAAAATAAAAATTAATGAGTAAACCAAGAGGAAGATGGGGAATTGGGATTCAGAAAAACAAGAGCTCCGACACAGGAGTGGCTAAGTCAAGTCCCAAAAACTGCCAACGGGCATCAGGCCAGTCAAGGTAATTGGGAGGACAAGGTAATTAACTTCAGGAAAGCAACACTTGCCTATGGGAGAAAGCCATCACATCACATATAACCTATGCAGTGGACAGTATTTATGCTCATTGTTATCTTTGGAATGCCTTGTAAATAACTGTTCCAGAAACAACATGGTACCAAGATAGAGCAGCAACCCAGAGCCAGCAGTGAGAGATGTTATCACCCCTGGGCCTGAAAGGACAAGGAGAGGGAGAGGTTAGTGGAAACTGAAGGGAGGCACGTGGAATTGGCCACCTTGAAGTGCACTTATTCTGAGGAACACACTTGGTCTGAAGAGGCCTTGAAGGGAGGGAGCCAAGGGAATAAATAACCTGACCCCACTCCTTCCTTCCCTCCCTCCTTCCTGTCTCCACCGCAGATCCCCACTCGCCAAACCCAACAGAACCCAGAGGCCATGGGAGGTCTGTAGATACAGTCCATACATCTTTCCTGGGCAGCAAAGCAGGGTGAAATGAGCAGAGATTTTGAGGCAAAGAGAAGACATGTGGCACATTCATAACGATGATAAACACTGATTAATGACTTAACCACAATTTACAAAAACCTGTATGGAGGATGTGCAGATGTCGAGGGAACACAGAGTAGGACAGCTCTATCTCAACCACAGAGGAGGTCAATACTGTAGAAAGTTGACAGCTCCAAAAATGGCAGCATGTATGTATTAGTTAAGGAGATAAAACATAAAACAAAGCAACAACTAAGTGAGTAAAGCCTTTGGGGACTAAGGGAGTAGGAACATTATACATCTTGCAGTATTATGAATTTTTAAAATGGCATACTTAATAAAAACATAAACTTTACGAAAGTTGCTAGACAGCTACACAAAAAAACTAATATTGGCCCTGGCTACATGGTTTGGTCTGTTAGAGCGTTGTCCAATGTACCAAAAGGTTGTGGGTTCGATCCCTGGTCAGGGCACATACCTAGGTTGCGGGTTGGGTCCCCAGTCGGGGCGCCCACAGAAGGCAACCAACTGATGTTTCTCTGTCTCTCTTCCTTTCTCTCAAAATTAAAAAAAACATATCCTTAGGTGAGAAATAAAAAAAGAATAGTGGTTACATTTGTGTAGCTGGAATAAGGGAATGAGAGTAGTAAATGAACACTAACTTTTCATTTAACTTTCTGTTGCACTGTTTTACATTGAACATCTGCTGTTTTTATAATATAGTTTTTATACCTTAAATAACAAACTAAATTAATCAACTGAATCTACTTGCAAAAGGGAATTTATCTTATCTCTCAGGTGGACTGGGGCAGGAAAGTTGAAACCTACTGATTTCTATCAAGTCCAGGGTGAATCAGTGACGTTAGCAGACATACAAGCTTAACAGAGCCTTGGTTAGGACCCAGGACTTCACTGGGGACTCAAAGGCAGAAGTTCCTTCCAGCCCCTCCACCCTCAGGGGAATAAATATATGTGATATGGTGAAAAGGCTCATCATGTCTGAACATTTATAGGTCCCTAAAGTGAAGCAGCCCAGGGGTGAAAGACCATGTAAAGACCCAGACCAGCAAAGAACTGCCCAGTTACGTCACTGTTGTTGAAAACCACTAAGTTTTGGGTGTCTTGTAAATAACTGATACAATCTACTCTTAAAAAAAAAAAAAAAAAAGAAATTGTCTCAGAACTATCCAGATGCCCATCACACAATTATAAATTCTGCTTTCTGATGTGGTAAAAAATGTCTCTTTTAAAAAATATTTACTCTTAAAAGGGGGAAAAAAAAACCCAACCACAGCTAAACTGAATATTTAATACATTTTGTAGGAATAGAAGGAATGCGACAAGGATTAGAATTATATAATATGCATTAGACATTTATGTAAAAGGTGCTCCATTTTTTTCCAAAAAATTTCCTCTCTTTCCTGCCTTTGCCATTTTCTTCAGCATAATAACCAGAAATCACTACTCTCATAGATAAGGGGCTGTGTTCGGCAGTAATTACAACTTTACGTTTCAAGTCACTATCGTCTCCAACACCTCCCTTTCATTTCACCACACAGTCTCACTGCACTGCCTTACAGTAAAAATATACTCTCTCTACTTAAATTTGAAGACCCTGAAGAAAAGCTACAGGCCCAAGGATGTTTAGGTACTGATTTAGTAACAGTGTCTACTGGCATAAACCTTCTATTTATTCATATTATTAAAACTGCAATAATAGAAAAGAGAGCTACTTTAATGCAAAAGAAACTCAGACGTGAGATCGTTAAATATAACTAAATACATTTTAAATATAAATACCATGTATTTCCTGATTAGTATCAGGAATATACCTAAACTATCTATCCTGAATTTTGGTCTAAGAGAAAACGTCAGAGACAATTACAAAGAAGGTGCTTCAGATTATTAGGTCCATTTTGAAAACAGTGAGATTCTCTGGGACAAGCACTTTAATCTTTCTTTTTCTCAGAGACTTCTATTGGTCCTTTTGCTGGTAATCCATTTATGTCTGCACCCTAAAATGAAAAACACAAAGACGTCATCATAAGAGAGATTCTCTCTGAAAACAATCAGCAAACTTCAGAATGAAATAAACTCTGCTTCTAGAAATGTAGGGGACGGCTTAGTGCAACCGAACACAACTGAAACTGAACGTAGTAAGCACCAATGCTAAAGACAACATGTTGTCTAAATATTCATTTAAAAAAATAACTTAATTTTATTACAAAAAAAAAAAACAACCCTCTATGATCCTTCAAATTAAGTCTCCTACCAAAGTTATGAATCATTGAAACTGGCTTATTTTAGTATCATCTCTTCTCATCCATTAGCTATTTACCATTACTCTCACCAACCAGCATATACTGATTATTACCTTAGCCATTAGGCAAGGCACAAATGCATTAATTAGAAGCCTAGTTTAAACCAAACGTTAATCACTTAAAAAAACAAAACAAAACCTCAACCCCTAACTTCTAAAAAGAAGGAAAATCAGACACACTGATGAAGCTTCTGGTTCCAAGAACCTGCCTTTCCAAAAGCCAAGTATTTATTTCACCCTGACTGTACCACCCCCTTCACCCATCCTTCCTATCCCAGGCATTTTAATGTCCTTACCTGGTAGCCCACTTTGCCTTTGCTTTTATCATTAGATTCTTGTACAGCTTTTCCAGGCCATATACGACTGACAAAGGGGGAAATCAGAGGGTATAGGTATGGCTCCAGAAACTTTTTGTAGACCCAGAGCAGAACTGGAATGACGATGCAAGGGATGCACACCATTGTCCCAGGTATGAGCTCCTAAAATGCTGAGAGACGCAAAGAAAAAAACAAATTAGTTCATCATAGATTAATGACTGGAGGAATTTACCTAGATTAAGATATTTGAAAGGACTATTACTACACTGAACAAAAAACTTTGATCCTTCTATTTAGCTAAAAGCAAGAAGCTATTAAAGATGCTATCTGCAAGGTAAAGGAATAAAAAAAGGTGGGAGGCATGGAAATAATAGGTCTCTGCCTCCAAAATTCTCCAATCACTACTCCCAACTATACATTTAATAATGAAGGAAAGACATCATTTGAAGACATTCCACCACAAGGTCTGGAGTAAGAAAGAGGAGACCCAATGGGAAACCTGCCTGGGGAATACGGTGGCATGGCTGATGAGGCTGGAATTGCAGGGACCTGCCTAACCAGGTACTGAAAGTACGACCCACCTTGACTCCAAGAGACCATAAGCAGTTCTACTTTTGTGCCTCAGGAGGACTGCAAGCAATCAAGATGACATCTGAGCCATTGAACTCCAAGGTGAGATGACCACCGTGCAGGACACAGATGAAAGAATGCTGTATCTTTTATCTGATTAACTTTTCCCCTGAATTCCAAACCCCTTACCTACACTTTTCTTCTCCTCATAAAAAAGGTCAGTTTAAAATGAAATTTAGGATGGTCTGTTAGGGTATAAACCTGCTGTCTTCTCAGATCGCCGACCATCTGAATAAAGTGCCCATAAGGATTCAAAAAATAAATAAATAAAATAATAATAATAAAGGAAAGACACCAGCATTTGCTAGGTGCTAGGCAGTTCAACATTTTGCATATACAGTTGGCCTTCGGTATGCCCAGGTTTTATACCCATGGAGTCAACCAACCCCAGATCAAAAAAACTGGAAAAAAAATTCCAGAAAATTCCAAAAAGCAAAACTTGTTTGTCATGCATGGAGCACTTCACTGAATCCACGCAAATGAAACGATGTGCAGGCATACTGCAGTCTATTTACAAATACTACACAATTTTATCCAGGGGACTCGAGCATCTGGGGATTTTGGTATGGGGGTGTGTGTGTGTGGTGGTGGGGTGTCCTGGAACTAATTCCTTGAGGATACTGAGGTACAACTGTATAACTCATTTAATCCAAAACCCAGTTGAGGTTGGGTACCCTTACTATCTGAATTTACACAGAAAGCAAAGGAAGGCACAAAACATTAAGGGACTTGGTAATTATGACTTATACTCCAGATTAGTGCGAGTATAATGGCCTAATCACCTTCCAAGACTGACAATACTGATTAGCCAAACCTACTATGCTAAGGGCAAATCTTGTAATATTAAACTCTCTAAGATGTCACTTTGGAAGACCTCTAGACTGCAAACTGGCTGGCCTTTTTCCAGGCAACAATTCTCCCTTGATACAACTGCTTTTTCTTTTTAATGGCAATTAATGTGTACCGTGTAAAAAAACATTTTTATAACTGAATTGTTTATTTCCAAGAACTTAAGACATCTAATTTTCTTGATAATTAGAAATCACCTTGGAATTTCTAGAAATCAGCAATTTCTTAAAAAAGCACAAATACTACTTCCACAATATACTATATTATTAAATCAAAAACTTCTTAAATTTACAATTTTTTTTTTTTTTTTTTAATTCTCACCCGAGGACAGGCTTATTGATTTTAGAGAGAAGAAAAGGGAGGGAGGGAGAGAGAGAAACATTGATGTTCTTGTACACTCCCTGACCGGGGACCAAACCCACAACCTAGACATGTGCCCTCATCAGGAATTGAATTGGAGACCTTTCAGTTTGCAGGTTGACATTCCACCCAACTGAGTCACATTGGCCAGGGCAATTTACAAAAATTTTTAATCCCTTAGAGTAGCTTTAAAAACTAAGAAGCTTCAGAACACTGCATAGAGCTAGTAATTCAGGATGTTAAAATTTCTTATTTTCAAAATCTTGTAGATTAAGTATTATGTGCTGGCAGGTGAGTCAGCATCATGACTACACTAAGACAATTTAAAATTATTCACGACACAAGTAAACAACGGCATAGACAATTCAACCTTAATGACTTTGACATGAATTACAAGAGCTATAAACAAAAATCCAAATGCACATCAATGAATGACCAGCTGTTTTACAAAGGATTCATAACTGGATTCTTTAAAAAGGTTTCTTAGTCAAATTAAAACAACAATTTAATAATTTACCAAAATATTTTAAAGCCAAATGAGCGGTGAGTCTTTCTCACCATTTTTCAAGGAATCATTATCTTTGGCCAGAGACATTTAGAAATCTGACCTGGAGAGACTTAAGAGGTGGTCTGCTTTAGGAGTTGCACGCTCTTAGAGGTACCACAGCACAGTCATCAAGCAAACTGCCTGGCAACTGCCTGGATTTGAGCTCTGCTTTCTCCACTTCCTATATGCTGTTCTTGGGCAAATTATTTAAGCAACCTGTGCCATAATTCCCGCATGTGCAAAATGGAGACAATAGGAGCACCTGTCTCACAGGGGTGTGGTTTAGATAAACTAACGTGCATACAAAGCTTAGAAGTGTCTGCGCATATTAAGTGCTATGTAAGAACTGTTACTAAAAAAAAAAACCAAAAAAAAAAACCCCACAATTTGTGTGACCTGTCCGAAGTTCACAAAAAGGTAACTAGTAACTACAGCCGGCTAAGATCAGAATTCTGAGGTCTGGTTTCCTAGCTCAACGTTTTTGTCTCTTCCCCTTCCCAAAACACAATGATTATGTTAATTCCTCTCCAACCAAACCTTCAAAACCAAGTAAACCCTTCAAGACAACTGGCAATGCTCTGAGCATTAGTCTAGGTTGATGACTGGCAATCCTTCCATCATAAAGATTCATTTTTACCTTCTTGTAATTGTGTTTTAAGTAAGTTTGTATGCACTGTCTTAAATAAACTCTAGAGAACAAATACCACTGTTTTGTCATCCTCATGGCTTTTTAAAAACTTTTTAGCTCTCAAGAATGAAGCTACTGTACTTCATCACTTAATCTTCATAATGACTTCGGGGAGTTATTTTACTTCATTCATGTGGAAACTGTGGCTTAGAAAAGTCTAGAAGGTGGCTATGATAAATTGATAAAATTATCATTTTACTTAATCTCTACAAACCAATTCTCGGATACTACAAAGCAGCGAAACAGATTAAAACTGCTGGAGGAGAGGAATTTTCTTTCATTCGACGTCGTCCAACACAATAAAGAGCCAGAGGTGAGGCTCCCTCAGAAGTTGGGCGGGTGGAGTGGGGAACGCCCCCTCCCTTTAAGTAAACCCCGTTCAGCGTATCATTTTACTGGGAACAGGTTGAGGGAAAGACGACAGCGGAAAAAAAACAGGAGAATAAGGGCCGAATGATGAGGAAGATAATTGAAGGGCGAAGAAACCAACAATTCAGGCCAAGGAAGAGAATAAACGTACACAAAGAGAGAGTCAGAACGGAGCCGGGCGGGTGGGTGACGCAGACGGAGGGCGAGGTGAAGGGCAAAAAGAGGGCGGGCGACAGGGGGGCGTTGGAGGGCGAAGTAGGGTGCACCGTGAGAGCGCAGTCGGGCCGCGAGGGGCCCGGGGCTGGAGAGCCTCAACCCAGCTGGGCTCGGTCAGCGTGGCCCCGCCGGAGCCCGCGGCGCAGCCTGACAGCACCAAGGCCACAGCCCACCCCCGCCCCATCCCTCTGGCCGAAAGCCCAAGCCCACCCGAATTCACTCACCCACGGCCACCAAGCCCAAGTGCAAAGGTCCGCACTTCCGGAGGGAGGGACGGGCCGCTGCCGAGCCAATGGACGCCACAAAGAGGGCCGGTAAACACGCGCCTGCGCCCGCCTGACTGACGACACGCAGGACGTACTGGTGACGTTGGGGCGGGGACTGGGCGCTGCAACCCTAAGCTCTGAGCTCGAGGAATAGCGGAGCTTCTCAGGCACTGCTGCACATCGGTGCGCTTCCCGGCCCCCCCCAACTAACAAAACTCAAAACATAACCCGAGAAATAACGCCTGTGCGACAGATAGGGGAGGCCACTCCACCTGCCGGAGACCTAGATCGCTTTCAAACGCAGGTGCCTAAACCACTCGCTCTCCTGGAGGGCCTTAAGAGCAGGATAAAGCGAGTCAGCCTTGATTGGATACAGTATTCCGTCACTTACCGCGGGTACTACCTTCTAGATACCCCGCCCCCGCACCCCCGCGCGATTGGTGAACATCCGCCAAATAGGAACCTTACATTTTAGTATTTATATATATTTAAGGCTTTATAAACCCTTCCCACACACTTATAAACCATTCCCAGTCCCTTATTAACCTTTTCCACACTTTATATTATAAACACTACTTATGTTCTTAAACATTCTACTCTTAAACCTATGTAACTTTTAACATACATATACAGTACCGCAAAATCCCGCAATAAGTATATTTAAAAAAAAAAATCCCACGACACAGTGAGGCCCCGGTAAGTGAACTGCGATAGAGAGGGGCTACTGTATTCATTTAAGAAATGGCTGTAAGTGGGGTTGGGGTTGGGTGGAGGAGGGCAAAGGGGTAAAAACTGGGACAACTGTAATAGAACAGAATTTTTGAAAAAACGGCTATACCACTTCACTCCCGCTAAAATATCAGTGTTGAGGATGTGAAGAAAACTGGAACCTTCACTCACTGCTAGTAGTACTGTAAACGGCACAACTGCTTTGGAAAATCTGGCAGTTACCATGATCCAGCAAGTCCCCCCTTGGAATACACCCAAGAGAAATGAGAACATGCCCACACAAAAACTTACAAAGGTTCACAGCAGCACTATTTGCAATAGCTTGAAAAAGAGACCCAGATGTTCAATTAATCTACTAAGTATATTGACGCAAATTATCCATCAGTAAGCCCAGATACACGGATAAACCCTGAAAACACTAAGTCAAATCCAGTGACAATGGGCTACAATTGTGATTTCCTTTATGAAAGGTCAGCACAGGCTGGATGGCAGTGAAGCTAACCACTGCCAAGGTTCCTCTTCAGGATGATTAAAACATTCTAACTTAGTGACATAACAATACCCATATATTAAGATCCACTGCTCTGTGGCACATTGCAGTGTTAAATCTCAATAAAGTGGCTGGAAGAAAGTTTAAGAACTTCCCCATGTTCTAATGCCATCTTACACAAAAAAGCAAGACATTCAAAACAGTATTGTTTATGAACCAAAATTAATGGAGGGCAAACAGAATAATCTATGTTTTGAATTCTAATCAGAAAACAGGTTTGATCACTTGAAATGTATTTACTAATAAAGACAACCAACATTCTGCTTTTACTTTTATTAGTATTTATTTTATGCTGAATTTACTCCCGGGCCATAAGCTTTTGTTTCTTCAGTTTCTTCTGGGATATCTGGGGAAAGAAAAAATAAAAAATAAAAAGGACTAAGTTTCCCAAAGAAACCCACATTACATCCTAAAGGAGTAGGTCTTAGCTCAGTGGAAGAATTGGAAACTTCAACATAAGGTAAAGAGTTCTTTGGCACAGAGATGTGGTACGAAGGGAGGGGCAGACAGGAGGAAATTAGCTTAAGCAGGGAATGAGAGTTTAAACTGAAGTTCAACGAAGGCAGGACACCAGCTATTTAATTGACAATAGCTAACAATACTGTATGATACATAGGAAAGTTGGTGAGTGTAAATCAGTTCTTATCATAAAGAGGTAACACTTTCCCCCTTTCTTCTTTAATCCTCACCCAAGAATATGTTTATTGTTTCCAGAGAAAGGAAAGGGGTGGGGAGAGAAACACCAGTTGGTTGTCTCCCGTTTCACACCTTGACCAGGGATCAAACCCACAACCTTTTGGTATAGGGGATGACGCTCCCACCAACTCAGCCACTGGGCCAGGGCTTTCCTTTTCTTCATTTTTACTGTATCTATGAGGACCTATTGTGGTAATCACTTCACAGTTTATGTAAATCAAACCACTATGCTCTACTCTACACCTTATAATGATATGAAGCAATTATTTCTCAAAAACAAACCAAAGCAACAACAGAATAAAAAAACCACTAAATTATCATCATTTACTGGAAATAGTCTTATCAGGTTTGGGGGGTGTTTTTGGATATGTCCCGTGTCTAAAGACATGCAGGTGGGGCCATCAGTAGATAATTACAGTTCTGGACATTGTGTATTATACAAAGTTGCTATTCACTACTAGTCAAAACACAAAATCCTCCAAAGCCAAAATAAAATACAAGGTTGCTCAGGATAGTTTTCTTTCACAGTTATTCCAAAGGTGTCCTAAGTTAGTCATCACAGCAACCACAAATCTAATATACACAACTGAAACCGAGCAAAGACTAAGAAAGTTACCTTTTTCTTCTGTGCCACCTCCTCTTCTGGTTTAGGAACGATCTGCTCCTTTTCAGTGAGGATCATCTCAATGTGGCAGGGAGAGCTCATGTACGGATTAATCCGCCCATGAGCTCTGTAAGTTCTGCGTCGCATCTTGGGAGCTTTGTTCACCTGGATGTGCTCGATGACCAGAGAATCCACATCTAAACCCTGGGAAGAAGTGAGAGGGACCATAGTCAGGTAACACCTTTATTTTAACACCATCATTGGAAAAGTAAGTCCCTGCCTTAATGAACTCATTTTGGAAGGGCAAAATTAGTTTAAATAGATTTGTTCAAGCAGTTGTTTTCAACTTTATTCTGAACAACTTTCCTTAAATCAAATCTAAGTAACTACCAAAACTCAGTGCCAAGTGACTGTTAAAGATCATTAAGAGCAGTGTCAATTTCTCAACTTTGATGATAAACACAGTCTTGTCAGCATGACTTAGCAGCTAAACGGGTTATAGTCAGACCCACATTGCATAAATCTGTGCTTTGTTAACTACAGCAGTTTAACTTCTAAGTGAAATTTAACGTGTGTCTCTGTTAATGTATGTAACAAATCACATTAACTGTTACTAAGGCAATCATTTTGGTGACTGTATTTGTTCTTTTGCAACAGTGCTTTACTGTTTGTATAATAAAACCTGGACAACAGCAACATTAGTTGAACCACTATCCAAGTTGGATACATATCAAGAAGTTAACGCTCTGGGTACCTTAAGTTCAGCATTACTCTCTGCGTTTTTCAGCATGTGCAGCAAAAACTCAGCACTCTTTTTGGGCCATCGACCCTGTGTCCAGCCCCACTGTTTGGCCTGAAAGAAAACAAATAGAGGCTATTAGTCATTTTCCCCAATTTAAATCAAATGTTACAATCAAGATTAATTTACAGAGCATACTCCCTCTCGGGATCATGTCCTCGCTTTTCCCCTCTCCTCTTCTCCCCAACACACTAGCGTCTCCTCAAATCGAAGGGACCCCAGACTTGCAACCAGGGAGCAACGGGCAGCAGCAGCTCTTCTCAGGCTAACCCCTTGAACCTGTCCCCAAGGCCCCTTTTCCTCTGACTTTCCAGAGCAACGGCAGGCCTGTCTTGGCGCTCCCCTGTTGCGTCTGGTCTAAGCCCTTCCTACTTTTACTGTCTCCAGTTTTAATACATTTACTCTCAAAAAAAATTTTTTTTTAATTATTTTGTTCATTTCAAGGTTGCTCAGAACATGGTTTTTTTCATGGTTAATCCAAAGGTGTCCTAAGACTGTCATCACAGCAACCAGAAACAGCTTGATTAAACTCAGCCACCCTTACTCCATCCAATCCCTTTCCCTTACAACTTCTCTTTTCCAACGGCAGCCATTGATTCTCACCTGGGCACACCTACCAACTCCCCCGTTGTATCGACGGAAGGGGACACACTGCTTCTTTAAAGTGACATCTTTCAGATACTTGGTGGCCTTCCGAATGTGCATACCCTTGATGGCTTGGGCAGTTTCACGTGTGTTCTAAATATAAATATAAACCGGGAGTCACTATGTTAAAGCATCACAATTTTTACAGTAAACATTAAATTCTTAGATTCTCAAAATGTCAATGTTTATCAATAGCTAAAACCTTTTCATTTTCATAGAAGCTGAAAAAAATTTGGGATGAAGGGCCAGGGAGGCTTGGTTTGAACCTAAGAAAAATGACTCCGAAACCTCCCTTCATTCACTATAATGGTTTTAAATCCATCACCTTTAACTACAATTATGTGTCCTACAGCTTGACCTGTACACTAGGTTCTCAAGTAGCCCTCTGGTAGTTTTTACCCAATTCCACAAATCCCAGATCATAGCGGTCAGGACACGCTCATGTTCACTATCTAGGAGGTGGCTGCTCAGAATTGATTCATTTTCATGGTACATCCAAAGGTGTCCTAAGAAAGACATCACCGCAGCTACCTTTCTAGAACGGTTAAAAAAATAAAATAACAAACATCGGAATGCTTTCAGAGGATAACTATGGTTCACATACCTTAAAGTGAACACGAAGATTCGAACCTCTGGATTTGCATGCTAAAAAATAGAAAACGTTTTTTGTTAACGTGGACTATTTTATTGTTTCTTTTGTGTCAAACTAAGAAACGTGTTGCTCTTGCTCACTTACACTTCGTGGGGTTTTCTGGGTCAAGCGAATAGCGAACCATTTTCAGAGGTCACCTGGAAGGGAGCAGGGAGTAACTGTCAATACGCATTCACACCGTCACTTACAGTCTAAATCTGCACCCAAGCGCTACCAGCAGCTGCTCAGACAGGAACTGTTTTCACAATCAATCCAAAGGTGTCCTAAGAAACGCCATCATCGCAGCCACCCTCTTCTCAAGCCAGGGCTTTCTCTCCCTGTGCACCCGCCAGTGACTACGGACAGCAGGCAACGGGACACCAGACTAAGTGACATGGACTTCCTCAGCCCTCTCTTCCTCTTCGGGGTGTGTTTTCATGCAACTGGATCCTTCAGGCGTAAAAAAACACGGGGCACTGGGGCGGCAGAACTCGACTACAA
The DNA here is from genome assembly GCF_987537825.1 of Furipterus horrens. Lineage (NCBI taxonomy): Eukaryota > Metazoa > Chordata > Mammalia > Chiroptera > Furipteridae > Furipterus > Furipterus horrens. The sequence goes on along the minus strand of NW_028327178.1, from coordinate 17,258,837 downwards.
CCCTCAAGGTGCTCCCTTTCCAGAAACTCATCATTTCACAAATAATGCTGTCTTTCCACACTTTTGTGCTTTAACCAAAGTTAAACGCTTCTCTCAAAATGAATCAAGGCTCGACCCGGCTTTATTCCGGCCCCCCTATCTCTCGTTGAGGCCACAAACGCGCTACATACTCGACCACCACTCACCGCGAGACACTGGACCCCCCAGTTTAGGAGGTGATACCGACCACGGGCTGTCCATACGCCCAGAGCCCCCATTCCCGCCCATCGGGCCCCTTTTCAGGCCGCAGGCCTCGGGGCGCCAAGTTCGGGCACTCCGACGCGTACCCCCACACAGGGGTACACCGCCTTCAGCAAAAAATCAGTAACTGCAAGAGTTCTCCTCCCGGGGGCCTCGAGATTGGCCCCCCGGAGGCCAGGATGGGGGCGATGACAGGAAGATTCAACACTGAGACACTCTTCAAAGACACTCACCTCTGGTCACTTTATGGAAGAGGAAGAGCGGAGGTTCCTGGGAGAATTCATGAGAACTCAATATCTCGCGAGATTTTCAGCCAAAGAACGAGATTTGAAGAGGAGCGTTAGGAGGGGTAAGGGAATGTGAGATATGTTTTAGATCTCAAAACGAATTGCCTTCTTAGGGACTGTCTCAAAATTATCCTTTTTTTGAAAACCAGAAATAAAGTTAGGAATTTTAAACGTATATCAATTAAAAACAGGTTTGTGTCCTGGTTGGTGCGGCTCAGTTGCTTGGAGGGTCGTCCCATAACTAAAAAAGTTTCCGGGTTTAATCCCCGATCCCCAGTGGGGGCACATACCTAGGATGGGGGTTCATCCCTGTCTGGCTCTACTGGAGGCAACCAATCGATACTTGTCCTTTGCATTGCTTCTCTCTCTCCCTTCCTCCATCTCTACAAACAATGAGAAAAGGTACTCTGGTGAGCTTAACTCCCAGGAGTGAAGGGTCGCCTATTGTATCCAGCATCAGGGCACATGCGTGCAAGAGGCAACCCAAGGTGTTTCTCTCTTACATCATGTTTTTCTCCCTCTGTTTCTCCTTTTCTCCCCCATTCCCCTCTCTCTAAAAATAAATAAAAATTTAAAAAGAAGATACAAAGGATGGGATGTAGTTATGTTAATCAGAAAATTCTCAGGATGAGAATATCACCCAGTAACTTAACTTGAAGTGGTGAACACACAATATACAGATGATGTATTATACAGAATTGTGCACCTGAAATCTATATAATTTTTAAATTAATGTCACCGCAATGCATTCAATAAAAAAAGAAAAATTAACAGTACTCAAGTCAGTTGTACTGCAACTCATGTAAAGCACATGCTAATAGAAAGAAGGTTCTGGTTCAGGAGTGGAATCTGGTTCCCCACTGTCACTTCTTTATCTGCATCTGGTGGAGAAAACCCTTGGGCCTTTTCTTCCCTTTCATTAAGTTATTGGTGGTGCAGCCCTTAGATTTAGGTCTTCTATTTCACGGTGCCATCACTCGAGGCAGATTCAAACTCCAAGTGAATGGTACTCGGGATAACATTCTGTGCCCTTGATCCCCTGACCTCAGTTCCAGGGACTCTCAACCGCCAGTCCCTCTCCTAAACTCCACCGCCATTGCCCATTGATGGACTCCATGGTCTTCGCTCAGCAATCCCCGTCTCTCACATCTTCAACCACAGGCTGAGAACTCCCAAATTTGTATTTTCACTCTACATCTTTTCTGAGCTAGCCCCAGATATCAAACAGCTCCCAGGACATTTTTCTTAGCAGGTCCCCAAGGCAAATATTATTTGAAACCTAATGTGCCTTAAACAGAACTCATCTCCTCCAGTTTCTTTGTTTCTGTTGCATAGTTATAATACCATCCAATGCTTTAAAAAGCTTACTAAATTCCAGGCGTGATTTCAGTGCTTTTCAATCAGATGCATTTTCTTAATTAATCCTTAGGACAACTGTAGAAAGAGATAGTGCTATTATTTCCATTCTATAAATGAAATTAAGGGATGTCCTCCTAAGTCCCATAGCTCAAAAGTGACATCTGGAAACAAAGACAAGCCCCAGTGACCCAGTTTGTTATCACTAGGCGATCTTTCCTCTCCCTTGTCTTGGCCAGTGGCTTCTCTGTATGTCTAAGTTCTCAAACTAGAAACCTAGAAAACAATTTCTCTTTTTGTTGTCTTGGCACACACAAGTACTTAAAATTTAGATTACTGCTAGAGTCTTCTAAGTGGTCTTCAGATCTTATTTTTCCACATTCTAATATATCCTCCACATTACTGACATAATCATTTAGCCAGAACAGCTGCCAAAATGATCATGTCATTTTTCAGGTTTTATTTTTTTCTGTGGTTCCTGTTCTATAATCTGGACTGTGCCTTCCTCATCCCTTATTCTTTTTTTCTCCTCCTCTCACACACTCCAAACCCTTTTCTCTGTGATGTTAGAGAGAGATCAAGCCTATAGTTACAAGTAGACACAATATCACATTCGATTTTGTATCAGCTGGCATTGGATTAGACTAGAAGGCTGAAAAGCTTTTGAGATTATTTCCTTTGGAGGGGAATGGTTTATCTTTTAGAGTCTCAGTGGTTTTTCTATAAAACTCAAATAAGCTGTTTAAACTTTATTTGACATATATTTCCTTCAATCTGTTGTTTGTAAATTTAAAATTTTAATTGTTTTATATTTATTGTGCAGAAATCTTAATCATTAAAACAATGGGGAACTACAAACAGGTTTAATTTTTAACAATCAATTTCTTTGTTCATTCATTCATTCATTCATTCAATGAGTATTTATTAAATGCTTATTATATGCCTGCCAGTGTGCTAGATGCTGAGCTATAACAGACAGAAGGAGAATCCCTGACCTCAAGGAACCTACAGTCTTGGGGTGAGGGTAGGTAGGGATGGAAGGATAGGGAATGTGGAGGTGAACAGTCAATTAGAGTACATTGTGAACTGCTGGAGGAGGGTGACCGTTGAGGACCTTACTAATAGCACTTAGGGTGAGAAAGCTTTCCCTGAGTAGACAACATGGCAGTGGCGCTGTGAATGACCAGGAGTTAGCTGGCCACTGCAACGAGAAGGAAATGACTTGTTTCCAGAGGGAAAGTTCTGTCATGGGAATTGCAAATGTTTGGGTTACTTTTGGGTGCCAGTGGGGAGAGATAAGGGGCAGAGGTGAACCTGATCTTAAAGGATCATATTTGTCTGCAAAGAAGTTTTGAGTTTATCTAAAGTCAGTGTGTGTGTGTGTGTGTAAATGTTACTGGAAAAAATACAATAAAAATAAATAAATAGAAAAAAATAAAGTCAATGAGGGACTTTTAAAAGTACTTAAACCCCCAAGGGTTGAGGTGACTTGATCAGATTCAGTTTTAAAAGGATCACTCTGCAGGGAGACACTTTGAGATGCCACAGGGGCAATACCGGAGGCTAGCAAAAGACAGCGGTGGCCTGAATTGATCTGATTCAGTTCTTTCTTTTCTTTTCTTATCTTTTTTTTTTTTTTTTTTTGGCAAAGAGAATGGAGAATGGTGGATGCATTTAGCAGATTTTAGCAGAAGTCAGAGGATTTCATGGTTGTAAGCTGTAAAAGTTGGTAGCTTTGTGGTCTCACCAACCCTTTCTGGACGTCTCTTCCCTCACTCTGATGTCAGCATCTCCTCATTGAGCTCATAGCCCAGTCAGTCTTCTTCTGCCTCTTAGTATATAACAAAGGAAACCAGCTCTATGGGTGACACCCCACAGAGGCATTTTGTATTGGATTGAAAGGAGAAGCATGAATCTCCCTAGGAAGAATTTCATTCATACGCATTTGGGGAAGTGTTTCTGAGGAGCCGTAGGGTTTGGAGTTGGGCCAGAAGAGGATCTTTTTTGCCAACTCCAGAGGACACCAGTGTTTGGGCAGAATAAAGCCATTTGAATAATAGCAGGGTGCATTAGCTCAAAATGTTTTATTTCTATGTTTTTAAATTTCTCACTCCTTTTTTTTTCATTGTTTTGTGTTAACAAGGACTTCTCCACTCTGATAATTATTTTACTTCTCCCATTTTGGAGAATAATTCATGGTTTTATTTTTCATGTTTAAATATGCTGCTCATCTGTTGTAAAGCCTGAGATATGGATCCAATTTTATCTTTTCCTCACAGCTACCCAAATGTCACAATTTGTTCAATATTCTTTATTTTTCCTATAGATTTGAAGAGCCATCTTTATCATATGTGAATAAGAAATTATTTTAAAAGATGGCACACACTGGGGAACATTTGCACAGCTGTGAATTCTCCAGTTGAGAAAGAGAAACTGACTCTGCAAAAAAGAAAGTATAATTGTAAGAGCTGAGTCCTTGAAAAGGAGAGAAGAGCATAAGGGTGTGTCCTCAGAGCAAGGCTGGAGCACATCATCCATGGTAACGGGATGGTTACCTGGAGACGGGTGGATGCAGGTAATTTGGTGAATGTGGTGATGGGAAGGTAATTGGAAGAAACGTGCTTGATTTTCAATAGCACTCACTATAAGCCAGGCATGATTTGAAGCATTTCAACTGGGTTTTCTCATTGAGAAAGCTTTGAGAATTGTCTTAAAGACCTTGTGAATAGATGCCCTTACGGTTCACCTTCTCTTAACCCAGAAGAGAACTTTAGGAGGTAGGTTGTTAACTGAGTATCTCAGTGAGCATGTACCCTACTTATGTGGGTACCCTACTTATGAAGGTTCTAGGGTTAAACTAGGGACTGAATAATCATAAAATCAGAAGAGGGGGGTGGCACTGATGGTGGAAATGGGAGTGAGCAGAGCCTCTAGGAAGAGAATCTGGCACTATAAGGCACAGCAACCAACATAAAACGAGAGGGAACATATGCCTAATACACCTAAATACGTGAGCATTATGACAGTCTAACTGCCTGCATATCCATCAGTCCTGGGCATGGAAGCGACTTTCTGTTGTTGCTGGTATCTGGGCGCCTCCCGGGCTCTTGTTAGTTCCCTTAACTTTGCCCACATCTCTTGACTCCCTTAAAGCCTCATCTGGTGAGCTCTCTGCATGCAGTTGTTTCCTGCTGGCATCCAAACAGAAGATTATCTACCCTATATTTGAACACTTCCAGGGACCAGAGTCAATATTTTACTTAACCTTCTCTGTCCTATGTTTAAAGTAATGATGTACTTGAGAACGAAACTAATATTCAGGGGGGCGTCTGTTGTGTGTTGAATGCCATGTACACTTAACCTCAGTTATTTCCCGTAAAGACTTTGTAAGGAAGATTGGACGACCCACGTTTTAGAGAGGATGGACTTGAGAATCAGGGAACTTGCCCTGGATCCTACAGCTAATAGGCAGAGTAGGATGCATTTGGTGTAGAGCTAGGTCGATCTGACTTCAATGTCTGCTCTCTTTCCTTTACACCTCGGCCGGGTGGGGGCGGGGGGATTCCAGAGCGAGTAAGCTGGAAAAATAGGAAAATTTGCCCTGGATTTTACAATTTTGCCTAGGGCCAGCCTGGAAAGAAACCCTAAAATTATTCACAGAAACTTTCTGAGGGATACGATCCTGTTGTTCCTCCTGAGTAACAACACGGGCCACTAGGTGGCACCAGTTCAACGTTAGGTAAAGCTTTGCCAGCATTTTTGTGTGGAAAGGGTGTTTGTAGCAAGTTCCGTTTACCTGGATACGTAACCATGTCTTTGATCTAATGCAACGGTATTAACTCTAAACAGGGCTGAATTTTAAGCCTTACAAAGATGAGATTGTGAATGGGTAGGGGGTGGGGTTGGGGGAGTGGGTTGGGGTGGGGGATGGGGAGAGAGAAGACAGGTGTGGCAACGCAGTGGGGAGAACAGTACCCAACCTATAATACCAAACAAAGTAAAACTCTCATTCAAAGACCACGAGAGCATTAGAGCTTGTCTGATAAGGTTGATCCCCCAAATAGTTCTGAGATGTTTTAAATGATGTAAATCCACAAACCAAGCCTCCACTAACATTATATTTACTCAACAGATTGAACTACTTGTACCTTTCCAGAAAAAAGCTACTCTTCATGAAAAAAATTAAAAATTTTTGTCAGTGGCTTGCTAATAATTCTCTCTCTCTCACCCTCTTTTTACCCCCTGCTGACCGAAGACATCGCAGCACCTGAAACAATCCTTGGATCTCTCTCCTCCATGGGACATGACCTCCTAGGAATAAGCCTTCCTAGCAACCTGGGGCAACGCTGTGACTCTAAAAGGACCACCTGAGCATAATTAAAGTCATACAGACCTTCATCAGCTATGCTTTCTTCCAAAGAGATGGATGGAAAGGGGGAAAAGACAAGAAACAATTTCTGAGGTGTTCTAAGTTAAGATTATAGCGACAGGAGAGTGAAAGAGCTTAAACAACCTGTTTATCACTGTGGACCAGCTCTGGCAAAAGACTGCTCGCCCTCCTGCATAACTGTTGGAATTGGGGATTGATTTCCAGGCGGCTAGTTCCGCGATTATCCGAAAGAGAGAAGAGCCTGGCGCCACAGAACCCCGGGGGCCTCCGCGTCTCATTCACAAAGGAACTTCTGGACTCTGCGGTGGACCCTGTGTCAGCACCTTTGTGCCTGTGCCAGAAGGAGTCCTTCTTCTTCCACCCCCTTGGTCAGTAGCTATTGTAAAATCCTTTCAGAATGGCTTACATCTTTCTCCCCCTCCCTGATGTATAAAAACGCTTGCAAAACTCTTGGAGATTAGACATGTCTTTCCTACCTAGCTAGGCTGTGGGGGGTGGTTGAAATTCCATGCCCCAATAGCCTAATAAACCCTTTCTTATAAAAGACGTTCAGCTGTGAAAAGTATTTATTTTTTTGTAAGGGCACAACCTGTCCTGTCCTTTCTTTGTTTCTGAAGGGGGCTTCTTTTCTTTTTGGTCAGGTGAAATTCTCTTGACAAAATTTTCAGTTTTTTCTCTTTTAACTGTATTATTTAAACTTAAAAAACAGGGAAGGCATTTAGATGGTTCAAAGTCAAAACAATATAAAAAACATCCAATAAAAAGTCTCACTCCTATCCCTTTCCCCATCTGTCTTATCCTCCCCACCCCTCAACCCACAGGTAACCACCATATTTACTACTTCTTGGGCATCCTTCTTCAGGCAAATAATCAAGTGGACATATGGAAAGGCTCATTTATTTCTTTGGGGGAAAGCATTCGCCACTGTTGCTCTCTGGCTGCAGAATGCCTTTTTATTCCCTCTCATCTTCAGGGTAATTTCTACAGTGGTCACATTTTTTTGGAGTGAAAAATTGAGATGAAAGATCTACGTATCAGTGAAGAGAGCCTAGATGACGCTCCTGGCCTGGAAGACGTGGAAGCTAGATTTACTCTAGCTTATCCACACCTCTTGTCTTTTCCCAAGGCCCCAGGCCTTCTCCCACTTCTGGAGCCAGATGTTGCCTCCTACTTCACGAGCCCTCCAAGAGACCCTGCACTTGGCCTTTTCACTTCAGAGCCCCTCAGCCTCCCCCACCCTTCCCAGAACTTCCTCCTTTACCCAGCTTCCACTCTTAGGGTCTGAGTGGTGGTGGTGATGGTGGGGCTCCCTGTCTGCCTTAGACACTCCCAATATCTCTTTCTCTTCCCTCAGCTTCTTTTTGTTGTCCCTTTCATCCTCTTTTTGCCATCAAACTTTTCCGAAGATTGGTTACTGGGATTTCCTCACCACTTAATTCAGTTCACTAAAATTTAATTAACATCTGCAATGTGCAAGTGATGTACTAGGTGAGGAACATTCACAGATTTTTAAAAATGTGGTCCCTGCCTCTAAGGCTCTTAAACTCAGACCTAATTAAGTGAAATACATTGGGATAAGTGCAGTAATACAGGCATGGCCTAATGAGGCTGTGGTCCAGCTAGGAGGCTGTGTTAGTTACAGGAGTGGTCTAGCCAGGCTTAGCACAAAGGGGCGGTCATTATTTCTGGGTACGAGGATGATAGTTACCATTTACTGAGCCCTTCAGGTGCTGGAGCTTGGGGTATTAATATCCTGATGCTGTTTCTCCAATCATGGCCCCTGGGTTACACTGCTTGCCCTTTCTTTAGTCCTCTGTCTTCTGCCACCTGCTTAGATGCCATTCTTCTCTGAAGCCTTCCAACACAGTTCTTTTCTGGATCTAACCTTCTCAGGCACTACTCCATGCTCCAAATGTCCTTCACTCATCTAAACAAAACCTTGGAGCCCTGTGCTTGCTTCCCAGCGGTGCAACTTGCTCATATGAGGATAATATGTTTTCCTGAGGGCCCCTAGCTATTTTTAGCTGCATTTTAATAGAGAGCTGAAAAAGCAATTTAAAAATTACCTACATTTTATTTTATTGTTTTTTTTATTTCCTTTTTTAAAAGATTTAATTTATTTTTAGGGAGAGGGGAAGGGAGGGAGAAAGAGAAGGAGAGAAACTTCAATGTGTGAGAAAATCACTGACTGGTTGCCTCTTGCTTGTAAGCCCCCAACCAGGGATCTGGCCCACAACCCAGGCATATGCCCCTACTGGGAATCAAACCTGAGACCTTTCAGTTTGGGGGATGACGTCCAACCCACTGAGCCACACCAGTCAGGGCATTGTTTTTTATTTTTCTTTGTATTTATTGGGGTGACATTGGTTAATGAAATTATATAGGTTTCAGGTGTGCAGTTCCATGATACATTGTCTGTACATTGTACTGTGTGTTCACCACACCAGGTCAGGTCTCCTTCCATCACCATTTATACCCCCATCCTCTCTTCTACCCCCCCCACCCCCCTTTCCTCTGGCAGTCATCATACTGTTGTCTGTGTCTACGGTTTTCTGTATTTGGGTTTTTTTTTTTTTTTTTGCTTAATCCCTTTACCTTTTTCACCCAGCCCCACAATCCCCCTGCACTCTGACAGCTGTCAGTCTGGAAAGGCAATCAGGGGTGGGTCCATGGTGTCATAGGGACCATCTTGGAGTCTGTTTGTCCCAGCATCTCTGAAGTGGGTATTTCTATTCTCATCATAGAGGTGAGGAAAAGGAAGATGAGCATATTGAGTAATTTTCCTGAGGGAACTTAGGTAAAAGGTATAAAGAAACCTAGGCCAGGAGTCAGGGAAAGTTTCCCTGAAGATGGGGCACAGCAGATATCTGAAGCTTGATAAGAGTCAGCATTAACTAGGTGAAAGACGAGCTCTTGATGCTTTAGAATGTTCAGTAGAAATATAATGGACCACATATGCAATTAAAATTTCTCCAGCAACCACATTATAAAAAGTAAAAAGAGAAAAATGAAATTAATTTTAGCATTATATTTTACTTAACTCTTAGTATATCCAAAATATTGTCATTTCAACATTTAACCAACATAAAAATTATGAATACAGTATTATATACATATTTTTGTTTCAAGTCTTTGAGCACATCTCAATTCAGACTAGCCACATTTCAAGTGGTTGATAGCCCAATCCTGCTCGTGGGGACTGTAATAGTTAGACAGTGCAGATAGAGGAACTTAAGACAAGGCCAGTGCAGCAGGAAGTCAGAGAGAGAAGGGGGTGGTGGTGCAAGAAAGAGTGGTTCTACCCAACTAGGGTGCTGATCCCAGTTGTTTTACCTGTAGTAGTTGCTCAATTAACATCTGGTGATTAAATCATCTTCCTAGTTGTAAGCAATACCATCTCTGGCTCATTTATGCTGAAGAACTAATTAAAATGATATTGGGTAGCAACCACAATGTCTACAGGGCAGAAAAGCCAGGTTTGGTAAATACACTCAGGCAGACTGATCTTGTAGTAACCCCACTGCCACTGCAGAGAGCCCAAGCTGGCTGTCCCATTGGCACAATGGACTGCTTCCAGTCTCACTAACTTCTGGTTCAGCGTTTGGTTGGCTGAGTTTAAATGAGGAACTCTAGCTGCAAGGGAGGCTGAAAGGTGTGTTTGCATTTCAGCTTCTGTAGGGGAAAATGGGCTCCTCTTACAAGAGGGGAATTCATAGCTCTAAAGTAGGAAGGTGTCTTCGGATGCTGGGCAACCAGAAAGAATAACCAGAATCTGACAGAGTAGCCTGAGACCTTGAAATGTCGACTGCAACACAAACAAGTTTTTGCTGAAACTCCCCAGGCAGGGACTTCCTCCACACAGGAGGCTTCCCAGATCTCCTTGGGGTTCTTCTGGAAAGTAACAAGCAGTTGACATTATACATTACTCTAATGCTGTGATTATAATTTCATTATGCACTTTGAAAGTTCTCACGTGTTTTAATATAGAGACACAGGAGGGCACTCTAACCAACAACCAATAAAACGTAAATGGTCTCATAATTTTGGCAGTTAAAAAATGGATCTTGATTTTGTTGAATCTGTTCCCCCCTCCACCTCCCTTCCCCAGCAAGAAAACCAACTTTGCAGGAATACTTAGCTCTCCGGGGGGATCTCACTAACTGTGACAAAGGCTGCCAACACACACCACATTGTCCCGTTGTAAGTTCTAGGGGCTATACTATGGCTTTGAGCAATGCAGAACAGAGAAGTAAATTTTTGACTCATAGGTCACCCACTGCCTCAGCTACTGATGAGATGGAGACATTGTACCCAAGTGCTCACATGCATATTTAGAGGTCAACTGGAGAGACGAAGCCTAGAGCAGAGGAGATCTGGTTGTCAAGAATTCCTTCAAACATGCAGCAGGTCCCCACGACTCAGTCTTCCCATCTGTATAACGTAGATAATACCTGACTTAACATCTGTGTAGTTTGCCAACAGAGAAGGAGAGCAGGAGGGGGGCGGAAGAGACATATCTGATGGTGAAATTTACCATCCCATAAAGTACATGGAGTTTTATACTAAAATAATAAAGCCAGACTGCTTCTTGTTAATGAATTATAGCACATGAGAGTAATGAGTCTGTATAGGTCGGAATAGGACCTTCTCCTCCGGATTGATTTCTCCACACAGACCTTCCAGGCTGGGGCCCCGACATGAGGGAGGAAGAAGCTCCGGGCTGCTTTTCTCCTCTGGCTGGAGTGGGGCAGGTTCCCTTCCGGTGACGGCGTAGTTACTCTCGCAGTCCTGCAGAGCGAGCTCAGGCTTGGCAGAGACGCGGTGGCATGGCGGTGCGCAGCTTTGTGGCGGAGCTTTCTACCTCCCCCACCGCCTTGGCGTCCCCAAGGGCGGCTGAGGCGCAGCCGCCCTTCAGTTGTCCCTACCATCGCCCTTGGAGAGCCCCAGGCTCAGGTCCGGCTCCTCTGCGCCAGACGCGGACTCCGCGCCAAGTTCTCCAGTGCTCGCCATTCTCGGTCCCGGAGTCCCGCGAGCTGAGCCGGAGCTGGGACCTGAGACCCGAGGCGACGCGGGTCAATAAAGGGAAGAAGAGGAAGGAAAACTGATGAGAAGAAGCAGCTGCTTAATTCTACTCAACAGGTAGTTGTGCGTCTCTGCAGAGACTCGGCTCTGGTCACGCGTCTGAACCTCCCAAGCTCAGCTCTCTGTTCCCTTTTGGAAGTGTCTGTCGCCTGGTGTCCCTCCAGTTCTCCACACTCAAGGTACGAGAGCACCTACCACATGGCAGGCGCCGCAGTAAGCTCTGTACATGATCTCTTTTAGTTTTACCCAACACCCATACGCAGCAGGAACTGTTACCACGGGAACTGGGGACCAAGGAACGGACTGGGAAAAGTTCAGTGGTTTGCGCCGGGTTTTGCAGCTAGTGGCGGAACTAAGACTTGGAGAAATGTCTGTGTGCCTTCTTGATGCCCGGGCCAACAGCCCCCAGTCCCTCAGCTCTGCCCGATTATTGTCTTGTCACGCTGACTGAATCCGTCGAGGGCCTCTCTGGGTGGGAGTGAAGCAAGAAAAGTACCAAAGGGGCGACAAGGTGGCTGTCCCCTATCCGGACCCTTGGCCTGGGGTGCGCAGAGACCTTTCTGGGCGCGCGGGTAGCTTTGCATTTTGGAGAGGATAATCGTCCTTCCCCAGGGATCGCGTCCTCAGCGGGCGCAGAATCTGGGGTCGCGGAATGGGCACTAGGAGGAAGGGTGGTGGCTGGAGAATGGCAGGAGGGGCAGAACGCAAGGCTGAGCGTGTAGGGCGTCCACGTGGTGGGTGTGTGGCGCTTTCATTCAAACTTTGGGAGTCTGGGTTCCGGTGTCAGCGAAGGTGTGACCAATCAGAGTTGGGAACCGGGAATAAATTATGCAAATCACCATCTGGCGATGGGTCAGATGACTCCCATACTTTAAAAAACCTACCTCGCCGGGAGTTCATCCACGGTATCCCAGTGGCAAGCCTGTGCTTCCCAGGCATGCAGCGTGGGTGAACGCAGATCTGGTTCTGGTTTAAGCCCCTTCACACTCCCTCTACCGTCCAGCGGCTCAGTGTAGCCAAGTTTTCATCTCCCACCTTCTCCACTTGGCAGCTGTCTCAGGCTACCCCACTCTGTGGAGAGAAGGTGTCCGCTTCGGGTCTTACCGGCTCGGACTGCTGGAACCTTGAGAGGTGTTTTTTTCCCCACTTTTAAAGTCTTGTTTAGCGACGGGTGTGTGGCGGGGGAGGATGAGAAACTCCGTTCATCTGCTCTGCCTCTGGAGCGTCTATTGTTGCTTTGCCGCGGGAGGCCCCTCAACGCTTGGTCCAGAGGGACCACTGCAAGGTAACGTGCACTGATTTTTTATTAACCTCCCCACCCCAACTTGTTTTCCGCGCCGGGCCCCCTCTGTCTCGCAGACCCTTCTTCCGTCCTTCTTCGTTCCTGGGAAATCCTTTCTTTTCTGCTGCGCTATCCCTTTGCTCCTTCTAATCAGCCTTGTCCTTCCCTTGTTTCTTGGCGCTTCTGGCGAGGGCATCGCTAGTAGGACAGAGCCCGCTCGATCTCGCCCCACACCTTCCCATTAGATGGGTGGGTCCTTTAAAACGCGCTATCCAGTCAGCCCAGTTGGCTGGCAGCAGCTCTTCAACTTTGCCCTCATCTTTGAACCTGGAGGCTTGCCATTCGAGAAGGTTAGAAGGAGCTCTCTCATGTGGCACCTCTCCTCGTCTCAATCTATCGATGTACCTAAGATGTCTTGAAAGTTAAGGTGGGGAGGAGCATTTGGTGAGTGACTGCCCAGGAGCTGCTGGGCGTCTCCCCCTAGGTTGCCAGCCTCCTCCCCCACCAACACTTTCCATCCCACTCTCTTTCTCTTCCTAGCTGCTAGCTTTTCTTCCTTCTGAGTTCTGCATGGCTCTCTCTTCCACTGGAAGAAGCCTGCCTCAGTGGAATGAGGGTAGGGTCACTCAGTGGCAGTGGCAGGAGAACCCCTAAACTGCGTCCCGTTATTTCATCTTCTATTCTGCTGAGGTCGGCCAGATGATGCTGGTCCATGTCAGCTTATGTACCAACAGGAGGGCCAATTTGAGTGAATCAATGGGAAAGCCTTGCATTACTTAGCATGTCCCTAACTCTAGTTCTGAGTAATAGTGTGACCTGGGGTAGGTAGCATCTCTAGCTCCTCTCCTGTAGAATGCTGATGTTCCTTCCAATGTCTGTGTTCTGCAATTGTGAGTATTTGGGGGCCATTTCGTTCATTCAAAAAAGTATTCACTGCATGCCTGCTTTGTGCCAGGCACTCTTCTAGAAGCAGGTGAAAATCCCTGCCCTCAGGGAGCTTACATTTCAGTGGTGAGAAGACAGAGAAGATCTAATTAAAATATATAAGTGGTGCTCTGTGTTATGGGAGGTATGGAGCGCTGGTGGGAGAAACTGGTGCAGTTTTAACCTGTGATCAGGCTTCCCTCTTTGAGAATTTGAGAGCAAGGAACTAAAGAATGAGCCACGAGGACATCTCGGTGAAGAACTATTATAAAGTCCCAGAGGTTGAAGTGACGCAGGCCAACAGTCATAGGAATGAAGCTAGAGAAATCTGGGGTCAGAGAAGCAGCTGTTACCGTGAACCTTTCATGTTGAGATGTGGGTTTATCCACAATCTGTCCCAGGAAGCCTTTTTTTCCTAGAATTCCCCATCTGGGCTCTGTGTGAGTGATTGTATAGGTGGAAATTGGGGAGGTATCAAACTAACTTTGTCCATGGTTCAAATTTATGTCCATTACTTTAATGACAAAGTTCTGTTCATGTGTATTTAGATGCAGTTTCTGGAACCCTATCCTTTTTACATCTGGTGCACTCTCTCCCTACCCCCCCCCCCCAACTCATCACCCTCCTCTCCACCATTCTAGTCCTTCTTTCAGTGGTTCCATTTGCTTCCTAACCCTGGGATAAATGAAGCTCCTGGGATGGTCCTGTGGTACCTTTTCCCCTGATTTCTGGGTGACAGGAGAGTCTCACTTTCTAATTTGCAAGCCCGTTATCAAGGGTTGATTTCCTAGATGGCTGGAAGAGTGTGTGATGGGGTTCACTTAGGACCATCTGAAATAGTGTGGTGATTACAGCACCTAGTGTTTAAAGGCCATAGGGACCATCAATGCCATCGGCTGTGTTTCGGGAGCAGCGTTATCTGGTTATCTCCTCCAAGGCTCTGTGTGTGTGAGTGGTGGTGCTGGAGAGAGTGGTTTTGCTGCTTGTGTGAGATTTCCGATATCTTCAGTTATTTGTTTAATAAACTAGAAGAACACCTGACACATGCCAGGCTCTGCAAAGGGCACTGAGAAGGCATCAGGTTTTTTGCAGGACCTGCTAGAACCGAGCTGGGGACACTAGGAGAAAGCCATTGTGTAGTAGGTCAATAGCTTCTTACCTTAAATTCCAAACTCCAAAGTCTCTTAAAACTGGAAAATTTGTTTGGTGACTTGTCTGGCAGCAAGACCTAGCCTTACCTGGCTTGAACTCATTTGGCAGCAAAACTGACCTGAACTGACAGGAGGCTATTTTGTAATTTTCTTTCAAGTTGTGAGTAGTCACGTATTTCCCTGCAGAAATACCAGTGTGGAATGCCCCACACACCTCTGGGGGTGTTATATAATACATGGTGTACGTACTATAATGCCTTTCTACAATCTGAAAACTTCTGAATTCTGCAACTCAACTGGTTCCACGCATTTAGGAGGAAAAATTGAGGACCTATACTTCAAAAGTAGTAACTTGAGAGAAGCAAGGAGAACTCATTTGATAGAGAAGAGGAAAGAAAAGTAAGACAGACCTGTTTATTTGAGTCATAGTAATTTAATACCAGTGACTGAAATCAATACTCTTAAATATAGACCAGATGTTCCTTTTATAATATCTTTGCAACTCTTCTGGGAGGTGAGGAGCCTGCTAAATGCACCAGGCTCTGTTTTTTCTCCCCAGGTGAGCTCTACACATCTGAGGATGTGCAGGCTGTTGACAAACCGTCCGTGAAGTTTAACCTCCACACCTCCGAGGACCCAGAGCATGAAGGATGTTACCTCTCCCTTGGCCACAACCAGACCCTAGAAGACTGTGGTTTCAACCTGACGGCCAAAACCTTTTTCATCATTCATGGATGGACGGTGAGCCCAGGGGAGGGAGCTCTGCAACTTTACACATGATTTGGTTTCTTTTGTTTTGGTCAATTAAAAAGAATACTGGTGCTTCCAGATCCCATTCTCTCTCCCCCTCTTTTCTTGTGGGCTGCTTGTATTTCAGACAGCTGTGAAGAATGTAATGGGCACTTCACTAAGGGGGCAATCTGGACTCCAGCAGGGTGGGATTTAATGCTGGCACACAGCGGGCTTTCAGAAAGTGGCTCTCCTGAGGGCGGCAGCCCAGCTCCACTGGCTCGTAAGGATCCCTCTAATTACACTTAATTACATTGGTCAACCACTGCCTCATGGGGGCCATTCCTCCCCAGGGACTGAGCTGAGCTGAAGCAGCTTGACTGGCTCAGAGAGTCTATGAGGAGCCAGCTGGCCTGGCTTGCTGGCCGCTGTTGGCATGGTGCCCTCCTGTTTGCATAGAGATGGCTCCCTTTAAAGGCCTTGGGGCTCTTTATGTGTCCTAGCTGAGCAATTCACATTGAAAGGTCCATGACAAACTTCAAGAAAAAAGGGCTTTAACACTCAGCTTCAGAAGCTTTTGACCAGCGAGGGATTTATTCATTCATATAGTGACAGTCTGTAGAAAAACAGCACTATGAAGTGAGCAGGTTTCTGCCTGGGCTAATTGGGAGGGGTCATTCCTCTTCTTAGCGATGAGAAATTTATATCCATTACGTGCTTTCTGGGTCTTTAGGTCTATCACCAACTGTTGGGGCCAGGCCTTGGGGGAGGTTGGGGAGTAGGTGCCTACCTACCCGAAGTGATTGAAGAGGTAATTCAAGGCCTGTCCAGCTATCTGCACCCCACAGCCCATGATTAGAATCATGCATTTGAATCTTTTTAAGGCCCCCTGTCAAAATGCAAATACAAACGGCCTACAACTTACAAATGGGTTGCATTCCAGAAAGTTCTTTTGTAATCTGTTTGGAACTTGGAATAGAAGTTTCCCATGGAAGCAAGATTGTAAGTGGTGGTTGGGTTCCCAGGCCAGGCACAGAAAATCTTTTTATCTAATAATGTGCTTGTGGAGAAGTTTACAACTGGACCTTGTCACCATTTATACTTTGTTTCTCTGGGGAAACGTGTTCTGAGTTCTAATTTGGGATTCCTGGGACAGATCTTCCCTTCTCTGGGGTCAGAAGCCATGGCAGAGATGGGTTGTGGGATGGGGTCATTTGTTCATTCTGCATTTGCCTAGGAGACACCAACTCCCTGCACCTTCAAGAGAGAAGCTAATTCTCGGGGGCAACCCTTCCTAGCTGCCTTTGAACGATGGAGCAGGCCACTTGCCTGGCTGTGATAGGGACTTAGGCTAACCTCAGGCCAGTGTTGCCACCAATGCTTATCTCAGTGGCCTTACAGGACAGCGGGGCAGCAGCTATGAAAGTTTTGCTGAGAACAGTGAAGACAAACACCCATGTAGAAATCCTGCCTGTGGTTGGCACTGCTCATGTGCAAATGTTTGGTCCCTGAGCAGTCAAGGTGAAGATTCTGGAATCAGCTGGGGAGAGGATCATGGAACTGAATTTTATATTCATTAGGGTTTCTGAACACAGAAGTTGTTTTGTTTTTGTTTTTAATGTCCTCTTTCCTCTACAGATGAGTGGCATCTTTGAAAACTGGCTGTACAAACTCATGTCAGCCCTGCGGACAAGAGAGAAAGAAGCCAATGTCGTGGTGGTTGACTGGCTCCCCCTGGCTCACCGGCTTTACACAGACGCGGTCAATAACATTCGGACTGTGGGACACAGCATCGCGAGGATGCTCAACTGGCTGCAGGTAACTGAGGACGAAAGGGAGTCGTCTTTCATGAGCAGCATCTGGAACTCAAACCTTGAGAAATACAGGTCAGACAGTGTTAGTGAATTTCAGATGTCTCATCAGAATCTTTGGGATTCAGATTGTTACCAAATTAAGTATTGCTTGAAATACTTGAAACCTGGGACTTTTAGAGAGCCTTTTAATTATTGATACGTCTCTGGATTTTTCCTGTTACTGTATTTGCTGGAAGAAAGCTTGCCTTATGAGTCATTATTCTGATCTTAGAAATGCTCTGAAGTTGGTTGGGAATGGTCAGGAGCCAGGACTGGATTGTAATCTTACAAATCTACTGAAGTCTGCTTTTGCCTCTGAAGGGAGCCTGTCCTGAGGGTGGGGAGGGTGTTGGTTCAAACAAACCTTTTAAGCCTTGCTTAAAATATTAAGTGTGGAAACAAGATCTAAAGGTCTTAAAATCCTGGGATCTCAAACAGTACCTCAGTCTTCTGCGTAGGTTTTTTTTTGTGAAACTTGGTTTCTGAGCGGTGGGGTCAAATCCCCACCTCCTCAACCTCCCACAGCGGAGTGCCCTGTCGGGGTGCAATGCTCCAACTCTGGGGTCCCAGGTGGGCTTGTGGTGAGGGTGCAGCTCCTGGAGCCGAAGAGGGTGGGCAAGTAGTATGCAGCTGCAGGCTGTTGCTGGCACTCCGTCTCCAGTGAGTCTGGTGGCTTTGACCTCCACGCTGCCACCCTTCCCCCTTAGATGCTGTCAGGAAGAATGGAAAACATGTAGGGGAAGGGTCAGGCATACAGCTTCTAGTCACAGCCTGCTCCCAGCGCTCGGCTTTTGCCGTGCCACCAAGTCCTTTTGACCTCCTCTTACCTGGCTGTGTTCCATCTGCATTGCAGAGCCAGCCATGCCCCTGGAAGTCTCTGTCCCTGGATCCTATGTCTCCTTGTCGAGACTGAACTGTTGAATTGTGGGTGACTCTGTGGGTTCAGGACTATACTCTCACATACTTCTGTGCCTTCCTGCAGGAGAAGGATGATTTTTCTCTTGGGAATGTTCACTTGATTGGCTACAGCCTTGGAGCTCATGTGGCTGGGTATGCTGGCAACTTCGTGAATGGCACAGTGGGCAGAATCACGGGTAAGCTCTGCTTCCCCCACAGACAGCTGGTCCCCGAGCTCCCCAGCTCCTCTGATGAGCTGGCTTTTCAGAACCAGAGTGCTCCCAAATGAGACAGCATGAGGGAAACATACAGCGTTAGTTTTGGAAAAAACCTGGAGCACATCTAATCCAAAGCTTTTCAAATGTTCTATTTCATCAAGGAACCCTTTTTTCAAATCAAACTTGTATGGCACCCCGATACATGAAACGTAGAAAGGATGTTCTGGTCGGGGCTGGGTGTGGGGTGGGCAGTGTTAGCCTTGCTGTTTGGGCCCAGAGCCCCAGAGAACACAGTTTGAAAACCACTGGTCTGACCCAACAGGGGAGGAAACACCTAAGGTCAAACAGCCAGTAACTAAAGTTAGCCTCCAAGCTTCTGGGGCCCACGTTCCGTCTCCGCCTGTAATACTCTAGGACCTCAAAAGAAAGAAGGAGTGGTAGATTCTAGTTTGAATTCTGCCTCTGATTTTTATTTCATCTACCAACAGCCTCTTGCCAATGTTTAGCTGGCAAATTTATTAGTGATCATGACTTGTTTAGAGTAGATGAATCAACCCTGTCCTTAAAGAGACTTTTCTGATAATAGCAACCAGATTGGCAATAGAAAATTGAGCTTCCCGTTTTGGTGAGCTGTTATGTGAGAGTTTGGATTAAATGCTTTAATGGTTGTGAAAAGTGGAAAAGATTCTCTTTCTCTCATGGGGGCCCCATCAAATACATGCACAGGGCTTCCTCTGGGTTGAAATAAATGGCACGTTTGTAGCCCTGAACCTCTAGTTTCTTTCCAACACTCTTTTGTCTTCACTCCAAGCTCCTTCTTTGCCCCTCAAATGGAAGGAATGAACTGATCAATTTCTTTCCGAGCAGTGTGTTCATTTTGAAATAGGACTTGGGTAGAAATGTGGTTGTAGCTAAAGAAAGATTTAGTGAAGGGTAGAATATCAGGTTTCAGCAATAAGCCGGTGGGGTAGATTTATTAAAATTATGTGTTGGTGAGGTTTTAGTGGCCCTCTTTATATTTTTGTCCTGGGCTTAAGTCTAATGTGTTTGTGCACACACACACGCACACACACACACACTCACATTCCTTTAAATTCAATTATTTGATTCAGCATACTTTGAGAGCTTTATTTTTGATTACCAAGACGGTGGGGCTGGGCTGTCTAAGCAGGCAGTGATTGTGTGGCCACACATGGCTGCTCATTAACCCACTGCCGGAGCAAAGCTGTTTGACCTTAAGCCATTCTGGGTCCTATTGTCTGAGCACTTCCTCCTAGCCCCAGTGCTAAGCGTGATGTTCAGAGCTGGGCCAGCTGGTGTGGTGGGGGCCAGCACACACCAGGCCCCCACCAGAAAGTCCTAGGCAACAAGGACAAGCTGCAAAGCCTCCTTTCCCTTATTTCTAAATCCTAAATGAGATGGGGCTAGTGAGAAGCGTTCCAGTTCTTTCCCCTGTCTGGGTGGCAGCTGCTGAGATATGGGTTTCGCTGGCAGAATGCTAATCAGTTCTCCGTGCTGTCTGCCTGGAGTATGGGGGCTGCATATCCCGAGCTCAGCCCCTTCTTTCTGTGGAGCAGGGGGCTGGGGTGAGCACAACAGGAAGGAGTGGCCTCTGTCCAGTTGCCAAGCAGCCCCTTAGAGGGTATTTGGATGACCTGACATATGCTGCTGTGCATGTGTGATGGGGGAGGCTGTGCACTTTCCTCTGCCCTCAGACTTCTCATGGGCCTGGGAACCAGGTGGGCCTGACTGGTAAGAGGACCAGAGACTGGAGCTGGAACAGGGTCCTGAGGCCATTGCTGCTGCTGTGCGGAGGCCTGGGGCCTGCAGCGGGTATCTGAATCCCACTCTTGCTTGGATCAGAAAGCTGTGTATTGTGGTTTGCTCAGGCTTTATGCTCTTAGGCTTCTGAGGGAATTCTGTGATATACTATGGAAGAGGTCATATATTTGTAGTCGAACCTTTATCCAGTTCATTATAAATAAATAAGCAAACGGATTTATTCATTTACTTAAGAAATATAAATTGAGTGACCACTTGGCAGTCTCTGGGCTAGATGTCAATGTCAAGCACTTATATGTGACAGGTATTGCATGCCGTATCTAGTCACAGAGCACTGGGCAAAGGGGGTCCTTTGGGCTCCATTTTACAGATGGGGAAACTATGACCCTGCTTAAATAATGGGTCCAATATCTTGCATACTACATAGCAGTGCTGGGACTCAAACCCAGGCTGTCAGATTCTAGAGCCTGCGCCTACGCACTGTGCCATACTGCCTCTTCTCAGTCAATAAAGTAACTGTGTGTAGTGCAGTAGGTGCTGCCCTGCCAGGCTGAAATGCAGAGGTTTTCCTGTGTGTATCCACATGCATGTGAGTGTGTATGCGTGTGCACATGAGCATGTACGTATGTACATGAACGTGCGTGTGTTCCATTTGCTGGACAGAGCACTTTTGGAGGAGTCAGACTGAATGGAAGAAGGAATGGTTCTCCATCTTCTCTCTTTTTGGAGGGGCTACATTCTCCCTCCCATTCTTAGTTAAAAAAAAGTAATTTGGGCAACTTTTCTGCAGAGTCTACGGGCCCTGGCTATGTGTCAGGCCGGGTCAGCTCGGGTAGGCAAAGGCTCAGCCTGGCTGCCAGCGGGCCTATGGAGAAGCCCTGGCCGCCTGCATTCCTCCAGCAAAGCTTGGTTTCCATGGCACTGACCGTCTGGTGGAGACTTTTGTTCACGCCAAGCAAAGAGCCCCTCTCTTATAACTGGTTGCAAAGCAGAATGCTCCTCTTTATTTATTTATTTTCCTCCAAGGGACATGGCAACAGGCAGGGAGAGGCCATTTGTGTCAGTGCTGTGGTCCTGTGGTCTCTAAAATGAGTCATCCTGGGCCATTCTGGGAGGACACCACTTTTGCGCCATCTTTCTTTTGGGTCCTGGGCTGGGGATGAGCCCACAAGCAGCCTGGGCTCCCTTTTGGCCTCTGTCTTACATATGTTTATCTAAATTTATGAAAACTGTTTACAGTTCTCATGAGTAATGAGTTCCACAGGTTTACTCTGGACAATAGCCTTGCCTTTTGTTTATCCCCAAATTGCTCTTTCAATCTTAAAATGAGCTCCCTGGTTCTATGGTACTGGGGTCTGGGGAATACAGTTCTGTGACCCAGCTCCTCCTTTTTATGACTGTTTTTGGTCATGTCTCCTCCCTGCCTTGCTGTTTCTTGGTCAGTGTTTCTCAATGTCGGCTCTATTCATATTTTGGGCCAGTTAATGCTTTGTTGTGGGAGCTGCTCTGAGCATTGTTGGATGTTTATCAGCACCCCTGGCTTCTACCCACTAAATGCTAGTAGCTTCTCTCCCCCTTCCCCAATTGTGACAGCCCAGAATGACTCCAGACATTGCCACATGTCCCCTTGGAAGCAAAATCAGTCCCAGTTGAGAACCACTATTCTGAACTAGACAGACCCCTTTCCTCTGCTGTAACTATTCTCTTAGCTTGTTCTCTCTGTGCCTGTAGGGCAAGAATCTTCTTGGTTGGGATGAATTTGACTCCCATAATTGCTTGAGTTTGGTAACAGTAGCTAGTATTTGCACTGACAAGCACTTAATCTCATATTATCTCACATGAACTATATGAATTAAGGTATTCAGGTTCCATTTCCTAGATGATACTGAAATATGGAAAAATTTTCAATATCTGGTCCACAGACTACCTACTTTTAGGGTCACCTGGGGAATAAATACATATTTCTGTGCTCCATACCAGACCTACTAATTAGAATCTCTAGGGGGCCAGGGAATCTGCATTTTATAGTTTGTACATTCTTTTTTTGAACGGTTTTGCATTCATGTGGTTCCAAAATTAAAAGATGGTGAAAGTTTCTCTTATGGCTGCCACTTCCTGCCCAGTTCCCTTCCCTGTCCTCTCCACCAGCACATATACCACAGGTAACTGGTGGCTGGTCTGTCCTTCCAGAGCTTTTTGTAGTTGCAAAGTAGAATCTGATTTTTTAACAAGCTCCCAGTGATATTTATGATTTTCAAATGTTAGAACTAGTACTCTCTGCAGTGCTACTCGCTTGTTCAATCCAGAAAGTTTTCAGGTAAGAATGTTTTCTCTTTGTAGCTGCAAAATAGAGGAATTCTGGAGGCATGGGATATAGATCCTCAGTGTATCTGATGTCCCCACCCGCCCTCACCATTCCACCCCCAGGCCTGATTCATCACCGAAGGAAGGGGAAGAGTAAGTCCAAATATAAATAGCTCAGTTTGGGGAGACTGAGGCTTCCCTCCACAAGTGTAGGCAGCTTAGTTATTCTTTAAAAAACTTGCTAATTTGAGGCTGTAGAAGGCTCTCAGTGGCAGAATAAATGGGATGAATGGCTTAGTTTCAGCCAGCTCGAGTGCCTTCTAGAACTGCTGCAATTCTGACAGCCTGTGGTTCCTCGGGGCTGTGTGTCACGGTGAAGCGTGCGGTCAACTTACTGAACTAGCTGAAGTATCAGGACAGGCAAAGACGTCAGAAGAAAGCAGACATTCCTGGCCTGCAGGCTCATGGGTTCGAGATTGGCTGGGCTCCAAATTCAGTTTCCTCTGCACAGTCAGACTGGACTCAGCACACCTGACACAGCTGGTATTGGCTTCCCCTTCTGCTGCAGGTTTGGATCCTGCCGGGCCCATGTTTGAAAGGGCAGACATCAACAGCAGGCTGTCCCCTGACGATGCGGACTTCGTGGATGTCCTCCACACCTACACGCGTTCCTTCGGCTTGAGCATCGGGATTCAGAGACCCGTGGGCCACATCGACATCTACCCCAATGGGGGGGACTTCCAGCCAGGCTGTGGACTCAACGATATTTTGGGGTCAATTGCACATGGAAGTGAGTTCCTTCTTTTCTGCTTTGTGGGAGGTTTGGCTCAGTTATTATATCTCCTCCTAAATCAGCCAAAGCTGTTAGAGATCCCAACCACATTTATTTTATTATTTCATTATTCCCACCTCCCCTCACAGTGGCCCTCAAACACTGTCTGCCATTCCTCATCCTATAAGCCTGTGAACAGCCTCCTGTGATCTCTGCTCTGCCTTCTCATGCTTTGAGGTCCAGCTTCTACTGATTAATTTCTTTTTTTTTTAAAGCGTTTATTTATTTGTTTTCTTAAGATTTTTAGATTTATTTTATTTTTAGAGAGGGGGAAGGGAGGGAGAAAGAGAGGGAGAGAAACATCAATGTGTGGTTGCCTCTTGTGTGCCCCCGACTGGGGACTTGGCCCCCAACCCAGGCATGTACCCTGACTGGGAATCGAACTAGCGACCTTTTGATTCACAGGTTGGCACTCAATCCACTGAGCCACACCTGCCAGGGCTGATTAATTTCTTTTTATAACAAAAGAAATACATATTTGTTGAATAAAATCAAGCAATATAGACTTGCATAAAGCAAAAACCAAAACTGCCCCCTTACCTCTCTCATTCTGGCTTCTACTTACTCTTCAGAATTAGCCAATACGAATGAACAGTTTCATGTCCTTCCAGTCCTTTTTCTTTGCAAATTTACTTATGGGTGTGTGTATAATTATATTTGCCAAAATCACATTGTTCTGCAACTTTCCTTTTTCAATGTCCATAGTATATTATGGACATTCTTAAAGGTCAGAGCATGTAGATTTTACCTTCTCATTTTTAGAGGCTGTGTGATATTGTATAGCATGAATACACTCTAATGTATTTTTTGTAACATTTTAAAGAAGTACACCCAAGATGCTTTCTCTATTCACTTATCATTTATCTTCCGAATGCCTAGTCTAGTCCCAGCAGGCTTGGGCTGAACAGAGTTTGCTGCTGAAACTGATGTGTGTGGCACTCCAATGACTGATCTCTTTCTGGGTTTCTCATTCACTCACTGCTTTGGATCCTGGCAACGTTTCTAAGTTTTGGCCCCTGTCGGTTCCCTGCTGTGAGGCTGTGCCCCTGGGTGTCCTACTCTGTCACTCAGTCTTAAGACTGTTGCCCTCTCCCAATGTGATAATATAATTAAGTAGCTCCTGAGGGGATTGGAGGTCCATGCAGGGAGATTCAGCTCTACCTCAGGGGTTGGAAGGATGGCATTTCTTTCTTTTTTTTTAATTGAAGATTTTATTTTTATTTTTTAGAGAGAGGGGAAGGAAGGGGGAAAGAAAGGGGAGAAACATCCACATGTGAGAGAAACATTGATCAGTTGCCTCTCGCTCACATGCCCCCCAACTGGGGACCTGGCCCGCAACCCAGCCATGTGCCCTGACCGGGAATCGAACCAGTGACCTTTTGGTTCACAGGCTGGTGCTTTTACCCACTCAGCCACCCCAGCCAGGACACATTTCTTAAGACTGGTGGTGTCAGTGAGAAAGGGTTTATTTTTAAGGTCTCGGGATCTACTTTAACTATTGACTTTACCTTCTAGTTACAAGAAATAATTATGTATTATGGGCCAGAAAATCTAAGTTATACTTCAAAGTTTGAAACCAACTGTCTGTGTGAGCCTGAGCAAATTACTTCACGTTTATGGGCCTCTGGAATATAATTTATAATGGAAAGGAACAGACTAGAATGTGGTTGGCAAACATTTTACTAAAGTGTCAGCTAGAAAATATTTTAGGCTTTGCAGGCCAGAGCCTGTTTCAACGATTCCACTCTGCTGTTGTAGCACGAAAGCGGCCACAAACAATATGTAAACAAATGAGTCCCAGTAAAACTTTATTTACAAAAACAAGTGGCCAGCCTGCAAGCTGTAGTTTGCTGAGCCCCAGACAAGAAGTTATTTAGCGTCTGATCCATTTCCCACATTTGGAGACTGTACAACCTTATCAGGACGAGGTGACTCCTGCTGTACCACTGATCTCCATCACCCTGTTTGGCGCCTGTTACATGTGCTCTACTGCTCTTTATTGCTCTGTGTGTGTTAGTGCTGTCTTCCCACCTGGAGAGCAAGCGGTTAGGTGGCAGGAATGGCTTTCAGTTCTGCGTCGTAACGGAAGCCAAGCACATCACTGGGCATGTATTAAGAATTACACAAACATGAATACAAACAGCAATACAACTTATTATGATTGATGACGTATACAGTGCTTATTTTTTTAAATTTTTCAATTACAGTTTACATTTAATATTATTTTGTGTTAGTATCAGGTGTACTGCATAGTGGTTAGATAATCATACACTTTACTGATATTTCCAGTACCCCCCCCCCCGGCACTGTACATAGATATTACAATATTATTGACTACATTTCCTATGTTGTATCTTATATCCCCGTGACTATTTGGTGACTACTAATTTTGCACAGTCCTTATTGAGTGGGCGAACCATTGAGAAGTGGCTTATCTTGCCCGTTTTCTGTCTCTCCCTCCCTCCCTCATCAGCAATCACAGAGGGGCTGAGATGTGAGCATGAACGGGCCATATACCTCTTTGTCGACTCCCTGATGAATCAGGACAAGCCGAGCTTTGCGTTCCAGTGCACGGACTCGAACCGCTTCAAAAAGGGCATCTGTCTTAGCTGCCGGAAGAACCGTTGTAACAGCATTGGTTACAACACCAAGAAAATGAGGAACAAGAGGAACAGCAAGATGTACCTGAAAACCCGGGCAGGCATGCCGTTCAGAGGTAACCCTCCATCCACCCATTGCCCCGGGGACTGTCTTTCCCACCTTCTAAATACCTCGTGGAACAGGGCACATCCCAGCACAGAAGGTGTGGCCGGCGCAGTTAAATCAAATCATTCCAAATCAGATTACATTGTGCATGCCATAGGAAAGTTAATCTTTAAGAACAAAAGGTGGGGACTCCCTTTGATGTGAATTATCACTCCACGATCACAGTATTAATATCTTAAATCTCCCTTGCACTTAACTTTTCAAAGCTGTTTCATATTTGTTTTCTCATTTGATCATTGAGGTAGGACCAATAGGGGATCAGAATGCTATCCTGCCTTTTTATAGCATGTTATAAAACCACAAGGTTTTGTGGGTATTATTTTAATATTAGAAAATTGAGGTTTTTAATTCTAGGCTATGCAGCAGGAAAGTAGCTGGGCCAGAAACCCCAAAAGCTCTCCTGAACCCCAAGTTTAGAGCTCCTTCTTTTATATCCCAGTGACCTCTTATGCCATTAGACAGAATGAGACCAGAGAGAAGCTGGAGGCTAGGCTGGTCCAAAAGGATAGCAGTCCCTAAAAACTCAGTGTCCCTAAAAATCTCAGTGAGCTAGGTGACTGAGTCTGGGTCAGGCTGCCGTGGCATAACATTCAAGGATGACAAATGCCTGTGTTCTGCTGTCTCTGCAGTTTATCATTATCAGACGAAAATCCATGTCTTCAGCTACAAGAACACAACAGCAGTTGAACCCACCCTTTATGTCACCCTTTACGGCCTCAATGCAGACTCCCAGATGCTGCCTTTGGAGATGTAAGTCACGAGTTCCCTTTGCTGGGGGGAGGACAAGTTGGTATGGGAATGAGGAAGCGCAGAAGCCTGTGAACAGTGCAGAAGGGTGTAGTCTGGGGGCCTGGGTGGTTCTAATAGCCTCTGCAGTCCCGTCTCTCTCTGGCTCTCTCGCACCAAGCCCTCTACAGAGTGTTTCTGGGAGGGAAGCTCCCAGAATGAATCGGCAGCGTGGGAAGGCAGAACGTGCTGTTTCATTTTAGATAACGCCTGACATCTGAGGCTTTAAGGAATTTGGAATGTCGTAAGCGTCATCCCTGGACCATTTCTAATTATCTGTGGGAGGGGCACATAGCCATCTGTACAGATTTGTTAAGTGCTCCTAAGGTACGAAGAGTCAGGCTGAGTAGTGCTGGCATTGAAAAGAAATGTCATCACAGTACTGGCTCTCTGGGCTCAGGGTCTAGTTGGGAGACCAGGTTTGTATCCACATCCTCATGCACACAAATGGGGTGAGGCATGTTCCCCAGGTGCCAAATGGAAAGGACGCGCAGGAGGGGGCTAGGAGTTTCTAGGGAGATAGCTGTGTGTGGGCCAAGGGGAAGAGGATACTGTTGAGTGGCGAGGTGACTCTGTGCGTTTTCATTTCTTTCTTTCCTGGACCTGTGTCCCCAGGAAGTAGCGTGAATAGGGAGGTGCCCAGGAATGGTTTTGATAAGGAGGTGGGGTGCTGCAGGTCAGCATGGAGCACGGTGAGCTTCGTCTGTGGTCCTGCTGGAAGAACACAGATGGAGGCACTGGGGAGAGACTTCTCCTCGTTTCTCTCCAGTCTGGGGGAGGGTGGGGGGGCAGGTGCTGCCGCTGCGTTACCCCACACAATGTGGCAGTTTCCCAGGTGGCAGGGAATGAGACCAGCTTTGCTCTCCCCTTGTAGAGTGGAGCAGTTCGGGCTGAATGCCACCAACGCCTTCCTGGTCTACACAGAGGAGGACCTGGGAGACCTCCTGAAGATCAGACTCACCTGGAAGAAGGAATCTCAGTCGTGGTACAGCCTGTGGAGTGGGTTTCGCAACTTCCTGTCTCAGCCCCGGCAGCCCGAGGAGGAACTGAGTATCAGGCGCGTCCGGGTCAAGTCTGGGGAAACCCAGCGGAAGTAAGTGCCTGACACCCCTTCTCCGCCCCGTGTCAGTAGCGAGCAGAAGGTGTGTCTCGGGCACTGTCCTTTCCTTTGCTAAGCAAGCACCTTCAGTCCTTTCGTATCGGAGTACACGGGCAAAACCTCAGACACCTTTGCAAGGAAAAGCAAATTCCAGGCCTAGTCCTCTGTCGACTTTTGTGCTGTGGTCACAGAGCCTTGGATGAGAGGGGTGGGCAAATGGGGGCTGCAATCCAGCCCTTGTTCAGTTTGCCAAGCCCTGCGTCGGCCCAGAGGAAGGGGGCTGCTCCTGGACCGGGCTCTTCAGGAGCGCTGCCTTGCTAGTCTCTTGGCCCCGGGGTCCATGCAACCACAAGTCTTTGCTTGCTCCTGCACAGAGTAAACCCGAGTGTCAAGTCCAGGGAGCCCCCAGGATGAGGTCTGTGGGAGGACCTGGTTTCCTTAGCCTCCTGTTTTCAGAGCATTAGACCTCTCCTTTTGAGGCTGTGAGTCAAGGTCATGGGGCGGGTCCTGACGTAAAGTAAAAGAGAATCCTTTATGCTGGCAGTTTCCCCGCACCTGTTAATCCCAAGACTAGCATGATAAATCCAGACCTTTATCTGTCGGTGCTTTAAACTCTACCTCGACTCTGAGCAGGCTTCTCTAGAACCTTTCTCAAGAATTGGGGGTCTTCAGTCAAATCCTTCAGCAGACCGCTGGGAGGTCATGGCCAGCCTTGGGGTGGTCGGAAGCAGCACTTGCCCTCTCTGTGCCCCATCTGGCACTTTCCCCTGTTTCCATCCATTGCCTCTGGCACAGGATGGCTGGGAGAGGAGTGATTTCGCTCTAGAAACCTGTGAACTGGAGGGGGATGCCAGGTGGGAGAAGCTGTTAGTGACAAGGCTGTCTCAATAACTGTCTTTTTCCTTCTCCTGGAGCTTGTTAAGTGCAACCTGTGCCTAGGAGTGTGGTAGAGAAAGATGACCATTTTTATAAAGTGTTTCAAATACAATAAACTACTAAGACTTAACAAATCTGAACAGTTACCCATATTGGTTTCATATAGATTTTTTTAAGTAACACATTATAATTAGAGCTGAACCTCCTTTGTGCCCTTTTCCTGTTCAATTCTTCTCCTTTCAAACCAAATGTTCTAATCTTCCAACATTAAATAATGTTAGTGGCACCCTGGCTGCTGTGGCTCAGTGGATTGAGCACCAGCTTGCAAACCAAAAGTTCACGGTTTCTATTCCAGTCAGGACAGATGCCTGGCCAGGTCTCCCATTGAGGGCATGTAAACTGATCAGTGTATCTCTTGCACATCGATATTTCTCTCCCTCCCTTTGTCTCTCCCTAAAAATAATTAAATAAAATCTTGGAAAAAAAATAATGTTATGCCTTTCCCACCTTCATGATTTTTATACCTTTTATATTTCTGTTTGTATCCATACAGAAGTGTTTTGGATGATTCTAAAATTTATGAGCAGACGTATTCCTTAACAAATTGCTTTTATTTATTCAACACTGTTTATGAAATTTATCCAATACATATAGATCTAATCTATTCACATTTAACTTCTATATGTAAACTGTCATTTACAATAATTTCACCATTGCTCTGCTGAATATTCCAGTGGTTGTTACTTTTCTGCAGTCGCAAACAGTGCTGAGATGAACATCCATGTGCACGTGTGTGAAGGCTTCTTTGGGATATAAATACTCAAAAGTAGAATGGCTAAGTTATAGTTTATGTCTTCTCCAGCTTGGCTAGATATTATTAATTTCCTCTCCAAAGTGGCTGGATCAATTCTAATCTTTGCCACAGAATAAGAGTTCCCCTTTCCCCTCTTTGCCTACATTTGGTGGACATTCTTGATATTCTGTTGGGTATGAATTGGTCCCTTACTGTTGTTTTAAACTTTTTCTGATTGTAATAAGGTAAATAACCTTTTTATATGTATATATACTGTTTGGACTTCCCAGTATGTGTTCTCAAAGCTGTTCTGATTAGGATTTTTGTCCTTTGGGTGAGCAAGAGCATCTGTTGGTCATGGGGTCATGCTAATCACCCACCACCGAGGCGGGCGTAACCCATATGTTCGGTTCTAAGTTACAGTTGAAATGGTTACGAGACCACTGATTATATCTGTGATCCTGACCGTCCATTTCCTGAATCTTTGATTTTAACTCACAGCTGAGTCCAGCTATGCTTGTCAGTGGATATTAATGAGCACTGTACTGGAGGCACCTCGAGTTCCTCCAGCTGAGCAGTTCACAGCCCACCATAAATAAAGGAATCCACAGGCAAGTCAAGATATTCATTGTTAACACCAAGCCACAAGAAGTCACGACAATAACAAAAGCAACATTTATATAAGGACACAGTTTCCTATTAAATTGAGAGGTCAGGGTCTCAGGCCGTCAGGGAGGTTCAGAGAGGCAGGTGGTCTGTGGGACAGACAGGGAAGAACGCGGAAGGGGTATGATTAAAGGCTGAATGAGCTGAATCATGGGAGACATCCTAGTGAGAAGCAGATTCGCGTGCTTGCTTATAGCTGCAGTGCGGAGTTCTGAAGATTCTTGATCAGGGTGTGGCATGATGAAACTCATTTCCCCTTGCTCTGCCCACCTTGGATCCAGAAAGCACAGCCATGTACTTTTGCCTCTAGAGTTTTGGTTACCTTGGTGGTTTCTTTTTCCTCCTAGATTTATATTTTGTGCAGAAGACCCTGAGAACACCAGCATATCCCCTGGCCAAGAGCTGTGGTTTCACAAGTGTCTGGATAGATGGAGAATAAAAAACGAAACCAGGTAACTGGGACTTTCTCCTGTATTCATGCAGCACATGTTGAATAGTCACCTAGCATGGGGCTGGGTACCTGGGACATAGCAGTGAACAGAACAGACAGAAATCCCTTGCTGTATGAAGCTGACCTTCTGCTGCAAGGAGACAGACAAATCAGGGGAACAGACAGGACATTGGAGGGTGTTAATGTCCCTTTGTCTCTTGCTCTGCCTGACTCGATAGGGTCACAGCCATGGTCCTGGTGGAATGTCTTAAGTAACTAAATCCCTGGGTTGGTGCCTATGCCCTGTCTTAGACTAAACTTCTCCATAGTGGCCAGGGCTGTGGGACATTCCAGGGTTCCCAGCTTCCTACTGGGCCCCAGGTTGGAGTGGGAAGTTAAGGGGGCGATAAAGGAGAACCACAAAGTATAGTCTTGTTTTTTAGGTTTTTGGGAACCCAGGTTGATGTGAGTGGATATTAGTGAACAATTCTCCCCCTTTCTGAGAGGCAGAGTTGCTTGTCTGTGTAACACTGAATCACATAAAAGTGTCCCATTGCCCCATGCTGGAGTCCTTTTATTTCAGAATTGAGGAAAGCTGATATGTCAAGGTGTGAGGCAGTAGGCACATCCAAAAGGAGAATTTGTCACAGGTCCTCTGACATAAATACCTGCTAAAGGGGAGGTAGACTGGCCCCCCCACCGGCCCCCACCTCTTGCCCTCACCAAGGTCCTAGATAATAACGCTACTACTGTACACCAACCATGTAGATGTGCCCACCCTGCACTCAGTGCCTTCCAAACATTGTTATTTACCTTTATCTTCAACCCCAGGATGCTGGTGTTGTTTGCCCTGTGGACAGGTGGGGACCCTGAGGCTCAGGAGTTTAGGCCACTCTTTCTGGGTTTGTCCCCCAGCTGTTGATGGTAGAGTGAGGACTGAGGCACATTGGTTTACTCAGGGCCTGTGCTCTTTCTTGAGCCTGGAGGTTCCACTTGCTCAGATAAGTCACCTCACCTTGACCTGGGTATCAATTATCAACGGCTGCACCCATGCCGGGGTCCCCTGTGATTAACTGTCTGCCAACCTTGAGTGCCGGGCTCCGTGCCAGCTGCTCTGTCTCCTGTTCAGGAGTGCCATCAGCTCAGTGGTCACAGGACTTGTGGGATTCTGAAACTGCCATCTAATTAAGTGACTCGGTCTAGGCTCATATAATTTTGTGCTATAATAATAAATTTAATTTTTTACATTGGTATTCATATTTATACCTTTCCTAGTACTTCCTCGTATAGTAACTTCATTGATCTTCAGAACAGCCACGAACATTCTAGATGCCCAGGAAGGATCACTGTTCTTATGATAAAATATCTATGATAAGATATTTTCTTTTTTCACTCCAGACTTTTGTAACAGTTAAGAATGCTGTAACTTGTCTCATACCACCTCTTTGAGAAAGCAAGTAGTTTTTTTCTTCACCCTCAAAGGAACAGAAAACAATAGGAGCCCAAGTAATAAATTAACTCCAGGAAGTCATGTGTAACACATCCCTAGACATGTGTAACACCTTCAGTATCGTCTGCTGACCCGGATACTGTTCACCTCTTCACTGATAAGGAGACCAAGCTTCCGAGAGGTTCAGTAGTGAGTTAGTGTAGCTGAGACTAGAATCCAGGCCTCCTGACTCTGTCTCGTTTGCTCCTTGCCATCCTATAGTCTCTCTTCGGTTTCTTGATCAAGGCAGAGGACTCGATAGTTCTCCCCACAATTGTGTGTGTGTGTACACATGTGCAAGTGTCTTGTGTGCATGTATGTGTTTGCTGCAGGTGAGCATTGTGCTAAGTATGTAAATGCCAGCACTGAAGTACATGGGGCTGGGAACCCAGAGAGGGCTCCAGTGTGGTGGGGGAGGGGGAGAAAGAAACACTCAGGACCTTTTGCGCTTGTTCTGGAAGGGAAGCAAGGAAAAGAGTCTGGCGGGTTTGTAAGAGAGCTTGGCTGTGATGTGAACAGAGCCCGCCCTCAATACAGGCTGCTAAGCGAGCTAACGAACGCCACTCTCACCTGGTTCCTTTCAGGCAAACCCCGGAGCTTCCCTGAGGGTGCCCACAAGGCCCTCGCCCCGCCTTCCTAGCACATGGAGGAAAGTTACTGCTGAGGACCCACCTGATGGAAGGACCCCTCCCAGTCTTGACCCTGCAGCATGGGGAAGAGCCTGCTGGTGGGGCCCTGGACCTTGATTCCTACAGCTGGGGCTTCTCACCAGAGGGGACCCGCGCTGCTGCTCCTGTTGCTGCGCTAGAATAGTTCAAAGGCCAGATCTGTGGCAAATGGCCAAATGGCTGGGCCTCTTGGGCACACCGGGCTGGCTGAGCCTGTGCTTTGCCTGACAAGGAACACTGGCTCTGCATGGAAGGCTGCCAGCTGCCTGGCCGGACCGGAGTCGTTCTGTGAGGCCTTCCCGCTGGGAGCTGACTTATGTCAGGATGGCAGACCAGTGTCCTTGTTCACCCAGACATGGTTGATCAGGGGTGAGGCTGAGGCCCTCGCTGTTGGAGTTCAATGAACTGCATTGATCAATATCAGGTCCTTTTTTCAACATTCTGTCCTGCTCCTTAACTCACTCTCAAAAGCACACGCCATTGGCTTTCTTACTTATCCACTGCTCATTTTTTTTTTTTTTTTTGATTGGACAAATTGTTTATTAAGCACTTAAGGTGGGGGTTGAGATTTCTAGATTCCCTTCAAGTTTAGATGATCCACAAATATACACATGATGAAGGCACGAGGGACACGGGGGAGGGCTAGATGATGAAAGAGTTGGGGACCCTTAGGCTTTCAGGGGTTTCTGCCCATTTCTTCTCAGTTAATGTGCATTCCTCCTAAGTGTCACACAGCAAGAAGATATCATACGTGCTGGGGACCAGATGGTGGCCAATTGCCAGAGGTAGTTGCTTTGCAGCAAATCTCTTCTGTTCAGGAAGATAGAAAGTATTATATATGGTATACATATCTGTTTATCCAGAACCATCACTTGTCAAACAGCAGGTGCTACACAAGATTTAACACAATGTTTTTTCTTCCTCGGAATATCTGTTCTAATACCAGCCTCTTTTCTGTGTTGAACTTCTTCAAAAAGCGTCCAGTCTTGATTTGAATTAATATACACAATAATGAGAAGCCTTTTTTAACTTGGCAAAAGATTTTCATGGGGTCACCTAACAAGAGATTAACAATAGTCTTCATTTCACAAAACCGAGGCTCAGTGAGTTTCAGCCACATGCCTAGAATTATATACCAAGTTGGTGGTGGGGCCAGGTGAGGACTCAGATTTCCTGGAGGCAAAGTCCATGGTGTGTTCCTCCCTGCAACTTCATTAAGACTTCCTGTAGCCATTTCTCACCAGTTTGCCTTAGGTGTGATAAATAAGGAATATTTTTCAAAGCCATCTATAAAACCCTAAGCCCTTTTTACTAATATGTAACTAGGAAAACAACTGTGCCAACGGGTTGGGCTTTTACAGATGAGATTAATTTGGAAGGAGATATGATGTCAGGTGAAGAGTGATTTTTGTAGTGAGGGTTTCAAAGGGCCCTGTTTTAATCTGTCTGTGCCAAAGTTGAATCCTTGTTCAATGCCAAACTTCAGAAGACATAACCACTCAAATCTTAAGTCAAGGTATTTTCTCAATTCAATTGTGCACTTCTTCTGTTCTTTCCATGATTGCTTTCTAGCCAAAGTGGAGCTTATATTCCTGACCGTGCCTCCTGGTTGCTTCTGACCTGTTTTTAGTCATGAAAACCTTGGGAATCGAATCCTCAGTGGGTCCTATATTTATATACTTGGCTTGACAACTTATTTGTATATGATGATGCTTTTTTTAATGCTATGCAGAACATTATTTATTTCTTAAGTGTATGTAATGTATAAAACAAATATATGGTTTGTTTTTACTTTTAAGATTAACCAATTTCAAGATGTAAAGTTTTTAATAATAAAATAATAAAAATCTACAAAATTCTTAGTGGTGTGGCAACTCAGTTCTTAGAAGTGGAGGGACTTATGGTTGCTCAAGCCTAGAGTTTGACCAAAAGTTACTTTACTACAAGCTATCATCTGTTTGATACTAATTATTGGTCAGAAGTGAACAAAAACTCCTTTCACTAAAGAACAAGAAAAGAAATTATTTGGATAGCAGTAGAAATGCCTGAAGGTGGGTGTTAGGAAGAAGAGGGGGGCTGGCTGGGCATTGGGGAACATTAGTGAGGGGATAAGTTTGGTTGCATAGGACCTAGATAATAGTAATTTAAACCAGATAGAAGCTGATTTCTCTATCGTTTTAACTTCCAGCTGGTATTGAGGTTCTGTTCCATAAAATTAAGAGGGGTCTAGGCTCTTAGTTTTTTGCTGTTATCCTTGGGATGTTCCCCTCATCCCTACAGTCCAAAGTGTCCTCAATTAGGTCCCCTTCAGTCTGTGGGAAAGTAGAAAGAGAAAGGGGACACATGTCTCTTCTTAAGACCATGACTGAGAAGTTGTCCACATTCTTTTGATCAGACACCATAGTCACATGGGGAGCTAGAAAATACATGGGCACCCATGGGCCCAGCTGAAAATCCAATTACTACTTATAAAAATGGAAATTACATATTGCCATCTGTTCCTCAGGAATTAATATTTATTCCCTAGAGGAAGGGAGATCCACCTGGGCAACCTTTAAATCATTCCATTTCCTAGTCAATTTTTAGTAACAAACTGATCTATCACTATGCGGTTTAATGAATTAGATCAATTTGACTTTTTTCTAGTCTTAAGTGTAAAAATGTTATAAAATGAGAAGAAACCTCTCTGTAAGGAGCTTTTTTGACAGTAGAAAGTGGCTGCTCTTTATTTTCACCCAGGACAATCAGAAATATCAGACTTAATAATGGATAGGGGAAGGATTGGGTTAGACAGGAAGAGTATGTTCTTAATCTAATTCAGGTGATGAGGAAAGGGCTGAAATCTCTCTGGCAGACTTAAGGGAATTTTGAAGTTGCCCAAAGGCAGAGGAATAGTCTGAGTGACTCCACTGTGTCTTGTCTGACTTTGAGATTCAGTGCCACCTCTTCACTAATTAGAGTTAGGAAACTTCCCCACAGGAACTCCTTTGACTCTACAAACAAACTGAAGCACTGAACTTGAAAAGACGGATGCCAAGCAGGTACTAGAACAGCCGTGCTTACCCAAGCTCTCCTGGGCCCTCCAACATGTTCGCTCCAGGAAGGCGGACCTTGATTTTTGTTTGACTTCCTTGCGGTTGCTGCCCTGGAAACTAGGCTGGTGTCAGAAACATAGTTAGACATTCCATAGATTTTTAAACGAGTGGATGAAATTAGGTACAAAAACCCAGCTACTTAAACAGGCAATAGGAGAATTAGGAAAAGAACAATTACTTTGGAGTCAAAGTCCCGGCGTGTCACTCAGTATTATGTGAGCTTTAGGCTAAATATAATCTTTCCAGCCTCTGTCTGCTCATTTGAGAAACAGACAGTATCTCACAGGATTGTTGTGATTATTACATATATTGAAAAAAAAAATCATTGCTTTGTAAACATTTGAATTAGACAAGGACAAAGATAAAAATAAAATTCTTTCTATGTATATGTGAAAAACTTACATATGACAAAGGGGTTATATTAATCCTCGGGAAAGAAGGGGATGGTTGGATGGGAAGTAGGCTCATTGAAGGAGAACATATTTTAGATCCCGATCTCACACCATATGCAAAGATTAATTCCATTTTAATGAATGACACACATGTGAATAAAAGCCATAAGCTACTAGATATTATAAAATATATACAATAGATCCCTGAACAACATCATATCCTTTCATTACAATGTTGAGAAAAAAGAAATTCGCTTCCCTGACAGGGCCACTGTGTGGAGTTTGCATGCTTTTTCCATGTCTGCATGTGTTTTCTCTGGGGACTCTGGTTTCCTTCCACCTCCCAAAGCTGTGCACATGAAGCGACTGACATGTCTACATTGTCCCAGGCTGAGTGATTGTGGGAGGATGGGACTGGCCCTGTGATGGAAGGGTGCCCTGTTCAGGGTGGGCCCTGCCTGCGCCCTGAGCTGCCAGGAGAGGCTCTGGCCACCACGGCCCTGAACGTATGTGGGGTGCAAAGTACTTATCTTATTTGTTTTTAATAACCTTTCTTAAATGTGGGTATTAGCTCACATTTATTTTAGTATTTAAAACTTAAAGTGTTTTGAGTCTTTATTTAGAAATTTGGTGATGTGTTGTGACCAGAAATATGACATGGAAACTTAACTGCTGTTTATATCTGTTAGCTTAAGGTAAAACTGGTTTTATTATATATCGTTTTGCTTAAAGTTGCAGTTTCCAAGAACCTAGCAATGATGTTAAGTGAGGAATTACTGTATCTGAAATCTAGATGAACCTGAAAATGTATGTCACCATTGGAACAATAAGAAATAGAAAGTTAGAATAGATCACCAAATCTTAAAGAAGCTGAAGAGCAGATGTTTAAAATTTTAATTAAACACAACTTACCAATTTGTCCTTTTATGGATGTTGCTTTTAGTATTATTTGTCAGAAAAATTTGCCTAACCCAAGATTACAAAGATTTTCTTTTATATCTTATCTAAGTTTTATAGTTTTAGGTTTTGCCTTTATGTTTATGATTTATTTTTATTTTTTTACATGGTGTGAGGTATTGATCAAAGTTTTTATTGCAGATATTTAATTGTTCCAGCACCAGCTGTTGAAGAGACTGTCTTTTCACCATAGAATTGCCTTAGCACCTTTGTAAAAAATCATATATATGTATATATGGCCTTATTTCTAGACTCTGTCTCATTGATCTATTTGCCTATGTTGATGTCAACACTTCGGTCTCTTGATTACTATGTTGATTACTGTAGCTTTATAACTCTTGACATTGGGGACTGATAGTTTTCAATCTTGATTTTTCCTAAAGTTATTTTAGCTATTCTAGATCATTTGCGTTTTTATATGGATTTTAGAGTCAGCTTGTCAGTTTCTACAAAAAGTGTGCTGAGATTTTGGTAGGGACTGCATTGAATTTATAGATATGTTTGAGGAGAATGAATATCTTAATATTGAGTTTTTAAAACTCATCTTTGTCAGTCTTAATTTGAATTAGAATACTTTTTGCACAAATTTGTTATTTTACCACTTGGGTTTCCACTGATAAAATGATTTCTTTAGGGAGCTAGATATCTTATTCTGTCTGAATATATGAAAAGTGTTTTTGGATAGAATAGGTTAAGCAAATACACAATTACTTATTTATGACATTTTTATTTTTAAAATGTAAAATTTGAACATTAAAAAATGTCAAAATGCCACTTTAGGTGATCTAGAGGGGTGTGGAGGGCCACCCAGATGCCTCCTTCAGGACAGTTCCACCCATTCCCCAGCTGCTGAGTGCTGCAGTTGAGGGCTCTCATCTGAATCTCTCTCCAGGAAGTGCCCTCAGCCAGCCAAGGGGTTCAGGTCATAGCTCCTCCCCACGGACAGTACACATCCAACCACTAGTGATCAGGCCCCACCTCCTTGCCTCAAGACAGGACACCTCTGAAGGGCCAGAGGAGATGGTGAGATCAGCTGCGGCCTTTGTTGCATCCTAGTTCAACTCTTACCCTGCCCAGTCCTTCTGCCTTCACTCCCCAGTAAAAAGTCGTGCACACAAAGCTCTACCCCAGAGCCAGTTCCCCAGGGAATCCAGCCAAAGGCTGGGGATTATTTCCCAGGCAGCTTGCGATGTGTTCCAGGGCTGAAAGGGGTGTTGATGGGGAAGCCCAGGTCAGCCTCCAAGGCTCATGGATGGGGAAAACAGGAAGCCAGTTATCACTGGCTTGCTAGGACTTCTGCTTAGGGCTAGAGACACCTGCCTAACTCACAGGGGCTTTCCCTTTCACACGTCACCATCACCATTTGAAATCACCCTGTCTATGGGAGAAGGAGAAAGCACCTGGAAGGCTTCTGCCTCCTCAGTGTGTCCGGGGCATGGGTGACACAGTGGGAGGGAGAGAGGGGAAGGAAGAGGGAGACTTTCTGTACATGCTAAGTGAGACTGAACAGAGGCTCGCCCACTGCGGACAGGATCACAGAGCCGGGAGTGCCCAGGGGAGCACCTGCAGAAGGGGGAGAATGAATACTTAGGAGTGAGAGGTGGGAAGTAGAAGGAGCTAGTAACAAAAACTACTATAAAATTAAACATTGTGATACTCAAACATATTTTTATTCTCCTACTGATGTTATTGAAACCCAGAGTAGTCAGAACTGACAGGTGGACAACTAACAGCCAGTCTTCCACCTTGTCACACATCTTGTCCTCCTCTGTCCCAATGATATGTGCCTCACGAAAGCACTGCACATTTAAAAAAAGTTACAGATTGACTGTGGGAGAGGAGGGAGGTGGTAGGGGCAGGGTAGAGCAATGAGGGGAAAAAATGGGACAAGTATAATAGAAAAATAATAAAAAATAAACAAGTTAATTAAAAAAAAAGTTAGAATAGGGCCAAAATTTAACCTTGGGCTAGCTCATGTAAGCCAGTTTACTTTATACAATAGACATATTTTTGTAAATTTTATTATATAATAATGACTAATGAATTAATTGTACAATAGTATAAAGTCCTTTACCATGTTCCCTCATTTGAGCTTTTTAACCAGCTATGTGGTATTGCTGTGGGCATATGCAGAGGAGAAAACTCAAGTTCAAAGTGGTCAGTGGCTGGTACAGGACCCCTCAGTAAGTGGATGAACTTGGACTTAAACGAGTCTTTAGACGCTAAAGCCTGTGTTCATTGTTCCATTGAAAGCGCTAAAAGAAATTACTTTTCAGAAGACGCCTATAGTGACACTGTTTGTCCTCTACATAAATCTAGATGCTCTTCTATTACAATGTGGGGCCATCTGCTTTCTTTGAAGGAACACTCATTTTAAGACTTTCTCATAAGAAACTGGACAATGAAAAAAAATCATCTTTCTGGTGCTCAACCAAGTGGAAAATTGGCAGTCACCAAAATTTCCAAACTTGCCCAACTGGCTTTGCAATTAGTTGCCAGAATTACGCACATTAATGAAGAATGGCCTAGAGGTGTTTTACCAGCAGAACCACCTCTGCTAGTGGGCAGGGATGCTATCGGAGGAGCGGAGCAGCTACTGAAATGGGAGATGCTAGGGAGGAGGGACCGGGAGGTGAGGCCTGGGTGCTCTCCAGCTCTACTCAGTAAGGCAGGCCCTAGGAGGTTCTGGAGGTGGTAGAAGACCCAACATGAAAACAGGCTCTTTCCAGGCCCATTTTATTTAACGCTCATTGCACTGCTGTGAGATGAATTGTCCCCTCCGTTATTTCAAGTGTGAAAACTGAGGCTTCACTTCAGTTGAGCTGAGGTGCAAGAATCAGTGTTATCCCAATCTAGTCCCAACTCCTGGTCCTTAGTAACTCTGTTGGCAGAGAAGTCTTCAGAAGGACAATATTCACCAAGTGAGACTCAAAACCAGGTCTTCATGGGTTAGCATAATCATGTTGCCAAGGGCAGACAGAGATTCCTTCAATGTTTTTGCTGTAGACCAGGGAGAGGCTTGCACTGGGAAAGGACTGCCTTTCCTCCCTATAGGTTGGGCCTGCTGTGGCCCTGGCTTACCTAGAGAGGTTGGCTACAGCACAGGGTAGAACTAGAGGTTGTCCAGGCCAGAGCAGATCCATTGAGAAGGTCCTAGGAAGAATGGTCCCAGGGAGTCCCAAGACCACCCAGTGGGCCTTTGGGCTACTTCCATGGCAGGTAAGCAGTTGGCCTCCCAGAACCAGAACCTCCCGTTTCTCAGTCCTTCACCCTCCACAGAAGCCCCTCTTCCCTCTGAGGTGATTAACATTCTTGCAGACTCTTCCTATCAAAACCCAGTCTGAAGAAAGGGTCTAGAAATTAAGCAGGATCCGAGCTACCTGGAGCTGGAGTGGTTCCTTGATGTTCCAGGTGAGGAAACTGAGGCTCCTAGGTACTCAAGGTGCACGCCTTGCCCCTGCTTTCACACTCACAGAGACCAGAACGATTCTTGGCACCAGGAGGAGGGAATGATTATTTGTGAGGGGTCAGATCCTTTTACTCACAGACCCATTTATGTAGTCAGCATTGATGACTCTACTTACTTTTAAGATATGTCATGACCCAGCAGGGACAAGACTTAGACACCCTTGGCACCCAGAAATACCAGGGCCAGAAACAAATGAGTGAGCCACTCTGGGTCTACATACCTGATGAGGACATGTCTGAGCTTGCACTTGAACATTTATTCAGAAGGCGTTGGCTCCAGGTTGATGAGCAGAGCAACCTGAGAGCCCTTCGCTTTTTCACCTTTTTTTCTCGGTTGTAGTAGGGTCATTAGATATTTTGCAGCTCTAATGCCAGGACAATCACAATTCACGCCATCTGGGGCTCCCCAGGTAGGCAGTATCTGGGAGCAGGAGCGTTCATGCAACATCTCACTCGCACAAGCTAGTTCAAGACACATTTATTGAGCACCTATTTTGTGCCAGGCACTGGGAGAGGTGCTGGGGAGCCTAAGTGACTGTGCTCCTTGCAGTCTCGTGAGGGAGATACCTAAATGCCTCAGCAGGGGCTGCTGAGAGAACGTCAGGGGGGCAGATGTCCACCTACATGGGTAATCTCAGTAACATATGGAAAGTGAAAGGATAGAGATATGTACAAAATCTGTCTTAAGTCTTCCCTGTATCTATTATTCTTCTGCTTTATTTTTGTTTCATCTCCTACCTTTTATAGCAAAGTTTTTAGCAAGTACTATCCACATTCATTTCTAACTCCACTGAAATTTCTCTACAATCACTAGTAACCTCATGATTGGTAGTCCAATAGTCCTTCCTTTATCTCATAAGCCCCAATGGTATCTGGTCTCT
Organism: Furipterus horrens; assembly: GCF_987537825.1. NCBI lineage: Eukaryota > Metazoa > Chordata > Mammalia > Chiroptera > Furipteridae > Furipterus > Furipterus horrens. The sequence continues at coordinate 17,217,144 of NW_028327178.1, read as the reverse complement.
TGGCCACTCCCCCCTCCTTTCTTGGTCTCCCTGACTTCACTCTCCTGCCTCACTGGCTGCTGGCTCCTTGGGGAATCTGTTCTTGCTCATTCTCCCCAGGGCCATTTTCCCTGCATCCAGCTTTAACTGCCACCTCCCTGATGACTTAGAACTATTTGCAAAGAGCCTCTGTTGTCCATTACATATATTATCTGACTTAGTCCTCCCACAATCTCATAAGAGGGGACTTTGATTCCTTTCTTACCAAAGAAGAAAGCAGCACACAGCTTGTAGATCAGGTCTTCCTTGAGTTGACACAACCAGGAAGAGGCAAATCCAGGATTCACACTCTGCTGGACTCTGAAGCACCTTCTCTAAGCCACTAGGTCACACCATGTCCCACACTGGGGTCTCTCTTAATCCTCTCCTTCACTCCAGACCCCTATGACCAACTTCTAAATCAGGTCTGCTCCTGGGCACCTCAGACTTACTATGTCCAGAACAGAACCTGTCCTCATACCCCTCAGACATGCCGTCTCTGTCTCGGTTCCCTTGGCAACACCCCAGACCCTGGGCTGTGACATCCTAGATGTCTCTCTCTCTCTCACTGCCTCCTTTCTCCCCCACCTCCTTGCCTCTGTCTCATTCTTCAGCAGTTCCTGGCCTCCCCCTTTCACTCAGCCCTCCAGTCCACCCTCCGTGCTGTGGCCTTCTTCTAAAATGCAATTCTGACCACATTACCCTCTCATTAAAATCCCTCACTGCTTGTCCAGTGACCTCAAGTCCAAGTCAACTGCCAAACTCTTTAGCTTGGAAAATGAAACCTTTGAGAACTCATCCACCTACCTCTCCATTTTGCCTTCTGCCCTTCTCACGGTGGTTAACAGTTCAGCCACATCAGCTACCCGTGGTCCCAGGTGTTAAACAAAAAACTTTAACTTCCACGGCTAAAAGTCTTTGTAAAAGAAAGGGTTTATTAGGTCAATGCTAGCAAAACAAAAACAGAAACAGAAACAAAATAAAAAACGAACGCACCCACCCCACCCCAACCCCGGCCACCAAAAATAAAGAAGACTGCAGCGGCAGCATGGCCAGGCAAGAAAGACAACATGTCCAGTGCATTGTCTTGGAGTTTGCAAGCATTTTTATCCATCAAGTAGGGAGAAGGGGGAAGAAAGATGTAAACTGACTGAAAGAATTTATATTAGCTATGGGCAAAGGGGTGGGAGAAAGTGAAGTGGGATCAGCTCTGGGATAGGTGCAGAGTCCGCACTGAGGAAGGTCTGCTCCTGTGGAGTGGCCGTGGGCAGCAGTGCGGAAAGCGAAGGCTGCTGGAGCTTAGAGGTGCCTGGCTAACTGCGATAATAACCCCTGAAATTAACCCGAAGTTCCGACAGATATAGAAGGCATGTGAGCAGTCTTTTGTTAGTTGGTCTACAGCTATTAGCAGACTAACAGCTTTCTCTTTCTCCGCTGATGTAATTTAATTTAGACCACATCAGAATTTTCTCCTTGTCACCGGAAAGCCCCAAACTCTTTCCCACCATGTGCTTTTGTGCAATACATGCTTTCCCTCCATCTGTAACACCTGTCTATAAACCCCTACTCATCCTTAACGTAGGATGTTCAACTATCACCTCCACCAGAAGCCCTCTCCCCCTCCTCCCCCAACTCCTTCCAGGTACACTTTGGTACCTTCTCCTCAGTCTTCCCAGGGCATCAGATGTACCCCTGATCACCACTGGTACATAACTGTTCACTTGGCTGTATGTCCCTGTACCCCCAACTAGGCTGCACTTGCCTTGTTCCAGATGGAGCCTTTTGGTCTTTGCACAGTGCTTGGCAAAAAGTTTCTTTAATAAACATTGGCTGATTGGCTGAATAATTAATTAATTAAGTATAAAGCAAGGTTCCCTGCGAAGGAACTGCAGTCCAGATGGGAAGGAAGTCCAATCATGGGTGAGAGGATGGAAGATTCTCTTGCCAAGAGTGTGTGTTTTACTGACCACAAAGGGCTGTAGACATTGGGAGGAGGAAGATATTGAGAGAGCTGGAGGGGCTGGGGCAGCATGAGGTTTCCTGGATGGGAAAGGGGGTACATCCATGCACAAGCCTGGGCCATGGCCCCACCGACACCAGGTTCGGTTTCCAGCAGCAGCCACATGGGAGCAAGGATCAGTGCCAAAAGGCGCCCAGGGTCCCTTCCACATAATTAGCATGTCTCTGGGGGAGGCCGAACCTCGCAGTCTGGAAGGCAGACAAAGAGGATCTGTTCCACTTATGCTAATTGCAGCCTCTGTGAGAGCTGCCAGGAGGCAGCAGAGCAGATGGGGATTCCTCAGGTCGGGCAGCGGGGGCACCCAGGGCAGGAGGCCTGCCCAGGTTTTCGCCAGCGAAAGCTGGAGGTTCCGCTCTTTTCCCTATTTTCAGGGGGCAAGTGCGATTTGAAAACCAAGCAGCTTCCTACCCAGGAACCCCAAAGCTTAAATTTCCACTTTAGAAATATTGCTTTCTCCTGGAAGCCACTTTTTAAATGCAAATGACCCTGGAAGAAGTAACACGTGTTAAGTTCCTAACACCTGAGTATAAATGAGTGCATGTACTGCACGGCTTTCCCAAGGACCCTGGGAAGGCGGGTGCCCTGAGCTGTAGAAAAACAAACGCAGAGAGGACAGGAGGCCCCGGATCTTGACTCCACTCCTGCCACAAATGTACCCCCAGCCCACCCCTGAATGTGTCCCAGCAGCCCACTGCTGAGCTGGCCCTTCCTTCTGCCACCCTCCTGGGCTGCAGACTCGACAATCCTCAGGAGCCGTCCCACTCCAACCTCTCCTTCTCTGGAGCTTTCCCCCCACAGCCAGTGACCCCCTGAGGCAGCAGGCACCTCTGGGAGTCAACAGCCCTCAGCTACCCTGCTGCACCGCTGTGCTGGGGAAGCATTTGTGGGGACGAGAGCCCTGCTATGCATGGGCACTGGTTCTCAAACTCCAGCATGTATCAGAGTCACCAGGAGAGCTTGCTAAAATAGACCACTGGGCCTCACTCCAAGGTTTCAGTAAGTCCCATGTGGAGCCTGAGCATGTGCATCTCTAACAAGATCCCAGGTGATGCTAACAACTCTCTGCCACTCCTGCCACCCTCTTCACGCCTGGGCTCTCCAGCTTGTCCATCTACCACTGGACCCCAAATCGCTCTTGCCGTGGGATCAAAACTCCCCTTTGTAGAGCCAATGTACATTTTCTAGGCAGAATCCATTCTCTTGACTGGTGCTTTTCTTTCTGGTGAAAAAATCTTCAACACTTCTTGAAACTTCTCGACAATTCTCAACACTTCTCGACACTTCTCTTAAATTCTCTGACATCACACGTTTCTGGTTTTCCTCTCTCTGACCTCTCCTCGCTCTACTCTTCCCAGCTTCTGTTCCTGTGTCCTGAGCCCTTTCTCTCCCTCCCTGGTTTTCACCCTCACACTCAGCAATTCCATCTAACTCCATAACATAAAACTACTACCTATCTCTGATTCCAGCCTAGAGAGCTTTCCTGAACTCCACTTAGATGTGTCTAGACACCCAAGAGAGCATGTCAGGCTGGCTTCTTCCCTCCCTCCGCTCGCTCTCCCTCTCCTATGCATGTTTGGAAACTCTGTTGCCCAAGTCAGAAAGCTGATGCGAGTGAAGTGTGGAATGACTGGTGAGTGTATGAAAATTTCCCTTGAGCCCATATTTCCTCCCACCACCCTGAAAGAGTAGGGTTTGGAAGGAGGGAGAGAGAAAGAGGAGGTGGGGAGACAGAGGGGGTAGGGAGGAAGAGAGAGGCATAGGAAGAGGCATGAGATGGACAGCGTGGAAACTCCATTCCTGGGCAATGGTTCACAACAGCAGTCAGGATCTGAGCGAAGCATCTCAAAGTCAGTGACCACAGGATCCGTAATCTCACACCCTAGTCCCGGCCCTTGTGTCTTCATTTCCTCTTCCATTAAAAGGGGGGTAATTTGTGAGCTTAAACAAGATGATAGGATGTGACTGCCTACTCCTGACAGATGTCATACAAAAGACACCAGATAGATGTCAGTTTTCCTGTTGCCCACTCTCTCCCTCCCTCCTTCCCTACACTTCTTCAAGGGGGGTAATTTTCCTTTGACTCCGTGCCAGAGTTGAGACAAGTAATCTTCCTTGCTTTGTGGGACAGATATTTCTCTTGTTCTATGTTTTCACTTGGATATATCCCTTTGGGGACACAGTGTCAAGTGTCTTAGCCAACAACCCACCTTAGGTGACTTTACACCTGGTTTCCATGTTCTGTGACCTCACGACCTTTTCTGCCAACTTCCATAAACTATAAGGCCTAGCATGTAAGTAAGAGTGAGTGCTTCTGTAGTATCGCCTCCCTGGCAAAATGAATGGTAACTCGTTCATTTCAGGAATTATTTTTTTCTTCTCTTAAAAGCCCCCTGTGTGTAACTCAGACCCAGGATGACTCGTAAGACGTCATTGGTAAACTTGCAAGCGTTCAGCACAAGCCACATGAAAGCAATGCTCTTTTTTCTGTGACCTTAGACTTATCTTAGGTAGAACAAAACAAAGCTAAAAGGAACAAAGGCATTGTCTCATCTGCCCAGCCATTTTGCCAAGGAGTATTGGCCTAAGCCTAATTTTCCAAATCACTTTGCAGTGGGAAGTAGAAAGGTTCAGGTAAACAGAAGCTCCAAGGAAACTAAGATAATGGTTTAGTGGCCCTGAACCTGTCTTCAATGAGTCACTGGATGATAATGGGCTTTTACATTACCTCTGGCAAGTGAGGTTGGTAAATATGTTTTAAAAAAGGAGAAGAGCATCCAAGTTTTCATCATCGAATATTAGTAACAGTTGATTTTGTAAAACAAACAATGAAGTACTGGAAGAGAGGTCCTATGGAATAATGGAACTCACCAGTCTAAGGTGATCACCTGCTGTGGCCAAGTGCCATGCTCAGCGCATGGTCTGGGCCCAGGGTCTGTCTCAGAGTGAATGCAGTGTGACCTTAAACAAGAGCATCACCAGTTTGCATGGAACCCCATTGGCATCCAGCAACTCCAACCTCGGGGAAGGGGCACGTGGCATTAGAATCCCAGGGGAGCATGTTGAACACACACACACACACACACACACACACACATACACAATTCCCTGCCTATGGGGGTCTGACCTTTTGGAAGTTCAGCAGGTCATTTCGACTTTGTTCCTTTATTGGCTATCCTTCCTCCCATGGTCCTGGGGGACACTGGGGAGCAGAAGGTGGAAACACACCCCAGCGTGGGGCTTTCTCTGACCTGGACACCTGCCCTGTGGACTAACAATTTTTATGTCAGTAGGTGCCCATCCAATGGGCTTTGTAAAATTCCTCTAGAAAGAAAGGGGCTGAGTTAGCTGATGGGTGTGTCAACCAGTGCCAGCCCATGGCTACTGCCTTCTCCTTTGGGTCTGCTCTTTTCTCTGTCTTTGAAGATAGGCCGAGTGCACTGAAGAAGAATGGAGGAGAGGCACGGTAGGCGCTGCATGGTGAGGGGTGGTTTCCCAGGCCCTGGAAAGGACAGAACTTAGACATGTAGATGACAATGGAAGCCTTCCAGGCGGGAGAAATGAGCAGAAACTTGGTATGTTGCAACAAGCAGAGAGTGTTTGAGGGCAGTGGGTGGAGCTGGAGAAAATAAATGTCGGGTTTATGCTGATTCCATGGTTGTAGCAGGCATAGGAGCCCACACTGGTCATTCCAGGCGTTGTCTGGGAATCACTCTGGTAACCAAGACTGAGAAAGAAGGGCTTGTTGGGGCTGCACTCACCTCTTCCCATGCCCTGCAAGCAGGCCCAGCCGGGCTAGAGGCCTCATCCAGACCACTCTTGTCTTCTCGCAGCTCTGAGGTAGCAAAGCAAGAGAGGCTGGAAAGGAGAAGCTGTTTGATTTCCAAGGCTTTCTGAGCTAGCCAGGTGGAAGGCAGCCAGGGAGGCAGCCAGCTGGTGACAGCATGCCTGCCGGCCTTAGCAGCAGCTACTCACGGGAACAATTGGGCAGAAAGTCGGGTGGCAAGTCAGGGAACATGGGCCAGTGGAATTCTGAACAAGGTCAAAGTCCAATTTGGTACAGTGCATTATTACCAATTTAAAGCTCATCCCTCCTCCCAGGGCAGCTACCACCCCTGCAGAAGAGGCCATGGCTGTTTGCATTTAAAGACTCCAAGTGCCCAGCACCTTGGCAGGGCTTCTGTCTTGCCTGCATGTTCAGCTCAGTGACCAGAAATTTTGTGCCAAATATGCTCCTATGTCTCCATACTTTAACGCCTGCTTGCTTGGAGGGGCAAAAACCCTAAACTCTACTTACTTTTGTCAATTTGGGGTGGGGGTAGGGGGCTGGAGTGTGCAGTGGAAGGTGGTGGGGTCTGGAAGTTGGCGCTCATATGCTTTTCTTAACTCAGCCTGGAAGAAAGTTGTAGGCAATGGCAGTCAATGGGGCACAGAAATATTAAAGGGCCAAACTGGAATATGGGAGGAGCAGTCATGTGCAATGTGGCCCCTAGAATGAGGCAAGAATCTGGGTTATGATGAGGATCAAGCCAGTGGATTCTTTAAAAGTGGTGGCTTGATGTATTCCAAGTATGGTATCCAGTTTGAAAAAAGGCTCCTCTTCATGCCCCTCTCTTTGGGGTAGTTGCTTCTCAATCTTTGACTTCACCTGGGGTGCTTTAGGAAATAATGCCTGGTTACTAACATCCCAGAGACTCTGCTGTAGCAAGTCCACAACTTCTCTTCTTTAGCTTCAATCCCACCACCTCTACTGCCATTCCCACCACCCTAGTGAGAGGGATGGCCAAACTCCTTCTGTTCATGAGCCAGGAACCTCTCTGAGTTGAACTCTTTGCAACCCCTTTACCGTTAAATCAACACACTTTATTGGGTACCTAGGTGTTGGTAAAAACTTGGCCACAGAGCTTAAAGTCTAGGCTGCTTTGGTGTTTGATTTTAGCTGTTCAGACCTGTGAGGAGAGGGAGTATATAGTACAATGTGTTCAGGATATCAGGGTTCATGGGGACAATGACATTCTCACAAGAAGATTTGCACAGGGGCACCCTCAAAAGCAAAGCCTGTCACAATCCTGGGACAATAGGAGTGTGCTACCTAACACCCTGTGCCAGGGAGCTAGCTGCACAGGTACACGTGCACACACGCACCCACATGCCTGAGGCTCTGGAAGGTACATTTTGTATATCCTACAGCTAAGTGGATGGTCAGATTGATGGAACTCAAGGAGTGTATTTTGAGTGGGCTATAAGTGATTTTTTCTGGGGCGCATTTCCCACACTAAAAACTCAACCCCACCAGGGTAATTTGCAACTCACTTTGGAAATGGCAGGAGCTTTCGTGGGGCATATTTAGGGCCCTACCATGCATCCAAAAGCCTCCGTAACTTTACAGTCCCACAGCCTGAGGCTCAGAGGTCTTCGGGTGCCATCTGAGACACTCTCTCATCTGCTTTCAAGTGTCCTTCCAGCCTCATCTACTTCTTCACTCTTACTCAGATCTTCTTCTCAAACAGACCCACCCTCTGCCCACTTCACCTCCAACTCACCTGGGATGTCCCACAGGCCATAACGGTGCCAATGCAAGTACAGCAGCAAAGTCTATTCAGAGCGTTTATGGGGACGATGCAGTGACTGAAAGAAGTTGCAGGAGGTGGTTTTCCCATTTCCGAAAAGGGGATTTCAGTTTGAAAAACGAGCCAAAAGAGGGTTGTCCAAGAAAACTTGATTCCGAAGTGCTGGAAGCTGTTGTCACAGAAAACCCCACCATTACCTCTAGGGAACTCGCAGAACAATTTAACGCAGACTATACAACCGTACGCCAACTGAAAAGGATCGGAAAGGTTTCAGTAGTTGGAAAATGGGACCCACATGAACTGTCTCCAGAGAATCCGCAACAGCGTGTTGCTTGTTGTGAATCATTGCTTTCGTGACACCTTCAGGCACCATTTTTACATAGGCTTGTTACAGGTTCTGAGAGGTGGATCCTTTACCATAATGTTAAATACCGCCAACCATGGATTAGTCGAGGAAGAAGAAGAGTTCAACAACCAAGAGGAGGACTTAGTCCAAAGGTCATGTTGAGAGTATGGTGGGATATGGAAGGAACTGTCCATTACAAACTGTTAGACAACAATCAAACAATTACTGCTAATCTTCACTGTGAACAACTTCATTGTCTGAAAGCAGCTTTGAACCAAAAGCAACCCTCCTTTGTCAACAGAAAGGGTGTCATCTTCCATCACGATAATGCTCATCCTCACGCAGCTTGTCTCAACAAATTTCTTGAAAGAGCTTGGTTGGGAAATACTGCTTCATCCTCCATGGTCTCCTGACCTTGCTCTTTCTGATTATCACTTGTTTCGGGGACTATAGAACCATTTTGATGGTCTTAGATTGACACCAAGAGAAGTTGAAAATTAGTTGGATTCATATTTTGCTTCAAAACCTAAAGAATTTTACAAGCATGGCATTTATAAGCTAGTTGACAGATGGAATGAGGTTCTAGAAAGCAAAAGAGGTTATGTTAACAAATAAATATTTTCATAATCATGGGCTTTTTCATTTTTAAAATAGACTTCAAAATCAGACATTATTTTTACACCAACCTTATACCTATCAGATTCTACCAGCCCATCTAGGTCCAGTTCTGGGAGACCTTTCTTAGTAGAAGTGACGTCTCTCCATTTCTCAAAGATGGCATTTAGTATTATCCCCTTCCATCCTGAGTGCTTAGCATGGCACAAAGAACAGCTCACCTAGACTGGACTGCATGAGCAAAAACACATTGACGAGCTGTATCATTAATTTGGCATCCTGCCTCAAGTGTGTTTTTTCACGTACATATATTATTTCTTTAATTTGTGAGCTCACGGAAGGCACAGACTCTGCATTTCACTTCTGTTTACATCACAGCACACAGCCCAGCACATTGTGCATGAAGGTGTTCAGTGACAGAGGTGTGATGATGAGGACGAGAGGTATTGAAAACGGGCTCCTTTTCTTCCCTCCTTCTCTGTCTCTGAATGCCTCTGTCTCTCTCTCTCTTTCTAACTCACCTCAACTTTCCTCATCTCTAACCCATCCCAACTCAGATAGTCAATGTTAACAGACTTGTGTCTATCCTTCCACAACACTCTTTATGTGCGACAAGCAAACAAACTCATCTACAAGTGACTTGTGTGTGTGTTTTTTTAATAGGACCATTCTATACATACTTCAGTGCATTGTGTTTTTCTTCTTTTAAATTTTTATCTATTTTTATCTTCACCTGAGGACATTTTTTCATTGCTTTTTTTTTCTTAGAGAGAGAGAAGGGAGAGAGAGAAACATCGTGCATCATGTTATTCTTAAAAATTTAGTATGAAAATTCCTTCAAGTTAACTGTCAAGTTAACAGGCATAAATATAATGCATTTTTAAATGGCTAAATACTCTTCCTTGAAATGGCAAAACCACCATTTATTTAACATATTTCTATCAATGGTTATCAGATCATTATCTGTTTTGTGCAATACAGTATTCTTCCCTAATCTACAGGGGATATGTTCAAAGAACCCCAGTAGATGCCTGAAACCACAAATAGTACTGAACTCCATATACACTTTGTTTTTTCCCATACCTACATATGTATTATAAAGTTAAATTTACAAATTAGGCACAGTAGGAAATTAACAACAATAATAAAACAATTATGATAATATACCTTAATAAAAGTTAGGCGAATGGCTTCGGGGCTATTATTAAGTAAAGTAAGGGTTGCTTGAACTCCTGCACTGAAATACTGTGACGGTTGATTTAGTAACGGAGATTGGAAACTAAGTGACTAGCAAGCGAGGAGCATCTATAGTGTGGAGACACTGGACAAAGGGATGATTCACGTCCCAGGCGGGACAGAGTAGGATGGCTCGAGATTCCATCATGGCTACTCGAAATGGTGTGCAAGTTGAAACTTATGAGTTGTTTATTTCTGGAGTTTTCCATTTAATATTTTCAGACTTTGGTTGACTGAGGGTAATTGAAACCTTGGAAAGCAAAACCGCAGATAAGAGGGACTCTTAACAATGCTTCTGTGCTGGCTGACCAACTTAAATAAAGTGTGTGGCCAGCTGAGAGCAGGGTGCAACTGCTCAGCCCCCCGCAAGCAGGTGAGAAGCCCCCTTAGACGGCGGGAGGGTCTTTCCGCTCTCCTCACACCTCAGCAAACAGGATGGGTGGATTCACTTTCCACATCCCCAGGTGGAGGCACTGTAATCTTTGCCAAGCTGGGGAGCCAGGGTAAAGAAAGACATATTTTCTGGAGACTCTGCTTCGTGGGCCCTTCTCGTGGGTTTGAGAAGCGCCCGAGGAAGCTCGGCCTTTGTGCTCACACAGCTTAAACATACTTTCTCTGCACATCTGGGGACACAGCACCATCTTGGAGAAGCTGGGAAGGTGTGGGGGGCCCGTCCAGGCAAGGTGGCCAGTGGTCTGGATTCACCTTGAGTAAGCCTGGGTTTACTTTCTCTTCCCTGGAGATGTGTTTCTCCTTTTGTTTTTCCCCAAGGCCCTGAGGCAAGGGAGACCCAGGCAGTAGCAGGGAGAGCAAGTCTCAGACACCGAGGCTGTGAGCATGACCGCCATGTGAAACGAGGCAGCCTTCAAACTGTTCATGTGGACAGCACAAGCCAGACCCCTGGGCCGGCTTGATTTTGCCATGGTTCACATCGTTTACATTGCCCCCTGTGTCTGGGCTGGAGCTGCGGTTGTGGGAGCAGTCAGCTCCCTGAGCTGGGCCTGGGCCTGGAAAATGTCAGGCAGTGGCCGACCGTGCATAAACAACCAGCCACTCCTGCCATGAGGACAGTTTTCCACTCACCTGGCTCTCGATTCCCAGGGCCTATATCTGTCTGTGTTTATGTCTTGGCCCTCGTGTGAAGTCTCCTCCCTGGGGAGGCCTGACCTTGGGGTCAGGGTCTCTGGCCACCTCCTCCCCACCTAGGCCCCTGAGGAAGGGCTGGGCAGTCACACCTGAACCCTTCAGAACATTTCAGCCCTTTGAGAGAGGCAGCCAGGACCTGTCCCCGTGGGCCAAAGCAGTGCCAGGTAGGGGCCAATACTATGTGCTCCGTGGATAATGCTCTTGCGGTGTGATTCAAGGGGAGGAAAATTCCCCCTGCCCAGATAACCTGCCCTCTCCCAAGTTGCTCAAAATTCTACAAGGTGTGACTCAGGTAAAAAAAAAAAAAAAAATTAACATAATAATAGTAATGATGTTTCTTGTTTGAATTGTGCTTTCCAGGTTTCATTAGCTTGTTCAGTTTCCATGTCAGTTTCACAGTCGATGGGCCAGGAATTATTTCTACTGTTTTATAGACAGGACACTCGGAGGGTCCAGAAGAGGAAGCAGGCTCTGGCTGGGGTTGGGTGGCCTCGGTCCCATCCTCATTCTGCCACTGTTGCTGTAGAAGAGAACACACGATTCCCCCGAGTCCTTAATTTCCTGATTTGAATATATTTTGTAATTTATAAAATGCTTTTCATTTAAATATGACTTATCAGTTCAAGGCAGACTTTGATGAGTGATTTGGAAGGGTCTCCAGGATAAGGTGCTAAATACAAAGAGTAATATGTGGATCGTGCTACTGAGTTTTTTAAAAATGGTGATATGTCCACCCACGTGTCTGCTTGCCTTTGTGCCTCACCCACCGTCACTGGGAGAGATACAGAGCAGGCTGTCTCGGAAGTGGGGAGGGGACGGGCAGGAGGATGGCAGGAGGGAGGACGCGGACTTCTCTATCTTCCTTTCTACCTTTTTATTTCCACCATGTATAAACAAAATTTAAAAATAGAAGTATCTTATATTGGAGGTCCTAGGGCTTTCTTCTGGAGCCAATGGGGAGACCTAAATGATACGAGACTCCATGTGCATAAAAGGATGATTATTATCTGAGGGGGTCTCTTAAAGACTCTGATCAACCTTTAAACTCAACAACATTGTGCACTGGGAAAATTATGGGCTTAGGAATTGAATAGACATGAGTAAAACCTGGTCTCTGTTGTCTCATCTAAAAATTTAGGGGAGGAGAGGGAATAACAGCTATTACGAGTTATGAGAAGTGAAAGGAAAACATGGAACACCAGGTGCAACGGAGGGCATGCCCTTCCCTGTCGTGACCTCTGTCAGCAGGGCTCGGGGGAAATGGAAAACTGTTCTGTGGTTCAAGTAAACTTGGACGGCAAAGAATGTCTCTAGGGCAGCATTATCCACTTGAAACATAATGGAAGCCACATAAGTAATTTTAGGTTTTCTAGTGGCCACATTAAAAAAAACCACACACACAAAGAAACAGATGACAATAATTTTATTAATATCTATAAATTAACCCAATTTTAGCATGTAATCAACATAAAGTTATTTCTGGGGTATTTTACATTTCCTTTCTTCTCTTTTTATTTTTTGATTTGTAAATTACAGTTGACATTTAATATTATTTTCTATTCATTTCAGGTGTACAGCATAGCAGTTAGACATTTATATAATTTACAAAGTGATCCCCCAGTAAGTCTAGTACCCACCTGGCACCATATACATTTATTACAATATTATTGACCTTATTCTGTATGCTGTATTTTAATTTTACATTTATTTTCACACTGAGTCTTTGAAATCAATGTGTAGTTTATGCTTACAGCACACCTCAGTTTGGACCAGCCTTGTGTCAGATGGTGAATAGCCACCTGGGCTCATGGCTGCCGTATTGGAGAGAGCCAGATGACACAGTGGACAGCTCTAGGTCACCCGGGGTCCTGGGGTTGGAGCCTAAAGGTGGAAGGTGATGGAAGTAAAAGCAGGTTTGCCCAGTCCAGGCTGTGATTAGGTAACCAAAGCACAGAACATTCTTGAGTAAATAAATCGGGGCTGTACCTTCTTCCCTGTGGGGTTTTCTTCCTACCACCAGAGAAAGGTCAAGTGCTTTCCCTGCTGTAGTGAAGCAGAAAAGGTGACTGGACAGGAGGTGAGCATTGGGAGAAAGGGAAAGGACTGGGCATGGTCTCTCTGTGTGACTTCCAGTTGCCTGCTCTCTTGGTCTCTCTTCCGTTCATCTGCTCCACCCCTGAAGGTGGGTGCTCCTCTGGTTTGTTTTGAGCCTCTTCTCTCCCCATACTATACACCCACTCTCTTCCCAGGGCACCAGGTCCTTGAATGGGCTCACTCTCCAGCCCTGAGAGCTCCCCTGAGCTCTAGTCCACTGCACGGAGCCCACGGTCTTCTCGGCGTCTGCACTTGGGCCTCCCGTCTCCCCCACCCCCCACACCTGCTTCTCCTTCCTTGTATCCTTGTTCATCTGCCTGAGCCAGAAACTCAGGAACAAAATGCAACTCCTTTCCTTCCTCCAAGTTCCAAATCAAACCAAACATTGTCAGCTCTGCCCCCCAAGTGTCCATTGACTATTGAATTGCTGCAACAGCATCTTCATTTCTTCTTCTGCATCTAATTTTGCACATATCCAATCTGTTCTCCACCCTGCAGTCAGCATATCTTTCTAAAGCTTAAATTGTATTCTGTAACATTTTATTTTTGCCTAAAACACTCTGCCTCTCACCAATGTCCCTGGATGAAGTCCAGAGTCTGTGTGTGTCCCCAGCCTACCTCTGGGATCTCATTTCTCTCCACTTTCACCCTTGCCCTCTGTAGTGGATAGTGACCCCCAAATTCACATCTACATGGGACCTCACAATGTAACTTTATTTGGAGATAGGTCTTTGCAGATGTAATTAGTTACAGATTGAGATGAGTTCATTCCAGGTTAGGTGGACCCTAAATCCAATGACAGGTGTCCTTATGAGAAGAGAAGACACAGAGGGACACATAGAGAAGACAGCCCATGGGAAGACAGAGGCAGAGTTTGGAGGGATATAGTTACAAGCCCCAAGGATTGCTGGAAGTCACCAGAAGCCAAGAAGAAGCAACGGAGAATTGTCCCCTGCAGCATTCAGAAGGGAGCATGGCCCTGATGACACCTTGATTTGGGACTTGTAGCTGGCAGAACTGTGAGAAGATAAACTTCTGTTGTTTTCATCCATCAAGTTCATGGTAATGTGTTATGGTAACCCCAGGACCCCTACACACTTGTTCTGTTTCAGCTGGAATGAGCTACTTGCATTTATTGTACTCACTGTTTCTTCACTATTCTCCCACAGCCCTGCTTCCCTTCCTCTGTAGCCTGACTCACGGCAGCCTCTTGACCTATGTTCCCAGCTGAGTGAAGTGCATCTCTTCCATGTCCCCAGAGCATCAGCCTCTCTGTGTACTAATTGCCTCTCTGCTTGCTTGGATCCCCCATTGGATTGGGAGCCCTGTGAGGACACAACCAGTACCCGCCCGCCCCCCACCCATGCTGGGACAACGCCTGGCCCACAGCAGATCCCAAGTAAGCAATGACCGAATGCTAGATCCTCTGCCAAGCATTATTCTTTGTGGGTATTATTCCTCGTTATCCTTGCAAAAGCCTTGTAAGTTATATATCATTATTATTTATTTTAATTCAAGACATGGCAACCAAGACTAAGGACCTTCAGGAACAACAGGAATTTGGAACCTATTTTGGACTCCACACAGCCTGGCTGTCAAAGCTGTATTTTTCACTGTCCAAAGTCCAAAGTCCAAAGTCAGACTTTGCTGAGAGACATGCTTATGACATCAAGTAGGAGAGAGTGGAGGTCATCACGAGGGGCAGAGTGATGCTTAGGATGGAGCTCCAACCCAGAAGACACTGGAAAACACATGTAGGGAAGTGCTTAGCACCTGTCACCACTGTGCTTGGGGATGTCACAGGGAGAAAACTGAGTGTGATGTTAAGAAGTCTTATTGAGACTTCCGACCAAGATGGAGGCATAAACAGACACACTGTGTCTTCCTCCACAACTAAGAAGGAATACAACTACCTCAAAACTACAAACGGCCAGAAGTTCCAGAAAATCGAGCTGCATGGAAGTCCAACAAACAAAGATATAAAGAAGAAATACTCATCCAGACAGGTAGGAGGGGTGGAGCTGGGGCGAAGAGGACGCAGTGTGGTGGCGGCAGCAGCAGCAGTGGCGGAGGCAGGCATGAGGAAAGAGCAGTCGCACGTTTTAAAAAGTAAGGGGGGACACCTGGGGAGCGCTACCAGTTCGTGACCAGACCCAGCAGCTTACGGATCCAGCACGGAGGGAAAATCAAGCCTCATTGCTTCTGACTGTGCAAACCAGTGGGGGTTGGGGCGGAGGAAGAAACTGCTGGTCTCTCAGTAGAGTCTGCTTGTTTAAAGGGCCCCCACAGTCCTAGAACATCTGCAGACCCAACCACTCTGGGAACGATGGCCAGGGCAACAGCTAGAGACGCACCAGTCCCATATGGAAGTGGGAGAAGTGCCTAGAAAAGAGGCAAGTGCTGAGCAGGCGGCATTGTTCCCTCTCTGACCCCTCCCCCACATATAGTGCCACAACGTAGTGAAACAGGTCACTCTGTACTGATGAATCCCTGAGGCTTCATCCCTTACAATGTAACAGGAGCAACAGCTCCACCTAAGACAAAGAAGCAAACAAACACAGGATGAAGAGACAGAGAAGTATGGCCCAAAAGGGGGAACAGATCAAGGTTCCAGTGGGAGAACTAAGTGATGAGGAGACAGACAACCTAACAGATGCAGAATTCAAAACACTGGTGATAAAGATGCTCACAGCCTTGACTGATATACTTGAGTATGGCAGACACATAAGGGAAGAAGTGAAGGCTATGCTAAGTGAAATGAAGGAAAATCCACACAAAACCAGTGGTGAAGGGAAGAAAACTGGGGTTCAAATCAATGATTTGGAACATAAGGAAGAAAAAAAAGCAATCAACCACTACAGAATAAGGAAACAAGAATTGAAAAAAAGGAGGAGAGGCTTAGGAACCTCTGGGACAACTTTATACATGCCAACATCCAAACCATAGGGGTGCCAGAAAGAGAAGAGGAAGAGCAAGAAATCGAAAGTTTATGTGAAAAAATAATGAAGGAAAATTTCCCAAATTTGGTAAAGGAAATAGACATACAAGTCCAGGAAGCACAGATAGTCCCAAACAAGCTAGACCCAAAGAGGACAACACCAAGGTACATCATCATTAAAATACCAAAGGTTCAAGATAAAGAGAGAATCTTAAAAGCAGCAAGAGAAAAGTAGAGAGTTATCTACAAAAGGGTGCCTATAAGACTATCAGCTGATTTCTTAAAAGAAATTTTGCAGGCAAGAAAGGATTGGTAAGAAGAATTCAAGTTGATGAAAAGCAAGGACCTACAACCAAGATTACTCTATCCAGCAAAGCTATCATTTAGAATGGAACAGCAGATGAAGTGCTTCCCAGACAAGGTAAAGCTTAAAGAGTTCATTATCACCAAGCCATTATTATATGAAATGTTAAAGGGACTTATTTAAGAAAAAGAAGATCAAAACTATGAACACTAAAATGACAACAAACTCACAACTATCAACAACTGAATCTAAAGAATAAAAACAAAATTTAACTAAGCAAACCAGAATAGGAACAGAATCATAGGTATGGGGATGATTTGGAGGGTTATCAGCTGGGAGGGGGAAGGGGGCGAAATGGGGAAATGATGCAGGGATTAAGAAGCATAATTGGTTGGCACAAAATAGACAGGGGGAAGTTAAGAATAATACAGGAAAGGGTGAAGCCAAAGAACTTATAAGCACGACCCATGGACATGAACTAAGAGGAGTGGGATTGCTGGCGGAAGGGGGGTACTGGCCAGAGGGGAGCAAAGGGGAAAAAATTGGGAGTACTGTAACAACATAATCAATAAAATATACCAAAAAAATAGAAGTCTTATTGAAGTCCAGGCTTCCCCTGTGACCTTGGGCAAGTCTTTTTATCTCTCAGGCAATTGTCCAGCTTTCCTCACTGCCTCCAGAACAGTTGAAACTGGTCTGTGATTTTAAAGGTCTCCCAGAGATTCTAGTGCTCAGAAAGGTGAGAACCAATGAAGAATGAAGGAACCTGGAGGGCTTGGGCTTAGAAAGCAGGGGAAGCCCCCAAGGAGATAGAGGGTGAGGATAGGGAAGTTGCGGAAGATAAAGGCAAACTTGGTTGAGTTGTAACAGTGCTCTGCATGTGGCCTTTGTGAACCTTCCCACTTAGAAGGCTACCTCTTGCCCCAGCTCCTCATCAGATGCCCTTCCCCCAACTGCACCAAGCCCTCACCTTGACCCCAGGGGCCTCCTGCTGGCCACAGACCCCTGGTTTCTGTTGCTTGCTCACCTGTCTCTCCCACCTGCCAGATGAGGCCTGGGCAGCTCTGTCTTCCTGCACATCAACCCTCTGATCACCCTGGAGGATGAACTCCTTCAGAGTGAGCCAACACCCTACCCTCAGGACCACCCTCATTCTGACTGTTCCATCCACGTGCATTCTGACTCCCGTGTATGTCTCCTGCCTAGAGAGCTGAGGCAGACTCCTGTGGTGCAAACAGCAGGGGCTTTGGAGGCCCCACACCTTCGAGCAAATTCTCACTTATCAGCAGTGGAACTTTGAGGAAGTAATTAGCCTCATGGCCCAGCCTCTGTCTCCTCATCCATAACATGGGAATAATATTACCTGCCTCTTAGGGTGGTTGTGAAGATAACGTGAGGCGATGTGTAGAATTTCCTTGGCATACCGCAGGTGATCGATACATTCACATTGATCACCCGAGAGACTGGATGATCATTGTCATAATTATACTGAAGACCAGGAAGCACTTTCTTATTTCCTCTTTCTAAAACAGTCAGTCTGTGGGGTTTTATTGGCTTCATTTTGCAGATACGGAAAATGAGGTTCAGGCAAGTGGACCGAGTACTCCAGGATGCCCTGAGGAATTCTTGCCTTTGACTCTGTGCTTTCCTCTTCACGGTTCCCTGGGTGAACGTGACAGCTATGTAGCTCCAGGGCTCAGGGCACAGTCCCGTTCCAAAGGCTCCCCACAGGGCGTCAAAAGTTCAGGAAAAAAAAAATCCAAAACAGAAAACTAATGAATCCCTAAAGTAGCAACCAGTAAATCTTTACCGTACACTCACCAAAAAGTTTGCAAACTGGGAACACTCAAACCAAAGCATGAGCCAATGAGGCTCCAAGACAGATTGTTATAAAGCTGGTTATATTAGTGTGGAGGCAATGACTGTTTATTCTTCACAGTGGTTGGTTACAATCTTAGAATTTTCTTAAATGAAGGGGAACTTATTAGTGCTTACCTCATAACAATGCTGGAAACCACTTAAGTTTTGCTTATTTTGCTAACAATATTCAGAGGTATACGCAGGAAGTGATCCAGATCAAGTTAGCCCCACTTGTCTTGCAAAATGAGCTACATTAAATTTTGCTTGCATGACTTAACTGGTTCTGTCTGCTCAGGGACTTTTCACGCCTGGTCTTCATTTGTGTTTGGTTCGAACAGGGCTCTCTTCGACAGAACTCAAGGTTGGAGAGCTTGACTGGTACTTCCAGCTGAAGGGCCTGTCGGGATGGGCTTCAGGCTCTGGTCCATCACAAACGGGCTGGGCCGCGTTGAGTTTGATGTGTTCTCCCGTGCAATTGCATGTGCGGCACTCCTGCTCACACCGTGGGGGAGCCGTGGGGCCGCGTGCACACACCCGGCCTCCTTGACCCTCTTGTTCCTCCCGGTGCCCAACACTGGTGCTGCCGGCAGGGCTGGTGTGCCTGCTGTCTCAGGGCAGGGGTCATGCTGAGGAGGGGGAGGCTGGAGGAAAGGTGAGAAGGGCACATGATGGGGTGGCAATCTTCTTGGAAAGATACCAAGGAGACAGGATCTGTTCATGCTTGTGCCTCTGCTCCGGCTGGCCTGAGGCCACATTAATGGGCGACCTAGTGGAGGATCCAACTCTGAGCTAGCAGAACTTAGAAGGTCACTGACATTGTGGGCAGAAGGCAAAGCTGGTGCTGGACTCGGCCTCCCTTCCCCGAAGGCCCTGATAAGAAGCCTGTGGAGATGTCAAGCGGTCATGTCCAGGCAGGGGCCTGGCTTCCTGGGTCAAGGGCAGGGAGCTGAGGAATTCTGTGACACATTTTCAGCATTCACTGAACGGGCTTTCTGGGTTTTGGTTATAGCTGCAGATCTCAGGTGGTTGGTTTTCCTTGTTTATTTATTTGTTTATTTATTTATTGTCCTTCAAATTTAGCTCAGAACAAAAGAGATCCTTCTACCTTCACAACCCCACCAGCACCACTAATCTCCTTTTTTCTCCCCATGCCCTGGCTGTGTCACGTGGTGCAGGGTGTCTGGTGGAAAGGAGGTGCCCTCGCTCTGGGTTGGGGGGATCTCCCGAAAGCTCAACTCCCACAGTTCTCAGTCCAGCCTAGGGGTGCAGAGGGAAGTGCTCTGGGGCTCCTGGGCCCCTGTCCGTGCTGTCAGTATCTCTGTCTCAGGAGGAGCAACTGCCTTTGTGGGAGACACCTGGCTGGGAGCTGTGGGTACTAGAAGCTAAGAAAGAGGAGAACACAGCCACCCCTGGGCTTGAGCGATAGCTGATAGGATTGGACTGGCTGACATGGGATCCAGAAATGTCTCTAAGGCCTGCCCCCAGCCCCCAGGCTTTGTCCCTGTCCCTGTACCTCCTCCTGGAGTATTGATCTTGGGTCTGTTAAAAGTCAGACACTTGGCTTCTTGTCCTCTGCCCTATCCTTGCACCGCTGGGCCAGCACTGCCCAGGAGGCTTCGCATGCCTGGGGCTCCGTCTGCAGCCAGCTTAGCCCCTCAGACAGCCTCAGGTTCAAAGCAAAGCTGGTGAGGCCCAAAGGCTGGGCACCTCTTTGAATGGAAAGCGTGGAGTGCAAAGGGGGAGAAGAGGAGGAAAGAAAAGAGGGCAGTTTGATCTGGTGATTTAATTCATTTCTGGGGTCCGGCTGCACAGAAATACCCATTGAGTGAGGCCCAGCCTCTGACTCTCATTACCTGAGTTCAAGATGATCAGCTGTAACTTGGACACATGGCGGGTGACCACGGACCCATCGGCACCAGCAGCTACTGCGTGAAGGGAGAGGAAAGCAGGTTGTCACGAGATGGAGTACGGAAACGGGCATGTAAGTGACGAGAGGGAAGAATGAAGGAGTGCGTGTGCATGTTTGGGAAGTGTCTGGGAGGGTCTTCTGTGACATCAGCTGGGGTAATAGGGAGAGGACAAATGTCACTGAATATATTGGGAATGGGGGCAAGAGGCATGAAGCTCAGAGAATGTGGCAGAAAGAGGGCACCTTCCCAATGCCCAAGTCTAGGTCTATGGATAAGCCAAGCTGGGGTTCCCCTGCAAGGAGCCCTGCGTCCCCAGACCTCAGGCAGAGAGGAGAAAGCAGGAGTCTATCCGGGAGTCCGTCTGCATTCTAAAGTGAGTTGTGTGCTGCTTTATGGTTCCTAAAACACTTTCACCTTCATTCTGTTATTGCATCTGTGTACCCTGCAGCTTCCCGAGGGCCGGGGCTGCTGTTACAAGTCTTGGTGTTGCTGACTTGTGTGTTGGCCCAGAGCTGTAGGAATGACCAGCTCCCGGTTTGGTAATCTGCAGGTGCAGATCACATTGTTAGCTGTAAGTTTTATCCGCACGGACAAAATTAGTGTTTTTAAAGTGCCTTCATCTCAACCATCTCTTCTCATCCCAATTCTTTTTCCAGTGCTGTCTCACATTTCCTTTTTTCTTTCTGCATTTTTTTATTTGAAAAAATATACACAACGTTCACCATTTTAACCATTTTTAAGTGTACGGGTCTGTGGCATTAAGCACACTCACACTGTTGTGCAACCATCAGCACTGTCCACCTCCAGAACTTTTTTTATCTGTCTCAACAGAAACTCCGTCCCATTAAACAGAGGAGAGAAATAGCAACCTGAGAGAAACATTGATTGATCGCCTCTCATAGGCGTCCTGACTGGGGACCGAACCCAGAACCCTGACATGTGCCCTGACCAGGAATCAAACCCCTGATCTTTTGCTTTGCAGAACGACACCCAATCCACTGAGCCACACCAGTCAGGGTGAACCCAGTTTTTACTTCCCTTGCTGCACAGTGACACCTGTTTGTAAATCCAGCAGACAATCTTAGATCCTCATTTTTACTTGACTCTTTATGGATTTGACGTTGTTAACCATGTCTTTTAAAAATTATTTTTGAACCGCAAACTACTCTAAAAATAAAGTATTAATTTAAAAAAGATCCAATAAGACAGACGTAAAATTATTTTTGACTAGATATTTACATGTTTCAAAAATCAAAACAATACTGACTTTTCCCTTACCACCCTATTTCCTCTTACTTCCTATAGGTGACAAGTTTTTATGAGTTTCTTGTCTATCCTTTAATTAAATACAAGCAAAATTGACTATAAAGTCATATTTTGTTCTGTCTTAAACAGAAGGTAGTATGTGATTTACTACTTTGCATTTAGTGATATATCCTGGAGATCTTTTTATATTTATGCATATCATGTGTTCTCATTCTTATTACAGCTGCGTACATTTAATTAATTTAACTAGTTTAACTAGTTCCTTGACAGTAGAAATTTGGATTATTTCCAGCCTCTTAAAATATTTAGTTACACATTGATTCTACTATGATACACTCTAGTTCTAGGGATATGACTTTTGC
This sequence comes from Furipterus horrens, assembly GCF_987537825.1. Lineage (NCBI taxonomy): Eukaryota > Metazoa > Chordata > Mammalia > Chiroptera > Furipteridae > Furipterus > Furipterus horrens. Next base: position 17,195,462 of record NW_028327178.1, on the reverse strand, counting down.
CATCATGTAACTTATAGTATAGTAGTGGGATGTATTTGTGACCCATTTCTGCGTAACAAATTATCTCAAAATGCAGTGGCTTTAAAAAACAGCATGTACTATTTCACAGTTTCCTTAAGTTGGGAATCAGGCATGGCTCAACTGGTCCTCTGGCTCAACTGGGTCCTCTGGCTCTGGGTCTCTCACATCCCGGCCTGCAGTCATCTCAAGACTCAGCTGGGAAGGATCTGCCTCCAAGCTCACTTTCACGGTTGTTGGCAGCATTCCATCGCTCACAGGTTGTTCAGCTGAGGCTGCCTGTTGGCTGGATGCCACCTTCAGTTTCTCATCACATTGGCCTTTCCTGGCTTCATCGGAGCAAGCAAGCAAATGGGCAAGGGGGAGCATACCAGCAGTAGAGAGAGTGCTAGCAAGATGAAAGTCACAGTCTTTTGTAACCTAACTGTGGAAGTGACTCTCCATTACTTTGGCTGTATTTTATTCATTAGAAGTGAGTTACTAGGTCTAGCCCACACCCAAGAGGAGGAGATTACAAAGGTGCATTGGTACCAGGAGGGGGATGCTGTGGCCCATCTTTTAATGTGCCTACCACAGGGACACTGAGATGCAAACAGTCAACCTGAGCAGGGACATGAGACCCTATGGCAAGTCACAGCACAGTGTGGGAGTTTGGGGGACAGGTTCCTGACCATCAGGGGTCATGAAAGGATCCTTGGATGAAGGGCCATCTACGCCGCGTCCTAAATACTGAGATGACAATTGAACAAGTTGGAGAAAGTTATGTTAATCAAGGGATAGCCTATACAAAGGTGTGGAGCCAACAGAGCTTGGGTTGTCCAAGGAAAGGAAGTTGGGTGTGACTGGGCATGAAGGGTGGGGAGGGGAGGCCCCGAGGGGACCTGAAGGGAAGCAGGTGTCAAAACAGAACAGGCCCTTTATGCCAGCAGATGAAGGGTAGAGTTTTCCTAAGGAAATGAGAGGCCAGTGGAATTTTGAGTAGGAGAGCGACTCCATCAGTCTCCTGCATTGGAAAGATCCTTCTGGCTGTGGAGTGGAGCCTGGCTGATGCAATGATGGGTGGAGTGGAGTTTGGTGACAGAGCCCAGTTAGCTTGTAGTCCAGCCAAGAGATGACTCGGGCCTAAGTAAGGGGGCGGAAAGGGTGAGGTGGAGGAGAGCTGAGATTTAATTAAGGGGATACAACTTACTTATATGGAGGGTCGGTGGGCTGAGTGAGTCATGGGAAATAACTGATTCCTGACCTGGGTGTCCCAGTGGGGGTGGCCCTCATTGCAAAGGGGGCTACAGGAGGAGAAAGTCCATCTGGTGTCACAGGCCAAGACTTAGCAGTCCAGACTCATTCACATTGGACAAGGTGGCATGGACAGAGAGGAGTGTCCAGACTGGACCACAGGTCTCTGTTAGCCCCACTGGAGGGGGGTTGGCATCCGTTCCTTAGTGAAGAGAACAGGACCCTCTGCATAAAGAACCTTGGTCATTTACCGAGCCCAGTTGTCGTGGAGCATGAGTCAGATCATTCTCAATAAACCTGAGTTAAAATCCCCTGTAGAGACCAATACTGGTTATTATTACCATTGGTTGGAGCACTGACCCAAACACAGATTTTGGTGCCCCAGAAAAGGCAAAATCAGGTGATAGTGTTACAGAACCCCTGGGCTGCTCCAATTGAAAACAAACCCACGGGCTCTTTAGTTAGGGGTCAGATTTCCCGCCGCCAGAATTACAACTCTTAATACTTCAGTTGAGTGAAAAGAAAATTGTTTATTTAACAATTACACATATCCTTGCCTCCCCCCTACCAAACCTGGCCAGTTTTAGGAAGGTCAGAAACACCGTTTCCCTACTTCCCAAACACAGTTCAGCTTTACCAGCGGCTGCATCGGGGAGGTCCTTTCTGTGCTGTGGTGCCCTTCAGCTCTCAATACAAAACCGCCGGGATTCTCAGCCTCCTTGCAAACTGTCTTCTTTCTGTAAACCGCGTGGATCTCCTCTCCTTCTCCAGAGCACCCCTGTGAACACCCGCCAGCGAGGGAGACAGCCCCAGAGCGCGCCCCCCCCCCCCTAAAGTGTTCGCAGCTGCCTATATATCCCTGACTGCGTCCTCTGACGCAGTGGGTGTTGCCAACAGTTCTGACCATTCACAGAACCCCACGTAGGCTCTGTGTGCTTTCCATACCGTTCCCCGGTTCAAGACTCCTCCCAACCACCTGAGGCCTTGGAAGCATCCAAGCAATTTTGCATAATGAAAGACACCAGCCACCAGCCTCAGGCGTGTGGAGGCATTCTGAAAGCTGCTTCCTTCTCCCCATCCCCCAGCCACAAACTCCGGGGATTTTTGGACTCCCCTGTTTCTGTAACAATAGCACCACTTACAGAATTCTGGCTTAATGGGGCAAGCGGATGGGAGAGCTGAGATTGTATTATAGTTCACTGCAATCCCTGTTTCTTACAGGCCTGTCACCCTACTAGTCTGTGACCTTATAGGGCGGCACCCATGCTTTGTCACTCTGGCCTGCACCTCACCTGACCTCCACCAAGGTTTGCTGAATAGATTTGCTGCAGAAAAAGGCCCTGAAGCTAGAACCTTAACAAGGCAGAATAACTTGCCTTTAAGATTCTGGTGTGAAGCATAACCATCCAGTAAGACCTCACATCTGATCTGGGCTTCTGCCATGAATTATAAATGATGTTGAAATAAAATGTATCTATGGAAATAGAAATATTTTGCCTACATTGACAGGAACCAATGCCTATAAAAAATATAAAACTTTAATTCATATGAGATAAAGAATGGAGTTGATTCTCGGGTAAAATATGTTTCTAATATATAAGTTTGGTAATTCTTTCCACTGCTATAGCCTTGCCTAGCCAGTTCTCTGCCATGTGCCACCTCTCTTCTACCTTAGCGTCTCTCCCAGCTTAAGGAAGCAGGTCCAAGTAGGAGAATTAAGTCAGAAACAAAGGGTGTGAGGTGTTGGCGAGAAAGCAGGAGAATGTAAAAAGGGTGTGTTTTCTGCAGGAGATTTTCATCATCAGGAGTTACTACATTGGGCCACTCTTCTTCCTCCATTGAAGGGGCGGAAAGACAGGTGCTGTGTCAGGCTCCATGGAGTCTGAGAGATGGCACCTTTGTCCCTGGGGAGAGCTGCATTAAAGAAGAGGAGTGTGGGGGGTGGTTCCTTGGTGTGTGGCCTCACAGGGAGCCCAGGTGCACAGGCACTTCCATTTGGAGGACTCATTAACCTAGGTGGGGTTGGCGAAGAATGCAGACAAGGCTTCCTTCCTCCCTGAGGAATGTGCTTGCTTCGGGCTGCCAGGCCTCCCCAAGAATGACAGGCAGAGAGTCAATTACACAGGGCTTGTCAAGAATATAAACAATTCCCTTTGCACAAGCACTCAAGCAGACCAAAGGTGGGGCTTCTAATGGTGCCCCTGGCTTGGACCCAAAGCAGCAGTTTGGATTTACTTCCTTCTTGGATTAATCTGGAATATCTGCCCACCACCCCTCACTCCCCCAGCGTACTCTAGAATCGAGAGCCTCAACACTACTGGCACGATGGGCTGGATAATCCTCTGTTGTGTGTGTGTGGTGGTGGTGGGGGGCGCGTCTGTGCATTGTAGGATGTTGAACGGCATCCCTGGCCTTTTCTCACTAGATGCCAGTAGCACCTCCTGAGCTGTTTTGCTCCTCTGGGGGAACAAAACTGGCCCCAGATGAGAACACCTGATTTATGGTATAGCTACATAAAGCCTTGAATGCCATGTGTCAAAGTGTCTAAGTTGAAACTAATGGCGTGATTTTGATTAACTATCAAATTCAGAATGAGGGAATAGCAATGGTGCTGGCAAGTGGTGTGTTGCATGGAACATGGTGCGACTAGCTCTCCAGTGAACTGGGTGCTGTTTTGGGGTCCTTCCCCAGCAGCGAGACTGGCTGTGCCAAGGGACCACATGCCAGGGTTTATAAATGGGCAAGATGTGCATCTTTGTGTTCTCCAAAGACCCAGAGCTGGCTCTGTTCATTGTAGACATCCCTGACAGCGTAGATAGTCTTGCATTGAATGAATCGTGAGTCAAGAACTTGGGATTCTGGTGCCAATGTCGCCTCTTCTCCTTTCTGGGTCTGGCTTTTCTAATGTATAAGGTGAGAAAGCTGGACTCGATGACTTCTAAGTTTACGTCCAGCTTTGACATTCTCTAGTTTCTGATAATGTCCACTATTCTTTTTTTTTTTTTTAATCGAGGTGTAATTACATTATATTAGTTTTAGATGGTTTGATATTTGTTTATATATTACAAAATCATCATCACAATAAGCCTAATTAATATTTGTCATCATACACAGTTATAGAAATTTTTTTCTTGTGATGAGAACTTTTAAGATCTACTCTCTTAGCAACTGTCTAATATGCAATACAGTATTATTAACTATAGTCATCATGCAGTAGATTATATACCCGTGACATTTAATTCATACCTTTTGCCTTCCTTCACCCACTATACTCCCCACCCTCCCCCACTCCTTCCTCTGGCAACCACCAATCTGGTCTCTGCAACTATGAGTTTGTTTTGGTTTGTTTGTTTATTTGTTTCTTTTCTTTTTAGGTTCTACATACAGGTGAGATCATTTAGTATTTGTCTTTTTCTGTTTGACTTACTTCACTTAGCATAATGCTCTCAAAGGCCATCCATGCTATTGCAAATGGCAAGATTTTATTATTTTTTTATTGCTGAGAAATATTCAGCTGGGACAGTAGGAGGAGTGACTGCAGGTGTTCTGGTTCCCGGGTCTATATTCAGAATCATTATATTATTCTGCTCTTAGGGTGACCAACCGTATGGTTGCTACAGACTGTCCTGGTTTTAGCATATGAAGTCCCACATCCTGAGGAGCCCCTCAGTCCCAGGCAAAGCCAGATGGTTGGTCACCCTAGATGCTGCCCTTTCTCTTCTTCAATCCAAATCTCTCACAATTTAGAGTTCCTTCAGGTCTCGCCTCTTCTCTGAAGGTCTTCCTCTCCTCCCTGGATCCCTTCAGGAATTCCTGTGGCACTTACGATTCTCCTGCTGAATGTTTAGTGGCCCTTATGTTCTTCATATGTGGATGCCTTCATGGCCCACTGGCTGCCATTGATGTTGGGTACTTTCCATAGTGCCTTTGGCAACACTCAGCTCACAATTAATATCAAAGGAAAAAATCCTAGTGGAATTAATGAATGAATGAATAATTAACATCACCTAGAGCCAATACTTATAGAATATTTATATGAGTCAGGCACTGTTAGGTGCTATGGAAAATTAGTTTTCACTAAATAAGTAATGAGAATAAGTGAATTGCTCTCTGGGTAGTGGTCTGTGATGTCAGGGATGTCAACCAAAATTAATTGATGCATCTGAGGTTTGAAAGGTGGAATAACACCTGTGGTACCCACAGTAGCCATGCTGTTCTGCTTCAGTAGGTTCTATAGTTTATAAACCTTCTCACTCACATGATCTCCTTCCTCTGCCTCCCAGAAGACGTCTGAGATAGGCAGAGAAGACATGCAAAGCCCCATTTTATAGGCAAGGAAAGTGAGTCAGAGAGGTCCAGCAAGCTTTGGATCTAAACCCATGGTTGTATAGTAGGGGTCCTAGGCCACATTCAAGCTCACTATCGTATTTTGTGGTTTGCATAACTTTCTAAAAAACTGAATTGTATAACAACATGTAAAGACTGGGAGATTTCACATAAAAATCTAGATTTCTGGTTCCTCTTGACAAAATGGGAGATGTGATATCCTTGTGTTCTCAGTAATAGTCCTCACTTTAGATGAGGCATCAGCTGTCCAGTTCTTACCTTTCCAGGACCTTCCTGGCCTACGTTTCCTGACACATCAAACTGAAAAGACCGGACAGTAAAGAAACTGTCTCCAGGGCAAGAAGGCACATGGTTATTAGTAGCCTTAGAGCTCCAAGTGTCATCGCACGGTCCAAGGGATCAAGAACACATAGGAGGAATGGCCACGTCTATCAAGGCTTCCAGCACACCCCCTTTTCCTTCAGGAGTCTAGATATTGTTCTTGATTTCCTCCTTTTTCCCCATAAATGGCAACTCCTTTCTTACAGCTCTTTTAAGCCAAAAATCTTGGAGTCATTTTTTTTGCCTTTTGGTATTTTTTTTTCTTTAAAAAAATTTATTTTCCAACCACAGTTTACATTCAATACCATTCCGCACCAGTTTCAGATGTACAGCAAATTGGCCGGAAAACCACACACTCTACAGAGTACCCGCTCTGTCCCCCGGGCTCCAAGCACCCACCTGGCCCCAGACCCAGTTATCTAGACATTCTTGACTCTTTCCTACCCCGCCTGAAAAACCTTGGTTCAGTCTTAGGAATATATCCCAAAGTTGCCTGATTCTACCGCCTAGAGCAGACTACAATCAGCTCTTGCTTGAAACACTGTAGTTAGTTGCCTCCTAATTGTCCTTCCTGCTTCCACCATTGCCCTGCTGTGGTCTATTCCCACGTGCCGTCACAGAGGGATCCTGTTTACATGTAAGTGAGATCATGTTCCTCTGCTCACAGCCCTCTGTAGTTTGCCATGATTATCATTCAGAGCAAATCCGTTATCTTAGTGGAGCCCCTGGCTACTCTCTACCCTCATCTTACCTTTCTCCACATTTATACTATTTCAACCATGCTGCCCTGACCCTGACTCCACTGATCTTTTTCTTTTTAATCTTTACCAAGGTATAAGTTTATTAATTTGAAAGAGAGAGAGAGCAAGGCATCGACATGAGAGAGAAGCATCAAGTTGCCTCCCATACACTCCCTGAATGGGAATCATACCAGCAACCTAGCTATGTGCCCTGGCTCAGAATTGAACCCACAGCCTCTTTGGTGCATGGACAACACTCCCACCAACTGAGCCACTTGGCCTGGGCTCCCCTGATGCTGTACTACAACAGTATATTACTGCCTGGGGTCTTTGTAGTTGCTGGTGATTTCAGTTATCTAAGGCTGCATAACACATCACCCTAAAACGTAGTGGCTTAAAGCAATAATTATCTCTTATCTCTTACGGCTTCTGTGAGGTGGGACACCAGGAGCAGCTTAGCTGGGTGCTTCTGGTTCACGGTACCTCATAAGGTTACAGTCAGATGTTGGCAGGGCCAAGTCATCTGAGGCTTGAATGGGATGGAGGGTGTACTTCCGAGGGGGCTCTCTCACATGGCTGGTGAGGTGGTTGGCAGGAGGCCCCAGTTCCTTGCTGCATAGATCCCTCCAAGGGTTTTCAGTAGAATGTCTTCAGGACATGCAGGTTGGACTGTCACAGAGTAAAAGAGCCAATAGAACAAGGTGGCAGCTGCAATGCCTTCTGTGGCTTAGCATCAGAACTACACGCCATCACTTCCGATGTATTCAGCTGGTCCCATGTAGCTACACGGATGCAGGGATCACTGGAGACTATCTTGGAGGCTGCCCACTCTGGTCTCTCTGACTACCTGCAGGGCTAACTCTTACGTTTCCTTATGCTCAAACCTTCCTTATCAGACAGGCCTTTACAGACCACTCCTCATAAAGTACAACCCTACCCTCATGACATTCTTATCTTGCTTTCCTTTAGAATGCTTATCATACCTGAAATGTTGCATATTTCTTTGTTTATTGTCTCTCTCCCTCCAGTAGAATGAATCCCCAGCATTTCAATGGTACCTGGTACATATAAGGTGCCCAATATTTTTCAAATCAATGAACAGGCTATATGCATTGAATGTTTGTTGAAAGAATAAACTCTTACCACTTTAACAATACTTCCTATGCTATCAAGGGCACATACTGGCAATATGACTTAGCACTGTTCATGTTGACCTTGAACACCTGACTGAGGTGAGTTTGTCACTTTTCTCCACTGCAAAGTTACTGGGTTTGTCCCCCCCACCCCCAACCCTTTTCCATTTTACACTTGTTGGAAGAAAGCCACCGGATGCAGCTCACGCTTGAGGGTTGGGAAATTAGGCTCCATCTTCCTCAGGAGTCTCTGCATCCTTTATTTGGAATTCCTCTCCTAAGAGTTGCCTCTTTCCCCTCATTTATTAATTAATTCAAACACTTAAATATCAGCATGGCTTGTGGCTATTTAATTTATACTTTGGGTTTGCAGTCAGTCTTATTTAATTTTGTTGCTTAGGTGACAGATTTGGCCACTGGGAGGCTTCTGTGCCCCTTGGATGTATTCTCATCAATGTGGGTGGGTGGTCTTCTTTTTTAAGCAGATCCTTATTTTCTGGCATTGCAAGATGCTCCAGGCTCATCTTGTCTATTTCTTGCCCCAGTCCTAATGTCTCTCAAGAGCCCTGGTTGCTTTTAATGGAGAATGGCATTAGAGACCCACATCTGTAAACATGCAGTAGTTCGCCCTCATCTATAGTTTTGCTTTCTGAGATTTCAGTTACCCAACGGTCAACCACAGTCTGAAAATATTAAATGGAAAATTTCAGGAATAAACTATTCAAAATAATAAATTTTAATTTGCACGCGTCTCAGTATTGTGGTGAAATCCCGTGTTACTTTTACTTGGTCCCACCCCTGGTTGTGAGTGAATCACCCTTTTGTGTGGCATCTCTAAGATATACATCCCCACCCGCAACCCCACCTCCCGTGAGTCACTCGGTAGCCATCTTGGCTATCAGATCACCTGCAGCAGTATTGCAGTGCTGATGTTCCAGGAACCCTTATTTTACATAACAATGGCTCCAGAGTGTAAGAGTAATGATCTTACCAATTCGGATGTGTCGCAGAGAAGCTGTAAGTGCTTCCTTTAAGTGAAAAGGTGAGTACAGTACAATAAGCTTTTTGAAAGAGACTGAGAGCACAGGCACACAACTTTTATTACAGTATATTGTTATAATTGCTCTATTTTAGTAGTAGCTAGCGTGAACCTCTTACTGTGTCTAATTTACAAGTTAAACTTCATTGTAGCTGTGTATGTATAGGAAGAAACAGTATAGATAGGATTAGGTGCTATCTGTAGCTTCAGGAATTCACTGGGGGGTCTTGGAGTGTAGACCTCCCCACCCCATGAATATGGGGAGACTACCACATTTTAAATACTGCCACTTCTCCCCATTTCCTCAGGTGCTACCCGAATTTAGGCCACCACCGCCCTTTATGGCAACCTGGCAGCCACCCATAGTGTACTGCCTCTGCATTTGCTCTGCTCCTCCCTCCCCATCCAACCTGCCTACTTCTGCCAGAGGCGGAGAACGAAGTCCTAAAGCTGATCCTGTCAACCTTTTAATGAACACCAGTGTTTTCACATTCAAGTTCAAATTCCTTTGCACCTTTCTTGACCTGGCCCTGCCTACCCTTCCAGCCAGGTATCTTCCTTTTGGCCCTTTCCCCTTCATTTCTGTCTTTACATACGTTCACACTGTGGAGAGTCAAACTCTTAGCCCAATGATTGTTACTATGTTAAAATGTCTCTTTTTCCTTTTTGTTTGGAGTTGAAATGTAAAACACTCCCTATGATATGAAAAGTATATGTTTGGTCTTTTCCCCTGGTTCCTGGCACACAGTTTCTAAATCCTGATTGTCTTTTGCTCTAATGAGGCCACTTTTGGTGGGCCCTAGACAGCTTCAACATGGAGGCTGGCCCTGGCTGGGTAGCTGAACTGGTTAGAACATCATCCCCATACGTCAAGGTTGCAAGTTTGATCCCAGGTCAAGACACATACAAGAATCAACCAATGAATACATAAATAAGTGGAACAACAAAGTGATCTCTCTCTCTCATCCTCTCCTTCCCTCTCTAAAATCAAAGATTAAAAACAAAAACAAAAAAACAAAAAAGATGGGGTTGCCTTTTACTGCCCGTAGCTGTGTTTCTCTGCCTCCCCAGGTAGACCGTGTGTCACAGGAAGGCAGACACTTGGTCATCCCTGTGGTCGCAGAAACTGGGTATGCCCTTGCAACACAGCACAATGAAAAAATGTAACACTCGGTAAGTGAATGACTGAACGAAGTGGTTGTATCTTTCTAATTTGCCCTCAGGATCAGAAGCGGTTACCCAATGTTGACATTTTGTACATTGACTTGAACTGGACTGAATTTTGAACGCTGGTCAGCAGTCCACTGGGGACAGGAGTTCTTGTCACGCGTTGGTGAGCATCAGCTGTCCTGGTCCACAGCACACAGCCAGGAGGAAGAGGGCACTCAACGCGTGGGAGACGCCTGCCTTAAAGTCTTGCTGGGGTGGGGGGCTTCTTGGGAAAGAGGGGTTCTCCATGCCTGCGGTACTGAGGGTGCCTGGAAAGGCCATTCAGGCGTCAGGTGCTTATTCTGGCTCACCTGGCCTGTGGAAGGCCTGGCTGGGACTCTGAGAAGTTGAGACTATGAACCCTGCTGAGATGTGAACAGGTGGGGAAGAGGTTGAGGGGACCACAGGAGGGAGTGGAGTGCGGCCTGAGGAATGAAGTGGGCAGCAAGGTGGGGACATGTCTTGGGCCCCGATTATAAAGGGCCTTGAATGTCAAAGTGAGGAGTTAAAGTTTTTCATACAGAGAAACTCTTTTAAAACACATAATCAACTAAGCAATATACTCTTATTCTTTATGACAAAGTATTAAATGCTAATTATAGAAATATTAGAATATACAGAAAAGAATAAAGACGAGAAAACCACAAGTCAGCACATCACCCAGAGAAAGCAATTGTTATCATTATGTATGGCACTCCAGTAATTTTTACTTAGTCATGTGAATGGTGTTGTATAACTTGTTTTTAAAATGTCATTACTATATTGTGAGCATTTCCCCATGAAACAATCTTTTAAAACATAATTTTTTATTTCTTACTTTTAAATTAAATTTATTGGAGTAGCATTCCACCTTACAGCCTCGGGCTATCCCCTATATTTTCCTGACAGGAAGTTTGGTGCTGGGTGGTGACATTTTTTTCATCCCTCTCCCCTCTGTCCACACAATGCTGGACACAGCCTTGGGACTCCATCCACTTCAAGTGGTCTCCAAGGGGCCCAGGACAGAGTCCGAGGAGAAGGGAGAGGAACCACTCGGGCCTGGAAGGAGCACTCAGCTTAGCCTGACCTCCTGCCCCATCGTGGAAGTCCTTCCACCGAAACTCTCTCCCTGTCGGGAATCCAGGGCTCACAGGGAGCAGCACAAAGGCCCCAATAAAGGGTGTTTCTGGGCTGGAGTGAGATGTGGCAGAATGGGAGATACCCCTTCTCTTTACCTCCCAGGGCTATTGAGGGGTCAAATGACGTAATGAATAAGAAAGGGCCTCGTAAAACACCACACAAATATAAGCGTTGGTTATTAGATGGTTTTTATTGGAAAGCGTAATCTGAACTGCAAACAACCACTTCCAAATGAACTCTTGGAATATAATTATAGTGAAAATCTGTTATTGATCTGCCCAGTGGCCCTTTCCCTGTCTTCTGCAAATAGTACTGCCACCCCTCTTCCTTTGGGGAAGTGTACCCCATCAACTCCAAGCTTGTGATACAGCTGGAGCTGCCACTACATTCGTCCACAGACAGGTCAGGCATGGACTTGTGACCCAGGCTTGGCCAGTCACAGTAGCCCCCTTGCCCCAGGATTGGTCCATGGAATCCATGACCAAACTCTGGCCAATTGCCATTGTACCTTAAGATTTGGACATACTGAAGCACTGAGAAATGTCCTTTTTTCCCTCTGGGGATTGCTGAGCAGGGGTGATAGGAGCTGTTGACTGTGTAGGTGCCGAAGAGACCTCTGCCAAGACAAGATATGAACTGTAAATTGGACTTACTGAATGCAATGTAGGTTCTGAGGAGACACAGAGGATAGAAAGAGGTGTGGTTTCTGGTGGGGATGGGCAGCTGGCAGGCAGCCCAGCACAGCTCATTTTTAGAAAAATCAAAACGAAACACCATCACCAACAACCTAACATGGTCTTCAGCAATCAAGTGTAACAAGGAGCCAGAAGGGAGACAAGGAAGCACCTCCGGAGCTAGAATGGCAATTGGGAATTTTAGATTGCTTCACCCTATTAACAAAGATTAAATAAATAGATTTCAATGAAAGCCAGGCATTATTAATCTAAATTTATGCTTCTGTTGAAGGTTAAAATGTTTACTACAATAGGTATGTGAATAAGGATTCCAAATGTCACGGAGGCTCTAGAGGCCCATGTGATTGCAGGACAAGGCCTCGGGCTTCCTAGCTCACCCTTGGTCTGATGAGAGCTGACCGAGCTGGTGGCCGTGGTCAGAGGAAGGAGACAGAGCTTGGGCACCTGTGGCTCTGACCACTTGCTGGCCCAGGGACCTTGCTCTCCATTTTTCTCATCTGCAAAGTGCCCTGCTTGCTTCATAGTTGTTTTGTTGTTGTTGTTTTACTGATTAGGTGAAATAACTGTAAACAACTATAAAAATGTAAGATCTAGTTAGGAAGAGGGGAAATTGGCCTTAAGAAGAAAAACGGAACCTACAGAGCCGGCAACGATTAGAAGCTAAAGCCGGGGTCTGGATGAGAGAGGACTGGAGAGGACTAGTATGCACACCTGGCAGGGTGCTGCTCTGTGCTGAGCTGCTGGAATGTGAGTTCTTATTAGGATGCAGGCAGTGTGCTGCAGGGGTTAATGGCCTGGACTGACCTAAAGCCGGAATGTCTGGTTCATACCCCTGCTTCGCCACTTACCAGGCATGTGACCCTAGGCACGGGGGATGTTTGGCAGCACCTCTGGTCTCTACCCACTAGATGCAGGGCCAAAATTGCCCTCAGTTGAGAACATCAGACTAGAAGCCAAATTCTTAGGCTAGAGATCCGTAGATCTTGGGGGTCCCAAATATGGGCTATGAGAAGCCTCCTGAAATTATATGTGAAGTGTGTGTGTGTGTGTGTGTGTGTGTGTGTGTGTGTGTGTGTGTGATGTACACATGAAGGAGCTCATACACATTTTTCTCAGGAGAGGTCCCTGACCTTTAGCAGTGTCTCAAGGCAACGTGTGACCCAAAGGACGCCAAAGCCACTAGTCCTGAGCCCCTGCTAGCTCTGATGTAATGCTAGTCTTCACTGTGAGAGGACAGGTGTTTTTCAGATGAGCAGCACATTCCTCCAGTCACTATAGGAAGCTCCCTGGTCTTTCTGAGCCTTTGATAATCTTTCTCCCTCCAACCCCCATTCCTCCTCACAAAGTCTCTCCCACCTCTCCCATGCGGTGATTTCAGGAACTTTTCTCTTTTGGGGGAAGTCTGAGCACACTTTCTGAATTGCCAGCGCTCTGTGCCCTCGCTCCTTGTACACCCTCTGAGCTGGGTGCAAAAGGTGCTGGGTGGCTGGGAGGGAGGGAGGAAGAGTGTGGTGTGGGAGATGTGGGACGGGGTGGGGATCATAGGACCCCTTTTTCTGGGTAGCCTCCATCCTATGCTGGCTCTGCTCATGCCTCTTGCTTGCTGGTATTCCCCTTTGTTTTTATCTTGGGCAGAGCCAGAGAGGCCAGCAGCTTCTTGCCCAAGGTCACTCTTCAGAGGAGTTACTATTTATGCTGATGCTGGTGTGGGGGTGGGGTGAACCCATGGTGTTCTGTGAAGGCAGCCAGACTCAGGATCTCTTCCTGCTATGCGATCAGACTGAATACTCAGAGCCTCTCATTCAGAACTTGGCTCCTAATAGGAAATCTGTTCCCCTTCCAAATCAACTCAGAACCTTCACTGGACTGGATCCAGAGTGGAGAGGAGGGAGAGGAGGCCAAGGCACTCAGAAGCCTTCTGACCATGTCCTAGATGAAATAAAAGAATGGGAGCTGGATGAGCAGAGTAATCAACAAACAAGGCTATCAGCTGGGGCAGGTGGACCTCTGAGAAGCTACAAATTCAAAGGGGATGTTTCTATTCCCTGATCCCAAAATGCGAGCATGGATGGGAAGCACCTACACTGCCAAGCCCCTTTCCTTTTCATTCCTCCCACTGATGCCTTAGGGATAGATGAGAAAGGAGATCCCTCTCCAGTGTGAGTGAGTCTAAGCCTCTGATTTGTGAGGCATCGGGACTGAAGACAGACGGGTGTAGACTGAATGGAAAGCTAGCGTGAGTATTTGTCCAAGTTGGCTGGTATTGAGATTCATTGCACCCCCTTTGGCTTTGACAATCCGGGTTTTCTGTCTGTGATGCACTTGGGCCACGTGGGTGTGGGGCAATCTGGATTTGCAAACTGGATGAATAAAGGGGTGATTTTTCACTTCATCTTCACTAGTCAGAAAGGAGTCACAAAAAGATTTTTAAAGGCAAATTCCCTAAGTGAACATTCGAAAGGATTTGAGTTTCACCACACTTCTTTAACTCACCACATTTTTGAGGGGTCAGCCAGGCCACTTATAGTTCCAATTATACCACCTCAACCAATATTGAGCCAATTCCCAAGGGATATGGAGTTGGCTGTTCTTCCAGTCTTCTGGGGTCATGTGATATGTGTACAGCACCTTACACAAGAGAAGGAAGGGAGCTGCGGATGCTGATCAGGCCCCCTCTCTGCCCCTGAAAATGGGGGCAGTCTGACTGAGCACCCTCAGAAGGCTTCTCAGGCTCAAAAGAGACCCTACATGTAAAAAGATGTTGTTTTTTTTTCATGGTGGTGCTGAAAGTGTGGCTAGAATAATACAGAGATCTGATCCTACATTGCGTTGACTTATTTAAGATCCTCAGTACTGCAGGAGAGGTGGAGGGAAAGAACAATGAATTCTACAGCAGTCAGAATAAGAATATTAAAGTTACTATTTACTGAATGCTTTTTAAATAAGGTGCTATACATATTTATTTCATAGATGTGTAAACATATATTTATATATAATAAGCTCTTTACATACATGATTTCCCTTAAGTCTCATCCATGAGCTTGTAATTATCACCTTTTTAAGGGGAGGAAATGAAGGCCGGAATTCAGGTTACAAATGGGCCTTCCAGAGGCCACGTGAGCAGGGCATGTAGTTTCAGGGAAGCCCTCTCACCCCAGCCTGACCTCCCTCAGGACCTGCTTCCTTGGTTCTCCAAAGTTAGATGGCAGGGCCTCCAGCCTGCAGCAAACCAGGTGGTGGGTGAGTGCAGAGCAGACAGGTTGCATGGTAAGGAGAAGAGATGCTGGACGGCCCAACAGTGGGGCAGTGACAGTAGGTCTAGGAAAACAGACCTAATAACCAAGACAGCAGAGTGGGTCGGGCCAGTTAGCATAGGGGAGAGCACTCTCGCATCCTTGTGGCCAACCCCGAGGGCAGCCCTGCGTCACCGGCCAGGGCGAGCACTATGCTCAACTGGACGGTCTTGACTCATCAAGGATAGGCTAACTTACACTGAACGTCTTTTATTTAAAAGGATAAGAACAGCGCACATTAATTGGGCAAGGTTTCCTGAAAGCTGGCTTGGCCACAGAGGGTGCAGAAGAATGCAGGCTGGGGAACCTGGGCGGGACGAGGAGCACCAGCAGGAGAAGGGGGGCAGCCATGGGAGTGGGGTAGGCACTGGAGATGAGCCTGCAAGTTTTGCCTAGGGGTCTCCTTGGCTCTTTAGCCTCCTGCTTGCCTCACCTTGCTGCCTTCTTTTCTGCCTCCTGAATGACTTCGAGCTGTGGGACCTTGGGCCATGATGTCCTCCAGTGAAGGGCAGCCCATTAGTCAACACTTTGGGCTTCTGTGGTTCAGAGAGGGGACCCCGAGTTGAGCTCCCTCTTTCCCACAGCACTGCCCAGTCATGTTCCATGTCCCAGGAAATCCTCAGGAGCAGGCTAGCCCCATTGTTTGTGCCTAAGTGACTTATGGGATTCTTGTGAGAACCAAACGAGGTGACGCAGGCAAAGATTTTAACAGCGTCTGCCACGTAGTCAGCACCCACTAAAAGTGAGTTATTATTATTTCTATGGGGTTAAAGACTACAGCACTTGGGACCGTACTGAGCAGACATGGCTTATGTGATTATGCCCATGTTGGAGGTAAAGAAATTGGGTAACTAGGAGAGAATGCGGTAATGTGATGAATATATTCTGAAATCAGACTTAGAGAAGCTGGGGGTGGCATTATTGGTTGCCTGTGACTAGAAACCAAAGCTTATGTTTTCATGCTTACAGTACTCCAGAGACTAATGCCATACACTTGAGTGAATCAGCCCTATCCTCCTAAGCTGGAATCAGTATGATACCATCTACCTCCTTGGGTGGACTGGGAACTGGAGTATCTTGGAATCCAAGAGCTTAGGGATCTAAGAGGAGTTTGTAGAATATGTGTCTCCTCTTGTCTTGTCCACAACTAGCCTAGACTTGACCTGAGATCCAAGAATGAAGGAGATCTTACTTTATGTAATCAGCAGCGGCCTGGAGACTAACCAAAAAAGTACATGGGATACCAGCATTTGGGGTGAGTAAGACTTTGTATGGAATAAGAGCAGTGCTTTTGAATATTATGCTAAATCAAAGGCTTTGGGAACTTAGAAACTCAGTTAACATTTTAGGAAAACCACTGCAACAAAACTCTGGGAGCCCTCAATGAACACAGCAGTTAACTGTGAATTAAGGTTCGCCAGAGAAACAGGACCAGTGAGATATCTATAACTCTATCTCTGTCTGTCTATCTGTCTACCCATCCACCTATATATTGAGAGAGAGAGAGAGAGAGAGAGAGAGAGAGAGAGAGAGAGAGAGAGAGAGAGAGAGCTTTATTTTAAGGAATTAGCTCATGCAATTGTGGAGGCTGTTTATGTCCAAAGTGTGCAGGGCAAACCACAGGCTGGAAACCCACTGAGGAGTTCTAGCTCAAGTCCAAAGGCAGTTATCTGGCAGAATGCCTTGTTCTATTGAGGCTTTCGACTGATTGGGTGAGGCTGACCCACATTATGGAGGATAATCTACTCTACTCAAAGTTGACCAATTTAAATATTAATCTAAATGCAAAAAAACACACCTTCACAAAAATATCTAGAATAGTGCTTGATCAACTGTCTGACTATTGGGGCCCAGCCAAAGCAGGCATGTAAAATTAATTATCCAAACTTAAAAATGTAGGTTGAGATGTTTGGGTCCTGGGAGGACCCTATTGGCCTCCGACGGACTTCCAGAGGACCTTATCTGTAGCCCCTCATGGGGGCAGGGAAGGTAAGAACACATTTCTGGGCCAGATTTTAGTGTTCCACCTCTTGCATGCCCAAGTTCATGCATGTTCTTTCCTTTTGACTTAAGATGCAAAAAAAAAAAAAGAAAAGAAACACAAAAAAACCCTGAATTTGTTCAGTAAGTTGCCTATAAAATTTCCATCTCTTTCCAGAACTTGAAAGGTATAGTCCAAATAAGGTAACTTGGCCACTTGGCATCAAAGTATTTGGAACAGATTTTCTCTGCCAATGCAACTCTTGGCAACCTTTATACAATAATTTGTTATGTCTGGCCTAACTGTGAACAATGTAGTCAGTGTTATGAACTCGTGATTAGAAATCCTGATGCTATAACTGCCTACTGCCCAGCTCCTAAACATGGGAAAAGGAGCCCTTCTTTGGGGGAAACATAGGAGAACATTCTTAACAATTCTACTTACAGGGCTGAGGATGGAAACGTTGTCAATAGATGGCAACATCATATGAAGTCCTCAGGAGATTCTCATGACCTTATACATCCTAAAACTGAACCTGAAATGACCCCGCAGTGTCACCCAAGAGCCCGGAGACCCAGGCAAGTTCATAGTGGTCAGGTTCCTAGCTAATGACAGAGTCCCCCAAGGAGGGCAAAAGTTGCAGATGAGAGACACTGAAGTAATGAACATCCAGTCACTTTATGAGCCAGTCATGTAGCTGGGAGAACAGCAGCAAATGGTCACCTCAGTGAATACAGAGACACAGCTTTGAGTTAGGCCCTTCACTCAGAAGTTTGCCAGGTAGTGAGAGGAACAACCCGTTTCCCACCAACCCCGCCACCAAAACACGCCGCACAGGCTAGGGCTGACCACTGGGAATTCTTCCTTCAAGGCTTGTCAAGGGGGCAGCCTTGCCCTCTGCACTATTGGAGCAAGCATTTACGGGGCAAGAGTGACAGGGTGACCCAAGGACCAGGGCATCATTGTAACAACATGCTGTATGGAATCAGAAGGTGTACTACACACCCCTCACGCTCACCTCCTGTTGCTGTCCTCTATAAACCAGCATTTATTATCCTGTAGTGTTCTATTCCAAGGGCTGTTTTTTCATGTAAAGAACCATGGCAACAAC
This sequence comes from Furipterus horrens, assembly GCF_987537825.1. Lineage (NCBI taxonomy): Eukaryota > Metazoa > Chordata > Mammalia > Chiroptera > Furipteridae > Furipterus > Furipterus horrens. The sequence continues at coordinate 17,177,223 of NW_028327178.1, read as the reverse complement.
TCTGCTCCTTGCACACATCCTGCCAGGACAAAGAGCCTATGCATGCTTTGTAAATATCAGTACAGTTTGCAATTAGTCAATTGATTCCTTGATTACAAATGTCGATCAAATTGACTAATGAAATCTGCAAAAGAAAAGAAAGGAATTTGATATTTTTGGTCGTGAATAAAAACAGACTTGGTGTGTGGCCCAGAGAAGGACACAGGCCTTCAGGTTCCTTAGGAAATAGCATGGAGTAAAGAATTTATCCAAGCCAATCTGGATTTGTTCAGTTCTGTTTGAATTTGACCCTCTGATTCTGTTCTGTTTAATGAATTGAATTGCTGGGTACTTGCTATTTGGAGAGGACAAAAAAGAGACAAAAGAGAATATGTTCTCTTTCTTAAGGACCTGATAGAAATATAAGAGGTACATAATGCCAGTTTGGATAATGCACTCACTTGGGGCTATAGAAATTGTGTGTGTGAGAGAGAGAGGGAGAGATTTAAAGATGGGGGCTACTTCACTGAAGATTGAGATCTGGCTGGTCGCTGAAAACAGGCAGGACTTGGATAAAGCAAAGGCATGTGCGAGACCCTCTGGGCTCAGCAAATAGTGGCAGCCACGTGTGGAGAGGGCGATGAACCCGGCCTGGGTGTGCAACAACAAGGAGAGGATCTTACCCAGAGGTGCACCAAGGACTTTCTGGAGAGGCAGCAAAACTGAGTGCTAAAAGAAGCATTTAGATTACTGCTTGAAACTGAGGCTTGGCTTCTCACATTCCTCCCTGAACAACATGAGCTTCAGCTTGCCCACAAACTGCCAGACCCTGGCTTCGTGCAGCCTCCCAGTCACTGGGTCTGGCTGGCCAGCAGCATGGCCAGCATCTATGCAGGTGCAGGGGCATGGGCTTGGGCTCCCGGATCTCCCTGTCACATTCCACCAGCGTGCGAGGCAGCTGGGGGTCTGGGGACCTGGCTGCAGTGGTGGCCGGGGGTCTGGTGAGCATAGGGACCATCCAGAGGTAGAAGAAGACTTTGCAATGCCACAGTGACTGCCTGGTCTCTGACCTGGAGAGGGTGAGAAGCCTGGAGGCTGATACTCAGAGACTGGAGAGAGAAATCTGGGAACACCTGGAGGAAAAGGGACCCCAGCTCAGAGCATGGGGGCATTGTTTCAAGACCATTGAGGACCTGAGGGTTCAGATCTTTGCAAGTTCTGTTGATAATGCCTGCATCATTCTGCAGACTGACAGTGCCTGTCTTGCTGCTGATGACTTCAGAGTCAAGCATGAGACGGAGCTGGCCATATGCCAGTGTATGGAGAGGGACATCAGTGGGCTCCGAAAGGTAACTGATGACCCCAATATCACTTGGCTGCAGCTGGAGATAGAGATCGAGGCTCCCAAGGAGAAGCTGCTCTTCATGAAAAAGAACCACAAAGAGGAAGTAAGTGGTCTACGAAACCAGACTGGTTGACTGTGGAGTTGGATGCTCCCAAATCTCAGGGCCTCAGCAAGATGATGACGGACATCCAGGCCCAGTATGACGAGCTGGCTCAGAAGAACCGAGAGGGGCCAGACAAGTACTGGCCCCATCAGGTTGAGGGGAGCACCACGGTAGCCACCTCGCAGACTGCTGAGATAGGAGCTGCTGAGCTGATGCTCACGGAGGTGAGAGGTATGGCTCAGTCCTTGGAGATCAATCTGAGCACCATGAGAAATCTGCAGGCCAGTTTGGAGGACAGCCTGAGGGAGGCGGAGATGCGCTATGCCAGGCAGATGGACAGTTCAAGGGGATCCTGCTGCACCTGGAGTCAGAGCTGACTCAGCCACAGGCAGAGGGGCAGCACCAGGCCGTGGATTACGAGGTACTGCTGAACATCAAGGTCAAGCTGGAGGCTGAGATCAACGCCTACCGCTGCCTTCTGGAAGAAGGGGAGGAATTCAATCTTGGTCACACCCTGGACAACCACCACGCCATACAATCCATCCAAAAGACCACCACCTACAGGACCGTGGATGGAAAAGTGGCATCTGAGGTCAACAACACCAAAGTTCTAAGGCATTAAAGGCAGCAGAAGTGGGGCACCCCTTGGGGGAGGGGCAGGAAGCTAATCAAGAATTCAGAGATTTAAAATAAAGTGGCATTTACACACAAATCCATATTGACTTAAACAAATGGTTGGATAATAGAATACATGCAGTAGAAGAGACAAGATTTTCTTACAGAAGTCCAAACAATGTATGGTGATACTTTCTCCTCCAAGAGGGGCACCTTAACCTACTCCTGTCCCTACTCCATGTGAGGGCCAGACTTAGTGATTTACTTCCAGAGGACAGAGCAAAGAAAGGGAAAAATAGTAAGTTCACACAGTGGGGGAGTGTGGCAAACACCCTCTTAACCAAGTGGTCGAGGTTAACATCACTGGTGATATGGTGTCATGTACCTCCTTATATTAGTCAGGGTTCTACTGAGAAACAGCACTAATAGGATATCAATATCAATAGGATATCTATCTATCTATCTATCTATCTATCTATCTATCTATCTATCTTTTATATCTATCTATCTAGAGAGAAAGTGCAAGAGAAATTGATTGAATATAGGAATTGGCTCACACAATTATGGAGGCCAAGAAGCCCCAGAATCTGCCATCCACACACTGGAGAACCAGGAAATCCAGCGATGTAATTCTGTCCAAGTCTGAAGGCCTGAGTATTAGGAAGTAGGTGGTTAAAGCCCAGTCTGAGTCCAAAATTTCTAGAACTAGGAGCGCCGATGTCAAAGAGCAGAAGAGGGACATCCCATCTCAGGCAGAAACCAAATTAACCCTTCCTCATCTTTTCGTTCTACTTGGACCCTCAGTGGATGGGACGATGCTCACCCACATCAGTGAGGGCAATCTGCTTTACTGAGTTCACTGATTCAAATGCTCATCTCTTCTAGTTACACCATCACTAACACACGCAGAAATAGTGTTTTACCATCTATGTGGGCATCTCTTAGCCCAAGCATGGTACGATATGATATGATATGATAAGAAGGATACGTCACTTCTGTGGTGTTCTTTTCAAAAAGCTTGTAACCCCAGTCTAATCATGCAAAAACATCAGACAAGACCAAACCAAGGGACTGTTCTACAGCACACCTGACCAGCACTCCTCAAGACTGTCAAGGTCATGAAAAAACAAAACAAAACAAAACAAAAAAAAAACTTGGGAAACTATCACAGACCAGAGGAGACAAAGGAGAAGTAATGGCTAAATGCAAAGTGAAGTCCTGGATTGGGTGCTGGAACACACACACACAAAGAAAATTAATAGAAAAAGTTGTGGGTTAAAAAAACAAAACAAAACAAAATAAAACAAACAAACAAAAATGCCTGGAGTTTAGTTAATAGTAATGAACCAATGTTGGTTTCTGGTTTCTTAGTTTTAACAAATGTGTCAATGGAAGATGATAACAGTAGGGAAAACTAAAACAGCAGGCAGTGTGCAGGAACTCTTTGTACTATCTTGGCAACTCTTCTGTAAATCTAATACAATTTCAAAATAAAGACAGACAAGAAACCAAAGACTTTGCCCAACTTTGTGAATATACTAAAAAACACTAAACTGTATACTTTAAATGGATGGCTTTATGGTGTGTGAATACTATCTCAATAGGGCTGTAAAAAAAAAAATGTTTATTAAGAAAGACAGGGCATTTACCACAGAGCTAAGATTTTGGTAAATTTGGTTTGCAAATGCGGACCAGCAAAAAGTATGTGAGACATACTACTTATTCTGTCTGTAAGAAATATGGTTCAAGGTTTCCTACGTGCAAGGGTAGAACCAGGTCTGCATATAGATTTTCATGTTCTTTTCAGTATATCATCCCCTTCCTCCACAGCAGTGTGGTGACTTGCAGGGCTTAGGGAGTACCTGTCCCAAACAAGGGACCCTGACATCCCGGGTCAGGTGTCAGGCAAGCTAGGACTTCAGAGGGCAAAGGTCTCAGTGAAGAAGAGGATGACACTGCTATTTGACTATAGGAGCCTCCAGAGCCCCAACTTCACACCTGGCAAGTAGAGCCCTAAGTATTTCAGTGAATTAGACACCCAGGAAAAGGAAGGCCAGGGGCCCAGGATGCAGACTGTGTGCCCATGTGGCATTTATTCCAGCCCGCCACAAAAAAAACCAAGACCCACCAAGAACAACCTCCTTTTAAAAGCTCAGCCTTGCACACGTGGAAACACATTCTAGCACCTCTACCTCTAACAACTTGCCTTCAAAGTCTACATCAAAGACCTAAACACCTTTCCCTCTTTCTGGGTATTATTGTGACCTGGTCAAAGGGAACGTGAGCTCTGGAGATGAACGCAGTTCCTGGCTCCACATGTCCTGTGTGCCCTTGAGGAAGTTATGGGGGTGGTGAAGTCTGAGGCACGATTGCTTTCCTTTCCCAGAGAGGCATGTATTTGATGGAGAGCCTGTGTGTAACACCCTCCTGCTCCCTCCACACCACACACTAGGCAGCAATTGCATGTTCATGACGAGGACCAGATCAGTGACATAGTGTTATGGGTTGAATTGTGTCCCTCTAAATTCACATGTTGAAGTCCTAACCCCAAGTATCTCAGAATGTGGTCTTATTTGGAATAAGATCATTACAGATATAATTAGTTAAAATGAGGTCATACTGGAGTAGGGTGGTTCCCCTAACCCAATATTAACTGGTCTCCTTTATAAAAATTTGGACACAGATACTCACCCGGGGAGAATGCCATGTGAAGATGAAGGCAGAGATTGGGGTGTTGCATCTATAAGTGAAAAAAGCCCAATCCAGATGGCCAGCAAACCCCTGGAAGCTAGAGGAGAGGCCTGGGACAGCTTCTCCTGCACAGACCTCAGAACCAACCCTGCCAACACCTTGATCTGGACTCCCAGCATCCAGAACCATGAGACAATCAATTTCTGTTGTTTAAGCCCCCTAGTTTACGGTGCTTATTCATTCATTCACCCTGCAGACATCAGTGAGGGCCAACTATGAGTCAGACACTGTGCCAGGTGCTAGGTCGACCTTTAGTTACATGGAAGACCCAAGTATCATATTTTCTTCACTGTTCTCAACAGCTGTGGCTGCTGACAATTTATAGATAAGTCTCATTGGAAGACAGGTGGAAATCATTTCTCTCTCTAATCAGTGGGCTTCCTTAGAACAGAGGCATGTCTTCTAGTTCTGTTATGTCCTTGCCAGCATGGGACACATCTGACTGACTTGCAGATCTGCAGACACGTGTCACCTCCCTGAGGCTTTTGTCACAGCAACACCGCTGGAAAATTTCCTCAACTCTGTAATTTGCTTAGTCTGGAAAAGGCCTGTTTTGTTCTTCTCAGAGGTCTTAGGGAACTCCAGAGGGTCTTTGAGGTGAGGTTTTCCCTACAATGGCATTTGTGTTTGAGTCAGAGAGTGACATTGATAGAGGGGAAGGGACATGCCTAAGTTGACAGCAAGTCAGGGGGTGAACTCATGACCCTTCTCCCCCCGGGGCTCCAGGGCGTGCTCCTGCTTTTGGGCATGCCGCAGGTGCTAGGTTACAGTGCGCCTGCCTATCAGATTGTAGATCCGTGAAACATTTGGGCCCAAAGGAAATTCAGGGGTTATCAACTCTAGTTTTATTATTTCATTGCTGGGGAGATTGGAACCCAGAGAGAGGAAGGACTTTGCCCTCTCAGGAGGCAGGCCATAGTCCTTTGAATAACATTAACTCGGGTGAGAAGGGAAATTCTGATTCCGACCCTAGTGTTGAAGCAGAAAGCTCAGTAGGGGCAAGACCAGGGGCAGGACCTGAGGGCTCCATCCCAGGGTGATCATGAAAGTTACTCATGGGGTTTGAAAAAGTAGGCATTATGAAGTCCCACTTCAGACCCACTGTCACCAAGGCATCTTTTTTTCTTTTTAAGGCTTCCCAGAAGGTGTTGACACAGGGAGCCATGGTCTGCACCTGAGAAGGACTGCTTGTAGGCTTTCATCCTCTAAACACTCACTGCTAATGCAAAGGAGGATGTTATGGATATTTAAATAAACCATCCCTATATATTCACTCATCCATTCCTTCATTGACCCGTCTGTCCATCTATCCATTGTCAATGTATCTATCCATCTACCTGCCACCCAGAGAATCTTTGTTAAACACCCACTGTGTGTGCAGGGCACTGCTATAGCCACCATGATGGCAGCAGCTGGGGGCAAGTTCACAACTGGCTGTTCCCACATGACCGAGGGGCATGGCTAGATGCCTATTAACCAAGAGGCGGTGGACTCTGGTTCCTATAAATTGGATACCTACTAGGCTGATGCTGGATAAAATTGAGAAATTAAAGAAGCTCAGAATATTTAGATTCCAGCCATCAGCTCAACTCCAGGAAGAGATGCATATGCAAGGAACCAATTACTGGTTCCTATTAGGAAGGCTTAGTCATCTTAGAGAGGAAGAAAGCTGTCTCCACGCTTAGATTGACTGCCTGGAATTGAAGCAAGAAGGGCAAGATTTTGGAAAGATGAACAGGAGATACCCTTTTGTTTCTAAAATATGTCTTTGGGGTAAGATTCAGGGTCAGGCATGGAGACCCCATATTCGTCGTCGGCAGCCGTCCGTCTCGAGAGACGATGGTGTAGCTTCTTAAGAGTCTATCTGCACCGCCGAGAATGGTTGTGCAGTCCGACTCGGGAGTGACACGGTATCTGTCTCCTCCCGTGTTGAATCGACATCTTGCGATGACGCTGGAGTGTCCTCTCCAGTGAAGCTGAAGCTACAGAGCCTGGGCAGGGTGATATGGAGGGTCTGCTGTTGCCCATGCAGCAGACCCCCCCTCTCTTCGCAGCTGAAGGGTCCAAGGGAAAGACGGAGTCGATACAGCTTGGTTTCAGGTGCGCCGCAGGAGTTGCCGGTGTTGACTACAACGTCAAACCGCCTTAGGGACTCCGGCTCCGGATTTTCTGTCGGGGTTTACTCCCTTAGCCTTTCCCCTGAAGAGGTATGCCGCAAGGCAGCGGAGGTTTTTTTTTTTTGGAGTCAGAGTTTTCCTTCTCTGATGTGCCCTGACTGGAAGATCGAACCAGTGACACTTAGCTCGCAGGCCGACGCTCAATCCACTGAGCCAAACCAGCCAGGACAAGACCCCATATTATTTCATCAATTAATCATATCCACATTTCAACTAAGTGAAGTAGGGGGCACAGGAGGAGAGCACAGGAGAGAGGACAGTAATGGGAAAACTGTTGAGGTCAACTAAGATCTATAGTTTAGTTAATAGTATTGAATCAATGTGAATTTCCTGGTCTTACTAATAGGAGTGTTTGTATTATCTAAAATGTTAACATCAGGGGAAGCTGGGTAAAGGGTATATGCACATTATATATTACATTTACATGTTTTCCATAATCTAAAATTATTTTTTAAAAGGTTGTGAAAGATACCTTCCACATATTTGCTGGGTCAAAGATCCAGAGTCTAAAAAAGATAAATGCCCCACGGCACTCTCAGGATTCCTCCTGTCGCAGACGCGCTGAGCTACTACAGACTTAACTCATTTTTTATTACATGTCCAGTTTGTACTCTCTGTGAACCTAATTCTAGAAGGAAGAAGTTAAAATACGATTATACCTCAAAAATTTTCATCTACCAGAAAAAACAAAAACAAAGAAATCTCTATAAAGAAAAGCAGAATACAAGGAGGGACTCAAAGAGAACCAAAATTATCTTCCAGAGGGTAGGTCCTTGTAATACAGACTTTCCTCGCTAAGTGAGTGTTCTAGGAACCCATCTGTGTCAGTGTACCAGCTGGCATTGTTGTGAGAGGCTGCATTCAGCTATAGTGATTTTTTTTAAATGACTCTTTCAACATGTTTGCCCATTTCGTGATGGGTGACTTACATGTGCACTGGCCCACAATGCGCTGAGTGTTCAGCGATTTTTGGCCAAAACTAGCAGGACCCCTGTGCCCTACCCTCACTATTCACCCTATCTTGCCCTGAGCAACTTTGTTGTTTTGTTTCCTGGGTGAAAAATGTCCTCAAAGGGAAATGTTTTGCTGATGTGGAAGAAGTGAAACAGAAAATGGCAGAAGCACTAAAAGACATCAAAACTGATGAGTTCAAAAACTGTTTTGAGCAGTGGAAAAAATGTCTTAATAGGTGTATTGAAGGTGACTGAAGTTTAAACATGTAAGAATAAATACACAATTTTTTAATAAATAAATTCTGGGTTACTTGGGTCCCCCCTCGTAAGAAAACTTGGAAGTGAAAATAAAAGCAACTACTATTTTAAAGGTAAAAATAAAAAGAAACTGCTGTTGCAATCTAGGGCTGGAACACCCTAGAAAACCAAAAGAGCTAGAATGAGAAGTGAATCCCATCTGAGTCATCTGAATCAGCTTGGTTGCCCAAAGGCTTTTGTGTAACTCACCCCTGTTTTCTGATGTTCTAGCTAAATAATTACTCCATCCCCACCCTTACCCCCAGTAAATTTACCCACATCAAGCAGGAAGTAGCTTCGATTGGCCATAGCTGGGGGGGGGGGGGTGTAAAGGAGGGAAAAGCCAGGGGCAGGGAGGAGAGTCTCAGAACAAAACCAAAAGGACCTTGGCCAAGAGCTCATGATGCCTCAGACCCCGAACGGGAACCTGACTGAGTTCCACTGGAAGAAGGGATGGCTGGGGGGGTGGGGGAGTGTGAGATGGAGAGCTGCTACAAACTGGCCAAGGGTCTCTTGAGGGAAACAAAAATTAAGGAACTCAGTATTTCATATGCTTCTACCAGTGGCCCTGCACCCAGATAAGCAGAGGGTGCAAGATAAGTGGGGAAAGACCTGACAGGAAGTTGACCAGGATCTCTGCGGGGACAAATCGCCATTATCCAGACCATTGAGTGAACTCCAGCCTGAGGGCACCCTCTGTCCTGCCCCTGAAGGCAGGTCATGGCAGCCCAGCCCCACGTCTGTCTCCTAATACAAGTCAGGTCCACCAGCCTTATGCATAGGCTTTAGGTCACCAGCAGATGGCTGGTTCTGTTGCTTATCAGAGGGTCTGGAGACATGTACATGGCTTTGTTCCATTGGATTAGTAGCGCGTGGATGTGTGATGGATGATGGATGCCCTTAGCGCAGAGACCTTCAGCTTGTGTGCCGCAAGAATTTTTTAAAAATTGTTTATGCTATTACAGTTGTTCCCACTTTTTCTCCCCTTTCCCACAGCCCCATCCTCTCCCCTCCCTCAGTCAGTTTTGATATTGCACCCATGGGTCCTCCTTAAATGTTCTTTGGCTAATCCCTTCGCCATCTTTCACCCTGTCCTTACCCCTCCCCTCTGACAGTTGTCAGTCTGTGCCATATGTCCCTGCCTCTGCTTCTGTTTTGTTTTTCAGTTTATTTTGATCCTTAGATTCCACATGTAAGTGAGATCATAAGGTATTTGTCCTTCACTGACTGGCTTATTTCACTTAGCATGATATTCTGCCACAAGAATTTCTAAAACATGCAATGCTTGACTATTTAGTCAGTGGCACTGACCTCCTTTTTCTTAGATTGTCAAATAAAAAATTGACAACAGCCAACAAAACAATAGCTGTCCAGTGTGAATGAATCAAAATTATACCATTTTTTTTGTCAGATTAGCAAAATATATTTTTTAGTGTGCTGTAGAATTTTAGTCATAAGTTATGTGTGCTACGAGATGAAAAAGGTTGAAAATTGCTGCCCTAAGACATTAAGTGGCTGAGTTAGCTTTTCTCATAATAGGTCAGTTTCAACGGGAGAGGGTGGCAAGGAGGTCAGAGCAGCGCAGGTACCATCTGGAGTGGCATCCAAGGTGGGCCCTGAGAGGAGTACCTGGATAGTCTGCGGGCAAGAGGGTTTGAAGAAGGAGCTGGGCCTCCCTGGGCAGGGAGGGAGGATGCTGACTGACAAGGACAAACTTGGCCCGGGGCTGTGGCAGGCCAGACTTGGGCAGCCTCTCGCAGCTGGGAGGCCTCTGTGGGGTCTTGTGGAGTGCCACAGCAGGGCCAGGGTACCAGGTCAGGCAAAAGGAAGGAGAAAAGATTGCTCCACCACGGAGGAGAGCTCAAGGTTCTGGAACTTGGGCGATAACCTGGCTCATTGCCTGTTTTTATAAATCCAGTTTTATTGGCACACAGCCACGCTCATTCCCTTCGGTATTGTCTATAGGTGCTTTCATGCTTCCATGGCAGAGGCAAGTAGTTGTGACAGAGACCGAGTGACCTACAGAAGCTACGATATTTATTATCTGGCCTTTCACAGGAAGTTTGCTGGCCCCTGGTCCAGGATACATTGCGTTCTGTCTGTGCTTTCTAAAAAGATACACCTCCCTCTCAAAAGAAAAACCTCCTTTATGAGGTTCCCCAAATTCTGCTTTGACCGTTCTACCAAACATCCTAGCAGCCAATATTCCACATTTTCGTCCAGCACCAAAAGAAGGCATGTCATTTCTGGGGGCGCTGATTCCTTCCTGTGGGGGCCAGAAACAGAGCCTTAGGGCACGTTGGGGATGAGGGTCAAAAGGGAGAGAGGAGCCAGGAATAAGAGGAATCCAGTCTAATAGTGCAAGCTGTGTGAAACTACCTGACGTGCCCTGTTTTCAATCTTGAAATAAATGTGTTTTCATTCCAAAGTGACAGCTTTTGCTAATCACAACAACAACATGCTGCAAACACATCCTTGGTGCAAATTAACTTGTTTGTTTCTGGGAGTGCCCGGGGTCCCAGGCAGGAAGCAGAAGACTTTGGAAGGGAAGGTATGAAGATGGAGAACAGCAGACCTGTGAAAAGTCTCTGTTAGGGCAGAGCTGTGTAATAGTTTTCAAAAGGATTTAGCTTCCAGACATTGCAAGTGCTTTCTAAATTTAGACCTGGAGTCTTCGATTGACAAAGGTGAGTTATTCCAGCCCTATTGTAGCCATCAGGGACTTAGAGTAACAAATAACTAGTCTTTACAATTTTTACAAAGCCAACAACATGTAAGATACACTCACCAGACCTTGGTCCTAGATTGGACCATTATAATAGCCAATCACAAAGCTAGATATTAAGTGGGATGCCAAAAGTTTTAAGACACCACTTTCTCCCCCAAGGGACATCAAATCTAGCTAAGAAGAGAAAGAGATGTGTGCATTAGTGTATATAATTGAGATGATCTAGTTCAGCTGTAACTAAAACCTCCAGACAAGACAGAAAGTCCACAGGTATGTGTTCTAGGGTTGGCGGGGCAGCTGTTTCATGGAGTCCTTAGCTTTCCACCATCTCTAGGGTGTGGCCTTCATCCTCTTGACCTAAGGCACAGCTGCATTCTTAACAGCAAGAAAGAGGAAAGAACTAGGAAGGGCTACTGTGAAAAAGACAAGAAATAAGTGTTGGTGAGGATGTGGAGAAACGGGATGTGGGCAGGAATGTAAATTAGTGTAGTCACTGTGGAAAACAGTAAGGAGATTCCTCAAAAAACTTATAAATAGGACTGCCATATGTTCTAGCAATTCCACTTTTGAAGAAAATAAAACACTAACTCAAAAAGATATCTGCACCCCATGTTCATTGCAGCATTGTTTTCAATGGCCAAACATGGATAAAGAAAAAAATATGTATATGAATATATGAATATTACTCAGCTATAAAACGAAGAGAACTCCTGCCATTTGCAACAACATGGATAGACCATGAGGTCATTATACTAAGTGAAAGAAGTTGGAAAGATAAAGACAAATACCACACGATCTCACGTATATGTGAAATTTAAACAACAAATGACTCATAGATACAGAGGACAGATTGGTGGTTGCTAATGGTGGTAGGGTTTGGGGGGTAGGAGTGAGGGTAGAGGATAATCTTAATGGTTGTAGGTGGTCAAAAGGTATAAACTTTCAGTTGTAAGGTAAATAAGTCCTGGGGATGCAATGTACAGCATGGTGACTATAGTTAATAATAATATACTGTACGCTTGAAAGTTGCTAAGAGATTAGATATTAAGGTTCTCATCACAAGGAAAAAAATTGGAACTATATGGTAATGGATATTAATAGACTTATTGTGGTGATCATTTGGCAGCATGTGCATTTATTGAATCATGTTATGCACCTGAAACTAATATAATGTTGTATGTCAATGCACTTTAATAAAAATGTAATACGACCTTTAAAAAGTCCCAAAACTAACATACTTTATATCAATTATATCTCAATAAAAATTATGTTGTGCAATAATATTTAATTGCATTGAAATTTTCTCATAACAAAATGTTTGTGAAAAATAAAATGGAATATATGACCCCCTCCAAAAAGAGTCTGAAATAATTTTCATTGACTATTTTGAATAAAACAAACAAATTTGCACTTAGTTTACAAATTATTTCATAGCATGCATAGCCTATTTTGCTGGTCCTCAATCATAATATTACGAGATGTATTGTCAGTTACTTATAACTAAAAATAAGAAACTAGTTCTTTTGAATACTTTCCTTTATAAATTAGAGGAATTCAGGTTATCCTTTTATTAATGTCACTCCCACTCATTTTATTCACCATCCTTTTTTTTAGGTGGTCATGAAAGTGTAAGGAATATATATAGGTTCACACCAGTAATTATACCTTATGGGCTGCCTAACGTTTTTCTATGACAGAGCTCTCTGGGTACATTATAATGATAATTACAAGTTAGTTTATTTCTTCATTTTTCTATCATTGCTATGGCTATATGTTGGATCTGCAAACAGTATTAATTTGTATATTTAAGAAATATTTATTGAGCTTCTGCTATGCAGGGTGATGATGGCTCAATGATGAACAAAATAGACATAGACTGGCCTCATAAAATTTAAATTCTAGCAAGGATGATGGACATTTACAACCAAGTTTGCATCTGTGAGACATCAACTGCACCTTCTTCTGCGGCCATCATCGCAAAGCTGGACTTTTGTCTGTGCTAATGCTCTGAGAGCAGCAGGAGAACGATATCTACCTTAGATGTGACACAAATTCCTTTCTCCAGAAGCCAATGATACAATAGTTAGTGGACAAATAGCTATCACTGGTGTGTTCTTTGCTTTGAACATGAAGCAGAGAATTTCCCAGAAGGAGAAAAATTCTGATCAGGAGATTCTTCCTCGCAGGTGTAACTTCTTTCAGAGGGACCCTAATACTGTGACTCTCTTAATGCTGGTGAATGTCCTAGTTCAGCTCAGATGCTCAATAAGGCTTTGTAGAACAGGCGGATGTGTGACTATTCACAGTAAAGCTTTTTTTCTTCCTGTCTTCACCTCTTCTGCTTTCCTCCCCTCTTCCTCTTCTAAATCCTTTTCTTCCTTCCCCATGCATGTCCTGGTGCCTCTCCAGGGCATTTTATGGTCCTGCTGGGCTTGGGAGATTACTGACCCTTCAAAGTCCAATGAGTTGGTATCAGGCGATCTAAGTTTTCTCCTTTTCTTTCACTTTTAAGTGTGTGGCAATTTCCTCAGCAGAAGTGAAAGTGATTAGGACTACTCAAATGTTTGCACAGGCACAAGAGTGAGAGGGAGAGTCAGCAAGAGGAAAGAAAGAGGGAAGTTTTGAAGAGGTGAGAGGAAACTCTTACATAAGTTCTGATCCACCCTGTGGAAGGAAATGATACATTGCATTCAGGGGCAATTTTGTCATCGATTTTAATTCTCTGTTGTTAAGCAGAATGCCAGGAAAACAGTTCATTTTGATTTTCATACATTCATTTTAACAACTGGGACTTCCTCATTTGCCTGAGGAAGAGCAATACAAGGATGCACAATTTGTAGTTAATCTGAGGATGAATAAAATGTTAACATACCTTTTGTTTCCCTAAGACGTAATAACTAAGTTATATTGATGTACCTTTGTTTCCCTAAGACAAAATTACTAAGTTAGTACAATACCCTGATTGCCATCCTAGACATGCATTTAGATTGTAAACAGGCTAAGCTTTAAGCACATTTGTAACAGCTGAGCAGGTGAGAGGTCCGTTATGTGGCCATATTGACATTAGTAATGGTGATCTCCAGAACTGAGACCACACCTGGCTGCATGAGAGGCCAGGAAATGGTCCTTATTCTGCATTGCCACATGTCTTGCTAACAATATTAATTACTATGGAAAAAGTAGTATGCATCTTCTTTTTAATAAGAGGACCTCTTTTTATGACTAACGCTGTAAATCGCATTTTGTTTTGATAATAATTGTCTTTTCGTCAGCATGTGCATGGTATACTCTTTCCATTCCTTTCTTTTCAATTATTTTGAATGGATTTGTTATAGCCAAGTGGCTTGGCTACAGCATATAGCTGGGTTTTGTTTTCTTTTCTTAATGCGCTGTGAAGTTCTATTGTAACCTGCTTCTCCCACCTCCCCCTCCTGGAAGGTCACTCTGCTGGACCACCTATTCCTGAGGCTGGCCTTTCACTTCCAGGCTTCCAAGCCTGCCTTCCTGCCCTCTGCTCATGCAAACCACCATGCTCCTCAAGGCTCAGTTTTCCTGCTACTTCCCAGAGGAAGCCTTCTCTGAACCTTGCAATTGGAATTGATCACGCTACCTCTTGGGTCTCACATCAACCTCATTTGTCCTTGCTTCATCAAAGGCAGCTCCTGGAGCGCTGGGCTATCACTGTTCTTCCTAATTCCCAGGGGTGCTCAACTGTGTTGAAATGTGATCGGGCCTTTCCTGTGCAACCCCTTCTTTGGCTTCTCACTGTTTTTGAGATCAAGTCTGAACCTGCGAGGGTCCGTGTGTCCCACACTCCCTCTGCCAACTCATCGGCAAACACCTTGAGAGCAGGGACCAGAGGGGGCCACATGTGCAATTTGTCCCAAACAGCTGGATGAACTCACTCACTCCTCTCCTCAGCACTTCGTGCCTAGGGCGTGTGCCAGGCTGGAGTGGCCTGGAGGCACGGCCTCTCCTGTTCCTCGCAGGAGTGGTGAAGTGAGGATGGACCCCCAGAGAAGCTTCTCCTCTCTCCCCTGCCTGGAAGGTGAAAGACTCAGAGGCATGATAAGCCCTTCCTCTCCGGCACTGCCTTATTCTCTGGATTTGCAGCTGTGGGAAGTCCCCTTAGCCATGTCTTCTTGACCCTGTGACCTAAATTGTCTGCTATGTCTGACTTCATGGGCTTCTTCAAAAAATGTCCACATATGTGGGATGTGATTCTATCTGCTGCCAACCTGATACTATCAGCAGCTTCCAAATTCTCCAGGGAGGGACAGTCATGAATTGGAAGAGGCCATGGTCACTGGCCTAGGAAAGTGCAGAGACTTACACTCAGTCCCCCAACCCTGCAAACTCTGATCTCTTTCTGCATAAAAAGATGGGGGGGGGGCAGGTAGTTAGAAGGAGAGTTGGGTTTTTTAATTTTTTTTCTTGACTAAGAAAATCTTTCTTCAAGGAAAAGCTGACGGAGAAATCCACCTAGGTAAGGATACCCTTGGAGTTGCTGCTGTGTTTGAAATGGGAACTGAGTCCCTGTTCCCATACTCTTCCCCATCCAAGTAGAAACCCCAGGGCTTCTCTGGGCTTTGATTAAAAACCCATTAATATGACTCTGGTATTCTACTCTTAGATATTTACTCGAGAGAAATGCAAACAGGTCCCCACAAAAACTTGTACAAAAATGTTTACTGCAGCCTTTTGGTGGTAGCCCCCAACTGGAAGCAATCTCAATATCCATCAACAGATGAATGGATAAACAAATTATACATTCGTACAATGGAATGCTACTAGGCAACAAAAAGGAATAAACAAACTATCGATATGTGCAACGAGAGGAATGAATCTCAAAACAATGATGCTAAAGTGAAAAAAGCCAGGCCAAAAATAAAAGTATATCCTATACAACTGCATTTATATGAAACTCTAGAAAATGCAAGCTAACCTATAGTGATAAATGTCAGACCAGTCCTTGCCTGAGGATGGGGGTGTGGAGGGAGGGAAAGTTTCCAAAGGGCATTAGGAAACTTTCAGGAGATGGAAATGTTCCATATCTTGATTAAATAATGGTTTATAGGTGTATATATATATTAAAGCATCAAGTTGTCCATCTTAAATATGAGCAGTTTATTGTATGTTAATTATGCCTCAATAAAGTTGTAAAAGAAAAAAAGAAGGTCATTAGATAGTTCTATCTTGGAGAGTTAGCTTAGACAGCACAAACATTCTCACCAAAATCTCACCAAAGCTTGTCCTGGAATCCTGTTCTCCCCAGAGCCCTGTGACCCATGTGGAATCCAACACCTGTCCTCCAAGTTTTCAATGAGCTAGCTGGTAAGAGGCTCTAGATGTTTCCAGGAGGGTAGACGACAAACCCTCTTTGCTCTTCTGCTGGTAAATAACAACAGAACCTGAACTTTTCTATTTGGGGGAGAATGCAGGTGAGAGTCTCATTGGCTGGCTATGTCCCTCCCCACAGGCCCGGGGTGCACTCCAGTCAAGAACCTTTGAAAAAAATCACAACCCCCACCTCAGGGGATTTTTGCTTAATCTTTTAATTGTCTTCTTGGAAGGGTGTGTTCCCCTCTGGGGCTTCTCTGAGGACACAGTTTTGTAAGGACCTGCCCCCTGGAAGCTGCTTTTCCAGGAAAGGAGTCACCATATGGCCGGTAGACAGGGATGGGTGCTGGTTCACAGATTTTCCAAACATTGAAAGAAAATGGGGGTGGGGGGTGGGGGGAACCAACCACACTTAACACTGCCTAATGTAAGACATAGAAACAGGACAGGCACTTGTTTACTGTTTTCTCTGCTAAGAGCCTCTATGGACCTGGCAGGACTCAGCTTCACCAGAGAAGGACGAATCAAGGGACAAGTTTTTGATTATTTTTTGCTTTTGAATTCTTTCCAGGTCCTGGTTAATGACTAGTTCTGAGCTGAGTGCTAGGAAATACACAGGAAGCTTATAGCTGAGTGAATCAATGATTCCATCAGAGATTTTTTAAAAAAAGGTGTAATAAAGTGAAATGTAGGGGAGAGGTGGGTCATATGCTACTTCCAGCCCTCACTAAGGCTTTCTAAGTTCTGTTACACCTCTAAACTATTAGGAATTAAAGACAGGGGAGACTCTTTTGACCCAGAATCAGCAGGCAAGGAGGAAATGGGGTTTAAGTTACATCTTAGAAAATCCTGAGGGAGAGGAAGAAATAACAGGGATGTCCAACCATAAAGCCAGAAATAAATGTAGTAAGAGAAATAGAGTGGACTTTAATTTGATTGGTCACAATGCTGAAAATGACAACAATTTTTCTAAAAAAAGATGTTAATTCTACATGTATATGTACATATGTACACTTCTGAAAGTGCACACACCTGTCTGCAGGGATCTGCCTTAAGCTGGGAACAATGGTAATGTCCAATGAGAGCATGGAGTAATCAGGTGGGGATTGTGCTTTTATCTATATTGTTTAAATACTTTATAATTATTCCCCAAAGATCTCTGAATTTTCTTTTATTACTTATTTGTCAACTTTTCTTATTGTCACAAAATACACACAACAGAAAGCTTACCATCTTAACCATGTATAAGGGTACAATTCAGGGGCAGGGCATTCACACTGTTGTGCAACCATCACCATCATCTGTCTCACAAAATTTTTCATCACCCTGAACAGAATCTCTATGCCCATTGAACAATAACATCTCCAGCCCCTGGTAACCACCATTCCACTTTTTGTTTCTGTGAATTTGACTGTCCTAGGTACCTCATATAAGTGGAATGATAGAGCATTTGTCCTTTTATGTCTGGCTTATTTCACTTAGCATAGTATCTTCAAGGTTCATCCATGGTGCGGCATGTGTCAGAATTTCATTCCCTTTTAGGATGGAATAATACTCCATTGAGTGCATATGTGACATTTTGCTTATCCATTCACCTGTTCCTGGACATTTGAGTTGTTTCTACCTTCTGGCTATTGTGAATAATGCTGCTATGAACCTGGGTGTGCAAATACCTCTTCAAGATCCCGCTTTCAATTCTTTTGGTTATATACACAGAAGTGAAATGCCAGGTCATATGGTAACCAACGTTTAAATTTTGAGGCCTGCCACACTGTTTCCTGCAGCTGCAAACAGGTGGCTGAAGCATTTTCCATCCCCAGCAGCAGTGCGCTTCCTCGTCAACACTTATTATTTTCTGTCTTTTTTTTATAGGGGCCATCCTAATGGGTGTGAAGTGGTATCTCATTATGGTTTTGATTTATATTTTTTTAATGATCAGAGATGATGAGCATTATTTCATATGGATCTGAGAGTTTTTAAGTAATAAAATATTTAAAAGATTTCAGGAGTGAAAAAGTAAAAACATAATGGAATACCTGGAAAACCTCATATATGTGTCTTATCTCTTTAAATGTTTTCAATTTTTAGCAAACATAATACTTGCATTTTTACCTTTCGTCATGTGAAGTGGTTCTGGATGGTGGCAAAATCAACACTGTCTCATTCATTTCTGAGATGTGGCCTTTCTGCACAGGGTATGGGCCCTGGACCAACCTCGAGGCTACACTGCTTTCCTGTTTTAATGGCTAGAAAGGAGGTGTAGGGATCAGGGACTTGAGAAGGTAGAGGAGAAATCAGAGAAGGAAAGTCATATCAATTGACATATTAGGTAGGGAAGTTACAAACCCTTGAATAGTTCACAGCTATTTTCCTTCTAGATAGATTGGAAAATGACCAGTAGGTAGGGCTGGTTGTGGCTCGAAGGCAGTTTGCAGATAGGGACCTACTTGTTTCCAAGTGGTGGCGAAGACGAAGTCCTGTCTGGGCTCAGACTTCCTTAAACCTCAGAAGGTCTCTGGAAATGCCCCTAAAGCACTGCTGCTTAATTAAAAGGGTATGGCAGTCTGGTAGCCTTCACTTTATTGAGCTTCCCATTTGCAGAGTGAGCTCAGGAGTTTTTTATTTCTGCACACCCATCCCCATCTCCAGTCAACTCAGGTAAGGAGGTTTCTGATGCAGGCAAGAGCTGTAGGTAGGATGTGGCCAAATTCAAAGTCACCATTAAAACTTCTCAGCTGAGATTTGCTACCTTTGAGATCAAAAGCTCAAGCCATCTCAGTAATATGACTTGCTCTTGATATAACATATTCTTACAAATTTGCTCAAACTGGAAGTCCAGCTGGATATCTCTCACCTTCACCCTTTCCTGTCTGACTCTTTTCAAGCCTAATTCAGCCTGTTAGTGTAGTGAAGTGTTCATTAGTTTAAAAATAAAACAAATCCCTTTTAAGTTCTCAGAAAGAGCATGTAACTGTACTGGGAGATTTCCAGTTGGGGAAGTGACCTCAGAAAGTGACTTACGCAAAATTTTGATATAATTGCAATTCCATTAAAGAAGCTGGGAAAGTCCACCTTGGAGAGCCTTTGCCCTCCTGTGACAGTCAGTTAGACCAACATGAACCAAGCAAAGATACCAGGTGAGGTGCAGAAGGTCACCAGGGCAGAAAGCCCCAGGTGCCTAGCAAGTGGCAAAACCGGGAAAACAAGGACCTCGCCCCCAGGGTAAACTTTCCTCTCCTACCATATTGTTGGTCATGTGGTTTGGACCCCCTGACTTTTCCTCCCTAAAGATAACATCTAGGCCTCAGTTGTATTTCAGCTCCAGGCCCTGAAAAGCAGCAAAACCAGACAACTGACATCATGGCTGCCTCAGGACCAGCTGTATTGACTAATGACCCCCTGAGTCGGTGCCGACCAATCAGTGGAGACCATGACCCTGAAAGGACATACCTGGACTGATGAACATTCTATTGAGATCCTCCCCTGAGATTTCCCCTAAGATTCCTGCCTACAAGAGAGAAATAAAAACCCTCATCCCCCACAGGCACACATCTCTTAAACTCTAAGGAACCCCAGGAGACTTGCAACCAGGGGAGCAGTGGGCAGTGGCAGCTCATCCCAGGCTAACCCCCTGAACTTGTCTCCAAGTTCCCCTTTTCTCTGACTTCCCAGTGAGCTAAAGCAGCCCAGCCTATGTCTCTGCTGTTGCTTCTTCTGTGCTAAGCCCTTCCTTGTTTCACTGCCCTGAGTGTGCTTTTGCTGTGGCCAATAAATTCTTGCTTTACTGCACTTTGTCCCTTTGACTGGAATCTTACCTTCAAGGAGCAAGAACAAAGGTCTCATCATCTCGCAGGTAACGCTACCATTCCATCTGTGGGGACTGTCATCTTTTCTACCTGGCAAGTCTGTCCTTCAACACTGGGCCAGCCACTATCTCCTTTGTCAAGCCTTTCTGGGCTCCCCTAGGTAGGTAGGAACTCACATTGCGCTCGCTCAGCATCCTGCGGCACTCGGTGCGCCTGAGTGGGGTCAGTGTAGGCATTTCCTCTCTCCCATTAGCTTAGGTTCTTGCAAAGTGCCTGGCACATGATAGGCCTTCAGGAATCTATGAAGTGTTTTTACTTCATACCATGAATTCTGAACCAGGCTGGATGAGGTGCCGCCATTTTTAATCTTTGTTTCTTTTGAGAACTGGGATGGGAAAAAAGCAGCACCACAGAAGAGATCCCCGGTATTCTTGCCCCTGGTCCTGATCAGGATGCTGCTCTCAGCTGCTTTCTGTGCTCAGAGGGGAAGTGTGGCTTTTATACTGAAAAAACCACGGGCTTAAAGTTCTGGGCACTTTCCCAGAAACTTGAACCTGACCACAGGATAGCACCTCTGGGCCAGTCTTTGCATTTCCTAGGGGCTTTCCAAGTCTGGGAAAACAGGCACTGCCTGGTGCCAGGGCCAGAAATAGGCCGAAGATGGCGAAGGGGCTCACCAACAGCTGAAGTACAGACCCCTTCACCGTTTAGGTTATGGGGGTGGGATGGGGACAGGGAACAGCCATTTTAAATGCCTGCTGGGTCCCTGCCGCCCCAGCTTTCCCCATCTTCTCAGTTACTGTGCCTTTGAATACCAGGATTCAACAGCTTTGGGCCTTGTTTGGTTGTCTTCTAATGAATTTGCTTGAGTTTAAAGAACAAAATTTCTCTCTCTCGTTCTCTTCCCCTCTCCCTCTGCCTTTGGGTCAAAGATTTAGCAAAATCCAGTGGTAGCTTTAAGTGGCTTAGATTCAACAATTGGTATTCTTTAAATCTTTTGTCTAACTTCTTTGTATGCCTTTCCTATATTTACCATTTATAAAAAATGATCAAACAGTGTAACCACATGGCAGAAAGTTGGAGAACAGAGAAAAGAAGAAAAAAATAATCCATTATTGTAACACAACAATTTGGGTGTATTCTCTCCTGGGTTAGTGTCTCTACTTAGCTCAAGTGAGAGTGAACATAAAATGCTGTGTGACCCACTGAGGGGTGTTTTTCTCCTTTAACATTGTGCCATACCAGTTTTCCTTTGGAACTGGATGGTCACCATTAAACATTTAGGATCTGAAGAATATTAAAGAATGGAATTTCATTAAAACTGTCCCCTACTTGCTTTGTTTTACATTTTTTACTTCTAGCATAGCTATTCTTAAAAAAAAAAAAAAAAAATGCATTGTCTTTCTTTCTCCATGCCCAGCTGTGAATGTCCTGTTTAGCTGTCTTTGTCTTGGATTTTGGTAACTAGGTACCTGGACAGTCTCTACCTCTCCAGGGCTCTTCCCTGGTGAAGAAGTTGTCCCTAAGTACACTTAACTTATGGGGGTTCAAGCCTCACCTCCAGGCATCGCTCCCGTTCTATCATGATGGTAGAGCAATGGAGGCAGTGAAGCCTGGGTAAGTTCTGGCAAACCTGTGGCATCAACATGGGTCATGTGAAGTGATTCCTGACCAGTGGCAGAGAAAGAAATTGTAGCCTGTCTGCAAGGGTCCAGGTGGGTGGGTGATGGTTTTGCCAAAGTCCATGAAGAAGAAATGAAAGAATAAACTAAGGTTCCTAGGGAAACCGTGACTAACAATTGCAGGAACTGATAAAGGGCTTGGGTACACAAAACCATAGTGGGTGTAAGTTTTGGAAAATTTAAGGGATTTTCAAAGGTAATTTTTATTTAATTTTCTACTTTCACACCGACTTTAGGACAAGACGTGGCTCCCTGAATGTGGGGAAAGCTAATTTGGTTAATCTTCCCACATGTGTCTTGTTCTCTCAGTAACCTCCAGGAACAGGAAGTAGAGATAATTTGTTCTCTTCCTCCAATTTCTCCCTTGGTTGCGTGTTACAACAAAAGCAGGTCACAGGCCAAATTCTGCCAAGAGAAAGCCTGCATAAAAGCAATCATAGGACCTATTCTTGTAAAGTCAGGATGTTCTCACAGACAGTCACATATCTTGCAGCTTATATGAGATGCTTACTAAGAAGTGGGTGAAATAATATTCTCATGGTAGGATCGGCCAATGTATAAGTGACTCAGGTGACAGAGCCTCCATGAAGTCGGGGGACCCAGGACCAAATGGGACTCAGAACTTAGGCTGTATGTAGTCCAGAGGGATTAGGCCTGCTTTTTGTTTTTGTTTTGTTTTTTTTTAGATTTTATTTATTTATTTTTTAGAGAGAGGGAAAGGGAGAGGGAAAGAGAGAGAGAGAAGTGTTGACCTGAGAGAGAAACATCAACCAGTTACCTCTCCCACATGCCCTGATGTGGACCGAACCTGCAATCCAGGCATGTTCCCCTACCCACCCTGAGGATCGAACCAGAGAACTTTCACTTTGCAGAACGATTCCCGACTAACTGAACCACACTGGTAAGGCTAGGCCTGCTCTTGCAAGAGTGGTGGACACTATAAAATCTTCCTAGTTAACCACATTAAACAACATCCACTTCCCCAATTAAAAAAAAAAAAAAAAGTATTTCTAACATCTCATATGGTAATTACGAAACCCTTTAGTTTGCCAAAGATTATTTGAATCTCGCCCTTGCCACCTCTGGAATGTGGATTACTAATAGGACTGCTTCAAATGCCAACTTGCCACTCCTAGGATGTGGATCGACATTAGTTTAACTGGAAACAACCAAAATGCTCACCAGATAAAATAAAGGAAAGGTTTCTTAAATAAAAGTCAGAACAATTGTATAATGAAACACTGCTGATCAAATGAAAGCATAAGGAAGCCCTGTGGGCACTAGTGAGGAAAGTCCTGCAGGATATAGGATTCAGAGAAAAGAGCAAAGTACAAGATGTGTGAGTGAATAATACGTTACATTTTGTTTACATGGAGATGGAAGGAATGAGAGTTTATATTTGAGTATAATTTCAAAAAGAGCCGCTGGAAGGATATACAAGAAACTAATATGTTACCCCCGGGGATAGGTATGGGAAAGGGGATTGGGAGTAGGGCTAATGGGGGTAAGAGGGGGAAGCAAGACTTTCCCCTGTAATACAGTTAATACTTTTTTGAGTTTTTAACCATGTGAATGTATTGCCTATTATAAGCAAATAAATATATGTTGGTTTTCACATACATACACCCTATTTATACCAAAGTATTTGAAAATAAGTTCTAACACAGGCACTATGACAGTGGCCCTCCATCCTGGCATCACTTTAAAGTGGTGGTGGTGCTTGAACCAGGGGCCAGACACTCAACACCATGGGACAAGCATCTTGGTGGAAGATCCAGAAGGAAAACAGATGCTGACATATTCTGAAGTAGAATGAATATTTGCTGAGAGGCCTCCCGGCCTTCAGTTCTGGCAGGAGGTGTGTGTGGGGTGTGTAGAATGAGCACTAATTAGGGATCTCTCTGTGCCCAACAGGATAGTAAGGTTGGGTCCTTGTGAATTTTATCTGTTTGGGGTTTGGGGACTTTCTAAAGCAAATGTCATTTGGTCTCATACTACCTCTGCGCAGTAGTAAATATTAGCCTTGTTTGATATGAGAAGACCATAGGGCTCAAAGACCACATGATTGGATTAAAGTGATATGACTAGATCAGTAGTTTTATCCTGACATGCAATAGCTATGTTCTGTTAGGAATTTGTGTATTTGTGCATTTATTCAAGACAAGAGTGATCATTGTCTTGCTCTTGACCTTTGTCTTTTGCTTTTATTTACATAGTGAACTTTCCTGATGGTTTCAAGGAAAGTCCACATATACAGAAGAAATTTTGCATACACAAAATGAAAGGAGGAAGATAAATCAAAGCCAAGATCTCTCTATCCCTGCAGCCTGGGAGCCACAAATGTGATTCCAACCGTTCTCACAGCCATTGCTGAAAGGGAATGCAGGTAAGCTTGTCCTGTCATGTGGCCGACAGCAGGTACCTGAAGCCTGCTATAGAATAGCAGGCTGGGTAGAACTGTGACCGCTGACAGTGCCTACATCTCTATTTACAGGGTGGGGCAAAAGTAGGGTTACAGTTGTTTGTATGGAAAACAACACAATAAGTAATAACTAATAATACAAGGATCAACTCTGTGTTTTGCAAAACCTACTTTTGCCCCACCCTGTTTAAATAGATTGGGAATAGGAAGTCCGCAAGTTGAGAGACTCTTACTTTCTCATTGTAACTTGTAGTGGAGAAACTGGATGCTTTCCCACAATGAGGCGTGGCTGATCCATTGATCCGTGGATTCCTTGGTCTCCTGAATCATTGCCTCTTATCAGTATTTCCGCCTCTGACAGTCCAGAGTAGTTGTCACCCTGTAAAGGGTGGGTGCGGGTGCACAGGGGCCATCTCCCTTTGCCATTTCACTTTCATTTCAATAGCTCCTTTTTGTATGACCTGATTCTCATCTAGAAACCATGACAAGGCATTTTCTCATTTGATTCTTGCATTATCAGAACAGAAGGTAACACAGGTGAAAGATACTAGTTATTGATTAGAGAAAGAAAGGGAGTGACAGAGACATCAATATCAGGAAGAAACATCGATCGGTTACTTCCCATACATGCCCTGACCAGGGATTGAACCTGCAAGCTAGGTATGTGCTTTGACCAGGAATCGAACCAACAACATTGTGGTGTATTCGGGATGATGCTCCAATTAACTGAGCCACCTGGCCAGGGTGGTATTACTTCCATCGGAGGAAAAACAAGACGTAGAGCAGGAGATGAAACCAGGCCCAGAACCCAAGTCAGGAAACCCTGGTCCAGAGCTCTTTCCATTACTGCGAGTGTCCGGGTAAAGGCTCGTGGGCTCTGGGCTGCCCACCCCCCTGGCCAGCAGAGCCTGGGTCCTACCTGCATTGTGTCCCCAGTGCCGACACAGGCATGCTTGCTCTCAAGTGTTCGACTCCACGCTCAGAAAAGCCCATGCTTGGTTTAACACTCTGCTGTCACCATCTGCAAATCCTTAATAATTTTCACCTGAAAAAAATTATTATGGTAAAATATACATAACAAATTTACCATTTTAGCCATTTTTTATTTATACAGTTCAGTAGCATTAAGCACATTCACAGGGTCATACAATCATCACCACTGTTCATTTCCCGAACTCTTTCATTACCCCAGACAGAAACTCTGTACCCAGTCACTGCCCACCCACCCTGCCCTGAGCACCTGGTCATCTCCACTTCACCTGTGTCTCTAGGAATTTGACTATGCTAGGAACGTCATATAAGGAGAATTACACAGCATTTGTCCTTTTGTGTCTGGCATATTTTGTGTGTCCTCAAAGTTCCTCCCCGTTGTAGTGGGTGTCAGTTGCCTTGTTCTCCAAGGCTGAAGAGTCTTTTACCGCGTGGCGGCACGTTTAGTTTATCCATTCATTCATCAGGAGACAGCCAGGTTGCTTCCGCCTTTTGGCTATTGTGAAAAATGCTGCTATGCGCAGTGAGATACAGTTGCTCTTTGTTTTCAATTATTTTAAAAAATTGAGGTACATTAAGAATAAATGGAATTTGGTAGATAAAAACTTCAGAACCCAAGGCCAGTGAGGAGGTCACAGCAAAAAGGATCTTGGGTGATAAAAATGTAGGGAACCTCTCTGCTCAAGAACAAGGTTGTTTCCTGATTGATTTTCTTCCTTGTTCATTTGCATCATCCTGTTTGTCTTTAACATATGTGTTAGACACCTTGTGGGGTCGGTGGGGGAAAGAAACACTACATTAAATACAGTATTCCCTCACTTATTGTGGGTATTACATTCAAGACCACCCGTGATAGGTGAAAATCCACGAAGTAGGAACCTTACATTTATTTTAGTATTTATATATATTTTAAGGCTTTATAAACCCTTCCCCCACACTTATAAACCGTTCCCAGTCCCTTAGTAACCTTATAGCAAAAAATCCACAATAAATAATTAAATATAATATTTTTAAAAATCCAGCGATACAGTGAGGCCGCAATAAGTGAACCGCGGTATAGAGAGGGACTACTGCATGTATACCCACTGGTGATAAATGTATCCCAACTTCAGACATACTCAAGGTGGATAATTGTCAAAACTGGGTGATAGGTATGTGGACAGATTCACTATGCTATTTTTTCTTCTTTTAATGTTTTAAATTTTAATAAGAGAATTAAAATAATTTGAAAAATTTAAAAAGTGTACCTTGAAGTGAAGGAAAGAGGGTTTATCTACCTCCTGACTTAACCTACCTTTCCTGGCTCAGTTTCCATCCTGGGAGTTGGAAGTTTGAGACTTGGGTCACACCCCTGGGTCCTGACACTGGTGTTCTCAGCAGCCCCACCCACCCACCCACCCACCCAGGGCATGGAGTTATCCCCCAACTCTCCACCCCTGACTACATACATTGTACTGAAATGAATTCTAGTAAGATTAACATCCTGGATGGAGAAACAGGGAGAAGAGGAGGGGGAACCCCCAGACTGGCTCCTGGGAAGCATTTCTGTCCCCTGATACTCCCTGAAGGGCCAGCAGGAGCTGAAGCTGCAGGAGGGAGGTGGCTGGGCTGTAAACTGCCACTTCCTTCAGTCCTCACCCTCATTTCCTTATATTAGGAATTTTAACAAAAGAAGAAACATTAAACCAGATAATAACACTGCCAGCCTTTCATGTAGTCTGGGAACATCTGCTTGAGAAGCCACACACTGCGGGGTGAGTCACTGGGGTCCGGCCTCGCATTGGCTGGGAGGATCTCCTGATGCCAGAGAAAAACTGGTCTTTCTCCTATGGGAAGGGAGCAGAGTGAGGGCCGCCAGCAATCTCTTGGCTCAGGTGATGCTGGAGCACGTTGCTAACACTGAGGCCTCCCTACATCTCTGCCGCCCCTGGCAGTGTGCATGGCTTCCCGAAACTGGCTGCAAAGTTTGGAAGAAGTTAGAAAAATGAGAGACGGTCTCAGGATAGCCAACAAAATCTGCACGCGAGTGCCTGCCTCTTGAAGCACTGGCCACGAGGCCTGCACCTGGTTTAAATGAGCTCACTAGTCAATTCCCAGATGTCAGTCCTGATGTGATTGAAACTGTGTGATGGCTTTTAAATCCTGCAGTAAAGATCTCACTTTCTGTAGTAGCAGCTCATTCCTAGTTTGGATCTTAAGACAGGGGCCTGGCAGGTGGGACCCAAAGTGCTTTAAAGAGGGCGGGGTCCTGTGCGAAAACCATAGCGTCAACCCCTGTGACCTCAGTGTCTGCACTGCTAGTAGGTTGGATTTGCTGGTTCTCCATGGCAACCATCTAGAAAGGGGCCAGACATAGGCTCACATCCTCTGGGCCAGTTCTGAGCCAACTCCTCCCCTCCATCTCTGCTGGCCACCTCCTTTTGGTTACCATGGACACACCTTTTCCATTTTCTGGAAACAGATTTAAGAAAAAGAGTAAAGAAGCCATCTCTAATATCTTTGTGCACAGTGTGTTTGGGGCAATACAGAGCTTCTATGAGCGTAGTGAAAGGGCATGAAGGAACCATGCCAAGTCTTACAGTGTCAGAGCCAAAACAATAACAGCTAGCTGCTTCTTCTTTTTTTAAAGTCTTAATATATACTAGTCTTTGTGCTGAACTTACACGGACTATATTTCATTTACTCCTTCCCACAAATGACCTAAAGTAGTGTCCTGCTTTGATAGGTGGAAGCAGGTCAAATAGTTTGCCCAAGGTCAATGTATTGTACATGGCAGAGCTGACATTCACATGCAGTCCTGTCTGAGCCCAGAGCCCATGTTGTGACACTAAGCTAGACCGTTCGGTGAGTCTGAGGCTCTGGGGTCTTAGGGACTTGCTCAAGGTCATGCCATTAGTTAATAAAAGAGCAGGATGAGAAGCCAGATGTCTTGTCTCCTTGGCCAGGGTGATGTGGTTGAAAGAGCTTGTGCTGACCGGGTAACCTTAGGGAAGCTGATTAGTATCTCTGAATTGCCCAACCCCCTCTGGAGAATCAGTGTGCACCCTACCTCACAGTCCGTAGTGAGGAGTAAATGCAACAGTGTATGCAAAGCTCCCAATGTTGAATCTGGCACTCCTTAGGGTCTTAATAATGCTGTTACCATTATTACTATTATTATTTACTCTGGTAGTGATTCCATCCTATTTTACTAACAGAGTTTCTCCTTATTTGCTGAAATAATAAGTAATCCTGTTTCCTTGGCTGGAGATGGACAGGGCTGGGCACAGGGTGGAAACTTGTGGATCCTTATTCTTACCTGGCCCACTGTCAGAAACCAAGGTTGGGGTCTGAGAACTGAGCTGAGACCTGGCCCAGAGCTGACCACAGTGAGTGAGGGGCCAGCAATACAGTGACCAATGTTCCAGTTTGCCCAGACTGGGGCGGTTTCTTGGCATGTGGAACTTATAGTCCTAAAACCAGGACAGGCCTGGAAATGGTTGCCCACCTGAGATGGCAGCAATTCTGAGCAAGGTTGAAAGTCCTTGGGGAAATATGAACATTTCAGGGGGACCCTAACCTGTTGGAACTCACAGGGGTGCCAAGAGTGCAGACGTGGTTAAACTTCTCAAAATGCCTCGGTACTACCCCACTGAAGACGTGCCTCGGAAGCTGCTGAGCCACGGCAAGAAACCCTTCAGTCAGCACGTGAGGAAACTGCGGGCCAGCATCACCCCTGGGACCATTCTCATCGTCCTCACCAGGCGCCACCGGGGCAAGAGGGTGGTTTTCCCGAAGCAGCTGAGCAGTGGCTTGCTACTTGTGACTGGACCTCTGGCCCTTAATCGAGTTCCTCTGCGTAGAACACACCAGAAGTTTGTCATCGCCACATCCAGCAAAATCGATATCAGAGGTGTGAAAATCCCAAAGCACCTCACTGACGCCTACTTCAAGAAGAAGAAGCTGCGCAAGCCCAGACACCAGGAGGGGGAGATCTTCGACACCGAGGAGAAATATGAGATTACAGAGCAGCGCAAGATTGATCAGAAAGCCGTGGACTCCCAAATTCTGCCAAAAATCAAAGCTGTTCCTCAGCTGCAGGGCTACCTCCGCTGTTTGTTCGCTCTCACGAATGGGCTTTATCCTCACAAGATGAAGTTCTGAGCTTTCGAAAAACCCAATTAAATAACTGATCTATAAAAAAAAAAGAGTGCAGACGGCTGAAATTTGCCCAGCCTGCTTGGCAGAAAGTCTTCCCGTTCTGGCCCAGAGCCAAGAGCAAAATTCTCCTTACTCTTTTGAATGAGGCTTCAAACAGGTGACTTCACTATGAAAAAATCACAGGACTATTGGAGGACCCCAAGCTCTGGAGGGCTGGGGTGCCCCTGAGCTGCTCTGTCCTGCCAGCCGCACCAGAGCGAGGCAGCTGCAGGAAGAACCCCCACCTCTGGGACCAGGGGTGCAGGCTCCTCATCACCAGGGCCCCTGCTAGAGGCTTGGGGGGAAATTTTTTGTGTAATTCTCTATTATTTTTCTTAAAGAAGGTTCCCCAAACCGCATAAGCTTCGGGATCCCTCAAAACCTGGATCCACCCCTGGCTATCCAACGCTCAACTTGAGCCTCTGAGGAGAAGGACATTACTCCCTGAAGAGAATTTAGGGCATCTCCAGCTTCAGAGCCTGGGGACACCCTTGGGGAGTTATTTCCTGATGAAGTTGAGTAAATTTAGAGCCACGAAGACGTCCTCGAGGAAAGTAGCTATGACCCCAAACTTCTGTGGGGCAGGGAAGTCAGCCCCCTTGTAGGCTCCAAGGGCACCATGTTCTGAGTTCTGTGGGCCAGGATGGAGGCAACACTGAGAGCTGAGAGAACAATGTCTTGAAAAGAGGAAGGCTGACTGGCCTCTTAATGCCAATGGACTTTTGGTGGATAATAGCCTCCTTAAGGCTTTGCTCTCTGTAGTCAATTCTGGGAAAGGTGAGATCGCTGGTGCCCCCTAGGGCTCAAAGGCTGAAGTGTGGCCATTGTGGTAAAGGTATTGCAGGGCCCTGAGCTCTGTAGCCTTGGCCAGGACACCTTCTCTTTCTTGGTCCTGAGTTCCTTCACCTGTGAAATGCCTAACTGACTCTCAGGAACCCATTTAGCCGAGAAATGTGAGGAGGCAAAACAAAGACAGCAATACAACTTTCTCTGCAACCTCTACAAGAACTGTCCCATTCTATTAAAAATAAAAAAGCAAAGATCGAAATGGTCCAAGGTCCTCAGCGAATCTTTGTCAGTCTGTGCCAGGCAGGAACCCCAGGCAGAAAAGGACAGAATCTTAGGTTTCCTTCTTTCATCCTCAATGAACATGACTTCCAACTTCTCCCCTAGCAGTCTGTCAAAATAGAGAGACAGGGGTTTAGGAGACCTGATCTCAGTCCTGGCTGTTCCTTACTGTCCTCTGTCCCCAAGTCTGTCTGAGTCTATGTCCTCACCTGTTCACTGTTGGGGCTGGGGTGGTTGGCATTAGAGGGGAACATTCCTATTCTGGTTCTTTCCAAGGATGTTTAAGAATCAAATATGAGACTTCTGGCCAAGATGGAGGCATAGACAGACATGCTGCGTTTCCCTCCACAACTAAGAAGGAATACAACTATCTCAAAACTACAAACAGCCAGAAGTTCCAGAAAATCAAACTGCATGGAAGTCCAGCAAACAAAGATATAAAGAAGAAATACTCATCCGGACAGGTAGGAGGGGTGGAGCCAGGGCGGAGAGAATGCAGTGTGGTGGCAGCAGCAGTGGCAGCAGCGGCAGGCTGGCAGAAAGCGCAGTCACATGTTTTAAAGTCACGAGGGACAATTGGGGAGCATTCCCAGCTCCCCACCGGACCTAGCAGCTCATGGTCCCAGCACTGGGGAAAATCAAGCCCCATTGCTTCTGACTGTGCAGACCAGTGGAGGTTGGGGTGGAGGAAGAAACTGCCAGTCTCTCAGCAGAGTCCACTTGTTTAAAGGGCCCCCATGGTCCTAGAATGTCCACAGACCCACCCACTCTGGGAACGATGGCCAGGGCAGCAGCTAGAGGGGCGCCAGTCCAGTGCAGAAGTGGGAGAAGTGTCTGGAAAAGGGGCGAGTGCTGGGCAGGCGGCATTGTTCCCTCTCAGACCTCTCCCCCACATACAGCACCACAACATGGTGAAACAGGTTGCCCTGTGCTGACAAATCCCTCAAGGCTCTGCCCCTTACAACATAACAGGAGCGATAGCTCTACTTGGGACGCGGAGGCAAACAAACACAGGAGCCTGTCAGAATGAGGAGACAGAGAAGTATGGCCCAAAAGGGGGAATGGATCAAGGTTCCAGTGGGAGAACTAAGTGATGAGGAGACAGACAACCTAACGGATGCAGAATTCAAAACACTGGTAATAAAGATGCTCACAGGCTTGACAGATATGCTTGAGTATGGCAGATGCATAAGAAAAGAAATGAAGGCTATGCTAAGTGAAACGAAGGAAAATCCACACAAAACCAATGGTGAAGGGAAGGAAACAGGGGTTCATATCAATGATTTGGAACATAAGGAAGAAAAAAAAAACAGTCATCCAGTGCAGAATGAGGAAGCAATAATTGAAAAAAATGAGGAAAACTTCCCAAATTTTGTGAAGGAGATGGACATACAGGTCTGGGAAGCACGGATGGTCCCGGGCAAGATGGACCCAGAGGAGACCACACCAGGACACATCATGATTGAGATGCCAAAGGTGAAAGATAAAGAGAGAGTCCTGGGGGCAGCAAGAGAGAGACAGAGAGTTGCCTACAGGGGGGTGCCTATAGGAATATCAGCTGATTTCTCAGAGGACACTTTGCAGGCAGGGAGGGACTGGCAAGCAATATTCCATGTGATGAAAGGCAACCTGCAAACAGGACTACTCTATCCAGCAAGGCTATCATTTGGAATGGAAGGGTAGATGAAGTGTTTTCCAGACAAGGTGAAGCTAAAGGAACTCATCATCACCAAGCCATTATTATATGAAATGTCGAAGGGACTTACTTAAGAAAAAGAAGATCAAAACTATGAACACTAAAATGACAACAAACTCACAACTATCAACAACTGAATCTAAAAAATAAAAACAAAATCCAACTAAGCAAACCAGAATAGAAACAGAATAATAGGTATGGGGATCATTTGGAGGGTTATCAGCTGGGAGGGGCAAGGGGGAAATGGTGCAAGGACTAAGAAGCATAATCAGTTGGTACAAAATAGACAGGGGGAAGTTAAGAATAATATAGGAAAGGGTGAAGCCAAATAACTTTTTGCACGACCCATGGACATGAACTAAGGAGGGTGGTATTGCTGGAGGGAAGGGGGGTACTGGGCAGAGGGGAGCAAAGGGGAAAAAATATTGTAACTACTGTAACAACATAATCAATAAAATATACTTTAAAAAAGTAAACTCACTTATTGGATTGGCAAAAAAAAAAATAAAAAAGAATCAAATATGAAAGGGCTTTAAAATGGATGAAGTTTCATTTTACTCATACTGAAGAGATTTTTATTTACTTAATTCCTTGAATGAAAATCATAGTTAGAACTTTCTCAGTCCCCGAGTTTCCTGGGAATAATTCCAACACCATGCAATGGGACTTTTACACGTGTCCTGGCTAGCTGGTAAACCCTTGTCCCGGACACATTTTCAGCTGGATCTCACTGTTATGTAAATAACCCAAATATGGCCTTAGTGTATTGGCCTAAAATTTCCCATGTTGTATATTTATTCACAGCAGGCTAAAACTGTTAGCCAAACTCAAACTGCTACAAATCTGATGGCTTTAAATATAATCTACATAAACATTTTTTTTTAGCTTTTTAGAACCTACCTACTGTGCAAGCCCAATGAAACTGCACCCAACATTTGCTCACCATCGGTGAGACAAACCCTGTAGCTATGAAAGACCCCACATCGCTGCTGCCTTTGGGGGCTGTTGGACCCAGAGACTCCCCACCTTGCTGCTGAGTGATGTTGCCTGGATATGGAAACACCTTCTCGGCCCCCAGGCAGGGATTCTCTTGCCCAATTCCCCTTCTAGGCAGTGGCTTCATACCTCTGTCCCTGGAACGGCCCTCCCCTCTCACCCAGCATTGTCTAAGTGCCTCCCAATGGATGTGGTTGTGTGTCACTGGCTCTTGTGGTCCTGTCTCTTCCAGGATCAACCACCAACTCCTATAACTTACCACACTCACTCTGCCTGCCCCTGAGTCAGAGGACCTCATATAGTTGTCCAGGGGCTCAGCTTAGGTGCTTGGACAAGCATCAGCAAACCTCCTCAATCCAGAAGTTCTCTGTTGGAATTTTTGCCACCCCCCACCCCCGCCACCAGTGCTCAGGGACTTGCAGAAGCTTCTTGGAAAAGAGAGAGGTAACACTCCAAACCCACCCCCAATGCTTCAGGTTTATAATGATACACGTGCTCAGCTGCACAAACCTAGAGTTGAGAATGGCTTGAACATCTACCAGGGCAGGAGTAGAGATCAGGGCAGACAGATCTCCCGGGTACTGTTACCATCAAGTTGGAACTTGGCAGGTAATTTACACAAAAGGGATTATTGAAGAGCAAGCATTGGAGCTGGAGGGGCCCATGGAGATCAAGTGCAGCTTCATTTTACAGAGAAGGAAATTTAAGTCTGTGATGTTTTGCAAAGTGACTTGCCTAATGTACATAAAAACAACTGGCAGAGCTGAGGTGCCTAATGCATTCCTTTTCAACGACAGTGCTCTGTTTAAACGTGCACAGGGCAAATTTGTACCAGAGAGCTATTTACATAATTTGCCATGAGAACAGTACCCGACATCATCTCTCTTACAGCTGTAAAACCAGAACGTCACGTTTCCGCAGCCACAGTGACTGGTTCAGGCTGAGAACTATGTCAGCAGAGTTGGTGACATTCAATACCACTTTTGCTGGAATAGTGGAAGGGAGGTGTCACAAACCTGGACTGTGTGGGCCTCAACCTGCCATGGATTCCATGGCTCACCTAGAGACTGAGAATGAGGACAGCCTAGCAAACAAAGCCAAAAGATGGAGGTTGAATACTAGCAATATTGTTTGAGCTCTTGATCAAACCTCACCTGAAGTTCTACTGGGACTTTTCAGTTCCAAAAGAACTGGATTCTTTTGTGCATAAATTTGAGTACAATTGTCTATCATTTGTAGCATACACTGTGTTGCCAAATCTGCCATCTCCCTGTTGTCACTTTCTATTGTTATTCTTTGGCTCTTGTTCTTTTGATCATGGGGCTCATGATGACGCACCTTCTGCCAGTGACCGCCTGTGATGCTCCCAGAGTTCAACTTAGTTTGACAAACACTTATGGGACTTCTACTGTATTCCAGGCATTATGTATGCTTTGGGAGAGAAACAAAGATTATTAGGCCATAGTTCCTGCTTTCAAGGAATTTATAGACTCAGAACTTGTTACTAAATAAACCACAACACACAGTGATATGTACACTTACGCAAGCCTGTGCAAAGCTCAGAAACAGTACCTAGGAAGAAGGCATTCAGTGTGGGGAAGGAAGGGGAGCTCCCAAGAGCAGATGATACCAGGACAGGATTCTGAATGCTAAAATGAGAATGAGGTTGAAGGAACGATCCTCTTGGGTGACAGCAGATTTCCCCCAATCTTAGCTGGCTTTGCTTTAAGTGATTGTGAGTCATTAGTAGCCCCCCCACACACCCCAATAGGCTAGTCCTTCCCAATGCTTGATGCTTCTGTAGGGCAGTTTGGATTAAGTTTCAAGGGGCTTAGCTAAAGGCCATGTGGCCATATGGGCCACACTGGGTTTTTCAGGTTGAAGAAGAGATGATTATTTTTAAATGTATATTTTTGGGACTTTGCTATTTATGTCCATATACTTGAGAATTCATATATGGGAAATAGGAAAGCATTGCATTTATTTTGGGAGGTCTCAGAAAACTGAGGTAGGACCAAATATGGGTAGATTTGACTATATGTTTTATAAGACCCTGGTTAAGTGGTCTTGGCTCTGGTTGAACTACTTCTTGTCATCAGGACACACTGACCCTCTCACCTCCATATGCCCCTGTTCCAGGAATGCCTCCTTGTTCTCTCACATGGTGCCTTCTCATCCTTTACACCCACCAAAGCCCTCCCACCCCTTCCTGGAAGACTTGTGTATTCTTCCTTTTCTGTTCCCACAATACTTTAACACATTCTATAGTGGGAGGAGAGGAGGGAGTGAGACCTAAAGACAGGAGAGTAAAATTGAGAAAATGGGAGGCTCTGTAGAGTCAAAGCCAGGGGAGCAGTCAGACAGAACTGTCCTTTTCTTCTGCCACCATTGAGGGTCGCCAGTCAATGGCAGTCAGCTCTACTGCCCACTGAGGTTTTTCTTTAGAATGAGATCATGCATGCCCTGAGATGCTGTCAGGGACCTTCTGGAAGGACCTGGCCCAGATGGACAGCCCCTGCCTAACTGTTGAACCCACCTGCTACCCCAACACCATGGTCGCCATTAGATTGTGTTGTTATTGGTGGAAGGGGGTCTCCCCTCTGGATTGTAAGCTCATTGTAACAGGATCTGTCTATTTTCACCTTCCTGTCCTTTAGGCCTAGCACAGCACTTACTTTACAGCAGGCGTTCAATAAATGTATGTGGAATAAGTCAGTGAGCTAGTAGACACAGGAATGAATGAACCCTTGTTATGGATGGGAGCTAGTGATTAAAAACCAGCACTAAGGGGACTTCTGGCCAAGATGGAGGCATAGACAGACATGCTGCAACTCCCTCCACAACTAAGAAGAAATACAACTACCTCAAAACTAGAAACAACCAGAAATTCCAGAAAATCAAACTGCATGGAAATCCAGCAAGCAAAGATATAAAGAAGAAATACTCATCCAGACAGGTAAGAGGGGCAGAGCTGAGGCAGAGAGGACACGGTGTGGTGCTGGTGGCAGCGGCAGCAGCAGCAGATCAGCAGAAAGCGCAGTCACACTTTTTAAGTCAGGAGGGACACCTGAGGAGCGCTTCCAGCTCCTCACCAGACTGCACAGCTCATTGTCCCAGCACTGGGGAAAATCAAGCCTCATTGCTTCTGACTGTGCAGACCAGTGGGGGTTGGGACGGAGGCAGAAACTGCCGGTCTCAGCAGAGTCAGCTTGTTTAAAGGGCCCCCGCGGACCTAGAACATCCACAGACACACCCACTATGGGAGCGAAGGCCAGGGCAGCAGCTAGAGGGGCGCCAGTCCAGTACAGAAGTGGGAGAAGTACCTGTAAAAGGGGGGAGTGCTGGGCAAGCGATATTGTTCCTTCTCAGACCCTCCCCCGCATACAGTGCCACAACGTGGTGAAACAGGTCGCCCTGTACTGACGAATACCTAAGGCTCTGCCCCTTACAATGTAACAGGTGTCACAGCTCTACCTGGGACACGGAAGCAAACACACACAGGAGACTTCCGGTCAAGATGGAGGCCTAGACTGACACACTCCATCTCCCTCCATAAGTAAGAAGGAATAAAACTACTACAAAACCAGAAATAACCAGAAGTTCTAGAAAATAAATGAAAGTCCAATGTATGAAGTTATAAAGAAGTGGTGCTCATCCAGACAGGTAGGAGGGGCGAAGCCGAGGCAGAGAAGTCAAGCTGTGCTATCCGCGATGGAGGCAGGACAACAGTAAGCACAGACACCCGTATTTAAGGGAAGGCGAAAAGCACCTGGGGATCACCCTCAGCTGCAGACCAGACCCATCAGCTTGCGATTCCAAAGCCAGGGAAGGCAGACCACCATTGTCTTGGACTGTGAGGCCTGGAGGGGGTGGGGATGGAGAAGGAGGCGGCTCCTGGTCTCTCAGCAGAGAGTGAATGGCAGGAATCCATTTTGGACCCCCATCCCAGCAGAAAACACCACAGCGTGGTGAGACGGCTTGCCTGGTTGTGACGAGTGCACAGGGCTCCGCCCCCTATAGCGTAGGAGGTGTGACAGCCCCGCCCAGGAAGCAAAGGTAAACATAAAACTGTCAGGATGGCACAGATCATGATAGAGATCCCAGTAATGCAGCTGACCAGACAGCAAATATCTAATCTGATGAAGCAGCAGATAGGAAATCTTTCTGAGGCACAGTTCAGAGCTTTGGTTATAAAAATGCTTACAGACCTAACAGCAGATCTTAAACAAGACAGGAAGGAATGAAGGCTAGTCTTGCTGAAATGAACAAAAACACATGCGAAACTAGTGGTGAGGGCAAAAAAACCAGAGATCAAATCAACAAATCAGAACATAAGGAAGGAACAAACAGTCAACCAGTGCAGAAAGAGGAAACAAGAAGTGAGGAAAATGAGGAGAGGCTCAGAAACCTATGGGACAGCTATAAGTGGGCCAACATTCGAATCATAGGGTTGCCATAAGGTGAAGAAGAAGAACTATAAATTGAAAAATTATGTGAAAAAATAATGAAGCAGAACTTCCCTAACTTGGGGAAGGAAATAAACTTGCAGGTCTAGGAAGCACAGAGAGTTCCAAAAAAACTGGACCCAGGGAGAACCACACCAAGACACATTATAATCAAAATGTCAAAAATTAAGGATAAAGAGAAAATCTTAAAAGCAGCAAGAGAGAAGAAGAGAATCACATACAAAGGGGTCCCAGCTGATTTCTCAAAAGAAACTCTGCAGGCAAGAAGGGAGTGGCAATAAATATTCAAAGTAATGAAAAACAAAAACCTACAACCACGATTATTCTATCCAGTGAAGCTGTCATTCAGAATAGAAGGGCAGAGAAAGTGCTTCCAGGACAAAGTAAAACTGAAGGAATTTATCAGATCCAAACCACTGTTATATGAAATGTTAAAGAGACTTGTTTAGGACAAAGAGGATCAAAACTATGAACATTAAAATGAAAACTGTATCACAACAACCAACAACAGAAGCTAGGGAACCAAAACAAAGGCAAACTAAGCAGGCAATGAGAGTGGGAAAAGAATTATAGGTATGGGAAACATTTTGGGGGGAGGTCAGAGGGGCGGGGGAGGGAGGGAAGGGAGAGAGATGGTACAGGAATTAAGAAGCATAGTAGGAGGGAATGGAATAGACAGGAAGATGTTGAGAAGAACTATATGCACAGCCAATGGGCATGGACTAAGGGGGGGGCAACTGGAGGGAGGGATGTCACTGGGTGGAGGGGAACAAAGGGAAAAGAAATTGGGACAACTGTAACAGCATAAACAATAAAGCATATTAAAAAAACAACAACAAAAAACCAGCACTGGGTTCTGATCAGTCTGACTGTGGGCATTAGAAGACTTCCCTTTCTTATCTGAAATAACAGTACAGTAGGCACCTATGTTCAGGCTTGAAAACGTTGATTCTAAGAGCACTGAACTCTTTTGCCATGACAAGTTTCTCCAAGTGAAATCTGTTCCTCGAAATGCTCTTTTAGTCTAGTGATTCCCATTGGAATCTGCACAGGTGCTCCCTTCCTCCAACCCCTTTCCTAAGGCAACAAATCTTTGTGCTGACTTTCCCAGGGTCCCATGCTAGTTAGGGCGGCGCTGGACACCCCATCAGTTCTCTTTCTACAAGACTACATTGCCCCATCACACGGAGGATACCTGGAGGGCAGCAGACATTCCACAGAAATCAGCGCAATTGCCAACCAAAATGTGGGGCCACAGCTGGAGGGGGTAAAGGGAAGTCAATCCCACTGGCAATCTAAAACCAAGAAAGACTGATGAAACTTCTTGGCACCCATTTAGGGTTGGAAGAGGTGAGAGAAACTGGGAAGTGGAAGTGAAGGAAAGGAGGAGTTTGAAAAGAGGTTATTATTGGAAACTGGCCGGTTGAACTTGGGGTCAGTTTCCCAGGAGCTCAGTAGCTTTGTGTCATTCCTAGCAACAGGGTATGGCTCTTGACTGTAACAGGAGAGGAAGAGGTTTGTGCCCTTTGGGGCCATTGTGTTTCAAAGTTAAGGGGGCAGCACTGGCTGGTGTGGTTCACTGGATTGAGCACTGGCCTGCAAACCAAAGTGCTGTCAGTTTGATTCCCAGTCAGGGCACCCACCTGGGTTGTGGGCCAGGTTCCCAATTGGGGGCACACAAGAGGCAACCACACAGTGATGCTT
This sequence comes from Furipterus horrens, assembly GCF_987537825.1. Lineage (NCBI taxonomy): Eukaryota > Metazoa > Chordata > Mammalia > Chiroptera > Furipteridae > Furipterus > Furipterus horrens. Next base: position 17,137,926 of record NW_028327178.1, on the reverse strand, counting down.
CTTTCCCTCTCTTGCTCCGTCCCTCCCATTCTCTCGAAAAATAAATAAATAAAAATCTTCAAAAAGAAAAAAAAGCAAAACAAAGTTAAGAGGGCAGAGGCTGTCCTTCATAGGATGTGAACTCCTAATTTCACCTGTTCCTGTTGAAGAACTGGTAGAAAAGGAGATTGGCTGTCCTGGAAAGAAAAGATTTTAAAGTACAGTAATGGGCAGCTGATGCTATGTTTCAGCATCCAGGAAGTCTGCTCTTTACCCCATGGTTGAGACCAGAAGCTATTCTCAAGAATGGGAAGAACCAGGGAAGACTATAGTGTCAGATGTCCATGCCAAAAATTAGAAATTTTTGCTAGTTCTGTTATCCCAGCACATTTTGGTTACGGCACTATTTTTGAAGGTGTGTTTCTGTAGTTAGATGTTAGAACTCCAAGTGGAAAAGTTAAGCACATTTCTTTAAGGCTACATGTGGTAGACAATGTTAATTAGATACCCCCAAAGGCTCTCCCAACCCCCTTCTATCTTTCCATTTTTCATTTTCAATGCTAGAATTGTTAAGCATTCACTTCTACAGTCTTTTTGTGGTTATGGGTGAGCCTATGACCCTCATCTAACCCATGAGATGGAAACAGAAACCCAAGAGGGTAGAAGTTGGGGAGTTCTGAGAAACTGTACGACTTCATGATAAATAGAACAGAGGGTCATCTGGGAATTTCCCCCTCCTATCTGCTGTAAATATATATGTGATGACTGGAACTGCAGCAGCCATAAAATGACTGTGAAGGAAAACCAAGGAAATTGCAGTGATATCTGGCGTGGCATGATTAAGTCATTGACCCAAGGCCACAACTACCTCTCTCTGGGTTTCTATCCTAATAACAAAGCAAAACAAAACAAAAGCCAAACTATAGTTGACTGTTCTATTTTTCAGCTGAATATAATCATAAGCAATACCCAGGACTTCTCGGTACATTTAATTTATTTATGTATTTTTTGAATCTTCACGAAAGGAGGAGACTGTAGCAATTCCAAACTTGTATAACTGAAGTATGATTTTATTTTAAAAACCATTTTTCTGAGACTAGTGTTTCAGGCATACCCTTTAGCACACTCTGGGCTAGGGCGTCACAAACCTGCTATGACAGACAGACCCTAGGGTGGCTCCCAGGTTCACACCCTGTTTAATCCTCTCCCTTTGAGTGTAGGCAGGACCTGTGACTTGCTTCTAACCAGTAGACTACGACAAGGGTGATGGGATGTCATTCCCATGATTATATTATGATTAGATAGATAGAGTCTCCTGCTGATCTTGGAGAAGTAAGCTTCCATGTTGTAAACCACCTGTGGAGAGGGTCACGTGGTAAGAACTATGTTTAGCCACTAGGTGTTAAGGGCCTCAGTTCTACAACCACAAGGAACTGAATTCTGCCGAAAACCACAGGGGTTTGGAAGGAGACCCCCAGGCCTCAGGTCAGAGTGCAGCAGCCCCATCCGACCTCTTTATTGCACCCATGTGAGACCTTGAGCAGAAGAGCTAAGCTGAACTGATTTCTGACTCAGGGGAACTATGAGAAAATAAATTACTGTGTGTGTCACTTTAAGTTTGTGATTATGGTCACACAGCAATAGAAAACTAACACACCTGGGAAAGTGCCAGCTCCCAGAGCAAGGCTCCCACTTATAGGTGGCTCTGGTATATGGGGTCTGGGACTAATGAGGTTAAGGCTCTCCCATGTGGTGCACCTACTTTTCTTCTAGGACACTTTATTCGGTAAAGAGGCCCTAAGCTACTAAGCTCTTTTACATGGAACAGCTCCAAACACATGCTGTTCTGGTATGAATTGCATCACCTCTTGTTGGTCTTTGAATCTTTAGAAATACCAGATTGCTTCATATGGAGAATTCATTCCATGTTCCATCTGCTGGGAGAGAAATTGGCTGTTCTCACTAGGGGGTACCGACACTTCTTGGAGACTATTGTGCCCTTCAGAGTGGAGAAGCTGGTTTCTTGGTATTTTGGTTATATCCTTTCTTGTTCTCATTTAGACATTCAAAACAAGTCTTCCTATGCAATTTCCAGAAGAATAAATAGGTGAGAGGAGAAAATTAGACTTTGTTGGGTCCTTTATCACAGGGGTATTCCCAACTATTTTTTTTTTAAATAAAAAGCTATTTATAATTTTTGTCTTTTGCTCCATGTTAATAAGCAATTCTCTGACACCAGGTGGGTGTCCTACAGTTTGACCCAGTTCTGATACTGTCTCCCTGGAGATAGCGTCAGATAACATGGGTTAAGGGCTCAGTCCCGCAGGTTCCCCACCCACCTCCTTTCAGAGGCCAGGCACATGTCCAGGTTGTCACCTGTGTTTCTGATCTACTGGCTGCAAATCGGAGGTTCTAAAGATCCCTTCATAGGGCTCGATTAACTTGCTAGAGCAGCTTACAGAGCCTGGAAATACATTTTACTTGCTAGATCGCTGGTTTATTATAAAAGGCAATATATAACTCAGGAATAGACAGATGGAAGAGATGCATAGAGTGAGGTGTGGGGAAGGGGGTACCAGCTTTCAGGTGCTCTACAGTATGTGATATTATTCTAAGTCACAATATCCTAGTGCCCCATTCAAAAAACTGACAGGACCGGACCATATAATTTATGGGAGAAGAGATACAGTTGACCAATAACCATGAAAGGATAATTGTAGTGACCTATTCATGTTTTTTAGAGAAAGGCAAGTCTTATTTCAGTTAAAAAATTAATTTTGTCAGCTTTAGGTAGGCAAAGAATAAACAGAACAATAAAACCTAATGTAGTGAAGGACTAGAAAAGCTGGGCAATTTCAAACCCTATTAGGATTGTCAATCATTACAACTAATCAGGAAGCCAATGACTGAAACCGTGCCTGTGTTCAATGACACTTGGTTTCTTCACTTTGAGACATCTTCAGCATGTATCGCTGAGTGGCAAACAGCATGATCTCAAACTCTGTACTGTCTATATAGGATTGCACAGTGTACCGGTGTGCCCGCAAGGTAGGAGAGCCGAGAAAAGGGCTCAGGACGGTGGCCACTGTAGTTCTTTCTGGATCCCATTCTCACTTATCAAGTCTGAGAGACCATCCTGTCTCTGGTTCTCCTCTCCCCTTCATACCTGGCTGAACAGGATTCTCCGGGCATAGCCACGGTGGGAAAGGAAGCCAGGGCAGTTAGGCCATTTAATGGGATGCAAAGGAAATTAAGGCTTATGGAGAGAAGAAAAGTCATTCCTTTTAATACTGAGGCAACCACTTTGGAAAGTAGGAGAAGCTTCCTGGACTAGGCTGCCCTAAGAAGACCAAAGATATTCATTTATGTGGATTTTTAATATCTTTCTTTTAATCTTTCTGGGCATTTACCCACGCTCCCCTCCCAGGGGAGTACATTGTGAAATAATTTTTTTTTTTTTTTGAGAATGAAAGTTTTATGTTTGCAACTCAGTCAAACTGCAGTAAGCCCTCAGCCAGATGGTGTGTCCCAGCCCAGGCCCCTGAACAGCTGGGGATCCAAGCTGACAAGGAGGGTTTGGTGCCTGTAACTAGCACTGTGGGTCTGGGGGTGGGGGGATTTTCTCCAGCTTTTTAATCCCATTTTCTCGGAAAGAGTTGGGCTAAAGTAAACAGTGTCTGGATGATAATTTTTTATGAAGAACGAAAATGAGGCAATAGTTTAGAAAATCAGGTTCAGGTTCTAATCTCCCTAAGCCCAATATTTGCTGTAAGGGGAAGACTTAAAACATGAAAATAATGTGAGTCTTGGGATTTCCCTGCAGAGAGTGATGGCTGATATTCTGCATCTCTTTCTTCTGCCCAGGTTCTGGAAACCTCATAGGGATGGGGCCAGGCAGGTGATGGTGGAGCTGGTGGTTGGGGACTCTTGTAACCGGAGAGTGCACCCCCTTCTAAGTGGTGGCCTTGACACTGATTCGGGAGTGTCACCTAATCCTCTGGTTCTTAAAAGAAAGCAGAGATTGGATTTTCATGTCAACTCTCTCAATATGAAAATATGGCTCACTGATTGGAATATTTAAAAGATGTTGTATGAACCAAATGAGACAGAGCAGCAGAGACCCTAGAGATCATCTTAATGAACGTATCGTTTTGGAGATAGAAGTCTGAGGTCCAGAGGAAGAAATAACTTGCTAGGATGGTACCAAATGTTGGCCCAGAGTCTGGACCTGCGGACTCATGGTGTGGTTTTACTAACCGGCAGTCAGCTGATGGCTCTTTCAATAACCAAATCATATTTAGTTAGGTGAATTCTTCTTCCCTCCCCGCCTCTCATTTTCTTCCTCCCTCCTTCCTTCCTTCCTTCCAACTATTTATCCATTCACATATATCTCCTTTCGATTGTTTTCTAGAAAATTTTAAACTTGAGTTTCTCTGATGGAGGAGATATTTAAGGGAGTGCTTCTTAATTCTGAATTCTTAAGATTTTTTTAAAGTATGCTCTTATTGTGTATTTTAAATTTTATTTCCTTATGCCCAGGAAATTTGACTTATAAACCTTCATGTTTCATTTTTTTATTGAAGTTTTCTTCTGAGCCAAATATACAGTAGTAATTTTTATTAAATTATTTTATATAATTTTTATAAAGATCCAAAGGGCAAAGTAAAATAATGTTTATTTTCTATTAACAAGACACTGAATTCTATGTATGTATGGAATCAAGCTTGTTGGCTGTCATATTCAGATTTCTATGTCATTTAGTTCTGTTTTACTCGATTTGTCAAATTTAGAAGTAGGTATATTTAAATATTTCACTATATTGCGTGTGTGTTCATGCTTTAAATTAAATCCTTCTTGTATTTTTAGTAGTTTTTGTTTTATGTAGCTTCTAATTATATTGTTTGGAATGTCAAAATTTATAGCTGCTGTATTTTCTTCAAACTGTAACTTCTACTGTACTGTTATGTCTCTCATAACTCTGATTAATACCTTTTACTTTAAGTTCCACTTTGTCACTTTGTCCGATGTTAGTATCTCTACCTGCTTTTTAAAATTAAAAAGAATTTTTTTATTGTATCTGTTTGGTATCTTTTTGTCTATCCCTTTATTTTCTTTATGTCATTATTTTAATATAAACTACACATGCTTATTATAAAAAATTAGGAAATACAGAAAAGTATAAAAAAGCAACAAATTACCAAAAATTATACTACATAAAAATAACATTTGGTTGATATCATTCCAGACAGCTCTCCGTGCATGTATAGAAAAAAGGATCTAGATAGAGACAGGAAGGCAGAGAGATAAAGCTGGAGATAGTAAAAGGGTGCAAACAACTCTACGGATGGTATCGTTCTATATGTGACATTAAAAAAAATAAATACTGCATTTAATTTTAAGTGAATTTAACAGAAATAAATGCTCAGATCAAACTACTTCAGGTAAGTGCTTCTTCCCTAAAAGGGAAATATGTTCCTAGAAGATGCCAATAAATTTAAGGGAATTTAAGAAGTTGGAATCATTGTGGGGTTTTCTTAAATGTGAGTTTCCTTATAGACAGAATTGATTGATTACTTGCTAGGAAAGATGAGGGATTAGCACTTAGATACATCCTCCATTCTGCCCTCTCCTTCCTCCCAATTGCGATGCTCGTATTACTCAACTTTGTCAGAGTTTTCATTTGCATTCTGCAACCATAATTCTCTAGGATGTTTAATAGCATTCCTAGTTGTATCAAAGTGGATTTTGTGCTCTCCACCAAACCCATTTCCATGGCTTTAGAATCACAGGCTCTTTATTTTGATTCATCCTTTACTGAGTGAGATTTCAGCATCAAGCAGATGTTTCAAAAGGGCTCATAGATACTGTGTTTTCTGAGTCCTTTCATGTCTGAAAATGTGAGCTCTTGCCTTTATACTTAAGGTCCAACTTGGCCTGGTAGAATCCACTTGGATCATATGCTATTTTCCTTTTAGGCATTTCTCCTGGCCCTTTGCAGATCGCTGCTGGAAAGACATCTGAAACCTGCTTTATTTTCCTCCTTGTAAGTGTAGTTCTTTTTGTCCTAAAAGTGAATATATATATATATATATATATATATATATATATATATATACACACACACACACACATATATATATTTATTTATTTATTTATAAGTTTAATAGTTTAGCTAGGATGTGCCTGAAGACTTACTGTTATAGATTATACCTACTAAATTGTATGTATTTTTGATCTTGCATATTTAGTCTTTATTCAAATACTTACATGACTTCACTCTTTAAATATAGCTCTTCCATCCATTTGGAATTTATTCTGGTGTATTGTATGAGGGATGGATCCAATATTATCTTTTTCCTGATGAATCTCCAAGTATTATTTGGTACATTTTGAATTTGAAGGGCTTATGGAGCATGCAAGTGAAGCTGTCTTCAGGGCCACTGTGAAATTAGGGCTGGAGAGGGGTCAGGGACAGAGGTACAGATTTGAGGATCATGGTGGGAATGTTCAAATAAGGAGATGACTGGGATTAACATGTCAAAAATCCAGAAATAGCTAAATTAAATCTACCAGATCAATAAGCAGTACTTAGTAAGAATTAATTGTGTACATAAGAACAGTTCAGCCCTGACTGGTGTGGCTCAGTGGATTTAGTGCCGGCCTGTGAACTGGCCTGTGGCCAGTTAGATTCCCAGTTAGGGCACGTGCCTGGTTTCGGGCCAGGTCTCCAGTTGGAGGTGTGTGAGAGGCAACTTCACACATCAATGTTTCTCTCCCTCTCATTCTTTCTCCCTTTGCCTCTCTCTAAAAATAAATATTTTTTTAAAAAGTTCACTAACAAAGAGCTTTGAAATTCAAAGATCAACATGGAGCTCAAGGGTGTGACATTGTAGAATGGCTAATAAAGTAGAGGTGAGGAAGTTGCTTGGTTATTATGAGGGTGTCCAGATGGCAGGAGATTGGTTAAAAGTGGCTATCTCATACCATTTTGGGGAAGGTGACTTAAATTTCTTTTATAATTATTAGGCAAGTACAGGAAGTAGCCCAAGTTAAGTTTCGCTTGTTTTGCAAAATAAGCTAAATTAAGTTTCAGTTAGATGTCATTAGTGGGTTTTTCTGCTCAGGGGATTTTGAAGTCTGGTGTCCATTTTCTATTTAATTTTAACACTTCCGCTCTTTGGTCATTCTCTCTGCATGACCAACTAGTGTGGCATTACTCTTGGTTACCGTTGTTGGTGTAGTTGGGCCAAACAATCACATATTCTCTGTTTCTGCTAGTGGAGTTGTTGGAACAGACGGTCATGCAGTCGCTGTTACCAACAGTTGCATCGCCATCATAGATATGGGAGGTCAGATCACTGAGTTCCTCAAGTTGTCTAATCCTGATGGATAGCATTTGATGTGTGAGTGTCTGCTGAAAGGCATTCAAAACCCTTGAGAGAATACAATGCATCAGAGTGGTTAATATATGAGAATAATAGCCAAGGATTGAAAAATTCCCCAGAGCAGATTCCCAGATGTCAACATTTAATCAACTAAATAAATCAAATGAGCTATAATCAGATGCAGGCTTTACTTTTCTGAGTCAGTCTATATTTCTTTGGGTAATGTGTAATTAATTGGTTTTCATTTTTTAATGAGTTATTTACATAGACACAGTATGATGTAATAGCAAGCACATAGACTCATGATTACTCAGGCAGGATGGACAGGAAGATGTTTTATTTCAGGAGGTGGGTATGCAGGTGAGCTTCCACCTAATTTAGGTCTCTGTATGGTGTGAACAATCAGGTAATTAAATAAGAGGCATTTCCATGGAAACAAAAGAAAAACAAAGGTTAATTGTTGGAGCAAATTATAAACATTGTTTCTGAGTTAGGAGGGCAGCCAGTTGAGAAAATTTCTAGATTTGAGTCTGAATCATGTTTAAATGGTGGAATGAGGTGAGGGTGGTAGTTTCAATCTGATGAGCTTTCCTGGCTTGCAATTTGACTCTGTTTGATGACGTCATTGAGTATTCTGGTGAATTCTCTTGAGTGGCCCATACAATAATGTGCATGAAGGGTTTTCTTCCCTGGTCCACTGTGGTAGTTTCTCTGAAGTATATAAGCAGATGACAAAAGCTCAGAGACAGTGAACAGGACTAGAATCTGATCATGGGTACACTTAGTTTTCTATTGAAACACAAGTTTTTATAGTCATTCTTAATTGGTTTGTAAAATGAGCCTAGTCTTACTCAATTTGGCTTGATTATTTACACAACTGTAGCAAGAATAGTGATTCTTTGCATAATCTCAAATACGACGTTCCAATCAAAGTTTTGGTAATATCCAAGGGGCTTTATTGGTTCTATAAAATCAGCCTTAGTTCTTTAAAATTGTCTGGCAATAAGGAATCTAAGACGTGACTTTTAAGGGTCTCTTTATGCTAAGAAGCCAAGGCAAGGACTTGTCCAATTATATCCTGCTACAAGGAGAGCAGATTCTTATTGAACTTATGTAAATAATATAGTCATGAAAAATAAGAATATTTAATAAAAGTCTTCAAAATCTGGGGAAAATAAATGTATTGACTTTTGTTTAGGGGAAAACACATACTTGGGTTAGTAAATTCTGGGATGGTTGTTTCACAACTTAATATCACAATAACTTGTTCTGAGTTTTTTAAAAAGATAATTACATAGTAATTGCCAAGTCAATTTAAAGAAAGAACAGTGAGTTATAAATGCATGAAAATATATATCTAAGAAACAAATCATTTTATTGGTACAGGGATAGACAGTTGGTTCAATGGAACAGAATAGAAAGTCCAGAAACAAAGCTGTGTGCATATGGGAATTTAATATTCAATTTCAAAATATTTCAAGTTATCATGTCAGGAAATCCGAATTGGTGTTGGGATAGTTGGTTATTCGTTAGGGGGAAAAAGCTATAACCCTACCTCATAGCAGACACAAAAATAAATGAGAGATAGATAAAGAGTGATATCATTTTATGGTGCTATAAGTAATTAGAAAAAATATAAAATCTATTAATGATCTTGGGGGAGGGAAGTCCTTCTACAAAAAGACACACATATGAACACACAATAAGACAAAAACGCAAACTGTGAAGTCTCATAATTTAATTACATCATAATCAAACTCTTCTAAGTGCCAAGTGCCTGCAGGTGCACATGTGTGAGTGTGAGAAATAAAATTAAACAACAAGTTACCAGGAAGAGAATAGGAAACTGACAGGGTTTGTCCTGGACAACAAGAAAGAAGCTAACATTATCTGGCTGTGCCCAGCCCTGCTAAACCTGTGATGGCAACACTGAGTTTCAACCCCAAGCAGTGATGCATTGATGGGTGGATCCCCTCTGGTGTAATTCCAAGAGGCCCCAAAGGAATTCTCCTGCCTGATAACTGATGCCCAAATTCTTCTTCAAAAGCTACATTCTTAAGTAAGGCCTTGATTCTTGGCAATGCTCTCCCACGGCTGAAGAGCTCTTTTCAGCACAGAAGATGCTTTTCCACCCACTGGCACACGAATACCCCAATAGCTCTGTGACATAGACAGATACAGGTGGAGAAAGAGAGAGATTAAGTGACCTACCCTGGGTCAGACAAAGGACTGCTGGCAGAGCTGGGGAAAGCAGGAACCTGCAGAGTGGGTGTCTCATTGGATGGCTGGTCTCTGAACAACTGGCACTCCAGGGAGCCAAAAATACAGGGAGAGGAGGTGAAGACTCCAAGGTTGAGTTCACTGACGTGGGAGTTCTGCGTTGGATTGTTTCCCGTCACCAGGTGCCTTAGAACCATCAGTGTCAGTTTGTCTGAAGTGCTGGCCTGCTCACTCAGGGACCATTCAGTGGAGCTGGGTGTGCAGGGAGAAACAGAACCACCTGTAGCCCAGCGGCAGGCTCCCCGCCATGCCGAAGGACAGCGTAGGCAGCTCAGCTGGAATGGATCTCTTCTCTAATCCAAGACTCTGTAATGCCCGCACCTGTCCCAGGGCAGTTGATTGCTATGCCCGGCGAAGGTCCTGCCCTTGTATTTCTCTGCAGAAATTCTTTCTCCTGTGAGTTCAGGAAATATTTTTCTATATTTTAGTCTAAAGGTTCTGTTTGACATTTATGTCTCCAGTCCACCTGGGGTTGGTTTTGTGACTGGTATGAGTTGACAACATCATCCCCTACCTCCTAAGGATAAGTGCCTTTGCTAGCATCATCCCCTCCTTGCCTATCTGCAAAGCCACATGTCACATGTCAGGCTTTCCTGCTGTTCCTGGGCTGTCACTTTCCTAGTGACTTATGCTGAATTGATGCCACACTGTCCCAGTCACCATAGCTTTTAAGTAAGTCTTGAGGTACAACAGTACAAGTCACTCTTATATCTTGTTTTTCAAAATTATCGTGACTTATCTTGGCTCTTAGCTTTACATATAAATGTTAAAGAAAATGTATCAAGTCAGGATTTTGATTAGCAGAATTGATGACTTTATAATATTAGGTCATCCTATCCATGAGGTTGGCATATTTAAGTTTTTCCATCTCTCTCAATATTGCTTTGTATTTTTCTCCATTAAAATGTCACACATTTTCAGTTAGATTTATTCTTTCTTTATGTTCTTGTTGCTATTGTAAAAAGTATCCTTTGCTTCGATATTCTTTGTTATTGAGGTATAATGACCTATAATAACTCACGCAAGCTTTAGGTGTACAGTTTGATGAGTTTTGACCATTGTACATACCTGTTGTAATAACCACCACCCCTAACAAAATGTAGAACATATCCATTCACTCCAATAGGTTCCCTCATGTTCTCTTCTAGCCAACTTCCTCCTGACAACCACTATTCTGATTTCTAGCAAAAGGTATCTTTTTAAATTAGTTTTTAACTGTGGTGGTTCAATACATATTTTTATAAAGTCCTTCATTTTGCTCCTTTGTTTCTGTGAAAGTACACATTTCCCCCAGTGTATGTGCTTATACATATTATTGGTATTTCACGTGAGTTTCAGGCCCTTTCCTGAGAGTCTCCTTAGAAGGTGCGTGGGCAGAGAAAGCTTTGCAGATGCTGGATCTGTGGTGGAGAACTAAATTCACCACCTTGGCAAAAGGCCCATGAAGGTTTTCTCTAGCTTTGTGATACTTAGAAAATTAGTGATTTGTATCTATTGGTAAACTCAATCCACTACCTCTGCATTAAATTATCTTAGAAGAAGATAGAAATCTGGTATTTTTATCCCAATGTCAGGCTTGTCTAACTTAGCCACTGACTCAGACATTTGGGTCAAGAGTGCTGATGGGCAAAATGAACATTCTTGTGGGTAGATACATCCAGTTACAAAACCTGTTTGATTCAGTAGCCTGTGTTCTTTGGGTTGCAACAAGGCGGAGCAATGTGTGGACACTTGAACTCAAGCCTCAGCTTTATCATCTGTAAAATAGGATAATTTCAATTTAGATTTGGTTAGTGTTCACCTAGGCTTTCCTAACCCATTTTATCTCATTCAGTCCTCAAAGCACTTCTGCAGGGGTAGGAATTCTCCCATTTTACAGATGATAAAACCGAGGCTTGCAGAGGTTAAGCAACCCTCGAGAAGTGGCATGATCCTAATGCCCTGCCCGCTTACCTCAGAGCGTTGCCCTGAAGAGCAGGTGAGATCAGGCATGGGAAAGTGCCCTGAGCACAAAGTTGAGTTTGCACAACTATTGAAAAGTGCTGTCCTGGTAAGTTGAATCACATCTGCCAACCCTGCCACCTGCCAGCAAACCACGTAACTGAGAGAAAAACATTTGCCAAACAGATGTGCTCGTCATCATCGCTGTCATCATTGTCATCCTGGCTACCTCTCTGATTGTTTTTGTATGCCAGCATTGTGCAAGACCTTGGTCATGGATTAGTTTAGCTGGGAGCCTGCAGCCCTTTGACCAAGGCCTGCAAGGCTTATAATCTGACCACTGGTCGCATCCCTCTGGGAAGCTTCCAAATCTGCATACTACCCCATCCTCTTCTGCAGTAGACGGCCAGTGAGCATTTAGACTTTTAAGGGCTCTGAGAAACCGCAGGTAAGACACCTCTCATTCTAACTTGGTATTTCTCAAACTGTATTTGCCAGGAAACCCAGCCCTCATTTCAGCCCATGAGCTGCTGCAGGGATGCGGGAGTGCCTGCTGAGACTACGTCAGTCGCCCGTATGTACAGGATTTAACAACAGCCTGGCTTATTTGGGATCAGGCTTGTCTGGAAAACCCAGGCCTTCAGGTCTCAAGGAGCACATGATGGCCTCTAGCTGTCAGGAGTTTACAATCTGACCAGAGACAGAACTGACTTTTCTGTCAACTGGGTGGCACCACATCTGGGGGCAGGGAGGCTCCTGGGGGTGGGGGGCATGGAGTGCTACAGAATGCAGGCTGTCTGGGACGAAGGCAGGGGCTGAAGGGTGAGGGTAGGTCACTGTGCTGGGTGCAGGATCCCGCCACAGTGGTAGCTTGGTGGCCAGTCTGGCTGGGCGTTCAAATCCTGCCTCCACAACCAATGAGCTCTGTGATGCTTGGCAAGTCCCTGCCACTCTCTGTATCTCTTGTTCCTTATCTGTAAAGTGGAGATAATTTCAATTTAAACTGAGTTAGTGTTTACCTAACCAGGCAGGATGATAATAATAGTACCTGCCCCACATGATGAAAACTGTGAAAGTCTGTCAGAGCAAGGATTCAATAAATGTCAGCTATTGTTTTTATACAAATGCTTTGTTTTCTTTCTCTCTCACCTTTAAACCTAGTTCCTCTCCGGGTGCCTCACTGGGATACTGGAGTCAGCCATGAGGGGCAGCTGGGGGAGGGTCCACTTTAGAACTCAGGGCGTGATGCATCAGGAAGCAGGTGGGGGGCTCTCCTCAAACTGCTCCAGCTGCCTCCTCATGAGGTCTCAAGTAGGTCTGGATCTGGTCCCTGTGCTGCTGGCTAAGAAAGTGCTTTGCTGCCGAAAGAGCTTCTTACAGACTTTATGGTCCAAGGAGGGGGTGGGGGAAGTGGAGCAGCCTCCCTTGAACAGGACAGCAGAGCTCTTAGCCCTGGCCGGATGGGCTCCCTAAACACACACACATGCACACACACACACACACACACACACACACACACACATACACACGCTCATATGGTGGGGCCCTTCACTACCTTTCTGACCAGTGGCCCGTGGCCAGGAAAGAGAGGAGAGGTTTGTCCTGTGGCACCTGGCTGTGGGGGACCCCTGAGCTCAGGCGTGAGGATCTGAAGGAGCCTGAAGACTCTGTTGACTGAAACGGTTTCACCTGAGCGCCCAGAATTCTGTTAGAAAGAATCTTTGGATGAAGGCCATTGGGCCTCCAAGCAGGCCCTCAGTGTGCAAACACATACATGGGGCAGAGTAGCAGGGGCAGCCCACTGTCACTACAGCTTCTGGGGCCTGGACCCGTAGGACCCTGGGTGGGTAAATGCTGACAGGTGGCACACAGAAGTCAGAGCTGTTGGAGGCCCAAGAGGACAGAGCCGGTGGAAGAGCCCTAGCGAGGAACAACTGGCACCCAGGGGCCAGGGAAGGGACTGAGAGGCCAGCCTTCCAGTTCCAGCTGTGCCATTCTTTGGAGGGTGAAAACTTGACCCTGTGGGTCAAAGATGGGAGCTCCTCGCTGGTAAACTGAGGCAGCAGTTCAGACCATTGCTAAGGTTCACTGGTGAGGTTAGGCCCGAGGGAGGACTCACTTGGTTAACTCCCAGTTTTTCTGGTTCTTTGCTGGCAGAAGCACCCTGACACTGAAGTGCCAGTGTGCCAGGTGGGGACTGAGGTGCGCTGAGGAAAGCCTGCCCCTGGAGGTGACGGAGGGGATCGTATTAGTGAGTGAAATGCAAGTCCTGGCGAGGCGGGGTGGGGGGGTGGGGGCGGTCAGCTGTGGGAGGCTCTTTGGCCCTGAAAGCCCTAGCTGCACACGGAGTGCATTCTCCACACCTGCTCCAGCCCCCGCACCCGGCGCCTTCCCGGCGCCCGCTGCAGTCCCTGCACCCCGCGCATCCCCCACACCACTTCAGACCCTGTGCATCTGCTGGTGGCTGTGCTGGGGCTCCGGTTTCCCTCTGCTCCTCTCTGGGACCCTTTCTGCCCCACCTGTCCTAGGTCCTCCTTCCCTTTCTCTACTCCCTGCCCTGTTCAGCCCCTTCCTCACCTCCTTCTCCTCCCATCTCTCTCTCCATTGCCCCCTCCAGCGAGGAAACCTAAGGTCCAACGTTTCCTTTCCTTCTTTCTGTCCTCACTAAGGACAGGTTTCCCACAGACCTCCTGAACTCTCTCCCCAAGCCCCCAAGGGGATGGTCTGTGACAGGGCAACACCCTTTTCTGTCTGGGGCCCGGGAGCAGGTCAGGATGGGGCTTCTTCCAAGTGACTCTTTATCCAGCTGTTCAGGGTGCCCCAAGTTCAGAATGTGACACCCTCCAAGTTAGCGACCACAAAGAGAAACCCACAGAAGCTTGGGTTTTCCTGGACTTAATGAAAATCTGGTTGACTTTTCTGGGAAGAGCAGGACCAGGCTCCTGTGGAAGTAGACCTTGCTGAAGTTCTTGATGCCAGAAGTCTAGGGTCACGCTGTGCTGGGGGAGGGGTGTCCAAGGCTGGAATATTTTGGGAGGAGAGGTGGGAAATTTTAAGAGTGAAGTCTCTGTAGGTTCCTTTTAGGAACCGCTGGAGCTATATTTCAGCATATTTTGCTCATTGTAGAAGGCATCCTGGAAGGTCAGGGATGAGCTATGAGAATTTGCAAAACAACAAGAGTAAAAGATAAAACACCACTCTGCCTGGGGCTTGACGTCAGTAATGGCATTCCACGCTGGGGGGACCGCCCCGCCTCCCACTGGCAAGTCAGGGTATGAGCTTTCTTGCCATCTCAGCTGTTACTGGACTTGGGCAAGCCATTTTCCCTCTGGGCATAGGGTCTTCAGTTAAGGCGGGGGGTGGGTGGGAGGGGGTTAAGCCTTCCAGGCTTCAAATGCTGAGATTTTGTGTGGATGGCAAAGAGCGTCTCTAACACGCTCCTCCTGGCCAGGCACAGCCTCTGCATCTCTGTGCACTGCTTTTTTCTTTCTTTAGGATTAACTAAACTCATAGGAATGTTACTGATGATTAGTCGTCTCCTTTTTTTATTTTTTTATTGTTACTTGAACATGCTCACTAAGTGGGAGTAAGCCCTGACAGATGTTGGGGGGGGTGGGGCTCAGATTCAGTGCTGGAGAAAGAGCCCTGGAAAGAGCTGGTGCCACTGTGGGCCCTGGGCCTTCCACCACTGGGCCTGTGGGTTTGGCAGTGTTCTCTCTCCTCTTCTGGGTCTTCCTAGGGCTGGCAGTCAAGTCATGGGCATTTCCCCTGGACTGGAGCTAGGAGGGAATGGCTGCTGAGACCTGCACCCTCTGCAGACGGGGCAGCCTGGGGGCACCAGCCTGACGCTGCCCAGGGCCAGTGGGGAAGGCCTCACCCACCCAGGGCAGGAGTGTGGCGGATGGTGGGCAGATGAGCCTGCAGCTTCAGCATCGGGCCCAGCATCCCAAGCAGGAGACAATTTAGTTACCACGGCCACCTGCACCACTTGAATCCTTTAAGGCCCATCCCAGAGCCCGCCTTCTCTTTGCAAACTTCTTCAAAGGCAGAATAAAGCAAGACAAACCAACCACGCAAGCAAGCAACCAACCACCAACCAACCACCAAACAAACCCTTCCTTGGTTCTCAGCTTGACCGAACTTGTCTTTTCTCTGACGCACGGAGTTCAGACCGGACAGTGTGTGACTCTCCACCACCTAGCATTTAAATCATTTCAGTCTTTTTCCAGGTAGGATATGATCCCTCCAGGGAACTGTATGCCCCCTACCTGTCCAAAAAGCACAGGAGCCCCTTTCGGAAGTACTGGGAGGTGTGCACACTCCCCACCGCCCTGCACCCTCACCCTCAGCCACGTACTGCCCACACCTTGCCCTTCCCTTCCCGCTCAGTTGTTCTCTGTACTTGTCTTTCCTTGTGCCATTTGCTCAACTTTCTCTCGCCTCTGCTGGCCTCTTGATGCAAATGAAACACACAGAGAAGTCTCCTTCCTTGCATCTGTTCAAGGAAGAAGCTACTCCCCCTGCCTCCTGCCTGCACAGCTGTCCCCTATTTGTCATAAGGACACAGATAGCCCTGGAAGACCTGAGAGGCTTCTCAGTGGTCAGTCATATTCAGAGATGCTCAAGCAATTTAAATTTTCAGTATTTTTTTTTCTTTCTGATGGTTTATAAAATGAGAGTCACCGTAGTTCGTTGGTTCTCTGATGCTCATTCTGTTTGCATCTCCAAAGGTGGGATGTGTCGCAAGAGGGTTGCAGTCACTTCTGCTGGGCACCTGGGGACCACTTAGCTCGAGTGCTTTTGGGATTTTGGAGGGGACCACGTTAGTCATGTGAATTGAGATTGCAACCCTGTGTGAGGAGTAGCATATGGTTCTGACATTCAATGTGGAGTCTTCTTGCTGTCCCTCACTGCTTCATTACTTGTCAACAGTACCCTGGGCATTTGGTGTCCTAGCGTTATGTAGAAGTCTCTGAAAAGACCCTCCAATCAGGGCTTAGTTACTGAGGGATACATAAAATAAAGTTGCATCTTACAGTTCCTGGTGGCTTGCAGATCTCTACTGACCAGAGCTCTCCATCCTCTGGCCCTTCCTGGGAGCACAGAGCAGTTACTCTGTTAGTAAATTCCAGCATGGCCATGGTCACTGAGAAGTCTTCTGTGGACCCAGAATGCAAGTCCACAAGTTCCAGAGGGCAATGCCAGGCCACCCTGAGGTTCTGAGGCTTCCCAGCACACTTGGCTGGGTTTTTAAAGAGAGCCCACCAGACAAGAAAACTGGGGGCTGGCTGCAGAGCGAGGCTGGGGGTGTGAGCCCGGGAATCCATGAGGCCTCAGCTCCACCATGAGGTGGTTCAGGGTGAGGTGAACATGATGGTGGGATGGGGAAGCTCCTGTGTGTTGGCTGCGCTCTTTCAGAGTGCAGGGGACAGACTCGTAGCTCACCTCAGGTGATGGCATTTAACCAGGGTGGTGAGAAAGCTCTGGAAGTGCCTCAGTAGCCATGAAGTCAGTGTCCTGGTGGTGACCTGGCTCCCCCAGCTTTTGTTTCTCCCTTTTGGCTTCTATGACCATGATCTGGTTCTAGGAATGGCTTCCAACCCAGCTCTCCAGGAGTGGAAACTACCTTTCATGTCACTTAGCCACTATAAATACAGAGTGTCCCACCTGGGCGGGGTTCTCATGCCCTGCCACCTTAAGGATCACTGGCTAGCCTTTAAGTGGCTCTTTCATCTTTGGTACCAATTTCTGGTCAATCAGATGTGGCCTAGGTCACATGACACACGGTATAGAACCCCTGTAACCACGTTTTCACAGGAAGGGGCAGTATTACTGCTCAGGCAATGTATACACCCCAAGGTATAAATAAAAGTCCCAAGGCTTCATGGTTACACCCCCAAGGTGCTGTGAATTTCAACTAGGGGCTCACCATCTGACTATTCCATTTTTTTTTTGAGATATAATTGACATGCAATAGTATATTTGTCTCATGTATACAACATAATTATTCAATATTTGTATGTATGTATTGCAAATGTGCTTAGTATTCTTGTTCAACTTCCCTTTCCTTAGATTTCTTAAGGCCCCTCAGGTGTGACCTGACACTTCTGTAAGTTCCGTGGTCCCTGCTTGCACAGGTGTTGTCTTCGTCATGATGAAAAATGGCATAAGTGGCACTGTCATGGGTCTACTGTATCAGGCCCACAACCCATCCAGCAAAAGTTCTACTCCCATGCGGGGCCCTGATGCACGCGCCATGGGAAGGCCTGGTTAGCCTCGGGTGTTTGCCACCCCAGTCTCCTCAAGTATTATTTCACACACACTTGCTTTACGTTGGTCACCCATTATGATCCTATTAGAGATATATATATATATATCTACACACACACACACACATATATATCTTGAACATATTTCTTTTAAAATATGAAAAACATTAATGAGAAACAGAAACATGTAAACATGTTATAAACATTTGGAAAATCACCTGCCTTACCACTTTAATATAGCAATTGACAGGATTTTTAAAGTGGCTGCATGACTAATACGATGTACACAAGCTGTATGTGCAGAGCTCTGAGGATTTTTACTTCCTGTACATCTACAATGTTACCATCACCCAGATGAAAATGTAGAACACTCTTGGCACCCCAGTACGCTCCCTGGGGCCCCTCTCAGGAGATCCTCCCTCCAAAGGCAACTACTATTCCGACTTCCATCATCATGGACTGATTTTGCCTATTTTTGAACCTCCTAAAAATGGAACCATATAGTATGCATAGCTGGATGCCTGTTTTCAAAAACACAATACATCTACGTGTCTATTGGCAGTTTGTTTTCGCAGACGCATAGTACTCCACTGCATGCATTTCATTATCCTGCTATCTTAATATAAGCACCATTAGCATGTTAATGTAATTACTTATTTTTCCTCTATATACATATTTTTAAACATAGCTATAAAGCAATGTGCTAAAGCTTACAGTGTTTTTTGTTTCTTTATACTTAACATCTACAGTTTTAAGAATATTTCCATTTTCACCCTGTACTATGTCTTAGAGGGAAGTTGCTAGAGTTACTTAGCACCCATGCAAAGAAGACTTTTTCATATTTGTTCTAAAACTGCCATTTAGAAAACTTCAAGAGGCTAAACATGACCGTATCCTTCATAAATTGGTCTCTCCTTACTCAGCCATTATCTTTCCAGGTGGAGGTCTTGCTTTCTCCACTTACCATGTGCAGTGCAAACAGCCAGTGGCCCTAGGCCCACATCTGGGAGCTCACACCCATGAGGGATACACAGAAGCATATGGAAGAGACTTCCTCTCACCTGGCCATCTTTTCAGGGCTGGCCATCTGAATGGTCTCAGGCTCTCAGCTGCATAGTGGGCCAGAAAGCAGGCTGGGTAATGACCAATGAGGACAATTGGCCCATAGCAAGGCTGGGTCGCTGCTTCGTGGCTGGATGCTGCTGGTTCTCCTTGAAGATGCAGGCCCAGAGCCCTGGACATGATACGACTAGGACCTGATTCCCACATCCCATTGTCTCCCAGCATCAGGCACATGGTCAGACTGGGTGTAAATCTAAAGGCTGGCTGGGCTGTGAATTCTAGTTCATCTGCCTTGTGGGTCTTGGCTCCTGGGACCTGCTTCTCTCTGCACCTTAGCAGTGCTGTGTGAGGATCGGCTGTGTGTGTGCATGCATGCCTGTGTGTGTGTGTAAATAGCCAGTAGAGCTCACTCTTTGCTCTTGGTATCTGCATGCTCCCTCATTCTGTAGTTTCTGATTTTATCGTGCCTGGTGTTCCTAAGAGGCTCCCAAGGAACTGAATGTTGAAAGCACAGTCTGACTATGACTTCTCTTGCCAGAACCCTTGCTTTACAACAGCTTCAGCCCTCTTCAGTGTGTCTGCATCATGTTGACTGTGCTGAGACGGGGCAGAAGCTTGGCTTTGGAGAACCCTGTCTTGTTCCTTCCTGTCGCTCTGATTGTTGGAACGCGGTGCAGTGGCTGGGCCAGTGGATGCTGCAGAGCCTGGCAGAAGGGGCCTTGTCCCCCACCCTGGCTGGGCTCCTGAAAAGCTTTCCATCCATCCATGCTATTTCTTTACCCAGGCTCATACTCAAGGCACTGGTGTGTGTGTGGAGTCCACACAGTGTTTATTCTCAGGGACGTGGACTAGGGCACAGGACCCAGAACTTTTCTCCTGTCTTTGCTCCATCCATGCATCCTAGCTGTCCCCACAGCCCTGAACCTCACTGGTTATGGGCCCAGGTGGTGGATGTCCATGAAAAGGAGGAGGGAGGATACAGCAGCCCCTATAGCCCTCGCTCGTTTGGCAGGTGAACAGTTTGGGCAGCTGGGGACACTCCGGAGTAAAGAAGAGGAGCCCTCAGGAACCATGTGCTGCCCCATCTTCTCTGTTGTTCCAGACTGTGTCCCCAGTCGTCTCTCCCTGTGTCCTCAGCACCTCAGGGGGGCCTGTGGCCTGTTACTAGTAGCTCAGGGGCTCCCTAGCTCTGGGGCTTTGCATCTGCTGTGTTTTCACTGAGGAGAAAAAGGCAGTTTCCTTGGCCAGACGGATTGGAGCACAGGCCCAGCAAGTGGAACAGATTTCTGTCCCTCGCTGCTACCCTAGGCTTCTCTACAGTGGGCTCCTTCTTCCCCGTCCTCAATTCCCTGTAAGAGACAAGGACCAAGAGTTTGGCCAACTTTTGCTAAGAGAAGCATCTTCCCCTGCTGTTGAGAAAGGGGCCGGACAGCACAGGCCTGTAGCGCCACCTAGGGGGCAAAGTGTCGCTACTGGTGCAAGTGGGCTCGTTATGGCAAGACAATCCAATTGATGAAAATCCAGGATTCGCTTTAAAAAAAAATGTGATGGAGAGAAAGGGAAAGGAGAGTCATAATTTACTTCGTAAAATTCATTGCAATTATTATTTTTTTTACAAAAGCATTCCTTTCAGGGTACCTTTAAAAACGGGTGCTCTCATCCTACATTTTAAGCCATTTGATTTAGTTAGGGATTTACAAACAACCCCCCCCCCCCAATGAAGGTGGAAAAGGTGGAACTTATTATGAGAAAACCTATAAAAGAACGGGATCATTCTCTAAAAGGGCAGTACAGACATATTTGGTTTTATATATTATTCTTATTGTCATTTAATTTTTCTTTAAGGCAATAATATTGTTTATATGATTAAACTTAATACAGGGTTCAGCAAGCTGTCTAGATACATAATGTTCAAAATCTGCTCATTAGAAATAACTAAGTAGAATATAAAATGGAAAAAAGATCTCATTAAAAAAAAAAACTACACAAGACCTTTACAAGAAAAAGGGACAAATCTTTACCAGCAGATTCCCTAGGAGGGACCCTTGGCTCACTGGCAATCCCTGCTCTGTGACCAAGTGAGCAGGCATTGATACAGAATGACAAAAAAGTCATTGGTGTTTTGGTAGGAACTGAGAGGTCCTTGGCCAATTGGACACTCAATTTCTGAGAATTAAGACATGATCTGATGCGTTTTTTAAAAAGGTGCTGGAGGCAGTGATGACATAGTCATTGAAGGACAGGATCCAGACTGGAAGCCAGTAGATGGAAATAGACAGTAGCAGGGTGGCCTCAGTGGTTAGCATGAACCTCAAAACAGCACAGGGTTCTACGAAAGGGCAGGGGCACCTGGTCTGGAAGCAGCGCTGGAAGGCAGCAAAGGCATTGACCACATCTTTTCCTGAGACCATGGGACAAGAGAGAGACAAGGCTTATCCGTGAGCCATACCGATGGTGTCCCTGCGTATAAGGAGCTTACACTCTAAAGAAATTAGTGACGGTTATCATTGTATTACTTGTTCCCACTCACCTCACCTTCCTGACCTGCCCCCATGGTCCTCCGTATTGGTTTATATGTAATCACAGCAGAATTTGGCAAGCTGAATATTTTTATATTAAAATGTATGTGTGTGTATATACATACATATACCTATGTAGGTATATAAACAAACACAGAACAGGGAGGTGACATGACAAGAAATGGGTGGATTTAGGGTTAAAGAAGTTATTTCTCTACGGCAGCACTCCTGACATTTTGGGCCAGATAATCCTTGGCCGCAGGAGCTGTCCTGTGATTGTAGGGAGTTAGAAGCATCTTGACCTTTGTCTACTAGATGCCAGTAGCACTCCCTCCCCAGTCATGAAGACCAAACACATCGCCAGATATTGCCAATGTACCGTGGGGATAAAACTGTCCCCTGTTGAGGACATGTGTGGGAAAAGAATGAGAGCAGGATGTAATTCAAATAAACTGGCAAAACTTCGATCTTCTTACTCTGTGGCCCCAATGGCTCTCCATGAAGCTTCTTTAAACTTGAGCATGAGCTCAGTGATTTATACTTTCTACTGTCTCAGTCCCTGAGTTGGCCATGTAACGAGCGTGCATGGCAACATTCCTTTTTGACTGCGGGAAAGTACTGGTGGGGGGAGAAGAGGGCTGTCACGTGCTTTCTTCTGAGACGTGACTTCTAGCCTTTCCTCAGCCCCATATTTTCCATTTAAAAAATGGTCCTTAAAATGAACATAAATCTTCCTTAAGGAAGCTGTTTCCACTCGAATGTACTTGAAGAGTTAAAATACATAATCAGCACCGCCTTTATTCAAGGGAAGAACTATTTAATATGGTATCATTTATTAATATCAAGACTAAGTTCAGTAATTTTGTTCCTTGCACATTTATCTCAGGATGAGTTATGAACATCGCTCAACACACAAATTAAACTGGTTTTCAAAATATTAAAAAATAATCCAAGACGACAACAACAAAATAACTCAATTTAAAATATGGGAAAAGGACTTGAAAAATATTCCTCCAAGGAAAGATATACGAGTGGCCAATAAGCACAGAAAATTATGCTCAAATCACTGTAATTAGGGAAATGCAACTCAAAACTGCAATGAGATGTCACCTCATACCCATTAGGCTGGCTACTATGAGAACAAACAGAAAATAGCGAGTATTGGCAAAGATGTAGAAAAACTGAAACCCTATGCCCTGTTGATGGGAGCATAACACGGTATAGCCACTATGAAAAACAGTAGGGCAATTCCTACAAATATGAAAAAAAACAAAAATACTATATTTATCCAGAGATTCCCCTACTGGACATATACCCCAAAGCACTGAAAGCAAGGCAGCAGCACTCTTCACAGTAGCCAAGAAGGGGCAGCAACCTAAATGGCCCCTGACAATGAATAAATAAACAAAATGCGGTATATACATACAATGGAGTACTATTTGGCCTTAAAAAAGGAGATTCTGATACATGCTACAATACAGATGAAGCTTGAGGACATCGCGCTAAGTGAAATAAGCCAGTCACAAGAAGGCCAATACTGCATAACTCCACTTACATGAGGTATCTCGAGTAGTCAAATTCAGAGAGAGAAAGCAGAGTGGTGGTTGCCAGGGGCTGCAGGGAGGGAGGAATGGGAGTTATTGTTTACTAGTTACATAATGTCAGTGTTGGGATGATGGTTGCACAACAATGCGAGGGCTCTGAATGCCACTGAACTGTACACCTAAAAACGGTGAAGACAGTAAATTTTATGTTATGTGTATATTACCACAATTACATTTTAAAAAATACAAGAAATGAGAGGAGAGGATTAGCTGAGTTTAAGGCAATATTTATTCAATTTCCTTGCGGTCATATTATCTAAGGTGTAAGTGGTGATTATTTGGCAAGAATATAATTCCTCTGAAGGCTCTCTGTGATTGGGCTTTAGTTCAGAAATACATGGTATCTGGTGTCAATCTGAGAGCACTTATCCTGGCAGGGGCTCCTTTGGTGAAACTCAGTCACTTCCAGGGGCAGGGCATGGCCACTTCTGCAGCTGCTCGCGAAGTCACCTGGGTCACCAAGGCCTGGCCCAGCCCAGTACGTGGTGGGCTCTGTGCTCTCAGGCTGTGTTCTCAATGATGACTGCGATGCCTTGGCCACCCCCAATGCAAGCTGATCCAACGGCATATTTGCCACCTCGACGCCTAGGGAAGAAAGCAATGGTTGAAATCAACTCCATCTACAGACCTAATTAGATAATTAATTAAATAGAATACTAATGGCCACATCTGTATCATTCATTTGCATTCAGCGCATTGTCTCAATGTTTTCCCCAATCCTCAATATTATAGACACAACAGGAGGAAGAATTAGGAAAGCTGGATATTTATATTAAAAAAAGTTGTGGTGGCGAGCCAGGACACAGGTGTCCCATCCACAGGATTTTGTTAAAATTGTCAACTATAAAGTCTACTTCTAGAGATATAGGTGAAATTTAGAAGTTGATGAGAGGATAAAACTGATTACTAAGCCTGGAAACACTGGTGATCTAGGTTAAAAATAAGTACAACACACCCAGATACAGGATAACAGTTCACGTTGCCAACAGAGGTATCATTTGTCAGGTTGCTTACGTCCGTATGGAAGAGGATAATGATAGTCTGTGTGCCTCATGCTCCTGAACTCCCCGTGTATGGTGTGAAGGCTGGCCTGACAAATTATGCTGTGGCACATTTCCTGGCCTGCAGCTGGTCTGCAGGCTTCTCAGGAGGCCTGGCATGGACAAGATCTATGAGGGCCAAGTGGAGGTGACTGGAGGTGGGTACAATGTGGAAAGTATGGATGGTCAATTCGGTGCCTTCACTTGCTATAATCTGGATGCAGGGCTTGCCAGAACTACTACTGGAAGTAAAGTTTTGGGGGCCTTACAGGGAGCTGTGGATGGAGGCTTGTCTAACTCTCACGGTGCCAAGCCACTCCTGGGTTATGGTTCAGAAAGCAAGGGATTCAATGCAGAAGGGCTTCAGAAGCGCATCATGGGTCCGAACGCTGCAGATTATATGTGTTACCTAATGAAGAAGAAGATGCTTACAAGAAACAATTCTCTTAATACGTAAAGAACAACATAACTGCAGACATGATGGAGGAGATGTACAAGAATGCTCATGCTGCGGTGTGAGAGAATTCAGTCTCTGAGGATATGCCTAAGGAAGAAGTTAAGAAGAAGAGATGGGACATCCCAAAATGTCCCCTGCCCAGAAAAATGAGCTGCTGAGAGTTAGTAAACCAAACAATTTTCTGTGGAGATTTTTCAGATAAAGACAACAATAAACTTACTGTCCCAGCCAAAAAAAAAAAAAAAAAAAAGCTTAGCTATGCTGTACAACCGGGGTGGGGGTAGGAGGGTATGAGGTACCTGAGATGAACGGGAAGTTGAGAAAGGGAGAGTAAACATTCAGCCCCTTTGATTTATATGGTTTTAGATTTTTATGGAACCTCAGAATAAGTGTAATTAGTGAAATCTGTCCATGTGAAAAGCAGATAATTTAGAAACATTCATGTCCCTTTCATAAAAATTAAGACTCCTTTAAAGAACATCTGTTTTCGTTCCTCGGTCTTGATGGAATGACCTTGAGAAAACCATCAGGAGTTATTTTTGTGCACATCAATCA
Organism: Furipterus horrens; assembly: GCF_987537825.1. Lineage (NCBI taxonomy): Eukaryota > Metazoa > Chordata > Mammalia > Chiroptera > Furipteridae > Furipterus > Furipterus horrens. The sequence goes on along the minus strand of NW_028327178.1, from coordinate 17,112,835 downwards.
CTCATTTCAACTCAATGAATCATGAAGTGAAGTAAGAGTCCTATTTACCTTAACCTAACAGGGAGCCAACGTGATTTTTTTTGGCTTGACATATTTGGTTTCACTTGCAATTTTCCTACTAAGAGAGCAAAATGATCCAAAATACGCAGTAGCAGAAGGAGAAGCTCTACTATCAAAATGGAAAAGTATCAGACACACAGAAGGCTCCTCCTGGAACCTTGGAAACAGGGAAGGGAAAACTCAGGTCAGATTCAAATCATCAGTTTGCTTAGGTTTCTTAAAAGACAGCCTCTTAAGTATCGCTGGTTCGATTCCCAGTCAGGGCACATGACTAGGTTGCACGTCAGGTCCCCAGTTGGGGATACGAGTGAGAGGCAACCACACAGTGATGTTTCTCTTCCTCTCTCTCTAAAAATAAAATAAAATAAATAAATAAATAAATTATTAAAAAAAAAAAAAAAAAAGACAGCCTCTAGGTAAGAACCCTCTCAGTATTTTCCCCGCTTTCTTAAATAATGTTATCTTAGGCCCGCTGATCCCCGAGGGAACACACAGCCGGCACGAGGACCAGCATGCTTCCCAAGAGCAGGGCTGCTAACAAGTCAGCAGAGTCATCTATATAAGGTCAGCTGAAAAGGGGGCCCAAGTAACTGGTTCCTGGTGAGACGCAGTGCAAGGGGATCTGAGAAAGAATGAAAATATGTTGGGATTGTTCAGGAGAAACCTAAATCCATGCCTGTCTACAAAAGAGGCAAACCTGAAATGCCACAATTTCTAGCAAGTACCTTAATTCATGAACCAGGTGCGCAGTAATTCTTGATCCAGATCCTCCCAGTGGGTGGCCCAAAGCAATGGCTCCTCCATTCACATTGGTTTTACTTGGGTCAAGATCCAAACCTTTCTGAACAGCCAAGTATTGGGGAGCAAAAGCTTCATTCACCTTCAAAGCAATAAGAATACTGATAAAAATCCTTACTCACAAATGATTTCTAACTGAGAATTGTTCGGTCCCACTGATAGCTAGTTTTGCTGCTTTATTTTTCTTACTTAAATTACCTTGCAAGGTTGTCTTATCTTTAGTTGTTCCCTGTAAAAAATATCAGGTTTGAAAATGGCACTTTAAGTCAAATGCATCCTTTAGGGAAAAGAATCCTCAGTAATATTATAAATGAATACTAGAGGCAGTAGGACGTCAGAGAGGCCACAGGTTCTGGAGCTAGATGGACCATCGAATCCCGGCTGCACACATGCTCCTTTACCCTCCTGTCGACTTCTACATTTCAGGGGGTTGGGGGAGGACAAGAAACTTCTAGATTTGGCACCAGACATTGTTTTCCTATTAGGGCACTTCTTTACTTGTATTTTTTCACTTTAATCTATAAAATAGGGTTACTTGTTTCTCCCCCACTTTATATAGAAATCATTTCAGTTCAACAAGCACATTAATAGTCTAAAATGTAGTAGTCTACAAGGTCCTAAGATTTTTCCAGGAATTTATACCTTAGCAGGAGAAATCAGCCTGTTTTAATTATTCAAATATTAAAAAAAAAACATTTTAATTAGGTAAGGAAAAGTACCAACATAAATCAAGTAATACTTTTTCAGATGTGCATCATTTGGAAAGGCTAACAGTACTAAAACAAAAAGAGCTATAAGATACTAGACTGGAGCCATTTATGCTGCAGAAGTTGGTGGTTCATTCAACTCATAAAAAAGTAGGACACTTACCTCTACCAAATCCATGTCCTTAAGACTCAGTCCTGTTTTCTTCAGTGCCCCATTGATAGCAGGGACAGGACCTATATTAGAACAAAAATCAACGTCATCTCGCATTTGTTTACGTATCAAATCTGTCCATCTTTCCCAAACAGGTAAATAATGTGACAGTTGTCAGTAGCCACAAATCTTGCTACCTTGACAGCACGCGATGAAATGACGTGACAATAAAGAAACAAAAACCGAGACCAAGGTGAACAGCTGTTTCTGCAGCCAAATCGTAGATGAGAGACTTACATGAAAAGTTCTGCCGTAAGTGGTGTTAAGAGTTCTAACAGCCAAAGGAGCCATATATGGGATTCTGCAGTCATTTTTAGATCATACTTAATATCAAGTGGCGAAGCAGGTGGAATGCTCTCCTGGGATACAAATCACATGCATTCTCAGTATAGAAGTGATCATGCCTACACTCTGAATTTTCAGGCCCACTTGGGCGATAGAGAAGAAATAGCAGCAGCCTCTCTCTATAGGCCTAGCAAGAGAAGAAGCACTGCAGGAAAAAGGCATGGAGACATTTACAACCCCAACAGTAGGCAGAGTTTAAATAAAACATAAACACCACTGAAGAAATATAAATCCACACAATACAACTTTAGCTCCCAGAGTTCTGATGATCACCAATGATAGTTTAACATTGCTCATAATTTTTAAATTAATTCATTTTTTCCCATAGAGGTAAAAAAATCTGACTAGGGATGAGTATCTACTTCTTTATCTGTTCCAAAAGAATAAAATTGCCATAAATGTCTCAAAGGAAAAATATGTGCTATGTTCTGTTGAATTCAAGGAGCCAAATATTCTGCAACAAGCTTCACAAATATAGTCAAGGTAAAATGGGAAATCAGTCTTTATAAGAAAAGCATAATGCAATCCAAATATAATGTAATTCTTTTTGTCACCTAATTAACACGCTTTTTTGGACAACAGTCTGCAAATTGGTAGGGCCATGCTTTTCAATGCAAAGCACCCATTCTGCACTGGCTACTGATTTAATACAGAATCTAATTCCAGGTTCTCTTTGTGTCTCTAAGGCATGAAAATGGGATGGATAGTCAATAGTAGAGCATCAGCTACCCAACATGGTCAGAGGATGAAGTATTCTACAGGGGAAAGATACACAGAACTAAAAGCTGAGGGAGTAAAACTATTGTACATATTTCCCTGTCTTTATAACCACAGTAAGCATGACTCAATGTGTTCACGGGAACTCAAAATTGTTACAGGCAATTGTAACAACATGCTAGGCCACAACTTGACTCTTAAAGGACTGTTCCCATACCACTCTGTTATTTACTGGGGCTCAGGAAGGTACAGCATCCTTGTTGGGAAAAGGAAACTCTATTTCTAGTCCTGGCTGCAATCATTAATAGCTGTGTGACCTTGGGCACCTTTTTGAGCATCTCATCATAAGTGCTCTGAAGTGGTTTTTGACCTTTTTCTTCATGAGTATTCAAATCCTTTCTACAAATAAAGTCTAGAAAAAGGTAGAGCTGCTCTGGCTGAAGAAGCTCAAAATTCTGCCCACCAACCCCCACCACTGCTGCCCCATGGGTTGGGGGCGGGGAGTTCGAGGGAGCACAAGGTCCATCACTGTGTCCTTTGTCAGAGCCATCACTGTTCTCTTCGAGTCCTGGCCTCCCGTTTCTGGGTCTGCAGCCGCACCGCCGGGCTACGACTGCTCTATGTTCAGTGTATAACTGAGGAACAACTACTCTTAGGAATTCGAATGACGAACCCATCCCCATCAGATACTCAATTATCTATTCTCCCTGCTATTCATCCAGTGTTCTTCTGCTGGTACCTCGTTTAATCCTGTACTATAGCTGAGAGACGAGCTGTCTAGATGAAGCAGACACCTGACACTGTGGGACACTTGGCATCCACATATAGCTTTGGTCAAACCTGGAGGAAAAAGACAATCCCTCCACAACGCAGTCACTGTACTAACCGGAAACATCCAGGCCCTGAAATAGAAGAAAGGCAAACTACATGTTTTCGCTTACTTGCTACTTTCATGTATCAGAACCTATTAAATGAGGTTAAACTGAAAAAGAACTACAGAATCACTCTTGCCGATATCAGGTAAATCTGAATGATCATCACCAAATCCATCTAGGTACACTGAAAAAAAATCCCATTTTCAGAGGCTCCGCCCTGCAGCTAGTAAAACAGATTCACGTGGAGAGGGGATACCGGTGAATTTTGATGACCATTTGGGGCTGGGAACACTGCTCTAGACACTGAAGTGATAAATGCCATACCGATAAGCAGATATAGCCAAACCTCGGTTCTCAAACACGTTGGTTCTCGAACAATTTGGTTCTCGACCAAGTTGTTCATGGAAAAAAATGTCTCAGTTGTCTAACAAAACTTCAAGTCCCAACAACACTCTCACGCTGGTACTTGTATAATCAATCACACATCTCTCAGGCAACAAACAAAGGAGATTCAGTTTTTGAACAAATCGCTTTTTGAACAAATTAAGTTCGTGAAGTGAGGTTCCACTATATTTCATTTTTCAAGCTACCTTCCATCTCTGTGACAAAAGCCATGCTTTGCTGATAGTGGGGAGCTGAACGCTAATAAGCTTTTAAGACTGTAACAGAAAAAAGCTGATTTTTAACAGATGTTTACATATTTACACAGTCTGCAGGTTTGGGTGACATAATTCGCAACACAGTGAAAGATGACAAGGTATGGACATGGCAGTCTTCTTTCTTAGAAATTCTGTACAGGACATATCAGCTAACATGCTGGGTGTTAACTTAGTCCCACAGCGGCATGAGGGCAGGACCTGGAGGCTTAAAGGGCAGGATCTTGGAGAAGGCAGGTCAGCCACAAGTCATCCCCCTTCTATCCTGGGACCTACTTCAAAAACCAATTTAGGTCCTGGCTGGTGTGGCTCAGTGGTTGGGTGCTAGACTGTGAACCAAAAGGTCGCCTGTCAGGGCATATGCCGGGGCTGCAGGCCACGTCCCCACTCGGGGGGCGTGCGAGAGGCAGCTAGCTGATCAATGTTTCTCTCACACATCAATGTTTCTCTTCCTCCCATTATGTCTAAAAATAATAAATAAAACCTCTAAAAAAATGTGTTAAAAAAATGTAGTTAGTTAAAAAAATGGCCTAAGCTCATAGAAAAATCTTTGGACCTACCAAGAATCTGAATCTCTACCCTAGGGCAGGCTTCTCCTTGGGGTACGAGGGGACAGATGGGATAGACCAGAACCTGTGGGCACCAGTTTTATTTTTGTGAGGTACCCAATTGGTTCCCTGTTTCCCCAGAGAATGACAGGAACTCCTAAAATTCAGCAGCACTGCAGTTCCTAGGAGTGCATTCAGCAGAAAGTTTTTTGTTCTAATTCATACTTGTCCAGCTAAGACTATACACACTTGTAGGAAGTTGTAAATCTCCTGCAAGTACTTTGCCAATTGAGAAACATTGTTTACAATTCTTCATTTTCCCATTAAGCCTCAGCTGAGACAGGCCAGCATTACTCTCACTTCCTGAGACAACAGAGTGAAAAGAGTCCCTGACTTGGAGAGACCCGGAGTCACCCCCTGGCTCCATCGCCTTCTGGTCTGCAACTGTGTAAGACAACCTCCCTGAGCCTCAGTTCTCTCATGCACTCGGAAGTCTCACTTTTACTAGAGCCAGAAAGGTTAAATGAGATACATTAATGAACACCCACAGAATACCCGACAGGATGTTTATCTGCTTTACTTACAGCCTTCTCCATTTTGCCCCACGATTTCTCCCGTCTCACATTTTCTTTTATCTTGTCAGTAACTTGTAATTCTTCTCTTTAATTTTCTGTCTTTTAATTTTGTTTTTTAAAGATTTTATTTATTTATTGTTAGAGGGAAGGGAGGGAGGAAGAGAGAGAGAAATAGCAATTGGTTGCCTCTTATTTGCACCCCATCTGGGACCAAACCCACAACCCTGCATGTGCCGCGACTGGGAATTGAACTGGTGACCTTTCACTTTATGGGACAATGCTCAACCAAATGAGCCACATCAGTCAGGGGTCTGTTTGTTAATTTTAAATATCTCAAATGGACAATAAGACATGATTACTGCCCACAGGAGTGTACATGGTCTTGGTTTTCCTACTGAGACTAACAGTTTTTCTTAAAAGACTGGCGACCTTGATTTGGCTGTTTCTGGAATCAGAATGCCAGAGAAGATTTATCTCTCCAGAAATATAACAGAACCAGTTTGTTCACTAGAAACTTACCAATACCCATGATAGAGGGATCACATCCAGACACAAAATAGCCCACGATTCTTGCCAGTGGTGTGAAGTTATGTTTTTTGACAGCATCTTCACTAGCTATGATAACAACTCCAGCACCATCAGATACACCCTTGGAAACAAAAACAGAAGGATAACTAGAGCATAAAGAATCCAGTAAATCAAACTTTGAACTAATGGAGCAGCACTATTAGGATGATGGCAATATGTAGGAAGCAGTGCCATAATTTGTACTAGTAGTAACCCTGGTGGTATTAGAGAGATTGCTTTAGGCACAGAATACATCTTCACTATGTGAAAACAGGAAAGAATGTCAAGGAAAAACTTATTTCCAGATGTCGGTATATGTAAAAAGAAATCTGATGAATTGTACACAAAAGTATACAAAAAAACTATGAAAAAAAGTATGAAAACTTAAATAAGAAACCAGGTAGATTTCCTTCTAACATTCTGAAAAGACTAAGAGACTGAAGGTATTACATACGGGCCCCTACCTAAAATACTCGTCTTTTGAACTATGAAAACCCAAATTAATAAAATCTGAACTCTATTAGTTTAAGCTAAATAATTAAAGACTAGTATGAAAAGTATCCAAAAGATACTGCACGATTATTTTGCATTGAACACATCAGGAAGAGTTTCAGATAATCAGTGACGTGACCTACCGACGCGTTCCCGGCGGTAACGGTTCCTTCTTTCTTGAATACCGGCGGCAGTTTGCTCAGCTGCTCCAGGGTTGTTTGGGGCCGAGCATGCTCATCTACCTGCATTGTCTGTTTCCCTTTCTTTGTCTTCACCTCGATTGGTACCATCTCATTATTAAAGTAGCCAGCATCATTAGCTGAAATAGTTGAAAGACTATCATAAGAATGGGGAAGAAAGAAGGAAAACAGGAAAAGAAACTATATCAAACAGACCCTTCAATTGAACTTCTGGTCTACCCTCGCCTCACAGCCTACTTTAATATAAGCCTTTATTACTTACATAACTTCCCTTGCCTATCGGGGGAGTGAAGATATTAGCACACATCTATGCAGATGCAGTTTGCCCCTCTTTATTTATTACCTTTTTTTTAAATTATAATTTTGATTTTCTTTACAAGGTACTGCTGGAACCTTAGCAGTATTTGTCTATTAGCTACACATGTAATGATGTGAAATGGATTTAATTGCCCTTTTTATACTTCTCTGGGCAAGATAAGAAGTAATTAAAAAGTTATCAAGCTGCACAACAATAATGTATCATACACTTTAAATCATACACTTAAAAGGTTAAGAGGGCAGCTCGCATGTTAAGTTTTCTTGGCACAGTAAGAAAAAAAAGTGACCAAGTTGCCCAAGCCACCAAGTAATCTATGCCTGAAATTGAGTGACAAGCGACCTGAAGAAATTATATGGGTGATCACCAGCACAGTTCTAAGTGAGCCAGCTTACCTACTTCCACCTCTACTGACTACAGAGGACTACAGTAATCCCGAGTTTCAAAAACAGGGTACGTCAGGAATAATAACCATCTTAGTTTTGATGATACTTTAGAGCAGGCTAAACATTTCCCTTAGTGGGTTTTCACAACAACTCTATTACAAAAATTGGGAAGGCAAATATTTTTTTATCTCTTCGCATATTTATCTCTGTTTTTACAGATGGTCAGTAAATCAATGACTTGACTGAGGTCAGATAACATGTATGTGGCAAAACTAGAAATAGAACCAATAGCTCTTTACCTCTAGGCAATACCCTTCCATTTTATATGAATATGTAAGTAAAAACCACCCAAGAGCTGGATGACATCAGCTCCATTCCATTTCTCCCTCTGAAATGCTAAGATGGACGGAAGCCACATAAATATTTAACGCCCTAAATAAGAGTTTCCATTTGTTTTCTACGAGTTAAATTTCAAAAATATTTTTCAGAAGACTACACATTTCTTCAACTGACCACACTGAGAAAAGAACTTCTGCCATGTTGCTCTTCTGAGGTGGCTGATCAGCAGCGTGCAGCGTTGCACAAGGGCACCGGCAGGGCCTCGGACCAGCGCCAAGACTCCGAGTCAGGTGCAATGATTCTCAATGAGGAACAGGAGGCGGGCAGCATGGGAGGATACCCAATGAGCCTTTTCCAAACATAACATCCCCTCCTTGTGAATACAGTATGCCTACGGAGGAGGACATCCTCTGTCCCAGAGCCCCAGTGAGCCATCGTCCCTAATAGAGTGTATCACAGCCCTCAGAGTGGTCTACAGACCACAGTACCAGGACGGGTAGGGCCAATTAACAATACCGCTTTTTAAGTCATATTAACGTTCCCGGTTAAATTTGCAATCATTAATACCTTAAAAAAACAAACAAACCCCAAAATGTGACTTTTAAAAGGTTCAATTTTACACTATTATTATATGATCGTTATCTGAAAAGATAAAAATCTTTCCTATAGTTTTTTTAATTTCAGTAAAATTGACACATAACATTATATTAGTTTCAGGTATAACAACATAAATCGATATTTGTCTATATTATAAAACGATCACCACAATACGTCTAGTTAACAACAGTCACCAGGAGGAAGTTACAAAAGAACTTTTTTCTTATGATGGGAACTTTTAAGATCTACTCTCCTAGCAACTGTCAAATACGTAATACAGTATTATTAACCACAGACGTCATGCGGTACATTCTATACCCTGAACTGATTTATTTTATATCTAAACGTTTGTACCTTTTCCCTCCCTTCACCCATTTTATCCCCCCAACCCCCACCCCTCTACAGTTCTTTTTGTTCTGACTATTTGTAATATCCAAGTTCACTGACCAGCTTTCCACCTCTGCTGTGACTGCAGGGCGTACTTGTCACAGTCTTCTCTGCTTATTTTATGTTTTGAAGCAAGATTCTCTGCAGTGATTCCCATGGGGAGTTGGATATGCTGATCTGTTAATCCTGCCCACAAAGTATCTTCCAGCTATTAAAAGATATTAATAATAAAGTGATTTCTTAAAGCATCCCTTCTGAAAGTAATATGCTATAATTTATTTAAATTTAAATAATTAACAGTTCCAATCAACAAAAGTAAAATGAGATTTTCTGAAAGCATTATTATTACTACGATTCATATTCAGTCCTGGCACATGTAAAAGAAACATCCAACGACATAATAAAATGACATACAGCAGTCCCTCTCTGTATTGCAGTTCACTTTATCGTGGAATTTTTTAAAATATAATATTTAATTATTTATCGTGGATTTTTTGCTATATCGCGGGATTTTGCGGTACTGTATACGTATGTTGTTAAAGTTACGTAGGTTTAAGAGTGTAGAATATGTTTAAGAACATAAGTAGTGATTATAAATGTGTGGAAAAGGTTAATAAGGGGGTGGGAAAGGTTAATAAGGGACTGGGAATGGTTTATAAGTGTGTGGGAAGGGTTTATAAAGCCTTAAAATATATATAAATACTAAAATAAATGTAAGGTTCCTACTTTGTGGTGTCTAGAACATAATACCCGTGATAAGTGAGGGATCACTGTATTTTCCTCTTTCTCTAAGGTTGGGGCTCTAAAGAGAGCGATAGTGCTAACTGTGCAGGGTGAGAACACAGGAAGTTATTCTACAATCAATACCCTTCAAGGTTACATTTTGTAAGAAACCTAACATGGAGTCCTCATGCAATGCTTCCCTGTAGCCAACTTTGTAAATCACAGTTATGGGCCTTGTAGGAAGGAGTCTATCTGTGCTCCTTGTCCCTCCTGTGCCCTCAAGTGATAGGAACAGCTGATCCCATCACTATGAAGTTGAAAAGAACCTGGGACTGGCTTCTTGAGGAACAGAAAAAGCTGTTACTTATTATCCAGTCAGTCTCTGAATAGGCTGCCCCATCTGTTTTCTCTACTTGCCTCACCTGTTGGCCTACCTTTCCAAAGGTTTTCTCAAATTTGGTGTCTAAAACTTTCTCATCCTTTCTAAGTCTTATTGCTTTCAACTTTCAAAAAGGCCAGGTGAAAAACTGAATCAACAGTGTAAATCAATCATTTACAATTGAAAAATGCTGAGAATGTAAAAAAAAACACCATTAGCCCTTTAATATGGAAAGGACAGCGTACTATCTACCAATCTTCATCAGCACGATCATTCTCCTGTTGTAGCTCTCAAAGGTGAAAGGATCGGCTTTTATCTGACTGATATGGGACAACAGACTATGTTCAAAGAGAATGTTTTCTGTGATGAAGAAATCTATTCAATGCAGATTACTCCAGAAATAAAACTTCCATAAATCATGGTGAAGATTTCATTACTTGGTTTACTACTTATTTGGTAGAGATTAATTCAGCCTTTGCTCATCTTTGGATCTGCTTCTTCCCTTCCTCTGTTTCCCCGAGTGTTAATTCCACTACCAGAGGTTTGCTAAGATGCTAAGATGAAGTCTAATTTTATGTGGATTAAAATGTCAAAACTAACAACCAAAATAGTTTTGAAATACTTACGAAATTCTAATCATTTATATCTTGCTAACCCCTATTAACAACACTGGTTTCAAAACTAGTTTTCTCTCCCCCAGAATGGTACTATTAAAATTATTAATAGCTTGAGGAATAATTTTAAAAATTTTTAATCATTCCAACCTTGAGATCTGATCCAAACTTGGTTCCAAAACGCACGGTTCGGACACAGTAGGGAGCCTGGCTCATGCTTTCAGTCCCACCGCACAGGACAACTTCAGCATCTTTGACACAGATTTCCTATTTAAAAACAAATGAACAACAACAAGACCCTTTTACTGTGACAGAAGTGCGTACTAAAAAGTCCATGTTAAGCAGTGAACTAAGTCTAATAAGTAACTATCCTAGCTTATGATATTTCAAAAGGTAATACTTCTAAAGTAATCTTAAAGCAAATACTAAAGTATCCATTCCCAAGTCACAATGGGAAAAAACACGGAGTCTTCAATCATTTGTGCCCGCGTAACAAATCCTGCCTGCTAAGCAATGGTAATTCTTAACTCAAGAAAAATCTTAAAAATCAGCAGATATTGTCTGGAATAAATGTACAGATTGCCAGCAGATAATAAAGAACAAACACTTTAAAAAGGCAAAAGTAAAATTTATCTTATTAATGGATGAATCTGAAGGGCACCACAGATTTAATAGAACCAAGTTAACCTAGGAGACTCATTAAAAAGAACTCATTTCATTCTTTCAACTCTTTCTACTCTTTGCACTTCTCAAAAATGAAGCAAATCCCAAGCCTCCAAGAACCCAATGTTTGCAATGATTGCTAGGAAAATCAGGATCACTATTTAAAATACATTGTTATAGAAATAATTTATTCATTACAAGGTATCTGTATTTTTTTATTTTGTAATAAAATAAAGACAAGGGAACAAATCTATTTGCCCAATTATCCCTTAAAAAGGTCATAGTAGTTTGTACTTTTTTTTCCTTTTGGAAACTGTTTATTTTCCGTCAACGTTATTTCCATTCTGTGAAGTTTGTGGAAGACCAGCTTAAGCACCCAGTGGTTGTTGCTACCCATGCAGCGGCTTGCGCAGTGGGGCCTGCAGACCAGTTTCGTGGCAGGCTGAGTGCTCCAGGCTTCAGCAGAAAACTGCCGCACGGGCCCAGAGGGCACCTGTGCCTTCAGACCAGCCAGCGACTTCAGGCTGAGCAGCTGTGACCTCAGGAGCCAGAGCGCCCATTCACCCTGAAATTCCTCTTGGTCACAGCCTTTTCAGCAGTGGCTGCTCTTCCTTCTCCATCTCCTCAGGGTCTCTGTGCAAGCAGAGACCAGGCGTGACCTCCCATGGCTGTTCATGGGAGACGGCACAGCACGTGTGCAGAACTTCTGGGGCCACTGTCCACTACTTCAGACCCACAGTGAGCCCCCTTGTCGCAAGGGATGGCGATGTCCACACAGCACGGAGAGTCTGTGTGACACAGAGCGATGGCAGGCAGGTTGGCATAAGACGCCTCGCTGAGACGCGGTGGTCCGCCCTGGGATCGGTGACCACCAGAAGCCTCGGCTCCCGGAAGGCTGCCTGGATCCGGTTAGTGAAGTGGCCGGTGGTCCGCGTGGCTCCAGGGGCAGCAGCAAGCTTCAGCAAGCTCGCTGGCCAGTGTTCCTGGACAATATGACAATGACATCAGCGGGGTTTTCAATGGCAACAATGGCACGAGCTGCCAGCAGAAACTTTCCCCAGGTTCTCTTCAGATTTATGATGTAGATGCCACCACTTTTCCTTTTGTAGATGTCCTGTTCCATTCGGAAGTCAAGGTTGGTGCCACTTAAGTGGGTTCCTGTGGCAAGGAACTGGAGGACATCCTCTCCTTCATTTGCAGGACATCAAGGCCTCCAGCCTTTGTGAAAGTTTCCCTTTAAGTTATGTGGGGACTGGGAACAACACCGTGTGGGCCCCTCACTGGGTAGTGCAGGAGAGAGTAGTTTGTACTTCTACCAACAGTACCACTTAGTTCCTTTTATAAGATCTATTTCTTATCTTCTCCTAAAATCTCCAAATCTCTTCCTAGTCTTACAGTCTTTATTCAATGTTTCAAACTGCCTCACAGACTTAGTAACTTTAATGCCTTTAATAATCAGTTTTCTTGCCTATAAAATGGGAATAAAAGTAGGTCTTGCCTCATAAGATAGTTGTGAAGATTAAGTGAGATATTGAGCATAATGATGAGTCATGATTAGCTCTTTCAAAAACTGGGATTAAAAATACATACCATAAAATTCACTTTAACCAATTTTAAGCATAAAGTCCACTAAGTATATTCACATCACTGTGCAACTACCATCCATCTCCAGGAGTCCTTCCGTCCTCCCGGACTGAAACTCTGTACCCACTAACCACTAGCTCCTCATCCTCTCTCTCCAGCCCTGGCAACCACCATTCTACCTTCTGTCTCTATGCATATGACTGCTCTAAGCACCTCTTCTGACTGTAATCATACAGTATTTGTCCTTAGTGACTGGTTTGTTCCATTTAGCGTAATATCTTCAAAGTTCATTATTAGCTTTTAAGAAATGATTTTCTTGTTGTGAATCTTCCCAAATATCAAATACTGACCTTTCTTAATAAGCACAAGTAAAAATCTAGTGTTATATTGAAGTGGGGCATTTTCTCTAAAGCTTTTAACGTATTTCAGAGAATTAAATATAATTAGTGTTTGCCCATACCTGACATCCACTCACAACGGACTGGAATCCAGAACCACAGAGCCTATTAAGAGTGAGAGCGGGGGTCTCTTTTGGGATACCCACACGCAAACCAACGTGCCTTGCCAAGTACGCCGCATCTGAAGAACTCTGGAACAGAGGGAAAAGAAAAAGAACTTCCTCTATAAATCTAGGAATTAAGGACAAAATATATGGAAATGTCGTCAAACTATCAAAAATTATAAACTATACGACTCTAAGGCAGACCACAATGCATACAGGTACAGCATATTTCATATAATAAATGTGTTTATGATTTAAATAAAAACTATAATTTGATCTATAGGTTTTATACCTATGAAGTATGAGAATCCTTATGTTGGTCATCAGTAGAAGACAGAAATTTGTAACAATTAAAACTGTTTAAAATGGAATTGGCTCCCTCAGAGTAGTATGTCCCTTAACAGATGAATATCTGAGGCTGTGGTTCTCAACCCTGGCTGTATCCTGGAATAACCAGGAAAGTTGTATTTACACACTAATGCTCAGGCTCCTAATGAAACTGATTAAACCAGAAAGGCTGAAGGCAGTGCATGGGCATCAGTGACTACAGCAGTCCCTGTTACCGGCAGTTCCACTTTCTGCCGTTTCAATAACCCATGATCAACCTCTGTCTGAAAATATTAAATGAAAATTCCAGAACTAAACATAAGTTTTAAATGGCATGCTACATATCTTGCCTGGGCCATGAATCATCACTTTGTCTAGCGTCTCCATGCTGTATATGCTCCCTACCCTTTAGTTCCTTCATACCCAGCTGGATTATCTGATCAACTATGGTGGTATTACAGTGCCTGTGTTCAAGTGATACTTAGTTGACTTACTAATGGCCCCAAAGGGCACGAGTAGTGATGTTGGCAATTCAGATACATGCAAAGAAGCCATAAAGTGCTTCCTTTAAGTAAAAAAGTGGAAGTTTTTTACTTAATAAGGAAAGAAAAAAACCGTATGCTGACGTATAAGACCCGCAGGAAGAATTAATCTTCTATCCGTGAAACTGCTTAATTTATAAATTAATTTTTATCATAGATATGTATATATATATATATATAAAATACATAGTACTATCTACAGTTTCAGGCATCACTGAGTGTCTTGGAACGTATGCCCTGAAAACAGGGGACCACTGTACTTTAAAAAAAAATTTTTAATTGGACTTATTATGGTGACATTAGTCAACAAAATTATATAGGTTTCAGGTGTACAAGTCCATAATACCTCATCTGTATATTATATTGTGCGTTCACCACCCCCAGTAAAGTCTCCCACCACCATTTATCCCCACTTTAGCCTCTTCTACCCCTTCCCTCTGGTAATCTCCATACTGTTGTGTCTGAGGTTTTTTTCCCTTCGCTTAATCCCCTCCCATTTTTCACCCACCCAGCCTCCTATTTCCTCTCTCCTTTGTCAGTGTGCTCTCTATCTGTTCAGTCTGTGTCTATTTTGTGTGTTAGTTTATTTTGTTCATTAGGTTCCACATATAAGCAAAACTGAGGCTGAGGCCTGCTGACCTAGGGAGGGGAGAGATGAACAACTGGTCAGGAGAGTAAGAGGTGCTTCCCAAACTTAAAAATGCTACTGAAGTATTTTGTTAAAATGTGGGTTCTCGATCAATAGGTCTAGCACTGCATGAAATTCTGCGTTTCTAAACATTTCCCTAGTGGAGCAATGTTCCTGGTCCAAGGACCACACTGAGAAGGAAGGAAAAGAAATAACTTTTAAAAAAAGTAACAACAGCATTTACTGTAGAGAGAACTAAAGTAAATTTGATAAAATATGAAGAATTGGCTCACCAAGGTAAAAAGGCTTTAGGGTGGTCACTGTCTTTTTTTTTTTTTTTTAACTTTTTTGCTTGGGTTTGTTACACTCCTTAGGTGGGCTGAGAGAGAACTAATTCAAACAAGTCGAAGAAATTTATTTAGAAGCAATAAATCAGATCATTTTATTCTTCACCTAAAACTAATGCAATGCTGTGTCAATTATACCACGATACAACTGCATAAGAAAACCCAAAATGAAATGTACCCTAAGTTAGGTATATATAGTTTCCAGCATATATGCCCCTTTGAATTATGCACGTCATTGCTTCTAGAATCAAAGATTTACTCAAATATAAATAATTTTAACTATTAACTGATTCACCATTATGACATTTAAGGGGTTATTTGTAAAAATTGATCAAATAAAGCAACAGGAATGAATCCCACCCTCTGCCCTACTAACCTGCATGACGTTGCCTACAATAACACTGTCAACAGTCTCAGGTGATACTTTGCCAGCAGACAAGGCCGCCCTGGCAGCAAATTCGGTCAAGTCGGTAGCAGTGAAGTCTTTCAGATGACCTCCATAAGCTCCAAAGGGTGTTCGCTTAGCAGCAACAATAAACACACCTATTGAAAGGAGGAGATGTTTGTAAGCAATCACAGCTTAGTGTCCCTTAACATGCTTTAAATCTCACTGTGAAACATTATTATAAAGTACAGGTCTCAATTAGATAACTGAAACCTCTGCATACACTAAGTTTCCCCCAAACTATGAGTACTCCTTCCACATCTTGTCAAGATACCATTGGACTTTTGATAATGGATTTGTACCCACATGTTGACCTATAATTGAGACCATTCAAACATTATACCACTACTGGTATCTAAGTATAATCCCCCCGTTTATGCTGGTGATCTCTTTCCATAGAAGAAACTAAACCTACCCTAAAAATAAATCTGAGCTTCTCCTTTCATTCCAGTTGAGAAATTTACAGTCTAAAAGAATGTGAGGCACAACATTTATAACTATAATTTAGAAGATATCTAGTTCTTTACAGATGTAATACTCAAATATTTATAAAAGGCCATAAATATTAATTTGGTGCATTACGGAGACAGTAAAATGATCAGTGGTTACATGAGGGTGGGAGGGGGGAGGGAGGGATGGATAGGTGGACCACAAGGGAATTTTAGGGCAATAAAACTACTCTTTATCATAATGATAGATACATGTCATTATATAATTTGTCAAAACCAAATAGAATTGTACAATACAAAAAGTAAACCTTAATGTAAACTATGGACTTCAGTTAATAATAATTTATCAGTATTGGCTCATCAATTGTAACAAATGTACCACACTAATTATTAGGTGGAATGATTCTGGTACTTAAAGTGACTGAGGTGGGCTCGTATCACCTGAAGGGAATAGTCTTGCATAGATAAACAGGCCCATTAAGTTAATTACCACTTTGGAGTGTACAGTTCTTACTCAAGCTGGCGCCATGAGGCTACAAGCCATCTGTGTTAGCCTGTGGCTTTGGCTACAAGCCACCTGTGTAAGCTCGTGCCACTGGGCTATATTTACAAGCCCCACCCCTTTCTTGGGTGTGGAGCTCTACCATCTCACTGCTAAGGTGCTGCTTCTGTCGGTAAGTTCCCTTAAACTCTAGATGAAATTTTGGAGTTGTCATCTTTCCACAGCCTCTTGGCCTTGGATAACTTTCCCAAAGCTAATGTAAAATGTTAATAATAGGAGATACTGGTATGGGATAAGATAGTATATGACTATTGACTTATCAGAAACAATGACGGTAATTTCATAATGTTTCTCCATAAATTTCATTTCATGAGTTTCTGCCTGTACTTCATAACCTAAGACATCATTTTTGTGGGGGAAGGTACTAATGGGGAAATATGAGATATCTACAAAACTGTGTGTGGGAAAATAAAAATAAAAGAACTCGCCCTTTACTTATATCACCTCTTACTTGTGCTTCTAGACTGTAAAGGTTAGCGTGAGTAAGGTTAATACTAAAATACAATTATTTTGAATGGGAAAATGCTATTAAATATATTTTTAAAATAATCTGGAATGCGTAGGAATAAATACTAAACAATTTAAAAGATTTCTTCCTGTAACTTCATAAACTGGATATTATATCAATAATTATTTGATCTGATGCCAATTTTATGTGGTTGTTAAAAGGTCTAAAATGTAACCATCTTTAACACCAAACTAAAATCCTGTTTATTTTAAAAGGCCTTTGCCCTGGCCTGGTGGCTCAGCTGGTTGGAGCACTGTCATGTACACCAAAAGGTTGCAGGTTTGATCCCCATTCAGGGTGTATTTCTCTCTCACATTGATGTCTGTCTGTCTCTCTCCTTCTCCCTCTCTTTCTATCCCTTCTTCTCTAAAATCAATACAAACACCCTCATATGAAGATTAAAAAAAAAAAAAAACAACCTTGAAAATTCATAAAGGTTTCCAAAAACTGAAAAACAGTGAAAAGACATTAATCGAGAGTGCAGTTGAGTCAGGAACGCCAAGATAGGGCCTGACAAGGTGGCTGATGTGACTGTAGAGAAAAAACAACATTAGGAGAGAAACAGGAATTCTGCCTTCTTTTAATTGTTAGATAAATATTGGCTTATAATTAGAGCAACTGCAGACAGCAACGAAGACAAATGTAGGAAAACTGCTTATTGCATCCAATTCAGTTTCAGGATTAAAGTATTGAGTTAATCAAGAAGTTCTTTTGGTCTTTTCCCCATAAGACAGCTCTAGTAGTGCTTAGTTGTCTTGAACTTCATTCAAAACAATTTTGTTAAATTGTATTGTAACAGCTGTCATATTAGCGTGCGTTTAAATAGAAAACTTATCAAATTTAGTGAATTCTTGTGCATCCATTTTAATATTGAAGATGGAAGAAAATATGCAACATTTCAGCGTTTTATGCTTTCTTTCAAGAAAGGTAAAAATGTAACTGAAGTACAAAAAAAAGTTTGTGCAGTGCATGGAGAAGGTGCTGTGACTAATTGAACATGTCAAAAGTGGTTTGCGAAGTTTCTTGGTGCTATTGACATTTTGCCCAAATAATTCTTTGCTGTGGGGCTGTCTTTTGCATTGGAAGATGTTTAGCAGCACCTCTGGCCTCTACCCACTAGAAGCCAATAGCAGGAGGTAGCTGACCTACTTAAAATATGCAACTCAATAAATTATTGGTGAAAATGAGAAATACATCTTTTATATTATGGAAAAAAAAATAACGGACTTTTTGGACAACCGAATAATTTGGCAGCCCTGCCTTACTGCCTTGAAGGGCTGCACAAACTTTCCCAACAAAGCTAATGAGCAATAAGAGAATTAATAGCTGTTGGGTACGACCCTCTTACCAAACACTGGGATGGGTGTTGGTAAAAAACTGGGGTTAGGTTCTTGTTGACCATAACTTGATAAATTAATGACAAGCTTTACCAAAGTCAGTCCTGCTCCCATTAAAATGTGTCCTTTTCCCTACAACAGTCAGTCACATGTTCTCTCTCATCCACTAGGCCTGCAAGCACCTGGTGTGCTTCTAGAGAGAAGTGCACATCTATGGTGTAGTCTATCTAGTCAATAACCATTGCTATTTAAAGCTTAAGGCTTGGGTTGTAGTCACAGCCACTAATTAACTGTGTCATTATAGACAAGCTATTTTACTTTTATGGACATCAAAGTCCTCATCTGTAAAACAGGAGAATGGGTAAAACTATGAGCACTAGTTCTAATACCATAGTAAACTGTACCACAAATTTACATACTTTATACTTCCTTAATACAGGTGTTGATGTACATTCTTTTCCCTTATTGGGCTTTTCAGAGGGGTCTGTATTATAAGAAACCACTGATAAAATGCTAAGCAGAAATAATAAAAAGATTTTTTTTTTAAAGATTCTCATTACAATACACCTTTTAAAATGAACTGGGTTTTTTGAACACCTTATCTACAAAAAAAAAAAAATCAATGTGCTGTTTTATTATTTAAATGTAGTAAATTCAGAGTTGGAAAGAGCATTGGACAAGTTAAATCCCACCGTAGAAACAGGATACACGACATTGTGTCTCAGAACATCAGTTTTTCACTTAAACCATTCACAAGCCATTTTGGCTCTTCTGAGCCAGATTCCCCTATCCAACTGCCTACCTGACACCTCCACGTGAGTGCCGCGTCTTCCCTTCCAAATCCATTCTTTCCCCAGCTTTCCTCACTGGTAGTGGTAGCGTTACAAACACAATTCTTCACATCAGAACCTGAGGTCACTCTTGACGTCTTTCTGATTGACCTGCCACCTGTCACCAAGTTGTATCAAATCCATCTCCAAATCCACCTCAAGCCACCCCTTCCCCCTTTCCTCTAAACCCTTTGCAATCTCCCCTCCCCCCACGCGGGTTTAAATCATCGTTTGTTGTGGCTGGTACCTGTGCCACAGTCTTAAATTCTTCCGGCAATGTTATAGCCCTGAGGAAATCCGGGCAGAGTGGAAATCAGATCCTGTCATTTCCCTGCTTGAAAGTTTCCCTCCCAATGAATTTAGAATAAAACCCCACACCTCCAGGATTCACAGCGCCCAGAGGGCTCTGGGCACCAGAATGTTGGTTCTCAGACCGGTTTCCTGCCTTGGGGCCTTGATATACATGGTAGAATGTTCTACATGAATGTTCTTTAAAGGACGCATACAATAAGAAAAAACTTTCATATCCTTAAAAGTAAAATTCCATTGATTGTGACCATTTGTTATGTAAAGGGGATTTATAGAATTTTTTAAAAGTTAATAACCCTGGAATTTACGTACTCAAGTTACTGCACTTTCTCGGAGTGACTCAAAGGAACGGAAAGGAAAGGGGATAAGGCAGGTCTTCCAACAGAACGCCACCAAGCATTTTGGGGGGAGCAGGTGCCTCGCGCAGAAATCCCCTGACGGCTCTAAGAGAACTCCCCGCAAACCCTGCCCGCCCCGCGACCGAGCCCGAGGCCGCACGCCCCTAAGTGACGCACCCCCGCGTCGCAGGCTGCCTCGGGTTTCGGCGCCGCTGGCTTTCCCGTAGCTGAACCCCAGCTAGGTGGGTCACCACTGCAGGAAGGGGAACGACCTCCAACCAGGAACAAGCAAACCGGGGTCTCACGCTAAAATGCAAATTGCACCGAAGTCACTGTCCCGGCGCCTTACAAGTATGTTTTCTCCTTAACTTAAACAATTTTGGGTTGGGTGCTTTTTTTTTTTTTTTTTAAGCCCCCTTTATTGCTGATGACACTAAACTGTAAACCCAGGATCCCCAAGTCCCTGCTGAGACGGACGCGAAATCCAGACTCAGGGTGGCAAGACCGACAAGGGTGAGGAGAGGCTGGAGGCGGCTCACCTCGGAGAAGGGCCATGGCGGCGGCGACCTATGGCAGCACGGCGTTCTCCTCCGGCAAAGCGGAGGGGCCGCAACCCACACCCGGGCCTTAAGAGCAGGGGGCGGCGCCTGCAAGGGCACGCCCTCGCCCTTTCACCTAATTCCTCACCACGAGGCCAGGCCTGCCAGCGGCCTGAGCTCAGCTCGTTTTCGCTGTGACGGCACCCTGTTTGCGCCATCCCGTGGGGACAGGCATGGGCCGTGGAGAAAACAGCGTTCTTGCGAGTGGGTTTTTTCCCTTACAGCATTGTTTTTAAAGACTACCTGTTTCCAAGTCGAGGGAGTGATTTGGCTCTACCGTATCTGTCCTATCCCTGGCCTCTCTAAGCCCCGGCCCCGCCCCCCCTCTACAGGTAATTAATGTTCCCCTTAATCACGCCTGCGAATGTTCTTAAACTTTGGACTAAACAGACACTGCAGCTGAAAGCGTGGGTTTGAGGGCGGACGGAACCGGAAGTTGTGTGGGCGGGGCTCGGACACCGAGTTGTGGGTGGCGGTTAGTTGAGCCGCTCTGGGGCTGCGGTGGGCCTTTGAGTAGACAATGGGCTGAGGCTCAGGGAGCTTGGTAGTCTGTGGGTCTGGGTGGCAGGGTGCGGGCGGGGAGGTTGGTGTGGGAGGGATGCAGCGAGGGGAGGGTCGTAGGGCAGGGGTGCCCCCGGTCCCGGATGCAGCCCCCGATGAGCCCGAGTATTTTCCTTATATGATTGGGCCCTGTGGCTGGCGGCGCTGCTTGCCCGGAGCCTAAAAGGATTATGAGAACGTGTCAGGCGAAGTGGGGCCAGGGAACCGGGGGCGGGGAGATGAGATGAGGAGCAACGGGTTAGGCTAGAGATGGGGGACCTTTAGGAAGGCCTCTTCCGCCGTAACTGTGAGCCCTGGTCGATGATGACGAGACCACTGCGCAATCTGAGTTCTGGAAACCAGGTGATGGAGTGTGTGCTGAGAACAGACTGAGACCGGGCGAGCAGGAGGCACCCCGTGCGGAGATGCGGTAGCTCCGCGGGGCTGGGGCTGGAGGCCAGACAGGCTGCTCTGGGCTTGGTTCGCGTGGGTGTGAGGGGGTTGGGGGAGGCCTTGAGGTTTTCTGCGAGCCGTCAGAGAATGCCCATCCTAGAACCCCGCTTTCCGAACGCCGTAGTGACTCTCTCGCATTATGTTTGTTTTCTGATTCCATTATTTTTTATTAGGAAAACTTTGAATATACAGAAAATGTAACCACTTTGACAAGGAGCACCCATATATCCAACACCTATATTCCACAATTAACATTTTGCCGTATTTGCTATATCATATCCATCCACCTGTTCTTTTTATCAGTCCACCTTAGTTTTTTATGCAGAGCTTAGTCCAATTCACCCACATGTTAGAGGTCAATATTTAGAGCTTTTTTTTTTTTTTTAAAGATTTTATTTTTAGAGAGTGGGAAAGGGAGGGAGAAAGGGGGGGGTAACATCAATGTGTGGTGCTCCCCTGCCCCCGGGCCTGGCCTGCAACCCAGGCATGCCCCTTGACCGGGAACTGAACCAGTGACCCTTTGGTTCACAGGCCAGCACTCAATCCACTAGTCACACCGGTCAGGGCTATTTAGGGTTGTTTTTAAGGAAACATTCCCAATGCAATCAAATGTATAAATCTTAAATTGGATGACTTTTGCAAATGTGTACACTTTTAAAAATTATATTTTATTGATTATGCTATTACAGTTGTCCTGATATTTCCCCCTTTGACCCCTCTCCACCCAGCACCCCCCACTCCCTCAGGCAGTCCTCCCACCATTGTTCATGTCCATGGCTCCTCCATTTCCTGTGCTGTACTTTACACCCCCATGGCTATTCTGTAACTACTTGTACTTCTTAATCCCCTCACCTCTTCACCCATTCCCCTCAGCCCCTTCCCATCTGGCAACCATCAAAACACCCTCTGTATCCATGATTCTGTCTTTGTTCTTGTTTGCTTAGTTTGTTTTAGATTCAATTGTTGATGGATACCTATTTTTTTGCCATTTTATTGTTAATAGTTTTGATCTTTTTCTTATATAGTTCCCTAACATTTCATATAATAACGGTTTGGTGATGATGAACTCCTTTAGTTTTTTCTTGTCTGGGGAGCTCTTTATCTGCCCTTTGATTCTAAATGATAGTTTTGTTGGGTAGAGCAATCTTGGCTGTAGGTCCTTGCTTTTCATGACTGAATATGTCTTGCCAATCCCTTCTAGCCTGTAGTTTCTTTTGAGAAATCAGCTGACAGTCTTATGGGAATTCTCCTGTAGGTAACTAACTTTTCTCTTGCTGCTGTTGAGTCTCTCTTTATCTTTAACCTTTGACATTTTAATTATGATGTGTCTTGGAGTGGGCCTCTTTGCATCCATCTTGTTGGGACACAATGCTTCATGGACTTGCATGTCTATTTCCTTCACCAAATTGGGGGAGTTTCTTTCATTATTTTTTCAAATAAGATTTCCAATTTCTTGCTCTTTTCTCTTCTTCTGGCATCCCTAGGATGCTAATGTTGGTCCTCTTCAAGTTGTCCCAGAGGTTGCTTATACTATCTTCATTTTTTTGGATTCTTTTTTTCTTCTTGTTCTGATAGGTGGTTTTTCCACTTCGTTATGTTCCAAGTCATTGATTTGATTCTCAGCTTCATCCACTCTACTCTTGTTTTTCTGTAAGTTGTTCTTTATTTCAATTAGTATATCCTTCCTTTCTGACTGGATTTTTTTATGCTGCTGAGGTCTTCACTGAGTTCCTTGAGCATCCTTATAACCAGTGTTTTGAACTCTGCATCTGATAGATTGCTTATCTCCATTTAGTTTAGCTCTTTTTTGGAGTTTTGATCTGTTCTTTAATGTGGGCCATGTTTCTTTGTCTCCTTTTGTCAGCCTCCCTGTGTGTGTTTCTATGTATTAGGTAGAGCTGCTTGGACTCTGTGTCTTGATAGTGTGGCCTCATGTAGTAGGTGTCCTGCATGATCCAGTGGTATAGCCTTTCCTATCACCCATGCTGGGTACTTGAGGTGAGTCCACCATGTGGACTGAGTATACCCTTCTCTTGTAGTTGAGCCTTGGTTGCAATTGGTAGATCATTGGGAGGGATTTGCCCAGGACAGGCAGCTACAGGGATTGGCTGTAACCACTGACCACCAAACTCTATCCTCTGTGGAGGATCAGGTGTGCAGAGGCAGGGTGGTGGTGCTCTGATGTGGTCTGTAACTGTCCACTAGGTATCCTGGCCCTGGGGTTTCCCTGGTGGTTCAGGCCAAGGTCAGCCCCCACCTGTGTTTTGCCCAGGGCCATCCTGCCTGAGTTATAAAGCAATCTGAAATGGCTGCTACTTGTGCTGGGCTTGGAGATTCCCAGGTGAAGCCAAGCTGTGAATCTAGGCTGGCTGCTGCTAGTGCAGGGCCTGAAACTCACTGAGGCCAGTTGTTAACTTGTTTGATAGGATGTAGAAAGTTGTGCAGCATGAGCCAAGGCCAGCCATTCCTCTGGAAAAGTAGCTTAGGTGGGCCCGTAAGTTGGGTGGGGCAGTGTCTTTGGGGATCTCCAGGGTGTACCAAACAGTGTTAGCCAGCTTGATGGAGTCTCAGATATGGCACCAGCTTGCCAGCTCTGTGGGGGGAGGGTTTAGAAAAGGGACAATGGCCTCTTGCCTAGATACAAGACACTTCAGTTTCTCCCTGTATACCACTGGTGCCTTTCAAGCTGCTACCCTAGTGCTGGAGCTCAGAGGGAATGGGTCTGAGTAGGTGAGTCCATGTGTGGGTTCTTCAAGAGGAACTGTTTGGGGCTTCAGCAGTTTCTTCCACAGACTCAATCCCTGCTCGCTTTTGCAGCCAGAAGTTATGGGGACTTATCTTCCTGGCACTGGATCCCTTGGCTGGGGGGCCTGGTGTGGGTTTGGACTCCTTGCTCCCAAGAAAGCTGTCCCGAATTTTTATCCACCGTATGTGGGTGTGGACCAGCCCATTCCACATCTATGCCCCTCCTACCACTCTAAATGTTTGTGGTTTTGTTGTGTGCTCCTTTAGAGAATAAACAGTTTACCCATGTTTCCATAATAGGTGTTCAGATTCTAGGCTCTCTATTCTGTTCCACTGGTCAACTTTTCTGTTTGTTAATTCCATCCACATTAATTACCAAAATTTTAGATCCCTGTTAGGGAGTTTTCCCTCCTCTTCATAAGGAGGGTCTTCCTTTTCTTTGGGCTGTTGCTCTTTCATATAAATTTTAGAATTAGCTTGTCAATTTTCACCAAAAAGCTGTGGTGAGATTTCGATTTTTAATCTATAGATTAACTTTGTGACAACTGACATTTTTATGACATGGAGCCTTCTTATCCATAAGATTTCTCCAATATTTTTATGTCATCGTTTTTCACTTAAGTTTTATAAATTCTTCCATACAGATCTTATATTTTTTCCACTGATTTTTAATGCCATCTTTACCATATGCAAAGTTATACATATGACTGAGTCTTTTCCTACACCCAAACTGTCTTGTTTGAATTCTTTAGCTTTAAAGTAATTTCTCAATAAGTCTTGTTATTTTATAGGGAACGTGTCCTCCACCGCAACTTTTGCAAGCTGTAGTTTGCCAGCCTCTCTGTTTAAATGATCATGATGCATGTTTGGATATAGGTCTCAGAATGTTTCTCAAGAAAGTATTAAAAAATAACCTTTTCAGCCAATGTGTAGCTATAAAATTTTAAATTTCACTTAGGTTTATCACAGCACTTTATTCAAAAGTATTTATTTCCACAAATTTTTATCCATAGGTGAATATTACAGTGACCAGTACAAGCATTTTTTTCTATAAACAAATGTAGTTTACAGATTTGTTCAAAATGAAAAAATATTTTTATTAGTATTTCTTCTATAATCTTAGATTCACTCCTGAATATGTGAACCCCTTCAGAACAGTCCTTCATCTAAACATCAGTTGGTGGCAAAGTGTTATATCCAAATCTGGATTGGTCTCATACAGTATCACTTTAGAAAGTAGCTGTATTCATTTCTGATTGATCCCCTTTATCAGAACTTTTTTATTTTTTAGGAAAAAGTCTTTAGTAGCCAAAGACCTTTATAATAAGTGAAAAAAAAATCTTATGTCTTATTGTCATTGGCATCAACCTGTCTTTCTAATTACCCCCTAATTCTCTTAATTATGGCACCAATGTGTATAAAAAGTGAATGATAGCTATTTGGCTCATGCAGCAAATTAGAGAAACTGATTGCACAGAAGTATTCTATGAGAAAAAACTACAGGATCCTGCCCCATGCTCTCACATTTGAATAACTAGCCTTACAGGCATTATACAAGGGTTTCAATTCAGGACACCACTGCTGCCTTAGAATTAGGTCAATTGTATGAAAACAATTAAATTTACCATATGCCAAAGAAATGGATTATAAGTTATTGGTTTCTATAATCTGAATGCCTTATTTAAGGTTCTAAGTAAGTATTTGAGAGGAAACGCCTATTGACATGCTTCACAGAAAGGGGGAAAATGTTTGTTTTCCTTTGGGTCTAATCGGCTTGCCAGGTATCACCATGGTAACTGCAGGTATGCTGGCCCAGGGAGGATGCATGTTAGTTATGTGCTTGTCAGCTTCAGCAACAAATGTTAATATAACATGCATTGCTGTAGGTAAACAGGTAGGTCCCGTGTAATACTTAAAACACAAATGGTTTAATCTATAAATATTTGATTAAGTAATCTTTAAAAATGCTTCTGATGTTTCAAAAGACAAAACTCCACCATGATGTTATGTTAAGCATTATTCTTCCCACAGCTTAGTTCAGAGAAATAAGTGGTAAGTCAGTTAGTTAACTTTAGTAACTGCTAAAGGCACATACTGAGAAAGTGTCAACTAAATAATAAATATTAAAAAACAAAGATAGATATCTAGGGCAGAATTTAAACCTGTATGCTGAATTAAGTTATTTAAATTAAAAATCATTATTGACTTCATGAACTTGGAAAAAGTTTGAGTTGAACTGATTTTTTAAAATGCAAAGAATATAAATGCTAACAGGGATTATTAAAGTTTCCTTAAAGATGCTTCTTCCAGTCTCTTAAGTGTTAAGTTAAATAGGGCAGATCTAAGCATTAAGTAACCAATTACTGGCCTACAAAAGACCCATTTTTAAGTACATATAAAGTATAGCTCCAGTGAAATACCTTTATCTTTTGGAAGAAGAGAACCAAATCTGCCATTTCTTAGGCTAAGTAGAGGACTATTCGTAAGTTTCCCCCCATTTATTTTAATTGCCAAGCTTTTATTCAGTGAGTCGTTGGCACCTAGTGATTAACCAGTGAGAGCAGAGGGGTAGTGACCCAGAGAGGGAGAGAATGAGGGTATAAGACAGTATGTAAGGACAGTAAGCCTTTGCATATATGGGATCACTCCTTTCAAACTTAACACTCTACAAAGGCATTTTTGGTTATCTTGAATATTAAGGACAGTCCTTACATGAGACTCAGTTTTAAACTACTGTGCAGTAAAAAGGAAGTTATACTTTATAAACAACTTTAAAAAGAGGGAGCCACAGACACAATTGGTTTTAGACTGGCCTTCCAAACAAAGTCAGTGTGTCAGTTGAAGGGGCGTGTCCTGGGTGGCAGATTATGTACCTGTAACTGGGAAAGGAGAACAGCTCTGCACAGACACCCACAGAAGCCAGGATGTTAGTGTGGAGGTAGAGGGGATAATGCTAATGACAGGTTTGGACATGGTGGGCAGCAGTCTTTGCCCAGGTGCCATGCCTTTTTCTGCCCAGTGGGCAAGGAGAATGACCGAGCAAGCTGTTCTATAAGAGCCCAGTACACACCATTGTTTAGGGCTGGGAGAGTGTTGTGCGTCCAGGAGCCTATTATATTGAGTGGCTGCGTCGAAGGTGGCGTGTGTGGGGGGCAGGGTGTTCTACGTGTAATTCATGGAGAAATCTTATCTTAATATAGAGGCTTTATGATTTGCAAACACCATCTGTTCATGTCATGGAAACAGCATGCTGTTATCTACCAGAGTATGGAAAAGGTAGTAAAAAATGGGTGTAAAGAATATGTAGTTTTCTAACTGAATGCTGGCTTTTGAAGAGATGAAGAAAATTTGGTGAAAGCAGCAAATTTATAGCCTGGCCAGGTGGCTCAGTTGGTTGCAGTGTCATCCTGTACACCAAAAGGTTGCAGGTTCGATTCCCGGTCAGGGCACATACCTAGGTTGTGGGTTTGATCCCTGGTCGGGGCACATACAGGTGGCAACCTATTGGTGTTGCCCTCTCTTCCCATTCCTATCTATCTAAAATCAATAAACATCCTTTGGTGAGGATTAAAAAAAAATCAAGCAAACATACAAAATCTGTTGTAATATTGTCACCAAATACTCTTAATCTTTATTTCAAAGCAGAGATACTTATGATTTTTATGTGGCAAATTTGAAAAATGTTGAAAATAACATGAAAAAGGAAAGTTGACATAAGTTATTTGTTCTTTAAAAAGAACACACACACACACACTCTCCAAAATCTTTTGGATAGTAACTTAATCCCTGAACTGTTTTTTTAGAAAGGTTTTTCAAATAATCTGCTTCTCAAGACGGTTTGTTTTCCTTTATTATTTTGGTTATCTGGACTTACCACTGCATTATATGATGTTCTTATTTGAGGTTTAGTGGCATTAAGGGATTAAAGGCTTTCATACTCATTTGTTTGGTTTTTAATCTGTAAATAAAACAAAAGTTGTTATTCCTTTCTTTTAGCTTATACAGATTTCTGTTGGCTCAATAAGTACATGGACTAGTATTGGAAACTAGTATTTTCTTCTTGCTCGCATTTTTAATTAGGGACAGCAGCCTTTTTAGCATAACTTCAATAAACTCAAGACTATATGAAAAGGTTTGAGCACATTAGGAACTGTGTCATCTAATTTTGCTTCTACCAGAAGCAGATGAACGATGTTTGGGCTAGAGGTCAGTTATAGCATTGCCTCTGCATCACCAGGCATTAAAAATACCTCTGGGAAATTTCTCAGAAGGCCCAGGCCCGTATTCTTGTTCTGAAAACATTTCCCCACAAACTCATCCATACCTATAGTTCGTTGACCTGGGGAGATGTCACACTACATGACAGTGTCATGGTTTTTAGTACCCTTATTTGTTATACAGGTCCTCTGAAGGCAACTTATGTGACTTACATATTTTTCATATTTTACCTTGGACATTCTCCAGATCAAAACTAGGCAGTTTCCATTGTATAGACTGGCACCTTTTATATGGTCATGGGGACTTCTTGGTGATGTAGATTATGATGTGTATCTGTTTATACTGAAATCATACTTTTAAAAAATCGTATTTCAAGTGTTTTTATTCTGAGCAGTAGGTACAAAAAATAATGACAGATGTGTCTTATTCTGTCTACTTCGGCACTCTGCACATCCTCTCAGTCTCGGATATGATTCACTTTTACAGATCGAACAGAGCCTGACGATCACTTCACTGTATCCTTCCTTCTTGCTCTCACTGGCAGTCAAGCCAAAGTTGGAAACATGCATCTTCAGACTTCATTGAGAAACTCCAGATTGAGACACGCTGGGATGTGGATTGAGTCCATAGTCAGAGACGATGGATTAAATGGGAACAAAACAGGAAACATGTGCTTGTAGTCTAACAGCAGTTGCTGAGCGTCATTCCGCTCCTGTAGTTGTGCCTGTTGGGGAAGGACAAGGCCGAGTGAAATAGTACCACACCTACAACTAGCCGGCCTAGGCAAACTCTGGAAAGTGAATTGGCACGTATCATGGAGATAGTTCTGATCATGAGGCAGGACTGCAGGAGAATGTGGTCTCCCCTGTCCCTGAGGTATTTAGCAGTGAGAGAAGCCCTGGTTTGGGCTTGTTGGAGATCAGATGACTAACCTCGCTCCTAATCCTAGCATTCTTTTAAACATTTCCAGCTAAGGGAGAAGAGAGAAATATATTTCAGGAGCAAATCATGTGGCGAGGCAGTGCTGAAGAGGCTAAGGCAATGACACTGAGGGCAGATACCCTGGGCGAGTTCCTAAACCTTCCTGGGCCTCACTTTCCCCATCTATAAAATGGAACGGGGAAAGCGACATCACATAAAATGACAGGGTGGCAGGATGGAATAAAAAAACGTGACCCATCTAGATGCTATCCACAAGAGTCTCACTTTAGAGACACAAAGAAATGGAAAATAAAAGGGTGAAAAAGATAATCAAGGTCGACATATTCTGCCCGTGCCACCCCAGCAAGTGGTTTGCTTTGACGACAACCTGTATTTATCCTGCATAAGGTATGTACAAACAGAAGAATGGCATGGATTGTCCCACCATTTCCTCTGATCACTGTCTGGGGAGCAGTGAAGAATAAAACTATAGCTGGAAAAACAAGCAAAAACATTTTGGCATACTTGCCAGGAATGAAATTGCTGAGAAGACTCAGACTCTGACTGTATATGACTTCAGCGAGTATCTGACCAACCTCCTTCACTTTTCTCCTCTGTCCTTAATTCACACCCGAACCTGACTGATGTCCCTTCACCTCTGGTCTGAATGCCCTTGTAAACAGTGCCCTTGTCGATTTATAAAGTTACACTAAAAACAAGACTTTCTAAACTTGTACTTTGGTTCGTGTAAATTATAAAGATCAGTAGTGTATTTCAGTGGCTTCTTTTCTGTCATCAAACTCTCCCTCCCCTTTGAGCAGTTGACTGTCCCTGTGTCCTAATACCTGGACTGTTTCCATCGGTGCCCCCGGCCTGCTGAGGCGTCCATGTTGGTGAGCCTGCCTGCTTCTCCCTGTGGCCTGGATCTTTCACATCCCCCGGTGTTTTCCCCCTGCGCTTAAGAGAACCACCTTTGATCTACTTGGCATCCCTCCCTTGACCTTCAGCCTCTATTCTCTACCTATCCACCCTGCTAAAATTAATGGATTATTTTCCCCTTTCCCTGCCCTGATCACTTTCCCCCGTTTCTTTCTCTCCTTGCTTTGTGTTGCCATCAGTTCACTGGCTGTGGAGGCTGCTTAAAAGCTCGAGAAAGTATTATGTCTCCTCCAGGTGTTCCCCACACACGGTGGAGAGATGTTCACTGCTGAAGCAATCCTCATCTGACTCATCATTCAGAGGCTGGCAGCTCCAGCCAAACTAAAGGTCAGGCACTCAGCCAAAACCACCTAGGGCTCAGGGTGAGGAGGAACATCTTGAAGGAAAAAATTCCCACCATCCTAAGACAGATTTAAATAACCATTCCCTGATGCTTTCTTTCAAGCATATTCCTAAGGGCAAATATAAGTCTTAACAAAAAAGATTTAAGAGCTCAAACTGTTCTCCTAAAAGAATATTTCTAGTTCCCTTTCTGAGTAGGGCTGATACTCTGCTTACTTTGTTAATCTAAGTTGCTGCTTAAGTTTAGTTACATGCTAGTGGCAAATGACAGAATACTTAACTATGTCTAACATCTGAGAAGCAGAGATAAAAGTTCAGTCTTCTGTGTGTATATAGTAAGTCATTTATGGGCAATATGAGTCATTTACCTAAAACTGTAAGGCCTTTTATCATATAATTAACCAATTTTAATTAATAAAGACAAGGTTAAAAATCTAAACTTTCAATTTCTTAGTTTTAGACTAGGACTTTATAAAATTGAGTACTATTTTAAAACTCACCTGGATTGTTCGTATAAAGCCCACTGTTACTCGTTCTTCAAATTCATTCAAGGGAGTATAAAGGTTTAAAATTTTTACAATCTGTTGGAATAAAAGAAGTTTAGCACAGAGCTGAAATGAACATAGAACACTTTTGAATTGGGCCTTCTCACCACATCCCTATCTCCCGCCTGCCCCGCCCTGTCCCCTCTGCTCCATGGCTTATAAAATGAGGATTTTTAGGAAACCTGAAATCCTCAGCCTCTTATCTACTGGTAATTTAAAGGTTTCTTCAAAATGTGCTGGGGATCTTACCTTAGATAACAAAGCTCTTGTTTAACTGCACCTCCCTACCTCCTATAATCCCCATTGTCCCCCAAAATCACTTATGAAGGAACAGATTTATTTTTCTTATTTGGAGGATAATGCTTGCCTATCAGTTGTTTGGTGGAGATAGCCTGCCCAAATGCAAATCAATGCCAGATGCATTCTGGATAAACAATATAAGGGAGAAAAAAAGTTTGAAAAATTTCAGTACATTTATAGAAGGGAAGCAGTTTTCTTGAGAGCTTGGTATTTCATTTTTTTAGTGGTTGGTAGAAGAGGTAAGGAAATTATTTACTTTGCAATACTGAGTCTGGGTTTTGTTGTTCTACAGGTGCCGGAGGAGGAAAAGGTCCATGATTTAATTTAGGAAGTCTGATTTCCTGTGCTGGCCTCACGTGAGACCAACTGGTGGCAGCCCATTTCTAAACAGGCTCACACCCCCGATGGAGGGCAAGGTCACCCTGTGTGTGGACAGGTCTTATCTTTTCATACACCAGTCATCTCTCTGCAATCACATCCTAGATAAATACAATTTGGGGGTGGGGGGGATAGTTAAATGCCCCTGAGTGCTTAATGATTTTATTTAAAACAATATAAATTAATTCTAGGTGAAAACTGACCATAATGAAATTATAATTATAAAAAAAACCAATTTATTTAATGCCAAATGCCTGATGCTGCCAGTTTCTGAAAAAATTTAAATTTCTAGGTGAGATACATTCCAGAATTCATTGTAGGTGTTTAAAAAAAGTTTGTACTTAAGGTTGATGTTTTGTGGGTTTACTACCTTATCTACATGAGCAAGAGGAAGCAGAAAGTGAGTTGAAATAGTGGCATCTCATTTCACTGGTGAAAGTAGTCTGATTCATTTAGGAACATCCCCTGGGCTGCAGCTCAGAATTGTGTCATTAGGGGTATAGAAAAGCTGGAAGGGCAACACACAAAAAACAACCCACTGGCAAGACAGGCTTGGCCTGAAGCCCCCTGGGTGGGGGGTATGCAGGGGCCGCACCTGCTGAGTGCTGAGCGAGGTGCAGAGGGAGCAGATGGCCTCGGCGTCCTCGGGGGTTTTCTTCTTTAACTGCAGGAGCTGGGCTGCTTGGATCAGAGGCTCCATGGTCTGAACGGCTCCACTCTGATGCAGGTTTCTTCCTCGCAGCCACTCCTCCAGCTGACTTATGTTGTACCTTAAACAGGGGTTAAGAGGGAGCTGTGTTAAGCTGGTCCTCCTAATTCACTGGGGTGACCACACCTGCTGGGTTTATTTCGTGGCCTCGCTGCCACTACTGTTATCCTTCTCACCTTCACCATCCCACAGTGGCCAACGCTTGGAAAGTGCCCGGCCCTCAGCACTTTTTATTGACTGAATGGGCGCCTAACATCAAAAGATGAAGTGCCTAAGGGGTCTGAATAAGTTAAAGGGAAAAAGAGGCATTGAATTAAAACTACTACTATTTAATATTCACAAACATACAGGGTGGGGGCAAAAGTAGGTTTACAGTAGTGAATATGTGAAAGTTTATTCTTGTTTTATTCATCATCAATTATTGTATTTTCCATATGAACAAATGGAACCTACTTTGCCCCATCCTGTATTTATACTTCTGTGTGAGCCTTCCTGGCACTTAACTCATTGATTTTTCTCTGTGAGCTATCTATCCTCATTGTAGTTACAATCTTTCAATTAGAGTATGTAAATATCTTTAAGCTTTGAACTAATTTGATTACCAAGTCACCATATCTCTGTGTTTGATGAATTTCACCAACACATAAAAAGGTGATGGATTTGAGTTGCATACTGACTGTGACAAGGCCTATCAAGCTCGATTCAGATTCCGTCTTCAGAGACAGGCGTCTCAGCTTCAGCTTGAGCTGGTGTGCGCAGGTGCTCCAGCCCCTGGCCCCAGCAGGGCGCCCCTCCTACCTGAGCTGCATGCCCGTGCTCCAAGAGCAGACGTCCTTCCGCAGGAGCAGGTTGTTGAGTGTCACCGCAGTGATCATGTAGAAGAGCTGCTTGAACACCTGCAGGATGATCTCGGGGTCCAGGCCCTGGTTGCACATGACTGTGTGGAAGGAGCTCATCTGGCGGATGACAGCTTCCAGGCAGTAGGAGTTGTCCCCGTCCACCATGCTCGAGGAGCGCTTCCGGTAGCCCGTTGGCTTCATACCAGACAGACCCTGGATGCTCTCGTTTTCCAACATGGCTGAAACTGGAAGGACAGCATCATTACAGAAGCATGCATGTGCCCCAGAGGTCTGTTTCTGGACCATTCAGGTCCTCTAGGACTCCATGATTTGGCAGTGACACCATCCAGAGGTATACAGTGTCTACATACTCACAACTGACTGCGTTCAGCAGAGAATTTCTAATGTGTTGGTCTCTGTGGAATAAGGTAGCTGTTGACCCAGTTTTCACTTAGATGTACCAACTCGATTCTGTACTGGATTCTGTGCTAAGACTCCACAGTTTGAGGATTGAGAAACTGGGATGTCCTGCCCCTGCCCCTATATCCTGGACCCAGAGGCCATCCTGCGCATGTCCAGACAGCTCTTCCACATGAGCCTCTGACCATGTAAATATTGGTCAGCGGGTCTATCATAATTATTGCACAGCCTGACAACATGCCAGGTACTTCCTTTTCGGTATTTTAATTTTCCAACAACCTATTTGATGATGAGGAAATGGAGGCATACAGAGGTTAAATAACTTGTCCAAGGTCACACTGCTAGGAAATGGCAGGGTCAGGATTTGAACCCGGGCCTGTCCAACTCCAGAGTTGGTGCTGTTAACTATCACATTATTCTGGGTCCTGAAGTATCCCAGTTTGCCCTGTGTCTGGCAGAAATAAATGGGTGCCTCACAAGTAAATTTTCAGACAGGAAGAAGGATTGAAAATGAACCTTATCCCAAGGATGTATTTCTGGATGGCATGAAGGACGCTGTCCTACTTGGAATTCATTTCGAACCTACTTACGTTGTAAGCAGCTGGGGAAAGCATTTCTGCCCCCAGCCTGCATGGAGCAGTGAGTCATTTTTACCTTAGGAAGGAACTGCTTTTATCTTTCAGCTCTGGTCGCATGCTCAGTGCTCAAGTGCGCTGTTCTGCATGAAGGGAGGGTGCGGCAGCGCTTACTGCCCGAGCGCTCACTACTGCTTTCCCGCACGTGAACACACCCAACGCTTTTTTCATGAATTAAGTATCTATGTGAGCAAGAGGATTACATATTTCTCACTGTATATTATTTATACCTTTGGAATTTATATTTCTTACCTGTGAAAATTAGTTGGTTTTGGGAAAAATAACATACTACAGAAAAAGAGAAAAAGGAAAATGATCTATATTCTCACCACCTGAGCACTGTGTACTTGGATGGGACGGTGTTGAGAATTTCCTAGCTCGTGCTCAGCATGCACCTCCTCAGCGGCCTTCCCTGGGGAGGCCCTGCTTCCTGGAGGCTGTGCCCAATGTGCCCCATTCCCTAAAGGTCAGCAGGGTTTACCACACCCTCCCCTCACTTCCGACCCCGAGATGAGTGCTGGAGAGCCCCTGGGCCAGCTTACCTATCATTGGCTGCAGCACGCCCTCAGCGATTTTAATGAGCTGCTGGTAGATCTGAATGGAGAGGTCGCTCAGCACCTGGCGGTATTCAGTGAGGTCAAAGTTCTTCAGACAGTGCTCATTCTGCTTGGCGCTGTTCTGGGTCATGAAGCCCTGCAGAGGGAGAGGCTGGCTTTATTGAGCTGCTGCAGTCTGTCCCGCTTAGCAGGAGTGTGGGGCCTCCAGGCACCTTTAGCATATCCTATTTCTCTCTGGATGTACAGGATGTTCAGTGGAACCCTGTCATGTCACATTCCAAAGAAGATAAGGCTGACTGGGACAGAATGTACTATTAGCATCCCAGGCAGAAGAGTCTGTCAAACTTGCTGTGGCACAAAAGACAGAATAAAGATAAGCTTTAAAAATTGTTGTACTACGTTGATTTATACCACATCTTGACCTTAGGAAGGGCGGAGAGCAAGCTGTGTGGCAGGAAGGGGTGAAGGAAAGTCAAGGAGACCTACAGGGATTGGGAGTGGGTGGTGTCTGACACGGGAGTGAAAACACGCCGCGTGTCGCTAGGTCGCTGCGCTGAATGCACAGTGTGGGAGAAGTCCCTTCAGGGACCAGTGCTGGGAATGGTGAATTCTAGGAAAGGCTGGGTCCAGAGCAGAACATGATGTAACCAGGCCCGCTGGGCCACAGGCCAAGGAATCAGGTTTGGAGAGAAGCACGACACTGGGCCTCCAGGTCAGTGCGCACACATGTAGTAGCTGTTCATGTTGTACCTCTTTTCTTCGGCGCCTCTCTGCGCTTTTAAATGGATGAACTAATCAGCTGGCTTAGGAGACAGTCCCACACACTAGACAGGCAGACTTTCTCCTGGGAGTCACTGAAACGGGCCTCCTAGGGCTGCTTCAGACAAGCAAAGGCACAGGGTTCCCTGGAGCGTCCCAGGTGCTCTCAGAATGGTGGGTTATGCCAACTCATCTCCTACTTCTACCTACTTGATTGAGGGTGCCTTCGGGGGGCCCTGGGGACCCTGGGGACCCTTGGGGCCTGCCTGGTTCCTGCGTCTAGCTTCCAGGCACAGCACAGCACACCCATGGCCCTAGGTATAAGAGGGCTCCGCAGATGTTGTGGTCTCCCCCTAGTGGAGAAGCACCCGTGGTCCAAACAGGCTGTAGTGGTCTGTGGGCTCTGAGCTGGAACAGACTGCTGTCCCCAAGGAAACGAGGACTGAACTGCTACAGGATCTGGAGCACCTGACTAGTTTTTAAGCGTACGTTAGGGGCTGGGCTTCTCACTCAG
Source organism: Furipterus horrens (assembly GCF_987537825.1). Lineage (NCBI taxonomy): Eukaryota > Metazoa > Chordata > Mammalia > Chiroptera > Furipteridae > Furipterus > Furipterus horrens. The sequence goes on along the minus strand of NW_028327178.1, from coordinate 17,076,559 downwards.
CGCTCACCTCATCCCCACTGTACTGCTTCAAACAATGAAGCAGGCGGCAGGTGTTGGAGAGCCAGAACGAGGTCATCTCAAAGTCGTCATTGTGCTTCTGTGAAAAGGAAGACATTCCTCTTTAGGAGTAGCAGTTCCCATTGGTTAAATGCTGACCCAGTGCCTCTCTTCCCATGTTTCCCATGCTTCCCCAGCGTGCCCCAAGCAGACCTGATGACAGGCAGGCACTTGCCAGTGACAGAGACAAGAGCCACTGCCAAGGGGCCGTGTGACCATTCCTCCACTACTGGGAGTGGCACACAGGCTCCTCCCGCGGCCCCCTGGCTGGTGGCGTGCGCACCAAGGACAGGCTGCTTCTACAGCTTAAGAAAACAAGACTTGAAACAGCGGCCCCGGGCTAGAGGTCCTGGCAGGTCTGAACTCTCAGTAAACCAACATGCCTGTGGAATATTCTAGTATCCCATTTATCTAGAGGTCAAATGTCCCGTGGTTTAACACTCTGAAAAATGGCTACAAAACGTAACTAAATGAGAAAGGCCGTTCAGCATTCCAAATAGCTATGAAGCAGTTTCTGCACTAAAATGAGTGACTTCATGGGACCCATTCTGTCAGTAACCATGACCATTGTTTAAATATCAGAGGCAAGAGCTCTGAGGACAACGAAATAAGGAGGCTGACTAGAAAGTGTCAGGTGGGGCTGGGCATGCTAATTGAGCCTGGTGATGGGGAAGGCTTCCCCGTGGAAGTGACATTTGAAGTCAATCATAGATTCACCTAGATGGCAGCCCCCCAGCTGGAGCTCACGAAAGAGTGTTGCCCACACGTACATTATGTTTAGAGCCGGGAGTTGACGAGAGCCTACAGAGCCCATGGTGGGGAGGAGGGCACAGCTATGACGCAAAGCTGGCGTGAAGCCGGGTGTTAAAGGCTGGCTGTGGCCCACTCTGAGGGGAAACAGGAGGCAACACGGCCCCGTGGGTGGCAGGGTTGGGCTGGACCCTGCTTTCAAGGAGGGCTTGCACCCTGAAGTGGCAGCATGAGTGAAAATGAAGGTAACGGTCTCTCGGGGGAATGCCACCCGGGGCCTGAGCCTGCTGGGGGTATAAAAAGTCTCACCACTCCCCCACCTCTGGCCCCCTGTGTGGCCAGCCTGGCCCTGCAGTGGCTGCCAGTCCATTCGTGAAGTCTTCTGCCTTCAGTGTCCTGTGCACAGCCCTGTCCTGTGCCACTGCCCTGGGCAGCAGGCACCCCGCCCCCTTGGGAAGGTCTGGGAGAGGGTCTGTGTTCAGGCTGGTTCCCTGAACATCACTTCAGTTGGATGAAGATGGGTGTCCCCCACTAACAGGGCTGGGCACCGGGGCTCCTGGAGGCTCAGCAGGGCGCAGCCGGAGGGCTCACTGGAGCTCTGGCCTTCCTGCCGTTCCTGAGCCCGGGCGTCCCTCTCTGGGCCGGGGAGCACTGGGGACATGGGAAACTGCTGCTGTGCCTCTGTCATTGCCCGGCAGAGACTTTGGAGAACTCGCTACTGCAAAACCCAGAGGCGGGGAAGAACAGCGCGGTGCAGGCTCCACTCAGCCCCCCACGAATTGCCCCCTTCAGTGTGGGACACTCACCTTGAGGACTTTCTTAATGCTGTTGATGGTGGAGGTGAGCAAGGAGTGCACCTTGAGGTCGTCGTTGACGTAGTCTGCGTGCCTGATGCACATGTAGAGGATGTAGGCGGGAAGACAGGGCACCGTGCCCGCCAGCGCCTGCGGCTTCAGCTCTGACGGCAGCAAACGGGAGGGTTAGGTCTGCAGCGATGCTGCAGCTGAGAGCCTGGCCTGACGTGCAGCCGCTTCCAGCACCTTCCTTAGCGCACTGAGAGGAGCCGCTCGCAGAGGCTTGGGGAGGACTAGGGGGAAGCCGTGTCCTACCCAGGCAGCCACAGGCTCCTCCAGCCCTGACTACACTTGTTCCAGAAACTAGTTAAAAACCCCAAACAAAATCACGTTCCTGCTCACTTCGTCTAGAACGTCAAAGCAGGCTCCCAACGCCTTGTCCAACAACACGGAGACAAGAGCTCGCGGGCAGCTCCCTGCTGAACTGAGGCCACGGTGTTCACGAGGAGGCTGCGGCCAGGGGCCTGCTGAAGACAGGGCTGGGCAGAAGTCCCAATACCGTTTGCTGCTCTGGGCACAAAGGGCTCTTTGGCAGCAGCAACGCAAGGGCCGTCCCAGGAGAACTTGGCAAACTATTCGTTCCCAAAGGCGGAGCCAGTGAGGGGGCAGTGAGGAGCCTGCAGGGCCTCCAACCCATTTGGCTGTCAGTTCAGAAACGAGACACCTGGCATCACCTGCCCACACAGTCTCAGAGCTGATAGTGCAAGAGGCTGCTGATCAGCTTGGTCTCCCCTCCTCAGTGACACCCCTTGACATGGGTCTCACCAGCCTCTCTCTTGGCCAGTGCTAAGTTTGCAACAGGGACAGCTACTGCTCCAACCCACTCTGTCTCCCAACTACTCTCTTCTGCTTCCCATGCCCCCATCAGGAGTGCTCTGGCAGCACTAGAAGGGGCTTGGACTCTTCCCATGAACTGTGGACTCCCACTCAGCCTCTTGGTCCTTTCCTGCCAAAGCCCCTGGGGGGGCCAAGGAAGAGCTGTCAGATTGCTATCCATTCCAGAGTAAGCCAGGTAAGGCAACCTGCCAGGCTTAGAGCAGAGAGTGGGGGTATGAGCTCAGAGGAGGAGGAGGAGAAGGAGGAAGAGGAAGAGAAGGAGGAGGAGGAGAGGGAGGAGGAGGAGAGGGAGGAAGAGGAGAGGGAGGAGGAGGAGGAGGAGAAGACAGAAGGAGTGGGGTCAGTGGGAGGGGAGGCCCAGTGCCAAGGAAAGATGCAAGATGAGAAGAGGGTGGGGGGCTGGAGTGTCAGACCCCAGGTGAGCTCACTGTGGCCCAGCCCTGTATCCCCAGCCCTGAGTCTTCACACTCATTACTTGCACCCCAACCTCCGCCCAGCCAGGCCTCCAGGCTTGGTATGACACTGAGGGGAGGTCACCTCCCCTCCATGAGCAGGTAGGCCAGAGGGAGGAGAAGGGGCAACATCCTCAAGTTTTCTGCCAGGGTGATCCTGGGACGGGGGCTGGGGATGTGCTTCCCGCATCTCTGGTTGGGACTTAGGTTACACTGTCGCCTCAAATACATCCTTCCCTTCAGGGTAAATGCTAAGTCTAGGCCTTAACACTCTGGGGTACATGGTTAACATCTGGGCAGCTTATGGGTCAACAGATGGCTGTGGCTTGGTCCTTGGCTCTAATTATAATGCCAGTAACGTTTATTCAGAGAAAATGTATTGGAAAGCCCATACTTTCAACCTACAGCTTCTTGCATCAAGCCTGGCCCATGCGGAGACTGCAAACAGCTTGTGCTATCTGGGGTGTTCTACCTGAGAGTGTGGGGAGCGAGTCTTGGTTTCCCACAGCCTGCTGGGCCTGGCAGGTCTGCCCAGCGGAACGCTGGCATCTTGGGAGCAGGGGTCAGGGCTCCCTTCTCTCGGTCCTCCACAGCAACTGCTAGGGCTGGAGACCTAAGAGGCGGTCAGCCCCGTCTTGACATTCAGGTGGACGGGGGTCTCTTGGCGGGAAGGTGACTGGATGTTGTGCTCAGGCAGCTCAGCAGGAGATGACCTTGCCTTGGGCCCCTGGGAAATGGTGGTGGGAAGGGGCCCCCCATTATGGCACAAGCAGTCTCCATTATGAAAAGTTCAGTCTTAGCAGCATTTGATGAAGATGCAGTAAGTTTAATGAAGTTTAGCTGAACTTATGTCCCATTTAACTGTTGGACAACTGCAGGGGAATTTATTCTTTACAAAAAGAGCACAATATTCCACCCCTATCAACGCCCAAGATAAAGAGCTGGAAAGCACAGTGCTAGGCCGAAGTCACGCTGGTTCTGCTGTGGCCCTCAGCGCTCAGCAGTGGGACCTCAATAAACTGAAATTTCTCTGAAACAATGTTTACTCTTATCTGAGCTTCAAAGGCCCCTGCCAAAGCTGCCACTTCAACTTCCCCGTGTTTGAGAGGGTGCTGCGCCTTGGCCACAGCTCTGTCACTGTGACATTCATGCACTGGCATGGGCGGGGCCCATATCCTCATTCCCCTTGTACAGACAGAACTAAGGCACCACGGGAACGGGGAAGGTTGGCTCGGGGCTGGGGGACCAGCCCACTGTGAGGCCGCCCTTTTCCACCCAGTACTCTTGGCTCAAAGGCTCGCCCCCTGGCTCTGCAGGTGGCGCTGCCCTAGGCTGGGCACCTAGTTACATGGGGAAGATGGGTATGGAGCCAGATGGGGAATGAGACCCAAGGCGGGGGAACATGTATAAGTGACAGACCAGTCCCAGGGCTGGTGAGGAAAGCGGCTCCCAAGACCCCTGCCTATCGGGCATCAGCCAGGAACTCACCAGCAATGCAGGGGGTGGGAGCGGTGCATGAGGGGAGCGCGACAGTGGGCAGGGTTGTGCAGGGCGTGGAGGACAGCAGGGAAGGAAGAGACGAAGGGGGGTGTCTGCAGTGGTGGGTGGGCAGAGGGAGGGGGTGGGTGCCACCGAGGGTCCTGACCTGTCACCAGGTTCCGGATGAGGAGGGCCTCGTCCTCCCTGTGGTACTCCAGCATGCCCTGGAAGTCCTTCTCCTTCCGCTGCACGGCGACCTGCCTGTTCAGCTCGTGGCGCCTCTTCTCGCTCTGGGCTAGCGTCTGGGCGGCTGCACGGGAGGAGACAGCGGGTCATGCGGGCAAGAGGGGCGCACACAGGTGCTTTCGAGGACAGCAGTCAGAGGCCTTCCAGATGGCGCAATTTCAATACAGCATACATTTATTTTCTAAAAGGCAGCAGCAGCTGCTGCTGCCACCACCTGAGCAATCAGGACCATGGAAACTTGAAGACTAGAAAAGAAAAATCCAGAAACGGAGAGGGAGGCAGGAGGGCCGAACAGGTCAGCCAGCTCAGCTCTGCCCTCTCAGAGCCTCCTCTAGGGTGGCAGGTGGACATACGCAGGTGGTGAACAAGTGACAGCTGGGATGGGAGCTGTGCCCCGTAGGCAGGCACATGGTGTCAGGACAGTGAGAGACGGGACTTGGCCCTGGGGACGCGGCCCCTGAGCTGATGGAAGCAGGTATCCAGGTGGTAGCCAACTGGTGAGGGACCGAGAGGGTCCCAAGCAAGATGGCATGTGCAAAGGGGGTGGGGAGTGACAGGGTTAGTTTTGCAGTAGGGAGTCAGAGGGAGGGAACATTCTGGATGTTTCTGAAGGAGCAATTTAAATCTCCGTCTGACTTTCCTGGGCCAGGATCCAGTCTGGAACCTGCTGTGTCTGTGTGTCTTGAGTCCAGATTCTGGCAAACTGAGCGAAGCCGAGCTCCTGGGCTCTGAGGGGCTGGGTCCGTGACTGCCGGCACAGGCACCAGGAGCCGGCAGGGAGTTCACAGAGGAGCAGGCGTGGCCGAGCACACCTGTACGTCACAACACACACACACACTCACACACACCTCACCTTCCAGGTCCTGGACTTTCTTCATGTGAATCTTCAGTTGTTTTTTGAGTTTCTTCTCATTCTTCTCCAGCTTTTCCAGCAGTTCTTTAAGGTCCTAAAAGCAGAAGGGTGTGGTGTGAGAACATTCCTGAACCCACCCTGGAGGGCAAAGGGTAGGATCTGGAGGCAGCCACCTGGGAAGAGGAGGCCCGCCCCACGCAGCTCACCTCTCCCTGGTCTGGACCCAGCCAGCGGGAGGTGGGTCAGAGTTCATGCTCACAATCCAGATGGACCCACTCCTGGCTTGGGCTGCCTGGTGCCCTCTTGAACCTCAGGGCTACCTAGGCCAAGAGTCCTCAGGTTGCCATGCCAACCTCCAGAGATACTCAGCCTAGGGCATCCCACACGTGTGGGCAGTGCCCTGGGAAGGAAGGGACAGTGTGACAGTTGGGGTGGGGGTGGGGAAGACACTCAGCTAGAAGAGCCAGCAGGCCAGTGAGGTTTCCTGGAGCCCCTGTCCATGCCCCTCTGTGGCTGTTTATCCCTAGCACCCAGGGTCACTGGAAGCAATCAGCCCACCAGGACCTGGAAGAAGCATTCATGCCACCCCTGTTCCAGCTGGGCACGGCCCTCTGGTGGGAGGCAGGGAGCTGCACCACTGTCACAGCCTCTGTGACTAGGAGTGCCACGGAGACAGAAGCAAACAGGCCACCGTGGACCATGCCTGGCTGACAGATTTGGAAGGCTGGCCTACGGATGAGTCAGCCAAACCCTCAATCTCAGTCCTGCGGCATGGTGGACCCCAAACTGAGCTACAGACATTGTTGAGGACTTCAATCGTTTATCTCAATAAAAAAAGAAATTTAACAGAGCTTGCACTCAGCAAATTTAGGACAAATGAAAGGCAACACAGTGCTGGCCACAGTGGATATTGAACTTGGGGAGCTACTGAGGCCCAAAGTCCTAGAGGCTAGAATTACGGATGGCCTAAGAAAGGAAAGGATGATTTCAACCCATGAGGAACCTCAGAGACAGATGAGCTTGCCACGGACCTCTCTAAACATTCCAAGTGACTACCGGAGACAGTCATATCCTCCCTCCCACACAACTCTGTGTGTTCCGGGGGGTCACTCCAGCTGGAAGTTATTCACCTGAGTGGGAGCTATGTCCTGTAGACTGCACCCCCAGGCATCCAGCACCCCTGGGCACAGGCAGGTGGCAGTGCTTTGTGGGTAGCACATAGGAAGTGCTAATATTTGCTCAGCTGGGGAACAGAGAACCCGGAAACCCTGCCCTGGTGGCTCTGCTCATGGACCTGGCCTTGCCAGGGCAATAGCGTGGACTACGCTCTAAAAGAAGTCTCCCACCAGACTGCAAGCTGCGCTCTCCTTGTCTCTTCATCCCCACCTGACCACGACCCGGGCTACTCCTGTTCAGGCCCCAGGACACACACCTGGGCCCCTAGTGCTGACTCCTAAGCTGTCCTGTGACCTAGTATGGTTCCTGCATGGGACACAGCCCTCCTTGTAAGGTGATTGGTCAGTGGCCTTCCTTTCAGAAGCATGTGCTAGCAAAGGCATCTCCCATACTGCTGCCTCTTTCACTTGGCAGAAGCCAGTCCAACAATTTAATATTCATATTCCTTTCCATAAAGCCACCTACTTACATACCTGTGTATGACAGACAGTGACATGCAGATAGAGAGAGAGACAAACAGAGGGAAAGCGGAAGGCAGATCATCTGTATCCAGGTCCTATTCAGGGACCTGTGGTCCAGGGCCTGCTATGCCCCTTGGATTGAGTGAACTGGCCAACCACATGGGGCCACCTGGTCATTAAGGGGAGATGCTCCTGGACTGGCGCCTCTGCTGGTGGGTGAGCCTGCAGGGCAGCTTTGGGGCGATCCCTGCTGCTCTGCCAGGGGCACACTCAGCTCCAGGAGGCTGTTGCCCTCCTGTGCCACCTGCCCTAACCCCTCACTCCTGTGCCATGCCTGTGTCCACCCGCCTCCCCCTCCTCTGCATGCCATCATGGGTGACATTGTCATGCCTCCTGCCTCCGCTACATGTCTGTCTTCTTCTGTAACACTTATTGGTCCCATGTAGAATCATCGGACTAACATGTCTTGTTTCCCTTCCTAACCTGTGAGCCGAGGATAGACTGCCTTCCATTTCTCTGGTGGCTGTCAGCAAGGAGGGCCACCAACAGTCCCTCCCATGACTCCTCCTAGCAAGAAGAGTCTACCCCAGCCCCTGCCCCCAACACACACAGTATATCTGGCCCAGCTGCAGGATTTGTTTGATCAATGGAAAGAGGCAGAAGTGACCCTGCGCCAGTTCCGGCATCGGGGTTTAAAGGCCTCCCTGCTGCTGCTCTCGTCCTCTTGGGACTCAGTGGCCATGGAGAGCAGCTCAGGGCAGGCCAGTGGATGAGAGGGCGCACCTGGAGACAGAGACACACGTGGAGAGGAGCGACTAGCGCCGAGGTCCCAGGCACGGGATGGAGGCTGCCTCTGGTCCTCTGGCCCCAGCCCACGGTAGTGCAGCAGAGATGAGCCATGCCCACTGCACCTGGCCAGAATGCCCGACTGCACAGTGCACTTGTTCTTTTAAGCCACCAGGTTTTGGGGAGGTTGGTGCATGATTCCACAATATATGACTGAGCTATCTCCACATACCCTTGCTGGCTGGCTGGTGTCTGGATTCTCTGTTCCCGCTACTGGGCCAAGGACATGAACTTGGTCCATTCAGCTAAAGCCATCTCTGGTCCCATCTTCTTCCAGAACATGACTTTCTGGAGCTGGGATCTGCTGGGCAATGGCTACTCACCAGGTTCTCATTGGTTAGCCGAGACATCTCCTGCTGGACGGCGAACTCCACCTGGGCCTCCGGGGAGAGCAGCAGAGTCTGGGAGAAGGTCTGCTGCTGCCTGTCCAGCTCCTCCTTCAAGGCCTCCACCTGGGCCCTGAGACACTCTGCCTCCTCCTCATGCGCACGGCTCTGGGCCTGCAGCTGGGCTTCCAGCAACCTGCACCAGGGAGAGGAGGGCAGGTGACCGTGGGGCTCAGGTCAGTGCCCCCAAGTGAGGGGCCCCAGAGGGACATGCAACAGGGGAGCGGCCAGGCATGCAGCAGCAGCAGCAGCAACTGCATGAACCCAACAGCCGGATGCCGGGGGGCACAGATCTGCACAGCTCATCTGGCAAGCAGGCCAGCTTGTCCTCTCGGAGGATGGGAAGCCAGGGCCGAACACACAGCCCTGGTCACGGACCTTTATCTTGATCTCCCTCTTTTTCTTGTTCTTCATTCTTGAACACACTGTTCCATCAGCAGAAATAAATTTCTTATAGCATCACCTAAATTAAGGCCTCCACATTTGCCCCAAAGTTCACGAGAATCTCCCTAAGATAAAACTCTGGTAGACAGAAATCACTATTTCCATATTCTCACTATAGTAGCTGCTCTGCAGGCTTTAGAAATGCAAATTATTAGCCCCTTTTCTTTTTATTGTCACCACCATTACCCCCACTTTATCTCCAACTTTATTTAAATACCCCTCCTCTTCCCCCATCATGACAAGAAGCAGAGAGACCTAGAGAAGATCTGGAGAAGGCTGGGGAAGAATCCCAAAACTCAGAAGACTGAGTCTAAAAGGCCCAAGAGCAGGGGATGCTGGTTACCTGGGCAAAGGCAAGAACTTAATGAGGGATCCTAAACAGCCTTGCCTTCAGGAAATTAAATACTAATAAGGCGGTGGTGCTATCTTCGTGGACTTGGTTACCGGAACAGAATTCCTGATTCAGTCAACTTCATGGGAAAGCAAGGCAGGAGGCTCTGGATGGACCCTGACATGGTCCACCTGGGGAAACGTCAACCCGTCTCTCCCTGGGGTGCAGATCAAGATGTGACCAGAGCTGGGCAGAGTGGGGAAGCTGGAAGTGCCTAGGAGACAGCTCTTAGAGCCCTGGCTGCTCGCAGGGCAGGGAGGCGAAGAGGCACCATGCTTTCATGGTTCTGTCATTCCTGGAGGTGATCATTGCCACAAGAGAGAAGGGAGCAAGGGGGAGGGGGAAGTCTCCACTGTCAACTCCCAGATGGAAGCAACCACGTTTCCCATTGCACAGTCGGCTCCAAAGCAGCACCCGGTGCCATGCTCGGCTCCCAGGGGCTTCTCCACAAAGTAACGCAGGTGAAGGACGGAAAGGTGGAGGGAAGACTGAATTTTCCGCTCATCACAGGAAAGCAATGATGTGAGGACCATGGAGCAAAATCTGGAAATTACATCAGCACCAGAGGACAAACGATATTCGGATCCCTTCCTTCTTGACTACAATAGGCTCCAGTACTCACCACTGAGTTAAATTTAACTGGAGGCAGAATAGGAACAGCTGGGATGTAGGCACTCTGCCCCGGGGATCAGCTCGTGATGTGTGAGTTGACACTCACACCGTTCTTACTCTCCATGTAAACTGTAGTTGGGTGATTTAGCCCGGGGTCTGCGCAAGGTCAGAGAATCCCTGCCCAGGGGTCAGGCTAGACACCTCATCCTGCAGGTGAGAAAACTAAGGCCGGGAGAGCTGGAGGCCAGAGCCGGCAAGAGCAGGTTCTGGAAGCCAGCTCTCCTGGTGAGGAAGCCTGTGCTGTTTCATCAATGCATTCAGTTGCTCAGGCCTCCAGCCACCTCTCATCTGCTGCTACACAACCATGAGTTACTGAGCTTCACACATGGGTCCCGCCTTCCAAGAAAACAAACTTCCTGATGGGACAGCAATCTAATCTTATTGGATAATAGGCATCATAACAGAAATAGCCACTAATACTTGTTCTGTGCTTACGACATGCCAGCTATGTGCAAAGTGCTTTGCCTGTGTTTACCCTGAAACTTGTGGTGACCCAGTGAAGCAGCTTCTATTCTGAGGCATGTTTTTCCAGCGAGGAAATGGAGACAGGAGTCACCTTGCTCACAGGTGGTGGGGTCACCCCTGAACCCAGAGCCGGCAGACACCGATCTCACGAACCAGCTGGCCTGGACTTCCTTTTCCCAGGAAGAGACGCTCATGTTGCTCTGGTGGGACCTCTGCCATATCGTCAGCAGGTGGAGCTTTGAAGAAGGTGCGTGAGGGCACCTGGCTCCGGTTCTAACTCTCCCCGCCTCACTGAAGCTCAGCTTCCTTCTCTGGGAAACAAGCCTGAAGCCCACCGCCCCATCTATTGTTGGGAGTCTCAAATGTACAAAGCCACACGCTGGCAATAAACGTGTGGTGTGACCATGGCGTTGTGCTACTTCTGGGCATGTCTAACCTCCCTTGCTAAACTGTTTACCCACAGCTGAAGGCCAATGGGTTACAGACTCAGACTCTGTAATCAAATGGAACTAGGTTCAAATTCTGGATCGTCTGCATTTCAGCAAGTTCCCTAAACCCAGCAAGCTTCAGCGCCCTCGCCCGTGTGTGGGTGGCGAGGGTCAGACCTGATACACGCAGCACATGGAGCACAGGGCTCGTCAGTGGTTGTCAGCTGCAGGCAGTCACTGGGGCAGGGACCAGCAGTCATGCTGCGGGGGGAGGGGGCGGGAGGACACCAGTGGGCATGCTGCGCGGGGTAGGATGGGGGGCAGGCTCCCAGGAGCCCTGTACTTGGAGCACAGCCAACAGCACAAATCTGGGTGATGCTCTCAGCTGATCCTGCAGTTAGGATGGTCCACATGCAGCACAGAAGCAGCACAGACTCAAGAGGCCCCAGAATTAAATTTCCTCCTCAGCCTGGTTCCAAAAGCAGCTGCGTGCCTGCCGCCATGTAAAATTCCCACATCTGTCCCTTCATAGAGAGGCCAGGGAGTTGGCCCAGCTGGTTTCCAAGGCTCGTTCCACTCATTCCATCGAGTGCCATCACCTTGACCCACACAAGCAGCGTCCCCAACCTCACCCACACGGAAGGGCCACCCCCCGCGCACGCCCCGTGGATTGTGCCCCGTGCCTTTGCACCCACTCCAGCTGAAAAGCAAGCGCAGACGCAAGCAGGCAGAACAGACAAAGCAGACCCAGGAAGAAAGGCATGTGTTTGACCTGGCAACTTGCTTGAGGCCTTGGTAGGCCAAGCCCAGCTCTCCATCTTCATTCAAATAGCCCCAGTCCTCAGTCTTGCTAGAAATAAAGGACAGAAAAACACAGGGCATCCAGTGCAGAGGGAAGAGACAGGCAGGCAGAGAACCCAGGAAAGCAAGGCGATTCCAGCCAACGTGTGGAAACCAGAACAGGGAGGGCTCAGGAAGTTCGGGTTCCCCTCCTTCCTCTCGGGTCTCAGCACCTGGGTGCCTGCAAACACCACCCTACCCCGGCCTCCCGGGTCCCAGTCACTGCCCTGTGGGACTCGCTCCTCCTCGCAGAATGAGAAAGCGTGGCCGAAGCAAAGGGTGGCACTGGGTTAGTAAGTCCGTGAGCAGCAGGAGCCCAGGCTGGGTGGCCCCTTCCGAGCCCTCATTCGGCATCCTTGCCTTGTACCGGAGTGATTCTTCGGAAGCAGAGAGGGAGACCCAGGAGACGCAAACAGCGCAGGGAGGAGAGGCCCCGCGGACACTGAGCAGAGCAGCCCGGGACGCTGGCTCAGTAAGGGTGAGGAAGGAGACTCAAATATTGTATTTCATCTGCTTTCCAACAGGCATCTCCTTCCTGTCACTACTTAAGGGCAAAAGAATATTATCTCAACTCCAACCTGCGCTGCAGTCTTGCAAAAAGAAACAGCTAAGAAAACCTTTGTGCCGAGCAGAATGGGAGTGAAACTTTCTCCCTCGACCTCGGGATGGGGCTGTGTTAGTCGTGTTTCCTCCACTTGCAAACTCTTTTGCCTTCTCCAGTTGCTCAGTGTTGGCCCGACGCCAGCAGGGCCGCTCAGGAGGCCAGATGCATGTCACACATGGCTCCACTCATGTACCTGCCACCACGACCAGCCCTGGGCACATGAGATGTTCAGAGGCCAGTGAGGTTGGGTGGTGAGTGGCAGGCAAACCCGTCAGGATCCTGTCCTCTCTGCCCCCTGCTCCTGGCGGACAGCCTGCTGGTTGGATCCCAGCTTTCCCAGCGGGAGCTGAAGCCGCACAACCTGTTCTAAGGATCGGTAACCACTTCCTAAGTCCTGGGGGGAAGGACAACCATCCCAGGAGTGCTTTGGCCATGGTCAGCCCATGCACTGCCTGTCAGGCTGTGTGTGAGATCCAGGGGTGTAGCTACGACAGTTCCCCAAGCTCAGCCTTGAGAAGGCCCCAGCCCCTGTGGGTCACACCCAGGCTGCTCATGTCAACAACAGGTCCCGCCCGGAATCTGACGGAAAGGAGGGGCGGGGGAGAAGCGGTGAGCATCCTTCCGGGGGCTACTCTTTGGCTTCTGTCCCCTGGGTCTGCACTCACTGTAACGGTTTGTTCTCTCTTTAGCTGGGCAGGGTGGGGGTGGGGGATTACTGCCAACAGGTCTCTCCTGGGCACCTCTGCTATCCAGGACTCACATCCCACAGATGTCTGAACCATTATCCAGGCCAGGCCTCGCGATACCGATACTGCCTTTGCTTGTAGACTTGTGGCTGCTCCCTTCTGTGCTCAGCTGTTCCATTTATCCCAGCACACCCAGAAGGGACTCGCCACCCCCCCCCCCCACCGGGCTATGTTAATTAAGAGGAGCTGATACCTTATTACCTTCCCTCCTCAGGTATCACCACTTAACATTGAACTAGGTAGGGCCTTTGAGTAGCTAGTGCTTAAACCAAAAGGGTGGCCCATTGGAAGGAATTCAGGCTCAGCTGCAATCATTCTTGGGTAGGGCCCAGAAGGTGACCGCCTCGTTGCCGAAGGGAACACAGGGACCCTTCACTCCAACCCTCACAGTGGGTGTGGGTGGGGGGACAGCAGGGTGGTGACTACTTGCCTGACACACCCAGACACTAGCAGTCAGGTGGTATCCTGACCCGAGTCTAGAGCTCTTTCCCTGCCTCACTCCGGCCACCCTCCAGACCCCAGGGGGCTGCTGGCCTCTCTTCCAGGGTCACTGCAACCCTGTGGTTCCTGTGACAGCAGACACTCCAGTCCTAACACTCTCCAGGGAGGTGCATGCGTGTTGCTGGGCTGCCCAGGGAGGAAGCTGGCATTCCTCCCGCACCACCAGCCTCAGAAGGAGACACAGTTCTTAGTTCTGAGACATGCCCGGTGTTAAGCACAAAGATAAAAGTAGGGACCTTGCAGCCCAGGCAACCCACAGTGCTCAGGAAGTCAGGCACACGAGTAAATTAAAAACTAGTCAACCATCTCCAGGTCCATCCTTTGTTCCCAGATGAAAGAAAACCCAAATCCTAGTAGGAGCTTCTCCCTCCTCCCACTCCTCACACACCAATAGGGGTGAAGGCCGGGGAGGGGGCGCCGCCTGGTGGTGAGAGAAGGAAAACCCCAAACAACTCAGCTCATGGGAATTTGTTCAACGTGATGTCACTCACTCACTCATGAGAACCTGCTGTGCTGAGCCGCATTCCCTAAGGGGCTACAGGCACGTAAAAAAGCAGCAGGCCCGGTCTCCCAGTGCAGGAGGGAGCAAGAAACTGGCTGGTGAGCCAGCCATCTGGGGGGTAATTCCTCGCTCTGCCGCCAACAAGCTAGTGGGGTGGCCGGGGCTGATCACTTCCTCCACGTCTCAAGTGGAAGTGCTCAGCTGAATTATCTGAGAGGTTCCTTCTATATTTTTAATTACATAACCCATTATATAACCTTATTAACTGTAAGGGTCACGCACCAGAAGAAGCCTGGGATAGCATTTGCTTTCCCTTTGTGAAGACTGAAAATGAGGACCCAGGACCCATCCCTCTGCCTGGTTTAAGGACCTGTCTCCCTGTGGACAGAAACAGGCGAGGTTCCTGCCAGCTGGGAGTAGGTCAGTTTCCCATTTCTAAAATGATCACTTTGTGCTCTGTGGATGTTTTTATTTTTTTAGTTCACACCCGTGCTTTCTATCCAACTGCCCAGATTTCCTGGGATCTCTGAAAATGGCAGGTGGCCACCCCACCACCGCGAACCAGAGAGAAACATTTGACACAACAGGCCTGGCCACACGAAGGAGAATTGTCGTGCACAAATACGATCAGCCACTGGGTTAGGGTAGGCAGAATGGAGCCGGCGGCTCAGGACCAACAGAACTTGGGGAAACAAAGGGAATGTCTTGCCATTCTGAGCAAGACATCCTTTAACACCTGGGGCATCTGCCGGTCAACGCCAAGTCCATCCTAAGGCAGCTGCACATGCCCCTTCCTGGTAAAATGAGGTCTCCACTGTCTTGGGCAGGTCCATCAGGGGGTGAAAGAGCACCCCAGGTTTTCCTGCCCAAGCCCAGGTGGCAACAGCAAAGCTACTGTCGGTGCCAAGGGCCTCCTATTGTTCCATGGGACCTGTGGGGTAAAGAGGGCCTGGAAGGTTTCCAGGGACCCAAGAAATGCACCCTAAATTTCACTTTGGAGCTCTACAGGCCTGGCAAGACTTGGATGGAAGTGGCCGGTGGTCAATGGAACACACTCTGTTCCTGGAGCCAGAGCTGAGCCCTGGCCACACACCCGCTCCTTTCTAGCTCCGTGACCTTTAGTGCATGCCTAGAACTGAGGCCAGCCCAGAACAGCAGGGACGGCTACTCTGCTGGCCGACTATCCCACCCCTCTCCCAGAGCCACCCTGACAGGCTCCAGACAGCCCTGAGATGCTCCACAAACAGCCACCTCTGCATGCAGCCGTCAGTCTCCGGGGCGAAGACCAGTCCTTGCTTTAGTTTTGCCCTACATAAAATGGTCATAATGATGCTGGTTTCTCTTCCTCCCCAAGGTGTGAAATGAGGGAGCTTTTTGGAACTAGAAGTGCTATACATATTGGTGGGGCTATTCCCAGAACAGACCTTCAAGACTGGCTTCTCTCCCCCAATTTGAAAACAATGGAAAAGACATATCTGTAAAAATCAAAACAGAACTCTATAACTATGAAAGCTACCAAGAGAAAAAAGTTTTGAACCTGGGGACCATCAACTCTTCATAGAGAGGCTGTGATTGGGCTTGGGGGTGTTTCAAATCACTCTAGAAATCTAAGCAAAACTCAGTGTATGCAAGTTCTTCCCAACCCTGTCCCCCATCACCCATGCGTGATACAATTTCCATTTAAACCAGAACACTCTCCGTTACAGGAAAACAGGAGAGAAGTCCGTGTGTGTGTGTTCAGGGCAGAGCAGCTCTTATTGTAACAAGACATGCTCGTCCACTGGGCTCCAGGAATCAGCCAGGATCTTCCCATCCTGGCTGTCCTCCCTCACTGCTGGGACTCAGCCCCAAGGAAGAGAGGCAAACCCGCAAATGTCACCGCCAGGTGGGCAGGCGGTGGGTGGGGAACCGGTTCTTCCAGAGGCAGGGCTCCTTTCTGTACTTAACTCGGTTCACAGGCTATTATACTAGTTCCCTATTGAGCCCAGAGCTTGCTGGAAATGGAATTATTTTAAGATACCAGAAAAGCTATCTTTACTTTATCACCAACATTATTGCTGCAAAGGAAGACAAATCCAGGGTATTAAGCAGCTCCTGGAAAACCTATGCTTGGGACGGGATCCCTGACAGCTGATAACAGTGCCGTTCTGAAGATTGGGAAGACATGCTGCTTCCTTTCCTTTAAGCTTTAACCATCTCCTCTGCTTTTCTCTTCCTGTCTCACTTCTTATCTTCACCCAAGATAATTTAAAATGACTAACCCTTGATGAGTTTTAGCTTTGTGAGATTCACCTCTATTTTCTTCTCTCCGTCCTTACGGGAAAAGAGTTACATACATCTCTGTTCAAATAAATGTCGTTTCCCCCAGGGGCCTTTCTGATTACCCACCCTGTGGGCTGGAGGCAGCCCAGCCTGGAGGTCAGGCCTCCTGGATTCTACCTTCACTCAGTTACAAGCCAGCTCAGCCCTTCTGGGCCTCAGTTCTCCCATGTGCAGAAAGCGGCCAGATGAAAAGATCCGGAGATCAGACCGCTAAGGAGTCAGTGACCCTGTGACATTCCGTCAGACCTCACGCTGCTACCCCAGTGCCACCTACTGACGATTTCTGGAAGTGCGTGCTGTTTCCAGCAATTCCTAACAATTGCTTTAGTGATTGCTCCACACTCAGTGAGTTGAGGTTGAGAGAGAAAGGTAGCCAGGGGAAAGGCCAGCTCCGTTTCTATAAGTGCCCACAGAGGCACAAGGAGGCAGAGGTGGTACTAATGGAGACCACAGCGCTCACATTTTGCATACTTAACACGCAGCACTGTTCTAAGTGCTTTTGCAGACTAAGTCACCCACTTTTCTCAACCACTGTGTGAAGTATGATTGTACACACACACACACACACACACACGCCGTTCGCAGAAGAGGAAACTGAAGCACTGGGCGGTTATGAAGCAGTTACCAAACAGTAAGTGACCGGACTCTGGAATGCACATTCTCAAGCCTTCTGCCACATGACCTGGGGTCTCTGCTCTGTTCTACATCCCAGGCCCTGCTGCCTCCCTAAGACGGTCATTCTTTTGCCTTAATCCTGGGTAGCTCATCCTTGAGGAGGGACCAGAGCTGGCGGGTTAATTAAAATCCAGGGCCATCTCATTGTAGCCAATATGGTAGTAGTGGTCAACTTCTCCTGCCCAGCCTCTGTAATGCCTTGCTTGGGTTTCCTCTCTTAAGTGGCAGGCAACGGGGCCGCCACTGTGGAACGCCACCAGTGAGGCTGCGTGATGAGGGCATTGCAGCCAACAGCTGCATAGGAGGGCCGCTTTGTGCCAATGTCCCTCTCGATGAGAAAAGCCACTCTCTCCCTTTCCTCAGCCCCCAGTCACCACTGCCAGGGAAGATCCATTCCCGAATCCTTCCAGAGGGTCTGGGTTCTGGATATTCCTGGTGTTACTGAGGTCTTGCCAAAGCAAAGAGCAGGTTTCCCAAGGCCATGGGGCTTGTTGCGTCTGCTGCTTCTCATTCATCTCCTAGGACTGGTAAGACCCTGGTGCTGAGCACACAGCCAGTGTCTGTGGAGGGGCCAGTGCTTCCTCCAGGTACAGCTACCGTGAGGTGGGACTTACCTGTTTGTCTGGCAGACCCCGTGATAGGCCTCAATGGCATCTTCCTGATCTACGTGCTTTTCACTGTTAGGCCAACTTGTTCTGGCATCAATGTCTGGCTCCTAAAGGTCCCACGTGAGACAAAGAAATACCTCTGGTTACACAAACAACGGTCACAAAAGGACTTGATATCTCTGAAGAAATTTTAAAAAGACATATGCACCCCTATGTTCACTGTAGCACTATTTATAATAGCCAGGCTATGGAAACACTTGTCTATCAGCAGGTGAGTGGGTAAAAAGCGGTGGCATATGTACAATGGAATATTACTTGGTCATAAAAAGAAAGAAATCTTTCCATTTGCAACAACAGGGATGGACCTAGAGGGTATTACGCTCAGTGAAATAAGTCAGAGAAAGACAAGTGCCACATGATTCCACTTATATGTGGAATCTAAAGAAGAAAAGGAACAAATAAAATAGAAACAGACTCAGAGAGAGCAAACGGATGGCTGCCCGGCGGGGGGTGGGGGCGGAGGACGCCTGGGGGCTGGGTGAAAAGGGTGTACAAATTGGCAGTTACAAAGTAGTCATGGGGATGTAAAATACAGCTTAGGGAATAGAGTCAATACTATTATAATACAGTGTCAGGTGGGTACTGGAAATATCAGGGCAGGGGGAACACTTTATAAAGTATATAAATTTCTAACCACTGCGCTATACACCTGAAACTAAAACAAAATAATATTGAATGTCAATTGTAATTGAAAAAATATTTTAAATGACTTTATATCCAGACAGAAGTATAAAAATCAGCCTTTGGAAAAAGACAAGGTCCCAGGACCATTTCTGATAACAGCAGTTAAACCCAGGAAGGGATATGACTTTAAATGGAGCACACTGGGCCCTGGCTGGGATGGTTCAGTCATTTGGAGCCTTGTCCCATGGGCCAAAAGGTCGCAGGGTTCGATTCCTGGTCAGGGCACATACCTAGGTTGCACGTTTGGTCCCCAGTCGGGGCACATACAAGAGGCAACTGACTGATGTTTCTCTCTCATTTCAATGTTTCTCTTCCCCTCTCTCTAAAATCAATAAGCATGTCCTCAGGTGAGGATAAAAAAAATAGTCACGTTGGAGGAGTCACAGAATGACAAGACCTGGCTGTGAAAGGCACAGAGTGGGAATGGTGGGGTTCAGATGGCAAGGACAGTCCCCGGAGGAGAAAGCACCCCAAATCCAGAGAACAGGACCCAAATCTCCCAGTTTTGAATCCCTCACTTTCATTACTACCTACCCCCACCCCCATGCTGCCCCTGGGTGCATGCTCAGGAGTGACCCACGTGGCCTCCGTCCCCTCCTGCTACCTCCGCAATCTGTCGCAGAAGGTGAAAACATTAGGAACAAATGCTAAGTTGGACTTGCCACCCTGGGAGGACTAAGAGAGAGGAAAAACTTCCTTCACCTCAAAAAACAAAGTAAATAGCAAGAGGCAAGGCATGAGGTAGAAATCCAGGCCAGGAGGGCTCCTCGGGCTGTGGCCCTTGTCTCTACTTCTGTGCCTTGTTCCTTTCGAACATGTTCAAACTGAGAACTTTTAGAAGATTCTAGAAACTTCCAGTCAAGTCTCCCATGAAGGGTCCTGCTTGGGAGGGCAGCAAGTATCTTGCTTTTGCTCATGCAAAAGGACTCTGCTCTGGTAGGTTTTAAGGTCCTTATGGGTAAAAATGTGTGAGAAAAACATCAACTCTGTCACCCGGTGTCACTCCAACAAGCCCACCCGCAGCCGCCATCTTGTTACCGTGCTCTTGCTGGCCAGTCGGCGCTGGTCCGCGCTGACGATCTGGGTCCTCAGGATTAGCACCTCCTCCTTGCGCACCTCAAGCTCCTCGTGGGCCAGCTTGAGCTGGTTCAGGAGGAGGCTGTAGCCGTCTGGGGAGCTGTGGGTGGAGTTGTTCTGGGAGGCCTGGTCGGCCATGGCTTTCCGCAGCTCGTTCAGGTCATTCTTCAGCTTCTTATTTTCTGACTCTAGCTCCTGCCTCTGTAAGACAGACCAAGTGACACACACCGTCACCCCCTGAATCCAGAGCCCTTTCCCCAGGTGGGGCTCTTCCTCCACCTTCCTCAACCAACCTGGCTGTCCTCCTGAGAAACCAGGAGCAGCTTTCCCATTTTTGTGATGAACCACACAGACTTCTGACTGGCAGCTGCCAGCAGCCAAAGCTTGGATTGGAACTCACAACCCCAAGTTATTGGTGTGAAGCACCTGACACCATGTCTCTATGATCCCAGAAGTGATCTGAGTGTATTTCTAAGCTTATTTGGCCAGTGAAGCCCTTCCTTGTGGAAACGCCAGGTTAATTTTAAACAATATGCTTTTAACATAGGACTTCCTAGAACCTCAATACGGGAAGGATCTTTGTGACTTTCCAGGTGAGGAGACGGAATGCAGGCTCTCCTGAAGTTATTTATGCCGGAGTATCGCATGGACTAATGTTTTAGAGAACAGGCCAGGGACACTCTTTTGTTGTTTCGGTCCCACAGAAAGCCCCCAACTGTCAATGCCAGCGCAGGAAAAACTACCTATATTCAGAGTCAAATACCACTGCAACTCAATTTTGGAATGTATTTAAATTTTTTGGGATTAAATACCTTTGTGTTTGAGATGAATTCAGATCATTTAAAGTCTGATGATCACACACACATTGCTGGTATGGTCGTGGGATATATGAGACTCAAAGTTTCCAAAAAGAAATCCAAAAATGTGGATACATGGGCATTGCTCGCACATTTATTACAGAGCTGACGGTCACAGGACCAGGAGGTCACTGGGTATATCTTCCTTTTCTGATTGAGTGTGGAGGCTGAGGATGGAGTGGAGGAGGCTCATGGTGAGTTCTGTAGAGGCTGAGCTGGGACATGAGCCCAGGACATCCATCGGCCACCCCTGCCACACTGCCGCAGGCCTCCTGGGACCATGCTCTGCCAGGTGTCACTGGCCCGAGGACCCCTCCACCCGATCTGAACCCCACAGATAGCATACCTAAGCCTTGAGCTCAGTACCCAGATAGTATGCTTCTGCCCCAGAGCTGAGTTCCTTTACCCATTATTGAAAGATCAGGAGAATCCAGAGTTTAAGCAAAAATCACTGCTTGTCATAGGTCCTCCCCATGTAGCCTCATCTCCCCCATGTCCTTGGGGGCAGGTTTTTCAAATCCAATTTGGTCAGGACCAGGCGTGACTCAGGGCTGCTTCCTATACGTGGGACCAGCCTGACCGACCCTGGCAGATTGGATACATTCCCAATTACCGAGTCTCAGGAGTGGGAACGGGGGAGAGGGGCTGCTGCGATGTCCTTTTGCTCACACTCCTCCCTGCAGGGGGCCCAGTCCCCCATCACCACAGGACCACAGCAGGCCCATGTCCCCTCGGGACAGAGGCCGTCCACCCTCCACCACCACCTCCCACAAGGCCGGCCCTGGACATGCTGTGGGATCCCTGCCTTAATATCTCTCCATGTGAGTCTTGGTTGTTTTTGCAAAATGGTTTTACTCCACTGGCCACATTTTATTTTCACTGAAACCAAATCAGGCAGGTAAAATATATGGGCCATAATAAAAAATCTGTATTTGGTCTCTGGCCCCAGTTCCAGGCACAGAACTTCTAAAATTCTTGTGTAACATCCTGAGTGACAGGGGTGGGAGAAGCATCTTTGTTATTCATAATAAACTTCTTGCATCCATGCCTGAGTTTCTGCTAATGAGGCGACTCTTGGAGGATGGGGACTGGCTGTAAGCGGGCACCACCCTGTGAGTGGGGGATTCACCCACTGACCTCCAGAAAGGCAGGGGGAGGGCCTGGAGACTGAGCTAAATGTACGTACATTAGTCTGTCATGCCCATGTAAAGGGTCCACCATGTAAGCCTGAAATGATGGGATTCTGGGAGCTTTGGGTTGGTGAGCACATCACGGTGCTGGCAGTGACTGCAGGCTCTGCATCTCTTCCATTTGGCTGTTCCTGAGTTGAATCCTTTATCATTAACCAGTAAGGGGAAGTCAAGGGCTTTCTTGAGTTCTGCCAGCTATTCTCACAAAAGATCGACCCTGAGGAGGGCATGGTGGGAACCCCTTATTTGTAGCTAAGTTGGACAGAAGCATGGGTAACCTGGGCACCCACTGATGTGATCGGTGACTAAAATGGGACTGAGCCCCTAGCCAGGGGGTGTGTGCTAACTCCAGGTAGACAGTGCCAGGAACACGTGGTAGGACACCCAGCTGGTGTCCACAGAGAACTGGAGAATTGTTTTGTGTGGAAAGCCCCACATTTTGTGTCAGAAGTATTGTGAACAGAGGGAACAGTCTCCTGTTAACATATATTGTAGTTCCTTGTGGCAAATACCAAATTTCCTTCACTGCAAAGTGTGGGAAGGGGCAATCGTGGGCTTATGGCTTCCCTCCTCACAGACTGGAGCTGACTACCAGGCTCGCTGGTGCCCAGCTTTGTCGTCCGTCCTCTGGAGGGGGAGTCCAGGAGCCTTACCTTCAGGGTATTGTAGGCTAGATCTGCATCCTGGTCCAGATCGAGGTCATTCCTTGGCTGCTCCATCTGCACAAATAAAGGGACAGGAAGGTGAGTACAGACGACAAAGCAAGATACTCATTCCACAGCGGTATTTCCAGCGACGGTCAAAACGTCCTTGTTTTGCCCTCGCACACGTGTCCTTCTGTCCCGCCATCGAAATGCAGCTCGCTACTCAGGCCACCTGAAGCGCTCCCTGACCGTCTCCCACCCTCCCTCCGACCCTCGCCTCCTCTCTAACATTGTGCATGGGATCCTCACAGGCACCTGTGGATTGAATACGTGTAACACTGTGTTAGGGATTAAGTCACCCCAGAAGATGTGATGAAGTCCTAACCCCTGGTACCTGTGAATGTAACCTAATTTGGAAATAAGGTCTTTGCAGGTGTTATCAGGCTAAGATGCAGTCATTAGGATGATCCCTAAGACTGTCCTTAAAAGAAGAGAAGACAGACACCCAGGGAACATGGCCGCGTGAAGACGAAGGCGGAGATGGGAGCAATGCAGCTATGAGCCAGGAACACCAAGGATCCTGGCAACACCGAAGCTCAGGCAGAGGCATGGAACAGATTGTCCCCCAAAAGCCTCTAGAGAACATGGCCCTTGTGACACCGTAATTTTTGACCTCTGGCCTCCAGAACTATGAGACGGTAAGTTCTGGTTGTCTTAGGCCTCCCAGTTTACGGTACTTTGTTTCAACAGCCTTAGGAAACAGCACTGTTAAGACTCATGTACGTATTAAAGAGGTTAATTAATGCATAATAATTCTGTACTTATTAATGAGGTTAGTGAACTACTCCTAGCAATAAATCGCCCTGAGCACCCTGTGGAGAAGCCTGCCTCCGCATGTCGCCCTACAACAGGCAGGAGGACAGCTGGCCCCTCTGATGCCCAGTTAATGCCATCTGACATCAGATCCCGAGCCAGTGGATGTGGGCGGCAGCAACTGCAACACTAACTAGTCCATTAGGACACAGCTGGGCCAGTGATTCCTGCAATTACTTGGGAGCTAGTCACCTGTGCAATGAGAAGGGACAGAAACCCCTTCGTAAATGCTTAACTGCTTGAGGTGATTTCAAGTAATGGGTGGCAGTCTCTGAGTAAGATGGGTGTCTGGAGCTAAAGCCTGATAATACGTCATTAGGTTTATCTACAGTGCTAGCAAGCTGAAATTCAAGGTGGGGCCACCACCCACTGGCTGGATTAGGTGCTCCTCGGGCCTGGTGCTGGACTGGATCCGAGCCTTCCTAGAGCTCCTTCCACGTCAAGGACGGCTGCACTGACGGCCCTGTTTCCATCCCTGCAACCCAGGAAAACAACGCTCCAAGGCCCAGTCTCTGCTCCACCTCTCACCAGCAGCAGTAGGCATGTGACTGAGCAGTCACCTGATAACCTGCTGCTCCTGTGGGACAGGTCTGTGCTTTCGTCCCATGTGGCATGGATTTGTCGTGTGGCCACGGACAATTGCTGAGTGCATTAGGCTCTTGGAAAAGAGATCATTTACTCAACCTCGAATAGCTGTGAGCATTAATATACGCTGGTTGTCATGTTTTTAAGCGGGCAGCCCATTGGAATTGCCCTGGTGGCCAAGGCAACTTTGCCAGGGCTGAGGAAAGGGAGCCGGATAGATGGAAAGTCCAGTACACAGACAGCCTGGCTTTCTGTCACTGAGGCCCCGTCCTCTTGGCAGGCTTGGTCACTCCTGCACTGATGGTACATCCTACACACTCCCCCGTCATTCCTTATGCAGAGGTGGCGTCTCTCTATAGCTGAGACCCTGGGCCATCACTCTCCAGAATAAAGACCCAGGTGTCTCAGAATTCTTCTTGGGACCAGGGGCAGGTCCAACAACATCACCTGTGAAAGCTTGGTTTCAGGGTGCTAGAGAGGGGTTCCATCAACCCCCTGTACCCCCGTGCCCTTCTTACTCAACCATGCTAGAGACAAGGCTGTTTTCTGTAAAGAGAGCCTCAATGCACGTTCTGGGGCCATGGGCCCAGCCTCCAGTGCCAACCCTTGCTCAGTGATTGTTTGCTAAGCAAAGAGGATGCCTTTTTATTTGGTATCAAGACAGACAAAAGACCTAAAGCCAGGATTTCAAAATGAGTAGGTATCTCTGGTGGGGAACCGGGAGAGTGAACCTTCAGAGGCAACTGAGTGTGCCAGAAACTATGATGTCAGGCACTGTCTGGTGTTGTCTATACGGTTTGCAAATGTTTGATTTTGTGCTCACCTGTCAGGGCAGCTTCGCTTCTAATTGAACGAAGTCATTTATAAACCTAATCTTTTCACTTTCCATTCTGAATCTAATCTGCTCGAGAGATTCAAATCCATCAGCAAGATTTACCTCCCCACTTACTACTCATGAAAAACAAAACAAAACAAGAATTTATCAGCATCTGTAACACATCTGATTGGAAAGGGATGTCAGGTGTTACTAAAGGAGACTGTGTAGAGGTGGGAGCGGGGTTGGCAGGGCTGGCAATTCAGGCCTGAGAACAGACCAAAGGTTTTTGACAAATCCACTCTGAGGTCAGATAATGACATGACCCATGTCTCAGTCGGCCTTGTATCCCATTAGAAGAGGTCCTTATCCCTCCCAAGAAATGACAAAGGGCTCTTCTTTCCTTGTCACTGCTGACAAGCACCGATCTATGTGCACCCAGCCTTGCCTCTATTTCAGCACAGCCCATGTTAGTTTGTATTTTTCACCTATTCTATCTGGTCCTCCCCAACTAGATTACAGACTCCTCGATGGCTGGGGATTTCTCTTCCATTTTTATCTCCTCTCGTTTAATAAACATTTTGAATATAAGCCTGGCACCAGCGCAGTGCTGAGGGTCCTAGAGATGGAGAGTGGGTGACACGTCTGGGGACACTAAGGCTTCCAACAATATTTTTTTCAATACTCAAGACTGTTGATGACCTGGACTGAGGTGAGGGTGCAGATGTGGGAAAGAGGGGTGAGGGACCACAAACTTGGTCGGCCCCCTGACCCAATAGGGCTATACTCAAGTCCATGCCAGATTCCAGCTAGGAAAAAGCAACACGTTTTCCCTGCTCCAATGTGGCTCTGCTTGCATTTATACTTTAGTCACACACCCTGGTCCTCTGTGCAAGTGGGTGACAATGCCACAGGCTCCCTGCTAGCTTTAACCGTGGATACCCTTTGCTCAGGGGGCATCGTAAAGATTACTTCCTTTCAACGGGGGTGATCTGGGCACTTGCAGAGAAGACTTAGTTATGGTGTCAACACAGGACAAAGTTACTTTCTGAAACCCAGTGGCAGAATAACCCCACAAGGTGGCATCACTCCGATGCCAGCATTGCAGGGCGCTGCTGGGGGCTTGCAGCCCCTCTTGTACCTGGACTTTCTTGCTCTCCTGCTGCTCTCTCTTCTCCAGCTGTGCCTGCAGCTTCTTCCTCTCCTGCTCAAGCTCCCGCACTCTCTTCTGCAGCTTCAGGAAGACTGTCATGTCCATGGCTGCCTTTTCCAGGCCGATTTCCTTCAAAGACAGGCAGGGAGCAGGGGAGAGGAGGTTTTAATAGAATAAATGCCGCAGGAAACCGAGAGCAAATCGCTGCCTACCGCTCTATCAGCTGTCTGTCTGCTCTCTCCTCCCAAACATCAATCCACGTCTCAGATCCAAAGCCAGTGCCAACCAACCATCATTTCTCAGAGCAACGTTGGTCCTCCAGGCTCATTTTCTGTCTAGATAATACCTGAGTCTCAAACATTTATATTCCTCCTGTGTGGGCTGCGTAAGATGACCGATCATATATTCCAAGAACAAATGGATAAAGAGACAGCCACTTTATTTGGACGTTAAAAGAGCTCACTTCTGGAATACAGTCTCACCCCAGGGAAACTGTAAAACTCAGAACATAATGCCCCCTGATGAAGAACCGGTGCGGTTACCAATCACTGTAAACACGTTGTCAAGAGCCACTTGATTGCACCTGGACACACAACCCACAGGTGCACTGTCACGGAATCCATGACCCCAACAGACCTTACAGCATCCCTTTCCCACATTTTTTCTTTAGATTCATGCCTGGGTTTGCTATCCCAGGTTCTGTCATATGTGGTATGTATCTGGATGAGTATATCCATGCAGGTTTTTAAAGTACATGTACGGACATATATGACAAGATAATCTGGTTCGACCAGCCTTCGAGGAGTGTCTTGCTCTTAGCCAGGACTGTGCCTGCTGCTCCGGCTTCCTTGGAGAACAACCCACACTGACAAAAGTGTTTATGACCACGTGTTCATGGCCACGCACACAAACACACGGGCTGTGCATCTGCAGTTCCGGCTGACCAAGGCCTCCAGGCTTAAGAGTGCATGGTGGCAAAACCAAGGGCCTCATGCCAGCGTTTGTTAAGTGTTTACTATGTGCCTATGACAAGCAGCAAGCCACCTGGGCTGCACAAAAGACAGACCAATTATTACAGAGCAGGGTCCCCAAATTCCCCACAGTTTAGGGATGGGGGAGGGGACTCAGTGGAGCACAGCCATTTTCCTGAGAGATACCTAGTTTCTTAATATGTAAGTAGCTATGGCCATTCCATGGGTCAAGGAGATGGGAGGGGGTTTGACCATAAAATGGTGACAAAGAGCTTACGGGGCCTGCGTAAAATTCTACAAGTGGCCGCAACTGGTCACCACGCATTGTCACAGGCTGCAGTCAGGCATTTAAAAATAAGGCGGCAGCCATTAAGCAGGGGAACTCCAGCCAGTTTGCAAGGAGGTAGAGAGAATGAACCATGCGGTTTGAAAGACAGCAAAAGCACCTCACCAGCCGGCCTTAAGGTTGGGTGCGTAAGAAGGTGCCACATGGTTCTGGATTAAGAGCTGGAAAACACCGCAACATGGGAAAAACCTCCCTGGTTCGGCTCGAATGATTGGGAGCTGCCAGCAAAGCTGAACTGTGTCTGGGAAGTACAAGACCACAGACTTCTATTTTCCTAGAGGGAAACAGCACCTCTGACTTTTCTGTTCTAAAACCAGCCTGGTTTGGCAGGGGGAGGCAGAACTATGTGCTTGTGGGTGTTTTAAAGAAAGTAAGACTTAACGGCAGAAATCCGCCATTAGTCTAAAGCTGTACAACCTTTAAATAAACAATTCCTTTCTTTTTCACCAAACTCTGGTACTGGGAGTTATGCTTTTTGGCAGCGAGCATTCAGGCCCCTCATAACTGAACAGCCCGTGGGTTCTGTGTCACTTTCATCCCAAGGCTCTCCTTTCCTATCCTTGCATTCTTTGCTCCACCACTCGCAATCTCTTACCATCTTTTATTTTTCTTTGTAGCACTCAACAGTGCCTGCAATGACATTACCCACTTCTTCCGTCAACGATCAATGTTTAACTGCCCCCATCAGACAAAGCTGCACGAGGGCAGGGACCTTCCCTGCCTCGGTCACTGCCATTCCTCCAGCTCCTCCCCAGCAATGCCCAGCACAACGTGCTCAGAACACATGTGTTTTTATAACTCTCTCTCCTCCACATCTACCTTCATGTGCTTAATAAGGCTTTATATGCTTGTGGTTTTCTTCTCTTCAAATGCCAGAGGAAGAATTGTGTACCTATGTACCTTTTACAAAATTACACACAGACTATAAAGTCTACTGTGTAGTACATTACATAGGGCTTCTAAGAGGCTATTACTGACAAAAATACAGTCACTCGGTAAATATTTGTTGTCCTCTGAGTTTTATCCAGCTTCTAAGTCACGGAGGAAAATGGTCTGGCATATTTATGGATATTATTGTATGCACTGGGATACTAAATGGGGACAATAAATTATATCTATTTTACTGAGGTAGCTGTTCCTTTTTAGGCCAGCCATTCCACCTTGCTGTAATTGGTTCTCAGCTCTGTAAGGGAAGTTGGGGCCCTACTTTCTTCCTTCTTTTCTGAAGTATGGGCAAGGTGAACAGCAATGCATTGCTTTGCATGGTGAATGTTACCTCCAGAGTATTTTCCATAAGTCCACTGCAGTCCCAGCGGCCCTGATGTCGGGAAGGAGCCCCTGGGCACGCTAGCCAAATCCCTCAGGGGCGCCACACAGGTAAAAAACGCTCCCTCAGCAGCACTGCCAGCCCAGAGCCCGCCTCATTTACCTCCACCTGTTGGAGGGTGTCCTCTGTGTCTCCGACCTCAGATGTGGAGATGGAGGGGTAATTGGAGTCAGATTCTAGGCTACTTTGGTTTGACGGGTTCCGCCTGTGGCCTGGGGTTTGCTGTTTAAGGAGAAAAATGTGAAAACTCGTCATGAATTGATGTTATAAGAACTATTACTTTTCAAAGAACGGGAGGCCCTAGAGTTGGACTTCATCCTTGTTTGTAAAGATTGGGCTCCCGTGCCTCTTAATGAAACACGAATCCCCAAGACGGAGGCCAAGCTCTCTGAAAAGTCCCGGGGAAGTAACCCTGATCTCCCAGTCCTGCCCTGCAAGCACAGACAGGCCTGTCACGGGGCTCTGTCTGGCCCCTACTTGAAAACCTGCACCTCACCAACTGGTTTATGGAAACAGTAAGCATATTAGAAGTAGAGGTTACCATTTATACTGTTTGTTGAAAAATACCTTTTTTTTTCTTGTATCTGATCTCGCTTTGAGAGTAAAAACTGGTCTTGGTAGGAGAATTTTAATTTCTATGTTGCTATTCAGCTTCTCTCCTTGGTTTCTATGCAATTAAGTTATTCAATCTTGTTTGAATATGTATTTCTGGAGGGAATGTTTATATGGGGTGAAAAGGTATGACAAATCCTGAAATGTGACAATGTTTTTTTGTATATGAGGATCGGGAGAAACGCTGGGAATGACTAATGTGGCCCAGATCAGAACTCCCCATGTTATTACTGTTGCAACCCTGGATGTTCCCAGAACAGGAAACAAAGAGAACACATCGGCTTGGGTGGGATTTTCCTTAAACTCCTGAGATCTTCCTAAGACCCTGAAGTTGGAAAAGGAGCCGTCCTGGGAATGATTACTGGGCCCAGCTGCTCCCTATGTGATGACTCCCTGCAGGACAGGCAGGGACACCCTGGAAGGTGACACAGATTTACTGGGCATTTGGTGGGTCAGACAGCTGCCCCCGGGGCCGGCGATGCACGAGAACCAGGACTGGAAAACCAAGTGTGGGGCCGGTGCTGCAGGGCCACGGGACCGCCCTCCTTGCCTTTAGGATGGTCATCTCGTCCCGGAGGTTGTCGTATCTCTGCTCCAACCGGGAATATTCCTTCACGAGGTTCTGGTAGCGAGAACGCTCCTCCTCCATCTCTTTCTTCATCAGGAGATTCTCCTTGACAGAGTTCTGGGCAAATTCATCTGGGAAGCAAGCAGCCGAAGCCTCACTTTTTCTTTCTGAATGGATTCCCCTCAGATTCTGATTAATTTCTTGTTAAAGGGCTTCCCACAACAGGTCCAGGACAGACACTGATGGGTTCATCCAGCTTCCCCACCTACTGCCCAGCCAAAGGAAGCTTGTTATTGCAGCTCAAGCCTTCCCAGCAGGGAGAAAGCTGACCCTGCCCTTGGGGAGTGGGGCAGAGATGCAGGCAGCATGCGTGACAGCTCCCTCCATTAACCCACTGGCCTCTCTCGTGACAACCGTCACAGCAACTGCTGGCAGCATTCCTGGAAGAACCCAGGTTTTGTTCCAGTTTCTTCCCTATTCCTGGTCTTTCCAGTTCTTGGAGTTCAGGGAGATTAAAGGAGATTTGAGGAAGATTAGGAAGAAGGGGAGGGAAAAAGATAACATGGATGGGCTTTCCTCCACTGAAAACATTCCTATCAGTGGAAAGAAACGATTTTTAAAGGGGAATTAAAACGAGTTAGTGCACTCAGGTGGTTCAGTTCTTTCGTGGTTCAGGGGAGCAACCCAAGGACAGGGAAAGGGGAGTGATTTGCTGACGGCCGCCCTGAGTCAGGCGACAACTGTGGTGTGGGGAACCCCACGGCTCCTCTGTGGTCATGCAGGACATAGGGGTTGACAGCAACCCAGGGGTTGGTGGGTGCTGGAGACAGGTGACCTGGATGTGACCCGTGACCCATGACCATCTCTTCAGCAAACATAAACAGAAGACCCACTGGGTACGGAGCCATGACAGAAACTACGGTGCTAAAGATAGATTTACAAATGGCACTAACGCAGTTCCCGAGTGCTCACTACGTGTCAAGCACCAGCGTAAGCGGTTGGCATGCAGAATCTAATCCTCACACGAGTCCTCGAGGGCTGCACCTCGATGTCCATTTTGCAGGTGAAGGGACTAAGGACTACAGCTGTTAAGGGACTTGCTCCAGGCCACACAGCAGTGTGTGGCAGGGTCATTCTTTGCGTGCACGTCTGACTCCAAATCCCATGCCTGCTATTGCCTGTTAACCATGTGTCTCACCGCATTAAACAAACGTCACCACAGGTTTGGCCTCCTCCTCTTTCACTGCAGCGTCTTGGCCAACTGCACACTAGTGAGCAGTCTTTGGGGGGAAAACGCCATGACAAAGAAAGTAAAACTCAAGACGAAAATGCCAGCACTTACCTTTCGACTGGCACAGGATTTGGCGGTTAAGCTGTTCTTTCTCATCTTTCAAGAGAGCATTTTCTTGCTCCAGGTCTGCCACTCGCTGAAAGAGAGAATAACAGAGAAAATGTTTCCCCTGTGGAGCTGGGCAAAGGCAAGGCTCCTTTTGTGGGGTTTGAATTTCAGCTGGTTATGTTTAAATGCTCTTTTTATTGAAGGAAATTGAATCAGCCAAAGCTGTTTTCACATTCTGGGAAAAAGTGTGCAGAGACATAAACTCCATTAAACAAGTCAGATGTGTTCACCACTGTTTATGGTCTTCCAAGGCCCACAGAGCCTCCTGCAAAGTATGCCCCAGGCTCCCACACCTTGTTCAAGAACTTAGAACAGGATTTCTTGCATTTGGTTGCTTGACTTGGTAAATTCTGAGCTATCAAATCTGAGTCTCGGGAAAGCCCGAAGCTCACAATGAAGAACTATCCCTGGCTCCTTCCCTTTGACCTTGCCCGTCTTACTGGCCCAGCCCAGTCCAGGGGCTGGGAAAGGAAAGGAGACTTGCCGTTGATACTCAACTGTCCAATCTAGTGTCTAGCTTCCAACACCACCACCAGAGGAAACATGAGGTGAATATTACTGTAGAAATGGCAACACTCTGTGAATATATGTAACTTTAAAAACCTGTAATTGTACACTTTAAATGGGTGATTGGTATTGTATGTGAATTACAATTAGTAAAGCTGTTAAAAAATCACTCCGTGAATAAACCAGTCTACTAAGTGCAGTTCTCTCTGCCAGGTGTGGCAAAAGATAAAAAAAATGAGTAGTTTCTGGTCTGAGTAACAAGCTTTCCCACAGACTACGCTGAAGGACAGAATGAACGATCTCTCTCTCTGGTTCAAGTCATCCGTTCCGGCCATCTTTGGTACTCAGGGGAGGGAGAGGAGGGAGGACTCTCCTCAACCTGTGTAGAAAGAGCCTCAAAGATGACATCCTCCATACAATAACACAACACATACTAACGAGCATGTGCATGTGGCTGAGACTAGATGGTGACCCCCTGGGATTGCTACATAGGAAGATCACCGCTGGGGATGAGGAGAGATAGTCACCCAGATTCCTGCCTATCAGAGAAAGGCCTTCCAGGCTCTGGTAGACCTTCTGGCAGTGAGAGCAAGAAAGGAGGCCCCTGGGACGCTCGCTGAAGGGCAGAAGTCTTCGTGAGGTTGAATTTCAACTGGTTATATTTAAATGTCATCTTCTTTCCTTCCTCCTGCCTTTCAGGTTAACTCACTTTTATAGAGATTCCTGTCTCTATAAATGTGAGTCAAGAGACCAGTTCTCCTCACCCTCAACATCATGTAGAAAGGGTCAGGAGAGAATTTCAACAGGCTGGATGGAGTCCACGAGCGAGGTCCCTGTCCCTCCCACCACACATGCACACAACTCAGAAGGCAGAGACTCCCACTTCCAGAGCCTCATCTCCCCTGATGGTCTGCAGGGGGCCTGGTCTCCAAGGCTCCAGAGAGAAAAATGCAGATGCACATACACCACTATCGGAGGCTTCCAAAAAGCTCCAAGCACCTTCCAACTGCTTCAGATTTCACAGAGTTTTCAATAGGCAAAATATGGCTCAAAATCATATTCCAGAAAACTGTCCCTTCTCTGCTTCAAGACACTACAGCTCCTTTCGACCCTTCTCAACTCAGACAGATGTGGTTTCCCTCCTAAGCTTACCTGTAGCTGGACTGTCAAGAGTTACAGAAATGGCACCCGACAAGTGTGCATAATTCTGACACCGCTCCAGGTTGGGATACACTGGTCTTATGTCTTTCTAGTGAGAAGACAGCTCTCCCGCCAAGTAGATTATAAGCCCCTTTGCAGTCAGAGACTCTTTATGGAGAGTCAGGCAAGGGGGCACGTTCTGCCCCCCACAAGCCATCAAATGAGATGAGGCAGGTACAAAGTTACGTGCATGTAATAATTAATTTACTGTCTATATTACAATTAATGCAATGGATGTTTTGCGTCTGCAGAGACCGAAACCTGGTTTGGTGGACAGGGTGAGCAGTAGGAGAAAATGCATTGCTGAGAAGGATGCTGCTCTATCATCAGAGCTGCCGCTTACTGAGCCTACTTCTGGCCCCTGGGGTGGCATGTTCATCCATTAAACACGTCCTGGCACGCTTCTCTGTGCCAGGAGCCTTGCTAGGGGTGGGGTGTGTAACATGAGCAAGACTCACAGAGCTGTCCTCAGAGAGAATCCAGTCTAGCAGGGCTGAGGGGCAGGTGCAGAACAGTAAGCAAACTGGCAAGGGCCCGCAGAGCAGATTTCTATAAAGCAGGGTTTCTCAACTAGTAACACTGTAGGCTGAATAATTCTTTTTTGTGGGGAGGGGCTGTCCTGTTCTTTGTCAGATATTCAGCAACATCCCTAATCTCTACCCACTGGATATGGTAACCATGTTCCAAAGCCGTAGACACGGACGAGGGTACCACCCACCAGGCTGTCGCACCATCGTGTCCAGTGAAGGAGCCTGTCCTCTCCCCAGACAAAAATAAGGGCTGCTTTACTGTTCACAGTTGACTGGAACATCTAGACTCCATGACCTTGTTTACTCAAATAATTCAATTCAGGAGGCACACACATTCTAAGAAAACCAAACTCTAAGTACATCTAATTTGCTATTATTAGAGGCAGTTTGCCACCCAATGACTTCATGAGAGCCTTCAAATTAGTCTGGCAGATCATCAGAACAGCGTGCCTTTTTCTTTTCTGGATGTACAAGTCACGTCGGACTGGAAGGCACCAACAAGCATCCATGCGGTGTGCACCTCTGCAAATAACGCCTCAAGTGGGGCCTGAGGTGAACCTACAGGTCAGGGAACAGGACTCCAGTCACCCTGGCCAGGAGCAAGGCTGTCACCCCTGACTTCACTGACCAAGGGGGAGATTTCATAGTGGGCTGGAAGCACCATGTTACCACAGAGCTAGCACTCTGCCTCTGCTAACCACCCTCTGAGTATGCAGATGGCTCACAAAGCAGGTGGTCCCCTGAGAGCTTCCAAGATCCCTCACCATCTTCGTCACCTTCCTCTGAGCATCCTGCAGACCATCATGTCCCTTGGAAATGGAACACGTCCTCTGACCAATATGGATAAAATGCCATTACTGGGCCAGACCTGAAACCTCCACTCCTACCAACGCAGCCTGATGTCACCTGACTTCACCGCGACCGCTTGCGATCTAACGTCTCAGCTGAGATACAGTCCGGGAGAGCCATGGTCAACAGCACGCTCCCACCGGAGTCTTCTGCTGTGTTTGAGCCTCATTTCTTCCCTCCATCTCCCTCCAAGGAACTCAGCTTTGCTATTCTAAGCCATACATCAAAGTGGCACTGGGAGCTTTGTCT
Organism: Furipterus horrens; assembly: GCF_987537825.1. NCBI lineage: Eukaryota > Metazoa > Chordata > Mammalia > Chiroptera > Furipteridae > Furipterus > Furipterus horrens. The sequence continues at coordinate 17,042,469 of NW_028327178.1, read as the reverse complement.
TCCTTTTCCAGAACAATTCTGGAGGGGGGCCCAGTTCCTGTTCCTTAGTGGACAGCAGGAGAGACAGGTCCCCGACTCAGCCCCACATCCTGGGAAGGTAGAGAATGCTTCCCCCAACACATCTCCCTGGACATTGATTACCCCCCAGCCCTTCCAGCCAGCTAGTGTGTGGAGAGCTTGTTAGCAGAGGTGGCAGGTGACAAACTTCTGCAGTCAAATGACTGCCTTGAGTTGTCAGTGATGCAGGCAGCAGAGAAACACTTAACAAGAACCAGGTGCGTTCCCCACAGCATGATAAATAACACCTTTGCTGGGTTTTGGGATCATTAACCATCATTCAGCAGCTCCACCTTCTTGGGGGGAGGGGCAGGGAGGGGGTCTTTTAACTCTTGCAGGCAGTATTGCTGGGAATGTCTCCTTCTAAAAGGTTATTTGGGACAAATCATCTGAGCCAGCACTGGGGTAAATCCTGTTACTATCAGGCTGACATAGTCCCTGTAAGTTAAATGAAACCGATGTCCCAGCTGTATGCTCAAGAACTGCCTCTACCAGCTCATCTTTAGGGACACAAATGTATTCAATAGCTCTGGGCTTTTGTTTTGTCTTGACTTTTTTTTTTTTTTCCAAGTTCGGCGTTTGCCCTGTAAAGAGAGCCAGATGCAAGGTTTCTGGTAAACACTGTGGAGCAAACGATTGGATGATGACTATCAGGAAAGGCTCCTCGGCCCACTGTTGTGTCCTGTGTCCTCGGTCCTCAATGCTGTGCACCTACCATTGAGCAAAAAAGTGACAGGCGCGGCCCTTGCCAAGGATAACACTTCCAATTCTGCAAAGTCCTGTGATGGCTCACCTGCCTGTTCTCTGAGAGTAAGGTAAATAAGCACGAATACCCCACCTGCCGGGAAGTTATTCCGTGCATGGGAGATGGGCCTCAGCAGAGGAGAGAGAGGGAGAGGCAGGAAGGTGCAGAGGATGGTGCGGAATGGAAACCAGAACTCACCTGAGACAATGAGAAAAGCATAACCCCAGGTGGGGCGCTCTCACTGCTCTGAGGACGTGTCTGTCCCACCCGCCGGGGAAGAGCCCTAGAGGAGAGGCCTGCCGAGCCCACAGCCCGGCCCGCATGGGTGCTGCTGGAGTGACTCAGCATCCACTGTGCTGAGTCACAGGGCTAGGGACGAGGACAGGGCCAGGGAGGCGAAGGCACAGCCCCTGCTCCATGAAGTCACAGGCTCGCTGAGGGACTTGATAAGCTAGCGTGTACCAAGCTCTTGCTATGCTCCGGGCACAGTTAGAAACTTATTTAATACCTTTGAGGAAGGTACCATCATTGTTTGCTTTTAGGGAAACTAAGGTACAAAAAAGAATTTGCCAAAGGTCACACAGCCAGGCAGGGAAACCGCTGGGCTGCGCCCTGAGCAGTCTGTGTCCAGACTCGGCTCTTAACCATCATGTCACCCTGTCTCCTGACCTTTCCAAAGGCTGACCTAGGAAGAACCTCAATGTCAACAGCCCCCAGCAGGCCTCAAGTGACTGCTTCCAATAGCAAGAGCCCCAGGAAGGAGTGCAGGGCAAAGGGAATCAGTGGCTCCTGCAGGGACTGAGCGCCTGAAATAGTTCATCTCTGCAGGGGTCACGGCCAATGCTGCCCTCTAGGTTGGAAGAGCCTTCCTGGTTGGACCTCATCACCCTCCACCATTCTCCTCCTCGCTCACTCTGCCTCGGCCCAACAGTCTCCCTGTTGGTCCTCAAACCCGCCCAGCCTGCTCGTACCTCAGGGCTTTGCACCTGCTGCTCCGTTTGTCACCTGTTCCCTAGAAATCCACAAGGCTCACCCCTCACCTCACTCAGGTGTCTTCTCAGAGCGACTGCCTCTGGCCATCATAAATGAAACCTCATCTTCCTCTGCCCCAAAGATTCCTCTCTATCCCCTTACTCTGCTTTATTTCTCTTCCTAGCACATGATGGATAATTTGTCCTTAATTCCTGCCTGGACATTTTCCCATAGCCCCCAAGTATTTAAGATCCATAAGAAGGAGAACTTTTTGAAATCGTTTTCTTTTGCCCCAGTGTGTACAACAGTGTCTAACAAATACAGACGCTCAATAAGCATCTGTGGAATGAATGAAGGGCCATGACCTTCCGTGATATCTGCAATGACACACTGTCCTTCCATAGAAATGGGGTGAGGGGGTCCTCTTTCTCAGTCATTGGCCTTCTTAGGAACCATGACTCCTGGAGCTGCTGGGAGCACAACTCGGAATCTTAGCTCGGCACCTTTGGGGGTAAGACTCAGACCATTCCACTGTGAGAACCCCGCTCCCTGCAGTCAGACCTCTCCACTTGTCCTGGAAACCCCCCCAAACCTTTATACTGAACTACCCAAGGTAACCAGCTAGGGGCTGGTGGTTCAGTAACTGGCAACATGATACAACGCACAATCCCACCACCACCAGTCTGGACGTGCAGGGCCTGGGGGCAGCTCTTCGTCGCCTTGCGGGTGTCACAGACCCTCGCTGAGGGCCAGGCACCTGGCTGTTGGCTGCTCGTCCTCACCTGCCTGCACCTCTCACCGAGCCAGGCCTCGCTGGCCCCACCAGGCAACATTCAGAGCAGATTCTGGATAATGAGCCATTGCCTCTGTGTCAAGGGCAGCCCTGGGAGTTACGTCTCTTTCATTAGGGACACAGAACAGCTCAGCTGCACAAATCGGTCAGCACAGGGATCACTGGTCACTTTAAAAAAAACAAAACCCCCACATCGCACAGGCCTGAAAGAAGGGAGGTTGTAGGTCTAGGTGCAGACCACTTTGGGAGAGGCCACAACAATGGACACCTTCAGCAGAAAGGGTGGCAGCTAACTTCTGTGGCTCTGTGGACACGGCTGAGTTCCTGCCCCCAGGAGGACCTGGCCTCCCACAGCCCAAGGTGATGCAGCCACGTGGCTGAGAATGAACAGCGCACGGGTGGGGAGCCCAAAGTTTCCAGGATGCCAGTTCCCAGACAACATGTGCCGAGAGAAACATCAAATCCGTCCGTTAAACGTCTCCCGGCAGTCCGCTCCCTCACTCGGCTTTTCCTGTCTCATCAATCTTGCTCTGTGCAGAGCGGGCCCTGGACAAGCCGGAGAGGAAACCGATTGTCTGATTATTCAGCATCTGTTAAGACTGGACATGGTGCCTTTGATAAACATTAAACCCTGACTAGGCACCGAGATGAAAGGAGAAAAGAAAGCCAGCCCCCTGCCCCCCAATCGCTGCCCCCCCCCCCCCCGCCAGCCACCAGAATAGAAAGGTTCTGAGACCCTAGAGAAGGAACACATCTTGTTTCCACTTTTTTCTCTTCCTGGAAAGAGGCAGGCACCACACTTAATGAATCATCTTAGGCTCGTTTGTGCTCAGGCTACCACTCTGGGATTTGCTGATGTCTGGGGTCAGGGAAGGTGCTTTTCTGATCCTGCCTCTGCATCTATTGTTCCCATTCTTGCAGAGTCCTTGAATTCCTTCTTCTTGCCAGTTCCAAACTCTCATTGTATTTAAGACCTAGTTCAATACGCTCCTAGGAAATAGGAACAATTTTTTTTAAGGAGATGAGGAGGGTGTCCATTTCTCTATTTTGCTCTGGCAGAGGAAGATTTTTACATAACAAACGTTAGGCCCCTTGGATGGAGACTTGGATATTTTAAGTGCTCTGAACCCTGGACGGCTAGCTCAGTTGGTTAGAACCTTGTCTTAATATGCCAAGGTTATGGATTTGATCTCCAGTCAGGGCAATGCAAGAAGCAACCAGTAAATGCATAAATAAGTGGAGCAATAAGTCGATATTTCTCTCTCTCAAATCAATAAAAAAAAACTAAAAGTGCTCTGAGACTTCAGTCACAGTGCCTAAGGGGCAGCAGGGAAGGAGGCTGGGGAGTTGACGAGTCAAGTGCTCTCCATGGGGTGGAAACGGGCGACCCTGTTTTGTGGATCTGCTGGGTCAACAGACAGGCCACATGTCTCATCTGACGGGCCCCACCTATAGGGAACTCTCTTCTGTTTCTCCCGGGGCTACCCATTGCAAGTGCTCCAGTCCTAACCTTGGCCTCTCCTCTCTGCCCTGGATTGCACCTTCTTATTTTTACTCACATGGAAGGGCTGCCGTCCATCTGTTCCCAAGAGTCAACAGATAGCAAGAGCCCAACTGGGGTTTGCAGGTAACAGGCTGTAGCTCTGTTTTCCCAGCACAATATGCTTCACCCCCAAAATGAAGTTTATACTGCAAGCCTCGTGGTGGCTGAGCTGGCAGGTTTCTTTGGGCAACATCCTAGGGGTACAAGGACTTTCTTGTGCCAGGTTGCCTGCACCGGGAAGTCCCATGTCTCACTTTTTTTCCCCCGCCTAATTTCCCCATGAACCCCACCTCTGACTCCTGGGAAATCCCCAAGATCTGAGTAATACAGTGGCCGATAATGCTGAAGTTCTGCCTGGGACAGAAAAACATTGTACGTAAGCCTAGCATGAGCTGGCTTCAGTCATGTCTGAGGGAGAAGGTAATGGAGCAGGGGAGGGAGAGGAACTACAGACAGGCTGAGGCCCTCTGTCCTTCCAGAAGCCATCAAATACATACAATCCCATGCAGATGGCCAGCTGCAAGTCCAGAGGGACCTTAGAGATGAGCTAGACCAATTTTTTTTTTTTTAAACAGATGACAGACTAAGGCCAGTGAGGTTTTCCATGCTCACTCAAGATGGCAGAGCAGGAATGAGCATATGGAAATGTTGCTGCCTACTCTGAACCCTTTCTGGGGGAGCACTCGGCTTGCCCTGGGATTTCAACAGGAAAAGTTATTATTACAACATCAGGAACAGTGAATTCCTCCCTCCTTAGGTTCTCAACCTATTGCAACCCTCCAGCCACAGCTGGGTGTGCGACGAGTGGGCAAGGCGCCATGTGGGTCATCACAGAGATGGGGCGAGAGCAGCAGCGTCCTCCATCCATAGAAGGCTCTCCAGTGGCCCATGGAACATCCCTAGTTTCAATAGTGGAGAAGGGAATGTTCGTTTCCTCCTGACTTTCGAGATGGGGGTGTAGGGACTGAACCCAGAAAGATCTATTTTGTGGGTAGAGAGTAAACCCCCAGAGCACACCAACCAGAGTGGGGGAATAGGGCCGAAACCATCAACACTTCAGATAAATTCCCCAAATCATGAGGACTTATTATGAATAGGGGTGTCTAGAGGTTGCCTGTAACCCCTGCAGGCAATGTCAAGAAGAAAAGCCACGACCTCTGCACCATCTCTCTTGCCAGCAAGGGCTCAGGCTAGGCTGTAAAATGCCCCAAAGCAGCCACATGTGTCCCCCGCAGGGAATGCCAAGTGTTCAGCGCATGGCAGGAACACAGTCAACAGTTGTTAGGGCACCTGCCATCTAAGCATGGAGGGATGGTCGGCACGGGGACGCAACCCCAGGGAAGCGCCGGCGAGGCTGCTCTGCTGGCTTGCCCGCCTCAGAGCTGCACCCTCTGGCTCCACCGTACCTTCCTCAGCTCATCCTTCTCCCTGGTGTGGGAGTCCTCCAGGACCTTGAACTCTGAGTGGGCCCTCTGCAGCTTGGTCCGCAAGCTCTCGACCTCTTCCTGCAGCCTCGGGCTGCTGTCCCCGCCTTGGCTCTGCTGGTAGTGGGCCAGCTCCTTCTTCAGCTTCTCCACCTCCATGGCATGGGTGGAGGTGACCGCGGACAGCTGCTCTGACAGTGTCTTGAACTCTTTGTTCTGCGGAGGGTAAACAGGGAGACGGGAGAAGAGATGGAGAGCAACGTTATCCAGTCAGGAAAAACCACGAAGGCAATTAAATAAAAGGAATGCTTAAGGTAGAATTAAATCCCATAATCCCTGAGTACTGTGTGCGTTCCCGGCATCTTCTTAACAAAATTCTGTGGCGGGCCAGGAGAAATACAGCGAAGCAAAACCAACACTGATGCTCACAGAGCATCTAGGAGCCACGGCAGAGCTGGCGGCTGGCACCTCGCTGACGGCAGTTAGCTTTTTGTGTCCGGCCGGACAGACCTTAGGCCTGGTTTTTCAGTGTGGGGACAGCGTAGCTGGCTTCCTGGGTCTGCAGCCTTTGCTTTTCAGAATTCCCTGCTCTCCTACACTGGGCCCTCCTACCCTTGGCCTCTCGGGCACAAAGAGCTGCAACCTAATCTCTGGCTCTGAGACAAAGGACCCCTTCAGCATCCCTCTTCCAAGGAGGCCCTCCGCAGGGCCTCAGGATCCCCCTCACCACCTGTCAGCTTACCCCGAGGGACTCTGACTCCAGAAATGAGGCCCCCGCAGAATGCGTCCATGCTGTGCCCCACAGACAGGGCACCCGCTCACGTCACCCACTTAGGCAACAGATACGTGAGAAGCATTCCCCCATGGGCCTGGCGCAGGGTAGGGGGCCTGGAAAGTGGACGGTAGATGAGCTCGTGAGGATGAAGCACTGAGGACCCAGGCCCAGTGTCAGTACCAGTGTACATGCGGGCAACCGGATCCTGCAGTCTCCGAGAGCACCTGCTACACGTGGTCAGCAGGGCAAGTCAGAGGGAAGCAAGGCTCTCCCAATAATCAAGCAGGTACCAGTCATTGAGGACTGTTCACTGCCAGTCTCTGCAGAAACTCCAAGGAGAACAGAGCTACTCGCTAAAATACCCGTAAGCTGGGACATCAGGGATTAATTGTTAATTTACATCAGAAATTAAGCTCCAGGGAAAGCAGTGAGGAGCAAAGGAACAGCTGTGGGACCCACACTATGCCACACACACTGTAGGACCTCAAGGCTGAGACCCCCACCCTCAGGCAGCACCAAGCCAGCGCTCCTGGTCATGTGATCAGCATGTGGGCTGGATTTCAGCCCCACTTGTCCCCACAGCCAGTCACTCTGTGCAGAGCACAGCCTGAAGAGCTGTACATAAGAGCCTCTGAGCGGTTCCCAACCAATGGTCTACAGACCCCTCGGAGATGGGGGAGGGGGAGAAATAAGCGCAAAACAGACTGCAACATGAAAAATGACACATCCCACGCGTGGTACTAGCACTTAATGGGTGCGTGCCATGGGGCAGGCACGGTACTGCACCATCCCATCTATTAACGCATTCACGCCTCAGAAAAACCCTACGTAGTAAGGCTGCTTCGCAGCCCCGTTTCATAGTTGAGAAAACGGAGGCACAGAAGGCCAAAAGCTGTGGCTTGTAACATATTGTTTTTCAAATGTATCTGGATGCTTCTGTGAGTCAGAAACACGAACTAACCTATTTATTAACTGCATACTAAGGCGTGGCTCACTTGGTTGGAGCATCATCCTGTACACTGGAAGGTTGAGGGTTCGATCCCCAATCAGGGCACATGCCTAGGTTGTGGGTTTGCCCCCAGGTCAGGGTACATATAAGAGGCAACCGACTGATGTTTATCTCTCCCGTCGGTGTTTCCTTTCCTCTTTCTCCCTCTTTCCTCCTCTCTCTGAAATCAATAAGCATGTCCTTAGGTGAGGATTTTTTTTTTTTAAAGGCTACTGACTGAAATCATGTTTGTGTCAATATTTCTCAGATAAAATATATTTAAATATAGCCTTATACTCATAAAAGTGTAAGAAACTTGAGCTTCACCATAAAAAATTATAGGTGAAACTGAATTAGTCACTCTACATGTTGTGCGTAAGCAAAGCCACATTGGTAGAGCTGAGTTCACAGATTACAACATTTTGGCTGAAAAATGTCACCCCATAGCCTCAGTCAGGGACACTGTAAAAATTGGTCCCAGAGACTGTCACTGTATTTACGACTGAAGGATACTATGAAAGACATGGCTTATTACATCACGTTATACAAACATACAGGAAAAAATCAGCACCAAGGACAGCTCCAGTCCTTTTCTTTCTCTTTCAACCACTCTCAAGTGACCCTATTTTTTTCTTTCATTGTTTCCTTGAAACTATGGGCCAATTTCATGCTTTTCTAGTTTGGGTGCACAGAACCTTAGATATGAACTTTGGGTGCTAGCCTTATCCTGGTTTTAGTTTTCAGTTTCCTCCTTGCTGACTTCTTGACGTTTTAAAAGCCCCCCCACCCCCGAGTTGGGAACCACTCCTTTAGCCCCATCATAGTATTAGTGCACTGTGGAGCTAAGAGTTACCTTAGAGATCTTAGCCCATCCCCCTGCCCCCCCCCCCAAAGACTTTAGGGTTCAACGGGAGGTGTGGCCATGATCCCAAGCTGTCAGCTCTGGTTGCAAGTATAACTGAGACAGAACTCAGGCCTCCATCTGCTGGGAGCAAGTCCACTACCTCATACTCCCCTGACAAGTGCTTGGAGATGCCTTTGTCTGTGTCATCCCTGGCACACGTGTCTCCTCTCCTTCTGCTTAAGAACCTGTGTGTCAGGGAGGCAGCCTGAGTTGTTCCAGGCATCTCAGAAAGAACACAAACCCACTCACTTGCAAATGGCTGGCCCCTGCTGCTAAGAGGCTTCAATGGTGCAAGAATCTCTGAAGAGCTGGTGCCACCAATGATACTGACGCCTCCTTCACAACAGATTGCCAAGTGTGTTCTATGACACCAGGTCACATACCCACTGTAAAAGGCCAGCCAGTGTGAGGATAACACTGTTTATATTGGTCAGAGGTGGCAGAACATGCTCTGGAACTAGATTGCCAAACTTAGTCACAGTCATGCTACTTACTAGCTGTGTGACGTTGGGCAGGCTACTTAACCTCTCTGTGCCTCACGTTATGGTGAGGATTAAATGAGTTCATACGTGAGAACAGTGAATGGCACCTAGTCAGGCAACATGGGGAGGGGTGTAAGAAAGCAAGATCTAATGCGCCCTTCCCGCTTCCTCTGACCACCCTCTGCACACAGGCCCCTGCCCAAGGGTGGGTAACACCTGCCACCGTTCACAGATGCTTGCCAAGCAGGAAGCTTAAGGCAAAGGCTCTTTTTAAAAATAGCCTTTTAAATCTGCTTCTCTTTGATGTTCAAGCACGTGAACTGTAAAATCCAGATCTATTTTTAACCTCTCAAGTCAACTTTGGGAATCAGCAAAGCTGACGCCCGGCCTGACAGGCTGAGGTGGCTGGGCAGTACCCAGGGCGCCAGGCAGGGTGCAGCCATGCCAACAAAGTCTTCTTGTCCCTCTGACTATACTTTGCTCAGAAGATAATTGGCTAAATTTGAGTCCCAAATATCTTTTCTGGTCAGATATCAACCACCACAACAGAATATTTAAAAACTTGGACATCTTTGTGCTGGCACTTTTCAAATGTCCAGTCCCAGAGACCAGACCTCTTCCTTTTCACTCCTGTCCCTCCAGCAGGGGTGCCTTCTCCCCTGACCTCGCACATCCCTGCAGGCAGGCACCTAGTGTCCTACCCTGCACTCAGCTTTCTGTCTTCCTTCCCCACTAAGGAGCCAAGGCAATCCAGACACTCTAAAACTCACACTCCAGGGTGACAGTCTCTTGTCAAAATGTTTTTTTTCAAGAGCAGAGAAGCAGGAACATTTTGCTGCTACCTCTGCACTGCTTTGGGGCTCTTGTTCTAGGAAGCCGGCTATGGTATAAAATGACTCATTTATTTTCTTGCTTGATTGGGGTCATGAGAAACTAAAAAAAATGCTTAGAATAGGTATAATAAAACCAAGTGAGCTCCCAGGCAATGCCTGGTGGCCCCAACTCTAACTCGCTCTCTTCCCCTGCCCCCCACACCATGCATCTCTCATTGGTTCTCTCCCTCCCTCTCCTCCTAAAACCCTCCGGGAGCTGCAGGAGCCTGCCCTGTGGTCGCCTTAACACCATAAATGAGCAATGTGACACTGAGCTTCCTTCCAGCTCTGGGAACCCAACTAAGCAACGACACAGGAAAGGAATGAAACTTGGTAATGTTTGGGGTTAAAACATTAGCATCTCCCTTGTTATGGCTGTGGGATCAGACAGTGCTGGGTTGGAATGCTGGTTCTAGAACTTTCTAATTCTGTGACCTTGGCAAGGTACTTGATGTCCCTGATCCACAATTTCCTCATTTATAAAATTACCTTGCAAAGTTGTGCAAAGATCAAATGAGAGAGAACATAAAACATCTATCACATGGCCTGGCACATGGAAGGGGATCAGAGAATCGTCAGGGTCATGGGGGCTGTTGGCCCCATTGGCGTAAGACCACTTCCTTGCAACACCACATCCAATGCGTGTCAAAGTCATCCTGTGTTCCTCGAGCCTAACAAAGCACCAGAGATATCAATAGAGTCGTTCTGAAGAAGAAAGGTTGGGCACCGGATCACCAGAAAGTGGGTGCATGGGTGTGTGTGTGCACACACACGTCTCGCCTTTCCAAACTGATCGACGGTGCCAGGTGTCCTGGGTCTGTCTTGGATCCCTCCCAGTACCCTGCAGAGCACCCCACACTTGCAGGGACTTGATTAATGACCTGTCACTCTTGTGATACACTGACACGGGAAGGTGGCCAGGGTAGAATGTAATATCAATGATAACCATTTCCCAAGTTTCCCACTGCGTATCGGGCGCTTCATCCAAGTCTGATCACTTATGCTTCTGACAGCTCTGATTTTGCAGATCAGGAAACTGAGGCTCAGAGGGGTTAAATCAGTCGCTCGACTTTTGAGCAGCCGAGTTGAAACTGAATTGTATTCTTTCTAATTCCAAAGCATGCACTCTTCCTACCACATAACACGACAGGGAGACGGAAGAGCAAAGTGGCAAAGAAAACAGGCTCTGGACCCAGACAGCCGGGGTTCAAATGGTGGCCCAGCCACTGTCACCTGTGTGACTTGGGGAAGTCACTTGACCTCTCAGTTTTCTCGCTATTAAAAAAAGAAGGATGATGCTATTTATTTTACTGTTATGAGAATTAAGAGTTAGACGGACAGAGCACTAGGACAGTATGCAGCTCGCAGTGAGCCCCCCACAAACACCGGCTACATTTTTCACATTGCGCTGCCTCTACAAGGGAAGGAAAACATGACTTGGGGTTAATGGGAGGGGGAGATCCGGACCCCTACCTGGTCATCGATCTTCCGCTGCAGCTGGACCACCTTGTTTTCCATGCCCACGTTGAGTCGCTTCAGGTGCTCTGCTGAGCGAGCCTCAATCTTGAGGGCCCTCAGCTCCTGCTTGGCCTTGAGCATCCGGAAAGCGCACTGGATGACAATGGCTGCGTCCCGCAGCCGCTGGAAGTGCCGGCGTGCCATCCAGCCCCGCACGTGCTTCTGGATGACGGTGGCCTTGTGCTCCCAGAGGACCTGGCAGGGAACAAGCACACACCTGGTGGGTTCGCACTGCAGGGCGGGAGCCAGAGAGGCTCACGTACTGCCCAAGAGAGGTGAGAGCTGCGGTCAGTCTAAGTTTTAGGAGATGCAGAGAATTTACCTCCCTGAGATGTAAAGCTTTGATGGCCATTTGTTTTAGGAACAAGTCTCCACTAGGTTCTGCAGCCTGTGTGCCTGCAGGGAATCCAGCTGTCAATCCCTTAAGTTTTTCTTTTTTTTTTTTACTTTTTATTGGTTAGGAAACCACAGTCTAAAACCCTCAAAGTTGAAGGGGCCTGAAGACTGTCCAGCCAACTCCTCCCCATTCACCAGATCTGGATTGTGTACTGGGGATGGGGAGCTGGAGCGAGAGCCCTGAGCAAGGGCTCCCAGTGGGCTGATAACAGCTTACAATTACAAACCGGGCTTGCAGGTCACCAGTTCTTTTTCTCCTACCATATTACAACCACTCAGCACATTGAAGCCTTATCAGTGTTCTGGCTCTAACACCCTGAGAAATAAATGTTTGTGGGATAAAGGGATAAATAAGCAAACATCCTGAGAGAGTAACAAGCCCATTTTCACAGCTCTGCGATGGAGCTGATTTGAACCTGGTGCCTCCCAAATACCACCTGCCCCGTCCCCAGTGATGTCACACGGCTGTCACCAATCTCCTAAGAACATTCACAGAACTTTCGTCCCCTGGTTCGAGTTTCTCCACCTGTCACATCAGGGTTGCTCCATCCCGGTGCCTGACTGACCATGTTTATTTTTTCACGATCAATGTAATGCCTTAGTTTTATTATTTAGTGGGGGGGGGGGGGGGGGGGAAATCACACATTTTCTGATCATAGATGAGAGAGATGTTCATTTTAGAAAAACAAACACCAATTTTAGACCTTTCCTTTCAATCCCTCTCTTGCCTTAGCCTTGAGCTTCAGTTGAGTGGGGTGATTCGGTGGAGGGACGTGCTCTGACTCCAGGCCACCTAACCAGGCAGTCCAGCTGCCTGCAGTAATGGCCTGGCAGGGGGGCAGCCCGCATCCCCCTCCTGACCTCACCTTGCTGACCCTAAGGGTGCTAATCTGTTAAATAATGATGTCTAATATCATCCCTGCTCTCAGTCTCAGAGAGCCCAAAATGGGTCACCGGGCTCTGCCACGGGCTGACTGAGTGTCCCTGGGGAGGTGACTCCGCTTCTCCAAGCATCTCAGCTGTCAAAGGGGGACAAAGGCACGCACTCTTCCTAGCTGTGATGGTTCATCTTATGTGTCAGCTGGCCCTGGGGGACTCGGGTTAAACGTCATTGCTGGGTGTGGCTGTGAGGGTGTTTCCAGAGAGGTGAGTGTTTGAGTCGTGGACCCAATGTGGGTGGGCATCATTTAATGCATCGGTGGCCTGAATAGAACAAAAGGTGGAGGAAGGAGAAATTCGGCCCCTTTTCATTGTGGAGGTGGGGCGTCTCCTCTCTTCTCCTGCTCTCAGATGGGACTCACATCATAGCCTCCCCTACTTCTGAGGCCTCCAGACTTGAATTGAATGCCCCCCCACACTGGCTTTCGTGGGTGTCCAGCTGCAGACAGGGTGACTTGTCATCCTCCATCATCACTGAGCGAATTTCTCCTAATAAATTTCCATACACACACACACACATATACATATATGTTAACACACATATACATATCTCCTATTGGTTCTATTTCTCTGGAAAACCGTAATACATCTTGTGGGACTTTGGATAGGATTCAGAGAGAACAGAGCTGTGGGATGACTTAAAAAAAAAGCATTTAGGAGCACCCAACAAACATTCATGTTGGTGAGAACGTATTTGCTGCTACCAACTTCTGGGCTTTCGGCCCATGAGTCCCTGGCGTGGCTACATACCTGGTGGTAGATCCTCCGCACAAACGTGCCCCGCACGAAGGCCTGGATGACAAGGGCAGCCCCGCGGACCCTCCGGTAGGCCTGGCGGGCCCTCTGCATGCGGTACTGCTTTTGGAGCACCACGGCCGCCCGTGTCCTGCGCAGATGCTCGGCCAGCCTGGGAGGGAGACAGTGGATGGGCCGCGCTGAACTGGTCCTGAATGAAGCCCCTCCCCACTGGGCCCTGTCTGGACACCCCAGGTCAAGCCAAGTCTCATCACCCTGACTGACTGTAGCAATGCCTTGGGCACTTAAAGCTCAGGCTCAGAACAACAGAATTAGCTTCTTCCTTGTTATCCAAAAAGTCTTATCCACAAAACTCAGTGTAAGTAAGTCTGACCAACTCTGTGACCTTCATCTGCCCGCTCCCCCACCTGCAAGCCCCTCATTGCAACCTGGGCACATAATGTGTTCACACTTTTGTCTGTCCCCTGGACTCACTGGACTTGGAGCCACCAGGGGCCACATCTCAATCGTCCTTGTACCCCCCTACCTCTAGTATAGGGCCTGGCCTAGTAGGCGCTAAGGAAATGTTTGCTGAATGGACACCATCTTTTCAGGCCTGCCCGGATCTCGCTGTTGCCTCGTCTCCCAGCCTTTCTGCCTGGGGGGAGCTGCACATGGCCACTGACTTCCCTCTCTCATTTCTGCATCCTCTATCACAGCCCCCAGGTCAGCCAGGACATCCGTCTAATGGCCCCTACCCTCCTTGAGGGCTTTGTTTGGTTCCAGACTCGTAGCAAGTATTCAATTGGAGACTCAGAATATTAAAAGCTAGCAGGACTTAGAACTCATCTAGTGCAGCTCCAGAGGAGGAGGTAACCCATGCAGCCCTGCTGGCCCGCCGAAACGAGCCTGATTTCCAGCTCCCCCCAGGTTCCCTCCAGAGGTGGGCCCTGCGTATCCACCAGAACACAAACTCCCCACAGGGAGAACACAGGTCAGCTCTGTTTTATGTCCTCACCATCAGCCCAAGGCAGAGTCCCATGCACAGGACAGTCAGTGATGACTTAGCTGGCACAGACTGTTGATGATTACTTAGCGTCGATTCTCATTTCTACCGCTTTTGTTCCAGAGATCATCTCTCAACTGTCCAGAAGTAATTACAGGTGCTCACCATCTCTGGCTATGCTCGAATAAACAATTTACGGCCTGGACAGGAGGTGAGCAGGAGCAAGCTTCTAAGTATACGGTACAAAGGATTCCTGCTCTGGGCTTGTAACTCAGATGCTGGCTTACTTTTCGGTATTCAGACAAAGGTGACTGAATTGCACTGGCTTTCAAATGCCAGACCTTATGGTAATTGCTGTCACTTGTCCAAGGACATCCCTACTGGCAAAGGACACTGATTCTGAGCCAGGGCCGGGTCTCAGTGGAAACACCCGACCAATTTCGCACTTCATCAACCCGATGACCTTGGTCAGGAGGCCGACATTTAAAATGAGAGGTTTCTTTGGCATGGTGTTAAGCTGGGAAGACCGCTTATGACTGGAGAAGTCACACCCTCTCTGTGCCGGACTCAGCGCAGCAACTTTAAAAGGGGCCTCCCGGGACCTTTCCTACCCTGGTTTTAAACTCCCAAAGGATTTAAAAATGTGTAGTGTGAATCATGAAGCTGAGTATACCTTCACTATGACAGAAAGGCTAAATTTATCACTTTTCATAAAAGAAGATCATTTTACTTTGGATTTTAATTAAGGAAAAAAAACAAAAACAAAGTGGTGGTTTTGTCACAAAACCAGCCAGTCCGAGGGTAGCACTGCTGTGATGGGAATAGACCGAGGGAACCGGGACACCTGGGAACCGCCCCTGTTCTCTCAGGTGAGAGGGGCATGAGAGAGATGGGCCCAGCTGATGCATAGAAGTCAGGGTGCAGACAGGGCCCAACAAGAACCACTCTGAGTACGGACGCTCAGAGAGGCCAACCTGCTGAGAGAACCAGAACCTGACTCCTGCATCCCACCCCCAATCCGCTGCCCAGATGTGCCCCAGCTTGGCTCACCTGCGGGCCAGGTGTCCTCGGGAATACCTCTGCAGGGTTAAGGCAGCCCCCTTCAACCTGCGGTATTTCACCTTCTGTAGCCAGCCCCGGACTGTCTTCTGGATCATGATGGTGGCGGCCCGGAACTTGTCAGCCCGAAGCTTCTCCAGGTAGGCTACCTGGCCTGCCCGGAAGAAGATCTTGGTTCGGCCAAACTGGAACTTGTCAGGGTCCTTTACAAGGCAGGGAGGACAGCTGGTTCACCATCAGTGAGAGTGAAGAGACACGCCCAGCAGCCCAGCCCCCCCCAGTGCTCCTGTGCCCTGCATCTCAGACACACAATAGCTCTCAGCGTTCACGGAACAGTCCCCGAGTTCCCCTCTGCCTACGGCACAGGCAGTGGGCCAGGTGTCCAGGAGGCAGCAGGGAACAAGATGACTGCTCCTGCAGCAACTGACATGGTGAGGACTGACAAAGAAAGTGCGCGCGCCCGTGTGTGTGTGTGTGTCTGTGTGTGAACAAATAAAGACACCATCTGTTTTCAGGTGAGAACCAGAAAGATGAAATTGGGGGCTGGAGGGTGGGATGGGGCTGTTTCAACAGGACAGTTAAGTAAGCCATCTCTGTGGAGGTGATAACTGAGCAAAGGCCTGAATGGACTGAAGAAGGCAGCCAGAAGAAAGTCTAGAGGAGGGCGAGCAGATGCAAATGCTCTGTGGTGGCAACAAGCTGTGCCTGCCTGAGGAACAGGACAGGCGGGAGGGCTGAGTGGGGAAGTGAGGGCGGGGGATGGGAGGAACTAATTATCATAGGCCAAAAAATCGGGGGCGGGGGGCACTAGGGCGCTCTGAGCAAGGGAATGTCCTGAAATGGTTGACATTTTAAAAAAGATTATTCTCAAATGGCTACACAGGTGATTGAATAATTTCAGATTGCAAATAATTCCCCAAGTAAATTTTATTTGGTTTCAAACTATGCTATGAGATTTGGGGGGGACATATAATTACTGTCTTAATCACATCTCTTTACGTTAAAATTCATTGCCCTTCCCTGCACTTGTCCAGGTGGACAAGGAAAGAGGACAAGGCAGTGTGCTTGTGGACAAGCCTGCGATGGAACACCTGATAGTTAGCCCACAGCAACTGAGCGCTCTTGGTAAGCCAACTTCCATCTGGTTTTGCTCGTGGGCAGGATGACAATAAGTAATGGGCCAAGGTCTTCAGAAAACTAACACACACAAGGAAGGTTCACGTTGACACGCGGCTGTGAAATAACGCAGAATCACCACTCTTCATGGCTTAAGCCCTACACAGCTAACAGGAACCCGGTTCCACCCAGAGAACACAGTGCTGCCTTGGATGTGCTGAGCTGGGACACAGGGTCCAACTAGACTGTCGCTGTCTCCTCCAAGGTCAGGCTGCAGGGAGGGGCAGGGTGGGGGCCTGGTCCCTGCCCTGCATCTGCTCCTCCCTCTGCCCTGCAGGGATGCCCCCTCAATGAGGAAGGGGCAGGAAGTAAAGGAGGGTAGTGCAGCCCTCACAGAGGAGGGCCAAGCATGGGTGGTCAGGCTTTAGCAGAGCCAGGGCTGCGGGTGGGGGAAGGGGTGCCTGTTGCAGCTTGGGAACCATAGCATACATGCTTCATTTCCTAGTTTGGGGAAAACAAAAAACAAAGAAAAAACCACCATACACTAAGGAGAAAAACTCCTGATGCTCCATGTCAATCAGAATCAATTGACCTTGAACACAGATTCTTCCCATCCATGAAAAATGAGATGTTGAAATGCAAACACAGTTAGATGTACCATGGCAAAACCCTCAATTAACTAGAGTCCAAATAAGCAACTGCAACCTTCAATTAATGAGACCGTCACCCTCTCACTCTTTACTGACTATTTAGCACAAGATCCCGCACTGTCTACAGCTCCAGACTTGAGGAGCTAAAACGACGTTCGGAGAGAGACCGCGCCACTCTTACAAAATAACACTTGACCTTAAACTCGGATCATCTGGCAATGAGTTACTCCAGATGAATAATTTTCCTAGCAAACAAGAATTAGTTTCTGGTGTAATTCTATTACCTTCTTAAAGGGAAGATTTTTGATATATTTAACTCTTGATTGAGACCATTAAGTAACATACTCTGCTGTAATCACCAAACGCTCTGGAAATAATGAAATATTCATCACAAAAGGATCCAATTGCTCTGCTATTATAGTTCTCCAGTCTCAGGCATCCAGTCTGAGCTCAGGTTGTTTCCATGAAAACTAAATCTGTTGCCTTATTTAAGACAGCATCTGGCGCTGGGCCTGAGGCAGGGCTGGCTACACAATGAGGGAGGTACAGAAGCACAGCTATTCCCCTCCGCTGGTGCCAGGCTCCAGGACAGAGCCCCCAGGCGTGTGTACAGGCGCCGGGTGCCAGCAGGTGGGCTGGGCCATGGGGCCTGAGCTTTGCAGAAGCCAGGCTCCCGGGCCAGTAGTGGCCTCATCACAAACCCTGGTGGGCTGTACACATAATTTCACTTTCTCTGCATGTTGAGATGTGAGAAAAAGCTCGGATGTTCTCTAGGTAGGTGATGGGGCTTTTCGTTTATAGTCACTGATGTATGAGAATGGATTAACATCTCGGTAAAAGTTGCAGTAAGAAGGATGAAGACCCCAAAGAGCAGTTAACCCCACCCCACCCCACCCCACCCCCCGCAGTCCTCACAGCAGTCTAGTTAAGCCTTCCCTAGAGCCTGGGTGCCTGGGGGTGGGGGGCGTGGGTGCCCAGCTCACCTTGATGAGATTCTCCAGGACAGACCTGCAGATGGCCTTTTTGTCTGCGCTGGCGAGCTCTCTCTTTTTGATCAGCACCCGATACCGGTTGAAGAAATCATGGTAGGCCCACCTGGAAGAAAAACAGGTGTATCAGGTGACATGTCCTGCCTCTGGGTCTCAGACAGCGTCCATTGGGGATCAATAGTTCTCGCATAAAACCCTTCTCAGAGCAGGAAAACATCCTGGGGTGTGTTGTCCTCCCTCAATGGCCCCCGAGAATTTCAGTGTTTGGGTGAATTACAGAGTCACAGCTGGAAGACAGAGGGTAAAGGAGTGCTGGAGGCCCCTCTGGGAGGGCTGACCAGAGGCAGGTCCACTGGCAGGGGTGTCTCTCAAGCCCATGCAGCTCCTGGTCGCTGCTGCCCAGGGCAGGCCGTGCCTGGAATGCAGCTTGGTCTTTAAATGTTGGGTTTCTTCTTATAAAACAAATATAGCTTGTGGGAAACTTTTTTTTAATGCAGAAAAATATATGTCAGTAAATAAAAAGAGGCCATATCCTAACCCCTGGAGATAATACTGTTCACACGTTCTGGTACAGTGTAGAAGGAGCCATTTTTCTACCCAAAGTGGATTTTGATTTTGACTTTTCCTGTTTGATCACTGGAATAACGCAGGCCCACTGTAAAGAAAAGGTCCAGCAAGGCGCATGAAACAAAGGATATTTATGTCACTACTTTGGAGTAAATACTGGTTCAGTATGTTCTGGAAGGAAATCTTTAAGAGGGCCTTGCATTGATCCCTCGACCTCTGAGGAGACTTCTGCTCAAACAAATGGAGTCCTTTCACTGAGCAAAGCCGCTCTTTTCTAGGCGGGACCTGCCCCTTCCCCCCGCAGGTGCCAACACTCCTGGCTCCTTAGCTGCTCTCAGCACAGCTCACAGGCTCCTCCCGGACCTGATCCTCTGATGCAGCCCAGTCCTCCTCCAAGGAGACTCGGAATTTCCAGTCTAACTCCCTCCACCTCGCCACTCTGCGTCCTGGGAGGAGGGGTGCACACAGCTCTCCCCTGCTTTGGAGGCAGCGGGAGGGGCCAGGCCCACTGTCTTCAGGTATATGTGCTTCCTGCGCCCACCTTGCGATCACTGAGGCGTGGCCTGGAAGTGGGGTGTTCCCATTACCTATGGCCTGGCCAAGTGATGTCTGGTCACTCAGGTAAGCTCCCTGGTCCTAGCAGCAGTATGATGCCGATTCATGGGACACTGAGTAAATGGATTGCACCCCTTCTCCTGGAGCACATGTGCCATTTAAAAGGGTCCTTGAGGAATTTTACCCATAGAAATGAGTCCTGTGGGACGTCAGGACCGCTAGTGGGCGGCAGACACGCACGGCACCTCTCCTCATGCACCACAACCCTGTGCTCCTGCGGGCCTCAGTTTCCCCTTCCCCTCCCAGGCTACTCATCTCATTCATTTCAACTTCCTGGGACCAGAAACAAATGGTGTCTGAGCTCCCTGCCCCTCCCCCGCCTTTGTCAACACTTTTGGTTTGGTGGAAGATTTCTAACGTAGTTGTGGGTCTCAGAGCAGGGCCAAGCATAGGGCAAATAACAAAAATGGCTTTTTTCCCTCTTATTTTTTTTTCCCCTTTACGTAAAATCGCTACTTAGAGGTTATGCCTGACTTTCTTTTTGAATAACAGCTTTATTGAGATGTAACTCACATACTGTGCAAATTCACCCTTTTGAGGGGTACCACTCAATAGTTTTTTAGTATGTTTACAAAGCTGTGCACCCATCCCCAATATTGAGTCCGAGAACGTTTTCATCGCCCTAAAAAGAAATCCCAGACCCGTTACCAGTCACGCCCCCTGTTCCCCTCCTCCCAGGCCCTGGTGACACTGCTGTTCCCATGCCCCTTACCTTTTGCATTGGTTCTGTCTGCCACAAATGTGACGGCATCTCTTCTGCTCAGAGCTGACCGGGGATGTACATGGCTCTGCTTGACAGGTTTATGTTGTGTGTGGGTTCCCTTTAGGAGGGAGGGAAAGGGTTCGTGTGCCCTTTGTCCTTTGCCTAACTTCATTTACTGAGCGGAAACTTGCCCCTTCTTCCAGGCGGCAGAGGGATGGTGAACCAAACCCACCTAATTACTGCCCATCTCTAAGAGCAAGCCTTAAACTCAGAAACATTTAAGGGTATTTGCCCAGCTAAATGCTGCATTAATTATTTCAATCATGTACAATAAATGTCAAGAAAACTAAGCGGCATGGCCTTAGGCAAGTCACAGCCTGGATGCCGCACCTCCACTTTCTGTGCAACGGAGAGAACGTTGCCCACCTCACAATCCCTCCCAGCACTTTAGTGGCCAGTGAGTTCCTGGACGTGCAGTGTTTGGGAAGGTAGGAAGCTTCCTAAAGCTCTAAATGACTCTCCCTTCTGCCTAAGCCCCTCGCTCTTCTTTCAAAGGCTTCCTCAGACCCCGCACCAAGGTGAAACCGACGGGGAGGTTGCCTGCAGAAGGCAAACTGTCCACTGTGGGGCTTGGGTGGGTTCCCCCATCAGGAGGTTCCAAAAGGGTCATGTGACTGCTGCAGGGGGTGGTCTGGGCGTGTACAAGTGTCTTTCACTAAAAGACCTAGAATTAAATGCAGAGCCCCTTCTGTGGACCTCTGTGCTCTCAGAGATAAAACCCTCATGGGGAGGCCCCCTCTCGCCTCTAAGAGGAAAGTCTTCCAGGGGACACTAAATGGAACTTTTGATTCTTTTTCCAAAGCGGAACTTCTTAAAGTGTTTTGTGACCACGTAGAAGGTGAGTAAGAGCCCTCATTAAGACCACCGGGGTTATTCGCCACAGTGGAATCTCTTCCCGCCATAGCGCTTCAGCTACTCCTGCATTCACGTGGGACACAGAACTTTCTGCCTCGTATTGAGATATTCCTGTACACGTGTTAGCCTACAGCCTCCTTTGGCCAGTCTCTCTGGCCACAGTCTCTCTCTGATACATTTTAAAGCCTCCCAACACCATTCACCATGGTGTCTGTACACCCAGTCACTTAAAAGTTGGCATTTTCCTGACCAGTGACATGTTGGAACCCCAGGGTTCAACCTTTTCTCCCTCCCACTGTTTCTCAAGGAGGGCAGGACACCTCTTCAGTGTGGGGCAGACCTACAACACAGGACACGGAGCAAGCATCTTGGACCATTCCTCACCACCCCATCACTGAGCTATCCAAAGTGCTTCCAGACATTTATAAAATGTTTACTACAGAATATAGTTCTAGTTCAAGAAACCTTCTCTGGATAACAGCCAACCATGAAAGACACCTGTCCCTACAGTGTGACTCTGCTGCTTCCTTCTTCATCGGGTAGCCATGGAGACGTCCTCTCCTACTCACAGCCAACCCCAGGCTGGCTGCTCTCCCATTCCACTTCACATTAATGGCAGAAGAGCTCCAGTCCCAGGTCTCTTCCAAGCCCCGACCCTGGGCTATGTGGAGCCGTAGCAAGCTCACAGTGTAGTGCACACTGAGCCCTGCCTTTATTGCAGCCCCACTCTCCCGGCTGCAAGTCCTGGACTTCAGTCATGTTTCTTCCGTCTCAGCCAGGTCAAGTAGTCCCAGCTGGGTGTGTGGGACAGCCCAGGCCCTGTGACTGACCCTGGTAGGAAAAGGGCAATCAGAGGCAGCAGGCAAGGTCGACAGGGGATGAGTCACGGGAAGTGCTCAGCTGTGCCCAACAGTCCAGAAGGATGCTTCCTCCTCACTAGCTCCTTGGGCCGCAAGACAGCGTGTGGTCAGTGCAGCTGCTGTGAACGGTGGAGCACGCCCAGTGGGGTGATGTTTCGGTGGACTAAGTTCCCATCCAGAGCCCAGTACTGGATATAACCATGTACCTGTGGGAACATTCTCCGAGACATCCCCAGGGGACCAGTGTGAGCAGATGGAGGGGTCTGCCAACGTGGCAGCCTTTCTGCCTCCCTTGTCTTGAGTAAGTCTCAGGAAGGGACGGCTTGGATTAGACAAACTCTGAGAGTCCTCCAGGCTCTGACAACCTCTCAGACAACATTTACGACATTGGGCCACAGAGATTTTTCCCTGAAGATGGCAAGCCAGGTGCTCACGAGGGCCCCTTCGAAAATGGGGAAGAATCCCTCAGGGCTTTCCGGGTCAGGCCTGCACTTTCGGACACCCATCGCCCAGTCCCATGCACCTCAGGCCAAAGATTCTTAGATCAAAGACTGCCTTAGGTCACACCCGCATGGTTCAAGACTCCTCTTTTGGTTCGAGACTCCTCTTTTGGTTCGAGACTCCTCAGGAGCCTGTCAGCCTTGCCAAAAGTCTGAGGGGTCTTATGTCAGGTCTGAGGTGGGGTCCTGGCTTCTGAAGTGGCTGATCCCTTCCAGGTGACTGTGATGTGCAGCCTAGCTGAGAGTCCTGTGCCAGACTCCAGTCCAAGACCATGAGCAGAGCACTCAGGAGAAGGAGCCAGAACTAAAGGCTGTAGAAGATCCTGAGATAAAGAATGACTGCACTCCAGCCCTGGCTGTGTAGCTCAGGTGTTAGATCATCGTCCGGGTACACCAAGGGTGCAGGTTCAATCCTCGGTCAGGGCACATACAAGGCTCAACCAATGAATGCATACATAAGTGGAACAACAAATCGCTGTCTCTCTCTCTCTCCCACCCTTCCTCTCTCTTTCTAAAATAAATAAATAAATAAAAAGAATAAGTTAAATTATTCTTTCACTGGGATTTTTAATAACAAGGCTGACGACCATGTGTGTGCACATGCACTAGTTTAATCATGACTCAATGGGGAAGTCAATGAGGCAATTTCTCAAGCATCTGTCTAGCTCTAGAGCCCTACCCTATTTATCCCGCATGGGGCTGGGGTGGGGGATGGAAGCTGGGGAAGGAAGGGTACTCTTTTCAGAAAGCGCCATTGAGTTTTTCTGATGCAAACAAGATGAGGTAAATGAGGTGAAAGAGAACTGAAGATTAAGGAAAAAGGTGCCTTTAAAAAATATATAAACAATGCATACTGAAGCAGTCCCACACAAACACTGTGTTTGCTTTAGTGGTATTTGTTTTACAATTCCTCCAGGACACAAAGCCGCTCTGAGCCCCCAGGGAGGAGACAGACAACTAACTGCACAGGCATAAAACACACAGAGGCAGCGCGGGAGCCCGTGACGGGCAGACGAGCGTCTCTTCGCAGACAGGGCATTTATCACAGTGCTTTATGTACATGATAATGAACATATTTCTTAGCCACTGCTGCACATTTCAAGTTGAATGATTCATTCTCATTTTAAATCAGACTCACAGGGAGCCCCTTATCTCCTAGGGAGGATAAAAATAGACAGGTATGCTGAGGGCCCAGGGCGGTGCGAGAGCACCAGAGCGGGGCTGGCCTGCAGCCCTGCCTCGGTCCGCTCCCGCTTGCTGGGCTGCGGGCGGCACCGGGCAGACGTCAGTTTTAGAACAAGGCTACCTATTCTGTGCCCGCACATCGGTAGGCCAAGTGCAGGAACTTGGCCTCCTGCAATCCCAGCTGAAAAGGGCTGCCCTCTGCGCGGGTTCCTGCACAAGAGCCCTGTGCACCATTTCATCACTGTCCTGTGGTCCACAACTATGCGTTCTTCCCTTTGCCATTTTGCTCTCCATAAAATGATATTTGTCCTTTGGCCGCTTAAGCAGGAGAAATGTAGAAAAAGGGTGCAAGTTATAATTCCCTTAATTAAAGAAGCCGTGAGGTTTCCTTTGGGAACCGCTGTGTAAAATTGTGTGGCTACTTGATGAGCTAATGTAAGTGAAATCATTCTGCTGTGTTGGGTCTCAGCAGCCACGGAGATGAATTCTTTCTGCGGTGATCCCAATCTATTCAGGCCCCTCTGGTCCCATGAAGTTCTCTCGAAGTCCGATCAACACAATGCCCAGCTCCGTACGCCAACGTCAGCCCACAAGATGTGTATTTCCTTCAACAGCTACCACCTTGATGGACACAGTTTCTATAAAACCTCACTGGCTTTATCTCCAGATACAGCAGACGCACACCAGTTTCCTGGATGGAGCTGTGAGGTAGCATTAAAAAGGTGAGGTCATGCCATAAACCAGTGCAGTCCCTGTGGTGGGCAGGTGCAGAACATCAGGCAATGTGTGGATCTACGATTACACACAGCCCCTCCCCTCACCACTCATCTTCAAAAACAGACGCAACCCCAGGTGTGGTGGCTTGGCCTTGAGGAGGGGGTGGAAGGGGTTTAGGACGTAAATGAAACACTGTGGATGATTCAACTCCGTCTCAGAACAAAAGTGCCACAAAACTATGGTGCCTCTTTCCAAAAGTTAACATTTCAAATGGCAGTTTGGGAAGGAAATCCTCTCTTTGATCTTTCCCAAAATCTGCTAAGAAAATGAATGTGAGGGGAGGCGAGACAGTGTTCTGGATCCGAGCCGAAACATTTAAACCACAACATTAAGTAACATTTTTTGTGCTATCTAAAATATAGTCTTTCCTTCCTTCCCTCCACTTTCCATAATACCTGCAATTACAAAAACAAAAGGTACAGATGCCCTTGTAATTATCTGCTAGAAAGAAGTCGGAAACAATTAGGGAGGCAGGAGAAGACATCCATCAGCGTCCCTACACGAGGCCAGCAAGTTTGTGGGCATCGTGACTTTGCTGGCAACCGCAACTGGAGCCAGACAGAATGGACAGTCGGAGAAGCCATTACCTCCGTGGGTCTAAAGACTTGGAGGAAATGCATCCTCTTTTGCTGCCAAGGAAGAGGTTGTCTGATGAGGCAGGAAGCACACCTGGCCTCTCAGGAGGCTACGGCCGGACGACCGGGCAGCAGGACTGGAGCCTGAGCTGGCAGAGAAGGCCTCTTCCCGAAGCACTCCACGGGAAAAAGACGTTATTGCTCCTTCCAGCCCTGGATGTCATGCTGCCCCTGGCTGGCAGTAGCCTCCTGCGGTCTCCCCACCATCCAAATCCCCCTCACCCTTCAAGGCCCAGCTCAAATCTCACCCCCTCCATGAAGCCACAGCTCCTCCCAAGCTTACACCTGATTTTATGTTGTTTTCTAAATGGTTTAGGCATGTTATCACTCCTCCCAGACTCTGAGCTTCTGGTGGGGGTAGGGGGGGCTAATGCTGGATACAGGATGAGACGTGGAGTAGGACAGACAGACACTATGAGGGCAAGAAAATGTTCTCACTCTACATAAAGCTCATGTGAGACCACAGAACTCACTCCGCCCCTCCTCCTTCCTCTCCGAAAACAGATCATTCCGTACCACGGCAGAAAAACCAGTGGGAGTGTGGGGGACGACACAGTGTCACTCAGATTTCACAATCGGGCTGTGAGCCAGCTCGATGACTCAGAGGTGGCATCTGCCTGAAGTGCGGTCTCTCGTCGACCATGTCACCCCAGGACAGCTAGCCTTTTCCTGATGTTCTGCAAGAAGAGAGTGCCACGCCCTCTGCAAGTCTTTTGTCCCACTATTGAGCAATTCATTCCAGCAGAGAGTGCTGGGAGATAGGTGGGTTCTCCGGAGACTGACATGGGTCCCCCAGGTTCCCCCTGCCTTAGGACAGCATTGGTCACATGCTCCCCTTGCTTCTCCCCTGGCTTGATACAGTGTCAGCACTCATGTCTCCCACAGGACAAGCCCATCATTAGCCCCAAATATAAGTTTTATACAAAGATGATACCTTCAGGCCTCTCTGCACTGTGCAGCGTAGGTACAGCTGGAAGGGCCAGCGATCCCAACGTTTCTTACAGAAGGACCCTCAACAGTTTAAGACACATCAGGATTTCACAAAAACAAAGCTAGATGTTTCTGGTATGAACATGTTCTACCCACATTATTACCCCATAGGGATGCGGATTCTTGCTCATATCTGAATGAGTAACAAACACTTTATGAAATGCTTAAACGCACGGCACTATGCTGAGAACTGTAAACACATGATCTCATTCCTTACAACCAACTACAAAGCCAACATGACCATTCTATTTAATGATAAGAGAACCCAGGCTCGGAGAGGAGAATGTGTTCGCCCGAGGTCACCCAGCTTAATGGTATGAATTTGACACTGGAATCCAGGCCTGACACCAAAGCCCTAGGGTTGAATCACCAGGGTCCTTTAGCAGGAGCCCAGGCCCCAGTCCTACAGTCTGAACTGTTTTGGTTTTTTTTTACAAGCTGGAGAGAACAGGGAGAAGTTTACACCAGGCCTCAGGTTTGGGCCCAGCGCTAGGGGGCACACCAGAGGACTCTGCCCTGTGCCTCACTCCTCCGATAAGCCTCTGCGTGGTATCAACACCTCACTGATGTGTGCAGTAAGACACCCGGCAACCACCACCCAGCAGGGCAGTGGAGGCAGTTCTAGGTCTAACGCCACCACCCACCAGCTGGTGACCTTGAGCAGCTCACTGCCTTCTCTGGGTCTCATTTGTGAAAGGGCATTTAAATCATGATGTGCCCATATCTACACGTAAAACAGATGTAAGGTCATGTCACAGTGCCCTTTCTACCACAAATTGCCATCTTATATTTCCATTAAAAAAACAAGATGTCGGTCACAACCCATTAAATTGATTTCCTGACCCACTAATGGGCTGTGATGGAGTTCTGAGACACACTGGACTAGAGAGACCTTTTGGGGAGACCAGCAGACAGAAGGGCTGGGAAGCAGGAGTAGAGCCTGGCTGCCTGTAACAGTTTGAAAACCAGTGGCTCAGCAGCTCCGCAAGGTCCTTGTCTCATTCTTAACTAGAATGAACGAGGCCTGATCTGAACGCTGTGAATGGAGTAGCCATGAAAGGAAGGTACTTGGCCAGACTAAAGCACTTTGAACTCAAAAGTGAACCACTGTGCCCGTGGCCCGAGCCCCAGTCCCTCCATCACAGGCTGACGCCAGATGCTGCAGGGCAGCCAGGGAAGGAAGGCAGAGCCTTCACCTGGGGACACGCACGGCTCCCCCTGGCCAGCTACTTGTGTTCAGACCCCAAGTTCAAAAAATGAGATGGAGCTCCAGGACACTGCCTGCCTGCCTGTCTTTTTTCTAAGCAGGGAGGGATGTGGCTGAAGAGAAAATAACAAATGTCTTCAGCCCTGGCCAGAGCAGATCATTCTGAACAATGCCTGAACCTGCTGAGTTTTGAAAAGCTGCCTGGATATGCAAATTAGTGGCAATGCTGTGCTTTCCAGGTCACATGCCAATTCCTAATTCCATCAGCAGCGTCCTTCCCGGGCCTAACTACGGATGGTCAGGTTGTTTCTGGGTAATTAACCACGGCTTATGAAATGGTTCCTCCAGGGCGGTGGGAAAGCGCCAGGTGGAGGTGGCAGGGAGGAGGGGGCTGGACCGCATCTCCTCTTCCCATCCCTGACTCCCCACCCTGACACTTAACGGGGCTTCTTCGGACACAGGACAACACCACAGGCCCCGGCCTGCGACAGGGCTCCGCTCAGCTCCAAGTCGTGGCAGGTGTCTGGCCTCTGTGGCACTGCTGCGCAGTACGACTTCATGAGAGCTAGCTGGTCGCCATCCACCCCCTTCCCCATCCCAGGCAAGCGTCAGAGGGGACCCACAGTCTCAGCAGAGCTTCCGCTGATGCTGGCGGCTATTGGCTTATGCACAGCGCCAGGTGGATCACAGCAGCTGCGCTTTAACTCAAATCGTACTTTCCACCATAGATTTGATTCTACATTAGAAGGCAAAGGAGTCCACTGACAGATAAACAAAAAGTGGTATATACCTCTAACGGACGATTAGTCAACCTTAAAAAGGAACATTCTGACACATGCTATAACATGGGTGATTCTGACACATGCTACAACGTGGGTGATTCTGAAACATGCTACAATGTGGGCAATTCTGACGCGCTACAATGTGGGTGATTCTGAGACATGCTACAACATGGGCAGTTCTGACACATGCCACAACATGGTTGCTTCTGACACATGCTACAACATGGGTGGTTCTGACACATGCCACAACATGGGTGATTCTGACATGCTACAAAGTGGGTGATTCTGACACATGCTACAACATGGGTGAACCTTGAGGGCATTATATTGAGTGAAATAAGCCAGTCACAAGAAGACAAATACTATGTGACTCCACTCACATGAAATAGAATCATCAAAATCACATAGAGGAAAGTGTCATGGTGGCTGTCAGGGGCTGGGGGAGGGAGGAACGGGCAGTTATTGTTTAACGGCTACAGAAGTTCCGTTTTGCAAATGAAGAGTTCTGCAAATGGATGGTGGTGATGGTTGCATGACAATACGAATGTACTAATGTCACTGAACTGTACATTAAACATGGTCAAGACAGCAAATATGTATTTTTGACCACAATAAAAAAAGGGTGGGGGAGGTAAAAGGGACAAGGTGGGAGTTGAGAAAGGAGAAATCCTCTTTGCAACTCTGGCAAGCCCACCGCCCAGACCAATGTCGATATGAAATTTGAAAACCTGCCCCAGAGGGGTCACTGGTGACTCTTGCACTCTTCAGACCAAACCGAAATACTTATTTCCATCAGCACCCTGCTGGGGTCCTCTGTGTTTGGGAACGTTCTGAGCATCTCCTTCTGGCTGACAGTCCACAGGAGGGTCCCTGTGCTGCACCTAGGGCGAGGCCAGTGGGCACCTACCTGGACGGGTAGCCAGCCGCGCTGATCCGGATGGTCTCTAACACTCCACATGCTCGGAGCTGCTGCACTGCTCTCTTCGGGTCAAAGCTGCAAAACAAGATACGCGATAAGAGGCCGTCCTGCAAAGAGGAAGCAGAATAGGAGAGCAGGAAGACCATCTCCTCTTGCCCTGAGTTACTGTTCATCCTGTATCACTGAGCACAAGGTCAGGTGAAAAGCACAGAGTAAAAGACGCTGATCGGCAGGGAAATGAGCCAGTTCAGCATCTCA
This sequence comes from Furipterus horrens, assembly GCF_987537825.1. Lineage (NCBI taxonomy): Eukaryota > Metazoa > Chordata > Mammalia > Chiroptera > Furipteridae > Furipterus > Furipterus horrens. The sequence continues at coordinate 17,013,593 of NW_028327178.1, read as the reverse complement.
GCGCTGTGTACACTGTCAGCCTCATCTGGGATACCCCTCTTCTTTGCCTGCTTGGATTCTGCCTACCCTCCAAGATTCACGCTTGCCTCCTCTCCAGAGCCTTCCTTACCTATTTCCATCCATATGGGCAGCTGTCTTAATTCAATGGCCAAAACAATAATATACACTTGGCACTATGAGCATTATATGGCTCAGGAGTTAAAAAGGTGAGCTTCAGGCATTTCTGGTCTTGAGTGGCAACACGGCCACTTACCAGCTGCATGTGCAATTTGGGGCAAGCCACATAACCCCCTCAGGCCTCAGTTTCCTCATCTATAAAATGGGGATGATAACAATACTCCTTTTATAGGGTTAGTGTAAAGATGAAATGTAACAGCCCAAGAAAGCAGTTAGAACAGTGCCTGGTGCTACATAAGGGCACAGATATTGTTAGTTATTACGATGTTAGCTGCTCAGTTAAGAATCACACAGAGGAAGAACTTTATCTTCCTGTTTCTAGAGATAAAGGAAACGTCTTCAACAACTCACATGCCCTGCAAAGCTAAGCCTAGTCCTGAACGCCCAGTATTTATTCAAGCACATATATAGGAAAACAGAGAATCGAGTCAGGCAGGGTCAGGCATCCTAAAAGTGTCCACACTAGCGGAGGAAGAGGTGGGGATGAGGGCATACCCCAGAGGGCGGCACGCCGTAAGTGTGGTTAAACTGCTGCAAGAGACCAGAAGAAAGATGTTGGGGCTGGCAGGGGTGATTAGGGAGTCTTCATGGAGAATTAAGCTGAACTAGAATTAATCACAATTTATAATTTGCTAAGACTGTTGCCTCAGTCTGAGAAGGGATGAGAAATCAACGCTCCCTTTGCTCCTGCCTGGTCCACAGCTCAGCTAAAGCCACGGGCCAGGCCCTCTAGACTCAGTCCCGGGTACCACAGGTCACTGGCTTTAGCACACACCTCGGCCGTGCAGTGGAGCTGCCTCCTTGCTGTGTTGGAAAACACGGGAGGAGGCTTCTTTGCCCCTAGAACCTCAGTGGGCAACCTCTCATCACAGTTGCAGGCCCTGCTCCCTGACAACCCCAGGAGTTCTCGTCCCAGCGGCTGGGCCCACTCAGGATTCTGGAACCCTGCAGGAAGGATCTCGCCTGGAGTCTGTTGCCCTTGAGTCACATCTCTCCATCAAAGACTCCCTCTCATTCTCTTATCTCTGTACGACCTGCTCAGTCTCCTCCTGGAGCCCTGCACACCAAGCTGGTCCCATGGGAGGCAGCTGGTAGAGTATTTCTGAACTCGGTTTGAACATGCTTCCCTGCTTTTTGATGACCTCAGCATCACCTCCTTCCGCCGTGGTGAGGGAAATGAGCCAGGGTGAAGGAGACCACTGGCCATAGCTCTGCTAGTGCCTCTTTGGGCAAAACACGCTCTCTCTGTAACTGTTTCCTCATTTAGTCAACAGGAGCTGAGACCATTTGCCCAACTATAACTCACTAGTTTGTCATAATTATCAAGGGATGTAAAAGAGAGGGATGCTATTAGAAAAAAAGAAGACACTATACAAAAAAGACACTGTTATCATCTCCGCCCCCCCTCCCCCCCCAGAGGACATGTGAAGACAGCCAGGCCTCTGCCCTTTAACCTTATCTCCCAACAGTAAACTCACGGTCAAACGCATCTCACGATCTGCATTCCTTACTAGGTATCTGGGAGTGAACACCTGCCCTGCCGCCTGTTAAACTTTGGAGGACCATGGTGTGCTCCAGCAACACCTACATCTGGACCGGAAAACTACCTGAGATGGACATGGTCAAACTGTTGAAATGCAGGGCTATACTTTACCCTCCCAATAAAACGTGCAGGTTGAGCAGAGCCAGAAGCTTGCTGGGCGCAGAGGGAGACTCCCACAGTGTCGGGCTGGGCTCCACCTCAGCACTGACGCGCCACTTAACTCATTCTTGCACAGGCTGCAAGCTCCCCGCTCACCTCACCCGGCCTCGCCGCGTCCTGTGGTCACGCTTCAGGACGCTGAGACTCTCAGGACTGCTTGCTTCTGACACCAGCGGACTGGCCTTCGGGAAAATCGGCCAGTTCCTCTGACGAGCCATCCCAGATCGCCATACTCGCTCCAGGCCGCCTCCCCATCGGACACTCATTCATTCTCTCATCTCTCAATCCTGCACCGTTGGAGACCCGCTGACGGTCACTTCTGTGCCATTGCCAGTTATGTGTGACTGGCAACTCCTTAAGGATAAGGCACAGATCTTTTTCACTGTTGTTCCACCTGTCCTAGCCCAGTGCCCAATGAGTAGTAGATATGATAGTTTTTTCCTCTTTGTTTGTTTTTTTTTTAATAAAGGAAGAAGCAGAGGGAAAAAAGATATACTTCAGAGTACTTAGCGTGGGACAGCGGTTCTCCACCGGGGGCAATTTTGTCCTCCAAGCAGCATTTGGCAATGTCTTGAAACATTGTTTGTTGTTCCACTGGTGGGGATGCTATTAGCATGTAGTGGATAGAGGCCAGGGATGTTGCTAACATGTAGTGGACAGAAGCCAGGGATGCTACTAGCATGTAGTGGACAGAGGCCAGGGCTGCTGCTAGCATGTAGCGGCTAGAGGCCAGGGATGCTGCTAGCATGTAGTGGATAGAGGCCAGGGATGTTGCTAGCATGTAGTAGATAGAGGCCAGGGATGCTGCTAACATGTAGTGGATAGAGGCCAGGGATGCTGATAGCATGTAGTGGACAGAGGCCAGGGCTGCTGCTAGCATGTAGCGGCTAGAGGCCAGGGCTGCTGCTAGCATGCAGTGGCTAGAGGCCAGGGCTGCTAAGCTTCCTGCAGTGCACAGGACAGCCCCACAACAAAGAACTACCTGGCCCAAAATGTCAATCATGCCAAGGCCAAGAAAGCCCCAATGGATGGCACAGGAGGTGGGACATAGCACTTTCCTTCTAGAATAATGTCAATCGAGTTATATATTTTAATCATATAAATTATCTTCTTGAATTCATTCATAATTATTTTTTGACCACAATTAATAGACGGAGAAATGAGAAGGTGTAAAGGACTAGCTTGTGACTAGCCAAACAACTGGTGGCAGAGCTTGGATTCGAACCCAGGCTTTCTGAGTTGGTTCACTTTTCTCCCCTCTTTCTTTACTGGGAAGAATATTTTTGGGCCTAAAGGCAAAGGAAGGGCTTAGAAAAATGGGCTATTAGGACTAGAAAGTCCCTAGGGTCTTCTCCCATTTGGAAGGGGAGGCCCAACAGGAAAAAAAAAGTGCATGGCAGGTGCCAGGTTCGGGTGCATAAACTGCCTAAGGCCACAACTGGTCGGGCCCACGCTGGTATCCAGCTCTCCCCTTTTTTCTCCTGCCCTTGCCCTTCACACATTATCTATGTCTTTCACACATGCTGCTCTTCTAAGCGCCCCTTTTCTTCCGGAGTCAGCTGGTAAACAGATGTCACAAGGGGTGGGGGAGTTCCTGAGCGTGTCTCAGAAATTTGGAGGAAGGGAAGAGTGAAGAATCGGCACACTTCACAGAAGGCTGGTTCAATATTGTCTTCCTAACCTCTTCTGTCACAGGGCCCACAGGAGTGCAAGTCAAGCTTTATCAAATAACAGGAGCGGCAAAGGCAGTTCAGTTATTCATTCTGAGAGTCAGAGTTGCCAAAATTATTTCACAGAAAGCTATTATTCTAGAACCAAAAAGGAAATCAGAAAGATAAGAAGAACATACTTAAAATTTTAAAATATATCTCTTTCTGGCAAGGGGAAAGAGCAGGTGTGGAGGCTCAGGGTAACGGAAGAAGCAGCTGCAGAGGTGAGACCAATCTAAAGGCTTGGGGCAGGTTTCCATGCAAGAAGTGAAGACAGTCTAAAGGTGATAATGGAAGGAGGGCAAAGGGGAGACCAATGTGAGAGACTCTTGCCTCTATGGGATTCTGACGAGTGGACACTGGGGAGGAAGGACCAAGGGTTATGCTGTCTAATATGGTAGCCACCAGCTGCCTGTGAGTATTTGAATGTAAGTGAAATGGAACTAAGAATTCAGTTTCTCATTCCCACTAGCCACATTTCAAGCACTCAATAGCCACCTGTGACCAGCGGCTACCATGTCAGACAAATGCAGATTACTGGACACTTCTGTCATCACAGAAAGTCCTAGTGAAGGGCGTTGGTCCAGAGTGACTCTCAGGTTTGGTCTGGAAGACCATGTGGTGGGTAGGCGAGATGTCAGGAAATGGCTATGCCATTGATTCCAAGAGAGACCAAATAAGGAGCAGCCTGCAGGGTGGGATGAGTCTGGTCTCAGACAGGTTGAATGGGAGGTGACAAATGGAGCTGCAGCAGGGCTGCAGAAATAAAGCTCTGGAACTTGGCAGAAACCACAGATAGACAAAAATGTACCACGGCTCTATAGATTTGGGTAGCATCAACCACATGAGAATGGATAGACTTGGAAGAACATTTCCAAGGTAGGGCTAGAGGCGGAATTTGGACCAGAGAAGGCTGAGGAGTGAGGGAAGGCGGGCAAGTGTGGATGTCTCTGGAAACTCAGCAGCAGAGGAGATGGGAGAAACGGGACCACCTGAGGGTATTATCACTTGACATGTCATCTGAGGTCAAGGTGCTTCAAGGGCAAGAAGCCTTCCCTGAGAACCCCAGCGGACCTCCCATGTCTGAATTGAATGTTCGCTGTGAGACGCTCTCACGTGGGCATTTAGTGGCACATGTTTATCTGGTTCTCTATCGGGTTCGAGTGTGCACTGTCCTCAACACCACTGTAAGCGACACGGGATGGGGGCGCTGTATCTTCTCGTCCCCTTGAATCCTCCTGGGCAGCAGAGAGGTGACCCTGGTCAATGTGTGCGGGCCTGTATTCAGCATATCAACCATTTGGGGAGTGTAAGATCAACCGTTCACCCCGCCGTTCGCTGGGTCTGCTGTTCCCGGCTCCTCAGAACACCAAAGGAAGCACAAAGAGGCTGCACTCCATGGGCATGGCCAGCGCAGCTCCCACCGACCGCCTGCACACACACTTACTGGAAGGGGAGTTTCTCGTCGTTGGGCTTGATACAGCGGACATAGTGTGGCGTGGTGGCATTCAGGGTCTCCATGAGCAGGTGCAGGGAGGTGCGGAACTGGGGAGACAAGCGTCAGCACCTGGTCATTTATTCATCTTTAACATTTTGTGGGTGCCTGATGAACTTAAAAGAATGCCCACAGACTGGCGGGAGTAGTGGTTATTATTACTGTTTTGATGACTATTGTTAATCTAGGACAGGAAGAAATTCACAGACCCGGGGTCCAATTCTAGCTCTGACACTCCTACCTTGCTAGATGACTAAAATCAAGTCCCTCCTGTAATCTGGCCTCAGGACCCTGAAACCAGATGGGGAGAGACCACACCCTGGTGTGTCTAACTCAGTGTTGTGGCACAAAGGAGATGGAAGGCGAGGGCGTGCTATGAGAGATGCTCGCTGTGCCCAGAGGCCTCTCACTCCCAAACCTGAGTCCTAGAGCCTGCACTTCTGCTGCCTGGGCATCCTGGAAATTACTGTATTTATATGAAATGTCCAGAATGGGCAAATCCAGTGAAATAGAAAGGCAGGTGTCACCAGGGGCTTGGCAGGTGCCCTTCCTTATCTCTGCTCTTGGGAGACACACGGGACATAACATCTCACGAAGACCCCAAAGCAGGAGAGGTTGTTTTTCAGTTTTCTGATTCCCAGGCTTATTCAACCCTCCTCCACACCCTGTTGACTTCTAGACACTCTTGTCCCTCCCACTAGGCACCTGTGGGGCTGTGACATGGTCCCGCCACAGGAATCAAATGCACTATGTGAGACTGTAGTCACCCCTTTCCCTCTCCTGTCTGCTCCCTCTAGAGAAAGTTTCACAGTTTCCTGCTTCAAACAGGAAAGGCTGAGCTGGGTGGCCGGGGCTGTGGATGCCGAGGCTCCCTTGGCCTCCCCTTGACTCCACTGTCACCCTTCAGCTACAGAGGGCGGCACAGCACATACTCCATGGCCCACAGCTTCCCGCCACCAGCCCTGGGGCTGACCTGGTGGCCCACGGTTTTCTTGTGCTCCTTGTTGGAGGCTTTCAGCTGGGGTCTGGCGGAGCGAACGTTGATCTTTGAAGATGAGCCCTTTGCAGATGTCGTGGTGGCAGGCACAGAGTCCTTGTCATCGTGAAACAAGTCAGCTACCAGTGGGAACTAGAAACAAACATAGGAAGAACATGAAAACAAGATCTCTTGGACTTGAACTTGAACTTTATTTAAATTCTTTCCAAGTAGCTTTCCAATATATATCCAAGAGGAGTGAGACACATGTCAAAACTTGTACACTGATGTTCATAGCAGCCACAAGGTGGAAACAACTCAAATGTCCATCAGTTGAGAAATGGATAAACAGAATGTGGTATGCCCATACGATGGACTATCATTCAACAATATAAAGGAGTGGAGTTCTCATACATGCTGCACTATGAATGAACCTTAGAAACATGCCAAGTGAAAGAAACCAGTCATAAAAAATCGTACTGTGTGGTTCCATGTACATGAACTATCCAGGGAACAGGAAGTATAGTTTAGTGGTTGCTGGGGCTGGCAGGGGGAAAAAGTAGAGTGATTGCTCGTGAGTACAGAATTTCTTTTTGGCATAATGAAAATATTCTAGAATTTAGAGTAGTGATAGTTGGACAACTTGGTGAATATACTAAAAACTACTGAATTGTACACTTTAAAATGGTAAATATTTGGTCTAAGAATTCTACTTCAATTTAAAGAAAGGAAAAAGAAAAGTAACTTTCCCAGACAATGTTTTTTAACCTTCCAAGATGGGAAAAATCCCTTCCATTGTGGTGGTAGCAGTTGGCTATACTCTAATAGAACTATGTTTTATTAATGGTTTCTATACTTATTATTATTGGATCTCGGGAAGTTATTTAACTTCCATGAGCCTTCATTTAGTCACCAGGGTGATGCAGGTAAGAATGTACCTGTTACATGGGATTGTTATGAGACTAAATAAGATGACCTTCATGGTATGCGGGCCCTTGGTTGAGGATTTTGATCTTTATCCTAAGAACAATGTGAAGGGCTTTAAAAAACAAAACAAAACAAAACAAAACAAAACAACAGGGGCTAAGATTTATTGAACACTTAGAATGTGCCAGGCATATATGAACTCATTCAATTCTCCTAATAACCACATGGTATAAGGACCGTTACATCCCATTTTACAGATGGTGAACCTGAGGCTTAGGACCCAAGATCACAGATTTAGTAAGTGGCAAAGCCAGGGTTTGCACCCAGACAGCCTGGCTCCAGAGCCCACGCAGCAGTACACCACAGAGAGAACAGCCAGCGACCTTTTGGAGAAGGCCAGTCTGGCTGCAGCACACGAAGAGGCTGAAGTCGCCTGCATGACGAGCACGTGACAGGTGCCCGGAGGAGTTAAGAGACTAGCAGAGGTTATAACCAAGTCGATTTCTAGGAGGAAAGGTGAAATAGTAGAAAGGGCCCAGAGCAAGGGGCAGGAGAACTGACTTTTAAACGTGACTCTGCTACTTAATTAGCTGCATGACCCATGGCCAACCTCTGAACCTTACTAGGTTTTCATTTTCTCATCTGCAATGGTGAGGGAATTGAATCAGATGATTCCTTTACATCACTCCCTGAACGCCTGCGTTTTCTCCCACCAGTAACCTCTCCCTGTTCACTGGCTCCTTCCCCTAATACGTCATTGTGCTCAAGTGTCTTTTATGTGTAAAAAAAAAAAAAAAAATCCCTGTTCAGCTGCTTCTCCTCTCTCTCGCCTTATCCCAGGCAATCTCAAGCAAGGTGTCCACCACCTTCCACGTCACCCCTTCTCAGACCTGCCTCCATGAAACACACCCTGGCCTCCACCCCACGCTGCAGAAACTGATCTTGAGAGCAACTTTAGGGGGCCCTGCTGGCCAAATCCAGCGGTTGGAGGTGGTGCAGTTTCAGCCTTCAGTCTGCCTGACATTTTTGAAGGCCTCCACGTTGCAGACCCTGCCTCCGCTCTGAAGACCTCTTCCTGGACGCTCAGCATCTCCACCTTCCTCCAGCTCTCTGCCTGCTTTCCTCATGGGTCTTCGCCAGCACCTTTCACTGGCCCATCTTCCTGCTGTCTCTCCTTCACGCTGCTGTTTCCCAGAACCACATCCTCACCAGTTACCTTTTCTAACACTTATTCCCTGGTCTCCTTTGTGCCTATGGCTTCAACTACCCCCTTCAAGCCTGTGTCTCGTCTCGATCGTCCCCCTCTTCTGCGATCCGGAGTCCCCACTGTCTGTTCAGTGTCCTCTGCACTCTGGGTGTTCCACTGGAGACTCTAAATTCGACATGGCCCTCACCTCCCTCCCCTGCTGTCTTCCCAAATTTAAGTTAGAGATCCTGCCATCACTGCACTTCGTCTCCTAATCAACTATCACGTTCTGTCCATGGTTAAGTTTCAGCAACCAGAACAGTGCCGCCCTAGTTCAGATCTACCTAAGATCTCTGCAGGATCAATATTTGTCGTCACCTAAAACCTGAGCGCCTATCTCCAGGCACACCTTCATCCAAACCTTCTACCCAACAGCCAGAGTTTTCTCTCAATACAAACCTTGTCCAGTGATCATTGTTTAAAAACTCATTGGTCCTCACTGTCAGAAAGCCACCATTGCACATATGAACTGAGAACAAAGGCAGTGGCAGAAACAGAAGAAAGCGGGCGGGGTGAAGACAGTCAGGACAGAGGCTCTGCGGACTGGACCCAGACAGCCAGGCACCTGTGAAAAAGGGTCCCAAGCCCAGTCAGACTGGCGTCAAGAAAATTCCATAGGGAAGTAATGGGAGGCTGAAGACAGGTTCTCATTCTAAAGACATCACTGGGATTCAGTTTGTCATGTCAAGACACAACACTGATTATACAGTATTCCAACTCATATACTGTTCTGAAATGGATTTTCAAATGTTTGCCTCTGGGTACAGTTACCAACTTGATGATTACACTGTTTGAGAGGTCTAATTTACAGAAATCATTAATAGCGGCTTTTGTTTTCTGTGAGAAATATGTTAAGTGCTAAGATCAGGAGCATGTATCAAAACCATATGACAAACTTTGAGATCAGATTCAACAATAAGAGTACTTTAAAATTTAAGCCCCCTTTTTTTCTTGCTTCCAAAAAGCTGTGCCATTTATCTACCTTTCCATCTCCTACACAAAGGATTTACAACGTAAGAGCAGAAAATGAAATCTTTTCAAGGCACATTTCAACCTACGATGTTCTGGAGAATTTGTATCTTAGTTTAAAAGCTATACCTGTTGCAGGTTCCTGCTACGGAGAGGCATTTGGAAGTGGTCAGATCTCTGGGATGGAGAGGGAGAGGAGTCTGTTGGGATATTAACTCTGGGAAGGAGGGGTAGAATCACCTTCTTCTCTGAGTTTGTTTTATAAACCCAGTGATCATGCAAAGACACCTAGTTTGACCACAGCACTGAAAGACCACATTCGACCTTGGGCTGTAGGCAATAGTAGAAGACCAGGCAAGAAACACTGTACCACCCACCCCATCCACCCACCTGGATAAGGGGCTGGGCCAGACAGATTCCAGAGGGTCCTGCCTATAAATAAACCTTCAGTCCCAATAAAAAGTGGTTACCAAGCTCTTGATTGACTAAGGATTCAGGCAAAAGAATTCATGAGTGAGGGAGAGAAGTTGTTTTTGTTTAATTGACTGATGACACTCATGTTCTTAGAGAGCTATTGCAAATTCTGTTTCTAAGCTAACCAGTAATGGAACTATTCGCCCCTGGCTGGTTTGGCTCAGTGGATTGAGCATCGGCCTGCGAGCTAAGTGTCGCTGGTTCGATCTTCCAGTCAGGGCACATCAGAGAAGGAAAACTCTGACTCCAAAAAACCTCCGCTGCCTTGCGGCATACCTCTTCAGGGGAAAGGCTAAGGGAGTAAACCCCGACAGAAAACCCGGAGCCGGAGTCCCTAAGGCGGTTTGACGTTGTAGTCAACACCAGCAACTCCTGCGGCGCACCTGAAGCCAAGCTGTATTGACTCCGTCTTTCCCTTGGACCCTTCAGCTGCGAAGAGAGGGGGGGTCTGCTGCATGGGCAACAGCAGACCCTCCATATCACCCTGCCCAGGCTCTGTAGCTTCAGCTTCACTGGAGAGGACACTCCAGCGTCATCGCAAGATGTCGATTCAACACGGGAGGAGACAGATACCATGTCACTCCCGAGTCGGACTGCACAGCCATTCTCGGCGGTGCAGATAGACTCTTAAGAAGCTACACCATCGTCTCTCGAGACGGATGGTTGCCGACGACGAATGGAACTATTATAATTCATTTCAGGCCATAAGAAACAGCATCCACCTGGGCCTTTTAAAAATTTCCTCCGTCCAATCTTGGAAATACTCAGATAATACCTTCAGACAGACCCAGCACTTCCCTAATACCGTGTGCCACTTATTGGCGTGTCCACAGGTACTGGCTTTGGTATTCTCTGCTATTCAAGTTTATAGAGAGATTTTAAAAGCCTGAGGCAAATCTATTTGAAATGGGTGGAAAGTATGAAAACACTTTCTAAAGACCATTTGACAGTTAAGAAAATTGTCAATTACAGATATATACACAGCTGTTATCCTGGAAGTCACACCTATTCACTTCTGTTTATAAGAACATAAAACATATTCCCTTTAAAATAGACATATGAAACTAATATAAGACAGTATAATAACCATTTGATTAGGATCTCTCACCTAGAATTTTATTTATTTATTTTTATTCCTCATCCAAGGATATGTTTATTGATTTTAGAGAGAGCAAGGGGTTGAGGGGGAGAGAGAGAGAAGCATCAGTTGGTTGCCTCCCATACGCACCCTGACTGGGGATCGAGCCCACAACCTAGGTATGTGCCCTGACTTGGGATTGAAACCACAACTTTTTTGGTGCACAGGATGATGCTCCAACCAACTGAACCACCAGCCAGGGCTAGAATCTCAGCGAGCATAATAAAAAATAAATTTTCTTTTCATTCAATTCTTTTTACATGGTCACTGTTACCCCTTTGGGGGAAAAATGTACAACTTTTAAAAAAGCAATATTTTTGCTTCAAAAGGTTTTAAATGAACTTTGGAGAAAAAGTCTTGGCATTTCATTTTCCTGCTTTGGAAAGGAGATGACATTGTTTTATGTACTAAAATGTTTTCTCTACATAGTGACCTCTTCATCCTAAATATTGGTAGGAGCTTTCCAACTATCACTACAAATTGGTTTTAAACAAGATGCAATTAAACCAAATACTGTTAAAAGCAAGGGTTTTATAGTATGTTGCTTATATTCCAATAAAGTTGTTACATACAAATAAACAGAAAATAATGAAAAACATACTTTTTTTTAGAAAGCAAACACACTTGCTCAAAATGGAATGTGTGCATCACCGGTAAGGAACACCCCAGTGTAGAAAGCAACAGATCCATACACACTGTCACTCCTGGGTCAGCTGAGGTCAAGCTGAACACATAGAAAAGGAGATGAGAGAAAGCACACTTGGGCCTTGTCTGAGCTACACCACTGGCTCTTGGGCCCCACAGGGATGGCCGTGGCCAATACGGTTTACTTGGCCTCTGGACTATATTGGTCTCAAGATCCTCTCTGCTGCGACGGAGCAGAGAGATGGCGTGCCCAGGACCACTGCCCAGGATGCCTAGTTACCGGGCACAGCTGGGCTATACTCCACCCACTGCTCTTCCCTCTGATACACTCAGTGCTGCCCTGGAATCAGAAATCTTTGGAGGAAAAATAGTCTTCTCTTGAGATTTTATTTTTCAGATAATAAAATATTGCTTTTTATAATAAATAAAAAGTGGGAGGGGAAAACCTCCATTCTAAATGTTGAAAACAAATCAGTTTGTTAATAATAAGTCATGTTTTAAAGAGGCATTTCTTTACTTAAGTCTCATTTACAGCTCTCTGATAGCTGAGAAAGCAATTAGCCATATTATAATAACCTCTAAGGCAGGGTAGCTGGGCTTTACTAATTACATTCTCATTAACCCTATTTTATTTCACTCCTCTTGGTGGGAGTTCTTCCAACGGCCCTTTGGCGGGTATGGTACATGGGAGTCTTCCACCCATACTGTTTAATCATGCACAATGAACTGTTAATTTCTTTCGTGAGTGCCACACAAAAGAAAAAGGCTACTAGATCTCCCATAGAATAAAAATATTGGAAGTAAAACTATCAATTTACATACAGGATTTGTGATCTATCTCTGCTGAGTGAAATAAAAGCCAATACAAAACGTGGGCATTAATTCCATGCCATAGGGCCTTGCGTCTTTCCAGGTCTTCATTTTCTCAATCTTTAATGGGGAGTGAGAACTATAAACCTCCCAGGACTACGGTGAAAACTTTTAAAGAAAATTGAGGCTCAGTAATCAATGAGGTTTATAAGCGCTACAATGACAGATGCTGCCAGCCACGTCCATCTGGCCAAGTGATTAAAAACACGCTTCACGTCACTCAATGCTCGGTAGCTGCCGTCTGTGCAGAGGCCAGGGGTTGGGTCATAGTGACCTAGTATTGATCTTTGCTTTCTGTCTTCTGGGGTATCTGCCGTGGGCTGGAATGTTCTGGGGGAGAGGTAGCCCTCCTCTGGTAGGGTGTGGCAGGCCTAGAAGCCCCTCTTGGTTAATCTCTGAGTGCCACTGGCCACCATGACAACAAGGTCATTGGTTCTTAGAAATACAAGGTGGCGAAGGGGAAAGCCAGAGCTGTGGCTAGTGGGTAGGATAGGGAAGGGAGTCGGTTACCTTTGAAGAGAGCGGATCACAGACCTGTTTTTCACTCCAATTTAGCAATATCTATAAACTTTTGAAGCGTATACTCTTTGAAGCATCAATTCCACTTCTAAAAATTGACCTGACAGACATAATTGTACAAGGAAGCAAAAATGCACAGAAAGGCATTCATTGCAGCACTACTTGAATTTGCAAAATACCAGCAGCTGTTTAAAGAACGAAGTAGATGGATATGTGCTCATGTGGAAAGATGGCCAAGATTAATGGTAAATGAAAAATTAGAGAGGACCATATGTAATGCAGTTTAGTTCACTCTTTAAAAGATGTACTAGTATGCTTGTACATGCACAATGGGAATTCATGAAAAGGTAGGTCAAGGAGAATGCTTTTTATTTTATGTATTTCTATACTGTTTTGAATTTTTATGATCCTTTATTTCATTTCTAATAAAAACCCAGTACCCTCATTCTAAAATGATGCCCCTGTACAGAAAAGAGTTGACAGAGCAGGCCGGGGACGATCCTCAGAAAGGCCCACTTACCCACTTGACTTGGCTGGTGTCTGGGAGCGTGGATTTCAGGAGGGTTTTCACCAGTCCCCTGGTAATAGCTCACTGTGCCTACACTGTTTATGTAAACGGTATGGTTTATGCTGAACACCTGTCCTTCTCAGGAAGTCTAGAATTCTGGCACGTGCTAGGCAAAGGGTGCCTACATAGCCAACTCCCCATAAACACCCCGAGTGCCTGGGCTCAGGGGACGCTGCCCTGGCAGACATTTCACATGTATTGTCACAACTCACTGCTGTGGGAATTAAGCACATTCTACGTGACTTCACTGGGAGAGGGCTCTCCGAAGCCCAGCTGGTCTCCCTGGACTGCAGTGTGTGCAGTTCCCCTTTGCTGATTTGCTTTGTAGCCTTTCACTGTAATAAATCAAGACCACTGATACAACCATATGCTGAGTTCTGCGAGTCCGCCTAGCAAATGACTGAACCTGGGATCATGCTGGGGACTCCCAAGAAACCCTGGTTATTCTTTTCCATAGGAAGTTCTTGACCTTACAGTATTCCCAAACTTAGTAATTAAACTGTAGTATCTTTTTCACTAGACTGTAAACTCCATGAGGTTAACTATCTGTATTTATCACTACATACCACACAAATATCAACAGAAAAAAAAGGGGAAAAATCTCCATTATTAATAAAAGATGATCTGTCAGATCCCTTTTTCAATTTTGCAATCCCTGAGTCACACTCAAGACAAAAGTCAATACGATGGCAGAACCGGACTCTATATTTAATGGAAAGTACCCACCTCTCCCCACCACTGATTTGTGATCATACCTGAAAGGAGAAACCTGTAACAAGACAGTAAAGTTTGTCAGCCCTCTGCGGCCACTGTCAGGCTAACAGAAGGACATAGGCCTCTGAACTTCCAGGAAACCAACGATGAGGAGAAGTACTGCTAGTACTCAAACTGTCTACTTCTACGGCCTCCCTGTGGCTTGTGGCTCCTCTTCCGTCTGCCCCCCCCCCCGCCCCCAGGCCCTTGTAAAGAATGAAGTAAGTCATAATAACAACCATGGATTAGAACTTGGCAGGCTAAGAGGTTAATCTTGTGTTGAACTCCAAAATGATATTCACATTTCCTCAAAGCCAATTTGTCTTCGTGACAACTAATTCCCTGATCTTCCAGATATCCAGAGATGACGCTGGGCCGGGGTCTGTCCTGGGCCACCCACACCCTCCTACTGACTCAAACCCTCCCTAAGCCCCTTGCCGCAGGGCCACATGATTTAATGGGGTTTACTTGCCTCTGTGTTCTTGGGTCCCTTTTGCTAGGTGCATTTTCTCCATTCCATTATCTTACTCTATTGCATTCATCTAAGGCTTATCACAGAGAGAAATTAATCTGCTACTTCTAGTGTTATCAGGCCCCTGCAGTGAGTTCAGTATCATGTGGTCTGAGAGAGCCTCCTAAATCCTGGAGAGGCCTCTTCCAGGTTCCCTCTGCAGGGCTCCAGCTGGAACAGCACCCGCACCAGGGCCTCGACCTGCGGGGACGACGGTGCCCACCTCCTCCCCAGCTGTGGGACCGTCTCCCATGCCTCCTTCTTTCCACGGTTACTGTGCATATGTTTATCTGCTCACTTGTGACGCATCGGAATGTCAGCAACTGGAGGGGAGAGTCTGTCTTACTCATCTTTGTACAGCACCAGGTGTTTTTAGGGCCGAACCTCACAAGGGAAGTGCTTAATAAATATCTGTTTACATGAATTTATGTCTTGTTTCCTTGACCTGTAGAGTGGATACAACATCTGCTACCTTTTTGTCAGGTCGTGAGAAGAAAAGAAATTCTGGAGATACTAGAACTAACACTCCAAGCTAGTATTGTAGATTTAAGTGCCTCTTAAATCCTACCTTCTACCCCAGGTAAGTGTTTGCATCTAGGGAGGTTCTGCAGATGGAAATTAAATGCACTGGCAAGAAATGCACTAACACGGAAGGCTCTGGCTGTGGACCTTCTTGCTCTCATTGCGCGTTTCTCCTGCTTTTTACCTTGCTGGCCTTCAGGATGTTGATCTGCTCCTCATACACCGTGTCTCTGTTTTTCTCCAGGAAACCATCTGAAAGGTACTCCACCTGGGCCACCGTGGGAAACAGAAACGGTAGTGAGTACTCTGGCCCGGCCGGCTTTCTTCAGTAGTTTCATCTCATCCACACAGTGTTTTCTAAGAGGCGCTGTAATGGGATCCCCACCAACACTCCCATTGAAAATGCAAGCCGAACCCTGCCCGGGTAGCTCAGTTGCTTGGAGCATTGTCCCGATACCTTAAGGTTGCAGGTTCGATCCCCGGTCAGGGCACATACAAGAATCAACAAATGAATGCATAAATAAGTGGGAACAACAAATTGATGTTTCTCTCTATCTCTAAGACCAATAAATAAAAATTTAAAAAATAAAATAAAATGCAAACTGAAGACATGGTCAGGATTTACACAGAGGGAACTGGGTATTCATTTTGTGGGAAAAACATACTGCTTTCAGAAAGAGTTCCCTTCACTAGAAGGCTTCCTTTGAGGATATAAATGCAGCTTGTTGGCCACACTCCAGATCTACTGAATTAGAACCTGCATTTTAACAAACTTGCAGGTGACTTAGGTGCACATGAAGTTTGAGAAGCACTGGGTTAGTTCATACAGAACAGAAATCTATGTAGAAAAAGTAAGTAGCCACCAGTTCCTGGGAAAGGAACCCCCCCAAAGAAGTGTACCCCTCTGTTTCACTCTTTTCTTTCCTCTCTCAAGCTCCAGGGTAGACTCATGACTCTGTTACAGCTGCTATATTCCCGGGAAGGAGACCCTCAACAAGTACCTGTTAAGCACACAACTGGGTAACTACGACCACCCACTGGGATTCTGCCATGTAGTCACAGAGTTGGCCCTGGGGAGGGAGGAATGGGGGATGGGGGCTACCTTTGAGACTTCAGGCTGTGACAGCTCCCTCAGAGCCCAGAAACCCCAAGTCCATCTGACTAACAGAGCCCCAGAGCCCACCGGGAGAGACCCACCTTGTCGGCAAAGTGCACCACGATGAAGGCCGTGTTGGACATGCGGGGCTTCTGGAAGTGCTGGCTGCCAGCGTGCCGGTCATACAGCTTCTGAGCCCAGTTCTGGTCAGTTCCTTTAGGGACCTGCAGAACCACAAAACCAGGTGCTTTGTTATGAGGGGAAATGAAACCAAGAGCTGAGGCAAGGGGATGGAGTCCGCTAGTAATTTGACCTCATGACCCTGTGTGAATGTGGAAAACAAGACCCGACTGTGGGCATGTAGGACCCTGCCACAGTACGCTCTCAGCACACTGTGGGGGTTGGCTCTCCTGGAGTCTGCAGCCGGAGAGAACCTGCTGGCTGGTAGAAGAGGATGAAGGTGGAGGCCACGGTCACAAAAGCAGAGTCACAACACATGGGACACATCTGAAGAGGTTCCCTCTCTTCAGTCAGGCCAGTAGCCCTGGTGTCAGGAACACGCCCCGGCCCTTTGCAGTGCACGCTCCTGCTCACGCAGGCCGACTCCGGCAGCAGGAACGCCCTCTCTCCGTCACTGCGCATGTCCCGGGACCACTGTCCAGGCCCGGCCCAAGTCCATCCTTTGCTCGGAGGCCTTTCCTGACCACCCGTCATCTCACTGCGGAATTCCTCCCAATGACGCTCACACATTCGCCACCTCATGTTACCTGTCGCCGGTTTTTGTGGATTGTCTTGTCACTACAGGCTGCAAACTTGTCGGGGTCGAGGACTAGGCCTTACTATTTTTTTCGTGCCCTCCTCAAAGAACTTAAATTGGGTTCCAGACACTTATTGGGTGCTAAGTACCTAGTGACTAGGCTATGTGGCACTAATCTCTGCCTCCCCTCAATTTAAATTTAGATTTAGAGGTCCCATTACATTAAGAATTCTGCCCCTTTCAATATCTTCAGAGATGGCTTCAAAAGTGAAAAAGCATCTTGCTTTGTTGAAAATATATCAGTCACTGTAACCACCATTCAAAATCTCATGGATGATGGAAACTTCCAATGAGAAGGTTCCCCCCCACCTCGTCCCCCAGTCATCCTTGAACTCCACTGCACACTGCCACTCCTCGGGTATGGGCCACCTCCTGACTTGCCCTTCGTTAGCTTAGATGGTACATTTGGATCGGGCAGCGTTGAAGGTCACCTTGGCACTAGCCATTTTAAAAAGAGCTTTGTTCAGTAAATTATTAAAATCGGTGCCATAAGGAAAATGCTTACCCAGTTGAGAACAAATTTCTCACATACTTCGTAAGCCAGCAGATTTTTCTCAATATTCAATTTGGTATAACTAATATTGAATACCCAGTGCTAAGTGTCATCGAAAAGTCAAGAAAAGAAAACTTTTTCTTGAAGGAGGCTATTAATTGTGTTAGGCAGACAAAGTAGAATATATCCAATTCAGCATTTTTATATATACTATTTTAGATTTGTCTCCAAGCACCCTGTATTTAGAAATACCAGGTATGGGGGAAGGAAGGGGTCAGCTTGGCAGGTCTCTCAGGAGATAAGGACGGAGGGCAGGAACACAAGGTACCCCAGCCTGGCAGAACTGGGGTAGACAGAACTGGAAGGGCTCAATTGTGATGAGAAGCCCCACCTAAGTCAATACATATATTTGCTGGTATCCAAATCATCTTGTCTTGACAATGAAACTGGACTTCTGTCAAAAGGCTCCATAATCCTACATACTCACTAATTCAGGCTGGCATGAATCAATGAGCAAGGTCATGTGTAAATGTATTTCCTGTTGAGGGTCACCCTCTCTTCTCATTCCCCACCCTTAACTAAAAATAAGAGCCAGCGAGAATTCACCATTAAGATGGTCAGGTAATACTAACAGTGAATGCCCATAGTGCTTATTATTTACCAGGCAATGTTCTGTATATTTTAGATATAGCAACTCACTTAATCCTCACAATAATCCTATGAGCCAGGCATTAGGTTTATACACATTTTATAGACAAGAAAGCTGAGACAGAGAGGGTAGGTAACTTGCCCAAGGACACAGATCTGGGAAGTAACAGAGCTGGGGTTCAAACCAGAACAGGTGGCTCCGGAGCATGTTCTCTTTCCTATTATGCTGTCCTGTCTGACAACAGAATTTTAAAGGCAGCCAGGTGGGCAGGGTAAGGTGGAAGGCACTAATCTCCAAAAATCTTGCAATAGAGGTAGATTTAAAACAGGCACAGAGAAGGAAAGCCAATCTTGTAGTTTGATAAAATCTAGATTGAGGCTATCAGTAGCTCTGGGACATGCAGCGAATCCAATCCTTTAAAAAAGAAGGTACAGCCAGCTCCTTACCATTGAAATTTAAATTGTGAGGTAGGTTTTAAATGTTTAGAATGCAACTGACAACTTTTCTTGAATTGTCAGGGTTTTTTTTCATCTTTAATTTAACCCCCTGCCCACACACACATACCTATACACACAATCCAAATAGCAAAACTGTTGTGCCTTCTATTTATCTTTGATTCCACTCTTGGCAATTGTTTAAACAAAAATAATTTTAAAAGTCTAGAAAACAATGTACATGTGGCTTCATACAAGCATCTATACTCTCCTCTTAAAGTCGTGTGAAGCGGGAACAGGGTCAAGAGCCTGGATTCCAGCTCTGCCCTAATCTAGACAGGAACTGTCCCTCAGGGCCTAGTCCTTGTGACCTGCCAATGGTCACACCAAAAAGAGGAGGTCCCACCTATATGAGTCGGCCAGAAGAAGCAAATCTGGAGAGACAGAAAGTAGATAATTGGCTGCCTAGAGCTGTGGGGAAATAGGGAATGACTGCAAATGGGTTTCTTATAGGGGATGAAATGCTCTAAAATTGATTACGGTGTTGATGGTTGCACAACTCTGAATATACTAAAAACCATTGACTTATACATTTTAAATGGCTGAACTGTATGTTAATAATCTCAGTAAAGTTGTTAAAATACATTAAACCCGATTTTACTCTTTGCTATTGAAGTAAAATAGAAAAAATAGAGGGGAAAAGTAGAAGTCCTTAGGCTTACTAAGCACCTCTTCCTCACTAGCCTGGGGCCCAGGACAGCTTGTCACCCAGGTGCTGTGTGTAACCCTGGGCAGAAATTATACTCTCACGGGCAAGCTTCCGCCATTGGCCTGGAATATCACCTGCACCCAAAGCCTGCCCACTACACGACAGCCGACAACAGATGGCTGGTTAGTCCACCACTGCTTCTTGTCTCCATCTTCCTGGGGCACTGCCACCAACAACTGCGTCCCGGTCACTCACTCGGTATCCCGCTCCATCCCATACCTCTGCAGGCGCCTCCTCCCAACACTGACCTCTCCAATGACCGTGCCACTGCCAACACCTCAGGGCCCCTCTTGCCATTGCAGACTTGTGGCTGGGACCCCAGGACTCGGCGGGCCTAACAACTCTCTACGTGGCCACGGCTCCTCCTCCCCACCTGGTACCCATCCCCAATGACAGGTCCAGGCCTGTACTTTCCCACATTCACAAAACACCCCTTTCCCTCTATGTGCCCCGCAAAACAATTCTAGACCAATCCAAGTACCCATCCTGTCCTGTCCCACACATGGGTGGCTGGCTAGGATCACACATCAACTCCTCTCTGTTAATCATGTAATACTAAATGATCAGTATTGCTGTCCCCCAAAATAATCAAATCTCACTGGAAAACCACTGCTATAGATTAAGACTCTGTGCCTAGATCTAAGCTGGGAGTGGGCCCCCGACAATGCCTGTACCTCAATTTGTGGTCTTAGGCCTCAGCAAATGAATCTATGCACCCTGCTAGTTCCCTTCCCTGTTTAGAGCACAGCCATTCCCCTCTTCCTCCATTCTCAGGCTTCCAACCCTGCCTGCCACCTCTAAGCAGAAGCCTCACGTCTTGCCTCGCAGGGAAACCTCAAATTCCTGCTCTACATCTAGAAACTCATTTGCATCCCCAGCATCTGGCCCTTCTACCCTTCTCACGGAAAGAAGCACAACTCCTCACAACTGACATCCTATCTGCCCACCCCCTGCTTCCTGGGGACCAGGATCCCCCCATCTTCCCTGTTTCCCTGAATCCTCGGCTGCTCACCCCCTTGGCCCGTCCTCTGTCTCCCTCCTCCTTTTCACCATGGCCGATGGCCTTCTTGAACCCCTCTCCTCCTCCCTTCAAGCCTTCGTCTCCCCCTGCCCAGTCTTTCTGCAGCTTTGCTTTCACAGTCGCCAGAGAGATCTGTTGGAACATGAGTCACATCTGATCTCATCTGTCCCCTGCTTCACACCTTTCAATCCCCAGAGCCTCAGAATCCAGTCCAAGCGTCTTCGCCAGGCAGGTGGAGCCCCCATTCCCAGATGGTTCCTGCTTCCCACCCTCCCCTGCCACCACCAGGGCTCTGGACAAATCAGACCATTTCAAGTCCTGCAGGCATGATGCTCCCCTCGCCCAGTCCCCCTCCCCCCCACCTCCCCACTCTGACTTCTCTGCTTGAACAGCCCTTTTTGGGACACTTTTCCTCGGCCATCTTTTCCTCAGTGCTTCCATTTCCCTAACATCCCAGGTGATGATTTCAGCACTTGCCTGCCCCCCGCAGGGGTTCACCGAAGGGCAGAGGGTCAGTCACTTGTGCAGGAACACGGGGTTTGTCGGGTGGATGGATGAATAAATGTGGGAGAGCCGCTCGCCCCCTCCATCACAGGTCCCAATCCTGCTCCAAACGTGCTGGACAAGGAGACCTCTGGGGCCACTTCTTAAAACACCATGAACCCTTGCTCTTAATAGAGAGTAAACTCTCCTGAGAGCAGGCTGGATGGACCCAGGTGAGAAAACCGAAGGACATTCTCCTCCCACTGTCTTCAGCTGCTCCCGTTCTACTGCCTCAATAGTGTTGCCCACTTCATGATGGGTGACGTATGAGCACACCTGCCCACGCTCTGCTGAGTGTCAGCAGTTTCTGACCCAAAACAGCAACCTCTGTGCCCCACCCTCCCTATTCACCTGACCTTGCCCTGAGCGACTTTTTTTTTGTTTCCCGGATGAAGAAAGTCCTCAAAGGGAAAGGTTTTGCCAATGTGGAAAAGGTGAAACAAAAAATGCTAGAAGCACTAAAAGGCATCAAAATTGACGAGTTCAAACTGTTTTGAACCTGGCTGCTGTGGCTTGGTGGATTGAGCGTCAGCCTGTGAACCAAGTGCTGCTGGTTCAATTCCCAGTCAGGGCACATGACTAGGTTGCACGTCAGGTCCCCAGTTGGGGACGCAAGTGAGAGGCAACCACACAGTAATATTTCTCTCCCTCTCTTTCTCCTTTCCTCTGTCTCTAAAAATAAATAAGTGAACAAACAAATTATTTTAAAAAACAAAACTGTTTTGAGCAGCTGAAACCATCTCAATAGGTGCATTGCATCAAATTGGAGACTGTGAAGGTGACTGAAGTTTAAACATGAAAAAATAAATACACAATTTTTAATAAATAAATTCCAGATTTTAATTTTTCAGTCGTTCCCCCCCAGCCCCACCCCACCCCCTATAAGTCCATAACGGCAAAGCGGCTTCCAACCTGCAGGAATCTTGAGCAGTTGAATATCCCAGTCCCCACGCCGCATCTGCAGCTTCCGGCACCAATCAGAAGCTCAGGTACCCTGTGTACCTCCCCTTTAAACTCATGGCCACCCCATCTCCATGTTGCTAATGTAAATCTCAGCTCACCCGTCCAGCTTGCCACAGGGTGTCACATCCAGGAAAAGTGCTTTTCCCAATGGCTGCTTTTATACCACGCGTTTAATCGTTCATTTGGCTTTGAGTCCTGTCACATGGGGGACACAGAACCCAGTTCTTCACAGGGAATCCCATTATTCTTTTTCACCCTGCAGAGGGATCTGAGTGACAGGAAAGGAACTGGCCTGAGGCAGCTCCACAGTCTGACAGGACGCCACGTCACCTGGTTGTGGCCAAGTCCACGGGAATTCCTAACCTGCTTTGGTTCAGAGCCACAGGCACTGCCAGAAGGGTGCGGCAAGCTGCCCTATTTTCTAAAGTCAGATTTATTGTGGTATAAAGTCTATACAGTAAAGTGCACCTTTTCTAAGTGTGCGGTTCCATGAGTTTTGGCAAATATAATAACACTTGTTGGTTTTAAAATACACCTGTGACTAAAAGCTGCATCAGCACACACTGAATCACTCTGAATTTGCAGGGCAATTTAAAAGATTTCCACATTGGGATTCTGTATTATTCCTGACTTTGGTGTTCCTCTTGCCTCCCTTGCTCCACTCATGACCTTGGCCACCAGTGAGTTTAGACATGTCGCATTCACAACACTACCCCAGGTCTCAGCACCCTGAGCCCCTATTTGCTTGACGAGCAGGAAATCCAGGCTCTCCGCAGACCAGCCCTCCTAAAGAGCCGATGGGAGGAGACCTAACAGGGAGCCGCAGCAGCTGCGTGCAGCTCAGAAATCTGAGTTGGCATCGCCTGTCCCTCCTCTGCTCTGTTTAGCTGTCACCCAGCTGCCCTTGGGCTGTGGCCCATGCCTCTTCCAGCCTGCTCTAGGATCCTGGGTCCTGCCTGCAGCCCTCCCCTGGCCCTGCCAACACCCCTGATCGTTCAGGCCAAGCTCCTCGGGAGCCCCATCCTGTCCCTCTTCCCTTGCTGGCCAGCAGGGAGACCCCTTCCTCCTCTCCTGAGGATTTTCCTTCAAAAAGACATACGGCAAGTGCATAATACATACATTCCAGGTGTTTGATAAATGGCAGTGGCAGGAGTTTGAATTGAACACAGTCTTAAATGGAAATCATCTAATTTTACAAATCTGACCCAAACACAAGGCTCCACAGAGCATAAGGCAGAGATCATCCATACAGTTGAATTTTACTTTCCCTTGGCTTCCTGAAAGTAAAATAGGTTCTGACAAGGGTGCACAGGTGGTGTGCCCTCAGGAGAAAGACTGAGAACAGGAGGGCCTAGGGATTCCACCTGCCCAGGACACCCAAGGCTGCAAAGTGAGGGATCACAGAGGTTATTTTCATAACTGCTGAATGTGGTTTGCATCCTGGCTTCCCTGCGACTGCTGCCTGCTTTTCTGCTGCCTGCTAAGAGCTCCCCGCCACTTTCGTGCCCACCTAGCTCCCCGCCCCACACTGCCCTGGGCTGCCCCTCGGCAGCTGTGTCCCACCCTCCGAAGAGCAGTCTGAGGTCTCTGCACCTGTGTGCTCCCATCCGCCTGACTTGACATCCCTGTGATATGCTCCCTTGGGGAGGGACACCTCTCAGATCCTCAAACCACAAGCCACAGCAAACCCACAGTGGTCTTCCCTTGCCTGCGAAGGGCAGGACGAATCACTGCAAGGCAATTAGGCAGCCGTTCAGCTCGCAGGATCAATCAGCCTGAAGCTCATCGGGGTCTGATGAGAGGTGTGTGTACATGGGAAAGGACAGGCTGTGCCCCTGAGGGTTCGGGTGTATGTCACAATCAGCTCGTCATGTCAGAGCCAGGTAGACCAGTGGCAGACAAACTGCCTGCCTCCTGTGCTCCTCAGAGTTGTGTAGACCTTGACCTCTACCCTTGGGGAGGGGAGTGAAGAGCTGTGGTCCTCCTCCATCCAGGGCCTGGGGCTGCTGCCTTTGGGTTGGGGGTGTGGATCGGGAGGAGGTGGTTAGGGATAGAAGCACAAAAGGGACTGGGGTCGGGGAAGGGTG
Source organism: Furipterus horrens (assembly GCF_987537825.1). Lineage (NCBI taxonomy): Eukaryota > Metazoa > Chordata > Mammalia > Chiroptera > Furipteridae > Furipterus > Furipterus horrens. Next base: position 16,989,520 of record NW_028327178.1, on the reverse strand, counting down.
ATCCTGGAAACCCTGGAAGGGAGTTGTTGCCAGTGGACTCTGAACCAAGAAAGTGCGTGAGCGGCGAACACCAGGAGGGGACGCGGGAGGGCCTGTGCTGTGACCTCAGCCACTCAGCCAGTGCCGCTTGATGCAGGGACAGTTGTCCTATCAGCTACACAGCAGCCTTGCAGGTGGAGGAGGCTGAGGCACACTCCTTCCACACTGAGGAATTACCCCAGCCTGGATCTCAGGACAAAGCCCGGGACTCTGGAGAAACTTCGAGAACCATTAGGAGATTTAAATGTGCAAGTTGTGGACTCCGGTATGTTTTCTACTGTTCTGCTAACCTTTCCTTTTCTTTTTCATAGGCAATGAAAGTAGGAGCGTGCCCTGCAAGGGAAACACCTCCTCCCAACCCATCAAGCCACACTCCCTTCCTCACAGGCAAGATGTGGGAGCCACAAGGCAAAAGCACCTGCGTTCTTCCCTTTCACTATAAGAACCGTGTGGTTCCTACACCTTTCAATGAGCATTTCCATCACTGGGGGAACTGGTATAGATTCATGTCCTTATCACCAACCATCAAATTAGGAGAAATTCTGAAGCTCACCAGATGCAACCCCCACCAGGTCACCGAGCAGGAAACCAAAAGCCAAAGAAGTCGGGAGACTGACAGCACCCCGATTTCCCACCCACATTCCCAAGGCTGCCATGTTCTCTCCGGGCTGGCAATTCAGGGCTCCTCCTGTCCCACAAGGGAGAGTCCACAGGAAGCGAGATTGGGGGAAATCAAGGATCCCACCTGCCACCAACCACCATGCAGCTGTCATTCACAAGTCATCTGGCACAGCAAAGGCGATACTGGGCTCTCGACGCTCACTCTGGAGGTGCCTGCCCAGATACTGAGGGCCTTCCCTCGGGACCTACGATATCTGGGGTACTGAACCCGTACCACCATCATATCATGCCAATCATACTGCCCAGTCCTTGCCAACAGAGGCAGCACAGTAACAGCAATACTTGCCAGTCACGTTACTTTCTGGTAGCTTCTGGCATGCAGAATAGATACCAGAGCTTCTCTGGGCACACTCAAGGCCGGCAAATTACAGATGAAATTCCAGCTATGGGTCTCACATGCTGCCCTGCACCGCCCAGCTGTCCTCTGTCTCCACCCCAAGCCTAGAACAGACCTAGTTCAGAGACAGCATCACCACTTTTACCTTACATTCTTCATCCAACAGGTCTAGGATGCCCAGCTTAGCTTCTATGAGGTCAATACAAGGTTGGTTATCATAAAAATCGATCAAGGTCCAAGGGATCTGCTCCTTCATGTATTCTTCTTGCTCCAGCTTGAAGACATGCTAGGGTAAGAAGTGAAAGGTCAAGGTTAGTGAGTTGCATGCACACCTTAACATCCGTCTCCCCTGAGCTGCAGCCACATGAGTTCTGAGTCCTGGAGGCTGGTGTGCATCCATGACAAAAGGTTTGGGCACTGGATCACAGCCAGGATTGCAGAGAAGACGAGCTTAGTAGGTGACGCTTCCTCCCACGTGAACCCTTGTGTAGGACATTCTAATCATTGCCCGTGAGGTCATACCCCAGACAACCTCAGGAAGCCTCATGTTTGCACACAACTGCTTACATGCCTCAGAAGCTCAGGCTCAGGAGGAGAGGGGAGTCAAAACCAAGAGGAGGGTCCTTTACTCTCATAACCCAGCTGTCCCATGCAGACCTCCTCTTGAACAGCAGGGAGCGCCCCCTAAAGCTGGGGCAGCACCAGGAAACCAAGGGAAGGTCAGGGCAGAGCCACACCCCACCTACCCTGGATGGAAGAGAAGTGGCCCAGGCAGTCGCTCTCAGGAAGGCAGAGGTCCCCCCACCCTGAAACCCCAGGTCCAGAAGCAGGGCCTACCGAGTTGAATTGCTGTTGGAGCTTCTCATTGGCGTAGTTGATACAAAACTGCTCGAAGCTATTGACCTCAAAAGTCTCAAACCTGCAGGAGGGAAGAAGGGGAGGACAAAGTCAGAGGCACTTCTGGTTACTGAAGGAATCACTGGGGCGCCATCCAGCAAGGCCGCCCTCACGCCGCCTCCACTCCCATCCAGCTCTGCCTCAATGTCAGCACGGAAGTCCCATTTCCTGCTCTTGCCCCTGACGAGACCACCGTGGCAGGCATCGGCACAACCGAGTCCTGCGGAGTTAGAAGAGTAAGAATGTATATCTATTTTCATAATTAGAAAAAGTACCAACAACAGGAAAATTTAGAAAAAGCAGATTTAAAGTGAGAAAGTCACCCATAATTCCATCACTCAATTTGACCACCAGTTAATAGTTTAGTTAGGTTTTTCCTTCACTGATTTTATACTTTTGAACAAATTAGAATTATATGAAAAATAAGACCAGTTTTGTCATTTAACTCATGACAAACCTTTCTTCATGCCATTGTTCCCCCAAAGCACCCGTTTTAATACCAGCCTCACCAGCCCTTGTATGGACTGACCCGAGGCCGTGGAAAGGGGAGCCTTTTTCTCAGCACCCAACAGGCAGCACGAACCGACAGCGGCCCCGTTATCGGGCACATGTGGAGCGCTAAACCCAAGTGCTTCGTGAGCGCTCACGCATCGAAGGCCCACAACCACCAAGACCTGGGGCGTATTATTAATCCCCATCCTACAGTTGAAGGAATGAGGTACAGGGAGATTTAATAACCTGCCCCAAATCAGAGAGTCAGTGGGCAGAGGAGCTGGTATTTGAACCCAGAGAGCCTGCTTTCTGAGGCCATGTTCTTAACTTAGAGAAGAGTGAATGTTTCATTAAGAAAAGCAGGACGCGCTCGCTCAGAGGGCTGCGAACAAGGATAACTTCCCAGGAGAGGAGGTCTTGGAGCACGTGGAGACTGGGGAGAGTGACGAGGGGCCTGCGGCTGGGGCGCAGCTTCATTCAGCCTTAACCTCCGGCCTTCACCTCTCTCGTTCTTCAGTATGGACACCGGCATTTTCTCAACCTTACATAAAATGAAGTCAGCCCTTCCAAAGAGACCGGAGTCCATAATGACCACTCCCAAATAAAAATGTTGGTGCTGCCCCTGGTGGGGGGTGGACATGGTGGTGAGAAAGCACCCTATGCTAAGGGACCAGCAAAAATAAATGCATCCCACACCCAGTGGGGCCAGGTCAGTGCCCAGAACACATCAGGCTTCCCTTCCTCCGCTGCCCCCACCTCCCCACCAAAGAATAAAACATGGAGATGAAGGAAGTCATCTGGGGATCAAAGGAGTCAGCTGCTTGCCAAAAGCCACATTAATGAACAGCCCCTCATCACGCCCCATAGGAGAAGCAAGCCTAGGTTAATAAAACGAGATCAAAGATGCACAGTCCGAGCTGGGGCTGCACTCCAGTGCAAGCGGGAGGGAGGCCCTGTGTCTGCCAGCAGTTACCCTGGTTTGCGCCCCTCTCAACCCAGGTGGTGGTCCTACAGACCTAGTTATGTCACTCAGAACCCCATTTCCTCCCCGCCCCCACCCCATCGCACCCCAAGAGAACTTGCTAATGCCAGTCAAGCCCCAGAAGAAATTTAATTAATAAAACCTACAGGGAAGATAAAAGAGCCACCTAGCAATGGGCCAGATAATACAATTGCATGCGCTTGGCGGGCTTTCTACTGAGCTCCACAGATAAAGGATTTAATATCCCCCACTTATCATTTTTTAAAGGTTTACATTGATAGCACTCCACAAAGAACATTCTCATTAATTTGAGATGCCCTGAAATTAGTTCATCATTTCCCTCTTTCTAAGATATTATCTGGAAACAGCTCCTCTGCCATCCAGGATAATGACTGTGATGCGGAAGGGCCAGAGATGAACAAGGGGTTTGGGCTGCTTGGAAAATGTCCGATACGACTGACCTCAGGAAACCCCAGCCAGGGAAAAGGGGCACCTTCTCTTCTCCAATGGGGTTATATTTGTAGTCATTCTTCCCATCAACAGGGATGACTTTTTAAAATAAACACAGTGAGTCAATTTGTAGTCCACAACATTAACCGTCACAAAGAAATTTATATACTAAAGACAATCAGATTTCTCCTGTAAAATCAGTGCTGACACTATTTTAGACCAAATCCTTGGGTGCGAGGAAGGTCAAAACATAGCCTAAGACTTGGTGCTGAGACCTGAGATCTGTACTTGGGGTGGTTCAGTTCCTACCCTGACTTCCATTTCCTCCTACCTTCAAAATATAGTAGAAAAAAACCATTTCCTTCTCATTCTAGCCCAATTTCTGGGTGCAGGGAGGGTCACGGATGCCTCTACAAATAAGGCAGGGTTTGCTGGAAAGTGAAACTGCAATAAAAAATAAGTAGACCAACCACCCGGAGTTAATTATTAACCTCCAGAACCCCTCACTCCAGGGAGGCAAGAGATGCTTTGAAGTTTGGGAAACAGCCATTCCTCGGGAGCACAGGCCAAAGACACAGGAATCTCCCAGCTGAGCTCCATCTTTCTCTCTCACCAAGGTCACCCTCAAGCATTCTACCAAAGGTTGCACGAGGAGACAAATACGGTACAATTCCACACATATGAGGTACTGATTCCGCTTATGTGAAGCATCCAAAGCAGCAAACTCACAGAAGCAGAGAACAGGGCCTGGCAGGAGGGAGCGGGGGTGCGGGTTAAAGCCCCGGAGATCTGAGCACATCAGCATAAATATCCTTAACCCTACAGAACTGTACACTTGAAGATGGTTAAGATGGTACATTTTATGTTATATTTTTAGCCAAATTAAAAAAAAACAAAAAACCTATATTAAAAGCACATCATTAAAAAGCACTCAAGAGAGCTGGATTCTAATTTGAAAGTTAGGAAATACCGTAAGAGACATAGAAAGGAACCTGAGGACTGTGAGGAATATAAAATCCCAGCAAATCCCAATTCCTGTTTCCTGGGGCCCAAACATCCCCATCCTCCCTCTGTATCCTCCCCAGCATTAGGCATGAATTTATATCCCTGCCTTGCTCCAAGTCTCCTAGGCCAACTGTCCTTACCAAGAACAGGCTGGTCGTAGCCAAAGTTCCCTGTTACCTGGTATGTTGAAGGCTCAAGTCAAAGACAAATAAATGTATATTTTTTCCCAAATTGAAGCCATTTATTTCTTGTTCCCTCAAGGAGTGGAGAGCAATAAAAGATTATGGTTGCAATTAATCAAGCCTGTAGAGGCAAGTGCTGGTTAATGCATCATGAAAAGAAAACCCCAGCCAAAGCTGCCTGGCTCCCTCCTATTAATTTCCGTCCCTTGCCCAGTAAGAAATATCCTGCAGACGGCTTCACAGATCCTTAGTTAAGGAAGGGACCTTGGACTGGGTTGGTTAAATTGCTCTGGGTGCTGCTTGTTTTGCACTTTTTTGGAGCTGGGGCAGGGGAACACGGTGTAGCGAAACCACCCTTCTACTGGGGCACTGGGTATCTGGAAATAAATGTTCAGGTGAGCTGCAGGGAAGGGTCTGTAGTAAGGGACTCATCAGAGGTGTGGTGGAAGCAGCTGTGGCCCATGTAATTTATTTAGGTGTTCAGAGCCTTTCTACTGTCTGAACTACTAGTTAGAACAGCATAAAGGGAGATGTGTGAGTTATGATGCTGGCTCATGCACTGTTTGCTTACATATATATAGAAGTTAGTGTTTATTCACTCTGGTTGCTGATTGTATAGTAACATTTTTAACATTTATAGAAAAATCTGGAGTGGCTCATCTACACAACAAAACTCTTCTCAGTTGTCTCTAGAATGAGCTTGACTGGTGATCCAATAATGCCATGAATGGGGCTATAGTCCATCTAGGGTGGTTATCCAGTGGAAGTAATTAGTGCCTACTTGTGGGGCAGGGGGCAGCAATTCCGCTCATTATTTGCTAGCTATGCACATTTCTAACCTAACGAGAGTGGGAGACAACTCCTTATTCCTTCCCTCTTAATGAACGGGGTTTAATGAATTCAGAAACACATCCCACCATCCTTCCCAATCTCTCCAGCTCCCACAGGCCACTCTTCTGCTCACAGGGGACAGGGAGGATTAAGAAGATCAAAGGCATTAGGTCATCCCAAGGGCATGTCTATGTGCACCAAGTATCCCCATCATGAGGCTGACAAAGAACGAGTGAGACAATACATGGATGGCCTCCTCCCTCTCCAGAGTTTGGTGGTCAGCGACTTGGGTAGAAAACTCAAAAATAAAAAAATTATGCTGGAGTTTTCTGATGCCATGGAGGATGGTTGGTTATAAGGGCAATAGAGGAACAGTGTCACGTGTGATGCCCACTTCAGGATAACTGAGGGAAGACCAGATTGAAAAGAAAGATTCCGTGGATTTCCAGGAGGTGTATGAAGTGCAAAGGAAATAGGGCAGAAAGACACCGTGATTGGGAAAGGGGAATGACAGGAAATAGCTCAATACCAGTCATCCCAGATATCCACCATCTCCTCCCAGCAAAGAAACAATGTCACTGACCTGATGGATCAGAAACAGTACCTTCCAGCTCAAAGTCACCTGCTAGATCATTACATACCCTCTGACTGGAAAAAAGAGCCTAGGCCAGTGCTAACACATACAATTGTTTCTCAGCAGACCAGACCCTTGAGGAGCATGCACATGCACCTCCAGGAAGTATCTGGGAGTGATTTTTTGGTGACAGATGGCCCAGGAGTGTAGTCAGCTTGTTAACGCTGAACCCACCTGTATCAAACTTGCTGTCTCGAACTCTGCCCATAGGGTGTGAACTTGGCACCACACTGAGCATATCAGAGTAATCTGGCAAGGCATTTCTCTCTCCAGGACAGTAAATCACTTTTTAAATATGACTTCTTTATGACATGGCCTGAAAAAGTAAATTGGCTCCTAAGAAAGAAGAAGGATTTTAAAAAGAACATGGTATGTCTGGAAGGAAGCCCAAGGGCAGGACAATTCCCAAAAGGGCTTGTAGGTGGCCCCTGCTGTCATGGGAAAGTTCTCAGATGTTCTCAGAGGAACGCATGGCCACTCTGAGATGAGGAGACACACAGGTCACGAATTGGCACCACAAACAGGAGAACCCTCAGGCTCTCCACCCACGCACAGACAAGCCCACCTGTCAACCACAGACAAGCAAGCCTTCCCTGCATCTGTTTCTGCCCTTTGGGCAGTCACAGACCATGGAGAAAATTAACTCAATTATAAAAATTAAATGGTAAATGTAAGCACCAAATCCCAGCTTGCATGAGATGGGGCTGACTCAGCAGCACTAGAAGCCGAGGCCCCTCTACAAAGAGCAAAGCCTTTCCCTGGGGGTCCCAGGAAGGTAGGAAGCCATCTTCTCAGACACCAGGCCCTGCTGAGACAGCACAGAACTAGACTAGAACTGATGTATGAGATTTTATGTATCAGTAGCACTGAAGTCACAATATTTTTTTCATGCTATTAACAAGTCTGCGTGTTAATCTTCCCAAATCGAAAGCTCAGTAAAATTAGATTCTTGCCCAGGTAAGTGGAGGTAATTGGGTCAGATGCTGCAGCCTGAGTTTCTCTGGGTCTTAGTTCAGAAGGTAACACTAAAGGTCAGTTTTTCTGGAAATCCAATGACCTGAAAATGCTCATGGCAGACGGAACAAGGCAGGATTAATCACTGACAGTTGGGCAGTACTTTCCCAGGGGCACAGACTGCTCTTTGCTGTCCCAGGGCAACTGGGAGCGTGGAACACAAACACAGGCACTCAACTGACCAGACGGAGCAGTGACCCATCCATGGTCACTCAGCTAAAGGCCTAAAGCTCCCAGAGAGGACGCACTCTCCTGCTTCCCATGCTGGGGTGATCTCCACCTAGCAGGTTTCCTGTCACACTTTGCTTTTTCCTACTGTCTTGACTGTGCCTCTATTCCTAAAGGCAACTCCTCCACCTCATATCTGCTCCTCCCTGCTTTTCAAAGATCCAGTTCAAACTCACCTCCCACATAAAGCTTGCCCTGACTGTGCCAACAAATGTGCTTTCTCTCTCCTGCCTTAAAGCTCATTCAGCAATAAATGTCCGAACCCTCCCATTGAGCCTGCTATAATTTTTCTTGTTGCCTCCTGTATTACGTGGCCTGTGCATGTGACTTAACTCTTTAGCATATTCTGGAAGCCTCTGCGATGCCAGAAATCAAGTTTCCTTCTTCTGTTGTTACCTCCAACAGCAAGCAACATGGTTCAGTTTGAAACCTAATGATGAACGAGAGTGGTGGTGATGTCATGAGGGCCAGCTGCGTGGGGAAGTGGCCCCTTTCAGGGCAGCGTCTCCTTAATTACAGCCTCAACATAAGGTGCGTCTCAGCTCACCAGCGCACTAAGCAGTTACTTCCACTAGAGCATCACTGTTCTTACAACTCTACACTTCGAGGGGCCCAAATTTCTATTTTAAGACAGGAGCCACAATTTCTATGATATAAAAATCCAGGAGGACTTAACTTATTATTAGCTTAAAGAGGTCAGGGCGCTGATCCTAGCAGAAGTGCAAGGGAGGCTGCAACCCGGTACAAATCATTTCAAACAATTCTACAAGGATCTGGAAAGAACCTCAAAGAGACTGTTGCTCAAAATTCATTTCACACTATGAAAACTAAAGCCCAGGAAGGGGCTGTGATCTGCAGTCATTCGGTGAGCTGGTGACAGCAGGAATCACAACGGCAGTCCCCTGATGCCTAGTCAAGCAGATGGTCGTGCCGTGTTGCCTGTGCCTGCAAAATGGGCTGTTAGGAGTGACAACAGTCCTTTGCATCAGGTTAGAATTCTGCAAGGACGAGAAACCTCAAGAATGAAAACACAACAAACATAGCTAAACGTGGCTCACCTCCTCACAAAACCACATCAAAGTTACAACTAAAATAGAGAACAACCAGCACTCAGAACCATCAGAAATTGAACCGAATGGAAGTTGGACATCTATGGAATTAAAGAAACCACATCCATCCAGACTGGTAAGAAGGGTGAAGATGTAGAACGGGCTAATCCCACATCCACGTGGTGGATAAAGATTTGGGAGGGATAGCTTGGGAGTGAGGAGTCCCAGACTCACACCAGGCCCCGCAGCCCAGGGTTCCAGTGCCAGGAAGATAAGTCCCCATAACTTTAGCTGTGAACACCAGTGGGGATTGAGTCAGTGGAAGAAATTCCAGAGTCCCGAGCAGTTCCCCTTAAAGAAACCAAACAAGGGCTTCCTCAGAATCTCTCTTAAGTGCCAGCACCAGGGTAGCAGCTTGAAAGGCATCAGTGGCATACAGGGAGGCACTGAAATGTTTGGCATAAAGGTGAGAGCTGGAGGATAGTTTTCTCTCAGAAAGGCAGGCAGAGGCCATTGTCCCTTTCTGTCTCGTCCCCCCACAGAAAGAGTGGACAGGCCGGTGCCTTATCTGAAACTCCATCAACCTAATACTATTACCCCTGCCCCAGAGATCCCCTGAGACTCCATCCCTCCCAAATTATGGCCCACCCAAACTCTTAACCATGACTTTGTCCATGAATGCCTTCATCTTGGCTCATGCTTCACAACTTTCTAAATCCTATCAAACAAGCATCAGATGGCCTCAGTGAGCCCCCAGTCCCCGTACCCCTTGCTAAGGAGCCACAGGTCCAGAACTAGCAGCAGCCAGCCCAGATTCACAGTTTGGCTTCACTTGGGAATCTCCAAGCCCAGCACAAGCAGCAGCCATCTCAGATTGCTTTGCAGCTCATGCAGGGTGGCCCCAGGTAAAACGCAGGTGAGGGCTGACCTTGCCCTGCACCACCCGGGAAATCCCAGAGCCTGGACACCCAGTGGAAAACTATAGACCACATTAGAGCACCACCACTCTGCCCCTGCACAGCTGATCCTCCACGGAGGGCAAAGGTTGGCGGTCAGTGGTCACAGCCAGTCCTTGCAGCTGACTGGCCTGGGTAAATCCCTCCCACTGATCTGCCAACAGAAACCAAGGCTCAACCACAAGCAGAGGGTGTACTCAGCCCACACAAAGGGCACACCTTGAGTACCCAGCTTGGGAGACAGGGGAGGCTGTGCCACTGGACCCTGTAGAACACCTACTGGCCCTTGCTGGCTCTCAAATGCCAGCAGGAAGACACTAAGGATCACTAGGCGGGGTGGAGGCGGGGACAAGGGCACCGGCCTACTCACCCGTAGATGTCCAGGACCCCGATGAAGGAGTGCTGCTTGAGGGAGGTATGCAGGGCCTTGTTGACGTGCTCCACGATCCAGCTGAACAGCTGTGCGTAGATGTGCTTGGCCAGGGCATTGCGAGCATTGACCACCTGCTGCAGGGACATGGTCTTGACGTAGGTCTCCGAGGTGGTGACCAGCTTGCGGTGGCACAGCCAGTGCTCCATCTGACTGTGCTCCACCCCCAGCAGTCGGCAGAAGTTGTTGAGGTGCTCGTCCTGGGGCTGGAAGAGACCCAGGGGAGGTGGGTCAGGCGGGGCGTGGAGGACAGGCCCACCAGCAGGCCCTCTGCCCTTTTGCCTGGGGACAGAATGAGCCCCAGCACTCTAGGGCCCCACTTCATCGCCAGCTGCTGCTCCAGAAGTCTCACTGAAACTCACACCACTAAGTGGAGATGACAGTCAGGGCCCCAGAGCGCTGTTCAAATGGATCACGGTGCCCGCTACTGACCACACGATCAGGGCTTTAACAAAAACTTGCGCCACTTTTCCTGTCTCCTCCTCTATTGCCAGCTGGTTGCAGAGTCACTGGTAGGAGAGGGTATCCCGACTGAAGGGAGCAGCATGAGAACTGATAGCTTAGGAACGGAGAAAGCATTAAGAGCAAGGAGCTGGAGGGAAGGCAGCAGAATCACAGTGAATGTAGTTTTCATCTGCAGAGGTCCATGTGCAGGGCTTAACCCGCAGCCCAGAAAGAAGTCCTCGCTGTCAAGCGTGACTTTGATGAGCACGCGGTCTAAGAGCTGCGTGTGCAGAAGTGAGCCCTGAGCTGACCCTGCACAGACACCCATGATCCTGAGCTTAGAAGCAGACTTCCTTTCATCTTGGCCTCAGTGACACTACATAGCAGGTAAGTGAACTTTATATTCTTAAAGCACTTGATGGTTAGGGGAAAAAGTGCACCCAGGTGGAAAGCTGGGACAAATGGCAAAAATATGGAACGAATTTTGACCTGAGAAGATCACTTGGAACACTAATGAATAACATGTGCCGAGAGCCGAAAACAAACACACAAACCAGGAATTCCCGCAGCTTAAGTCCCTTCTCCCGCCAGGTGAGAAGCCCAGTCCTAGAGCAGGGCAGCATCTCACCCAGGTGCCCAGGGGCAGCATCTCACCCAGGTGCCCAGGGCCACGCCACCCAATGAACCCAGCTGCTGCGGCCAGCTGCCTTTCATCCTCGTCCTCCTTTGCCCGAGTACCAATCACCCACAGGGACCTGTCTGATTTCACCCAAACGGTACATCTTTAGGCACCCGGGCACCCCACAGCAAACCTGCTTTTCCTACAAGGTTCCTCTTGCCCATTATTCACCCCCTCATCTAAATCCACCCAGGAAAGCTGATATCCCAGCCCCGAGAGCCTGCTGGAGAGCATATTAACTCTGAAACTGAAAGGGGGCCCTTTGCTGGTGGGACTCGTTTTCTGATGAGACGGCATAGTAGGACTGAAATGAGGACTTGTTCAATGAAAATGAACAGCTATCTGTACCATTTTCCACTTACCACCATATCCCCAGGAGCTATATACATTTTTTTTTTCCTCCTACAGATATTTAAAATCTACTCCAAACAAACACAACTACAAAATAACAGAAAGCCTGAGTAGGAAAGAGCCTCCAGAAATCATGAAGGCCAGTGTTTTTTCCAAGTGTGGTTTGTGGAGCAACAGCTACAAAGCGCAGTAACGGGCTTTACGTAACAAAAGCGGCAGGGAGGGGGCATCAGGTTGAACACTGCTACACCAATTTGTAAGTGGACCCGGTCAGCATCAAGACACAGATTTTTTACTGAGCATTTCCTGAACTTCACGGACCCAAGAACACTTACTTTCCTAAGAAATGGCCTAGGGTTTAGGGTCCCAGGAAAATGCCCTGAGAACTGTCATGCTAACCCAATCCCCTTAATTTCTCAGAGGAGGAAAAGGAGGCCAAGTGCGTTTCCCGACTGTGGCCCAGAGCGCCTCACCCAGCCCATGAGAATCAGTGAGAATCAGCGTGGGCTGGGTGGGTGCAGAGAGGCAGGGTTGCCATGGCCATGGCTCCTGGCCAACAAGCCTTTCACACTGCAGGGACCCCCAGCTGCTTGCTCCCTCCCCCAAACAAAGCCACATGTGGTAACGTGAAATGCCCAGGGACTGCTTGGCAGGCAACAGGTTCAGAGGTGGCAAGTGTCCGACTTGTTCATCTGACCTATTTCGGGAAATTCTTAATTGCTAGACACAGCATTGCAGCTGGATTCCCTGACATGTAAATGGCCTGCTAGCAGCGATCATAACCGCCCGCGCATACCCACAGGCTCCCTGCCCTCCTTGGCACCTCCCAGGTGAACGCAGGGGAGAAAGGGTCTGATCGTCACCCTGGGACAGGTTCCCATCCACTGCAGTGGGCTGTGGCTTACCCTCTATTACCCCCTTCTGACTGTTAATTAAAGGTGCTAACTGAAACTGGTGTAACATCATGCAATTAACATTTAAGCTTAATTAAATGATGCTAAATCCATTATAAATAGCCAGCACCAGAGGTAGCAGATTAGGTTTGCGGGCCCATGGGCCAAATTCAAGAAACAAATTGCCTCTGGTGTCCAAGTCATTGTGCGCTGTCACATCTCCAAGGCAACTCTTGCAGTCATGGAACACATTTCCATGCCTTAATTAAAAATAAACACTAGCGAGCAGAAGGCACACAGCATATAGATAGCCTTTCCAGTACACAGCGCACCCTATGTCCTGGGGAATCAACCAAAAGGCAACTGAGAGAGGGATTTTCACTGGCCACCATTTAGCACGTAAATGGCTACCATTTAGTTTCTCAGGAGCACACTGTGCTTCCCGCACTGTGCTAGGCACCGACGGGGGATATGAGGCCAGAGGAGGACAGCTCCAGCTCCAGGGATGGACAGTCCCATGGAGGAGGCAAGGCTGGCAGTGGCGTAGGGGAAAGAACACTGGCTGGGTCTGCACTTGGCTTTGCCATCAACTGCCATTATGACCTTAGAAAAGGCATCTCCTCTCTCTGGGCCTTAGCTTTTCCAACCGTGTGACGTGAGAAGGATGTTCATAAGGTCCACTCTCGCTCTAACCACAGTGATGATAATAGTTAAGAACTGAATCATGGGAGCCCTGGGCTAAGGCAGGTAACCTCAACCCCACTCTGCAGATGAGGAAACAGACCTAGAAGGGTTAAGTAACGACCAGTAAGTGGCAGAACCAGGATTTGAACCCTGGCAGTCCTGATTCATAGTTCTCGCTCTCAGTTCTCTACACAGCCTCTTATTGGAGAACCACCTAAGACTAGCCTAGACCCAAGTACCCATATTCGAGAAGCTCTGACTTGCCATTAGCTCCAAGGGATGGGGCCTGCTGTGCCATGCGGTACCCACACGTCTCTCTGTTGGGTGTCCTGCCTCCCTTCCCTTCACCACCACCTGTGTCCCCGTCCACCCTCCCTCACACGTGCTCTGACATCCCCACCTTTGTACAGTCTTTGCACAAATACTCAGTGGGTGCCAGTGGGTAAGGGCAGGAGCACTGAGCTCAACAGACAGGGTTCTGGACTTGAGTGGGCGGAACAGGCGTTGATGAAATAATATCCACAAGCACTTTTCTTCTCACCTGAAGGTCCTCTCAGAGGCTGGGTGGGGAAGATCCGCTGGAGGATCAGACAGACACTTAAAGCCCAAGCCCTGGCTTTTCAAAAGGACCCTGGCCCTGCCCACACAACCCTGCAGGTGCCCAGGAACTCACTGGCCCTGCGTCTCAGGCCTCACCATCACCCACCACCCCATCAGGTGCTCAGATATGCTCAGCCGCTCTTCTCTCTCTCACTCACCCACCCAAGCCTAGGGAGCCTCCATCACCTGTCTAATTCCCGGGTGTCTACCAAACGCCGGGTGCTGGGACATGATAATGAGCAGATAGTCCCTGTCCTCACCAACTTCGGAGGCTCAGGAGGAAGGGACATACAGCAATGATGTACAACCACAACCACGGGAAGTGCCAGAGAGCAGAGGTGCCGGTGCCACAAGGACCCGTGATGGGGGACGTGGCCAGGACATGCTTCCTAAGGACAAGGAGACTAAGGGAGGGATGGGTCGGAGGCCAAGAGAACATGTGTCACCTTTCCTGACATTTACCAGGGCATACCAGGAGCTGTTCAATGCACATGTTCCTAATCTCACCTGTCCCTGACACCAGGTAGAGAGTATGGTCACCCTAAGGAATCATGGGGCATTCACTGGGGTGCGGTGGAAAGGCAGGGACCCTCTATGCCTTTCTCATGAGGGGAAGGACACCAGAGGAAATACTTCACTGGCCCTGAAGACTCAGTCTAGGGGACTATTTCGTCTTCAGTGGAGGCCCATACACCACCCCGTAGGACGCAGGTCCTCCTCTGGACACCTGAGTCTCTCTCGCTGACACACACACACACACACACACACACACACACACACACACTGATATCTAGCACACACACACACACACACTGATGTCTAGCACATACACACACACTGATGTCTAGCACACACACACACACACACACACACACACACACACTGATGTCTAGCGTGCGCACACACACACACGTCCAGCAGCACCTGACACAGCCCAGCTCCACACTCCCACCTTTGGCAGTGGGCCCACGGGTGTGACACTCAAAGCTCCTGTGAGGCCATAGGCTCCCTGCTGAGGAGGCAGCAGCCCTGAATGGCAGGGGTACCTCCCAAACCCAATGCCAATTATCTTTTAGGGAAAATGTATGGGATGGGGGTGAGAGGAGGGGAATGAGCTCTGACAGATCCCGGCTACAGTTCAGGTCTTCTGCTCTCTCAAGTCAGGGCCAGTTTTAACTTCTGATAACCCCCAACCCTAGTTAGACGAACAGCAGGTGGTTAGTAAATGGCTCCACTGAAAAAGCATCAACTGTGAGTGGCATGCACACAGGCCGATGCTCATATTTTCAAGTGTTGTTTTTGTCTTTTCCTGGCATCTCGTGATTTAAATTCTAAGTCCTTTGGAGCAGTAATCGCACTTTGCACCTCCCAGGACAGAGCGATAATGGGCTTAGAGGAGACCTGTTAATGAGCTGTTGCCGACCCGCTCATTCATTGTCAGAATATCAGTTTCACCTTGCACAACACAAGGAAGTACCAGCAAACGCCTACAGTTGTTGCCCATTCTGCCTTGGCATCTACTCTGCCATCCACTCACTTAGACATTTTTTTATTACCACATATCAGATATCAGGTACTACTTCGGGCGCCAGGAAGAAAAGTCATTGTGAGCATTCACCAAGCACTTCACAGTGTGCAGTACTGTCCCATGGATGTCTCAATATCCTGCCTCATGCTGTCAAGATCTTGGCAAGTGTCGTCAGCTGTCTTATCTACACAATTAGACTGTAAGCTCCTTGGAGACGGTCACCAAGTATGGTGTCCAACACTCTTTCATGGCCTTCCAGCATGGGCCTCAGTCGGGAGCTCAAAGTACTCATGGTTGACAACACTTGGTAGAATTCCATGGGCCTCACGGTGCTTTTAAAATCAAACCATCAAAAATAATTTATTACCTATTACAGGAAACTAATGAACAACACAAACAAATGAGCAAAATTGAACCAGAGGGCATAAGCCTATGACCACATTACCTGAGAGATGGTCTGTACGTATAAGCCTCACTTAACCCTCTCTGCAGCGCTGCCTCCTGAGACTCAACGGTTTTGCTGAACTAAGTGCCTGAAGAATGGGGTGGTCTGTGGGCTTCGCTTTAAAACTGGTTTCTCTTTTCTATCCAAATGGCTTGGACAGAAAGGGCCCAGAGGTCTGAGAGGGGGGAAACCTAAACTATTTCCCTCAGCCCAAACTAAGTATAATGGACAAAAGGGTTTTGGACAGCTGAGATGTGCCTGGCACGCCTTCCTCCAAAGAAGCCCTTTTTTTCTTTTTCTTTTTTTTTTTTTTTCCCCTAATGTGGAACATTGAAAAATTAATCCCTGCCTTTTGTCATCTAGTGGTTATGGATTGAATGATGTCTTTTAACCCTTTTTGCCAAATCTGTTGCCCCCAGAACACAACAAGGATGCCAGCCTGTTAAACCAAGCACGCCGTTGTCCGGAGACAGCCAACTGACCTGGAGTCTGCACGATCCTTCCCCATGTGGGAAGGCCACCCTCCCCTCCACACCCCCACTATTATTAGGGATTTCTGGACCCAAGGGTAGGTAGGATGACGACCATGTCCAGCTTGAAGCAGCTAGAGGAGCTTGAGACCTTCGCCCACTGTTCTTTATAAGATTACAAAGGGTCTTAATATCTGAGAGGGAGGGATTGTTATTTTTTTTATTGTTAAAACAATTAATTAATCACATATTTACTAAAAAAAAAGAGGGAAGAAGAAGAATATATGAAAGGGTGAAGTGGGAAAGCTTGTATGTACGAACCATGGGTACGGACTTGGGGGGGATTGCTGGGGGAGGGAGATGCTGGGTGGAGGGGAGTAAAGGGGAGAAAATTGGAACTATTATAACAATATAATCAATAAAATACATTAAAAAAAAATTTATTGCCCTGGCCAGGTAGCTCAGTTGTTAGAGCACTGCCCTGATACACCAAAGTTGTGGGTTTGATCTCCAGTCAGGGAACATATAAGAATCAACCAATAAAGGCATGAATAAGTGGAACAACAAATTGATTTCTTTCTTTCTCTCACTCTCTCTCTCTCTCTCTCTCTCCCCCCCCCTTTCTCCCCTTCTCTAAAATCAATAAATAAAAAAGAAAATAAATTTATTTAGTAGCCACGAAATCCCCTGCCCTCCATGATAGAAATCTGATGGCAGCTGATTTGAAAGGATTTGTTCTTTTAAGAAAATATCAGCAAGGGAACAGAAACCATTGCTGGTAAGAATAAATAACCTACACGTGTCCTCTAAATGTAAAGACACATTTCAGTTGTACAAACAGGAAGAAGAGAATGAGTTGTGTACGTTTTATCTCCAGTGCTGGTGTGCGACTTACTGATACGCTACAGGAGTCACCGTCGCGCTCAGCCTGGATCTCCACGTTTCCGAGGTGCAGGATGGAAGCAATTATCTTAAAAATGCTTATCTGATGGGACTCTCTCACTCCTGGGGGGGAAAGAAAGAACCAATGACACTCAATATCCACGGCAGGACAGAAAGGTCATTTTACCCTTTTTATAAGGACTTCAAAAAAAGGCGAGGGGGGTTGATTTTCCTTTCTGGGCCAGTACCTCCTGAAATGATCCCAGCTCCTCATCAAGTAATTACCACTCACAGTAATGGCTCCGAGGGCAAAGGGGCTCCTCGGGCTAAACGGAAGTATCCTCACTTTGATTGTCCTGATGAAACCAGATGGCTCACAGTCCCATCTTAATCTCTCCAGGAGCAAAGGAGAGGCGGCAATCACGCAGACTCATTCTGGACTTAGATTTGACCCAAACGTTTTATGGATGTTTTCACCAGTTTAAAAAGAATGGTCGTCTGTCTGCAGTCATTTTTCTCCCAACATAATACCCTGCAAATGTCTGTGACACACATCCAAAGTGTCAACAGGGGAGGAGGAGGAGGAGGAATTTTCTCCTGGGAGTGCTGCGACGGGGCTGGGTGTCCGGGGGACTGTTGGCCACCACGCTGCACAGTCCTTCATAGTGACAGACATGCCAGCCTCGCAGCCATTGTGGCAGCAAACACCTATTACCAAATTTATTTATGCAACTAAGTTACCAAAGACATGGATAATCTCTTATGATTGATACTTAGCTTTAAAAGGCATCATCATTTCTTTTTCAATTGCAAAATATTTTAGACATAAAAAAGTTCCAGAATAATATAATAAACTCCAGTCAACCTACCACTCAGTTTAGGAAATAATACCATTGTTCCCCCATATTCCTCCCCAGCTGCACTTACTTAATTTTAAGGCAATAATTTATCAAGTGTCTGCAACACCTGTATTAATGGGCATAAAAGTGTGTCATGCTCAGATTAAAAACTTTACTCAGATGACCCACAAAGTGGAACAACTCTCAAATCCTTATTTTTAGGCAAGGTCAACAAAGGCCCAGACCTTAATGGAGCCCGAGAGCTGGGACAGAAGGAGAGAGCAAGAAGAGATTCACCAAGGACGAGCGGGCTTCTGCAGCGGCTGGCGAAGGTGGGCCAGCCCAGCTGCACATGGCTCTCCTCCTCTCCTCGCCATGGGATCGAACCTCCCGGCCTCTGCCCCGCTTCCCAAGCTCCTTACCAAGGAGTGTGAGGGCTTGTCGCGTCTTCTCAAAGTCCTCAGCATCATCCACACCCTCGATGGACGTGTCTCCACCCTGCGACGTATAGAAAAAGTCCTCTGCGCACGCTGTGGAAGGAAGGAGGGGAAGCATCAGGCATCGGAGGGAAGCTGTGTCCCCAGTTTACCTGCAGACGGTGACTTGTGGGGCGTTCGGCTCCCTTAGTGAGCTACCCCAGGCCAGACTGTATTCCCAGCTGACGTGGAAGCCTTTCAAAATATTACCTTCATGGACAGTGGCAAACGGGAGAGAAAACTCAACAACAAAAGGCAGAAAATGACACTCCACTGTCAGAAGGGTTTGCTGTATTTGTACAACACTGTTCTGCGAAAATCATGTGCATGTAAAAGATAAATAAGTCGTGGAGAGTTCACTGTAAAGTAGGATGCATCCCAGACTTGTTTTTAGAAGGATCTAATACTCAAGTTAGTGTATACCTACCCTGGAATCACAGACTTCCATGATCTTCCATCTTAGTCTGAAAGCTCATTTGACAAATGAGAGGCAGTGATGTGCCCAGGGGGATGTGGTTTGGGGATCATTTGTTTGTTTCACCAAGTTGGGGCACCCTTGAGCTATTTAGGCACATGAACAAGGTTGAGACCCTCATGCTGGCTCTCACACTGCCCCCCCCCTCCCCATTTCATTCCTCCTCAGTCAGGCCTCTGGGGACATCCTGGGGATAGCTGGTGAGGAAGGGCCCAGGCTCTGTGCTAGAATTCAGAGCCAACCTTAGCAGAGGGAGAAAATGCAACCAGCCCCAGGTAGCACTCGCACTACAGGGCTTGGAAACTAGCACAGACAACAAACACATGTAATCAAAATTACCCCTGAGCCCTGGCTGGTGTGGCTCAGTGGATTGAGTGCCGGCCTGCGAACCAAAGGGTCACTGGTTTGATTCCCCATCAGGGCATATGCGTGGGTTGCGGGCCAGGTCCCCAGTTGGGGGCATGCAAGATGCAACCACACATTGATGTTTCTCTCCCTCTCTTTCTCCTTCCCTTCCCCTCTCTCTAAAAAAAAATTAAAAAATTAAATCTTAAAAAAAAAAAACACTCTGAAAAGTCACTTACATTTTCCACAAAAGACATAGTAGCTTTGCTTTGTGTGGTACAACCCTGCCCAGTACTTAGTGTCTCCAAAACCAGACACTGACTGGTTTTCCTCTTCCTCTGAAAACACGTTATCTTTCCTTGACTGGAGTGTTTGTGGTTGAACCCACAACATCGAACATGTGTAGATGCAGCTTCATGGCAAGCCCCAGGCCTTCTTCAACAGCCTGATTTTCCAGTTGGGACCCCTAGGAATTTCCCAAGTCTCTTTCCTTCCTCCACACTGACTGCCACTGCCCTGGGTCTCACCTTCCGTGTCTGGTGCCTGGGCCTCCTGCAAAAGGCTAAACCAGTCTCCCGGTTTCTGTCCCCGTCCCTTCAACAGCTGGTAACTCCAATCACATGGCTCTCCTATTTATAGCCCTTAGCGACCCTCTCCTGCTCCTCTGCCCTCAAGACAAAGGTCAAACGCCCTAAAAGAGCTTCCTGGACCTTCCTTTATAAAGTGACAACTCAGTCCCAAACCCCAGTCTCACTCAACCTGACCCATCAACCACTGTCCACAGGAACAAAGAGCAGAATGCCAGTTGTAGTTTATGAAGGAAGGCTTCCTGGAGGAGTTCCACACACTTGGATGACTGGAGGTACTTGAACTAGAGAGAAGGGAATTCAGCTCTGAACTCCTGCAGAGGCACAGCCACAGCGAGTTTTTATGAAGGAAGCCACTTCAGGTCTTTGAGAAGGTTATGTATTTCGCTCTTTCATATCTAATCACCCTGAAAGCTCTGGCATAGAGTAATCATGCCAAAGGCTTAATGAAAGCACCAATTCTCATTTCCCTTTACATTCACCTTCCAAAACATCTCATTTGATGATTTTTTTTTTTTTTAACATGGCCTATGTGGGAAAAACTGAAGGTATTATTTACTCCCAGTTTTCTGACAGGCAAACTGAGGAACACAGGGCTTTAGAGGCTGCTCAGGCTCACCCAGGGTTTGGCAAGGCCTGGGAGCCTATTACTTGATCACCTATTGCAGAAATGATTATTTACCTATGCCATCCCATGAGTTAGCCATAAACACCACCTAACCTGTTATCAGAAGTATCACCTGAGCACTCCAGGCAGACAGTCCAGAGGAGGGGACATCAGACTTCCATACTGGAGGGAAGGTGGCATTAGCAGCACTCATCAGAGACCCTTTGCTGTCAACAGCTAGGGCCCTGCTGTTTGATGTTCTGAGCAAGACAGAGCACCCCATTTCCCTGCATCCAGTTCACAAACCCAGGCCAGCCGGTCACTCCCCTGGCTGAGGCTCCTCACTGCAGGGGCCACAGGGGTCAGCTGAATGATCTGGATCTAACACTAAGCATCCTCTCCTTTCCTTCTGCTTTAAGGTTTGCAATCACTTCTGTTAGCATCACCCTCCAGACCCCCTTAATAAGACAGACATCCGAAGAGACGTTCCCCACCTGCTGAGCCCACCTGGACCGCAGCTCTCCTTTCAAGCCCACAACTTTGTCACTGACCATCCCATCCCAGAACAACTTCTTGTGTCCTTCTGTTTGGGCCTCTCTGGACTTCGAGTTTCCAAGGAGAAAAATATGGCAAAATCCTCTATGAGCTGGCTCAACTGGCAGACATTGAATCAAGCCAGGTACGGACCACAGAGGGGACAAGAACCCAGTGATAAGAGCAGTGGACCACCAAGGCCACAGCCAATGGCTTGCATGCCACTTGGGGAGGCTATGCTCTGACCTGTGCAAGGCAAGAGAGACTGCTTATAAAACTGTACCCATGCACTAACGGAATGAAAAAGAAGATGTATTCCTTATTGCCTAGAGGCTGTACTCAAGGGAAAATGGGCCCATTACACCTCTTTTGACCACCATTTATTCACGTTGTAACAAATTATTCACTGGGATGCTTTCTAAAAAGGAAACCCATCCTGTGGCCCCGTTAATGCAACAGACCAGCAGCAACAGGGCAGAGGAGAGCAAGGATGACTGCATGCTAATCTGTCTGTAGGTTCCCCCACCGCGCCCCCCTCCCCCAGCAAACTCCTGCTGCGCCAAGGAGTCTTGCAAGACTTCCTGCTCTGCATGTTTTAGGTGAACAAAAAGGGTTGAAGCTGTCTAACTGGTCACTAGGAGCTGCTGACTAGTCCTTCGTTTATTTGACATTTCCAACTACTCAACCAGGGTTACAAACAAAACTAAATGTCAATAAATGTCAAGCTTCAGGGCTCACAGCCTATCCCCATCCCCAAGAGACTGACATAGAGCTTATCAAAGGTCTTTACTTCACTCCAAGATGCTCTCAGAGGGCACACGCAGGTAAAAGAGTGCCATAAACTGATTGAATTGGGTAGTTTCCAACTGATCCAGCCAGAAGCCCAAGGAGTCTGCATCTCGCAGAGACACGAGCTAAGGAAGAGTTATTTTCACCTCAGTACACTCGTGTGAGTGCAAAAAATTAGGAGGGCTTCTTCCCTCTTCCCATAAAATCACATTTGGGATAAAAGGGTCCAAATACAGCCAGATGGGTCTTGCCGATATTTGTTTATTTTCGGTAACAACTAACCTTACAAACATTTTTCATCGCCTGCAGGTTAGCCCTGAAAAGCCCAGCTGAGTCTGTGTCCCCTCTCTGGGAAGGAGAGAGGAGGGTGGCAGTAGCTGTTAATGTGGCCTGTCCTCCCAGTCACTTGTGCCCACAGGCCAACATGAGAGTCTCAAGGGGCCTGCTCAGGGCAGTGCGACCCAAACAAGGCTCATAACAGTCACTCCTGCCCCCAAGGAGTTTATGGTTTTACTTGTAAACACTGAACAGCCAGAGTCCAGTATCGTCGGCAGCCGTCCGTCTCGAGAGACGATGGTGTAGCTTCTTAAGAGTCTATCTGCACCGCCGAGAATGGCTGTGCAGTCCGACTCGGGAGTGACACGGTATCTGTCTCCTCCCGTGTTGAATCGACATCTTGCGATGACGCTGGAGTGTCCTCTCCAGTGAAGCTGAAGCTACAGAGCCTGGGCAGGGTGATATGGAGAGTCTGCTGTTGCCCATGCAGCAGACCCCCCCTCTCTTCGCAGCTGAAGGGTCCAAGGGAAAGACGGAGTCAATACAGCTTGGCTTCAGGTGCGCCGCAGGAGTTGCCGGTGTTGACTACAACGTCAAACCGCCTTAGGGACTCCGGCTCCGGATTTTCTGTCGGGGTTTACTCCCTTAGCCTTTCCCCTGAAGAGGTATGCCGCAAGGCAGCGGAGGTTTTTTGGAGTCAGAGTTTTCCTTCTCTGATGTGCCCTGACTGGAAGATCGAACCAGCGACACTTAGCTCGCAGGCCGACGCTCAATCCACTGAGCCAAACCAGCCAGGGGCAAGAGTCCAGTATACAATGAACATAATATATGTTCTCCAGGGCTTCCTCTTGGGTCCCAATTTAAACATTACGTCCTCGCGAACCTTCTGAGCTACATCAGCTCGTGCCTCCCTCAGCACGCGCCTGCCACTCTGTGTTGTAACTGACTATAAGCTAAGTGAGCACAGCACCCACTCCTGCCTTCAGGGCTGCATCCTGGTGCCTCACGCTGCCCACAGAGGGGCCGGTGGATGAAGGAGCCAGTGCTAAGGTGCACAGCACAGGCACCTGATGCAGGTAGAGCAGATTGAAGAGGGCAGACTGAGGTTTGACTCAGTGATCAGGCCCCACTGGAAGACTGTCTTTTAATCTGATGGGATCACCAGGGTGACATCCGCAGGCTCCAGCCTGGCCCCTGCATCCCCTCATCCAGTGCTCCAGGGTGGGTGTGCAGGAGAAATCCGCAGACAGCTGCCCACCTGCGGTCAGCAGTGGGCCCCTCTCTTACCTTCCCACGTGGGAGGCCTGGGCTTTATCAGCCCGCCTCTCGAGCCGGCCTCCTTCATACCTGCTTTGCCCTCTCCCTCCCTCCTTTCTCTTTCTCTGTCTCAGTCCTAGTTATGACTTAAAATGGGTTGGTCACAATTAAATAAGGGCATTAACTAAACCTCCAGATCCTCATGGCTGGGACACATTTCTTACGGTGTCAAAAGTGGAAACATTTTATTTTATGGTGATTAGAAAAAAATTAAATTAAATTTTTAAAAATTGGAAACATTTTTCAAAAGAAGAATGCTTGGAAATTCTTCACTCTGCATACACTGTTCCACCCCTTGCTTATCCTCTGTGACATTTTCTGTGGCAGGCGGCCTGCACACAATGATAATGGAGCTCAGAGGAATCTAGGGGATGTGCCCCCAGGACAGGCAGAGCTGAGACAAGAACGCACCACAGCCGACTTTGAGCAGAGCTCCCTTCCTCCTCTCACAGCCCCCATGGTACCCACCACCTACAGCCCGCCCAGAGCATGGGTACCCATTTGCTTACTCAGTGCAAGCTCTTTAAACTCCGGAAGACTGGCAGCAGCACAGAGCTGGTAGAAGATGTGGTAATTCCTCTCGTCATCTGCCTGAAGGAGAACAGAGGTAAGCAGTTTTAAGGTAGTCACCCCCCTGGACTGTCCCCTTACTCACGCTAATCCTAGGGTACCCTGGGCGACAGAGTCACCCTCCACACCTGGGTCCCCTTCAATTCCTGCCTCTGGATCTTCCATTAATTATTACGAGGCCTCCTTCCAACCTGAGGATTTTTTACCTCTTAAATGAAAACACGTATTTCCCTTTTCCTCCTGTGAAGACCATCATTGCTACTTCACAGACAGTGGGTCCACGCATCCGCACACACGTATCGGGCAGCTGTGCCGCAGAATCCTGTTGCACAGACTAATTCCCCTACTGTGTGGGCCCCCGTTCTTCTCCAGGAGGCTTGGAACTAAGGAAACGCTACACTCTGGCCCATCCCTAGGCTGGACAGTCAGGAGAGGTCCATGACTGAGACAGGACTTAGAGTGGACATCAGCCCAGACCTGCCTTAAGCTGGCAGTGTGGTTGGGGATGGGTGTGGGGGGGACGAGGAGGAGGGCTTCAGGAATCCAGACCAAGGGAGCAAGGAAGAAGAAGGCTCCAGGGATGTTCAGAGCCATGGCCGGCACCCTCAGCCCGCTGTGCGCTTTGCTGCAGTTAAATAAAGGATGTGGGGCTGTCAGATCAAACCAGGGAGGTGGAGAAAAAGCCTAGGCAATAAAAGGAAAATATAAACAATAAAGCTGGTTAAGAGATGCATTAAAATATTGCTAAGCATCAGCATGGAGTCAGGTGTCACTGAGGAACAAACAGCTGAGGTTGCTTTCGATATCCCCCCAGAAGGCAGCTGAAATGTCAGGGCCTGGAAGCCATCTGACCCGGGGAAGAGCGTGTGGCTGGCTCACACCAGGGCACAAGGTGGCATCTTGGTTCAGTGATGGGACATTGAAAGGGAACCAGAGGAGGGCTGCTTTCATGTGGTGAGCTGCAATGACCATCACGGAAGGCCAGGATGGAGGAGGAGGAGGTCACCGAGGGGCCAAAGAGCAGTCGGGAGGAAGGGAATGGAAGGTGAGCGCAGAGAAATGAAGAACCAAGGCCAGTGAGAAGCAGGAAATCCATTATTTTGAAAAGGAAATCAAGTAGGCTTTTCCCCTTTTTTTACAATGTGCCAAATAAGAAGGCTGCTGGAGACGCTGAAACCCGTGGACACTGTAGTTCAGTCCCCTGATCATGACTCTGAAAACCACAAGGAGCGGGGCCAACTTATTCCCTGCTATATCTTTGGTGTCTAGCACAGGCTAGTGCATAAAATATGCTTGTTGATTGAATCTAAAAGCCATACTCACTGGTAAAAGATTTTTCAGGCATGATGCCTATAGCATTTGAATGAATACTTATTAATGAAAGAAAAGAAAGAAGACCGAAATAATATATCCAACCCGAGGCTCGAAAAATGAGTTGTTCCTTGGAGTGGGGTCAGGGAGCAAGTATCAGCATCCATGGTGATAAAGACACAAGAAAGCCCAAGTCATTCCATTCACCTGAAAGACCACTCTGGACTTCTCCAACAGGTAGGTCCTCATGTTGGCTCCAATGATGTGGTACCTTTTGTCAAAGCCAATCTGAATATACTTTCCAAAGCGGCTGCTGTTGTCGTTGCGAGTGGTTTTGGCATTTCCAATGGCCTGTTCAGAACAAATGAACAAAAGATGGGCAAAACAGGGAGTGCTTCTGAATCTCAGGACTGTACGTTTGTGGTAGCATCTCCAATCTCGCCCTCTTCCTTCCTTACAGAACCTCTCTGCTATCGGGATGTCAATGGGCCAAGCTAAGACAAAACAGACTTGACTTTTCTGCCTCCTTTAACCCTCAGGAAGGCCAATGACAGTAAGGACTTCATTGGTGGGCTCTATAAATGCAACTAACTAGCTGGAAGGTGTACCCCATTGTCCTTCCTCTCCTTTCCCTTTTTCCTTCCCAGAATGTGCATGTGATTGCTACAGCTGTTGCAGTCATCTTGAGACCATGAGGGAAAGGTCCACAGACTCAGAGAGCCCACTGCCCTGACACCCTTCAGCCAAGAAACCAATGCAAGGACTCAAAAGCTCTGAACCTTCTGTGAGAAAAATAAAACCTCCTGGGCTTAGTCCACTCTGATCAGGTCTCATGACTAAGCAATCAAATGTCATTCCCAACTGGTAAATGGCACTTCCTAGAAAGAGATCAAAGATCAATTCCCATCCCTCCACACTCATTAGAGGACAAGCCAGGAGCCGTTGCCCTCTTGGTGCCATTTCTTAGGCGGGTGCAGGGGCACAGTCCAACACACTCAATGGTAACTGTTAAAACAAGTGGCTAAATGACTAGTATCCTTAAGCAAATATTCACTTTCTATAGACGTCACATCACTAATGGATTGGTAACAAATATATTAATTTTTCATCCCTTTCATGTAGGTTAGTTTTTAGGTGCTTAAAACACTACAGAAGTATCCGCTATAAAAGTTTTCAGTTGTCTAGGAAATTGTAACTGGTCTTAGTTTCTATCCATTTCCCTAACTGAAACCCCAGCCGCCTTTCTTTCTCCCAGGATGTGGGGCTGGGGATATCTGTGGCTCCCACAGTTGTAAGCCAGCAGACTCCAGCCACCCCAAGAAGCCACGGAACCCTTTGGCCGGAACTTGGCTTCTGTCCCTGCTCTGACAGTCTCTTGATTACCAATATCCTTTTAATCAGTGCAGACTGTGAACGAGTCCCTCCCGGGATGCCGACAAGTGCTTACACAGAATGGGGTCAACGGCGCTGGCGCTGACAATAAATCAGCCCAATCCATCCTCAAGTCACTTTTAATTCGAACAACTGCTGCTCAGCGCAGCCCACTGGGAACTCTGCCTCCTCAGATCGCCCTCAACCCCCAGTCTCCCTAGGAGGCATCTGCAGCTGCTGGGCTTTGAAAATAATGAGATGATGACAGGATCCTAACTGACCACTTCATCTGGAGGAGCCATCCTCCCTGAGGATGGGGCAGAGCACCAGTAGTCAGCTGTCCCCTGAGTCAGACAGGCCTGCGCTGGCGATGACCCTCTGGGGAGTCACAGAGCTGACCGGGCTTCCTGGACACAAGGACCCAGCTAGACTCTAAACTTGTGAAAAGTTGGGTGTTGGGAGTACAAAAGGCTCTCTTTCTCTGCTTGGCAACACTCTAGCCCTGCCCAGAGTTGTTCTTGGCCACTGGTCCTCCTGTCCATGCTCATATCCAAGTTTCTCTCTAATACAACACTTTATAACAGCTCACGGGACAGTCTCTAGGATGACAAAATTCTACATTTGACAGAATGAGCCCTCAGGACTTACTCACAAAGTTGCCTAAGTACCAACTGTACAAGGCAGAAATGGAGTGCTTTGGGCCCAAACTACTGTAGCATTTATTTGCATGACATCATGCAAGATTGGGCTGGTTCGTGTATACACTCCTCCTTTATTTTTACTTTTTAAAATTTTTTCTAGGGAAAGGGGAGGGGAGGGAGAAAGAGAGGGAGAGAGACACTGATGTGAGAGAGAAACATTAATTGGTTGCTTCTTGTATGCACCCCGACTGAAGACCGAACCTGCAACCTAGGCATGTGCCCTGACCGGGAATCACACCAGCAACCTTGTGCTTAGCAGGATGACGCCCAACCAAGTGAGCCACACAGGTCAGGGCTTACTCCTCCTTTAGACCTTAGCAACTGAACTACATCTTGTGTATTTTGGGGTGTGTATGTTGCTCTCACGTTTCTCCCAGAACAAAGCACCCTGCCTCCCCAGCCGTCCACCAGCCTACTCAGGCCACTATAGAGACGGAAAACATTAGATAATTTTAGGCCACTGTCATTTAAAAAAGGATGCCCAAAGCAGAAACTCAGATATTTACATGCCAATGGTCACAGTAGCATTATTCACAGTAGCCAAAAAGTGGAAACAACCCAAGTGTCCATTAACAGAGGAACAAACATAATATGGTATAGCCACACAATAAAATACTATCCAGTCATAAAGAGGATATATTCTACAACATGAACTTTGAAAGCATGCTAAGTGAAATAAGCCAGACCCAAACAGACAGATATTGTATAATTCCACTTATATGAGTTACCTAGAAGAAGCACATTCATAGAGATGGGAAGTAGAACAGCAGCTGTGAAGGGATGGGGGGAGGGGAGAATGGGGAGCAAGTGTTCACAATCAGTAGTTTCTGTTTGGGATGATGAGAAAGTCCTGGAAATGGATACTGGTTGATGGTTGCACAACACTGTGGATGTACTTAACGCCGCTCAACTGTATATTTAAAATGGTCAAGTTTATATTATATATATTTTATCACAATAGAACAGTAAAATTTAAAAACTCTCCCCTTGTGTCTTGCACATGTTTAATAACAGTGATCTGCCTTCATTAAATTCTCATCTGGACTAATAATTAACTTTGTTCAGTCACCAGAGGTCTAACAGGTTTCTTCCCTTCTCTGTTTTACCCAGAGCAACTATTTACTCTATTTCCAAAAGAGGAGGCACTGTCTTTGAAGTCTTACTGCCCAAAGACAACTGAATTTCGAAACTCCTGGGCAAAGGAGAAGCTGAAAGCCTGGTTTCACCCCCACTTGAGCTGAAACACAACGCTAATGGTGTTCTTAGCTGCCTCAACTTAGGTACAGTAGATGGTCCACAGGGGGCCCAGGCCAGGCCCCCACCTCAGGGCTCATAATATACGTTGTGAGCAAATGGGCTACTGACTAAATGCCTGACAACAGAGTTAAACAAGTTATGGTGAAAACATATATTAACCTATGTTTCCAGTAAGACAGTTCATATAAAGTTTAATGATACAGGGACAAGGCTTATCCTACACTATTTGGTGAAAAAGCTGGAAGGAAATACCGTATTCCCTCACTTATCATGGGTATTATGTTCCAGACCCTCCTCCCCACCCTCCGTGAAGTAGGAACCTTACATTTCTTCTACACTCTTAAACCTACGTAACTTTAACAACATACGTATACAGTACCGCAAAATCCCACAATATAGCGAAATATCCGCGATAAGTAAATAAATATAATATTTTTAAAAATCCCGCGATACAGTGAGGCCATGATAAGTGAACCGTGATATAGAGAGGGACTACTGTACACCAAAATGGTGAATGGATTAGCAGCAGGCTGTGAGGATTACCGCCCTTCATGCTTGCCTGTCTTACCTTTTTAATAGGTCAGTGGTTCTCAAAGTATGGTCCCCGGACCTGGGAACTTGTGAGAAATGCAAATGCTTGGGCCCTGCCCTCGACCTTCTGAATCAGAAATTGGCGGGGGGTGGGAGTGGGGGTGGGGTGCGGGACAGGTCCAGTAATTTGCCTTAACAGGCCCTCTGGGCAATTCTGATGCACAGGCAAGTTTAAGAACCACCGTAATAGGACAACTTTTTTGTTTTTATCTGTTTGCAAAAATGCCTTCCACTGTACAAGTGCTAACCATTTTCCAATTCATGTTAAGAACAGAAATCGAAACTAGCTGTGGTCAAATTCTTAGTGCATACCTTGTGCCCCATTCCTTGGCAGAGAACGAAGTTCTCCAGATAATACACCTCTGCTGGCAGGAGATTTCGCCTGGGTAACCCATGAACTCCTATAAATCAAAGACTCAGGATTTACTCCCGCACTTGGTAAAAGGCAGGAGAGAGGATTCCTGGGAAGGTCCAGGCATGTGTTTGTTCCCCCAGCTCCAAAATAATCCGAAAGGCCAACCACCTTAGTGGCCTGTGAACTAATCAATGGGGCTCAAGATGCTGCAGAGAAATCTGATGTCATCTTGGCAGCTTTTAGCCTCACCTGGTTTTCTTCTAAGTAAAACAAAGGGGCTGCCCAGGGCTGGCAGAGGGTGGACTCCTACCGGACTGTAACCCAGACATTCATGAAAAGCCTTGGATTCAAAGGCAGCCAACCAAAGCTGGCCCAGGAACTGTGTGCCGTTTAGTGCTACTCCCTCAGGATGAAGTTTTTATCGAGCAAAGCAAGAAAAAGAGAACTAAATAGAGTTCTGACCCTAAACCATGGTTAGTGACTTACAGCAAGGTCTGAGTTTTAGGGACTCTCTGGCCCTGCACTTGCACTGAGTGCTCCGAGCCTACCAAGGCCGGGGGGAGATGGGGAGGTCGTGAAGGCACAGACAGGATGTGTCCTGGCCAGTTCATTCCATCACAGGTGACATTGTTCCAAGGATCTTCAACAGACTATGTTACTACATACCTTTTGGCTTTACCTTCCCCCCAAAGGATAAAATGTCTGAATATGTTTTAGAGGAAAAAAAGGAGTCTTCTAGCTATACTTCCCCACCCCCATGAGAATTCCTCTCCTGGTTCGGTGGCCTTTGAGCACCCAATGGTTCCGGTGGAACACTGATTTGCTGACACATGACAGCAGCAGAGGCGGTGGTAGACAGGGAAGGACCATCTCTGCAGCATTCAGCAGAGTCAAGGGACAAGGAAAACACAAAGAGAATACTCTATTCAATACTGGGTACCTGAAGGATGCTACCAGATTATACTCAAATTATTCCCAAATCTGTGGTCCCAGGGCATTTTCGTAATTTTTTTCCTCAACAGTGGACAATATGCTCTCAGGGAAAGATGTGAACACTGACCACATGAGGTGCTTCCAAGGATTCTTATAAGCAGCCCTGCTGCCGGTGGCAGGGACTCCAACCAGGAAGGCCAGAGGCGTTCGAAAGGCTTTACCTCCATGATGGGACTAGACGCCAGAACCTTCTCTTCAATGTTGGTGTCACTGGCTGAGCCACCAACTGTGGCGAAATAGCGCATGGCATACTTGGCTGACACGGTCTTGCCGGCTCCGGACTCCCCGCTGACTATGATGGACTGGTTCTTCTCGTCTCTGGAAGGGAAAGAGCTCTGGTCAGTCGCTGGCCGTGGGAAGGCTCCGGTGTCTGCTGGGGACTCTGTGGACAGGGGACTGAGCCCGATCAGGAGCATCTCTCTCTCTTTCAGGGACAAATGCAAGGGACAGGGTCAAAGTATGCCCCCTGCCCTCATGCACCCGCATAAGGTCTGCACAATGGGAAAGAGAAAGGAGTTCTGAAAAGGACTTACAGGTGGCACACTTCCTTCAGGAGCCACAGGACGGGGGTGCAGCCAGATGGTCACTCCGTCAAGTCCCTGCTGGGTGCAGCTCTCCTTACATCACGTACATATAAATCTCCTCGGAGGACTGAGAGATATACTCCCACCCTTGTTCCTGTAACATGCCCACCCGTGCCACCTCGTAAGTTATAATTTTTTCCGGAACAAGTTTCTTTTCTTCTCCTCTGGCAGTTGAACCTCGCACGCCAGCAGATAGTTTGGAACAATTTTTGTTCCTATATATGCATCACAAAGGGCAGCTGTGAATCACCAGGCTGATCTGGCTTCAAGTTTCCCAGAAATGAGACAAAACAGCTATCAATTACAATAA
This sequence comes from Furipterus horrens, assembly GCF_987537825.1. Lineage (NCBI taxonomy): Eukaryota > Metazoa > Chordata > Mammalia > Chiroptera > Furipteridae > Furipterus > Furipterus horrens. Next base: position 16,958,049 of record NW_028327178.1, on the reverse strand, counting down.
GAGGGATTTCAGGCAGACTAAATGGAAGGGAGAAAGAAGACACTCTACATCACATAAAAACACACCTATATTTATCCCTTTAAAACAGATATTAGAAAGACGAGTAATGGAAAGAGCAGCGTATGAGGTATCCTAGGAGCACAGCTGTTAGAGCAGGGAGGTGAGAACAAATGTCTGGGCCACAGATTCGGGAGATGAATCGCTTGCAACGGCTATACCCATCCTTCTACCTCCAGGTCCCAAATGCACTGCCAGGAAGCAGGCACTTTGCTTTCAATCCCCAGTGCCTGGCACAAAGTACATACTCAAAAATATATAGTTAGACTAGGAGCAGCTTAGAGGTCGGCCATCCCCCCCGACTTTTCCAGATGAGGAAACTGAGAAGCGTGAAGGCAGGTTTAGAACACAGGTCTCCTGGCACCAGCCCAGTACTCTTCATACCAGCTCCAGTGGCGTCCTGGGCAGGGCGGGTTATATAAGGATGAACAGAGAAGCCACCACAGCTGCCTGCCTCATCTTGCTAATTATCAACACAGGTGGGTTGTAGTTTATCAGCGCAGGGAAGTGCACGTTGGCCCTGCTTCTGATCTGAGCCAATAGCCAAGAAGCTGAAAGAGTGGTATGATCTTGAGGCTGCTTAGAGTTGAACAAGAAAGGCAGAAAATAACTGGGCTGGGGCTGGGAGCACCGAGGAGACTCAGGTGTGGCAGCTGGGCTGAAGAAACCTCAACCTTCAACCACTCTTCAGGGCTGTAAAGAGCTGTGTGGTCGCCACTCACACAAACCATCACCACATGGGGAGCGACCTGAGTAATACAGCTGGCTGGGAGGCACTGCTCAGATGAAATGGAAACAAAAAACACAATCTTTCAAATTGGCTATACAACCAATTACTTGAGAACATCTGTAGAACCTGAGATCTCTTAATTGGAGAACAGAATGAGAAGCAGTTTTCTGAGACCTTGAGGATATCGTTGTTGTCACCACTGTCTGTTTCGTCTCTCCTTGTGTCTGTGAAATCTTTACATTGAAAGGTGGCCGCTAAAGAAGCCTGTGGATGCTTCTATTTCCCATTCTCATTTGTTTTGTTATTTTAATTTTATATGACATCTGCCAGACCCTGGGGATCATGACAGATGTCATCTCTCCTCAATATCTTCATAATTCCTTAGAGAACCGCACAGAAGCGCAACCATCCCAGGCGACCAGGCGTCTAACAAGCTGAGCTTCAGACCTCGGAAACAGACCCAAGTTTGACGTTAAGATCCCTGTATCTACAACAAGGAGAACTGGATTGCAGGAGTCACACCCCAAAGTTTGGAAAATAAATGGATGAGCACGGGATGTGTCTGAGCCTTAGCCCTCAGCATAGAACCACATGGAAGGGAGAGGGGGATATTGTCCAAGAAACTTACAAAGGATACCTGGGAGTAACATACAGTGCCAGGCAGTGGGGGAGTGAGTGGGCCCGACTCCCAGTGGCCAGAGCACACACAGGAGACCGGACTTCAAGGAGACCCAATAAAACAACAGGTAGAAAGGTTTGAGGAGCAAGCAGGCCGTTCCAAGGGTAAATAGCCAGGAAGTCAGAACAGGGGGGCTGGATTATGGACAGCAAACTATCAGGAACTCAAAAGCAGAAGCAATAAGGCAGGAAAACAAACACACACACTGGCAGAATGAGGCGGCAAATTTTGTCGTCCTAATGAAAATGCAGGTACATGGCCAAGACACGACCAGGACTTAAAAACACCCCCAAGTTTTAGCAATGCTTACATTTGAGGCTTTGGGCACAAGGAAGCCTGGGAAAAGGCCGTCAGTACTAACCTCTTAGCTCTGATGCTGACAGGGAGGCTTGAGTCAGGTAAATTCACCTCTTTTTAGACCAACAAGCACCTTTTCATAACTTCTCGAACTCAGACCAATTTAAAATATTTCTAAAAATTGATGATCTTTATTTAGCTCCATTGTACTTGTGCACCTACTACCCACTCCCGTTCCTAGTCCATTACAGGGCTAGGTGTCCATGAAGGGTATATACACCATGTTATAACAGCCCACAAATTGGCCTGAAGAGATGATGTGCCACAGCATAGTTCCTTTGTTCTGCATATATAGCTTGGCTTTCAACTCAGAAAACTGGACCCCAGAATACGGGCGTTAAGAGCAAACTTGAATTAGAACCTCAGTTGCACTGCTGGTTAGCTATGTGAGTTTGCAGGAAGTCATTGACTTATTTGAGCCTCAGGTTATCTCAGCCCCGTCTCTTAGGACTTTGATCCCCACCTGCGCGCATATTCTTTTAAGTGGTCACTTTGCTGTAGGTACCCAGGTCTCTAATTCATCCTATCGCTCCTGCCAGATTAAATGACTGAAGCACAGCTCTCATTCTGTTTTCCCCACTCAAAACAAGGTAAGTACCCACTGCTTATCGAATCAAGTCCCAAGTCCTTAGTAGAGCCTTTGAAACCCTCTACAATGCCTGCCCCTAATATCGAAGCCCTTAACAGGCAGGGGCACCCTGTAGTGCCAAGAAGAGAACATTGGGTTTTTAGTCTAAGGATCTGGCTTCAGTCCTGGTTCAGTCATCAGCAGGTTCTTTGTAAGCCTTACCCACATTACAGAGGACACCTCCCATCTCACAGATTTTGCTGCAAGACTACATGAGATGATCTCTAAATTTCTCATTAGACGATGATATTGCAGTTCAGTCAAACCGGACTACTTGTCAGTTTGGGAAACTGCCCGCTTTCCCACCACGACCATGTGTGGCTTTCCTGCCATCTGAAATCACTGTCAACGTACATCCTTCTGCTGGCATCCTACCTATGGCCAGAGTCCACTCTGTCCTGGCTCCTGACCCAGGCATCCCAATAGGCAATTATTTCCCCATCCTCTAAAGTCCCACATCATTTTCTTTGTACCACTTTTCAGGCATTGTCACATTTCATCTTATGTTGATGCCTGTTCCACAAATTTTGGTTATTTAGGGCTGGTTGTGGGAAGTATATTTATGAGGAAGGAGTTCTACCCAATGTCCTCCAAAAGCATAACCCAGCCCTGGCCAGATAGCTCAGTTGGTTACAGCATCATCCCAATGCTCCAAGGTTGCAAGTTTGATCTCCGGTCAGGGCACATACAAGCAGCAGCCAGTGAATGCATAAATGAGTGGAGCAACAAATCAAGTGTTTCTTTCTCTCTCTTCTCTCTCTCAAAAGTTAATTCAAAAAATTAACTCATATATGGCTCCATCCATTCAGCCTAATTATGGACATGACTTAGTTGGCAACTTTGGTTAATCTGCTTTTCAAAAAGTCCTTTTCTTCGGATCCCAGTGAAATTCCCTCATTCAGCAAAAGTAAACCATGGCCCAGGAATTTCGCATCCAGCCATTATTCAAGTCCAGGCTGTTGTCAGGAAGGTAGGCAATACGCCAAACAGGAAAAGTCCTTTGAAGGCCTGTACCTTAGGCAAGAGACAGAATTCTGAGCTAAGGTACCCAGCCATCCTCCAGCTTCCAGGTAAAACATAGCCAGCCAACACATACACACACAGGTACACCCCAGTTCGTACTGCATCCCCATCTTGAACACCTGAGAGGCAGAATCTAATTGCTCTCAACAGAACACTCCCACAAAAACTTCCCACCAAACCACAGAAGCATTTTAAGCTCCCTGAGCAAGGTGAACCAATGCGCCCTCCCATTCTGGATGAGAACACTTTGGGAGGGGAGGTGAGCAGGTGGCTGGCCAGGCACCTGAGGTCCCGCCACCAGGGACAGCACCTTGCTCATTAGCCAGGCAGACACTGCTGGGGCTTTGTTTCGAGAAATCCTGCTGAAGTGTGCCATTGTTTGGGTTTCCTGAGGAGGATAATTTGTCACTCGTGGCCTCCCAATCAGCAACATATACACAGAAGCCTTAGGGACACACCACCCCAGCTCTCACAAGACTAAGAGACGCCTGGGAAGAGCTTCAGGACAACCATCTTGACTGTGACTTGGGCAAGGCCAGGTGCCCCACTCTCAGACGCTGGTGGCACCTCTGTCCCCCAGCTAGTACCCTGTGTTCTAACAGCCACAGTCCATCCACACACCAGTCACTGAACTACGAGCTTATAGAGGGCAGGCACTCGCCTTAGTTTCGAATCCCCAGGGCTCCTGACACCAAAGCTTCTCCATCCCTTCCCATTCCCCTCACCCACCTTCTCCACATAAGTGGCATCAATGTCCACTCACTGACTCCAGCCAGAAACCTAGGAGGGGCTGTGGGCTCCTGCCCTTCCCTCAAGCCCACATCAGCACATCCTACTGAATTGATCTCCAGATACAGTGCGCTCTCTGCTCTGCACCTCTGACACGCATTACAATAGCACCTTCCTGCCCCCACTCTCACCCTCCTGTAATACAACCTCCTGTGTGACCTTCTGTGCCGGAGTATTGGAGCACACCTCTCCTGCCTCGCGCCTTCCAGTGGCACCACTCCGACCTCTGACACCCAAGCTCTGCTAAGTTTGAGGCCCTCTAGGAACCAGCTGCTCTCTTTCCAGCTTTATCTCATGTCATTCTTCGTCATTTATGGTGTCCGAGCCACACAGGGCTCCGTTCTTTATTCCTTCCTACTTTACAGGTGCCTGAAGCTAGTGCAGCTCAAACGGATTTCTCTTCTTTAATCTCACAACTCTTAGTTCCTGGTACTCAATCATCTTCTGCCTTATGGCGGCTCATGTATTACGGCTTTTCAATGTAATTAATCATCTACTTACATCATGCTTGAATGTTGTACAAAATTCTTTGTCATGTATCCCTTGCTTAGGGTTCATAAGACTATTGGGTGCCAGTCTTCCCATTTTAAAGAAGCCAGAGCTGAAATCTGGGAAGGCCAGGCGATATGCCCAGTGTTTTCAGCTCGTGCAGCACTGAGCCCAAACTTGATCACAGGCTTCCACTGGTCTGCATGGTTTCCCTCCGGGCTGGGCTGTGACATCTCTATTTATGCCCTTTCTTGTATAATAAAGCATCCTTTAATGAATTTCCCTCACAAACCTTGCCTCGGTATGTGGGAGAGATGAAGCAGGTGTCCTCAGCACTGGCTGGCCACACTGCACCTCCTCAGCTGAAAGAGCCCTTCCCTGACCTCCCCACCCTTAGAGCATTCACTATGCAATTGACGAATGCTGGACTCGTCGACTTCCTAGCACACCTTACACCCGTGTCTCCCCCACTAGCATGAAAGTCCCATGATGGTCGATCTCGGATGTAGGGGCTTGGATGGGCAGGCCAGCACCTGGTGTGTGTCAAGAGGGCTATCATGTAGAGTGGTCCATACAGGCTGAGCCCGGGATCTAGTGCCCCCTAGAGGAGTGCAATTTACTGTCCGCAAAATCGAATAGGGCGGTGGTCTCCACCCTGTACCAGTCACCCGTGAGAAGGAGACCGAGCACAGGGTCCCATGTCTCAGACAGGCACAACTCTATTTCCCTGAACAGGCACTCTTGAGAGAGAGAGAAGAGAGAGAGAGAGAGAGAGAGAGAGAGAGAGAGAGAGAGAGAGAGAGAGAGAGAGAGAGAGAGAGAGAGAGAGAGGTGAACCACAGCTGCTAAAGCCCCCGGCACACAGTGCAGTCTCTAAACAAGAGGAAGGGGAAGTCTAGCTAAGATACAGTATGATGGACGCCCCATCTCTGAACACCCCATTAAGTCCCTCCATTGTTTCCTCCTGAAATGACAAATCATCTGAAAATGTGGGTGTGTCAGTAGAATACATTCTGTTCGCTAACGGGATCATCAATCTACTGTTTCTTGCCTGTCTGTGTTTGTCTAGTCTCTAATTATATTTTCAACACCATCATCACAACACAGATCATCTAATTTTTTTTTTTTTAAGAAAACCATGCTAGAGAATAAGGATGCAAAGAATTTTTAATTAAGAATTTGTTCAACCAAAACATTTGTGTCAGTACCATAGACAGAGTTAATAACTGGGAGATAGGCTAGACAGATAGAATTAAAATGAATCTTAGATGCAATGTTAAAAAAGAAAGAAAATACTATATGTGGTATGATTATCTTTAAAAACTCAAACAAGAAAAAAGAAACAACATAATGCTTAGGGACACAAAGACAGAACTATATTAATACAAAATGACATCAAAACGCTATTAAGAGTCGGGGAAGTTAGGTGAAGTCAGGTGGAGGGCAGATACGGTTGGGGGAACAACACTGGGTTCTGAGGTGAGGAAAGACTGAGGCCAGGGGATGGGGACGGATTAGGGTGAAGGGTGAGTGACGTGAGAGGGATTCAAAAATTACAGCGAGACACGCTGGCTGGAAATAGAGCCCCCCAAGTGTAATGAGTCTAAAGTAAAAGCCTTCCTCCCAAGGTGGGGGGAGGGGGGCACTAAGGAACAGTTCTGCTGTGAGAAGCGGCTGGGCCAGAAAGCTCCAAGCAAGAGAGTCTGTGAACCCTGCCAACCAGAAAGCCAGGCCTTGAGGGGGGCAGGAGATGCATCCTGGGCACCTGGCAGGAGGGCTCCTGGGTAAGGAGTCCTGAAGGCCCTGGGCTCCGGGCGCGAGGGAGGTGGACAGGCAAATCTGAGCACCTCTGTCATCAGACTCCGGTGTCTTCCACCACCTCCCCACCCCCACCGCTGCCTTTGTCAGGAAGGGCTGTGTGCTCAGGCACAGAACTCAAGCCATCGCATGGTCACTGGGAACCACTTAAATGATACTTAGCGGTCAGAGTCCTAAGGGGTCTACTCGGGGAAAAGAAAATGAACCTCTGAGAGCACAGGAGCTAAGTGCTCAGGGCATTTAATACCCAAGTATCCTTTTCCCACTCCGGTCTCACGGTGGCCCTTGGAGTGTTCACTTCTATTTATAAACGGCCAAGGTAGAGTGTGATACAGGTAGCTGCAAAATGGAGTCGCCCTTCCACTTGCTTGCGTTCCCAGGAGAGGCTTGCCTTCCCCGGTGTGATGGCATCGCAGGAGGAACCTCTGGGGACTGCAGGAAGCCCACCCTCGTGGCAGAAACGCGGGGGCAGCGTGAGGCTGAAAACGGCTTAGGGTCTCCTCACCACCACCAAGGACGCACCAGATTCTTGGCTCTGAAACTAAGGGGCTAGAAAATGCTGCCTGAGCCCTCCTGGTCCCCGGAATCCTGGGATTCCAGAACCAGCTCACAGCTGAGCTGTGTGACACCAACCACCTCAATGGCACTTACCTGCTAACGACAACAATACATTTTGGAACCCAGAAACCTGTAGGTTTAGGTGAGGGTGCACAAAAGAAGTGAACGTTTTCTGAAAGTTTATGCTTTATTGGAGGGGGGACCCCACAAAAATTGGAATTCACTTATAAAAATCTGTGTATTTATTCTTACATGTTTAAACCTCAGTCACCTTCACAGTACTCTCCATCTGATGCGATACACCTATGGAGACATTTGCTTCCTCTGCTCAAAACAGTTTTTGAACTCGGTTCCGACGCCTTTCAATGCTTCTGCCATTTTTTGTTTCACCTCTTCCACATCAGCAAAATCTCTCCCTTTGTGGACTTTTTTCATCCAGGGAAACAAAAAAAGAGTCACTCAGTGTGAGATCTGTTGACTAGGAAGGGTGGGGCATGGGTGTCAAAAACTGCTGAACACTCAGCGTGGTGTGGGCAGGTGTGTTTGTAAATCACCCATCATGAAATGGGCAAGCTCATTGAAAGTCTTCAAAAAAAAAATTCACTGACACTGAGCTCAGCTTCTCACAACAATGCCAGCTGGTACACTGGTAGGAACGCTCACCTAGCAAGGGAGGGGCCTGCCCTCCAGAATATAAGTTTGTTTTCTTGTGGGGGGCCTCCCCTTGTATAGATTTGTTTTGATGTTACTAGCTGGGGGTAAACTATAACATACACACATAATATTGGACATGCCCCTCCCAAATAAACATTGCTTTTCAAACTCTATTTCATATGTTCCTGGAAACTATTTTTCAGTGAAGGCACACATTTGAGTGAATGACTTTTCGGTGGTCAGCAGTCCAGCTGGTATTTGAAGCCAAGTGATGTCTAGGGCACTCAGGTTCCAACTGTCGAGTCACGGTCTCTGGCAACACTGACTGCAAAGAACTGTCTTTGGTTCACTAACCCCAACTGAACGTTAGAAACACCTGTGGAGCTTACGAAGCTTCTCCTGCAAGATCTCACACCACACCAGTCAGATCATAATCTCTGGGAATGGGACCTGGATATTTTTTTCCACCACTGCTATACTCGACAGTTTAATTAAAAAGGCCACTATATAAACATGTTCAAGTACTTGCACAAATTCAAATACCTTGTAACTTATGCATGGTTGATATTAGCCTAATACAATGTAACAGTGAACTTAAAACAAAGATTAGCTTTAAGAAGCTAGAAAGCCCTGGATGGTGTGGTGTGGCTCAGTGGATTGAGCACTGACTGGCCTGGGGACTGAAAGGTTGCTGGTACGATTCCCAGTCAGGGCTCATGCCTGGGTTGTAGGCCAGGTCCCTAGTTGGCTCACAGGAGCAAGCAACTGATCGATGTTCTTCTCCCTCTCTTCCTCCCTACACACTCTCTAAAAGTAAATACTTTTTTTAAAAAAAGAGGCTAAAGAGAATCTTGAATTTGTCAATTTATTAACTATTCCCCCTCACTGCAGCAAACAACAGCCTTTACATTTAATTCCAAGCTCCAGCAAATGGATTATGATAAATCACCTAGAAATCAAAGCAGAGTTTCCTCGTTAACCAGATTTACCTTGTTGATACACACACAGCTGCAATAACAGGGCAGGCGGGTCAGCTTTGGATGCTTGGCAGCACACTGGTGCACACGCTCTAATGCCTGGCGTTGGAAAAAATAAGTCCTTGCATGCTAGCGCCTACTTCAAGGATTCTTAATTTAGGGCCAACAAATCGCCAACGGAGGGATCCATAAACCTAGACAAAACTTAGTTTTACAGTAGTCCCCCACTATCTGTAGCTCTGCTTTCCATGGTCTGGAAATACTAAATGAAAATTTCTAGAAATAAAAAATTCCTAAGTTTTAAATTGCGCATCACTCCGAGGAGCATCATGCGATCTCACGCCCCCGGTCTGCCCCACCCAGGATGTGAATCAGTCCCCTGTCCAGGAACACATGCCGCCCACCTGTCGGTCACTTAGCAGGTGTCTGTTATCAGATCCCCTGGTGAGGTTAAGGCACTGCTGGTGTTCACATGACCCTCACTTTACTTAACATCTCCTCCCCCTCACTTCCTCTCATCACCAAGCAGTGATCATCCCACATCATCAGAAGTCAGGTGAGCACAACACAATGCGGTATTTTTGAGAGAGAGCACATTCACATAACAAATTACAGCCTATTGTTATAATTGTTCTATTTTATTACCAGTTATTGTTGTTGATCTCTTACTGTGCCTAATATATAAATTAAACTTTAGAGGTATGTATGTATAGGAAAAATTTTAGTATATGTAGGGTTCAGTACTATCCTCAGTTCCAGGCATCCACTGGGGGTCTCAGAACATATTCCCCATGGAGAAGGGGGGACTACTGTACTAACTTCTAACAACTTTAACATTCCTTCAGTTAAAAATATAGCAAAAACAAAAAACAACAACAAAAAATAAACCAGCAGAATTAGCAGACCCGGTTACACTGACACCATATAGTACAGTTGCAACAGATATCATTAAATGTTTACACTTGTCACCACTTCAAATCTGCCACTAACGTATTAATGAATAATCCCTGATATTTAATCCCTGTATCATAAATTCTTAAACTATTCTGATAACTTTCAATATAATCAGTGTCCTTTGTAATTTTATTTATTTTACTTGATAACATTTACATGTTAAATGCAACAGAAAAGGTTAAGAAGCCCTGATCCTCTTTTCAAAGACTGTTTTCTTTGCCTGACTGCAAAGCTATATAGCTCTTTACACAGCATTAATGACAACAGCTCTTACGGAGGCCATGCTTACATTTCATCTGTCCTGTATTTTCCAAGGGCCAGTCAGAAAACATCATTAACTCTGTTGGTGGAGGTCAGGGGCAGACTGCAGAGATGCCTACAATATGGGGCAAGGTTCTCTCCACTGGAAGATATATTTCAAACCATAAAGTTGACATTTAAACTTTCAGGCCTTGAGATTGAGACTTCACGGACATCTAAATGACACCCTCATATGATTTGCATCTTATTGCTCATAGTATTCTAATATTGTCCCTTGGGAATGCAAAGATTCCCAGATTTACTAGACAAGTTCCTGGGTGATGCTGATGATGCTGGTTTGGGCCTCTAAGAATCAGCATCCCTTTGCTCATTTGAAACTTAATGATTCCCTTCCATGGCTGTGACATCAGAGAACATCTGGGCCTGAAGCTGAATCTGCCTCAGTTATTTTGGGGTGTCTACCTCAGCAGGTAAGGGGCTCGCTCCTCCCGTGGCCACAAGGCTCCCACCTGCCTCCATTCAGAGAGACTCTCAGCTTTCTCTCTACCTTTCCGCCCCTAAAAGCAAGCAACCCCAGCCTCCTGGCCCAGAAACTGTCCCTTCAACCCTTCAAGTGTGAGATGTTGAGGACAGGTGCTCAGCTGTAGGTGATGTGCATCTGGACAGCCCTAGGGCAGACCACCAGAGTCTGGAGCTCAGCAGGCACTGAAAAACAACTCATGATGAATGAACAAACACTGCCTGGGCTCAGCGAGAGGGTGACCAAGCTCCAGGTTCCAAGAGACCCTCCTGTTGATTCCTCACTTCCCTGCTCTCTCCTGAAGGCCTTTTTGCACAGCGCACACATGTCACAAAGAGCGAGCATTAACGTTAGGAGACCCAGGTAACATTGGATAATCAAAACTCACAATAATCAATATCAATTCACTCCCACTACATATTCACATCTAAAATTTTGGTTTACCATTCTGCAGACAGCGTGAGTCAGATCAGATGACATTCCTTTGCTCACTTTACAGGCACAATATCCGGTACAAAGCATTAGGGATTCATCCAAAGCCAGGGTCTCCTTGCTCCTTCCCCCTCCAGTGCCAACCCCAGCAGAGGGCGTGGCACTGAGTACATTCCACAGGTGACAGCCTCAGGTGCCCTTAGACCCATGTGGATCAAGACAGATGGGACCCAAGAAGCAGAGTTAAGCTCTAATACAAAACTCACAGCGTCGTGAAGGGGAGGAGACCGGACAGGATGATGGTGGGGCAGGTGGGATTCAGCTGCCCACCAGTCTCATAGCAATTCTTCACTGCACACCTACATGGGGTAAAGTTTGCTCTAAGCACCTGAATATTGCCCGTGTGCGTGGCTGACACTGAAGATGGGACACCCCGTGCACCTAAAGCGAAGAGCAGCATGTGTGCTAAGGGGTGCAGAAGCGGCCAACAGTCTGAGGCTGTGGAGAAGGTAGGATATCTGAGATGGCTGAGACCCCAGAGAAAGGCCCCTGGAGGGTCCTGTTAGATGTCAACCTTGACATCCCTGAGGTCGATCCTGACCAAGAGTTAGAAGTTTCCAGGGACAGAAGAGAAGATCAGAGATAGGAAATAGCTATGTGATGGGTTCAGAGGAGAAGGACCGGAGAGCAGAACCAAAGACTGAGAGAAGTTTTTCTTTGTCTCTCCTTGAAGGGCAATGGAAGGGGCTACAAGCACATTTATGTAACTACCTGCCCTCTGGGGTAAAAGAACCCTCCAGTCATAATAAGCTTCTTCCTGTAAGCAGAGGAACTGTTTTAATGCAGATAACTGGCCACTTCTTTAGAAAGAGGTTGGGTTCTGAATAATATTTGCACATTTTGTGGGGGCCAGGGTAACATATTTAAAGTAATCCTCAAATATACCCAGGACCAGAATTTGTTGCTGTTTGTTTTGATCTTAAAAAAAAAAAAAAATTCTGGGTTTTCCTTTTAAGAACCTTAAATACTGAAATCTGGGCTATTTTCAGTAACAGCTGGGAGATGTCCCTCATCCCATGAGGGATGTGCAAAATCCCAAGTAGTTAAGTATTTTTCTAGTGTTATTTTAGTGTCATTCATCAAAACCCACCGGAATTTTGCATTTTAATAACTAAGTGCCTTGAGCAGCAGGTATGCCCAGGATGAGCATTTCCAGTTCTGTTCTCTGAGGCTGCCCAAAGGCACGTTGTGTTACCCCGCCCACTGGAGCCCTCCCGCTAGAGCTCACATGGCTCCCTCTTTCTGAGCCCCGCACGCAAGCCAGCCTCCTCTGGGGGCACCACTGGCACCGCCTGCCACAGAAACAGGCTCCTGTTGTCAAAGCAGCCTGTTTTCCCGCCAGGTGCTCTCTGGCATGAGCACTGCGGAACGTGCTCCATCTTAGATGTGTCACATGCTGGTCGGGAACATATTAAGATTCTTGCTCGTACCACCGCCACCTCCAGTCCTGGGAAGACTGGGAAGCTAACCTCGTCAGCCTGCTCAGCAGCCACTCCTCAGCGGCAGACTTTGCTGAGCTGCGTTCTGGTTTCCTGGCTGGTGAACAACAGACGCTGGGGAAGAGACAGGGAATGGGGGAGGTGTTCGGCAGTGGGCCAGGCCTTCAGAACCTAGGGATGCAAGATCAGAGGGCTGTGCGGCCTTGGGTTTGACAGGGCCCCTGCCACCCAGCCTCTCAATGGTTCTTCTTTATCCCGTTCCCTTTTTGCTTCATTTCCTTGCTATGCCAGACTCTCAGTTCCACCAGGATATATATTAGCCCAGGGTGTAGTCCTCTATGAACCCAAAGCCAAAATGTTTTTTTTTAAATCCTCATTTGATATTTAATGAAGCTTAAAATTTTATAGGTTGGCTTATGATTTGAAGAGACTTTCTCCTTTAAATAGTAAGGTAGATTTATACGTTATGGGTTAGCACATGTGGTACTGAATTCTCCTCCAGGTCATGTGTACCGGCTGAAATATAAACGAGCCTTTCTGGACAGACTGCTTTACAATATATTATCCATACCTGCCTCCCTGCCCTCATCCTACCTGTCTCAACCTTATTTTATGAAGTCGAGGCTCAAATGATACTATCTAAGAAATGTAGTTCCTATCCACCTTTTCTGAAATATCATCTCTAAATCTGCTACTCTCTACCTCTTTCATCATTTTCTTAGGGATAACAGCTTCACTAAGATGTAATTCACATACCATACAATTCACCTATTTGAAGTATATAATTCAACAGTCTGTATTATGTTCACAGAGTGTGTAACCATTGCAAAAAATCAGCTTTAGAGTCTTGAGCGTTGCGGCTCAGTTGTTTGGGCATTGTCCCACAATACAAAAGGTCGCTGGTTCAATTCCCAGTAAAGGCACATGCCTGGTTTGCAGGTTCAGTCCCCAATCAGGGTGTGTACAGGAGGCAATCAATCAGTGTTTCCCTCTCATGTCAATGTTCTTCTCCATCTCTTTCTCCCACTTTCCCTCTCCCCGCTCCAAAAATAAAATCTTTGAAGAAAATCAGTTTTAGAATATTTCATTATACCAAAAAGAAACCTCATGTCCATTATCAGTCACTTCTCATTACCCATCAGTCCCTCCAGCACTAGGCATTGACTAATCTACTCTGTCTATAGGTTTCCCTATTCTAGACTTTTGTATAAATGAAATCATATGCTATACGAGATCTGTCTGGAAAAATTCCAGCCATTGTTAATGTAACAAAAATAGTTTGCATGACATCGATGTAGCCTGGCAGCCAAGAAGAGTGGGCTGGAATGCTCATGGGTAAACAATGACGACTTCACTGTACTAGCCAGTGAGGGCAGCAGAAGCCGTTGAGTGAGCATGTGCACTATATGGTTGTGCACTCAAAATGGCTGAGCTAGTACAGCAGCAAAAGTGCATCAAATTGTGCGTTAAGCTTGAACATTGCTCCATGGAAACTATTCAGTTGATTCAGAAGGCTGCAGCTCTGGGCAACTGGTGATAGGCAGCTTCATCACAACAACACACCTGCTCATGCATCATGTCTCATGCAGAGTTTTTTTGGCAAAACATCAAAAAAACCCAGGTGACTCAGCCCCCCTACAGCTCAGATTTGGCACTCTGCAACCTCTAGATTTTCCCAAAACTAACATCACCTTAAAGGGAAGTGATGTCAGACTGTTGATGAGATGCAGAAAAATATAACAGAGCAGCTGATGGTGATTGGGAGAACTGTGTGAAGTCCCAAGGTGCCTACTTTGAAGGGGACTGAGGCGTCATCGTCCTATGTACGATGTTTCTTGTATCTTGTATCTTCTTCTATAAATGTCTCTATTTTTCATATTACGTGGCTGGACACCCTCTAGACAAACCTCGTATAATGACGTTTGACTGGCTTCCTTCACTTAGCATAATTTTTTTTAAATTTATCCATGTTGTAGCATGTATCAGGACTTCATTCCTTTTATGGCTGAACAATACATATAATATGCATGTAACATTCCATTGTGTGGATATACCACATTCTTCAGTTGATAGACATTTGGGTTGTTTTCCACTTTTTAGCCATTATGAATAATGCTGCTATAATATACATATACAGGGTCTTGTGTGGATGTTTTCATTTTTATTAGGTTATAACAGGCAAGAAGGGACTGGTAAGAAGTATTCAATGTGATAAAAAGCAAGGACCTACAACCTAGATTACCCTATCCAGCAAAGCTATTATTTAGAATGGGATGGCAGATAAAGTGCTTCCCAGACAAAGTAAAGCTAAAGGAGTTCATCACTATCAAAGCCATTATTACAGGAAATATTAAAGGGACTTATATAGAAAAGCAAGAAGATCAAAACCATGAACATTAAAAAGGCAACAAATTCACAACTATCAAAAACTGAATCTAAAAAAAAAACACAAACAAATTAGGCAAACAACCACAACAGGAACAGAATCACAGGCATGGGGATCATTTGGAGGGGTATCAGCTGGGAGGGGGAAGGAGAAGAATGCGGGAAAGGTGCAGAGATTAAAAGCTTAATTGGTAGGAAAGAAACAGACCAGGGGATGTTAAGAATAGTATAGGAAATGGAGAAGCCAAAGAACTTCTATGCACGACCCATAGACATGAACTAAGGGGAGGATTGCTGGAGGGAAGGGGGTATCGGGTAGAGAGAGGCAAAGGGGGGCGGGAATTGGGACAACTTTAATACCATGATCCATAAAATGTACTTTAAAAATAAAGAGTGCTAGCCAAAGCAGGAAGAGTTTCGCTTGGAGAAGAAAAGACTAAATGAGCATCCCCAGAGCAGACTATTCTGGCAGCTACTCCAGAAGAGGCAGGAAAAGGATGGGAGGCAGGTATCTGCTCACCTCTCCGTTTCAAACAGTAGAATGACTGCCCACTGAGGGCGCCAGAAGTTTCCAGAAGGACTTGGTACCAAAACACTGAAAATACTGCAAAAGGAATCCCTATTGTAAAAGATTTGATCTCAAAAGCCTTCCAATTTCATGTAAGGAAATCTTAGTCATTCTATGCATATCATAAAAACATACTCTGTGAAATAAACTAAGGGGTTCTACAAATATAAGGAAGTAAAATGAACAGAATTGTAAAAATAGCAATCTCATACAAATGAGAAGAGAAAGCTCTGCTTTGGATCGCTGAGCTAGAGTTCATAAACATGAACTACTAATTATGATGGGTCAGCATGAAACATAACATATGGAATAAAACTTTAGGGGCCTAACGAGCCAGCGGGGGAAGCACAACAAACTGGAGTGAAAATACAGGGTGACGCAAAAGTAGGTTTACAGTTGTGAGCACGTGAAACAGTTTATTCTTGTATTATTTTCCATATGAACTGTAAACCTCCCTTTGCCTCACCCTGTATACTGATCCTCAATATCCTAAATAAAGATTGGTACTACATATTTAAACTAAATTCAGTTAGACTTAGGTAGTTCACACACCTATATTAATATGTTCTCAATAATATCTCAGCAAGCATGAAGTTAGAGGTACAGCTATGAATAGCTAGTAATCAGAGAAGTTCCTGGGTGCTTGGAATTCCCTCTGCTCTTTTTTTCTCTGCTACTAGGTATAAGGCATTTTCTAAAAAGACACCCCATAACTCTAAGTACTCTTGGTATTGCTTTTCTAAAGGTTAATTCCCTTTTTAACCAAAAAGGACATCTTTTTTAAAGTAGGTCATCGATCCTGAAGCATTTTGCTCTCTAGTTCTGGGAATACAGAGAACTGAATTAATTTCTGTCATCTTTTGGCTGTAGGAGCCCCTTCTCTGGCTTCCAACATCCTTGATCTATAATGGGGGCAGGAGCGAGGCAGACTCAAAAGCATTTGCTTTTAAATGCTTCCACTGTGAACCCTGGCAGGGGAGCTCAGATGGTTAGAGCGCTGTCCCCATACACCAAGGCTGTGGGTTTGATCCCCAGTCAGGGCACATACAAGAATCAACCAGTGAATACATAAATAAATGGAACAACAAATCGATGTTTTTTTCTCTCTCTCCACCTCCCCCTCCCCCCCAAAATCAATGAAGTTTCTTTTTAAAAATGTGCCCACTGTGGTTCTAAAGGACCATAAACATAAGGCTTCTCCAGGACAGGCTACTTGACCGGCAGACTTTCTGAGACATTCCTCACACACAGAAGAGTTCTCTCACTTCCCAGCACCCTGCTATTGGCAAAGGCCAGGTGGATTACCTGAGTTATGCAGGTGGTTTCAGCAGAGTTCTTTCCGCCTCACACAGAGAGCATCTGGGAGTGAATAAGTATCAATACCTGAGCTCCATCTGATTAACTCAACGTCTGGGGGTGGGGGCCTGGGCATGGGTGGGTTGAAACCATCCCAGTGGCTCTCCTGGGCAGCCAGGGTTGAGAATCATGACAGCATCTATCTACTAATGCTGAAGGATCCTTCACCTTCTAAACATGCCTTCAAATTCTGTGACTTCTTACCTTGACCAAAGCCACTCTCTGACCCTAAATCCATGCTGAGATGTCAAAAGCAACCACGCAGAGCTTAAAGATTGGAGAGACCATTAAAACTTGTGACACAGATTCTTTATGGGACCACCAGTCCTGAAACCCAGGAAGTTTCCATTCCCAAAGTTTCCCAAACACTGGTCCAAGATGCCATCCTTTCTGAATCACTTACAGAGTTTTTAAAAATACAGATGATCTGGTCTCACCCTTGAGATTCTGAATCAGTCAAGTCGGAGGCAGGACTGGATGGTATCCCGCAGTGATTCCTGTGCAGAGCCACCTGGGGGAACCTCTGCTTACTCCATCCATGCCCAAGGCCAGACCCAGTCATGTGCTGGATCCAATTCTAACTCTTTGTCTCCACCATAAACAACCTTTGCAAGGCTTTCTTCTTGCCGTCCGCTGTTGTACACCTACGTCCTAATGTAATCAAAGAGCTACTTTAAAATGTAGTGCCCTTTAACCACTCTAGAAAGGTGACACCGACACAGAGACAATGGCCATGCACCCCCAATTATGTCTCGTATGAAGGGGACGGGATGCCCTGAGCAAGTCGCCCCCTCTCTCTGCCCTCCTTCCCATTGTAGCACACCGACAAGAACCACAGCAGGCGGCTGGGTGACAGCTCTTCCTCTGTGGTACGTGAACTGGACCACGGGCTAGTTCCTCTGTGGCTTTAGACACTGCCCTGGACACTAAGCTAGTCACCTCTTATGGCACATGCACCTCTATCAACAAGGAAAACTGAGCATGTGCCTCCAGAATATATACTGAATATTTAAAATAATGTTTACGTGTCTTCTTTAATGTGCACAGTGTATTGGTAGAGTGGCAGGGGAAGTGATTTATAAATATATATTTTGGAGGAGCAATATGAAAAGAATGTGAAAAAATAAAGTTCTACTATTTTTTACCACACTCCAATGAATCACCTTTCAAAAACTGATGTGCTCCAAGTCTAACTAACTGATTCACCCCTGCAGGCACCAGATGTGACCAAGTCTCACTTCTGCCCATCTGTGATAAGTTGCTTCCTGGCCTCCACCACGTGCTCGGGTAGTGGTGTCTGGCAGGCTGTCTTTCAAGCAACTGGCTACACAACAAGTGAACAGTGTTCGGTTCCTGCCACGCACCATACTACTTCTCTGCTTGAGGCTGCAGACGGCATCACCGACAGGGCAGCGCTGTGCACGCGCTGACACCGTTCTCGGGGCTGCTGAGCCAGGGACAGCGCAGTCTCGTTTTAAATGCAAACCTGAAAGCTACTGGCTTTCTCTATATGACCATGAGTAATGTTAAACATAATACGGTTGACGCTATATTTCCTCTAGATAGATTAGCAACCATCTATGAACGTCTATAATTCTAATTTTAAACACAGACCTATAGAAAAGTCCAAAGGAACTCTGCTAATCACATGGAATTGCCTTCCTTACATGAGTCACTTGGCCTGGAAGAACTATCTGTCCTCAGAGGGAATCCCACTCAGTTTTGGATTCTTCTTCCAGTACGTCTTTCTTTTGGACACTATGAAATCAGTGATAGACGGTACATATTACTTATCATCAGTATTATCACTACCACCATCACTATAGCAGAAACTTACCTGAAGAGTTACTCTGTGCCAGTAATCATTCTAAGCCCTTTTCAACTTATCAACTCATTGAATTCTAACAGTGAGTCAGACACTGTGTTTATCCCCATTTTATAGATGCAGATACTGGCGCAAAGTGAGGGTAACTTCAGTAACATGCCAAGGTCACACAACTATGTTCTGAGAACCCTGGAGTCTTTTCCCCAGACACCAAGCCACCTAATTTCCTTTCCTACTAAACTCAGGTACAATGTTGGACCATTTAAAGCCACCCTGTCTCCCGGGATCTAAATATAAAAATAGGCAGTTAAAGAAAGAGTGGCTAACATGGGATGAGAGGCATTACCACTGCGTAAATGGAAACGCCATTTCACCATTCACATTTTATTAGCTTTTCTCACTGAAGATTACTTCGGACACCTGGAAAAACTAAGTCTTACTCACATGTCACCATCACATTGAATTCCAAAAGAAACCCAAGTGGGGTGACAAGTTTGACTCTGACACCATAACAGGGCTGTGTAAGAAGGATGGTGTGCGGTAACCATAAGAGCTGAGTCCACTGGGCACTGCCCAGGGCGGGGCTCTCAGAACCTGGAGGCACACACACACACCTTCATTTCATTTAGGGGCACAGAGGTGCCTTCAGTGAAAGCACTTGACCAGAGTGGAACACAGGGAAGAGGTGAGGCTGGGGATCTCTGCAGGTCACCTCCTCAGACATGAGCATCCCCAAAATCATGTCTGACCAACCAGTGTGTACAGATTTTAACAAGGCTTAACAATATAGGCAAGTACCTAAATTTATAGTTCTATCTGGTTAAATTACATATGAGTACCTAGAAAAAGGACTGCTGCCCACACGTTATTGAGATCCATCCAGATTAACACTTATTAATCAACGGATAAGAACAGAGACAACAGATTTGTTAAATTTGGACATGTGTCTAGCCAGGGAGACCTAATATACCAAATGCAAAAATTAGGATTCGAAAAGATACACTTGCTGAACTAATGGGAGAAAAGGGACAAAAGGTGAAATTTAATACCTATAACTGTTAATCCTGCTCAGCACATAAAAATCAATTGCAAAAGTGCAGAATGAGGGCAACATATCATACAGAAGCTCGAATTTATAGTGACAGAAAGTAGATCAGAAGTTACCTGGTATGGAAGGATGAATTTCAAAGAAACACAGGGAAACTTTTGGGAGTTAATGAAATGTTCATTATCTGGATTGTGGTAGTAGTTTCACAGGCATACACATACATCAAAATGTGCCAAATTTTATGTGCAATCTAATGTAAGTGCAGTTTAAACACGTACAGTTAATTGCCAGCCAATTAAATCTCATTAAAGTTGTAATGAATAGTTCTTGTGCGTATGTGGGTGGGGGGGAGGGGAATAGAAATTTAACAGCTTGCAAAATTATTAGAAGTCAACAATGTGAAATGCCTGCCAGAAATCCATGCAATTACAGGCTTCTCTAACAGAAGTTTTGCACAAGAAAGGAACTCTTCCCCTCACCTGGCAGACCTACATTCAGAGACCACCAAAATCAGAGACGAAGACCAGATGGTGTCCAAGGGTGACTACAATGGGAGAGGGTCTGAAAACCATGACCAGTAGGAATGGCTGGAGCAGCCAGGATGTTCAGCCCAGAGCTGGGCAGAGAAGGGCACATGACAGCGAGGCTGCCGTGGGTAAGAAAATGCCCATGTCTTGGACAGCTGCACAGGATGGAGCTCAGACTTGGGTGGAAGCAAATGTAGACCAAGTTGAGCGCCGTGGAATAGAGAAATTCCCAACAGTGGAAGCTATTAAAAAGGGAACACAGAGTTACCTGTACTGGGGATGGTCAAGCAGCACTCAAAGGACCAGTTGCTGGGGCACGGTCTCCCCGCATTCTTACAGCACAACCAATTTCTATCTGATGACCGCAGAATGTCTCCTTTCTAGCAGGCTGTAACTCCCCGGGTAAGAGAGAGTCAATATGAATAAACTAAAGTACCTTTCATCTCTATTATTTTTGGTGTGGGACTTCACAAAGTGTGTTGCATACACTGCAGAAAAGCAATTCTTAGTAACATTCATGACCTCTGCAGTGTCACAGACCTTAGACCAAGAAAGTGGCCCAGTCCTATTCCTTTCTGACCTCACAATTTTAAAAGACGACAACATATACTTATCAATTTCTTTTAACATAGGGATTCCATTAGCTACATCCACTGCACAATAACTTTCCCCTACACTCAGAAATGTAAGTGATAAAACTAGAACTTTAAACGTGATAGGTAGAATTAGAGAGGACACCATCTAAGAGATTATCAAGGATAGAAGTGACGCCACAGATGTCAGCACTACGGCGCCCCTTGAGGAGGGTGATGGGTGAGCGCCTGCACCTCTGGGCAGGAGGGTGTGGAGGAGACCAAAGTGATCAGAAACAGTAGGTACAGGCAACAGCACACTGAAGAGAGCAGCCCTGTGAACTATTCAGGGTATATTCCAGAAATAAGAGATAGTGCCAGAGAGGAAATTAAATTCCATCTCTGTGTACAGACGTCTCAAGTATCTCCTATACTTGCCCTGACTTGAAATCATAATGAATGGAAAGGAAAACAAAACTTCATCTAAAAGTCAGGGGTGACTAAAGTCATGGTTTCTGAATTGACTGTAAAAATTCAACAAGTCATCGCTCCCTAATTACTGACCTCACCAGTGATTCTATTATTGACTGTATTCAACAGCATTCAATGAGACAATCAGCTTTCACATTCATGCCCCAGATTTTGATAGGGCTGAATCATGGTGTCGTAAAAATGCTGAGTCATGGTTTAAATTCTAGGCATGGCCTCATAAAAATGCTGAGTCGGGTTACCATAAAGTGTTGCGTCACAGCTTTGAAAAACTCGGTGTCATGGGAAAGTAAAATGATGACTCATAGAACATGAAAATGCTGTTATGAATATGTTGAAATAGTTAGCCATGGTGTGATGCAGAAAGCTGAGTCATGCTTACCTAAAAATCCCAACTTACGGTTGCCTAAAAATGCTGAGTCATAGTTAGGTAAAAGCCCTGGCTGGTTTAGCTCAGTGGATTGAGCGTCGGCCTGCGAGCTAAGTGTCGCTGGTTCGATCTTTCAGTCAGGGCACATCAGAGAAGGAAAACTCTGACTCCAAAAAAAAAAAAAACCTCCGCTGCCTTGCGGCATACCTCTTCAGGGGAAAGGCTAAGGGAGTAAACCCCGACAGAAAATCCGGAGCCAGAGTCCCTAAGGCGGTTTGACGTTGTGGTCAACACCGGCAACTCCTGCGGCGCACCTGAACCCAAGCTGTATCGACTCCGTCTTTCCCTTGGACCCTTCAGCTGCGAAGAGAGGGGGGGTCTGCTGCATGGGCAACAGCAGACCCTCCATAGCACCCTGCCCAGGCTCTGTAGCTTCAGCGTCATCACAAGATGTCGATTGAACACGGGAGGAGACAGATACCGTGTCACTCCCGAGTTGGGCTGCACAGCCATTCTCGGCGGTGCAGATAGACTCTTAAGAAGCTACACCATCGTCTCTCGAGACGGACGGCTGCCGACGACGAGTTAGGTAAAAACACTGAGTCATGGTTATCTAAAAATGCCAAGTCATAGCTACATAAATGCTGGGTCACGTTTATGCAGAAACGCTGTCACGTCAGCATAAAATGCCAAGCCATGGTGTAAGACGCTTAATCATGCTACCATAAAATGTTGAGTCATGTCGTTGTGAAATGCCGAGTCATTGTATGTAAATTGCTGAGTCATGGTTAGGTGAAATGCTGAGTAATGGGGTCATGCAATGCTAGCCATTGTCAGGTGAAACACTGAGTCATAGTTTCATGAACGCTGATTCATGATGTCCTGAAGACCACAGTCCAGTCAGTTCCTGACCATCAGTCAGCAGATGCCATTGAGAGGCAGTATGCCTGCTCAGCTAGTGCAGTGGCTTCTCAGCCAACAGACTGGTCTGAATTCCAGCTTCGCCCTTTTATTATCTTCACAATCTTGGAAAATTGTTTACCATTCTTAAGTTTCTATCCTCATCTGGTTTTGCTTTTTATTTTTTTCAAACTATAAGAGAAAGTTTATTTAGAAAGTCACAGAGGCATAAGTGAGCTGTAGAAGAAATGGGCTCAGGAAACAAGTTACAGATGCAAAAAAGAAGGGGTCTTTGTAGCATAGGAAAGAGAAAGGTAACTCGCTTTAGGTGAAGGGGAGGAGGAGGGGAAGGGTGCAGGCTTGCTCCCGGAAGGTAGAGAGCACCTCACTCGGTGGTTTTAAGAACTAAATGCATTAATGTGGTCAGTCTTTCTATTCTTCCTTAAATGCCAATCATATGCCCTAGGGTACAGTGCTGGTGACATAGGAAATAAGACACTGCACTGTGCCACATGGTCTCACACTTGATCATTCCTTTTCATTCATTACACAGAGCTTGTTTACAACAGATAAGTTATTTCCACAAGAATCTAAGCTTCTCATGAGATGTTCTCATCCTCATAAATGACAGAAGAATATGGAGAAAGAAAAAAGTTCATTATGAAACAGGGCCCATCAGACAAAAACTGTTCGAGAATCCCTCGTGTCTTTATCTAACAAGCTCTAAAGTGTTCCCATTTCTCTAGGCCAGCATTTACCAGAGCCTGTTGCACAGAACATTAGTCCCTTGAGATAATCCTTGAACACAGTTTTGTGTCTAAATAGGATTTGCGAATCCAGCCTAATGCATCCCCTTCTTGGAGACGCAGAACACATGTCACCGTAACTGCTCAGAGAAGTCCTACCTTAACAGAAGATGTTTCATGTATTTATCCAGGATTCCTCAGACCTGTTTCACCATTTTTGTACACTGTGAGTAGAACACACTTTTCTCCCAAAGTTCACACCAACCCTGACAGGACTTGCCAGTCTGCCCCCCTCCCCCCATGTCTCTAACTCTCCTATAGACCCACTCACCACATGGTTAAACTTTCCTGGGTGCTGTTCCGGACCATGTCTCTTTATTTATAATAGCTTTTTTAGATATAATTCACAGAACACACAATTCGCCCATTTTAAAGTCTACAACTCAAAGAGTGTTAGTGCATTTGTAGAGTTGTGCAGCCATCACAATCAATTTTGGAACACCTTCATCATCCCCTCCCTCCCCAAAAAACATATGCATAAGCAATCACTCCCCATTCCCCTCTCAAAGCACCAGCTCTAGGCAACCACTAATCCACTTTCTGTCTGTACAGAAGGGCTTGTTCTGGACATTTCATATCAATGGGATCATACAATACAGAGAGTGCACAAAAGTAAGTTTACAGTTGTAATACAAATTAATACAAGAACAAATAAATAATACAAGAATAGTGTTTCTCATATTCACTACTGTAAGCTTACTTTTGCCCACACTGGTATGTGGTATTTGTGTTTGGTTTTTTCCTTTAGCATGTTTTCAAGGTTTATCCGTGTAGTAGCACATATATGCACTTTTTATAGTCAAATAATATTCCATTGTATGAATATATTACATGTTGTTTATCATTTAGATTGTTTTCACCTTTTGGCTATTGTGACAAATGCTGCTATGAACATTTGTGTATAAGTTTTTGATTGAACATATGTTTTCATTTCTCGTGGGTATATATTTCAGAGTGGAATTCCTGGGTCATGTGGTAACTCTATGTTTAACCTTCTGAAGAACTGCCAGACTGTTTTACAAAGCAGCTGCACCATCTCATATTTCCACCAGCAGTGTATGAGGATTCTAATTTCTCCACATCCTTGCCAACACTTATTTTTAACTCTCTCCAATTACGCACATCTTAATGAACATAAAACAGTATGTCATTGTGGTTTTGTGACCATGCCTTTTGATCTCACTGCTAAGGTTATGATCACTCTATTTCACCCACCCAGTTGCCTTCTGCTCACTCTATATATCCTACCAAGCCACCAAGATCTAGCTTAAATCCTACAGTTTTCTTGAACTATCTATAACAGTCACATCTTCAAACTCAATTCAAATGACCCCATGCCTGGCTTCTATTTACAATTTCTGCCATTACTGGCTTTTTGGCCTACTTATATTTTCTCTCTCCAACCAGACTGTGAGTTCCTTAAGAAGTGGGGAGAGGTCTTACATTTCTTGGTGTTCGTTTAGTAAGCAGCCTGTCAAATAACTGATACTTCACAAGTGTTCACGGATAGGATGCAACATAGGAGCTGATGCTGGGGTTAGGGCAGGTGAAAATGAGGGAGAGGGCCCTGGCTGGGTGGCTCAGTTGGCTGGAGCATCAGATGACCCACCAAAGGGTTGCATGTTCGTATCCTGGTCAGGGCACATACCTAGGTCGCGGGTTCGATCCCCAGTCAGTGCATGCATGGGAGGTAATGGATCGATGTCTGTCTGTCTGTCTCTGCCCTCACCTCTCTCCCTTCCCCTCTAAAATCAGTGCACATATCCTTGGGGGAGGATTTTTTTTAAATGAAGGACAGAGCATTTTGGATCTCAGACTGAGAGGGAGGAGAAGAAGTAAAGAAGTAAGCAGGGGAGTTCATTCCCCTTTCTCACAGGAAACTACAGGTTCTTACGCAAAGGTCAGAATTCATGAATTTGATGTTTCACACTATTTTAGCATTCTTCACTGTGAATCTCAATTTACTCTCATCTAGGCTTGGTGAGTTCAATAAGGATATGGAGAGTGACCAAATCCTCTTATTGTTATCTTTTTTCCCCTTTCTTCCAGCACAGTAGGACTTGGCGCGACCTCTCAGGATGGGGATGAAGGTCTATATTTACCCCCTTGCAATTGCACAGAGTCCCTCCCACCCACATACAGCATTAAAAGATGGAGAGTATCCCTGTAAGTCACATCAAAACAGAAAATCCAGTCCCCAGTGAATCAAGAGAAAGAATTGCTGCATCCAAGGCCAACTGAGTCATAGCCACCGAAGACTGGAAGTCCTTAACTTCAGTTTCCCACACCCTTTATTTTGCCCAGTAGTTACAGAGGCTCAGATTCAAAGCACACTGTGCTAGGCCATGGCTGCCTGAATCCCATAATTATTTCAACAACTAGTGATGTGTCAAGAAGAGCACAAGATGAAGTTGGCAGGCATTGTTAAATGAATGTGTTCTAGTATTCAAAATGGACAGAGAAGTCCCATATTAGAAATACAGCCAAAACTTTCCCTGCATCTAACCAATGGGTGTCTTCTTTCTTTGCACAGCAAAGATTTTTCTAATGTGCCTCTCAGATCAATAACAGAAACCCTGAGCTGCTGACAAAAGGACATTCAAAAATAGCTCTCTCCTGTAGCTACGTGTGCTTGGTCTTATACTTCTAATGCACATTTGTGAGCAAAGATTCCTTACGAATTTTATCAAAATTATTTGGCTAACCCCTGGGACTCAGCAGGGAAAACAAGTATAAACTTTAAAACCTTAAAGAAAACCCATGAGGAGCAAAATCCTGACACAACTTTAACATTCAAATCCCCTAATCATCCAATGCGTTGCCCTAAGCAAGATCAGATCACCGGCACCCCGGAGGCCCACATGCCCTTCCTTCTAATGGGTGTGAGTGGGGACCCCTACAAGTGAAATAGTAACCCAAGTGCAGAATAACCACAGTTGCAGCTCCAGGCACAGAAAGGAAGAATAGAGCCATCTAGTCAAGAGGACCTATAATGTGAATAAAGCTGGAGGCTGGGAGATTCTCAAAGCCACAGGGGGACCGCAAGACGTCTCTGATAAAGAACAGCAATTTCTGATATATATATAAGTACGACTGGCTAAGAAAGGAGAATGGCATGAAGAACAATCAAATATCAATGACATCCGTGAAAGGACAAGCCTTAGGGAGCTGCCGGGACGTTTAGCATGCTAGGAAGTTATCAGAACCAAGCCACGCTCACTTTCTGGTTTAGAACAATCAAAAACCATCCTGTAAAGGAGGAAAGATAGTTGTCTTCACAAGAAGCAAATGAAAACTCAACTTAAGTGATTCTCCCAAGGCACAGAAGCCTGTCCAGACCCCAGGTCTCCCTCCACTGTGCCATGCACTTGATCTCCAACAGTAATGCATTAGCTGGGCTGTGGGCTGTATATAACAGGACCTGACCTTGAACCAACCTTGCAGTTAGGAGGTGTGCAGCAATAGGTTACACCAAGCTAGGTGACTCCTAGTAAGCCCTGATAACACATTAATACAGTATGTGGACCTTCTTATGGTATTTGAGAGGTCAAAAGTTGCAACCATTCTGGCTCCATAGTCTCTTACCACATTTTGGAGAAATGTTATAGACCATTGCATTTATTAAATTACTTAGTTCTCTGATCACTGTTTATTTTTAATTTGGTCACTGTATAACAATAGTGAGGCAGATTCTTTATATATTGATCTCCAGAGCCAGCAATAAAACATTATGATCAGTAAGGAAGCCCTTGAAACAATCTTCCCTGATGGGAATTTTCATTGGACCAAAAATTATACTTGAAAATCCACCGAGTAAACAGAGCACCTTAAATGGGATTCTCCTGTCACAGAAATCAATCACTCCACTCCCTAAATTAGTCCAAGCACAATCTCCCCAGCCTCCACCCACAAACGTTCCTGTGTATGCTGCTAGCTCCATTGACATTCTCTAGAGGTTGAAAGAAAGATTTGGAATATGCATGTCCACTGAACCTCCAGTAAAACTGTCGCTCCCTACATTACGCCTGAGAAGTCCCAAGACCAGCACTGTGGTGGTGAATCTTATGTGTCAACTTGTCTAAGCCACGCTACCCAGACACTTGGTCAAACACTAGCCTAGATACTGCTGGGAAGATATTTTTTAGATGAGATTAGCATTTATATCAGTAGACTGAGTAAAGCAGATTGCCCTCCATAATGTGGGTGGGCCTCATCCAATCAGTTGAAAGTCACATAAGGAAAAAACTGACCTTTCCCCAAGACAGACTTCTGCCAGTAGACATCCTTCAGACTCTGTATGCAACATCAATTCTTTTCTGGGTCTCCAACCTGCAAGCCTTGAGCCAATTCCTTAAAATAAAAATCCACCACCATGCTCCGTCTCCCTGCGCGGGCGGGCGCGCGCACACACACACCCACCCCTTCATATTGGTTCTGTTTCCCTAGAGATCCCTAATACAATCACCTAGTCCACCTTCTGAGGCAATAACCTGTACCTATCCTTCAAAGATGGGGTTGGGGGACAAACATAAAAAATGGGATCTACTTAAGTGCCTGAACAGAACTCCACTTCCAGGTGAAAAACCCAAAAGCACTATGCATGACTATCAATCTGAAATTTCTATTTTAGCCCCATATGCTTAGCTTCTAAAGAAGTTGCCAAAGAGTCCTGGTTCTTTCAAAGGGGAACCTTCAATGAAATCTGTAAAACGAATGGTGATGCTATAAAATGGACTCATTCCACCAGGAGGGGAGGAGAGAGGGTCAAAAGGAAGTCGAAGAGATGAAATGCTAGGCATTTACTGCACTGCTCAAACAGTGAAATAAGTCTAAGGAGCCACCACTCCCTGAGCCTAGCTCTGGGTTCACAAAAATAAAATGAACACATGAGGAAATGTGGCAAGAAATAGAACCTGAGCGGGTTTTGTTTTGAAGCTGTTTCTTCAATTCTAGAACCACCCCTCCCACCACTGAGCGAAAAAAAGCAGAGTCTGGCCCCACTCCAACTGCCCAGGAAGAATTCTGGCCTGAGGTGGTTCTTACCTGGCCATCTGCTTGTAGGCTTCTTCCGCCACAGCAAAGATGTGGGGGTCCATATCCCCCATGTTTTGGCCACTGTAGGCATAAATGACATCTTGTCCGTAGATTGGCAATTGTTCATAAGGATTAATGGCAACAAGGACGATACCTGCGAACAGACAATGCAGTCAGATTCTGGTGGCACGATGGCTCCCGACATCAGCTGTTCATATACACCAATCTCAAGAATGACAGTGTAAAATAAAATGAGTCTTAACCAATCATTCAACTAAATCAAGACATATCTATGTATTTACCAGGCACAGTGCTAGGCCCTGGTAGAGGATGACAGGCAGACTTCAAAACAGTCTAGAGCATGAAACAAGCACACACACACATGCAGGTGCACACACAGATGCTCAACAAATTGAGTTCATAAAATAGATGTGCAAAGTACTGTGGGATCAGAAGAGGATGCTGAACTCTGTCAACAGGTGTTAGGCTTAAAAAGCCGTCTCAGAATTAAAATGTAGTGAAAGGACTATTAATTTTTCATTTGTGTATGAGTTATCTTAACTAAAAATACAACAACTTGTGGACAGGGAGTCTGATTTACATGTCTTAAGGTTAAATCTTGGCTCAGCCAATTATATATTGAGTGACTTAGGCAAATTACTTAACTTGAATGACTCAGTTAACTGGCCTCTAAAGTAGGGATAAGAATTGCATTTACCTGGGTTATCCTGAGGATAAAATAATTAAGAGAGAGAGAACACTTAGACCAGCACCTTACATAGTAAGCGCCAAGTGTTGGCTAGTTTTGATGACCTCACATCACATTATAACATGTATTATCTTTCATTTCACCATTTTTTCAGCTTGTGTCCCTAAAAGGATACACTGCAATAGTGGACTCAAGAAATACATGTTGACTGAAGAATCAGTAAATCTTCAGATCTTTTATGGAAGGGTAAGGTAAATCAATATTTGAGAATATAAAAGTAGAAAAAAAATACAAACTTAATCTTCAAAATAAGACAGAAATCCATGCCTTTTCCTTGCAGATAAGAGCATATTCTGGACGTCAGAAGAACTACTGTTAGGGCTTTAAAAATATGAGCTTTTTCAGTCGTGTGGGGAAGAGAAGAGAAGAATGGAAAGGTCAGGCCCAACAGGAAATCTCTTTCACTGTGTTACCTTCCGGTGTTTGAAGAAAGCCATAGTCAGGAGAATGAGAGGACAAACCACAGACTGGAAGAAATATTTGCAAAACCACACTGATAAAGGACTGTATTATCCAAAATTTACAAAGAGCTCAAAATTCAACAACAAGGATATGAAACCACCCAATTAAAAAATGGACAAAAGACAAAGAAATACTTCACCAAAGAAAATCTGAATAAGGATCTGAAAAGATGCTCCACATCATATGTAATCAGGGAAATGCAAATTGAAACACGACCAGATGCCATTACACATCTATTAGAATGGCCAAGATGCAGAACACTGACAACATCAAAAGCTGACAAGGACGTGGAGGAACAGTAACTCACATTCATTGCCGGCGGGAATGCAAAATGGTACAGCCACTTCTGACAGTTTCTTATAAAACTAAACATACTCGTGCCATATTATCCAGCATTCACACTCCTGGGCGTTTATCCAAAGGAGCTGAAAATGTATATCCACACAAAAACCTGCACAAGGATGTTTACAGCAGTTTTATTCATGATCACCAAAACTTAGAAGCAACTAAGATGTCCTTCAACAGATAAATAAACTGCAGAACAGCTAGGTAATGGAATATTACTCAGCACTGAAAAGAAATGAGCTATTGAGATATGAAAAGACATGGAGAAGCTTAAATGCATATTGCTAAGGAGAAAGTCAATGTGAAAAGGCTGCATATTGTGATTTCGACCACATGTCATTCTGTAAAAGTCAAAATGAGAAAGACAGTATAAAGATCAGTGGTTGCCAGGGGTTAATGGAGAGAGAAGGATGAACAGGCAGAGCACAGATGACTTTTAAGGCAGTGACGCTACTGTTATGATACCATTTTGGTAGATATATGTCATTACACTTTTGTCCAAACCCATGGAATGTACAACATCAAGAGTGAACTGTAATGTGAACTATGGACTTTGGGAGATACTGATGTGTTATTGTGGGTTCATCAGTTAGAGACAATGTACCACTCTTGAGCAGAATGTTGACAGTGGGGGAGGCTGTGCATGTGTGGGGTAAGGGGATAGAGAACATCTCTGTACTTTCCACTTGCAGTTGCTGGGAACCTAAAATTGCTTTAAAGGTATAATCTATTAAAAAGGGGGAAAATGAGAGAGAAAGAGAGGGGGAGGGAGGGGGAATAAAGGAAACCAGATTATTCCAAGTAAAGGGCAAAGGGAAGAAAAAGACATCCAAGAAGTCCACTTCGAATAAAAGTCTGCCTGAAAAGACAACGTGGACTGAAAAAATAAGGCCCAGAACTCTGATAAACTCCACTTAATATGGCTAATGACTTGGAGAGCTCTCTTAAAAAGCCTCACGTATTCTACTGGTTATTAAGAGTTGCATAAAACCCTAATTCATGTAAAATTCAATTCAAATTTTGATATTATACTGTGAGGTCACACATTTTCCTAAAACATCTCAGCTCCCTCCAGGGCAGGAATGAGTGTTTCTTAATGAGTTGAGTTCTGCGCAGCATCAGCCACATTGCACAGTTGAAGCATTTTAATAAACATGTACAGACCCCAGGGCCTCTCTTCCAGGGGATGCTTTTAAAAAAGTGAAGCTGATGGTCATTTGTCACATTCTCTTAAAGGGGAAGCTTTTTAAAAATCTTGCTGGAAAGGAAAAAAAAATGTATTGGAGGTTCTGGTAATTGATGGTTTCTTTCCAATAAAACTCTCACTAGCAATTGGAGTGAAGGAGCTTTTGCCAAATGACTTCTCAAGTGCTGAAATCAACATGCTAGTCACCACTCCTGAAATCTGGCAGGAAAGCTCACTCTAACTGAGTGGACAACTATTCCATTCCAAAGCAAAGTGCAATGTCACAGTGAAAAGGTCCCTCGTCCCCTGAGACCTCAATTGTGATCACAGAGTAGACCAGGGCTCTGAGGTACAAACAGAACAACCCTATGAAGAAGCTCTCAGCCTGACTTTTCAACCAGACCCAGAAATGTCTGTCCCTCTAGCAACAGTGTATAGGGTTCTTGTTTTTACCATACCACTTAACAATGCTCTGAAAAGAGGAACCAACATTTAGAATGTGGGAAATTGAGAAATTTCAAGAGAAAAAAAGCATGAGAGTGTTCCAGGACTTTTAGTTGAAAGCATTTGTCATGAACTTGACAAATATTCATCACGCACCATGTTTATACATGAGCACATGAGGCGGCCGGAGAAAAAGGTAGCACTTTTGCAAGCAGAAAACAAAAACTAAGCAGGTACAGATACAGGAGTATGTTCAGTGGTGAGAGCAGACACCCAAGCAAGGACACTGGTCTCTAAGGCTCTAGGACGATGCCTAACCCAGTCGAGTGGCATAGGGTGGCCTCTCCTTCCCTGGCTGAGCTGTGATGAACATCAGTCATCCCACAAAGATGCAGGGCAGCCTCATTAAGCCACAGTCACCGACAGTAAACCTTTCAAGGGTTGCAGATGAGAGGTACTCGTATAAATGACAGCAAAAGCAGGAATCTTAACCATTGGAGTTCAACACGGGAAATTCAAGGATTGGAAGTGCTTTCAAACACATGCACCCAAGAGATGCCCCGCACTTACCACAGTATGTGTAGATATGGTTGGACTCCAGGAAACGGACCTTTAAGTTATGCAGAACTGCAGGCTCATGTAGATAGCTGAGGGCCGTTAGGTCATTTTCTCCCACCAATATATCTGGATTTCGTAAGAAGGGCAGCAGGTTGCTTTGGACATCAATGGGGTATTCCTGAATCTAAACGCAGTAACAGACACAAAAAGACAGTTATGAAGCATTCAGCCTGTATCCAATTTCTGTCTTGTTGGCTGGGATTGCCATCCTAACATGATCATAACTGAAGATAAGTAAGATGTTTTTTAAAAACATCTGTGTTGCCATAGACATCAGCACAGGTGGAATATTTGCTGATAACATAATTCCAGTGTATCAAGGTAAAAGACAGAATGACACATGAAATTCAGGAAGCACAACTAGATTTATTAAAGGGTTCAGCTTCTCAACAAAAAAAAATTCTTACTGAGTCTTGAATTCTAGTTGCAATAGGAATACTGTTCTTTCTCCCGTCAGGGAAACCTTGGTTTGCCCCATTTCGTGCTGGTGTGTCTTTCCTCTCTCTCATCAACCAACACACTTTTTATTTGGATTACCTTGCAGCTGACAAACTGCCGTCTGTAAGCACCCTCAACATGTACGTATACCTTTCCACAACCTAACTGCAAGCTACTCTAGGGCAATAATTTTATTTTGACCTAAAGTATAATAGGAGCTTGAGGAGTGTGAGTATGAGTGTGTGTGTGTGTATCAGTGTCTGTGAATCAGGAAGTAGGACTACACATCTTAAGTTCAAATCTAAAGTGCAAGGTGCATCCTTGCACTCTTAGCACAGCACCTGTACTACATAAGTTATGGACAAGATATATTTATAACTCATTCCATGTGTACAAATATATACATATAATAAAAAGATGGTGGCAGTGTTTTTAAACATTTAAACAGGAGAAACTTGACAATGCTTTCCCATGTTTTATCTGAACGTTAAGTTTCTTATAGTGTCCTTAAGAATAATCTGAGAGCTTACAAAAACAGTTTCCCAAATACAACTTGTGTTCAGGAGTTCTGGGTGGGGCCCAAGAACCTGAATTTTTTAAAAAATCCCCAAGTAGTTCTGATAAAGGTTGGTCATTACTTTAAGACTCACTATTCTATACAAGTCTTTCATGACATTCAGTGGATGTGGCCTCAATTTATTGAGATAACTGTCAAATTTTAAGAGACTGTAAGTATCAATGTCCGCTCCCACCTCACTCTGAGAGGGGCTTGCACTGCCAGATTTTAAGGTATATTAATAAAGCCCACAATTAAAGTACCATGGGAACAGTGCTAAAACAGGCAGATAGGTCGAATGTAATAGCATATCCAGAAATAAATGCAAGCACATACAGAAAATGTGTTCATGATAACATCGAAATTGTAAATAATCGATTAAAAAAGAAATTTTCAAATAAGAATAGTAAACTAGTAGCCACTGAGGAAATATATTAGGCCAGTGTTCTATTCTCACTCCCTCATACCAAATTTTAGATAGAACAAATGGGAAGATAAAAAAACAAAAAAGGAAAAGCAAGAAGAAAATATGGGCAAATATTTGTAAAAGTTTTAGAAGGAATTATTATTTTAAAGACTGTTGTGAAAGCTAGAACAATGTAGGAAAGTATTCATTAATTTGACTATAACATAAAACAAAACCATCATAAAATATACCACATGCAGAATAAAATGAGAGAAGGGGACAGAATTAATAATCTTAAATATCCAGAAAGATTTAAGAAATCCAAAAACCAACAACCTAACAGAAAATTGTGCATAGAATCTAAGTCACAAGATAAGAACTACAAATGAACAACATATGAAAAATTATTCAACTTGGCCATTAACCAAAGAGATGTATATAAGAGGTTATTAGCACTAATATCACCCATTAGATAAACAAAGGTATAAAAACTGACAAGACCCTAACTAGAAAGGGCGTGGACCAAGGAGTCTGCTGCTTGTGGGTTCGGACCGATTCACCCTTTCTGCAGGGCAGCTGGCAACACTGGTCAGGAATTTTCACACCTCAGGAGACAGTCACACCAACTAGCAAAGATATCAACTCACCGAAGCTATAAACATGAAAATAAAACATGATACAAATCTATATTTACGGTCAGGCAGTTATACACAGCACTGCACTAAATCTAAGAAAAGGCATGTTACAGAATGAAATATGTACTATGACTGCATTTATTTAGAACTGCATGTTAAAAGTCAGCCTGGAGGAACAGCCCTACAAAACATCAATGCTTATCCATGTTAGTGAGGTTTTTATCTTTGTAATTTCCCGATGTTAGCTTTTCTATCCATCTATATCTATATGTGATAAGATATTATATTTAATAATATATTATTAATAATATATATTAATCAAAGCTCTCTTCTTTCTGTGAAAAACTCATTTATATCAAACTTACTCCATACAGGAAACCAGTCAACAACTATTGTTAACATCATGCAGGCAAAATTTTCAAAAAATGGGAAACGAGGGGAAATGAGTGTTGCAAGTTGATTGTTATTTCATTAAAATCTAGAGTAGATGGCCCCCTTCATCTCCTGCTGAGTGGTATTGCTGGGATTCTACCCAGGCCTCCCAGGTAGAGCCATCCTGAAGACTTCCCAATGGATAAGTCCCTCCCCCTTACAAGCACGGGGCTCTCCCCACCCCTAGGGAAGCAGCATAGAGAACAGCCAATGGCAGAAGTGCAGAGGTCACCCAGCCATCTCTAGTGTTCAGATTAGAAAGCCCGGGACCGGAGCCCAGTGTCTTTAAATCCTGCCAAAGAAATGCTGGCGTTCCATCTTTTGTCAAATGAATCTCCCCTCAAAATACTCTCCCACAAGCATGCAGAGGGAAACGCATATGCAATTTCGCAAAAACACAGCCCACAATAACCTAGTGGTATTGGTTACAGTAAAATTGATAAGGAGTAGAAAGGCCCAGAGCAGCAGCAGAGGCAGAACTGCCAGCTCAGCATTCAGAGCTACAGACTTTTGGGGGCACATGCATCACATCCAAAGGGAAGGAAGGAACAAGAGACTTAAGAACAGATTTTTTTTTTTCTTTAACAGGAGTTTGATTCTAATACTGCTGCAAGTGTCTAACATTTTTACAGCTAGCATGGTTTTATTTGAAATCTAAGTGTTTGTGATGTGATCAGGGACAAGAACTTTCTGGCATAAAAGACTTCGCTACATAATACTTGGGCCTGTGGAGGTGAAAAGAAAAATATTGAATGTTAACACATCACAAAATTAATTCTCAGTCACCCACCTGGAATGGACCTTAGCCTCCCCCTTGAAACCAGGAACAGATGGGTGTCTCTCATTGGTGCCCATCCAGCATACAGGACTAGACAACACTTGAGACTATAGAGGGAGGAATAGGGTAGGGAATTGGTCTATACTTGCACTCTCCAACAGGGTAGCACACGTGGCTATTTAAATTAAATTGAGTAAGTTAAATACAATTAAAACTTCAGTTTCTCAGTCATACTAGCCACATGTGGCTAGTGACTACCATGCTGAAAAATGCAGATAAGAGGACATTGCATTGTACCATGATGTTCTGTTGGACATCCCTGGTCTAGATTGCTCTAAACTCTTGTGGGTCTGTGAGTCTATGATATGTAGTGGGTGCTCAATAAATATTAGTTGAGCCTGGCCAGGTGGGCCAATTGGTTGGAGCATTGTCCCATGCACCAAAAGGTTGTGGGCTCGATTCTCAGTCAGGGCACATGCCTAGATTGCATGTTCAGTCCCCTGTTGGGGTGCATATGGGAGGCAACCAATTGATGTTCCTCTTTCACACCTCTCTCTCCCTTCCCCCTCTAAAATCAATAAACATATCCTAGGTTGAGGATTTTAAAAGTATATTTAAAATATCAGTTGAAAGAATTGTAATTTATTCATGACCTCTCCCTTACCTCAGTTTGTATCCGTTACATGATACTATAGCAAGGAAACATAGCAACATCACTGAACGACAACTCCCAAATCAAAGACTTGAAGCTAGTAATAAGCACATATGGTAGATTTTAAAAAGCCAACTTCTTTCTCCTACTTTATCTTAACCACAGAAGCAGAAGGTCTAGAGAAAAGGTAAGCTAGTAAAAAATATCGTTACCAGCTGGCAAGGGGACCGCGAGGAGCTACATATAGTATACTCCGGTAGAAATGGCACCCAACTAGGAGTTAAACCCTCTACTCGAGTCCATTAACTCAAGCAGTGGCTCTCAACTTTTCCTGTCCTTGGAATCCCGGGGGGAGCTTTATAAACAGGTATTCTGTGTCCCAGCCGCAAATTCCGATCTAAGCGGTCTGGATGCTCCCTGGGCTTTGGGATTTCTGCAGGGCTTGCTGCGGGTTTCTAAGGTGCAGCCAAAGGTGAGAACCGCTGACCTCAACTGCCGTGAGGCCCTAAGCCCATCCCTTCACTTCCTCAGACCAGTTTCCCCGATGGCAGGATGAGAGAACTGGGCCCATCAACCTTCAAGGGCCCTTCCAACTTGATTGGCCTGAAGCATTTAACTTAGGTCAGTGGATATCAGGGCACCCTCTTCTGTGAAACTAGAAAGGGTGTCCTGCAGAGAAAACAGTGAAGGAAATGGTATTGCCAGATAATAGGAGACCTATACTTGAAACCACATGTATACTCACTGCTGTACCAAGTGTGTGGCTCTGGGTTCATTTAATACATAGTCAAGGAGTGTTTTATATTATGTCCTGAAGAAGTGCAAGGCACACACGTATTTACTGAATCGTGTTCTGCTGTGTCTTTCTCTGCAATAATTCTATGTTTAATTCTTCTCATTGTCTTCTCCAGTTCCCCAGAAGATCGTGTTTCTTAAAGAGAACATTCTTCTCATCCTACCACTCAGCACAGGCCTAAGCTTAGAGCGGGCAGTTAATGATTTGAAAAATAAGACTCTGTGACTCATGTAAAGTTCTTAGTTAGGAAGAATCAGATTATGAGGAAGTAACAAATGAGCCCTGAAATCTCAGTAGCTTAATACTACCAAGGTGTCTCTCTCACTCATGCGAGGTGCCCACGGCTGGCTCATAGGGAAGTTCTGCTCCACGGGTCACTAATGTTAACACGCTGCCGCCATGTTTCCCGGGCAGGCGAAGAGGAGATGAACCCCTCTCGGTGCTTCTGTGCTTCTGCTTGGACGTGATCTCCATCAAGTCTATCTAGAGTTCTCCGGACAGAAGTCTCCCTGGGGGTCCCCCCTAACTGCAAGGGGGCTAAGACCATGGTGGAGTATTTAGGTACCACCTCTGGCATGGGAGGTGTTCCTGCTTTGGGAAGTCAGCAAGAAACTCAGAGGGAGATCCCCAAGAGGGTTTCAAAAGAACTGTGAGGGTGGGGAGTAAAGAGAGAAGGCGTAACAGGAAGAGTCAAGCATCTCTCCGTGTTTCTCAACAGACTTAGAAAGACTCTCAGCCTTGAACTGTTCATATTCTAAATCCTATGTTTGTAAATATCGTACAGTCATTGTAAGTTAGACTAAAGGTTCTGCAGAGGTTCAGATGTGCCATTTTCACTGCTGTATAAACAGACCCTGGTATTTAATAATTGCTCAACAGTAATTGTTTTAATGAATGAATGATGATGCAAGTAATTGGAGAAAGAAAAAGGCCATAAAAACCCAATCTAAAAGCTCAAATTATGAACAACATTACAGCAGAATAAAATATGTAGTTGAACTTAATCTTTTAATTCCAATTTATTGCAGGGAACATTGCTTCTACCTTCTGTTAGAATACATGGAATCCCGGTTTAGCTTTTAACTTGGTGTTTATGGGCGAGAAACACTCCAGACCATTTCCTCTATGGGCTGAAACCAGGGCTTCACCACCCTGACACCATTTTCATTTCGGAGTGGCTCATTCTCTCCCTGGGGGAGGGGAGGGGCCCCGTACACCCCTACCCTGTGCCCTCTACCTACCAGCAGCAAAACTCCCTCCTCAGTCATGACAACCAAAAATGTATCCAGACATTGCCCAATGTCCGAGGAGGGGGTAGGGTAGGGGGAATCACAGCTTTGCCCACCTGTGAACAGAAGCAGCCAGGGAAATACTATCCTAACTGATGGAAAAGATCATGACTCCCGCGAGGGAACAGGCTGATGACAGTAAGTAGACAGCCATCTGGAGACAG
This sequence comes from Furipterus horrens, assembly GCF_987537825.1. Lineage (NCBI taxonomy): Eukaryota > Metazoa > Chordata > Mammalia > Chiroptera > Furipteridae > Furipterus > Furipterus horrens. The sequence goes on along the minus strand of NW_028327178.1, from coordinate 16,919,774 downwards.
ATGTGGCAGCGGCTGTGCCATGATGTCCGTGTGCTTCGTGCCACAGACCCGCGCACTGGACACCAGGGAAGATGGTAAACATGAGAGGGCTTGGATGTGCCCAGACACGGGCAGAGCACGTCACTCTGTCAAAGCTCATGTGTTCCCGTCTTGCTCTCACTAAGCCCCCTGCACACAGGGAGTGCTCTCCAGCAAGGTGGCTGCTGGGCACCCGATACAGAACTGAAATGCAAAGCCATGGAAACGGGAGGGGGCGGGGGAGGTTCCCCTGCCGCTAGGGGGCAGGAGTCGAGCAGTTTGTAAGGGGCGTGGGGGCAGGAGAGCAGGAGAGCGAAGGCCGGCCAGGCAGAGTTCCACTCCTGGCAAAGAATGAGGAAGCTACGTTTATCGCCATGGTGTGCATAGACCGAGATGTTCGATCCCGTTTGAAAATAAAGTACTGTGCGTGTACCCATCACAGCTGTGGGGAAGAAAAGAGAAGACACTATCTTTCTCCCCCAAGAAGTTTCCTATCTTCTCGCTGGCTTAAATAAAAAACGTTACATTGTGCTAAGTAAAATGAGCCAGACACCAGAGGACACATATTGTATCATTCAATTTCTATGAGGTATCTAGAATCATCAAACTGTGAGACAGAAAGCAGGACTGAGGTTACCTGGGAAAGGAGAAATGGATGACGGAGTTATAATTCACTAGATACAGAGTTTCAGTTTTGCAAGATGAAAAGAGTTCTGGAGATAAACAGTGGTGATGGCTGCCCAACGTGGAAGTACAGCAGTCCCCCCTGTATACGCAGGAGATCCGATCCAAGACCACCAGTGGATATCTGGAACCCAGGATAGTACTAAACCCTATATATGCTATGTTTTTCCTATACACACATTCCATAGTTTCATTTCTAAATCAGGCACCGTAAGAGACTAAAATAACTAACAATAAAATAGAACAATTATAACAATATAGTGTAACAAATATTATGTGAATGTAGCCTCTGTCTCTGTGATAACCAATCTGATGACTGAAAGAGCTACCAAGTGACTAGCAGGCAGGGAGAGTATACAGTGTGGATACATTGGACAAAGGGATGGTCCACATCCCAGGTGGGAGGGAATGGGATGGTGCAAGACTTCATCATGCTCCTCAGAATAGCATGCCATTTAAAACTTATGAACTGTTTATTTCTGGAATTTTCCATTTAATATTTTGAATCATGGTTGACCACAGGTAATTAAAACGGTAGAATATGAAGCCATGATTAAGGCCAGTGGGAGGTTACTGTACTTTATGACAATGAACTGTGCACTTAAAAATTGTTAACATGGTAAGTTTTATGTTTTATCACAATGAAAGTAAATAAGCAAGCAAGTAACAGGGAAAGAAAAACATCTTAGAGGAACCTAAGAGCTTGACCACCTTGAACGGAGTGCACAGTTAGCAGCAGGAACATTATTGTTGTTCTAGAAGAGGACGAATTTATTTTCATCCTTTGCTGCTGCAGTTAAACCACACAATTGGATTTCAGAGAGAGGTGGGGGGAGCAGGGGTATGGGGAAAGGGACCCGGGGTACATTTTTCAGTCAGCCTGGCCCATCAAGGATAATTTCAGTATGAAAGGCATGTCTTCAAGCATTCAGTCCATCCTGCGTCTGGTCCACAGCTCAACTGAGCTGCTCCTAACGACAGCTCAGAGCCAGCAGCAGACACACCACAGCCCATGAACAACCTGGACAGAGTCGGATGTTCAGAGGACATTGCTTCTCCGGAGCTGCTAATGTTCAGCACCAGGCATCCCTTCTGATTACATGCTGACCATCCATGTAGCAGGAGAAGCAGGGAGAGAGGGAAGAAAGGGCTCCTGGGCAGCTGCCAGGATCCGTCACGCAGGACTGAATTCCCGTTCAGCTGGGGAGGCACGCATCTGCTCTGTTTTGGCAACACAGATCATTCCTCACAACCTCCATACAACTCTTTAAAAACACCCACCCACTTAAAAGATCAACTGAAACAAAATCTGTTGGAGAAGATAAACCATTCGAGTGGGTGAACAAATTTTATTTTGCTTCGTGCGTGGGGTTGGAATTATTCAACATGGTAAAGATGAATCCATCTGTTGGGGATTTTGTTTCTCACTTCAGAACCAAGAGGAAGCTAGCAAAGTCGGCCTCTGCCAGGAAGGGGACGGTGAGGGTTCACCGTGGAGTCAACATCTCCTGAAAAATTCACTGTTCCGGTTTTACCAAGTGATATTCTCAAGTTGATATAAAACAGAAGTGAGTCGGGGAAGAAGGATGGCCACCCTTCCTACTAATCAATGAGTTAATCACCAACCACAGCAGATACTATGTCAGCAAAGCATAAGACATGGTCCATTTCTCAAGCTGGTCATTAACTATCTAGAAAGACAGGACCAAAATGCTTGAAAGAAGGAAAAACGAGGCAGTAAATGCTAAAGATATGGTACAAAGGTTTAGGGCTCCTGCAGTTCAGAGGGAGGGACAGTCACTCCAGCCTTCCCTCTGCACCGCGCCTGCTCTGCAGCCCATCAAACCCAACCCATCCCAAAGCCAAGTCTTGATTACTTCCAGCCATGTCTTTCAAAAACCATTTTCCTCCCAGTCTCCCCCACTGGAAACCTTGCACGCGTGGCCTCTGCCTACATCCTGTCCCCGCTCTGTCCCCTTCTCCAATGGTTCACACAAGGCGCGCTGGCCTCCTTTCCATCCCTGCCACACACCAAAGGGCCACATTGAGGCCTCAGGGCTTGAGCGCACACACCCCTGCCTGGGCACCCTCTACTCCAGGCCCACGGCACCTTGGATCTTCAATGGCTGGCTCCCTTCTACCCCCACCCCCCCATCACCCTCACCTCAGCAGATTCCCTCCCACCCCTCGTCTGCTTGCTTCTGTGACTGCTGCCCCTTTGCCACACTTCCATGTTCATGCTCCCCACTGCCTCCAGCACTGAGCTGCTCCCCCAAATGGCAGGGCCACAACCATTCACCTATGCACACCCTAACCCAGCACAGAGCAAGCATTCACACATCTGTGAAACACACAAGTCACAGAGAAGGTGGTCACAAAGGCTCATGAAAAGAGAAACTGAATCAGACCTAGGAAGACAAGGATTTGGTTTGCTACCTTGTCTTCCATTCCAGCAAAACCACCTGGAAATCAACTAATAAAGAAATCGCACTGCAGCAGCTAACACATACTGAGGGCCAATGTGCCAGGCTCTGCTCTAAGTCACACAGTAACTCATTTTATTCTCAGAAGCGTCCTAGGCAAACTATTGCAGGTGAAGTAACAGACACAGAAAGATTGCTAAATTGCACAAGGGCACAAAGCTAACACTGGCTCAGCCAGGACCCCAACCCTGGCAGGCCGGGTCCCAGGCTGGTGCTCCCACCATGGTACCATGCACTGTCTCCTGTAGCAGCTGCCCCGTCACCTCCCATGGATGCCTCCACCCCACTGCCAAGATTCTGGCCTCAGCGACCAGTGGTCTCCCAGCGGCTAACTCCAATGGGCAGTAAAGCGACATCCGTGGAACAGTTCATGGTTTAACACTGTCATATATGTTATCAACAGCAACAAAAAGATGCCAGGGTCGGAAGCTCCAATCGGCTGGAGAAACTCAAGCCCACCATGCTCCACCCAGTCTGGGCCAGCAGACCCCAGCAATCCCTCCCCCATGACCCACACTTACAGTTTCATCTTCCAGTCTGAGCTGGAGGCTCTTGTCCCCCTCCTTGTAGTCCTTGGTTAATTCGGCCGAGCGCCACACTTCATCAGGGTCAGGGATCCAGACCCTGGTGTACTGAAAGATTAAAACAGAAGGAACTTAGATACAAAGTGAAGCTTCCAGGTTTCTAACTATGTATCACTGCCTATGGGGGCTGTCTTGTCTCATTTCAAGATGCAAGATGATCCAATACCATGATAACAGATCAATAACTCACAGGTAACAGAGGGCACCCTCTGGATCCTAACTATCACAGGTCAATGAAATTAGAATTCTACCAGGGAGATTGCCAAGCCCACATTTGGTGTTACCCAGAGTTTTGCACCATCACCTCCAAGACGGGTACAAAATAGTGATGTGTGTGTGTTGGGGGTGGGGGGGCGCGTTAGTATGCTGCAAACAACACAACACACTCAAAACCCAACAAGACGGCACCCCAAATCTTCAAAGCTCTGCATTCAGGAACGAAGCCATTTTCCTACAGAAGTGAAAGAAAGCGGTCAGCAAATCGAATGTGTATTTATCTCTTCCTAAGTTGTCAGCAACCTCGGCTTATTGGTGCATTATTTAAGTAACAAGCATACCCCAAACCCCCATCCAACCTCCCCCAGGAACTCTCCGGGTTTGGGAGGTCGTTAAGTTGGCCAAATCCTGGCAGGGAGAACCCAGCCCCAGGCAAATATTGATGCCCCTCGATTTAACTCTGGGATCCCTCAGCCCTGAATGCACATTGGCATCACCTGGGGGCTTTGACGATTTAGGTCTGGGTTCCACCTCAGACGGGCTCAGACAGAACCTGAGGTGACATAAAAGACCCCAAGGTGAGTGTACGATAAAGCCAGGAAGGACGGACCACAGGTCAGCAGCCGGACTTGCTGGCGACCACCGCTGGCATCACACTGCTCGCCTCTGTCAGACCGACTTTTGAATTTCTGTTACGTCACCATGGCTTTAGAAGCCGTCCGTGTGCGTGTGCACCACACACACACGTGGTTTCATGGGCACCGACTATTCCTAGCAAACCTGAAACCAATGGCTCTTTTGACCAAAAGGCCAGCCAAGATGTGTGCAGGGGTCAGCAAAATCCGCCTCCCTCACAGTGCGACAGCTCCAGGCCCAGACTGCAGCCATCAGCGGCGGGACACAAGCAGCCTGCAGGCTTTGTTTTGGTCCTTTGCTTTTTTCCAATGTTTTGCTGCAGGTGGTCCCTGGCCTTTTCAAAAACCTAGTCCATGGCCTCTGCTACACTTGCCTCTGACTCAGTTTTTTTTTCTTCTGTAAAACTCAAGAATTTTGATTTAGTCAAAATTAATCTTTTTTGCCTCTTTTTAAAAAAAATTGTTTGTTTACCTATTGTTAGAGAGAGGGGAAAGGAGAGAGGGAGAGATAGTTCACTGTGTGGTTGCCTCTCACTCACGCCCCCAACTAGGGACCTGACCTGCAACCTAGTCGTGTGCCCTGACTGGGAACCGAACAAGCGACACTTGGCTCGCAGGCCGACGCTCAATCCACTGAGCCACAGTAGCCAGGGCTCTGACTCAGTTTTGAGCAGAGAAAGTCCTGAGGCAAAAAGCAGAACATTGATCAGATGGAAAGCAAACAGCCGCCAACCTGTCCCCCTGCCCCCTTCTGCTCAGGATGCAAAGCCCAGGTCATTTGCTTAGCATTATAAAGAGCCTCTTTCACACAAGCTTCTCTCGGCCTGCCTTCCTGCACGGCATTGCTGCATCTTTACAGGAAAATACTACAGAGCTTTACAGTATCTGAGAGCTTTAGAGTAAGACAAGAAGAATGTTCTGAGGTGTCTCCGGGGAAAACCTGGGAGTGTTTGCTGACTGTAACAGTCAACATTTCTCCTCCCCTCCGGTGTCCTAACTTCCTTCCTCCTGTCTTTTCAGCCCATGTCCACCAGCCTCGCTGCGGCATCCACCCCTCAGATTTATGCTCCTGTGACTTCCCCTCCAGCCAAGGGAGTACCACACACCCAAGAAATATAACTCGAATCAACATCTCCACTAAGTGTAAACTGTTTCAGGGGTGGCTCAAGATGATGGAGTGACAACCAAGAAAGAAGGGGGGATCCCAACAGAACCCGAGTGCAGGTGAGGATGGTGGTCAAGCTGTGTGACATCCTGGAAGCCAAGGAGCCCAGTCCCTGCTCACCCAGGGACTCCTCTGGCCTCAGCCCTGCACCCCACGTGCCGCTCCACTCACCGCACAGCCGACTGCACCCAGCCCTGGGGAATCTCACTGCTTGGCTCCACCTCTGGGAGGGTCCATTTATCCTAGTTACAGAAATCCCTTATCATCCTGTATATTCTCCCATACCCACAGAACTCATCACAGCATCGGGCATAAGGGGATCCCAACGATATTTCAGCTCTTTGCTGCACCAAGTAAGGACCTCAGCCTCACCATTGCTAGGGGCCTGTTGGAAATGCAGTATCCCAGCCTCCACCCACAGACATGAATCAGAAGGAGTGACCCTAAGAACCTGCTGTCCTGCTCCTGCAACGTGACCTTGCTCTTTCCAGCCTTTATACAAGGGTCGGCAAATCCACAGCCCTGGGCCAAATGCGGCGGGCCACTGGTGTGTGTATAGTCCATGGGTTTAGGGGTGGTCTTTATATTTTTAAATGCCTAAAACAATTTCAAAAGAGTGATTTTCACATAACACATGGAAAGTATATATGAAAGTCAAGCCTGGGTGTCCATAAGTACATTTATTGGAACACAACTACACAGCTACACATTCCATTCATGGACTGCCTATGGCAGCCTCCGCACCTCAGTGACCAAGTTGTGCAGCTGTGACATTGGTGCTATGGCCTAAAATCCTAGAAGATTCACTGCTTGGCCTTTTACAGCAAAGGTTTGCTGCCGCTACCTTTGTACATGCTGCTTCCTCAGGCCAGGATGCTCACCCTCACCTGTCCACATGGGCAGAAGAGTCCAAGTTCCATCACCGTATCCCCACTGAACCCTTCCTTCCCTATGCCCTGGAGTGAGCCTTTCCCAACCTAAGCTGCTTCAATCAATTCCTCTGTGTTTGAATTTATGGTTTTAGAGTCATCTCTTTCATGTCAGTTTTATCTCACTACTTCAAGAGCCTCCAGGTATACTATCAGGCATCTCTGTATCCCCAGTATGTAGAAGATGCACCATAAACGTTCGCTGACACAGGAATCAGTAAAGAGAATGTGCATTTGTGAGGCACCTGGTTTATACATAAAACGTATTGTGATAAGCACCACGTAATAAATGCGAACATGAAGATCTATCCCTGACCTTCAGGGTCACATAAGCTACTTGGGTAGGTAATTCACATAAAAGTATACTCTAAGGAGAGATGTGATGGTTCCTAGAGAGTAATAGCTATTGGGGGGGAGGGCAAGACAAGAGAAGGGAGAGCAACAACAATTAATGCCAACTCAGAAAGAGAGGGAGAGGTGGCCAAATCCTCCTGTAACTCTTTAAAGGATAGTGTACGTTACAGATCTGATCGAGCAAGCTTTAGACTCCAACCCAACAAACATCTGAGCATCTAACATGTGCCCCCTCTATGCCCGATGCTGCTACGTCTCCCTGTCATGGCAACAAAGACACACGTGGCTATGTATTGAGATTATAGCGGTTGGCTGTTATTCCAGAATAAAGGAAAGCCTGTGCTATGATAGTGACAACGGGTGCCGTCTGCAGGCAGGTCCCCTCAGCTTCCTGCCGCCCCACCTTCATCCTGCTTCATGGATTCTTCCTTTGATGGGCCTGTGAATTACTGAGCAGAGCTGTTTACCCAACGTCACGCATTCCACGCTTGATGAGAGATTTATAGGACTTCCAAGGGCAATTTTAACCATAATCAAATTTTGCTTTACACGCTGCCTTTGCAAACAAGCCCCCATTATCCCCTTTCCTCCACAAACCTGCCCCCTATCCCGCCCCACCTCAGAGGAAGATGCATTGCCTCTGTGACAGAGTACAAGGCAGAACATGATCAGTGCAAAGTAAACAGCCAAGACAACAGATTAAGAGAAGGGACAGATGGCACCACACTGGCCAGCAGGGACTGGAGGGAGCAAGACAGACGTGGTCTGAGTGGTGGAAATGAAAAGAGTTTGGAGGGGAAGGGGTTCCCTCAGGGTAATGAAAATGTTTTTAACTAGATACAGGTGGTAGATGCACAACACTTTCAAATGCCAAGGAACTGTTCACTTTACATAGTTAATTTTATGTTCTGGGAGTTTCACTACATTTTATAATTGCTTTGGTTGCAGATGAAACTCAAGGCATCCTGTACACTGTCGCCGGGCATGGGTTCTCCCTGCTAGTCTCTGGGAAAGCAGTAAGATAAAGTATATGCTTTTAACAGAAAGTCATCACTTCTAGGAGCCAAACAGATATGCTCGAGAACTCGGGTTCTCTGCTGCATTTCATTTTCCCACCTTCGCGGAATTCCTTCAAACAAATCTGACCTCTAACGAATTCCCTGGAGGCAGCAGACTGTAGGAAAGACAAGCTCACTCACATAACTCAGTTATAGCGTCACTATTCTGTCACTATTCTGTTTTAACAAAGCTTAATTCCATTATATCAAAGCAAACACAGTACAAGAGTCCTCTCCTGCTTCCGGCGCAGAGGCCATTCTCAGACCCGCGGCTGGACGGAGTGGCTGCCTATGGCCACAGTGCTCAGCCCTGGCAGCATGTCAGAATCCCCTGGGGGGGCTGTTCCAGCACCCCAAGCCAGGAAACCTCTCAGTCCTAAGGGCAGGAACCAGGCAGTGCATTTTCAAGTTCCCCAGATGCATTCAATGTGCCAGCTACTTTGAGAACCCCCAGTCCACGTGGTTTGATACGGTACCTGTGATTTCCAGGGTACTACAGATGCCCACATGCCTTGACGCTTCTCCTCACCAGCCTGTGGCTGGACATGAAATCCCAGCCAGGGGTTCCTTCTCCTGAGCTAAAGCACTATCTCCAGAGAGCCCCTGCTGAAATGCAAATACAATATCAAGAGTAGAGCATTTACCCACTTACACTAATTATGATTCAGTATAGTGCTGTGGTTAAGTGCGCGGTCTTAAGAGCCAAACAGCCCAGGAAAGAATTCCAATCACCACGAACAGCTTGGGTAGGTTGATGAACGGGTCTGAGCCTCAGTTTTCCCAGTTGTAACAATTGGGGAAAACTTAGATGTTTACAAAGCATTTCAAGAATGAAATGGGAGCCCACGGTATAAGAGTATTTACTGTGTTACCAGTAGTGATGATGACAACGATATTGTATACGGTTTAGTCTAGAAGGCAGGATCCTCATGGGATCTTGCATAAGATTAAGGGATGGTAATGGGAAAATAACAAGCCTGAGGTGCTCCACACTGCTGGCATCCTTTGTTTGTCCTACATGTGGGAGAACACAAGTAGCCATGCCTTGCCTCAGTATCAATTCCTGGATGTAGCCTTCTTCAACTCCAAAACCCTACAAGAAGTGATTCTCAGTGCTGGCTGGCATTTAAGAATTATCTGCAGATCTGTCCTGGCTGGTGTGGCTCAGTGGATTGAGTACCGGCCTGTAAACCTAAACATCACCGGTTCGATTCCCAGTCAGGGCACATGCCTGAGTTGCAGGCCAGGTCCCCAGTTGGGGGCGTGAGAGAGGCAACTGGTTGATGTTTCTCTCCCTCTCCTCCCCCTCCCCTCTCCTCTGAAAATTAATAAAATCTTTAAAAAATTATCTGCAGATCTAAACAAGCAAACAAACAACACTCATGTCCCACACTTAAATAACTTAAGATTAAATCTTTGGGAGTAGGACCCAAGCACTGTGGTTTTTGTTTTGTCTTATTTTAAGCTTACAAGTGATGAATGTGCCATCCAAGTTAAAACCACTGTTTCGGAGTGAGCCTCCGAACAAAAGCCGATGTCAGGGAGAAGGGAATGGGACACTGGGCACATTGACCTCACCCCCGTAACCTTACACTAATGTAAGTAATTTCAAGTACTTTAATCACTTCATATTAAATTTTAACCCTAAGGTAAGATAAGTAGGGTTACTGCTAATATTTCATAGAGGAAAAACTGTGGGTAAAAAGTACTGATTTGTCCAAGTTCACAGTGACTAGCTGAGTCCGGAGCAGAAGCAAAGATCTCAGACTGACTAAGTTTCCCATCCTCTCACCCTCATGGAGAAATATTGACTTTCTTACAGCACCCCAGGTCCCACTGAGTATATATTTAATATGAGTAAAGAGCCTTATAATTACACATGAAAAAGAAGTGCAAATGCCCACTTACAATGACACTCCAAGTGAAGCCACCAGGTGGTTTCAGAGCTAATTACTGGGCAGATTGAAGTTTTGGTTGCCACATTCCCTGACTTGAAGCAAGGCAGTCTGGGCACAGACACCTGAGAATGAACGAGAGGTGACCTCACAGCCTCATCTGGCGGCTGAGTGGATCAACTGCCTGACCGTTCCTACCTGTGTTTCAGGGACAAGGAGCAGGAACACTGCCTTGCTCCTCCTGGCTGTCCCCTCACACAAACATGAGGTCCTGGTTCAGGAGGAACTCACATTGCTGCTCTGTAATGGAAATCAGGGCTCTGGGTGGGGACGAGTGGGAAGTCTTTTTGAGAAAACAGCCGATAGCATTTGCACAGGACAAGAATGTTGTTCTAGAACTCACTGGGAAAGGTGCCAGACTGAGCTGATCATTTTCCAACGCTCACGGGGCACAAAAGCCACCGATGTCTCCGTGCGGGACTAGTCTGAGATCCAAGGCAGGGAGCAGCACCAACAAACTAAGGTCACCAGTTCTGAACTACGTGGACAGGCCGTGGGTCTCCAGGGAAAACATACTGTTAACAGGGCAGGGAGGGGAGACCTGGAACTCAGATGCCCTCTGAGGCAGCAAAAGGACAGCAGGCTGCTCCCCCAACCTTGCCTGGAGCCCCAGGTCCAAGGACAAAGTGATCGGGAGAGTAAGCTGAGAACATAGTGCTGAGAGACTAAAAAATCCTCTAGGAAAAGAAACAAAAAAACGTGTACCACTTATTGAAAATGGAGATACACATAGCTCAGCTCTTTAGTGAGGTTAGAATACCACACAAACCCATCTCAAAAATGTCGTAAAAGATGTGCTCTGCTTGGTGTAAAAGTATCCATTTTGAAGCTTCTCTATTAAAGCAACAGTTCTATGGAGGGGAAGGAAAAAAAGAGAAAAAACACTTCCGAAGCAAGCCACCTGTTTCCTTTTAGCACCAGCACAACAGCAGCGTCCCCAGTGGCCGGGTGCCTGGCAGAGCACTTGCTGCCATGTTGCAGGAGCCGTGACAACGCCCTGCCTCACTGCCCTTAAAGCAGGAAGTGGGTCACGTTTCACTCTTTTGCAGAAGAGGAGTCCTCAGGACAAAGACTAGGCTCCCCGCACCCCCCCCACACACCCCTCTGAGCAGCACCTCCCACGATCTTCTCCACGTGTGATGTCTGAAGATCGTGTTTCATGGGCCCAGACACCCAACTACATCCTGAATCCCATGGTGGTGATTAGTCCCCCAACTTGGGGGGCCAACGTCAAGAGCATCCCCTCCAGCATGTTGCTAGGCGTCTTCCTTCCCATCTACTGGGCTCCCACCGTGATAGAGAGGAGAGCAGGGAGATTGGGTACCAGCCTCAACTCCCATCACGGGCTCAGCTTCCTCATCTGTACAGCAAGGAGGTATTGCCACTACTAGGGCTGCTGTTAGGGTTTGATGAAATGATGTGTATAAAACACCTAGCACCGCATCTGGCACAAAGTAAGTGCTCAGCTCTAATGGTCCCTGTGGCAGGAACTCAGGTCCAGGAGAGCTCAGACACAAATAATCCCAACAGAACCCTGTGCGTGCTAAGTGTCAAGGGAAAATAAAAGCTCCTCCCATCCAATCTATTTCTGGAATGAGGTAACACCTCCATCCCCTGGCAACAAGTCCCGCTTCCCCGTTTCCTTGTTGACCTATACAATAAAGGCCTTTGGAATTTACCAACCTTCTCTTTCCCTGAACACTGGGAAGCTGCCTGTATCTTAAAGCCAGGGGGAATTACGTGTTACAGTACATTAAATATATGTAAATACACTGTTTATCCAGAACTGAGTAAATGAAAATCCACACGTAATTTCTGAGCTGATCAGGTGGGTTCCTGAGGCCCAACCCAGATCCCTTCATAACTTGCCCCTTGTTCTTTATCAGATGAGGAAGAGATTGGGGGAGAGAAAGCCATGGAGCATCATTGCGGGAAAGGAGGATACAAAAGAAAGCAGAGAAGCAAGCTTCATTCTGTAAAGTTCTAATAAAACCCAATACTTCCTCTCATGTAAATGAAACCAAAGTCACATGCGCCAAAGGCAGACCCATCTCCATACATCTGGCACTGGCCAGCACATCACATTTTTGATAGTTGCTGTCTTACGTGCCTATAACTGTCTGTCATCTCAACCCAGTCCTTTGAGAAAAGATTCAACTCCTTCTGATATCTGATGATGTCATCAGTTACCATGAGGTCTTGATCCACATTCTTCTGTATCTGTGACTGAAGCTAATGAAGTTTCCGTGTGGCTGTTGAAGGCAAAATTTACCTGTTTACTGCCTTGCAGATGTTGGTAGAGTAAGCAGTATGTCTTCAAGTGACAGAGTGACAAGATGGGAAGTTGGTGGGGTTCAGGGAGCACTGCTGAGACATTCTGCCCAGCCAGTTTATACCTGCAGTCCACTTGTGATGGTAGCTGCAGTGATACCTGAGGCTTAGAAACAGCTCTAAGGCAATGTGGGGATGCTGAAGTTTTGGAAAAATCACCGAAAATTCCTTTTTAAAAAGGGGTATGTCAATGGCAAGTCCGTTTTGTAAGGCTGTGATGCCAAAGAAGCTAAAAGAGAAGATATGCTCAAAGCAAGTACATTTCATGCAGCTAAATATACGTCTGGATCCTATGAAGAAGCTAAAGCTTTGTTGAAATCCTACTTCCAGCAACATGACTACAGCTCCTGGACTATAAACTCTCTCTGTACAGAGCAAATTAGTAGATGAATCAAGCAATCTTTAAGTTACAAATCTTTAAATCATTTAATAGAACATACTATCTTCATGTCCACCTAAGCCTTTTGAAATAACCCAGCTTTTTAAATCCAAATATGATACTGTCCCTGGACAGTTGTCTTCCCTTTTGTCCTCTAAGTATACACTCCCGATCCGGACAAAGATGTTGCTTTACCCCAAAGAAAGTCTTAACAATTTACAATCACCACAGCACTTATTAGAAAGTCACAACCTCTAGAAATATTCACCAAGTCAGAGTTTGTTTGCTTCTATTTTGAAAACTTAAAACCTGTTCCATTATGTGACCTCTCTAAGCAACCAAAGCCAGCACTCTCTGAAGTTAGTTTAGGCTAAGTTACATCTGCAAACAGGACTTCACCGATCAAAATTAAGTAATTGAGAGAATGCATAGGGACATCCTTCTTTTCTCAGGAAAAAAATTGGAGAAACTGCCCCTTGCATCTGAACACATAGGTACAGCTTGACGTTCTCTTGCTTTAAGAGATTGCCTATCTTAGAACTTAAAACACCTTACACACTTGCATTTGAGACTCAAGCCAGCTCTCAATCTTCCTTTTACAGGATAAAGCCCACCAGCCTGCCCCACTTCATTTTGAGGCTGACGCAATAAACATTCTTCAACTGTTGCATGTGCCCCAGAGATTACAAGATCCACTGACTAGAACATGACCTCTGGTTCATTCGTTCATTCATTCATGGGTATTTACTGAACACCTACCACATTAGAGGCACCGTGCAAGGTGCTGCAACACAATGAAAAGAAAAAAACATGTCCCTGTCTTCAAAGGTGTGAGGCCATCGTCGGCAGCCGTCCGTCTCGAGAGACGATGGTGTAGCTTAAGAGTCTATCTGCACCGCCGAGAATGGCTGTGCAGTCCGACTCGGGAGTGACACGGTATCTGTCTCCTCCCATGTTGAAGCTACAGAGCCTGGGCTGGGTGATATGGAGGGTCTGCTGTTGCCCATGCAGCAGACCCCCCCTCTCTTCGCAGCTGAAGGGTCCAAGGGAAAGACGGAGTCAATACAGCTTGGCTTCAGGTGCGCCGCAGGAGTTGCCGGTGTTGACTACAACGTCAAACCGCCTTAGGGACTCCGGCTCCGGATTTTCTGTCGGGGTTTACTCCCTTAGCCTTTCCCCTGAAGAGGTATGCCGCAAGGCAGCGGAGGTTTTTTGGAGTCAGAGTTTTCCTTCTCTGATGTGCCCTGACTGGAAGATCGAACCAGCGACACTTAGCTCGCAGGCCGACGCTCAATCCACTGAGCCAAACCAGCCAGTGTGAGGCCATATTATATAATTAATCTACTGAAAAAGCCGTAACTGCTTGGATGGCACAGAAATCCAGTGTGTGACGGGGACCTAACCTAGTCCAGGTCATCAGGAAAGGCTTTGCTGAAAAAGCAAGATTCAAGCTGAACCCTAGATAGACAAGAAACCGGCAAGGCATGGTAGAGAGAGAAGAATGTTCTAGGCTGAGAGGTTATCTGAGTGACAAGCCTGGGGCAAGAGGGCTTGCTGAAGAGCCGGAAGGTGGCCAGTGTGGGTGGGACCGAGTGCAGACGAAAGGGCTCAAAATGACAGTGGGGGGGGTGGGGGGGGACATGCAGGAAGTTCTCAGGAGCCAGAGGACACATTCTTTATATTATTCCATGGCCAATGGAAACGTATGCATGGGTTTTACACAAGGAGAGACATGGTCAAAACTACGTAACTAAAAGATTGGTTCTTACAGATTAATGGATAAGGAAAAAGAATCCTCACTATGAGAGCTTAGTTTAATCTTCCAATGTGCATGCTGCTATACTTAACCTCTGTCCTCATGCAAATACTCACCCTACCCTGAAATAACCTGTCTTTGAAATTCTGTCCCTGAATATACTTTGGACTTCATTTACTAGGTACTTCATCATTCCAGACAGCTCAACTGCCACTCCCACAATACTTCCTCAGGGACATGCTCACACAGCTTTTGAATCCTCTTTTGTCATGTATTATTTTATTTCATCCTCAACCAGGTATCCCTATTTTTTTCCCCACCACATTTTGCCATGTGGGGCTTATCTGGAGTTTCAGAGAATTGAGCAGAAGCATTTAACAAGAAGAACGAAGACAGAATGTTCAGTCTGGGTACAGCGGCAAACAGGCACTGTAATAGCACCTAAAACTCTGGGACTGCAGGGAAAAGGAAAATAAAAATGTTCCAGAACCAACATACACTCTGAGTAGCAGCCATGAAGCTGACTGTGTGAATTCCAAGCTAAGTTCAGTGGGTGTCTGCTGCATAAACCGTCATTAACCAAAATCCTTAAAAGTGATGCCTCTGATTTTCATCCTGGTGCCAAGGAGAATCACTGAGCAGCCATTATCAATAACACATCCTGCCCATTTGGGACTGAATCGTTCTTTGAAGCATTCTGTCCAGTGTTAGTATCAAACCAGCCTGCTGTCAGAGAGCCACAGATTTCCTAGGTTGATCACGGCGACCTCATCGCCTCTGTGCCAAATGACCATGCTTTAGAGACTGATTCAGATGTAGTTTTTTACTGAAATGTCACTTCAGGGCCTGTTGAAAAGTGGGTCGGCAGTTTGAAAGAATTGCTGACCCAACGCTCTATGTTACTAACCAGAGAAGACTTTGGAGAGTTTTAGAAAAAGAGAGAAGGACAGGTGGCCAGTGTCACATGGACCCTTTAGAGAATGTGAGTTCATCTTGTCAGCCTAAAACTCCCCTCCCAGCAATAGTTGTCATGAAAACCCACTGGAAGAAGTGGTGTGAAATGAGGGGGGGGGGGGGGTCAGTTGCACTTTCTGTTCAGTTTGTACGTGGGTCATCCGTTGCTGGAGCTCATTGGAGGTGTGGAAATGCCAGCCTTTGCTTGCTGCCTCTTCAACTCAACTGCGCAGCATTAATGTTACAGAAACAGGGGAGTCCAAAAATCCCCAGAGTTTGCTGCTGGGGGATGGGGAGAAGTAAGCAGCTTTTCAAATGCTTCCACATGCCTGAGGCTGGTGGCTACTGTCTTTCTTATGCAAATGGCTTTAATGCATCCAAAGCCTCAGGCAGATGGGAGGAGTCTTGAACCAGGGGATGGTATGGAAAGCACACAGAGCCTACGTAAGGGTCTGTGAATGGTCAGAACTGTTTGCAACGCCCACTGCGTCAGATGACGCAGTCAGGGATATATAAGCAGCTGCAGACATTTTAGCGGGGTCTCTCAAGCTCTCGTTCTGGCTCTGGCTCTCACTGGCACTCTGGCTCTGGCGCTCTGACTCTCGCTTGTGCTCAGACTCTCTCTCTCTCAAGCTCTGGCGCTCGGACTCTCTCTGGCTCTCGCTCGTGCTCTGACACTCTGGCTCTCGCTCTGGCGCTCTGACTCAGACTCTCTCTGGCTCTCACTCTGAGACTCTCTCTGGCTCGCGCTCTCGCTCTGGCGCTCTGACTCGGGCTCTCACTCTAGCTCTCGGGCTCTCTCGCTCTCGCTCTCTCGTGTGCTCCCTCCACGTGGCTTGGTGAAGGGGCCTTCTCCATGTGGCTTGGAGAAGGGGTCTCCAGGCTGCTTTAAGAGGCTCTCGCCATGCGGTTTTGAGAAGGAGAGAAGATCCACGCGGTTTGCAAAAAGAAGGCAGTTTGCAAGGAGGCTGAGAATCCAGGTGGTTCTGCATTGAGAGCTGGAGGGCACCACAGCACAGAAAGGACCTCCCCAATCAGATTGAATGATTGGCAGCTGCTGGTAAAGCTGAACTGTGTTGGGAAAGTAGGGAAACGGTTTCTCTGACTTCCCTAAAACTAGCCTGGTTTGGAAGGGGGGGAGGCAAGGATATGTGTTTGTGGGTGTTTTAAAGAGCATAAGACTTAACAACGGAAATCCGCAAATAACTAAATCTATATAACTGTTAAATAAACAATTCGTTTTCTTTTCACCAAACTCTGGTATTGAGAGTTATAATTTTGGCGGCGGGCAATTGGGCCCCTAACTAAAGAGCCCGTGGGTTTGTTTTCAACTGGAGCAGCCCAGGGGTTCTGTAACAATTTGGCGACCCAGATGGGACATTAATAATTGCCCGTGGCAGGTCGACCCCCTTGAGAGACACCCTCTGAGGGCGCCGACCGCCTAAGCACGCCAGTGTGGTGAAAAGAAAATAGAACTGAGAAGGGATTAGAGAAGTAAGATTGTTTGCTAAAACTTATTTCTGTGTATTTCTAAAATAATGGCATTGTGGATACTAGATTTGTTTGTTCGATTAGGAGAATTCCTGGAAGTAATAGAATTATGGATGCCGGAGTGGTATATATGTTTTCTAGTCCTTGGGATTGTTTTGGTTATAGCCATTAGCATGTATGTCTGGGTTAATAAGAGCAGTTCTGGGCAAGTCCCTGATGGCAGCCCGCTGGGAAGAATTTTGGAAAATTGGGATATGTACTGTCGTTATCCTATGACTAAGAAAATATTAATTTATTACTGTAACACTGTTTGGCCTGAGTATTTTCTGGGTGGTAAGAAAAGGTGGCCTGTGAATGGTACCCTGAATTATCATGTCATTAAGCAATTGAAAAGGTACTGCCTGCAATCAGGAAATTGGGAAGATGTTTATTATCTAAATGCATTTGCAGAGTTGCATAATAAGACCTTAGCAGAAATGGAGGCCCAAATAATGGTGCAGAGAAAAAAAGAGGTCGCAAATCCTTTTCCTGAGAGTCAAACGCCGGAAGAAAGGGAGAATGAGGAAGTAGCCCTCTTTAATTCTCTAAATCCGGGAGACAAAGGCCCTAATTTGGCACCAAGCCAGGCACAGGTGGGGGCGGTTCAGGAGACCATAGCTTCCGCAGCAGTGGCTCCACCTCCTCTGCAGGAGGCCCAGGCTTCCGAGGTGGCGGTTCCTGTGGTGCAGCGCCCTCTGCAGGCGGCCGCAGCTCCTGCAACGCCAGTGGCGACGGCACAGCACCCTCTGCAGGTCGGGGTTGCTTCCACCATGCCACCTCCAGAGACGGAAGTGGCTTCCGCGGTGCCTGCCCTTTTTCAAACTCAAGGGATTTCTCTTGCACCACCCTTTTTGGAGCCAGCCTCTGAAGTGACTGCAAAGTCAATGACTCCACCCTTACAGGAGGAGGAGAGGGTCTCCCCCGCCAGAACCCGCCAAGGAACTCAGTATAGTCAGGGGACCTCCCAATTCGGAGCAAGCCAATTCCCTCTACGGCAGTACCCAATAGGTGGAATAAATCAGCAAGGTCAGCCCTCTGGCTACTATTGGGCCCATACTCCGTTTTCCACTTCAGATTTGCTAAATTGGAAGAATTCTAACCCCTCATATAGGGAAGATCCTCAGAAAATGGCAGAGCTTGTTGCCTCCATTTTTGCCACTCATAACCCGAACTGGGCAGATGTACAGGCTCTCCTAAATATTCTGCTAACTGGGGATGAGAAGCGACTGGTTACAAGTAAGGCTAATGAAGAGGCTCAGCGTCTCCATGGAGAGGATCCCCATGGGACCCCCGACCCAACTGTGGCAATTCCTTGGACAGAGCCTAACTGGGACCCAAATGGTGGAGGCCTAGTTCCTTTGAAACACTACAGGAAGTGTATATTGGAAGGACTTAGAAAAGGGGTACCCAAGCCAAAAAGCCTGAATATGGTACAGACTATTCAGCAAAAACCAGATGAGGATCCTTCTGAGTTCTTAGAGAGGATCTATCAAGCCTATAGAAAGTACACTGATGTTGATCCACAGGCACAAGAGAACTTAAGAATGGTGAACATGACATTTATTGGGCAGAGTGCCCCAGATATTAGACGGAAACTCCAGCGTATAGATGGGGTATTAGAAATGAGCCCCTCTCAGTTAGTGGACATCGCATTTAAAGTTTACCATGCAAGGGGAGTAGAAAAGAGAAGACAGGACCTGATGTTCTTTAAAACAGGCTGGAGAGGCCAAAGGAAGAAACAGGACCCTAAAGAGAGGAGGAAAGAGCCATTGGGCAAGGACCAGTGTGCCTATTGCAGAAAGAAGGGCCATTGGAAAAATGAGTGTCCAAAGCGTAAGAAGGGAAGTAGAAATGAGAACCCTTGCACCCATTCGGACCTGGGGACAGAGTCTTACTGAAGACCTGGAAGACGCAAGGTCCTGAACAGCAGCTGGCTGAACAATGGACTGGTCCCTATGATGTTTTGCTAACAACACATGCTTCGCTGAAGCTGGTAGGAATCAAGTCCTGGATACACCACACATGGGTAAAACGAGCACCGCCTGAGGAGGACACAGACCCTGCTGCTGTGACTGACACCGAAAGGGAAAGTTGGACCTGCACTCCGGAAGAAGATTTGAAATTACTCTTTCGAAAAAAAGGACAGTGAACTGAAACACAGATTTAAAATGTTTCTTTTGCTTTAGGCATGTGCTTGCAAATCTAGGGAATTTTAGCTGCCAAATATTGAGTTTGGGTAGAGTCCTTTACAGTGTGGAAAAGAATTGGAAATGGGTTATGGTTAAATCTGAATGGGTAAACATATAGAAAGGTTGTGAAAGTTTTTAAACCTGGGAAAAGGGAAACCTCAACTACTTGTGGTCTAATTGTATGGTTACTGTACCTCTGTATTGGCATTTAGCCATTGGGGACCTAGGAAAGGTCATTTGGAATTCCCTGTATTGGTTTGGCATTAGCCACTGGAGACCTATGTAAGGTCTAGAATTCTCTGAGGCCTTGGAAGGGTCTGGAATTCTTTGGTTTGGCATTAGCCATTGGTGACCTAGGAAAGGTCATCTGGAATTCCCTGGATTGGCATTTAGCCTTGGGACCTAGGAAAGGTCATCTGGAATTCCCTGTATTGGTTTGGCATTAGCCATTGGAGACCTATGTAAGGTCTAGAATTCTTGGGGACCTATGGAAGGTCTGGAATTCTCTGTATTGGTACTGGCCATATAATCTGAAAGGAAAATTGAGGTTTCCCAGAGAAAGTTAAGAAAACTTCACATGTAGGAAAGTGAACAAAAGAAAGTATAAGGCATGGAAATGCAATCTTGGGAATATTAGAAGGACAAGGATTTTCCTTCACACTGTGTATTTTTCTCCTTACCTGATCCCTCCAGAATTTGGCAATTTAAAGGAGTAAGTAATTACATTAGGTTTCTTTGCATAAAACTAAAAAGACCAGTTGTTAATAAAGGTATTGTTAACCAAGACTTTGACTGGAATGACATGCCTGAAGGAGGCATGCTTAGGCTCTGGTTGTTACCAGAAAGCCCTGAGGAACTGGACTTGACTTTTGAAGCTAAGGAAAGCCCAGAAGGAAAAAGGCCTGACACCTTGGTTGGTTGTGCGGTTCATGGCAGTCTTTCCAGGGAAGGAACGAAGGTTGCTTTCCTGAAGGATGGATAGAAAGAACCTTAAGGCACAATGGAAAACCCAAAGGACTTGGGAAAGCAGGTGTTTGCAGGCAAGGCTGAATGGCAGGTGTGTGGCTCAGCTTCTGTTGCCCTGATGGGCAGACTAAAGTCAACATGAAGGTTCCTTGTGTAAGTTCCAGCATAGTAGACTTAAAGATCATATGTGATCAATCACTGCTCTTGTTGTGTTTATGCAAATGAACAGGCTAAATTAAAACTGGACTTAATGCAGCCCTTTACCGACAAGGAGGGTGATCTTAAGGAGAAAAATCATGACTTAAGGAAAATTGCAATGCTCAGTGCAGCTAACTGTCTATAAAGTTTGTTTTTCATTTGAAAGTTAAACCAAGTCTGTGACATTATCAAGGATGCTTTATTTACAGGCAAGAAGAATGTCAAATGCCTTGCAACTGGATGTCTTCCCAATAGGACAGTCTCTCAGATTAAGAGACTGGTTTGTGAATCGTGTTGTGTGATTTAACATGCATGTTCTTTCTGTTTTCATAGGGCATAAGCCTATGATCTCTACCTGAGTAATTATCTGTACATATAGGCCTCACTTAAGAAGCCCATCTGCATTGCCACCTCCTGAGACTCAACGGTTTGGCTGAACTAAGTGGCTGAGTTGGTGAAGTATGGGGTGGTCTGCAGGCTTCACTTTAAAACTGGTTTCTTTTCTGTCCTAATGGCTTGGACAGAAAGGGCCCAGAGGTCTGAGAGGGGGGAAATCCAAAATTTATACCCCTCAACCCAAGCTAAGTATAGTGGGCAAAAGGGCTTTGAACAGGTGTGACGTGCCCTGCACACCTTCCTCCAAAGAAGCCATTTCTTTTCCTAACGTGGAACATTGAAAAAATTAATCCCTGCCTTTTGTATATAGTGGTTATAGGTTGAATTGTGTTTTTTTTAACCCTGTTGCCAAATCTGTTGCCCTCAGAATACGACAAGAATGCCAGCTTGTCCAGCAGTACCAGCCCTTGGAAACCAAGCATGCTGCTACCCAGGAATAGCCAACTGACCTGGACTCTGCAAGATTCTTCCCCATGTGGGAAGGGCACCCTCCCTTACATCCCCACTCTTATTAGGGATTTCTAGACCCAAGGGTAGGTAAGACGACGACCACGTTCAGCAGGAAGCAGTTAGAGGAGCATGAGATCTTCGCCCATTGTCCTTTATAAGATTATAAAGTGTCTAAGTCTGAGAGGGGGGAAACTGTTACAGAAACAGGGGAGTCCAAAAATCCCCAGAGTTTGCTGCTGGGGGATGGGGAGAAGTAAGCAGCTTTTCAAATGCTTCCACATGCCTGAGGCTGGTGGCTACTGTCTTTCTTATGCAAATGGCTTTAATGCATCCAAAGCCTCAGGCAGATGGGAGGAGTCTTGAACCAGGGGATGGTATGGAAAGCACACAGAGCCTACGTAAGGGTCTGTGAATGGTCAGAACTGTTTGCAACGCCCACTGCGTCAGATGACGCAGTCAGGGATATATAAGCAGCTGCAGACATTTTAGCGGGGTCTCTCAAGCTCTCGTTCTGGCTCTGGCTCTCACTGGCACTCTGGCTCTGGCGCTCTGACTCTCGCTTGTGCTCAGACTCTCTCTCTCTCAAGCTCTGGCGCTCGGACTCTCTCTGGCTCTCGCTCGTGCTCTGACACTCTGGCTCTCGCTCTGGCGCTCTGACTCAGACTCTCTCTGGCTCTCACTCTGAGACTCTCTCTGGCTCGCGCTCTCGCTCTGGCGCTCTGACTCGGGCTCTCACTCTAGCTCTCGGGCTCTCTCGCTCTCGCTCTCTCGTGTGCTCCCTCCACGTGGCTTGGTGAAGGGGCCTTCTCCATGTGGCTTGGAGAAGGGGTCTCCAGGCTGCTTTAAGAGGCTCTCGCCATGCGGTTTTGAGAAGGAGAGAAGATCCACGCGGTTTGCAAAAAGAAGGCAGTTTGCAAGGAGGCTGAGAATCCAGGTGGTTCTGCATTGAGAGCTGGAGGGCACCACAGCACAGAAAGGACCTCCCCAATCAGATTGAATGATTGGCAGCTGCTGGTAAAGCTGAACTGTGTTGGGAAAGTAGGGAAACGGTTTCTCTGACTTCCCTAAAACTAGCCTGGTTTGGAAGGGGGGGAGGCAAGGATATGTGTTTGTGGGTGTTTTAAAGAGCATAAGACTTAACAACGGAAATCCGCAAATAACTAAATCTATATAACTGTTAAATAAACAATTCGTTTTCTTTTCACCAAACTCTGGTATTGAGAGTTATAATTTTGGCGGCGGGCAATTGGGCCCCTAACTAAAGAGCCCGTGGGTTTGTTTTCAACTGGAGCAGCCCAGGGGTTCTGTAACATTAACACACCACCAGGGGGGCAGCACTGCCCTGAAAGGCTTCGAGGGGTCACCGCTACTATTTTCGACACAGTGAGCCATGAGGGGAGGTGACGAAGCAGCATTCATTCTTGCTGGTGCTGTCTTCATTACCAAGCTGACCACAAGCATGTTCTAGGAAAGGTGTATCAATAACACACTTAAACTGGACACATTTTAAATCCAGATGAGTTAAAAAAAAAACTCTGAGGCAACCTGAGTAAGACTCGTTCTCCAACAAAATTCTCACTTTCATACACATGCCTACTGTGCTAGATCACCAATAGGTTTTTTGCAAATGCATTAGTGGATTAATGGTGGGTATGGAAATAGTACCAGATGTGCATCCCAGGTCTTAAAATAGGTACACAGACAAGGCGTTTGATCATCCAGGTTTCTGAGCAAAGCCTGAGTAACACTGTATCCTTTCCAGTACCATTTAGGTGTTAGAACAGGGGCGCATCCAGGCCTACAGCTCTGTCCTTCCCCAGAGGCTCCTGGGCTGAGATCCAGCACAACACAGATGACAGCCTGAGGGAATGTCACAAAGCAACACCCACAACACCTCCAGCAAAGGCAAGTGATCCAGACAGTGCCCATCTTGAAATACAAGTGCCCAAAAAGGAAAGAAATGCCATCACCCCACTTTTGAACACAGGCTGAGTTACATTTACTCTTTCCCCAATGACTGAGAACAGGGAGCTGGAAAAGTCCAGCAAAAGGCCACTGCATCTCAGTGTGCAGGGTGTGCTGGTCTGGGAAGCAGGTTACCAAGAGGTGTGGACCTCCCTTGGTGTCTAAATCACAGAACTGCCATGTCAAATCATTCACATTCTCCAGGCCTTGGTTTTCCCAGTGAGTCGGCTGAACTAAAAGAAGCTCTAAACACTACATCTCATTCGCTCATTTATCATTCGCTCACCTCCCTGTTACCCAAGAAGAGGGCTACCTCTAGTTAAAATCTTTCATGTTGGCCTCCCAATACATCCATGTAAAGATCGTTGGTTATGGCTCAACAGAAAGGCCTTTCTCTGATCCCTGAGACTCCAGGAGACCATCCGTTCAAATGCTTTGTTTTTAGGTGATCAAGGGTCGGGTCCACCCTTTCAGCAGGGGAGGAAAACAGCGCCCAGCCCCAAGAGCTCGCTTCTCTTTGGTAAGAAAGTGCCCCAAGAACCAGTAGGGGACCCGGGAAAGGAGACAAATGCCCTGGTAATAAGTAATCATTAGATGTTTAAAACACATCACTTATTGGTCCTCCTCTCCTGCTGTATCCACCATCTGTGTGTGCTTCACACAGCACCTTCATATTTTGGTTAACACTTAGCTCTAGAGTCTGCTTTTACTGACGGCAGAAGGATGAAGAACAGCATCACGTTATGACAGCGTTCCACCCTCCCCCCGTCACCCTAGCTGAGACAGTAATCACCAAATGCCAGCAAAATTTTCCCTGCCGAGTCCCAACATCCTGTCCCCACATTCAAGGGCTTCACATGAGCTCAGTGCTGCCAGGCCTTGTCATCCACTAGCCCACAGTTGGACGACACACCCTGTCTGTGCCCATCCATTTCCCCACTTACTGCTCCATGTTGTACAATTACAAAAGCACTGATCATTTAGAAAGTGTATTGCAGTTTCCAAAGGGCTTTCACCAACGTGGAGTCTTAGAATTCCACGAGACAGGAAGCATCTGTGTTCTTAGAAGCATTTTACACAGGAAGGACACAGAGATCCACAGGAGGGAAGGGACTTGGCCAACTCACAACTCACAACCTAAAAAAGAACAGACCCAGAAACAGAGCTGACTCCCTGGGCCAGTGCTCCTTCCATCCCCGCCTCCCTGCAAGCACCAACCCAATAGCCAAAGTGGAATGAGGAATTTCAATCAGCCACGAAGACTTGTTGTTTCAACCACATTCATTCCGGCACCAAGAACAAGCCAGAGACTTAATTTCTCCCTGGAATCGACCGTCTACTGCCTCAGTTCATCTTTTACCTGAAATGCTAGTCTATTCTCAGTTGGTCTTCCTGCCTCCAGTCTCTCTACTCCAACTGATTTTCTAGACTGTTCACTTCTGGAATAGCACTTTTCAACTGGGGTGAGGGTAGAGAAACAAAACTGCCCCCAGGGGAGACATGTTTGGTTGTCACACTGGGGTGGAAGGCGAGTGGGTGCTGATGGCTTCTAGGAGAGACCAGGAATGCTGCTGAACACTCTACAATGCACAAGACAGTCCCCATAACAAAACATTATCCAGCCCCAAATACTAACAGTGTCAAGGTTGAGCAACTTTGTTCTACAGTTATCATCCTAAAACAACAACAAAAAACATCTCTCATCCATCATGAAATCGTTCCCTAGCTTCAAAACGTGTGTTGTTTACAGGATGAAGTCTGTTCACAATCGGGCCCAAACGACTTTTCTGTCCACATTCCCGACTTCCTCCACCCCTGGCCCCAGCACTCCTACACTCCAGCCCCACCAAGCTCATATCTCCAAATACCTCCTGTCTGCGCATACTTTTCCCTCCACCCTGATCATCTCCTCCCTTCCTCCCTCCACCTGCCCCAAGGCTATTCACCCTTAAGGTCCAAATTAACTATTACTCCCTTGGTTGAGCCTTTTTATTCCTTTTGGCCCAGAGATCTCTGTCCTCTGTGTTTTCCCTGTAACAGCCCTTAATTGTCCTACAGTCACTTGCATATGTCTCCCTTCCTTCTAGGGTAAGAATTAAAGGTCATTTATCTGTATGTCCTGTGCATGTAGCAGACGGCCTGGAAAGCATTTCAGAATGTGTTGGCTGGATGGATGGACTCAAGCACTGTAGATTTCTGCTTCTCATAGCAAGAAATGCTCTCTCCTGCCAGAAATGCTAAATATAGTACTATATAAATACCCCTGATGGGCTGTCACCAGCCTGAGGCCATCTGGGCATGAGGAAGAGTGGCTTTGTCTTCAAACTCTGGCTTGGAGGTCTGATGATGCGGCACTTCTCTCTGCAGAGTTAGCAAAGCCAGAGCTCCTGGAGCTTCTTAGGTCTTATCTGCTAGCATTCCTGGTTCTGTGGGAATTTCTGATTCCTGCAGATTTCAAAACCTGTATGCATTGGGTGTATTAAATGAATGCAATGTTTTGTGTTTCTCTAGAGCTGAATAGAAGAAAGTCGAGAGCAGGATCCTTAGTACGGGTCTAACAGTTACAGGGGAGTGTCCAAGAGACATTCCACAAAGTCCCAGTCTCTGGTTCTGTTAACGAGGGGCAAATCAACAGCTGACTTCCGGAAGGCACTGTGTCCCCAGGCTGTCCAACTTCCACCATGGGGAACAAGCAACCCCCACAAGCCTTGGTCTAAAGTAAGTAGAAGGAACTAGAAGTCACCAAGGGCTCCTTGACACCACCAGGCCCTGGCAATTCTACAGGGACTCCCCTCAAATCCTCTCCACTGGCTCCAGAAAACACTGACCTCCACCCTGTGGGAACTGATGGTGTGAAGGTGAGCTACTCTGATTGCCCAGGCAAAAAGTGGTCACAATAGATCTGCAGCTTATAACCCCAGAGACCATTAAAGAGAAAGGACAGAGGTTGAATAGTACTAAGCTTTTGCCTCTGACCTGTGAGGACTGAGGAAAGAGGCCATAGTCCAGCTGAGCCTCTTACAGGCTACAGGGATCCAGTCCAAAGTCTGGGAGCATTGTCAGCTGATGGAAAAGCAGCATGATTTATGGAGGTGACAACAGTCAACAATGTTAGGGATAAAGAAGCCAATGACTCTCAAACCAGTAGGAGATAATTAACAGATGAATCATGGAAAAGGGGTGAGGAAAGGACATTCCGCAACTCCTCACACTTATCTCTGGGATCAAAAGGAGGAAGATTGTGGTCACCAAACACAGAAAAATGGGAAGATGTAGCCAGATAATTTTGCAAATAAGTTGGAGGTAGACCTATAACTAACCCTGGCTGGTTTGGCTCAGTGGATTGAGCGTCGGCCTGCGAGCTAAGTGTCGCTGGTTCGATCTTCCAGTCAGGGCACATCAGAGAAGGAAACTCTGACTCCAAAAAACCTCCGCTGCCTTGCGGCATACCTCTTCAGGGGAAAGGCTAAGGGAGTAAACCCCGACAGAAAATCCGGAGCCGGAGTCCCTAAGGCGGTTTGACGTTGTAGTCAACACCGGCAACTCCTGCGGCGCACCTGAAGCCAAGCTGTATTGACTCCATCTTTCCCTTGGACACTTCAGCTGCGAAGAGAGGGGGGGTCTGCTGCATGGGCAACAGCAGACCCTCCATATCACCCTGCCCAGGCTCTGTAGCTTCAGCTTCACTGGAGAGGACACTCCAGCGTCATCGCAAGATGTCGATTCAACACGGGAGGAGACAGATACCGTGTCACTCCCGAGTCGGACTGCACAGCCATTCTTGGCGGTGCAGATAGACTCTTAAGAAGCTACACCATCGTCTCTCGAGACGGACGGCTGCCGATGGAGACCTATAACTAGATTACCCTTACTTAATCACACCCTGAGTTAAGTAGATAATCACATTAGATTGTGAACCCAGATTACCAGTAATGGAGAAACCGTGAAGAAGGAGAGGGGAGGGGGAGCTAATTGCATTAGTATAAAACCAGTTTTCTTTGTCTACTTCGTGAGTACATGCTCGTGGCTGGTGGTGCGCCTGACTCTGCAGACTTGTGAATAAACGCCTCACTTTGCTGCTCAAGTGCTGTGTCCCGGTGATTTACTGTGAGTGTTTCTCACAACAAGGAACAGTCTTGGGTTCAAGGAGTATGAGCTAAGCAAAAGTTAGAAAAGGGAGAGGGTGGTCTGAACGCGGGCCCCAGACCTGTCATGAACTGCTGCATGACCTGGGACAAACCTCGGGCTCACTGAGGAAGGCCCACTTCCTTCCTCCATTTCCTCATTTGTAGGGCATCAGAGGAAAAAAATTCCTATGAGATACTAAGCCCTTCACTGGGGCAGAAGATAGTCTTCCTTCTGCGGCGAGGCTTTGCCCTTGGGAGCCAGCTGCACAGTTAAACAGAGCCTAAAAAAGCAAACATTAACCATCAATTAAAGGTTAAGTGGCAGACGAGACACAGAGTTACTGGCAATCAGCACAGAACTAAATCTAGAGGGTGGTACCAGCCCTCAGAGATGCCAAAATGGGAGCCCACTCCAACAGGAAGTCCAGGAGGAGTCGGCAAAGAGAACCTGACCTGCGTGACCTGAAGCACATGTAGGACAAGGGTTAATATTCCAGGCAGGAAAGGGCAAGGCCATCAGCTGGGCTGAAGCCAGGGACGTGGGCAGGTGTGCTGGGACTAAGTTCAAAAGTCAGGTCAAAGTCACATCACAGCAGAGGGCTTAATTCCCAGCTAAGGGCTTCTCACCTGATCCTTTACCCAAAAGAAGGCAAAGAAAATGGGTGAGTAGTCAGGTGGAGAGTAGAAAAGTATGTTTGTAACTATAAAGCCTTACACAAATACTAATTGTCATCATTGCTATTCTTGGCACGTCCCCCTGAAGCCCAGCACCATGTAAAGGGTACCCAGATGGCAGAATAAAAACATTAAAAGATAGACCAGTGACTAATCTATATCAACTTAATCACGTAACAATCCTCTGTGCCCAGATGGAGCGGGCAAGATAAGATAAGCCAAGGACCTCTGGAAGCTAAGCAACTAAAGGCAAACCAGCGTGAGCCTAGAATGAAAAGACTTTCTACAAGAATGTGCTCTTAGAAGCCAGGTTTCCAGAACAACTTAGCTCTCCCATTACATTCTCGGTCCTCCCCCGGCCGCTTTTCATTGCTTATCACTGTGTACTCTCCTCCACCCACCTGTAAGTAAAGGAGGCCCCAGCTTCTTAACTCTCTTCTCTATCCTCCCCGCCCCTCACACACAGCACACACGTCACACACACATCGCAGTGCAGTGTATGCAGCACACACAGGACACATCACACACCTCACACATCACAGTGCACACATCTCACACATCCCACACATCATACACATTGTACGCAGTGCACACAGCACACAGATCTCACATACAACACACAGCACATATCGCACACCTCACACGTCCCACACAGCACACATCTCACACCTCACACATCCCACACAGCACCACACAGTACACATCGCACACCATGCACGCAGCACACACATCTCACACATCGCACACAGTGCACACAACACACACACATCTCATGCATCTCATGGACCTCACACAGCACACACATCTCACACACATCACACATCTCACATAGCACACATCGTACATGGTGCACATAGCACACACACCTCACACACATCTCACACAGCACATACAACATATCTTACACCTTACACATCTCACACAACACACACAGCACACATCTTGTGGCTGCTAACTCTCATATGTGTAATAGTCCTGACCTTTCCACTGAGATTTAGACCCAAATGTCCAACTTATTTTGGTATCTAATGCAGTGTGTATATTAAAAGTTTAAAGGCCAAACTGACCTCTTGAATCCTATTCCACCCACACGTTTCTTCCCTAGGGTTTCCCATCTCAGAAAATCATATCTCAATCCACTTGGTTACTCAAGCCAAAAGCCCAGAAGTTGTCCTATCTTCCTTCCTTTCGTACCCTCATCCAACCCATGAGCAAGTCAGCTGGCTCTGCCTCCCAGAGATGCCCTGGATCTGACATGCCCCTCACCCATTTACCCTGCCCCTTCCCTTCTCTTCAGGACGGGCCTACACCCTCTTACCAGGTCTCTGCTCTACTCTCTGCTTCCAAACAGCAGTCACCAGATTTTTTTTTAAGTACATCAGATCATATCGCTCCACTGCATTAAGAATAAAATCTGAACTCCTCATCGAAGCTGGAAACCCTGCACGTCCTGTCCTCCAACCCCGGCCCTTCCCATGCCCTGCACAGTGCACCCCGGCCACCGGGCTCTTATTTCCGTGGGGCCTTTGAAGTGGCAGCCTTCCCACTCTCCAATGCTCTGCCTTGTCACAGGAATCTCAGCTTAAATATCAACATTCTAAAGTTCCTGACCAACTAATCTAAAAACGGTCCCCGTTAATCACTTTCTACCATACCCCATATTGTATTTTCTTCAGAGCCTTAATCTTTTCTTCATGAAGTGATATTGTTCATCTCTGGCCTGTGTAATAATGTTCATAAATGAAAGTTCGAAGAAGGTTAGAGACCTACCCGTTTTGTTCAATGTTCCATCTCCAAGAATAGGGCCTGATACGTGATGGGTGCTCAAATATTTGCAGAGGACCCCATTCTGAGCTAGAATAAACGATGCATGTTACAGGGGCTTCATCTCTGGAGGAAATGGGGGCATTCCAGTTGTCCATGCCCCAGGGCTAGAGTTCAGACAGGAGAGAGTTCTTGGGATTCCATGGGTCTGGGAGACTTTGCAGAAAGGAGACAGGAAAGAGAACGAAGGAAGGTGTCTCAGGTGCATGCCCAGACCTGGAGGAACCCAAGTTTTAAGCATCTACTGGATAGTGAAGGGGGGCGGGGCTAAGGCTGACACACAGGAGCAGAATTACTATTTCCATAGCATGAATCGGTCTATCATTTCCCTCCTTCACAACAGGGTACAGGGACTGACTTTTCCAAGTAACACTGTGAGTCTGTTATCACACCAGGTGTCTTCTATCCATTCTCATTTAATCCTCATAGCTCTCCAGTGAAGCACTGCATCCCTCATTTCTATAAATGCCAGGCTGCTGCCCACAGTAGGTACATTTCTCTCTACCCAACGCCAGGCATCAGAGGCAGAGCAAGCCTGGATTCCAGTAGTTTCAAGGTCCTTCCCTCTCCATCCATGCTACACTGCATTCCCCAAGAACAACCAAGAGCTCTTGGCTTTCCGACTCAAGGAAGGAGGCACCAAAATGGAGAAGGGAACCCAGGACAGGAAGCCCAAGTCCCCTATAAACAATTTGGATAGAGGAGAAACAAGTTCTCTGTCCCTAACATGAGTGTGGAGCCAGGAACCTGGGCCAATGACTTCCGGCTCCCAGACTGTCTCCTGCCACCACAGTCCATTTTGAAAGACAAATATCAGTGGCAATTGGAAGCTCTACCAGTAAATGTACCTCGGGCCAGGGCGTGCCGGGCTGCGGAGCGATCAGAAGGCTGGACTTTGGTTCAGCGGGTCAAACTGCAAACTGCAATCCGAATCCAAGGATGCTGCAAGGGTAACGCCTGTTAACCTCCACTGACCTCTCTGGGATGAGCTCATTGCTTGAAAAATAGTCTCAAATGAAGCCCAGCTGTGAGAGGAAGAAGGAAGGATTGGCAGAATATTTTCTTTCATAAATTGCAAAAACTATGCCAAAAAGCAGTCCCTAGCCAGAGGCAGAGCTCATTCACTGCCAAGGGAGAACGCTCAGGACGAAGTCAAGACCTGTCCCCTGGCTGTGGGAACTGAGTGGAAAGTGAGCCCAATTATGATCACGCACTTGTGGCAGCAGCACTGGCCCATCCTGCCGTGTTCCCTCCCAGCACCCGAAGGGTGAGGCCCTCTAGGTGACAGAGAGGAATGGCTAGCTTCAGTAGGACGGAGGCAGAAAAGAAGAAGGGAAAGAAGTGGCAGCAGGGGACAAAAGGGAAGAAAAGGAATTTAAAAAGTCGGGAGGGGGGAGTATATTAATTCCAAACAATAGTGCACTGCCTTACAGTCACCTCCTTCCTTCCACTCAGAATGGATAAACATGGGTCACAACTACAGCGGGCTAGCTCAGGGCTCCATTTCCTCGGCTGTTACAGCCTTCTGCACTGAAGAAACAAGCGTATCCTCTGGTTCTAACAGAGCCCACGCGGCCAACTCTGTACACATTCCAGAGGCCCAGGAAGCCCAGGTACCCACAGTAGTTCCTCCCACGCTCTTCCAGACTCAGAACCTGTAGGACACACCACCCCTGCCCTGCCTGTCCCCCTAACAACACAACCACGGGCTTGTCACCGTCCTGGAAATGAGCCAAGGGGCATTCAGGAGTTGGTCTAGGTTAGACAGTTCTTAACGCTGGGCATGAAATGCCTGTCGCTGGGCCATGGCATGCTCTTGCTCTACAAACCGGACCCGAGCAGAGGGATCACATCTCTCTACTCACACCTCCGACAGCCAGACACCTGAACACCCCCAGCTCCTTCAGGCAATGTCAGATAAGCAGTCCGAAAGGACTCGTGTTTGGGCGTCAAGGTTCTTCCAGAATATTCCCAATTGAGTGAAGTGACATGAGGCAAGTACATTGATGATTGTGATAAAACCAATCGGGACATTCATGCCTCACTTTGTATTACACTGCGAAATAAAGATGCCTAAACTAAGAACCTGTATTTTAAAAAAAACGCTCAAGGTAATACTATAAAATAAAATTTTGCTCATTTTTGTTCACTAGTATTTTTTAATATATTCTCTTTTTATGTTTATAAGGATGCCAACTGTCCTTATATGTGAAGGATTACTCTTTATGCTGAGATACATCCTTGCTGACTTTGCAATATACAAATCATGTGTCATAGAAATGTACACTTGAAACCTATATAATTTTATTAATGAACGTTACCCCGACAAATTTAATTAAAAAAAAAAAAAAAAACAGGCAATGAAAAAAATGTCTTCTAAGGAAAAAATGGGGAAATGGCGGTTGAGGTTTTTGTTTAGCATTTACCTTGGCCAATTTTAAAAACCTGACAACGCTACGTCAGTGGCTAGAAGTCTTGTTGTCATAAGGCTGGCTTCTTGTTTGTTTGTTTTTACTAGTTCATGAAATCCAGAGTCTGGGAACCACTGCTCTGTGTTCAGGTTTGGAGAATACACCACAGCCTGGAGCAGAAACAGGGTTCTAGAAACCACAGGCCTTCCTACTTTGCTTCATACTCGACTACAGGAAAGAAATCCTTCTCTAAAAGAAATGAGCCTGTAAAACCATTAAATGGCCCTAGATCCAGCCACTTACCTCCCGCCTACAATGACGTGCTGAAGAGTGATCAAGATAAGAAAGTCAAGTCAAAGGGTTGGTGGTCAAACACACCTGGGGAGTGCTGCATGGCCCGTTT
This sequence comes from Furipterus horrens, assembly GCF_987537825.1. Lineage (NCBI taxonomy): Eukaryota > Metazoa > Chordata > Mammalia > Chiroptera > Furipteridae > Furipterus > Furipterus horrens. Next base: position 16,887,139 of record NW_028327178.1, on the reverse strand, counting down.
GTTTTTTCAGATTCATTATGGTTATCTGTACAGTACATGTTCTGAAAAGTCCTGCAATTAAAAATCTGTTACTCAGAATTTCTCAGTTATAGCTAAGGAGCTTTATTGATTTTAAAGGAACACAAATTCTGGATACAGATTCCTGTTCCACGAAATACCCTTTGGGAAACAAAGGCACAGAGGGAAGAGCAGTTCAGCAGGAGTCGGGTGCCCTCTCTGAGTCTCCCTTGCTCTGTGACCCGGTAACAAGGCATGATCTCTGCCCTAAGGTCCAATGTTCCTACTTATCAGTTTCCTCTTACATCAACTTGCTGGTCCCTGCATGCAACAATGACACACCCGCTGGTTGTCTAGTCAACACACTCTGTGGACCACAAGGACAGCCACATACCCCAGACTAGAGACGGAAAGACAGACACTTACATGAGCACGCAGGCAGCAGGACCTGAATTTATGGGGAGAGGGACAGTCAAGGAATCCAGAACCACCTGACTCCTGCAGTGGTTTGGTATCAGTGACAAGGTTAACAAAGTTAACCAGTCAACCATCTACGATAGACTGAATGTTTGTATTCCCTAAAAATTCATGTTAAATCCTAACACTCAAATGTGATGGCATCTAGAGGTGGGCCCTTCGGAGGGTGACTAGGTCCTGAGAGTAGAGTCCTCATGAATGGGATCAGTGCCCTTAGTAAAGAGACATGGCCCTTGTACCATGGGAGGCCACCGCAAGACCACCAAACAGAAAGCAGGCCCTCACCAAATAGCCAATCTACCCACGCTTTGACCTTGGACTTCCCAGCCTCCAGAACTGCAAGAAGTAAATGTCTGTTATTGAAGTCACTCAGTCTATGATATTCTGCGACAGAAGCCCCAAAGGTCTAAGCCACCACACTTCCTCAAAGGCTCTGCATCTAGGCTCAAGGAGGGAATCTGTGAAGGGGGTGAGCAGGAGATGACACTCTCACCTCCAGGGCAGCCCACCAAGGTATCCACCATCTTCAGCGCAGCAAGCCTGCCTGAGAGCCTCTCCTAACCGCTACACGCATTTATCCACCTGGCCTTTCAACACTCTTGACGCACAAGTTGCTCCAAAGTGGACGTTTTTATAACATGTGGGGGAAGCCAATGATGCCTTGCCCCCCAGCTGCCACCCAGAGCTGTGGCTGGATGAGAGGCCAGCAGACCTTCCCGTGCCACTTAGAGGCCATCTACCCTCCATGGGGGTCTCCTGAAGCATTTGGTGTTAGAAGAAGACAATGAGAAGAGGTGCAAGCTGAAAAAAAAAAAATAGGCTACTTCATCAAAACCCTCCTTGGAATGTGCTAACCGATAATACCTATGGACCATTTGCTATGTACGAAGCACTGGGCCAAACACTAGGATGAACCAGGTTCCCATGTGAAGGGCACTTCACAACAGGCAGGGGACGAGAGGCGGAAGCCCTCCATCAATGTCCTGCGGTGCCCCTGCAGCAGGGAGGAGAATATCTGAGGGGTCTTCGGCCATCTGAGTCACTTGTCTGCCCATCCCACCCTGTCCAACGGAAGGGCATTTCCAGTTGGGTGTTTCTTTAAAAAACTGAATTTGATCATTAAACCTAAAAATAACCAGGAGGTGGGAGCTGAGAAAACCATTGTCATGTGACTAGCAGCAAGCCAAACCGGGGAAAAAGTTATGAATCACCTGAGACTTGAACAGGCCTTCCAAGAAAGTGCCCGCTCTGTTTCTAAGAGGCTTTGCCAGCATTCCTCCCTCCTCCTCCTCCTCCACCTTTCAACAGGCCCACAAAGCCTGCATGTAGGTCAGCCTCGTCGGTGGCTCCCCGCACTGGGGCCGGCAGGCCTCAGGATAAATTACCCTAACCTACACTCACCATGGCATTGGCTGGCAGCCTATTCCCAGAGCCTAAGGGACCCCTCAGCCCATTATCCCAAACAGGATGATCCTCAACTCCTAGAAAAATCAACACCTGCTATTTTTAAATAACTCGCTAACAGCCAATGAAAGCTAACCGACGCCTAGGACGCTGCCAGCTGACTCACATACCGCACACACAGGTGATTCAGCCACCAGTCATTGTGAAGGGGATGGGAAAGGTGGGGGAACCACCACAGAGAAACGTTCTCATTGTGGAGGTGCACAATCGCCGCACTGTAACAACATAGAAACACTGTCTCCGAAGTAGAGCTTTCATGCTCGGGGGCTAGCTTAGGAGCTTTGTTTTTGATCCAAGTACACAAATCAGGTGTCTTGGGACATAAAGACTCACACGAGAAAAAAGTCATTTCTGGGCAAATTTTTCAGGACAAGTAACATTTATCTCCCCTTCCCTCTGATGCATAAGCTTTGCTAGAAAATAAAACTGGGAATCCAGAAATTCACAGTTCATACAAAGAGCACACAGAAGGGAAGGGAGACCCTTCTGGCCTCATATTTCCCGCTGCCCAAATTCTTGGTTATACAGGTTAAAATTTTTACCAAAAAGTGATTCATTTGGTTTAACAACGCTCTTTTCTAAAAACACAACGATAGCCCTAATAGAAACACGATATACTGGTGACTCACACCCTTCTAACAAATCAGTTCAGTGCCATTCAGAGAAAGAGTTGAGGGCAGCGGCTCAGAGGAAAGGTCTTTTTGCCGAGGTCAAGCCAGCCTCAAGTGAGATGCTGCTCGGGGTCCCTAACGACATCAAGGGCTAGAGGTTTGAAAAGGAGTTCCAATATAACAGAATGTAAGCAAAATGCCAGACATCACAGTCACCCTAAACCAGGCACCATTCCCTACACCCACTTTAGGGCCCATCAGCCTGACGATGGGAATATTCTATGGCTCAGGTACGTTATGAACCAAGTAGGTTGATGAAGAAATAGTCTCCAGAAAAACGACACATATTTCTAATGGGAAACTGAATCCAATACTCCAAATACACATTCTCAAATAAAATTTTTCTAAGAATCTATTGACATTATTAGGGGCTACCAACATTTAAAAGGTCTTGTTAAAAATAAATCAATCCAGGTCCAGAGCCTTACTCTTTACTATGCTTAAAGCAAGAACTGAAAGGATAGGTGAAAAATGCCAATATCACATGGAACTTATTCTGAGTCCTAATCCCTTCTACCTCAAGGGGATGTCCAGCCTAAAAGTACTGTTACTGTAAAGTTTGAACCTAACTTCCATGCATAGACACCCTCCCCAACCTCTGTGCCCCCTAAGAGCTGAGACCATTAGGCACTGAGGTTCATTTTACTTCCACTAAGAACTCGAGGCTGTCACATCAATGCAACTGAGGAAGCAGCTGCCAGGTTGCAGGAACACGTTGCATGTGACATGTGTGCATCAGAGCCCTAGAAAAGCACAGACAGGCAGAGAATTTAATCCTTGTTGGGGCATTAACTTCCATGTAATCCAGAGCCTCTGAGGGTTTCCCTATATCCGGCCACCATTCTGCAAATACATAGGCTCAGTTCCAAGGCTGGTCCCCGAGGCCACACACCACTGGGATGGAGGGAGGTACACCTCCTACTGGGCATCACCATCCTGATCCCCAAGACCATCAGCATCTCAGACTCACTCATCCTCAGGCATACCACTCCAGGTCACTCTGGCAGAGATTTACAATTAAAAGTGGGTTACGGAATACAACTTTGTCATTTCCCTGAACAACTGCCCTGGAGGTGCCACAGTGAAACAGACTGTAGAGCCAGCTGCCTGCCATTCAGTAGCTGTGTGACTTGGGCCAGTCACAGAACCTCCCTGGGCCCCCGTTTATCATCGGATCCCTCTGGCAGGGGAGATGGAAGGGTTCCATGACCTAAGATGTAGAGTTTTTAGAACAGTGCCCGGCACCTGTTAGCAAGCACTGAGCAACACATATCACCTGCTTGAGCTCAATTCTCTCACCTGTAAAATGGAGGGCGGGGGGGGGGGGGAGGGGTATCAGACTATATGTGCCTTCAGCCCTTTATCCAGGATGAATCAAGAATCAATTCCAACAGAGTGGGGGATTTGTCCTCTCTTAGCTTTCTCTTTCTGAGTCATATTCATTTTTTAAAAACGCTGTTTTAACCATTTTAATTTTTCTCTCTGGACCATTATGTTTTCTGTCCCGTACAGTGGATTGGTAGGTAGAAAAACATGTTCACAGGGAATGTAAGCTACATCATCTGAGAGTGAGGAGGACTCTGGAAAGGAACTGCCTACTCAACGTTCAAGTCCCATCTCCCGAAGCCTGGGCAGAAAGGTGGTTATCCAACTGGGGCTTAAATTCCCTCAGAGCTGGGAAGCTCAGCACTCGCTCAGCAGTTCCTGGCCTTGCAGGAGACTTCCCAAGTCCTGTCTGCTCCCACTTTCTGGGAACACGTGACCAAACCTGTGCTGCCACAGAATCGGGACACCTGCCCTCGTGGTAATGAAAACAAGATGAGTTTACAGTTCGGAGGACTTGAAAATGTTACCCAGTTTGAAGCTCACAAATTCTCGGAGAAGTGAGTAGGGCAGGTATTATTCCATCTCTAGCAACATAAAGGGGTGGAGGAAGGCTCAGCAAGTCTCAGTGACTTTGCCCACTTTTCACATGAAACTACAGTCAGGACTGAAACCCATGTCTTCTAACTCCAAGTCGGGGCTTTCAGTCCGTTTCTGCCCGCCTGGCAGTTCACAGCCCTGAAATGCCCAGTTACCTCTGCCCATAATGAATATCAACGGTTCTCCCAGCCCTTCCTGCTTATTCTGTCTAAATGATTGATTATGAGAGGTCCGTGGTAGTTTTTCCAAAATACAAACTGCTTAGAATATTAATTTAATTAGGAAACCAAAAGCATAACAAGAAAGGTATTGATACATCATATATTCCTCAGACCTTCATAAAACGTAATCTAAACCTGTAACACATAGAGCAATGATTAGCTAATAACCAACCCCAGCTCCACTCCCAGGCTAAACAAAGAATATTTTATACAGTTACTTTCCCCCAAATGACACGAGCCATTCACTTATCATCATCTTCTAGAAATTACACATAATATAGAGATAATCCAACTGGTTCAAATGCTACATTATACAGTGGTGTAATCAGCCACAAAAGCGCAAAGATCATTGGACATGTGTAGGCTGTTTATGACAGAGCTATCACCCACAGGGAAGGGCAACCACTCACAACAGAGTATAAATTTGTCTTATTTGCATTTCTGAGCAGCTGTATTTCCTCCTTCAACTTTGACCACTGTAACAGTTAACACAGTAGACATGAGAGGGGTTTAGAGAGAGGACACAATAATCTTATCTGCCAGCAGCTCCCCCTGCCCCAATAAAAGGCAATGTCTGCAGCAAGACTTTGACCACCTTGCTGTGGGGATGTCCTTTTTACTGCAAGACCCTGGGATGCTGCTATCTGAGCTGACAGTGAAGTGCTTCACATCACAGCAAAGGTGAGGGAGAGGAGGGGAGCCCTGTGAGTCCTGTCTGGCTGCCTAACAGTGCAAGGGAAGGAGCTGTGGCCACCTGAGCTTGGGAAGTTGTAGAAATCAGCCAGGTCATTATTTGCAAGCACCCGGGGCTCAGCCTAGAACTCAAGATCTCCTACAAAGAAGCCTCCACAGCTGCTTCCAGGAAACTATTTCTAGGTGGAAGGTTTCTTTCCAGGCTCTTCGTTATTACTTTTCTAAACATAATAGATCATATTTGACACTTAGCACACCAGAAGAAGGTGTCATCCCCATCTTCATTCACAATGCCACATTGATGAAACATACTTAAATCCATTCATTCAAATAAATATTTAAGCACCAGTATGGCAGGTGCCAGGACAGATGCATGAACGGTTCAGATGTGGTTCCTGGTCCCCGCAGGCACCTTTGAGTCTGCACGTCCTGAGGCTTGGTCCCCTCTCCTCAACCCCCTGGGACCATACATGACAGCTTTGTTCTGGGTTTCTATTAAACAATCTTGTGAGGCACTCTGGGGTGAGAGGGGTGCCAACAGCGGTTCTCCTTAAAGAGATGTCAAGACATTGGCCTAAGAAGCCAGGCCCTACATACTATCTGGCAACAGCTTCGCAAACACGTGCAACAGGCAGGCAGTATTAACATGGACAGAAAATGATGTTCATTTTACACAACATTCAAGGTCTGAGTATGGCAGAATGTCATGAAGGAGTGGGACACAATGTCATTTGGGGCCTAATCTGACACAGAAGTGTAACTCTCACCAAGTCCCTACTTGACTTCCTGGTGAGGCTAAGTTTGTTTTTTTAAGAACTAAAATACCGCAGACTATGTTTTAAATACAGGGGCTTTAGCAGAAACATCCATATTCCCAACACACATTTTTACATACTTTATAGCCCATTCTATTGCCCGCCCTCTACCTCAAAAGATAACCATTATCTTGACAATGGAATGATTCCCTCACAACCATGACCAAATAGACATCTGTAAATATACAATATAGTTTGACTATATGTGGAATATACCACATATTCCATAATTTGTTCCCCACACCATTAATATGTATCCTATTGACACATGAAGATCTGTTCACGCATTTCAGTATTCCAGTGTGCGCGTGTGTGTGCGTGTGTGCGCACGCGCCTATACCATTATTTATCCACTCCCCCCCCCCATCAGTGGTCTTGACCAGTGTTCACTGACTTACTAATTCATCAAACATTACTCAGAATCTGCTAAGTGTGCCAGACACTGTGCAGGCACTGGAGACCTAAAAAGAAACTATGTAATTCTTGCATTCAGGCCAAAGGTAAAGAGCTGCTTGTGGAAACGCCACGGCTGGGGAAGACTGCTGACTTTGCCGGCAGTCAGCCGGTTCTTTATGTCTAGAGCTCTGGAAGGGAGCAAAGGCTTAAGAAATGAACCCTGAGGTCTTAATGCTTACAGGTGGAGGTTGAAGCCGTGAGAGCAGACATGACTAGTCAACCCACAGCAACATAAGAAATGAAAATAGACTATTGTTTTGTCATTACATGTTGGGGCGGTTCACTTGTGGCAACAGGTAACCAAAACAGGAGGTAATTCTACCAAAATCCCAAAATCAGACTGACTGAGAGCTGTAGTTCCCTAGAGCAAATCCTGTAAGAGACCCATCATGTCAGCACATCCAGTGTGTCTGACAGCTGTGAACAATACAACAAGCATGCGCGGATGTCACTCAACACCATAACATCATGTGGCCAGGGACACATCCTACTATTTCAGCTTTCTCCCAGCACCCCGAGATCACCTTCCTTAAGCTACAAGCCAGGTAGGATTTGATGTTTGCAAATGACTGCCTGTTTACACGCCCTACCCTGGCTGTTCTAGGAAACTCCCTTGGACAAAACAACATCTTGGAGACTCTATCATAAAGCAGAAGGTTGAAAAAATTATGTTGTGCTTATCTGCACGTGTCCATCAACAATGCAGACATTGGCAAAAACTACCAGAAGAGCACAGAAGAGAAGCAACGAAGAGGCCCAGGTGTTTACAAGGTAGGGCTGAAGGACGGGGTCCTGAAACCCAGAGTAAGAACTGGAGGCCACCAGCTCTAATTTATGAGGAGCCCTGATCAGACAAGTAAGGCCACTTGTGGGAAGCATAGGTGATATTAGGTGCAGGACAACCAAGAGAAGGAGGGCCTGGGCCCTCTGTCCTCTCTCCAGTAGGGAGGAGAAAAACTCCACATAAATCAACAATACAAAGGAGAAAGTAGCAAGGGCCACAAGAGCAAGGGGTTGCGTGCCACGGGAACGCAGAGGTGGCTGGGATGCTATGAGCTAGAAAGATAGAAGTGAAGGCTTTACGGAAGCAATAACAGATGAGCAAAGCTTTGAAGGACATGCAGAGATGGAAGAGGGGTACCTGGAAGAGACCCACACGCAGGACACACAGCAGCTTGCATGGGCGATGGGGGCCTGCTGTAACCTGGCTGGGGCGTTGGTGTACAAAGGAAGGTAGAAGGAAATGAAGTCGGAAAGTCAGGATTATAGTGGACCATGGAGAACCCTGAACACCATGCTAAGGACAAAAGACTTCAAACTACGTACTGTAAGTATCTCAACCTGATAACGTGAGATCAGAACAGAGCCTTGGGAAACCTCGTGCAGCAGGTACCTGTGGGAATAGATATCATATGTAACAGGAAAATAAGTGATGTGGAATTCTAGACACAATTTATATAACAGAGGGTTTGCCCTCTGGAGAAATCAGAGAGGCAAAATGTTTTTTAGGTGACTAAAATCTTTAGAACAGAAATTGTGTTCCCTTCTGTTTAATTCCAGGTTAGCACATTAAGAATAAAACAGAGAACCCTGGCTGGTGTGGCTCAGTTTGTTGGAGGGTCATCCCGTAGACCAAAGGGTCGTGGGTTTGATTCCCCTGGTCAGGGCGCATGCCTGGGTTGAGAACATTGCCATTCAAAGTGTATGCATTCGTGTATGTATAATTTATATCTCTCGTCTTCCAAAAAGGATTTGTAGCAAAGTAATTCATTTTATACTGTCTTTTTCAGTCATTGTTTTACATATCTCTCTGATCTACCTATCCACATTATAAAATCCTTTGGAAGAAGGGCTGTATGTTATACAACTTTGATTCTTCCAAAATAACTCAGTCCAGTAGAAGGCTTATGCCAGTGCCTGACAGATTCTTGTTGATTGATTTCTATCCTCCAAGCCTTGGTAATATCATTTAGAGAAAGATGTCTAAATTGTCCATAATTCCTGGCCAGTCACTTGGCAAAGGTAACCCTTCCAGTAGGCAAGTCAGTTTCCTTTTAAGTATCATTTTCTAAAGTTTATCTAAAGCTCAGGTTAGAGGAGCCCTTCTTTCAAGAATTGGAAATATGAAAAGTAAACAAAATTTCTCCTCTGAAGGACGCTAACAAAGAGTGATCGTGGAAGACAGACTTCAGGTGTGCCCAGTGCCTGCCAACAGGGAGCTATGGACTGAATGTTTGTGTCCCTCCAAAACCACATTATCTTGAAACCTAATCCCCGGTGTGGTGGTGTCTGGAGGTGATTAAGTCACGAGGGTGGAGCCCTCATGAATGAGATTAGTGCTCTTCTAGAGGGTGCAGGAACCCGAGTTCCCTGCCTCCACCACGTGAGGGCACAGTGGGAAGACAGCTGTCTATAAACCAGGTAGCAGGGCCTCGCCAGAGACTGAGTCTGCCACAGCCTTGATCTCAGACGCCTCAACCTCCACAACTGGGACAAATAAATTGCCGTTGTTTATAAACCACACACTCTATGTTGATTTGTGAGAGCAGCCCACGTGGATTAAGATGCAGGGATTCCAGGAAATGACAGCTACAGGATGTTAATGAATATCCCTCATTCGGTTTGTCTCCACATCCCTCTGGAGTTCAACAACCACATTTACATGCTCGATAATCAGCAGTTATACCAAACTGGGAAATTACCACCATCCCATCATGGGGGCATTTTCTGCCACTATTCCTGCTAATGCTACTGTCCCCACTAATGCTACTGTCCCCCTTCCTTTTACATCCTTGGTTTAAGAAAAAGATCACCAAGATTTCAAAATGAAATTTAAAAACATCAAAGCAGAGTAGCTCCCTAGCACTGTATGTCCCAAGTCTTCCTACAACTGACCTGGCAAGCATCACAATGCCATACAGGGGAGCAACTACCTCTTGGATCCATTCAGAAAGAACCTCATTGCATCACCACTTCCCCATAACATGGACCCACATCCTCCTGTAGCATTAGGTGAGGATTTCCCTTATCAATATTCAAACGAGCTGTGTTCTGAGTCTGGAACTCAGAATTCACTTCTTTCCATAGAAACAATCCTAGAAGTGATAGGTTCCCTGGAGAGGCCCAAAATGTAGTAAACATTTGTTTCTCTGAGGAAGCGCCTTTCAAATCCTGTATCAGCAGATGTGCACCTGGGGATATCCTTGTGCCACAGGCATAAGGGAATTCCCTTAGTTGGGGGTGGGGGTGGGGCCACTTGTGCATATAGATGTGAGGTATTGCAGCCACTCACCACCTGATCAAAGGAAACTGGACAAAGTCCTCTACTATAAAGATTTATGAAGCACTTAGTAAATATCTGGCAGCCCATCTCATAGCAGTTTTGATTCATTGATGTGTATTTCAGGATATATTCCTCACCTATACCCAAGCTGATGTAAGTTCTCTCCTCTTACATTCTTTAGCACTCTATCCAAAGAGTACCCAGTGGCATTACAAATATTACTCATATTCAACTTTTTTGCACACCTGTCCTTGTATTCTTAGAAATTCAGTTACCACCACCACCATGCATACTAAAGCTATCATTACCGTTTACAGATGACGCTTCATAATTTTCAACAAACACGAATCTCACCCCTGAATCTTCACAGCCATCCCATGCAGCATATGTACTCAAAGAAGTGAAAGGATGTGTCTAAACAAAAAGCACCTGGTAGCCCCCAAACATCAACCCAGATATGGCTACTCTTCTGCCTTTTTTTCCGTGGTTCCAGGCTGCTTCTCTCCTCATGCAGGACACAGACAGCATTTATCAAATGAACCACGTGCTCCAGAGCCACCTGACTTACTGCCATACCCTGTCACACATAGCTCAGTAACCCCTGGCTTCTTCTGTAGATTTAAACTGCTATTTGCATAATGAAAATTTCCCAGAACTTTTAAGACTAACACAGTAAAAGGAAAAAAGGAGGAAATAAGACTAGGAAGGCAAAGGTCTGGCCAAGGAGATGATGATGCTCTGAGGCCATCCTTAAAGGTCTAGGAGAAATAGGGACCAATGAAATGACCTAGTCAGGGCAACCCTATCTGAGCTGTCACTGGAATTATAGTCACACAGAATCGGGCTATTTCGGGCCTGCCACTTCATGAGATTCTAGCATCTGTTATGCTCCTGTAGATTTCTAATTTCAGCTACAGAGACAGAGTCCAGGAAATGAGGCAGACACATCTAAGGGCCTGCAGAAACAAAGAGAAGAATCCAAATAAATCACTGTCTGCCTTGAAGGGATTTCAAATAAGTTTCAAAAGATGGAAAGGAAAGATGAGAAAAGGAAATGACAGACATGAAAACCAAAAGCAGCAGAGACAGCCCTAAGCTAAAATTCAGAAGAAATCAAGAAACCAAAAAACAGTGATGGGAGAGGCATTAAAAGGGATGACTGGGTCTTGTATTTAAAAAGTGAATAGAGGCGACTAGAAAGGGCAAGTGACAAGCCCAAGGTCACACAACTTCACGCAGAAGGAAGATCAGCAGGTGGAGCTCCTGCTTATGGGCACTGTTCTAACAACAACCTCAGTAAAGCAGGATGTGTCTGAAGCCCAGGACTTTGGCTAAAAGTCAGTTTTCAATGAAAAAGCATATACAGTCTGCTCACAGGGCCAAGGTAACCATGAGGTTCCTGGAAGAAGCTGGTCAAATGCTTGGCTAGACCGTAACTTTCAGGCTTTCCAACAGGATGATATTCGACTTCCTAAGGCCAGCCTCATGAATGAATGCCAGTGATCTACAGGAGCTGAAAATGAAGTTAAAGGGGCAAGGAAATGACGCTGTAACAAGTAGAAACAGAGCACAGTCAGTAAATACTCTAATGTTAGTTAACTTACTGAGTTACTGAATAAATGTCAAGACTGATGGGCTCCAAAAATAATTTCAAGAATCTGAGAGTCTGAGCATGACATCAAATTCAGAATCCATAAAAATATGACTGACAGATTTGACAGCACTTGTTTTTTAAAAACTCTCTGTAAACAAACTTTAAAATGAATGACAGAAGATGAGAAGAGACATTCACAAATATACAGAAAAAGGTTTAAAACTTTTATTCTCAAAGCATCTATAAATCAAGAAACAAAAAATAAACAATCTGTCAATAGACAATTCACTGAAGAAATACAAAGAGCCAATCAGCATATAAAAAGGTGCTCAACCTCGCTAGTGATTCAAGAAATGACCAATAAACAACGAGATCCCATTTTTAAACCTCTCTGTTTTGCAAAATATCAAGACTGGTAATAACCAAGAAATAAGGAAATATATACGCCCATTCTGCTGACAGAAATGCAAACTGGATTAAACCTGGGGGACAACTTGACCTAGTCAGGCCAAGCCTAGGAGTCTCCTCCCAAAGCGCTAGGCCTGATGAAGAAACAAACGCATAGAGATGTGAATTACGGTGTGGTTTATAATTGTAAAAATAGAGAACTGGCCTAAATTTCCTTCAACAGTGGGGTGGTAACATACTGTGCAGTAATCCATGCAAATCTCCAAGTCACTAATATGTAGTAGACAACTGATATGAATGACTTGGGAAGATAAGGTATGTTAAATGGAAAACATTATACGATCCTTGTTTTGTTTTTTAGAAAACACGGACCAGTGGACACAAAGGGATATCTGGAAAGTTGACACCAAAACTTACAGTTTATCCCTGAGCAGAGCAGGTGAAATTAGACGGAAGGGTGAAATCTGTTAAGTGGAAAGTGGTAACATTACAGATGACACTTACTTTATTATTTTCTATGTCTTCTCAATTTTCTAAAATGCTCACAATTTTTTTTGTAGTCAGAATAAAACTCAATTAAAATACTAAAGATTTCATAATGAAATATATAAAAAACAGTAGAGTTCATTACATCCAGGAGAAATGTACAGAGACAACCCTCACTGTACACTACTGCTCCATAAGAATATCACAAAAAAAAGAAAGAAAGAAAGAAAGAAAGAAAGAAAGAAAGAAAGAAAGAAAGAAAGAAAGAAAGAAAAGAAAGAAAGAAAGGAAGAAAGAAAGAAAGAAAGAAAGAAGTGTATGCAGTTAGGTGTTGATTTTATCAAATATTTCACACAGACTGAGTACCCTGGTGTTCTTAGAACCCTTCATCTGTACACCTGATACGTAACACACGATGCCACTTGATGGGGCACTGACTCTTTCAGTAACTACTAGGCCCCTGAACACTGAAGCTAGGACCCATGGTCTGCGGGCCTGTCCAGCGATGCAAACCTGAGCGTTTAAACAGCTCCTGCACAACAGTTCCTACACCAGGATGCTCCTGAGTGCACTCACTGCGACGAAAAGTCTCCTGCTAAACTGTCCTCTGCTGTCATGCATCATCTGCCTGACACAGCCATTAATCCTTTGGAGACTGATGCCTCGGCATGGCCAGAAATTCCACCATGAAACAAGCAGGAGTAATTACCTGCCTCTCCCTCCTCTGCTCACCAAGGCCTGCAGTGAACCCATGACATCAAGGAACTAAAACAAGATCTTATGGGTAAAAAGACTAAAACCAGCTTTACCACAGTGCCTTCCAGCTGCGCCACTAGACCCTTGGAACCTGCTTGCCTATCGAAGCAGGTGTGTGCACTGGGCTGTGGGAGAGAGGGAAGGGGGTCTGCACTGAGCCCAGCGTCCCCCGTGAAAAAGGACCAGCATCTACGAGGCTGGCGGCTTTGGGATAATAATCTATCATTTAACGGACACAGTGAAGCAAATGAACCCCATGGCCTAGGCTGACCAGCACTTACTCTAGCCACGTGTATGAGAAACGCCCAGAGCACAGTGGTCCTCGTGTGTAAATAACCCACTAGAACTTACACACCCGGATATGAGTCACACCATTCAAAGCAATCTTCCAACAACCCGAATGACCGCTGTTATGGCTCCTACAGGAACCACGTTCAGAGGCTTTATGCTTTGAGATACCCTCAGGGGTGAAAATGTTCCATCTTTAGAGAGGGTCAGTATCTCCCACCTCCCAATCCATTGTCCTGGTCACCAAGTTCAGGACCCTGATAAAGAGTCTCTTCTGCCTCATTGTCCCCACATCTAACTAGGATGACCAAGTAATTTACTGTCCAGCCAGGACACACTTCTGAGAGTGAAAGGAAGGAAGCATTCTGAACGTTAGGTCGAACCACAGGAAACTGCCACATTGGGCATCTGACCTACAGAAAGACAGCTGCACATTATCCACCTATGCAGGGTCCACAGGCGCAGACTGGGCATTTCTGGGACAAACAAGGACGCATGGCCACCTAACATCTAAGCCCTCACCCAACCCTTTGCCTTCTGCCTCCCACACCAAACTATCCTGCTTTCCCCACCTGCATCACCTTGGTTCAGGCGTTGTTTTTATCTTTCTACTCGGGCTGCCCAGTACCACGGCCTCCTTGTCTTCAGTCTCTCTCCTCCAGCCCAGCCTACCCACAGCCAGTCCTAAAGCACAGGTCTGGCCATGTCCCTCCTTATGAAACAATCAGCGGCTCCCAGAGCCTTTTTAATCAAGTCCAAACTTCTAGGTTGTTATTCAAGTTCCCCTGTGCTGACCTCTCACTGGCCACTGGTTCCACGCTCTCCTTCAGCTCAACCTTTGCGATGTGCCTGCTTGCCACAGGGAGAGTTGGTCCCCTCTATGTAAGTACAAGCCCTTCGCCACTGGTCTGTGTCACACTGAATGCCCTTCTTCCACCCCCTAAAAACACAATCCTTATCTCCCTCACCCTGACTGCATTCCTGCTTCCTGTCCTGTTACCAAGGCTTCTTCTCAGTCTGTAACATCCCACTGCCCGCAGCCCAGCCCTGGATTCTAGGCTGGCTCCTCAGTGCAGCTACCTTATACTCCTACCTCTGGACACATGTGCTCTGTGCTCCGCAGGGAGACCCCCGCTGAGCCAGAACAGACCCTGCAGCCTCTCGGGCACCCGCTCACAGGGCCAGTGTGGAGGGGAACTGTCACTGCTGAGTGTAATAAGCCAGTCCAATGGAATCACTCTATTTCCTGAGCCAGCACCTGGATTTTCAAAACATAGCTGCTGATACAGTTCCTCACCCTGGAATGTCCACTCCCTCCCTATCTTAAGTCTCTTGAAATCCTCCCCATCCTTCATGACTCAAGCTGGGTCTGACTTTCCTCCCACAGACAGGAACCTCTCAAATCCAGCCTCTCTCCTGGCTTGTCCTGTGGTCGCTCACATGCTCACCTCACCCAGACTAGGCTGCGTGAAAGCAGATGCTACGCCTTAGCCATTCCTTTCATTCCCAGACGTACTATACTACCCGGCCCATCGAAAGTCCTCAGCGCAGCCCTGACTGGTGTGGCTCAGTGAAGGGTTGCCGGTTCAGCTCCCGGCCAGGGCGTGTATGAGAGGCAACAGGTCAATGTTTCTCTCTCACATTGATGTTTCTTTCCCATTTTCTCCCTCCTTTCCCCTCTCTCTCTAAAAAATAAGTAAATAGATTAATAAATGAAAACTTTTTTAAAAAAAGAGGTCCTTAATACAGACTTATGTCATTGTACCAATGAGACGTATTTGGTTCAAGTACAATTTATTAAATGACGTGACAGAATCATAAGCGAAATTCCAAAACTTCATGAGCAACAGCAGCATGGTGAGAAGAGCCAGTCCTAAAGGGACTTCACTCCCCAGTAAAACTTATTATTTAGACATGTAAGTTCTGGTATGTTTGTAGAAAATCACTCATAGCTGCAGAATATAGAGCTTATTTTCCAGGCAGTAAGCATGATGGATATAACAGGCAACGAGCTTCATGTTCTGAATAAGGTGCCACCAAACGACACAAGCCAGTGGTCAGGGGAGGAGCGCAACCCTCCAAGACAAGTCCCAAGCCCGCAAGGTCCAGTGGCAGAGCCTCGACAGCTCATGAGGCCGTTGCAGGTGCCAAAGGCCCTGATGCCAACAGGGAAACCAGGGCAGTAGATCACAGACCCTGGTGAAACCAACATTCACGTGAAACCAAGACAGCAGAGAAACTGGAGATAGCACCACTTGGGATTGACAAAGAAAAGTCATCAGCCAGGAAACTGATACTCAATCCTAAACAAAGGTGAAACTACACGCTCTCTTGCCAAAGAGGCTGGTAGTGTGAGCCGGGAAAGGACAAGACCTACCAGTCTCACTGAAGGCTGGGCAAGGGCCTTCCTCTCAGGATGAGAGTCAATGATTCCCTGCATAATACAACATTTACTTTAATGGTGCCTCCAGAACGCACTTTGCTTACATCTAATACTCTCCATCTCGGAAGTCGATGTGTGTTATTTACTCAGTGGTATATTTATTAACAGTTAATGCAGGTTTGTGGAGACACTATGGTGCTTAAAGGCAGTTGCTTATCTCATCAGTCTATTGCTCAAATTGTTTAAGGGCCGAGGTATCAACTGGCAGATTCCAATTATAATGTTCATGTTAGACCCCCATCAAAATCAATACTAAAATATCCATCAACTACACCAAGCTAGTTGTTGTCATGAAGAAAAAAAAACACAGCCCTTATTTCAAGTGTGTGGCACAGACTGGAAGTGCAATAGTGTGGAGGCTGGACTGACCAGGAAAGGCTGCCCGAGATGATAGGATTTAGACAGAAGGAAAAGAAAAGCCAAAGGCTGTAGAACAGAAGTGAACTAATGTAGGTAATGGTAATGACTTGGTCAGCTCTCCTATACAATCAATGCTGCCTGCTCTTGAAGCACAGGTAACGCAGCACCAGCAGCAACTGAGGGGTGACTCAGGGAAGAGACCTTCACCAGAGGGGAGCAGGTCAGACCATGGAGCCTTAGATCCATGAGCCCAATTGCTGTATTCAAGACGAAAACCCTGCTCCCTCTAGGTCTCCCTCAGCACCCAGGCAACTGTCAACATGGGACACCCTTATACCAGTAGTCCCTCTCTATATTGCAGTTCACTTATTGCATAATTTTTAAAAATATATTTAATTGTTTCTCACAGATTTTTTGCTATATCGCGGGATTTTGTGGTACTGTATATGTTAATGTTGTTAAAGTTACGTAGGTTTAAGAGTGTAGAATATGTTTAAGAACATAAGTAGTGTTTATAAAAGTGTGGAAAAGGTTAATAAGGGAGTGGGAAAGGTTAATAAGGGACTGGGAGTGGTTTATAAGCGTGTGGGAAGGGTTTATAAAGCCGTAAAATATATATAAATACTAAAATAAAAGTATGGTTCCTACTTCATGGATTTTCACCTGTCGCGGGGGGAGACCTAGAACGTAATACTCACAATATATGAGGGAGTACTGTACACTCCTGAATGAAGCTGAGGGACAGAGAGCAGTGGCCTCCATATGAACGGTCCAAGCACAACTATGTGAGCAGAGTGACCTCAGCAACTGCTGTTAAGACTTCAAGTGCAAGATTCCCATTTTGTTTTCACTTAATCCATCTTCTCTGACCACAGACACAGTCCACATCCCAGTGTGTCAATCTGGCGTGTCTCAATGAAGTCTGTGGTTGCACATTTCCAGCGTAAGACCCCTCTATGTCCTTATCTTTTGTACCTATTGCTCAGAATTAAAAACAAAAACAAAGAACATGACCACCTCTAGCAGAAAATGCATGTCAGGCAATAGTGGGAAACGGCTAGGACAGGCACAGCAGGGCAGAGGATGAAGGCTTCTCAGCACGGGGAGCTGTTAGAGGTTCTAGAGCAGGTCAGTGACAGAGAAAGACTGTGCTTCAGGACAGGTCATCCAGCAACAGGGATACACACAGTAGAGGCCATGGGAAACGTGAGAGAACAGAAGTTTGATGAGGTGCCTGCTGTTCCTTCCACTCCCAAAGGCCTGGCTTAGATGCAGGGGCACCAGCTTTGCCTTGTAGATAAGTAACATATAATTGGTTCCTAAGATTCTCACCTTCAAGCATGCACCCCAGAACATAACAATCTTACTCTAAATGAGAGCTTCTCAGCCAGGGGTGATCTTGACCCCTAGGGGACATTTGTTGAGGTCTAGAGACATTTTTGGTTGATCTTTAAGCTATGCTTTTAAGTGGTGTGGATGGACTTGGAATTCTTTCAGCAACTGTCCTGCGTGCACCTGCAGAATGGTTAGCTGAGGACTAAAAGACACATTGCAGTTATCTTTTCTCCTGTAAAGCCAACTGGCTTCATTGATGGTAATGGGCATCCAACATTACAACACATTATTACCTTTATCCTCCACCGAAAGGGCTAACTAAATGCAGAAAAATATTTTAAGGGCCCATGTGCCTGCCATGAGCTCACTGGGCCAGCTAAAGACCCTAGATATAGGACCAAGGCTCCCTAGTCCACACACAGACCCTCAGTGGCCTCAGGCCACCGTCAGGAATTTCCCTCCCACAACACAGTGGGCATCCTCCGAGCTCAGAGCCAAGATTCACAGCCCAGGGGCTTAGCAAAGCCCTGGCTGGAAAACAGAGGAAGGGTATAAAACCACACACAGGTGCAGTCCGGTGACAGCGAGGAAGAAGCCTATTTGTGTGCGTTCTCACATCTGTTTGCATACTCACTTGAGTAAATTCTTAAATGACTAATTCACAGCTTCACTTTGTCATGGTTAAAAGCAAGTATGTTGTGTGACATCTGCTTCTGCTAAATCAGGAGCTCATTTCCTCCTGAGCTGTCACACTGAAGACAGTGAGGCACGATGCTGGGTCTGCTGCTCAGGTGGGGGCCTGAGAGAATGCCTTTCCAGACGGGGGAATCCCGGCTCCACTGGGCATCCATGAAGCGTCTACTACTATTGTGTGGCAACTGGCCCATCGACAACAAGCAAATCTCAGCTACCATGCACAGAGCTAGCCTTAAATGATCTTCAAGTACAAAATGACTGACTTGGTATGAAGGGAGCTTACCACCCTCTCCATCTACTTCCTTACTCTTCCCCCAAAGCACAGAATACGGGTTCGTTAGATTCCAGGACACTGACTCAGTCATGGTCACTGGGGTCCAGAGGTCACACACAGGGCTTCTCCCCTCTCTTCACCTTCCCTCCTCCAGCTGAAGGGGCCAGAACTGACGCAGAGCTAAAGGTTTCTCAGCATCAGGCCCACTATCTGCTCTCTCCATCCTGTCTTTGCTTTGCAGGGGACAACCAGAGGACTGAGACCCCTGGCTATGGATGTGGCTCAGGGGAAGCTGGAGCTAACACCACCACCCAGAACTGCAGTGCTCCCACCCAGAACTCTGCTTTGGAAGGCACTGGGCTTGAAGTCAATCAAACCTAGTGGACCTTTGTTTACTCTTTGGCAATTGTTCCTTAAGAAGGCCCCCAGAAAGGGAGGCACTTAGTGAGGCAGTAGTATGGCACCCTTGAGTGCTTGACCATGTCATCTCTGCACCATGTAATCCTCACCGTGAGTCCTAAAGCAACCTTGACTGCCACATGCTAAGGGGGAAAAGGTAACTATAAGAACCTTCCCCAAGTCTTGACCCTGGATAAAGAAGGCAATGTTCAGAGAGAAATCACACCAAGAATGCAGCCCAGGCGGAGAGAAGCCAGGGCACGACCCCACCCCCAGCAATGGTCCAGCACTGCACAGACAGCATGAGAAGCTAAAGATGTAGGCAGGAGTTGTTGCAGGTCAGGACTATTGAACTAGATGGAGAGTCTGCCGTTAGTGAAATGCCCCTGATACAGAGCAGTGACTGCTTCAACCCAGGCCAGTGTGGCCCAGAAGAAAGCATCAAAAGATCGCCGTTCCGAGTGCGGTCCACAGACCTGGAGCCGCAGCAGGCACATCCTTTTCTTTCTTTGCTTGCAATACAGTTCACCCGGCTTTGAACGGTCCCAAGTGCTAGAACTTTGTCCCATCTGCCCAAGGCTGCAAGAAGAATAAAGCCACTGGGCTGGGGATCCAGAGACTAGCTCCATGGGCACTGGCACTAGCTAAGGCTCCAGAAACCCTGCCCACCCTCACCCCTCCCAGTCCACAGTCTCCACCATGCTGTAAGAACCACAACAAAAGTTTCTGAGGTCAGAGAACACATGACAACTCAATCAGTCAAGACTAGAGTCTAAGTGGCAGATGACATACCTTTCCATGAAAGCAGAATTTGGTACAGGACCAGAGGGATGAATCATGAATGCTGGGAACCCAAGTAGGGAAAGAAGCAGCCATCAACTTTGAAAAATTCTCCTTAAGAGTTAAGAAGTCCTGGATGACACGCTATGCAGATGATCAGCCTGACAACCTTACCCAGACCTGCTCCACAGAGGGTGACTTTTTCAAAGGTGGTAGTGCTCAGCAGACAAGAGCATGGGTCCCACCTTCATCCAGTTGGTAGGCACTCAAAATATTTGAATGAGTAAAATAGTGTTTGCTTTCATTTTACATAAAAGTTGGGTACTTAACTGGCAAGATTAAGGGCCTGGTCAAGCATATATTACTGGAAATAACCGGAGCCAGGACCTGAGCTTGGATCTGGGGACTCGAAGGCAATGCTCTGAGTCCACCCTTCCTCTCATCTTGAGTCCGTCAAATGTGCTCTTTTCCTTCTTCCTAACCATGTGTTACTCCAACCAGCCAGTCACAGGCCATCAAAGCAGAACCCTAAAGTGCAGGACCCACTGGGGATGGAGGCTAAGGAACCAAACTTTTACTGCAGTAGTAAAGAATTTCCAAAGATGTTTGTAGCAGGTGAGAATGAGTTTATTAGGGATATTAACCACAGAATGATCTTGAAAATGTAGACTATGGGTCAGAAAATACATAAATAAAAACACAGACTACAGTTAAAAACAGGATTAAGGAGTAAAACACAAAGCCAATACCTGTGGATTCAGATTAGAAAATGCTTTGCTAAACCCAAACACATCAGAAGAAGATCCCACAGCCCTAGTGCACTACAGACAGGGTAGCAGCAGATATAAGAGTGACTTTAAAATGGTCTTAATAATGAGATTTCTACAATATTGAAATTTCCTTTCAGGATTAGATCACAGGTTTTCATTCTTCAGTGGACACTGTGAATGAAGAAAGGGCTATGTAATAAATCCGATGAGCTGTCAGGAGCCACGCAGCAGGCCTGACAAGCTCAGTGACCAAAAGTAACCACATAGGACGGTCTGATCATAAATTCCTACCTGGACAGGTCATAGCGGGTAGTCACATCCCAGCCCTTTAGCAGAAGTCAATCTTTACCTTAAGGGAGCTGTGTCCATTATCCTTACACATCTAGGATAACATACCATTGCAATGTATGAGTAACTTTCTTCTCTAGACCCCTCAAAGGCACAACCACACGCACCAGAGCATGTGACCATGGGAACCCTCCTTCTTCTCTTGTTCCCCGCATACCACCTTCGGGCACTGTAAGCGTCAATTATTAACTATCCTGTATGGACCAAGGGAAAAGAAGTACGTGATTCCCATTTCACTTTTTATCCAATCCTAGAGACTTCCCCACCTTGCTTTCTCCCATCCCCTTCCTCTATCACCAAAGGACTTCATGTCACCCCCCGTACATCTTCTCCTCTGATCCCAATGTATAAAATAAGCTGCAAAACTACTGTTCTCCAGGGCATCTTTTCCATCCACTGAGATTTTGATTCGAGCATGTCCTCAAAATTTCAGCTCAAATGAACTTTTATAAAACTTTTCTACAGGCTGGACATTATTTCCTCGACAAGATCATATTAAGTAAGGAAATGGTAAAAAGAGAAGACATAAAACTCAGAGTAGTGCCAAGATTACTAGATCGGGAACTGACGCTGTGCCTTTTACTCTCAACATTGTTGACACCTTGGCTTAACTGCCACCAATTCAAAGGTATATAATGAGGTCAGCGTTGAAGGTATCCCTACCATCATTTATAACAAGTACCATTTCAGTAGAAGTATAATACAATCAGTAGAGAAGTCAAATAAAAGAAGTTAAACTGATATATCTTATAGAAGCAAATTCTATTCATAAAACCACCAAATCCCCACCCTGGGAAGGGCATTGAACAGTAAACTGTTTTGTTGTTGGATTAGTCACAGGTTGAAACACCCAACTTCAAGATTATGATTTAAACTACTGGCAGAATAATAGACCCTTCTGGGTTTTTCCTCTTTGCAAGCTCTGGAGTTCTCCAGACACTTTGTATCTGTCACTCAAACACATGTTCACTTAACTAAATTAGTTAAGACGCAACTCAAAAGAACCAGGAGTCTGCTAAAACCCTACCTTCTTTAAGGAGTGAATTATAAATAAGATCTGTAGCGGCCATTATAGTTACTTTCATTGCTGTATGTTTGCAGAATGTTTTGCAATTACCACCAGTAGATATTAAGGTCCTTAAATTCTCTGTAGTTTGTGCTGGTAAGTTATCTCATTAAGGTAAAGCTGTAAACTTACTCGCTGAACGTTCTGACTGGAGTTTCTAAGTCTTAGCCTTTCTGGCCACTTCTTCAACCTACTGAAGGACTTGAGCATGCACAAGAGACACCTGGAGACCTTTCTGTGATGCACTCATCGGGCACCTACTATGTGCCAGGCAGGCTATATGCACTGGGATACTGGAGGGGGGAAGACAAGGTCGCTGCACTCATGGGGCACGCAAATTCTAGTAGTGAAGACAGACAAAATCAGGCGCACAGATTCCCCCAGGCTCAGAAAC
The DNA here is from genome assembly GCF_987537825.1 of Furipterus horrens. NCBI lineage: Eukaryota > Metazoa > Chordata > Mammalia > Chiroptera > Furipteridae > Furipterus > Furipterus horrens. The sequence continues at coordinate 16,864,742 of NW_028327178.1, read as the reverse complement.
TCCCTGGCGCCTTAACCAAACGAGCACCACTGGCTTTGTCTTCCTTTGAGCACCCACTGTGTTCGTGATGCTTGACATGGTTACTCCCTATGAAGAACCTTCTTCTGTCTGCCCCAAGTAAACTCAGACCTTCTGGCCCCAACTACCCCACGTGTACACTTCCATCGTAGCAATGAACTCTCGCTGAAGGTTTCTAAAGCGGCATGCAGGAGCAGCTCGGTAACTGTTTGCTCCATGATAGATTAATAACGACTAACAACAATCCTAAAATCCCTACTGTCAAGACTCGAATGAAAACGAACCAGTTTCTAACAGCTCAACACCCAATGTAGCGGCTTCCTACTTTCACTGCGACAACGTTATAGGGAAACAAACTGGGTCATTTGTTTCAATAAGACATTTGTTAATGCAACACAACCATCAAATTCCAGACACCCAAGCCTATCACCAACATTAAACTTTCAAATCGTTTCATTTAATTAAGGTTGTATGGGAAGTTGAGTGACTGCTTATGAATAATGTACCATCAGAGCCCTTTCCCATCACCAGGATTTAAAGGCTGTTTCCCGAAGAGACCGTTTCCACTCTGCCTCTCACCCCCACCCTCATCCTTCCCCCACCACCATGCTGCCAGCCACGCTCTCCAAAGAATACCTGCTTGCTCGTGTGGTTGGCACTGCTTTAAGTACTGGGCATAGCGCAGTGAACCAAAGAGAAAAACGCCCTGCCCTCAGGAAGTTTATACCATTCTAAAGCAATTTCGAGCAGTGCTTTAACATAAAACCAGAAGCCTAACCTGCTCTCTCAAGAGTCACTGATGCCTGCCTGCTGCTGTGACAGATTTTGTCCATTTTACTGCAGGGCTCGCCATGATTTAGAGGCAGATAGATAATTACATTTCACATTTGTGCTAAAAATTAGGGACAGATGAACATCAGAGAAAAAGCTCATCACTGGCCACGGCATGCAACTCTGATACGGTTTAATTACACAGGTCATAGCTGCTCTTTCCTTTTCTTTATGTCTGAACATCAAGTGTGACCTTGTAATTATCAGGTTCAGATAAGGAATTGCAATTCATTTCTGTACATTAAAGAATGTGCAAAAAAGCATCAACTAACCAGAAAGAGATACTGCAGAGCCCACGAGGGCTGACGTCAGAGTGGGGGTTTTATCACAGCAGCCCTCCCCCATCAGGGGCACCTCATAAGAACCTCTCTTTCCCACTCCCCGCCCTGGCTTTCACTGTGAGCCCCCATGGGAGCAACTTAGGCTCCTGTTCTCTCCCGCAGGCATCTCAAATGCTATTTCAGCTTAAAGTACATGGGAGTTTAGCTTTTGTCCAAAGCCTAAAGAGCTGCTACACCAGTTGAAAAAAGCACACACAATTAATTTATTTCATCGATTTCCCAAGTTAAGTCCTTAGACTGAACAAATGGGATCAGATTGCAAAAGATTAAACTTCCATCTCCCAGCCCCATTTATAGTGTTAAGATCTATCCACCACCTGAGCCTGATTTTGTGGTTCTTTGCCTCTTTTCTTTAAAGCACCCAGCATGCAGGGCTCTTACTTCATTTGGCTTGATGCTGGCTCTCTGAAGCAAGCAGTGGCAACAGGCAGGTGCTATCATCACCATTTTGCAGAGGAGTAAACTGAGGCACGGGTATAAGAAGAAAGAAGTGGTAGAATTTGGTTTTCTTCCTTTAAATCATGTTATTATAAAACTTAATTTATGCTACATAAAACTTGGAGAATGCACAAAAAGTCAAGTCACAGCTGGCAAAAGAGAAAGGAAGCCCATGTCTCAACCATGGCCCACGGCTTCCGTTGATGGGCTCCTGGGGCCCGTCGCCCATTGTCCAATCATTCTCGCCCGGTCAGGCCAGCTGTCCCACACACCAACAGAGGGAGAGCAGCTGTTACGGCATCACAAGGGAGGAAGGGAAAACGGCCAACTGCTATCTGTTCTATTTTATAGATGGGCACTTGCCACTACAGAATCCGCATCCACAGGGGATATTTCCCTAACACCTTAGTGCTGAGCAGAAGGTACAACATTGTGACTGAAAACACACGTGTTCCATAAAAATGAATGGCAACTGCTGTCATTTAGATCAAGAAATATGTCACTGGTTCGATTCCCAGTCAGGGTACATGACTAGGTTGCATGTTAGGTCCCCAGTTGGGGGCACGAGTGAGAGGCAACCACACAGTGATGTTTCTCTCCCTCTTTCTCATTTCCCTTCTCTCTAAAAAAATAAACAAATAAATTATTTAAAAATAAAAATAGCCGTCTGCTTGCAGCACAAACCAGTGAGGCACGGGGTAGGGAGAGGAGAGAGAAGCGTCTGAGGCAGAACTCCTCCACCATGAAGCCCAGTACACTGTGGACCCCGGCTCAGCACTGGGAACAGACGTGCTCACCAGCCCGCTGTCTCCCTGACTCTGACAGCACAGCGCTCGGTGCAGGCCCCGCTGCGAGGGCAGCAGACCTGATGTCAGGCCCCGGCCCTGCCATTTCCTTCCCATTTGACTCTGGGGGGGTTACAGCCCCGAGGCCCACATTCCACATTTGTAAACAGGGATCCTGGTTCACTGCAGTTATCACCTCATAGGGTGATCATGAGGCTTAATTAATATGTTTAAAGCAATTAGCATAAAGCCTAACACAGAGCGCATGCTTTATATGAACTAATTATTATTATTAAGTCCAGGATGAGGCTTTGGATGACTGAGACCTCAAACTATCTATAGTAAAGTAACATTTATGAAATTGTCCAAACTACCACAGACTGACACTTTTGGAAAATACAATAGAAATGAATTGCTAGAACAATCACGTGCTTGAATGTCACGGCAATGTCAAACTGCCCAACTTACTTCTGGGCACCTTCCAAAGCTGCACTACCTCATCAAGACACCGCTTAGGCAGGCTCGTCACGTCCAAGGTGCCCAAACAACCCTCAAAGAGCCCAGAGGGGCAGCCCCACTTCCAAGGGCAGCTGGCTTCTAATTAAGGGGCAACTGAGGCATCAGGAAGAACCCCGTTTATGTAATAAAGTTACATAACCTGTTCCCAATTCAGACATTTGTCGGAGCTGGGCAAGCATGTCCAAGTGTCAGCTGACTCCTTCAGAAGCCTCAACACACACTGCCTGAGAGGGAACCTGGCAAAGAACCAAAGGACGAGAGTAAAAATGAAAGCTCATCCCTCTACCTGGGGCTCAGCGCCACTGCCCCGGAGCAAACATGCAGTGGTCACGGGAGCTTTAGAGGTGCCAGGGAGACCAGCGATGCTGGCGTTAAGTCCACAGGCAGAGCCTGTGGTTGGACACCTAACTCCTTCTGAAGCATTATCTGCCCGCCTCCTTCCCTCACCCAGGGGACTCTGAGCTGCTCCATAGAGCATTTTGCAAATCACAGATGGACCAGAGAAAAAAATGGAAATCCAGAAGACCAGGGTTCTACTCTGGCCCTACCACTAACAGCGGGTTTGGTCTTGGACAAGTTACTTTCCTGCGCTGAGCCTCAGGTTCCTCACCAGCACAGAGGAGAAACACGGCTGAAACGGCTGTCACGACCCCACTCAGGGCTGCATCTCAGTTTGCATGGGCCTGTCATTTACACCTGACTCCATACCTGCTCCTCTGTCCTTTGCTCCATCCTATTAGTGACAATAGCTCTGCACGTGGGTTAACAGCCTGAACTGTCTGCTCTCTCCCAGCCTCTCCACTCCCCACATACACTGCAAGGTCCTCTCTCTCCCTCAGGCCTCTTCCCCATGCTCCTCATAAAACTCAGCCAGGAGCGGGTCCTTGGCTAGACTCCATTAGCCTTACATAAGGGAGGTGGATAGTTATGTAACCAGTTCCCCTCAAAGAGAATGTCCACTCCCCATTCATCAAATAGGTATTGAGCACCTATCATGGCCAGGCCTTGTGCCTGGCTCTAGAAAGACAGAGCCATGAGAAAGTACCTACTGTCCTCGGAACTGAGGGCAGACTACCAACGCTCATTAAGTTTTAGGATGGGAGTCTAACCATTAGCATGGCTTCAACACCTTACAGAACAACATTCCTGGACCACTAAATAGACTCCTCCAAAGTTTAAATACCTGTTAGTAGATTACCTGCTCCTAACATGTTGAGGGATTTTTAGGAGCAGTAAATAGATTTTCTGGTGACGATTCTGTGTGTGTATATAAAAAGGTGTTTTTGTGTGAGGTTTGGGAGTTTACTTTTTAAAGGTAGTAGATATCTCCTTCTCTTTCTATTTTTGAAAAAATAAAAATAAAACAGGCTTGGAATGTTTCCAGCTATAACTAATAACAGATGACAAGAGAAAGAAACAAATAATGCAACATCATTACTCCTTCTGTCTCCCACCCAGTCTCTACCCAGCTTCCCCATCTCTCCAGGACTTAAGACACTGAACTAAAATGTAGTGATTTCCCTAATAAGAGGACTAATGGTTTCCTAGAATAAGATTCAAAATGGATCAAATTTAAGAAAACTTAACAGTCTAGGGCAGAATCCTGAGACTAATCATGCCACACATCCCTGAGGTCCTAAGAGACCCGAGTTCTCAGCTATCAGACATACGGCAACTGCTCTCCCTCCTGGGAAGACGTGGCTGGCTACTTTTCTTTCACCCTCGGTATCCCTGTGATGTATGGAGGATTCATCACCCTAACAGCCTTCTCTGCACTGTACAAATGGAGGACTTCAGGAGCCGAGTGGCCTGTCTCATTGACTTCCTAGTCAACAGCCATCACCTAGTTGCTCCACACTAAGTCTTGAGAAGTTCTCTATTACTCAGTGACTCAATGGGCAACAGGGTGTTTGTTTCCCAAACCCCAAAGAGGAAAAGCTCAAGCATGAGTTAAGAAGCAGTTTTTCCAATGAAGGACACAGGCTCAATTTCACTGACCTGAACTGGAATCTGTCACTTCTGTAGCAAGAGACAGCTTCAGCTCAAACTCCAAAAAAAGACCGGCAGCATTTACTGAGCTCACTAATTTTAAAGTGCTCAGTTAATAGGGTGGGAGAGAGAAAGGCAAGCAAGACAGTCCCTGACCTCAGGGAGTTTAACCCTTGCTCCCTGGGTCCACAGCACCCACTTCACCTAGGAGCTTGTTAGACACGCACATTTTCAGGCCCCATCCTAGACCAGCTAAAACAGAAGCCCCAGGAATGGGACTTGGGAATCTGTTTAATAAGCTTCCCAGGTGATTATGATACACAGCAAAATCTGAGGACCACTGAGATACAAAACACCAAGTCAATGACACAGAGCATCAGCGTCTATGACATCCTTTAGCTATGAACACATTTCATACATAAGTCTCTCTTACTCAGCCTTATTGGCAACAACACACCTGACTACTATAAACATTTATTAAGTACTATTAAGTACATCCAGCAAATTGACATTTTGCTATGAGGTAAGCTAACCTCAGTCCCATCCTCTTTAAAAATAAAAAGTCTCTCAATATCCTCTTGTGTATTTGGAAACTCATTTCAAAAATGCCCTTTGTCAACATATGATTGAATATGTTCTTGGGCCCCACTTTGGGAGGAAAAAAAAAAAGGAACTTAGGTGAGATTAATTATGACTAAATTCCTATAAAAAGCAAGAGACAGCAATACATTTCTACTAATAAGTCGAGAGAGGAAATCTCAAACACCCATTAAAAAAATGGCCTGCCCATGAATCATAAGCTCTCTGGGGTTTTTCAAGTCCCTTCTAGGAAGCTCCAACATCCCATACTTTTACATAAAGCCAGTCTCCAAAGGCCTGGGACAGTACTTCTAGCCCCTTTCACAGATCAGGAGCAGCCTCCCATGACCTCTAGGCACAGGACAAGACCCAGCTCCAGAAGACGTCAGCTATGCAACCTGAAAATATCTCTGGATTCTATAGCTCCACACACCATATATTGCCCCTTTCTCCCTGCCAGTTTGGTTTTCTTCCTCTCTAGAACCACAGCCTATAATATATAAAACAGGAGAATTAGCCATACCTACTCCCTCTTTAAATGCTCTGAAAAAGCCCAGGAAGAAATAAGGGCACGAAGAAAACAGGACCATTATTCTGGCTGTAGGCCCCAGCACCGCCCAGCAGAGGAGGAGGGAAAGAAAAGCTTCCCAGCTCCAGCTCATAAATGGAAATGATTTTGTTACTAAAAACATCCTTTCCTCTTTTGGACCCCTCCCTGCCTCAGGCGTGAGCCCACAGCTCTCTCCAGCTTATATAATATCCCCACCACATGGCACGCCATGCCTCCATCCAGGGGTTCACTATCTAGCCTTGTACAGTAGCCACTTACTGTACAAAAGGAGCAAAAATTAGGGTGGGGCCGTCCCAGTGCCCCTCCTCCCCCCGCCACTGTGCTCCTGCACTGGCAGGTTTCACTCACCATGAAAGGAAGGATAATGGACTAGAGCAGATGACAGCCATGCATTACCCCAGGCTTACGGAAAATGGCCTTTTCATTACTGCCTCAGTCTCCCACACTCAGTGCAGGCAAGAAAATGTTTGTCAAATGATTCCAACTTGGGCGTCTACAACTTTTTTTTTTTTTTTTTGGATCCTGAGGCCAGCTAAGCTGTCCAGCTATCCCAGTTTGCCTGGGACAACAGATGTTAGTCTGCTGCTCTCAGAAAGCAAATCTACAGCTAAGACTACATGTTTCCCATCAAAGTCCCAACAACACAGTCTCAGGAAAGGGTCAGCACAGCCTTCAGTAGCTTAAAATAAGTCTCTCTCAGTGTGAGGGGTACTCCGCTCAGCTGGGAGGCTAGGAAGTGGTTGCCAGGAACGCCAGGGTTTGAGCATCTCCTGGACAGCCTGCTGACCCCCCAAGACTCTGATCCATAGGTCTGACCAGGGAACCATGTATCTGTATTTCTAACCAACTCGGCTGCCAGAGGCTGCTGGTCACAGACCACACTGGGCGTGGCCATGTAAGGGCGAAGGCTACCACTCATCTGTGAGCTCACTGACAAACCTAGGGCCCACTATGGACCTTCCCGGGATGCCACCGACCTCCCTGGGCTTGCTTCTTCGCCTGGGACATGTAAGTGGTCTCTGAGTTCCCCGCACATGCCAGGCTTCCAGGAAAGTGTTTCTCAAATTTTAGCCTGCGGAAGAGCCATTTGTTAGGACAGATTCCTGGGCGCTTCCCGCTTATTCTGACTCAACAGGTGTGAGGCGGGCGCAGGAAGCTGGACTTTCACAGGCTCCGGTCCGGGGTGATCTGGTCCTGCCGCTGAGGGGGCACCGCGCTAAGGAGCACTGTTTGTTCTCCAGCCCACGAGGGGCCCCTGGACAGTGTTTATATCAGTCGTGACCACAGAGCCAAGCAGCAATCACGCTACAGGCCTTTCACATCTTTGAGCTTAAAATTTTTTTTAATCTTCAACAAATTCTATTTTCTCTCCTCACTCATTACATCAGCAGCTGCATTCCCTCTCCCTTTGTGGATTCAGAGACTGCTGTCACTGCAGACAGCGTAATCTCATGGGCTGGGGAAGTTTTCTGCTCAATGGTCTGCCCAGCTCGCATGACTGTCTCTGAAGACAAGAGAGATTCAGAGATGCAGTGGCTTCAACAAGGTTCCAGTCAGTGAGTGGGAAGAATTCATCTTCTTGATCCCCACCTAAAGTATTTATATGTGTCTCCCCCCGCCCCCCAAGGGCGGATGTATTCAAGAGGGAAAAACGTCAAGACAAATCAACCCGAGTTGTTCAAGTCAGGCATCACTGAGTCCCACTCCCGATCTTGGTCTCCCAGAGCTTCTTAGAATATTCTAAAAAAAATAGGATTAGGTAGAAGGGACTGTGCCAACAGAAGACAAATGTAGTTTGCTTTGGATACCTTCTCATAGGTACAAAAATTTCAAATGAGCTAACTAGCCCCTGCCCCACAGCAGTCTATAAGAAGGAGAGTAGGAGGGGCAGCCTTCTCCTCCTCATGGCTTTGAAATTGAATGTTGGGTTTGCCAAGGACATAATTCTTAAAATATGTAGCTTCTACCTCAAGGGGCATTCAAAAAGGCATTAAATAACAAACACGACTGCAGACTCCACAAACAGTATGTTGGGATGTGTATACATTTGCTAAATTTCTTAAATATTGCAGCAATCCACTTTCATGATCTGGAGACAAGGTCATAGAGCAGTGCTTTTCATTTTAATTTCTTTGAGGGGCATGGCACAATGTCTGAAACAGGTCAGCTCCCCGATTCACAGCCCTCTTTTGAAGGGAACTCTGAGTCTAAATGTGAGAGAGACTCAAGGGAGGTCTGCAGGCTAGGTGCACTGGAGAGCGGCCTCCTTCAAAGCCCACGGCCCCAGGCCTCATGGCCTCCACCCCAGAAACATTCTACCCTCCACCATGAAGCAAGACCATGTCTAGATTCTCAAGTTTGTTTCCTGAAACCCTCCCCTGACTCACTAAAAGTGTGAAATGGAAGAAGCTGGGGTGGCATGAGGGAGACACCTCACTTCTCAGGGCAGTACTGATCTGCTGCTGGGACCCACAGAGCCCTGTATGAGGTCCCACTGGGTCACGTCCCAAGGAAGCACCGCTGGGAAGCAGGGGTGTCCATGCCCCCAGGAGCTGTCTTGCCTGCCTGGTGTGGGCTGGCAGCATGCCGGGTCTAGCCCTGGGTCTCCCCGGAGTAAGCTTGAGCAGGTCACTTCACACCTGAGCCTTCATTTCTTCACGTGTGAAGAGCAGATGACAGATCTGCTTGGCCTGAGTTTGGAAGACAATCTGTGCCGGTGTAAAGGGCTGCCCCTGCTGTATGGGGGAGGCCCCCCTGCTTGCTTATACCTCGAGGTTGCCCACTTTCAGAAGAGCAATTGATGAGCGCTGCTGCTTCCTGGGTAGCCGGCAGGTGGAGAAAACTTCCCCACGTCCTGTTGAAAAGCCATCACGCATTCCAGGAGCTTCCAGCCCAGACTCCACACCTGAGAATCTCTTCCGCCCACCTCTACCCGCCCTGCAGCCCAAAGCCAGCCCGTCCAGCCACTCACTACCACTCCTGCTGCACTTTCTTTCCTTGGGGCCTTGCCCTGCAGACACCACTCCCCATACAGGAAATATTTTCAGATCCCCATGCAAAGCCTGTCTGTCCTGAGGGTTCTCCCTTGTCTTCCCTCCAAGTGCCTTCATGAAGCCTTCTCTGAACGCCCCCAGTGGCGCTATGAACCCCCATTGTGCACCCCTAGTATACCTACATGGCCTTGATTTCACAGTTTGCTTATCTGTCCCCTTTTGAAAATTTATAAACATCTTTAGGCCCCAATTATTTCTTCTTCCCCTGTGCCAATGACCAAAGTGGCTTAGTAAACACTGTTAGAATAAATGAACTAATGATACCTCCACACAGTAAGATAATTGAATTATAGTAACAAGGACCTTTTTAAGTAAATTTTCAATGTCGGTGTAGCTCAGCTAAACCAACTTAATATGTGAAAATCAGATTTACCTAAAAGATACAAAGAGTTACATATAACAGGATTTCCCAGAGCTCTGTTGTTCAAATATCACCTTCCCATGCACTGAAAATAAAACTCAGATTGATCATTTTTCAGGAACTCACACCCCATGTCATCCCACCAACATTTCCTGAGAACCAACTATCACCTAATGGAAGGCGTTCTTCAGAATTCGCTGTGGTGGCGGCTTCCCCTGTGTGCTTCCTTAAATCTTATCAGTCAATGTAATTACAAAGTCTCTACTTAACGAGGTCACGGGGACAAGAGAGAGACCCTGCAGTCCCCGCACTCTCTCCAGGAGCTGCCAGCCCAGCCCAGGGCTGCACCAGCTGAGGCCCCCACTCAAGGGTGTATTGGCCGGCAGCTCAGACCCCCCAGGACCCCAAACAAGCACCTGGAATCAGTCCTTTTTCACTTTGTCATCTGCAAAGGCTGTGCTTTTGACTAAACTGTCCGAAAGAGACACCATCTGTTGTTTCCTTGTCCCTACTACCAAGATCCAAACTCCCCACAAAAAGCACGAGCTGTCTGGAGCTGTCTAAGTCCGGTGAGCCGTCTGGACTTGAACCCCGAAGCTGCTGCTTAGCAGCGCCGCAGCCTGCAGCACGGACCCGAGCCTCTCTCGGTCTCTCTTTCCTCATGTAAAAAGCAGGCTGTTTTGAGAAGTAAACACAAGGAGTGCAGAAGGCACGGGAATACGGGGCATTCGCTCAATGACAGTTTTCATCACCAAGCCACTTTTTTCCTGATCACGCAAAATTCACTTGAAGAGTAATAACTCCTTCCAGGGAGTCTGCCCTCAAGAGAAGTGAAAATGTGGTTCTTTCTCTGTGTTGCTTGATTTTAAAAACAGTTCTAAACTGAAAATCAAACTCACAATGACGTACCCGCTTGCCTCCATTTGGGTAGCTGGAGTCAAAAAAATTGACAATGGCAAGTGTTGGCAAGAATATGGAGAAATCAGAACCCTCATACGTTGCTGGCTTGAGCGTAAAATGGTGCAGCTGCTTGGAAAACGGCTTGGCATTGCCTGAGAAGGAACACAAATACTATGTGATCCAGCAATTCCACTCCTAGGCACACCCCCAAAAGAACTGAACACAGGCACCCAAAGACTTCTCCACAGCCGTTGACAGCAGCACTATTCACAACAGCCAAAAAGGCAGCAGCCACCCAAATCAAATGCCTATCAGCTGAGGAATGATAAACAAAATGTGGTAGATCTCTACAATGCAAGATTTATTATTGAGCTACAAAAAGAGGCAAAGTTCTGATACACGTTGACAACACAGATGAACCTGGAAAAAGTAAAGCTTTGAGAAAAGCTCCACAAAAGGTCACATGTCATTTGATCCCATATATATGAACTATCCAGAATAGGCCAGTCTAGAGAGACACAAAGGTGAGCGGTTGCCAGGGCCAGCAGGACAGGAAATGGGCACGAGGTCTTCCTGTGGGTGATGGAAACATTCTGGAAGTAGAGGGGGGCGGCGGTTGCCCAGCACTGTGAGTGTGCTGAAAGCCACTGAAGTGTACACATTAAAATGGTCACTGGTATATTATGTGAAGTTCGCGTAACAATTTTTTTTTTTTTTAATTTTAAGAGGCCTTTTATTTACAAGAGGACAGAATTTTCCATTTTCGAGAAGTAGCATACAAACATGTCACTGTCAGTTCTGTCATTCTTCAAATACCCATTGGAAGCCTGCTGAGTACCAGGCACTGGGCTTGATACTGACTCCTGCCCTCATGTAGTCTATTGCCTAGTGGTTATTTGTATCATCAAATACGGTTTGTTTGTGCATATATACAACACACACACATGCACACCATCCACAGAATATAATGCGTTCTCCCATTCAAAGTTCATTCATTTGAGTGACTGGTAATAGGCCCATGAATGATGTATATACAAATAAGACCACTTCCCACAGAATGTCACTTGTGATTCTTCCTTTAGTAAATCTGATTAAACTGTCATCTAAAAATTCAGCAAAACCACACCCTAACCTTTGATTAGCATGGAATTTCCATGTATTCTTTCTACAAATGCCAGACACACCCTCTGACAACACTACCTACTTAAACCGGGCTTTGATAGTAGAGAGAGGTTCTAGCAACTGAGCATTTTATTCTCAAAGTTTCTCTATAAAACCGTGAGGCTTTCTGTTAAGAGTTTTCCCACACACAATGCTAAAACTTCTTCATCGAAATGTGGCTTCTTTAGCCCTGGCTGGTGTGGCTCAGTAGATTGAGTGTCGGTCGGCCTATGAACCAAAAGATCACTGGTTCAATTCCCAGTCAGGGCACATGCCTGGGTTGTGGGACAGGTCCCCAGTTTGGGGAGTGAGAGAGGCAACTGATAGATGTTTCTCTTCCTTTCTCCTTCTCTTCCCCTCTCTCTAAAAATAAATAAATAATATATATATAATAATATATACATATATATGTGTGTGTGTGTATATATATATATATATATTTTTTTAATGTGGGTTCTTTAGTCGAAGGAACTCATTCTCAAAAAGGGGAGACTGACATACCTTGTCCCAAGCCCCATGGTCCCATCATTGCCCTGAAGTCACAGACAGTGGCACTTCCACTATGGAAGCCATCATCATGCTTTTTTCTTTTGTTTTATTAAAAGGCTTAGAAAAAGTGACTGCTCTACCTCACAACTGTTTCCAAGTGAACATTAAATAGGAAAAAAGAAACTCTTTCAAAAATAGGAATGCCACAGAACCAGAAAACGCTTTGGAACCAGAAGGAAAGCTACTATGTATATGAACTGCGGGGAATCCCTGTGCAAATCTCCAGTGTAGGAGGTGCACAGACCTATGAACAAAGTGTCAAACCTTTACCGTAGGGTACTTAAATCATTAACTCCACATCACTCTTTGCTTTTGGTACATCTCTTTCGCTGCTTGATAATTTTGAATATAAAATATTTTTAAGGCAAACTTCAATTGAAAATTTATCAAGAATGTTGTACTACCTTTCTTGATAAAACTGCAGACATCCAGATAAGAATGGGGAAGGCATACTTTAATTTCCCCAGATGGATAGAGGGCAGAGGCAACACTACAAAGATTAATAAAGGGCCTGCAGCCCTGGAAACCAGGATCAAATCAAGGACCGGATATGAGGAGCTAGAACAGGAGCTTTCAGAAACCCAGCCCCATGTTCCCCGGCCTTCCACCACCCAGCTGGCTGCTCCCGGGCCCCTGGTCCGAGGTCGGAGGGGCCTGCCTAAAACCCGTCCTTCTGAACTCTTCCCCATAGGACAGTTACTGGGGATGCCCAGCCACTGGGTGGGTCTAGATGGGGACACAAACCATTTTTGCATTTCTCCTGTCTCAAAGGGTCCTATGCCATACGCCTTTCTAAAAAGCAAACTGAAAAGAAACTCTGAATCAAGGGATCCATCAAGATAAGTGAAGACACCTAATGTTTTATTTTTATGTAGCAAATATTTATATGTAGTGCTATCTGCCAGGAACTGTTTTAAGATCTTTATAATTACTAGGTCATTTAATCTTCTAAACAACCCTATGATTTTTCAGCATCTAGGTATACACCCAAAGAACTGGATGCAGGATTTCAAACAGGAACTTGCACACCAATGTTCATTGCAGCATTATTCCCAAGAGCCAAAAGGTAAACACAATCCAAACGCTCCCTGGCAGATGAATGGATAAGGAGCAAGTGGTCTATTCACACAATGGAAAGTTATTCAAACTTAAAAAGGCATTCTGGCACATACAACATGGATGAAGACATTATGCTAAAGGAAATGAACCAGACACTAAAGGACAAACGTTATATATTCCACTCACATGAGACCTAGACTAGGCAAGTTCATAGAGAAAAGGCAGAATGTTGATTGCCAGGTATGAGGGGAAAGGGAAATAGAGAATTACTGTTTCATGGGTGCAGGGTTTCAGTTGAAAAGGTGAAAAAGTTCTACAGATAGAAGATAGTTAATGCCACTGAACTGTACATTTAAAAATGGTTACGATGGTGAATTCAGTGTCTATTTTACCACAATCATGCTCATTTTCCAGATGTGAATCCCCTAACCAGATGCCACACGGGACACAAGGGATACGGCAGTAAACAAAGCAGCCTCTGCCCCTGCTCCACTGGGGAGACATGATCATTTAATCCCAACTGAGGCACAGGTCACCAGGGGAAGACCGGAGCTAAGAGGTTAAATCAGAGGGAAGCTGAAGGGGAGGGAGACTGTCAGGGAAGCAGCAGAATCCTGAGTTGTCTGAAATGTCTGTAGTGAATCCAACATGTCACTTTGGTGAGCAAAAGCTTTGACAAGTTCAGAGCCTCTGAACACATTCCTGCTCTCAACTCATGCATGGTCCAGGCCTGGCCAACCACCCCCGCCCAGGTGGAAAGTAGTTATGCATTAATCATCCCCACCATCTGCTCAGATGGGTTTCAAAACAGCCGCAGGGCCCTCGGAGCTTACAGTGCCTTTCACACGCTCTTAGAGGAGCTCTGGTGGTTAAGGCTGCGTCCTGTGGACCCAGACTTCCTGGGCTGGAATCCCAAGCCCACTGATGCTGGCTTTGTAACCTTGAGCAAGTTATTAAACTTCTCTGGACCTCAGTTCCTCAGCTGCAAAATGGGGGAAAAAATAGTTCACAGAGTTAGGAAATTAAATGAGTTGCCATGTGAAAAGTGTTAAGAACAGTGTTTTCCATATATAGCAATAAAGTTAACTTATCATTATCATCATCTTATTCCCTCCTCACAAGACCCAACAGGCAGGTGAGGCAGAATCAACCTGTCCATTGAACAGACAGGAAATGGGGCAAAGAAAGAAAGAAAATAAATTGCTTGAGATCATCTGGCCAATTGGAGTCCACTGCTCTCCCTACCATGCCATGAGACCTACACAATCCAAAAGCATATGATAAAAATCCCAAGCATCTCAACAACATTTGGGCACCTACTATTCACCAAATCCTAGCTATCCCTTTTTCTCTGGCTACCTGTAGGAAGCAAAGTCCCAGGTTGTCCAAACCCACTACCTTGGTCTGTGATCCCAGGAGCCAAGGTCAGTATATTCCATTTCATACATTGGGAAACTGAACTAACATAATAAGCCTTTATTAAGCACCTCCCACAGAATCCATCATTCTCTGCCATGGGGAAGACAAATATGGCAGAAATGATGGTATCTGTCCTTCAAACCGTACCAAAAACAATCAGAGAACACTGGAGGGGTAGACTGAATGCTGAGCTCAGGTGGAACCAAGAAGAGAAAGACAGATCCAGCTAGATTCAGTCGGGTGTCCGCTGATGCAGTCAGGACAAACACTGCGGATGGACAAAGTGGGATTTAAGTGGGACTTTCAGGGTCACTACCTGTGATAGTATTAGTTATCAATGTGACCAGACCACAGGGTCACCCAGATATTTGGTCAAACACTATTCTGTTGTCTGTGAGGCTGCTTCTGGATGGGATTAACATTTGAATTGGTAGACTAAGGGGACTGGATAAGGCCCATGCCGATGTGAGAATTTCACCTGCCCTGCTGCCTTTGGGCAAGGACATCTGTTTTTCCCTGCTTACAGGTTCAAATTGAAACATTACATCATCTCTTCCCAGTTCTTGAGTCTGCATCTGGACAGGACCTCACACCACCAGCTCTCCCAGGTCTCAGGCCTTTGCACTCACTCTGGAACCACCCCTCAGCTCTCCTGGGTGTTCAGCTTGCAGGCAGATCCTGGGACTGCTAAGCCTCCATAATCACATGAACCAATTCTACATCTGTATATACACACACAACATATTGGTTCTGTTTCTCTGGAGAACCCAAACTAACACACTACCATTGGCTTTGCAAAGGGGGGAAGAAAGTTACCAGAAGCCTAAGAAACAGAATGAAAAGAGGCAAGAAGATAGGAGTAAATGAATGAATAAGGCAGGCTTTGAGGGGAAAGAGGACAAACTGAGGACTGAGTGTGAAGGGAAGACCAGGTAACCTGAGCCCAGTTAGGGGATTTTGAATGTGACCCTTCATGCAGACAGAAAGCCTATGATCTTGCCAATGACACAAAAGCAGCATTTTAAGAAAGGGAATCCTACATGGATAAGAATAGAAAAGGCCGGAGCAAGGTGGCCACTGTATTTGTGCAGGTAGGAGACAAGTGGACAAGTGACGGGGGGGGGGGGGGGGTGTTGGTTGCAGTGTAAGGACACATTGGTGGGAAAGCTCTTGCTCTTTTGAGAGAAGACTTTCACACTCCCTTCGACTCAAAGCAACAGCTGGGGGAGCAGTTCAGCACCCTGCCCAGGTGCAAACGCCAAACAGCCACGCAGAAGGCCACCTGCCAGTGCCTAACAATCAAAGATCATTTAACATTTCCTAAGCCCCTCACTTAGCCCCTCCGGGCCTCCCTCCCTCGGGTTCCCCTTTCCATGAAATGGAGAACACATGCTGTTTACCTGAGAGACGGACTGTGAGGATAAAATGGGAAATGGGAAAGAGCATTAGTGGCCCAGGGAGAAGGCAGGACCCACTGGAAATTGCCTTGGCATGACGCCTCCAAGTCCTGAATCAGCCTGCAGTCCACTGGAAGAGCAGGCTTGTTACAGACAAAACCTGCAGAGGAGCACTGTCATAAAGCACACGTGGGGCCTAATTAAAGTCACAGAAAACAACTTGCTGAATCTCAGTATGAATCTCTACCAAACACCCTTGCCTTCCACACTAACGCCAGGGATATTGTAGCCAGCTCAGCAATTAGGTGGCAGGGAGCACTTGCTCAGTGAAACTTACGGGAACACCCAGGTCTTGCCCTGGGGGGTGGAGGCTGACGCGGAGGATGGGTGGACATGGGTGTAGCCAGAGCAGGACTCCAGAGAAGACAAGGACCTGCGAGTAAGAGTTCCTGCAACCGGCGCTGCGAACCCGTTGGTCACAAACCCGTGGGCTGGGGCGAACATGGTCTGTAACAGCACACTCCCTGCAAGCCCAAAACATCCCCTCCACTCCAGGGATCAACACGGGCGAGTCTCTGCCCTACGTGACTTCTGTCATGTACAACCACAGCCACAAAGACACCATAAACGCTCCATGCCTGATCATGGAAGGAAACGGGAAATGATCAAACTCCGATAAAGCAGAAAACTCAAAAGTTATTATTCTGCCTTCGACTTGAGGGAAAGCAGACAAATGACCCATGAGCAGGTTAACACTGGAGGTGTAATCGGAACAGAGACACTTAGGCTTACCACGTGTGAGATCCTGTTTCCTAGTGCCTTTCCCATGTTAACTCCTTTAATTCTCACAGCCCTGTGAGATAGTATCTCCATTTCACTGAAACAGGAAGGAGTGACTTAAGTTGCCCAGGGTCACTAGTAAGTAGCAGAGCTGGGATTCGAACCCAGGAGGAGCGTGGCTCCCACATCTATGCCCTTTACTGAGTGCCAAAATGCAGCCTAAGTTCTCTACCTTCCATCTTTAAAGGCAAATAAGAGCGCTACACATGCAGGAGCTTCTGCCCAACAAGAAAAGTCAGAGCAGTGGCTTTGTTTTGTCTGACTCTTTGGAATTTTCTAAAATAAATGTGATATGCTTTCTTCAGCACAAAAACCAGACCTAAGTGGTTTTTTTCAATGGTCCCCTGCCCAACGTCAAACCCCTCCCAGGTAGCCCCCAGGAGCCAGAGCAGCCTGTACGGAATTAGCCCAGAACTAGCTCACCAAAAACAGAAACGCCAGTGCAGCCTCAGCAAGGCAGAGAGCCAGGCAGGCCGCAGAGAGCCTGGGCGGGAATCGGCTGTCAGCTACCTTAAGATCTGATTAAGAAATGTTGATTAATGCTGGGAGTGCAATTAAAAATAAATCAGCCTCATCTTTAAAAAAAAAAAAAAAAAACCTCTCCTGTGACTTTTTGCAAGAACGTATTCAACAAGGCCAAAAGCCTGGCTGGATAACAGTTAGGCAGCAGAAGGAACTTGGACTTGTCATTAAGTCTCTCTGGGCGAGGGAAGTCCTCCCTCACTGCCCGGACAATCTGATGGATGAGAGTCCTCAGCGATGGCCCGTGCCTGAGGGCAGCCTTAGTGTGTCCAGAGGAGAGTCTGCACAACCTCAGTAGCTTCCGGGGTGACCCTGGTAAGTGCACACAGTTCATTTTCGGGGGGCCACAGAAGGTCTTACTGGGCACTGGGAAGGCACGTTCCGGAGACAAGAATGAGAACCAGTGGTGTCTGCCCGGCTGGCAGCACTGACACAAAAAGCAGGAAGTGCTGGGACAGCCAAAAAGTTCATTTCCCTTTTCCCGTACAACGGCTCTTGTAGTGCTTAGTCGTCTTTAACTTCATTCAAAACATTTTCTTAAGACTGTATTTGATAGCTGTCATTATAAGCATGCATTTTTAAAAAAACACATCAAAATCAGTGAACTTTTGTGCAGCCATTTTAATATTGAAGATGAAAGAAAATGCGCAACATTTTTGACATATTATACTTTATTATTTCAAGAAAGGTAAAAAACAGAACTAAAATGCAAAGAATATATATAAAGATTTGGGCAGTGTATGGAGAAGGCGCTGTGACTGTTTGAATGTGTCAAAAGTGGTTTGTGAAGTTTCTTGGTACTGTCGACATTTTGGCCAAATTCTTTGCTGTGGGGTTGTCTTCTGCAGTGAGAGATGTTTCACAGCACCCCTGGCCTCTACCCACTAGAAGCCAATAGCGGGAGAGAGCCGACATACTCAAAATATCCAAATCTATAAAGTTATTGATGAAAATGAAAAAAAATGTGTTTTATTTTATGGAAAAAAACAAAATGGACTTTTTGGGGAACAGAATAAAAGGCACCCTCAATGGTTACTTTTTTAATCATGCTCACCTGGGAGGCCTTATCTGTCCTAGGGAAACACACATGCTGTTACACACACATACACACACACATACACGAAGGTACTCCATGAACCATGAACCATCTAGAAGAAGAGCGGTGCAGATGAGCCGAGAAAAACATCTGCACAGGAGCCACCAATCCTTCCCGAAACATTTTTTTCACCTGCCCTCCCCTGGGGTTTCAGCACCCTAGCTGGGCTCTTCAGCCCCGGCCCATCTACTTCCAGTGCACTCTGCAGCCCTCCGTCTCTGGCGCCTGTGAACTCTAGGCATCATTTGCCCCATCCTGAGCACTTACATGACAGGAAGAGCTCTGGTCTGGCTATCAGGAGCTGACCTCTCCATCTGAATGTGAGCTTGAGAGCCAAGACCCTTTCCTTCAAAGCCTCCCTGCAAGGCTGGGCCCGCACCGGTGCTCCAGTCAGGAGGCCTAAGTGGGTCTCGGCCCCCCAAGATGGTTCCCACAGCTCCGTCAGCCTCTCACACTCCCCAGCCCTCAGCCCCACACAGGGGAAAGGAAAAGACACTTAGCTTTCCTCCCTGGTATCGACTTAAGGTATCAACTTTCCCCTCTCATCCTGTTCCCCACCGCTCGCTGTCCACTGACAAAAGCAAAGTTTAATACGTGCCCATTGACAACTGATGACTACATCCCAGAGTCGGAGAGGCAGGACTGAATGGAGCTTCCTTGGAGCAGTGCTTGGGACTGATCCCCTCCGCGGTCATGTCAACACGGGACAGGCTTCCTCTCCACGGGCAGAGATGGGGCAATTCCCAGCTGCACGTCTAACACTGTCCCAGTCACTTCCTTTCAAGAGAGCGCACGAAAATGCACGAGGGTAATTTTAAAGGGATGACACTAAATCTGAGATACACCTACACACAGGCAGGGAAAAAAAGGAATTTTGCTCTATTAACTATAACTGGAAAAACATTACCTGATTCCTCATAACTGATCACACAATCGTCGTCGGCAGCCGTCCGTCTCGAGAGACGATGGTGTAGCTTCTCAAGAGTCTATCTGCACCGCCGAGAATGGCTGTGCAGTCTGACTCGGGAGTGACACGGTATCTGTCTCCTCCCGTGTTGAATCGACATCTTACGATGAAGCTACAGAGCCTGGGCAGGGTGATATGGAGGGTCTGCTGTTGCCCATGCAGCAGAACCCCCCTCTCTTCGCAGCTGAAGGATCCAAGGGAAAGACGGAGTCAATACAGCTTGGCTTCAGGTGCGCCGCAGGAGTTGCCGGTGTTGACTACAACGTCAAACCGCCTTAGGGACTCCGGCTCCGGATTTTCTGTCGGGGTTTACTCCCTTAGCCTTTCCCCTGAAGAGGTATGCCGCAAGGCAGCGGAGGTTTTTTGAAATCAGAGTTTTCCTTCTCTGATGGTACATAGTAGGTTGACAGTAATTATCAATGGTATGAAAAAAAATTTTTTTTCATGTTTGCTAAAACCTCCATGAGTGTATCAGGAAGTTTCCAGCCCAGATGCAACTCTCACTTTCTTCCTTTGCAACCCTTTTTGAACTGTAGCAAAATGCCCTAGCGGACAAGGGAGCGATCAGATGGAATACGCTCCTGGCGAGGCCCCTGGTTCACACAATATTAACATGGAAAATCAGTATTTGCAAGCTCCAACCCTCTAACTCCCGATCATTCCCAGGCTTTAGCTACAAGAGACATTTTGCTCCATTCAAGCATAGTTTGTACCATGAACCTTTGAATATACCAGGACTCTAAGATAGGCAGCCAAATCCCTATCAGAAATTATCTCAAGCACATCCAAAATCAGAGTCAATAGAAAAGTAATAGGTACAAGCCCCCGTCCACCTGCTGATTCCTATAAATGCCCACCACACAAGCCTCCTCTCTGACACTGGCCCCAAACGTTTAAATACCGCCACGGCACTTAGCACGGGGCTTTGCACTCCCTGGAGCTAAATTATCTAATTACTATTCTTTGATAGCAAGGCACGCTGAGGGGTGCACAGGCAATTTGAAAGCATTTAACTGGATACTGAGATCAGTGCAAAAGCCTATTTGTCACCGTGACAGGAGGTGATAATGTGACATTTCACAAGTTTCAAAACAGCAGGGAAAGCCACCTCCCCTCTATTATTTGCAGCGACGCTGGACTTCCAACTCCAAACACGCTCTCTGTATGAATCACTCCAATTTTTCAGCGGGCTGAAGACCAAACCAACCACAGTCCACAAGCAGATCTGTGCCTGAACTACTGGTGACGAGAACGTGCGTAGCTTCTGTACCTGCAGTTTTCCCTACTGGCACCATTTCCCCAACAAATAATAATTTGCAGAATTCTTTACTGAAAGGGGCTTCTGCTTCAACGGTGGGCACATGCAAAACCTACCACACTTCCTGTTTTCTCCCCTTTGCAACATGCAGTACATCATCTCTCCACTTTAAGAACAAGATCAAGAATGTAATGTTTTTCCACAAAATCAAGGATAGAAAAGTATCCTCCAAATCATCACACTCTCTCTGCTTTGAAATAGTGTCTGCTGTGGTGGTTTGAGGAGCCTCTAGAAATTGAAGGACAGTGGACCACAGAGCACACTTGGGGGAGTAAATGAGTAGTTGTGTATCAGAGGCTCAAATCCTGGTTCCGCTGCTTCCTAGCTGTGTGGCCTAATCAAAGTTACTAAACCTCTCTGGCCACAGTTTTCTCTAATGTGAAATAAAGATAATAGAAACTTCCCTCCTTCCACAGTTGTGAGGATTGAATATGAGATTAATATATGTCAGGCACTGTGATATAATTCACATTATAACAGTTCAATGTCAATTAATAATGCTAATTAATAACTAATTCTTCCTAGGACTAACAGGCCTGATCAATAGCAGCAGTCTGCCAAAGGCTGGGGGCAAAAATGAGCATTACATGCTCATTTCACTATGCCCAGTTAAGATGCTTATCTCTGCCAAGTGCTCCCCTTCTCTGCCATCTCTCTTCTTGAAACGAGGGCTGCCTGCTCAGAATGTGATGGTGACAGATTATGACAGTTGCCACTGAGTAAACAGCAAGGGAAACGGCCACTGGTGTAAATTCCAAGGTTTGAAAACAGTTAAGCAGGGACGTGAAACTCAATAACTGGAAGTACCTCAGCTGAAATGTGACAAATAAGTAATTCTATACATAAATACCTTTTGATCCCTTAAAATCGTTCACATTTCTTTCCTCCACCTCTTTCTCACAGCGCCCTGATTACATACACATCCACTTATAAAACATGCCCCTAACCCTGAATGATTTAGATTAAGACCTTTAAATACATCTGAAGTTTTATTTTTTAATAAAGGACTCTCCTCTCTAGTATCTGATGGGCAGCTATTTAAATTCCTAAATAGACAAATGATATAATTTCAAAGTCTTAACCTAAATTAACTGGGGGAGGGGGAAATGTTTTCTATTAATTTATAGAGACACACTGTTCAGTTATTTTCTGATAAGCCTTGAAAATGTCTATCCAAGACCAGCCTATGTTGCCAAATCCAAGATCCTGTAAAAGCAAAAATATCAGCCAGGAGAACTGTGTCCGGTCATTCTTTTCTTCGTGTCCCCTTAAAAGCACTTCAACGGGAACCACCACGTCCCAGGCAAAGAGACTCATTAAACCAGACAGAAGCCCTATCTTCCACCTTTATTCTCTATTCAGGGCTCTCCTCAATTGGAAAAAGGTAAAAATAGCACAAAGAAGATACTACAGGCCAAGATCGGAGACTTCACAGGAACACTTGTGCCTTGAGTAAGACTACTGCTGTCGTCCAAAACATTGAAAGAATTTGTAATAGAACCATAGTCATCACCTCCAGGTACCTGTGAGGAGACTCTGAAAAGAATGTGTCAGAAACCCACGTAGGTTTTTTATGTGAGTGAAATGCTGAAGGGAGAGCCCTGTCCATGGTCTGTGATTTTCATCATTTGCCTTTTTAGAAATTGCCTATCAGATATTAGAGAGGTGATTCCTTTAATGAAAAATGAAACTTCAAAAAGGTGACCTCTGAGATCCTGTCCAAGTCTAACATTCAGTGATGACTAGAAAGCACTGTCCTTCCTTCACACCCCCCACCAGGCCTGCCCACTCCTCATGGAGGTGGCCCCGGAGCTGGGGGGCAGTGTGAGGACCACCCACCTGCTGCAGCCGCAGCCAGCAGCCAGCACAAAACACGGAACAGAGGCCCAAAACAATGGACAGAGCGCTCAGCTTCGGTAAGTCCCGATACCACGCAGTTAAGCACATTTCCCAAGTTTCACGTACTTCTTAAATAATTTCTCCCCTTTTCTATGTTCTACTTCCTACAGCCCCACAAAAGAACCCATTTGGGGGATGACAATATCTCCCTCAGACGCTGCCCAGGGAACACGTTCAGGAGTGCCTGACTGGCAGCAGGGGAGGAGCGCGGCGTCCCTCGGGCACTGCTTAGAAAGGCGGGCAGACAGTAAGGGAAACAAGACTGAGAGATGGAAAGAGAGGCAGAAGAGACTCAAAGTTCAAACACTGTTGACCTCAGAAACACGGCCCAGCAGGCAAAGGTAGGTACAAATAACTAGCAACTGCCAAGGAAGAGACAGCGACTTCCTCTGCTCCTCAGAACCAGGAGCCAAGAGAAGCTCCCTGAGGAACACGTAAGTCACTTCACGCCTCCCCACTGATGCCTGCTCCAGCTTCAGAACCCGGAAAGGGTTTCCAAGACATTGGGAAGACACTGGTTTTTCATCAGTCAGGACTGGCTAAATATATACCATATGAGAGTATACCACAGAACTATGGTTCTCACTTTCCCCTGGTCCTTACTAGAATCACCTGGAAGATGTGGTCAAAATGCAGAGGGCCAGGTCCTGTCCTGACCCAAGAAGCCTGGTTCCCGTGTTGGCCCTCCAGGTGATTCTGTAGACATCAAGGTTTAAGAGCCTCTGCCACACAGCCATTAAAAAGAAATTCTTTAAATAACAAAAGGGAACTATATTCTATTGTTAAGGAGAAGCAAGGGGATATACCACATTAATAGAATAACAGGTGAAAATCACAGCAATAGATGTGGAAAAGCATTTGACAAAAATGCAACAATGTTTCATGATAAAAACTCTTAAAACTGTGAATAGAGGGAACATACCTCAACATAATAAAGGCCATAAAGGACAAGCCTACAGCTAACATCATACTCAATCATAAGAAGCTGAAAGCTTTTCCTGTAAAATCAAGAACAAGACAAGGGTGCCCACTCTCACTACTCCTATTCACCATAGTATTGGAAATCCTAGCCAGAGCAATCAGACAAGAAAAAGAAAAGGCATCCAAATTGGAAAGAAAGAAATAAAACTGTTATTGTTTGCAGATGGTATGATCTTACATAGAAAATCCTAAAGACTTCACTAAAAATAAAAAAATTAGAACTAATCAACAATTTTGGTAAAGTTGTAGGATACGAAATCAACAGAGAGAAATCAATCGTGTTTACATACACTAACAATGAAATTATGTGAAAGAATTTTATTTTTTTAAGATTGTATTTATTTATTTTTTAGAGAGAGGGAGAGAAGCATCAATGTGAGAAAGAAACGTCAGTTACCTCTCACATGCACCCTGACCAGGGACCAAATCTGCAACCCAGGTATGTGCCCTGACTGGGAATAGAACCGGCAACCTTTTGCTTTGCAGGCTGATGCCCAACCCACTGAGCGACACCAGTCAGGGCAAACGAGAATTTTTTAAAAATCCCATTTGCAACAGTATACGAAAACAATATAATAACAAATTTAAGGTGGTAAAAGTACTACACATTGAAAACCATAAGACACTGATAAAAGAGATTAAAGATGACAAAAAAATATCCTGTATTAGAAGATTTAAAAATTGTTAAAATGTCCATACTATCCAAAGCAACCTACAGATTCAATGTGTGAGAGATACATCAATCAGTTGCCTCTCGCATGCCCCCAACAGGGGACGTGGTCTGCAACCCAGGCATGTGCCCTGACTGGGAATCTAACTGGTGACCTTTTGGTTTGCAGGCTGGCACTCAATCCACTGAGCCACACCAGCCAGGGCCACTTATGTTTTCCACAAACATTATCTCACAGCCTGCTATATGCCTACACTGTGCAAGGCCTCAGAAATGAGAAGATGACTCAGACATAGAACTCAGCATCAGAGAGGCCCTGGCACAGCAGAATGACATCATCTAAAAATCACCCAAACGTAAGGGAGCAGAAATAAGGTCCTGCTCTGCCAAGTTCTACCTGAGCCTCAGTTTCCTCAGCTGGAAATGAGAAAATTAGACAGATTATCTCATCTATTACAGCTGTCCATTAATCTACTGATAAATTGCCTCTGGAGACATGTGTTAAATATAAATGTATTAAGTATATTTCTAAATGTAATTCAGTAATACATAAATGTTTAAAAAAAATGTTTTCCAGAGTGAAGCTGAATGACTGTCACTTTAGTCCCCAGAACAAAGAAACGTCAGTATTCAGCATTCCTTTCTGCAATCTTCCCCACTCAGGAAACAAATTATTTATGGCAAAAAGTTTTGAAAGAAAGCGAACATATGAAATATCCCCAGTGAGGGAAGGGGAAGCAGCACATGGGAGTCTTGCTGCTTGGGGCAGGAACAGAAACTGTAATGAGGAGTGGCAGCCGAGGAGAAGACAAAATTCAAAAGTGGCACCAGAACAGAGGATTCAATTTCTGTGGTTCCATTCAGAAGAGGGATAAAAGGCCCAGCCCACCTCATTAGACCCTGAGAGGGAATCTCATAGCTAACCACACTGAAATACTGGTGTTCTTTTTTTGGTGACTCCTAAATCATCAAGAAAATAAAGTAAAATTACGCTCAGAAGCTTCTATTTGCTATGTCCTCCGCCGATAAAGTTCACGGAGCATTCTGGTGCCTGAGCAGTTAAACCCTTAGCCATCCACCAAATGAAGAACCTATTACCATATTCCCTGGTGGTTCAGAGGAAAATTTTCCCTGTATTTGTTTTAATTTGTTTATTTACTGAGCACCAGAGACCAACCGCTCTCCCTCAGGGCGAGGAACACTCAAAGGCCTGGATATCCATTCTGAGGAGGAAGGTCTAGGGCAGTGGTTCTCAACCTTCCTAATGCCGTGACCCTTTAACACAGTTAGTTCCTCATGTTGTGGTGACCCCCAACCATAAAATTATTTTCGTTGCTACTTCATCACTGTAACTTTGCTACTCTTATGAATCGTAATGTAAATATCTGATACACAGGATGTATTTTCATTGTTACAAACTGAACATAATTAAAGCATAGTGATTAATCACCAAACCAGTATGTAATCATATATGTGTTTTCCGATGGTCTTAGGCGACCCCTGTGAAAGGGTCGTTTGACCCCCAAAGGGGTCGCAACCCACAGGTTGAGAACCACCCTGGGCCACCGTGCCATGTCAGTGGGCCAGCCCCAGATGGATCCATGAATTTCTCATCCTCAACGAGCACCTCATTTCATTTCCTCAGGACTCTGTACCGGACCAGTAAACAAGCGAAGTTAACACACACTAATAAATTCCTGGGTTACTTAACCCAAATAACTTTCCTGTAATATTGAAACGTTTAGCTACTTTGAGGAATTCTCAGCAGCACTTTGGGCAGGCCTGATGAGAACAGGAAATACTTAGGTCCGTGGGCATTTAGAAAGTCCGTTCTCAAAATCCCTGAGTTCCTATCCGTCCTTTGTGTCTTTTCGGAGGTAGTGCTCGTGGTTAAGCTGTGTGACACGTCCAGGAATCCACAGATCTCCAGCCAGGACCCTCTCCCAGCTTTGCACGGTGCATGGAGATGACCCCACCACACTAGAAAGGGATGCTCATTTGGGGTCCAAAAATTCCCTTGATCTGAAACTAGACCACCAACTTACACCACACACTAGAATAAACTCAAGATGGATCAAAGACTTAAATGTAAGCCGTGACACCATAAAAGTCCTAGAGGAAAACATAGGCAAGAAAATATCAGATATCTCTTCACGGATACATCTCCTAAAGCAAGAGAAATAAAGGAGAAAATAAATAAATGGGATTACATCAAACTGAAGAGTTTCTGCTCAGCAAAAGAAAACATCAGCAAGATGAAAAGGAAACCAACCATATGGGAAAACATATTTGCCAATGACATCACAGACAGGGGACTGATTTCCAAAATATATAAAGAGCTGATACGACTAAACATCAAGAAAACAAACAACCCAATTAAAAAATGGGCAAGGGACCTGAACAAACACTTCTCCGAAGAGGACATACAGAAGGTCCATAGACACATGAAAAAATGCTCAACATCATTAGCCATCAGGGAGATGCAAATAAAAACCACAATGAGATACCATTTTACACCAATCAGAATGGCCATCATCAACAAATCAACAAGCAACAAGTGCTGGCGAGAATGTGGAGAAACGGGAACCCTACTGCACTGTTGGTGGGAATGCAGACTGGTGCAGCCACTATGGAGAACAGTATGGAATTACCTCAAAAGATTAAAAATGGAACTGCCTTTTGAACCAGCGACTCCACTACTAGGATTATACCCGAAGAATCTTGAAACACCAATTCAAAAGAACTTATGCACCCCTATGTTCATTGCAGCACTGTTTACAATAGCTAAGTGCTGGAAACAACCTAGGTGCCCATCTGTAGATGAGTGGATCAAAAAACTGTGGTACATTTACACAATGGAATACTATGCAGCAGAAAGAAAGAAGGAACTCCTGCCATTTGCAACAACATGGATGGAACTAGAGAGAATTAAGCTTAGTGAAATAAGCCAGGCAAAGAAAGAAAAATACCATATGATATCACCTAATACAGGAAACTAAAGAACAACACAAACAAAGGAACTAAATAGAACAAAGAGCAGAATAGCAGTCAATAGGGGGGAGGGGGGAGGGAGAGAAGGGGGATAAGTAAGGGAAGGGATTAGTCAAAGAACCCATATAAAAGACTCATGGACATGGACAACGGGGAGGGATATGATTGCGGGAGAGGGGGTGGGTTGGGTGGGGGAGAGAAATTAGGGGAAAAGAGGACAACTGTAATTGAAAAACCAAAATTAAAAAAAAAAAAACAAACAGTAAATTGAAAAAAAAAAAAAAATACCCTTGATCTGGACCCTAGCAGATCACAGGCTCGTTCCCCAAAAGTGACCCGTGAACATCAAACTGTAATTTCCAACTATACTTTTGTTCCAACAACTAAGAAATTCTAAGTAAATCCTTATGCAAAAGTCTTGGCTTTTGACATACTGGCATTCCTAGCTAGAGAGTTGGCTTCCTTGATGGCCGTAATCGAGGTGCAATCAAGTCATAAGTTGTCAACAGAAAAGGTGCAGGTGAGTGAAGGAAGCTCCTTAGAGAACAGTGGTGCCAGCATTTCCTGAAACCACACTGCTGGCAGGTCACCCTGCAGGTACGGCCAGTAACAAGGGCCCTGGAGTTCAGTGAGCAGCCATGCTAGTCCCTCTGTGCATGTTTCCTGTTTCCTGAGGAGATGCCACCCAAGAGCCCCCAGGCAGGTGGCAGGTGACTCCAGCACCATGGCCATGGCTCCCTTTACCCCCACCTCTCACCTCCACCTCTCACCCCACCGCAACCTGACCCATTCTCTTCCTAGCTCCTTAAACAACTCACGTTTAAAAATAGAAATTATACAACTTTAATAAAAAATAAAAACAATCTAACAAATTCATGAAACAAACACCATAGGTGACGTGAGTGGATTCTTCAGCTTCTCCTCAGGAAAGCATAATTTACAAAGTTCCATTTTTTTAAGCTGTTAACCACCCGAGGGAGGAAAAAAAGCTTAAAATGCTCATTGGTTGAACTAGTAAGAAAGCAGCATCAACCTAGATTATTGGACGTATAATTTTACCCTTCTTTTATTTGCTCTGTGACATTGAGGTCACTCTTTAAAACTCACTATAATTGGAAGAGACCCCAAAATGTCATGTTTGATTCTAGATAAAACATTTAAAAAGACTTTATGCTTCTTGCTCTAGGCTATCTTTATTGGCTACTATTTTGGAAAAATGAGTGGCTTTTTTGCTTGCTATCTGTAAAATGCACAAAGGAAAGCAACATGTTATCTTACTTTTAAAGCTAAAAAGTAGCAACTCCTTCCAAACACAGACTAAGTGGCAGAACAGAAGAGAAGACTCAGGTGATGCCCAGCACACCCAGGATAAACGACAGAGGTCTCACATTATTGGGGTTGTTGGGCGATACGGAGATAAACTGTTTGCCATACGGCAGGGGTCCCGGAGCCCCGGGCCATGGACCAGTCTGGTCCGCGACCTGTTAGGAACTGGGCCACACAGCAAACCGGTCCCTGGTACCAAAAAGGCTGCGGACCGCGGCCATACGGGCTGGTGGTTCCACCGTCAGAAGAGCCAGAGCTATGTGTCTATTCTCACACCTCTGTAGGATGGAACTCCTCCACACCCACCGAAAAATCCTCAGTTCTCCCTTTTGGGGATTTACAACCAAAGCAGCAGACAGCCTCCAAAGGAATAAAAGCCAATTCTTCCCATTCAGAAGAGAAGTAAAAAACAGGATCTAATGAACTCCGGAAGGATCATGAAGCAGAGGGTGTGGAGCAGTTAGAGAACACAGTCCACATAATGACCCTCACTTCTGAAACCAACTGCAAGTTCAGAAGTCCTCAGGTTCAATAATTCACTAGAAGGACTTACTGAAAGCTGTTGAGTCGCTGTTACGGTTTATTACACAGAAAGGGCACAGATGGAATCAGCAAAGGAAGAGACGTGTGAACAGGGTTCAGACACGTACCGACGACATCACATTCCTGGCGCTGATGTCTGATAACACAGAACACTTGTCAGCCAGAGTTCAGCCACGCCTCAGTGTTCGGTGTTTATATTGGGGCTCATTATGTCAGCATGGTTGACTGCTGTGAAGCAAAGACTGTATCATGTATCAGTACATTGGTTTCTGCCACCACTTCCTAATAACTGGGCCCTGACCCCGATTCCTGACACAGAGCTCCTAAAACCCTTGTGTTTCCACTGAAGTGTCTGATTCAGAGGTCCTACACATCTCTTGGAATTTCCTGGGTGATTGGAACATGTTTGCTCTAATGAGGTAACTCTTGGGTGGGCTCCTGGATGGGCGGGGGCTGGTGAATGGAAAGACCAAGCCATAATTAGGAGCTTGGAACTTTCAGCCGCTGTCCCCATTCTCTGGAGAAGGGAGGGGGACTGGAAATTGAGTTATGTGTACCTGGTGACTCAGGACTCTTCCAGATCTCTCATTTGACTGTTCATTGGTATCCTTTACACTAAACCAGACCAGTAAACATCATTCTTTCCCTGAGTTCTGTGAGTCCTCCTAGCAAATTATCTAACCCAAGGAGAGGGGTCATGGGAACGCTAGTTCACAGCCAGCTGGTCAGAGGTACAGGTCATATATAACCTTGCCCTTGTGACTGGTGTGTGGAGGGTGGGGAGTCTCATGAGACGGAGCCCCTGGCTCGTGGGATGGTATATCTGATGCTATCTCCAGGTAGAGAGTGTCAGAACTGAATTCTCAGACACCCAGCTGGTTTCTGATAATTGGTTAGTGTGTGGGGGGGATGGGAGGCATGGAGAGGGAAGACACCTACACATAGGGGGCCAAAAGTGTCAATGTGGGGGCAGTGAGGCTCAGTAAAGGAAAACTGTGTGTCCCAGACAACTGCCTACGTGGCTGATCTGAGTCTCCAGGCCCCTGGGCATGGCCCAAAGTCCCCATCCCAGATCCCATTGCTAATCTTTCTGGAATGGCCACACCCCACCCTAAGGTGTGGCCAGCTCCCACCCAAAATCATATTGTTGGTCTTTCTGGAGTAGCCAGTCCCCACCCTAAATCATATTGTTCGCTCATGACAAAGGCCAGACCTTTTTGTGGGCAAGGTTAAATTGTTATAATATGAAGGAGGTAAATGACTGTGCCAGGCATAGTCAGATATAGTAGTAACCTGTGAATAAATCAGGTGGGCCTTCCAGAGTTGGAGCCAGCCTACCCAACCTCTTCTTGCCTACCATACCTCTTTAAAAAGGGGTCAAGGGCAAGGCAGTGACAATGAGTTGGAAGCTTAAGAAAAAAAATAAAGAAGTTCACAGACCATTTCTGTTTTAAAAGGGTATCATTTCTCCATGGGGAGTCTGTGTTGCTTCCAGGACCAATGGGACGTAGTTTGCTCTGATTGTACCAGATAATTCTCCAGCTGTCTTTCTGGAAGCTACCCTAGAAGCCTGCTCATTAATGCATCTACCAGGGTTCACTAGGTTCTGCTGTGGCCACAAAGCACCCCAAATCTCTCTGGCACCCAACGAACAGTTGCTTCTGGCTTCTGCTGCATTCATCATGAGTTGGCTGGGGATTCTGCTCTGCATCAGCCTTATTCTGGAATTCAGGTTGATGGAGCAGCACTTACCTGAACCAGTGCTGGTGACCATGGCGGCGGGGGAGGGAGATGTACCATCTGAAGTGTCACAAGTTACTTCCACTCATATTTTCTTGGTCAAACCCAGCCCTCTGGTCATGCCGAAGTTCAACTAGGTAAGGAAGTACAGTTCAACTAGGTGGTCAGAGAAGGAACAGCCAAACCCCTGCCACATCCATTTCCCAAATGAAGGAGAAATCTCCTGATCCACATCCCTGACAGCGGCCTAAGAGGTTCTGATTAGCAATTTGGGGTTTGTGCTTGGTCCTTAGCTACAGTGAGTACTTTCTCCCGAGTTCAGAGTAAGGTGGACTCGTTGCAGAACTGAGTGTTTCAATTTTACTATCCACGTGGCTTTGCCAGTGTCCAAAGTCCCTGTCACAGGAGGTTAGGAGACACTCAGCCCCAAAAAACCGCTCTGGCAGGAGACCACACAGGCCAGAGCTTTACCAAGAGCTGCAGGGTAACCTGAGTCCAACAACCAGCAACAAGGTACCCTCGGCTCTGCCTTCACGAGCAAGCCCAAGCACACAGACTTACCAGGGGAGATCGAAACACATAATTCCAGTTGTAAGAAATGACAGTGAAGTGCCAGAAGGCATAAGATAGGAAAATGACTTTTCAAGGAAGAAAAGATGAATTCCAGAAACTGATAAATCAATGACTCAGTTCAGTAGGAGGTAACTAAAACCCTAGCACTTCTTCATACGCACGTCTGTCCAGCCAAGGGGAATTCGGTACTTACATTATTAAATTATTTTAACCTAAATGAAGCATATAACATTTTAAGTTGTTCTTGCTTATTCCCATCCATCAAGGTAACAGTATCCACCCCTGAGTGCTACAGATTACGAACCACACATGAAGAAGGTCACTGTCAGATTCAGGAGGGAGAGGGTAGTCAAGGATCTGGACATGTTTATTTAGCTGGAGGGGCCTTGGGAAGGTGGTGGCATCTGTCTATACATCTGAGGAGCTGTCGGGTAGAATACAATCCGCACGCTCCTGATCTCTGGGGGGCCAAGGAGAGTCAATGGGTGGGAGTCCTCAGCTGAGAGCAGGACCACCCTCCACCAACGCAAGCATTCCAGACTCAGGAGCACAGCCTTCTGCGGTCAGGAGGGGTCAAGCAATACCTGGCCGACACCAGCCCTGGAGCGGCTGACCTGCGTGGAGCTAAGGATCCTGGGTGACTTTAATGACATCAGTATTTGTCTGGATACATGAAGGCTGGGAATAAGGAAGAATGAAAAAGTTTTATAACATTAGCACCACATCCAGAAAACCCCTGGAAGTTTTCTGTAAGCACAGCCAGAAAGATCCTTTTCTGATCGGAACCTTGGAAAGGACACAGGAGGAATTCCAAACATAGTGTGCTACCCAGAGTCTGCGCACAGACCTGCCCTGCTGTTTCCTGTGCACCTGCCTAAACCCTCCAGTGATGTGCACGGGACATCCTGCCCTGTCCTGATGCCACGAGGGTCTTGATTAGGGCTGAGCACACCGCAGGCACTCAGCAACCCTCCAGCCAGAGAGTACTATGGCCTTCTCATCCAAGGGCTTGGGTTCGTCAGAAAGCTGTCACGAGGCACAGCTGCAATGAGAACCCAGGCCCTGGTGACATGCGCTTCCACTTTCTCAACTGGAAACAGGACCTAAGTGGAAAACAGAAGAGAAACTTCTAGAAAATGCTCTCCATGAGCTATATATGTTCAGGAGACTCACAAAGGAAACTGGAAACAACCCTCAAAAGACCTTAGAAGAGAGAAATTCATTCTTCGGTGACATAAAGCACTGCTTGGGACAAAGGGAGGTGCCGGTGTTCTACCCAAGTGAACCATTAAGTGAGCCACCAACAAGCGTCTACAGAAAGAGGTACAGAGATTATACATTCCTAAGGCCCTGTGCCACAACCAAGATGGCATCTAACAGACACACACAGTCCACCTACACAACCGCACACGAATCCAGGCCCTCAGAGGACCAAGACCGCCTCCTTCCTCCTGCAGGCACACAGCTGGACTCTCTCTCCCTCTTCTTTCAATCCCTTGAGTGTTGGGGACACACCCGGGCTCAATACATACCATCAACTGATCCATTCATTACTCTAAACACAGGGAACTCCAGGAGAGGCGGCAATTAAGCACCTCTCTTCAGGAGAAAGTGTTGGCCTGGAATTTTCATGGCTGGAGAGTTACTGAGTGCTTGCTGTGCGTTCGGTCCTAGTTAAGACCCTTGTGGCAGCAGGAAAGAGCGGAATGTCCCGCACATGTCACAGAGGGAAGTGGAAGCTCCTGCCAGTGGTAAAAATTACGGTGACGATAAAGCAACCTACTTTCAGGCGTCTTTAAAAGTTTTAAGAGCAGCAATCCCCTCAGGATCATCCCCCAAAGTGAGGTGTTTAAATAAAAAATGCTGATGAAAAGAACTTTAAAAATATATTTCATGCATCATAAAAAGTGTATTTTTCCATTAGTTTATAAAAATGTATTTTAGTAACAATGAAGTCTCTAAAAAGATCATCCAATTAGCTTTACCCAAAATCATAAGAAGTTGGAAATCAACTTAGCACTGGCAGTCCCAGAAAACATTTCTGCAAACAAGGAAACAATGTCATTTGAAGGACACTGAGGCATATCAAGAAGGAAAAAAAAAAAAAAAGGATGGCTTTCCACTAGGGTAGTGTTTTAGAAACTGAAAAGCCATTCTAATTAAATCTGCAAACTTGTTACAACATTGGCCTCCACTGGTGCCTGTGACATTGATGGAAGAAACCATTTACCAAAAACCGATACACTTCAAAACACTTTCTGTGTGGTTCTCCCCATTAAAAAAGAAAATATTTTGTTTTGTATAAATTAAAGGAACAACCCTTCCTGATTCACAAATTACTATACCATGTCCCTAGAGGGTAGAATAGGCATCATAAGATAGTAGTTCAGTTTAATCATGATTTACTAAGGGCAAATTGTATAGCAGGTAGTCTTTTTTCAGTACACTTTCCTATTCGACTGTCACTCAGTCTGAATCATAGCAGGTACATGAGCCAGGTATTTGTGCCAGACACAATCCTGGAGATCTTAGTCCAAGTCCCTCCTTTTAGAGATGGGAAAAATGAAGGCCAGAGAGGTGAAGTTACCAGCACAAAGCCACACAGCCAGTAAATGGCAGTCTTACCCATCCAGTGAAGAAACATGGGTCACAACACAAACAGCATGTAGGAAGGAACCAGGAAGCGGGGCGCTGAGCTGTGCTCCCCACCCCGCGTCCACATGTGTTCAGTGAAAAAGCACACCACCAGTAAATCATGTAGCCCTGGCTATTTGGGATAAACACGATTTAAATTCTATGCTTCCATCAAAGGCTGTTAAATCTAAATTAACTCGCCATAAGACTCAACCTGTATTTTTATGGGATCTCTTTAAATGTTTTTCTGTGTGAATCATTGACGCTTAGAATTGAAGGGGATGTTATAAAAGTCAAATCCATCTGGGTAAAAATAAAGAGGAAACATATTTAGGCTTGTTTAGGCACAGAAAACAGTGGAAAGGATACAGGATGAATTTTTTGCTGCAGCTACTTCTGGAAAGGGGATGAGGAGGGAAAGGAAGGAGCGGACTTTTTACTTCACTCAAGTCTGTTTCTGTTTTCCGCAGGGGCATGTTTTACTGCCCTCCCTCAATCCCTGCACACCTCCTTTCCTTGTCCCCTGAGCATCACCATTCCACAGGGTTCCACTGGGGGCCACCGTCTTGTCCCCCAGACCCTAGGAAGGGAGCGAGAGCTTGCAGATGTTTCCATTTCTGCCTCGCCTTCATACGTCCCTAGACCCCCATTTCCAGCCGGGAATGCCTTCTTAGGCTCTAGAACTCGAGTCCCGAGGTTCACAGGTTGATGCCACCGGCTGTCCCAGACCTCTCGACCTAGCGTGCCCCTGACAGAACTGCCCCTCCACCCCTCTCCTTCCCCACACTGCATCCCTCCTGTGAGTGTCCAAGTCAGAATCCTGGGAGTCCCTCTCAGTCCCTTCCCTTCACCATCCACACCCAGAACCTGCCACACCCTTCCTGGAACTTCTCTCAAAGCAGGTTTCTCCTCTCATCACCACGATCACCTCACCCTCTTCTGAGTCACTTGAATTATTAGGGCGACTTGCTGATCAGCAGCCCTGCTTCTAGTACCGGGACCTCCGGTCCGCCACACAGCACATGGGCAGATACAGTTCAGTCACTGGTTCCCTCCGTCTCTGCTGAGAAACTATGTGTCAGGCGCTGTTCTAGGTGCTGGGGATACGTCTGTCAACCAGACACGTTCCCCATGCTCATGGACTTGTCACTCTAGTGATGAAATCAAAATTAAGAGATTCATTCATGGCTCCCCATTGCTTCAGGTGAAATCCAGACATTTAAGAGGATACACAAGGCCTTTCCTGATCTCAGTCCCAGCAACCTCACCCACTTCACTTTACCACTTGTACCCCCAGCCTTGTTCCCCTGACATTTTGGACCATTGCCAGTTCCCTGAATACACACTCCGTACTCACTGCCCAGAACACCCTTCCCTGCTCCTCCTACTTACCTTGTCCTCTAAGTCTCTGTTAAGTGTCACCTCCTCCAGGAAGCCCTCACTCACACAACTTACTGAGACATCTTTGGTCAGCATTCTCATGTAGGCCTCTGTCACAGCACTTCACACAGTCCTATATCTATGGATTTAATTCCCCCCGCAGGACCAGAAACTTCATTGTAAAAAGGTCCTATTCTATCCCTCACAGTCACTGATCCATAAACGTGAAATACTATTTATTAACCCTTACTTATTTTCATTGCCTAGATCAGCACTGCCCAATATAAATGTAACACAAGCTGAAGGTGATTTTGGAAGTCATTGTTAATCAGTGAGATTTTTGTAACAGTTGTCTTAGATTTCTGGAGTCTTCCAGATGTCCTTCGTCTAGCTGGCCCTTCTAGGTTGCTAATGACCAAATAGTTTGTGATCACATGATCATCTCTATTCCTGTTATATAGGACCGACTGTCATGGCAACTGGATTGAACCAAAAGGGGGTTAAGACTCAAACTCAGGAGGAACTAGGGCCATGGAAGGACTCAGAACATGTGAAATTCCTTAAGTAAAAATGTATTTAAATAATGGTGCCTATAGTACAGATAATTTTTTAAAAACCTTTACACTTAAAAAAAAAAGAATTATTATTAAGGAATCTGCTTCCTAAGGGACTCCATAACTAGGATGCCAAGTCCTAGGATCTTGCAGAGTGGATAAAAGGCAGAAATGGTGACCAGCATTGACAGATGTGAGAAATGGGGCAGAAGCCACAGCACAGAACCAAAGATCGACAACCCTATACCCAGCTGTCCCCCGC
This sequence comes from Furipterus horrens, assembly GCF_987537825.1. Taxonomy (NCBI): domain Eukaryota; kingdom Metazoa; phylum Chordata; class Mammalia; order Chiroptera; family Furipteridae; genus Furipterus; species Furipterus horrens. The sequence continues at coordinate 16,828,476 of NW_028327178.1, read as the reverse complement.
ACACCCCTCCTTCAGCGCTTTCCCATATACTGAACACACTGGGCCCAGCCTGTGCCCGTAAACAGCTCACTTTCATTAGTCAGCACGTGCATCAGATTTTAGGGTTACATTTCCAAGTCTCACTTTCTCGATTCCTGCCTGCCTCCCTGGATGCCTGCCTTAGATGCTGCCTCGGGGAAACAAGCTTCTGGTCTTTGGATGTGGCTCAGAGAGGCCTTGGCTTCCTTTCTACTCCAGGGTTCGGTTTTGGTTTTGTCTAGTTGTTCTTTCTCATCCTCTCCCCTCCCGACCACCAGACATGGTACAAACAACTCCGAAAAATAAACGTGCCAAGGCGTCCTAGTTCAGGACGTCCTAGTAGTCGCATGTGAGCCTGATATCGCGAGGATAAAGCATTTTAATCACCCCATGAACCACTACGAATTCTCCCTGGGAACAGTGGGTTCTTTCCAAACATTGTGACCAATTAGGAGAAGGTATCACGTTGAGTTGCTCTGGGTCCCAGCCCTCTCGTAAAAGGGTCTAAATTCCAAGGATTATGATTCAAAGAATACGATCTTCAAATTCTATTATAAGGCCTCCCTAGATATTGCTGGGTTTCAATATCAGACAGATCTGGTTCTAAACACAAGCTCCATGTTCGCGTGGCCTTAACACCGTCATTTCATGTGCAAATCGCACTCTGAATTTCCGACACACTGTCATGGCAATTAAGTAAGACTATGCAGGAAAAATGCTCGGTTTTAGTAAAAAATTTCAGTGTTATGTTAGAACAGAGCTGGGACTGCATCGTCTCAGAGAACTTTGTTTTGAACATCTGGAGTATGTAATTTTCAAGGGTGGAAATCAGCTCTCTGGCCTGGTCCCTTAAAATCTCGGTGATCTTCCCACACTCTGCCCAGTTTCTTTATGGAAGGGTCCACCCTAAATGCTACCAACCCCTGTGTACCAGCTTCTTCAGCCTACCTTCCAACTCCAGGGATGCACAAAACCAACAACCCTGAGAGCCCGGGGTCCCAGGGGACCACCCACCCAGTTCGGGGCCTCCCTTGCCTGGGATCTAGGACAGCTGTGGCCATGGTGAGAGTGGTCAGTGGGATGAAAAGTTATGTAATCAAGAGTGCTGGGTCATCAGAGGAAGAAATCCTCTCCAGACCATGCCTCAGCCGAAAACCAATACACAGCAGTTCGATTTTCAGACCTTCCTGGAAAGCACAGCCTCCCTACCCAGCAGAGCGCCCCAGGGTTCCTGCTGAGGGGACAGCCGGTTCATGAAGCCACCTGCCCAGTCAGACAGCACAGGCTGCTTCACAGAATGTCTGAGGCTTCCTTGGGTGTTTCAGGCCTTGACTCACAGAGATGGCACGGCACTCCCTAATGGGATCTGAGCAGACTATTCTGGGACAAGTTTGTATTAGGAAACTAAAACCATCCCTCCTATATTAAGACAGATGAAAGATGACAGATATTCTCCCAAGGGAGGTAGGTGCCACTGCTTTCAACATGATTCCAAAAGATTACCTTTTGGTGATTTTTATTTCAGAATTTACTAAAGCCTCTAAGCATTGAGACCGTAAGGGAGCTTAAGAAAGTGTACTCTTACAAGATGGACAGCGCACAGGTCTTAACGTGACAAGCTTCCCCAGGTGAGAACTGCAACAGAGAGCAGGTATTCTGTTTGCAAAACCACCCACAGGCCCAAATGATAGGAGAAACCTACCTAAGATGTTTTATTGAGAAAAAGAAAAAGAAAAAGGAGGGATAAGGGAATGAGGACTTTCACTTCTTATTTTAGAGATCTCTATGTTGTTTGAATTTTTACAAGGCCATATCAGTTCTCTGAAGTTTTTTAAAGGCTAGCAAAAAAGCCAGAAGAAAACACATGGCAATCCATGACCTAACGACAAGGAGGTCAAGAGTCTCCTCTTTGTACACTAAACGTGGCTCCTTTATTTTTAAAAATTCAAACAGTTACCACTCCACACACCCTCCCTTGTCGGTAAAGGTACTTCTGAGCCCACTGGCATGCTGCGGAAGGGTGGGTAGAGTTTAAGGGGTAACGTCACCTTGGAGCCCAAAAAGCTTGGGCAGAGTCCTCAGCCACCTCAGCCCCTTGTTTCTAATCTACAGAAACACATGAGTTTGAGTTCACATTTGTCACCGTGAGAGTATTTAATACAATATGCTTAATAAGTAAACTGCAGATTAATAATCCATTCGCTTGTTCAACAGGCACTTATAACTGGGACAAGCCCATGGAGGTGGAGTGACGTGACTTAGCCGAAAGGCTTTCCCAACACCAAGGGCTGTTTTGAAGGCCCTGGAATGAAGGGTCGGGGGCGGGGGGGGGGGCGGGTGTTGCTGAAGCTCCCTTCTTGGAAAACCCTTTAAAATCAGATAGAGCCTCACCTGTCCAAGGCAGTTCTGCCAGAGTCCTGCCTGACATTGGCTGCAATGCCTCAGACTTAGGTTTACGAGGACAGCATCTGAACATCGAGGTGCCTTCTTGGTGGTCTGCCTGAAGCACAACAAATCAAAAGGGTCAGCTGTGGTGCAAGCAGACCCTAATCCCCCAGGAACTCTTCTCTAGTGGTTTTAACTCAAGACTAACCTGAGAAGTAAGGTGTTTTGTTTGTTTGTTTCCCAAATATATGACTTAATCTATATAAAGTTTCTAGGAGATGCTCCATAAATAGCTACAATCACTCCAGGTAGAGAGTATCTGTGTGGCACAATTAGACTTCATTTCACGGAAGAAGGGTGAATTGAGTTATCTCTTCCATTACATTAGGCTTTTAACTAAAATATAGCTCTTCATTAGAAGAGCTTAATGTAACTTTAACCAGTATTCTTAGCACTGTCTTTTAAAATATGACCCATATCAGGGCAAGATTTAAAAGAACTGATAGTGCTTATATTCAACCCGCTTCGTAGCTTGGTAATTCCAGAGTAAAAGATTTCTTTCGTCTTACCCTCTTTGAGCTGAGATATTCCTAATGTTGGTACATCCATCACTGCTTCTAACCACCTTCCAGCAGTTTACTGACATGCTAATGAGACACCTGACTGCTCCCAAATTAATCAGAGAAGCATCATTAACTCGTTTTGCCCAGTTCTCCTAATAAGCACAATGGGTCGTTTCATTCTATTTCCTGTATCAGAGCAGATGGAAAAGGGAAGAGGAAAAGCTAAGTGTGTTTGCCTAAGACTTGGCAATTATTTCCTCACCAATCACAAAAGAAACCTCTGAGAAGTTTATGAGAACGGGGGATGTCTGGGTACTAAGGAGAATCTCAGAAACCACTAAAAACTAAGATCCAAATACGCTCTGTGAAATATGAAAGATAGCAGGGTCATCAAAGTTGACTTCAACATAAGTTTAATGTCTTTTCAAAATAACTTCATGTCCTTTAAACGGTCCAGAGGGTGAACTAAAAGAGCTCTCAACTTCTTCCCGTCTTAGGATCAGCAGGAAAAAAAATGGCATGCTGTGGTCACGGAAAATGAGGTTCCAGTGAGGTCCCCTGCCTTTTCTGGGACCACGGGCTTTGGATTGTTCCAATTTAAAGTAAAAGCTCATTTCACCAGAACCCAACTACCCAGAACCAGTCCACTGGACTTTCAGAAGAAATATGGATTATAAACGAAACACATTTGTATTTAAAATCAACTTCTGGGGATATCTACTATCAGCATGCACTCAGCACAATCTCCTGCACCTGTTTCTTCCCTTTTAAATGCTTTCTTTTGGGAGCTGTTTTAGGTTCACAGCAAAATTGAGCAGAGCCAGGTGGATATTAGACTTAATAGGGGATCACTTGGTAAATTACATAAATGTCTAACCACTATGCTGTGCACTTGAACTAATATTGAATGTCAACTGTAATTGGAAAAAAATAATAAAATTAAAAATAAATTGAGCAGAAAACATACAGAGTTCCCATGTATCCCCTGCCCCCACACATGCATAGAGTGGTACATTTGATAATGTGTTGGTTCATCAACTGTAGCATCACTCAACATCCATGGTTTACCCTATGGTTTACTGTTGGTGTTTCACATTTCATGGTTTTGACAAATGTACAATGACATGTATCCATCATGGTACCACATAGCATAGTTCACTGCCCTAAAAAATCCCTCACTCCTTCTATTCATCCCTCCCTCCCTACTAACCCAACAAATGCCAATCTTTTTACTTCCTTCATAGTTTTGCATTTCCACTATGTCATTATGGTTGCAATCACATAGTATAGGCTTTTAGGATTGGCTTCTTTCACTCAATAATACACACATAAGTTTCTGCCATGTCTTTTCATGGCTTCATAGATCATTACTTTTTAGTGCTGAATAATATTCCACTGTCTGGATGTACCACATTTTACCCATTCACCTACTGAAGAACATCTTGGTTGCTCCCAACTTTAGGCAATTATGAATAAAGCTGCTATAAATGTTCATGGGCAGATGTCTGTGGACATAAGTTTTCAACTCATCTAGGTAGATACCAAGAAGGATGATTGCTGGACAGTATGTAAGAGTATGTTTAGTTTTATAAGAAAAAAATGCTAAACACTTATATTGTTTTCAACTATTGACCAAGTACAGTAAAATTTGCTGTTTCATGATGCTAAGATCCACATTCTAGGAAAAAGTTGTCTTTAGCTCTACTTACTTAGGTATAGAAAAGTATAAATATAGCCCAATACCGTCTAGGAAAGAGTTCCAACAGTGCATCTCACTATACAGCATTTGCATTTTGATGATACCCAAAACCTAGGAGTCCCCTTGACGCCTGTCCCATTCCAGCCATCACTACGTCTGTGGCTTCTACCCAGGTCCAAGTCCATGTCATTCTTCACTTAAGCCACAATGATTTCTTTTCTCAATTCCTGTCCTCCAAACCATTCTCCACAATGTAGGCAGAATGATTCATTAAATCTATATTGAACTATGTCACTCCCCTCTTTAAAACTCAACTATTGATTTCCTTTGGATAGAGGATAAAATCCAAAATTCTCATCTCACCAGAAGTCGCTCTGGGACCCCAGCCTATTGCCCTCGCTTCATCTCAAGCCCTTCCCCTCTTATTTACAACACGCCTGCCCCTCGGACCGTTCCTCCAGCTCTTCCAACCCCGCGGGCTCTTTGCTGCCTCTGGACCTTAGCACTGGCTCTTCCCTCTGCTTCCCCTCACTAGCTTCTTATCAACTCCCACTTTCTCAAAGATCGTCACCCCTGACCACAAATCTAAGATAGGTGCTCCGTTATTCCTGTGCCAATCTGTTCTAGGTCACGACAGCACCCATCCAATTGGTGCTACATTTACCTGTAGTACCTGTCACTCCCACTAGAACAGAGGTATCTGAGGGTAGAAACCATGTCTGTTTTGTTGACAAATGTATATCCATTGCCTGGAATGAACAGGTAAGTGATGGTAGAATTAAAGAACTGATTAAACAAATATGGAACTTGGGTATGTTTCTTTCCAACTCTCACTCTGAATTCATTAGAACTTTACAATAAAATTCTGGAGATTTTACTATATATAACAACAAAGTTTCCCACAATTAAATGCTTGTATTTTCATAGGTGGCAAAGGAGGACAGCAGGAACATATCTAATGTGGAATGGGGCACACAAAGCCACTTCCCTGAGAACCCAAGTTGGTAATAGGGACCAGCAAGAAATAAGGTGAAAGTCATCAAAAAAAAAAAAGTTGTATTAGTTTTGATATAAGGCCTTGTTGGGACCACGTATCTAAAGCAGAAACAGTGTCTGACATATCAGAAATACTCGAGTATGTATGGCACACGCAAGGGATGCGGGAGAAGGATCCCTGGGTCTCCCGACGTGGACCCTGAACCAGTTCCGCCCTTTCCCACACCCAGCACCTCACATGGGTAGGTGACCCTCTATTTTCTGTTTTTATACAGATATTTAGACTTTTCACCTCCCTTTCTACCTTCTTGGCAAAGCCATTTCTGAAGATTGGGATACACAATTATATCTTTCATTGTGTGAATTCCTAACTCTTACTATCTTTGCTGTTGTTCATGTATTAGCAACGCAATCATGTAGTCCCTGTGTGCGGGGACAATCACAGAATTCCGTAATACGGAAAGTGCCTGAGAAGACCCCTCGAGACCATCTGATCCAATATCCTAATTTTTAATGGAACGTTCCCAGGCCCAGAGAGGTGCTGTGACTGTCCAAGGCCAGAGTCCACCGCTGAGACCACTAAAATGGAAAGGCCAGCTGCCCAGCCCGCACTCCGCAGCCTGCCGGCCTTTGTCTCCCCAAGGAGTGGGTGTCCTCAGGAGAGAGCTGTGCTTATCAACCTCTGGGCACGTGCAGGAGCTTGGTTATATGTGAGGCCTGGGTCACAACGATAACGTGCAAGAATTGCCACGACATCTCCAGATTCAACGCCCGCCCTTGAACTACCACTGTTCCATGATGTTTGCTGTTCTTACTAATAATGGGCATTTCCAAAGGAGAGCTAGCCGCACAAAGCACTGTCGATTCTACAGCTCCTCTCATGCATGAAGACTAACAACTGCAAGAGAGCGATTTAAACTCCTCACCCTGAGCAGACTCCCAAAGAAGTCAGACAGGTTTGTCCACAGCTGCCAGTCACATGTGAAAAATATAAGCAGACCCGACTTGAGAAGGTGCACAGTCAGCCTCCAAGTCAGATTAACCAAATCCACAGTCCCCCAGCTGCCCCAGGCAGATCTCCCCTGGCCTCTGGAAGGAAATCGGGCACAGGTTTCAATGCAACACGTGTTCCCCCTTCCCCACACTGTAGAAGAAAAAACGTTGCCCTCCGCTTTCTGACTCTGGTTCTCAGTCATTTCAATCCCGGCAAAAACTTACAACCCAGGAAGCTCAAGCTGAAGGAGGTAAAGTGACATCCAAAGCCACCCCGCTGGACAGCTCAGGGCCTTGGCCTCCCAGTCCTGGCTGCTGCCTCACCAGCACACCGTAACCTCACCTGGCTTCCTCCACCTCCCCTACACACGCTTACCTCCCGCTGTCCCAACAGGAATCTCACCTCCGAGAAGGAAAGCCCCTCGCTGTCCTCCTCCTGCACACCATTTGTTGCTCTCCACCTCCTAAACCACCTCCCTTCCCCCACTGCCCATGTTCCAAGGTCTCCCAAGCCTGCTGTTTAACATACTCCCAGCCACAGCGGTCCCAAAGTCCTGCACCCCCTTCAGCAGGCACTCCCCTCCCATTGCATGGCCTACCTGGTGGCACTGTTTCCTACGTGGCTGCTGCCCTATGCAAGACGAAGCTGCAGACCTCAGGACCCTTCTGCTCAAGCCTCACCCCGCCCTTGCTGAACTGAACAGCACATGGACATGCATGCATACAAGGAAGCTAGATTTTGGAGAGCCCCAAAGGAAAGAGGATTTATCCAGCCACAGACAACATGCACAGGGTGACAAGGGCCCCCCTCCTGTTCAAGGGACCACGTGCTAACTAGCACAGCATGCCAAGGTCAACACTTCCTCATTAAGGATGAAATGCCAGGCAAGAATACCTAAAGCACGTTAGGACGTAAGCAGCAGCAATGGGGTCTGCGAGGGGAACCTGCATCCCTAACTTAGGATTGAGCCAGGGTAACGGCCCCTTGACAATTCTACTTCATGGGAGTGGGTTTTTTTTTTGTTTTGTTTTTGTTTTTTGTTTTTTTAATGCTAATAGCCATCTGAACAAGGCAAGAATCACCTGCTCAGAGGCCACATCCATGGGCCCCCAGTGTTGAGGAGCCTTACAGTCTTAAGAGTACAACCCTGTTCTCTATAAGAGGCTGATGGAAAACAGGTTCCCTGACCTGTGGATTCTATGGACCAGTTAATATCTACTTAATGCCAGAGACTGTCACCATCATTCTCCAAAAGAACAGACATTTTAATTCCCCCAACAGGAAGGACTATTAACTGAATACAGTCCTGTGGACAACTGGGGAGCAGACACGTTCCCCGTGGAAGGTCAGGCAGCCCCTGTCCCCATTCCGCCAGTGGCAGCAGGTCATGGGGCAGCTTGGCAGCCATTCCAGTCACCTAAGAGTTGTGTTCTTAGACTGGGCTACCATCTCTCTTCCTGAGACTTTCACCCACTGATCAGAGCCGTAACCTCAGAGAGGAAATAAATTTAAGGACCTAGACCACAGTGTAAAGCCTCAGTAACATGACCACTCCCTGTCCCGCCCCGCGCCACCCCCGATTCCACGTTAAGCTGAGAACTCTGTGGAGGCGGTGTGCATGTTCAGCGCGCATCCCCACTACGAATGCCAACCCACTCTGCGCCCACCCTCTTCTCTAGAAAAGCCCTGGGACACTTCCACCACGTCTCCCTTGCCACCCGGGCCTTTCCCCCCAGGTATTCTTCCGTTTGTCTGCCTTCCTTTCAGGGCACGGGACTCACTGCTAGGGGGTCCAGCGCAAAGCCCGTCTGTGGAGCTCACGGTTGGGCTGAGGAAAAAAGATTAATACACTAAATAAAGAAGAACCCCCCTCTTCCACCACCACCCCAGAACATACACCTGTAAACACTAAGTGTGGGACTAGACCACGGATACGGAGCGGACTGAGAGGAGGGGGGTGTTAACAAGGACCCGTGTTTCCAGGAGCACAAGAGCTCTGCTCTTGCCATATCCCACCTCCCCCACAAAAACGCAGGCTGCAGAACAAACGGCCCGAACCCTGCCTGCAGTGGTCCTGATGCCTCAGTCTCCCCGGCCCTTGAAGTAGAAAGTGTACACAGAGAGACTTAAGTTATAGACAGAATTCCCAATGAGGGGAACAGCTCAGGGGCAGGAGCCCCTTCAACTGCCAACCAAAGGCAGAGGGAGAGAAAGTTTCTAGAGGAAAAAACAGCATGAGGTGTTTGTTTTTAGAATTCAAAGATGCTCCAATTCGGGAAGCTGGGAAGCTGGGAGGTGGAAGAAACCCAGCCAAGGGTAGGGCCACCAGCTTTTTGCTAAACTGGTTTAGCATCTTTTTTTTTTTTTTTTTTTTTTTGGTTTATGGAAATGACAGCATGCTCTGTAGCCAGCCTGCAATGCAGACAGCTGATGGCCATCCTTTGGGGTGGGGAGTGGGGAGGGATTCCCCAGTAGAGGGCAGAGAAGCCACCCCACTTGCAAAGAGGCTTCTCTACATTCTCAGCTGCCTCTCTGCTTCCGTCCTGCAGGGACAGGGCCATGTCTAGCACTGTCCTGCTTGGCCCAAATTCTTCCTTTGAAATCAGGTTCTAAAATGTCTTTCTGCACATTAGCATTCCCTAACAGCAACGGCATGAGGAAAACAGTCTTCAGAACACTTTCCTCCCTTCCCCGACCCCAAGCAAGTTCCTGCCAAAAGCTGGCACATGGCTGTAATGTCCTTACTGCTCAAAATAAGAATCCCTGTGCCCAGTTTTTGACACCTCCAGTTGATATGGCAGAAGAATGTCTACTGCATGGTTACACAATCTGGGAAGATGGTGCCCATCTACTACACTAGTGAGACCAGCCTTTCCACACAGGACACTTTACCACAAAAGAGCATGCTTTCTATGCCACTGCTAGCACTGCTCCACCGCAGCCCTGGGGCGCCAATGAGAGAAGGCAGACGCCGGAATGTCCGATGGCCAGGAAATCTGGGCCATGTTCTAGAAGCCAACCTGGGACCCCTGAGCCCTCGACCACATCACATGAGCTCCTTAAGCACATCCCCTTCGTGGGCTGACACTCTAGGACTCCGGATCAGATTATGAAGTGTCCACAGTCTCCTAAGCCCTGTACTGTGCCAACCTTCCTGAGGCATCACCTGCAGCCCAGAGGTTGGACTAGCATGCCCACATCATTGGAAGACAACTCTCGGTTGTACAGCTTCTCACAGCTGACCCCACCCATCCCTTCCAGCCCCGTCAGGGCAGCATCTCCTGCCTCTTACCTGCCCGGGGACTAAGAGCAACATCCCGGGCACAGCAAAGTGCCCTTGGTAGGGACCGCCTTTTACAAACCGAGTGAGGCGAACACGTTTTACATTTTAATTATTTTTTTGTTTGGTGTTCATGCAACTGTAGCTAATAACAAAAATGACTTCATGGAACACAGTGCAATCAGCAGATCTTCTGAAATGAAATGAAATTGCTACCAAAGTTGTCAGCTTTCCAAGACACAAGATGATTAAAGACCTCGTGTACACAGACCTCCAGTGAATGAGAAGTGCAACCCAGCCCACTTCTATGTATGTCTTTTCTCCCCTATACCACCTCATGACCCTTTGCAAGAGGAAAGTACCCAGGCAGGAACCGATCCACCCGGAGGTAGAACTCAGAGTGGGCAGAGCGCCGGCCCCATGCCTTTCAGGGTGATTTCCTCTGGGTGCCTTCCACTCCCCCAGGAGACTGGCAAACAGGGGCCCCATTCATGTTCTGGCTTTCCCCTCCACTGCAATGTCAGCCTGGCCCTGGGGACTTCATTTGCAAGGCCGTTTTACTTTTTCAAGCCGTCACGCACGTTGAGGGAGAAGGGGAACCCCTGGCAGCAGCTCTGGGCAGGCACTGAGCGCGGCTCTCCTGGGGCACATAATCTTCGTTTCTCCTCCTATCTTATTTCATTACCTCAGGCACCGCCAGCAGCCCAGGTGCCTGATACTGTGGGAAACTCTCTACCCTGCATTTCTGATAGGACTACGGGCACCTTTCCTAACAAACAAGAGTCACCCATCTGGTCGGCCACTCCTTCTAAAAGTTAGTTGGGCAAAAACAGCTTCATTCAGCAGAGACCAGGCACCTCTCACCCACCAGGTATATTCAAGCTGCCGCAGGATCAGGGAAACCTAGGAGCTGGCCCTCCCACACCAGCCTTGACGCTAAGTGATCACTTGGCTTGCATCAGTAACAAATCCTGATGCAAATTCTGATTTGCTCTGAGAGTCCCAAAAGACAGGTGAGATCACCTCTAACATCCCTTCCATGTCTAAATTCTATAAGTGTCATACCAGAGCCATGTAGGCAGAAACAGATTCTTACTATTTTCAACAGAAATGGCACTGCAAAACAGTTCAAGCTATTGGAGATGTAGCATCCCAAACAATGAAAAATTCAAGACAATGAAATGGGTCTCTTCTACCTGAAACCACAAAGTGGTACTCAGCATTGGCTTTAGGATTTAGACAAGGTGGCCAGCAGATCCTGCTGCAGGACCTGACCACAGCAGCGGGGCCACACCAACTGTTGAGTTTACGCGGTCAGGTGACTCACCACTCTGAACCCTGGGCAGGTTTTATACTGTTATTTGTACTTCAGTGATCTTTATGTAGTAGTTCCTTAGGTCTCATTTCCACTGTTTCTCTATTTCAGGCTCCAATGTGCCTCCCAAAGTTACACATAACTACGGGTAGCATCCTCTTCAAATAAAGCAAAGCACCCCCGCATGGACAATGGCACGAATGTCACAGCTACTAACACCTCCCACCTGCTATCAGTGAGGGGCTACTGAGAGAACAGGACACGTACCTTCACTGACAACTGTGAGACTGTCCCCTATTTAACAGTTCTTCCATTTGAGGAAAACATACCCTTGACAAGACACCCACAAATACTATACACTGAACCCGTGACTCAATGCTGCTTTCTATGAAATGAAATCTGTTAAGAAATCAACCAGGTTTTCATATTGAGATGATTTTTTAAAAGTTGAGGCTCTACCAAGAGAGGCAAGTAGAAAATGTTCCTTCCTGATGGAGCTAAAGCTGGGTTAAGAAATATTAAGACTGGGAGTCGACTCAGTGTCGACATATCATCATGAGCTCCAGATTGCTTTCTGGAGGTTCCCCACCCATCCGGAGGGCGTGCGGCTCCTCGGGTGTCTGGCGGGTCTTCCCAGTGTCTCTGTTGTGATGGGGGATCACCAGAGAACTGGGGTCGGTCATGGGTTTGCATATCTGGAAAGCTAACTTCGTGGCCAACTCAGGAGAGAGATGCGCTTACTGATTGATGTTTAGAATAAACAGGCTGGGAAATCAGGATCAACCAGATTCTCCTTCTCAGGGGTCTGCTTGCTCAGAGTCACAAGACTGCTGATGGAAGGTGTGAGATGGTTCTCTCAGGCTATCAGGCTGGGGCCTAGCTCTGCATGACTCTCCTACACCCCAGGCAATGGCTCTTCAACAATTGAGCATTCTCTCCCAGAGGGACGGTTAAACTCAGACAACTTGTACCTGCCCTATCAGTTCCAGAGAAAGTATTCCTCCTGATGCTAGGTGCCAGGTAGCGTGCCCTTCCATTGATATCTTCCTGAGATTCCACACTGCCCCTGGGACATACTGGACACACATTTTGAGTGACGCCTGAGGTGGGTTCCCAAAACCAATGAATGGTTACAGCCTTTACACATGTACTGAGGTCCCTTCATCCTGCCTGACCTTGTCCTCAAGTTCTATCTAAAACCTTAAGCATTCCAGACCCTGAACACTGAAACAGAAGCCCAAATTATAAACATACTAATCTGATACATCTTGATTACAGGCTATTATAGTAGCCCTTAAATCATTTTCTCTAATGCTTTTAAAGTCACAAGGTTGTTGCAAAAAATAATTTTAGTTTGTACACCAAATAAACAGTAAAATTTCCCTCCCTGTTCCCACTTGCCACCCCACCTACCAAGAGAAACTGCTTATAAGTTCAGAGCTTTGATTTCATAAGAGTCTTCATCAGGAGATTAGGCTAATTCCAAGTTCACATATTAAGAAAACACCATTGACAGGGACTCAATGTATGACTCTAAGGGGAGAAAAGGAGAAATGAGAGCCCCCACCCACCCATGCCTCCGCTGTGACCTGCTACATCGCCATCTTCACTGAAACCAAGTGTAAGTACACAACATTTTACTTAATGAAGGTCGCAATCTCAGGCATCAATTTTTATTTTGTTTGGAAAGAACTGTAGTCTTGAATGCATATACGGAATCAATGGTTTCAATCTTTTAAATGACTGTAAAAGATGCCAAGGAAATGTTAAAGGAAGAGCTTCCTGGGAAGGTTATTAAAGACCTACAGAGCGAACTGACTTCCCTAAGTGCATTCTCAGTGACTACGACCCTGGCAAGCACACCCCAGCAGGGACCTTGAACAAAGACCAGAGAATTTCCCATATTTCCTTAGGAACATCCTGACAGTGGATTGCCCAAGGGTCCCCCCACTTTGCCTCCTTGTACGATTTGAAACGTCACCGACCACGACCACAAGCTCCTCTTGTATTTGAGGCAACGTGTTGGGTGCTGCCACTGGCCTTACCGCCTGTCTCTCCAAGAACGGAGGGTGGCTTGTGTATGAGGGATGGGACTTTCTATTCCCGGCCCCTGAAAGAATGTGGCTTCCGTGACACAGCGATGGGCATACGAGACCCCGGCATCTGCTTCGTTCTTCCTCCCTCAGTTCCATATTCTGACCTAAACCGTTCAGCCTCCCCCTTCATTCTAGACATTATGCATCAAGTGTCCCTGGAGAGACTCAATTTACAGCAGATGAGAAAAAGTCATAGTTGGCAAATAGCTATAAAAATCAGAATTGGATCACTCCATGAAAGGTCATAAAAATGCTGTCCCTCCTTGCTGTCCTCTGTCTGGCCCAAGTCCTATTGGCTCCTTAAGATCTGTTCTAAGACCCATCACCCTCCATGAAGCCCTGTCCCCCGATGCTCCCCCAGCTGAGACAATGACCCATCATTAAGAGGTTATGTCCGACACCTAGGGTTCCTTTCATCAATTTTTTAAAAATATACAGAAATACTTTGTTTTGCTATGCTTCAATTTATTGTACTTTCAAGATATTAGTTTGTGCGTTGTGTGTGTTTACCAGTTGAAAGTTTACTGTAACCCCTCACTAATCAAGTCTATCAACACCATTTTTCCAACTGGCTCAGGTGATCATCAGCATTTTTTAACAACAAAGGATTTATAAATTAAAGTATGTACCTTGTTTTTTTTTTTTCAGACATAATGCTACTGCACACTTAAGGAACTACAGTATAGTGTAAACATAACATTTTTTATATGCACTAAAAACCAAAAATTTCATGGAATTCGCTTTATTATGGTGTTCTGGAACTAAACTTGCAATATCTCTGAGGTCTGCCTGTATACAACTTGAATGTTCAAGTCTCCAAAATAAATAAGGCCAAGCCTACCTGCCATCTGGCCCCATGTGCAAGACAAAAACCTTAGGATCCTTGGTAGAAACCTTTGTATTCAACATAAAGACCACTGCTGCCCTGAGGGCCTACAGCCTAGGTTAAGCCAACAACTCAGAAATAAAAAAGACCATTAGTGAAAGCTGTACAATTTCACAAAGGGCAAGGTTCTAGGGTATTTATATTGCACTTAAATGAAGTACCACATGGGGCCTTGGCTGGCCTTTTGGTGATTCTAAATTATTCAGCACTACATGGATATATTGCTAATTAAGATACTAACCCTGAGGCACAGAACCAGTTCAGAAGGATCCTCTTGGCTCTGGTCCTGCCTCTAACAGCGTCGGAGGCAGACCTCTGTGCCCCGTGTCTTCCTCCCCTCGTGCTGCCAAAGCACCTAGAGGGGCCGTCACCTTCGTTAAGTCAAACATCATACACAGCTAAGGAAGGAAAGTGAAAAATCTGGTAACAAGGGGACTTACTGCGATCCTTTCACAGACCTGCCATTCCAGAAGAATGGGGCAAGAAGGATAGTTCTAACACCTGGCATTTTAGAATGTGGGCTGTCTCTTCCCTAAAGACCCCTGAACTCCCTTTGTCATTCATGTTGGGAGGAAACAGCTGCCCGCATTGGGGGCTTTGTCTGATGGTCCTTCCCCTGTAGGCCCTAGACAGCCGGGGCTCCCCCCACTCCCTGCTCCTCAGCTACACCAGTACCATCTGGGACAACAGGTACAAACGAAAGAAATAGGAATTAAGTACAGACCTTAGTAATAATGTATTAATATTAGTTTATTAATTACAATAAGTGTAGCATACTAATGTGAGAGTTAACAGAGAAAACTCGGCATGGGTATATAGCAAGTCTCTCGACTATATTGGCAGTTTTTCTGTAAATCTAAGACTTCTAAAATTAAAAGTTTATTTTAAAAAATAATGACAACACAAAATGCTGATGAGGATGTGGAAAAACTGGATCACTCAGACATTTTGCAGTTTCTTTAAAAAAAAAAAAACTGAACATGAACAACCATAAAACCCAACATCTGCACTTCTAGGATTTATCCCAGAAATTAAAACTTAACATTCACACAAAAACCTGTGCATAAGTGTTTATAGCAGCTTTATCCATAATAGCCCTAAACTGGAAACAACCCAGATGTCCTTCAGGGGGTGAGCAAACTGTTCCTCTACACCAGTGGTTCTCAACCTTCCTAATGCTGTGACCCTTTAATACAGTTCCTCATGTTGTGGTGACCCCCAACCATAAAATTATTTTCATTGCTATTCATAGCTGTCATTTTGCTACTGTTATGAATCGTAATGTAAAATATCTGATATGCAGGATGTATTTTCATTGTTACAAATTGAACATAACTAAAGTACAGTGATTAATCACAAAAACAATATGTAATTACATATGTGTTTCCCGATGGTCTTAGACAATCCCTGTGAAAGGGTCGTTCGACCCCCAAAGGGGTCACGACCCACAGGTTGAGAACCACTGCTCAACACCATATAATGATCAGCAAGAAAAAAGGATGAGTTATCAATACACTCAACAACCTAAATAAATCTCCAGAGAATTCTGTTGAGTGAAAAAAAAGCCAATTCTAAAAGTACATTCTATATGGTTCCCTATATATATAACATTCTGACAAAATTACAGAGATGGAAAACTGATTTGTGGTTGTCAGAGGTTAACGAGGAGATGGAGGCAGTTGGGGTAGCCATAAAAGAAATGGGGGGGGGGGGACCCTTGTGGTGACAGAGATGTTCTGTACCTTGGCTGTATCAATGTCAATATCCTACTTATAGCATTAGGCCCTAGTTTTGCAAGGTGTTCCACTGGGGGAAATTAAGTAAAGGTTACATGGAATTGCTGTGTTATTTGGTACAATTGCATGCAAATCTAGAATTCTCTCAAAATAAAGAGCTAATTTTTTTTAGCCACTAGATGGGAACAAGTACGTGGCCTGGGGGAAGGCATGTGAGTCCCAAGCAGAGATCTGGACTCAGGGCCCAAACACAAGTGAAGGGGGAGCCCACCCAGCCAGATGGGGGACTGGCCCACACAGGGGGGTTGAGATGATGTATGCCAGGTCCTCAGAGAAGGGGGGCCCAAAATGGAACAGCAAGGTTGGCCTGAATTCGAAGGTACTGGTGTGAACTTATGTTTCTTTATATTAAAAGCAGTAGGTGTGTATGTGCATATAGGATTACACGTGTGTATTCAATCATCCCCAGCTCCGTCCACTCAAAAGGCCTTGTGGCCGCAACACCCCAGGTGTGACTACTAACTCAATGTCCAGAAATTGGTTCCCAAGTACCGCTCTCCATTAAGTCCCACCAGGGCTCCCTAGAGAAACAATTAATTCTGGGATGGGGCAGAGAACACAGGATGAGTCTAGAACACCGTGTGGTAGTGGAAATGATGAGATCATGTCAAGAGGGCATGGAAGCCAGTTTAAAGGTACGCCCACTGGCCTGCTGGGACGATCTGAACATCAAAATAAGTGACAGCCACTTACCATAACCCACTCAACAAAATACAAACTCGTGGGCCCACACATTTAAGAGAATAAAGGGCTATGCATGGGAAAAGAATATACAACAGACCCCAAAAATAAGCAGCGAGGGAATGATGGTGACAAACCACCACCTGGCAATCGGCACATTCAAAATAAATCCAGCCATGGACACGGACAACGGGGTGGGGATTGGCTGAGGGAGAAGGGGTGGGCTGGGTTGGGGGTAGTAGCAATGAGGGGAAAAGTGGGACAATTGTAATAGAAAAACAATAAAAATAAAATTTAAAAAATAAATAAATCCACGTTAAAAAAACATCACGGATGCTAGAATTAGATGCAAATCAGGTAAAAAAAGAAAGTTACATTGCCTCAAAGTATCTCCCCACAGAACATTTATTACGAAGGAGAGAGAAAAGCAGCCTCACCGAGGAGAAATCTGGCAGACACTATCTGAAACACGCGGTCCAAGTTAACACGGTCAGTAACAGAACCAGGAGACAGTGTGTGCCACTCCAGGGGGTGCAGGGACCATCACAGCATCTGGCCAAGACACGTGACCCAAGTGGACGGCCTTTCTAGCAGTGACTCGGCTATAATCCTAAAAGATACCCAGGTGAGGAAAGCCACGAGGAGATGGTCCAGATCGGAGGAAACCAGAGAGACACGACAAGAGAGTGTAATGTGTAACCCTGGCCTGGATCTCTTACTATAAAGGATATTACTAAGGCAATTGGTCAGACCTGAAACCCAATTTAAGGTACATGGGAATTCCTTGAATTATTCTCGCAACTTCTCTGTACGTTTGAAACAAGTCCAAAATTAAATTTATTAAATTTTTTAAAAAAAGAAAGAAACCGCTTCTGCTCTTTGTCTTGCCCCCGTCTTTCTGCCTGGAACACAGGTGTGCTGGCATGAGAACAAAATTTCACAATAAGAAAGGAGAGCAGAACAGGGTAACAGGGACTAGGGAGCTACCCCATCAGCCTGGGACCGCCCACCCCAACACCTGTGACGTGGAGAGAAATAAACCCTCGATGGTTCAAGTCACTCCCGCAGGGATTTCTGTCACCCACAACCAAAGCAACCATAACTGACATATTTAATAGGTAGAAGACGACTACTCCCTCCCTACTTTCCCACTGTTGCGCATTGGAAAGCCCACTGAAAAGTGACAGAAAAGCTGTGACTTGCTCCAGAGACAAGGCAGAGAAGATGTTATGTTTGGGGCAGCAACAGGCAGTCAAGAAAACATGGCCTGACCACAAACGCCAATAGCACGTCCATCTCCACAGGAAACCCAGTGACTGCCATGGTGGGCCAGGAGGGGGAGCGGGGGGACAGGGTTAGAGGCAGGACTCCGATGGCCCAGTTATGAAAGAGGAACAGAAGACATACACCTACAGAGGCATTTCCAAGAGAATCCGCTCTGCGTACAATCTGTAACACAGCAGCACCTGCTTCGGCTACAGCAGAAGTCAGTTGGCTTTCAGATGCCTGCTTCTCAGTCACATCAGCACTGACGACACCGTCTCTCTGAAAGATTCATATGGGCTGAATGTCCGTGTCCCCTCCAAATTTATATGTTCAGTCCTAACCCCAAAGTGATGGTATCAGGAAGTGGGGCCTTTGGGAGGCAGTTACAACACAAGGGTGAATCCCTCATAAGTAGAATTAGTGCCTTATTAAAAGAAATCCCTGAGTTCCCTCACCCTCTTCCTGCCAGGCGAGGACACATGGGAACAGAGCCATCTACCTGAACCTGACCGTGCTGGGCACCCTGACCTTGGAGTTCCAGCCTCTAGAACGGTGAGAAATCTCTGCTGTTGATAAATCACCCAGTCTCTGGTAGTTTGTCATAGCAGCCCAAATGGACAATACTAACCTGTCAATAAACTGGGGACTTCTGTAAACAGCTATTTCATTCATAATACAACTTTGTTTCTTGCACATCAATTTACATTTCATTTTCCTAATCATGACTTACTTTCATTATCATAATATTTCATGTTGGGTGAAATGGCACCACATTGAGGAAGCTCTGATCTAGGGCTCAGCTTCCAGCTTTCTCCCTGATCAGCTTCTTGTCACTCTCCCAAGCTGAGGATGCTCCTGGACAATCCTCTGGCTAAGTTTCATCCCAGCTCAGCCAGGGCCTGGGACCTCTGCTTCTAGGATGCCACGTCCAGTGCGCGTCCCTTTCCGCACGCTCCACCCTTGTGAGAACTCAGAGTGGCTACAAAAAAGCTAATGCGTCGTAAGCGGCCTTAACAGAAACGGTATCTGGAACAAGGTGAATTACATGACCTTCTAACTCTAAACCTCTATTTCTATGACTCAGGAACATTTTTATGACTCAAGGTTACATAACACATAAATCTCAACTTTATATTCTGATTGCTGGTCCAAGTATCAGCAGTGAATAATATCAAACGAAAAACAAAACAAAAACCAACAACCAAAGCATCGTGTTGGGCTAGTATGCCTTCCTCAATCTTCAAACTTTCCTTCATACCATTATTTTCATTTCATTCTCACACCCAAAAGTACTGAAGTAAATCCAATTGCCTCCGCTTAACACATAAGAAAACAATGTCGAAACAAATGGTGCTGGGAGAACTGAACAGGGACGTGCAGAAAATGAAACTAGACCACCACCTTACACCACACACCAGAATAAACTCAAGATGGATCAAAGACTTAAATGTAAGCTGTGACACCATAAGAGTCCTAGAGGAAAACATAGGCAGGAAAATTTCAGATATCCCACGTAGCAACATTTTCACTGATAATCTCTTAAGGCAAGGGAAATAAAGGAAAGAATAAACAAACAGGACTACATCAAACTGAAGAGTTTCTGCTCAGCAAAAGAAAACCTCAGCAAGATGAAAAGGGAACCAACCATATGGGAAAACATATTTGCCAATGATACCTCAGAACTTACACACCTCAACACCAAGAAGACAGACAGCCCAATTAAAAAATGGGCAAAGGACCTGAACAAACACTTCTCCAAGGAGGATACACAGAGGGTCCACAGACACATGAAAGAATGCTCAACATCACTAGCCATCAGAGAGATGCAAATAAAAACCACAATGAGATACCACTCCACACCAGTCAGAATGGCCATCATCAACAAATCAACAAGCAACAAGTGCTGGCGAGGATGTGGGGAAAAAGGAGACCCTACTGCACTGTTGGTGGGAATGCAGACTGGTGCAGCCACTATGGAAAACAGTATGGAATTACCTCAAAAAACTAAAAATGGAACTGCCTTTTGAACCAGTGAGTCCACTGCTAGGATTATATCTGAAGAATCCTGAAACCCTAATTCAAAAGAACTTATGCACCCCTGTGTTCATTGCAGCACTGTTTACAATAGCCAAGTGCTGGAAAGAGCCTAAGTGCCCATCTGTAGATGAGTGGATCACAAAACTGTGGTACATTTACACAATGGAATACTATGCAGCAGAAAGAAAGCAGGAACTCCTGCCATTTGTGACAACATGGATGGAACTAGAGAGAATTACACTCAGTGAAATAAGCCAGGCAATGAAAGAAAAATACCATATGATATCACCTAATACAGGAGGCTAATGAACAACACAAATGAACGAAATTGAACAAGGAACAGAATAACAGTTATAAGGGGGGACGGGGTAGGGAGAGAGGGGGTTAAGTAGGGGAAGGGTCTAGTCAAGGAACATGTATAAATGACTCATGGACACGGACAACGGGGTGGGGGGAATGACTGTGGGAGAAGGGGTGGGCTGGTTTAGGGGGAGCAATGAGGGGAAAAAATGGGACAACTGTAATAGAAAAAGAAAACAAAAACTTTAGTGGAAAGCTAGACAGCATGCTTGTTAAAATAGGAATTTCAAAGGAGATGGGAACAATAAGAAAAATTCAAGAGAAATTGCTAGAAATAAAAATATGCAGTAACAGAGATGAGGGATATCTTTAATAAGCTTGTTGGAAGACAACTGTCTGGATTTATTAAGTTCTTACATGGCCTGGGGCTTCTGAAAAATGATGTGTTTAAAAAGAAACCAGTGCTAGAAACTAGAGCTAGTGTAACACTTCACGGAGATTTGAAGACTCACCTAGATGTCTCTTGGTAACGAAAATGAGGTCCTTGCCTGTCTCACACCAGAGAAATTTGCTTATATTCCAGGGTAATTAGTAATCTCTCTCTTGGGAGGGGAAGACAGGCAGTATGCTAGCAGCTCCATAAAAGCATAACATCACCTAATTTTAAAAATTATTACTGGCAGTGCACATCATTATGCGGGCAAATCTCTAGCCCCTACTAGATAACCCTATGAGAACTGGGGCGTAGACAACCAACACAAGATATTTCTTTGGCTAATATTTTTGTCAAAAGTAATAAATAAACAGCATGTTTCTCTGAAAAAAAGGGAAAAAGAGAACAATGTCAAGCCCTGGCCAAGTGTGTCAGCTGGTTGGAGTGTCGTCCGTACACCAAAAGGTCACAGGTTCAATCCCTGGTCAGGGCACATGTCTGGATTGCATGTTTGGTCACTGGTCAGAGCACTCATGGGAGGCAACCAATCAATGTTTCTCACATCAATGTCTGTCTGTCTCTCTTTTTCCCCCTTCCTCTCTATAAAATCAATAAACATATCCTTAGGTGAGAATTAAAAAAAAAAAAAGAAAGAAAACACAGTCGAGAGAAATTAAGCCACTTGCCCAAGTTCTCTCAGCAAGGAAATGGCATCACTGGGAGAATTCTGAGGCACTGAGTCATGACTGCCACCCCAGCATTCCTTTGCCTGTATCACATGGCATTCCACTAATAGCACTGTCAGCCTATACCATTTCCTCCCTTGCTTTCTTAAGATTGGAAGATTACATTATAAATGACTAGAATGCAAGGTCAGAAAAGAGCGCATGGGAGGAAATGCATGCATTTTACCTATCCTTAGGAAAAACACGCAGGAAATCCAGCATTCCTCCATCCTTCTCTACGTGTTCATATTTGTTTCAGAAGTAAAGAGCTGCAAAGTTGCTCAGCACTGTTCCACGTGGTGAGCCCACACCTACCTCCATGATTGTCCTTCAGCTACCATCCCCTCAGCTAGGATTTTTTGGGCCCTTGGGGGAAATAAAAAAAGAACTCACAGAAATACCAGCATCTCAGTCCCCAGGCAGCCCTGCTCTGCATATCAGCAAGTACTGAGGGCCTGCTACGTAAGGCACAGTGCTTGGTCTTTGCCCTTGTGGATCAGTTGAGCAGATAAGGCAAATATGCAGAAAGTTAAGCAAACACCCAAGAAATAACAGTGCAGACCAATGACAGAAAGAGGCCTAAGAGGAGAACATGAGCAAAGGCCAAGACCAAGAAGTGAATGGACATTATTTATAGTAACTGCTTCAGAGGAGAGAATAGATTTCCTTAGGCTTAGTGAGGAAGGGTCTATGGGAAAACCTCGAGTTCGACCTTGGTCTTGAGAAACAGAATGGATGTAGAAACAGAGAGGAAAGAATATTCCAGGTAGACACAGCATGGATGCAGAAGAGCTCAAGATACATTTAGAAGAGGAGGAGGGGACTGATTCCGCCAGAGGGCAAGGCAATAAGCAACTGATAGTCTATCAGTCAGTCACCAGGCTCTGGCTCCAAGAAAGGCTCAGACTGGCTTAATCAGAGTGACACTTCTCTGTCTTGTGACACAAAGTCCAAAGTTCTGGTGCATTCTGGTGTTAGGGCTGCCTGAGGCACATGGCCGCACAGGGGAGAGGTTTTTGTCAAGATGAAATGTCTGTCACAAAGTCAAAATGGGGGAATGGATGACCCTGGATGGGGCACACACCACCACCGATGACTCCCCTCAGTGAGCACCCCGCCCTGTCCAGAGCGCTCACCCTTAAAACCAGCCTGGGGAAGATGATTACAGGGGACGCCTAACAAGGCTCCCCATCAACCAACCAGATCCAAAACCAGATTTGGAAATACAGCAAGAGATCTTCTTCCCGCACCTATTTAAAATGTAGGTGGGTTCTTAAAGGGAATCAAACCAGTACACAGAATCAACAAAGACCTTCATTTTAAAGACCACTGGTGTCCTGTGTTCATTACAGCAAACTTGTGCTAGGACATTCCTCAGCAGGGAAGGGTGCGAGATTGGCCAGGCCACTTCATCACTTGTAGGACAGCCCAGAAGAGAGAGTAAGTAATCCACTTCCTGGCCTAGAGAACTGTAACTCCCCATGTTCCTGACACAGTGCAGTCCTAACACAGAGAGCTCTGGTGGAACCTGACTGACACTCCATAGCAACAGTCCCCAACCTTTTTAGCACTAGGGACCAGTTTCCTGGAAGACAATTTTTTCATGGACCGGTTTGGGGGGAAGGAGGATGGTTTCGGGATGATTCAAGCTTACATTACATTACATTCAAGCTCACCTCCTGCTGTGCGGCCCAGTTCCTAACAGGCCCAGAAAACGGCACCCATCCGTGGCCCGGAGCTGGGGGACTCCTGCTCTACAAGAGTCATCCGGCTACCGTGTGGAGAACAGAGCAGCAGGGACAAGGGAAGAAGCAGTTAAGCCAGTTGGGAGACTGGCGGGTTGGATGGGTCACAGTGGGGAGCAGGTGAGAAGTGAGGACCACGGTCCTGGCTGGAAGGCTAGGCAGAGGGACTGGGGATTGCGGGGAGATACCCGGATCTGTGGCGTGGAGGATCGACTGGATCACACCACTTACTGAGATGCGGAGACCTGGGGAGAACAGGAATAGCAATAAACAAGTTTGCTTCTAAGCCATCTTTCACTGTGAGATAGCGACTTTTGGGAAACATACCCACTTCCAGATTGAACCATTTCATTCTCCACGGTGAGCCAGGAAAAAATGTAAAAAAAGGCAGCACTGCTGTTTTTCCATGCACTAATGCTGTCTCAGATTAAGTGATGCTGTCAAAAGACCCTTAGAGATGCAAAGGGCCCAGGAGCTCTGGTCCTACTCCCTTCATTTGGCAAGTGAGGAGAGTGAGGCCCAGAGCAATACAATGACTTGCCAGTTAGCGTCACGCAAACGTCACTGTGTTAGTGTCAAATTAGTGTCATGCGAGACATTACAATCCAAATCTCCAAGCAGAGAGCCTGGTGCTCCTTCCATTGCATCATCCTGTCCCTATGCTACTTACGATATACGTGGCAAATCAGCACTCATTTCTGGTGCACAGCCTGAATGAACTGGAAGCTGGAAAAATAAACACTAATGCAGCTAGTGACATGGGACTTAAACCCTTGAGTTACAACTAGCTACTGAGTATCCAGAATCACACACACAGAGCAAGGACTCAGGAGGCAGTCCTCCCTACTCCCATCAGCCCATGTTCCCAATCCCGCAGACCGCCAGGACGCCACAGAGTACATCTGAGTATGTCTCTCAGCCGCTCAGTGTCAGCTCCTTTATCTTCACTGCCCCAGAGGGCTCTTGTGAACAAGAAAAATGACAGCTAAACGGGAGCACAACTTGTAAAGCACAGAGTGCATATAAAAAACGTAGGCTACTGCTTTAAGAATAAAGAGCTGATATTTTCTGAAGGAAAGAAGCGGAAGCTAACCCACTGTGGGTTCCTTCAAGGCTGCTTCTCCCTTTGCAAATGGCCAAAATTAGGAAATTAGGACCAGCGGTAACACACTCTTAGACGTTGAGGGACATGTATGAAGAAGAAAACACCTTCCTTCTTTCATTTGACTATACAAATGCTTCACTACAAGGTGCCAGTGGTTTTCCTAATGCAGACATGCTGCAACTTCCGAAGGGGTCTGACCTCAGTCACCTTCTAGGCCCTGCACCTAGAAGGACACACCCCATGCATGCCGGGGCTCCTTGCAAGAGACAAGCAGAGTGATGGCCTTGCAGGGGAGTCAGAAGACAGCGAGCCATGAGAGGACACGAGCACCTACTGGATCTATCACTGATTAACGCGTAATCTAAAGCTAAATCATTAGCTCCCTATAGGGAACTGGCATCTAAAGAAAGCCAACCAGATCCAAGGCAGCCTCTCGGGGGATCTGATCCCACTCCATTGCAGCAGCCTTTCTTCTCAGGCTGAGCCGAGAAACCGTGCGTGTGCGTGTGCATGTGCGTGTGCGTGTGTGTGTGTGTTTTGGTGGGTGCAGGGTTGGGGGGAATCCACAGAGTGTGTGTGTGTGTGTGTGTGTGTGTTGGTGGGTGTGGGGTTGGGGGGGATCCACGGAGTGTGTGTGTGTGTGTGTGTATGTGTGTTTTGGTGGGTGCGGGGTTGGGGGGGGATCCACAGAGCGCCAGCCTGGCCAGCTGGCAGAGTCCACCTACCTCATCTCCTTCACACTCCTCCTCCACCTTGAGGTCCCTTCCTCTGCTAATCTCCTTCACTCTCACCGCTTTCCTGTCTGCACCCAAACTAGCAACCTACACATGGCTTCGTCCTATGAGAAAGGTGACAGATGGTCCTTTTACGTTGTCTTTCTAGCTCCCACCATGAAATAAACACCGCCAAATGTGGGACTAAAGCATTTTAAACTATTTTAAGCTGAATCAATAAAGCTTTGTAATTCCCATTCCTAAACTAAATCCAAGTGAGATGGAAGCCTGTTTCTCTAAGAGACAAAAACTATGAATCAATTTCTTTAGGTTTACTTTTATAGACAAGTAGACACTCAAGAACGAAATGGTTTACTCCTTCCCTCTTTTACTGTTTATTTGAAATTATTCCTTTTCACCTTAATTTTATGTTTTTCCTTCCCAACAGTCATTACTTGCCACCTTTCAGGTGGGCAAGAGGTTCCAAGTTCATAGGGGTCAAATTTCCATTCTAAGCCACTTCCTTACAGCACCCCTGCTGGATGGTGCCCACCGCTCAGACACCTGCAGAGAGAAAACCCTATTTTTTTTTATTTTGTCCTAAAAGACAATAGTACACTCTTATGATCATCATTTATCATCCTAGGTGACAAAATTATTGGCACAGGTTCCTCGTCTGTGTATTCCTGGTTACATCTGAAGTCACCTTAAGTCATGTTAGTGCACCAGTGCCAGACAAGCCATTGTTACCATATTCATTTAAGATTTTTTAAATGCTATCTTATAAGGGAGATTATGAACATCACGCTTTGAAAGAACTTTCTCTGATATCCCTGTTTAAAACAATGTCAAAACAGTAAAACTAAAACAATTAACATAAATCAAGATCATCCTAATTTTATGAAAACAAGTCCATTTCGAGGAAAAAAAAAGCTGATGCTAAATTAACTTTGTTCTTAAGAATAAGCAACAACAAAGAACTACATGGTAAGATGAAAGGAACAGGTCAGGCTACCACAGGCAGCCCTGAAAAGGTGCATGCAAATACTTGTCCATTCCTTGGGTATTATTGGATGTTTATGCTCTAGAAGAACTCATTTTTTTTAAAAAGAGGATTGAGTGTATAAACTCATAACCGCTTGCAAACATTTTCTTTGGAGTTTTACATACAGTGCTCCCATATTTGCCTTCCTGCTCGATGGCACGGTGTTTTCTGGGAACCATCCTTTGACATCGCTGTTTGATATTTTCTCCATCTGGAAGGGTTATGCACACAAAGCTATGGCCCTATCCTGCCCATCGAGTCAGGTGGCTGCCCCCACATCCCACTCACCCACACACAGTCTCCAACCCCCAGCGCCGGAGGGGGAAGAGCAGTTTTCCAGGAGGACACATGGAGTTTCCATTCTAGAGGGCCCTTATGGAAAGCTCAGAGGAGGGAATAGCTTTGGAGGATGGAAGCCAACGGACGACGTGACTGTGAACTTTGTCACCCCTGCTGAAGTGCGGTGCTAGACAGGGGGATCTGCGCTCTTCCACACTCAGAGGCAGGAGACAGAAGGGCATATTGGGGGGCTGACAAGGGCAAAAGGTGAGACTTCCTCCTAAACTAGTTTCTTGAAAGCTTCTGTAACAGACACACCTCCCATCTTGGTAAAATGCCTCATTGATCCCCTCCCCCTGCACTCACTTATCACCCTGAGTATATCTGTGAGCTCCTTAGCGAGGACTATGTTCGAAGCACCTTTTATGCCCAGCACTGAGCCTGGCATCAAGAAGATGCTCGCCCATTGGTGTCTGTTACACAACACTGCCCACCCCAGTGAGACAAGGACTGGAAGACCCTTCGGTGGTGGGTGAGGTGGTCCTGGCACACACCATCACCTGGAGACGGAGTGTTCAGCAAAAAGAGAGCTTCAGACTCACCGCAGAGTTCACAGCCCAAAATGGCACGAAGGAGAATCAGTGCTACTTCCCACGTGTGTAACACTGTTCAGTCACAAAATGCATCTACCACTGAAAACTACCAAACTTTCCCACCTGGGTGCCATGAACTAGCTCCTAGACTAACCACTGTTTACCACCGTATGTGAAAAATTACAGTTTCTTAAGGTGACTACCTTGCACAGTAACTTAACAGAAAAAACTTGAGATGCAGAAACACAGCTCCGCAGGAAATCGCAGCCAATGACCCACTGGCAACGCACAAGCAGCATAAGGTGAGATTTTAAATTCCAGACTTAAGCCAGGAGTTGGCTTACTGAATAGGATCAAGTGGAAAACAGTTGTAGCCTAACTCATTATTAGGCTGCACTTCGCTGCGTCGTTTCCTGTTGTTTCAGACACAGGCTACTGCTCCTGGCCTGCTGGTGTTATTCACAGCCCGGAGGTCATTGTTCTTTACCCAGCACTTCGTCAGTTTCTGATTTCTGAGGTGGTTCACGTTACAGTTCAAACGAACACCCTCAGCATCTGTCCCATTCAGTAAGAAGTTTCTACATGGCTGAGTGTTGTGTAACCCCAGCAGCTCGATGAGTGGAGTCTGGTTTCACACTGCCAGTCAGATTGCAGGGATATTAACAGTGGGTGATCCCTAGAGCCTTTATTAAGGATGGATTACAGAAGGTTAAAGAATGTGGGGGGAGGGGGAGAGTGGAGGAAGCAACTGGAGAAAAAGGAGAGGACCTAGAACACTTTCAGCAGCAGAAGGAGAAGTTTATTACAGGTCTATGTGTGATAGCGGATATTAAGACCCACATCCCAGCACCGTATTTAGGGTGTGAGAGCAAGGTAGATGTGGAAACCACCATCAGAATCCAAGGCAGGAATTGATCGTGGTCAATAACCAGATTAGAAACTCGGGCAGAAGAATGCACATACCAAAACTAACCAGGATCTAGCAAGAAATGAAGCCATGTCCAGCACAAGCCTCCCCACTCCTACTTGGCAGGGGTGAATGCAGCAACTATATTTTCCCTAGCTCTCTGGATCATTCTGAGGTACCCCAATGTGGGAAAACCATGGCTCTAAGTGCCTGCAACACCCACAGTCTCTGCTGAGGAAAACGCAGTTGTCAGTGACTGAGCCATCTTGGGAAGTTCCTTGGGGCCAGGTGGCCAAAGCCACCTGGGCCAGGTGTACCTGCCCAGGTGCAGCCAATCAAGACACTGCCCTTTACAAAAGCTTTAGAGCTTTTCTCATTAGTGATACAGGAGCAATGATGGTGAGTGGAGCCGATCTAACCTGGAACTGGAGACTCAGAAAGGCTTGGTGAGAAGAGAGGAAAGGAGCGGAGCCAAGAGGGACTGCATCACATTGATGGCATCGGCAAGGAAGCAAAGGCATCTCTGCTGTTGGCAGGCTCACTTGGTCCCTAAAGTCTCGGAGGTTGTGAGCATCTGTCCGGTCCCCTACCACTGTATTGGCCTGTTAAAAGCCAGGTTGTTCGGACAGACCAGCCAAGCCTGGTTCCTGAGAGACAATCCTTAGGATAGAGCCCACATCTTGAAACACCCTTGCAACCAAAATAGCCAAGTACACCAAGTGCCAGGAAGGGCTAAAGGTAGACATGCTCATCCATTCGTGGTTTCAAGGTGGGACCCTCTTCCTGGTACACAGTGCGGGCAGTCCCACAGTTGTAAGCTTTGGGTTAGTTAGGGCTGAAGCTCTGGGAATAAAGATTTGAGATGACAGGTGGTCCTCAAAAGCAGGACTTTAACCCGCCTTTGTTCCTTTCTTCCCCACACCTCAAAAAGGAAGAGCACGTGCATAGCCCCAGAGCCCCTCCATCCACGCTGCTGCTTCACTAGGTAAGAGGAGCCGCCCGTTTGGAGAAGCAGCTGCAGCCGGCGAATCGGCACCCAGAGCACTTTCCCCACTCACCCCGCCCTCACCCCCATAGTGCCCTACACAGGGCTGTGGCTTCCCCCAGGACAAGACCTGCTCCTTGCAACAGGATGAGCAGCAGCAGTTAGTCCACAAGTTCTCCCTCTATCTCATCAGCAAGCCCGAGGGCTGTATGTCTAGTTTCTTATCCCTGTTCCAGAGATAACTGAAGCCTGGAGGTTAAGCAGTTGACTGAAGGGAAAACCAGTACTCAGTCTATCCAGTCAAAAGGTTATTCTTTTAACTTCTATTTTCCCTATCCCCTTCCTCCTAGGGTTTAATTTTTTTTTTAATTGTAGTATAATGTACAATATAAAATTTACCATCTTAACCATTCTTAAGTATACGGTTCAGTGGCATTAAGCACATTCACAGCATGTGCAACCATCGCCACTGTCTATATCCAGAACTTTTCATCTTGCAAAAATGCAATTCTGTATCTATCAAATGGCAATGCCCTGCCCTCCCCTCCTCCCACCACCACCATTCTTTCTGTCTCTATGAATTTGACTCCTCTAGATACTTTACCTTTGTGGAATCACACAATATTTGTCCTTTGATGACCGGTTTATTTCACTGAGCATAAATGTACTCAAGGGTAATCCATGTTGCAGCAGGTGCCAGAATTCCCCTCTTTTCAAAGCTAGGTAACATTTCATTGCAAGGAAAGATGCATCTTGCTTGCCCGTTCATCCATGATGGCTACTGGGTGGCTTCCACAACTTCTGGCTACTGAGACCAATGCTATTTCACCCTCCCGTCTCATCTTCTATCCAATCGCTAATGTTACGGGGGGAAGAACTGACCAAGGGTATCCTTCCATCTGCTTTCAGAGGGTGAAAGTTAGGTGGAAAAAACTCTCCATTTGATCGTTCAATCAACAGATCTTTATTAATGCTATTAAACCTGTCCTAACATTTAGGCAATTATATATCCATAAACTAAGATAATTATATTAATATACACATTTATTTAAGTGGGACTATAAATCAGTATAACTATAAAATTCTGTGAGCCTTTAAGCTTTTAAGCAAACAGACCAGAACTGCTACAGTCAAACATGACAGCCTGAGAGCTCTACACCAACTGGTCACTGAGAGCATTCTGTGCCTGACTGTAACCTCCCCCCACCCCCCACCCTGAGGATGACAGCTAGTAAGAGGACACACAAAACTGGGGCCAGTATCTGGCAGTCACACTTAGTCTGTAACAGAAATGTGAAGGTAAATCAACCAGCTTAGTTCTCTGAATAACTTCTGGCTAGTTCCAGAACAGAAAGCCTACCTTCCAGGGATAAAGTATCACCGCCATACAACGGAAACAAGGAATACATCATTCAACATGAAGCCAATTTCGGAAGCGGTGTTGGGATGGATTCCAGTGTCCTCAGCCCCCTGCCACAGAGACCACCCTGAAGGAAACAACATTCGTCCAGAGGGGCAGGGTCTAGTACGTTCCCTACACAGTCGAACCTCAGTTCTCGCACAATTCCGTTCTCAACCAAGCCGTTTACAGAAAACATGTCTCGGTTGTCTAACAAAACTTTGGGTCTCCGTTCTCCACCTGACAACATGCCAACACTGTATGTTCAGTCACGCGCCCCTCCGGCAACAAACGAAGGAGAGTCAGTTTTTGAACAAATCGCTTCTTGAATGGTTTTCCAGAATGAATTCAGTTCGAGAACCGAGGTGCCACTGTATAACTCTAACCACATTTTAAGGGCATTCTCATCATTTTGGTGCACATGTGTGCCCAGTAAAATGACAATTAAAAAGAGTGAGCAGCTTGACAGCAGAGGAACGCTAGTTTCTGGCTGAAGAGGTATTCATTTTCCTTATTTTGATGAATTAATATTAGCCCTCATTGGTGAGTAGAGGCATATTAAGAATGTGATTAAATCTGATGAGATGAGATAAAGCAATTTACCTCCTCTTAATGTACTAATACCTCCTTAATGCTGACTTATACATCAAACGAACCACTGGACCGGAAGAACTCAAGGTCAGAGGACTCTCCTAAAGAGATGGGCCCTTCCTCCCGGCCCTCATGTGTGGGCTGTGACATGCACCCCGGCAAGGCGAAGGTGCCTGCCTGTATCTTTGTTGGCAGAGAGATGAATATAAAGGAGGGTCTGGCCCTGGCTGGTGTGGCTCAGTGGACTGAGTGCTGGCCTGCGAACCAAAAGGTCGCTGGTTCGATTCCCAGTCAGGGCACATGCCTGGGTTGCGGGCCAGGTCCCCAGTTGGGGGTACACGAGAGGCAACCAATGTATCTCTTGCATATTGATGTTTCTCTCCCTCTCTTCCTCCCTTCCCCTTTCTCTGAAAGTAAATAAATAAAACCTTTTAAAAATAAAATAAAAGAGGGTATGAATCTTCAGATGAAAATTATGAGGACTATTACTGTCGTCCCTGTGGGAGAGAAGACAACTGAAACAGAGTGGATCTACCTGTTCCTCCCCAGATCCATTGCTCTCTCTTGTGAAAGCCCCCTGCTCGGCTTGGTCTCAGGGATACTGTGAGGAGCCATGTCTGCCCCACCTAGTCACATAAATATCCATGAGTCCTGGTGAGATTGTTGATAAAACCTTGTGAGTTAGTTGGGGGAAAAAAAGAAATAAAAGGAAATGATTATGCTTTGAAGGTAGATGTAGATGATAACCTTATAAAGATAAGTGCAAAAAACTGTGTATGTGTATTCAAAAACTATTTGTAAAATTAGGATATTCAAAAAGAAGGCAGTTATGGTAGCTCTCACATCCGCAAGTGTTACCTTGCTGCGAGTCCACGTTCAAACCTTGTGCTAAGGCTTTGGGCACAGAAATGAAAAAGGAAAACATTTAATTATCTCCTGACCGTGGCTTCACATCCCATAGATTTAGGCACGAGCCAGAGGGAACAGATGGGCCTTCCACTGGGTGCTCTAAGCCAAAAGCTGAGCCAAAATGACAGAAGAAGATAGTATCACAGCAAAGGTGGCGCTTTGAGGGGGGGAAATAAAAGGCATTTACTCAGTGTCTTGGCCCAGAAACAGGAGGACAGCACAGGTGGGCTTTAAGTCAACTCAGTGGCATCCACTGAGTTTCCACAGTGGGCAAACCCATGTCTTGGGAACTGGGAGGGATGCAAGCATAGGTTCAACCTACATCTCAATGAGAGCAGCTGTACCGATCTACATGCTCAGCCATCCACTGCATGCACATGGAAAGTAAAACGAAGAATCAGAAAATCTCAACGCTTTTAAAAATTTGGCCTTGTAGCTCATCCTATTTTCAGCAGCATCACCTCTTACTGATGTCAGTAACTGATGAAGCACAGTAACAAAATGAATGCCCGTCAATTCAGCATGCGGTCCAGGAGACCCCCTGCAGTGCTGTTCCCATCCCTGCCCCTTGCACCCTCTCCGCAAAGTGCTACCCTAGCTTCCTCCTTTTCCCTGGTCCCTGGTTTTTCCCTCAAAGGTTTATTACATGAATATTTATACAATACTGTTTATTTTTCTGATTTCAGAAATTCTTAACAGGAGTGTTATTCTGTACGTATTCTCTTCCAGAGCACCTAAGTGACATTGGCATCACAGAAAGTCAGATGATATATTCTGAGCACGCGTCATGTCATCGGTGGGACTGCGCTGGAGTGTGGATGGGCAGTCAGCAAAAATAAGTTGAACCAGCTCTAGTCAAGTGGCTAAGCTGGTTGGAGCATTGTCCCATACACCAAAAAGCTGGAAGTTCGATCCCCAGCTGGGGCGCATGTGCAGGAGGCAACCAATCGATGTTTCTCTCTCTCTCTCTCCCTTCCTCTCTAAAAGTTAATAAAATCATTTTCAGGGAAGAATTTTTTTTTAAAAAGTTGAATCAGAGTCTAAAGTGAATGGCCAGGGCACACAAAGTTGATAGTTGAATATAGCACCATTTGCCAGTTCAAATATTCTACCTATTCAGCCAGGCCCAAAGATGCACAGTATCCAGGTCACAGTACAAATGGACCTGGCACTCTACTGTTCAGTATCTTTTT
The DNA here is from genome assembly GCF_987537825.1 of Furipterus horrens. Lineage (NCBI taxonomy): Eukaryota > Metazoa > Chordata > Mammalia > Chiroptera > Furipteridae > Furipterus > Furipterus horrens. Next base: position 16,795,542 of record NW_028327178.1, on the reverse strand, counting down.
CTTGTAAAGGATGGTCTCTAAGCCAGGGGCCCTGAACTTCTCAGTGCCAAAGAGATTATGAACTAAGTCTTTGAATTCCATATAGAGGTATCTGGATTTTCTCATTACTTTTAGGAATGCATGTCACAATGCATTTGAATTTTATAATAGCAAAAGCTCTCTGGGAAAAATAAAATCGGTAACTTCTCATGATGGGCCTCTTCTGCAAAGGAGAGAAAAGCCTACTGGGCCCATGTCACTACTAGAATTGCTCAAAGAAGGGCAATAATTTACAAGTCGGTGAACAAATGTTAAGAGAAACCTTATGAGCCATTACCTTGGCACTCAAATATATAAGCTTGATCACTGCCACAGCAAATCAGCAAGCTATGACCAGTGCTCATCTACACCAGGATCCAGACAATCTGAAGAGCTCCTCATGTCCAATCTAAGATGCCCCTGCTTGGAGGATGGCCAAGCTGACACTGGAAAGAGGAGGGTAGGCTCATTTTCCAAGAGACACATGCCCAGCCAGTGGGCAGGGAGCAGGGCACATCTGTCAAGGTGGAGACCTCTGACTAAATGGGCAGCTGGGCAAGCACTTCCATGAGTATCATACCTGGTTCCCCGCTCATAGCTTAGAAAGGGACAAATGCCCATTAGACATCAAGCATGGCAGGAAAGAGAAGGCTCTCACTGAATAGTCTGGTTTCCATGACTGCCCATCTCTAAAACTATAATCGTTTAATGGAGAAAAAAAAATGTAGCTATGTCCTTTAATACAGAAAATACAAAAAAACAAAAACAAAAAACTATGAATGAAAACACCAAGCATTTGAAAAGATGTTCAACCATCCCATGAAAATCAACATTAAGTTAAAAATGAAGCATTTCGTGCAAGTTCAAAGACAGGAACAATTCCCAGGAGGGAGGGTGAAGATCAGGCCAGCTCTCCTCTGGAGGCTGCTGGCCATGTTACCGTGCACGCCAGCAAGCGCTCCTTCAGCAGCTCTTCCTAAGGAAATAACTGACAGAGACTCCGGGAATGTTTGCGACATTTCTCACAATATCAAAAAACTGGAACCAAGTAAGTGTTCATCAAAATGGGAACAGTTAAAAATATGATGGTGCATCCATATAATGCCGTATTATACAGTCCTTACAATGGTAAAATTACCTCTGTATGCAACAGGCAAAAAAAGCCATAGTAGATTAATATCTGGAGTAATATTACGGCACAATCCCACTTATTTTTTTCAAGTATGTGCTGTATCGTGCATAAGTCTAAAGCAGTATTGTCCAACAGAAATAAGGCAAACCACATATGAAATTTTTAATTTTCTAGCAGCCAGGTTCAACATAGGTGAAGCGAATAAAACATTTTAGCCCAATACATGCAAAATACTATTATTTCAACAGTTAATATTTAAAGAGTATGAGTGAGATTTGACATTCCTGTTGGTACAACACCTTGGAAATCCGTATGTTACACGTCCAGCTCGTCCCCGTTGGGGCAGCCTCATCTCAAGTGCTCAGCAGCCACATATCACCCCCCTATTAGACAGCTCAGTGTAGAGACCACACGTAAGTGGTTAACAGTAGCTGTTTCTGGGAGGAAGATTACAGAGCCTTTGCCCTTCCTGCATTGTATGAGTTGTTTCCATAATCATTCATATTAACAGAAAAAAGGAGGTACATTATGAAAAATGCTTTTTCATTTTCCTGTAAAGCTGTAATAGGAGACAGAAAGCACAGCTTAATTTTAAACCTTCTTTCAAACTGCTCTTGCTCCTTCCCCGAAGGCTGGGTGCGGGGCGACATTTTCCCCCCATGCCTTGGTTGTCTACAGCTTGGGCAGTTACATATTTTGTAGCAATTCCTCCCTCTCTCACCAAGGGCCCTATGACAAACACTCCTGCAGGATGGCAGGGGAGGGCCAGGAGGAAAGGCCACCACCCAGCTCAGGGACTGAAGAGGAAACAAGCTGATGAACAACTGCTAAGCATTTGTGTACAGAGTGCCAGACACTGTGCAAGGCAGGCACGTTTCTGTGAACCAGATCACAGTCCTCCAACAACCTTATGATGCAGGTACCATCCCATCCCAGTTCTTCAGATAAACTAGTCAAGACTCAAAGTGTCAGTTCCAAGGTGTCAGTGCTGAGAGCGTTTAACCGCAATACCCAGGGCGGTCCACACAAGGTCATGACCAGAGGCCAGGCCTGCCCATACCAAGATCCTGACCTGATCTTTAGTAATAATCATACCATAAGACAGTTGCATTTCTTCGTTAGAGAAAAGCAAACGTCAGGCGTCTTTTATTTGTAAGAAACCCAGATCCTGACACTTCTTTAAGGTCATTCTTACAGCTTCAAATGTAACTAAAACATTTTCATTTAGACAAACCATTCTCATCCCAACTCAATGTGAAAAATCAAGCATTGTTCTTGCCCCATCCCGACCTTTTTTCTGTCCGCCCTCAAGCTGGAAACTTCAAGGTCATATTTGACTCTTTCCCCCTCCCTTGTCTGCATAAATCAAACATGTGTTGAGCTCTAGGCTCAATACCACCTAAGTACTACAAAGAGAGTAAGCATACTTAGCATCCAGATCTTCTTAATTTCTAAATGTAATTTGTCAATACTAAACAAAAGCAATGGACAGAAATCACCTTAACCAAGGGATCAAAGTAACACCATCAGTAATGCGACATTGATTATCACGTATCTCCTGAGATGGTGCACTGAGAAAGACCTCCCTTCTAATGTGTTCTTGCCAAAAATGCATAACCTCCATCGAAGCATGAGAACACACCAAGGAAACCCAAACTGAGGGTCATAATTGACCAAGCCTCTTAAAGGGCCATGGTCATTAAAGATAAGAAAAGAACTGAGGAACTGTCACCTGCTGGAGGAGACCAGGGTGCTATGATGCTACATGGAATTCTAGATGGGATTGTGGCCCAGGAAAAGGTCATGAGTAGAAAAACTGGTGAAATTCCAGTAAGACTTGTCCCTGAGTTAATAGTATCACATGAATGTTAATTTCCTAGTTTCAATAACTGTACTATGCTCATCGGAGATATTAATGTCAAGGGAATCTGAGGGGGAAGAAGACACAGGAGATTTGCTGTTTTTGCAATTTTTCTGTACGTCTAAAATTACTTCATTAAATAGTTTTAAATTATTACTATGGTTACTATCCCCCAATACGTCTAGCTCAGCCCTGTCACCATGCTTAAATTCACTCTCCAATTGTTTCCTGATAGTGACTTCTTCCCATTGTCCACGTGTATTCGAATCCTGTTCATTCATCAAGGCCCAGTCACGTCCCACTACCGCTAAAGAAAAAGTCTTCCCCCGCGACTGCAGCCCACGTGGCTGACGCTGCTCCGAAATGCTTTAAGAGTATGTGCCCTCCTCTCGTGACATGTGGGTGATGCTATATTGCTAGTTAACTTAGTGTATTTAGATTCTGTTTCCCAATGACGATGCAAAACATGTTTCTGCAGACAAATACATCAGTGCACACGTTCCCCTCCCTTTAAAGTGGGCTGCTTTTTAATGTGGTTTCTAGGAACCTACTGAATTACAAAACAGAGGCCAATGACTATTTCAAACCCATACCAATTCACCTCGACAATCCTGTATGTATTGTGATAAACACACTATCACTTAGGGAAGGCAGAATGTGGACTTCTACATTGTAAGCAGTAGAGTGTATAGCTGAACGTTACCACAGAAAATGAGAGTATTTTTTTAATCTTGCCAGAATTTAGAAGTCTAGTTAGTTTCCACTCCGAGGTACCTTGGCCCTCTGACAGAAAGGTGAGAATGCCATCTCTGTCAAACAAAATTAAGGGCAATAATATACTTACACTCCAACCAAGCCTGGAGCTGTCAGAAAGCCTTCTGATGGGTGACTAGCCTGTAGCTAATGAAATGCAACATTAGGAACACATTAACCAAAAGAAAATGGGAAGAAACTACCAGCCAAACAGCAAGCTTCTCTAAGAGGCCTGAGTGGGGAGACCTGGTGTCAGCAAGTGGCTACAGGGAAGTTGCAGCAGGACTTTGGAGCAGGAGGGCTCAGGAGTACTTAGGGGACAATCTCCCAAATAAGTACCCACTAAGGCAGCACACTACACACACTGAAGGCTCCCCAAAGTGTTCAGTACAGCCTCTGCTCTCCAGACCTCAGCCTAACTGGGGACATGTGACATGACAAAAACTATCACCAAGGGGGGACAGGACATGCTTATTCACTGTGTACAGGTAACAGGCAGGCAGAGAACGGGCCCTGTGAACTGAGTAACAACTTCCACGCAAACTTTGAAATTCTGATGGTTACCAGCAGGGTTTATAGGCCCATCTAAGAAAGGGGGGCAGAGAGGAAAGGGAGTGAGGGCTACGGATGGGAAAGGACAGATACTCGGGAGAAACCTGCATCACCTGATGCACAGGTCAGGGACAGCTAGAGGACAGCAGCCCAAAAGCACACGAGTTCTATTTTCCAGAGCACTAGCCCCAAACTGGAGCAATTAGAGTCAAAGCCCTTGTGCTCAAAGCCACCCTGACCTACACAGGGGGTGTCCCTCAGTAAAGTAACCTCCTTGCAGCATCCAAAAATCCTCTGCTCAGACAGCACCTACCAATTCAAAACCAGGCGGAAAAGGATTAAAGGTAGTGATTTCAGTCTGGTGATTTCCCAGTAACTCTGCTGGCTAGAATCATACTGAAAAATCATATTACTTAAAAAAGAAATATTTAAATTTTCATCCAGAATAAACCTTTAGTACGGAAGATTTGTAGTATTCAGCCTGAGGGAGAGACTAGGTATTTTACACTTTAAAAATCAAGAATATTTTCTGCACTTATCATAATTAAGTCACACTCACCATGCCTGCTCATGTTTGGGCATCTTCCTGGGACCAGTACAAGTCAAATTAGCCCCTATTGTCCTTTCCTGTGGGTTGCAAACAGAGTACCAACACTTGCCACATACGTGCCTTTTGTGAGGAGGAGCACATGGTCATTTCCACCCTTCTCTAAGTGGATGAACTGACTCACCTTGATACCGCCCTCCAGGCATGGGGCATGCACTGATTTTCTTTTCCCATCCTGAAAAACCTCAACGCAAAGAAAGCAATTTCTCAAAGGTAAGGTGTTGGGTCTTCCAAAAACAGGAGCGCCTTTGTTAATGGGAAGTGCCCTTTGCCAATAACAAAGATCAACTGCCCCCCAAAACATTTCCATAGCTCATGAGCTGTCACTTGACGAGAGGTGATAGGCAAAGAACAAGAAAACTGACTTGGAGGGCAGGAAAAGGAAGACGATTTTCTTGGATAACTAGGAATAGACTAATACTGAGTTCTTACCTGAAACTATGTATACTTATTTATACACTGAAACAAGTGTCTCATTCCAAGAATAACATCTTCCAACTAAAGCAACAGGTATAACCAATAAAGAACCTTAAAATGTCCAACCCAGCCCTGGCTGGTGTGGCTCAGTGGATTAAGCACGGGCCTGTGAACCAAAGGGTCTCATGTTCAATTCCTAGTCAGGGCACATGCCTGGGTTGTGGGCCAGGTTCTTAATTGGGGGTGCATGAGAGGCAACCACACATTGATGTTTCCCTCCCTCTTTTTCTCCCTCCTCGCCCCTCCCTCTAAAAATAAGTAAAATCTTTTTTTAAAAATTTCCAACCCACTTATAAGTGCAGTTGGTATAATTAATATTTCCATCATGCACAATACATTGAAGTATGTGCCTAGATCCAACATTCATCACATGAGAAAAGCCCACCAGCAGGTTAGAAACAGCCTAAGTGCCCATCAGTCGATGAGTGGATCAAAAAACTGTGGTACATTTACACAATGAAATACTATGCAGCAGAAAGAAAGACGGAACTCCTACCTTTTGTGACAACATGGATGGAAAGATAAATACCATATGACCTCACCTAACACAGGAACCCAATGAACAAAACAAACAAATGAGCAAAATAGAACCAGAGGCATGGAAACAAACAGATTGACAGTGACGGGGGGGGGTCTAGTCAAGGAACTAAAGTAAATGACCCATGGACATAGACAGCAGGTTGGGGATTGACTGTGGGAGAGGGGAGACATGGGCATGGCAGGGAGTGCAATGGGGGAAAAAAAGGGACAACTGTAATAGAACAATAAAAAAAAAAAAAAAATGAAAGAAACGCCCACCAGTAGGTTAAAAATAAAAGGGAACATTAGTTATTTAAATAATACACTGAAACGAACAAGTCACCTCCCCAGAAACAAAGTGAATCTGAATAGCCAGCACAATTTCTCTGTATACTTTATGATTCATGTGCACACTGAGAATCCAGCCTAGCAAGTAAGATAATGGTTAGGAAACAATGCAACTGCTTCTCACAGTAAAGCGTACGTGTTTAATACTGCCAGAAAGAAAAACAACTGCCCAAAACACAGTCTGGAAGCTACTGCATTGGCCACAGAAAAATCTCACTTTCAGACTCGTTAATCTAAAAATGATTAAAAACTAGAAACCCATTAACAGAGCAAGGCACGGTGCCCCACAGCCCTACGGAGAAATTCTAATAACTTTTTGGATTATGCCAAACCCTCACACAAATGAAGCCACATTTTTTTAAAAAGTGTTTTGTGTGTCCTCCAAGGACCTTTTCCTGGTGAAACAGTTTTGTCTGGCTCCTTAAGTCCAGAAAAGTATTATACACTAAAACGTTGGCTCAGACTCAACTAATTCATCATTTCTCAATTAGCATGCAATGTAGTCATTTGGAACTCATACGCAAAGTACTCATTTCTAACTAAAGCTTAAATTTGAGTGTTTTCCTCTGAAAGTGTTGTCTTTAAAAGCAATCCGATATTCTTATTTTTCAAAATCAAGGCTCCAAAAATTAAGGGCTTTTTCAGTTATCCATTAGCTTCACATAATGCAGCCGTTAATTACCGTCTAATACAGGACTTTATGATAAGCTGCAGGCATATACCGTTGAGTCACCACTATTTTATTTGGGAGTACAGTAGTATTTTCGTGCCCTTTGCTGTGACAAAGCCCAGGGCTTTACACTCCAGTTCAGAGTTTTCGCTGCATCCCTCCTTTCCAACCTCCAAAGTTCCTGATAACCGGCTTCCAGGGAAAGAACTGAAAGCGCAGCTTGAGAGCTCCTCCCACTGGTAACAGGGGCGGGGTGCTTTTGCAAAGCCAGAAGCGCCGGAGATTTCACCCCCTGGCTCGAACCTCACACCTTCTCTCCGGGAAGCTCTCTCCCATCCGTGATCACTCAGGGGCTCCTGGTAGGAGTGGATTGAGTGTCTGAGTCTGCTGTGACCCCACCACCCACAACCAGGTTACAACCTCTGCAGCCACCTCCTGTCATCCCAGTTGGGCCCTGTCCCCCTCCGAACGGAAGGAGGAATTAGAAAATGCGCCCACCCTGCAGAAGGTCACGCCCACACTCGCTCCTGAGCGGCTTCAAGAACCCGCTAGGTGAAGATGCGGAAGTAGCTCTTCCTCCTCCGCCCAGACCTGTCAGCCTGGGCCAGGATCCTGGGAATCGCACCCCCAATCCCTAACCATCCTCTACGCCTCTACACCCCGCCGCCCCCCACAAATACCTCTCTGCACCGAGAAGTGCACACGAGGCACTGTCAAACGTTTTCCGGCCACAAGAGAAGACAAACAGGCAGGAGAGGTGCGTCGGCATCCAAAAGTTAATTAAGAGTGGGGAGCAGAGGGTGCATATTAAAGGTCCCTGCCCCCCCCCCGCGACCCTCAGCGCGAAGGTGAAACCCAAGGGGTCCCCAGGGGGCTCGCGGCTGCACAGCCGCAGGCGCTTGGGAAAGCTTCGGCTGGTCCCTAACTTTAACCACAGCAAGTGCCATGGAAGTGGGGCGTGTCTGCCCCCACTGCACCTGTTCCCGACTCTGGGGAAGGAGCCCTGCACATCCATTCCAACCTTGTAGGCATCCTGGAATCCACCCTGGAGCCCTAGCTCAACGGTGCTCCGATCCCCTCCCAGAAGTAACTGGAGCCCTTTAGGTACCCACCGTGACCGGCCGGCTCAGAATGCCCCTCCCTGGCGAATTATGAACACGCTTTCCTCGTCTCCAGAGAGAGACCCCTGGAGCACCTCGCGCCTTCCCCAAAGCTTGCCCCCCTCTCCAGGCGCGCGCCCCTGACACCAGGTTGGGAACCCTTCTCTCTCCACCCTCAAGTGGAGGAACGCCCCCCAAGTTCAGGGGTCCTCGTTGGTATGCGGGAGAAAAGGAAGCCTCAGAAACATCAGAAGGTCGCCCTTGGGAGTTCACGCTGCAGAGCACCTGGGGAGGGGGGTCCTGATCGAGATGGGCGCCACCGCGGGGGGCTGCTCCCATGCGCCCTGCTCGGAGCTGGCGAGGACGCCTTCGCGGTTCGGGGACTCAGCCGGAGCACAGCCCCGGCGAAGCAATCGATGACCGGGCGTCGGGGAGGGGGCCACAGCCCAGACCAGGGGCAGAGCCACGGCCGGTCAGAGTGGGGCACTCCCGGAACAGCAAACTTTCTCCGCTACCCAAAGTTAGGGGCGCCGAGGAGACGGCGAGGCGGAGGCTGAAAGATGTGTCCAATCGCCCCCCGACTCCCAGAGCCCCAGGAGAAGGAGCCCCTAAGGGCCGCGGTGGCCCGGAGCGCGCCGCCCTCCCTCCGCGCACCGCCCTCACCTGTGCCGGCCCAGCCGCAGCGCGCGGCCCGCACTCACCTGGCTGTAAAGCTCGCTGACCGACATGACCCCGCGTGCCGGGCCGAGCCCGGGTCGCCTTGCCCAGCGGACGGCCCTCGCTCGTGCCCCGGCGGGCGGCGGGTCCAGGCTCCTCGCTGCCCCGGCGGCTCTCAGTCCGCGGCCGGCCCGCCTGGCGCCATCTTCCTGGGCTGACCGAGAGTTTGTGTGTTTCTCGTCCCTTTCCCCCGACCTGCCCCGCCGGCTTCCTGGAGGCGCCGAGGCCGGCTCGCTTTTAGCCGGCACGACCTTTACTCCCGCGGCGGCGGCGTCGCAGCGGCCGGGCCGGAGTTGCGGGCGGGCGGGGGAGGAGGCCGCGCCGCTCCCCACTCAGGTATTGGAGGAGGTGCAAGCGCGGGGCGAGGCAGGGAGGCAGGGCGGGCGCCAGAGCCCGCGGCGCTTGAGCTGCCGCCACCGCCTCTGCACCCAGCGGGGCCGGGCTGGACGCGCCCTCCCGTGCCCCGGGCTCCGCGGGGTCCTCCCGGCCGGGGGCGGGGCGGGTGAGCGGTGGTTACCGGCCGCCCTCTGCTGGACACGGGGCGCACGCGGGACAGGTGCACGCTGGCGCCGCACCTGCCGCCCCACGCTCCGCTCCAGGTCCACGCTGGCTGTTCCTGGGAGGCTGGGCGCGGACGCAGTGCAGACAAGAAGAGGAAATTAACCAGAGTGGGGCAAAGACGAATAAAAGGAGAGATGCCTACTGCTCAAAGGCTCCATGCATTCTCCTCTGGTTTTTATGTGGCTGTAGCCAGTGTTGTCATTATTAAAATTCAGTTACGTCTAGATCGTTATTAAGGTGGCTTGGCTATACCAAAGCTTGTCTCCGCCAAGCTGAACTCCCTGCTCTGAGATCCTGATCAGAAAGGTGGGCATTGTAACTCCTGCACTTTGTCAGTTTCCCCTACAGCTTCTAACTAGGCTCCTCGCCACCGCACTCAAGAGGACTGTTTGCTCTTCTGGGAAGCCTCACGTTTTCTCCCCACGCACACTCTCAGCCCCTCTCCCACTCCCTGCCTCATTTAGTTTTGTCCCCTCTGCCAGTGGCAGCTTCACTCCCTCTTCCAGCAAAAAGGAGGCACTTCAGCCAAAAAGGAAAACAGTTGGCAGGAGTCGGTGGAGGGAGAGCAGGAGCTGTACCCTGGTTTTCTGAAGTTGGCATTTGTACCTGCATGAGGAAGAGCCTCTGTAGGTGGTGCTCAACCAGAGCGTCCATCTGCATACGCTGGAGCAGCTGTTCCGGAGCCTCGTGTCCTGGAAAGGTTTTTAAACTCATCCTATGGAAGACCTTCCCACCTGGAGCGCAGGATTCCCATTTAATTCACGTGGCCAGCCCTTCTCAATCGTACCTGCCCCACAAGGATCATTACCTGTGGGTGGGGGTGGGGCTCTAACAGCTCTAAGGGAGACCCCTTCAGGAATTTGGATATATTGGCCAAGAATGGGACACCAGCATCAGAATTTTTTTTAAGCTCCTTCCTAATTCTAAAGGATTGTACTCCGAGGGTTGACAAATGCAGTGACTAACGCTTGGAAAATTCTCCTTGGAGCTCTTCCTGTCACTAGCAAGAGCAGAAAGGAAACGGTTCCATCCCTTGGCACTCAAAAATCTGTGCGCATTGTATTCCGCCCTGCATTCTAGTAGTTCTCAGAGTGTAGCCCCACTCTGTGTTTTCCCACCTCCCCAAGGATTCTGCCCTCTGGAACTAAGAAACGTCCCCTTGCTAAGGCTCAATCCCCACACCTGCTCCAGATACCTTCTCTTCTCCACCGCTGAGCTCCATCAGTGGTCCCATCCCTCTACCAGCAACTCTCTCAACCGGTTCTCGACTTTTCTGTTCTCTGGTCCTGCTAAACTTCTAGAAGTGATAGCTTGTACCAGCTGGCTCCACTCACTCACACCCAGTCCCTCCATAATTCACTGGTTGTCAACACTTTCTGCATGTTGGAATCACTTTTACAGAAACAGATGCCCGAATGCCACTCCCAGAAATTCTGCCTGGGATGCTGCTTAGGCAAAGGGATTCTTAGGAGCTGCAGGTGGTTCTAATGACAGCCAAGGTTAATAGCCCCTTGTTTAATTCGTTTCTTTGTGGTTTCTCTCAGCCCCATCCTATTGAAATTGCTCTCACCCTCTGAAGCGTGGGGTAGTAACAAACTCTCCCCATGATGTTAAACCACCCCCTCCTATCACTTTTCTCCTCTTTTCCCAGCTTCTCTAAGCATAACTTCTCCAAGTCCTTTTCCAGTTGTTTTCTCTTCCTAGTTCCTGAATAAAACTGTGGTTCACTTCCCAGACCTCATCCTTCTCATCCGTACCCTCTATTTCACCCCTTTTCACAAATACAATTCTAACCTTAATTTAGACCCACCTTTTCATGTGCCGGACAGGCAGTGCTAGCAATCCCCTTGGGACCTCTGACCAACCTGAAACTCACTTGTTTCCATCCTTTCTCTCCATCTCAAACTTAGTTCTAATTTTCTGGCTTCCACCATACCTGGCACAAATTGAACCGAACCTCATTGCTAAGGAGAATACTGCTCTTGGCCAGGGCTTTGTGGATTTCTAATCCCACCCTCAAATATGCTATTTTCCTCCTTTGAATAATAATAAAAGCATTTTAAAACTTACTTTGTGCCAAAGAAACCTGCCAAGTGTTTTACTCCTGTGATCTTGCCTGAGGCTCAGAGAAACCCTATAAAGGAGTTTTGGACTGAGAAATGGTGAGGGCTGGGGCACCCAACAAGGAAGACAGGAATGTTGTAACTGTTTTCAAATATTTGAAAATCTGTCATGTGAAAGAGATTAGGCTGGTTCTGCCAGACCAGACCACAGGGAGTAAGTTTCAGAGTGATAGATATTGGATAACCATGAGAGATGAGTACAAGTTTAATAAGAAAAACTTGTCAGGAGAGGAGCAGGCATCTCATGAGATGAGAGCTTGCCGTCCTGGAGGAGCCAAGCAGAGGCTGGATTGTCCCTGTCAAGGATGGTGTAGATTCTGCCACTGGGTGGAAGGCTGGACTGTACCCCCTGGGCGTGAGTGCTTGTGCCCTGGCAGCTGCCCTCCACACCCCTGGTTCATGACACCAAGGCAAGTTTAGAGCTGTTGTCACCAATACTGTATTGACAACCTCATGGAAGAAAAACCCCAACTCAAGGCTTGCTTCCTGTAAAGGCCTGCACTTAGTCCTTCTCAGCTCAGTGAGACCATAAGTCCTGTGTTTTCTTTAGAAGGGTTTTATTGGAAGCTTGACATTAATCCTAAATGGAATGAAAGGCTTTGGTTCCTATTGACTCTGCTTTCTGACTCTGCTGCAGAAGGGCTGGATTCTATTGAATAATATAAGTAAATGTGAGGACCCCACTCCCCCAGAATGGAGTGACAAATCTATTGGGAAGGAAGGAGGGAGGAGAAAAAAATGAGGTGGGTCAGAGGAAATGCAGCCATAAGAGCCTGCACATCCCATGAAATTAACTCTGAGCCTCTAGCTCTCGGGTAACCAGGCCCCTCATTCTCACTTGCTCTCAGGTCCCTTTCCAGAGGATGGCTGGAGTCACAGTATAGTTTATCTGAAGCATTTTGCACCCTCTTCTGGACACTTTTCCCAACAGCTAGTTTTATTTTTGCTGTTCTACCATTTTCAATATTTCACAATCCCCTGATCTTTCAAAGAGGTCAATGTCCAACTGTCTCATTTTACAAATGAGACAACTGAGGCTCAGAGAAGGAGCAGGACCTGCCCAAAACCACACAGCTGGTTGGCGGCCAAGTGTCCCTTGGCTTGAACATCTCTGTGAAGAACTAGGAAGTTGACAGTGGTTCACAGGCCCTGCTGGAATAGCGAGGATTTCACTCACGCTCTCTCCCTACCCAGCTTGCTCAGAAAGCATACCCTTCACTGTATATCACCCATCAATGAGCCAAAATTGAACTAGTGAATCAAGGTCTTGCTGCAGAACCCAAGTTTCTACCTGATTCCAGGTGAGCCTTTCTTGTTTGTGTCCTGAGATAAAGTGAGAGGACATCAGAGCCAGAGGTTGGCCCAAGAATAGATCAGAGAGTTTGCATTAATTAAATAACCTTGTCAATTAATAAAACCTGCCTGGAACATGCTGTCTGTTTCCAAATCCTATACATCCTTTAAGGACGTGATTCTTGGTCTTGACTACACATTGGAATCACCTGGGAATCATTTCAAAAAGACTGATCCCTGTGTCTCATCCTAGAAGCTCCAACTTAATTGTTCTGGGGTGTGGTCTCTAAACACTCCTAGTTATCTTGAATCAGAGCCAAGGTTGAAAACCTCTGTTTTAGGCCAGTCCCATGGCCCACCTTCTCCATGAAGCCATCCCTCACTACATGGATCTATGACAACATGACAGCATGGTCGGTCCTGTGCGAGTCCGCACCTTGAAGTGGCTCCTCTCCAGGGCCATCCATTAGTAACCACCAGCTGGCACCTCCAATAATATCTGCACCCTCAGCTTAAACAGCTTTGGAGTATGGGCAGGCATATCATTTAGAATTTTATGTTTATGCCCTAACTAGGAGTTTATGTGTTACTTCATAAGTTAGGCTGTGAAATTCTCATATACAAGTCATCTTTTGACTCAAGCATCTTGTTGTTACTGTCCAAGCTGGTCTTATAGTCCACAAGCAGTCAGACAAGTAACTGTCTGGCTCCTGGCTCCCCACTCCTCATGCCCCTGCACCGCCCACAGGTAGGCTCGGCCTGGGAGCTGCAACCAGCACTAAGCCCACGTCTCATAACTTTGTCCCAACATTTGCAGCATTCCGCCCTCGATGCTGGGACCTGCCTCCACCTTACTTCCAGATTCCAGATGCTGTGATTACTCACCTGTCAGGATTCCTGTGACCCACTACTGGGACCCTCCCAGACTTCCTGCTCCCCCTTGGGGATCTCAGCTTTTGGCACACTGAGGTAGCACTGTGAACTGTCACTGTTGGGCCATCAAATTCTGATGACAATGTAAAATTAATTTTTGTTCCCCCTGAAGACACACAGTTCTAGGAACAGCATGCCGTTTGGCTTTGACTGAGAGGTAAGAAACGAGGTGACGTGTTTGCTGGAACATTCCAGGCTGAGAGTGTGGGCGGTGCAATCAAGCCCTCTACCTGTGTGCAGGAGACCAAGAGCAGGGTGCTACCCGGGGCGCTTCTACAGACCCCGGGAGACGCTGTACTACTACAGTAACCACTGTGTCGTGACCATGACCGACTTGTCTAGTTTTGTGTCTTTTGATCCTTTCAATGTGTCAGCAAATATTGTGGTATTTGTGGTGTGACGTGATACATACACTCTTATAGTACACAAAAAAGCTGAAGAAGCCTAACAGGGGTCATGTTCATTCTCCATAACTGAGCCTGGAGCCACCCCTCAGCTGCTTCTAATCAGTAGCACGGGCAGGGGTATGGCTGGCTGCTTGGCAATTACGACCAGAAATCGAAATGCACACTCCCTTTGATGCAGAAACTGCACTGTAGGAATTGACTTTCCTGATGTACTCAAGAGTTTACTCATCACAGCATGATCAGAAATCCATCCCAATGTCCATCTACAGGAGTCTCCTGGTGGCACGAGGCCCTAAGGAGGTTTGTTCATGGAGCTGAGTCCAAGCCTGAGTCATGGCAGTTTCTGAGATTAGTTTGCCAGGATAGTTTCAGAGAAGAGTAGGGAATTGCACACATGAGACAGAAGAGGCGAGTCTGGGATCAGAAAAGAGAGAGAACTGACTTGTGAGTGGTGGGTGGGGAGGCTGGGCAGCTATGTGTCCTTGTGGAAGAAAAAGGCATGAGTGATGTATCCAGCAGGTGAGGTTAAAAAGTGGAGGGACCTGCCTACTGGGTACTGAGCCAGATGAGAAATGAATGTCGTTGGGTGGGGACCAGGGTGGGGTCTGAAAGCAGACGTCGGACCTGCCAGAGAGAAAACTTGATTTTTGTATTTTTTACTATGTAACCTGGGTGGTTTGGCTGACTCCACTTGCAGGAAACACAATTTCTCTGCTAAGTAGTGGAAGAGTCTCCCCAGTTCCTGACAGTGTGGATGCCTGAATTTAGCACATTGTTGGGAAAGCACATACATTCAATTTGAGTGATTTCCTCCCTGGTGTTTTTGCTGCACATCAATTTCTCCAGTTCTTGGCCCCAGCCTTGGAATTTGATTTGCAGCGTTTATGATGAAATGATTTGTTGTTTGGTATAACTACCCTAAATCCTGATCTGGCTCTGTTTTCCCCGCCCCAGTTTTTTTATACAAATCACTAAGCTGCCTCCAGCTTCTCTCCCCCTGTCAGGTGCCAGACCTGGCTGCTTCCTGGGCTGCAGCGAGACTCTGCAGTCAGCCAGGGACTGCATGGATGGGGCAATGGGCCTCAGTTTCCAATACAGGGAGAGGTGTATGCCCCTGTGCACAGCAGGGGCTTTGGAGTTTCACCTTCATTAGTGGCATGTTAAACACACACACACACACACACACACACAGCCAGCCACCCATAGACCACTCTGCCCCTGCAGATACTTCTCCCCCAGAATTGCTCAGACTGCAGCTATAAACATAAAGAGCTGAATTCATGACTCCAGGACTTCTTCCATATGAATAGGACTATTCAAAGGCTACCATGGGCGTGGTGTTCATGTTGAGTACATACCAACATTTTCACATGAGGATGCCCAACAAAATAGGGTTTTATTTTTGCTTTTGCTTTTTTGATTGAACTCCTTGTTCTCTTCAAGTGATTTAAGATAATATAAGTCATGTAGTTCAAAGTCCTGTAATTCAAAAGAAAACATTTCAGAAAGCACTGTTTCAAAGTTAGAAAAAAAAGCACTGGATTTGAAGCCAGATAACTCATTCAAATCCTGACTTTTACAGCTGCCTGACCTGAGGGTCTAGGGACTAAGTCACTCTGGCCCTGGATTTCTTCATTTGTAAATGTCATTTAATAATACCTGCCTAAAAGAGAATAGATAAATAAATTCTGCTGTATTCATATAATGAAATAAAACCCAGCAATAACAAAGAATGAACACTAATGTGGATGATCATATAGAATGTTGAGTGAAAGAAACCAGATACAGAATACTACATTCTGTATGATGTCATTCATGTGAAGTTCAAGGTCGGAAAGAACTAACTAGTGGGTGCTGGTAGAAGTCAGAAGAGTGGTGATTTCTGTGAGGCATTGACTGGGAATGGCCAAGAGAGAACCTGCAGGATGCTGTAGACGATCTACCTCTTCATCTGGTGGACTATGCAGGAGCAAACATAAAAATTCACCACGCTGTGCACTTTACAGATTTTACTGTATGAATGTTATACCTCAATTACAAAAAAAAAAATCCCTGTCAAGAGCCTATGGCTATAGCGAGGACCAAGTGAAACTAGGCGTGGTTGTACAACAAACAAACACATCTGAATGGTTATTGTTAAAAACAATAATGTGTTAGATAGATGTCAAAGCCTTGAAAAAGCCATATGATTCTTCTAGACCTGAACTAACTTGACTAAAATAGAAACTGAGCACTTCTGAGAAGTTACCTGATTCCACTGGAAGGATGGGACAAGCATTATGAGTTATGTTCCTGACGTTGAGTTAGAGTGCTTAGCATTTGCTGAGTGCTTGCCCTGGGCTCATTCAGTTTCCTGTCAGTCAAGGCAGGGTCGTCCCTGCTGCTTTCAGCTCTTTGACCTCTCACCTGGCCAGGCCCTAACTCTCACAGCTGCTAACGCTCTGCAGGTCTTCCTCCTGGTCTTAATAGTCCAGATGATTACATCCAGTAGGGTTAACCATATAAGCAAGGCTGTGTCTTTAGTGAGAAAGGAGGTAAGGTGGTCTGGTCACGCGGCACGCCAGAGATGGAGTGTGCAGTAACTGAAATTCTATAGGCAATTACTTTCTATTGAAATCTGGTGAGGGTTAGGAAATTTTCCTTTTTCTCACTTGGAATATGGGGCTTTTTGGTCTGCCTCGGATTGATCTGACCTCCTGCCCCAAGATGGATTCTCCAACGGAGTCCACTTCTCACTAGTTACCAACTACCCTCCCTCCAACCCCAGCCTCCCAGTGGATTGACCTCCAAGTGTCCTCTTCCTTGTCTAGGCGAGGTACAGTCCACACAACCCGTAAGTCCAGTTCAAGTGCCACCTTCCCTCAGAAGCCTTCCTTGATAGCCCTTCCTTTAATAAACCTCTCCTTTTTCCAAAACTCCACAGTGGTGTGTCTCCAAAGTGTGACTTGGATAGTACCACCCTAAGTCACCAAAGCTCCTCCGAGAAGCTACTTCAAATAAACATAAAATCTAAACAAACACTGTTCGGTGCTGTTCAAATGCAGCTTCGGGATGTGCTCGCTACACCTGTGTTCCCGTCAGGTGTCTCTCTTCAGCCCAAGCTACAAAGACATTCTGGAGCCTTTAGAGAAGGCACAACAGGGTCTGTTCTATGCACTTGATGATATGTTGTCTAGGACTGTTCTCAATTATTTCTTGTATCTAGGTCTTGATCTTCAACAAGGCTGTAAACTACTCAGTCAGATTTTGTGTGCTCCGTGGGATCTAGCAGAGGGTTTGTCATAGCCAAGAGAGCGCCAGTTACTGAAGACTTTAAGATGCTCTGCTGAAAACATGCCGTGCTTTGTAAATTCAGCGAATCACTTTTACTCATATTATTTATAATATTAATGTTGACGGTCATAATGAATAATTATTGGTGTTATAATTGCATTTTTATTTATTTCTCCAGTTGTTATAATTTATAAAAAGCCAACTGGACTTGAAACTGCACTACTACTGTTTTCCAAGGTAATATTGTACTTTTTCATTACATCCTAAAAAAGTGTACTCAGCACATTTCATAGGCTGATAAAATAAACTGCTCAAGAACAACACCGACATCTGTAACGTGCATATCAGTAAACATGTTTTAATTCCAGTCACGTGCCTCCCCAGTTTAGGATGGTGCTATTGCTCATTCTGTTCAAAGAGCAACTGTGGTTTATGCATGCAATGGATAACAGGTGTGTCCCATCGTGTTCCTCAGGTGACAGCTGTGGGGTTGGTGTTAACCCCTCTGTACCACAGGTCCATAGTCCTTTCTCCAAAACCCTTGGGGCCAGAATTCTGAACTCTTTGGATTTCAGAAAGGAAATAAGGCATTGGTTTTGTGACACTCTCAGCCAGAGCTAGGGCAGTGCCCAGTAATAAACACACTAATAATTTTGGAGTAAAATATAATACGATCATTTTCAGTTTCTCCCTTGTTCATGTCAGGTTTTGCTGACCAATGAGGTTTCACATAAAACCTTCTAGTTTCGGAGCTTTTTGGGTTTTCTGGTTGTAGATGAGGGCTGGCAGCCTGCGTCTGTCTGCTCAGGCAAACTGGAGTAGCGCCAGCCTCCAGGTTGGCCAGAGACTCCAGACACTGGGCACCACTGGCACCAGGCATCTCTCCTTTATTTGGGGATTACATTTCAATTCACCAAACGATTGCTGAGGCCTGTCTACGAGCCAGGCACTGTGATAAATGTTCAGGGTAATAAGATAGGGGTCTATATTAGTGGGCTCAGGCTGCCATAACCAACCACAGGTAGGGTGGCGGGGGGCAGGGGCACAGAAACAACAGACATTTATTTTCTCACAGTTCTGGAGGCTGGAAGTCTATGATCACGGTGCCAGCAGGTGGGGTCCTGGTGAGAACTCACTCCCTTTCCCTCTTGAAGGTGGTCAGCTTCTCACTGCATGCTCACCTGCCTTCTCTGGGCATGCAGAGAGAGAGCGCGATCTCTGGTGTCTTTTCCCCCTGTCTAATCAGAGTCCCACCCTGAACACCTGATTAAACCTAACCACCTCCCTAAAAGCCGGATCTCCAAATACAGTCACATTGGGGTTAAGGCTCCCACATATGAAGGTGCGGGACACAACTCAGTTTATAGCAGGCTCTTCCCCCCCCTCCCCCAAGGGAGCGGACAGAGCCAGAGCCAGGTCACAGTCTGTGATAGAAAAGAGAAGCAAAGAGCTGGGAGTGAGCTGGGAGTGAGCAGGGAGGCCTGCCACCACCGGAGAGTCTGGGAGAGGACGGAATAGAGTTGAGCTCTCAGTGAAGGAACAGCTGGAATTTCTCAGGCCATGTGGGACAGAGGGCTGACACCCTCAAGCCACACTGTGAGTAAAGGCACAGCAGGGGGGAAATGTGGATGTGTGGAGCGGGGAGGGTGTCTGTCTGGGGAACTGTGACTATCAGTTCTTTGTAGTTGGATTCTTTTTTCATTATTGTTGATTTGCTGATTTGAGACAGACAGACATTGATTTGTTTTCCACTTATTCATTCATTCATCAGTTGTTTCTTGCATGTGCCCTGATGGGGATCAAACTCACAGCCTTGGTGTATTGGGTCAATGCTCTAACCAGCCAAAATACCCAGCCAGGGCTGTGTAGCTGGATTCTTGGTGCTCAGAGAGTGTTATATAAAAGAGACAACAGTGGCCTCTGTGTATGGCCCCTGGGTTGTTTATTCCATCACTGTAAGCTGAGACCCAGACTCATTAATTCAAAGCCTGCCAAACTCAAATGTTTACACAGCCAATTATTTTTAAAATAGCCCAAACACACAAATATTTAGCTATTTGGAGACTGCCTGCTTTGTATACCCAGTGACACCCCACCCAGCAGCTATCATTGATTGATAAGATAAGGCCTTGCAGTAATAAGGCACCAAACTGTCAGAGCCCATTTGGAGTTTTCTGACTCAGAGACTTCCCACCGTGCTATTGAGCAACTCACCTGGACATGTAAGCCCCGTCCTTGATCTCCCACTCCTGCGGGAGTTCCCTGTCATCCTCCCTTTCAAGATGGTGGCCCTTCTTCTCTGGAAACCTCTGGACAGCCTCATGCTCTGAGGAACTAACCTGTCCCAGCATTGCCCAACTGAAGCTTGTGTGTACTACTGCCACCTCGTGGTCATAATTTTTTTTCTTGATCAGCCCCAAATCTCCAGAACCCCTGCAGAGAGGCAGAGGGAAGCTTTCCATCAAAATAGGGACCTTTCAGTGACTAGAAGACAAAAAGGAACAAATGCCTTTCACTTCAACCCCACACTCTCTACATCGACCTGGCCAACAGCTCCCGGCCTGGGTAGTCACTAACCCAAAAGCCCTAGAACTGATCTCTAGAGGAACAGCAAAAGCAGACGTGTATGGTCAAGATGTGAGTCTTTGAAAATTCTGGCTGTCCCAGTAGGGAGAGAGAGAGTGCAAACATGTTACGTGCCTTCTGGAGCTCTTTATCTGCTGTACGCCAATGTCTGTGGCCACTGGAAGCTAAAAGACATTTCCTGTCTGGAGCTGGGAGCTGTAAAAATATCTCTGTCTTACTACCTGATGACATCTCCTGGCCCAGCTACCCCAGCTACCTGCCCATTGCAGGTCTTTATGGCCTCTCTGTGGTCAGGGGTCTCTGCCTCCAGACTCCAGCCACCTGCTGCTGGCCATTTCAGATGTTCTCTGGGGCCTGTATCCCTCAGCCCTGGTCTCATCCCATTTCGGCCTTGCTTGGCCCTCTTACATCTCGGTGATAAAGAAGCAGAAAAAAGGCTCTGTGGCCACCTTTCACTCTGGCCACTGATCCTTCTTTATTTCCCAGAACGAAGGAAATATTTTGTGAGGACTTGCTCTGGTCAAAGCCTTGTGCTGAAAGCCTAGGAGCATCAGAACAGTCTAAGATTTGTTTTCTGCTCTAAGCAACTCAGTGTCTAATGGGAGAGAAAGCACACACAGGGAAATACTAAACAGCAACAAAAAAGCACATAGTTTTAGCAGTGCGCAGGTGAAATCACAAGTCCTTGTAATTTCTCTGGCCTTGCAGCGTCCCAGGCCGGGGATCTTTCTCACAGCCTCCTTAGCCTCCGAGCTGGTGGGGGAGGGGGAGTCCCTGGGGCCAGGAGCAGGGTCATAAATGCCCCAGCCTCTACCAAAGGCAATGCATACCTGTGGGTAACCAAACCAAAGTCACTGTTGCACCCAAATAAGGAAAGTGAATTCCAGAAAGTCCTGCGCAGGTTCACACAGCTGATTCATGGCCCATGGGGCAAGAACCTTATGTCAGTTTTCCCAGAACTATATCTACAAAGTCATTTCGAATAAAAGTCCCATATCACAATGCTTGGAAGCACTAAGCTAATAACCCTCAGCCTCTGTCCAAAACACATGCCTCAGAGTTTTATAGAAAATAATGAACATTTGGAGGCAATTTAGGCTCCCAGAGCTCTTGTCCAGACAACAGGTTCACAGGAGACACAAATGGATTCACATCTTTGTATTGCAATCTGCATTAGGTGTGATAAAATACCCTTTTTCACTTATCCCAGGGACTTCCCAATATAGGAAGATATTCTTTTCATTAGCTAAAATACTCATGTATATTCTGAAAGGCTGTTTGCCCAGCTTATATAAGGTAATGAAGTTAAAGTGTCAGAAGAATGGTTTATAGAAGGAAAGACATCCGTGCCCATGCGTAACTTATGGGATGTGTATGCATAAGTGCGCCTGATTTGCACCAAAATGCCATGTTAGCATACATAAAGGTTTGGGTAGAGACTACACAGTGATGGAAAAGGAGTGAAAATAGCCTCTTGCTATATGTTGTCTGAACAGCAGGCCTTAAAGGGAAGAGTGCTTTAATAGCAAGTTGAATTTGGGTAAAGAATCATGCTATGTGATGGAAAAAAGTGCTGAACCAAGACATAGATTTCTTTGGGCTTCTGTTTCTTTATTTGAAAAAAAAAAAAAAAACTAAGTAAAATATTTGTGATGGGTTTTTGAGTTCTAGAAGTCTATAATTAATTGATGTTACCAGTTCTACCTGTTGTGGGACATCGTTTGCCGCAATTTTTGATCAGATACATCTCCCCAGGCAAGGGAAACAAAAGAAAATTAAACAAATGAGACTACCTCAAACTAAAAAAGGTTTTGCACAGCACAGGAAATCATCAACAAAATAAAAAGACAACCCACAGAATGCTAGAACATATCCACTGATACATCTGATAAGGGGTTAATATAAAAAATGTATAAAGAACTTATAAAACTCAACACCAAAAAGACAACCCAATTAAAAATGGACAAAGGACCTGAATAGACACTTCTCCAAGGAGGACATACAGATGGCCAATAGACATATGAAAAGATGCCTAACATCACTAATCATCAGAGAGATACAAATTCAAACCACAACAACATATCATCTCGCACCTGTCAGAATGGCTATCTTCAATAAATCAACAAAAAACAAGTGCTGGTGAGGATATGGAGAAGAAGAACACTTTTGCACTGTTGGTAGGCATACAAACTGGTGGAGTCACTGTGAAAAGCAGTATGGAGATAGCTCAAAAAATTAAAAATTGATCTGTTGTTTGACCCAGGAATCCCACTTACGGGAATATATCCGAAGGAACCCAAAACACAAATTTGAAAGAACATAAGCATCCCTTCGTTCATTGCAGTGTTATTAACAGTCACCAAGATAAGGAAGCAGCCCAAGTGTCCCTCAGTAGATGAGTGGATAAAACAACTATGGGACATTTACACAATGGAATTCTACTTAGCTGTAAAAAAAAAAGAAGAAGAAAATTTTACCCTTTGGGACAGTATGGATAGACCTGGAGAACATTATGCTGAGTGAAATAAGCCACTGAGAGAAAGACAAATACCATATGATTTCACTCACATGTGGAATCTAATGAATAAACTGAACCAACAAGGAAAATGGGGACAGACTCATAGATGGAGAGCAGGTGACAGCTGGGGTGGCGGGAGGGTGGGGGCGGGTTAGGGAGTGGAGGGATGGAACAAAAAGGAAAAAGGACTCACGGGCACGGACAACAGTGTGGGGATTGCTGGGGGGCGGGGGTATAAGGGGACTAAATTGCAATGAAAAAAAATACAATAAAGATTAAATTTTAAAAACTCAAAAAAACTTAAAAAATAAAACACCAAAGATTCAGAGAGGAACTAAAGAAGTAAAAGTCTATAATCCATTGATGGCAGCTGTTCTGCCAGCTGTGGGAAGCAGTAAAGCAGAGAGGCTAAAAGCACAGCCCCTGTCATCGCACTGGGTTCAAACGCCAGCACCGCCACTTACTCACTGGGGTGTCTTCCGACACCAAGAACCAGCTCCCCTCTTCCTTAGACACCAACGTTCAACAACCATTTCCGTCCCATATGAACTACCCAGAGTTAGCACGGACCCCACAGAGTAAAGGCTGAATCCCGCAAGACTGCCCCCATTTCAGAGGTCAGCTACGAGTCCTGGGCCACCTGTACTTCTGACCAAATGGCTATAAATCGGGAGTTCCTATGACCTCCCTCGGGTTCAATAATTTGGCCCAACGGCTCCCAGAACTCAGGAAACCTTTTTACTTACATTTACTGGTTTATTATAAAAGATAAACCCAGGAACAGCCCAATAAAAGAGACACACAGGGCCAGGTATGTGGGAGGCAGAGCTTCCATGCATCACTGGGTGCGTGACCCTCTCAGCTCCTCCACTTGTTCACCAACTGGAGCTCCCAAAGCATCCACACATCGTTATTCAAGCGTTTTTATACAGCTCCATCTCTAGCCTCTCCCCTTTCTGGAGCCTCTTCCTTTTCTGGGTGGGGGCTGAAAGTTCTAATCCTCTAATCACTTGGTCTTTGGGGTGACCAGCTGCACGCTGCTGCTGCTATGTAAGGGCCCCATCCTAAGTCACCTCATTAGCATAAGATCAGGTGTGGTCAAAGGGGGGTTCTTATGAAGAACAAAAGGCACTCCTGTCACTTGGGGAATTCCACAGATTTTAGGGGCTCTGTGCCAGAAACTGGGAACAAAGACTGAATATTTACTGTACCACCCAAACTGGATGGTCTTGGAAAGGTTCTCAGCCTGCCATGCCTCAGTGTCCTCAGCTGTGAAGTGGGTATAATAATATTAGTATTTCCCTCAAAGAGAAGATTAAGTCGTGAGGATTAAATGAGTAAACATATGTAAAAGCGGTAGGGTGGTAGCTCGTACCTAGTAAGCTCTATATCAAGTTTAGTTTTCATTACTGATCTTTTTAATTAGAACTGAAAGGTGGAGGGAAAAGTCAATCTGAAATACAGCAAAGTCCTAGTGATTCAGGATATAGTGCTGTTTATGAGAGTATAAAGTAATTCAAATTAACTGTTAACCAAGTGTTGTTGCACAGAGGCCTTGCAACAACGGGTTTTCATTAATAACTAGGTAGAGCCACCAGTAGTTAGCATACTGACAACTTCTAAACAAATAGAAAGTAATAAAATTAGTGAAAATGCTTAGTCCTGTTGAATAGTATTAAACATAGCTCCTCATTGTCTTGTTTATAACAGAGAGGTGGGGCCTGCCAAGGAGAAGACCATTGTACCTATATTTTTTCATTTGTGACTGGAAGGTGGGCACTCAACTGTGGGTTGCATTAAATGAAGTATAATGCACTGATTAGAGGAGGTGCTGGTCACACTGGATTCTGCTTTGCGGACCTCTTCTGGACTGCACACATACAGTTCTGAGCATCCTGTTTTAGTACAAACCTGGAAAAATGAGGTGTGACCACTAGAGGGCAAGCTGATGAGGAACAGTCTGGAGCAGATGGACCCGTGGGAGGTGTCCCTGAAGAGTAAGGGAAGAGAGTCCTGACAGTAGCCTCCAGGAATTGCATTTAGTCTGTAAAACGCCAGAAACCAATGGTAGCTATTTCAGATTAAAAAACAACAACAACTCTTAGAGGAAGCATAGCACAAATACAGAAAAGTGTACAAATCTTAAACTTGAATTTTCTCAAGGCGAACACATTGAGTAACCACCCCCAAATCAAGGAACAGGACATAAATACCCAAAAGTCCCCCTCTATTCACTCTCGCCAAAAGGACAGTCACCTGGTTTCTAACATCAAACATTTGTTTTCCTGCTTTCGGGTTTTTCACAAGTGGAAGCTCATAGTTCATGTTGTTCTATGGCTGACTTACTCTGCTCATCATTATGTTTAGGAGGCTCATCCATGCAGTTGTGCATACTGCTTTCCATTCTATCCTGGATGGGCATTTGGACTACTTCTAGTTCGGAGCTACAGTTGTTATGAATGGCACCACTATAAACAATCTTTTATGTCATTTACTGAGAGAGAGAATGAAGAAAACAAAGAGAAGGAGGGAAGAGCGAAGAGAACGCAGAACACAGAATGCAAAGAAAACAGAAAGAATGCCGAAAATGGAGCGAACCAGGAGGAAACAAAGAAAATGAAAAAAAAAAATTCAAAAAACAGAAAGAAGAAGAGAATGGAGAGAACAAAGAATGCACAAAACAGTGCTATTGATTCATGCAGCTCAGGGAGATAAGGAACAAATGCCATTGACACCCACCATTCTTAACCAAGGTTTAGTAGGTTTTCTTGAACAAATGCTTATCAGTTTGTTGCACGCCTTTGGTCAATTTCTGGAGTCCTGAAATGGCTGTTTTTGACAATGTTTCCCAATTTATCATTCCCTTTTGAGGAGAGGATTTTCAGAGTTCCTAGTCAGACATTCCAAAAGTTTCCTCCCCCTCCCCCTTTGAAGGAGACTTCCTGGAAGACCAGAAACATTTTTACTACCATCTCTTTGGCTAGAATTGAGGCACCTGGACAAGCACTGTCTGCGAGGGAGTGTAAGAAATGTAGTCTTCATTGCAGCGTCATTGCAATAGCCAAGATATGGAAGCAACTCAAGTGCCCATCAATAGACAAGTGGATAAAAAGTTGTGGTACAATACATATATAATGGAATATTACTTGGATGTGAAAAAGAAAGAAATCTTACCATTTGTGACAGTATGAATGGATCTAGAGGGCATTGCACCAAGTGAAATAAGTCAGAGAAAGACAAATACCATATGATTTCACTTATATTTAGAATATAAAGAACAAAATAAATGAACAAACAAAATTGAAACAGACTTATAGATACAGAAGACAGAGTGATGATTGCCAGAGGGGAGAGGGGTTGGGGGACTGAATGAAAGCAGTTAAAGGATTAAGAACTACAAATTGGTAGTCAAAAACAGTCCCAGGGACATAAAGTACAGCATAGGGAATACAGTCAATAATATTATAATAACTATGTGTAGTGCCAAGTGGGTATTGGCAATACTGTGGGACAGGGGAACACTTTGTAAAGTATATAATTGTCTAACCACTATGCTGTACGCCTGAAACTAATACAAAATAATACTGAGTGTAAACTGTAATTGAAAAATAAAATTAAAGAAAACCAGCCAACACTAAACAAGCTTGTGAGTAGAAATCTCAGTCCATCACCATCACAGGAGGATTCAGTTGAAAGAAATGGATCTGAATTTTTCTAGGGTTCAATTTATTTTCTATTTCAAGCACCAGCATGCATAAAACTCAGTCAATTTGGGGTTCCCCTCCCTTCTCCTAAGTTTGCCTAAGTTTGGGGGCTTATGTTAATTCTGAGGTATTGGGAAGGAACACTCATTTTTTAAAAATATGTAGTCATTATTTGCATAATGGCATACCCAGTCAAATCACAGACATTCATAAATACACACATGTATGCATGCACACACATATTAAGCAAAACAAAAACTAAGTGCTATTAATTTGAGGGAGGAAAGGAAGTGGAGAATTGGTAGGCAATGACTAGTGCCACACTGTGATTTATAAATAGGAAGAATAATAACTGTAAAGATGACAGCATCCATTAACTAACCCATAAAACTAACAGTCTGAAGGAAAATACCATTGAGATAACCAAGTGATGATAATACTGATTGGAAAGAATATATATATGATAGCTATGAGAAGTTTTAAAAAGAAGAACAAAGAAATGAAATCAGCTCTACCAGACCCTTCACAGCTTTCTGCTCTGCCATCAATTGGGCAGAAAAATAAGGAAAACTATTTGCATCCATATGATGAAAGGCTAGTTTCCTTTATATGAAATAAGGAAAAGATAAACAGCATAATATGACAATAATGTAATTGCTACATTTTTTTTGTAATGGCTTTACTCATTCAAGTACCACCCTTTTTGGTATAGAGTTATATTAAACTGGGGGCAGGGAAGGAGACCTGCAGAAAGGCATACTCTCCAGTTATTTCTACTCACCAAAATAACCGAAGTTTCAAAAAAAGAATGCACAAGGTAATTACTATACACTCCTTAGAAATTAAAATAGTTATAAGGAAATTTCATGAACTACTTTATGCATTTAAATTAGATAACTTAGATGAAGTGAACAAATTCCTAGAAAAACACAAATTATCAAAACTGACTCAAGAAGAACTATAACATCGGAGTATTTCTGTATTGGTAAAAATATTAAATTATGAATAAAAAATAATCTTCATACAAAGAAAGTCCAGGCAGCAACCTTATGAATTTTATGAAACATTTAAGCAAGAAATAATATCAATTCTTCCCAACCTCTTTCATAAAATAAAAGGGAAGGGTATATCTTTACATGGCCAATAACATACTGATACCAAACCCAAAGACATCACAACAGAGCTAGATCCAAGATATATGATAAGCCAAGGTCAACATAGTGGAGATTTTATATATATATGTGCAACATATAAAAAATATAAAGCATGACCAAATGGGATTTATCCTACAAATGTAAAGTCAGTTTAGGACCTGCAAATAAATTAATGTAATAGATCATATTAATAGAATAAAAACCCAAAACTACATGTTCAACTCAGGAGGCGCACACATACACACACAAAGGATTTGATAAAATCTAATAACTCTTTATAATAAAACCCTCAGTAACCAGGAATAGAAGGAAACATCTTCATCCTGCTAAAAGGAATCTGAAAAACCTACAGCTGATACCATAGTTAAATGTGGTCAAAGAATAAATGTTTTCCCTTAAAACTAGAAACAGGTCAAGAATGTATATTCTCGTTTCTATTGAACATCAAAGTGCATATTGCAGTAACCTGTGCAGCAAGGCAAGAAAAAGAAAAGGATAGATTGAAAGGAAATAAATAAAATAGTCTTTATTTGCAAATGACATAATCCTGAAAAAGGAAATCCTACAGAATCTCAAAGACAAACAAACAGACAAAAAAACTACAGGGACTAATAAGCAAGTTTAAGCAAGATTATAGGATAAAAACTCAATATACAGAACTCAACTATGTTGCTTTACATTAACAATAAATACTCTAAAAATAAAATTAAGAAAACAATTCCATTCATAATACTTTCAAAAAGAAATATTTAGGAATAAATTTAACAAAAGAAGCCAAGTTCGGCACACTGAAAAAACATTGCTAAGAAAAATCAGAGGCACCTAAGTAAATGGGAAGATAGACCTTTTCAGGGATTAGAAGGCTCATTATTGTTAAAATGGCAGTTCTCCCCCAAATAATCTATAGATTCAATGTGATGTCTGTCTAAATCTCAGCAGGCATTTTCATAGAAGTTGAAGAAGGGATCCTAATAATGATATGGACATTTTTATCTAGAACAGACAAAACAATTTTGAAAAAAAAAGAACACTATTGAATGATTTACACTACCAATTGCAAAATTAACTAAAAGGCTATAGTAAGCACTACAGTGTTGTGATGGCGTAGGGTAAACAAATAAATCAATAGAACAGAACAGAGTGCCCAGAAATAAAACCATATATTAATTTTCCACAAAGCTTAAAGGACAGTCTTTTTCTTTTTTGCCAAGATGCCCACACTTTGGGATTAGAGATTGACTTTGGCCACAAGAGACTAGAAAGAATCCAAAGGAGGAAATAGATTCACCAAACGGGTAAAAGTGGATGGTTTAAAAAAAAAATTCAAACAAAAAAACCCAAAACTTTCAGAATCTAGCAATTTGCTTAAATCCATCTTAAATCTTCAGAAAGAATACCAATTAGCTCTGAAAAGATTTCTCTAAAAAGCCTACATCTCTAAAAACTGTTTTTGTAAATGTGGTGCTAGAAAGCAAAGTATAAAAATGTTCATCTTCATCCCCTTTGAATGAGAAATCCCACTTTAGAGAATTAATTGGACCTAAGAAAATAATTCAAGTGAAAATTGTCGTTACAATATAATTCATAATAGCGACAAATTTGAAACAAAGTCCAATGTTTAACAAATTATAGTACACTAACTCAGTAGACTACTATGTAGCCATTATACTTTGTAAACATGATATGTAAAGCCACAGGGCAGTGTTTACTATGTAAAAATGAGTTGCCATATGAAATTCCCTGAGAGAGTTCCCTGGGAGGACACTTGAAGTGAAAATAATTACAATGTTGAATTTGAGGAATATGAGCATGTTCAGTTCTACCTTTTTAAAAAGTATGTCCGGTAAATGTACATATTTTACAGAGTGCCCAAGATTCCCGGGCCTAAATCCCCCACAAAACAGCGTTAGCATTTCAGGCAGCAAGTGGAACCCAGCCAGCCAGGTGAAGATGCTAATGTAATCCTACCATGGGAGTCCAAGCAAAACCACTGACCCCTGAATGAATTAACCGCATCAAGCAAATAAAGGAAGGTGCCCACAGGACAGCCTTTCAATAAACTGTGCTGATCGACCAGCTGGCCATACACAAAAAAGAAAGAAAAACCGTGAACTGAGACTATTATCTCACACTACCCCCCGCCCTGCCAAAAAAAGAGCTCAAAATAAACACAGGATTCAGTGTTAAAGATAAAACTCTGAGACTTCTAGAAGAAAATAGGAGACTATCTATGACCTTTGGTTAGGCAAAGATTTCTTAGATATGATGCATAAAAGTATAAAAATGTTCATCTTCATCCCCTCTGAAAAAAGGGGATGAAGGAAAAAAGATAGACTTTATTAAAATTTAAAAGTTGTGCTCTTCAAAAGACAACATTAAGAAAATGAAGAGAGGTGTGTCAACTGTTTCCCACCACAAGAGCAGTTGACTTATTTGTTGCTCAGATCAAAAGCATAGAGGTCATATTTGACTTTCCAACTCTACCTTCAACACGTCCATTCATCAACAAATCTAGTTGGCCCTACTTTCAAAATAGAGCCAGAATCTGACCTCTCTCACAGTGCCCCAGATATTACCCTGATTCAAGATATATGTGTTACGTTATCTATTGCGGTATCTAACAAAATACCCCAAAACTTAGAGGCTTAAAAACCCAATAAACTTTTATTATTCCTCTCAGTTTCTGGGGTCAGGAATGTGGGAAAAGCTTGCCTGAGCATTCAAGACGTCAACCAGGGCAACCATCATCTTAACACTCAACTGGCGTGAAGGCTAAAGACCTTCGCAGGCAGCTCACTCCCTTGGCTGGCAAGCTGTGTGGCCTTTTGGTGAGACTCCTGTCCCCCCCCCCCCCCCCATGGGCCTCTCAAGGGCACTTCTTGAGAATCCTATTCTTGCACGTGGCCACTGGCTGGCTTCCCTCAGAGT
This sequence comes from Furipterus horrens, assembly GCF_987537825.1. NCBI lineage: Eukaryota > Metazoa > Chordata > Mammalia > Chiroptera > Furipteridae > Furipterus > Furipterus horrens. The sequence goes on along the minus strand of NW_028327178.1, from coordinate 16,765,308 downwards.
GAGCAGTGCAAGAGACTACGACAGAAGTTGCTGTGTCTTTTATGACCTAGACTTGAAGTTACACCTGTCACTTCTGCAGTGTGCTATTGGACACATGGGGAAGGCATGATTCAGGGTGGCTGAGGACTACACAAGGCAGGAATACAGAAGGAGGGCTGGCTACCACACTACTATCACCCTCAGCTGGGTTACTGTGATTGCTTCTTAACTGAGTCCCTGTTTCTATCTCCCTGAAATCTTCTCAACACAGCAGCCAGTATGCCTCTTATATCATACCATATTGCTCTTTTATCCAAAACCCTATGACAGCTTCCTATTGCCAAGTAAAAGCCAGTCTTTACCATGGCTCCAAGACCTTACATCAGCCGGTCTCACTACCTTTATGATGAATCTATCACTCTCTCCTCACTCCCTCTACTCCAGCACAAATGCTATCCCTCAAATGCATTAAGCAGATTTCTGCCCCAGTGCCCTTGCACTGGCTCTTCCCTCTGCCTGGGATGTTTTCGCCCCAGATAACCACATGACCATTTCATCCAGAGGTCAGCTGCCCAAAGAGATCTTTTCTGGCCATCCATATAAAATAAAATAGCACTCTTGCCATTTCCTGCTTTACAGCTCCGTGAGAGCAAGGGTTTGTTTTGTTCTTGCTGAAGTCTCAGGTCCAGAATAACACCTGGCACATGAGAGGCACTCAGTAAATATTAGTTTAATGACCGAAAAAAAGGGTTAATGAGCCCTGGCTGGTGTGGCTCAGTGGATTGGGTGCTGGCCTGTGAACCGAAAGGTTACCAGTTCAATTCCCAGTCAAGGCACATGCTTGGGTTGCTGGCCAGGTCCCCAATTGGGGGTGTGTGAGAGGAAATTGATGGATGTATCTCTCACATTGCTGTTTCTTTCCCTCTCTCTTTCTCCATTTGCTTCTCTCTCTCCCTTCCCCACTCTCTCTTTCCCTTCCCCTCTCTCTAAAAAGTAAATAAAATCTTAAAAGAAAAAAAGAGGGTTAATAAGAGTGGCTGATCATCCCAGCTCTGCCTGCCAAAATGCCCTGTTAATATTGTGAACTATGTCTGTGAGAGAGAAGAGAAAGGAGGCAAGAGGAAAGGGGCAGATGGGAAGACAGGTAACGAGAAGTTTAGCTATTAGTAAATGAACTAGAACAGAGCCATGGGGTAAGTTAGGAAAATAACTGTGATATGAGGTAGACCATTCAGATTTGTAAGTCTGTGAAATCTAAAAAAGGAACAAAATTATGTATCATTATGCAAACTCAGAAAAAAAGGACATTTATCTGTGAGTTCAAAGGAGCATATTTTCTAAGCATACTACAGTTAAAAATATTAAAGGATTGAAAAAAACTGATGTATATGAAACTATGGTGGAAGCTTAGCAGGGCATGCCCTCCGCATGGGGTGGACATTTCGGGGCAGCACACGAGGGGCAGACAGGAGCTCTTGGATCTTGTCCTGGCAGATCTTGTCTGCTGCTAAGCCTGCCTCCACCTCTCGGCGTTCCTCCTCCTTCTCTGCCTCCCGGGCCTGTTGCTGGTAGGACATTTGCATCTGAAGTTGCTTCCGGTACTCCTTGGCTAAACTGGAGCGTCTACAGAATTAGAGATGTCAAAGTAATAGCATTGTTAAAGTAAGCATTTGGATTTATTTAGGGCATTACAATTAAAATATAATTGGTGAAGTCAAATTAAAATTCCCATGAAAGTCAGGGTGATGGAGGAGAAACAGATGACAAATTCAATAATGTCCTCTCTACACAATAATTAGATAATCTTAGAACAAATATTGACGTTAGGGAAGGAAAACTTCAAAATATTTACTGTGCTATAGAGAGGGTCTTGGCCTCTTTCCAGCCCTCTCTCACTCCTCTTCAACAGCTGGGAAAACTGACACAGGCTGGGCTGCCAGTTGCCATTCCGCTGCCTGTCACAGGGCCAGGCTGGCGGAAAGCCCGCAGAGGTCTCACATTGCTGCTCACTAGGTGGGTGCATTTGCCTCACTCTGTTCAGGATTAACTAGACAACTTCCTCCAGATGTGAGCAACATTTTAAATATATAAGCCACATTTTAAAATTTAGTGTGACTTTTTTGAGCATCGGTCTGCGAGCCTAGTGTCGCTGGTTCGATTCCCAGTCAGGGCACATTACTAGGTTGCACGTCAGGTCCCCAGTTGGGGGCGCGAGTGAGAGGCAACCACACAGTAATTCTCTCCCTCTCTTCCTCCTTTCCCCTCTCTCTAAAAATAAAACAAACAAACAAACAAATTAATTAATTAATTTAAAAAAATTTAGTGTGACTTTTTTAATGTGGTAAAAAACGGATAATGTAAAATTTATCATCATAACCATTTTTAAGTCTGCAGCTCAAGAGTGTTAAATATATTCACATTGTTGTGAAGTAGATCTCTAGGACTTTTTCCTCTTGCAAATCTGAAACTTCATATCCATCTAACAATAAAAACTCACCTTTTCCCCCTTCCCCAGCCCCTGGTAACCATCATTCTATTTGCTGTCTCTATGAATTTGACTATTCTAGGCATCTCGTGTAAGAAGAAGCAGTGTTGGTAATTTGGTGACTGACTTATTCCACTTGGGATAACGTCCTCAAGGGTCATCCATGTTAAAACATGTGTCAGAATCTCCTTCCTTTTTAAGGCATTGTATACATATGCCACATTTCATCTATTCATCTGCTAAAGGACATTTGGATTATTTCCACCTCGTGGCTATTGTGAACGGTGCTGCTATGAACATGGCCGTGCAAATACCTCTTCAAGTTCTCGCTTTTAATTATGTTGGATATATACCAGAAGCGGGATTGCTGGATCATATTGTGGAAGAGAAAGGAGTTCTATGGAAAGTAACTTCACAGGGTGATCTGGTCACCAATTCCTAAACGAGTAGCCCTGCCCCAGGCATCTAGTTCATACACCTTTGAAATAACCACCCTCAAGAAAGAACAGAATCTTGGTGCCTATGCTGTAATCCTCGCTTTCTCCCACCGTCAGGTAATTTTCCTTCCTGTCCCTTGTTTATTCCAAGTGCAGAAAAGAAACTGTAAAACTGTCATTCTAAAGCATTTGAGATCTTGCTTCCCCGCACTGTCAGTTTTGGCTCAAATAAATACTTATACAAATTTTCTACAGGTTAGAACATTTCTTACATCAATAATATGATAGTTCTATTTTGAATTTTTTGAGGAAATTTCATACCGTTATCCATAGCAGTTGTACCATTTACAATCTACAAGCCACATTTTAAGTATCAGCTTTTATTAGAAATAAAGATTATAGAATGTATATGTCTCTGGGGCAGATTCTATTTTCAGGGTATGTGTCATGGAGTGGAGGTAGGGGATGAAATTGTCTTGTTATTTCTTTGGGATTTAGGATTGGTGCCTGTTTTAAAAAGTTTGTTTCTGCCCTGACCAGTGTGGTTCAGTTGGTTGGGCATCACCCTACAAACTGAAATGCTGCCAGTTGATTCCCGGTCAGGGCACATGCCTGGGTCATAGGCTCTGTGCTCTGCCCCATCGGGACACTTGCAGATGGGAGAAAGCAATCAATTGATGTTTCTCTTTCACATCGATGTTTCTCTCACTCTCTTTCTCCCTCCCTTCCCCTTTCTTTAAAGTAAAATAAAATTTTTTTAAAAAGATTGTTTCTAATTTATATTATTTTTTAAGATGTCCATCCAGTTCAATACCCAATGTGTATAATCAGAATATACACAATAGTAACAGAATTTAAATTTACCATGACGTTGGTACTTATTTTAATACAAAATTCTGTAAACTGATTTGAGCTTTTAGGACAAATGTAATATAGTCATGTGTCACTTAATGATGGGGATATATGAGAAATGTGTCATTAGCTGATTTAATTCTTGTGTGAACATCATAAAGTACATTTATACAAACCTAGATGGTATGACCTACTATACATGTAGGCTACAAGACTGGTGTTTGTGTATCCAAATATACCCAAACAGAAAAGGAACAGTAAAAACACAGAATCCAGTATTTTTAATCCAACTGGCAGCACAATTAGTTTGTTTACACCGGCATCACCACAAACGTGAGTAATGAGTTGCGCTACAATGTTACCACAGCTATGACATCACTAGGTGATAGGAATTTTTCAGCTCTGGGACCACCATCGCACATGCGGTCTGTCGTTGGCAGAAATGCCACGAGGTGCATAACTGTACTGATGTGAAATAATGTCAGTGATGCAAGAATTATAGCACATTGGCCTCTATGTCGAAAATCTCCTTTTTTGTTTAGGTAGTAAATAATAATAAAACAAAATCATACCTTTCATAATTCTCCTTCTCTTCCCTGTTAAGCTCTTTTAGACCTTCATGTATGTGTTCCTGTTCCAGAGCATGTTCTTCTTGCTCTTTGGCTTTCCGTTGCACTACGAAAAACAAAAGCAACATTTGCTAACTGACTTCTTAGACAAGGCTTGCTAACATCTTTCTGGGCATCGGTGCCATGTAAGTTTTACTTTTTTTTATTTTTTAGTGCCATATTAGTTTTAGAAAGTCAGAGCTTAGACCCAGCGCTGGGCTGCATTTTAGATCAATAAGGGAGAAGTGGTTATCTCTACTGAGGAAAGAACAGGGTTTAGGTTCATATGAGCTGCAATCTACACAGATGTTCTCTTCATTGTTTTTTGTTGAGATTCTATGATCAGCCTTTTTCAAACCAGATTACCACTGTTAGAATGGTGCTCACCTTTCTCTTCTTGAGGACAAGTAGTTCTAGTGTCATTTATGTTAATGAGAGATTTTATTTATTACAAAATGTTGAAAAAAGTCTTAGTAGAAAAGTCTTTTATAAATTAAATAAGAAAAACTGAAGCATCCCAGTAGAGAAAAATGACAAAGAAAACAGAGTTCACAAAAGAATAAATACCACTGGGCAATATACATCTGAAATGTACATATCTTCCCCAAATCTACTTATAGAAATTTACCTTAAACAATCATATGTAAGCCAAAACAAAAAAACAAAAAACTATTTACTAAGCTTCTAGGACAAATGTAAAGCAGTCATCTCTTGCTTAATGATGGTAACCTGCAAATGATAAAAGTAGTAGTAAAAAGATTCAAAACAATCTGAAGGTCCAATAGTTTAGGCAAAATAAGTTATAGTCCATTTTTATAATGGGTTACTAGGCAGCATTACAAATCTTATAACTGAAGAAAAATGACCTGGAGAATGTTAATGATAAGTGGAAAATCTAGACTATAAAACAGCATATACAACAGGATCCTGCCCTGTAGGGGAAATCATATACATAGTGAAAATACTAAAAGAAATACATGAAGTTGTAAATGGTAGCTATTTCAGGGTTGGTGGAATTATGGTTGATTTTTGTTTCCTTGTTTATAAATGGTCCAGGATACTTAAATTTTCTGTTTTCTCAGTACCTTCTGAAACATTTTTCATGGGTAAAAACAAAAATCTTTTTAGCTTACAAGCTAAACTCCACCTAATACTGACTTAACAATTCTCAACTGCTGTTGTAATGTCTGAGGTAGAGAATCAATCAATGGAACCAAGATGAGCTTTCTCTCGCAAAGACAACTAGTGTGAAGCCTATAGCACCCTAACAGTAATCTATCCATTAACTGACTACAGTTCACTGGGCTGGACACACAATGGTGGAAATTGGGAGGTGGTAGTTCATCCTCTCTACAAATGCTTCCTTTTGTAACCGAGCACTGTTTGAAGCTCAAGGAATACAATGGTGTGCTAAGACACGAGCAAGATGCGGAGAGAGGCCCAGAAAGAGGATTTATTATGAACTGGGTGAAACAGAGGGCCTCTCAAGGCATGAGACATTTGAGCTTTCTTGAAAGATGTCTAGAATTTCTCAAGATCAAAAGCATCCTAGGCAGAGAACACTACCCAAGCAAAGGTATGCAGGTAGGAAAGTATGGAGACACCTGGAGAAAGAAAAGAGGGACAGATCAAAGGGAGGAGGGGAAGATGTGTGTCTTTGCCCTACCTTCTCACTCTCCTTTATGATCACTAAGGCGCACAGACCATTCAAAGGACATGCTATTCCTTCCGCCTTGAGAACACCTCCCCTGTGACTGCGCAGAGTCTGCTGGGATATAAAACTCTTTATACAGTATGTTTTTACTTTATGTAGTCACAATTAGACTAGATCTGCAAGGAAGGGATCTTGCCTGAATCCTTTTTACATCCCTCATAGTATTTCACACATAATACCTACTTAATGAATATTTTGGTTGTTACTTAAATTGAATTAAGGCTCAATTAAAACATAATTCTAATTCATTTCCTTACACTTTTCTTGAACTTGAAGTTTTCTTGTGCACATGACCTCATTCACAAGTTGTTTCCTTGCCTCCTTTTCAAGTTTCAGCTGCTTGTCCTTCTCAGCCAACTTCTTTGCCTTCTCTTCCTCTAATATTCTGTCCAGTTCTTTCTCCTGAGCATTTTCTTCCTCACGCCGCTGTGCCAAATATTGATGATATATCTTCTGTTCTCTTATTATATCTTCCTACATAACATAAACATTACTACATGTCATTGAAACTTTTAGGTATAATAATGATATTAAGATATTTAAAACAATCTTTCAGAGCTACAATCTCAATGTTTTAAAACTAATACTGAAATATTTATAGATGAAATATTATGTCAAGGACTTATTTCAAAATATCTAGGAGTTGTAGGGGTATTGATAAAACAAGAATGACCACTAAGTGAAGGTTGTTGAACCTAGGTGAGGGACACATGGAGCTCTTTGTACTATTCTTTGTATCTATTTGAAATGTTGTAAAATACATTTGAATTGCTGAAGAAGTTCATTCAAACATTATCCCAAACTGTTTCTCAAAGGAGCTCCAAATAACTTGCAATTATACAGCTTTATTTTCATTTATTTTAACTTAGGTAGGTGAAATCTTAACCTGATACACAAAATGTCACTACTACTATTATAGCACTGTCTCTGACTAGAAGATGAATCAGTCACCTGATACTTTATAATAGCAAGTCTCATTCTTAGCTACACTTTGGAATCACCTGGGGAGCTTTAAAAGTACTAAGGGCTGAGCCTCACCTCCAAAGATTCATATCTAATGGATAGTGTTTATGCTCCCAAGGTGATTTTAATGTGCAGCTAAAGTTGTCAACTGAGCATTATAACAAAAACATTTCAGTTGGCTTCTCCATCTTTCATGGTTTTATATTTGTGCTATTCCATCCAATTTCTGATCTGATCTCTTTTGAGAATATCATAGACCTGAAGTAGGACTAGCAAGGATTGAGGGTGTAGCTGGACCATAACAATGGCTTATATACAGGCTCATTCTTACTTGGGAATAAATTTAACAAGAGAAAAGCAAAACTTATACTCTTAAAACTAAAAAAATATTATTGAAATATATCAAAGAAGACCTAAATAAATGAAAGACATCCTATGTTCATGGGTCAGTAGACGTAGACAATATTGTTAAAATGGTAACTGTGCCCAAATTGGTCTAGAGGTTCAAAACAATTTCTATCAAAATCCCAATTGTCTTCTTTGCAGAAATTGATAAACTTATACTAAGTTCATATGAAAATGGAAAGGAGCCAGAAAAGTCAAAACAATTTGAAAAATAAGAACACAACTGAAGGATTCCCATTTCCTGATTTCAAACATACTACAGTGATACAGATAAACATGTGATACAGTATAAGGATGGACATATACATAATGGGAGATGTGAAAGTCCAGAAATAAACCCTTACGTTTACTGTTAATTGGCTTTTGACAAGGATGCTAAGAGAATTCAAAAGGGAAAAAGAAGTCTCTTCAAGACATGGTGCTGGGACAACTGGATATATCCACATGCAAAAGAATGAATTTGGACCCCTAACTCACACCATATGCAAACTTTGACTCAAAATGGATCAAAGGCCTAAATGTAAAAGCTAAAACTATGTAACTAACGGGAAAACACAGGACCACATCTTTGTGACCTGGGTTAGAAACAGTTTTTTAGAGATGACAACAAAAGCAACAAAAGAAAATATAAATTGGACTTTATCAAAATTAAAAACTTCTGTACTTAAAAGCGCACCATCAAGAAAAGGGAATGAGAAAAAATATTTACAAACCACTTATGTAAAGGAATTTGTAGAACATATAAGAACTCTTACAACTCAATAAACAAAAGACAAATAATCCAATTAAAAATTGTGCAGATGACTTGAATAAACTTCTTTAAGGAGTCTATATAATAGACCTCAAATAGATTTTTCCAAGGAAGACACACAAATAGTCAATAAGCATAGGAAAAAAGACTCAACATTATTAGTCATTAGTGAAAAGCAAATCAAAATCACATACCATAAAATGATATACCATTTCAGACACACTAGGATGGTTAAAAAAAAGGCAAACGGTAAGTGTTAATGAGCATGTAAAGAAATCAGAAGCCTCATACACTGCTAGTGGGAATGCAAAATGGTGAAGCCACTTTGGAAAATAATGTGGCAATCACTCAAAAGCTTAAACATAAGAGTTATCCGAAGACTCAGTAATTCTACTCCTAGTTACATACCCAAAAGAAACAAAAACATATGTATGTCCAAACAAAAACTTGCACATGAATGTTAACAGTAACATTATCCATAAGAGCCAAAAAGCAGAAACAACTTAAACATCCATCAACTGACAAATGAATAAACAAAATATAGTATATCCATGCAATGGAATATTATTCAGCCATATAAAAAAATGAAGTACTCATACGTGGTACAACATGGATAAACCTTGAAAACATTATGCAAAGTGAAAGAAGCTAGTCAAAAAGTCATGTCACATATGATTTCATGATGCTTGTAATATTGTGAATAATTTACAGTAAAAAAATAGGTATTTGGCGTTTATTCCCATTTATGGCATAGAGCTCCTAAAACTCTCATGATTTCCTAAGTAATGAGAGTGAAAAAGGTGTCTTATGTTAATGAGGTGACTTCTGGATAGCACCTAACTTTGGGGGCTGCTTGACAGGGGAACCAACCATGTGATCAGAGAGTTAGAACTCCAGTCCCAACCCCATGATCTCCAGAGAGAGGAAAGTTGAATCAATCACCAAGGGCCAGTGATTTAATCAACCAGGTCTATGTAATGAAGCCTCCATAAAAATCCAAAAGAAGAGGGTTTGGAGGGCTTCCAGGTTGGGGAACCAGAACACTTCCGTGTTCCACCATCCCGGGTCCCAAACAACATGAGGACAAAAGCTCCTTTGTCTAGAACCTATACATCTCTTCTTTTGTGTTGATTCGTCTCCTTTAATATCCTTTGTAATAAATCAACAATTTAGTGAGTAAATGGGTTTCCTGAGTTCTGTAAGCTGCTCTAGAAATTAATCAAGCCCAAGGAGGGGGTCGTGGAACCCTCTGATTTATAGCCAGTTGGTCAGAGGTACAGGTAACAACCTGAACTTGCAGTTGGCATCTTGAGTTGAAGAGGGTTGTTGGAATTTCTGATTTGTAACTGATAGTCATAAGCACGGTTAACACCCTGGGCTTGTGATTGGTGCCTGAAATAGAGGCTGTTCTTGTAGAACTGAGCCCTTTACCTGTGCAATCTGATGCTGTCTCCAGGTAAATAGTGACAGAATTGGGTTGAATTATAGGACACCCAGCTGATGTCCTGAGCATTGCTTGGAAAACCCCCTACCTCTTCATATTGAAATTGGATTCAGAATCCTTAATGTGCCAAATCATATGTCATCAGGGAAACACAAATTAAAACAATAATCAGAAACCACTATACATCTATTAGAATGGCCAAAGTCCAGAACACTGACAACCCCAAATGCTGATGAAAATGTGGAGCAATAGGAGCCCTCATTCACTGATGGTGGGAATACAAAATGGTACAGACACTTTGGAAGACAATTTGGCAGATTCCTGCAAAACTAAACATATTTTTACCATCTGATCCAGCAATAGCTCTCTTTGTATTTACCCAAGTTAAAAACTTACGCTCATACAAAAACCTACACATGAATGTGAACAGCAACTTTATTCATAATCACCAAAACTTGGAAGCAGCCAAGGGTGTCTCAGTAGGTGAATGGCTAAATAAACTGTGGTACATCCACACAATGGAATATTATTCAGTGTTGAAAGGATATGAGCTATCAAGCCATGAAAAGATGTGAAGGAAATTTAAGTGCATATTACTTAGTGAAATAAGCCAATCTAAAAAGACTACATCCTGGATGATTCCAACTATATGAGACTGTGGAAAAGGCAAAACTATGGAGATAGTTTTAGGCCAATGAAACTACTACATGTCATTATGCATTTGTCTAAACCCATAGAATGTACAACTATGGACTTTGGGTGATAATGATATCAACGTAGGTTAATCAATTGTAACAAATGTACCACTCTGATGGGGGCTGTTGATAATGGGGGAGGCTTTGCATTTGTAGGGGCTTTGTATTTCTGTTCAATTTTGCTGTGAACCTAAAACCACTCTAAAAAGTAGTCTATAAAAAGTTGTACTATAGGAAAAGCAGGACACTCTTAAGAGTTTAATACAGATTTCAAAGAAACAGACAGCTAAATAAATAGGAATGCTTCTCCTCACTCTCCTTGCCTGACAAAACTGTGCATATCCTCCAAGGTCCAACTCACATATCACTTTCTCAGCGATGTGCTCCCCAGCTTCCAGGTATACTTACTCACTCCTCTTCCTGCCAGCCCATCCTGCTATCACAGTGCTAACACCATGTTCTAGACTACGAGTTCTCAAAATTCAGTGAGCATCTGAACAGTGTCAGGGAGCTTGTTAAAAACACAGATTTCTTGCCCCTGCCAAGATCTGGATTTGTAGATTCTGATTCTGGAGCCAATGAATTTCTATTTCTAATGTTCTCTGAAGAAGCTGATGCCACGCTTAGAGTAGCACTATTATGGTTCATTTTACATGTGTCTAGCTCCTGTAAGACAGAGAGCTCAACAAGGAACCTCACCCAGCACGTATTAGGCACTGAATAAATGTCTTACTCTTTTCTGCTTCTTTTTATCAGCCTCTTCCTGTAAGTCTTGCAGGGCCCTTTGCACGAGCTTCATGTTCAAGTCCTGCTCTTCTCTGTATTCCTGCTGAATTCGTTCTATCTTCTCCTGGAGGGCTTTTTGCAAAGTGATCCTAATTTCCTGTTTTGTCTTCTGTTTCTTCAGCTTCTCCTGCTCATCTTCAAGTTTCACTTGAGCTTTGTCATTTTCCTAAGGTAAAACAATAATGAAGATAATGCTTCAGTATAGTTGGACAAAACAAATTAATGCATTGCATTTAGGAGATTAGAATAAAAGGTTTTTTTTGAAATATACACACCTGGAATTAGAGGGACTATAAGAAATAAAACTCCCCTTTTCATTGCTGTGTGTGTAATTATAAAATAATAAGTAGTTGTCAAGTTCAAAATTCAGAAAAGTGTGAAGAGAAATCACCTTTAAACCCTAGTACCCGTCACTCGGCACCACTCTGAACATTTTAGTGCATTGTTCTTCTAGACTGGACTCTTCTCTGCACATCTGCACATCTAGATTTGGGTACATTATTAAACAGCAATACGAGTCAAAAAAAAAAAAGTACGCATCAGCTAAATACACAAAACTAAATTTTAAGCATTTTGTTTTTTAAAGTTATTCCCCCATTCCTCTCTCTCTCTCTCTCTCACACACACAAACACACACACACACACCTCTTTTAGCTTTCTGGCCGTCCTGGCTAGCTTGATGGCCTGGCCAATCAAGTGGTTTTAACTGGGACACCAATGCTGTTGGGCATTGTGTTTTGGTAGAAAACTTGGGTACAGTATAACGGAGGCACTAGCCCTCCTGCCAGAGGCAGTGGAACTCTCCTGGAGGGGTAAATAGTTGCCCAGCTGGGAAAGGAGACGACAGCAATAGGGAGGATGGGATACAAATGCCCATTTGACTTGATTCAACTGAGATTCACAACTGTGATTAGTGTTTTGCGAGAGGGGAGTTATATACACTAGACTTTTCCATCAATGGCATGAGCAGTAAATCCAACTGAATTGTAAGGGTCAAATTTGATCATTTAAGTGAAAATACTCTGCAGTATCCTAAGGAAAAGCAATGGGTATCAAACATGAAAGCCAGGGGAATAGCACGCCACATTTTTAAAAGTAAGCTTGACCCCAACTGCAGGAGGAAGCAGTCGGCCAAATCCAGAGTGTAAGATAGGTTAGGATGGGATGTGGAAAACTGTCCAAGATTAAGAGGCCTAAAAGTAGTTGACCATGTTTTGGTTTCACCAGGATAGTTCTAATCTTATACTTGTGCCAATGTAATGAATTTATCGCACCTCTTTCGACCTGAAATTAATAATATACAGTCACTCTTTCTAAAACACTTCTAACAACCATATTTGGATTCTGATTTAAATATCAAATAACATAGACAATGACCAAAACTTGATGCTGACTTTAGTTGACAAAAATGAATTATTATTAATATTTTTAGGTCTGACATTGGCATTGTGTAAGAAAATGTCCTGAATCGTATTGTTGTTGAGATGTATAAGGGGGGAATAAGATGTCTGGGATTTATTTTAAAACAAAAACAGAGGGGATGGGAAGGACAGAGGAAACCAATATAGCAAATGTAAGAGCCATTGAAAACTGAGAGGTGGGTACAGAGAGGTTCATTATACTCTCAACTTCTGTGCATTTAAAAATGTTTATAATAAAACATTTTTAAAGCTCAAATTTACATAACATTCTCAAAATCACAACAAAATAGTGATAAAGAACGTATCAGTGACTGCCAGGGGTTAGGCTTGTGAGACTTTATAACCATAAAGGAGTAACTATAAAAGAGTTTCTTCGGGTGATGGAACAGTTCTGTGTCCCAGTTTTGGTAGTGGTTTCATAAATCCATCTACGTGATAACATTTTGTAGAACTATCCCCCTTCCCCTGAAGAGTGCATGGAAAAACTGGTGAAATCCAAAGGTTAGAGTTTAGTTAAATAAAGAATAAGTTTAGCAGTGCATACACACACATATATATTTTTATATACATAAATATATACATACACACACTACAGGTGTAAGCAAAAGAGGTTTCCAGTTGTACTTGAGACAGTTAATTTTTGTGTTATTATTAATTATTGTATTATGTATCTGTATTATAACTGTAAACTTACATACATACAGGAATGTTTGGTTATATAAGGATATACAAGAACACTCTACAATATTTTTGTAATTCTTCTGAGTCTAAGATTATTTCCTAAAAATATTTTTAAATGTTTTGTTTTTAAATTTTTATTTACTGATTTTTAAAGAGAGAGAGAGATTGATTTCTTGTTTCACTTATTTATGCATTCATTGGTTGATTCTTGTATGTGCCCTAAGCAGGGATCAAACCTGCAACCTTGCCACATGGGGTCAACTTTCTAACCAATTGAGCTACCCAGTCAGGGCTCAAAAATTTTTTTAAAAGACTTTTAGAAATAGATAGCTCGGCATGATATAAAGAAACAAATATTTTTAGTCTTTGTCCCTGGGTCCTGGGACATAGCTCCTGTAACCTTTGGAATCTCTAATGCGATAAGACTACCTTTTGCATCCTGAGCTGACTGGCAGCTTGAGCTTCAGGACGAGGGCTGATAAGCAGAGACCAAACCATGCAATTAAGAGGTCTGCAACTTGTGCTCTGCCCCTGGAGCTCCAGGGGGCGAAGAGGGGCCAGGGATGAAGTTCAGTCGCCAGGGGCCAATGATTAATCATTTGTGCAAAAAATAATGACATCTCTATAAAAACCCCAAATGATGGGATTCGAAGAGCTTCTGGGTTGGTGAACATTGAGGTGCTGGGAACATGGTGTGTCCAGAGAGGGCATGGAAGCTCTGTGTACCAGCCACATACCTGGCCCATCTGCACCTCTCCCATTCAGCTGTGCCTGAGTTACACCCTTTACAATAAAGCAGGAATGGTAAATACAGCACTTTCCTGAGTTCTCCGAGTGTTTTAGTGAATTAGTAAACCTGAGAGGAAGTCACGAGAACCTCTGACTTTGTAGCCAAGCTGGACAGAAGTGTAGGGAACCTGGGACCCACTACTTCTGACTGGCAGTCTTGTGGGACTGAGCCCTTAAACCTGTTGAGGTTTAGTGTCAGAATTGAATCAAATTGTAAGATATCTAGTTTATATCCTCACAGAATCAGAATTGTTTTGAAGTGAGGAAAAAAACTCACACATTTGGTGTCAGAAGTGTTGAATAAAAATGATTCACGAGGTATCTTATAGCAGAGGATGGGTCTATGAGGCAGTTTGGGGGCCACCATCTTGCTTTTCTTAGAGAAGCTAACATTTTAGACATTTTCTATACTACACTTCAAAAGAAAACCATCTCAAACCCAGAGAAGGCTTCTAGCTTACCTTTAACCTTTTTTTATGGTTCCAAATTTCAAAACTTGGGCTTTCCCAGGAAAATAATACCTTTTTCCTAAATTTAGTGGCGATCAAGTATCAGTTGTTGAAAGCTTTATATACATATAAAATTGCTACTTTTTCAAGTGCTTTCACACATTTTCAGTGGAAGCTCTAATTTCTATACAGTAGGGCAGTAACTTTCAACCTGTTTCATCTCATAACACACATAAACTAAAATTATGCAGCACACCAAAAAAAATAATTTTTACTGATTTGACAAAAAATAGATATAATTTTGATTCACTGACACCAGACGGCTATTGTTGTGTTGACTGTTGTGATTTGACAATCGGGTATTGCTTGTTTTAAAGAGTCTTGCAGCACACCAGTTGAAAATCGCTACAGTAGGAATGGTAGCAATCTTGTTGGAACAAAATTATCAATGTTGGCAGCCAGAGGGTTATGGTAGCTATTGCACAGCACTTCTTCATAGGCTTTGGACACTGTCAATTTATATATCAAAAAACAGGGGATGCTGCCAAATTGTCACTAGTCCTCCTAGCACCACCAACAATGATCCCATTTCATCTGCCACCAAAAAACAAATGCCTTTTGCCTCATTTTTCAGATAAAGAAACTGAGACACAGTAGTGAAGGTACTTGCTCTATGTAATGGGATACCTGGGCCTTGAAATCCAAGGCTCATATCATCATGCCCTGTGAACCAGCCCAGACCATTAGGCAAACTGTACAGTAACAGGCCTGCAAACTGTGTCCTGTACCCACTGAGCTGATCATCCCATGACAAGAATTTTAAAAGGCCCACCACAAAGCGCGCCTCCTCTTCCTTCAGCTGCTGCGCTGCCTGCCTTTGGGCCCTGATGGCAGTGATTTGGGCGTTCAGCCCCAGCCGCGTGTTCTCCACTAGCCCTTTCTGTCTCCTTGCTTCTTCAGCATCTCGCTTCTCCTTGGCTAATCGGTCTTCCTCCCAGAGCTTTGAGAACATCTGCTCTTCCACCAGTTTTTGCCTTTTCAGCTCCTCATTAAATTCAATCTGTGCTTTCCGCTCCTCGCACACCTTCTTCTGATGGATACAAAACAATTCAACACGGAGCTCTTCACAGCGTTCCCTGAAAGGGGAATTTTAAAAAGAGAAAACAAAGTCTTCCATGAGACGCTGCTTTATTTGGGCACATACCTGTACAGCAGGTACTTAAGTAGAGAAGTAAAGGATCTGGATGTAGGCCATCCAAGCAGAGAAAATATGAGGGAGCAGCAGGGAGGTAGGGACCATTATATCACAGACAAAATACAGGCACTGCGTCAGACAACGCAGGCTTTGAAACCTGGTTTTGACGTTTCCTGTGTGTGACTTTGGATCAAAAACTTGACCAATCTGAGCCTGCTTATTTATTTATTTTAATCTGTAAAACAGCTGTCTTTTAAGGTTCTGGTAAGGGTCAGAGATAATGGATATAGATGTCTGGTGAATTGTAGGAAACAAGGAAATAGTGACTCCCAAACCAGTACAAAATCAGTAATAACAAAGGGCAAATGTAATTAAAGGGTCTCTGAGAGGGGAGTTGACAGTATTAGCATATTCACAAATCACAATAGGGGCATTTAGATGATCACGTTAGATTGTAACTCTGGAGTAACCAGTAATGGAGAAAGGGGGGGGGGGAAGGAAAGGGGCGTGGCCGAGCTAATTGTGTTAGGGCGGGGAGCTGATCACTTTCAGGGCAATTTCAGGGCAGGGAAGCTTTAGGGTGGGGAAGCTAAGACTATAAAACCAGCCATCTTTGTCTACTTGGCGCGCACATTCTCCTGGCTGAGGGTGCCCCCGGCTCTGCAGACTCATGAATAAACCCCTCACTTTACTGCTCAAGTCCTGTGTCCCAGTTTTTACTGTGAGCGTTTCTCACAGAATGAATAATAAATTCAATAACTGGTAACTATGATTATTACTGTGGAGGAAATAGAAGAAAGGTGGATTCCTGCAATATTACAAGTGGATTTGGCTTTGGTAGGAAGAGAGCCCACACGCAGATCCAAGGAAAGATCCAAGGGGAGAGACAGCACAGCGCGGTGGAGCTTCCCCATTGCCCCGGGACTCCCCGCAGGGCACACGTCCACTGCGGGGGTGGGGGATCTGCCAGACTGGCCTCTTTACACCCAGGCTCAAGTCACCGTTCAAAAAGAAATGCTCTCTCCATTAGTGTTGAGACCTCATCCTTTCTTTCAGTCTTGGTCATTCAAATTTCTTTGAAAGTTCTTCATTGAGCACTCTGATAGTCAACAATGCCTACCCTTTAGAATTACTTGGGGATGTTTTCAAAATCCCACTCCTACCCACGCCTACTCCTCCCACCCCTACTCCTGGACCAGACTAGTGAAATCAGAATGTCTGAGGGTAGGACTCAGGCATCTGCCTTTTTCAGAGCACCTCAGGGGTCCTGGAGTACAGCCAAGTCATGAGACATACTGATTGAAGGCAGTGTTTAGAAACATCAGGTGTTCTAGGTTTCTAAATCGAATTCAGCACCAAGAAGCTTTTGATGACATTTTAATTTATAAGACTGAAAGAAAGAATGAGGTCTAAACTCACTGCAAGAATGGTCAATACCTCACAAATTGATATTCACCAAATACTGCTGAGTACTGTTCATCACTTGATGAGGATTTGTCTCATTTCCCTAACTAAACTGGGACTTAGGACTATATTTCAGGAATACATACCTCATACTATCTACCCAATGCCCCCCCCCCAAATTGTTGGTTTAACTGATACAAAGCATGCTTGTTAGCAACATTAGTGATTACCAGCAGTTCGCTAAGGCTCAAAAAGATAACAGAAGCTCAAATTACTAAGTTATGAAAGAAAACAAAAACACTTTAACATTGAAAAATGAATTCATTTGTCTGAAATTCATCAGTGACATTCTACCAGAACTGACCATGATAATTTATTAAAGTCCTTCCTAATCCTATGATTCATAAGCTAAGAAAGTTATTCAATTAATACAAATATAAAACCACAATGAGATACCACCTCACCCCAGTCAGAATGGCTATCATCAATAAATTAACAGACAACAAGTGCTGGAGAGGATGTGGAGAAAAGGGGACCCTAGTGCACTGCTGGTGGGAATGCAGACTGGTGCAGCCACTATGGAGAACAGTACAAAGATTCCTCAAAAAATTAATAATGGAACTGCCTTATAACACACCAAATTCCACTTCTGGGTATATATCCAAAGGAACCTAAAACACTAATTCGAAAGAACATATGCACCTCTATGTTCATTGCAGCATTATTTATAGTAGCCTAGATATGGAAGCTCCCAAGTGTCTATCAACAGATAAGTGGATAAAAAAGCTGTGGTATATATATATATATACAATGGAATATTACTTGACCATAAAAAAGAATGAAATCTTAACATTTGTGACAGCATAGATTGTCTCAAAGGTATTATGCTAAGTGAAATAAGTCAAGAGAAAGACAAATACCATATGATTTCATTTATATGTGGAATCTAAAGAATAAAATAAACAAACAAAATCTTAAGACTTATAGTCACAGAGAACAGACTGATGGTAGCCAGAGGGGAGGGGAGCTAGTGGGACTGGGTGAAAAAGATGAAGAGATAAGGAAGTAAAAATTGGTAGTTACAAAATAGTCATGGGGATATAAAGTACAGCAGAGGATATAAAATCAATAATATTGCAATAACTATGGATAGTGCCAGGTAGGTACTTGAAATGTTGGGGGAGAATCACTTTGCAAATTATATAATTGTCTAATCACTATGCTGAACATCTGAAACTAATATAAAATAATATTAAATGTAAACTGTGATTAAAAAATAAAATTTAAAAGTGTTTAAAATAAATAAATATTAAAAATCTAAAACCTAAGAATAGTAAGTATGGTCTATAATATTTTTGATTTAAGGAAAATAACCTCCTTCTTCTCAATTACAAAATTAATACATGTTCATTGCAGAAAAACTGAAAAATATAGAAAGGTATGAAGCCATTAAAAATATTTAATCCCACTACCAAGAAATAACTGCTATTAGCATATTAGTATTTCTTCCCAATCTTGTATACATGCATTTTTACTAGAATTGGGGTCATTCTGTATAACTACATGTCTATATCAATATCTTCTTGTATCTTAATTTTTCTACCTAATATTATATTAGAAATATTTCCACCCTGACCAGTGCTGCTCAGTTGGTTAGGCATCATCCCACAAAGCAAAAGGTTTCTGCGTCCATTCCCTGTCAGGGCACATGCCTGGGTTGCAGGTTCAGCCCCCAGTTGGGGTGCATACGAAAAGCAACCGATTGATGTTTCTCTCTCACATCAATGTTTTGCTCCCTCTCTTTCTCCTTCTCTTCCCCCTCTCTAAAAGTAAATAAATAAAATCTTTAAAAAAAATTTTAAAATGTTTCCTCAGTTGGTCCAGGCTGAGTGGAGGTGGGCAAAGAGGAAAACAGTGGGGACAACTGTAATAGCAAAAACAATAAAAAATTTAAAAAAAGAAGACGATACTAAAAAATGTTTTCTCATGAAATATTCTTTAAAATAATTCCTAACTTCAAAACCTTATTAGCTTACTAAGCTGTGTAATATAGGCTGGAACTGATGCACATATCACAGTTTATTGATACATTCCCTTATTTGATGAACATAGCTTACTTATTTTTTTTAATTTTTAAATTGATTTTACAGAGAACAGAAGGGAGAGAAACATTGATTTGTTTTTTCATTTACTTATGCATTTATTGGTTGATTCTTGTATCTGCGCTGACCAGGGATTGAACCCACAAATTTGGCATATCAGGATGATGCTCTAACCAACTGAACTGCCCAGCCAGGGCCATATAGATTACTTCTGACTTCTCTTATAATATTGCAGTGAATATTCTTAAATGCACCTCTTTCTGCTTCTGTCTGATGATTTCCTTAAGGTAATTCCCTTCCTTGATATAAAATCAGAGTACAAAAATGTTAAGGCAGTTGATGCATGGTGCTAAAAACGCCTGAAATAACACTGTAGGAAGGTGCCCATACCAAGTATTTCCTTAGATCAGCAGGTCTTCAAATGTTTTTGATTATGTATCCCTTTCAGTAAAAAAATTCTAAGTACCCACAAATATAATTATTATTTATAAACTGCATGCAGTTGTTACTATAATATAAATTATTAAATATATGCAAAAAACTTAAAAAGAGATGAGATGGAAAATAAATATAAAATATTTTCTACCTGCATTTGAATGATTTACCTATTCAGTTCACCTTAGGAACCCTTGAGGGATGCTCTCTTTTATTTACAAATAGGTAGAATAGCTATCTATGTCAATGATAATAATCATTGATAAAAAGGAAAGCTTTTTGTCTGTGAGTGCTTTACAAGGTACTTTAACACATGAAAACTTACTTCATCCTCACAAGTATCTTAAAACTTAGCTGAATCAGCGAGTATTATCCCCATTTTAGAGTTAAAGCAATTGAAACTCAAGGAGCCTAAGTGCCTTCCCAAGCCACATAGCCAGCAGCAGTAATATTATCAGTAATAATATCGGCAACAGTTATTGAGTTTTTTATTTGCCAGGCATTGTTTTAAGCACTTTACATATATGGATCCTTATAATCTTCATAACAAGCAATGCTGCAGTAAACATTATTGCAAGTTCATTTTCATCATTATCATTATCCCCAGTTTATAGGTAAGAAAAAGGAGGCACAGAGCAGTTAAAGATCAGAGTTAAGTTCATATATTACATTTTGTATGTGGTAAGGACGGGTGTGAAAACCTGGCAGGCCTGCCCTGGTGTTTAGGTTCTTTGGTACTTCATGATATCACCTCTGCCAGTAATCGACAGGGACATGACTATCCTCAAGTGTCCTGATCATGCATCCTAGGGTATTTATTTGACAAAGTACACCCCAAAACAAAACAAAGCCAAAAACTGTCTACCTTAATCTGGGATCCAATCACTAATTGTGTATAAATAGGACACTTAAAAAGAAAATCACAATGTACCAAAAGCATGGTCCATAAAAGAAACATTAATAAATTTGATTTCATCAAAATTAAAAATATTTCTCTGTGAAACACCCCATTAAGAGAATTAAAAACAAAACAAAACAACAAGCTACAAACTAGGAAAAAATACTTCCAAACCACATACCCTACACAAAAGACCCATATCCAGAATACACAAAGAACTCTAAAAACTTAATAGCTAAGCTAATTAGAAATGGGCAAAAGACATAAAGAGACATTTCATCAAAGAGGATGATATACAGATGGCAAATAAGCACTAGAACAGTTGTTCACCATCACCAGATGTTAGGGAAATAGATGAATGGCCCATTGAAATTCACTTGCTAGCGTCCCCTTTGTCCCGCACAGCATCTTTTCCTCCAGCCACCAGAAGGGAGTGTCTGAGTCCTACCAAGGACGGAGGTGAGGATACATTCCAGAAAGGCCAGAAAACCCAAGTCTAACCTGTCTTGGTTACTACAAGCTTGAAAACCTTGTCAAATTCATATCTATGGAACTCAAATTCCCCATCTGCAAGATGTGGAGTAGCAGGTCCCTTCTGGTCATATGCATGCCTGCTCTGGTTTTCTTCACTGGCCTTCTTTAGTAGCTCCCCAAGCCCTGAAACTTCCCATTCCCTCTGGTTTTAGCAGTCTAATCTACTTCGTTAGCAGCTGCATCTGCAATTTTTATGCACTATTGACTGGAATAGCTTACTTCTTGTTTGGGCCTCTACTAGGAAGAGTTAGGGCAGTCTATATAATTAAGAGCAACTTCACAGCAGAGATAGAGGAGATGGGAAAAGCCTTATCTCTGAACCATATGTCTTGATTCCCTCCACATACTTGATTTTGCTTCTTTCTCACATTGGTTGACCTTTGAATTTCTCACCTATTCAGATTTTGTGTGCTGTGAAAAATGAACTCTTGTATTCCTTTTGTATTCTACCATACTTTAAACTCAGAGTTTACGTTTCACTTTATCTTGGACCATTCTGTTCCTGATCTAGAGTAACACCGTACAACCTGCCCCACTCATACTCGGTGACCTGATAGTCTAAGTGACATCTGTTTTTTGTTAAGCCACCCAACAATAATATCAGTTCTTCTCAAACACCACGCCCCCCCCAAAAAAAGAAATAAGAGAGAGAACACTTTCAAACTCATTTACAAGGCCAGCATTACCCTGGCACCAAAGCTAGACATGGATACTGCAAGAAAAGAACATTACAGGCCAATATTCCTAATGAACACAGATGCAAAAATTCTCAATAAAATACTAGCAAGCTGAATTTAAGAGCACATTAAAAGGATCACATACCGTGATCAAGTGGGCTTTATCCCTGGGATGCAAGGTTGATTCAACATATGCAAATCAATAAATGTGATAACCACCTTAGCAGAATGAAGGATAAAAATTATATGATAATCTCAAAAGATGTAAAAAAAGCATTTGACAAATTCATGATAAAAACTTCAACATATTAGGTATAGATGGACTGTAGCTCAACACAATAAGGCCATATATAACAGGTCCTCAGTGACCATCATATTTAACAGTGGAAAGTTTAAGGCTTCTCCAAAATCAGGCAGGAAACAAGGGTGCCCACTCTTCCCACTTTTTTCAACATGGTACGTGCATGAATGAACCTGGAGGACATTTTACTAAGTGAAATAAACCAGAGAGAGAAAGACAAATAGTGTGTGATCTCACTTACATGTGGAATCTAAAGAAATAAAATAAAGAAATTGAATATATAGAAACAGAGAGTAGCATGCTGGTTCCCAGGGGACACAGGGTGAGGGAAAAGGGGAGATGTTGGTCAAAGAATACAAACTTTCAGTTGTAAGATGAATAAGTTCTGGGGAAACTACTGTACCATATGGTGACTATAGGCAATAATACTGTATTGTATACTTGAAATTTGTTGAGAATAAATCTTAAGTGTTCTTAACAAAAAAAACAAAAACCCTCAGTGCTTGCATTATACAATGATATGTATATACTTACCAAGACTTAAAAATACGACTACGGGTCATATCCTCTTAAGACTATACTGTAAATTAGCATTCCTAAGTCTTTTTTATTTTTATTTATTTTTATTATCTTCACGTGAAGACATTTTTCCTTTTTCCTTTTTAAAGATTTTATTTATTTATTTTTAGAGAGAGAGGAAGGGAGGGAGAAAGAGAGGGAAAGAAACATCAATGTGTGGTTGCCTCTAACACGTCCCAACTGGGGACCTGGCTCTCAACCCAGGCATATTCCCTAACCAGGTATCAAACTGGTGACCCTTTGGTTCACAGGCCAACACTCAAGCCACTGACGCACACCAGCCAGGACTGAAGACATTTTTTCATTGCTTTAGAGAGAAAGGAAGGGGGAGAGAGACAGACAGACAGACAGACAGACATGGATGTGAGAGAGAAACACTGATTGATTGCCTTCTCATCTGTGCCCCAACCAGGGATCCAGTCTGCAACCTGGGTATGTCCCCTGACTGGGAATTGAGCCTACAACCTCTTGGTATACAGGATTACACTCCAACCAACTGAACTAACCAGCCAGGGCTCCTAAATCTTTTTTAATACACAGATTTTGTGTATGTGCTTTTCCAACATCCTTACCTGAATTGCTGGTCTAGTTTTTCAGCCACAAAATCCTGTCTCTCTTTTTCTTTCTTCTCCTTCAATAATCTGATCTTCTCTTTCATTCGATCTTTTTTCTCCTCAACTGTTTCTTCTTTCAATTGCATTTCAATAAGATACTTATTTTCTTCTGATGCTAAAAGTTCACGGAGCCTGAAACAAAATGACCAAAAAAACAAAAACAAAAAACAAACAAACAAAAAACCTGCGATGCCATATGCACCATTTTATTAGTTGATTATTATTTTGTTAAATTTGATTCCAGAAGTTCATGTTTAATCATATTTTTGTAAGAAGATCAATGCAGTCTTCCATAAAATAAAACTAGTTGCCATTTATAGCAATAAAGACTAATCTCTGCCATATTTTATCTGATCACATACAAATGAGATATATAATGTGTATCTTCAACAAAAGAATTAATGAGCAGATTTTAATTAAAGTAAAAAATATAAAGCAATTAGTCTTTTGCTATCATGATAATGTAGGTTATTCTAAGTGAAAATATAAACAAGCAATAACTACTGGTTTGGCAAGGAATATGAATGTCTCGGCCATGATTCTTACTATAGAATTCATGGATTTTTTTGATTGGTGAACCTTAAGTTGTGGTTTTAGGGCTATTTCACAGTCTGGGTCATCAGATTTGTTTGCCTTACTTATTTCGTCTTTCTTCAGTGTTGATGATAAACCCTTGCATGGCATCCTTGATTCTTGCTTTCACAAGACTACCCACAAATTTGCGGTCATTGCGCTGGTACCAGTCAACTTTCAAGCGATCCTGCTCCATTGACTTAATGGAATCCCAAACAGCATGATGGTTCTGATGGTTGCGTTGGATTCTTTCCAGATGTTGCTCAGCCCTTTGGCCTTTCGGAGGCTTGGCTCTCTGAAAACAAATAACAACTTTCACTTTTGATAGATCCAAAATCAATAGCAAATTTTCAATTACTCATGACTTCCACCAATACCCATACTAAATAAAACTTGGTATATAAAATTAATATGGGGGACTGTAGAAGGGGGCTAGACGGTAATGGAAAAATACAATTAAAAAAGGGAAAAAAGAATAAAACTAATACATCCTGCTACAACTGCAAACAGTTTAAGTGACTAAGGATAACTTGTTTAATTTTTTGAGCCTATACTTAAGATGTCATGAAATTAGTCTGAAATATCTCTCACGTTTTGTTTGAGTACAAGTTCATGGAATTATAAAGTAAAAAATTTGAATGGGACTCCAGAGGTTATCTAGTCAAACCACAGACATTAAATGATTTCCCCAAGGTGCTTCAAATAATTAGAGCAGACCTGAATAGAGCAAGAATTAGAGGTCTTCCAATTCCTGACCTTAATCTTGCCATTCAGTATCCCACTGATCTTCAGGGGAAGACAACATAATGACCAAAGTACAGCTGACCCTTGAACAAAATGGGGGTTAGGAGTACACCCCCCCATAGTAAAAATCCATATAAAACTTTAGACTCCCCCCCACCCCCAATTTAAGTTTTTTTGTATCCACAGGGGATTGGTTCCAGAACCCGTCCCCGCCCCCCATACCCAAATCTGTGAATGCTAGTCCCCTATATAAAATAACATAGATCAATGCATACAGTTGGCTCTCTGCATCTCTAGACTCCCAGCTGTGAATCAAAAATAGTACAGGTGCTTATTGAAAGAAATCTATGTATGAGTCGACCTGTGCGATTCAAACCCATGTTGTTCGAGGGTCAACTGTATATAGGATGTATATAAAATGAGTTGTGAGAAGGAAGAATGGGAGGAAGATAAGAGGGAAAGAAGGAAAAGTAAAAAAGGAAAGCAAAACTAGTGGTAGGACTTTATTTCCATTTCTGTTGTGTCCAGAAGTTTAGTGCAAGGGCTGTGCTCCTGACATTTTTGGGTAACTTGAATTTCTGTAAATATGTTCATTTTATACAAGCATCCACTCAAAAGCTGGAAATGCATATAGCATTTTGAATACATATTGATTCATTTAATAAAATCACCTGGACTCTACCTTTTTCATTTCTGTATTCCTAGCATTGAACATAACACCTACTGCTACCAGGTTCTCAGTATGAATGAGAGAAAGAAAAGACATTGTTTCTTGGTGGGCTTGGTGCAATTTCTGCTCCTCCTACAGCCACCATTAAATCCACAGTCTTGAGCTTTGTATTTCCAGCTGGTTTTATTATGTCAATCTTAAGTAAGCAGTGAGGCTCCGGGGTGCTGATTTACAGTAACAAAACTCTTAACTCATATGGCAGAGAGCCAATCTGATCATTTACACTTAGAACATCACTGTCAGAATTACCAAAATATAGGGTTGAGTCTTGGTAAAGGAGTCTCCTGGGGAAAGAAAGTTAACATCTGGAGACATCTCAAAGAAAAGATTCAGGGTCTGGGTTCACATGTAGATATTGAGACTTAGTTGAACAAGATAAGGCAGGGCTGATGTGCACTGGAGACAGATGATGATGTTTGGGGTTATATCACAGGAAGTAGCTAATCCTTATCAAAATTATTTAGAGCCTGGAGCCAGTTAACAAATTACTGTTCTCTAACATGTGTAACATTATATGAATGTGGATTCAGTGATAGCAAATCAGAGCAGCATGAAGACTGTACCTTGGGCAGGATACACATAGGTAATCAGGCTCCCAGTAGGCATAAAGACTGAGAACAGGAATCAAGCACCAATGTCACTAAGAATCTATGGTTATCAGATCAAGAACCAGGCTCTGCCCTGGCTGGTATGGCCCAGTGGGTTGAGTGCCGGCCTGTGAATGAGAAGGTAGCCAGTTGGATTCCCAGTCAGGGCACCTGCCTGGGTTGCAGGCCAGGTCCCTGGTTGGGGACATGTGAGAGGCAGCTGATCGATGTTTCTTTCTCCCTCCCTTTCCCCTTTTCCAGAAATGAGTACATAAAATCTTAAAAAACAAAAACAAAAACAAAAAAAGGACCAAGCTCTGAGGTGCCCTTTGACTGAAGGGGAATAGGGTTAGAGCGTGCTGAGAAACAGCCTGAGCAGTGGCCAGGGCGTCAGGAAGCCCTTTAAGGCTTGGGGCATGCACGACTCTATAGTCAGGAAGGACCCAGTCTCTGGATGAATAAGGTATGACCTGGAATACTCTAATAGGAACATGCCAATCCATGCACAGTCTTTGCATAATTCAAAACCAGTCCCTGACTGGTGTGGGTCAGTGGACTGAACCCTGGCCTGTGAACCAAAGGGTCGCAGGTTCAATTCCCAGTCAGGGCATATGCCTGGGTTGTGGGCCAGGTCCCCAGTTGGGGGCGCACAAGAAGCAGCCACACATTGATGTTTCTCTCCCTCTCTTTCTCCCCCCTCCCTTTCACCTATAAAAATAAAGAATTAAAATCCTTAAAAAAAAGAAAAAAGGAAAAAAACAGCACTATTTAATGGAAATATAACATAAAACAGATCTGTAACTTCATTTTCTAGTAGCTGCATTTAAAAAAATAAGAGACTCCTGAAACAAGTACAAAGTAATATTGAATGTAAACTGTAATTGAAAAATAAAATTAAAATAAAGAAGTAAAAAGAAACAGGGGAAATTAATTTTAATAAATATATTTTATTTAACCAATGTATCCAAAATATGATCATCTCAATATGTGACTCTAGGCATATTTCAAGTGCTCAAAAGCCATGTGTGGACATCAGAAGCTAAACCATGCTAAAGGCAAGAGAACAAAGAATTCTATAACTACCTTGTATTTTCAAGGTCATTGGAGGCTTTTGTTACTGTAATAACTCATATTATAGTTTCTAGTATTACAGTTCACAATGTAATGTCTTAAAGAACAACGTCTTATATCTTAGGTTTGATTCTGGGCTCTACCTCTCCACCTATGATCAAAATAAATGTCCTCCTAAAAAACTATTTTGAGAAGTGAATAAGTGGGTTCCTAGGAGGCACTCACCAAATTGTCGCTCATTTCACTTCTCCATTACTTCAGACATGACATTTTTTATTGCTTTTTCTTGAAGAAGTTGTTTAGCATCCAAGTCTCAGCTCTGGTGGCTTTTATTCCTCTCCCACAACTCTGCAACCCATCTACACCTTTTATCACACTCTGACATCTGAGATGGTCTGACTCTGACCTTTTCCCTTTTATTTTTATGTAAGCTCAAAGCATTCAATAGGCCTGCTTCTCTGGTTTGGTGGTAATTTGGCAGAACAGAAATCCTTACTGGTTTCCAACACAAGAAATGAATGGCACCAGCCCTGGGCTCTGTGTTCAGATACTGAACCTAACATAGGTAAGTTTCTGTCCTTCATGAAGTCTGTCTGTAATTATTACCTTGAATCCTACAATCTGTAGAAAACCCCAGTTTACTGATTTCCAGACCTAATCCTATAGTCCTTGGACCTAGAAGAGAGGGAGCAGGTCTATAAATTGACTGAGAATTGCCCTAACCAGTGTGGCTCAGTTGGTTGGGTGTGATTCTGCAAAGCAAAGGTTGCGGTTCAATTCTCAGTCAGAGCACATGCCTGGGTTGTGGGTTCAGTCCCCGATGGGGGCACGTGCAAGAGGCGACCAACTGATGTTTCTCTCCCTCTCTTTCTCCCTCCCTTCCCCTCTCTCTAAAAATAAGTAAAATCTTTTTAAAATTTAAATAAATTGACTGAGAATTGCCATGTGCACCATGGAACATAAAACTGTATCCTTCATTATCTCTGATCTTTCTTCCATAAAGTGCCACCACAGACTATAGTATATCAATCATTATCTACTGTTAATCTTTAATGGTTTTATTCATGAGCAAGTTGCTTCTGCAATTAGATAACAAGCAGCTTGAAGCAGGGAACAGACATCTACTGAAGGGTAAATATCCCAGGGTTATTGTAGTCACACCTGTATCTCCCACCAGTGCTGCATGCAGCAGGTGCTCAAGCAATACCCCTATAATTGCCTAATTACACATGGACATGTTCTAGCCTGTTGAAATACAGGTGCATGGACCAAGTCCCTGGGATTCTGAACAGGATTCATCAAATTCTGCACCAGGCAACAGTGCAACATTCCCCCAGCTTCCTATGACCACCCCAGCCTTCCAGGCAACAAACAATCCTATTTCCATTCAGGCCGGCAGGAACATTTCTGTTACAGCTAAGTTCGCACAGGAAGGGCTCTAGAACCACTCACAATCCTCACAGCCCAACACTCCTTTCACAGACAAGTTTCCTAGGGGTGCAAGACCAACCCAAGATCATACAGCTGAATCACCACCAGCCCAGATCTGATTTCCTGCTGCCTGGCCCAGCGCCCTTTCCAGTGACACACACCACATCGCAAGGGACGGCCTCCTTTGGGTGTCTTAAGAGACTGAAACCCTCAAGATCCCAAGTAGTGATTCTCCAAAAACAGAATCTAAATATAACTGACGGTAGGGGTTGGGGGGAGGGAGGTTGTGAGGGGGTGGAAAGGACAGAGTACAGAAGTGACCTTATCCTTCCTGTCAAAATTCAACTCCAATGCATCAGGCGCCCGCTCCCCTGGAGAGAGCCCTGGAGGAGGCCAGGTTCGGCTTGGCTGGGCCTGGAGTGAAGGAAGATGCAGGAAGCTGTAGGGTCCCACACATGTCCCGGGCTTACCATAATCACCACTTTGGGGGTGGGGCCCTTAATCTCCCGCTGTACGATGCCAAAACGCTGGCTGTACATCTTCGAGTCCCCT
The DNA here is from genome assembly GCF_987537825.1 of Furipterus horrens. Lineage (NCBI taxonomy): Eukaryota > Metazoa > Chordata > Mammalia > Chiroptera > Furipteridae > Furipterus > Furipterus horrens. The sequence goes on along the minus strand of NW_028327178.1, from coordinate 16,736,422 downwards.
CGGGATGGGGATGGTGCCCGCCGCGGTCCCCTAACCGTAGTGACCTGAGGAACCAGTTCCCAGGATGTACAGATCTGGTTGTCATGGTGCGCCTCGCGGGGTGCCGGCAGGTGGGTGGGACGGAAGTGGGTCCTGTCACCATGGTGACCGTAGACGCCGCACTCCCAACTTCCTCTGGGACTCGAGGAGCCGAGCCCGCCGTTTCCACCCAGCCCTTGCTCAGACCTGCCGAACTCGCCCTCTTCCTCTAGGGTCCATCAGAACAGCAGGTAAAAAGCCTCCTTTACCCGAAGTGAACCTGAAGATCTAGTAACATTCCAACTGATTTTACTATTTATATCCTGTAATCGGTCTTAAAGCATGAGAAAGTGTAAAGGGTATTTCGTGGAAAGGTTATTACATTTTGTAACCATGTCTAGGTTAGTCTTGATAACGTGAATCGTAACAAAACCACCTTTTAAATTTTTGTAGTTCACAGTAATTTACGAGGTATTTTCACAGTGTTTGAACCTCACAAATACCTTGTTGGTTAAGGGAACTGCTGGTATTACCCTCATTTTACAGCTAAGACAAGGCTGAAAGTGTGCCTTATCAGCCTACCCAACCAGTAATGATAAATCTATTAATAAAAATCTTACTGCACTAGGCAGAAAGCAGGGCTTAGACTCGGGATACTCTAGGGTGAGGAGTGCAAACCAGATGGGATGGCTGGTGTGCACGGTTACTAATGGCTGGCACAATAACAACCTAGAGTCTGGGTTAAGGGTCACAGTGGACCAGGGTCAGTCAGGACATGTGGATCATACGTGCAGATAATGAGGCCCTGACCATCTGGATCCCAGACAGGGAACCTAGAAGGGGCCCTCAGTACAGGTGGAAACCACTGCTATACTTCCAGCCAAGAGCAAGGAGGTAGTTAATACTTGAAAGCCAATAGAGTGACACTTTGCTACTCTCCTTCTACAGTGGGGGCGAGTATAGAGCCCAGAAAAAAATGTATCAGTACCTAGTCACTGTCGTGTAACAATAACCAAAGTACAGCTACTGTGCATACCGTCTTAAGGTCGCAATTTACTGTACATTAGCATTCCTTAATCATTTGTAATCCACCCACTTCAGATTTGGTATATAGTATGTTTCTAGATTTGGATTCCATTTCCTGAATTGCTGGTTCAGCTTTTCAGCCACAAAATAATTTTCTTCTCTTTTAATCTTTTTAATAATTTTCTTTTTTTTCCTATAATGCTTCTTCTTTCAATTGCAGTTCAGTAAAATACTCATTTTCATTTACTGCTAAGAGTTTATGTAGCCTGAAACAAAGAAAGAAAGAAATTAGATGTATGTCTCAGTTCCCTGGACGGAGTCCTGAGGGCCGGCCAGTTCCTTGATCTTCATGTCCCACAGGTGCCTGGCTGGGCTGGGTGGAACCACACGGGACACCACACCCTTGGGGAAAGGAGGTAATGAAAACACCCTCGGCCAAGCGCTGGCTGGTGACCGTGAAAAGCCGCTGATATCCAGGGACTCCTGTTGGGCAACCCTGAGGTGGTACAACTCGTAGTGTCCCGTCGAAATGAGCTTCGGCGACCGTGGAACTGCCCCTGGAGGACACCTGGCTGCCCTTGAACGTCCCCAGTGTTGGTCCAGAGCTTGTGCTGCACCCTCACCCTGGGCAAGCCCCATTATTTAACTCCAGTTCCGTTTCGCCTGTTCTACCACTACGTAAAGCAGGGGAGTCGATTTCCCAAGCCCAGGTGGGATATCTGCAGTCCCATGCCCCTTGGAGGGCCTCTTCAGTAGGTGGAGGGCCCGGGCTTGTCATTTGGCAAGCTAAGCCTTGGCTTTGAGCCAAAACCCCCATGGAGGCCCAAGAGGTGATTTGCCCAAGGTCTTTGGACAGAACCTGACCTTTACCTTGCCACCCGCTTTCTCAGAGGCAGTCACCACTGTTAACCGTCATCAAGACACTCCCAAAAGAAACACTAAATTATGAATCAGTAAATGGGACAATAAAAATCATTTAAAAATAATTTTAAGATTAAACAGCTTAGACAGAAACTATATTATTTCCAATTCCTATTGTGCCCCAACAAGGTTCACACAAGGGCTGTCCTCCTGATAAATTTCCTGAACTCTATATTTTCACCATTAAGTTCCATTAAAGTTGGAAATTCATTCACCATTTCTAATACATATTGATTTATCTAATAAAACTGCATGGGCTGTATCTTTTTCATATCCCAGTATTAAGTTTAGAGCCTACGACGGGCCAGTTCTCAATACTTGAATGACAAAAGAGCTGAGACCTGCATTTTTTACTGGGTGGGCTTGACAGAATTCCTGTACTTGCTGGGGTCACCATGAAATCCATGGTCTTCCACTTTCCATTGTAGCTTTACCAAGTTATCCTCAGGTGAGTAGTGAGACCCTTTGGGAGCTGATTCATGCAGGGTGGCTTTGTGATGTGCCACCTTGACTAGTCTTACGTTTCCCAGAACTCCCTTCCCTGTGTTTCCAGTTAGGATGGGCCACAAGAAACATTTTACGTGCTAATTGGAGGGCAGAAGTGAAGCAGTAGCATGTTGTTTTTATACTTTGAAGGCTGGTGTCGGGGCACCAGGCACTGCTGCAGTTCACATGTTGTCATTATCTGTTGGCTCACCTTCTAGGTGTGGGGCAGCAGCCAGGTCTGCAGCTACCCCACCTTCCCCAGGATCTTCCTTCAGCTTCTCAAATTCTTAGGCCAGATGCTTATTTAACTCTGGTGAAAGGCACCAGCTTCTTCTGCAGGACACCCACATCATCGACGTTGGAGGTGGTGAGAATGATATGGGTTCCAGGCCATCTGAGGGGGGTGGGGGGGGTCCAGCTTCTGCTTGTGGGCACCAATGTGTCCTCGGTCTCCCACACTTTATATCCATGTTCCCTTCCCAACTGCCTGCCCTACAGACTTCACGCTCCAGCATTAGATGCAAAGACAGCCTTACAGAGACTGTTTAACCAGCTCCCACAATTGTATATAGTCAAATCCCTATAATAAATCCCTTAGAACAATATACATATATACATATATATAAATATACATACATACATACATATATATAAAATCTTTGTATTAGTGGTGCTGCTTTTCTAATTGTACCCTGATACACATGGTAACCAGACTCTTATCTCATCAAACAGTTTCACTTAGGACATCATTGCCAAAATTACCAGAATACTAGGGTTGGTTGGTTGGTTGGATCCTAGGAGGAGCAAAATAGCAGAAAATTATCCAGTCGACTTGGGCTGAAGAACGCATGAACAGGCAAAGGAATGGGCAGAGGACTGTATTATGAGTTAAGGTAGGGAAATGGCTAATCTACATCTGAATTATCTAAAGCTGCAGGGCTGGAACTGGAATAACGCAAGGGAGGGACATAAGCTACAAAATTTAAGGGGATACACACTCAGTCCTAGCTGGTAAGTAATGAACCACATGTCTAATCACTTAGCACTATGCAAAGTATCGGGAAGTGAGGCAGGGCTGAGTCAAGACTGGCCCTTTGACAGGACTTGACGCAGGAACTCAGGCTCCTGGCAGACAGAGGCTGAGAGCAGAAACCAAGCACAGATGTCAAGGGGCAGGGGACACAAGTTGTTGAGAAAGATGAGCCACGCCGGCAGCTTTACTTCAAAAAGACTACTCTGGCTGAAGAGGAGTGAGGGAAACAAACAAAATGGGCAGCGACCACTGCAGAAGGATGCCCTTTAGGGTTTGAGGAATCCTATCCAACACCCGAGGCCTGGAAAGAACCCAGTCTCTGGATGCACATGTGCTCTGACAAGGTGACCCTAACCACGCAGCCTTGGTACTCCCTAAACCATGCTAGAGATGGAAGTGTAAGGGATCTGTTATAACGCTTAAATTAATCTACCTTGTGTTCAGAGTTGCTGGAAACTTCTGTTACTGTGTTATTACATCACTGAACTCGGGATTACAGTTCACAGGTTAGTGGCTTAAAGAACAAGGATTTTACAACCTGGTTTGACTCTAGGCTCTATCAATACTAACTGCCTGACATCGGACAAGTTATTTAATTTGAGTCTGTTTTTCCATCTGCAAAAACGGGCAAAATCAGTGTCTTCCTAAAAAGACCGTTCTGAGAAATAAACTGGGTCCATAAGGAAGAACTCACCAAATTGCAGTTCCTTTCCTTATTTATTCACATTACATTTTCAATTGCTGTTTCCCTGAGGAAATGTTTAGAGACACTGCCAGGTCTCACCCAGAAGCCACTTAATATTTATGACGATGGCTTGTTTAGGTTGTTTTATGGTGGCTCTAATTCTATCCCCCAACCCCAACCCCAGCTCCTCCACCCCTAATATCCAAACTTATCACTCTCAGGCTTCTGGGATTTGCACCAGTTGGAGCAGATGCACCAACTTTCTATTCCTTTTCTTCCTTTCTTGCTTACTTCCTCTATAAGCTCAAAGGACTGAACAGGCCTGCTCCTCTGGTTTGGTGGAAGGTTTTTCCAGTTCCTACTGACTTCTACACAAGCCCTGGCAATCGCTCTATGGTCCAGCCTCTGAGTAGATGGATCTGTGTTGTCTCTCATAAAGCCGGTCTGTAAATTTCACCTTGAATCCTATAGTCTGCAGAAGCCTCCAGTCTACTGCTTTCTAGTTCCAGGTTTTTTAAGGTCCTTGGACCTAGAGAAGAGGGAGCAGGTCTGTATGTTGAATGAGGTTTGCTATGTACAAAATGGAGCATCACAAAACCATTTCCTACTATTCTGCTCGCAAACCACTTTCCCTAATTATTCTTTCTCTTTTCTCTCTTCTAAAATCTTCCATTACGAACGACATAGCACATCATTACCTTCTCCATTATACGTAATGATTTCATGCATAGGGAAACTGTTTCCCCAGTTAGATTATAAGCTCCCTGAAGGCAGGAATCCTGTGTCTCCTGAAGGATAAGCCTTCCACGATCATTGTATTCACTGCTGCATCTCCCACAATGCAGTGTATCCAGCAGGTACCAAATCAGTAGCTCTGTAATTGCCCAAGTGCAGACAGAGGGGTTTCTGGACTGTAGAAACTAATTTGTAGGAACAAAGGAATCCAGGTGCTGAGGCCAATAGTTTACGTCGCCTGTGTCCGGGGCTCTGTGCAGGGGCTGTCAATGTTCTGCATGAAGCAGCATTCCCCTGTCCTCTCCCAATACCCCAGTCCCTACAGGCACCAATCCTTTGTACTCTTGCCAGGTCTGCAGGGGCAGTTCTGCACAGCAGCTGAAACTGTTAATAACCTCCACAGGCCCAGGAAAGACCCAAGAAAAACAGCTTAAACCCCTCCACAGAGGATGCTCCAGGAGGTGCAGGACTACTAGTCCAAGATCACACAGGACCATGTGGACCCAGATCTCCTGCCCATTCCCTACTGTCCGGCCCACCTGGTCATTCTAGGAGACTCTAAAGGCATTGAAGACCCCAAATGATGATTTTCTGAGTAAAAGCTTAAAAGTCTGACCCTGCTGATTTTCCTTAGGAACCAAGCTTTCCTTCCTTTTTTCTTTCTAATCTCATCACAGGGCACCAAGTGCTCGCTCTCTGTTGACCCGCCCTCTCCCCACCCACCCAGGTGAGCCCTGACCTCGACCTCAGGACATCTCTAGGGGACTAAACATACGCCTCACTGATCGTGATCAATGCAGTGGTGAGGGGCCTTTACCTCCCACTGCACATGGCAAAATATTGACTATACTTTCAAAACTCAAGGCCCACATCTGACTGGCACCCACCCCATCCCCATCCCTCTCTATATGGGGCACACCTTGGCAACCAGACTGCTGTATCCCGGAGGCGGGTTCCACCCAGGCTGAAAATCTCCGTGATCTGGGGAAGAATTAACATCATGGGTCAACATGGCTGGTGAGGTTAAGCTGGGTCAGGGCAGGGTGCGGTGTCCCCCAGCACTGACCACTGGCGTGCCAGCCCCTCCTGCCTCCTCCTCTGGGGCTGAATCAGAGGCTGAGTCATCCTTGTTCTTCTCCTTGTCCTCCTCAGGGTCAGGTGGCTCTTGCTTCACAAGTGGCAGGCCTTGGTTTACTGCCTGGGAGAGGTGGGAAATGAGCAACAGTCAGAAAGGCAGGTTTGGCCTGAGGAAAGAGACTCTATAGACCAACCTGTCACTGTGCTGATAAATCCCACTTTCATCACACTCCAGCACAGAAAAACCATCCCATTCCTCACAGATTTCCATTTTTCTGTTAGCTGGGTAGCAAAGCAGGCAAAGCTAGTTGCCTGGGGAAGGCAGGGTAATTCTGCGGAGAAGCTGCATCAGCACACCTATTGCTCTGTGCAAAGAACCATCATCACGGCTCACCATCACTCTGCTCACAGATCACCCATCACTGACCCCCACCTTGCTGGGGCAGCCTGGCAGCAATACAGGAGGAGTCACGATGGCTGTGCCTGGTGTCCAGTCTTCCTGGGCATCCGCCTTCTCTTGCTTCACCTGGGGTAAGGCCACAACCCAACTCAGGCCAGGGCGCTGGGCCCCCTGTGTGAAGGAGGATGGCAGCAGACTTGGTCCCAGCTTCCTGGAACAAGGCTGGATAGGGTCGGGAAGGGCAGGATAAGGTGGAGCCCTCACCTGCAAGAGGCGTTCTGTGGAAGCTGGGGTAGGGCCGGGCACCTGCACAGGACTGCTTGCACCCTCCCGTAAGAACACAAGGTCGGTGCCAGGTGGGGGCAACACAAAGCCACTGCCTGTTTCCTGCTTCATTGGAGTCTGGGCAAGGCCTGGTCGGGCTGTGGGAGTGCCCAAGGGGCGCTTCGGGGTATGGCCCAGATGGGCCCGTCGAGTAGATCCAGGCCTCTTCCGACGAGGGCAAGGTGGGGGCGATGCTGCCCCTTCCTCAGGTCCTGCCCAGACACTTGGCAGGAGACGCTTCTGTGAAGAAAGGTGGGTGTTATAACCACCAGAGGCAATGACCTGACCACACCGCCCTGACCAGATCAAGATGCCTGCTGATCCCCACGTGGACCAGCACAGTATCTGTTTACATATGAGCCCCTCATCACTGAATCTGCTAGTCTCCTGTTATCAATGCCAATGCCACCCAGATTCCTCATTTACCCTGGCACAGAATCTGCTAAATCTGCTAATACTTAACCAAACCCATTGCCTCATCCACCCCTCTGAAGCTGCAGGACCCATCTTGCCTGACCCACCTACATAACAGGCACTTGGAGACCTGGCCCAACCTATCTTGCCCATCTGACCCTACCTCACCTACCATAGCAAACTGTAGGCACTGGCGCCAACGACACTTCTGGCGTTTCTGGTTGCTGCCCCCGAATTTGGGCTTGTCACAGCAGAAGTCGCAGTGGCCACAGTCCATCCGCCGCAGGCAGGCTGCACAGGCCCCACACTTTCGGTTCTGCCGGCGGTTTGTGTAAGGCTGCTGGGAGACAGGGGATGTAAGAGTACTGCCACTAGGACATTTACAGGACTGTTCCTGTCCCTATTGCTCCTCCACTAGCCCCATGGGAAGGGCCTTGTTGCACAACAGTCTTAGCCTGGCTCCCATCAGTTATACCTCAGCGTCTGATAGTCCTACTGTCACTGTACCAGGTTGCTCTCGATACCATTAGTATTGTGGCTGCTCCAACACAGTACTCATCATTCTATCTGCTAGTCCCCCACTAGCTACCAAGATGGTATCTTTGACTTTCCCAGTGCCAGTAGGATTTTGCTAACTCTGTATCAGTTCCTATCACCACACCTGCTACATCTACTTATCCTATGTCAACTCTGGTCACTGTGTCAGCTTTTTCTCTTTCAGTCCCACCAGAATGTTGCTTCATCTGATATTAGGTACTATCAGTACACCTGCTGATCCCATACTAGTCCCTCTCCCACTGTCTGCTCATCCCATACTAGTACCCATTACTATGCCTTGCTGTGCCCCTATTAGGCCCAATGCAGCATGTGCTTCTTTGGCCTTAACCAAGTGCCCTGGGAGAGTCTAGGCTTGTCCAGATAAGATGGGGCCACTCACTAGCTCGTCCTCGTCTACACAGTAATAGATGAACTCGGCAGGTGGCGAGGGGACCAGGGCTCTGGGGTGCTGCAGAGGCAAATGGGGTGGGGTCAGGGTAGGTGCTGGGTAAGATTAAGGTTGTGCCTTCCCCCTGCCCTCCAGGGCCTCACCAGCTCTGGGGACTCTGGAGGCTGTGCTGGGGGAAGTGGAGGCAGTTGCTGGGTTCGGGGACGCCGCCGGGCAGCCATCTTGGAGTCGCAGCCTCCCCTGCGGCGGCTACGTTTCTTACCCTGGAAGAGTGCCAAAAAGGTAGTTTAGTTTAGGCTTGGTGGCACCAGGCAGACACAGGACCATCCCCGCCCAGGAGTGCAGAAAGCATGCTTGGGACAGACAGGCAGTGTGTGGGACGGGGCACTCACAGCAGGGGGAGCCACAGCTAGGGGAGGGCGTCGTTGACATCGCTGATGGTGGCGACGCAGGCGGTGGGCAAGATGCTGGCAGACAGGAGCAGGTAGGTGGGGCCAGGGAGGTGAGAATGGGGTGAAGGAGAGAAGAAGACATGAGGTGGGCAAGCCCAGTTGAAAGGAAGCAGCAGCAGCAAGTTTGATAGAAGAATGAGCTCTGCCCCAGCCCTGGCCCCACCAGCACCGGCCCCTCCAGCCTGACTCACTCGTAGGCAGCGCCGCTGGACGCACCTCCACTGGCGCCTGAGACCAGGGCGGGGAGGGCGAAGGCAGACTCGGCAATGGCCACAGTCCTCTCGGGTCTGACAGCCCCGGCATACTCCACACCCTCGGCTCTGTGGGGGGGCCAGAGGCATGATGCACAGGGCCAGGGCTATGAGGGCTAGGGGGGAGGGTTAGCCTTGGGCCCACCCCATCTGCCCAACTCACCTTTTCCACAATCCGGAGGCACCGTCTCCGCTCACACTTGCAGAACAGCCCCGAGGCCACATCATGGGGCAGCTGCAGAAGGCAGGTGGAGCAGGCCCCGCAGTCCTCGGTTACTCGGCAGGCTGAACACTCTCCACAGCCCACACGCTGCCAGGAATGGGTGGGGCAAGGTCACATGTCCAAGCAATGACTCCAGGAGCACTGCCCCTCAAGTGTCTGCTGACCCTACATTAGCTCCCATCACCATGTCCGCTAGTCCCCTATTTGCCTCATCACTGTATCTGATAGTTATTGATTAGCCACCATCACTAAGGCCACCATAATGTCTACTGTTCCTGTTAACCTCATCACTGTGTCTACTAACACCCTGTTAACTCCTATTACAGTCTGCTGACTGTGGCTAGCTCCCTACGAAATGACTCTGACACCCTGTGGATCCATCATCATTCCTTCAGACACTCCACTGGCTCCCATCACAGCTCGCTCCCACCATACACTTGTGAGGAGGAGGCAGGTCACGCTTACCTTAAACATCCTCTGTTCCCGGTTGAAAGCAATTCTCTGCGCTGGGGAGAAGGAGAGGTAAGAAGAGAAGTGGAAAGGCAGCATCAGATATCTGACCTCATCCAGTGCCTCTGCCCTGACATCCCCCGTTCAACCTCCAGCCCAACACTGGACCTCTTCCAGCTCCTATTTCCAGGTGTCCTAGGGGCCACTCACCTCGGCAGTCCTTGCACAATGTCTTGAGCCGCTGCCTTCGAGTACCATCCCCTGAGAAGCTGATTCCACAGTTCTCACAGTACCTGGGATAGGAGACATGAATGTGTGGCCCTGGGTACAACCCCAACCACAACCCTCACCCACCTGGCAGACTTTAGGCCAAAACTCACCCAGGTGCAGGGAGTGAAGCTGGGGCTGTGTCAGCATCAGCCTTGGTCTCATCTCTTGGGGCCTCCTTTCTGACTTCAACTCTCTGGGGTACAACCTGACATTTCCCAGCTTTAACTGGCTTTGAAGGCTTCTTTCGCTTCCTGCTGGGGACAGCCTCAGAATGGGCCTGGAGATCAGAGCAAGGGCAGGAAGAATGTAGGTCAGCGGGTGGGTGTTAGGTGGCTCAGCCACCCCTTCATCTGCGTACCCCACACTGTGTACTACCTTGGGGGCTGGATAGCACAGGATGCCTTGTTTGAAGTCGAAGAGGGTGAGGTCACACGCAGGGCCCAGGTATCGGGTCAGCTCAACCTTGCTTCGGATTCTGTCTCCTGTGGGGCTGTGGATGGGCCAGAAAGGGTTGGCAGGCAGGTGGAGCCACTGCCACTCCACCCACACAACCCTCCCACTGGGCAGTGAACAGGCCTGGAGGGCTGGTGGAATACAAAAGGTAGCCTGGGACCTGCCTAACCAGGCCCTACCCCAACTAACCCTGAAGAGCAAGAATATTAAAGGTGTGTAAATACCCAGAGATATACAAACATCGATAAATAATATAAGTGCAAATGAATATGTGTGCATTTATAACAAACTACTACTAGTGGCATTCTATATAAAATAAACACAAATAGGAACATATTGACACGTAAATGTATTAGCATTACATACTAAATACACAAACAAGAAAACTTATGTAAACAAATGTTTAAAATATACAGGTAAAAATGTACATATAAATATACAAATAAATGTGTAAATAAATAAATGCAACTACATAAAAAATAGAAGTGTTAAGCAACTGCTGTTAGGACATAATACTCCACAGGTCTCTTGCATTTCTCCATGTTCTGCAAAAAAGGCATGAACTGTCCTTTGCAATTAACTATCTTTTCAAGGATGTTTGTACAGCAAAAAAAACCTTCGAAGATAAGACAAAGGGTCTCCTTCTGGAGCAGAGAAGACATCCTTACTGTCCTAAATGTTATAAAGACTCCAATTATAAGTTGACAGAAAATGATTTGACTTAGGGTGGCGGGTACACAATGCAATATACAGATCATGTATCATGGAACTGCACACCCAAAACCTATATGGCCGTATGTACCCATGTCATCCTAATAAACTTAATTTAAAAATAGAAGCGGGGGGGAGAACTCAGTGTTCCTTTCCTACAACATTACCCAGTGCGTGTGCAGGTGCTAGTTAGCTGTCTTCATGTCACCCTGTGGGAACTGATATTCAAGGAACCAGCACAAAAATGATGTCATTTTGGATACAACTATTGTTATGAGCAATAAACTCTTTCATCTCTGACCCAGGAATCTCATATCTCCTACCAGGATCCACAGAACTGACATATACTAACTTGTTGCCTTGACCTAATTAGGATAAAATCTCTGATCCTTTACAGTTCTTGATAATTGCACTTATATTTATAAATGTTGAAAGTTTTTTTTATCCTCACCTGAGGAAATTTTTTTTTCATTGCTTTTACATAGAGAGGAAGGGAGGGGGGAGAGAGAAAGAAACATTGACATGAGAAACATCAATTGGCTGCTTCTTGTACACGCCCCAACCCCAACAGGGACTGAACCCGCAACCTAGTTATGTGCCCTGACCTGGGATTGAACCCATAGCCTTTCAGTTTACAGGAAGACGCTCCAATCAACGGAGCAACATTGGCCAGTTTTATACATCATAAGGATGTGAATAAATGTACAACTAAATATGAGTAAATGTAATTATATTTCTGATTTTATTATATTCTTCCAGGAAAATAGCAACTTAAACAAAATCCAGCAAGAGTACAGGAAATTTAATAACTAGTACATCACTAATATATCTTAAAATATCTTAAGTCCTTAAGTGTAAATTGTTTGTAAACATGTATGTTTATGTATTACAGTCAAATTCCATTATTCATGGTAGTTATGTTCTATAAATTCACCTTTAACACTGCATTAGTGAATACAGATCCAGTGCTCCTAGTGGAACTACAGGTTGGGTTCCTACTAGCCTCTGAGCACAGCATTTTTGTAAATTGATACTACGTAACCTTGTTTTATGTGTGTTTCTTTTTAAAGAGATCCTACTTAATATAGTCTTCTTATAAATAATTAACTGCATGGTCTTTGAATGACATAAAGCCAGAAGCTTTGGAGTCCATGTGCATTATATAGGTGTCTTTGCCAATATCCTTGTAAAACAAGCCAGTCTCATCAGTATTGAAAATCTATTCTTCTACATACCTGTTTTCCTATATGACACTTAGCAGGTATTTTTTGAAAATCTTCCACAGACTCCTAATCTACAGAACCTGCCTTGCGTGCAAATTTAACATTTTTCACACCGTATCACCTTTTGAAACACCTGAGACAGGTTCAACATTTTCCTAAACCTGGGTACCATGACTGTCAATGTCCTTGGCTTTCAGCCTCATAATGTTGTACACTACACTTTTATTGGTCAACGCCTCATTGATCCACAAATTTAGCCAGTTTTCCACCTTTTCCTTAGCTTCATCATGTACTACAGATGCTACTTCAGCACTTTCTAAGGGCAGCCTCATGTGAAAATTGGCAAACTTCCTCTTCTTTTTCTAGATGCACAACACTTTCGATTCATTGATATTGAACTCACAGCCAACAGCAGTGCAACTCACACCTGAACAAAACTTATTTAGCATGTATTTTCTCCTATAACACATCACAGACTTCTTGCACTTACAACACTAGATAGCACTTCAGCACTACACTCGGGGCCCACTGCAAACAGCATGAGAACTCAAAAAAGGTGACACTAAGTAGACCGTGAAAGGGACTTGTTTACAGTACAAGTGCTGAAATAGGAAGGACTTGCTCTACCTGGGAACACGTACACTGGGCAACTTAAATTTTTTTGTTGCTCTGTGCATGTCCACGAATGATAATGAAAGCACAGCCAAGTAATGACTTCGGGGGCACATATTTTAGTGAGTAGGCGAATTTGCAAATATGGGATCTGCAAATAATGAGGATCAAATGTATATGCATAATTTGTGTAACCTCACCCATAAATTTACACCCCCCCCCCAATTTCTCTCCGCATAACCAGGCTCAGGCCCACCCCTGACTCTGTCCACAACCCACCCAGTACCTCTGGTAATAGGTATCTGAGCGTCCACAGGTGGCACCTGACTTGCGAAAAACCTCACGGCGCTTCCAGCCAGGGCCCAGGGCTGGGCAGTCCAGCCACTCCTCAGCCATGGGGGCCACGGGAAGAAGCAGCAGCCTGCAACATAGATGGGGCAATGGGAGAAACTAAGGCTGCAGGAGGTGACAGGTTGTGCCCCAAGCCACACAGACCACTGGTAACTGCTAATACTTGTTCAAGACCTGGGACCTGCTACAGGCAAGTGGCCAATATAAGGAGGAGAAAAGCCCCCATCCTCACCCATTCTTCCCTGCGCGGGGCCCAGGAGCTTGATATCCCCCATCCTCCTGACCTGGTAGCCCCATCCTCAACCCAAGGGTCCTCCTTCCTCACTCTGATGTCCCGATCCCCTATTCCTCCTCATCCTGAAAGCCCATCATCTCTCCCCACCTTTCACACTTCTTCATTTTCCCCGTCCTTGGCCCACAGGCATTCTGTCTTTGACTTATTGGTCCCTATTCCTCCCCTTCGCCACCCTGAGACCTCCACCCTCCGCACCCTCAGCTCCAGAGGCCCCCATTCCTCTCATCCTCCGACCAAGGTCCCATCCCTGTATGTCGGTGTTCTGGTCCCCATTTGCTCTCTCCCTTGGCCCAGAAGCCCCGACTTCTGTCCTTCAGTCTTTTAACTCTCCCATTCCTTCCCTGTACGATGACCCCTTATCCTGCTACCAGTGTCGTCTCCACTTCCTCTGTGTTCTCTGCCAGAGTCCACACCTCCCGCATGTCCCTGACCAGCACAACCCCGCATTCCTCTGTTCCTCAGCCTGAAATCCTCCCGCCTTCTTTCCTGTCAGTGTTCTTGAGTTCCTGCAGCTAAAAAGTTCTCACTCCTTCCCCTCAGCGTCCTCACCCTCCATTCCTCTCCTCAGTCCGAAGACCCCGATTTCTCCCCTCACCATTCTAACCACCCCCGTCCCTCTCCGTTCTTGTCCCAGCACCAGACCATCCCTAACTGTCAGCGTTTGAACACCCTATTTCTTCTAGCCCTCCATGAGACCCCTTCCCTCCCGTTCAGCATCCCAACGCCCCCATTTCTCTCCGTCATCTGCCCGAGAGGCCCCCATTTATCACCCTCAGCGCTCTGAACATCCATTTGCCTCTCCTTAACCTGAAAGGCCCCGATATCTCCCCTCAGCATTCGGATCCTCCCCTCATTCTCTAAGTCCTCGCCCAGGATCCCGACACTTCCACTGACAGCGTTCTGAGCCCCCTTCCTCTCCGCCCTCCGCCTAAAGCTCCCCATTCCTCCCATTCAATATTCCGACGCCGCCATTCCTCCCACTCGTCGGCCTGCGGGCCCTCCCCGTCAGCGTTCTGAGCCTCACTTCTTCCCCATCCTCCGCCTCAGCGCTCTCCGCTTCCACCCCCACGACGGTCTCACCAGCTCGGCACCGGGCCGGTAGCTTTTGTAGGTCTAGGTCCGCGGACCCATGTCGAGGGTCCCGCCCGTGACTCCCGCCTTGCCCTGCTCCTCTTCTTCCTCCTCTGCAGCCGCTCAAGCGGTAGCTGTCGCCGCCGCGGCCGTTCGTTGCACCCGTAACCGGAAATCCGGGGCCCGCCCCCAGGGTTCCGCTCCTAGAGACGCCTGCGCGCTAATGCCCGGTTGGCGCTTGCCCTTAATAGGGAGGATCCCGCGCCTGCGTGCTGTGTCCCGCAGCGGCGCGCGCCCCTTGTCGGGACCTGCTGCGCTTGCTCGCCGAAGCTCGCGTTCTATGGGAAGCCCGCAGCCTCTGCCCGCACTTCACGCTTTGCCCACCCCCCCCTCAAGCGCGTTCTCGCCACTCCGCCCACCTCGTTTGCGCCTGCGCTCTCCCGTCCCAACCGAAGTGGGCGTGGAGGGTTGGGTTGGTCTTGCGCTCTCCGTTGCCTAGGCGGTCTCCACAAGAAGTAACCCGGAGTGGGGGCGACGAAGACTGGGGCTCTGCCGGAGCTCTCCTCTCCCACCTCTCGTCTAGATAGCGCCTGTGCTCTCCAGCCCCTGCAGAAAATCTTCCCCAGGACTACTGTGTGCCGCTCTCTCCTCCGCGATGCACAAGTGGCCGGAGCGCGCGGAGATAGTTGGCGGCGCGCGCCGGCCCCAGCTCCTTCCGCGGGAACTGGGGAAGGGGGCGGTGCTGCGCTGGAAGTAAACAGGCCAGGTTGGTGCAACCAAGCCTTGAGGGCGCGCCCGACCCTGGACCGGACAACCACAGGAGGCCCGGTAGAGGCCCCGGCAGAGTCAGCGGGCTCCTGCTGCATACGTGCCCCCAAATGAGGGCTTTGTGAGAAAAGAGAGGGCTTGTGCCCTTTGTTGAATACACCTCTGGTCTGGAGAACATCAGCGCTCACACAGGAGTGGTAAATCCGCCACGCTGCATGAGCGCTGTTTCAAAATGAGGCTGTGAATGTAGATCACCGGGCTCTCCCTTGGGCTGCAGGGAACTCGCACCTAGCAGGAGCCAGCTGTGTGTGCTCACAGCCTGCACGTGTACTGGCCCTTCTACCCCAAGGGTCTGACATTCAAATGCAACCTTGGAGACCAAGGTTTGGTTCTTCAAAATTTTATTAACAAAACGGAGAAAGGAAGCAAGGGTAAGCAGGCCGCACCGCTCCACCAAGGCAGAGAATGGAGAAACAGAAGGCTAGACAAAGACAGGAGAAAATTTTGAGACCCTCTGGTAAAGGCAGATGGGCAGTCAAATGGTGGATGGGCACAATGAGAAACGGAGCGACCACTGGAGAAAGACAAATGGGGATTCCAGGCAGCTCCCATGCCTAGAATGCAGAGTGTGAGGCTGTCTGAGCCAGTGAGGCTCAACGCTCAGCACTGGAGCGCAGGTCGGTGGTGAGCGGGTCATGCTGGATGGTTTGGTGCAGCATCAGGGCCAGTAATCCTGCCCGGTTTGTCATGGCTGTGCGTACATTGCGTTCCTGCTCAAACAGCTCATCCAGCTTGTACCACTGCCAGGAGAGTAGAAGGAGCAATGAGATGGAGCTCTGGACGACCGGCCTCATCCCGGCCTCATCCAGCATCAAAACCTACCACCCGAACACGCTCCAAGTCCACTTCCGCACGCCGCAACTTCTCCCAGCAGTAATGGCGGTTGCATTGGCGCTTCGGCAGGCGGCAGAATTCTCCTGTGAGCTCAAAAACATCACGCACAAGGGGGCACCCACATACCTCATCAGCTGGCACCTGCAGGGAGAAGGGGCATGGGGATTAATGGGGTGTGGTAAGGCAAGAAGGAGGATAATGGGGAGGGGGCGTGGGCTGGTGTGGATCAGTTGGTTGGAGCGTCGTCCGGTAAACTGAAGGTTGCAGGTTGGATTCTTGTTCAGGGCACATGCCTAAGTGGCGGGTTCTGTTTAGTTAGGGTGTGTACAAGACTAAACCAATTGATGTTTCTCTTTCAATCAGTGTTTCTCTCCTGCCTTCTCTCCCTCCCACTCTCCCAGAAAAAAAATTAAAAAGGATGGGGAGAAATTAGGAAGGGAGGGAAAGAATGGAGAGTTCAGGGGACAGTGGAGAGGAATAGAAAAGGGGTGGGGGGTAGAGGACAAAGAGGCAGGGAAAGGAAGAGGAATAAGAGGTGGTAAGACTTGAAAAAGGAGATGAATGAAGGGTGACGAGGCAGGAAATGTGGGAGTTATGAAAAGGGTCAGGAAAAGGAAAGGAAGGAGGGGAGGGGGAAAGACAGATAAATGTGGGGTAGTGAGGAAGGGAGGAGTGACAGAACGCAGGGAATTGAGGAAAAACCTTACTTTGGGGTCCCGTGAGTGCTCCGGACACAACACCTGGAGCCGCTTACAGTATGTCTTGCTTTGAGGATTGTAGACATCACAGAAGAGTCGTGTGGCCCTGGGGGTTTGAAGTAAAGAGAAAGTAGTGAAGGGAGAGATGGAAGGAGGCCCACCTATCCTTGCCCATCACGATATCCTGCCCCAACATTCTACTTCTGACCCTAGCTTTAACCTCCCTGCTCTTACCTCCGCATTACCCACACTCACCCTTCAATGCGTGTGGGGTACATGGACCCAAAGGACGTCTGGCTCTCATACTGGAAGGATGAGCACAAATGGAGGGAACTGTGGGTGTGTGCTGCATGCCTTCCCAAGACAGCACCCAGATAACACAACCATTCCCCAAGGACCCAATGATATTCCCACACCGTCTGCCCTCTCAGGCTGACAGCCTGACCTTGGCATAGCAGCGTTCCATGTGGCGCAAGGCAACACGTGGGTTGATGGGGTGCCCACAGGAGACGCAGAAGATTTGCAGGTCCGTGTCATCACTGTCACCCTCATTGCTCTGCAAGGGATGGAAGAAATGACGAGGCCAGGCAGAACCAAGTACTGGGCCCTGAACTGCCATGCCCAGGCTTGCTTACCTCCTCATCCTCTCGCACAGCTTGCTGCTTGGCACGTGCAATGATGGCCTCAAGCTCATGGAATCGGCGCTCCATTTCCTGAAGGCGCGTGCGGGCGCTCTGCTGCTCACGGCGAATGCGTTCAAGGAGCTTCTTGCCATGCTCCTCAGCAATGCAGGGGCTCTGCTGCCACTGCTGGATGCGCTGGGGGAGGATCTCATAGATGCGGCTACAGGAAGCAGTGGGTTGAGTGCAGGTAGAAAGGAGGCAAGCAACAAGATGACTAAGTGGGGTGAGCCAAAATGGCAGGATGGATGGGTGACTAAATGGTGAAAGGTAAGAAAACAGGTAACTGAATGGTATATGGATTGGCAGTAACTGAATGGTGGATGGATGGGTGGACAAATAAGTGGGTGCTTGTTTGAATGGTGGACAGGTAACTGACAGACATACAGAGGGATCTTATCAAGACCTATCTTGTACTCCCTTGAACCCTTGAAGAATGACTCACTTGGCTGCCAGCTTCATTCCACAGTCATCTGAGCAATACTTGGAGCCGGGCTGTGCAGGGCGCACACAGCCAGGTCCCAGGCACTGCGGCAGCGATGCAGGATCCTTGATATCGGCTCGCTCTGGGTGTTTCCATTTGTCCTTGTGCTTCTGCTTCTGCCGATGCCGTTTGTATCTCTCCTCCTTCTATGGGACATGGCAGGTCAGGATAAGGCAGAGTTGAAGTCAGTCCCATACCCCTGTCTCCCCCTGCATCCCACCCCTCTCTGGCTCTTGCCCCATCCAGCCCCTGCCCTCTGCTTTCCCACACCCATTTCACCCTCTCCATCACCTTCTTCTCAGACTTCTTCTCCCGACGCTTCACATGCTTCACTTTCACTGCCCTCTTTCGCAGCGCAGGGTCCAGGAATGGTGACTCCTCTGTGTCGCTCATCCAGGGCTGCAAACAAGGCACACACTGACCCACTTGCCCCACTCATGGCTACCCCTCACCACCTACTCAGTTCCCAAATTAGCCTTCCATACCCTCTGCCTCCTCTTTTCATTAGGGATACTCTGCTTCTGTAACCTCCACCCTTCCACCATGGGATGCTCTGCCTGCTCACCAGGCCGTGGTCATCAAAGGCCACTCCACAGAAGTCCTGATACAGGTCAGGATCCAGTGGTAGATCCTCATCTGAGAGTGGCTCAGGTGTAGCCGTAGCCTCAGGTGGCTCCTTGACCACTGATGACACCACTGCCCCCTCATCCTCACGAATGCGTCCCAGCTTCTGTGATGGCTGTGGCTGCTGCTGGGTGGGCAGTGGCCGGCGAGGCCTTGGCAGGGACTCTGAGGGCGTCACTGGCGAGAGCTGCGGGGCAGAATCTCAGGACTGGCCCTGAACAACCTGCCCGCATGCCCCGCCCCACCCTGGAAGGCTGGACTCACCGAGGAAGGGAAGTACTTGTACGATTCCTGTGCCGGCAGGAGGAAGGCCCAGGTCAGCCCCAGGTAGATGGAGGGTGGCCCTGCCCTTGCCCCTCCAGCAAGTGCCCAGCCCCACCAAGTAGCCCTACCTTGCCTCCCGAGGCACATCTGCACCCCCCAGGCCTGATAGCCAGATATGCTCAGCCCTGTCCTACCTTTCCTGACTTGCCTGACTACCTGGGAACACCTGGCCCTACCCTGCCAATCTGAGGTTGGGGGACTCCCCAGCTAGCCCAGCACACCTGACCATGCCCCTTTCATCTGGACAGGCCAGGCTCCTTTCCTCCTGCCTATATGCAAATTAGGCCCCACCAATGCTAGCCTCAATCAGCTCTTCCTGAACACATCATTGGCCCCCTAATTTGACCCTGCCCTGCTCTGCCCATGCTCACCCGGGCCCGTAGCTGGCACTGACGCAGCCGGCACTTCTGCCGGATCTTGTTGGGGCCACCAAACTTCTTCATATCCCGGCAAAAGTCACAGTGGCCACAGTCCTCAGTGCGCCGGCAGGCCTCACACTCGCCACACATGCGGGCTGACCGTTTGATCTGCTGCTGCTGCTGCTGCTGGTGATGCTGAGGGGAAGTGCCCGGAACACAAATCAAGAACCCAAGCGAGGCCCAAGATGGGGTCACCTTACCTCCCCCAGTCACTGCAGCCACTCACCTGGCTGGGTGTGGCCATCAAGGGCTGTGGAGAGGATTTGTGGGGCGAAGCAGAGCCCCGAGGAAGCATGGCCCCAGCCCCTGTCCCTGACCCTGCCCGACGCTGCAGGTCTGGATCTGGGGTAGGCCTCTTGCGCCCTCCACCCTCATCTCGGGGCTCACTGCCGTCTCGCTCATTGCTGTCCCGTTCCCGTGATTTCTTGTGCCGATATCGGATCTCAAGCTTGGGGTCTTTCTCTGTGGGGCAGAGGGTGGGCCAGGGTGGGTTGGCATTGGGGAATTTGGATGGTCCCAGAACTCTCTTCCTCTTCTCTCCTTTTCTGTCCCACCCAATTGCTCTAGCCCACCCAATCCCTACTCTAGAGCAGAGCCTGCCCTCTCCAGTGGGACCCTCTGTTAGGACTCACCACAGAACAGTAACTCTGCCCACAGACATATTGGGTTGGCCAGAAGTCCATTTAGTATTTTTTGTAAAATAAAAGACATTTTTCATTTTTACCAATAACTTTATTGTTTTGGATATTTTTGAGTATGTTGGCTATCTCCTGCGTGGTAGAATGTTGATTGTTCTCAATTGATGTCTTGATTTCATCACTATCACCTTCAACTGGTTTACCTGACTGTAGAGCATGGTCCATGGAGAAACCTCCAGCACAAAACCACAAACTACTTCTGACACATTCCATCAGCCACAGCACCTTCTTCATACACTACAAATCTTTTTTATTTTTGCATTTCAGTTGCGTTTTTACCTTTCTTGAAATGATAAAGTGTAATATGCCAAAGATGTTGCATATTTTCTTCCATCTTCAATATTAAAATGGCTGTCACATATACAATGTAACAACATTGTTTCAGATGAAGTTAAAGTCAACTAAGCGCTCCTAGAGCCCTCTTACGGAAAAAACCAAAGGAACTTGTAGGCCAGCCCAATATATAACTCCTCCCCATGGCCCCGCCTCCCATGACTCCTCCCCCTCCAGGCCACGCCCTCCAGCCGGCCCCTTCTACCCCTCACCTCGGCACTCCCGACAGTACCACTCCCGGATGGCCTTGGCCATCTTCTCGGTGATGCGGATGCAGTCCCCATGGAACCACTCATTGCAGTTGTCACACCCGCTGCAGAGGACAGGGCGAGTGGTGGAGATGTGAGGGGCCAGGCCCCTCGGTCCCAGCCACCTTGACAGGTGTCAGCCCCGCCCACCGTCCCCCGGCTCACATCATGAAGCAATTGATGTCCGGTTTGCGGCAGATGCAGTAGATGGGCGCATTCTCCCCGTTCTCCGACTTGCTGTCCTCCCCAGCATCTGGAGGCTCGGGGTCTGAACCATCTCCCTCCTGCAGGAATCCCCCCCATTTATGGCTCCTTAGAGAACCCTCATCATGGTTCACCACAGACCCCAACACTCCGCCAATACTTCCCCATCGTGTCTCCTCAAAAATGTCCATTATGCTCCTCACAGACGCTGCCTCATCACTCACCCCGACACCCCATTACTCTGATTATAAACCCCCATCGCTCTGCCCCAGACCTCCTATACTTACCCCACTGACACCCCACTCACTACTCAGTCCACACACTCATAACGGCTCGTTACAAACACCTACCACTCACCCCATGTTGCCCGTACCGTGGCCCCTCACAGACCCCCCGTCACAGGGTCTCACAAACACGGCGTAATTTATCCACAGAATTCCTAGCACGGTTCCCCACAGACGCCCCGCTACCAACCCCACACACCCCGCCCCGTCGCGGTTTCCCCAGGGATCCCTTGGTACTAGTCACCACAGCGCACGAGACTACCCAGTGCGGCTCATCGCACACCCCTTCTCATTCTGCCTGAAGAATCCCTCATCCGGACGCCAAAGGAACTACCATGAGGGATCCCCACTAAACTTCTATCGCGGACTCCCACTCTGGCTCATTACTGATCCCCCAGATGGTGCATACGTCAGGAAAAATCAACCCATCGGACCCCCATTATTCTGCCCACAGAGCCCAATTAAGGCTACCCACAGGCCCTCACAATTTTGCCCAGACTCCCGTTAGGGTTTAACACAGACCCCCCACGCGTTTGCCGACGAACTCCACCATACCCACCCACCCCGTCAACCTCTACCGCCTACGCTCTCCTTGGACCCGGCACTCACCATCTCTCAACTCCTGGCGAACCCCTTCGCGACCCCCGCCAGCGACCCGCGAGCCTGCACTGACTCCTCCACAGCGTCCGCGGCGGTTGCAAAAGTGTCCACTACTACTTCCGCTTCTTGTCGCGCCTCCCGGGCACCGTACTCCTATTGCGCAGATTCCGTACGTCACTCCGCGACGACGATGTGGTCGCCCCACTAAAGCCCGGACTGTCTCTCAGGCGCCGCCATCTTGGCTACCGGGGCCGTACGGCGGCCTAGTTTGTACGGTCGCAGGATACGCGGCTGCGCGTGGCCGCTGCTTTCCTGAGGGCGCCGCCACCTTGTCAGTCGAGTCCGTACGGTGACCGCTTGTACGGACTCGAAGTTAGAGGCAACATGGCCGCGCCTACTGCACGACTTCGATGCAGACGCTATCATATTGGAATCTGATTCCGTAAGATGTCTGAGTCCCTGAGTTCACAGGTAGCACATCACGGCGTCCTGTGTGCAGCTTCCACGATGGCGACACTATCATGGGGGTCAATTCCAGATGCCAGTAGCTTGTGCTGCAGAGTTCACCGGGAAAGCGGCCGCTCCCGAAACACTACCTAGGTCAGGTCGCACTCGTTTCTCCAATCACTTTGCCCTTTCGCATGTATGAATAGTGTTCTGGCAGAACGTCTTGCGCTGGGAGGCAAACCAGCTGTACTGTTGCGTCTCCGACATCACTTCCCGCCACTCTTGCCCGTTCTCATTCCTTGCAGCTTCTCAGCCAGGCCTGGCACGACTCAGCTTCTGGGCCTTTTCAAGAGCACTCGCGTCCCGCAAAATTAGACCAGAGCAACCCTGGGAGGATGTAAACAATGGTGGCCCGATCATCTCTGGGGAGAAGTGGCTGGACCAAAGCAGATTTGAAATCTACTTGGACCGCCAGCTTCACCAAGTCCTCGCCTGGCACCACCACCACCACCCCCGGAATGTAGATTTGCCTGGTTCCTAGTGATGCCCACTTTGGTTTTCATTTCGTACATATCCAACAATCTCTTCAATATAAAAGGTAATTTATTATTTTTTTTTTTAAATTTTAAATTATGTACAATAAGGAAAATCTGTAGAGGTCAGAGAGTTACATGTCCCCTCAGGGTAATGTTCTAACCGGGGCGAGCATGGAGGTTACATGAGATACAACTTGTCAGCCTTATTTTATATGCAACGCTTATTACCCCACTCCTCACTCTTTCTCCCATCCCCCCTCAAAAAAAAAGTAGTTGTGGGAGTGGTGGATGTAGTAAATGTCTGCATTCAGAGTCAGGACTTTATTTCGAGTTGAGGAGAAGGTTCTGGGAAAAACGGGGTTTCTCACCCTTGGCTGATAGTTTTTCTGGACGTCTTGGTTCTGGTCATAGTAGCAACTTATTTACCACTGAGGATTCTGCTGCCCCGCCCTTCCTAAACATTTTTTCTCATGGTCCCCTCCACACTGTCACAGACACCGAAACACAGTGTCACAGCATAGGTTCTTTGACTTTCTCCTCTTATAAAAGTTTTTTTAATCTTTTCAAAGAATGAATTGTTTCACTTTTTTAAAATCTATTTAATTAATTTCCACTTTAATCTTTATTATGACTTCCTTCTGCTTTGGGTTTAATTTGCTTGTATTTATTTTATTTTATTTACTTTTTTAAAAAGAGTTTAGTTATTATTTTTTAAAAGAGGGAGAAAGAGAGGGAAAGAAATATCTATCGGTTGCCTCTCTGGTGGCCACAACTGGGGACCTGGCCCACAACCCAGTCATGTGCCCTGACTGGGAATCAAACCGGCGATCTTTCAGTTCACAGGCCTTCACTCAATCCACTGAGCCACACCACCTAGGGCACTTTTATTTACTTTAAAATGGAAAGCTAGATTATTTACTTGAGTGGAATGGACTCTTAAGAGAAACCAGATAAGATAACAATCAAAACTTGCTTCCAGCCCTGACTTATGTGGCTCATTTGGGCGTCATGCCACAGAGTAAAGGGTTGTGGGTTCGATTTCCATTCAGGGCACATGCCTGGGTTGAGGGCCAGGTTCCCAGTTGGGGGCATGTGAGAGGAACTGATTGATGTATCTCTCGCACATTGATGTTTCTCTCCCTCTCTTTCTCCCTCCCTTCCCCTCTCTCTAAAAATAACTAAAATCTTTTTTAAAAATATAAATAAATAAATAAATAAATGGTAAATGGCCAATCAGTTTACAGCCATCTAGTAAATCATAAAATCTTCTCCTCCCTAACCAAGAATAGTTAAGAGTAAATTGTTTATGCTCATCCTCAAAGACATAAATAGCTTAAATCACCCTACTCAGTGATATATATAGAAATCCGATTCGTGCCATTTCTGCCAACTACATCCAGGGTGGCACACCACACCCAAAGTGGCACATAACACTGATGAATATTCTATTGAGATCCTCCGCTAAGAGCTACCCTAAACTCCCAGCCTTTAAAACCCTGGAGGCCCTGGGCCTGGTCGTTAGTTGGTTGGAGCGTAATCCCAGTACACCAAAGTTGCAGTTCAATCCCTGGTCAGAGCACATAGAAGAATCAACAGTGAATGCATAAAGAAATGGAACAACAAATCAATGTCTCTCTCTCTCTTCCTAAAATCAATTTTAAAAAGAAACGTAATAAAACCCTCAAGACTGGCAACCAGGGGAGCAATGGGCAACAGCAGCTTGTCTCGGGCTAACCTGCTGAACGAGTCTCCAGTGCCCCTTTCCCCTGACTTTCTAGAGAGCTAAAGCAGCCCTGACTAGGCTCTCTGCCATTGCTTCTATCCTAAGCACTTGTTTCACTGTCCCCAGCCTTAATAAATGTACTCTTGAGAAATCACCTGGGCTCGTCTTGTGACATCTTTCCTGCATGAAGTCAAAAATCTACACATAACAGGCCAACCCAAGGCAGACCTACTCTGGACTCAGTTCCTGTCTGGTAACAGCAAGATAGGTAGTAATGTGGCAATTCCAGGAAACATACCTCCAATTTGATAGAATGCTTAACCTCATGGTTGGGGAAAGGGATAGAAGACCCCAACTGACTACGATCCCAAAGCACATTATTAATCCTCTTAGCCCTTCTTTTCCTCTCCCATGCATACCTCTGGGAAACTGAGGTACTATCTTATTTGCTGTCAGTGGCGAATAAAAGAAGGGTGTGGGTGGGAACCTCGGATGAGCTGCTTTTACCACTTGAGTGTGTGCTGAATCTGGGCAGAAGGAGGTAATGTTCCCAATGATCATGTGTGTGAAAATTCATTTTACCATTGGCAACAAATACGATCAATTGTTTTACTTGAAGGGACGGTCTCACTTGGTTCATTTAAAAAAAAAAAAAAGTTGCCAAGTAACAAATCCGAGTAACTATTGTTGTTCTTTCAGATTAAAAATAGTGTTTCATGAAAAAAGTGGCTAGTTCAGCTTACAGTTCAATCATAGGAGTACTTTATGCTTCTCATTTCCTGACACATTAAAATGATAGATGTCTTTTCAAGGGTTGAGGTTTAATAAAATTTGTAATTTTTAATGCTCCATGAAAGATATTCTTAAGTGATAATTGATTATTATTATTATTTTTTGGTGTTTGAGTGTTGTGTTGAGCAATATGGTAAATACTGGTATTTTAGAGCTACTGCCTAGATTTGTGATAATGTGCTTGCAGTTTAACAACCATTGATTTTACCCCATTTGGTTCAAATATTAATGTAGTAAGAAAAGGAAAATAAGTCCTAATATTATTATGAAAAAAGGTTTGATCCTGAAACCCACCTGAAAGTATCTCAGGTATCCTCAGGGGTCCACAAACAACACTTTGAGAACTTATTTTCTATACCACAAAGATTAGTGTTAATTAAATACCGTTGGAATTGATTGACATTGTGGGCAAAGAAGGGGTTCTATAACAGAGGAGGAGAGGGGTCCCCACAGCTCATTGTTTTGGGGATGGGGAAAGGAGATAATACAGCTTTTAAGGTACTTTCAATATCTATGGCAAGGCGATAGCTAGATAATAGCTGTGCTGCAGCCCAGGACAAAAGGGCAGATGATAGGATACTTTTCATAACAATGACAAGGTGATAGCTGAGCCTTTCCTGAAGGAAAGCTATGCTGTCCCCAGGTAAAAGGGCAGATGATAGGCTTAAGATACTGTTCATAACAATGACTATGGTGCTCTGGGTCAGCATTTAAAATTAGGGAGAGCAATGAGAATGAGGGAGAGAAGCCATGCAGTCTGAAAGGGGGTACATGGGAGTCAGCTAGGGGGAAGCAACGTGGTTTGGAGAGAGTCCACCATGAGGTCTGTAATAAGGAAGAGAAGACCCACTGGGAAAACTGCCTGGAGAACATGGAGGCACAGCTGATGAGGCTGGACTTGGGGGGACCTGCCTAACCAAGCATGGATTAGTGGGAGATACCTGAAATACTGAGCTGCGGACTTCCACTTTTCTGAAAGATGGTACCCCTGGCTGACATATTCTGAAACTGGCCTGGTTTGGTGGGGGATGTACTAAGTGTTTCTGAGTGTTTTAAAGGGAGTGGGACATAAAGGTAGAAACCTGCCATTATTCTGAATCTGTAAAACTTTTAAATAACCTCCCTTTCCTTTTCCACCAAACTTTTGTATTGGGAGTCACGCCGTTACAGAGTGGGGGTCTCCAAAAATCCCCAGAGCCTGCAGGTTGGGGGATGGGGAAAAGGAAACAGCTTTTTAGATGCCTTCACATGCCTGGGGCTAGTGGCTAGTGTCGTTGTTACACAAATGGCTTTGATACTTCCAAGGCCCTAAGAAGATGGGAAGGGTTTTGGACCAGGGAATGGTACAGAGAGCCCACAGAGCCTGTACAAGGTTCTGCGAATGGTCAGAACTGGTTACCGCACCCACTGCATCAGAGGACGCACTCAGGGGTTTAAAAATAGGTGGCAGACATTTTAGCTAAGGTTCTCCATGCGGCTTTGAGAAGGGAGAATACCATGCAGCTTTGAAAGGGCAAAGGGAGAACAATGCGTAATCCAGTGCAACATGGCACGTGTTTTCCTGGACTGTTATGCGGGGCTGATGACATCATACCCCAGATCCTGAAGGAGACAGCTGACAGATAAGGGATGGGGAACTTCTGGGCATGTTTCTGGCTTCTAGCCTTTTGGGGAGCAAGGGAAGTGCTGGGTCCCATGGGAGAACAGGGCTCTGAGCTGAAATGCTCACTGCCCTCCCCAGGTTGGAATATTGTAACTAAAGACCTGTTTTCCTCAACACTAGTTGTTGAGTTCTACACCCAGGCGCCACGTGAAAGAACTCTCTTTCGCTCTGTAATAACGCTTCTTGGTGGTAGACAGTTGGACCCACAGCTGTTCCAGGAACAGCATGGTTGGGGTTCTGTAACAGTTCTATGAAAAGTAACCTCACAGGGTGATCTGATCATAAATTCCTAATTGGGCAGGTCATGGTGGGTAGTCATGTCCCAGGCATATATAACTTCTTCAGTAAAAAATTTGTCTTTGCCTTAAACAAACCCTGCCCGTTGTTGTTATGCATGTAGGTTAACACACCTCTCAAAGACGCTTAACCACTTTCAAGTGAGTACATAATCTTCTTAACTATTCTGTAATTTGATCCTTGCCATGCTTTCTTCCACCTTCATGTATTCTTCCTTACATTCCCTTCTTAATTTCAAATGCATAAAAACTTCAGAATTGTCATTCACCAAAGCATTTGAGATCTTGTTTCCTAGCAATTGTCATCAGTTTGACTCAAATAAACTCATAACAATTCTCTACAGGTGTGGATATTTCTTATGTTGACATTTACTTGGCATAGTCAGCAGGATTCTGAAGAAGTCCACCAAGGACCACCCTGTGACCCCGGACCTGGTGTTCGGTATAAGCAAAAGGCCCATTGAGTCCCACCAACTCCCCACTTTTGCACTGGGTGAATTTGGGTGAGTTTTCACTTGAAATCCTGAGCATCCTTACTTTGGGTAGTGGATCCTGGCTTTATTTGAGCTGCTGTTGTTAGAGAATCTTCAAAGTGGATAAGGGTTGAGATAATGCAGGATAGGGAGAAGAAAAAATGAGTGGCTACTTTTAATTTCAGCTTTTTTATTGGATCACACTGACTGAGAGTGTGAACAAATTTTTTGCTGGTTCAATGAGAGATGCCAAGTTGGTATCTGCTTCCTTTTACAGCAAGCTCCCAAGATACTGAACAATCTTTAGCTCCAAAAAAGAAAGGGCATTTGCTTCCCTAATCCAAATAGCCAACATGGTGATGATAGTTGTTTCAGATCCCTGAATCCAGAGTGGCAGAGAGAGGAGCCACTAGACATCCAGTGTGATAAAGCAGTGGATCCCAGAGAAGCCTGTGGGAGCACCAAGGAGAAGGGCAGAATGCTCTCGAATGGATGCACCTTGAGAGGAACTCTAGAGAAGGGCCTGTGCTTTGGAAAGCACCATGGTTCCTACAATGTCTGGTAAGCTCTCTCTTGCCTGTGCTCTGGAATTCTTTGGTGACTAAGAATCTTTACTTGTCTATTAATGATATTAGTCATTATAATAGTTATACTTGTTCTTTGGGGCTTCTATATAGTCCAACTGTATATGATTGCTGAAAACACATAAGAGAACTGTTAATGCTCTTTTTTATGGCTTATATGGCTTATATAAATGTTATACAGAAAAATGAGAGAAAAACTCAGTTCACGATAGTTCCCACTTACTTCCTTAAAAGCACAAAGGCCTGCTCCTCTGGTTTTGTGGGAGACTTCTCTTACTGTTGATTGCCACACAAGCCCCAGAAACCACCCTTTGGTCCAGCCCCTGAGTTGGTTGGTTTCTATCCCTTATGAAGCTTGTCAGTAAATATCACATTGAATGCTATAGTTTGCTTATGTGGAGGAAATAAATCTGTAATCACCTCCAGGAGAGCATGGAGGGTAGCAAATAGCATAACAGTGCTTGTCACCAGGAGTAGCATTCTCATGATGTCAACCCACTCTATAGTTAGTAGGTGTTGGAGTCGCCAAGAAAGACATGACTCATAGAGACCCTGGACGGCACGGTGCTTTACCTACATAAGGGAGAAAGCAAGATCAGCTTCCGTAATGGGCATTGGTCCCCCGTGTTTGTGTGGGAATGTATTACTTGTTTCAGAATCAATGCACACCCCTTTATTCTGCTTAAAGCATGTGCATCATACGGCACTTGACCAACTCTACTACTATGTCCCACCAAGAATGGAGTCCTTCACCTGCAGCACAAGATGGGTGCATATAGCCCATCATGCACGTAAGGAAAGGTGTTTATTTCTGCTGAGTATATAACTAAGAGTGCAATTGCTAGGTCATATGATATCCCTATGTGTAACTGTTTTCCAAAGTGACTGTGCCATTTTACATTCCCACCAGCAGTGTATGA
The DNA here is from genome assembly GCF_987537825.1 of Furipterus horrens. Classification (NCBI taxonomy): domain Eukaryota; kingdom Metazoa; phylum Chordata; class Mammalia; order Chiroptera; family Furipteridae; genus Furipterus; species Furipterus horrens. Next base: position 16,707,303 of record NW_028327178.1, on the reverse strand, counting down.
GGGTTCTAATTTTTTCATATCCTCACCAACACTTATTTTCTGTCTTTTGTATTATAGCCATGCTAGAGGGTGTGAAGTGGTATCTCATTGTGCTCTCATTATGGTTTCGATTTGCATTTCCTTGATTGGTAATGATGTTACACATCTTTCCACGTGCACATTGGTCATTTTTATATCTTTGGAGAAATATCCAATCAGATCCTTTATCCTTTTGTTTCACGGGCTGTTTGTTCTTGTTATTTACTTGTAATATTTCTTTTTAAAAAAAATAATATTTTTTTTCCCTAAGATTTATTTATTTTTAGAGAGAGAGGAAGGAAGGGAGAAAAAGAGGGAGAGAAACATCAATGTGTGGTTGCTTCTCGCATGCCCCAAACTGGGCATCTGGCCTGCAACCCAGGCATATGTCCTGTCTGGGAATTGAACCAGAGACCTTCAGGTTCACAGGCTGGTGCTCAATCCACTGAGCCACACCAGCCAGGGCTCTAATCCAGTTTTTCTTGTGGCTTGTTGAAGGGGGGGGGGGGTGGTGGGAGGGCGTCTCACCATCCAGCACCATGTGCTCCACTTAACAAATGTTACTTTAACAAAGTCCTTAGACAGTGTTATAAAGAGCCTAAAACCAAACCACTCTCACCCCTCTCAAGGACTCAACCCTTTACCCCCAGGTCGGAAGAGGCATATCACACAGCTGGGCCAAGGCCAGGGACAGGTGGAAGAAGTGTCTCTAGACCTGCACAAGGCTGACCTCACAGGAGCCATGATGGGCATCATGGGCTTCAGCGGATGGTGACACAGCGGGAGGAGGGGGCTGAGAAGACCTGCCTGGTTGGCAGGCTGGAGTCTGAGGCCCATCAAGGATGGCTGTCACCTGATTTATATAAAGGATTTTTGGAGAAATCATTTGTAATACTGCAAAGAAGCACGGCAAATATAAGGGTTACTGTTTTCATTTGAATAAATGTTTTTCTTTTAATCTAACAAAAATGTGAGAAGAGGGAAGTCCCTGATTTTTTGTCTACCACCATCGTATTTCAAGATTACTTACAACTCTACCTTAAAAAAGTAACTGATTTTAATCTCAGCACTGCCTCAATCCCAGGAAGAATCTTTGGACCAGACCCTTCCTTTTAGGGTGTTTAGAACCCCTTGATTGAACATGCTAATAATTATACTATTTATCAGAGTGAGCAACACAAAAAGTGCCATATTAAAACTTGCATGACACTGGCTGGTGTGGCTCACCGGATTGAGCACTGGCCTCTGAACCAAAGGGTCACCAGTTTGGTTCCCTGTCAGGGCGCAGGCCAGGCCCCCAGTTGGGGGTGTACAAGAGGCAACAGATCATGTATCTCGCACACTGATGTTTCTTGCCTTTTATTCCTGTCTTACCCTCTCTCTAAATAAAGTAAGTAAAATCTTTAAAAACTTGGCATTTGTCTTTCCTGTGATTGTATCCTTTAGGCTCACCCTACCTTAGTTATTTCTGAAAATGTCAGCCTCCTCATCTATGCAGTGACAGCCACGCCTCCCAAGGTGCTGCACTTGTGCCTATAAAGCCAGGTCTTGGTTCCGCAGAAGTCCCAGGTTCTTTACTGACTGCTTTCTGGGATGGCAGACAAACCCTTCCGAACTTGACTGCACTTCACATTTCCTTTTGCTCGCTCCTCACCAATCCTCCCTACACCTCATATGAGTCGAACTCACACCGAAAATAACACTGAGAAGCCTTGTTGCGCCTCTAAACTGCTGCTCTTCGTTTACAAAGATGGGGGCTCTTTCCCATAGTCAGAACTAAATGTATTTTTGGTTCATTTATTACAATTTGTACACAGTAAAATTTACCTTTTATGGTATAGTTCCATAAATCTTAACAAATGCTGTCTGTCGTGTAACATCATCACAATCAAGATATCCTCCCAAATCCCCTTTGCTTTATTGTATGCAACCTCCTGTGATTTAAATTTTTGTGTTCCAATAACTTTGCCTTTTCTAAAAAGGACATTTTACATAGGCCTTTCACTTGGATTAATGCTTCTGAAATTTATCCAAGTTATTGCATATATCAATATTTCCTTCTTAATTGTGGTAGTGTTGTTGGTATGGATATACCATATTTTATCTATTTTAATTTTTAAATCCTCACCCATGGCTGTTTATTGATTTTTTTAGAGGGAGAGGGAGGGAGGGAAAAACATCGATTGGTTGCCTCCTCTAGGCACCCTGACCAGGGATCAAACCCACAACCTTTTGGTGTAGGGGATGATGCACCAACCAATGGAGCTGTGGGTCAGGGTTTTATGTATCTAGTTAAAGGCATTTAGGTTGCTTTTGGTCTTGTGTGGTTATGAATAAGACTACTATAAATGATTGATTAAAATTCTTTCATTTTTCTCGACTAAATAAATGCCCAAGTGGGATTGCAGGGTGATATGGTAAGAGTATGTTTAACTCATTTGAACTCCCAAATTTTTCCAAAGTGTTTCATCAACAATGTATTTTATCTCATTGTGTTTTTTAAAAAGATTTTATTTATTTTTAGAGAGAGGGGAAGGGAAAGAGAAAGAGGGAGAAAATGTTGATGTGAAAGAGAAACATTGATTGGCCGAGCCCCAACTGGCACCGAACCTGCAACCCAGTTATGTGCCCTGACTGGAAGTGAACTGATGACCTCTGTTTGTGGGACAATGCCCTATCAACTAACCCACAATGGTCATGGCCGTCTCGTGTTTTTTTTAAAGAGACAGCTTTATCAAAAGATAATTCACATCATAATATTCACCCGCTTAAAGTGCACAGTTCAATGATTTTTAGAATATTCACAGAGTGGTGCAAACTACCACAATCAATTTTAGAACATTTTCATCACCTCAAGAAACTCTATACCCATTGGCAATCATTCCTTATTTTCCCTCAACTGCTCCAGTGCTGGGTAATCACAGACCTTTTTTATTTCTGTGTATTTGTTTAGACTGGACATTTCGTATTAATGGAATCATACAGTGTCTTTTGTGACTGCTTTGTTAGCATAATTTCAAGGTTTATCCATGTGGTAACACATATTAAAACTTCATTACTTTATATGGCCAAACATTGGTTGGATAGACCCCATTTTACTCATCTCTTCATTCATTGATGGACATTTTGGGTTGTCTCAACTTTTTTGGCAATTATGAATAATGCTGATAACGAATATTTGTATACAACTTTTTGCACGAACGTATGTTTTCACTCTTGGTTACATACCCACAAATGTGATCTCTGGATCTAATGATAACTCTGTGTTTAAGCATCTGATAAACTGGAAGGCTGTTTTCCAAAGTGGCATGCACTCATATGAGTAATGCATAGGATAATTGTGATCATGTGAGTGTTTCATTGTGCTGTATACATTATAGGAGCTAAATCAATATCTCCATAATTGTATACTTACCTGGCGGGAGAGATACCGTGATCATGATGGTAGTTTTCCAGGGTGAGGCTTACCATTGCATTCTGTGATTTCCCCAAATGCGGGAAACTTGACTGCATAATTTACAGTAGTGGAGGACTGTGTTCGCACTTGCCCCTGTAGGGGGAAAATATCTCTGTAATTGCGTAAGTGCAGATGGAGAGGTTTCTGGAATGCTGTATTGGCTAGGCAGAAACAAAGGAATTCAGGTGTTTATACCAACAACCTGTTTGCTATGCAGAACCTGTCAACATTTTGTGACAAGCAACATTCCTTTGGTCTCCTTCATAAAAACAGTCTTTCCAGTCATCCATCTTTCCTCCAGTTTCCAGATCTTCAGGATCAGTTCAGCCAAACAGCTCTCAGGTTTGACCTGGTCACATAAAGCAGTTATAGAAAAACTGGGAAAAGACTGAGAGACAGGCATGACAGCCACAGCTTCATCACAGTCTACAGACTATGCTCCAAAAGGTGCAGGTCTAGTTCCACATCTCAAGTGGTTAGCAGCTAGCTCAGAGCCCAGCCCTAGGACTCTCCGGGAACACACCACACCCTATTGCAAGGGGACAGCCCTGCTGGGTATCTTGAAAACTGAAGGGCCTTCAAGACCCCGATTTTGATTTTCCAGGGGAATAGTTTATACATTAAAGCTGATTCATGGATGATATTTCTTGGAGGTAGGTAGAAGGTGAAGCTATCTGTCAAACCTCCTTACTATATACCAGAGCACACTCTGCTTTTAACTGGAGCCCTGACTGCAGTGCATTTGGGCTGGGTTGGGCCTGGGGGCTGGGATAGGTGGAGAAGTCTCAGCATCTCACACACTCCCAGTTCCTGCATTTCACCATGAGCACCATGCTGGGAGTAGGGCCTTTCACCTCCTGCTGCACCATCTCAAAAGGCTGGCCTTATATTTTTCCACCCCACTCATAAGGGATACCTCCAGATAAGAGAACAGGAACCTAGGGCCACTTCCTATTGGGGTTGAATTGCTGAGTCTGTGCAGTCCTCGTTTTACGTTCGGTCACGTGCCCGGTCTCTGTTGCTCATCACCCTCAGATTTGGATGGAAAGATGGAGACTCTCAGGAGAGCAATTTTGGTGAATACCACATCCTTTCCCATAAGAAACTCACAATGTAGTTGGAACATGACACAAAGTCAAACAATTTCAGTAATCTTAAGAAGTACTGTTGAATAACAGAGGAATGCAAATTTCACACAAAGCGACTGGTCTGAAGGGATCAAGGGAAGGTGTCCACAGAGAAAATTATCGACCTAAATTTTTAAAGATGATTTGGAATTATTCAGAGAAGATAAAGTGGACTAGGACATCATGCCAAGGAACCCGGGCTTTCCTTGGAAGGTGCTAGGGAGCCATGAATGAACTTTTGTCAGGGAAGCCTTGAGTCCTGCCACAATCATCCAGCTCACCCCAGGTGGAAGTGCAGGACCAGAAGCTGGGCAAAGCTAGAAGAGACATTTTATTATGGAAGATAATTTATTATGGAAGGTAGAAAGGTAGTGGATGCTGTATTGCGCCATCCTGATCCCACTGAGGGACAAATTCTCCCAGGTGCAGGTTGTGTTGTTAGGAAATTCACCAAGAGGCTTTATTGAGACCCCAAGGCAGACACCACAAAAAATATTCGATGAAAACAATGCTAAAAGCAAATGGATTAAAATCAGGGATGTCTCATTGTATTGAACGCTTTATTGATCAGCCTGATCATCGCTGGAAGGTTTTCTGGGTTTTTTTAAAAGATTTTATTTATTTTTAGGGAGAGGAGAAGGGAGCAACATTGTGCTTCATCCAACTGGGTACCAGAATGTGCTCAGGAACACTGAACTTACAAGAGAGTTTCAGAAAGCCTATGAAAAGAAGTCATTTTTTCCTTTGGGCTGTGGCTGGACAATGGATGACACCAGTTTCTAAGCACTTTTTCTGGAGGCCGTCAAGCATAAATCCAACTTAAAATTCTCATGCCGGTTCAGAGAGGAGATATAGATGAGTCCAAGAGCAAATATGCTGGGCAAAGTGATTAAGGTCATCTCCTATGGAAATGAATATGCCGATCTCCCAGAACATTTCAAGTCAATGACCTCTACAAGGGGCAGATCAGCATGATAGTGAAAGAAGGTCAGCTAAATGGCTCATCTGCGGCACACCGTGAAATAATAAAATAGTAAAATAAATTAACTGGGTCCCCAAGAAAGAACTCAGCAAACTGCAGTTCCTTTCTTCATTTATTCATTATATTTTCTTTTCTTTTTCTAAAAAGATTTTATTTATTTTTAGAAGGAGGGGAAGAGAGGGAGAGAAACAGAGGGAGAAAACATCACTGTGTGGTTGCCTCTTGTGCACCCCCACCTGGGGACCTGGCCCACAACCCAGGCACGTGCCCCAACTGGGAATCGAACCAGTGACCCTTTGGTTCACAGGCTAGCGCTCGATCCACTGAGCCAAATCAGCCAGGGCATATTCATTATATTTTCAGTTGCTGTTTCCCTGAGGAAATGTTTAGTGACACTGCCGGATCTTACCCAGAAGTCATTTAATATTATTTAAGAAGATGGCTTGTTTAGGCTGTTTTGTGGTAGCTTTAATTACATACCCCAGCTCCTCCACCCCTAATATCCAAACTTATTACTCAGGCTTCTGAGCTTTGCACCAGTTGGAGCAGATGCACCAACTTTCTATTCCTTTTCTTCCTTTCTTGCTTACTTCCTCTATAAGCTCAAAGGACTGAACAGGCCTGTTCCTCTGGTTTGGTGGTGGGTTTTTCCAGTTCCTACTGACTTCTACACAAGCCCTGGCAATCGCTCTATGGTCCAGCCTCTGAGTAGATGGATCTGTGTTGTCTCTCATAAAGCCGGTCTGTAAATTTCACCTTGAATCCTATAGTCTGCAGAAGCCTCCAGTCTACTGCTTTCTAGTTCCAGGTTTTTTAAGGTCCTTGGACCTAGAGAAGAGGGAGCAGGTCTGTACATTGAATGAGGTTCAACAAAACGGAGCATCACAAAACCATTCCCTACTATTCCGTGGGCCACCCACTTCCCCTTAATTATTCCTGCTCTCTCTTCTTCTAAAGTCTTCCATTATAAACAACACAGCATGTCATTACCTTCTCCATTATATGTAATGATTTCATGCACAAGGAAAGCTTCCCCAGTTAGATTATAAGCTTGCTGAAGGCAGGAATCTTGTCTCTCCTGAAGAGTAAACTGCCAGAGCTTACTGGATTCACTACTGTGTCTCTGAAAGAGCTGTGCACACAGCTGCATGATGGCCAGCGCAGGATCCAGATCTCCTAACACCCACCACAGTGCCCTTTGGTGACACCTGCTCCCCATCTTAAGGTGCCTTTCCAAGGAGTCCTTAGTCATCAAGACCTTTAAGATGCCCAGGTTATCATTCTTTAAATATATATTGTCTTAAATATAGATTAATTAATGCATGGAGATTTTGTAGTGTGGTGGTGATCAGGAGGGGCAACCATTATACTTCTTATATTTTCTCACCTTCAAATCTCAACACAACACTCCAGGCCATACTCTTTTCTTAGGTGTATTCTAACTGCAGGTCCGGATGGACTGGACATGGCTAGTTGTGGAAGCCAGTTAGGGCTCGGGATAGCATGGCCCGCCTGCACTTAACATGATCATCAGGTAAGGCATGGCCACATTGTCTCCTGCTGTCTACTACCCATGTCCCTTTTGAAGGGGGAGCAATCCCACAATTGAAGCGACCTGTGGAGCCTAGGTAATCCACTTCTGGCACAGGGCAGTCTGGTTGCCATGTTGTGTGTATCCTGCAAGAGGGAGATGGAAGGCGCAGGGTCACCATGGGAACCAAGGATGGAAGAACTCATGACTTTTTACTGGAGAGGAGGAGCTGACTCTCCTGGTCTTCACCTTGTCTTCGCTCCTCCCTCCACTTCAGCCTGAGAGGCAGGGTAGAGCCTTCTTAACTGGAAAAAGAAAAGTCAAGGGTCTTATTAAATCACTTTATAACTGTTATGGTGCATTCGCGAGAATGGAGAGTCCGAGACAATTTGAATTTCAAATTGTGGCGTTTATTTTAGCTGGCCAGCGACTGTCCACCCATCCACAAGCTGGACTTAGGTGAACAACCCCGACCCTGGGGACTAGGGGGCTTATAAAGCATTTCAGGTGCATTCCTGTTCCTGCAGGTGCAGGAACTTGGACAGAAATACAGCTCGTATAAACAAAAATTTTCCACTATTCCCCAGGTCATTGCTCAAAGGAACAGGTCACTGCTCAAAGGAATAACAGTTAGGTTAAGTTCCTTGTTCTGCTTGGTCAGAGCATGCAACCGCGGGGGTCGGGTTTCCAGGACCCAAGTCTAACTAATTACCCTACTGGCTGGACATCTGAAAAATACTCTCTAACAATAACCTGTAGTTTATACACAATAGTAACCCTTAAAACCTCAGTCGACTGCGTCTAGTTTAAAAACAATGCAGTTAGTGTAAGCATGGAGTTGCTCAGAAGGCCATTAAGACACAGCGAGCAGGAAAAAAGTTTATTGGGAGGATCAGCAAGCCGTGAGGGACCCTTGCCACGGGTGGTCAGGACTACGCCTTTCTAGGGAAGAAGGGGTTTCTTTTATAGGGGGAGAGAAAAAAGGAATTTTTGAGCTTAGTCAGCTGTTTGGTTATCTCACAGTTGCGGGTGCGATGGGCCGATCAAAGCCGAATGGGGTTTTAGTTTATTTTAAGTTTGAAGCACCCCGTTATCTCTCAGGCAGTTGCAGGCGGGGAACTTCCAGCCCTGAAACATTGTTATCTCCCAGGCAGCTGCAGGCGTGGGGGAAGGTGGGGCATGGGAACCCGGGATGCAATTCTAGCCTTTTTGTTTTAATAAAAGGTGGTGAGAGGTGGGGAGTTTTTTGGGGTGGCAGAGTGATTTTGTGTGCCAGAGACCAGATGGGAGAGGGGTTGTCGAATGTCTCTTCTATAACGACTTGCTGCTGAGCTAGGACGATGGGAGGGGGTTGACTGCCAGGTTTGGGTTGTCTCTTGCCACGGGCTGATATCTGAAAGATCTTAATAAGAGTACATTATGGATGGTAGAGGCTGTCATGGATTGGACCATTTTTTGAATATAGTTAACTAGCAGTTTGAGGAAGCAAGGGCCAAGGGGGAGGAATAACAGGAGCAGAAGCAATGGAATTATTAGAAGCACTGGGATCGCTTTGAAGGGAGAGGAGAGGTTTAAAAGGAAGTTTCTGAACCAGGATTCTTCATATGCCCGTTCCCTAGCTTGGGCAATAATATCAATGTGTTTTTTAAATACTTGTAAATTTTCTTCTATTATGCCTGTATTGTTAATGTAAAAACAGCAAGTTTCGTTTAGCATGGCGCAGGTTCCCCCTGCTTCAGCTGTGAGGATGTCTATGGCCCTCCTGTTTTGGAGAACTACATCTGCTAGGCTGTTTAGGGATTCTTGCTGTTTTTCTAAGGGCTTGGAGGGTGGCGTTCCAAGTTTCTTAAAGGGATAAAGAAAGATTTAGTACTGATTTCTCTAATTGGGGTATTCCTCCAAACCCGAAGAAGCCTCTATATATGGGGTGCCCTATTCCCGGTTGTTTAAGGACAGGGTTGCTGTACACATGTCTGCCAAACTCAGACCACTGTCAGTCTTGTTTGTGTCGGGGGCGGGACAAGAGGGAGGTCTCGAGGAAGGAGCCAAGGTTGGGGATTGCCTCAGAAGTGGCCAAAGCTTGTTCTGTCTTCTCTGATGACTGGGGTCGGTATGGGATGTGAAGCCGCCACTTAATGTTTAGTGCTCGAGCCACTTGCTGGGTACTTGTGAAACAAAGGTAGGGCCATTATCTGTCTGAAGAGAGGAGGGGTTGGGCAGTGAGGCAGGACTAGAAAGGAGTGGGTGAATGCCTGATGCCCAGTGAGACAGGTTAGGGGAGGGGTACTTAGGGGCTGGGTCGCCTTGCCATCTATTCCTACAACCGACATGCCAGAGGGAGTTAGGAGCCCCGAAAATTTGGGCAGGACAGAATATGTAGCTCCCGTATCAAGGATAAAGGAGACCAGCTTACCTGCCACCAATATGTTTACCCTGGGTCTTGCAGCCGTGTCGGTGAGAGGTGGGGCTCCTGAACCCAGGCCCCGTCAGGCGGTAGAAAGTCCGAGGAGCTCTGGGACTGAGAGGCCCGCGTCCAGATGCACTGCCAGGGTAGGCAGTCTAGTCCCCTGGTTAGAGGCCTTTGGACAGTTAACCTTCCAGTGATCTGTCTTTTGACAGAGAGGGCAGGGACCTGGAGGAGGTAAGTGGGTGTTTGGACAGAGCTTTGCCCAATGTCCCTCCTGTCCGTACTGGAAACAGGGGCGTGGAGGCTGTCTGGTGGTGGAGGCTTTGCCCTTAGACTCACTTTGTCCCCTGGAGGAGTTCCCCAGGGCATTGGCCAGCAAAAGATACTGCTTGTCTTTCCGTTCCTGCTGCTCCTTTTCCCTCTCCTTATCTTTCTCTTTTTGTTTATTTTGCCAGTCATTGAATATTCAAAAGGTGACTTGAATAAGTTCACTTTGAGGAGTCTCAGGGTCCGCCCCTAACTTTTAGAGCTTTTTTCAAATGTCTGGGGCCGATTGACTAATGAAGTGGGTGTGTAAAAAGAGGTGTCCCTCAGGTGAAGTGGGGTCTAGATTGGTGTATTTTTGGATGGATTCTGTGAGCCTTGTTAAGAAGGTGGCTGGATTTTTACTAGGATCCTGGGTGACCTCGAGGGTTTTGTCATAGTTGACAGCTTTAAAGCCCGATTTGCACATCCCAGCAAGGAGACATGCACGAAAGTGAGACATTTTGCGAAGGTCAGGTGAATTTATCTGATAGTTCCAATGAGGGGTTGCGGTGGGAAAGATCAGCCAAATTGAAGGGGACATGTACTTACATGACACCGTCTCTGCCAGTGACCTCGCAGAGGGGATAGAGACAAGGGCGAGGCTGATCGGAGGAGGAGGGAGCCGGGGAAGAGGAGGTAGGATGGGCCTGCGAGATTGGGTATGGGGAGAAGGTCCGGGGTCTTGGGGGGCTGGGGTGTGAGGAGTCAGGTGACTGGGGTTCTGAAGGGGACGAGGAGGCTTCTGGTGCAGGGTCTTAGGGAGGTGGGTGGTCAGCGGGATTGAAGGTGTCCAAGTGTAAGGGGCAAGAAAACTGGTGACTCCCAAACCAGTAGAATATAATTAGCAGCAAAGGGCAAATGTAATTAGAGGGTCTCTGAGCCAGAGTTAACAATATCAGCATATTTACAAATTAGAAAAGGGGCATTCCGCACCTTAGCACAAATGCTTCTGAGAACAAAGGATATCTGAAATCCAAGGGGGTGGGGGGGGAGACATTCATCACCAGACTCCAGGAAATGGGGAAATGTAGCTAGACAGTCCAGCAAATGACATAGGGACATTTCAAAAAAGAGCTGGAGATAGACCTATAACCAGATTAGCCTTAGTTAATTTAGTTAATTTGTTAGATTATAACTCTGGAGTATTCAGCATGGAAAAACAGGGAAGGAGAAGGAGGGGGAGGGAGGAGAGGGGTGCTTTACTCGTGTTAGGATAAAAACAGCTATCTCCACCTTTTCGGTACACATCTTTGAATTGGCTTTCGGCTGCACCCAAAGCTGCAGATCTGTGAATAAACAATTGACTCAGTTACTAAAAATCCTGCATCCCAGTGTTTTATTTTGAGCATTTTTCATACAAGGAATAAGGATAAAAGGTTGGAGGTGGTGCAGAAGGTTGAGAGGAAGGTAGTTTTTCCTGGGCAAGGAGAATTTGGTGGGTAGTGAGCTGTTTGCAGAGAGAGTGTTTGCTCCGAAGGGTCCAGAAAGCCTGAGCATAGGGAATTTCTGACCACTTGCTAAACTGCTGGAGAAAGCTGTCGAGGTCTGTGAGAATGCCTAAGTCAAGTGTGCCATTTTCCAGCCACTGACTCTGGTTATCCAGAGGATATTGGGGCCACACAACAGTGGACAGAAAGACAAGTTGCCGGGCTTTGACTTCTCCATTTAGTTGGAGAGGTCTGAGATTATGGGCTAAACACCCACGAGGGGTATCTCTGGGTGGGAGAGACTGACCGATTCCCATGGCAACGGTTAGGGTTAATGTGAGTCTGAGAAACAGAAGTAGGGTGATTCCAAGCCAACGTTCTCGGCTCCACAATCAGTCAACACGAGCGTCCCCCTTTGAACCAGAGAGTGGAGGACCTAAGGCCGAGAGGAGAGGTGCTGGGTCGTTCCGGGCATCCCCAGGAGTTGTCAGGCCCCAGAATGCGGGTCTGGATTGACCTGAGGAGTCAGTAGACTCTGAGAGTGGTTCTGACTGAGCGCTCAGATTTAGGGCAGAACTGCCCAGAGTGGTCTCGGATAGACCAGGAAAAGAACCACAGGAGGAGACAAAGGCAAGGACTCACCCGCGAATCTGGTGACCAGTGTTGACTGAGAGTAAATGGTGGTTGGGGAAGGTGTTGGAGGAAAAAGGAGGCAGATGGGGTCAGCAACCCAGAGGGGAAGCTCGAGCCGCCGACTCATGGGAATCTGCACTTTTTACTTTGTTCTCTGTGTGTCATAGGGCACCTGTGATAGTATTTACACAATCAGTACATTTGTTAAACCTGTAAAAAGTCAATTTTTTAATAGAAAAGATATATAAATTTACAATTTAACCCAAAATAAGTAATCCTTCTATGTCTGACAACCAAAGGTGGCATGTTTTGTTTCTTTAACCAAATCCTAACTTCTCTGTGATGTCTTTTCAGGTGTCAGTCAGTGTTTAACCCATACTTTAAAATGACAGAGCTTATTAGTTTTACCTAGACTGGTGCCTGCTGATGCATTTGTCACAGATTTGGTGTTCATGGTGAGCACTGTGAATGGTGAACTTATCGTTCCACCTACAGTGCTAACAAGTTTCAAAAAAATAGCCGTTATACATTTTAAAAGGGGGCGGGTGTGGGTTGGAGTTAGGATTGGAGTAGGGATTAAGGTCAGGCTTGGTTGAAATGCAGTAAGAGAAGAGGAAACCCTGAGCAGAGGGTGCTTACAGAGAGTGCTGGTCATGGTCCACATTTAGCCATTTTTATCCTCAGAAGCAAGACCTGCACACTGTTTATTTTTGAAACGTAAACGATGAGAGTTTCCACTTAATTCTTTATACTCCAAATTTTCAATTTAAAATATGTTCTCCATTAACAATTAAAAAAGCGAGTGCCAAAAAGGAAAATAGTGGAATTTTACTTCATAAACTTTTAGAGAAGTGGCCTTCCTGCCTATGGTCACGTATCCCTGAGCTGGGCAATGTTTTGCTGGTGCGCCAAGAATGGTGTTGCCCTGCCATCTAGAGGCCAGGTGCCAAGGGAGCCTTCCAAAGTGCATCTCAATAAAGAAAAAACCTGTTTATCAAGTTTGAAGGCAACAAATACACAGTGTTTTACATACTTTTTTTATTGCTTGTAGTCTCAAACTATAATATTGGTTTTGTCTATTTTCTTTCACTTATATCAGTTCTTGCCTTATTTTTTTTTTTTTTTTTAGTTTATTGGGGTGACATTGTTAGGTGCATACGTATTTAGGATTGTATGTCTTCTTGGAAAAATGACCCCTGTGTTATTCTGTAGTGTCTCTGTTTATGCTTTATAATTGTTCTTGTTTGGAATTCTACTTTGTCCAAAATAAATAGGCCATTTCAGCTTTCGATTAGTATTTTCATTGTATATCTTTCTCCATTCCTTTATTTTTAAATCTATTGCATTCTTTATATTTAAATTGTTTTTTCTTGTAGATAACGTATAGCTGGGGCCTCATTTTAAAAGAACCTATTCTGACAATCTCTTATATGTATGTATTTTTTTAAAGAGTACATTTATTAAAGCTGGGTACAGTGAAACAAGGAAGGGCTTAGAATAGAAGAAGCAACAGGCAGGGCTCTGCCTTGACTCTCTAGAAACGTATGGGAAAGAAGTGAGCCAAGTCAGGGCCTCTGTCCACTCACTGGAGAGTCAGAGAAAAGGGGGCTGTGGGGACAGGTTCAGGGAGTCATCCCTGGATGAGGTGCTGCAGCCCATTGCTCCCCTGGTTGCAAGATCTGTGGGGCCCCTTAGCATTTAAGAGATGCACAAGAGGTGGCCATGTGGTTAGGAGCCTGGTCATGCTCTGCCTCTCCTCTCTGCTCAGGAATCTTGTTTCCCTCCTTGACATCATTATCTCCCTTCCCTTGTTGGCATTAGTGATTTTTTTGAGTATTGTTTAAACTTATTTTTGGTGCATTTTGTTAAGAAGTAGGGGAAGGAAAATCTGTGGGGCAGTCTTAAGTCTCCTTGCTAAATTAAAAGTTTATTATCTTCTACCTAGTCATATTTGTGTTTTAAAAGCAGGCTACAGTTAGGGGGGAACATGTTTCACAAGGAAAAGAATCTAATGCTCTGACCCAGAAGTGATCTCAGAAGTCATCTGCCTCCCAAATTCATAGACTTGGTACTACACAAAGAAGTCCTGATGCTTTTTTCCCTCTTCCGTTGCCCCATAAAAGTTAACTGATATTATTATTTCCCCCAAAGACTAGAGTTTATATTACTTTTACCCTTGGTCATATGTCTGCAAGAAACAGTTCAGCAATTTCTTACAGCTTGATCTTTTCATTTTTTCCCTTTTGATATATGTGGTTATAACATTGAAGACAAGTTTTTGTTTCATCTTTATCTGCCTCCAATGCATCTCCCTGAACCCCTTATCTCATAAAAGCAGCTAGATTTTCCTTTGAGAAATCACCTGTTTCAGTCTGCACCCCACCCTCTCGGTTTTGGGTAGGCAGCTGCAGGGTGCCTAGTCAATCAGACCATTCCATCCTTCTAAACAGACTGATTGACTTGGGAGCGGCTCAAGTTGGGTCGAGACGCAGACCTGGGGCTTTTGTTAGATCTCCTAGAAAAGCAAGAACTGCCAACCTATAAGGGTCTAAATCTGGAGGTACCAGAGTTCACCATGGGGAAATGAGTGCCTGAGAATGGAAATGTCACACAGGAATGCAGAACTGAGAGATGGAGATGGCTTCCATAATAGTGCGTTTGGGTACCTGAGGCCAACTGCAACTAAAGACACACACACACACACTTCATAGTTTTATAAGCCAATAGTCTTTTTTTTTTTTTTTTTTTTTTGCTTAAGTCAGTTTGGATTGAGTTTCTGTCATCGCAATGAATGGAAGGAATCCTGACAAATAAACCAGTCCTAGAAAGAAATATGAATTGAGCAGTACCATCCAACTGCTCATTTCTATATTTTTTCCCACATTTCCCCTGTCCTTAGTGCCTTTATGCTTTCTTCTTCCTGTTTATTTTCTCATGGGAAATAATCTTATAACATTTGTCCTTAATACTGCACAGTGAACTTATGTTACTGTATTATTTTTCCTGGAATATTGACATTCTAAGCCTTACATTTAGTCCTATGATGAAAGGCTTTGTTCCTGCTAAAGGAATTTAGCTTTAAATAAATGCATGTGAAAGATTAAGAGGTTTTTTAAAAATGTATCAACCATATAACAAAGTTTAAATCTTGTTCAGATTCTAATTGAAACAACCAACGGTTTTTAAAAGAAACACTTTTATGATAAAATCATGAAAATTGAACACTGACTGGATATTTGTTATTCAGGAATCACTGTTAAAATATTTACCTGTAATAATACTAACATGGCGATTTTAAAGGGCTTCTATGTCTAAGAGATAAGTATGGGAATGTTTTCAGATGCAAAGATACAATGCTTTAGATTTGCTTCAAAACAGGCAAAGGAGGGGAGGAGAGGAAGTACAGATGAAGCAAGATTTGCAATCATTAATAATGGTTGAAATTGGGTGATGGTTTGGGCATGGGAGGGTTCCTTATACTATTCTTTCTACTTTATGTTTCATTTCCATAATAAAAGATTTTAAAAAAGTAATAATTAGAAATGGCCAAGCCTGCTATTGCCCACCCAGAATCAATGCTCTCATTCCCCCCGTACAAACAGAGCCCCTCTATTGTTGAGGAAGCAATGTAACTGTCCAGATTATTATTTTTTTCAGTCTCCCTTGTAGATGTGACCAGTGAAAAGCAGATAGAATCCATTGAGTGTGGCTTCCAGGAAAACTCTGGCTCTGCTGATAGGCGAGCTTGTTACCTTTGCCTCTTCTCCTTTTCTGCTGCCTGGGACAAACACCCGGGGAAGGTACAGTCATGTGCACCGCAGAACATCTGAAGGCCAGAATGCAATGAAGCTTTGAACGGTGGTACGAAAATATGAAAGAAACCAGGATACTTCCTGATTGTAAAGGTGCCACACCTGCTCTGGGATGCTTTCCCCTTTTGTCAAAAGGGAGAATTAAACTTTATTTCGTAATCCTCACCCGAGGACAGGCATCTTGATTTTAGAGAGGGGAAGGGAGGAGGAAAGAGAGGGGGAGAAAAATATCAATTCGAGAAACATGACTGACCCCCCCCCCCCCCCGACAGCACCTGTACCAGGGACCGAACCGGAAACCCAGGCATGTACTCCCCGCACCGGGAATCGAACCCACGACCTTTCAGTCTACGGGACTGCGCCCAACCAACCGAGCCACACCGGCCAGGGCTAAACTTTTTCTTATTTAACTTTGCATTTGCCCTTACAGAGGCTGTGAACTCCACAAAGACAAGTCTTTTAGCTCATAAACGTGGCTACTTTTTGGAATGATTCGGGGTATTTAAAAAAATATTAAGGCTTTGGACCCCACTTCCAGAGTGCCTGACTTCACTGACTTGGGGTACGGCCTAGGCATTGGAATTTGTAAAAGCTGCCCCTGATGATTCTAATTTGGAGACCTACCGTTCCAGCTCACCTTTTGATCCTCGGAGTTCTTGGCTGCCCGCTGGGTGGGGACCAGGATTAGCTGACTGTGATTGCCGGTGACTGCACGCGTAGGAGGAGCGAAGGTCCTGGTAGCCTTTTGCGACCTAGCGAACCAAGTTCCTCCGCCTTTTCCCCCGCCTCCACCTTCGCGGGACTCAAAACCCAGCTCTCGCCCGGGATGAAACAGAAACGCTTGGGGGCGCTGAGCTGGCAGTCGGGAGCACCAATATGCGCCTGCGCGGCGCCAGGTCCCGGCGGGCAATTTGAATTTCTCGCGGGATCTCTGGTCCGACCGAGAGTAGAGAAGGGGTGGTTCGCCACTCGGCGCCGGATGGGTCTTCTGTTCCCGGCCTTGCGCGAAGTTGGGGATCCTGGCATCGGAAGCAGGCAGAAGGCACTGCTTGGGCGGGGTGTGGGATGCGGGCTCGCGCCGGGCGGGGGCGGAGAAGCACGGGTCGACCTTCCTCCGCACCCTGGGTTAGCTGGAGTGGGTGCCTGAGACGTTCTCACCTCCCCTCGGAGTGCACGGTAACTGATTCCTTTCCTCCGCCTCCTTGCCGCCCCCAAACAGTCCCCCCAGCACGGGAGAAATGCTAACCTGCGTCCGTTTCTTTGCACTTGGTGGGGTTTTTTTGTGTGTGTGTTTTCCTTAAAATTTGGGTGTCTAGTCTAGTCGGCAGCCGTCCGTCTCGAGAGACGATGATGTAGCTTCTTAAGAGTCTATCTGCACCGCCGAGAATGGTTGTGCAGTCCGACTCGGGAGTGACACGGTATCTGTCTCCTCCCGTGTTGAATCGACATCTTGCGATGACGCTGGAGTGTCCTCTCCAGTGAAGCTGAAGCTACTATTGCGTTTTTAAAGAAAATGCCAATGTTTTTATATAGTGTATTTGACTCCCTTAGGCTTTAAAGAGATGATGCAGGCTTATCCCCTGCGCCGTGGTGTGGGATGCATTGACTACAGAAGGCTCTAAGACACGTCAGTAATGGACTTTGGTTAGAAACCAAATTTTGTGGAATTGAAAGAAATGGTTCTTGACTTTTTTCTTGTACTTTCTTTTCAAGGGGATGTGATCTACTGGATATTAACCATTCTTGGATTTTGAAAGTGAACAGAAATTTGTCTGCTTTTTGTTTTTGGAAATTGTTTTTTATTTTTTTCTTCAGAGGCTTAAAGGATGGCCTCTTCAGATCTGGAACAAATATGCTCTCATGTTAATGAAAAGATTAGTAATATTAAAAAATGTCTGTCATTAAGGAACTGTGGTAAGTAGAATAAATTCCATTGACTTTGTACAAACCTAATGCATTTTGATTATTGTTTCACTTTGAATGATATCTCATGTCTGATTAAGTGAATGTATCTTGCAAAGGTAATTTTAAGTTTCAAATGGTGAGTTAAAAGCACTTCGGCATCAATAATTTTGAATATTACAGAGGATATTGGGTAGTTATTAGACTTATTATGTTTTCCTGAAATATACAAGGCAAAATAGTAAGATTTGAAGATTATGTGGCATTTGGGGTTCTAGAGCTAAATGGAAATACTTAAAGGT
Source organism: Furipterus horrens (assembly GCF_987537825.1). Taxonomy (NCBI): domain Eukaryota; kingdom Metazoa; phylum Chordata; class Mammalia; order Chiroptera; family Furipteridae; genus Furipterus; species Furipterus horrens. The sequence goes on along the minus strand of NW_028327178.1, from coordinate 16,689,399 downwards.
ACGGGATGTCGAAGTACGTAACCCATGACGCATCTGACAGCCTGCTTTAGAGGATGCTTATTAATATATGTCACTAGGAAACAACTAATAGAAAATGAAATCAATTTTTTTAAAACAGAAACTTGTAGGTTGTAATTATCTCTCAAAAGATTTAATGGGCTGAAAGGGGATGTTGCAGTGAAGGTGCAGAGAAGTAGGTGATCCTTGTCAGTCTGGGAAAATGGTGTTTACAAAAAGGGTGTGCTCCCAACCATGCCTAGGAGAGCTAAAGATTTATTGGTAGCCAGCATTCTGTCTGCTGAGAAGACTGTTGAACTTTTACTGCATTTTGTATTATGAATTGATAATTTAAAAAAAAATTTAGGAAATTATGTTGGAATGCTCTTTCGAATTATAGATGCACTATTTTCCATCTTTTGTTGAGAAATTCTAATAAAGGAGCCTCATCTATTTTATAGTTTGTGGTTAACATACTCTGTAGAAAGTTATAGCTGAGGGTACTGTGAGTTCAGCTTCTCCAACTCCTGCATCTCACACATGAGACAACTGAGACTCAGAAGTTAGTCCACTGGCCAGGTTCCCCAGCTCATGAATAATCATTTGGGACTAGTTTGTGTCTCCTGATTCCAAGTCTAGTACTTTTATTGAGAAATCTTAAAAGGACATTTAGGTTTTTTAATAGTCTTCTTTAGACTAATTCTAAACAGCATTCTCTTCCAGAGGGCATGATTACTGTTAAGTAAAAAGATATAATTTGGAGATGTATAAAACTTTCAAACTTTAAATTCAGCTGATCCCACCAAAGCATGAGGCCTGGTCAAAGCAGTCTTACCTATTAGATTACACAACATGCTGGGTAACCATGCTTCGTCTGTGGGGAGAATAATTTGCTTGATACTAAAGCCTATTTAATAAAATTCAGTAATTTGTTTGCCACTTTGGCTGCTGTAGTTTATTAGATCACTGCTATCAAAAGTAGTGAATTTGCTCAACTGTTAACATTACTACAGATCAGTAAACAGGGTTGTAAAATTTAAGTGACTAGAAGTTACTTGAAGTACTAATGTATCCGGCTAGTTATTTAACCCCCTGAAATTAATCTCAGTAAAGGCATCAATACTCTCATTTAATTACTAATTTGATTTAGTTATTATGAACCTAGTGTCAAATGCAATTAGCACTGCTGTATTAGATAAAATAATGTGGTGCTTCTCATGATGATGAGGAATAGTAGTTAGCTTTTACTGAGTGCTTTACTACGTTACAGACACAATGCTAAACCCATATTATATGTACTTTTTCACTTATCTTTTGCAGGAATCTTGAAGTAGGTACTGATGTCTCTGACTTTAGGCCTGGAGCTTCTAGTCATTTCATCTAACTACCTCCATAATTTATAGATATAGAAATTGTGGTTTTACTTGTACACACGTGTTTGGTTGCTAGAAGTGAAGATGGAAAGATTTGATTATGAGATGAGTTTTTCTTTTGTGCTTTTGGTCTGCCCTTAAAAAATTTTTTTTTGTTACTTCTTTTAATTATAGAGAGGAGGAGACTCTAGTTTTCCTGTCCTCAAATTTAGGACGCTAGAGAGGTGGGGTTGGGAGTAGGCGAGCATGCTACGTTATAAACTCAGATGTGTGTTTCTATCTGGCACCCCAGTGCTTTCACCAGCGTGTGACTTTTTATGTTACTTTCTTCACTTAGGGATCATTAATCATGTGGATAGTGTAAATATGAATCCCAAACCTCTACTACAAATTCTGAAGCAGAACTCTCCCTAAGCTTCCACACACACCTGAGGGCCAGGCCAGAACATAAGCTTATATCTCCCTGGCCAGTGATTAGAATTTTTTAGCTTTACACTTTTCACTGAAGATATATCCCATGGAGAGGCACCCTGGCTCCATTTGGGATCCTCACTTCCAACAACCTGTGCTTTGAAGTTTCAGAACATTTGCTTGATCCCTATTAAAACCAAATATATTATTTGCCCTGACTGGTGTTGCTTAGTGGGTTGGCTTTATCCCTCAAACAGAAAGGTCACCGGTTCAATTCCCCATCAGGGCACATGCCTTGGTTGTGGGCCAGATCCCCGGTTGGGAGTGTGTGCGAGAGGCAACTGATTAATGTTCTCTTGCATATCAATGTTTCTCTCCCTCTCTTTCTCCCTTCCCCTCTCTCTGAAATAAATAAATGAAATCTTTAAAAAAACCCAGAAGTATATTAGCTGAGGCTGACAAACCCTCTAGCTTCCCTCTGCACCCCCAGATTAGGGCTGCTGCCACATCATCTCACATACACTGCCTAGTTTGTGGTCTTCCCTTCCGGTTGGAGCCCATGGGCATTTACCTTATTCTTATGAAAGTTCAGTTATACATGTAGAGGCTGTTTATTTTATCTGGCATTTTATTTATTTAGGAGGAATTTGCCAGAGACAAAAGACTCGGGAGACACTCTGTACATATCTTTTCTCTTCCATACTAGTACTTAGAAGTGAGGTCTTAAGATTACTCATGGAGACAGGTCCTAGAGCCTGAAACAAGCCCCTTTTCTGCCTTCAAATGTCCGTTTAAGGTAGAAGAGCTGTCCAGAAGTTTGGTTGGGTACATCTACGTTATTGGTGTTCTATACACTTTATTTTCCTTTTTGTCTTTGTTTATTAATAGGTCAAGAACCCACCTTGAAGACTCTATTAAGTAAAATAGGAGATGAGATCATGGTAGTAAACGAACTTCTAAATAAATTGGAATTGGAAATTCAGTATCAAGAACAAACTACGAATACACTTAAGGTAATGTTTTCCGAGCAAAGCAACAAAATAAAAAGGCAATAAATAAAAATGTCCTAATCACCAGGAATTCTTAAGGTTTCTATAAGTTTATACTGTTCTTAGCTTTGTAAATTATTATTAATGGTATAGTGTGTTATTTGAGTTTTATTTTCCCAGTATAAAGGACTCCAGAGCTCCACAGGTATTTCTTTTCTCATGCTGGTAGCCAATGGAATTGAGCTTGACTGAAAAGGAAGATTTCCTAAATAATTCTTGGTAGGTTTAATTTAAGTACATGATATCCTGGTAGGCTGGTATGGAAGGAATGTCTGCCCTGGGATGAGATGTGGATTCTCATCCTTAGCATCCTCTGCCACCCTGGGAAAGCCATTTTACCTCTTGGGATCTCTGGGTCCTCATTTGGAAAATAGTGGGTCATGCTGATCTATTTCTTAAGTCCCTTCTAGTCTGTATTTCTCAATTTCTATAAAATGTAATATAAGGATTCTTAAAGAGAAACTGGAGCCGTATTTGCATGCACGTTTTGTTCTCAATGAGCCTTCTAATTGACTTCAGCTAATAAAGTGCTGTGTACTTCCTGATGGTAAAATACTCATTCTGTACCATAAATATATCATGCTCTTAGAACCACGGACATGTTCAATGGGATTGAACAAGGTGCCTCTACGGTCCATTTCAACCTCATAATCCTTAAGGTCTGTAAAGATTTTTCAGCTACAGAGTGGACATGATTATGCCTATCCTATTAGCTGAAATGAAATTAGAATCTATGAACATCATTTAGCTTTTTAAAACAAAGATGCCCCATAAATTTAAAACAGAAAGCCATATTGCTTTCCATAGAAATCTACCCCCAAATGCCCAGGGTTAGGTGCGGACCCAGAGAATGTTCAACTCAGAATTGCAGGCCATTTGGATTTTTTTTTGCCAACATCGTGATTGAGAATCAGAAGGCAGGAATCTAAAGTTGCAAGGTGTTTTTCCTATTAAATTTGCATGGATTCATTGCCTCAAGTTCTGGTGACAGTTAAATAAGAACAACTGAAAACAAGAACAAGCCATTATGATCAAATAGAAATTTTCATTAAGCTGGAGGGGAAGTCGTTCCCAGCGGCCTCTTGTACCGGCATTCCAGGTGTGCATTATTACTCTGGTGCTGTTGTACAGAGAACACTGGGAAGTGTTTACTAAGTCAACAAAAGCAATTAACCTGAATGGCAGGCACATATCTTTTATACTTTTTCTAGTTGCTTGTCAAGGTTAAAGTATTTTAGAAACGTCAAACTGGCTATTGTAATGTGATTATAACAATTGGTCTTTGAAAGAAATGTGTCCTGACCGGTGTGGCTCCGTTGGTTGGGCGTGGTCCCGCAAATCGACAGGTTGCCAGTTTGATTCCTGGTCAGGGCACATGCCTGTGTTGCAGGTTTGGTCTCCAGTTGGGGCACATGCGAGAGACAACCGATCAATGTTTCTCTCTCATGTTGATGTCTCTCTCCCTCTCTTTCTCCCTTCCCCTTCCACTAAGAATAAATAAAAAAAATCTTTTTAAAAGTCTGCAGAGAAAAATATATCACCATCCAATAACAACTCTAGACACCAAGGGGCTCTTAAAATATTGCTGCATTCAGTGCTTTTTCACACCTCCTGCATTCTAAACACTCACAGTTACTGTGATTGTGTATCACGGTCTTTCAGTCTCTCTGTAACAGTACACACAGAGGCAGGACAGATGCTTATTTGTGAGCATTTTTTAAATTTTAGGAACTCTGTAAATCTCTTGAAGAAGATTATAAAGATGTGGAACATCTCAAAGAGAATATTCCTCCCCATTTGCCTCAAGTAACAGCAACCCAGAACTTGTAAGTATATTTGTAATTATTCTTGCCATCTGGAGTTATAAAACTATTAAAAAAACACCTCAGATCTTTTAGCTTTTTCGTGTACTTGCAATTTTGTTAGTGATTGTCAGTTTGTGTTGTGTGTGTGTGTGTATGTGTGTGTTACTTACACCAGAGGTAATATTTTCCTTATCTCTGCCAGTTTTCTTATCCTGTTCTCTCTGAGAAGAATGTCGCCCCTGTTTCCCAAGGGCAAGTCTCCTCTAGGATCTCTTTTTCTGCTTTTTCTCATTTCCTTCCCTTAGAGCAGAGTTTGTCATTTTAGGCCAGATAATTCTTTGTTGTGAGAATGGGGTGTTTAGTTAAACTCTCACTACTCTACCAACTAGGTAGCAATAGCACCCTGAATCCTCTCCACACCCCTATCCCTACCACGTGGTGACCATGAAAAACGTCTCCAGACATGGCCATGTCCTCTGGGGGGAAAAGCTCCCCTGACCTTGAGAACCACAGCCTTATGGTAAAATTAACCTTAAATGACCTTCCCATCTTAAAAACAGCCAAAGTGCCCTGGCTGGTGTCACTTAGTGGATTGAGCACTGGCCTGTGAACCGAAAAGTCACTAGTTCGATTCCCAGTCAGGTCACATGCCTGGGTTGGGGGCGTGTGAGAAGCAACCGATTGATGTTTCTCTCCCTTTCTTCCTTCCTTCCCTGCTCTCTGAAAATAAGTAAATAAAATCTTTCAAAAAAAAAAAAAAATCTATCGTTATAAAAACAGCCATGGGAACAAAACAAAACAAAAACAAAAACACTTAGCTCTGCTTCCCCTTGAAGACACTGTCCTGTCTCTGTCCACTGCCAACATGTTTATACTTCCCCCAGAGCATCTGAAACCTGGCATCTGGCTGTTATTACTACCATACTTAGGAAATTGATTGTTGAAGGTTATAAAGAGGTCAGAAATCCCTCTTCAGCCCAGATTCTTCTTTCTGGGTTTTATTTTGGTGTGCCTCATCTTGGTTTTTGAAATTCCGTTACCTGCACCACCGCTGTGGCTCCTCAGTTGTCACCTGCCATCTCTGACTTCGCTGCATCCTCTGTCTCAGACCTCCTTTAAGTTACAAGTGTCTCCTAAAGCTCTGTTTTACTCATTCTACCTCCCACCGCTCTCAGCGCTCTCAAGTGTCCAGCTTCAGCTTTGACCGCACATCTGATTCTGCTTTTTTACTTGCGTACTGGCAATCAGCGAATGAGCTGTTCTCTCCAGCTTCGCCTGTCTGAGACTGAACTCTCTGGTCCCTTGTTACCCGCCCATCCGTGCCTGCTGCTCTCATCCTCCCGTCACCTAGACTGGAAATGGGCATCTCCAACCCGAACCGCTCTCTGATCACCCTCTGCTGTCCATTCTGCCTCTGGGGGTTTGGTCTGTCCCTGCCCTCCCTTCTGTTCTCATCACCTGGCTCTGAGTGAGATCTTTTATCATCTTTTGTCTTTGTGATTTGGGAATTCCTGTGATTTGTCTTTCTAGTATTTCTCTGCTCATCTTGCAGTCCGTGACCACCAAAATTATATTTCTAAAAGGGGGCTCCAAATATGTAAAAATATTTCATGGCTAACAAAATTTTTTAACTTTAAAATATATATATACAGAAAAGGATCAAAGTATTATTTGTGCAAATCAAAGAATAATAATAAAGAGTGTAACTACCAGTCAGGTTAAGAAGTAGGACGCTACCAGAACTTTCCACACTTCTACTGCAGACCTTCCCTCTGTCAGAGGTAATCATCCCGGTGTTTATGCACTTCTGCATTTGTGTTTCCATAAATAAAATGCTGCTTACATTTTAAAAACTGAGAGGAAGGCACGAACCTTGCTATGTAGGAAAAGAGCCATATTATTGCTGGTAGTTGAAGGCCTCCAGAAGAAGTCAGTTCAACAGAGTCCTTGACATGTTAGGATACCTCGGAATTTCCCTGCAAGAAGAGAAAATTAGTGGGCAAGGTCATTATACGACATCTGCCAAGATTATAGTGTGGGCTAGACATTGGACATGTGGCAGGAAAATGGCCTGGTTCTAGTTTTCAGGGCTAGGTCAAAGAAGAACCTGGCTGTAAGTTGAAGTGATTCTTTTCAGCTGATAAACACAGTAGGGCATGAAGGAGAAATCAGGAGTGTCCTTAGCACATGATCAAGGCAAGGAAGTACCAGTCAGGCTCACCACGGGATCTCATGTTAGGGTTCATGCAAGGACGATGGTACCATAGCTTTAGGCACCTTCTTCCTGACAACCCACAACATGGCCATCTCTTCAGTCAGGCCTGGTGGCCCTCAGTGTCTGGTGCTCAGCTGTCCTCAGGATCTTGCCTCCCTGTGTTCCTTGCAGTTCACTTGCTCCTAGGTTGGATGTCCTCTTCCTGTATCCCATTTTTCTTTTTTGGAACTGTAAAGCCAGTATGGCTTGCCTTGCTACAGTCAACAGGGGGCTTTTCCTTTCCTGATAGTTAACCCAGAAACTATAGTCTATTTCTAGACTGCTTTGCTAGTGGGGTAGGAGCTACGTGAGGTTTCTCACTGACTCCAAAAATTGGGCAGGGCTGGATCAAGGGTGACCCATACTCATTGCTGGCAACTCAGATGACTCCGCAACAGGGAGAGACTGATGCTAGCAACCAATAGGATAAATAGAAAAATGGGAGTATAAGATCATTGACTTCACACATAGTGACTGGGGCCAGTGGGATGAAGATGTTGAGCGTATGTACTACATGCTCCATGTTGGGGAATGTAAATACAATGATATTACTGAAGTTCGGGGGACTTAATTTTTCAGTGTTCTTGCTATTTCAGATCTTCATGAACAATAGGGGTAGAGATAGAAAAACTATTGGCTCTAAAATTATAATGGGACAAATTACATGTTTGATACTGATTTTTTTCGGTTGGGAAAACTTTCTAGTATGCTGCACAGTTCTGATGATTACCTATGTGTCTCTGCATCTCTATTCTGTAGTGTTAATGTGACAGATCTTGACCCTGAAGAACCTGTCAAAGTTGAGGAACCTGTAGCCACAAAGAAGAAGCCCCCTAAAGAGCAAAGAAATATTAAAGAAATGCCATTTATAACTTCTGAGGAGTTTAATGGCATTCCTGCGTAAGTATTTAGGTTCTAATGTTCAACTCCTTAATAATTGACATACATGATTGTTTAAATCACAAGTCTTGATTATATTCATCATAATATGCTATGTTCAAATATTAATCTTTTCTAAAATAGTTTTACATTGTACTGTGAAAACGCAGGAAATCTTTTGTTGAAGATGCTTAAAATCATGTTTTTTATTTAGGAGTAAAGCCTCTTTTCATAGAGAGATGGAGCTGGATCAGTTTATTGCCAAGGCCTCTCCAGGACCACTTCGTGATAGATTTATCCAGTTACATTTTAGAAGTAGCCTCAGTTTTGCTATAATTTTAAAGAACGTGTGTTGTATAGATTTGAGATTGGAATGGAGGGTGTTGTGATTGTTTTTCCATTTGTCCCTTAATGCCACACATTTGTTTGAGTCTGTGCTCTATTCTGGGCCTGGGTCACCAAGGAGAACACAGGGCTGAAGTAACACAAAATGCCTCCCCTACACGCAGCGCTCCTTTGCTCTTCACAGATGACCGCAGTGGGAAACTAGTGACGGAAATCCATGTTTTTAAACTCTCATAATTCCAGGCCTTTGCTTCCTTTCTTGGCTTTATATTGTTAGTTTTCATTACTTATTTATCATACGTGTTGTTAGAAAATGTTTGTCTTCAGAAAATAACTCATCTGTAATTCTGCCAATAAGGTAGATTATTTCCTTCCAGATTTTATTTAATTTCACATGTATAATTGGTTGTTTCTGATTACTACAACAATATAATTATAAATGTAATTTTCTTACATTTTTTATCATGAACATTTTCCCATCATCAACTATTATTGTAAACTTGGATTTTAATAGTTGTATAATATTTTCTCATGTGGCTATCCTGTAAGTTGTTTAAGCATTCCCTTATTAAATATTTGGGTTGATTTCATTCTTTAAAATAATGGTACAGTGAAATTTCTTTTAGGCAAGTCTGTTTTGTAATTCCTCATTTTCTTGAGATGGAGGCCTAGGAGGAAAATCCCTGGGAGAAGAGGAGTGGTTATTTTATTTTCTTGAGAGTTGTCTATACCAGTTTTTTGTTTGTTTTTTAATTAATGAACTTTGTTAGAACAGTTTTAGGTTTACCGAAAAATTCAGCAGATAGCACAGAGTGATTTCAGACCTGAAAACAATCTCCCCTATTATTAATATCTTGCATTACTGTGGTACATTTGTTAGAATTGACAAACCAATATAGGTACACTATTAACTAAAGAACATAGTTTACAATAGAGTTCACTGTTACTGTTGTACATTCTGTGGATTTTGACAAATACATAATGACATGTGTCCACCATTACACTATCATACAGAGTAGTTTCACTGGCCTAAAGGTGTCCTTTGCTTCACCTGCTCATCTCTTCCCCTGACCTCCAGGCAACCACTAATCTTGTTTCTGTCTCCATAGCTTTGTCTTTTCCAGATGTCATGTAGGTAGAATCATACACTAGGTAGCCTTTTCAGATTGGCTTCTTTTACTTGGTAACATTAATCTATGAAACCGCTCATGTCTTTTCTTTTTTAACTCTTTTATTTTAGTTTAATCTCCCAGTGGCCATTACAATTAAGAAAAAAATAAATGGGCTAATTTTCAATTTCCATGGGTGGAAACACAATTTGAGAGCACATTTTACTTAAGGATATAAAATCATTTTACTACTCTGAAAACCTCCCCAACATTAAGAATTTTTAAAAATGAAATTTATTAGGGAGACATTGGTTAATAAGATTATATAGGTTTCAAGTGTACAATCCAATGATACATTATCTGTATACTGCGCTGTGTCCCTTCCACCCAAAGCCAAATCTTCTGTCACCATACAGTTGACCTCCGTGTCTCTTTATGGGTTGGTAGTTAATTTCTTCCTATCACCTATACTCCGTTGTCTGTATGTACCACAGTTTGTTTATCCACTCACCTGCTGAAAAACATCTTGATTACTTTCATTCTGGGCCAATTATGAATAAAGCTTCTGTAAATGTCCATGTGCAGGCTTTTGTGTGGGCATACGTTTTCAACACACCTGTGTAAATACGTACGCGTGAGGTTGCTAAATCCTGTAGTAAGAGTATGTTTAGCTTTGTAAGAAGCAGCCAAATTGCCTTCCAAAGTTATTGTGCCATTTTGCCTTCCCACCAGCAGTGAATGGGAGTTCTCGCTGTTTTATGTCCTTCCCAGCATTTAGTTTTGTCATTTTTTTTTTTCTATTTTAGCTATTCTGATAGGTGTGTAGTGGTATCTTGTTTTAATTTCATGAAAATTCTGTTTGATGCTATTCGGTATTTTTAGGATATTTTTTTACACGTTTTTTAAAACATTTTTCTTTTTCTTTTTAAAGATTTTATTTATTTTTAGAGAGAGGGGAAGGGAGGGAAAAAGAGAGGGAGAGAAACATCCATGTGTGGTTGCCTCTCGCATGCCCTCAACTGGGGACCTGGCCCGCAACCCAAGCATGTGCCCTGACCTTTCGTAGGCTGGCGCTCAATCTACTGAGCCACACCAGCCAGGGCTGGTGCTATTCAGTTTTTAAAATGGTTGTTATTATTGTTTGTTGCTCATTGGCTGAACTACAGGAAAGAGCAAGTGTCTGTGAGGAACTGCAGCATAGAAAGGTTTTAGAAAATGCTCTCATGAAGAGATAAAAGAAGGAAATTAAATAGTCGTGGTAGAGGATTAAATTTTTAAAAAATTCCTCACTGGAGGATATATTCACTGATGAGAGGGGGTTGGGGGGGAGGGAGGGAAATGCTCATGTGAGAAAGACATTGGCCAGTTGCCTCCTGCACATGCCCAACCAGGAATCGAACTGCAGCCTTTTGGTGTCTGGACGGTGCTCCACCAAGGGAGCCACCCAGCCAGGGCTAGAGTATTAATTTTTAAACTAAGGTGTTATTTAGGGAATGAAAGAAATTAGAGGATCAGGATAAGGAAGAATGTATTCCAAACATGGAGCTTTTATTTATGTATTTTTAAAAAATTAATACCGAGGGTGGAAATACAGTGGAAAATACTGGCATAGATGGGGGATCAATTGAGGAAATTAAGGTGATATAGTTCAGAAGCTTTTAAGGAATTGCATTGTGGAGAGCTGTGGTATCAGCAGTTTGTGGAAATTGTGGTTAGAAAGAGCCGGAAAAATGAATTTATAAAAGAAAGGAATAATGAAAATGAATGGATTTTGGTCAATGTGAATATTTTTCTTTAAGCATATTTATATATTATATTACATTAAGGAAGTTTTGTTTAGAAACCTTCCCCTTTGAATAAAGGTGAAGGACAGGGTTTAATCATTATGATGAATTTATAGTTTGTTGAAGGGGAAAATCATTAAGATTTATTTTTGGTACGTATAAACCACTCAAAATTGAGAGGGTCCTGCTTTAATATTCTAAGACTCTGGGTGACTGGGAGGAGATCCAGATTGAAGAGTGGGGTTAAAGTGAAGAGACAGTGCTCAGAGGGAACTTGAGCTGGGAATAAAAGAGCCTGGCTCCCCGTGGGTGCGCCTTTGACCTCCGCTCCAGAGCCCTCCCTGCACGGTCAGGTCATCTTTGACTACATCAGCATTGTCATCTTTGTTGTGGTCTCTGTTGTCCTGTACCTCCTTCTCCTCCCTTTTTCTTTTTATCTCTGAACACATAAGTTTTTGCAGAAACGTAGAGTGGTATAAGCTACATATTTTATTAATATTTAATTTTTTATTCCCTTGCTCACAAACATATAAAAATGTTTACATAAACATCTGTCTTGGAATTAATCAGTTCATTTGAACCAGAATTTGAGAACTTATTTTAAATTGTAATGTTAACTCTGGAGGCAGAGAATAGAGATTAGTGCATCCAGGGAAGGTAAGCGCTAATATGTTGTGGTCTCTATGTAACCTTTTAGCTGTTGAGACATGTCTGGTTTATTTGAAGATCAGTTTAATATTTTTTTTACAAGGAGTGCTAATAGCTTTGTTATTGTATGAAGTTGTCATAAATGTTTTTCAAAGAAAATATTTTATATAATGAGTCTTTAAAAACATTAATCATATACTTATTTACAGGTACATGAAATCTCGCTTAACTTATTGTCAAATTAATGATGTTATTAAAGAAATCAACAAGGCAGTAGTTAGTAAATACAAGATCCTACAACAACCAAAAAAGTCCACTATGAGTTCTGTGGCCAGAAATCTCTATCACAGATTCCTTGATGAAGAAACAAAGGATACCAAAGGTAAAATGATAACATATATATGTGTGTGTATGACAACTGTTTGGGGTGTAAATAAATTATGAGAAACAAAACTAATTCTAGAAAATTCTAAAATTAGAGTGGCAGTTCTTAACCAGGGATGATTTTCCCACCAGGGAACATTTGGCTGTCTCTGGAGACATTTTTGGTTGGTACAGCGGGTGTTGGGTCAGCATTTAGTGACTAGAGACCAAGGATGCAGCTAAAGTACCCTACAAAGCATAAGACAGCTCCCACAAAAAAGAATGATCTAACCCAAAATGTCTGTAGTGCTGAGGCTGAGAGTTATGGAACTGTAACCAAGGTTTCCAGGATTGTAATACAGATAGCAGTTGGTCGTGCTTATATAGCACTTACTGTGTGTGCCAGATGGTGTACTGAGAGCTTTCGTCCTCATAACATCTTAGGAAGTACGGTCTGTCACTAACCCCATTTTGCAGATCAGACAAGGAGAGCTTAAGTGACCTGTCCAAGGTCAGCCAGTTAAGTGACAGAGCTGCTGAGAGTTTCATTCTGTTTTCCACTATCCCATATTAACTCTTGGAAAGCAAATTGTTTGAAAGATACCAGCAGATAGCTAGTGATACAATAAACATGGCTACATCACTGAAATGCTACAGTAAACATGATGCAGCATCAGTTGAAAAAACAATTATTATTGATATTTTAGTAAGAATACCATTTCTCACTTTGGTTGGATAAAGATAGTAAAAAATGATTAATGCCATTCATAGTCACAATGTAATTCATTAAAAATTCATCTTGAAAGTTGTCCTTATAAAAATTAGCACTATCAATTAAAAAGGGGGGAGCGTGGATTGAAGATAATACTAACAAAGAAAGCGCAAGAGAACAACAAGAAAATGGTGGCATGGACAGTGTACAGTTTCTAGTATGCGTACTATGCTGGCCATACGAGATGACAGCAACAGAGATTTAATGAGATCAGATCAGAAATCAATAAAAAATTTGAAATCATCAGAAAAAATTAGCACTAAAATCTTTCTTTTCAGGTCATTACTTTATAGTGGAAGCTGACGTAAAGGAGTTCACAGCTTTGAAAGTTGACAAGAGGTTTCATGTGATACTGAATATCCTGCGACACTGCCGGCGGCTGTCAGAGGTTCGAGGCGGGGGACTCACCCGATATGTTATAACCTGAGGCCCTGGTGGACTTTTGAACCAGCCAACAGTAGGGTAGAGCGGCTATTCCTGCAGTTTCTTTATATGTAATTTTTTATATATACCTTTTCTTGTCTCGTGTAAAAAAAAAGAAACTCCTTTTAAAATAAAGCATGTATATTCTAAAATAAACTTCTTTTTAGGAAATATTTAACCACCTACCCTGTGACCCTCTGTGCTAGGCACATAATAGAACTAAAAAATAAAAAGAAATGTTTGTGTCTATTTTTTGTGTTTAGTGACAATGCTACAGACCCCAGTAAGATGAATGCAGATGTGATAATGGAAGGAAAAGGTCAAGGAGATAAGTCAAGGATACGCAGGTTCTTTGGAATTAAAGGTCATTACGTGTCTAAATTCCATCAATGGCATTTCAGTCTATAGGCAAGAGTTGGATCTGGAGGCAGCCCGTCTATATGATTATCTTGCCTTCCTTTATGTTAGGAAACAGCTTACCTGAAATGCATTCAGTATAAACCTATCTGTATCAACCTGTAATGAAATGGTAATAAAAGTATATTGAGATGAAAAAGGTAAAATAATACTTTTAAGCTGGTCATGACAACTGGGTGGTTGGATTGTAAAATTTAGCTGTGTTTTTCTTCTGCACTTAGGTGACTGTCTTGTGTATGTTTTAGTCTGTTCTCCAGAGAAACAGACGTAACAGGAAAACCGGGGGTGTAACTCAACCCGAGTTTGAAGGACAGAACCAGGGGAGGCAGGCCAGAGAAAATGAGATGAGATGCGGCAGCTCAAATAAGCAGGAAAAAAAGCAAATTCCTCCTTCCTCTACCGTTTGTTCTGTTCAGATCCTAGATGGATAGGGCGATGCCCAGTAAACTGGGGGGTGGGGGTGGGATGGGGAATCGCTTGACTGAGTCTGCTGATTCAAATACCAATCTCATCTGGAAACACCCTCACAGACACACCCAGAAGTAATGTTTAATCTGGGCAGCCCCGGGGCCCATCAAGTTGACACATAAAGTTAACCATCACAATCTGTCTGCATCTGCTGGGCAGGCTCATCCTCGTAGCAGAGAAAAAAAAGTGTCTCACCAGCCTTGGGAGCTGTGCCTGGCTGCATACTAACAACTGTAACTCTAGTCCCTCATTGCAACTCAGAAATCAAATGATTTGGGAATCCTCTCCTGAACTTTAAAAATAATTCAGCAACATTGTGTATGAAAAAGAAAACTTAAGCATCCAAAACCTGGGTCCTAGATCTACCTCTACCATTGACTTCCTCTTGGTTCTTCCTTCAAAAATTTAATTCCTTCTCACAAGCTCTGTATCTACCACCCTGGTCCCAACTGGATCATCTCCCTGGATGAATGTATAGCTTCTTAACTGGTGTCTGTTCTTGTCGCCCCTCGCCCACCCCGACCCTGTCTATTCTTTACATGAACCAAAGTTATGGTAGGTCACTCCACTAAAAACCCTCAACAGCTCCCCGTTTCTTACGGAGTAAAAGCTGAGCCCTTAGGAGGGACTGTGAGGCCCTTCCTGTGTCTCTTCCAACTCAGTGATAACACCTACGCCACTCCCAGCCCTGCTCCAGCCCGCATGCTGTTCCTGGAACAGGCCCAGTATGGGTCTCCCTCAGACCTTTGTGCTGGCGGTTGCCTCTGCCCAGAAAGCACATCCTTGACTTAAGTGACCCTCCTCTTACCTCCTGCGTAGCTGCTCAAATGTCATTTGACGGAGGCCTTCTCAGACCTTATGTTTAAAATGACAGCTTCCTTTTGCGACACATCCCCCTTTCTGCTTCATTTTTCTTTGTAGCACATTTGTCTCTGATGGTTTATACATTTTACCTGTGTATTTGTACCCCCCACCCCCTATACACACTAGAATATAAACAGAGGTTAGGAGTTTTTTTCCCCCTTTTTATTCACTGCGGTGTCCCCAGCCGGTCTAACAGTGCTTTCCAGTAGAGGGCGCTAAATAAATATTGAGTGCACATTAACGGAAACTGTCCTCGGATGACTTCACCTTTCCATGCCTCAGTTTTCTGTATATATTGAGGTCGTTGAACAGAAATTTTTCTCAAGACCTTCTGGTTTTAATATTCTATGATTCTAATATTCCCAGTTACTTCTGGGAAACAGGTTAAAATTAAAGGATATTTTGGCTGGATTATAAAAAATTGTAAAAAGATATTCTGATAATTACATGGGAAACCTCTCTTTTTTTTCCCCCTGGTAAGAGTTTATTTGAGCCAAACCGATGACATTGACCGAGGAGCAAGATCTCAAATGCTTTGGAAATCTCATCTTTTAAGCAAGGATTGTGTAAAGTATTAAGTTTCAAGAAATACTAAAACTTAAGTTATTAGTTAAGTAATAAAATGAACCTTTCATCGAGTAAGGACCATTTACAAAATCCTTTAAGCCAACATTTTTAGTTTTCTAATTTATTTTGCTTATTAGGTACAGTTTTAAGTTTCACAATGTATAAATGTTATACCCAAGTAAATGAAATTACTATGGTGCATGGAATAGAACTTTGTGTGATAGCATGCAGTTTTGTTTCATATTATTAAGTGATTTCTTTATGAACCATCCCATCTCCCAATAAGTCATTACCATTGTCCCATAAGTATATCTACTTATACAAGTGGTAAAGAAAAGAGGAGAGTTATTCAATATATTATCAAGGAATCTTCCTGGGTATATTTCAAACAACTACTCAAATTACAGCCAAGACTATAAGTGATTAAAAAGTAGTAATAATTTAATATGAATTGAACTCTGTTAAAGTTAGGCTGACTCAAGATAGTCTCTAAGGAGCATACAAAAGAAGTATTATGAGAAATGGTATAATAGGCAAAGTTTCACCTCAAGTTCTTGTGACTACTCTTGCCCTGGTTTATTGAAAAGCAGTAAGTTAGCAGGTAAGAGACTACATCATTTTTTTTTTTTTTTTTTACTGAGATTAAATTTACACCAATGTAACCCACACCCCTATCATTTTTTTTTTCTTACACTTTAAATTTTGAAATAACTATAGGTTCACATGCAGTTGTAATAAATAATTCAGATCCCTGACCAGTGTGGCTCAGTTGGTTGGGATCATTCCACACAGGGAAAGGTCGCTAGTTGGATTCCTGGTCAGGGCAAATGCCCAGGTTGTGGGCCAGGCCCCCAGTTGGGTCCTGTGCAAGAGGCAACCAATCGATGTTTCTCTTCCTTCTCTTTCTCCCTCCCCCCTCTTCTAAATAAATAAAATATTTTTTTAAAAAAGAAATGCAGAGAGAGCCCTTGTACCCTTTATTCTTTACCTCAATATCACAACCAGAATATTGACATCGATACAGTTAAGATACAAAACATTTCCGTCACCACAAAATCCCTCATGTCACCCTTTTATAGTCACACCCACTTCCCTCCCACCGCCACCCCCCGCCCCAGCCCCTGACAACCACTCATCTGTTCTCCAGTTCTATAATTTTGTCATTTCAAGAATGTTATATAAACGGAAAAATACAGTATGAAACTTTTTGAGGTTGGCTTTTTTTTTTTTTTCACTCAGCATAATTCTCTGGAGATTCATCCAGGTTGTTGCACATACAAGCAGTTTTATTGTTGAGTAGTGTTTCGTGGTGTGGATGGTATGGCTGTACAATCATAGTTTAATCATTCCACCTGTTGAAGTATATATACATCTGTGTCGTTTCCAGTTTGTGGCTGTCATAAATTCAGCTGCTATAAACATTTGAGTACAGGTTTTTGTGTGGATATAAATATATATTTGGGAATGCAATACTCAGGCATGCAATTGCTGGATCCTATGGTAGTTACATGTTTAGTTCTTTGTTTTAAAGTGCCTAATTCTACCCTGGCTCGTGTGGCTCAGTGGATTGAGTGGCGGCTTGCGAACCAAAAGGTTGCCTGTGATCTGAAAGGTTGCTGGTTTGATTCCCAGTCAGGGCACATGCCTGGGTTGCAGGCCAGGTCCCCAGCTGGAAGCATTGAGAGGCAACTGATGGATGTTTCTCTTGCACATCGATGTTTCTCTCCCTCTTCTTTCTCCTTCCCTTCCCTTCTCTCTAAGAATAAATAAATAAAATATTTTTTAAAAACTGCCAAATTCCTTTCCAGAGTGCCTGTAGCATTTTACATTTCCTTCTGAGCACTGCTTTCACTGAATCCCACAAATTTCGATAAGTTGTATTTTCATTTTTCTTCGATAAAAATATTTTAGAATTTCTCTTGAGACTCTTATTTTACCCATGTATTGTTTACAAGTGTATTGTTTAACCTCCAAATATTTTGGGATTTCTCAGCTACCATTCTGTTATTAGTTTCTAGTTTAAGTTCGTATTGTTGGAGAGCATACTTCGTATGATTTCAATTTTATGTTTGCTAAGGTGTGGTTTTTAACCTAGGAGGTGGTCTCTCTTGGTGAATATTCCATCTGAGCTTGAGAAAAATGTATTGTTTTTGTTGGATGAAGTATTCTACAAATACCAATTAAATCCAATCGACTGATGATGCTGTTTAGCTCAACTACGTCCTTGCTGATTTTATGCCCACTGCACCTGTCAGTTACTGAGGTAGAGGTTGCGCTCTCCAATGATATAATAACAGTCTCTTTGTCTGTTTCTTTTTGCAGTTCCATTAGTTTTTGCCTCACGTATTTTGATGCTCTGTTGTTAGGTGCATACTCATTAAGGGTTGTTGTGTCTTCTTGGAGAATTGACCTTTTAATCATTAACACCCTACTTTATCCCTGATATTTTTTCTTGTTCTGAAGTTGGCTTTGTCTGAAATTAATGTAGCTCCTGCAGATTTGTTTTGATTAGTATTAGCAAGGTATATCTTTCTCTGTCCCTTTATTTTTAATTTATTTGTGTCTTTATGTTTAAAATGGTTTTCTTGTAGACATGATATAGTTGGCTGTTTTTTTAATCCACTCTGTCAGTCTCTGTCTTTTAATTGGTATATTTAGATAATTCACATTTGAAGTGATTGTTGATATTTTGGGATTAATAGCTGCCATATTTGTTACTGTTTTCTATTTGCTGCATTTGTTCTTCATTTCTTATTTTTTGAAATCTTTTTTTCTGACTTCACTAGTTTTAATCATAAACAAAGCAATTCTAACTTACCTGCATATAGCTGGGGTATGCCTCAGGGAAAAACCTGTCTAAATGCGGATCTTGCCAAGTGCAGTTCCCTTCTTTCCACAGGCATATTCCCTCCAGTTCTGCCTGCTTTGGGCCATTTTTCAGAACCTTCAAATAGTTGACTATTAAAATATTTTTGATGTTGTTTACAATTGTTACCTGTGGGAGAGTCAGTCCATTTTAATCTACCCCTCCGTTACTGGGACCAGAACTCAGGAAGCTGTCTCTTGACCTTTTTGATGAGAATAACAAAGTGTCTTTCTAAAATATAGATATTACTCCTTATCTCCCTGGGTCACTGGCAATCAAAAATGTCATGTGCTTGCTGTGTGTTCTGTAGGGCCCATTAATATGTCAGTTTTAGACATTTGTACTTTGAACTTAGGATTTCCTTCATGCAGGACACATATATATGTAGAGACTTAATTCTGGCCTGTCTCCACATTTTGGAAGGATATTGATAGAATTGTGCTTCTGTTTATACTTTTATTGTCAAAGCCAGTAAGTGAGGAAAAGACCTCTGCCTGCTTTCTCGTCTCTGCTCCTTTGTGTTACCAGAGTAGCTTTGGGTATTAATAAGCTAGACTCCTCCTTTCCAAGTTAGAGACCGTGGTAAGTCACACAATCATTTGTTTTCTCACCTGGACGGCCCAGCCTCTGCAGTTCCGTGTGGGCGGGGCATGGAGGTGGGCGGTTCTCTTCCATTCTGAGTTTATCCTCAGGGGTGGGGCTGGATTCAGAGATACGCATTCTCAGACACCTTTGCCATGTATGCTTGTGAGCTGCCTTCTGTCTTGGGGGAGGAGTGAGAAGGGCATTTGCTTTTTCTGCCTCCTTGACCTTCTCTGAGTCAGAAAAGACTACATGCCATGTTAACCGCAGAGCACCCTTTTGAGACTAGCAAACAGCAGTACTCTAACCCCACAGGCTGGGAATTCATGTCACATGTGGCTTTGTGCCCGTGTATGCCCATGGGGCAGGGACACAATGTTAAAAGCAATCCTCTTGTTTTTGAAGTGTTTGTTTGCAACCTTAAGATATTGGGCCCAAGAACCCTGGTGGGGAATAGTGTTTAATTTTATAAGGGATTAAGTCTCATGTTATGTCGACAGAACCTCCTCTAGGTGGCTATAATCTTAGACGGTGACATGTCTGTCCCCAGCCATCTCTGAGTCATTTAGTCTCTCTGTGCTTTGTTTCATCCTATATCTGTTCCTGAACCCAGCCTTATTTTCAGCCTCTCCTGGCTGCATGTGGTCGGAACGTTTAGCCTCCTGAGAGATGCTCCCTTGTGTCCCTTTCAGCCAGTGTGGCTTCTGTGGGAGATCCTGGGAGAAACTTAACATGGTGGTCCTCCCTCTTTTCCCCTGATGGACAAGATAGATCTGTTTATCCACTTGACAAATATTTACTGAACATCTATTTTGATGCAGACATTGTGTAAGGGGCTGGAGATCAGTGATATCAGTAAAGACATGAGATTTTGCTTCCCTGAAATTTATATTCTAGGAGGGATTACAACTAAGTAAATAAAAATACTTGTGGAATGAATGCTTTGATGTGTGTGTAAGGACACACAAAAAGCACCTAACAAAAATGTATAGGGATCAAGGAAGGTTTCCTGGGGGAAGAGACATCTAGGTCAAGGCCTGATGATTAGGGGTAGAGGAGATTCAAGCAGAAGGGACAGTGTCTAATATCCCAACACACAATGCATGCCCAGGAGGAATTCAGGGTTATGTCCAACTCCAGCTATACCCTACACCCTTCCTTTTCTCCCCTGCCTAAGGGTATATAGAACGCAAAATGAACAGGAAAGTCATTGTAGGGATAAATATGAACCTGCTCTAACTTTTTAAAAAGACAAACATAAATTATTTGAAAATTGTCAGTTAACTAAGAGTCCAGGTATGATCCATAGTTGAGAAATGCACTTCTAAAATTGTTTAATGTACCAGACATAGAGTCTTACATATAGCAATTAATTTAAAAAAACAAAACAAGAAAAGTCATTAGCAAATGCATCCCCTCCCCAAAGGTCACCATCTTTAAGAGTGGGGATTCATTCTTCCAGTATTTTTTCTTTCCAGCTTTACAGTGTTACATTTATAACAATAGTCTTGTGCAACATATGTATAACTGGTTCTTTTTGTTTAATAAATCACAAACATTTTCTCATGCCATTAAGTACTATTCCACATCATCTAAATAGCTGCATACTTTCTCATGATGATTTATTTAATTAGTTCTTTGTTTGAAAGCATTTGAAATGCTCCCAAAATTTACAACCATTGTATGTCAAAAAAGTCTGTAAAATATGTGGTTAAATATTTCTAGCTTTGGAACTTCTATACACTGGTTCTTCTTTTTCTTTAGTTGGATTTGAGATTTATTCCTCATACATTGGTTAGGTGATACCAAAAAAGGGAGTTTTTAATAATTGTTTGAGAAAATCTTGGTTGTCAAAGCAGCAAGATTAGGAAGAAGCATTATGAATTCTTTTTGTATAGGTATGGTTTTCAATTTATGTTTCCATGATAACTATCATTTGTTGATATTTACCGATGTTCTATAGAATATTGGGAAATAAAATGAAAAGCCATGGGTATTAGTTTTAACTATACAACTAAAAATCATAATGTTTTCTTTAAATGTTTACCATCACAAAATATAAAAGGAAAATTTTTTAAATTGCTTTCATAACATAATTGAATTTGGTAGAAAACTAATACTTCATGTAAATTCAAGGGACAGTGGATTCCTTCCCAGTTCAGGTTAGTCATTTAAAGCAGGTTAGGCTACCCTGGCTGCTGTGGCTCAGTGGATTAAGCATTGGCCTGCAAACCAAGTGTTGCTGGTTCGATTCCCAGTCAGGGCACATGACTCGGTTGCACGTCAGGTCCCCAGTTGGGAGCGCGAGTGAGAGGCAACCACAGTGATGTTTCTCTCCCTCTCTTTCTCCTTTCCCCTCTCTCTAAAAATAAATAAACAAATAAATTATTTTAAAAAAACATGTTAGGCTATATAAACTTATTACTGCTTTCTTTCTTTAAAATTTTTTTTTTTAATTTATTTTTTAGAGAGAAGAAGGGAGGAAGAAAGAGAGGGAGAGAAACATCGATGTGCAAGGGATGTATCAATAAGTTGGTTCTTGTATGTCCCCCAACTGGGGACCTGGCCTGCAACCCAGGTATGTGCCCTGGCTGGGAATCAAACCGGTGACCTTTTGGTTTTCAGGCCAGCGCTCAATCCACTGAACCATACCAGCCAAGGTACTGCTTTCTTCATTATACTATCAACAATAATATGAGTTTATAGGCATTAGAAAATTCTTAGTTGAGTCATAGGAGTTTATGAATCCTTTAAAATATTAATGGAAAAAAAGCTAAAAATTTATCTTGTTTAATGTTCATCTGATTATGAATTTCTCTTAAATCTCTGTTTCTCCAAGAACTGATACAGTTCATGCTACCTTGAGGTCGTTAGTAGTTAGACCCAAGGTAATTGCTTACAGCGCAGATACTTGATCATCTGGAAGCACCTACCAAGAAGCCATGTACTACAACCACGCTTGATCTCGAGGGGTGTGTTGAGCCTTGCGTAGTTCCACAGCTGTTCCTGCCAGAGTGAGGGGTACTGTCTGGGCAGCCACAGCCGGCTTAGATGGGTTCCAGCCGGCCTCTCTGGCCCAATTTTCCAGGACTCCTCACTCTCTAGCCTCCAGTTGCATTTTACCTCCCTGTGTGCTGTTCAGAATTCAGCGTGGAGGCTGCCTCCCCATCCCACACCTTAGCTGACCCTTGTGCATACCCTGTAGTATGGGAGTAAATGCCAGAATTCACACTCTAGGAGGTTGGAAGCACAGGCAAGGAAGCCATTTCTTTGTGTTTTTCCTCTAAGTGTAGGTGGACATTTGACGACATTAATGATAGCAGTGGTCTCTCATATATCGGCATTGTCCTCATTTAAAGAAATCTTCTCCCTGCATACGTGTGCACGTAAATATATAATATGTAGTTATGGAAACTATCCCCATATTTTAAAATGTGTAATGTTTTTAAAAATAATTGCTTTAAAAAAAAAATGGCGTCTGTATTACCCTCTAGTGGCCAGGAAAATTTAATAAGAGCAACCCAAAGAGGAACAGCAGCTGTTTATTACGTGCCAATCGGAAACACACGAATCACACCACTACCACTATTGTTGGTCGTAAGCACACATGTCCACAGTGACCAAGTGGGTGATGTCACAGGGAAGGGGGCCGGCACAACGTGAAAACTGGGCAGTACCTGTGCTGCCTGAAAGGAGAGTTCCCAGTCCTGGTTGCCCTGGGGGAAGGTAGGCCCGGCCTTTAAAGTGAAGCTCCATATCCAGATATTTATGTAAAAGGTCTCAATTTTTAAGCGTGGGCAACTTAAGTAATTAAAAAATAAAAAAGATCTTTGTGTGGACCACCCCCATTTCCGTGGGTTACATTTGAGCTGTAATAATTGCTCACTTGTGACCTCTGGTTCAGTGGTGCTTACTGCCTGCACATCCAGCTTCCCAACCAAAGGATGTTTCTCTTCCTCCCTTTCCCACTCTCTATAAATAAAATCTTTTAAAAAAAAAAAGGAAATACATAGAGTTGCTAACATATGTCAGAGATTAGTCTAAAGATTTTATTTATTTATTTTTAGATAGAGGGGAAGGGAAGGAGAAAGAGAGGGAGAGAAACGTTAATGTGTGGTTGCCTCCCACACACCCACAACTAGGGATCCAGCCTACAACCCAAGCATGTGCCTTGACTGGGAATTGAACTGGAGACCCTTTGGTTCACAGGCTGGTGCTCAAACCACTGAGCCACACCAGTCAGGGCCAGAGACTATTCTAGGTAACAAAGATACAGCAGTGAACTAAGTAGATCCTGCCCTCACTGTCATGTGTGTTTGTGCAAACCTAATATACTGGAGAATTAATGGGGAGGGATTTGTTGAGAGCGACAGGATTCCCTGGCTTCTACACCGTTAGAGCACAGTTATGTGTCCAGCCTGTAGTTTGTTCCACCAGTTCTCCTTGCTTCCGCCCTTTTCTAGCTAGGCATCAGACTTCTCTGTGCATTTGTCCAGCCTGGTCCACTACTTTGCTCCCCACTGGTCAGCTCAGAATTTATTCCTACATCTCTGTCCTGCACATTTGGCCTGACTGTAAAGTAATATGGGCTTGGGGACATGTCCCTCGTTCCCAGACCCCACTCCTTTTCAGACACTGCCCTGGCAGGGAGTGTCACATAGAGGCCTTGCTTATTAAACTTAGGGACACTTGTGCCAATCAAAAAGAAAGGACAATTTCATCACAGCCAGACACCGTTCTACGTAGAAAGTCATAAACTAGTCTTACATCCTAAGTTTTGGAGTTTTATTTCACTTTTAATTGTATTTTTTTGTAAGCTAGGCTTTTTTGAGGTATAACTTAAATATGGTAAAATTCTTGCTTTTAAGGTATATACATCATTGAATTTTGACAAACACATATAGTCATGTAACCATCACCGTAATCAAGATAGAAAACACTTCTATCACCCCAAAATTTCCTCCTGTCTCTTGTCAGTCAATTCTCTTCCCTCACACCCAGTCCCTAGCAACAAGCTGGTGTATTTTCTGTCCCTATGGTTCTATCTTTTCCATAATGTCATATAAATGGAATCATACAATTTGCATCCTTTTTAATTGCATAGGTTGACTGGATTCACCTCATCTGAGTGAGTCAGTAGGCAACAATTGGTGAAGAGGAGAGAGAAATACTTTCAGGCAGGGTAGATGGCATATGCAAAGGCCCTGTGGCAAGGTACTATATGAAGTTTAGCATACACTCAGAGCTTACTTTCAGCTATATGCGCTGGTCAGACCATCAAGATGGTCAGTATTCATTCTGATTGATGAGATCATGGGCCTTACCAATTGTTAATATTAAAAAAAAACCACACTGAATGTGCCCTAAGGACAGCTCACCTTAGGCAGTTAGGCTGGTGCACACTTGAGCCCAACTAGAAGTAAGGGCCAGAGAAAAGACACTTGAACCCAGAGCCTCCTGTTCATAAAGTGCATACTAGACATAGAGCCACACCATAGTAAGACTTCCTAGAGAGGCCGGGCCTGCGTAGCTTAACAGTAGTAAGTGCTGTGGGCAAAATTTGGGTCTTCAGAGTCCTTTTCCTGGGCCAGCAAGAAAATAAGCTGAACCCAAACCACTTATGAAAGTGCCTAGCACAAAGCAGATCTTCACTAAAAATTTTTGATCTGCTGCTCAGCAAAGGACATTTAGTCTTCCCTATTATTTACTTTTTGTCTGAAGTCATGTCTCTGATTAGTGCCCACTTTACAAAAATAGACTAGGTTTATTAGGTTTGCCCTAACAGAGTGCCATTCTGATTTCCAATATTTAGAGACTACCTAATCCAACTCTAATTTCGCAAGTGAAAAAGAAAGTAATTTGGCTAAAGCACCCAGCTGGACAGTGGATGCAACCGTGACTAGAACTCAAGTCTACCAGTTCAAAGTCAAGTCAATTTACTCTTTGTTTTAACAAAAATAAATCCTTTTTCTTTTCCAAAAAAAGAAGAAAAAAAAGTGTGTTTGTATTCCTGGAAGCAAGACTGATTAAATTGCTGTTTTTAGGTCCCAGTTCAGTAAGGTCCTGGTTTGACCTACAGCAGCGAATACATATCACAGATGAAGTGGCTATAAAAAGAACACCCACGCAAATAAAATCTCAGTACAGAATCTCAGAGAGGCTGATATCCAACTCCTTTGTGATGCTATCATTGGGACAGACCCGCCATTTCTTGCCTGGATCTGTAAGCGGGTTGGGTAGGCCCATTGTGTTTCACTGATTTTCTGGGATAAAGGAACTGAATTAGGATTCGTCTGGATGAGTGTTACCTCAGTGCTGCTAGATTGTTCTGTACTGCACAAATGACTTCCTTTTATTCTATTTCCCTCCTACACTGGTAGGGAGAATAATTTACAGAATGTTACATGTCTGGTTTTGTGACAGAAAAATGGGCGAGGGCTCTCATTTCAGCAGGCAAGGGGGAGAAGACTTCAGTGCTGGCCACAGCCGGGCAGCTGGATTCCTTGCTGTGAGCACTTTTGAAATCTCATTTGGCTGAGTTACATAAAATGCAATTTGGGCCAAGCTGCCGTCTTGCAAAGGTAGCTTAGACTTTCTGCCTAAATTTAGCCTTCAAAATGAAACTGAATGGAGAATTAGAAATCAGCAGATTGGAAAAAAAAAAAAAAAAGCTTTCTGCCATTTTTGAATTAACAAAGGGGATTGAGTGAATGAATGAAATGGAACTATTAAAATTCTCTGAATGGAAAGTATCTCTTCCTGAAGCCTCTGATGAATTCCTGCTCTTAACTGGTGGCCTTGTGTTCAGGTAGGGCAAAAATTAAGGGATCTGACATTTAAACAGACCCTGCAGGTGCTGGAGAGGAACAATAACATTCAGGCAGGGAGTCCTTCTTATTGTGGAAGAAATGCCATGGCAACACCCCTGTGAAGCTGTATGTGGGTGGACGGGACAGTGCCAGCATGCAAGTTCAGCCTATGTTGCTTATTTGTTCCACGTGGATCACCCTTCCTTGTAAATCCTCATGGAGCTATATATATTTAGTCACAGACGCTTTTATCAGCTGCTGCAAAGCAACTTCTAATTGGTACTTCAAGCTAAGAACAAGGAATGAAACCGAATAAATTTATCAGTGAGGGGGATGGAAAAAGTGCAAGCCTACGCTGTATGAATGAACCTGAGAACAAAAAGGCACTTCTTAGCTCAGGGAGCTCTTACAGCCATGTGATTTATGTGGAGGTATCAAGAACAGTAAGAGCTATAACCAGCTGGAACTTTCAGAGAGGTTTGAATTCTTCTCGGAGGTAGAACAAAAGTGAAAAGTCTTTTCCAATTTAGTGACTTAAGTTCTGATCACAGAAGATGGAGAGCAACTCAAGTTTTCACAATTTCATTGCTTCCATGGGTGCCATCAACTATGTTTTGAGGACTTATAAAATATTCTGTTCAGATAATAGAGGTGAAGACCAAGAAGGAATTGGAGGTGAGTTGGGGAAATGGAGGAAGAAAATGTAGGAGGAATGGAATGATTTAATATTGATCTACCTCTCTGTGACAGAAAATTTGATGTCTGCTTTATATGTATGCTCCTTTTATTCATGGTAATTCCTTGAATAGTCAGAGAAAAGATTTCAGATTCTTTCTTTAATTTACTCATTCAACAAATGCTTATTGTGTGCTTCTTATATTCCAGCCAAAGGAATAGTCCTTGGAAATAGAATGGCCCAAACAGATGTGGTCCTTGCTCTCAGGGAGTTTATACACTAGAGGAAATATGCATATTAATCAAATAGCCATGTAAAGTAGTTAAATAATGGGAAGGAGAGGTAAATGTTACTGTGAGAATATTTAATGGTGAATCAGAGGATTCCTTAAGAAGTATAATTTATTGTAGCTGAGAACCTAAGAATAAATAGTAAATAACTGAATGAAGTGAGAAGAAAGCAGATGGAAGAAAACATGTGCAAAGGTCCTGTGGCAGAAAGAAGTATAGTAATATGAGGGAATAAATGATAGCCAATCTATTACTCAGGGTTCTTAAATGAAAATAATAGAAGTCATTTCTGGCCAATTTTTCTGAAAAGCAGTTCATTAAACATTTGGGTAGCTTACAGAATATCCTAGAGTGCTATAGAAGCAAGGCCAGTAACAATATCGAAAATAATTCCATGGCATTTATGCTATGAAGATACCAGTTACACTGGTATCAGTGGCAACCTCAATACTAGACAGCGGACACAGTGGCTCCGAGTGCTGCCGCGCTCAAAGGAATGATTTCTTAATTTTTGTCATTAGTTGCTGAGTAATATCCACTCTGGTTGTGTCTAATTGGCAGAGCCTAATTTACATGTCCATACCCTGGCTGTAAGTCAGGCTTAGAGAGCAAAGTAGATAGCGAGATGCCTACCTTCAAGTTCTGTCTTTTTTAGAAATTCCCTTCTGCATTGTCCTAAGGATTGTTAATGCCATTCCACTGGGATCTAACATGGAGAATGTTCTGGAAATGCTAACTCTCTAGGAAACTCCCCATCAGTTGAGGGAGGGGTGTCATTGTGACAGAAGTAGGCTTATGGGAGCATGAGCTTCCTCCTGATACTTATATATGCAGAGAGCCGGAAAGTGCCTGGGAGCTCCTAATCAATGACTGATTGGGCATTAGTGTGAAAGCTCAGCTTCCTTGTCTGGAGTTGGGACACACTCAGATATAATTTAAATTCCATCACCTGAAATTATACCTTGCTTGGTTTCTTTCCCTTTCCTATTTCCTTACCAGTTTCTCCTGGAAGTACTTCCTTAGTAAATGACTTGCACAGAGATCTTCAGTTCAGAACCTGCTTCCAAAGAACTTGACCTAAGACAGGAGTCGTTACTATTGTGGTGGCTCAGCTTTCTGTTCCTCAGACTTAGAGTTTGTTTGTTTGTTTGTCTGTTATATTGATCAAGGAGGAACTAAGGGTGCTGGCCACCTATTTCCGTCCTAAGAAACTTGTGATTAATGACTGTTGCCAAAGATCCTAACGGGTCAGACAATCCTCTTACTTTGGTCCCGCGTCCTAGTCAATTTTTATCTTTATCTTGCCTCTGGGGATCAAGGGCTGCTGGAACCTCGAGGTTCCAGCTTTTCATCAAAATCAGGACACCTGTTTCCATTTCAGGTTCTCCCACCAGCATCCTCAGCCTATAGAGAACCAGCCCTGCCATTGTTTTCAAAGATGGTGGCACTACTGTCACCAGTGTAATTCACAAGAGCTTGGTGACGAGAGTGCCTTCTGGCTCTCCTGGGGTACATAGAAGATGGATGAGTGGGATGCCCATTATGGATCCAATTTATTTTATTCCGAAGGCATTGGATTCTACCTCTCCAACCTTATTCTCGAAGTGTGTGAGGACCAGGAACATTGGCATCATCTGAGAGAGCTTGTTAGAAAATCAGAATCTTGGACCCTACCCTAAACCTTGCTGAATCAGAATTTTAACAAGCCCCCCACACTTTTCATATGCACATTAAAGTTTGAGCAGCACTAACCTAAAGCTATGCCAGCGAATTTCTGCCATCTCAACATCTTGCAGTTAGGCCACCCCTGAGCCCAGGTACCAGTCAGCTAATTGAAAACACAGTGAAAATCACTTCCAGCTGCTCAGCCTGACTTGTTGAATTCAGAGTTTCTGGGACACACGAAGAGCCGTCAATTCAACCTGATCTAAATTTTTCGTCTCTCTCTCGCCTTAGTCTAGACCCATATTCTGCCAGTTTTGGAAAATAAATGTTAGCAATATCTTGCATATCTTTTGGTGAGTACATCGCCTCCTGAGTTTGTCTTCATAATCACACTCCAAACCATGCTGGTACTGGAAAATGGAATCAAGTCAAAAGCCTGGAAACAAGTCAGTGGCATAAGGGGGATGGGCTCCCTTGGCAGGCTCTTTAGGAGTCCTCAGGCAAAGCGGGAATAACACCCCCAGACGGGAAAGGAAAGGCTCCTTCTGCTGGATTTGGATGCATCCTATTATACTTATGTCTATCCCAATCCACTGTTTCCTGAGTGATATCGAAATTTCTATATAAGAATAGATGAGTTGTGAATTAAGCTAAGGTTGTAATTCAGCAACCCATAGGATCGAATTTAGAGTTTAATTTTTGGATACTTCAGTCTTGTAGCCTCAAAAGATGACAAATTATTTCAGTAGCCATTATTTCTGTTCACTCCTTGAGCTGACAATTTAGGGCTTACAGCCTGTTATTCTTATTTCTTTAAGCCCTTCAGTATTGTTAAGAAACAACCACCTCACCACTGGTTCCTTGAATTACTTGTGTTTCTCATAACTGTTCTGTGACAGGTGCCATTTATTCTCCCAAAGCCCTACCTTTACTGGACACTTTGTTCCAGCTGATTTGGGTACTAGTTTAATTAGCAGTTTAAACACTGGACCCCACAATGTGTGAATTTGCTGGGTTTTACTGACTTCATTCTAGATAATCATACTAGATAATCAAGTTTGGATTTACCCTCTTATTGTAAGGGTCTATTCCTTGCAATCATTCCTGGAACCAATTTCTTTATAACTTAGGGTTTTTAATCTCAGGCAAAGGGGTATACTCTGGCTAACTTAAGTTTAAAAACAATTTATTACACATATTGAGCCCTTCCCAAACTCTCCAGGAAGACAGGAGAAGCACAGGAGTGTTCAATGCCCTGCTGCAGACCTGGCCTCAGCACCCCCTGCTTCGTCAGCAGGTGCAGCCTCTCCTACTGGCTCCATTGACAGTCCTGCTCTCTGAGCCATGGCCACTGCCTCCCGGCCTCTCTCTACAGATTGTGACCTCAGCCATGATTTTCATTCTTATTTGTTTGTTTGTTTGCTTATTTATTTTGGGGAGACCCCTTCTCTGTAACAATTCCTCCCTCTCAGCTTAAGACCCTTTATAATCTTATAAAGAACAATGGGTGAAGGTCTTGTGCTCCTCTAGCTGCTTCAAGCTGGACATGGTCATTATTCTACCTACCCTTGGCTCCAGAAATCCCTAATAAGAGTGGCAGTGTGGAGGGGAGGGTGGCCTTCCCACATGGGGAAGGATCTTGCAGACTCCAGGTCAGTTGGCTGTCCCTAGGCAATGGCATGCTTGGTTTAACAAGCTGGCATCCTTGTTGTATTCTGGGGGCAACAGATTTCACAACAGGGTTAAAAGGCACCATTAGAACCATAACCACTAGATGACAAAAGGTAGGTATTAATTTTTCAATGTCCCACATTAGGAAAAAAAAAAGGCTTCTTTGGAGGAAGGTGTGCAAGGCACGTCACACCTGTCCAACGCCCTTTTGCCCACTATACTTAGTTTGGGCTGAGGGGAATATTTTAGGTTTTCCCCCCTCTCAGACCTCTGGACCCTTTTTGTCCAAGCCTTTAGGATAGAAAAGAGAAACCAGTTTTAAAGTGAAGCCCACTGACCACCCCATGCTTCACCAACCCAGCCACTTAGTTCAGCCAAACCATTGAGTATCAGGAGGCAGTGATGCAGACAGGATTAAGTAAGGCCTATATGTACAGACAATCACTCAGGTAATGAGATCATAGGCTTATGCCTCCTCCACTATCTTGGATCTCCCCCATGATTTTCATTCTTATCGCAACAGATTCCGTCATCTGGTATTCCTCTGGGACATAAGCTCCAGAGTCTGGTGTGGGGGCACCGGTCTGGTTTCTTTAAAAGAAGAGGAAGAGGCACAGGGATGTGAGTACACAAAGGAAAAGCCATGTGAGGACTGACCAAGAAGGTGGCCATCTGCAAGGCAAGGAGAGAGGTCTCTGGAGAAACCAAAGCTGCCTACCTTGATCTGGACTTCCAGCCTCCAGAGATATGAGAAAATAAATTTCTGCTATTTAAGCCACCGGTCTGTGGTCTTGTTATGGTAGCTCAGCTCACTAATAGAGCAGGTGCAAATGTGTGAATGAGATCGTTTGGTGGGAGTGTTTGGGGGAGAACAAAGGGGTTCTGGAAATGAGTCTGGAGCGATGATTTTAATGGCCAGTTCAGTTTCTCAGTAAGTGTCCCTCTTTTCCTAACAAAATTCGAATCTGGTCCTATATCCATCTATTCCCTACGCAGCTCTGTGCCTCAGGGAAACCTGGCCCCACCTTTAATTCTAATGGGGCCTGATTAGAATAAGGGCAATTCTGCTCCTCTTTCCAATGGAGGGTTCAAGAATGGCCACATACCCAGTATCTGCCGGTGAGAGGTGAGAGAAGACCAGCTGGTGGGCTTTGGCAAGTTTGTCCTTGCTCCCAAGAGAGAAGCAAAGGGAGAAATGGTTTCGTTCATTCTTTTGGAAGTCTTTGAGTCTAGATGTGTGGCCAGGTGCTGCTGCAGCTCTCCTGCTACCAGCTGGAGCATGGGGGGTTACTAAGTGACCGAGAGATTGATGCCAGGAACCTGGGTACCTCAGGACACTGCCGAGTCTTTGAATCCATTCACCCTGGAAGACTGTTCTACTTCTGTGAGATGACATCACTTATAACCTTTTTGGCCTGTTCAAATTTGGATATATATTACTTGTAGCTGGAATCTGGGCAGAGGAGGACAAGGCTACCCATTTATACCAGATCCCACAGCTGGTGAGTGACAGACCCAGGATTTAAGTTGGTCTTACGGCAAAGCCCATATTCCAGAACACTTGCCCTGCACATAGAAGGAACATTCAAGTTTTTATCAGCCGTCTCTTGTAGCTTTAGAGTGGGGGATGGCAAGGGCCAGATAGAAAATATTTTGTCTTTGTGGGAGATATGGTCTCTGTCCGAGTTACTCAACTCTGCTGTTGTTGCAAAAGTAGCCAATAGTAGACAATATGTAAATGAGTGGGTGTGGCTGCTGTCCAAAGAAACTTTATTTACCAAAACAAGTGGTGGGCTTATAGAGTTGTAGTTTGTCTACCCCTGTTGTAGAGTAAAGATTTAAAAAAGAAATTTTGGAATTAGACCCTGTGTTTTAATTAAAAGTGTTCTTGTGTAAAATACTGACTGAGTCTGATTTCAGTATTTGCAGCAAAATATGAAATTTCAGCACACAGCCAAGCCCCATGTTGCATTTTTGAAAAGGTTTTTGTCTACATTCTTCAACAGCAGGATTTGAATCTGCATAATGTGAGTTGATTTCTAAGTACTGAGTAAGAATAGTTTACAAATACCATGCTCCCTAGGGTATTTGCAAAGGCACCATCATGGGCGGCCTATTGGATGAGGTGCCCGACTGAGAATTCTGGGAGATGAGGGTGTCTTTCCCTCTGATTCCATCTGCTGCTTCCTCCCTAAGGCAGCAATACTCTTCAGCTAGGGCCCTGTGGGTGGGGTTTAGGAGTAGGGGTGTGGAAGAGGATTAGGGATCCCTTCCCTGTCTTTTCCCCAGAGACTGTTCAACTGATTCTAGACAGCTAGAGATTTTGACTTGTTCTACAGCAATGATCAGCAAATTAAATACTCTTTTTGGGGGGTTATGAGGGGAACACTTACTACCCCTCTTTATTTTGTTTTGATCCCAGAGTTTACAAACAACAGTTGAAATGTGTGTCAGTGACGCTCTGAATCAGGGTGTTGCCCAGCATTGGGGAAAGAAAGGTGAGTCTGGAAACTTTCTGAAGAAATAAAGAGCAAAACTTAGTGCAACAGCTGAAGATAGTGAAAATGAAAAATGCTTCTGTTTTCTGCACAGTGGATATGCTCAGGGAACACACAGTTTTAATATCAATTTTCCACAGTGAGTATTTAGTATTTCAACTTAGTGGTAATACTGTCAAGAGCAGCCAATAACAAGTGTGAGATTTTTCACTTGGCTTAGGTCAGTCAGTGCATTAGAGTCTGGCCTGCACTCGGTTTGAGGTCCTGGTTCCTAATATTTGGAAAGGATATGGAGAATCTGCACAGATACTGGCTTCCTGTCATTTACCTCTATTTGGCTCATCTGGAGAGAAACCCCCTAGGGCTGCAGGCATGAGCTGAGGAGACCCAAGACACAATGGGACCAATTTAAACTCCCCTGTCCCTGCATGCTGGATTTAGTTCCCTATCAGTGCAGGTTAATTCCAGCCACCAGGTCCTACCTACACAGGTAGGTAGCTCAGGAGGAGGGGTCATAAGGCCGAATGTGACAAGCATGTCATTTTATAGGATGCTTTCTGAAGCCTGCACTAGAAGAAGGGATTTAAAAAAAACACAGAATCATCACCTGCACATCCCAGGTGTTGACTACGGCACAGCCATAGGCCAGGAACAGCCACGAAGCTGGGGGCCAGGCTGGGAGCACAGAGCAGCGGTTTCCCAAGCAGATTCTTAGAGAGTCATGCCTTATTCATGCTTCACAAACACGCAGGCATTCAAGTCCCTTAAACACAGTCTGCCACTTTATTCAGTTAATATCACTGGGGTGCCTTTTGCAGCCCAAGTTCTGACAGCCTCTGGCGGCTGGGAGCGCTCCTACAAGGGGGCTGCTGGCTGTCAAGGCCAATGCCAGAGTGCCCAGTTTGAATACAGGAGATCCTGGCCTCCTCGGCCACAGATACTTTGGCCATTTGTGAATTTTTCTTAATTGGTAGTCATCTGTGGTAATAAACCCCAAAGTCTTAGTATCTGAACTTTCTTTGATAGCTAAAGGGGGATACAAATTGGCTATCGCAAGTCTGCCAGAGAAGGTGAAGAAGCAGCAAACGCAGTATCTCCTGAGTGGGTGTTCTGTCAGGTGGGAAGAAAGAGCTGACTGTCACCAAGAACCTCTTCTCTGGAACCTAAATGGCTTCAGTTCAATGCTCCACACCACTCCAGGCATTAGGATGGAACAAAAAACAAACACTAAAACCCAGATTAAGTCAGTACACCTGACCGCCAAGTAGGTATTTCTTGATAAAGCTCTCACAAGCCCTTGTTCACACAGCACACCTGAGATACTTGGGGTGGGGTGGGGAATAGTCTGGAGACAGCTCTTTATCCTAACATTTATCAACTGGAATGCATGGCCGGAAGGCCCTCTTAGGTATCACTCAGTTCAGTGACTCTTCCCCTTCTGCCCGCTCCCCAGCCATGGGCAGCTGGAAATGTTTGGAGGTGATTTTGGTTTTAATAATGGCTGGGGGTGGGGGGTTGTATAACTGCAGTTAGAGCCCAGGGGGTTAGGGGCATTAGACACCCTGTTTTACATGAGCAATTCTTCCCAAGAAGGATCATCTGGACTAAAAAGTTAGTATAGCTCAACTTAGATGAAGTGCCACATCTTACAGATAAGAAAGCTGAGGCTCCAAGGATGT
This sequence comes from Furipterus horrens, assembly GCF_987537825.1. Taxonomy (NCBI): domain Eukaryota; kingdom Metazoa; phylum Chordata; class Mammalia; order Chiroptera; family Furipteridae; genus Furipterus; species Furipterus horrens. Next base: position 16,655,135 of record NW_028327178.1, on the reverse strand, counting down.
GAATGAGGTCGTGTACCCAGGATCATCTAGGTTAGTACCAGAGCTGGGTCCAGGACGCACGACTTCTGACTCCTACCTCAGGGCTTCCTTCATTAAGTTTCCAGCAGCCACATTTCATAAAATTACCATCAGGACCGAGTCTGACAAGCAAGAGGGCGCACAGGACCACAGGACAGAATGCTAGCTGTGATTTCCCAGGAAAGAGCCTCACAGTCCTGGGTTAGGTGACACGGTGCCTGCACATCACACGCTATGACTCATTGTGAAGAGGGCAGCCTTGGGGGGCGGGACCAATGGTGGAGAGCCTCCCTCGTCACTGGGATGGGGAGAAGCTGTAACTTCAGGTCATCTGATCTAGGTGCTCTGGTCCCAGCAGACCCTGCTGTGCGGGTAGAACTTGCTGGGCTCCCCCCAAACGGAGAATGCATAAAGCAGCTCATTCACTCACAAGAGACAATGGGACTTGACATTTCCACGTGCAGTTTTTACTAAAACACACACAGAGAGAAACAAAGAAATGACGTGCTGAGGTAGGCTGGTGTCAGTTTTTCAGGTGAACCAGGGAAGAAAAACTGTTTGCAGAGCCTGCAGTTTTTTTATTGATTCTGCAGCTTGAAATGCTCGGCCTGCCTGAATCCCCTGTGCTTTGTACCTTCCGTGGCCCACGTCACGTTCTGTTCCTTCTTTGTAATAATTTATGCACATTTAGTTGCTGCTGCTGTCAGGCTGCAAGCTCTCGGAGTGCAGGGACTCTGTCTTAATCGCCACACACTCTCCCAATAGCTCACACGATTAGGCACATATATTTTTTTGCATAAATGCTTGTTGCATAAACAACTCAACAATTGAGTCTTTTTTTTTTTTTTTTCTTTTGCTCTTGAGGTACCAGGATCTCACAGGTATGGAGACCATTCCAATCTCCTTTTACTCTTTAAGGTGTCAAAGAGGTGTACAGTCGGATGACTAGAGTCTGACTCCTGCCTACGCCACTTATGGTGTGACCTTGAGGGAGTTACTTAACCCCTTTGAGCTTCAGGGTCCACATCTGTACTGAGCATAATAATGTACTTAGCTAACTAATAGGGTCATTGCGAGAGTTCAATATGGAAAAAATGCATGTGTCGTTCTGAGATGTTTAATCACACCAACCAATTCTCTAGGATACCAGATGGGTGCTTAACACTTCTTCTGACACTGCCATAGATTTAAGAGTTCAGTCCCACAAGACTGCCTTCACCTCAGACATCAGTTCCAAGTTTCTGACCATCCAACTATGAATCAGGGGTTCCTACAACCCCCTCTTCAGGTTATTAATTTCTTAGCATGACCCACAGAACTCATGAAAAATACTTTACTTGCATTTATTGGTTTATTATAAAAGATACAACGAAGTGACAGCCAAATGGAAGAGACCCATAGGGCCAGGGATTGGGGAGGGGAATGGAACTTCCTCTCTAGGCACACCTTCCAGCATCATGATGTGTTCACCACCCTGGCTCGGAGTTCTCTGAGTCTTGTTCAGGAGTTGTTATCGGGTTCAATCTCCTGCCCCCTGCCCCTTCTCAGAGGTTGGTGAGTGGGGCTGAAGTTTCCTGGTCTCTGATCAGTGGGTCTTTATGGTGACCAGCCCCATCCTGAGGCTATCTGGCACCCCACTCTAAGTCACCTCATGAACATCAACTCAGGTGTGATAGAAGGAGTTTCTTATGAAGAACACAAGATATTCATCACTCAGGAAATCCCAAGGGCTGCAGAAGCTCTGTGCCAGAAACTGACGACAAAGACCAAATGTATTTCTTATATGCTTAGCATACTGCTTGGGGGAGAGGGGTGTCATAGGCCCTCAGTAAATGTTATCCATCACCACTACCTTCCAGATAGCGAGAAGGGTTCCTAGGATGTAGGTTGAAGACATGAATGTAGTTTTTAATTAAAACAGGAAAGCAGTCAGAAAAATACAAGGATCAATACACCAAGACTTGACAGTCGGAATCTGTTAATTCCAAATAGAATGTCTCTGCTTGAAAGGCCACACTCAGGGCAAAAGACCATATGGCAGCTTGGTTGGTGGCATCCTGCGGAGTGCTGGGAGAATTATTCTTTGGCCCAAATGCTTTTCATTTAATGATCTGAAAAAGAGTGGAAGCCACACATTATGTTCACACAGAGAGAGGTGTGTCAAACATTAAAGACAACTCAGAAATGAGAAGTTGAAAAATATTTGTCTCCAAGATGGAAAATGAAATATGGTTTGATGGGGAATGTTGACAGTGCCGATCCACATAATTTACATGGGCTTCTGGATCCCTGGCTTGATAGATATAATTTTCAGACAGGCTAGGGTTTTAATTAAAATGGAAAAAGGTTCACTGCACTCTCTCAAGTATTATTATCAACAAGGTACTCATAATGTTGGAAGAAGCTGATGGTTAAAATAACTTGGCATGAAAGTTTCTATGGTTATATGAATCCCTAGAAATTATTTAGTTTAAAACCATTATTTTATAAGAAGGAAGCTGAAGTCTAAGGAGGGGGTGGGACTTGCCCACATGGTCCACAGGAAGCAATGATGTAATTCGGCTCTCCCTGCCTCGTCCTAGAACTCCCCTTGCTGCTCCATTTTAAGATACCTTGTATAAATCAGTGTTAGTTCCTCCCATCACTCAGCTTTTTCTTATTTCTAGCCTTAAATACGGAAGTGACAAAACTAGGACAGAAATCAGATTGTTGACTCTGAAGCTACATGGCCGCTACTTTCTGCTGCTCCTGTGCTCCAATGTGGAGATAGATTCATGCCATCCATAGAAGTAACTGGGAAAGACCCATAGACACAACTCTCTCCCCTTAACCTGGCCAAGGAGCTGAGACTGACTTCTAATATTTATGGGCCCTAGGACAGGATACTAATAGTGTCCGACCTGACCAAATGTCTGAAGATTTTAAAGTTCTAAGTCCAGCTAACAAATTGTTAAGTGAAATATGTCCTGTGTCTGCCATGACCAATACACTTCATAACCTTGCAACTGAATAATGTGTGTGGTTCCATAAAAATAAATATTCAGTCTTTGTCCCAGTTCCTGGCACAGGGCTCCTGAACGCCTTTGGAGTTCACTGTCTTTTGTATTCTAACGAGATGGCCCCTGAGATGGAGTGTGGATGGGGTACTAGACACCTCAGGACAGGGGTTAGTTGCCAGAAAGATCGGGCCATGATTAGAGCATTGAAACTTTTAGCTCCATCCCCCAATTTCCAGGGGGCAAAAGTGAGCTGGAGATTGAATTCAATCACCAATAGCCAATGATCTAATCAGTCATGCCTTTGTAATGAAACCTCCATAAAACCCCGTAAATAATGGCATTCAAGAAGCTTCTGGGATGGTGAACACATTGAGATGTGGGGTGCTTTACCTTACCTGGAGAGGGTATGGAAGCTCTGTGCCACTCTTCCCATACCTGGCCCCATGCATCGCTTCCGTTGGGCTGTTCCTTAATCATAAAGCTGTAATAATAAGGAAAGGGCTTTCCTGAATTCTATGAGTTGCTCTAGCAAATTATAGAACCTAAGGAGGGTGTTGTGGGAACCCCTGAATCAGCAGCCTGTCAGATAGAAGTACAGGTGGCCTCTGGCACTTGTGATTGAAGCGGGGGCAGTCTTGTGGGACTGAGCCCTGAACTTGTGAGGTCTGCACTAATTCAGGATAGCTAGTGTCAGAATTGGATTGAATTGTTGGACATCTGTTTGGTCTTGATGAATTGGTTATGGGTGTTTAAAAAAAACCATATTTAGTGTTAGAATCCCTCATCCCCACTCCTCAATGTGTAAAGCTACATCTTTTAAGTGACTGAGGAACACAGTTTAGATTGTGTATGTGATCTGTGGGCCCTTGAAAGCACAGGCCCAGGGTTGCCCACTCCCCCACAACCCCAGGTCTAAGGGCAGTACTGGCCTCAAGGGATGTGGGGGATGGTCTAGCACAAATCTTACTCTGGGACTGGAAAACATGACTTAAAAAGGGTCCTCTTTATAAAAGACAACTTACTGTGAGTTTGGTGTGATGAATTTAGATGAAGCCACGGTAAAGCTTTAAATTGAGCTTTGTGGTTTGACCTCATTTTTGCTGCAATAATTTAGCTGTTAAATTATCATTTGACTTAAAACTATTTATCCCTAAACTCAGGCAGAATGACTGACTTTTCTTGTCAGTATATTTAAATCATATTAGACATCACAAATTTGAGCTTTAAGACCTAACATAAATACAATTTTACCTTTGGTGAAACGTGTTTGTAACTTTTCATCCTACAGAAACACCCCTTTGCCATTTGAAAAGAATAGTTCTCCAAAGGCAAGTATGATTTCAGATTTTAAACATTTTAGGTCAAAGACAAAAGGTTAAGATTTCTGATCTACACAGAACTTTTACCAGTAAGTAAGATAAAAATTGAAATATGGTAGAAAAGCAGGAAAAGAACAAGAATCAGAAATTTGCCAAAGACATATAAATGATCAAAAAACAATATGAAAAGATACTCAACCTCACTAATAATTTTAAAAACTCAAATCAACACAATAGTTGTTATTTTGTGGATTGTCTTTTCAGGAAAAAGTACCCAATTAGATTGGGGTAAAAAAGATTTGATAACACGATAAAAAGATTTTAACAACCTGCAGGAAGAAGTACCAAGGTTAAAAAACATTGACTCAGTGATTAACTTTCAGGAATTTGTCCTGAAGAAACACACGTATGAATAAGTTTCTTTCTTGCCACAGAGTTTATTAGAGTGTAAACTTGCATATTCAAGACTCCCCAGTTCTACCCTCTGTTCTTTAATTTTTATTTTTTATTTATTTTATTTTTAGAGAGAGAGGAAGGGTGGGAGAAAAAGAGGGAGGGAAACATCAATGTGTGGTTGCCTCTCACATGCCCCCAAATGGGGACCTGGCTTGCAACCCAGGCATGTGCCCTGACTGGGAATCGAACCAGTGACCATTTGTTTCGCAGGCTGACACTCAATCCACTGGACCACAACAGCCAGGTACCCTCTGTTCTGATACCGAGTGCATGTCCAGGGGCCCCAAGACCACCTTCAGTTTTAATAATTTGCTAGAAGGACTCACAGAACTCAGCAAAACCATGATAGTCACAGTTATATTTATTATAGCAGAAGGCCACAGCTTAAAATCAGCCCATGGGAGAGGCACGCAGAACAGATTCCAGGAGACACCAAACACAGTTTCCTGAAGTTCGCTCCTGATGAGTCATTGGTGGACAACAAACAGCACCAATTTCTCCCCACAACAATAGGAAAATATGCATAGGATAATGCCGGCCTGTGGAGTGGACCTCAACTTTGGTGTCCAGAGTTTTTATTGGCGCTTAGTCACATAGACATGGCTGACCACCTCCATGGCTGGCTTTAGTCTCCAGCCCCTCTAGAGGTTGAGCTGACCCTGTGTGACCCAAAGCCCCCCAACCATAAATCACACTGTCAGCAAAGACTATCCAGCGTGGCTCAAGTCCCCCAGGTAAACAAGGATACTCTTATGAGGCTAGAGATGCAGACAGAGGATTTGTATTATGGAGGTTCCATCATGCCACACTAGGGATCTCAGATTTTATTCTGTAAATAAAGAAGATTCACTGAAGAATCTTAACAAGGGGCCAGCAGGAGTTAATTCTGGCATCATTAGTGATAATGAACTGGAGTGGAAGAAACCTGGCGGCTGGGAGGCCATTGGACTTGTCTAGGTTAAAGATACAAACAGGAGGTCAAGGCTTATTAACACATATCCTTGGCAGCACTGCTCCTTACTGAGGCCCAGAACTCACTTGCAAATCTAAATAGGCTGTCATTATATTAAAATAGTTAGCTCCACTAATGAGTGGGGTCTGGAATTGGTCCAGTTGCCAAGAGCTTAGCATCTGAGGTATGTGAGGTGAACCCAGGGACCCAAGCCTCCCCCTGGCGCGTCTCCCTTTGCCTCTTCTCCGTGATCGCGCACACCACTGTCTGTTTCCTGACACGTGCTCCAGCTGTCTACGGTGTGACCAGCTATCTGGGCTAGGCCAGCTCACTCTGGCATGAAGTTCTGACCATTCTTCTTCACCCTCACTTCTAGACATGGTGCTGCTCCTCACAGAAGGAGCTTCTGGAACCACGAATGTTCCCATCCACCCAACTCTAAGCTGCCAGGACTGTCCAGAGGAGAAAGGCCAGTGCGTGCTGTCTCTCCTCTCCTGGGCCCATGCAATCGGGGCCAGTGAGCCTGGCAATCTTTCCCACTGTCCTGGCTGCAGCCTTGGGATCTTTTCCTACACACCACTCCGGGTAGTCACTCTTAAGGATTCGCATTGACCATCAAGATCAAAAGCATTTATCATTCTCGGCTAGAGACCCCTGCCCCTCTGGATGTCAATACTATCCAGAGTGACTTCCACTTTCCCCCAGTCCTCTAGTTTGGATTGCAGGCATGTCTCAGACCCCATCTGGCCATGGGCCTACTTATTCCTGGCTTCTCCCTTCTCTCTTTAATGTGGGTAATTTGAGGCCAAGTCCACCTGAGCCACAGCAATTTCAAGATATGAGTTATAAAAACAGTTTGTGATTCTTGGAATTTTGAAATTTTGGGGGACCCAATCAAGCCTTTGACCAGCTAATATGCACTGAAGGCCCGCTCTCCTCCCAGCACTGGGTGCAATCTCTGTGGGGGAACAATGACCCAGGTGACATCGGCTTGCTTCTCCAGGAGTTTACTATCTAATTGGAGAGACAGGATATGGTGCTGGGAAATGAATCTACAACGTCAGGGACTTCAGGCCTCATAAGCTAAATGAGCAGAGAGGCTGACAGGCACCAGAGGAATTCAAACACAGGAGCAGATATTTTTGGAGATAGCTAACAGGGCTCCACACCCAAATCATCACCCAGTCACTGGCACTGGTCCCACAAGTGCCAGATGATGGGGAGGCAAAGCCAGGCGCTGTGGATGAGCAGGCAGGAGGAGGCGGCACAGGGCTTTGGTGATGCCTCTTGGTACTGGCTGAGGCTACAAGAGGCAGGCAAGGGTGGGCGAGCAGCAGGAACATCCGTCATCAGGAACATTCACACAGTTCCCTGTCATTATCTGAACTTAAATTCATCTACACCCACAGAACCCTGAAATCCCTGGAGAGGCAGCCATCAGGGGAGCCACTTCCGGGTGGGGGAGGCTGGTGCTTGCTCTTTGAGGTTTCACAGTGGTTTCGCGGCAGCTGATTGGTGGCATGTGGACTTCGAAGGTGGAAAAAGACCGGAGGCGAAGGCAGCAGGAGCAGGGAGCTCCAGCTTCCTATAATGCAAACAGCACTGGCCTGGAAGATGAGAGAATGGACTTCAATCTGGGTCTGTCCTTAACCAATTGGGTGACTCTGAGCCAATCACTCAGCTTCTCTCGTCTCCTGTTCCTCATCTAGAAAATGAGAGGGTTGAACCTGGCAATGGCCCAAGGCCGCTTCCAGCTCTTAGTAACACACCGTGAGATCTTTTCCAATTGTTTAGGTCCCATAGAGAGTGTCTTATTCCCATGAACACGACAGGGATCCTTGCACGCTCGTGGCCCTTCAGGCACATTATCACATTGCTTGATTTCTTCAAATCCAGAGGAGTAAAACAGGAAGACGCTCAGGTGGCAGAGAAGACTACCTCGGTGCTAGCTCTGCAGTAGCATCAATAATAGATGGGGAACATTCAGACTTGTGGGCAGGTGCTCACTCTGAGAGGCTGAGAGAGTGCAGGGCTTCTGGAGAAGGAAGCCCCTTAACACCCTGAGGTGAGATGGTGCTCCTACATGGCACTCCGTTTCAAATGTGTTTCATGATTCTTCTCTGTAGCACCCCAGGCTTTGCTGATAAAGAAAACCATATGTGGGAGCTGAAATTCAAGGTCAACAGGAGTCAGTGCATGACTTCAAAACAGGGTGCACCAGCTTTTTTCTATAAAAGGCTGAGTAGTAAATATTTCTGGCTTTTGAGCCACATGGTTTCTGTAGCAACTACTCAACTCTGCCATTGTAGCATGAAAGAATATGTAAACGGTGGGGATGGCTGGGGGCCAATGAAACTTATTTATGAAAACAGGTGGTGGGCTGGGTTTGGCTCAGGGCTGTATGTTGTTTGCCAACGTCTAGTCAAGGATTCTACATTCAGAAATCCTCTGGGATTATGTGGTGATTTATTGGCTCACTCCTTGAATCACCCAGTAGCAAATGTGCATCATGGCTTAACCAAGGTCACAGATGGTAAATGAGGCTGAAATTCCAAACCAGGTCTCTTGGCCCCTGTATAGTGCAATTTCACAGCAGGGGGCCATACTGCCTCCTATCGTACTCATAACATGCCTACTTGTTTGTTTGTTTTTTAAGTATATTTTATTGATTATGTTGTTACAGTAGTCCCAATTTTTTCCCTTTGCTCCCCTCTGCCCAGTAGCCCCCTTCCCTCCAGCAATGCCACCCTCCTTACTTCGTGTCCATGGGTCATGCATATAAGTTCTTTGGCTTCACCCTTTCCTATTTAACTTCCCCCTGTCTATTTTGTACCAACCAATTATGCTTCTTAGTCCCTGCACCATTTCCCCATTTCTTCCCGTTTCCCTTCCCAGCTGATAACCCTCCAAATGATCCCCATACCTATGATTCTGTTGCTATTCTGGTTTGCTTAGTTGGATTTTGTTTTTATTTTTTAGATTCAGTTGTTGATAGTTGTGAGTTTGTTGTCATTTTAATGTTCATAGTTTTGATCTTCTTAAGTAAGTCCCTTTGACATTTCATATAATAATGGCTTGGTGATGATGAGTATGAGTTCCTTTAGCTTTACCTTGTTGGGGAAGCACTTCATCTGCCCTTCAATTCTAAATAATAGCTTTGCTGGATAGAGTAATTTTGGTTGTGGGTCCTTCTTTTCATCACATTGAATACTTCTTGTCAGTTCCTTTTTGCCTGGAAAGTTTCTTCTGAGAAATCAACTGACAGTCTTATAGGCACCCCTTTGTAGGCAACTCTCTGCTTTTCTCTTGCTGCTCTTAAGATTCTCTCTTTATCATGAACCTTTGGCATTTTAATTATGATGTGTCCTGGTGTGGTCCTCCTTAGGTCTAGCTTGTTTGGGACTCTCTGTTGCTTCCTGGACTTGTATGTCTATTTCCTTGGCCAAATTTGGGAAATTTTCCTTCATTATTTTTTCACATGAGCTTTCAATTTCTTGCTCTTTCTCTTCTCCTTCTGGGACCCCTATGGTTCAGATGTTGGCATGTTTAGAGTTGTCCCAGAGGTTTCTAAGCCTCTCTTCATTGTTTTCAATTATTGTTTCCTCATTCTGTACTGGTTGACTGTTTTTTTCTTCCTTATGTTCCAAATAACTGATTTGAACCCCAGTTTCCTTCCCTTCACCATTGGTTTTATGTGGATTTTCCTTCATTTCATTTAGCATAGCCTTCACCTCTTCCCTTATGCATTTGCCAGTAAAGTGTATCTGTTAAGCCTGTGATCATCTTTATCACCAGTGCTTTGAACTCTATCTGTTAGGTTGGCTATCACCTCGTCTGTTAAGTTGGCTATCTCCTTGACACTTAGTTCTTCCACTGGAACCTTGATCCATTCCCCCTTTTGGGCCATTCTTCTCTGTCTCCTCATCTTGACAGGCTCCTGTGTTTGCCTCTGTGTCTTAGGTAAAGCTGTCTCACCTGTTACATTGTAAGGGGCAGAGCCTTAAGTATTCGTCAGTACAGGGCGACCCATTTCACCACATTGTGGCACTGCATGTGGGGGAGGGGTCTGAGAGAGAATAATGCTGCTTGCCCAGCACTCTCCCCTTTTCCAGGCACTTCTCCCACTTATGTATGGGATTGGCACCTTTCTAGCTGTTGTCCTGGTCATTGTTCCCAGAGTGGGTGGGTCTTCAGACGTTCTAGGACCATCGGGACCCTTTAAACAGACTCTGCTGAGAGACCGGCAGTTTCTGCCCCACTGGCTTACACAGTCAGAAGTAATGAGGCTTAATTTTCCCCGGTGCTGGGACCGTGGGCTGTGGGGTCTGGTCTGGTAGTGGGAGAACTTCCCCATGTATCCCTCCCGCCTTTTTAAAACGTGTGACTGTGCTTTCCACTGGCCTGCCGCTGCCGCTGCTGCCGCCACCACCCTGCGTCCTCTCCGCTTCTCCTACCTGTCTGGGTGAGTATTTCTTCTTTATTTATTTATTTGTTTGTTGGACTTCCATGCAGCTCGATTTTCTGGAACTTCTGGTTGTCTCTCATTTTGAGGTAGTTGTATCGCTTCTTAGTTGTGGAGGGAGACACAGCGTGTCTGTCTAGGCCTCCATCTTGGCCAGACTGTCCTACTTGTTCTTAAAAGGTACCTCCCATACTCACTGACAGTCTCAAACAGTGGGAAATTTGTGTGCTTTTAGGTCCAGAGACGAGAAAGGAATTTAAAAATAAGTCCCCCTTCACCTTATTTAATAAGAAATTTTAGAAAAGCAAAATTTAGCAGGCACTCTGAGTTGCCCTGCTTCTACAAGTCAAACACATAGTGACTCTGAGCGGGGCTGACGGCAGCCTTCCCTTGGCCTCCTGGCTCCGCTGCGCTGCAGCACATCAGCGTTCAGTGGGAACAGTCACTGCGGCTCATTACTAAGCCCAGCTGTCCTGGCAAGGACACCTTTTGCTCTAATCAAAGTGTTGCTCCAGTCAGAACAGAGCAGGCAAAACAGGGCTTGTTTTGGAGAATTAACTTCATTTTGCCATTTGTTATTTATTTCTGTCCACTTGACCATAGAGGTGTGGAGACTTAACCCCAATCCTGTTTTTGAGTTTCCTAAAGTCTAGCTGGGAAGACAAGGTACAATCGTGTCAGAAGTCAAATAAAATGCAAAACCTGAAAAACATTTCAGTGCAATAGGGAAAACACTTGCGTGCACACACACCCTTCCAGTGAGCAAACAACAGTTCTTAGAGACTGCGTAGTCTTAAGCCACTTCCGATAACTTTTTTTGCATGTGAATAAAGTATAATCTGTCCCAATCCCTTTTTTTCCACAAATGCTCTTTCTGTTACTGTGCAGAACAGTATGTGTGTTCTTTCCTGCTTATACATGATGCCCAGAGAGGGCCAGTGGCATCTAAGAAATAAGGACCACATCAATGTCTTGTCAGACAGGGCCATCTATCCCTGCAGATGCCTTTACCTACCTAAAATACATAAAACCATTTGAAATGTCTTTTTTTTTTTTTTTTAACAAAGTAGTTTTAGCTTTTAGTTAAGGAAAATTTGTTGGGCAGGGTATCCTCCTTGCAGAAGAAGGGTGGTCTAAGAACTTAGAATTTTCCTGGCCACCCTAGGGAGAAGGGGACCCTTCTGACTGATACCCACTGGATGTTTCAACTCTTCAGTCCACAGAACAGATGTTGACTCTGCAGAAGCCACTGCGTTCCTGGATCAGTTTTTGTATGAGATGAGCTTCTCCTGTAAAGAAGACATTTGTCAAAGAGCAGGGTAATAGTGAGAATAAATGTGTACATAGTGTTTTCCTGAATAAACCAAAAACTGGGACGACAGAAAATCAGGAATTCCTTGATTTTCACGGGACATTTGCATTTTTCAGTTACCCAGGAAAACAAAATGACTAGCCTTTTCCACGAAGCAGCAGACAGAGCAGAAATGATGGTGGAGCCATTGGCTCCAGCTGTTTTCCTAGCTGAGTGGGTCTGTCATGTGTGTTCTGGTCAGGGAGTAGCAGCTGCCAGGGATCTGCCCCACTCCACAGCCCCCCACCTGGGGATGCTCCTGGGGATGATCCTGGGGACCACTCCTGGAGAGAGCTTCGGTGACTAAATGACTGATGGATGGATATGAGGGCTTTAGCACAAGGCCAAGAGCTCAGGGAGTCACTACTGCCAGGCCTGTGGCCCCTGGAAGAACCAGCAGGCCAGGGCCAGATCTCGTGGCGAGCCCAGTACCTGTCAGAGGGTGCTGCCCCTCTGCCCAGCTGAACAGCACTTTGTACCTGCACCTGAGTCCTGGCTCCTGGAATCTGTGCTCATTTCTGACCCTCTTCCTGGTCCGTTGGCTCTCTTCCCCTGGCTCCCTGTCTGCTGGATTACTTTCCAGTGCTCCACCAACAACCGTCCCAACAACTCCAGTTCAAGTTGCTTCTTTTCACAATCCGGTAGCTAGGAAACATGAAGAACAGACTCCAGCACCAGCCCCCTAATTGCACCAATGGTTCCGTTTGTGCCCCCTCAGAGTTAATAGCAATCGCTCCTCTGTGACAAGGCTGAGACTGAGCCTTCTGGAAAGTTTATATTGACAAGCGCCATACTCAGGGAAAACTAGGGAAACAGCTTTGACCCCCTGAAAGCCAGGACTCCCAAAAGAGAATTCCATTGACTTAAAATGTCATTTTCAAAGCAGGTGAACTTACTCTAGCAATCCAAATGATTACAATTCAGATTATTATTATTATTATTATTATTATTTGGCTAGTAAACCTGATACCATTTTAAAGGCATCAGATATTATAGTGAAACTACATTTGCCTGGAATCATAGTGCTTTTTGCCATTTTATCTGATGGCTCATGCTTTAACACCTGCATATCCTAACAAGCTGTATCGTAACAGGGTGACACTATATTTGCAAAGTGACTGCATTTAGCTCAGAGATATAGAAAGATAGTGACTTAATGAGGAAAACTCTATTTTATCCTTCTGTCTCTGCTTGATTTGGACTTGTCATTTCAAAGGGACAGGATCTGCTAAGATGATGTCAGAGCCGTAGTCCACATGGACCTAGTTATTCCTGGATTTTCACTGTGGAGTCAGGCTTCCCAAATGTCAAAATGAATTTGATCATAGCCTTGACTATTCTCTTGTCTTTGGCATAATGACCAGTAAATGTGCGTCAGCTCCCAGCCGCCTGGTTACCGCTCATCCCCACATTTTGATGGATGTCCAATCTCTTTGCTGTGGTTTGTTTCTGCATTTTATCCACTTAAATTCCTGAATGTAAATTAATCTTGCAGTTTACTTTGAACTGTGATCCCACCCAATTTTTTAAAGAATAAGTTTATGGTTTTTATAAAAACTCTAAATTCCCATTGAAATGGATTTAAACAAAAAGATACTAAGAGAAAGGTTCATAAAAAAATACCAAGAGAAAAATTTTAAAATCACATGACCATCTACCACCCCTCAGGATAACCACTGTTAACTTCTTGGTCAACATCCTTTCAGACATTTGCATATATACCTTCATTCTCTGATTTTATAAAAACGGTATTTACCATACATGTAGCTCTACGGCCTACTTTCTTTACTCAATCATATATCATTGTTGGGAGAGAGTTTTCCACGGGTCTCTTGTGCTCCTACATGTTTTTCTGGGTATGCCAAAATTGCAGGGGCATTTCTCAGGATTGTGTTTGTATCAAGCAACCTCGAGGCTCTCTTCCTCCTGGACAAAGGGCGGTCTTGCTCACTGTTTGCCATAAAATGGTGGGGTCAATTGAATGCCAGTAGAAGTCCTGACAGAACTGACTTTACATGTCTACAGACAAAAAATTATTTTGCATTGCTGTTAGTTACCCCCTGCAGCACTCAGCCAAAAACTTAACAAACTCCAGTTGCCTCTGTCAGAGGGTAGCTGCAATTGGGCAAAACACAGGAGGACATCCAAGGGCAGGCTTGACTTTCTGTTCCGCTAGAGGAAAGCTACCTTCAATTCTTCCCAAGATCTGGGCTGGTTTTGGTGCCGCAGAGTAGGGGTTGCGGTGGGGGGTGGGGGACGCTGAGGAGGAGAGGGGAGGGGAGGGGACTTGGAGGTTGTTACAAACACTGCCATCATATGTGGCAGTAGCAGACGTCTCTTCAAACCTACGTGAATTCCATGCCTCAAACCTGATGTCCTGTCAGGTTTGTCAAAATTCCATTTTAATCAATAAATGAAAACCGAAAGTGGGAAAAACCTGAAAATGATAAAGAATTTTGGAAAAGGGGACTAGAGATAGCTGTAGTCTTCCTTCTATTGTGTCTCAAGTTTTAGTTCCAGACACAAGTTTTCTCAGGGGAAGTGCCCACAGGTCAAAGGTCTGAGATCTGCCATGAATCTTTTTTTTAGTACCCTGTTCATGGTTTAAAAAAAAAAAAAAGTAAAAAATCAAGTCTCAGTTGTTTTCTTCAGACTGTCCTGGAAGGGGCCTTCTCCTTTCTCTTTCTCTAGAGCTGCATTTTAATGAGACCCCAGGGAATGGCTTTGGGAGTTCAGGGAGCCAGCACAGCAATTTGGTCTAAGATGCTGGATCTTTCCATATGATTATTTCTTCCTTCTGGGTCTTGGGCAGCACCCAGAGCTCCAACTGAGGAGTTTAGCTCATTTAACACTCCAGACCCTAACCCCAGCTCCCCTTCTGAAGCATCAGCTTTTGTCTTGTTGAAAAGTCCCACAACAATGATGTGCCTGCCCAGTGACCCGAAGATTGTCTTTGAAAGAAGAACAGCTCATCAGTGAGGAAAATTCTACCTCTGCCACTAGCCTTGAGTCAACTTCAAGGACCAGTTCAAGTATTTCCTCAGCATTCATTCAGCAACACTTTTATCAAGCACCTGTTGTAGTTTTCAAAACTTCAAGAATGAGCCAGTGCAGAACTCATTTCTAATGAGACTTGTGGTCTAGTACATGATAAACTCCAAAACAGATCCCTGGAAGCAGCCTGGAGGTGGCCAGAGACTCGCCATTAAGAGCCAAAAAGCAAGGCATGTAGCAGCCTAACTAATACCTATCCCATGTGAGTAACAAGAGTTATTTATACATACAGTGAAATAGAAGACATGTGATTCCATATGCAGAGAACATTTCTGGAAGCACACAGGCTAACTGGTTATTTCTGGAGGCTTGGCTTTGGGAACACAGGCAAGGAGGGAGATTTTTACTTTCCACTTTGTACCTTCCATATGTTCAAAAATTATTCTTTTTACAATGCGCATAGATTACATACAGTATAAAAAACAACACAGGGTGGCAGTGCCATCAAAGCGATACATATGGAGTCATTTCAATAATTAAAGGGGTCACAATATCCAAATTCAAGACTTTTCCAGATTACTTTAGCTGGGGTCGATTTTTCTGTCTTCTGGACTATCACAGGTTTTTGCTTACATGTTTATCATATATGGGCTTGCCTTCCTTCCTTCTGCAAGTGTTTATTGAGATTCTACTGTGTGTAAGGAGATGATTCAATATTATATTATAATCAAGTTTGGCTGCATGCAACAGAAAGAAAATAGTGGTTTGAATAAATAGAAGTTTAGTTCTCTCATACATTAAAGTAGTCTGGAGGTTAATACTCCAGAGTTCATTCATATGGTAGCTCCACAGTCACTAGGAATCTAGGCCCCTTCTGACTCACTGATCTACCATCCTTGGCTGTGCAACTCAGGGTCTAACATGGCTGCTCCAGCTCCAGTTCTAACATTAATATCCCAGCAAGAAGGAAGGAGGAACAGAGAGGGTTTCATGTTCTCCCTTTTAAGGACACTTCCCAGAACTACCATACTACACTCCGCTTAAATCTAATTGGCCAGAACTTAGTCACATGGTCATATCTAGCTGCAAGGGAAGCTGAGGCATGTAAGGAAGTTGGGATATGTAGGGAAGCTGGAACATATAATATTTTAGCCTTTGAATGGTTTTGAACAAGGTGCCAGCTGACATTATTACCCTTCTATGATTATGTTTTGGAAAGCCCTCTCTGATAGCTCAGTGCAGAAGGAGGGGAAGAGTGGGTGTGAACGGGGAGGATACACACCAGTGGTGGGATGACCATAGAAGCCCAGCCCAGTTCAGATTGGCCTACCTTTCTGGAAATTAGTAGTGGACAATGGCAGGCTGCTCAGGGTTGTGCTATTTATCTTGTCCTGTCTGACCCAAGCAGAGGGAAGGGTCTATAATCAGGAGACAGAGACATCTGTATTGAGTCACATGGGGCTGTGTTTTTCAGAGATAGCACAGCCTGATGAACATGGTTGTTTGCTTACCTTACAGTCAATTTTTTTCTTTTCTTTCTTTTTCTTTTTGCTGAAAAAACCTAGATTTACTCAGTTGCATTGCTCTTTTAGGAGTGTGCAGTTTTTACATATATTTTTGAACTTCCTAAATCTCTTTCATTTTCTTATGGATAGAATATGGCAAAGTTGAAAGAATATCACTGTGCTTTCTTGTTTGCACTTGGCTCTTTTCTCTTGCTTTCTCTAATGAAACAAACTACAACATTATATACTGCCTGGTGGAGAGGCCCGTGTGTCAGGAACTGAGGAAAGTCTCTGGACAACAAACCCGTTAGGGACTGAGGCTCTCAGTCCAACAGCCCACAAAGAACTGAATCGCATTGTGTGAGAGAACCTGAGCCAGAGGACCCAGCCAAAGCATGCCCAGATTTCTTATTTATTTTTTTACCCTCACCCAAGGACATGTTTATTGATTCTAGAGAGAGAGGAAGAGAGGGAAAGAGAGGGGGAGTGAAACACTAATGTGAGAGAGAAACAGTAATTGGTTTCCTCTTGTATGTACCCAAGTAAGGACTGAACCTGCAACCTAGGCATGTGCCCTGACTGGGAATCAAACCTGCGACCTTTCAGTTTATGGGATGATACTCTAACCAACTGAGCCACACCAGCCAGGGTGGCATGCCCAGAATTATGACTTACAGAAACAGAGTGATAATAAATGCTACTATTTAAGCCACTAGGTTTTGGGATGATTTGTTACACAGCAATAGATAACTAATACAATGAGGTTAGTTCAGAAAGAAGGCTTAGGTCCTTTGGACAGGTTAGCCATTTCTTTCTTTTTATTTCCCATCTTCATGGGGTACAAGGCCTACTTCATACATTCTCTCTATGTTCCAGCATCTGTACGAGAACTAGTGGTAAATCAGATTAGATCTGCTCTGGGGAACTGACCACCTTAGATCCAGGAGAGGAAGAACCAGCAGGCCTCTTTGTAAGTTTAATTCTCCAACCTCCTGTGGAGTACTGATGTAGGATGGGGGCTGCTATTTCTAAAGTATTTCTTTGTGTAGCATTTGGTTATTGTCCCTTGTGAGTAAATTTATCTGTTTATAGCCCTAAGGGAGGAAGAGAGTGGAGGACAGACTAGAACTTCCAAACCTTCCACCAAACCCTCAACAGAAGTAATGAGGGTAGAACATTCAGTACATCATAGGTACTTGATGAATGTTAATCTTTCTTCCTGTCATGTTCCTCTGTCTAACATAGTCTTCCAATCCTATTCAAGCTATGACATAGAGGAAAGATTCAAACTGCTTGCATTACATCCTGGAACTATATTCTTTTAAAAACAGAATTCATTGGAATGACATTGGTTAATAAAATTACTTAAGTTTCAGGTATACAATTCTATAATACATCATCTGTATATTGGAACTATATATACTTCTAATAAAAGGTGGTAAAGCTCCATTTGTCTGCTAAAGACGTGCTTATTGATAACCCTTATTAAAAGAGAAATTCAACAAAATTCAACTCGAAAACTTTGAGGTGATGGGTATTATGTTGAGTTTGCACAAATAGTCAAATAGGACACAAATTCTGCCCTTAGAGCTGTCAGCCCAGAACTAGTGCCTGAATGAGGCAAGTTAGTCTTTCTAGATCATCTCATAATTTGGCAGTCAGTTGCTAAGAACCCACACCTTTTTGTCTTCACCCTTTTCCTAACCCATACAGCAAAGTAATTATGTCAGAAAGTCTAACAGTTCCTCCATTTCAGCTTCCATCCTGGTGTGGGGGATCTCTTCCCTGGGAGTCCATCTGGGTGTCTCCTGGGTTCCCACACCTGGAACAGGGGCATTCCCTAAAGGAACTCCGGGGAAGCCCTCTACTCGCCAATAGGGCAACTTTGTGCAAATTAGAAAAAAGCTCCTGATCTCAAGTCTCTTCACAGCCTTTTGTCACAAAGTACTTACGATGGTGATACAACTCTATGATGTCTATGAGGTGAACAGTTCTCTGCAATTGTGTAATATACACTTGCACAGCAGTAAGTGGTGTATAACTTGTACAACTGTAGGTAGCAGTGGAGCTGTGGGGAAATTATGGGTTTGATCTGTGGAGCTGGAATTGGGGGCGCTGGAGAGGGAAGGAGCGTGGGTGGAGGAGGAGGAATGAGAACATGTCTTCTTCCCGGGCCTCCCCACTGCGTGAACGCACTGTACTAATGATTAACATGAGTTTGCTACCTCACAGTTGCCGCCAATATGACCTAGAATTTTCAATATCCCCCATTTAATTCCTGTCTCAGGTGTGCCCCAGACCAGGTTGGCCGTTGCCTCCTCTTTGGGGATCCCCAGCCTACAAGCCACTTGAGGGCAGTGTCTTACCACGGTAGCTGCTGGGCCTGCTTTCTAAGAACAATGACCCGCCTGACCCCCACCCCCACCCCGCCACATTGCTGCTTCATGGGCTAAGGGCACCAGAGCCCTTGGAATGTCAGCACGGCTGTCTGTGTGCCCTCCCATCTCCGTTCATGCACTGTGAGAGCCACACTGCCTCTCACATGGAAATCTCCAACCTGATCTACCCTGGCTCGGGCTCCTAGGCCCTTTAGTAACAATGCTTGTGCCCCAAACTTCATGCTTATCCTATGAAAATAGCACCCCAAGTGTTGTCTCTCCTCTAATCTCCCCCCTGAACTTCTATGTCCAACTTCTCCACAGACTAACCATTACCCCCACGCGTAACAACTGGTGCAAAAGGGGGTCTGGGTGTCACTGCCCCATCGTCTGTTAGGTACAACCAGATTCTGAACATTGTCATAGGATGTCAGAGACACCTGGAATAATGGAGTAATTCTGGGAAATGGGCCTTAACCTGAGCACAGGGATCTCCAGCTCCTCATTAGCACGAATGGTACCCACTCCCCTCCAGCCCTACAATATATTAACTGGTACAAGGGGTAGATATGAGTGAAGAGGGCTACGAGGCAAAAATCCTTGGGCAAGTTGTGTTTTATGTGACTCTGTGAGTGTGTGTGACGTTGACCCAGGCAGACCTGAGCACAAGATGAGAAGAACAGAATGGAAGCCCCGCCAGCTTCACTCTTGTCCCTTCTGGAAATCCCAGCACACCTCAGGGTCTAGGCTGGGGCTGGATCTTGGCAGGATGACTAAGGACAGCAGCCGGTTTCCGGGGCAACCAGATGGAGCTTTGGAATCTGCCCTGAGGGAGTTTCTGTGCTAGATACCTTGGCTATGTTGGGGAGAAGAGCTTCCAACCAGAAGAAAACTCAGAGTTTAGTTTTCAGGTAGGCAAATAACTATGCTTGACTGAAAATTTCCTGTTTTTTTTTTCCCCAAGTCTTCTAAATGCATCCAAACTTCCCCTTGGACTTTCCTAGGAGGCAGTTGCTTCTATTCTCATGAATTAACCCAATTAAAAAAATAATGAATGTTAAAAAGAAATAATGAATGAGTCTGTTTGGGGGTGGGACAAGGAAAGAAAACTGAACAAGGGTTGGGAGATGATGGCCACAAGCTTTGCCATTAACTATTTGGGTGACAGGATGCCAGGTTGGTTCTCTGTGTCTCAATGATCTCACTGTTGAAATAAGGGTTAAATTAGCTGTTCTCTAAGGTACCTTCCAATACAAGTATCCTCTGAGGATACTCTCTCCCTCCCCCTTTCCTTCCTCCTCCGTTTCCCCGCTTGCCCTCTTTCCCCATGCTGTTTCCTTTCACTCTTCTTTTCCCTTTTCTCTTTGGTGTGTTGTTTTTATTCCCAGACCTTTACACAGGCTCTTTTATTTTCATTACCGAACGATTTGTGCCAACAAGTGTGATGCAAATAAAGTTAGACAGGATTTTGGTTCTGACTGAATAAGAGTTGCTCTACTTGAATTAAAAAAAAAACAACAACCAAAGACCCAGTTCCTCTAAACTGATTCTATTCAAAGTTTCTTGGCTTCTGAATTTAAAGAACAAGTTGTTCTTGTGGGAGACTAATTATAAAACATTTGTCCTACCTCTTTCCCTATTGGTGACCAACCTGCAAAACGAATCCCCAGACCTGCCCCTCACCTACTAGGTCAGTGAACCTGAGGTCAAAATTTTAAAATTCTACGAAGCTAAGTCTATCTAATGGTAAATGTTGAGAATTCTCAGGAACTTTTAGTATTTTCTGGCATACACACACACAAGGCTTTGACCATTGCTGCCAAAACAGACTGGAATTAGCAACTTGAACTTTCTAAATGGTCTCTCTTGCTTATGGAAACAAGTGGCAGTGATGGGGTGGTAAAATTGGGAGGAATAAGAAAAGCCACAAAAATATAAAGCATTTTGAACTTCTTGGTATAAGTTAGAGGGAGGATAGGATCCAGTCACTTGAGGTGGGTGACATCAGATGAACAAATGGTGGGAATAAGACGCAGCTCTTCCCCCTTTTCACCATTCTTATCAAGGAGATGGAAATATTGAATTGGAACAAATGGAATAAATGCTACGTTGGTGCCTAAAGGCCAAGATAGGTGAGGGGAAGTTACAGCTTCTAGTTGTCCATCTGGATTCCCCCCAGGCAGGTAAGACTATCATACCATCATGGGGTGTTGTCAATGCCCTGCCTCCTATCCCAGGGACCCACCTGTGGTTTGCAGTTAAGGTGAACAGTCTCAGGATGCTGCTGGACTCCCACCTCAAGCACCCCACTGTCTCTTCTCTCTCTGTGATGGCTTTCTCCGTCACCACTGGACATCACTTGACTGCTCTCAGGTACAGCCCAGAAAGTGGGAGGGGAGCTAATGCCCTCAGAGGCAAGTCTCAGCCAGTGTAGAAACTGAGTCCGTGATGGAAGCTACAGCCTGCCCTCCCCCAGGGAGGTGCTCGGCACTCACACAGCTGCTCAGGGTCAGCAGCAGTTGCCCAGTGCTGGAGCCTGCTCCTTAACACCCCCTGGCACTGGCAGTCTGCAGTCCCTGACTCCCGTTCCCCGTTTCCACACTTGAGCTTCCTGGCTGCACCTCTTAAATAAATGGCCTAAACCTAAGTCCTTGCCTCAAAAATCTGCTTTTCTGAGAACCCTAACTAATGCTCCACTGGGTATTAATATGTGATTAAAAATATATGACATACCACTTATTTCAACCATTTAAGTGTATAGTTCAGTGGTATTAAGTACATTCAAATTGTACAACCATCAGCTCCATCTGTCTCCAGAATTAAAAAAAACACATATATCTAATTTAATTTATTTTTAGAGAGAGGAGAAGGGAGGAGGGGGAAAGAGAGGAAGAGAAACAGCAATGTGCAAGAGATTGAGTTGCCTCTCACATGCCCCCAACTGGGGACCTGGCCTGCAACCCAGGCATGTGACCTGACTGGGAATCAAACCAGTGACTTCTTGATTCATAGGCCAGTGCTCAGTCCACTGAGCCACACCAGCCAGGGCTCCAGAGCTTTACCTCCCCAAACTGAAACTATGTACCCATTAGATAATCCTCCATTACCCGCCTCCTTCTAGCCCTCGCGATCACCATCCTAGTTTCCATCTATGAATTTTGACTCCTCCAGGTAACTCACGTAAGTGGAATCATACAATATTTGTCTTTTTGTGACTGGCTTATTCACTTATCATAATGTCTTTAAAGTTCATCCATGTTGTAGCATGTGTCAGATGTCATTCCTTTTGGACACAGTTGTGGAACTATCACCATAAATCAAGGTGTAGAACATTTTTGTCACCTCAAAAGGTCCCACTATATTCAAATGACCAGGAGGTATATAAAAAGATGCTCAACATCACTAACAGTCAGGTAAATGCAAATCAAACCATAATGAGATACCACCTGACACCTATTAGGATGGCTACTATCAAAAAGAATTTTATTGCTTTTTAAGGATAAATAATATTCCATTGTATGTATATACTATTTGTACTCTTTAAGAATTCATGAAGCCCTGGCTGGTATGGCTTCATGGATTGAGTGCCGGCCTGTGAATCAAAGGGTCGCCAGTTCAATTCCCAGTCAGGGCACATTCCTGGGTTGAAGGCCAGGTCCCCATTTGTGGGTGTGCAAGAGGCAACCACACATGGATGTTTCTCTCCCTCTCTTTCTCCCTCCCTTTCCCTCTCTCTAAAAATAAATAAATAAAATTTAAAAAAAGAGAAGAAAAATAATTCATAAAGAACACTGAAAATGCCAAAAAGCTGTAGATAGACTAGTTTTGTCCAGTTTTCAAAAAGAGAGTATATTCCTTTCTGCTGTACAGCAAACAACCTCAAAATCTCAGGGACTCATAAAAACAGGCATTTCTTTTTCTCACTCCCAGATATGCAGGTCACTGGGGCAGCTCTGCTTTAGACTGTGTAGGTCTGGTTCAGGTCAGCTCCATGTGTCCTTCATTCTGTTGGACCAGCAATCCCTGGGATGGGTGGTTTTCATGCCGAATGACAGTACTTGAGGGGCAAGTGGACGTAAAATGCCTTTTGAGCCCAGGCTTGCACCTACCACAGTCTCCTCTGGCTGCCTTCTTCTTACAGGCCAGAGCAACCATGTGGCCATGTCCAAGGTCAGTGCTGCAGGGAAATAGGATCTGCCAGCTCAAGTGGGAATCCTGAAATGTCATACAGCAAAAGAAAATGATATATTATTCTAATACAGGTAAGTGGAGAATTAGTAACAATAATCCAATCTACCACAGAGAGTTGACCATGGAAAATATAGGGGAGTTGATCCCCAGTAAATTCCAGAACAGATTCTTTAATGACTGGTTCATGGGTACTTAGAAAAGGACATGTTTGCTATTATGAGCCAGTACAACTTCATTAAGAATAAATCAGGTCAGTCTAATTTTAGATTTTTCTCTCTCTCTCTTCAATTTACTTTCTAACTAAATCAGGGGAACACGGCAGTTATAATTTACTTGGATTTTAGAAGGGCACTTTAATTTTTTCTATGACATTCTTGAAGACAAAATGGAGAAATACAGACCTTAGAACAGTGCAGTTACATAAAACGACAGATGTTTATACAACTCTTCTTAAGTACTTCTGATGAATGAATGGGTCACATGTTGCTCTCGAAGGGAGTCTTTGGCAGCATGATACAGAACTGAAGCTCTGTCCTGGGCACCAGTTTTGTATCAGCGATTTTCGTGAAGATAGAGGTGGATGTGAAGCAAGCACAGACTGGAATCAAATCAATATCTTGAAATTTAACAGCATTAAATGCCAACTATTCCACTTACACATTAAAAACAAACAAACAAAAAACAAACAAAATCAAATACCAGAGGAGGAACCCCATGAGAATGACATGGAGAAGGAAGAAAACTGGAAGGAACACTCTGCTGGAGATCATAAAGAAGTCTTGATTAAAGGAAAAATATACCTAATTCCTATACAGGAAGACGCGGTGTTATAAAGATGTCAGTCCTCTTTCAAATGACATATATTTTAATAAATGAGGTTAGCTCATTTATGTTTTGGGAAATTACTAATACGTTTGGAATTCTTTGTACGGACTCATCAGGAGGGAGCACACGGGGCTTCCAGGGGATTGCAATGTTCTATTGTGAATCTGGATGGTGGCGTATAGAGAGAAAACTCCCCTGTGTTTCCCCTTTCCCTCACGCTGCTACCACACTTCACTTCTGATATCAGGTGTGTGTGTTTTCCACGCATCAGCCAGTACGCCAGCACCAGCAGGGTGTCCTACAATTTAACTCAATTCTGACACTGCCTACCTGGAGTTAGCATCAGCTCCTACAGTAGGATGTAGATAAACAGGCAAATGAAGAGATTCATAGAGCTAGAGCTGCAAGGGTCCCAAGAGCAGGAGTGTCTGTCTCCGTAGATTTGGGGTGCATCATCCTCCCGGCATGTGGATGTGTTCACCAACCCTGGAGCTCTCCAAACGCTGTCCTTTTGGGATTTATAGAGGCTTCCTCCCACAGGCATGATTAATCATCAGCTCAATCTCTAGCCCTTCTCCCCTTTCCCAGAGGATGGGGCACGGGGTGTGGCTGAAAGTTCCAAGAGTTTAATCATGGTCATCTTTCTTTCTGGTGATCAGCTTCCACCCTGAAGCTGCTCAGGAGCCCACCAAGAGTTGCCTCATTACAACAAAATGCACACCCAACACCCAGGAAATTCCAAGAGATTTAGGAGCTCTGTGTCAGGAGGTAGGGGCAGAGATCAATATGTATTTTTTCTATTATTTCACATCATGTTAGGGCATTTTCTGTGTAACATTGCATTATGTTTTACATTTGTTTTATGCCTTCCTAATTATAACCTCCTTCCTCTCCCCAATGTAGCTACCCTCCACACGTCTATGGTAATCAATTCCTAGAACTTGATTTGTATATCTAAATAGTTTTATTCTGCTTAGTTTTGAACTTAATATAAATGGAATAAAACAGTATATATTCTTTTACATCTGGCTTCTTTTGCTTAAAACTTTTTAAGACTAGCCTATGCTAATGTCGCTATAGTTCACCTTTTTTGCTGCTTAGCATTCTATTGTTTCAATATAACATGATGTATTTTCTGCTTTACTATTGCCTATTTTGGTGTGTCTAGATTTTGAATATTAAGAACATTCCTAGTATGAACCTTCTTATAAGTGTCTTGGTGCTCATGTACTCAAGTTTCTCTGTGAAAATGCTCAGTCATAGGGTACAAAAATCTTCAGATTTAGTAGATAACACCACATTGTTTTTCAAAGTGACCTGTAATAATGTATGCTACCCTAAAAAGTGTCTGAGCCTTTTTGTTCCTTCACATAATTTCCAACTCTTGGTATTGTCAGGCTTTTAAATTTTAGCCAATGTGGTAGGTATGATTGTGCTTACAGCTGTTACACGCAAACATAAGTTTATATTATTTTCAAAAACTCTCAATCAGCATCGAGTTTCCCCAGGACATAAAAAGAACACTAGTGTCCTTTTACTTCCTACCACTCCCCTGTCACCAGACAACCTGACACCTATCCACCCTTGTTATTATTATCTAGACCTAATTATTTAAAAAATAATTTTTATAAGAATACTTAGTATCTGTTTTACTTTCTGCTTATGTATCACAACTTCTTCCATCCCTTTACTTTCTTCTGGGTTCACTTTCCTCCTTAACAGAGAACATTCTCTGGTAGTTCTTTTGGTGAGGGTCTGTGGGTGGAAAACTTTCTGAGTCTTGAAATATCTTTATTTCATGCAAATAGTACATAATAAGATGTCATTTCAGATCACTGGAAAAAAGATGGATTGCTTAATCGATGAGGGTTTAAAACCCAATCCCTACTTCACTCTTTACAGTTAAATAATTTTCAGATGGATTCAAGATTTAAGTGTGCAAAAGGATGAAATCTGGCTGGCTTTGCCTGAACCCACTCATCAATGTTAACATTCCTAAAAGTGGGACATTTAGTCATTAGGAGTTTCCTAATCTGGTGTGAGAGGGAATACAGAGCACTTACTATAAAGTATTCTTGCCCCTCTCAAACTGAGCCTAATTCCAGCCTAGTTCTAGATCTACCAGAGAGATTCAGGAGACAGTGGCACATGCTCAGCAATACCACAATGACAATCAATCAAGGACAAAAGTGGAAAATTGTAAATTCTACCCCAAATTTCTTACTTTATTAAAAAATAAGTGGCAAACACAAAAGAGAAAGGAAACCACCATGGCTAAAAGGACAATTAAGACATAATAGCAAAATGTAATGTAGGGATGTAATTTGGATCCTGCATTGAATACAGTAAATATTCAAAAGGCAATTTTGCCACACTCAGGAATAGTTGTATATGGACTGAGAATTAGACAATATCGAGGCATTATTGTGAATTTCATCAGTTGTGACATGGTTTTGTGGCTTTTTCAAAAGTCTTTACCTCTTAGAGATACACACTGAAGTATTTATAGAAGAAATAATATTATGTTTGGGATCTACTTTAAAATAAATTTATTAAAAATGTTAAGGGGAGACTTCCAGGCAAGATGGAGGCCTAGACAGACACACTGTGTCTCCCTCCACAACTAAGAAGGATTACGACTACCTCGAAACTAGAGACAACCAGAAGTTCCAGAGAATCAAGCAGCATGGAAGTCCAACAAACAAAGATATAAAGAAGAAATACTCATCCTGACAGGTAGGAGAGGTGGAGCCTGGGTGGAGAGGACATGGTGTGGTGGTGGCAGGCCGGTGGGAAGCACAGTCACACATTTCAAAAAGTGGGGAGGACACATGGGGAGCACACATGAGGAGCATTCCCAGCTCCTGCCCAGACCACACAGCTCAGGGGCCCAGAGAAAATCAAGCCTCATTGCTTCTGACTGTGCAAACCAGTGGGGGTTGGGGTGGAGGAAGAAACTGCTGGTCTCTCAGCAGAGTCCACTTGTTTAAAGGGCCCCCACAGTCCTAGAATGTCCGCAGACCCACCTACTCCGGGAATAATAGCTAGGGAAACAGCTAGAGAGGCACCAGTCTCATATGAAAGTGGGAGAAGTGCCTGGAAAAGGGGCAAGTGCTGAGCAAGTGGCATTGTTCCCTCTCTGACCCTTCCCCCACATAAAGCGCCACAATGTGGTGAAATGGGTCACCCTGTACTGACAAATACCTAAGGCTCTGCCCCTTAAGTGTAACAGGAGTCACAGCTCTACCTCAGACGCAGAGGCAAACAAACACTGGAGCCTGTCAAGATGAGGAGACAGAGAAGTATGGCCCAAAAGGGGGAATGGATCAAGTTTCCAGTGGAAGAACTAAGTGATGAGGAGATAGACAACCTCACAGATGAGGAGACAGCCAACCTAACAGACACAGAATTCAAAACACTGGTGAAAAAGATGCTTACAGGCTTGACAGATATGCTTGAGTACAGCAAACACATATGGGAAGAAGTGAAGGCTATGCTAAATGAAGTGAAGGAAAATCCACACAGAACCAATGGTTAAGGGAAGAAAACTGGGGTTTGAATTAATGATGTAGAAGATAAGGAAGAAATAAACAGGCAACCAGTACAGAATGAGGAAACAAGAATTGAAAAAAATGAGCAGAGGTTTTGGAACCTCTGGGACAACTTTAAACATGCCAACATCTGAATCATAAGGGTGCCAGAAGGAGAAGAGGAAGAGCAAGAAATTGAAAGCTCATGTGAAAAAATACTGAAGAAAAATGTCCCAAACTTGGTGAAGGAAATAGACATACAAGTCCAGGAAGCACAGAGAGTCCCAAACAAGCTAGACCCAAAAAGGACCACACCAAGACACATCATCATTAAAATGCCAAAGGTGAAAGATAAAGAATCTTAAAAGCTGCAAGAGAAAAGCAAAGGGTGCCTAAAAGACTATCAGCTGATTTCTCAAACTTTGCAGACAAGAAAGGACTGGCAAGAAGTGTTCAATGTGATGAAAAGGAAGGACCTACAACCAAGATTACTCTACCCAGCAAAGCTATCATTTAGAATGGAAGGGCAGATGAAGTGCTTCCCAGACAAGGTAAAGCTAAAAGAGTTCATTATCACCAAGCCATTATTATATGAAATGTCAAAGGGACTTATTTAAGAAAAAGAAGATCAAAACTATGAACACTAAAATGACAACAAACTCACAACTATCAACAACTGAATCTAAAAAATAAAAACAAAATCCAACTAAGCAAACCAGAATAGGAACAGAATCATAGGTATGGGGATCATTTGGAGGGTTATCAGCTGGGAGGGGAATTGGGGAGAAATGGGGAAATGGTGCAGGGATTAAGAAGCATAATTGGTTGGTACAAAATAGACAGGGGGAAGTTAATAATAATATAGGGAAGGGTGGAGCCAAAGAACTTATACGCACAGCCCATGGACATGAACTAAGGAGGGGGTGGGATTGCTGGGAGAAGTGGGGTACTGGGCAGAGGGGAGCAAAGGGGAAAAAATTGGGACTCCTGTAACAACATAATCAATAAAATATACTTTAAAAAATGTTAAGGGGAACTCATGAAAAAATAAGAGAAATGTTATGTTTTTGTACAAGGGGGTGTCCTACATTAGTGTGTGTTTGAAATTTTCCATAATGAAAAATTAAAAATAAAAAAAGTACAGTCTACATAAAGTATCCACCATTTCTCCTAGGAAGCGCTCAAAGAAGTCAGCTACAATCAAATTAACCACATGCGTAGAACATTAGAAAAATATTCTACTAATTTTTACTGACAAAGTGAATAAAAGACAGCGAAGTTGATAATATGGATATGATTTGTGTTAGTGTACACCCTAACTGGGAGAAACAGAGGGGATTAAGTAAAGGCTTTGCCTCCCAATTTAGCATATTTATTTAATGTCTGAAATACAGCATATAAATAAGTTCTTGGACTGTAATTAGGAAACTTAAAAAAAAATAAATTGTCAAGTTAGCAGTTTAAGTTTCCTTGGTCTAATATTTCTAGACGACAGCTTATTCCTGGCATTTCCTGCTTAAATAATTTCTTCTTTTTTCTCATTAATATTCCCACACTTTCAAACTCAGCATAAAGAAAGAATATGAAATAACAGAAATTTTCTCTTCAAGTACGATTATGAAATTACAAAGTGAAGTGTCTCGTGATAAATGAATATGAGGTCTAATTTCTTTTCACTCTTTTGGGGTCCTTTCACACATATTCTCTCAATGTACAATTAACTTCTGATTAGTCTCCAATAGGTTACACTTTACAC
Source organism: Furipterus horrens (assembly GCF_987537825.1). Classification (NCBI taxonomy): domain Eukaryota; kingdom Metazoa; phylum Chordata; class Mammalia; order Chiroptera; family Furipteridae; genus Furipterus; species Furipterus horrens. The sequence continues at coordinate 16,626,399 of NW_028327178.1, read as the reverse complement.
TTTGGGGACCATTTGCCAAACAAGACAAAAAGAAACTACCTTGAATTTTCCCCCTTACATGTAGGTCCTATAACAAGGTTAGGATATAGCAGCCATGTTGAGATAAGCTTGTGTTGCACTGTTCCCAGATGCAGCCTCTGGAAATACCATTAATGGGCCATATCCTGGGGGCTGTATGTGAACCTGGCAACCTTAGGGATGCTCAAGGTCATCAATAACTTCCAACTATTTGAGTCTAAAACCTTTGGTACTCCTTGATATTTTGAGAAGATAATATTGTAAGAAAGGAGGAAATGCTTTTCAAAATCACAATGGCCTTCAAGGAATGCAGATAGCTTAAAAGTCAGACATAGCTGAGTCTTTGCCAGTCTTCTGGGCTAATATGCTAATGAGCCTTATTTTTCAACTGAGCATCATGATGACTTTGGATGTGGGCCTGGTGCTGGGTTAAGGAATAGGAGCGGAAGAGAATTGAGGTGCCAGCCTTAATAAGTAACAAGAATGTGTTGTTTCTGAGGTCAGTATTGGAGGCGGGAGGACTAAGGAAAAAATCTGAAGGGGAAAGAGGGAACTAGCTTCTTGGCACAAAACTTTGTATGCAGAGAGTCTGGCCAGTGAAACATCTGGTGGCATTGTGGCCAAAATGACTGTTAGGAAGAAGGAGGTCTAATACACAGTTTAAAATTATTTGTTTTTGTTATGTAAAAATTTTTGGTTCCCCCAGAAATTTCTATACAAAGGTATTTATAATAAGACTATGTTTGTGTGTTGTGGTTTTCTTGGTAGGAGAAGGGTGAAGGAAATCAAAGAAATAGGTGAAGTTTTCTATCAGGGTGGATCCAGTATAGAATATTGTGAAGTTCATAAACTCAAATAATTCATCAGAAGAAAGAACTTAGAGCCGGAGGTAAACATAAGCCTCTGGGAAAGTTTCAGAAACCTGGAGTAAGAACTTAGACTTTCTACACTTTGCAGAGTGAGCATTTGGAAAACCTTCTCTAGGTCTTAAGAGGCAGGGCTACCTGGGCCAATAATGAATCACATACCGCTGCTGTATGTGCGTGTCCTAAAATAACATCGCCCAAACTTCAAGGACGTCACTTCTAGTTTCTAATGTTGAAATGAAAAGTAAATTCCCTTCATTAGTCTCCTTCAATCTGTTCCCTTTGAGCCTAAGTAGTTATAATTATTTCAGTCTATCTTGGTAAGAAAGTGGTTCAGTCTCCACAAGCATTTTAGTTGAACTTCTCTTGATTTATTTCTATTATGACATTTCTTGTGTAAGGCTGCGTTTAAAACAAATATTACCCAAGTCCAATACTTGTAACCATTACGAGAGTTGAGTGTGTCCTGAATTTGGTCATCTCAGTAATGCAGAGGACTCCAGACCACAAGTGTGATGTTACATGTTTGGGTCTCAGCTCTGCCACTTAACTCACTGTGTGACCTTGAACCCTTCATTTCCTTATCTACATCTAGAATGACAAACATTTATTCCTCACCTCATAAGACCATTGAGAAAATTAAAAGAGATAATTTATATCAATGATCTTATTCAGAGCACAGCATTATGCAAACAAGTGTTAATAATTGGGCTGATGATATTTAGACAATAAAGATAAAGAAAAGTATTTCCTTTGTTAAAGACTATTTGATTTAGCAGTGGACCTGAGAAAAGAATGACTGAACCCCGAATGTTCTTTATTTCTCAATGGGTGATCTGGCAATGGTCTAAATAAACACAAAATTGGAAATCCCTTTAAACATTTCTAGTTGTTACCTTTCCTTCAAGCATCCAAATGGGCCAACAACCCAACTAACTTCCAGTTTCTATCCTATGGGCAAACTTGGCAGAAAACTTCAGCCAGACTTACTTCAGCACTTACTACCCTTAGGCTGTTGACGTGACAGTGGTCTTTGTAAGCCAGAGCCAGAGCTGTAGAGAGGGCCAATCTCAGTTAAATAGCCCCAGGGCTGTAGTGCTTCAACTGAGTAAGAGAAACACCTTACCCCAGAGTGCCTTCCAGCCCTCCTGGGGTTCACACCCCTTCAGTTACCTTCTCTGCTGTCATCATGTGGTTGAATTCTCCTTCAGGGCTCAACCAAACACATGTTTTTCACACTTAAGTCACCGGGGCAGAACCTTTTCTGGTGGAGTAGACAAATCACTACTATATCATGACATAGTAAAAATGTAAAGGAATTTCAGGGCAGGGAAAATGCTCTGCATGATGTTATCATGATGGATACATGTCACTACACATTTGTCCAAATCCATAGAATGGGTGAACCCTAAGGTAACTTCTGGGTTTTGGTAATTATGATGTGTCAATGTAGGTTCATCTGTGAAAAGTGTAGCACTCTGGTGGAAGACGGTGATAGTGGGGGAGGCTAGATATCTATGGAAATCTCTGTACCTTCCTCAATTTTTCTGTGTACCTAACACTGTTCTAAAACAGTCTTTACAAAAGCCCCAATAAAACTATAATAATTTAAACAAATACACTCTTTTATTTTATTTTATTTATTAATTTTTAGAGAGAGGGGAAGGGAGGGAGAAAGAGAAGGAGATATACATCGATGTATGGTTGCCTCTCACCTGCCCCCAATTGGGGACCTGGCCTGCAACTCAGGCATGTGCCCTGACTGGGAATGAAACCACTGACCCTTTGGTTCACAGGCTGGTGCTCAGTCCACTGAGTCACACCAGCCAGGGCTAAACAAATACACTCTTAATGTTAGTATTTATACATGCTTTCACAGCCTAAGCCTTGGATTAAAGTTCTTGGTACACCATAGCAAAAAAAGGCAAAGTAATTTCAGAGCAAGCTTCTTACCCAATTTCCAAGGCACTAATTCATTCTGGGGGGAATGGCTGAGTCTGAGGCCATGTGGTGGCTCTTGGTTCCTCCTTGGTTTCCCAGTCTCTTATTCTGGAACACCCAACAGTTACTGCGTCACAGCTGTGATCATGCATTCCCTGAGGACAGAGCCCTACTGTTTGTTCCTCCTTTATTTTTTTCTTAGATGTGTCCTTTCCTCAGGCTTACCTTTTATCCCCTCTTATTTCCATTCCTAAGAAGACCAAGTATGATCCTATATTCAATCTGTTACACAAAGCAAGGCAGTCAAGGAGAAATGGGTTGCACTCTGGTTACCCCAAAAATGTATAGTTGGGAGTAATTACAAGTCTTTCTAAGATAATGACCTTTTCTGTTTATAAAGTAATAAATGTTCAATATAGAACTTGGCAAAACATATCAATAGCCTTAAAGCCCTTTTGCTGGAGATGTCTGATTGTGCGTTCGGCTATGGGACCCAGATGTGGACGAATGTTGCCTTAGCCCAGGCCCCTTCCTCTTCATATCCTACAGGAGAAAAATGCACAAAGGAAGCAAGGCAAGGAAAGGGGGTTACTTACTATTAGAAGGGCTTTGGATCCATCCAGTATTAGAACTCTCATACCTGTGTTGGACCACACGGAGTGCTTCTCTTTTCTGAAATTAACTGGTCTTGAATGGCCTTGAACCAAAGCAGTCTATAAGCTGCTCCAGCAGAAGCCCCCAATCCTATCCTGAGCCCAAATAACATGACTGCTGCTCTAGTAGAGCCAAAGAAAGAGAGACATCAGAAGAGAGGCTGCATAGACCTTATTCTGGCCCATTTTTCATGGGCACTATCCCTGGGCTAAATTTGAGGTGGAGAGAGCAGTTTGAGAGAGAGGAAGAGAGAGAGAGAGCTGGGTCAGCAGCTGGGTGGGCACCCACCCCAGTCACATGTCCCTTGGTGAGCTGGAACCTGATGGAAGCAGATCCCCCTTGACCTCCTTGGGTGGGATGAGGGGAGTGTGGAGGTGGGAGGGGAGGTAACAGGAGAGAGATTCTTCCCCCAGAGACCTTCACCTTTGATCCTACGCCTCCACTCCAGGGACTCTATCTAAGGAAATAATCAGGAACATGTGAAAAGCTTTAGCTATAAGGATGGTCATTACAGCATTACTCATGATAATTAAAGTAATTTGGGTGTTAAGTATTAAATAAATTCTGACAATTAACTAAATTATGAGGCTTTTAAAGTAGATATGTTAAAGGCTTTTAGCATATCAAGTTAGGGTCTATCACCCTAGTGAAGTCATAAATATTCATCAAGAAGACTGATTTTTCTACATTTCACACGATTAATCCAATTTTTTCTGCAATTAAAACATCAGAAAAAAGAATGAAATGCCTTTCACAAATCCAAGGAAAAAGCCAAAAATAATACTCACAGACATTTGGAGCTGGACAGGACTTTAGAGATAATTTAGTCCAATGTCTCTCATTATACAGAGAATAAAACTGAGTCCCAGCAAAGAGAAGTGACTTACTCGAGACTGGGTCAGGACCCAAATCTTATATCTTTCACTGCCCCCAACCCAGGGCTCCTTTTGCTGCCCTTCCTAGAGGCTGCAGGGTCCTTTCCATCCTGGGAGAGATTTGGATTAGATTCTTTCAATTGACGTAATCTCTGATTAAAACTGGCACTCAAATAGTGTTGCTCAATTTAGCAAATATGAATACAGGATGTCCGATAAAATTTTAATATCAGATAAACAAAAAAATCTTTAGTATAAGTATGTTCTATGCATATGTGTATGCATATACCTATATACTAAAATGTATTTTTAATATATAACATATCTATTAGTACATATATGTACACTAAAAATTGTTTAATGTTCAAATTTTACTGGGCACACCTATTTTTAAACACTGGGTATGCTATTATTTGCAAAATCTGGCAAATCTACATTCAAAAGAGAGAGGACTAAAAGGGTGTTAGCATAAAAAAGGATGATCCATGGCAAGTTTCTGATTTTCAGAGATGAGAAATTGATGAGCAGAGAGACACTGTGACTTGCTCGAAGTTCCATAGCTGTTGGGTGACCAATGTGAGACTGCCTCTCAAAGTGGACCACTCCCAGAACCCCTCCTAACATACCACAGTGTATGTGCCTTCCTTCATGACATAAAAGAAAAACAACAACAACAGAAACCCAACCTGTGTCTCCAAAGAGTGAAATTCTAAGGAGAGGACCTCACGTTCAGTCAATTCCCCTCACATCTCTCTCTTGGCTCCCGCATCACAGCGAGGGTTTCCCGTGTTGCCAAAATGACTCAGTATAACAGTGCATGCTTTGAAGATCTTTCCAAGCAGAGGTCTCAGACTCCAGCGTGCATCCAAGTCATTGGGAATGTTTCACAGATTGCCAGGACATTCCCACCTTCAGTGTTTCTGATGCTGGAGGTCTGGGGTGGGGCCCCAGACTTTTGCATTTCCACCAGGTTTCCAGATGATGCTGATGCTATTGGTCTGGGAACCGCACTGGGGAACCACTGGCTTAGTGATAATGCTCATGTCTATTCTGCATGAGTTCTCTGATTAAACAAGGAAAAATAAAAGTCTTTGTTTTGGGCAATATTGTATGTTAGTCATATAAAATCTTATTCCCTGGGTTATTAAAGACATTGTTTTTAGGGGCAAAAGTAGTCTAAGTTTGTTGAGCTGAGACCAGTGAGATTGGACCACAGCAATGAACTACATGATTATAAGACAAATTTAGCTGGGAAGAAAAAGAGGGCATAAAGAACAATAATTAGCTTCAGCAACAGGGAACCATGTGAACAATCTGAAAATACACTGCAGTCGGAATGTTCTGTGACTATTCCATACCTTTTATTCCCCCCATCCACCCAATTTAGTCATCCAATTACGTGGCTAATTGCTGCTGAATGAGACATTTTGTTGAGATTATTGAGGCCAAGACTCAAAGTTTGGAGGCCTTTGTTTGATTACTTTTGTGGGAACTCAGTGCCCTATTTCTACTTGTGAAAGCTGGAGGCTCCAACACAGCTTCCCATTCCCCATTCCTCCTCCTCCATCACTGTGGCCTCCTGTACTGTCCCTGAACAATGACCACATTGTCACATCTCTCTTGGCTACGAAAGGAAACCGCCAGACTGAAGTTTTCAAATCTCCCCTTCCGATCCTTGTCCTCCTTCAACTGGCCCCACTGTAGCCCCGAGCGCCAAGGCTGGGAAGTCAGGTCCAGGTGCCAGCATTTCACCTTATGCCCTGTGCGGAGCCACGTGTGTATGCAATGACTGATTGTCCTCGCGTCAAATGGCATGGCGCCGTCCTAAGAGCACCAGAAAATGCTACAAAAATATCAAATTGCATCTTCAAACTGAGGGGTCTGATAGATACATTCCCAAGAAAGAGCAGTGTTTTCTGGGAAGCTCAGGAGTCCAAGGTGTAATCCCATGAATGAAGCTGAAGTGGAAAATAGCCAAGGCACCAAATAAAGAATAAAAGAGAAAAAGTTCCACCAGCCAGCTGCTGAGGCAGAGAGTGGCCCTGCTCACAGCTATGGGCCCCAGGAGTCCATTCCCAGCTCTCCTGAAGGCAGAGGCAAGTCGCCCCATGAAGTCGGGAGCTAAAAAAAAGAGGAAATCGTTCCCTAAATGCAACTCAGCAGCCCTCCCAGGTAAAGAGAATAGCACCTCACCTCTATGAAAAGTGTAGTAAAAGCAGATTTCAAATTTTAGCTGGATATTAAGGAAATGGAAATTAGAATGAATTCCTTCAGGGATATCAGCATGGTAGGCAATTTAATACGGGGTTCTGGTTTCCTCTCTACCTCTCAAATACCATGCCTGTGACTCCCTGCAGGGAGCCCAGTGGAGGTCAGGAATAAAGACTTGTAATATACTCCTAATAAATGAGGCCGTGTGAGAAGCAACATTGGCGTGCAGGGTTACAGCAGTGAAAGGCGAGGCAGGCTGGCCCCCTAGGCTTTCTTGCTGCCATGTCTCAGAGCCTTCATGGAGCCGGGCAGATACATTTGTGGGGAGGGGTTGGGCCAAGGCATGCTATTCAGAAGGCCACTGTTAATTGTTGGTTAATTGTTGGTTAAACTGAAATGCCTTGGAGCAGAGAGGCTGAGGAACCCATCCCATGCTAATGAGACATTTTTACTTCTTCCTGAGGTCAGAGGCTGAGAAAGTTTGATATCTTACCCAAGATCTAGCAGCTCTAAATGGTAGAGCTCAGACATGAATTGAGGTCTTCTGTTTTTCCATCCAATCTGTGGTCCACGCCACTCCGCGGTCATGTAGCAAAGAGCATTTTGATACAGAAGAAAGCAGGCAAGAGAAATGAGTTGATCCCTGGGTTCACAATTAAGAAGAAGATTAGGATCAAGTCCTTTCAAGAGTAATTGGGCTGAAGATACTATAGGTTGAACAGGTAAATGAGAGAGGACATGAAGAAGGAAATAGAGTGATCTAGAACAGAAGAGACAGCACAGAGGGTAGGAAGGCAAGGGGGAGAAATAATGAAAACGATGAATACAAATAGCATATATATCTATGTAATAGGCATTCTTCTAAGTGCTTTAACTATATGAGGTGTTTACCTTTCATAATCTGGGGAGACAGGCAGTCAATTATTACCATCATTTTACAAATGAAGAAACCAAAGCACAGAGAAGGCAATTAGCCTGCCCAAGGTCACATGGCTTGGTCACACAGCCAATAAATAGCAGAACTTGGATTTGAACCTATAGAGCTGGGTTTCACTCTGTGCACTTAACCTTTATGCTACCCTAACTCTCCCGATGAGGAAGTCAGCTCTGAGAATACTCAAATGTAGAAAGATCACTGAGGTTTATGAGGTCCAGGTAAAAATGGTCTAGGTGGGGCTGACTGTCAAAGAGTAGCAGTACAGGATGAGCTCAGCTGGCAGAAGAGCAGAGCGATGCCTTCCCTTATCCAAGGCTTGGCGCAAGCATGTCTGAGTAGAAGGGGCCTAGAATTGGCCCCCGCTCTGCCTCACATGAGCTGGGTCATCTTGGACAAATCACATAATATCTTTAGTTCTTCATCTAATAGATCAGTAACACCTCTTAGGAATCCAATAGAATTCTTATAATATTGGGCAAGTAGTAATTAAACAATATTGCCCTATTGCTACCTCTAAGGACATTCAATGGCATTTCATAGAATGTCTCATAGAATTGATTAATTGGAGATCCCTGTCCAATTCAGGAAATTATTCTTCCTCCCAAGAGAGATTTAAGACACTTGACCCATTGCTGCTACATGCAGAAAAATGCAGGGCCTGCAGAGAAGACACAGCCAGCAAAGAACACAGAGAACAAATCATTCATATTAGACAACCAGAGAGGCACTATGCACTTCGTTTATTATGGGACCAGGCATCGGCATCTCTCAGAAGCTCTTGGTGGCAACAGTCTTTGTGGAAACTACTTAATAATGGCTGAGCTTAAAGGGAAGTTTATTCACATGCGTTAGTGGAAAACTCACTATCGAGTGCTCAGTCTAATGCATGAAATGGGCATCTCAATATGGTGGTGAAGTAGACACACAGAGTGTCAGACACAGCAGAGAGTCCCCAGACTGGGCCCAACAGGACATGGTCTCGGCTACACTGACCAAAGCTTATGAAAATTTCCTTTTGAGAAAGTGCTAGAGGTTGGGGTCAGAACTCATGGTTCCTGTTATAGTCGCTTTATATGTGGCCATATAAAAGCCTATATATTACTCTCTCCACCCATAAATATAGTCTCTTCAAAGAGTATGGTGTTCAGTCCTTGATGTTAAGCCTCAAGTTAAAGAAATCAGTCAGGAATATTTTGTGAGCTATCTGAACTTGGTGAAGCCTATTACAGTCACAGTACTGTGCTTGGGGTGGATAAAAATAGGCAAGTGGCACTCCTTACAATTCTATATGGGTAGATTTATTTATTTAATGTTATTATATAATGTCATTAAAATATTATATGCAAAACTCTTATAATAGCATGTTTTTCCAGAGTAGATAGTTTCTATATGTTAACCTCTTAGGCAGCATCATTTCCTAAGTACCCTCAGTCTACCGAACACTGTATTTGAGTTGATGGAGATTGTAGGGGAAATTGGACAGACTAGCCACAGCCGATCACACATCTGCACAGTTATCAGTGGGTTGCTAGGGTGATCAGAAAGGGTGGATGATATGAACTGATGGAAAAGGAAGGATTCAATTTAAGAGAATGGAATATGTATGTGTTTCAGGATACATATCTTGAATTTTGGCAGAGGCAGGAGATAGAATAAAACATTAACCAAGTGTTAGCTAGATAAGAAGGGATGTTATTGGAGAAGTAGCTAGAACACTTGGTTGGGCAATGTGGTCGGGGTGGTTAGGTAATACACTGAGACGATGCCTCCAGCAGAATCAGGAATAATCTGTGCCTTAAACAGAGCAGGAAGATGGGCTTCCTGCCAAGGCTATCATGTGCAGGAGAATGCCGAACATTTCCTTGGGAGAAAGGAGGACAAGTCAGAGGAGGAGCAGAGTCAAGACCCACAGAGGACTCTTCAGTAAGACAAGAGCAGGCTTGGAACAGATGGTGTGTCTCTGGCTATGAAAAAGCCCAGCATGCCCCGTAATCTGATGATGTCACAGGAAAAGGGAGGGTGTGTGTGTGTGTGTGTGTGTGTGTGTGTGTGTGTGTGTGTGTGAGATGCATGCTCCTGCTGGATGTTCTGGGAACAGGCTGAACATTGGGTTTTTATACTGGAGTACCAGTGTCCAGCCAGGTAGCTTTGGCCATGAGAGCCAAGACAAACACAGAGATAAGGAAGACAAATCAATACAAAGAAGTCTTGAATCCAGTGAGTGGTATATGGAGGCCAAAGGAAGCGGGCAGGACAAGTGGCAAGAAGAGGAACTGTGTGACCTGGCTTTTGAAGGAAGGGGCAGGAAAATGGGCAAAGAAAAGAATATCATTCTGCTTGATGTTCTAATTCTCTAAACCAGTGGGTCCTGAACATGCATCAGAATCACCTGGAGGACTTGTTAAAACAGTGTGTGTTGGGGCAGAGGATGTCTGCCCCTTTTCCCCATTCATTTTTCTGGCTGGTTTAATAAATTGATATGAGACAGATTAACAGGAGAAAAATAATAAAATTTAACTACATATGTACGTACGGGGGTTCTGTAAGAATATGGGACTAGAGCACAGGCACATCCAGCATTTGAGGCTTATATGCCACTTTGAGCTAAGGAAGGGGGAGGGGACAGTGGCTCAGAAATTTAAAGAGCAGGAAGGCAATTCACATGGAGATGGAAAAGCAAATGTTTAGTAAATAAATGTTTGCTGGGCCATCTTTAACAATGGGACACAGAGGTGTTGGATCAAAGTGGGCCTTGCCAGATTCCTTCCTATCACACACTCATTCATATTAAATAAACTGTAGTTATCTATGCTGATATCTCCCTTTCTGGAGGAGATTCTCTACCTAAATTCTTTTAGGCAATTAGGTGGAAAGTCAAAGGTTTTTCTTTTGAGTCTTGTTTCTTAAAAGAAATCAGCTTAATGTAATCAATACCCCAAAGAGGCATATTTTTGGAGTGGCAAACTCTGACGCCCTTCAACAGATTTCTGGGCTCCAACTCCAGACTTTCTGATTTAGTAGTAGATCTAGGCTAGGGCCTGAGAATTTGCATTTCTAGCTCATTCCCAGATGACCATAATGTGCAGGTCTGGGGACCACACTCTGAGGATCACTGATCTAAAACAATGGTGAGGAAGAGTTTGAAGTTTTATTTTTTTAACTTAGCATCAGTATTCTCCAAAAGATCAGAATTAGGCTTGGACAGGGACAGGAATAAGAATAGGTCACAAACCAGGTCAGTGCTAGGAGAGGCAGTAGTCAAGAGATCCAATCCCCAAACTAACTCAAGGAGCAGAGAGAGAAGGACCAGAGGGATCTACCTGTCAGTTTGCCAGGAAGAGCAGGCAGACACACAAGGTCTGCTTATGGCTCTGTATCCAGGAAAGGGCCCTGGAAATCAGAGGTCACTTCCATTGCCTGGTCATATGTATTTGAAAGGCCAATATTAAGGTTCTATTTAAAAATAACAACAGAACCTCGAGGCACTTCCCTCTGAACTTATAACAAATCAACCAGAGTAGATCGTCAGTGTCTAAGTCTTTGTCCAATCACAATTGCACTCTGCACTGGTGGATTTTGTCACTTTCAGCTCACACCCTCACTGTTATGGGCTGAGCTCTGACTTCCGTGAGGGCCTTGGAAGCTGAGATTACTCCTGTATTTACACCTTGCCACCCCCTTCCCCCTGCCACCATAATAATGGGAGCAGTTATTTACACACAATAGGTTCTTTTACAAACTAACAGTTGTTAAATGTTAATAGCTAATGGTTGTTGAATTAAACAAATATACCAGGGACTCTTTTTCATAGAACAATTTGATTTTAAACTATTTATTTAATGCACACATACGTGCCCTATGGTTGGTTTCATGTGTAGTGTGAGCTGAACTTGAGGTTGCAGCTTGACTTCTAAGCCCAGATCTGATCCTGAGAAGCCAGGGAGTCTTGGCTTTTCTCAGGTTATTTGATTCCCCATGAGTCAACTGGAGACACCTGCCTGGCTTATCTCATAGGATTGTGCAGAAGATCAGGTAAGATGGGGAAAAGTGCTTTTAAACTCTTAGGAATGCTATGAATACAAGGGGCTTCTTTAGAGGTGACTTCTCTCCATTGTTCCCTTAGGTGTGAATTCTTGGCTGTTTAACTTTGATTTAGTCATGGGATGACAAATGCATGAGACATAGGTACTCTGGCCCTGTCTTTGAGAAAGCAAATCAACTCACTTTGAAGCTTTTCAGGGAAACAGTCTGTACCAGAATTGAGATCAGAGCACAGATCCCTTGATATCGAAAGATAAAATTAATAGCTTCATATCAAAGGGGGAGCAGAGGTTGTGCAATGTGGAGGTAGTCATCCAACAGCAGCACTTGCTACGAAGGTCCTTTCAGAATGAGGCAAATCATTATTAACTCAATAGATTCAGAGCTAAACCATATCTTTCTTGTAATAGATATGCAGCTGGTTTTCAGACCAAACTACAGGGCCTTGTATTTATCATTGTTTATTTTTATTAAATTTTTCCCTTTGGGAAAATGAACAAATATGGGCTCAAAGCAAGGACAACTAAATTTAATGGTGACAGTTTGGGGACAGGCGCAGGCTGAAGTGAGATCCCTAAGGAATGTCTCTGGAACTTTATTCCAGGTGGTGCTGGTGCTTCATGTGACAATCTGTTTTTTGCATGGCTGCTCTTAGGGTTCATAGTGTCCGATACTTTGCAGAAGCCCAGATGCACTACCTGCTGTATAATCCTGTTTCCCATCTAAGAATCCCAGAAAGAAATGGCATTTCCATGTACGTCCTATGAACATGTCTTCCTTTGCATTTGATGTCATCTGAACTGACATCAAACTCAGCCTGTTTCTAGTCTTCTGGCACCGCCGCCCTTCTCCAAGGTCCTCTGAATTACGGCCTGGGTGGATGCATCTTGTTCATGGGTCCTCTCATTCCCTCAGGATGCAGCCTAGCTAGGCTGGGAGGCTCAGGCACTTGGAGGACCTCATCATTTTTCAGATATGCTCTTCACTTGTTGCTGACCACCAGGCCTGACCCAGGTTTGCTCAGCCCTTTGCCATCCAAGGCTTGCAGTGCGATGGAGGAAGCTGAAGCACACGAGGAAGGAGTGAGGAGTCTGTTTTGCTCAACATCATTCCCGGCACATCACTCTTAGTTTCAGACAGTTTATGGAGATGATTTAGCAGTATCTTTCCCTGATACCTGTTTTCTGCAAGAAATACAGAGTTCTGTCGGACTCTCAGAGAGTCGCCGAGGTTGATGAAGGCTGCCTTGAGCTTCCCTGCATCTCCTATAACAGCTCCCTCTTTTCCCCACTGCTGCCACTCCTCCTGGTACCCAAGCCCTACGAATTTCCTATCTCACCTTTGGGGATCCTGCCTGGCACACCCTGAGGTGAGGAGGTCTTTGGTAATAGGACTAGTGGCAAAGTAGAAAACAGATGTTTTCTTCAGCATTATAAGTTAGCAGGGGGTTAACATCGGCAGAATGAAAAATCTGATTGCTTACCCATCTCTCTCCCTGAGGTCAGAGCACATGAGGGGCTGTCCCCTCTCCCCTCCCCACTGCTGAGCCCCGCCAAGCACTGAAATTGGATTAAGCTGAATGATTGAAAATTGTCAGCTGTCAACCTACCGCAAGAAGACATAGGGCCTTAAGGTGAGTTGGGATGGTTGGGGACTATACAAAGAAGAAAACAATTAAAAATGACTCAGACTTTGGTAAAGGAGGTAAGAGAGAAATATGCAGGATTCCAGGACAAGAAGTTTCTCAAACTTCCTTCAACCCCAACTTGGGGCACCTGAGGGTCTAGAAAACAGACCCTGAATTGATGAAAAAGTCTTGAAGGTCAATTTGAATAGTTCACTCCCTAAATTCCATGGTCCTGGGACAGCTGTACGTATTGTAATAGGACACAGCCACAAGGAGTGAAGGACTGCTCATACACAGTTCTCCTGGGACCCTGCATATACTTGGCTGGCTCAGGACAGGGCTCCTTGGCCATGGCCCCCAACCCTGCTCTTGCAATAAGGAGCACAGAGCTCGAAGCACACCTGTGCTGCATTCTTTCTCTGACAGGCTGTCAACTCATTCTTACAAAGGTGCCAGCTGCTTAGTAAGGTGCTATCTGTGAGACCTGATTGCATTCGGTAGTATTAAGTACACAAATATGTATTAACCTCCTGTAGTGCACATGGCACTGTGATGCGTACTGAGGTTGGAGCACTGAGCCAGACAGTACCTGCCCTTGTGGGCCTCACATTTTAGTGGAGGAGTCAAACATGGAGCAATTGATCACAGAAATTGTAAGAGGAAGAGAGCCCTGGGCACTTAGTTCATACAGGAGAACTTATGTGAGCCTGGGAGGACCAGAAAGGCCTCCTTCAGGATGAGACATTTCATCTAAGCTCTGAAAATGAGTAGAACTGGGAAGGTGCAGAAAGGAGAGGACACAGAATGTTCTAGAAGGAGATGAGCATACATAGGACTGCCCTGAGGTAGAGAGGAACATAGAAGAGCTTCCATGACAGGAGTGTCGTGAGTCAGTGGGGAGGCTGGAGAGGAGCTGGGTCACACAAGGCCTTGCAGACCATTTCAACACTTGAGAATTTTATTCTAAGAGCAATAGGAAGCTAATGAAAGGCTTCCCATGGGGGAGTGAAATAATTAGATTTGCATTTTAAAAATGTAAATGGATTGAGTATGAAAAATAGACTGAACAGGGTCAAGAGAGCATGTGGTAAGTGAGACCAGTTGAGAGTCTCCTCTAATAGCCCAGATAAGCAATGGTGACATAGTGAACGAAGGTGGTGGCAGTGATGATGACGAGAACTGAATAGATTTGAAAGCCATTTAGGAGATTAAATACCTGGACGTGGTATTAATTGGATATAGTGTAAGGGAGCTGTCCATAATGGCATAGAGAAGTGTCCTTTGCTAATGTAGGGTGACGGAGGGGACAGGATGGGAAGAAATGAGGGTCGTGCTTTGGAAGTGTTGTGCTTGGGGGATATTGGCAAAAACCATGTGTGTCATGTGACAATCTGAACCTGCAACAACAGCACCCATGACAAATGCCACCGAGAAATAGGCCTCCAATTACAGCTCATACAATGAATTTAGTGACCTGGAATTACTGAGATGTATGTCTAAAGGCAAAAGAGAAATTTCTGGGAAAAGTTACAAAATGATCTTTTTTTCCCCTCCTTATCCGAGGACATTTTTCCATTGCTTTTAGAGAGGGGGGTTGGGGGGAGTAGGGGAGATGAGAAAGAGAGAGAGAGAGAGAGAGAGAGAGAGAGAGAGGGAGAGAGGGAGATGTGAGAGAGAAACATTGATCGATTGCCCCCAGTCCAAACTGGTGTATGGGCCAATGCTCCAATGGAACCACACCAGCCAGGGAGTACAATGACTTTTTAAAATTGTATTGCACCCTGGCTGCTGTGGCTCAGTGGATTGAGCGTCGGCCTGCAAGCCAGGTGTCACTGGTTTGATTCCCAGTCAGGGCACATGACTAGGTTGCACATCAGGTTCCCAGTTGGGGGCACGTGAGAGGCAACTGCACATTAATGTTTCTCTCCCTCTCTTTCTCCTTTCCTCTCTCTAAAAATAAATAAATAAACAAACAAATAAATAAATTATTTAGAAAACAAAACAAAACTGTATTGCAGCAAGGCCGCAGCATACCACTTAAATATCCATTTTGCAGTGAGACTTTTTTTTTTGAAGTAAAATTCACCATTTTAACCATTTAAATGTGTACAATACAATAGTTTCCACTGTGTCCATAACATTGGACAACCATCACCACTATCTAATTCCAGAATATTTCATCACCCCTAAAAAACCCTGTACCCATTAAGCAGTCATTCCCTATTTCCTCTTCCCCTTTGTTTATTTGCATGGTTCATGATTTTGTTGAGACAACAGACATTTTGAATGTTATAATGCGCCAACTCTGGCAGTCAGGCTCTCCTCCCTCTTCAGTTTGTTATTGATGCTTGTGTTTACTGTTTGTTTGTTTAGTGACTTTTTGGAACTAACTTAAAAAATCTGCATTTTTTTGTCATGTGTGCTCATTGAAGTGTCTGCTTGCTTAGCTTAATAGTCAGCTAGTGGTTCAACAGAGATTTCCTGAAACGTCTGGAATCAAAACCATAAAAATATTCAAGTTTTGGCAGATGGAGTGTGTGTGTGTGTGTGTGTGTGTGTGTGTGTCTTATGCCTTCGACACTCAGCTGGGCAGTTTGTTTACAACTCTGCATTAGCCTTCACTTCCTGCTTGTGCTGCTTGAAGGTCAGCCAGAGGTGAAAGCTTAGAGCCTTCTCTGGTCTTTTCTGAGCTTATACCCTGCCCTGGGCATGTGTGTGGTCTGCTAGATTTCCAGGAATATGTGGGAGATTTTCAAAGCCGTTATTCCTAAAGCATCTCACTCCCCATCCTTTCCTCCCAAAGTTTTGGTATGTGCATTGTGTGCCCCACCTGCTGCCCACCCATTGCTCTGGCAGCAGTGGCTCATAGTTTGCCTTTAAATTTTTTTGGAATGCCCCCCCCCCCCCCCCCCGCCAGGTAGCTATCTCTCCGCTCTGTGGGAATTCTAAGCTAAGCAAAATAAAAGCAAGCTCTTTGTGCCAGTTCTAGAAGCTACCAGACAGGGCACACCCAACAACCACCGTTCTTTGAGAACAACATCGGCTCTCTTTCCTCCACCACCAGGAACCCACACCAGCAATTCAGGTTCCATGTTCACGACTTCTGCTGATTCAGGGAGGTATGAATGGGGCCAGGATAAGCTAAAATGCCACAGTGATTTCCTTTTTTTCCCTCCCTTGATTTAAGTATTCATTTGGTTGCTGTAAACCTTTCATTAGTTTCCAGAGTTCCGATAAAATTGAATTTGCCAATTGATTCCCTGTTTTCATAGAGGGGATGGTCTCTTGGAGTTCCCAACCCCACCAGTTCACAGGCATCTTAACAGTGTATCTTTGCCTAAAAGAATTCAGACTTTGAGTGTTGGCAGAGTTTGTGATGGTAGATGAGAAACACAGGGACAGAGAAGCTAAATATTGTCATTGGCTCCTTCCAGAATAGCAATGTCCGTGTGATGTGACTAGAGCCCAGGAGAGTAGATCTATTGAGTACAGATACAATGCCTGGGACGGAGAAGATGAAGGTAGGAAGCTCCCACTTTGATTAAATGTCTCCCTTTTCTTCTACCTACATTATCTTCCTTAATAAATAATAGTGGCTAAATATTTCATGGCTAGCTCTGTGCTAGGCACTGTTTAAGAGTCAGAAGAAAGTACAAACTATATCTGTATTCATAGGAAATGCTTAATTTTGCCGATGAAACAGTTTTTCTTTTCTTTTTTTTTTTTTTACCTTAAGCAGTTCTGGATTAATGCAGGGGAGGTGGACATACGTTGCTGTAACATGATTAACATTAGAATTTTCAGGGACTTCTTTAGGATTTGTAAGAACTAGACCTACACTGTCCAATATGGGAACTACTAGGTCCATGGGGGATTTTAAAATTTAAATTTAGATGAGTCAGAATGAAATGAGATTGACAGTTCGGTTTTTCAGTCACAATAGCCATATTGCAAGTGCTCAATTGCCGCTTATGTCGAATGGCTCCTGTACTGGACAGTGAGTTCTGTCTGCAGAAAGTTTATTGAACAGTGCCAGACTAGGGTATGGAAACCAATTCAGAATGCAATTTATTCCTTTTGAGAAACTTTAAACTCCTTGAACAAAATCATATACTGCAGCCATGAACTATAAAAGGCTAGAATTAGATGTATGCTCTGCTAGGTCTTTTCTGTGACATGGATTCCAAGGTCATCCCGACATTGTCATGCATGATGAGAGTGAAGGCTGTCAAAGGGAAGAGGTTTCCCAAGAGTCTCTCCCTCAGATTTGTCCTCCTAAGTCTCATAAATTCGCAATGCTCCTCCACAGCCAGGCTGTCATGGTGCTGCCACAGCTATAACAAGAGCAGTCATCTGGCTCCCATTAGTGAGAGGGTCTCGCCTCCCCACTTCCCAATCTGATATCACACAATGTGGTCTGAATAGATGGGGGACTAATATCCCATCTGCTGTATGTTGTTTTCAGTCCACATGAATGTCTCTGATCTGAGCCTTGCCGTGAGGGATGTTCGCTGTCTCTTACCTATGTGTCTTAACCGAAGGGGCTTTGGGCCATGGTGGGAGGCCTTGACACTTCCACTGGCCTAAACTGTTCAATGTGCCTCCCTTATCTTTGCAGTTAAGGAAACTGGGGCCCAAGAAAGGGAATAAACCAAGTATGTGAAGAAAAGAAAATAATATACTTGTGACTAAACATCAAATCTGTTTCCGAGGTTCCTGGCAGCTGGATCTAAGAGGGAAACATGATGAGCTGTATAAGGTATCATTTTTGAAAATTAAAAACACCTACTAGTTCTTCAGGTGTCTGCTCTTCTAGTACCAACCCCATAGTCACTACTCTACTTCTTTTCCTTCATAGCAAATTCCATTGTTTTTTTAAAAATAAAGTTTTCTGATTTAAAAACAATAAATCTTAATTTTGAAACAGCAACAAAATTTAAGAAAAATTTATGATTTTCTTTTTTTGCCTCTTTGCATATAAATAATGCATTATACACAAATTTATAAATCATATTTTTATAGCCTAATTTTTTTACTTGGTCCATTATGCACATTATTCCATGCCATGAAAAATTATTACAAAATATCATGTTTATTGGCTAGAACAATATTCCCTCATGAAGACATATCATGATTTATGTAAGTACCTATTGTTTGGTACTAAATTGTCACCAACATTTCTCTATTATAGATAAAGCTGTAATTATCATTCTTGTGCCTAAATCTTTGTCAGTGTTCTAATGATTATTTCCTTTGAGTATATCTCCAGAAGTGAAAAATCTAGGTCAAAGCTCAGCAACATTTGAAGGCTTTTGAAAGAACTGTCTATATTTGATGCTTCTGTTTCTTATACTCAAGTGGTTTTAATTCAAAATAATCAATATGTTACTGTGGGATATCTTGGTGCGGCCTGCCCTGGGCTCTATCGATACTTATGGGTGTGAGCTACTCATCAAAGCATGGGTCACTTTGGTGATGAGGTGAAAAATTAAAATATATTACAATTAACAGTGGGCTGTTTGTATGAAAGGATATTTTAACATGTCAGGAGATGAATAAAAATGACTTGGAGGAATTAAACAAGGTAAGGCAGAAAAGTCAGATCTTAATAAGTTAAAGTTTCTACACAGAGCAAGAAATGGGAGGAAGTGGAATATTGAAGATCAAACTTTTTTTTTGATCATGACCCATAATTGAGAAAACCATTTAATGGTGTGGTCTATGGTGTGTGTGCACACACATATCCTAATTCCCACACAAATGCATACATATCCATAATAGAAAGTCATCAAGTAATATTCTTATCATGTGCAGGGAACTTTGATATTTTCTATTTATCTATTCAAGTGTTTCAAAAATGCTGGCAAGGTCTGCTAAACTGATTTCACAGCCCATAATGGGTTATGACCTATAGTTTGAAAAACACATGACTGGGTGAGGTAAGGACAGAGCAAGGAACATGTAGTTCGAATTTCAGTTAGGTCTTATCACAGGTTGAAAGAAGAGAATGCTGGGATGGTCCAAACCAGCCAAGAAACTTCTGGGAAGTTAGCAGGCTGAGAGGTTGGCTCTGTTTGTGGGAATCAAGTGAGAGGCAAGATCCGTCCAAACCACTCTTGATATCTAATACCTAGATTGACTTGCCTTGAAAGTGCCAGAATTTCCATGAAGCCTTTAAGACAGAAAACACTTAAAAGGTCACAGGGAGAGGGGGTATTGGTGGCCAGCATCACTGAATGATGCTAGGGACAAGGGACTGGGGAAAATGCTGCCTTGCTGCATAGTTAGTTTTTGCAGACCTTTCAGATAAACTAATTTACACAGTAAGGGCTCAAAAAAAATTCTTTCCTGTTTAAAAACACTGAAAGGGCTTCCCATGACACTTAGGATTAAGGCTGAAATTCTTGCCATGGGTCACAAAGCCCTCTCTCTCTGGCTGCGCTCCCTTCTGCCCACCTTGTGCTCCAGCCTGTGACATTTTCAAATGTGCCTGCCTCTTCCTGGGCCTTTTCTCACACTGTTCACTCTGCTTGAGCCCCTCTTCTGCTCTTCCACATACAACTTAATTTTTGCTTCCGCACGAAGCCTTTCTCAACCACACCCCCCAAATGAGATTAAGTCTGCTAGCTAGACCTTTCATACAAGGAAAATCAATTATTTGTGTGAGCATGTACAGGCATGGACTGCTTTAAGGACAAGAATACCTTCTGAGAAATGAGTCGTTAGGTGATTTTGTTGTTGTGTGAACATCACAGAGTACACATACACAAACCTAGATGGTTTAGCCTACTACACACCTAGGCTACAAGCCTGGACATCCTGTTATTGTATAAAACAACACAAGATGAGGTCAAGCACAAGAGAAAATGATGCCATCAAGAGATGTATGAAGCTGCGGCTGGTGTAACACGGCGTACTATGTTATAGAAAGCTTTTTAAAATGTAATTAGAAAGAGTACACTCTAAAACAATGATAAGAAATAGAGTATAGTAAATACATAAATCAGTAATAGTCGTTTATTATCATTACCAAGTATTATGTACTGTATGTGCTGTACTGTTTACAGTGGGCAGCACAGCAGGTTTATTTATACCAGCATCACCACAAAAACATAAGGGTTGTTACCTTATGATGACTATGACTTCACTAGGTGGTAGGAGTTTTCAGATCCTTTATAATCTATGGGACTGCCATTGTATATGTGGTCTGTCCTTAACTAGATGTCATTATGCGGCACATGACTGTATTTAATATGTATCTTCTCACTAGACTATGAACTCTATGTCTGATACTAAAACATAAAAACAACTAATTTAAATGTCTTGCTAAAGAATTACACTCAATTTCCTTGGATAATTT
Organism: Furipterus horrens; assembly: GCF_987537825.1. NCBI lineage: Eukaryota > Metazoa > Chordata > Mammalia > Chiroptera > Furipteridae > Furipterus > Furipterus horrens. Next base: position 16,605,869 of record NW_028327178.1, on the reverse strand, counting down.
TGAAACTATTTCTTGAATCCATGCTTATATTACCCTTTTCATTGATAATGTTTATTTTTTTCTTTCTTTTTTCCTTAATCAGGCTTCTGGGGAGTTTACATATTTTGTTACCTTCTTCAAAAACCAGCTTATGGTTTTATTTATTCTACTATTTCTAGCTACCTTACCACATTCTCATTAATTTTAGTAGCTTTTTAAAAAAGATTTTTATTTATTTATTTTTTGGGGTGGGGGGATGAAAGGGAGAAAGAGAGGGAGAGAAACATCAATGTGTGGTTGCCTCTTGCACGCCCCCAACTGGGGACCTGGCCTGCAATGCAGGCAGGCATGTGCTCTGACTGGGAATTGAACTGGCAATCCTCCCTTTGGTTCACAGGTCAGCACTCAATCCACTGAGCCACATCAGCCAGGGCAAATTTTAGTAGATTTTTAAAAAGAAAAAAACTGGAGTCCTAATGTTTTCAGCTGTACAATTATAGCATCTATAAAGACTTTTTGTATCTTCCTTTTGAAGATTTATAGCTATTATTTCATTTTCATGTCTTATTGCTTTATTTTAGCCTCTAAAAGGATGTTAATAATAGTGATGATAGCAAGCATCTCTGCTTTCTTTCTGAATTTGGCAGAAAATGGCCTTAGTATGATTCCATTTTGTATGCTGTTTCCTGTGCTGTTTTGTGTAGGAACATTTATTGTTCCCTGAAGAGTCAGTAAGGTTGAATAAAAGAGAGAAGTGTTCTAGGGGCCAAGGGAAAAGAGTATTTGAAGAAGACAAGAGTGATTAACTATGTCAAATGCTGGGTAGGTCAAGTTAGATAAAGCCTGAAGAACATGGAGGTCACTAATGACCTTAACGAAAACAGTTTCCATTGAGAGATGATTAAAATGGGTTACAGAGAGAACAGAAGAGAAGAACTGGAGACAGTGAGAAGAGGCAAGTTTTGTTTTTCAGGTTTGTAGTAAAGAGAAGAAGAGAGTTGGGAGAGAAGCTGTAGAGGAATGGAGTCAAGAGTTTGTTTTTTTTTTTTTTTCTCTTTTAAATGTATTTTTATTGTATTTTTTCCATTACCACATATCTCTCTTATTGTTTTTGTTTGTTTTTTAAAGATGAGAGACATTAAACCATATTAGAAAGTTGCTGCTTATGACTAAGTAAAGAGGAAAAACTGATGCACTAAAAAGAAAGAAGAGCATTTCTAGAGTGATGTATTTGAATAAATGAGAGGGGATGGGATCTTGTACACAAGTGGAAGGTGATATCCAATAGAGCAGGGACAGTTTATCTACCATAACAGGAGGAAAGGCAGAATGCAATTAATGGGGACAGATACTGGTAAGCAGGTCATTGTTGTCAACTATTGCTTCTTTTTCTCAGTGTGCTTAAAGATTTCCCAGTGTAACAGTGGAAAACTGTAGCAGTGGGAAATTGTAACCTACCTCTCCATTCTTTTGACGTTGTTTCTGTAAGTGCTGACTCTGACTTATATGGGGCTTGTAGATGAATAGCATGTTTGTGTAAGAATCATAGGAACTAACTTCTGAAGACACAAACCCTGACCTTCAAGGAATCCCAGCTCCGGGAGATTTGCTGACCTTCAGCTATAGATCCAGGATGATGGGAAGCCAGGAGGATGTGAAGCCAGGATGACATTCAGCCAGGCTGACGCAACCAGGATGACGCACACCAGACCATCACTTGCCTTATCAGAATGGACTGTGCTCGTCTGCACATAGAGGACTTTCCAACCCCCTCCCTTGATCTCTTTGTTCTATTCCCCTCTCCTGCCTTACAAAAACTTCTACCTCCACTGCGAGGTGGAGATGGGCTTTGAGACATGAGCCCCTCATCATCCTGGTGGCCGGCACCTGAAAATTAACCACTTTCCTTTACATCAGCACCTGTCCCTTGAAGCGGCAGGTAGCCTGAACTGCTTTTGGTTACACTAGGTGATTCTAGTGAACTGGTTTGGAGTCACTGGCCTGTAGTTAAAACCAACAGCCCAGAGAGCCTGTTGCTTCCTTCCCCCAAGTCTATTCCTGTGTCTTAGATTCCATCTCCCTGCTGGTGAATAAAGGCATTCCCAGAGCCACCTGGGGTGAAGGTGAAGAGGGAGTTACTTCTCATTTCCAGACCTTAGGTCTCAGGCTGTGAGGATAACCCCTGGACTGTCTTAAGTTCTTAGATAGACAAGCTGCACAGATAAAAAAGAGACAGAAGAGGAAGAAAAGGGGGTGGTGGTAGTGATGAAAGAATTAGAAAGATAAATAGACAATGATGGGGTCGGTGAGGGGAGCGGGGGGAGACAGAGAGAGAGAGATATCAGACCTCTCCCAAATGGAGTCATCCAGAAAAAGAGTCCTAAGATGGCCTGGTGACCTTCCCAAACCCTAGGCTCTGTGTGGTCATTTTCTGCTGACTGACCCTTACCTAGGCCAGCTGTTTCTTTAAGAATCTTCCCTTGGGGTAAAAATTAGAAATAACCTGTTTGTTTCCTGACAGTAACATCCACAGGAGCCGACCCCCCCGTATTGCACATGTGACAGAGGGTGCCTACTCACTGTCCTGGCATTGTGCTGTAATGGACTCCAGTATTAGAATGCCCATTCCACACCCTTGTCCCACAATTTAAAGGATGGCCATTGACTGTGCATGAGCCATTCACTCATGCTCATCACATGGAGAAAATTACATTTCCCCAGCTGCCAAATAGAAGAGATAAATGGTCTCACGTGGACAAGCACATTGTTCCTAAGAACAGCTTCACAGACCCAAGACCTGGATCTAACGCACCCAGGAGGGAGGTCAGCACTTTCTGGATGTCCTCCATTCGAGCCACCAGACCCTCACTCAGGTGGGCTTAATGTGGGGGGACATTTGATTTTCTGGCTTTTTTTGGATAAAATGAGCATCTTTGGGGCCTCTTATTCTTCCTGCCTAGAAAAGATGTTATAAAACCTCTTATTCTTCCTAGAAAAGATGTTATAAAAATGAATAAATCAAGACAGAACATTTCATATGTATGCATACCCACTGAATTGATAATACTTATTTGTAATGAAAATTAAAGAAGCAATGTGTTAAAATATTCTCTCCAGGGAAGACACATTGGAACACCTTAGTCACTGATTCACACACATTTGCTTGTTACCCGCGCTCTCCTTATCCCTACAATTTTTTTTCTTTAAGTCAGATAATTATCTCTAACTTGGCATGTAATCTTTAACCTACTACCCACATACCCTGGCTGGTTTGGCTCAGTGGATTGAGCGTCGGCCTGCGAGCTAAGTGTCGCTGGTTCGATCTTCCAGTCAGGGCACATCAGAGAAGGAAAACTCTGACTCCAAAAAACCTCCGCTGCCTTGTGGCATACCTCTTCAGGGGAAAGGCTAAGGGAGTAAACCCTGACAGAAAATCCGGAGCTGGAGTCCCTAAGGCGGTTTGACGTTGTAGTCAACACCGGCAACTCCTGCGGCGCACCTGAAGCCAAGCTGTATTGACTCCGTCTTTCCCTTGGACCCTTCAGCTGCGAAGAGAGGTGGGGTCTGCTGCATGGGCAACAGCAGACCCTCCATATCACCCTGCCCAGGCTCTGTAGCTTCAGCTTCACTGGAGAGGACACTCCAGATGTCGATTCAACACGGGAGGAGACAGATACCGTGTCACTCCCGAGTCGGACTGCACAGCCATTCTCGGCGGTGCAGATAGACTCTTAAGAAGCTACACCATCGTCTCTCGAGACGGACGGCTGCCGACACTACCCACATAACATGATTAATAGCAATTGTATCTATGTAATAATTAGAGCTAATGCTTATTGCCCTTCATATAGTCATCACTGTTCTAACAACACCCACTTGATGCATATGATCTCACAATTAAAAATTTTTGTTTTTGCCCATGTTATAATTAGCACAGTAATAGGATTCACAGGTTAATTCTTTTCAACAGTTATCGAGCACATATTACGCACCTGAAATTGTACTAGGCTCTGGAGATTGTGGTGTCAATGGTGGGGGTATGAAGCAGAAATAACTATAGTACACGGCAGACCCTATGAAGTGTCAAAGTGCGGTTCTCGCTGAATGTTTTGGGAGTTGGGAGAAAGTAGGGTTCATGCGTAGTTAAACCCACTGATGACCTCATTGTACAATATTTAGGTTATCACAGTTTTCTCTGCCTAGAAAACCGGCTCCTCAATTCCACTGGGGTGCATGCACCTAATCCGTGTGGACCACTTTGGATTTGCTGGAAGGCACCCCCTAAACACCAGGTATTACCTGTGTTTCGGAGCTGGTGGCTTCTGCTTTCCTTTTCTCTTCTGTTAGTTTTATCCTGGCCGTGCAAATAAGCACAGATTCACAGCCCGGGCGGCGGGCTCTGGGCCCATGCACTTGCGTTCTGCGCCCGATCACCCCTCCGCCCGGTGCGCGCTTCTGGCCCACCCGAGTCTGCACCGGCCGGCGGTGGCTTGGTTCCAAACCGGCCATCCAGTCCGCGCCAGCTTCTTCTCCTCCCCAAACCCTCCGCCCCGGACAGCTGCAGCAGCACGTTTGCTGACCCAGCGGGGGGTGGGGCCGGGTTTCATCCCCGGCTGAGGAGGACCCCCGCCCCCCGCTGCCCCCAGCCCCGCCCGGACGGAGCCCGAGGGGCTCTCCTTCGGTCAGGAGTTAGCACGGGCTTCTAAGGTGACAGGGGTCTCTGGAAAGCGTGAGCTCAGGCAGGAAAGCAAGGTTACCCCGAGTGGGGGCTCCTCTCAGAAAACAGGTGAAGTGGACTCCGGGGGGGCTGGGTCGGGGAAGCCCAGTCTACACTGCGGGTGCTCCACCCCGGAACCACGCAGCCAAGCGGCCTGGAGGCTGTGGGAAGAGGGCGCGAGGTGCGCGGGGAAAGCGGCCACCCAGAGCCGGGCACCCCCCGCGCCCGCAGCCGCAGCAGGTGGGGGGCGGGGCCGGTTTGGGGCGGAGCCGCCGGCAGCCTGCGAGGGGCTGTGCGGGCGGGAGGCAGGAGCCAGAGCCGCAGCCGGAGCGGGAGTGGCGAGCTGGGCTGTCCGGGAGCCCGGGGGAACTGTCGCGCGCCAGGGCTGGGACCGGCCTGGCCAAGCGCGCTAGCGCCGCGACCGCAGACAAAGGCTGCGCTCGCGCCCGGCCGCCGCGATCTCGGGCTCTGCCGTGGTAAGTAGCTCCCCCTGCGCTTTCTTTCTTCTCCCCTCTGCCTGCCCCTTTTCGGAGTTCCACCGGCTCCAGAGAAGCCGGGGAGTTTCCCGCTTTCTGCAACCCCCACCTCACCTTAGAAAAAGAAGAGAAATCCAAAATAAAAAACCAAGCAAATACCGAACTAGCGAGTTTTCCGAGCAGTGGGTGTTTCCCGCGGGACTGCCCAGGCCGCCTTCTGTGACCCCTTGCTCCGCGACCGTGAGCCGGTGTCGTCCCTGGCTCGGCGGTTTGGATGGGAAGGTTGCCTCTGGGCTCCCTGGAGGAGTGTTTAGTGGAGGGGAATATAGGAATGAGGCGACACGAGGGACCCCACCCCCGGGGACAGTTCGGTGCGTTTTGGGGGCGCTGAGGGGCGGTTCGCATTGCGATTTCAGATTTGGATCTCGGTTGTGGAGTCTGCCCCACTCCTTCCCTCCTGCCTCCTTCTCCTCTCGTTCAAGGGTCTATGCTGCGCCCCCCACGCTCCATCTAACCGAGTCGTCCACTCCGGCCCTCCGCGGACCCTGGGCGGGGGCTCGGGGCGGGGACCCGAGAGAGTGGGGAGGGAGGAAGCCTCGCCACTTTCCCCTGCTGGGCAATCCCGAGCCCAAATCTGCTGGGGAGGGCAGGTGGCCGCCTGCAGAGTATCTGGTTTGCCATCACTGCTGGGTCCCGGCCGTCTTCCCCAGCTTCTGCCCCTGCTGCTCTCCATCAGAAAAGCATTCGGAAGCCCGGCTGGCTTTTGCTTTTGTTCTGTTCGCAACTCTGAGGAATTCCAGGAGAAGCAACGGTGGGCGGTTGCCCCAGGAGGGGGCCGTGGCTGGAGCCCCAGGTACAGCCCCGAAGTGACATTTGGAGGCAGCGACCGTTTCCCGTCTGGGTGGGAAATGGATCCCTATAGCTAATCAATTCCAGGATCCGGCAGTGGGTGTGCGGCTCAGGTAGAGCCCTGTGTCCACCTCGGCGCGCACTGTCATGCGCCCCTCCACTCTGGAAAGGTTAGCTCCAGACGCGCATTTCCATTCATGGATCTGTGGCTGGGACTTGATTAATGCCATCTCTGCCCGGGTTCTCTAAGGAGAGAGTGTCTGCTACAATTCGGTTTAATAGGCATTTACAGAGGGCCTACAATGTGCAAGACAGCAGTCCTATGATCATCTTAATTTAAAAGATATTTATTGAGCACCTACTATGTGCAAAGTAGATATTACAAACTTTTCAGTTTAAGAGGTATTTATTAAGTACTTACTATGTTCTAGATAGCTTTGCTCTAACTTTATTTTAATAGCACCTACTGAGTACAGGTATTGTTGTTTTTTGCCTGAAGGGCTGCCTAGTGTGCATTTGGAGGCCATGCGGAGACAAGGGTGAGAGAATATGTCTCTGAACCCTTAAATCTTTCATTCCTTTAGTGACCTGCATTTCTTTTTAAAAATAATTTTTATTTATTGATTTTAGAGAGAGAGAGAAACATCAGTTTGTTGTTTCACTATTTATGCACTCATTGGTTGCTTCTTGCATATGCCCTGACCCGGATGGAACCCACAACCTTGGCATATGGGGAGGATGCTCTAACCAGCTGAGCTCCCCAGACAGGGCTACTAGTCACCTACATTTTAACCTTTCTGGACTGCTTATGTGGTGTAGGAAGAGCTTCTACTCTATAACTAGGGTTTGTCAGAGGGGAGGGAGCAGGGCAGAATCATGAAAGGTCTACTCTGGGACCTCTTTCCAATTCAGTTTCCTTACATTGAAAAAAAAAAAAAAAAGAAAAGAAAACAGTTCCTGTGTGCAAAGCACTGTGCTAGTATTGCAGGGAATCAAAGGTTAGTTAAAGGCCAAGCTCTGTGACTCAAAGGACGGAGAATCTGTGGTGAGGACATAAAGATGGGCAAAGGACAATCAACTAAATCAGGAGAGGAGAGGGGGAAGCGTGAGGACAAGGCCACATGGTCTTTGAGCCCCTAGCTGCAAACTGGTGAGAGCAGGTGGGGTAAGAGTATTTTTAAACCTCGTCATTAAAATGATTGGGACCTAGAGGCAAAATGAAGTGGTCTGAGGGTTCTTTCTGTTAAGAGATTTGATGGCTCTATTACTCTAATAATCTTGTGGTCCTGAGACATCCTGGAATATCCAGAGTGGAAAGAGAACTGTGAGTCCTTAGTTCTATTAGCAAATATTTGAGCACTTATAATGTTATGTATAGGCTGTTATCAGGGGCATATAGTCTAAGACATGGTCTTCGTCCTAAAGGATCTAACAGAGTTCTTGAGATAAACATAAAATAACTGCGCAGCATACATGAGAAGCCAGGAGCAAATTCCTCCTAGAAAAAAAAAATTCTACCTTCATGGAATTGTGGCTTTCCTTTTATTGGAGAGTGAGAACATGTTGTCTGTCTAGTGTGACCTCCAATAATTCCTGGTAACTGCTTAATTCTAGCTTTGTGGTACAATGATTCCCCCCCACCCCAAATTATTTCTGGTCTCCCATTTAAGTTCTTTTGAAACTACATATTACTATTATTTTTTGTTATAAACTTGAAGTTCCCCCTCGAATCTTTTCTGGAAGTGGACCTGTTATGAAAGATACATAGGAAATACAGCAGGCACCAAATGAATGACTTGGGGACCCTTATTTGTAGAAGGAAGGAAAAAGGCAACAGAGGCCAAAAGTCAGGAATATGCAGAGAAACCATGAACTCTCCTTGCAAGACGGACTGGGACTCAGGTAGGCAAGGAAGACAATGAAGACTTCTCTCCCAAATTGAGAGAAATGGTATGAACAGAAAGGTGAAGGAAGGAAAAGGTCATGTTTAGAGCACTTCCACTGGAATAGCTGCTATTCATTCAAGAAAGAGGCCCTGCCTGAGCATTTGACTGTGTCCAGGACACTTTTAGGTGTCAGATGGTGGTTTCATCCAGCACAGATTGGGGTTCACTGTGATCCCCGCAGCTGGCAAGGACCCTTGTTTCCGGTTCCAGCTGCAGTGATACAGCACTGCATCCCTACCATTCTTTCAAGCATTCTTGGAGTTTTTTCACCTGAGCCGAGCTTGATTTTAACTTCCTTGAAGGACAAGAATGTGACTTTTTTCCCCCTCTCTGCACCCTTCCTTCCGTGTATACTCAGGCGCAGTCTGTGGAGTAGGTGACATTTATTTCAGAGCCCTGTATTGCCCATTTCTTCGCCGTTTCCTTACCTCACTGGGGCCTTCCTCTCTTTCTATCATTTTCAGCTGCTCAGAGACTCACTGTATGAAAACGCAGGGAAAAAACACTGTCATCAGTCCCTCCCTCTTGAATATGAATGTAGGTCACTGTTCTTTTGTCCAGGGGTGGTGGGGGCATGGGGGCTGTCTTTGCACTTTAAACCTCATTATGAAATGAAAGGCTTTGCCCGTCAGGAGAAGATTTCAGGCATGGACTAGTGGGTGCTAGAGGTAATTGGGGAGGCAAAGTGCCTTTCCTAGTGCTTCTGAAATTATACTACCACCTCCTCATGTGGTCACTCTTGGCAACAGTCCATGCAGTCCCATGACCCATAAAAGTCGGGAGCCTTCATTGCTTTTCAGCCTGGTGTGGTGGTTGATGTGAGACAGCAGCTCTGCATGGTCTTCCTGTTAACCTGGGTTTCTACTCTTTAAAGGTTAATGCTTTTCCAGGGGGAATCCTAGTGTCTTTCCCTACATGTGCCCATTATTTTAAGGCACTGATTCTCAACATGGGCCCTATTGATGTTGTGGGCTGGATAATTTTTTGTTATGGGGAGCTGTCCTGTGCATTGTAGAATGTTTAGCAATACCCCCAACTTCTATCCACTAGATGCCAGTAGCATCCCACACCCCCTCCCTGTGCTGTGACAATCAAAACTGTATCCAGTTATTATCAAGTGTCCCCTGGGGAGCAAAATCACTGTGGATAGAGACCATTCTTCTCAACGGTATTGGTTATTATGTGTTATGCTATATATCTATTCCTAGTTTTCTGGGAGCCCTGGCTGGTTTGGCTCAGTGGATTGAGCGTCGGCCTGCGAGCTAAGTGTCGCTGGTTTTGATCTTCCAGTCAGGGCACATCAGAGAAGGAAAACTCTGACTCCAAAAAACCTCCGCTGCCTTGCGGCATACCTCTTCAGGGGAAAGGCTAAGGGAGTAAACCCCGACAGAAAATCCGGAGCCGGAGTCCCTAAGGCGGTTTGACGTTGTAGTCAACACCGGCAACTCCTGCGGCGCACCTGAAGCCAAGCTGTATTGACTCCGTCTTTCCCTTGGACCCTTCAGCTGCGAAGAGAGGTGGGGTCTGCTGCATGGGCAACAGCAGACCCTCCATATCACCCTGCCCAGGCTCTGTAGCTTCAGCTTCACTGGAGAGGACACTCCAGCGTCATCGCAAGATGTCGATTCAACACGGGAGGAGACAGATACCGTGTCACTCCCGAGTCGGACTGCACAGCCATTCTCGGCGGTGCAGATAGACTCTTAAGAAGCTACACCATCGTTTCTCGAGATGGATGGCTGCCAACGACGATGAGTTTTCTGGGAGAGGTCTTATTTAATGTAACTTGGTTCTTTTTAGTAAAGTTGACTTAGTAAATGTGTAATTAACATTGAAGAACTTTCCATATGAATAATTTCCTAAATCAGAATAAACATCTTTTTTTTTTTTTTTTTAGGTCACGTATTCTAATCCAGTCATCATATTAAATCAATCCATTGAGACAAAAAAAGATAAAGAAAAAAAAAAAACAACTCAAATTCTTCCCCTAGCAGGTGGCTGATTTATATAACACAGGGTCATCTCAGTCTGCTGCTTGGTCAGTGGCTGGTGGGCAGTAGCAAGTGAGAAAGTGTCAGGGGAGAATCCAGTCCTGGCAGGACAGGACGCTATGTGACTTGAGGGGTCCTTTTTAAGAGAAGGACAACATGACCAAGTGAACACATTACTAGGGCTCCTCCCTGGCCTTAAAGAGTCCTGTGCAAGAGAGGGGCTCTGAGCTTTCAGTTTTGATTAGCTTCAATTAAAGCAGCCTCAAAAATGTTTCTTTTTTCTTTTTGTTTTTTAAAATTATTTGTTTGTTTATTTATTTAATTTGTAGAGAGAGGGGACAGGAGAAAGAGAGGGAGAGAAACATCACTGTGTGGTTGCCTCTCAGGTCCCCAACTGGGGAACTGACGTACCTAGTCATGTGCCCTGACTGGGAATTGAACCAGCGACACTTGGCTCGCAGGCCAATGCTCAATCCACTGAGCCACAGCAGCCAGGGCTCGAAAAGGTTTGAAGGAGTGATGGGGGCAGCTGTGGCTACAGGAATAGGACCGTAGGAAGAAGAAAGTAGGGTCTTCTTGCAAGAGCTAAGAGCAGCTTCTCAAAGACTTGACTTAATTAAATAGAGAGTAGGGTCAAAGTAGAGTTGTTAAATACAGAGTAGCCTGTACTGCTGTGAGTATCTGCCATCCAAAGTAAGAACTTTGGACTCTTCAGCAACTCCAGGTCAGCAGCAACATCAGCGGCATCTTTGTGGGATGGAATGTGGAGCAAGGTTAGTTTAAGTTCTTCAGGGGCATCTGTGAGTTCCGCTAGTGGATAGAAGTAACTGAATGCACACAGTAGGCGAGATTGGCCCTGTGCCCATATTAGTGCTTCAGAAAGTGAATGGAACACTTTATTCAGGTCACTATAATGGTATTTGAAAAGTTTCCAGTAAGATTTCATTGATTCAGATTTCTGTTTTAGGGCACTCAAGCATGGGATGAGGTTTCTTTCCTTCCATTGAAATAGGCCAGATAAATACCTTTGGGGATGGGAGTGGGAGTGAGCAAGTAATTCCGGTACTTAAACACTTAAAATAATAAAACTTAAAAAAACCCTATTTGTCAGACTTTTTATTCATTCACAATCTTTTTCCTTAATCTAAATTGGCCTAATTCAATGGAAAGTGTTACGATTATTGCTTTAGAGTCTAAACATGCCTGGCTATACATGAGACTGGTCTGTCAATATGTCAATGTGTAGATTGAACAAAAATGAAAAGACTCTCTACAAGATTTGCTATAGGCGGGATTTAAAACATAACTCGTTTTCCATTTGTGTTTAACCCAATTTGATTTTTATAAAACTTTTCAAGAGTTGAGAGCTGTTTGGAGATTTTGAGGCAACTCTGTACACGGTCACAGAGCTTAGACCTGCAAGGGATCTTGGCGATCAGTGAGCAGCCCTCCTTGCCTCATTGTATAAACAGGGAAACTGAGGTGGAGAGAAGTTAGGTGGCTTGCCAGCATTACACAGAGGTCAGTGCCGAGGTGGGGCTAGGAGTCAGGAGTTTGTCCCATTCCCTCCATGCTGCTGGGGTACCTCTCCATCTTCTTAGCTGCCAGAGCCTATTGGTGGAGGGCCAGGCAGGAAAAGAGTGATAAAATAACTCATTTCCAGGTCACCTAATCCTGATAGAACTAATCATTAATTCAAACTGATTACATCTATGCCTGAAGTGTGTGTGCACATGTGTGGTACAGATAAGAGCCATGGGAAGACTGAAACAGATGGATTAGTGAAATGATATTATTTTATAAAACCTCCCATGTACAGCATGGTGAATATAGGTAATAATACTGTATTATATATTTGAAAGTTGCTAAGAGAGTAGATCTTAAAACTTCTCATCTCAAGAAAAAAATTTGTAACTGTGTGGTGATGGATGTTAAATAGACTTATTGTGATTATTTTGCAATACAGGTTGGGACAAAAGTAGGTTTACAGATACAAGTACATGAAACACAGAACCCACACTGTATGTACAAATATCAAATTATTATGTTGTATACCTGAAACTAATATAGTATTATATGTCAACTATATCTCAATTTAAAAAATGGAAAAAAAAAACTTTCTTTGATGCTCTTTTATGTTGTCTTTATGTTAAATAATTATTATATGTGCTGCCGAAGTGAGCACTATGTTAAATAATTAGAATTAAAACGTTCACTTCTCTATTTGGGAAAGCAATGTGTATTCATTATGAAAGGTAAGAAGAAGAATTTAAAAATCCTATCTGTGATTGATTGACCTGGTCATGTTTTGCTATGTTTCTTTTTAGTTTTTTCTCAGCTCATTTAAAAACGCAATTTAATTAATTTTTATTGTGCTTTCTTTCAGTTAATATTACCATTTCCATGTTATTACAAGTTCTTTGTAAACACATATATTTTTTCAATTTTTAAAAGATTTTATTTATTTAGAGAGAAGGGAAGGTAGGGAGAAAGAGGAGCGAAACTTCGATGTGAGAGAGAAACATTGGGGGACCAGGCCCTCAACCCAGCCATGTGCCCTGACCAGGAATTGAACTGGCAACTTATTGCTTTGTGTGACGATGCACAACCAACTGAGCCACACTGGTCACGCCTATAAACATAATTTTTAGTGACTGTGTAATTCAATATTTGGAAGCCTGTTAACTTCCAACAATATTCTGGTGTTAGTGGACATTGTTTCCTCCCATTTTCTCACTGCTGTGTCTTTGCAATGAGCAATTTTGTGTCCACTTTTTCTACAGTTTGAATTGCTGTCTTAGTATACATCCCCACATAGAGAAATTACTCACCCAAGGGTAGAATGCACCATATTAGCAAATCGGTTCCAAAACTGGAAATGATTTCACCACATCATTCATAGCATAGGGTATTTTGTTTTTAAAAAAATATTTGATAAGGTGAAAAATATGTCATTGTTGTTTTCATTTGCATGTTGATTATCAACATGGCTAAACATTTCTCTGTAGGATTGTTACCTGTTTAGATTTTTTTTGCTAATTATCTATTTTTTTGTATATAAGTGTTTTTTAAAATAAATGATCTACATGTAGAAACCCCCCTTTTTTTAAAAAAAAGAAAAAACAATAAATGTCTGCTCTCATGGATATTTTATGAAGGGTTCCATCCAACCCTAATGTTCCAGAGTTCCAACATTTCAAGTACTATGTTTCAGGCTAAACTTCTTTGGTTGATAGTAAGGGAGCTGCCTGTTCAGTAAGTTTAGATGGATCAGGAGCACTACCCCTGGGCATCAGCCAACCTACAGTGAGCACTTAATCAGTGCGTTACAGTTTGTGAAGTGGGTACTGTTGTACTATATCCACTTACATTGGAGGACAGGGATGCACAGAAAGGTAAATCACCAAAGTCACATATACTTTTAAAAAGATTCTGGTCACAAATTCCAATGTGATTCTTGGACACCAGATGGGTGTCCTATAATTCAACTCAATTCTGGTGCTATTTACCCAGAGATAGCATCCGTTTCCACAGATGAAGGGCTCAGTCCCACAAGACAGCCAGCCCTTCGCTTCCAGTACCAATCGTGAGACCATGTTGTCACCTGTGCTTCTGTTCCACTGGTTATAAATCAGTGGTTCCCACAACCTCTGTGGGTTTGAGTAAATTGCTAGAATGGTTCACAGACGCAGGAAAACCCATTTACTCACGAGATTACCAATTCATTACAAAGGACACTAACGGATACAATCAGCAGCCAGATGAAGAGCTACTTCACCCCTAACAAAGGAGCATCTGTCCTTGTAGAATTTGGGTCCCAGCATGCGAAAACATCTGGTTCCCCAACCTGAAAGCTCCTTGAACCCCCTCCTTTTGGGTTTTTAGGTTGGCTCCATTACATAGGCATGGTTAATTAACTCAATAGCTATTGGTGATTGATTTTAACCTCCAGGCCCCCTCCTCTTCCTGGAAATCAGGGTGGGACTGAAGGTTCCACCCCTCTATTGATATTTGGTTTCTCTTGCACCAGCCCCCACCCTTAGGTGCTTTCCAAAGTCTCCTTCATGAGCTAAACCCACTTGTGGTGGAGTGGACCTTGTTATGAATAACAAGGCACGATTTCACCTTTCTGGCTCTGCAGCAGTGTTAGGAAGTGAGGACAAGAGACTGAATATTTTGACAAAAGATGCTCCCATTGTTCTTATCACTCAGGAAATTCCAAGGGTTTTGGGAGCTGTGAGCCAGGAACTGGGTTCGTGTATGAAGACCAAATATGTGTGAGAAATATATGTTGTTCATCTGAATGGCCAAATTCATATTTCTTATAAATCACAATATCACAAATTTTAACTTTGTTCTACCTCTAGGTATTTGCTAAAATGACCTGCCTCAGTTGTGTGGTTGGTCTTTGAGGGAGCTGGGTTTAGGGATATTAGCATCTTCCTCCTAACCGCATAGCCTATTTCTGGGCAAACTTTGTGGTGGTAGGTAATTCTACTATCTTTTTTTTTTTTTAAACCTTACCCAAGGACAGTTTTTCATTATTTTTAGATAGAGGAAGGGAGAAAGGAAGGGAGAGAGAGAAACAATGATGCAAGAGATAAGCATCATTTGGTTGCCTCCTGTACGTGCTGGACCAGGGATCCTATGCTCTCAGACCAGGGACGGAACCTGCCTAGGTATGTGCCCTGACCAGGAAACCAACCCACAACCTTTTGGTTACAGGACAACACTCCAACCAACTGAACCACACTGGCCAGGGCTAATGTTACTGCCTTAAACTTCCTCACTGTATCTTCTGTTTCTCTTACCCTCTCTTGGATCTTCCATCCTTTTTATGGCCACATTCTGATAGTTTCTTTTGGCCTATCTTCTAAGTCACACTGTGTCTCCTCAGCTGTAGCTAATCTGCAGTTAGACCACCTGCTGCATTCTTCAGGTCACTTCTAGAATTTCTAGTTCTTTTTCAGATCTTTAATGGTACTTTATATAGTTCCTGGTTCCTTGTTTTGAAAAATTTAAGTCCCAATTATATCTTATGGAGCATAGTAAATGTAGTTGTTTTACATTTTGTGTTTGGTAAATTTTCCATCTGGAATACTTTTGTGTCTATTTCTTCTGTCTTTTGTTCTTATTCTCATGTTGGCCACCAACATTTTCATATGGAAAGCAAAACTCTCACCCATGGCCAAGGCTAGCCCTGTGGAGACTGAACTATTGTGTCCAGGCTCAGGAGTCAGGGTGGCCTTTTCGGAGAACTCTTCTTGAATTTAATGTTTCAAGAGAAGCGTTCTGATCCTTTCCAGCTTTTAGAAGGCATATGCTCACCCATGAGTTCTGAGGATTGTCAGCCAAATGTCCATTCCCCTACCTTGCTCCAACTCTCAGAGATGTTTTCCCCAAACTGTCATGAAGCCAGAGAAACTTACAATGAGAAAATTGTACTTGCTGAGTTTGAAGAGGTTGGGAAAGGGGCATGGAGTGGTGTGAAGCCTCCTCCACCATTTACAAGAGCCTTCATTGGCTTTTTGGAGGAGGGGGGGGGCTCTTATTTTTATTTCAGGGTACCTTCCTCCCTGGAAACCTCAGAACTGTCCTCTCAGAAAATTGCTATCTGCACAGGGAAACCATACGTTCTCTCTCACCATTCAGGTATGTAGTCATTGGGTAAAGCGAAGGAAGGTGTGGGCAGCAGGGATCTGCCCCCCGGAAAGGGCTTGTGCTTTTTTGGAGGGCATCCCCACCAACTTTTTGGAGACTACCTCATACCATGGGATCTTCTGTGTATTCCATGATGATTTAGCCAGCTTATTTCTATTTTAATTTTACAATATTGCATTCATAGGAAAAACTGTATATAATTTTGTACACCTAATGCCAGAAATGGAAATCCTTCTGTTAGGTTTTAATAACTGTTCTTAAAGGCTTAAATCTTTCTCTCCACTCCTGGTAGTTCTAGATTGTGATTGATCCCTTTGGAAGAAATGATAAGTTGATAAATGACTTAATGAATTTTGAAGAAGCAAATTTTTTATTCTCTCAGAACATGTGATTATTTTTGGAGGCAGAATTACTAGGAAGTCCCACCTGCCACAAGAATTTATGGACAACGATGTCTAAAAACTATTCAGCCTGAAACAAAGAAAATTAATTCCTCCAGCATGATTCACTTTAGGTATAAGTCAAATTTCTTTATCAGTAACTTAGGCTCTTAGGCTGATTTTTCTAAAGAGGTATAGTTATTTTGAGATCAAGGCCATTTTTATATTTCTACTGGCAAATTTTCCATTTCTTTGAATTTGAAGTTTTTCCAGTCCTTTTTGGACCACTTTGTCTGCTAACAAGATACAATATGCTGTGATTTTGGTAACGTGTGAGAGCCACAGAGCGTTCAGACCAAGTTAGCTGAGCAAATTTCTGTACTTGTCATAGAGATCAGGACATTGCCTTCAGGATGGGCTGATAATGATACTCTTTACCAAGTCTGCAGAACTTTTTAGAGAACTGAGAACAGCAAGTAGTACAGCTCATTCAACAGAAGAAAAGGGGGGATGGAAAAGTTCAGAAATCTGGTGTGACTGTATTTGTAAGAGGAGAAGAGGAAGGTGCTTGCAGTAAAGCTCTTTTGGAGAGGAGAGGAGAAATACAATGGAGGAACTGAACTGCTTTGAGCTTTCCAGACTGGAGGAGAGAAAATGAAAAAGTTTTGACCAATTATTATAGTGTTACAATAACCACTGCATAGGACTCAAAGAGGGCTTTAATAATACACACCCGTCTTCCATGTAATAACGCCAGTGAAATCTGTGCCGTCAAAAAGATGGAAAGCGTTGTAGGACATTACAGGGTCAGGAGAGACGATTTTTTTAAACTGTGAATGAGAATATGTATGGTAAATAGTTCTGAGCATGTTGTGACCTAAATAACTGTTCATTTTCCTATACTTGACCATTTTCTTGAGCTGAATGGAGACTAAAGGAAAATAAAAGACTGAGATCCTTGTTTTGTGGGGTCCCTGCAAGAAGAATGATGGGAAATTAAAGTCCAACAAGAAAATGCTCTTAGTTTATTAGAGTATTTCAGTTAAAAGGTGTAAGTCTTGTTTCCAAGTTTTTGGACATGCCTTCATTTTTCAAAAGTTACTGAGTGAATTTGTCAGTCCTGAAAATCCCCCTGTTTTGTGAGCAGTCTTTGAAAGTGAACTTGAAATGCATTCATGGAACAAGAGGCAGTCAAATCCTTTGGCTTCTCTCTTCAGTTTATTCAGAAGCAGATCCCCAGAACCAAAGATCTATCCATTCTTTAACAGTGACTTTCTTCTTATTTAACCACCAAACAATGCAGTGTTTTGCTCTAAACTCCTGAGTTCAGACTTGGTTTCCATACTACATTAAATAACCTCTTGTTTTCCGTTCCACCTTTCCTATTGCTAAGAAATAATAAGAGCACTATTATTTAATTATCACCACTCAAAGCAATGTCAGATTTCAGTAATCTAAACCTATATCACCTTAAACTGAGATAATTTGAAATAAGATCTCTCCTCTCCAGTAATGGATACCTGGAAAAGGTGTATTGCTGTAGATACAGGAGTATATACATATGTAGTTATGATTATGGGGTAATCATAAGCTTTTTTTCTGGAAGGACACAGGACATTGTTAGTAGTGGTAGAGTAAGAACTGGCTGATGATTGAGATGAGAGAAAGAATTTTTATATTTTATACCTTTTTATACTATTTCATTTTTAAAATAAGCATATATTTTTATTTAATAAGTAAATAAGGGGGGAAAGGAAGAAGGTGGGAAAAAAAGAAGAAAATAAGCCACTATGTATGAGATCCTGCAGCTCTGAATTTAACCTCTGGACGCCTTCCTCAGTGGAAATTCTGGTTTTTATAAATCATCAGATCAAAACCTATAGAAACACATGTTTAGCATACGTTACGTATATCCTCCATGGTTTTATGTAACTTACATTATGCAGCATGCCAATGTCTCTTCTTTCAGTCTCCCAGTGGCACCGTCCAGTATGTTAGATGGTTCTCATTTTATAGGAAGAGGGTGCATCACTTAAGCTTGGTGAGGATAGGTGGCTCATCCCAAGGGACGTGGTCACTACCTGGGAATGTTCACAACTAGAACCCAAGTTTGATTCCCAGTCTGATTCTTTTAACCCTGATAGAAAGAAATGTACTATTTATTCTGGACATTCTTTTTTAAACACTCCAAGCTGCCTCATCTCTGGTTTCATGCCATAGCATCTGTTTCGTAGTCTTAAATCATGGTTAGCTATATAATTGTTTTCCTCATTAATTTTATCAGCATAGGCTGTCTCTTTTTTTTTTGGTATCCTTACTGTGTCTAGCACGTCACGATGCATGTATTCATTACTTAATCTTTGTTTTATGAAATTGGATACCCAAGATAGTTTCTTTCAAATAATTTTCCATTTTTAGGAAAACAAACTAATAAACTTAGCCATTTCCACAAGACTAATGTCATTGCCCACAAGAGAATTGGAACCACATGGTGTTTGAGCTGGAAGAAAACCATCTTTGCAAGGATTTATTCTCTTGTTTTATAAATGAGGGACCCAACGATCAAATAACGTGCTCAGGATCACACAGGGAGTTAGATTTGGTGCACAGAGCCCAGTTCTCTTAACTTGCAGCCCAGCCCTCCTCCTGCTGCAGAAACCGATACAGAGAACAAATCTCTTGGTCATCAAACCTTTAGACGAACGGTTGATGCCGGCAAAGAATAGGTCACACTGAATTAAAACTCCAACTGTAAGAGAAGAAGAGGTATTGAGCTTATTTTCCTAAGTCTCAATGAATGATTTTTCAGGTGCACGTCTTTTTAAAGCAAACTTGCTATATAAGTGCCAGCATTTCTGCAGAAGGATTGACAGCGGGAATCCTTTAGATGAGAAGTATCTCAGCCATGGACTTTTGCCATCGAGTAAAAGTATCCTCACTTGTTGGGCAAATCAATGTACACAGCATCAAAGATGTGAAATGAGGAATTAATAGTGTTTTCTGTCTTACTGGCTGGCTTCTTAAAATGCGAGCCATGTCTGACCTGGTGAAGGAGCTAGCATCCCCCTCTTCAGCAGGGAGTGGGGGACCCTCCAATTTCTAAATTCACTCCTGGGCACCGGAGTGCCCCAAAACTACTTCCACTTTTCAAACATGATGAGAAGGGAGCTGGAAAGATAGTTTTGTCTGAAGCTACCCACAAGAGCAACAGAAGAAATTCCCAAGAGAAAGACAGTTCCCGAAGTGTGGGGACAGTGGGAGTCCTGGCTTGGATTCACAGGTGAGGAGGCAGAATGCAGTTTCATGAATTAAGTACCTTTTGGACCAATCCCTGTTGGATGTACTAGGCATGGTTGTAAAGGACATTGTGATAAAGGATGTTTCTAAAGATTCAATTTGTTTTAACAAATATGTAAGGTAGATGCTGTAGGGCAGTTACAAGTACAATAGCAGAAGACTTTCCTGGAGTTTGGTATCTGTGATTCGCTTTCCAAACATCTCTGCACATTGGGATCATCAAGGGACCCTCAAAAAAACACTGATGTCTGTGCTCAGACTACCGTCCCAGAACTGGTTGGTCTGGGATATGGCCTGAGCTTTGGAATTTTTAGAGATGATTCTAAAGTGCAAACGAATTTGCAAACCAGTTGTCTATGGAGTGGTTCCTAACTTTAGCTGTATTAGGATCACCTGGAGACTATATATATGTAAACATATATGCATATACAAACATGTAAGTACACATACTTATGCATGTACACATGTGCATACATATGCATGCATGCACAGGTGTGTGTTATACACACATGCCCAAGCTCTAGTCCTAGATACTGACCTATGTCATTAGGGATGGGGTCCAGACATCAACAGTATTTAAAACCATTGTTTCCAAAATTAGTTGCACATTGGAATCATCTGGAGAGTTTTAAAAATACTGGTACCTGAGTCCCATTCCAGAAATTCTGGTTTAATTATTTTGGGATCTGATTTGGGCATCAGAATTTTTCAAAGCTCTTCCCCCCCCCCATTTTTAAATTGTTGTTCTATTACAGTTATCCCCTCTTTCTCCCATTGATCTCCCCTGCCCCGCCCACCTCCCCGCTCTCCCACAGTCAATCTCCACCTTGTCCATGGCAATGGATTATTTACATTAGTTCCTTGACAAAGCTCTTTATGTGATTCTAATAGGCAAACAAGGTTGCAATCCATCGGGTAAGTGAGCGAAACTTGGCTTACCTTGCACATAATAGGTGCTCAATAAAAATTAAGAATGAAATGAAAGATAGCTGGAAGTATTTATAAGAAATGTCAGTGCTAAAAAGGTGTACATTTCTGGTTCTTTGGGTGCTTCCTTAGGCCTGAAAGCATGCTGTGATTTGGGGTGGGGTGTGCTGCACCTCTCACTACCATTGCCTTAGTTGTGGCTACCAATGGAACTTTCAGTGGAACTGACAGCCAAGATCTTGCTAATTGCTCTGTTCCATTGTACAATGTCTACCTGTGGCAGGAGTGGCAGATCTGCCTGTCTCAGTTCTGATGTGTGCAACATAGTTCTTTGGAGAAAAAGGACCAGAATCCTGCTTCTGTAAGATCAAGGTGATGGATTTGGCCTGAGGTGAACTCTATCCAGTGCAGCAAGCCTCTGTAAGAGACCTCCCACTGCCCAGGGTTAGTGAGAACTCCCTAGAGCATGAAGCACACGTGTTGCCTGGTTTCCTTTGTTCCCTAGGTGATTCTTGTTTATTCCAAGGGGTACTGGTAGGGGAGGTATTTCCGCATCTGGCCCAGGGAAGGCAGCTGCTTTCAGATGTGGAGAGGCTCCACCAACCTTGTAAAGTGGAAATTGCCAGGCGGAGTTCACGGAAGCAGCTTACAGAGCAGAAGCTGAACTGCTTCTAAGGGTCTTGGAAGGCTCTAGGGCACTGGTTCTCAAACCTGACTGTGCATCAGCATCCCCTGGAGTTGTGTTAATCTACAGCTTGCTGGGACAGCGCCCAGAGTTTCTGATTCAGCAGGACTGGGTGAGGCCCGAAAAAGTGCATGTCTAACAGCATCCCAGGTGATGCTTGATGCTGGTGATCCAGAGACTGTCCTTTGAGAACCACTGCTCAAGGAGGAAGGACGCAGATGATACTCACGTTGTTTAGGGAAAGAACATTATCTGATTGCTGCAAATCTACCTAATAGTCACAAAGCCAGTAACTGAAAGGACTTCCTAACCAACTGTATCACTGAAAGAGTCATTGATTTTAAAAAAATTATGCAACACCTATTACATGCTAGGTGTTGTGCAAGCTTTGTTACTATAAAGAGGAGGAAAATGCTCCCCTTGCTGGTGTGGCTCAGTGGACTGAGCACTGGCCTGTGAACAAAGGGTTACCAGTTTGATTCCCAGTCAGGCCACATGCCTGGGTTGTAGGCCAGGTACCCAGTTGGGGGCACACGAGAGGTAACCACACGCTGATGTTTCTCTCTCTCTCTTCCTCCCTCCCTCTCTCTAAAAATAAAAAAACTAAAATATTAAAAAAAAAAAGAGGAAAATGCAATTATTCACTAAGCAGCTAGTCTGGGGTGGGTGGGTGATGGATCAGTAAAGGGACAGTCACTGTACCAGTCCCTTAGTGCTCTGTAGAGGGAGTGCCCAGACTTCCATGGGACACACACGGGCAGGAAAGAGGGTGGCTCAGAGGGGGCTCCCAGGAGCAGGCGATATCAGGGCAGAATCTTGCAGAATGACTAGGGGTTTGCCAGTCGAAGAACGTGGCCTGTGCTCCAGGAGTAGCATGGGCAAAGCTGATAGGGAACATGGTGTGGGGAGCCACACGTGGTTTAAGGTGAGGAGCAAAGTGTTTGATGGGGAGAGGGAGCTTAGTGTGCACAGATTGGCAGAGTGGGATTCTGGGGGACTTTTCTCCACTTAGAGGAGCCTGGACTGATCTGAAAAGCAAGAAAAGCCATTGAGGGATTTCAAGCAGGTGAATAGCATGACCAGATTTGCCTGCAAGTTTAAAAACGGACCGGAGGGAGTCTGTTCCTGCAGGAGACACAGGAGACTGTTATTAGAGGCCTCTTGGGAAGTGATGAGGCCACAGGGGATGTGGCCTTTACGTCATCTTGTCCTTGCATCACCCTCTGCCTCTGCTCAGTGTTGCAAACTTTTCAAAGCCATTTCTAATGGTGCATTGAGGAGCTTTTGGAGCATCTACTGCGTGTGCTTTCAGAGTGGAACCAGGCAATCACTTCTGTGCTTCACCTACACAGATATTATTTTTCAAGGAGAATTAAGAGAAGATGAATGTCAAGGGCAACCTTGAAGCAGGCAAACCTCAAAAAGGTAACCGCAAGAAGGGCCTGTGTAGAAGGGAGTGGGACTGGCCCACCTACTCAGCCTGGAGGGATGTTTTCTGCAAGTTGTGTATCTGTTGTATAGCTCTGATTTTTAACACATTTATTTATTTTGGGGTTCTAGCTGGGGGTCCTGCTTTCCTCTCCTGCTCCTACCTTGAGAAGAGATTATAGATCCTGAGTCATAGTCCACCCACCTGCTTGCAGCCCCATTTCCCTACCTCCCAGACCCTCAGTGTGGGGGTTAGTCTTTTTCTAAATTATATTTTATTGATTATGCTATTCCAGTTGTCCCAATTCCTCCCCTTTGCCTCCTCTCCACCCACCACCCGCCACTCCCTGAGGCAATCCCCACATCATTGTTCATGTCCATGGGTCATGCCTACAAGTTCTTCCACTACTCCATTTCCTATACTGTACTTTACATCCCCATGGCTATTCTGTAACTACCTATTTGTACTTCTTAATCCTCTCACCTCTTCCACCCACTCCCTCATGCCCCCTCCCATCTGGCATCATCAAAACACTCTCCCTATCCGTGATTCTGTCTCTGTTCTTCTTGTTTGCTTAGTTTGTTTTTTAGATTCAACTGTTCATAGATTTGTATTTTTTGGCATTTTATTGTTCATAGTTTTGATCTTTTTTTTTTTAAATAAGTCCCTTCAACATTTCATATAATAATGGTTTGGTGATGGTGAACTTCTTTAGTTTTTTTCTTGTCTGGGAAGCTTTTTATCTGCCCTCTATTCTAAATGGTAGCTTTGTTGGGTAGAGCAGTCTTGGCTCTAGGTCCCTGCTCTTCATGACTTTGAATATTCCTTGCCAATCCCTTCTAGCCTGCAAAGTTTCTTGTGAGAAATCAGCTGACGGTCTTATGGGAACTCCCCTGTAGGTAACTAACATCTTTTCTCTTGTTGCTTTTAAGAGTCTTTCTTTATCATTAACTTTTGACATTTTAATTATGATGTGTCTTGGAATGGGCCTCTTTGCATCCATCTTGTTTGGAACTCTCTGTACTTCCTGGACTTGCGTGTCTATTTCCTTCACCAAATTAGGGAAGTTTTCTTTCATTATTTTTTCAAGTAAGTTTCCAATTTGTAGCTCTTTCTCTTTTCCTTCTGGCATCATTATGACACGAATGTTGGACCTCTCAAAGTTGTCCCAGAGGCTGCTTATACTATCCTCATTTTTTTGGATTCTTTTTTTCTTATTATTCTGATTGGTTGTCTTTTGCTTCCTTATGTTCCAAATCATTGATTTGATTCTCAATTTCATCCACTCTACTGTTGTTTTCCTGTGAATTGTTACTGTATCCTCCATTTCTGACTGGGTCTTTTTTATGCTGTCGAGGTCCTCACTAAGTTCCTTGAGCCCCTTATAACCAGTGTTTTGAACTCTGCATCTGATAGATTGCTTATCTCCATTTCTTTTAGCTCTTTTCCTGGAGTTCTGATATGTTCTTTCATTTGGGCCATGTTTCTTTGTTTCCTCATTTTGGCAGCCTCCCTGTGTTTGTTTCTATGTATTAGGTAAAGCAGCTTTGACTCCTTGTCAGTAGTGTGGCCTCATGTAGTAGGTGTCCTGTAGGGTCCAGTGGCACAGGCTCTCCTATCTCCCAAGCTGGGTACTCGAGGTGCTGCCCCCTTTGTGTGGGCTGAGTACACCCTCCTCTTGTAGTTGAGCCTTAGTTGCTGTTGGCAGATCAATGGGAGGGATTTACCCAGGCAAGTCAGCTGCAAGGATTGGCTGTGACTATTTACCACCAACCTCCGCCCTCCATGGAGGATCAGCTGTGTAGGGGAAGGGTGCTGGTGTTTCTATGTGGTCTGTAGCTGTCCACTAGGTGTGCTGGCCCTGGAATTTCCTCTGTGGTGTAGGACAAGGCCAGCCCCTACCTGTGTTTTGCCCAGGGCACCATGCCTGAGCTATAAAGCAATCTGAGACTGATGCTACTTGTGCTGGGCTTGGAGATTCCCATGTGAAGCCAAGCTGTTAATCTAAGCTGTCTGCTGGTAGTGCTGGGCCTGGGACTCACCTGGGCCAGCTGTTGCTTGTTTGAGAGGATGTAGGAAGTTTTGAAGCAGGAACCAATATCAGCCATTCATGTGGAAAAGCAGCTTGGGTGGGTCAGTAAGTTGGGTGCAGTGGAGTCTCTGGAGATCTCCAAGGTGGGTCAAACCATTATGTTAGCCAGGTTGATGGAGTTCCAGAGATGGCACCAGCTTGCCAGATCTGTGGAAGGAGGGTTTAGAAAAGGGACAATGGGCTCTTATCACCTTGATGCCAGACACTTCCATTTCTCCCTGTATACCACTGGTGCCTTTCAAGCTGCTACCCCGGTGCTGGAGCTCAGAGGCAGTGAATCTGAGTAGGTGAGTTTGTGTGTGGGTTCTTGAAGAGGAACTGCTTTTGGCTCCAGCAGTTTCTTTCACTGGCTCATTTCCCACTGGCTTTTGCAGCCATAAGTTGTGGGGACTTATCTTCCTGGCACTGGAAGCCTGGGCTGGGGGTCCTGGTGTGGGGCTGGGACTCCTCGCTCCTGCCACATCCCTCCCGCATTTTTATCCCCCACATGTGAGTGAGGGATCAGCCTGTTTTGCATTTGTGCCCCTCCTACCAGTCTGGATTGACGTGGTTTCTTTAATTCCATAATTGTCAGACTTGCATTCAACTTGTTTTCTGATGATTCTGAGTGATGGTTGTTCTATATTTTAGTGGTAATTTTGATGTGGTTGTGTGAAGAGGTGAGCCATGTTTGCCTACACCACCATCTTGGTGGAAGTAAGAAGTTAGTCTTACCCAGGGCAGTCTCCTAAATTTATGACACCCTTAAGATGGCTCTAGTACTGGGCATTATGGATGGACAAGGATGTCCAAAGCGGATAAAACCCACTCCTTTGCCAGCAGTTGTGAGCAAGTTGTACATGGAGGAAATCATGATGGGGGCTGCAGTAAGCTAATGGTACACTAGGGACTAATGAAAAAGGAGTTGGGGGAGTGAGTTCTCTGTCTCAGGCCCATCTTTAAAAAAAAAAAAAACAAAAAAAAAAAAACCAACCACCACCAACCAAACAGTGATGGATTTCACTTGTGGTGCCTCTCACTTCACATGGTAATGAAAATGTGATTTGTGGTTTTCCCTTCAAGGGCTCTTCATCACACTGTAATTGATACATCCCCAACAAGTGGCTCTTGAGGAATTAGATTCTTACAGTTCTCATCAGCACCCAGAGAGCCTCCCGGGGATTTTTGTAGGCCCCATGTCCCCTGTCGTGCCCCTTCCTTCTTCAGGCCATGGGGTTCCACCGGTGGCTGAGGTAGGGCCTTCTTCAGAAGCCTGAACGGGCCGCTGCTGGGGAAGCAGGCATAGCCCTAAATAGGCTGGTAACCAGTGTCCATGCACAATCTGTGCTCCGAGGCCATGGAGGCAGGATGGATAGGTCACCTATGTCAAGGTGGCTTTGCTGCTTCAAACCAGCACCACAGGCTGCGAGGAGAGTGCAGAAGCACAGAAAGTAATGGGCATGATCCATTGTCAATGTTTGCCCTGGTGGCTGGTCAGGGGAAGAGGGATGCTGTCCAAAGACACAGCCTGAATGTCCAAGGATTTTGCTAATGACATGACTCAACTGGGATTCTCTTGCAAGAGAGTTGCTAACAATGTTTGGCCGGATGTCCAAGGAGACTTGTATTGGCCTTGAGCTGGCTATGGCAGAGCTGCCTGTCTTCTGATTCCCTCTGCTTTGTGTCTCTGAATGAAGCATGCCATATGGTGGGTGCCATCTTGGAAGTCTGTTCTTGGGTCATTTGAGGGGGGCTCTCCCTCCTCTGTCTCTTGCATGGTCTATACGATCAGCCCTGCTCCATGGTCTAGCACTAGAATATAAACTGTCTTATTCTCTAATGACATTGACTGTTGTAGTCTTGTCTCCTCAGATGCATAGTAAACCTTAAGGGCAGGAGCAGAAACCGATGACAGAACTTCTTTTGTACCACCCTCTTGCTTTCTGTTTTGCTTACTGTTGTGCAGTAGCTGTTGTATAACTGGATGCTTGATTGAGGTGCCAGAATTACCCCTGGCTTCGAGTCAACTCATTATTCGCACACATCCACCTTTCCCGTATCCACCGAGTACTACTCATGGGGTCTTTCACCTTATCTTCACCCAGTAGGACTTTTGGATGCATTTATTATTCATCCTTCACTCATGAGCGATAAGGGTTATAGTTGGCATATTCATTCTGGGTCCCCTCAATGTTTCAAAAATGTATTAGTGTCTCTCCTTAAAAAATGAGGAAACACGATGCATTATAATAATTATCTATTGCTGTGTAACAAACTATTCCACAATTTAAAAGGTTAAACCAGGAAACATTTGTTATCTTACAGTCTCTGTGGGTCAGGCATTCGGAAGCAGCGTGGTTGGGTGGTTCTAACTTAAGATCTCTCATGAGGTTTCAGTCAAGATGTTGGCTAGGGCTGGAGACCTCTGAAGGCTTGTGTTGGGCAGGAGGGTCTGCTTCCAAGTTCACTCATATGACTGTTGGCTACAGGCCTCGGTTCCTCTCTGTGTGCCCCCCTCTCCAGAAGGCCACACGACACAGCAGCTGGCCTCCCCCAGAGCAAGTGATCCAAGAGACAGTAGCCAGGAATTTACAGTGCCTTTGATGGCCCAGACTTCGTAATTGCATGCGATCCGTCCCTTTATTCACCTGTTTATTAGAAGTGAGTCACAAGGTTCAGCCCACACTCAAAGGCAAGGGAGTCTCAGATAAATTTTAAACATATTTTAAACGATCACATAAAGTATGGCTCCTGAGTCTGACCAAATGGCTGAGCAGAGATGTCTGAGTCCATCCTCTGCTAAGGGCTCACTTTTCCATGTGGGCCTGGGGTCTCTCTAGGAAACTCCATGAGCCTGTGGGTTGAGGATGGAAAAGGACCCCCAGTTACAGAATGTAGTCTAACAACTGTTATTGACACCTGATATTATAAAGGCCTCAAAGTATTCAGTACAGTTATTCCAGGCGTGTACTTCTATGTGTTTGGGGGAATAGAAACTTACCCTTCATTTTTTATTTAATATTTACTTTTGGTATGTTGGTGACTCTGTTTATATGCCATAGCCACCTGGTGGTGGCACCTTCACATTGCAGGGTTCTTTTCAGTAAATAGGGTGGTTTTATTTCTATCTTATAGATGGGAAGCAGGCAGAAGAGATTGAATGCCTTGCCCAAAGTCTGGAGTAAGTCAAAAGGGCATGAGAGAGAGCTGGAGCTTACACCTCCAAATCTACACCACCAGAGCTTTCCTCCCATCCCATTATGTGTAGCCCCTATTTGAAGGTGTGGTAGATGCTTTCAAAGAGTGTTTCTTAAGGGCAGTTGGAAGGAGGGGCACATTCGAGACTATTGAACTTCCCAAGAATACCGCCGAATGCTGGATTTGGGCTATTTTCTGCACAGGAGGGTTTGGAATTCTTTGTCCAGATGACTGATGATGTCATTATACTAGTATTTCCTCGTACTCTTTTTGTGGTAGAATGAAGAGCCATAGCTACTCCAGTTATTTACTGCTGCATAACAAACCATCCCCAAATTTGGTGTCTTAACAACTTATTATTTCTCATAATGGTGTGATCTGGGCAGTGCTTGGTTGGGTGATTCTTATGCTCCGTATGGCATCAAATGGGATTCCTCATGCGGCTGCACTCAGCTGCTGACTGGGTTGGGCCAGGCCAGAAGGTCCAAGACTTTGTTCACACGCCTCACGCTTCCATGTGTCTCTTTGTGATCTCTCTCTGTATCTGGCTTGAGCTTCTTTACAGCATGGTGGTCTCAGAGTAGATGGACTTCTTAAGTAGAGACTGGTTTTTGAAGGGAGTAAGCAGAAGTTGCCAATTCTCTTAAGATCCACACGTAAAAGTCCCAGAATGAACATCATCTCCACCACTTTCTCTTGGCCAAAGCAAGTCACAAAGACAGCCAAGATTGACAGGAAGGATACATAGACTCTACTTCTTGATGTGTTGGGTGACATGCCCATATAATGATGGGAGGAGTTGTTGGTGGCCAAATTAGGAGTCTGCCTACCACAATAATGTTCATGTGTCCACTTGCTGAAACTCAGACATTTTTGAATCCTCACCTGAGGATACGTTTATTGATTTTAGGGATGGGGGGAGAGTGAGAGAGAGAGAGAGAGAGAGAGAGAGAGAGAGAGAGAGAGAGAGAGAGAGAAACATCAATGTGAGAGAGAAACATTGATCTGTTGCCTCTTGTATGTGCCCCAATGGGGGATCAAGCCAGCAACCTAGGTATGTGCCCTGACCAATGATCAACGCTTCAACAAATTGAACCACCTGCCAGAGTGATGCTCAGACATTTTTAGTACTATGTACCATCTATAGATACAAAGACTATCTGTTAAGTCCACCAAGCATATGTGAGGCATTTGTGAAAATTCAGGAACAGAAGGTTCAGCCCAGTGTGAGAATAAGGCAGAGGAACAGCCCTGGAACATGGGTCCTTTGCCTGTTGGCAGTCCAGGACCCTGTTTGGGGTCCTCTCTGTGATGGTCCATAGCTCCAGGCATCATGGCCTTGGTCCTAAAGTTCCCTTTATGCATCTAACCCAAACCCCATTCAGACAGGCATTTATGGATAGAGAAACACAAATTCAAGAAATGGCCCAAGAGTTAGCCCATTAGATGATAGAAAAACATGAACTCTAAATATCATGGTAATGGTATGTCCAAATCTTTTGGAGCCAAATGTGTTTCAAATCCAAACAATATGGTCAAATATGCACTTACTTCTTTAATTGCTTGCGGCTAGAAAGGAGTCCTCTCTTTTAGTTTCAGTCCGTCCACCCAACCACATTCTTACTTCCTGAATACCTTTGTTAGCTTCTGCATGCATTGAGAGAATTGGGTACAGGAATTCAAATTGCAATTAACTGAGAACTCCCAGCTGGAGCTCCTATTTTTCTTTGTGGTTGTCCTCTCACCTGCAAATTTGCATTGCCAACATATTTGTAAAGCTCTTTGTTTTTTCAGAAAAGCTTTCAGATGCATTATTACATTTCATTTTCATGGCAACTCCGTAAAATAAAACACTGAGTAGGATAGCTCTCTTGTAGAAAGAAGGGACCAGAAATTCAGGAATGTTAAGAATTTGGTCAGGCAGTGGCAGAGCCAGAACTTAGGTTTTTTCTTTCAGTGTTTTTGCCTTTGCACTCTTCCAGCTTGTAAAATGCTTACCTGAATGCCCAGGAAGGGGTGACTGGCTATGATGAGACAGGAGCAAGTCTTGCAACAAAAGCACCTGTTAGTAGCTTACTAATGGCCTTGGTCATGAAATTAAGATGCAAATACATCAATTTTTAACTCGAATTCCAGTTAGTGGTATAAAGACTTGTTATTTGCAGCCAGTGGAGGAAACATGTTTTTGCCCAGCTCCGGTAGTGGCTTTCTCTTTGTAGGGCATTTGAGCTCATTCATTCATGGACCCAAGCATCATGTAGGAGGGATAAGGGACAGTTTAGGGCCCCATTGGCAGTCATGTGGACCTGTCAATCCAGCTCAGAGTCCCTCATGGAAGTTAATGAGGAAATCAATAGCAACTAATGTGCTTTCTTGCTGTGCTAAAATTAGAGCTGAAAGGTAAACACAGATATACCACTGGAGTGGAATAATAATGTTATATGATATGGGAAAATTCTAGTGTGGATTGGCCATTCTGTTGTCCTTGGACTTCTTGGACAATGTGTTCTGGTTTGTTGGGGACAGTCTCAATACAGTTTGTTGTCTTTGTATAATTATTAATGTTTCCTTTTACTCTCATAAACGTTCAGGTTTAGATGGTAAGTTATATGGTCCCCCAAAGCAAGGAGCTCAGCACTAAGTTAGCACTGAGTAAGTTATTTCTCACCTGCAGAGAAATAACCACACAATGTTTCATGCTTTTAATGAACCTATTCTTGACAGTAGATATCCAAATCGGGGCCTTTTCCTTAAGTCCTTTTTAAAAAAGCGATAATGCGTATTTAAATTCATATTGGCACCCTAAATGGCTGACTTCTGGGTTTGGATTTGGTTGAGCTTATAGGGAAAGAAGCCTCTGGTTCTTCATGGCTGAATCAGTAAAATCATCCCAATAATATTGTCCACTGTATTTATAAGTTAGTAAATCATTTCTCATGCGTGACTTGATCTCATTGCAACCCTGTTCTGGGGAACTAGAGATACAGAGAGGACCCCACAGCTCAGTAAAACCACAAAAATTGGACCCTAGGCTTCCCACCTTTTGATTCTACATCCTTCCCTTAATCCTGCCTCTTGTACGTGGTTCCCAACAATTGTATCTGGCCATAGCCATGTTGATTTAGGATGTTTCTTTACTGGGTATCCTAAAACCCAGTAAAGTTTAGGACACAGTGGAATTTATGAAGATGTAGCATGTTGACCTAGGTGACAATGTAGAATTCGGTTACTTGAAGACAGGCATTGTTCCTGGTTTATTCACTTAGTGTGGCCAGGGAGCCGCCTCATGAAACAAGCCTTTTATTTGTTCAGTGCTTTTCTGCTCTACAAAGCTTTTTATCTGCAGTGCCTGTTTGCAGCATCTGTTTGATGCATGGGAAGTGTAAGGCCCAGGTAACTGTTAGAGGTCATGGTGTTACCGTTTTTTTCCTAACAGAGGAGGATAGAAGCTCAGGAAGATTAAATGTGTTGCTCAAGGTTACACATCAGCAGTGTGTGACTCAGAGCCCAAGTGTTTCTGATATTTGGCCCTTCGCTGGCGCCTCAATACTGATTTCAAAGTTTCTCCAGCCTGTTATACTTGGGAGATAGGTTTTGATTCTAGGGCAGAGGGTTCATAAGGAGCACCTCACGAGATGCTGAGATTGATTCTCCTCTATGAAGAGGGATAAGTATAATCTCCGACTGCCACAGCGGTGAGAAAGGCAGCAGCCTCTTCCAGGACATGGATGATTTTAATTGACCCAAAGGACCTGGGAAGTTAATTAAGCAGCTAATTTTCAAATGGAGCCAAGTGGACAGAAGGCATTCAGAGAAGGGTGAAGGACTTAGGAATGGAAGTGTTTTTAAGGTTTGCAGACCCTACCTTTCATGAATAAGAAATGCTGCTGGGAAGATTAGAGGCCCAGAACAGGGTCAAATAGACATGGCAAATGGCTCTGTCTATAGGGACACTGTGTTTGGTTCTTTATTTGGGGCAAGGACGATTTGAGGGGTAAGAAGTTTTAGACAAATACAAATCTATGAAGACCAGTGCTGGAGAAGAAACGGTCCCTGACGTGGAACTGAGGATAAAAATACTCATTTCCTTTGAGATAGAATAATGTCATTCCTCCTTCGAGAATCAAACACTGGCTCACATAGACAGGGAAGCAACCAACTCACGTTGTGAGCAAATTAATCGTTAACTGCTTTTGGTGACCATCTTTTTTTTCTTTCTGTTTTATTTTCCATCACCTATGTGTGAATGGAGGCACAGACTGACTTAGATTTCCTTACCCCAGTTAGAGGCTTTGGTTTCCAAGCAAGTTGGGGACTTATTGATTGAATGAAGTGAGAATGTATATTGATTGATTGAGGCGAGAAGGCCATCACGTCTGTTGTTTTGTTTATAACTTCTGAAGGAGCTGACTTAGAATACTTGGATCTTGGAACTTAATAAAGGAACCTCAGAGACTGCAGTCTAACTTTTCGTTTGAGGCAGGAGTCTTTTCTGCAGCTACATGAATAGATGGCAATTCAGACATTTTTGAAACACTTTCAAAGAGAAGAATTTACTCATTCTTGAGATTGCTCATTCCATTTCTAAATTTTTTACTGATTAATCCTTACGTAGCACCTGCTATGTTCCAGACATACATTGTGCGAGTCCTTTACAATTACTAAGTCATTGAACGAACATGACCTTGGTCCCCATTTTACAGATGAAGAAATTGAGACACAGAGAGGTTAAGTAACTTGCCCAGGGCCACATGGCTAGTAGGTGACAGAGTTGGGACTGGAACCCAGGCAGCCTGACTCCATGGTCTGTGCATTTAACCACCAGCTTTGCTGCCTCTCTGTTAAGACATCTCCAGTAATTTCTCACTTTGCCTCAAAACTGGCCCCTTGCAGTTTCTGCCCCAGTGTCCTTCACATGCTGATTCATCAAGTATTTTCAGACAAACTGTCAGGTCTTCCTCTCATTGTTTCTTCTGCAGGACAGCAATCTTTACTTACCTCACATGTTTCTCACATGGCATGGTTTCCATGCTCCTGGTGCTTCTCCTGGCTGTATGTCCATTTCAGGCAGCCTGGTGAAAGCACCTGAGATTTAAGGTCAGACCCTCCTGGGCTCGCATCTCAGCTGTTTTACTTACTAGCTGTATATACTTGAGCAGATACTTTATCAGTCTTTTGAGCAGAGGGCCCTACATTTGTGAAATGAGACTAATTCTAAGCTCCTTGGGTCATTGTAAAGATGAGAAAATGGCAGGATTTGTAGTGTGAGCTCCAGAAAGGTAAACTATTATTCTTGTCGTAACTGTGTAACTAGCTACAATGACAGCTCTATTCATTTCCTCCAAATTGACCTGTACCTTTATAAATCCCAATCAAAACCTTAGCACGTTAATTTGAGGAAATTGACAAGGTGATCTAAAAATTATATGAAAATTTAAAGGTTGTAAGATAGCAGAACAGTATTGAAAGTGAGAAACCAAGTTGGAGGACTCATACTACCTGATTTCAAGATTTACTTTAAAGCTACAGAAGCAAAGATAGTATGATACTGTCATAAGGACAGACAAATAGATCAATGAAACAGAATCGAATCTAGAAATAGACCCATACTTGTACAGTTAATTGATTTTTGACAAACATATGAAGTTAATTCAACAAGGAAGACTTTTTAACAGATGGTGCTGGGAAAAAAATGGATATCTTTTTGCAAATAAGGTAACCCTCAACATCAACTCTACTGTATACATCAAAACTAATTTGAGTTAGATCATAGACATAAGGTGAAACTTAAACATAAAACTTCAAAAAGAAAACATAGGAGACTTTGGGTTAGTTGGAGATTAGGGTACAAAAAGCACTGGCCAAAAATAAAAAAACAACACAAAAAAATATATTTGACTTTATCAAAATCAGATTTTCTATTCACAAAGAGACATTGTTAATGAAGAAAATGAATAGGCAATCTACAGACTGGGAGAAAATGTCTGTAACATGGGATTAAATAAGACTTGAAATGTAATAGTTAAAGAACTCATACAAATCAATAATAAAAAACAGACAACCCAGTGAAAGCCATGGGCAAAAGACTTGAACAGATATTTGACAAATGAAGATATATAAATTACCAGTAATGGCTTTACATCATTTGTAATAAGGGAAATGCAAATTAAAACCAGAGTGAGAAACTGTTCAGAATCACTAGAATAGCTAAAATCAGAAAGACTGGCAATATCAAATGTTGGCAAGAGTATAGAATAACTGGGATGCTCATACAATACTGGTGGAGTGTAAAATGATACAACCATCTTGGAGAACTCTTTAGCAGTTCTGATAAAGTTAAGCATACACCTACCCTATGACCGAGCTATTTCACTCTTAGGTCCTTATGCAACAGAAGGCAAAACATATGCCCATAAAAAGACTCATATTACAATGTTCATAGCAGCTTTCTTCATAATAGTCCCAGACTGGGATCAACCCCATCAACCGGGAATGGATAAGTATACTGTGGTAAGCTCATGGAAGATGGAATAATACTCAGCAATAAAAAGGAATGAAATACTGATGCGTGCAACAGAATCTCAAAAACATAATAATGAGTGGGGAAAAAAAGCCAGGAAAGAAGAATACTTCCTAAGTGATTCTATTTGTATGAAGTTCAAGAACAGACAAAACTAACATATGGTGATAGAAACCAGAACAGTGGTTGCCTTTGTCGGTAGTGGATGGGAATTGCCTGGAAGGGGGGCATGAGAAAACATTCTGGGGTAACAGAAACATTCTGTATTTTGATTGGGGTGATGGTTATGTAGGTGGACATAGTTGTTACATCAAATACTTAAGATCTGTGTAAATTCTACTTAACTGTTAAAAACTAACAAAGATGATATCAAAAGCCTAAAATGCTTGTTTGAAAAGGCATGCCTAGGTTTTCCCTGGGACTCCATCTGAGCCCAGCTCTGTATAGACACTTCTCTGGGCTGCGAAGTCCTCATCTGAAATTTAGATTAATGCTATTTCTCTATCTCAATATTTTTGAGAATGTTCCATGAGCTATTAAGTAGTCAGAGTTTTGAAAATGTATAAAAGTCTGTGACATTAGAGAGCATTGCTAGTTAAAGCCATTGCTATGACTCCTTGGAGAAGCTGAGCTGGTGGGGCGAAAAAGAAAAAAACATAGTAGGGTTTGGGACCATAGAATAACGTTTTCAGTCCCTCTGAGTTTGAAAATTTACCTTTAGTCATTCATCCTTCATGGTCCCTCACCTCCTGGCTAAAACCTCCTGAAAAATGTTAGACTTTGAAACTTGATCTTCTAAATTGAGTTAACTGGCTTCAATATTACACATCTACAGCATGTCAAGCACTGTGGAGGTTATAAAAATGAGTAAGAAATAGCTCCTGCACTCCAGGAATTTACAACTTCATCACATCGGTTACTTCAGGAGAAGAATCCCACACAAACTATGCCTCCCTGTTTCATTCACTGACCAACACTACGGGTCTTACTTGGTTATCTTGACTTGTCGGGTCTCTGCTTTCTCTCACACACTAAGCCATTCATTCCTGAGTTTCCTCTCTACAGTGAGCAGTGGCCCAGCCAGGAAAGAATCCTTTCATGACTTCCTAAGATGAAACCAAAAAAAAAAAAAAAAAATTAATTATTGTATCTTTTGAAAGGGTCCTAAGTAAACTTGATATTGTGTTCACCATTTATGGATGGCTTTTGTTTTAAAAATTGCCACACACATTTATCTTCATAATTTATCCCTTAAGCTGACTTTTTTTTTAAATACCACACTTTATTTGGATTTTACTTAATGCCACGTGCCAGGACTCATTCCTGGGCATGGCATCATTCTTAGTTGTCATGTCGCCTCAGTCTCCTGTGGGCTGTGACAATTTTTTGGTCTTTCCCTGTTTTGTCATGACCTTGGCAGTCTAGTATCCTGGAGCAGGTCCCCCGATCTGGGTTTGCCTGATGTTTTTCTCATGATCAGACAGGGGCTATGGTTTTTAGAAAGAACACAGAGGTGAAGGGTTCGTCTCATTATATCCTCTCAGTGGGCATATGACATCCACAGACATCATTGATTATGTTAACCTTGAACACTTGGTGAAGGAGGTGTTTTCTAGATTTTTCTACTGCCTAGCACACCCCAAATATATCTCCATATCTTATTTGGATGAATCTTTTTGAACAGAATTAATATTCAGCCTCTGTGCAATCCAGCTTTGTACTGCATTTCATTCTTGCTCTGTGCTTTGAGAACATTAGCTAATTAATCCTGATTAGACTTTATAGCAGAATCTCACTAATTCTCACTTTACTGATCTGTAAATAGAAGTTTTTCTAAAAAACCCATCAGTCTTTACTTCCCTTCTAAGCTGAAATTTATATAGCTAAGAATGGAAGTATCAATGAAGTCTTTTATCTATGGATGTGTTTCTGAAGAGCTTATCTACAGAGCCTCAGCGTGAGTAACTTTCCACAGACATTTTACTTTGTATTTTCTGCTTTCCTGTGGAACATTATTCTAAGTCATTTCAAAGAATATGTTTGTTAAAAATAGCCTTGGGTTTTAATCTGTTTGTTATATTACAATACAACCTCTAATTGGAACACGTTTCCCTAAGGACCGCAAAGCCGATTACAGTATTTAATTAGGTAATGTCTGCATTCTCAAAAAACTTCTGTGTCCGTCCTTATGACTTGGTTTCCAATAGCACAGAGTTTGGTTTAAGATGACTCTGTCTTGGATTCTGTCCAGTGGAATGCACTGTATTTGGTTCTTAATATACACTGCCTTGTGTGTTATAATTATTTTCCATTTATATGCTTTTCCCCAACCACACTCTAATTTTTTATTTTTTTGAGAGAGAGAATAGTCTGTTACTTATAATTTTGTCTTTCATAGTGACTAGCTTGTGGCATTCGTAGTAGATGTTCTTGGTTGTCTATCCCGCATCTATTTGCATATTTCCTGCTATTCAACAAAATCTCAGTTTATTCAGACACCTTCTTCCCAACCTCCACCAGCTATCTTGGGAGAAACTGACACCCCCCACCTACCCACCCCAGATCCTCCCACCTCCCACCCCCCTACACCCTTAGCTGTAGGGCTGGATCTGGCTGGTTTAAGGGCACTTTTCCTTGCTTATGATCAGCTTACAAATGCGTAGAGAACTCTCAATAGCCCATCTGAGAGGGCCTTGCTGGGAGTGTCTGAGAAAAGTGCCCTTCATCTTAAAAAACAACAGGGAGAGATGTGGTGGTCCCTTTGCTTATGGACTTTGTCATTTGAAGCTGCAGGAGCTCCCCACCTCCAGTTGGAGTATGAAGCCAGGAGAATCTCAGGGAAATGGCTGTGGCTTCTAGGTTTGAGAAGCAATAACTGTACTTACTTAAACAACCAATAAATGTACTTGAGGTAAGTGGTTACTTGTGGCCAAAGGCATCCTGAATTACAGAATTGTCATCAAACATTTTTTTTAAAGGGAACGGTTTTCCTTTTTTAATATATAACTATTTTATTTATTTATTTTTAGAGAGATGGGAAGGGAGGGAGAAAGAGAGGGAGAGAAACATCAATGTGTGGTTGCCTCTCCCAAGTCCCCAACTGGGGACCTGGCCCACAACCCAGGCATGTGCCCTGACTGGGAATTGAACTGGTGACTCTTTGGTTCACAGGCCCGTGCTCAATCCACTGAGCCACACCAGCCATGGCTATCATCAAACATTTTTAATTGATGTTAGTGCCAAAGGACCTCTTTGGAAGAAGAGATTAAAATTTAAGAAAAAGCACTAGTTCACTTTGATTTGGAAAGTAATTTCATACCAGTTAGAAAATTTTAAAGAATATATAGTTTTTTATTCCTTTCTACTTCTTTTTTATGAGCGTATTTATTAAATGTTATTTTAAACATGGTTGGAGGATATAAGATTAAAAAGTTGGGGTGTAGTAGATTGTTCCAGTGTGTCAATAGCATGGACTTCGGGCATGAAACCATCTAGATGGTGGCCTCCTCGGAAACATAAGTGACTCACTCCTCCAGTCTCAGTTCTTCCCACCCTTCCATGGCTGCTCCCCTTCTTTCCTCTTTCTTCTTCTTCTTTTTTTTAAATCCTCACCTGAGGGTATATTTATTGATTTGAGAGAGATAGAGAGAGAGAGAGAGAGAGAGACAGAGAGAAAGAGAGAGAGAGAGATCTCAATCAGTTGCCTCCCATCTGTGCCCCACCAGGGATCGTACTCACAACCTTTTGGTGAATGGGACGTCGCTCCAACCAACTGAACCACCTGGCCAGGGCCTCTTCCTCTTTCTTCTGGGTATCTTTGTATGGGTAGGTGTGTACTGAGCTGGCTTCCCAGGTGAAGGGTTAGCCTCTGCCCCACCCTACCTGAGTCTTAAGAATAGGACAAACTCCTTCACTGCTGGAGTTCGTCCTTGAGCTCCCCCCTATTTCTTGAAGATCTTGTTTACTGCTTTGTGACATTGACGTATGATGATTTTATTTCTTAGCAAGACTTTGCATGCTGAGAGCTATAGGAACTCAAGCCCAGGAATATGGTTTCTCGCCTTTTCCCATCATTTGCTTGATCACTGGGCACATTCTACACCCTCCTCATCTCCCTGCTGCCCCCACAGTCACTCAGTGATAGGGGTTTATGGGGAACGTTCTCGTCATTTCCAGGGACACATCAGCTGGTTCCCCCTCCATGCTGAGGAAATGACCCATTAATTTGGTATCTTAAACCTTAGCCTATTAAAAAAAATTTTTTTTTTCTCTCCAACCAACAGCTCAATATTTCTTAGCTGGTGTTATCTAGCTTTATCCCCTATATTATTTTTAATTATATTTTATTGATTATGCTATTATAGTTGTCCAGATTTTTCCCTCTTTGCCCACCCTCCTCCCAGCACCCCCCCACTCCCTGAGGCAATCCCCCCACCATTGTACATGTCCATGGGTCATGCCTACAAGTTCTTCCACTACTCCATTTCCTATACTGTACTTTACATCCCCATGGCTATTCTGTACCTACCTATTTGTACTTCTTAATCCTGTCACCTCTTCCACCCACTCCCTCCCACCTGGCAACCATCAAAACACTCTCCTTATCCGTGATTCAATCTCTCTTCTTCTCATTTGCTTAGTTTGTTTTTTAGATTCAATTGTTCATAGATTTGTATTTTTTGGCATTTTATTATTCATAGTTTTGATCTTCTTTTTCTTAAGTAAGTCCCTTTAACATTTCATATAATGATGGTTGGTGATGATGAACTCCTTTAGTTTTCTTCTTCTCTGGGAAGCTCTTTATCTGCCCTTCGATTCTAAACGATAGCTTTGTTGGGTAGAGCAATCTTGGCTGTAGGTCCCTGCTCTTCATGACTTTGAATATTCCTTGCCAATCCCTTCTAGCCTGCAAAGTTTCTTTGGAGAAACCAGCTGACAATCTTATGGGAACTCTCCTGTAGGTAACTAACATCTTTTCTCTTGTTGCTTTTAAGAGTCTTTCTTTATCATTAACTTTTGACATTTTAATTATGATGTGTCTTGGAATGGGCCTCTTTGCATCCATCTTGTTTGGAACTCTCTGTACTTCCTGGACTTGCGTGTCTATTTCCTTCACCAAATTAGGGAAGTTTTCTTTCATTATTTTTTCAAGTAAGTTTCCAATTTGTAGCTCTTTTCCTTTTCCTTCTGGCATCCCTATGACACGAATGTTGGACCTCTCGAAGTTGTCCCAGAGGCTACTTATACTATCCTCATTTTTTAAAATTCTTTTTTCATTGTGTTCTGACTGGTTGTTTTTTGCTTCCTTATGTTACAAATCATTGATTTGATTCTCGGCTTCATTCACTCTACTGTGGTTTCCCTGTAAATTGTTCATTATTTTAATTAGTGTGTTCTTCATTTATGACTGGGTCTTTTTTATTCTGCTGAGGTCCTCACTAAGTTCCATGAGCATCCTTACAATCAGTGTTTTGAACTCTGCATCTGATAGATTGCTCATCTCCATTTCATTCAGCTCTTTTTCTGGAGTTCTGATCTGTTTTTTCATTTGTGCTATGTTTCTTTGTTTTCTCATTTTGGCAGCCTCCCTGTGTTTGTTTCTATATGTTGGGTAGAAATACTTTGACTCTGTGTCTTGGTAGTGTGGCCTCATGTAGTAGGTGTTCTTTAGGATCCAGTGGCACAGCCTACCCCATCACCCAAGCTGAGTACTTGAGATGCGCCCTTTGTGTGGGCTGAGTACATCCTCCTCTTGTAGTTGAGCCTGACCTGTTGGCAGGTCAATGGAAGAGATTTGCCCAGGTCAGTCAGCTGCAAGTATAGGCTGTGACCACTGATCACCAACCTCTGCCCTCCATGGAGGATCAGCTGTGCAGGGACAGGGTCATGGTTCTCCCATGTGGTCTGTAGCTGTCCACTGGGTGTGTTGGCCCTAGGGTTTCCCAGGTGGTGCAGACCAAGGTCAGACCCCACCTGTGTTTTGCCCTGGATCATCCTGCCTGAGCTATAAAGCAATCTGAGATGGCTGCTACTCATGCTGGGCTTGGAGATTCCCAGGTGAAGCCAAGCTGCGAATCTAGGCTGGCTGCTGGTAGTGCCGGGCTTGGGACTCACTGAGGCCAACTGTTGCTTGTTTGATAGGATTTAGGAAGTTGTGAAGCAGGAACCAAGACCAAACATATAGAAAAGCAGCTTTTGTGGGCCCTAAAGTTGGGTGGGGCAGAGTCTCTGGGGATCTCCAAGGAGGTCAAACAGTGTTAGCCAGGTTGATGGAGTCTCAGAGCTGGCACCAGCTTGCCAGATCTGTACGGAGAGGGTTTAGAAAAGGGACAATGGCCTCTGCTCAGCTTGATGCCAGACACTTCAGTTCCTCCCTTTCAAGCTGCTACCCCGGTGCTGGAGCTCAAAGGGAGTGAGTCTGAGTAGGTGAGTCCATGTGTGGGTTCTTGAAGAGGAACTGCTTGGGGCTCTGGCAGTTTCTTTCACTGACTCAATTCCCGCTAGTTTTTGCAGCCATAAGTTGCGGGGACTTATCTTCCTGGCACTGGAAGCCTGGGCTGGGGGTCCTGGTGTGGGGATGGGACTCCTCACTCCTGAGATATCCCTCCCACATTGTTATCCACGACATGTGGGTGAGGGACCAGCCAGTTCGCGTTTGTGCCCCTCCTACCAGTCTGGATGGATGTGGTTTCTTTAATTCCATAGTTGCCAGATTTCAATTGAACTTGTTTTCTGACGACTCTGAGTGATGGTTGTTCTGTATTTTAGTTGTAATTTTGATGTGGTTGTGCGAAGAGGCGAGCCATGTCTGCCTATGTCACCATCTTGATTGGAAGCCTTTCCCCTATATTTTTTAATACTGTGTTTCTTCAATTATCTTTCTTACAATAGAGTTCCTTAAGGTGCTCTGTAGAAAAATGATGCTGTACACTAAGTCACTTGACAAATGCTGCAGACCTCAGGTCCCCAGAGAGTCACCATGCACATTATCATGTTATATAGGCCTGATAACCCTGTGTAAAGACAAAAGACAACCGTTTAATTTATTTGATCATAACTCCCCCACCTTTGCTCTCCTCCATCCCAAGGTCTGTCTATTCAGTAGCCTGTAACCCACCTCGTAGAACTTAAAATTCCCTAAACCCATGTTTGAACTTTGCCAGCTCTAAGTCTCCATATTGGTGGTTCCTCACCTGAAATTCCACTCCCTGTTTTTGTATCAGAATTGCCAGCCCTGCCCCTGAGCCTAGTGCCCAGGAGTGTCTGTGTGATAGTTTACTTTAAAATGTTTCCATGGAGCACTGACCGGTGTGGCTCAATTGATTAGGTGCCGTTCTGCAAAATGAAAGGCTGCCAATTTGATTCCTGGTCAGGGCACATGCCTGGGTTGCAGGTTTAGTCCCTGGATGGAGCGCTGGAGGCAACCGATCGATGTTTTTCTCTCACATTGATGTTTCCCTCCCTTTCTTTCTTCCTCCCTTCCTCTCTCTCTAAAAATAAATAAATTAAATCCTTTAAGATCTTTCCATATAAAAGTTGCAGCAGGAGTGTAGACACAACTTAATGCCACTTCATACCATAGGGTAGTGCTTAGCATTTGATGTAATCTCATCAGTAACCAACATTCCAGAGATAGTTACTTGCCCTTGTAGGTTACCTTGAAATCTACACCAGAGGATTACTTAGCATAAGGTATGTGAGAAATCACGTTTCCTTGTGTGATGAGTGGCAGTCAGTGATCAATTAGGACAATTGCCTGGGTCAGACTTCCCACGTGAAGCTGGTAGAAGAATCTTCAAGCCCTGACAGTTGGTGCTCTGGGGGTCCTGGGACCCCTGCTGCCTGTGTCTGAAGCAGAAGTAAGGTGTTGGCGACGTGTCAAAGGGCCAGGATGGGGACTTTCCTGAGCTACAGGAACTGTTCCTGTGACTGTTTGCAGGCTTGCTAATAAGCATTCAACAGTTGGCTGAAGTTCATCTAAGACCTGCTTGAAGCCCATCACACACCTGGCAGGCAGGTAGCATAGAGGAGCTGTTAGTCATCAGCTGAAACAGAGGCTGTCGATAGTTCCCAGAAGAAGCAGGCAGACAATCTGGCCAGAAAGTAGAGAGGTCAAGCCACCCCACAGACAGCATCAGCAGGCTCAGTCCTCTCCCTGGTCCCCTAGTTCTTAAGGTGATGCTGACCAGGCCAGGGTCAGCCATCCCAGAGCTCTGCCAGCTCACTGGGCTTTCATTTCCCATCTCCCCTCAGATAAGGGACACCTACATCCCTCCTCCTGCAGCCACTTCAAAGAGGGGACCTGCGTGCTAGGCAGACACAGGCCAGCGTTCTGCCAGTGTCCTGCCTCCTCATCCTCCTGCTCCCCCCGCGACTACCATTCCCGGGGTTCTTGAAGGAGCCATGACCCATGACCGTACCAGCAACCCAGTCTTCCATTTCAGGCCCTGTGGTTAGTCTTCACTTCTCTGTGCCTGAGACACTGACCTGCAGAGGGGGTATAATAATAGTGTCCCTTTCATGGGCCTGTTGTGGAGGAAACTAGTTCGGAACTGCAAGGGCCCTAGAACACTGCCCAGCATCACATAAGCACTGTGTTCATTCTCTCTCTCTCTCTCTCTTTTGTTATCAAAGCTTTGTCCCAATGGACAGGTTCATTACCCAAGTGCTTCACTCAGTTTTTTACTCATAAAAGAGCCTCTTTGGACCTTACGTTGGGTTTATTTGGTCTTGGTTTACATGGAGTTCTAATAAGTTTGATTGGCTTTCCTACTTCACAGGAGGTTAGAAGCATCACATTAGAAAGAATGTGTTGCCGACATTGTCAAAGCAGCAGGAAGTGACTGCTGATAGTGAAGGAAGTCATAAAAGCACAAAACTCAGGCAAGAGAACTTCTAACTTCCAGGGCCATTTGGGTAGGGAAAAAAAGTCCCATACCTCAGTAGTTCTTGAATAGTGACATTGTTCTAAAGCCTGGTGTAATGGTTGCCATTTCTAATAGTGGCCCTGAGTTGTTGAGAGATGATCAAATGACTTTTAGCATGCTTTGTTTAATGAGGCAGGAGAGTATGTGATAAGCGTTAGAACTTCCAACAATGGTGAATGTTACATTGGGATGCTGAAAGTGATAAAGCATCCTTCTGTCATTTGTTAAGGCAATTTATCTGACACACCCAGCGCCCAGCCTGTACTGGATAAATGAGGCATCACTTCACGGGGTTACAGAGTCAATGTTTGTAAAATACCCCCTACTCCATGGGATGCAAGCGAGCTCACACTATTGGAAACAGCTCCCAGATCTGACCCCCATTGGAGCTGAAGGAGGTTTGCAAACACACATGAGCACGCGCAGAGCCTGAAGGGTCATGGAGCCGAGGGCAGGACTGATGCCCGTCAGTAAAGCAGCCCTTTTCTAACTTTTATTTTTAACTTCTGCTTCTTGCCTTGCCCTAGAAGGCCTCAACCATGGTTATGTTTTGCTAAGTTGGGGGCAGATATATTTTAGGGGTACCAGGGAAAGGCGTGTGGAATATTTTGCTCTGGGTGGCAAAGACTGTACCCAGGGTCTGTGTTCAAGTTTGCCTTGGCTTTTGAGCAGCAGCTGAACTTGAGGGGAGAATGGCCTGGAGCAGGACCTTTGCACCCCGCCCCCTCAGTGACTCGGGTGTGACCCAACCTGGATTTTGATTTGCGTCTTTCATGGAGATACATAGTTGGTAAGTGCGTAATCGATTTGAAGGTCTATGACAAATGATCTAGCGAGAGACAGAGCCTTAAATTCCTGCACATGTTTCCCCATTAAGGTGGGGGAGGGTAATACAGCCTGACATTGGTGCCTTGTCACTGCCATTTATTAAGCTCTTACTGTGTACCAAGTACTGTGCACATATCAACACTTTAGCTCAGATGCTATCCACCCTACCAGGTAGATACTTTATATAGTGAGAAGATCAAGGCTCAGAGAGGTTAAGTGACTTAATCAAAGCCATACAGCTAACTAGAAAGGAAGCTGAAGTTGAAACACAGCTCTGTCTGCCTCCAAGGGCCACGCTTTTAACCACAAGGTGAGCACCAGGTGACACCTCCTTCCCCTGGGACCACCCAACTTTG
Source organism: Furipterus horrens (assembly GCF_987537825.1). Lineage (NCBI taxonomy): Eukaryota > Metazoa > Chordata > Mammalia > Chiroptera > Furipteridae > Furipterus > Furipterus horrens. The sequence goes on along the minus strand of NW_028327178.1, from coordinate 16,561,632 downwards.
GTCTTTGTGTTGAGAAAAGTATGAAGAGAGGGCTCCCAGGAGGATGCAATTACTGCTTGGAGAGAAAAGTGCCTGGGACAAGGTTATGGTCTGTTTGCAGGGCCTTGATGAAACTCTGCCCAGTCAAAACCCGCCTCCCAAAGTGGGCCCTCTGCTCGGGGGCCCAGAACCAAACATGGCAGCAGCAGGAGTGTCCCCTCCCATGGTGCAAAGGAAACTCCCTATGCCTCTGTTTTCACGGCTGATGTGTCCTTCCTCGGGGGCTTTTTTTAGCGTCACTTCTAACCGGGCAGTTCGATTGCTGACCTCCTCAGATATTCAGTCCAGGCTTGAGGTTGTTTTCCTTGGGGACGTTTCTCGGGGCAGCTGAGCTGCCATTCCTCCCAGGAGGTGGAGAGGAGGCCCAGCATCCATCCAGTGGGAAGCCATCCACAGCAGGAAGCCAGCTCTCCTGGGAGGACCTGGCCTCCTGTCCCTCTTTCAGCTGATGTGGCTGCTGCTCTGCTTCCCCAGGGGACATGGCAGAATATCCATTGCCTCAGCCTGGTCCCAGTTCTTCCAGATCTTCCTGAACTTCAAGTATGTGGCAGTCAGAGGGAAAGCTCAGAGGGTGGCTTGGGGCCATGCGGCCAGCATATCGTTCAGTCCCAACACTCTGTAAGGCATCCTTAGAGATGTGGAATTCTGGGCTTACGCTCCTCATAGGGTCCAAGAGCAGAAAAGAAAGAGGTCACTGTGTGCCCATGGACTTTTTCTTGGGTTTTTAGGGGGATCAGACAGAGAGAAGCAAAGGGATCCTGACAAGGGATAGTGGGGCCAGCTTTTTGAGGGTTTCGAGTGCCAAGCATAGGGGTTGGAGCTTTATCTTTCATTCACTAGGGATCAATTCTAGGTTCCTGAGCAGGGATGTCACCCAGTGAAATGGTGCCTGAGTGAGATGAGCATCCATTCAAGGCCATGCCTGCCCCTGGAAAGAGAGCTTGTGAAACCGCTGCCCTATGACAGCCTGGCCTGAGTCTCTGTGGCAGTCGCTAGGACTGTCACCGCATATTTCCAGTTCTCTGCCTCTGGAGGTCATAGTAGGATTGCATTTTCCTGTCTGTGTCAAAGCTCGGTGTGACCGTGTGACTTGCTTAGACCAATGCAGGAGCTGTGTCTTAAAGGACTCGAGAGTACATAGTTAAGGTCCAGGGGCCGCACAGTCTCTCCTGCAATGGCTCATCTCTGCTGTCCTAGTGTGGGAGCAGCCACAGACGTGAGGCAAAGGGGAAAGGGCAGCCCTGTTCCAGGAAAACTTTGTTTAGGAGAACAGGCGGCTGGCTGGCAGGTGAGAGTTTGCTGACCCCTGGACCAATGCAGTGTGAGCACAAGTGACACTTTTGGGGAGAAGCTCTGATCATGGTGTGTGGTGACCATGGAGGCCCACGTGAAAGTGGAGCTTCTGCACACGGGGGACCCCAGGTGAGCACAGGCATGAAGAAGATGGAAAGCTGGCAGTGCTGAGCCATTGAGATTTTGATGCTGTTTTCTCCTGCAGCAGGACCACTCTCTGCTGAACGACACTGTGCCATCTATGCATCTAAAGCACCACCATCCGCATTCTTAGTCCTCATCATCACTGTCAACGTTTGCTGAACACTTACTCTGTGCCAAGCACTCTGTGGAGGCCTTTACTGACTGTGTTTCAGTAATTCCCTCCCACAACCCTGAGGCCTGAGTACTGTTATTACACCCATTGTTACAGACACAGGAAAGGGATGTTCAGAGACAAGAGATAACTTGCCCACAATCTCCCAGATGGGTCAGTGTTGGAACTGGCTCTTGAACCCAGGTCTTCTAATTCCGAATCCTAACTTCTTAACCTCTGTCTCCTGCCTTGGGTTCAGGCCTTTGGATTATTTTTTTCCTTTTATCCCTTTGCCTCTTGGATCGCTGCCCTTGGCTGGGTGTGCTGTTTTGACGTGACCCACAGTGGCCCTGTCGGCAGGGTGAGAAGGAAGTCTTGCTTCCAGAGAAGTGCTGATCCGAGCCATGGAGGAGGTAGATGGAAACAGACAGAGGGACTGGGTTGGCAGCTGAGACGCACACAGGAAGATGGCCACGTTGGAGGTTGGCAGACCTCAGAAGTCACTCTCCATCATGTATGTGTGTCGTCATCTTTCCATTCTCAGCCAGGCTCTCTGAAGGGAAGAAATCATTTACATTCTGGAACTGGCTTGAAAAATTGTGCTGCTCCCCTTCCTGGCCTGGCAAAGCACTAAACAAGCTGTGACTGTCATCTTTGATGGTTTTGCAGATAATTGACCAGCCTTGTGTTGCAATGGCCTAACTATCTGGTTCAGTAGTAAGAAGCTGCATAGTGTGCTCCTGTGACTTCTGAAGAGGTACCGCTGAAGATACTGTCCATGGCATCACTCTGTAGTCCCTATTTAAAGTCCCACTTAGTTTAGTTTGCTTATTTAGTGTCACGGAAACCTTTTCTCTCATCGTTTTGATCCCTAATCAAAAATGAGAATAACAGCCCTGCCCAGTGTGGCTCAGTTGGTTGGAACGTCATCCTGTAAACTGAAGGGTTGCAGATTTGATTCCCAGTCAGGGCACATGCCTAGGTTGTGGGTTCAGTCCCTGGTCAGGGTGCTTTTGAGAAGGCAATTGATCAATGATCCTCTCTCACGTCAATGTCTCTCTCTTTCTCTCTCTCTCTCTCCCCCTTTTGCCCCTTCTCTCTAAAATCTATAAGTATGTCCTTCAGTGAGTATTAAATAAATAAATAAGCAAGTAAATAAGAATTACATAAACAATTTTGTTTCCCTTTTTACCTATGCTTCCCAGTTTGAGTTCTGGGGAGGGAGAGAAATCCACATTGCTTGGAGTAGGAGGTTTTCGAAAGGAGTTGTTTCTTACCAAACTCCCATGTACTAACTTGGAGACCCAATTTCTGCAATGACGTGTGTACTCGAGAGAAGCTATTTATTCTGCCATCTCTGGCATCTGGCATCTCCAATGTTGTACTTCTCCTCAGCATCATCTTCCCACAGTGAGCCCAATAATGTGCAACTTCCTACGTTTTTAAAAATGAATGTGGAGATGTCAAGAGAACATCCACACAGTTACTTGTTCAGGGCTGCAGAAAGTTGGCAACAGAGAATCCCCCTTGGGAGCAGCTCTCGGGGCATCCTCACATGCCCCCACCAGGTGAGTGGACAGAGCTGACCTTTTGCTGGCAGGTGTCACTGAGCTCCTTATCCAGGCCTGGGCCAGAGTATAACCTTGCAGCTGTTGCCCTGGGGAGACGTGTACATCTCTCTGACAGCCGGTGCATTGTTCCCTGCCCTCAAGGAGGGCTGCAGGACACCATTTAATAAAGCAGCACCTGATCCTCAAGGTCTGCAGAGAAGGAAAAAGTGGCCCAGAGGAAATGGTGGCCTTCCTCCAGCAGCACCTGGCCCTGTCAGCAAGCCATGGGGGGTCTCTGATGCTGGACCCTTGGAGATGATTGCAGGGTTGACATCACTTTCCCCTAATGAGAATACTGACTCCTTACACAGGAATGGGGCTATGCTCTTTACTGAGCCCTTGGGAACACCCCCCCCCATTCTCTCCTTCTCTTTTTAATCCTCACCCAAGTACTCATATATGTTTATTGATTTGAGAGAGAGAGAGAGAGGAGAAATGTTGATGCAGGAAGCATCGATTGGTTGCCTCTCGTATGCAACCCGACTGGGTATCAAATCTACAACCTTGGGATGTGCCCAGACCAGGGATCAAATCTGGAAACTTTTGGTGCATGGAACGATGCTCCAAATAGCAGACCCACCCTGGCCAGGTTCACCCTCTCTTTTTAACTTAGATATTTTTCAGTCTCTTTTTTTATTGTTGTTCTATTACAGTTGTCCCAATTTAATTTAGATTTTTAAAGACTGAAGCGTGTTACATGAAGTAAAGCTCATGAATCTTAAATGTATAGCATGGTGAATTTTTTACATATGTATACGCTATGTGACCAGATAAACTATAGATTAAATAATTTACATAAGGCTGAAAAGTTATTTAATTTCTTGAACAGTTAGTTAAAAATTGTATTAAATAGTTATAAAAGTAAAACTAGTTGTATTTGTAACTTTTAAAGTCTATCTAATTGCCAATGTAAAGAATCAGGATCAGAATTCACATATATTACCTCTAGACCTGCATAGATGTGTGTAAATAAGCCTTCTATGAATTGTTTAATAATACAAATTATTTCTCCGCTTCCATATGCAACTCTTATAAATACCACACTAACTGAATTCAGTGGTACTGCTGGAACCAAGAATAGGAAGATGAAGAGAAGCACACAATAATTTTAAAAAAAAGGATATTCCGCCCTTCTGGGAGATAATACTTCTTCATTATGCAGAAATCTGTCGCACTGGTGCTCTCTGAGAAGAAGGATTTGATGAGTTAATAAGCAAGTGCTGGCACTGCTCATATTCTCTCTGTGCTCTGAAGCTTCATCTGTCCCTGATCCTGCCTGTGGCCAAGTCCCCAGTCTCTCACAACATTTGGACACAGTGGCCTTTTGTTTTGAGGACTAAGGCAAGGAAGGAGAAATGTTTCCCTGGGCTTAAATTATGTTAGGTACTGTTGAAGGTACTGGTAGCACTGTGTTGGTGCTTAGCACTGAGTCCTGAATGACTGGAGGACTGACATGTTCTTTAATAACTGTGTGTGTGTGTGTGTGTGTGTGTGTGTGTGTGTGTGTGACAACCTAGGGCTTTCTGAATGTCCTTCTTGCCTGAGTCTAAGGGTGGTTGCTGTCCCAAATATTAACGGCTTAAACAATAAACAAGAAGTTTATTTCCTTCTCACATAACCTTGCAAGCGTAAGTAGTTCATGAAGTTATGCCAGCTCCTCCGTCAATTACCCAGGCTCCCTCTGTCTTGTTGCTCCCCTTCCCTCAGATGTTGCTCTCATCTGAATGGCTCAGGGTGGATTCCACCATATTTGCATTTCAGCCAAAAGGAAGGGAAAAGGTTGCAAAGCAGGGAATGCCCCTCGTTTGAAGGGTCTGACTGTGACATTGTGCACAACCCACTGTCCACAGATGGCTGAGAAAGGTAGTCTTCTCCTGGGGGTCTTCATGTCCAATAATGATGTGTCTATGAGGGGAAGGGAGGACCTAACGTGGGTGACAACCAGTCATCTCTGCCACAAGTGTATATTTTTTATACAAGTTTGGAAGGAAGGATGACAATTCAGATTCAAGGATACAAGGTTGCCCACATTTAGTTGTACTTCATCAAAACAAAAGACATGTAGGAAAAAGCTTTGGATGCTACCTGAAATATTTAACCGAGGTTCCTAGCTCTTTTAAGATACCTAGCGGAGGTGGTTGGGGAACTGAGCTGGGTTCAGATCCACAACCAGCCACAATCTAGTAACGTGAGTTTGAGTGAGTTACATTACTTCTGTTGGCTTTGGTCCACTTTTAGTAAAACGAGGACTTTGGACTAGACTGCTAGTTTGCAAACTGGGTTCCAAGGATTGCTAGGGTTTTTTAGGGTCACCTCATGGGCTAAGGGTTGCCTCTGAACCCTTCTTACCTATGTGCTAGTCACGGCACCTCTATTTTCATTGGTCGTGTGGGGGTGGGGGAGGAAGGGGACTTTGCAGCTAAAAAGAAAGTCTGAAAATGCCTGGACTCCGTGGTGCCCAGTGGAGGCAGCAGCACATGGAGTCAGATTGCCCAGATCTAAATCCCAGCTCTGCCCTGGCTGGTGTGGCTCAGTGGATTGAGTACCGGCCTGTGAACCAAAGGGTCACTGGTTCGATTCCCAGTCAGAGCACATGCCTGGGTTGCGGGCCAGGTCCCTAGTTGGGGCCATGTGAGAGGCAACCACACATTGATGTGTCACTCCCTCTCTTTCTCCTCCCTTCCCCTCTCTCTAGAAATAAACAAATAAAATATTAAATAAATAAATAAATAAATAAATAAATCCCAGCTCTGCTGCTTACCCTCTGTGACGCCTCAGGCTGAGGTACTCAGCTTTCCCGAGCCCCTCTCTAGAATACTGTTTCCTCTGTTATAAAATATTGCTACTATTATTTATCTCTGGGATTGTCTTGAGGTTTAAATGAGATAATATATAGTTGAGAGGGTTTATATGAGCGAGTCTAGCATAAAAGTCATGTTTAATAAGTGGGGATGATTACTATCATTGTCCCCACCATCAGCCTCGACTCTAAGGTTTCAGCTCCTAAGGCTTGTGTTTCTGTGAATTGTGCCAGATGAAGGACTCTCTTTAAAGCAAATACTCATCAGTGGATTTTTCTCTTTGCTCTTCGATTTTTGTAGGTTTCCTTAAGACAAGACACATTAGAGTTAGCCTGTTCTGGGTAAAACAGTTTAAACATAACTAATATGTAGTTTCTGTAATTTCAGAGGCAACATTGAAAGAACTTTTTTCACAGAGCAAACAACTTCAGTCTTTCAAATCAAGGAGGAAAATGATCCAAGTTTTTATGCTGTGCATGGCAGGAAATAAAGCACAGAGTTGAAAGCCCTTTAAACAGTTCAGGAGAGGGATAAGCCCATGGAAAGCCCCATGATATTACTTTTTGTCAAACTTGGCTTTCCAGGGATTAAACTGCCTTTGATTTTGGACTCCTACTTATTCCAGCTTGTTAAACCCTTGACAAACTCCAGTTAGTTTCACTCAGTGGTTCCACATAAGGGGTCTTATTACAAAGCCCATGGCAGAGCTGAAGAAGTTATCTTGCCGAACCGTATGATCCTGGAGCTAGAAGGCTTGGGGATCATTGATTGCAGCTACCCTGTGGGTCAGTTCATTGTTATGCCAAGGAGCGAGTGGAAGAAATGACACGGGACTTCTGGTCCACTCACTCATCTTATGATTTAAAATCCTCTCTAGAACATTCCTGTTATCTCGACTCTTACTGGTAGCCATCGACCTTGAGCCACTCCTCATCCATCTTGTTTTCTCTCTCTGTAGCTGTTGTTGTTTACAGAATCCTAAAGTCTTCTCGCTGAAGTGATGCTCAGAGTTCACCCAGAGCCAGACTTCTTCACAGCATCCCTGACAACTTGTCACTATTCCTCCTCAAACACGGAGAGCTCACTGCTTTATGACAAGTTGGCCCTTCCTTTGGAGAAGAGTACCAACATACCTGATAACTTTCCTCTTCTGCCTTGAAACTAGCTTTTCTCATATATATATCAGATCAACCCCATATCAATTTGATCCCTCTTCCATAGCAGTCTTTCAAATATTTGAAGCCAACTCACCTCCATCTTCAGTATGAGCATGCTCAGTTCTCTCATCCTCCTTCATGTACCATGATGCCTCTGACCTGCCTGGCCATTCCCCTGCAAAAGAAAAAATTATTTGGAGGATCTAATGTGAAGACTCAAATTTCTATGAACCTGGATGAACATGATCCAGCCAGAGATTCCTAGCTGTAGGCGTGTGGGATCCTGTATTATATACTAATTAGTCTGCAGTTATCGTGTCTGGCACTTCTTCATCAGAAAAATGAAATGACCAGCCATGATTTGTTTTTCTGTGAGTCATTATGATATTTACCTGACACGTGAACTGCCTCATCAAAATTCAGGAGTTTGCATTAATGTGGATCTAGAATCTTTGAATTACCCAATGAGACAAGTAAATCTCAATTGTCGTTGGTGACTGTCCCCTCTTTTCTTCTTGGGTGTTTGCAATAATCCTTCCTTTCCCAAGGCAGTGACATACTCAAACTCAGGGAAACCTTTGGGCATCATTTTTAACCACTTTATCCTTTTCACAAAGCTGAGAACCATAGGCCAGATTGATGCATTTCTCCCATTCCCCTCTGCAGTCCCTTCTGTCTGCATTGTTGGTAACAGAGGAGGCACAACCTTGGGCCGAACCATAGGGAGCTTGGAGTGGGCAGGGACACTGGACTGTGCTGCAGAGTCACTGCCCACAAACAGAACCGGGGTGTTGACTCTCCCAAGGAAATGCAGGCTGGGCAGCTTCTTTATTTGGGTTGGCAACAGTAGCGATGCCCTTCACTTTTGCTGAGCCTGATCACTTGCTGAATATTTATTTGTCCCAAAGATTATTTAGTTATCCTCAGGAATCCAGGCTTTCCGGCCAATATTTTCCCTTTGGCAGGGGTTCCCAGTGGGGAATGTGACCGACCCCTTCTCCTTTCAGAAGGGACCTCAACGGTCATCCAGTTGGAAGCGTTATAGTAGAAAAGCAAAATGGGACCCAGGGGGACACATGACTTCCTTAAGCGCAGCCTCAGAGATAATACTGGAGCTTGCACCTTCTGATTCCAAATCTTGGGTCCTTTCTAGAACTCCTCAAACTTTTGGGAGCATGTAATAAAGAACTGGTTAATGAAATGCAGATTCATAGGTCTTCTCTCCAGAAAGTCTGATATGAAACCTGCCTGTTGAACTTGCCCTTCCCTATGGGCCAGGATCTGAGATTCCTGTGTTCACTGGATCACTCTGGCTTATTGACATTTCTGGTCTTCCTGTAGTCACCTAGGGAAGGAAGTGAGGCTACATAGTTAAATATGCAGATCATTGAATATTCTTACTTATTAAAAGAATTACAGCACAAAATGTATTACAATAACACACAGAAAGAAAAAAAATCCGCCAATGCCCAGCCCCTCTCAAACGATCTATTTAACTTCTCTTCTGTCTTTGGAGAGGTTACCCATATATTTCAGTAACTATCAACCTAATAATTATTTGACCTTATTTTTATTTCTTTTGAGCCAAGTAGCCTCTTTATCATTTGATTTGCTAGGAAAGAGGGCCCTGAAGAACTAGGAAAGAGGAAAAATAGTATTTAATAGTATTTTATCAAACATTTGTTACATCATTGGGCACTAGGCTCAGTGTTCTATACACAGTCACTCATTGAATAACATTGGCCTTATGAAGAAGGTCCTATTATCCCCACTTCCCAGATGAGGAAACTGAGGCTTGGAAAGGCTAAGTAGCTTGAACCAAGTTTCCTGGTTCATAAGCAGTAAAGCTGAGATTCAAACTCTCTGACTTTAAAGCTTATGTTCTTTCTCACCACACTGCCTTCCAGACATGGAGACAAAAAACAGAAGGTGTGTCTGTCTTTCAGATCCTCACCTCCATGAAAAAAGGAGACCTAAAGAGGCCACACCTAGGGGACAAAAATAATGTGTGTTAAAGATAGATAGATGGTGCTGTAGGGAGTAAGAGTAGGGAAACATCTATGTGAGCTGGGAGCCTTTAGTGCAAGGGAGAAAAATGGGACTTGAACCTAGTGGCAGAGGCAGCTGGTACAGGCTTGGTGGCAAGGGAGTAACTCAGTGAAATAAGCAGTCACAAAGAGCCCCAGTTGGCTGTGAAACCATCCATTTTGCCTGACTCTCCACTAAGAGTTGAGATTTGACTCTCTTTCTCTTCAGAGCTGTTAATTAGCACAGACAGGACCCCAAATGGTAGAAAAAAGGAATGATGAGCTGGACAATTGAGCTCTTAAGTAGTCAGCATAGAGGTGCTACCAGGAACGAAATTCTTCCCAGAAATGAAATCTCCATCATCCTTGGTGAGTTAGTTGTTATAAAAATTTTGCTTATGATTTTCCTGGAGTTTCTTCAATTTGTTCCTGTTCCAAGTATTTACAATACTCAGTACCATTCATTTGGCACTTAGTGTGCACATGTGGTTTGTGTGCTACTCATCACTGTCAGTGATGTCAACTGACATTTAAGATCTCGTACACTGTGCTGGGCTAGGCATGAAAGATACTTAAGCCTCTGCCGCTGGTCTTTACAGCCTTTCTTGGGAGACAGCCCTTGTCCATAATACCAATTAATAGCCCTTATAGTTCAGTGCGATCTCAATGGACTTTATTATAAGGGGAGCTGGGAGGTAGGCCACAAATTAAGTGGACAGATCAAAAGTGAGCCAAAGAGTAGGAGGAGGGAGAGGCCATGAGTCCTGGACATGGCCTGGGGTGGGAGGGACTTGTCTTCTAGAGAAGGCAGGCCTTGAAAGCAAGCTTTGCTGGATGGATTGGAGTTATGCAAGGTGGGGTAGCGAGGGTGCTTCAAGCAGGTCTCTCCCTGTCCACACTGTAGCCCGTGGGAGGGGCCCAGGGGCCAATTGCAGGATGCAACCCTGTCTCCCTTAGGGGCCTGCCCCACGCATTACATGGCAGAGGCAGCGGACATTGGGGTTCCCTGGGGAGCAGGCTTGGTGACAAGGTCATTGTAAAGGGCATTTGTTAGGGAAACAAGAAAGAGGGAGGTGGGATTGCAGATACTTCTGGGCTGTGAGGCAGTCCCAGTGATCGCTGTGGCTGACACTCTGGGGACTTCTGCAGCTGAAATAGTCCTTCAGAGTTGCCCCAAGCTGCATGCCTCAGGTCCATTTGTCCTTGGATGTCAGCTCTATTCTGCCAAGACAGTTCTTTGTGGGGGTAGCACCCCCTGTAGCCATGGCAATAAGTCCTTCATTCCTGAAGGGGACTTGGGCAGCACGTATAAGGTTACTGAGACATGTTACTGACAACAGCTTACTCTCGATGGCACTGGGTCCCTGACTTGTGGCTGTGACATAGGCAGAGTAGATTTGGAACGACAACATTTGTTTAAAAAAAAACAATAATTTTCCAGCCAAGAAAGACTGTTTTGTGAATGGTTGAGTAGCAGCCACCACAAATTGCCAAGTAGAAGGGTTCAGGCTTTCCAATACGAGCATCGTTTGTAAGGAGTGTGAATGGCAGTGTCCCCAAGCCAGTTAGTGATCACTGGGAAGGAACCAGTGACCTGTACAGTCAGATAAATGCTATCATTTCAGATACTGTTCCCTGAAGATTTCTTTTCAGAGACAAAACTTTTGGAGTAAGATAACTATCTCCTGTGAACACAACTATTAGTTCATTTGGGAGACAGCTAAGGAAATAAAATAATTTATAGCATGCCTCCTTTCCAGGAGCTGAAATAGCTCTGTGGGCATCATTTCTCAGCCTTTGAGTGAGCTGTAAGAAGTAAGATGGGGGCATTGATTCTATTTATTTGGTCAGAGATGGGGAAAATCTCCATAGAGTGAGCTCAGTTCCCGGAAGTCCCAGGTCAGGAAGTGGCTAATCCCTGGGCAGAACCCGGACCAGCAGGTCTCACTGATTTAAGTATGAAGATCCTTGGAGGGGCGCGGGGATGTGGGATGGGGGAGGGGTGGACCAGAAAAGAATTATAGACATTGAGTTGCAGTGTAGAGTTTTAGCAGATTCATTTAGACCTCTAAATCTACTTGTACCCTGGACTTGCCTGCCTGTGTACGTAGGACCATAAATACTGCACCAGTCAAGCTAAATAAGTGGAATCTTCCTTTAATTTTTTCTGTCCTCATTCCTTACAGCTGATCTATCAGAAATCTTATCAGTTCCACTTCCGGAAGGTATTTTGCATTTCTCTCCACCCCTCCATCTTGACCTGGACATCCAAGTTCAAGCCACCATCTGGCCCACCTGGATCACAGCAGGGGCCTCCTTACTGATCTCCCTGGTTTCACTCTTGCCTCCCTCCCAAACCATTCTTCACATTTCGGGAATCTGCCAGAGGGAACTTGTAAATGTGCTAATTAGATCGCATCACTCCCCTACTGAGAACACTTCATGGCTCCCCAGTACACTCGAATCAAGTTCAAACTCCTTACTGTGCCATAAGACTCTGTGTGATCTGCATGTTCAAGCTTCTCCCTTATTGCTCTTCTGGCTTCAGCCCCACTAGCCTTGTTCTTGAATATAATAAGCTCTTCCCTGCCCCAGGTCCTTTGCACTTGCTATTTTTGATGCCTGGATTACTCTTCCTCCAGCTGTTTACATGGATGGCTCCTTCTTATTTCTCAGGTCCCAGCCCCAATGACATCTTTCCAGAGAGGACTTCTAGCTCAAATAATCCTCTCTGCTGAGAGACATGGGTACATCCATGTCTCTGTTTATCTCCTTCATGGCCTTTATTGAAATCTGATTTTATTTTGTTTATCTCTGCTTTCTTATATTAGCTGTCTTCTTTCCCTGTTCCACCCCAGCAGAGACCTGTCTGTTGCATCACAGTACTAGCACAATGATGGGAACATAGTAGGCGTGTAACCGGCATTTGATGAAAGAAGGAATGATTATAATGAGTATACAAGCTTTTAAGGGCTTGTTGTACAAATGAAAACAGAATACAAGAGTACCAGCCAAGTTACGATTTCTTAATTACATTCCTAGAGATTGGTGCATTGTTTTTCTTAATTTGCAAATATTTTATTGAGGGTTCTAGAAGAATACACTATTGAAAGGAAATCAACACATGAGTACATTGTGATGATGCCATGGAGCTATTAAATGATGTGGCAGTCTTCTCATTCACAGAGTTTTTTTATATTACCTTGCTTTTAAAACAGTATATACTGTATGATCTTGTTTTTCCTCATATAAAATGTTTATATATATATATATATATATATATATACAGCAAAAGCTAGAAGGATGCTACTGAAGTGTTAGCCAGGATTATCTGGGGTGTTAGGGTTATTATTCTTTCTGGTTTGTTTTTCTTATTTTTATTATCTGATTTTTATACAATGGACTTGTAATTTTTTTTTAAACAGCAGCGATTGTTTCTGTTGTTTTCTTTTTAAACATACCATTTGTGATGTAAAGAATAAGCACCATCTTTGTCTTTTGCCTAAATCCAACTTTTTATACCTTGGTTTACTTGCTGTTTTAGAAATAAGCTCTGAGTGAGGAGGTGGTGGAGGTGGCACAGGTGTCGCAGGTGGCACAGGTGGTGCAGGTGGCGCAGGTGGTAGAGGTGGCACAGGTGGTGGAGATGGTGAAGTGGCGTAGGTGGCACAGGTGGCACAGGTGGTGCAGGTAGTGGAGGTCGTGCAGGTGGTGGAGGTCATGCAGGTGGTGGAGATGGTGTCATTGGTGGTAATACTGTTTTAAGGCAAATCTAAGATATGCAGGTGTCCTTCCTGGGGGGCCTGCCAGGTACACTCCCCTGGTGCAGACTCCTGGGAAGTTTTGGCTGCCTTGGGGTCTTCAGAGAACTTGATGTGCTTGGAAAATGACGCTTGAGCACCCAATGGCCAACTTAAAGAGTGTTGAGTCCGCTCTAAGCTTTGGCAAAGAACTCGGCCGAGCCAGACAGCCACATCTTCTCCCTCAGTCTGTGGCACTGGATTCTATTCAAATTCATTCTCTGGGGTACCTGGAAGATGAGAAATACCTGGAAATGAGATTCACATTCTGGTTGATTTGCCTTTGCCCCAGCACACCAGCGTGAGAAGCTGAAGTAGGCCACCCTGGGAACTCAACCAGATTTGTGCTTCCCTGAGCTGATTCAGGGCACAGGGGGAGACACTGGAGAAGGAGCATGGTCTGCATCGGGGATGGCTGGCCTCCGTGACCTCAGGACACTGAGTCTTGGATGACCAGCATCCTGGATACCAAGGGAGAGCAAAGGTGCTGGGCATGAAATGTGGCTGGCTGTTCCCCTTCCTTGCTTTGCCCTCGCCTCTAATTTTTCCCATTTTCTGGGCTCCCAGCATTGTTCTCTAAGAGCCCCCATCTAGCTTCCTTCCCCCAAGACCCCCAGGAGTCAAGAGCCAACATTCTGTGAACAGATGTGTGACAGCGATGGCAGAAGAGTCCCAGGAATAGGACAGTTTCTTCTGTCACAGAGCTTCCACCTGAATTAGAGAGGGGAGGTGGGCTGTTGCGGGCAAGACAAAGTGCAAGGCACGGACACCCGGGTGGGCATGAGGCGGCATCCAGGATTGATGAGGCCTGAAGTTTATACCATATGGGAGGCCCTCTTAAAAAGAACAAATATAGAATAGCAAGGGCCCCTCCAAGGATTATGGAAGAAGCTCTTGCAAGTGAGTTCTCAGCATAAGCTTCATTATTTTTACTGGTGTATTAGTCAGGGTTCTCCAGAGAAACAGAACAGATAGGATACACGCGCGCGCACACACACACACACACACACACACACACAACACACACACACAACACACACACAATTTGTTTTAAAGAACCGACTCACAATTATGGAAGCTGTCAACTTCAAAATCTCCAGGGAGGCGCCATTAGGCTGGAGCCCTGGGAAGAGCTAGTATTGCAGTTGAAGTCCAAAGACTATCTCCTGGCAGAATTTTCTCTTGCTCAGAGGTCAGCATGTTCTATTTAAGACTTCAACTAATTGGATAAGGCCCACCCACATTATGGCGGGCTTAAAATCTCACCCCAAAACACGTTTACTGAAATGTCCAGAATAACGTTTGACCAAATATCTAGGGACCATGCCCAAGCCAAGCTGACACAAAATCAACCATCACACCTCTGAATATGAGGTTAGTGAGAGAAAGAAATGCTGAGGACCAAGTGGTCAGAGACGGCTTCTTGGGATGGGTGGACTTGAACCAATAATGGTGGATGGATTGGGCTTCGTGGTGCCCACTGTTCTTGAATATTAAGCCACAAGAGAGACTATGGAGTCTGTGTCCTCTTTACCAAATGCCACACTTAGAAGCTGGAAGGATTCTGGGATGGCTAAGGGATCGATAGTCTTTATTCCAAGTGGTCATCAAGGCCATTACTTTTGGCCTGCTTGTCCCCACACTGTCACCACGGGGACCTGCTTTCCTTTTTCTTGTCCTCTATCCCCTCCCTTTTCTCCTCCTCACTCTTTTCCTGTCTTTGCCCTCCTCCGTCAGTTTCAACATCAGGCCAGACAAGGTCTGCCTGTCTTACTGGAGGTCCCAAGAGACTCCAGAAAATAAGCTTCATTCCAAATTCACAGAATGAACCACAGCCTCGGTCCATGGTGCTGCTCATGCGTCAGGTCTCAACGATGTTCAAAAAGAGGCTTTGTCCTGTCCTTTCCTGTATTCCCTGACCCTGTGCCCAAGTGACTCTTTGCTAATGTTAATCAATGTGTCATGTCGTTCATCGTGTAGGTATAATTTATACTTCAAGGGAGTTTCTCTATACTCCATGCACAGGAAAACCAGCCTCCTGGCTATTCCCAGCCCCTCATCAGTCTATCAGACAAATGGGTGTTTTCATTAGCCCTGTAACTAAGGGAGGGAGGCAGAGCATTACTATTCCAGCCAAGCACTTATGCATTTCCCACCCTCGCCTTGGCCAAGTGGCCTCCATTTCAGTTCCTGTTGTGTTTCCTTGGCTGGATCCCACCCGTATCTCCCTCTGAAGGGAGATTCTGAAAGCAACAAGCTGACAAAAATCATCTGAGGGGGATACAATGGAAAGCAATGGCCCAGTAAGGCCACAGACACTCCCTTCTTGAACATTCCTTCCTACTCTCTACCACTACTTTCAGAGTCCAGGGAATAAAGAGACTTCAGCCATGTTTTCTACTCCATGCCAAAACCCAGCCTTGCGATCCTTCTGATTTGAAAATGGAGCCAAAGCACCATGCTACTTGGGTGTATTCACACCAAAGTCTTCTGCTTGTTGTGGTCTCTTGCCTGTATTTAGCACTCAGAGCATTTAACACTTGTTGTCACAGTAACCTGATGAGGAGGACAGACCATGTCATCATCCCCATTCTAGAGAGATGAGGTGAGGGCCACGAGTGCCAGGACTTGAACCGGATCCTTGCCCCATTTGCCTGCCCAGGAATGGCATGAAGGGCGGGGGCTCACTTGGCCATGAGTTTGGATGGTGTTTACAGGCCACACCAGAAGCTTGGCTGCACTGGGTGCTCTTTTCCAATTTTTTGAGGCCCGATGGAAGAATCTTTGTTAGGTTAGTGAACCAAGTCTGGTGACAGCAGCGTTCTCCCTGAGGGGTTAGAGTCTGGGTGTGAGCCACAGGGCTGGGAGTGTGTGGAGTCAGCATTAGGCAGTGGGAGAGGTGATCCAGGGTGTTCTCCCAAAGCAGAGCAAATAGACACTTAGTCACTGGGGAGTGGGCTCCCACCAGGCCACCCCCCTCCATCTGTCTCCCGTGGCGATTTCTGAGTCTCGCTCTGAAGTAAGGTCCCCGGTGGTGGTGGGGGTTGGGAAGGAGGGAGGGCTGGTTCCCACTGTAGCTCTTCCCACATGCCAGGTTGCAGCTAGCTCAGCTAATTGGCAAGAAAAGGAGAGGCAAAAATAGTGAAAATCTGTGAATTAATAAAACAGCCTTGAAGCGACTGCCAAAATGTGTACAAATCATGAAGTAATTAGAAGTGTGAAGAATTTGATCGGGTTGGCTGTTTCCAAATCCAGCATCTGATCGCTTTAGGAGGCCGAGGGCTGGCAGGCCACAGGGAGTAGAAATTCTTTCCATTGCATTGTGATCTTGCCTCCCTGGCGCCTGGGCTCCTTGAAACCCTTTCAGGGTCCTGGCAGTTTCTGTGGGAGCTGCTAAAATCAAACCTGGACCTTCTGAAGGCCCATTAAGCATGTGCAACATGGAGCATCTTATATTTTAGAAGAAAAGTTTTCAGGTTTCACAAAGTGTTTTCTTGGATCGATAGCCTTATTTAATCTCACCATCACCAAATATTTTTGTCAGCATTTTTTCAGAGGAATAAACAAAGGCCCAGAGAATAAATTGATATAAACCCAATACTAAGAGCTAATCAGTAGCAGAACTAGGGCCAGAATCAGGGTTTCCTGACAATCCCTCAAACCTCTTTCCCACCCACATTTTTCTTTTGGACCCTGCCCTGTCTCTCAACAGTGCTAGATATTTGTATCTTACAATTCTCATGGCTAGCAGCCAATGGCTGTTTTGTTTTCCATGGTATTAAATGTAGATAATTTGTTCAACCCATTTGTTTGATCAATAAACTAAGGCTTAGGGATAGTTCTCTGTGTGTTGATTTTAACTTCATTCTATATTCAGATTAAACTGGGGAGGAGAAAAGGATCCATTTAAAAAAAATCTTTTTGAAAACGCTTTATGGAAAGAGATTTTTAGGACGAAGTCTACTGTGGAAGGATAGAACAATATGTGATTGGAGTTTCATTGTTTGGCTTTTTCTTTCTGATTGGTGAGGACTTTTTAGAGTAGGTGCTTACATTCAGTGACTCAAGGGATGGCATCACTCAGAGCTGAAAGGCAGCATGCCCAGGGTTAGAAATTCTGAGAGCAGAAATTGGAGCAGAACCCTGAGAGTCACGTAGGAGCTTGACGTGTGTTGTTAATTTCCCTACCAGCAGCGAAAGCCCCTGGGAGGATGGCGTTTACATGGAGTTTACATGGTTTACAGCCAGATTGAGCAAACAACAGTATGATTAAGTTACACCCATTAGTTGGCTCCATAACCAGAATAGAAATGTACGTGTTAATTTGGGATGGAAAGTTTTTAACAAAGCAGTGGCTGCTTGCACAGACTTGTCTCTGGTCTTCAGGCGTGGCCAACAGCAAAGCACTCTGTGGGAGAAAAGATTGGGGCGTCAGGAACAGGACTGGCTATAGAATTTGAGAAGCCCAATGCAAAATGAAGATGGGGGCCCCTTGTTTGAAAATTATGAAGAATTTCAGGATGGCCACAGCAGAGTGTTAAACCGAGTGCAAGGTTCTGAGCATGTGTGGGGTGCTGTGGGTCTGCATAGGTCATATGCTCTGGAAGTTGGCCCTGGGTGAAGCCGTTGTAGAAAGGAGGATATGAGCCTAGTTCTGTGGGGTTCTGGGTGCATCAAATGCCACTCACCTGGAAGATAAGAGATGAAAGTCATTCAGCTTATATTGTGGAGTCACTTAGATGCCCCAACTCTGTTCTAAGTGCATGGATTCAGCAGGAAGCAAGCAAGAGCTGTCAGGTTCGTGGCTGTGGCTGGAGGCTCAGGTCTCAGACAGTCAGCGCTGAGAGAGCTTTAAGAGCTCCGCCTAACCTTGTCTCTTTCCTCTCTGTAAATAATGCCCATCTCTGTTGTGAGGACAAAGCACATCATCAGGCACGTACATGTGTGTGGGCCCATCAAGGGCTTTAGTGACTGTTTGTGAAGAAGACAGGCAAGTAAATGGCCCTGGGGGGCACAGAGGGAAGCTGGTGAATGGGGCGGAAAATGACCTTGGAGCATTCATTGTGCCTGGGTTCTGGCTCCGTTCCGTATGGATGGACACTGAGACTTGGGAATCTTACACAACAAAGGCATTGCCTCTTCTTGCTCCCTATACACCAGCCTCTCATCCCACCCTGGGGATGGAGGAGTGTCCTGGATAAAGAGACCTCTCTACCCAGCATCCTCTCCTGACCCATGCTTCAAGGTCCTAAAATGTTACTTTTCTCTGTTTCCGCACTTGCTAGGTCTCAGAAATCTGCCAGGTAAAGCTTCTACTTCCTTATCCTGGCATCCGTAGCCTCCCCCAACCTGCCCACACCTTTTTTGCGGGCCAGACCTCCTCCATCACCTTGTTACCCAAAACCAGCTTCTCACCTTCGCCTTGTCAGCTTCCTCATTCGTTTTCTCCACCTGACTTTGAATTTCAATTCAATTCCACAGACATGGACCGAGTGCTTCTCCTTATACCCCGTCTGGAGCAAAGTACAGTCAATCCTCATTACTCACTGATTTCATATTTGCCAATTTGCCTACCCACTAATATTTATTTTTAACTCTCAAATCAATTCTCATGGTGTTTTCACTGCTATTTGCTGACACGTGCAGAGCGGAACAGCCAAAAAACCAAGTCACCCCACAGGTACATTCCCAGCCAAGACTCAAGGAGGCCACGCTCTGCTTCTGGTTTCAGCTCTCATACTATAAACAAGCATCCTTTCTGGGGCCTATTTAGTGCAAGTTCTGTGCATTTTAGTGCTTTTTGTTGTTGATTTCTCTGCTTAAAATCCCCCTAAATGTAGGGCTGAAGTGCTATCTAGTGCTCCTGAGCACAAGAAGGTTGTGATGTGCCTTGTGGGGATATAGGTGTGTTAGATAAGCTTATCCAGGCATGCGTTATAGTGCTGTTGACCATGAGTTCAATGTTAATGAATCAACAATCTGGTACATCCCAGAAAAGAAAGAGGAAATTCGTTGAAATGTGTGTGAGGCTACTGCATTGTTTTGAGCAGAAGTTGGAAGGAACCTAACCCTGTATTTCCCCTGGGAGCCATGGTTTGGTAGCCACTAATTTACTGTCTGTGGTAAGTTTATAGAACATATCTCTCACAGATTATGAGGATCAACTGTCCAAAAAACAAAACAAAACAAAACAAAAAAAAACTCTTGAATTTCTACTAAGTGTCAGACATCAGTCAAACCCCTTGGGGACTCTGTGGCTTCCTGCTTGGTTCAGGCAACTGCTTTCTCTGTCCTGTGAGCTCATTTTCCATCAATGTGTGCCCATTTTATTTGATGTACACTCAAATGCTGCCTTCTGATACTCCTTAACTGTTATTTTAACTCTCTAGGTATGACCCGCCCCCCCAGATGGACAGCAGGTCCTCCTAGGGCAAAATACCATTGACCCTCATAGTGTCCTTTCCATGGAGATGGACAATGAAGGCGCAATGAAGCCAAAGAAATCATTCGAATGGAATGTGCTGGTGGATAGATACTAGACACAGTAGGAAACAATACAACAGAACCTTTATCAACAAGAAAACCTTCAGAGCGCCTACCCCTCAGGGAAGTTGTGAGGATCAGAGATGTTTGCAAAAGCACAAAGTGAACTTTGAAGGTGCCACGTGAGTGTTAGATGTTCTTTGCTGTTGACATCAGCGGGCGGCCCCAGGGAAGGGATGACCAGGCGGGCTGCTGATGCTCTCCAGGCCGAGGGGGCCCAGTGGGCCAGGAAAGGCTGACTCGGCACTTTCCCAGCCAGGCCCTCAGCGCCTCAGACCTGCCAAGGATTTCATGCTGCTGAGCGAAGAGCGAGATTTCAGCTGACCCTGAGCCAGATGTCCTCTGGCGTCTGCCTGCTGGGACTGCCTCCCCTCAGGCACAGGCCATGTATTTTTCAGTCAACCATCGTGTAGGCTGGAGTGGTGAGGGCAGGGGCTCTGCCACCCAGTTCCTGCACGGGTACCCAAGACCCAGTAGGTAGGTGGCCCTGGAGGGCTACCGGGCACGTGCGCCTGTGTTTCTTCTCTTCACTTCTGAGTGGCTAAATTTGCAAGGTTTTTGTGTGTGTGTTGTCAGAATCTACCACCTCCAATCTTCCCCTTTGGAATGAGTCACTTCAGCGTCCTGTCTGCCTGTGGCATTTCCCTCAACTGTTTCTCTTGTATTTTTTCACATTCTGTCATAGTTTGTCTCTCATTATGGATATTCGTGAATAATATTAAGCACCTTCTAAACTTGAATCATCCCTTGAAGACAGAGACTCTGTCTGGATTGTTCTTTTTTATGTACCACTGTGCCTAGTGCAGTGCCCAGAATGTCATAGATTTATTATTATGATCTGTTGAACTGAGGGAATAATGCAATGAAAGCCTTAATTGAAGGTTAAGGTTCCACATTTGAGTCCCAGGGGCAATAAGGAGATGGGCATGCCTGACTCACAGTCCTCATCCATCCCGGGTGTCTATGTGACAGGGAAGAATCGTCCAGCGATTCTCCATTCTGTGGTGAGTGAAGAGGCTGGTTGTGGCAGGAGAGAAGTGGGGAGAACACAGGAAAGCCCTCATCGAGACTGGAAGTTCCTCAAGGGCACTGGGGGAATCCCTTTCACAGGAAATCTTTAGGAAGAAGTGACAGCTATCTGTAGAATGGTTGCCTGGAAACAAGGGCCTGCCTGCTCTCATGCAGCCATGGCTGGGCCCTGTCAGAAGAGTCTGGTCTGAGCTGTTGTGGCAGAAAAGCCCCAGGAGGTCCTGCTTCCTGTAGCCCTGAACAGGTACGCTAGCTGATTTACACATAACACTTCCTGTCTCAGGGAATGTTCAAGTGCATCGCTAGCATATTTGACAACAGTCTGGGCTTCTGAGGGTTTGATTCTTATCAGGGGCCTCCCTTTATTGAGTGGCTTACCAAGCCAAGCCACTTGGGCATGATGCTGCTAGATTAACCCCGCTAAAACTCCTCGATCCTGTCACCCTGAAACCCTAAGCGGCTTACAATGACGAAGAGGCAAAACCTAAACTCCTTAAATCTCACTCTACAGCCCTTGAGGTCAGGAGCGCCATCTGATACTCCTTACCTGTCTCCTCGGGACAGCTGATACGGCCAATGATGCAATGGGAAGTGCTGGCTTGATTTTTATCTGTGGCCATGTCTGAGAACTGAGAGACTATAATGTTGTCAGCCAGTTCTACATCCTAAAGTAGAAAGCACAGCCCACCATGTTCCAGCTGTTTCCTGGCTGCTAATTAGGTGAGGGGTGTAAGGAGGAATTTGGGGAACATCGGGCAGTAAACATACAGTTTGATTTTGGGGCAAGGGGTGGGAGAGCCATAGTTTAGTTGGAGGTTGAAGTTCAGGATTCATTTTCTCGAGGTCCCTGCTGCTCCCAGATACGCCTTTTTATAAACCCAGGTGCCTCATCTCTCTCCTTTCCAAATAGGCTTAATGAAAACCAGCGACTCCCTTCCCATCAGCCCGCAGCAAACAGGAATGGGAACGTCCTGAGCAGCGCTGGGCGCTGGCTCTGCAGAGGTCGTGATGTGAGCACCTGGCACGATGTAGCTGAAGTGTTGTTTGCCTGGCACATGCAACCTGTTTTTCAGCCTGGCTGTCACGTTTTTTTTCTTTCCAGGAAAATTGAGGAATGTGTGCTCGCAGAGCGAGTTCAAGGGCAAGCTGAGTTCAGTTCCAGGAGTGAGAAACCTGAGTGGTCCATTGTAGTTTGATTTGTGCCTTGATCATTGGCGTGGATCGCATCCTGCTTGTGTATAGCTGACTTACAGCTTGTATTAGAGCATCAGCTCTTTCACAGAAGGGATCAGCTGTCATCTATTTTTCATTCCCCCATGGGCATAAGGGGTGTTTCTGTATGCCCTGGGAGAAACTCTACAATCTGAGACAGCCCAGTTCTGTTCTTAATAAGGGAGCTAGGGACAACTAGAAACCAGGAACTACTGAGGATGGAAATATATTGCTTTAATATCCAAATAATACTATGTATTCCCATTACACCCATGTGCTTTAGTATTTCTGATCTAAATCCTTATGGCCTCAGATCATGAGTCGTTTTGCTACTTCCTCTTTCTGTGTGATTGGATGCAGGATCTTGAATGTTCTAAAGCTGTGATTCTCCACCCTGGCTGCACTTAGAATCACCAGGGGAGCCCCTAAACACCCTGCCGCCCGATTAACTGAGCCTCCCTGCATCAGTAGCTGTGAGGTTCCCAGGTGATTCCCGCATGTAGCCAAGGCTGAGCATGAGCTATTTGAGGACAGGGAATTTGTTTTATTAATCGTTTTCTCTCCAGGGCCTCATGGAGTACTTGGCACAGAGTGTGAATATTCAGCAAATGTCTGTGCCTCCTATCAACGCCTCCTCATGGATGTCACATAACTTCACACAATGTGATTCTAAGATCAAGCCCAGAGCTTGTCTGTGCTTCTCAGGGCTCCCTGCCTCAGTGTTTGCAGGTCCGTCCAGCTCAGGACTCATCTTTGATCTGCCCTTTCCTTCCCTCCCTCCCCACCTCCCTTCCCTACACTCCAGGCTTTCATTATGTTTATTTATTTATTTTTAGAGTGAGGGGAAAGGAGAGAGGGAGAGAATAAGAAACATTGATCGGTTGCCTCTCACATGCCCCCAACTGGGGACCTGGCTGATAACCCAGGCATGTGCTCTGACTGGGAATCGAACCAGCAACCTTTCAGTTCATAGGCCAGTGCTCAATCCAATGAACTATACCAGCCGGGGCCAGGCCTTCACTATGTGTTGTGATTTTACATATAAATATCCCTCATATCTGGGTATTTGTTTCCATACTCACTAGCATCATCCTCATTTAAGCTATTATCATTAATCCCCTGAACATCCTCAAAAGCTCCCTAGCCAGGCTATGTGCAGCCTAGCCCCACCAATCTATCCTCTGCATTACAGTCAGAGTCACCTTTATAAAATATAAACATGACTGTGTGATCTATTGATTAAAACCCGCCAATGACTTCCAACTGCTGTTAGGAGACCAAACTTCTTAATCTGATTGACAAGGCCCCATGGTCTTGTCCTCAGGCCTCCATGATCTGGTCCTCAGGCCTCCATGGTCTGTCCCCTGGCCCTGTGGTCTGACTTACTTTCTCAGTCTTCATTGACTCCACTCTCTGCCACATTCTCTGCACTTCAACCCCTCTAGTTTGCTTTCATTTCCTTGAATTCCATGCTCCCTCTAACCTTGGGGCCTTTGCACATGCATTTCCCTAGGTCTGAAACAACTCTCCCCACCTTCCTCTTTCTCTTTGCCTCGTTAATTGCTGCCAGTCCTTCAGGTCTCAGCTTAAGAGCCCTCATTTGGTGAAGGCTTCTCAGGTCCCAGTCCAAAGCTCCGTGTCTGGTGCTCTTGTTGTTCAGGACTGCTTCTCTGCACGGGTTGCCTTAGTCTGTAGCTGCCCTTCCATCCGGGTGATGGTCTGCCCCTGTCTCTCTGCCCACCTGAGGCCCCCGAGGGCAGGGCTGTATCTCATTTGCTCATTTGTCCCCAGAAAGTGCTCAGTAAATACTTGTTGACTGAACACCTGGATGCTTTTGCCCAACAGCTGCAGACCTCTTTGGTCCCAGAGCTCCGTGACCAGGTGTGTCTGCCGGCTTCTCTTGTCCCCTCTTCTCTTAGGCGGGGCCTGCCTCTCCTGTGTGAGACCCCTGTGGTGGTGCCTAACAGCACAGTTACATAGAACATTCCGCGTGACATGCCTGCTTTGCCCTATTTTCAGCAACCTCCTAAAAACCTATTAATATCCATGTCCATCAATTGCTTTCCTATGGGAATTTTCTGATGTTGCTTAATCTCCTTAGAATGTTCCTGAATTTTAATTCTTCAGGTCTTGACCTGAGGTGTATCCTCTATTCTGCGCTTTGACTCGCAAGGATTTTCTGGAGTTGCTCTTTTTGTTTTGAGTGCCATGTTACAGTGTCCTACGTCACCAGATGCTTTCACGTTAGCAGAGTGCGTGGCCTCCGAGGGATGCCTGCAGGTGGCTGGGTGGAGTGTGGGAGAACACAGGTCCAGCATCCCATCGCCCAACCCCCGCCTTTACGTCACTGTGCACCCTCCCCTCATCTTAAAAGCCACTAGAAACAAAACCCCATTTTCAAACCTTTCTTTCTTTGAGTCTCCCCAAAGCAACAGACAGCACTTTAGACCAGACCTCAATCGCCCGGTTTTCAGACCTTCTAAGACATTTCCCAACTCTGCGAAGGTGAGAAGTTTGGACAGATTATTAAGGATCCTCAGTAATAATAATGATGATGATAATGAGTAATCTTGTTAGCTGACATCTATTGGGCACTCACCACGTGTCAAATGCTAAGTATGTTACGTTGTCTAGGGAAAATGCAGTGTTTCCTTTACTCTCACCCTCAGTTGCTTCAGACGCCAAATGCTGAGAGGCTTTCCCTCGCACTGACCATTTCTGTGACACAGAACTGAGGGCCCTACAGTTCAGTTCAGTTCTGACACTGTCCACCTGAGGTTTCCATCAGAGCCCACAGCCCAAGGGCTGGGTCCCACGAAACAGCCACCCATCTCCACCTCAGAGACCATTTGCAAATCCAGGATGTCAGCTGTGCTTCTGCCTGGCCGGCCATAAATCAGAGGTTCCCACAACCTCCTACTCAGATTCAGTTAATTTCCTAGAGTGGCTCACAGAATCCAGGAAAACAGCTTACTCACTAAATTACCTGTCTATTCCAAAGGATGTTTAAGGATATAAGGGAATAACCAGATGAAGAGTTACAGAGAGTGAGGTCCAGAAGGGTCCTGAGCACAGGAGCTTCTGTCCCTTGGAGTTTGGGGTGCGACACCCTCCCAACACATGGATACATTCTTGTTCACCAGCCTGGAGCTCTCTGAACTTCATTCATACTTTTGAGATCTTTGTGGAGGTTCAATCATGTAGGCGTGATTGATGATTAACTACACTACTAGTCCCTCTCCCTTCTCCAGAGAATGGGAGGTGGGTCTGAAAGTTCCAACCCTCCAGCCCTGGCTTGGTCTTACTGGTGACCTGCCCCCATCCAGGAGCCCGCCAAGAGTCACCTCATTAGAACAAAAGATGCCCGTATCAACCAGGAAATTCCAAAAGATCAGCTGCTCTGTGTCAGACAAGCTTGTCACTCAGGAACCCACAAGGGTTCTAGGAGTCCATGTTGGGAACCAGGATCAAAGACCAAATATTAGCAGGAACTATATTTCATATAGCATTTTCAGCTTCCAGTTGGGAATCCACCTGTGTGGAGGGCCGACTTAAGTTATATCTGGATTTTCGACTATGTGGGGGATTGGTACCCTTAATCCCCACATTATTCAAGGATCAAGTGTACATTTATATATATATATATATATATATATATATATATATATATATATATATATATATATATATACACTAGCTCATTTTTAAATTCATTAATCCCCTTTTCAAGCATATAAAGTGGGAATTTCTGTGGCTCCATCTGACAGATGTTGAAATGGTTGAAATGTGGGCACGCTTAAATGAAGCAACTTGCTCAAAGCCACAGAGCCAGGAAGTGACAGAGCTGGAATTCAAACCCAGCAACACTAACTCAGAGCCTCCAGTCCTCACCAGCTGGTGTAGAGGACAGAGACTGGGCTTTGGAGTCAAACAGACCTGGTTTCAGGACTCACTTGGCCACTTACCAGCTACGTGACCCCAGCCAGGCTACTTCTGTGCACCTGACTTCCCATTTCTAAAACTGGAATAATACCTGCATTGGGGTGTTTCAGTTTGCGAGGGCTGCCATTACAAAATACCACAGAATGGGGGGGCTTAAACAACAGACATTTCTTTTCTCACAGATCTGGAGGCTTGAAGTTCAAGTTCAAAATGTCAGCAGGTTTGGTTTCTCCCCTTGGCTTACAGATGGCTGTTTCTCACGATTTTCCTCACAGGGTCCTTCCTCTGGCTCATATATGCCTGTGTCCTAATTGTTTCTTATATGGACACCAGTAATGTTGGAGTAGGGCCCATCCATAGGATTTCATTTTACCTTAATCAGCTCTTAAAAGACTTATCTATCATTAACTCTGTCTCCAAGCATAGCCACATTCTGAGGTCCTGGGAGTTAGGACTTCAACACATAAATTGGAGGCTGGACAGAGGGGAGGCACAATTCAGCCCATAACAAGGGAGTTTTGTGCACCTTCAAGGACATCATGTTGTGTGGAGTGCCTGACCCAGCAGAGGCCCTCGGTTAATGCCGGTTCCTCCCTCTCTCTGCCAGTCCTGACTTCCTGTCCATCTTTTTTCCCCTGCGTAATGATGAGATTTGATGCTCTGTTGGCAGTGTGTGAGTGAGCATTGGGTGGAATCTTTCTGTTTGGCCGCTATTTCTAGAGTGGAAAAAAAATCTCTCCTTCATTTTACATCCCTATGGCATGGTTTACAGTCCCAGAGTTAACACTGGAGACCTTGAAGTCTTAGAAAAATATTATGATGAATCCCAATCCTTCCAACTTGCAAGACATATTTTACCCAAGGACGTTAGCTTGCCTTTCAAATGTGGATTTATCCTTCTGCCCCAATAAGGCAGCTTCTCCTTCCCCTTGCAGCTGCATAGCTGAGGCATTAGCACTTTTCGTACTGACAACAACAGGCATCTTGGAACCGCCAAGTGCTGCTGCGTCCTGAAGGATCCTGGGTTTACTTCTGGCCTCATTTCCTCTCCTGGGAGCCCACCTTTCCAAAGTCACTGCAGGTTACAGGTGAACTTCCCGAGAGGAGTCAGGGGAGTCAAAATACAGTTTAGCACTTGAGTTCGTGAGGATGCTTGACCACGGTAACGTGACCATGAAAGCAATGTGGGAGCCATTTTAGTGAAAGACCCAAGTTTTGGAAGGGACAGCCAAGAATCAGCAGCCATATCATTACTGTAACAGCAGCTGACTGTGTGCCTGTTACGTGCCAGGCACTAAACAGAACTCCTTAGGTCCACTATCTCCAACCTTTATGCTGCCCTAAGAGTAGTTAAATGATCCCCGATCTTCAGACAGAAACTGAGGCTCAGTGATGCTAAACAACTTACTTCCTGGGGACTCCCATGGGCACCACCTGGGAAAGTAACGTAGGTGATGAGGTGGATGGGGGAGAACAGCAGTTACCTAAATCAGAAAAGAGTGCCTTGGTGCCCAGATCTGGCAGGACCCTGCCCGTCAGATATCCGGGAATAGAGTAAAACAACACCTCAACCTCTGCCTATGGGCAGAAGTGAGCAGTCTTGAAGAAATTAATTTTTTTAGGGTTGGTGCCAAGCATGATGATTGGCAATGGGAGTAAAGCCTGGAAAGCAGAAATCTTTATGCTAGAGCCAAATTAGCTAAGTTCTAAGGCAAATTTGTCATCTGCTTTTTCTGTGTGTGGTTTGCACCCTGAAAGGACTCCATCAATTCTATAGTTGTTCATTCTGAGAGTTTGGTGTTCTATTAAGGGAGGTGGGGAGGAACTGGGAAAAAGCTGTAATCTTTTTTCCCCCCCACATTTTGATTTTTTAAAAGTAATTAATTCATTAATTTTTTAATAACAATAAAAAAATAACAATTTCCCCCTCTCACACTTACCACCCTTTATAATCTTATAAAGGGCAATGGGCAAAGGTCTTCTGCTCCTCTAGCTGCTTCAAGCTGGACATGGTCGTTGTCCTACTTACCCTTGGGTCCAGAAATCCCTAATAAGAGTGGGGGTGTGGAGGGGAGGGTGGCCTTCCCACATGGGGAAGGATCTTGCTGAGTCCAGGTCAGTTGGCTGTCCCCAGACAGCGGTGTGCTTGGTTTAACAGGCTGGCATCCTTGTTGTATTCTGGAGGAAACAGATTTGTCAACAGCGTTAAAAGGCATCATTCAATCCATAACCATTAGATGACAAAACGCAGGGATTAATTTTTCAATGTCCCACATTAGGGGGAAAAAAATGCTTCTTTGGAGGAAGGTGTGCAAGGCACATCATACCTGTCCAAAATCCTTTTGCCCACTATACTTAGTTTGGGCTGAAGGGAATATTTTAGGTTTCCCCCTCTCAGGCCTCTGGGTTTTTTCTGTCCAAGCCATTAAGATAGAAAAGAGAACCAGTTTTAAAGTGAAGCCCACAGACCACCCCATACTTCACCAACCCAGCCACTTAGTTTAGCCAAACCATTGAGTCTCAGGAGGCAACGATGCAGACAGGATTAAGTGAGGCCTATGCATACAGATAATCACTCAGGTAATGAGATCATAGGCTTATACCCTATAAAAACAGAACACACATGTTAATTTATGCAACATAATCCACAAAACAGTCTCTAATTCTGCAAGACTGTCTTATTGGAAAGACATTCAGTTGCAAGGCATTTGACCTTCTTCTTGCCTGTAAATTAAGCATCTTTGATGATGTCACAGATCTACTTTAACTTTCAAATGAAAACAAACTTTCAATGAAAATAAACTTTAAAGACAGCTGCACTACTTTACAGTCTACCACTGAGCATTATCATTTTCCTTGAATCATGATTTTTCTCCTTAAGATTACCCTCCTCATTAAAGGGACTGCATTAAGTCCATTTTTAACTTATCCTGTTTGTTTGCATAAACACAACAAGAGCAGCAAATGATGACATATGATCTTTATGTCTACATTGCTGGAAATTACACAAGGAACCTTTAGGGTGACTTTCAGACTGCCCTTCAGGGCACAGCAGCTGAGCCACATACCTGTCATTCAGCCTTGCCTGTAAACACCTGTCTTTTCCAAGTCCTTCATGTTTTCCATTGTGCCTTAAGGTCCCTTCTAGCCATCTTTCAGGAAAGCAACCTTTGTTTCTTCCTTGGAAAGATTGCCATGGACCGCACAACCAACCAAGGTACCAGGCTTTTTTTTCTCGTGGTCTTTTATTACCTTTGAAAGTCAATCCCAGATCCTCAGCGCTTTTTGGTAACAACCAAAGCCCAAGAAAAGCTGTAATCTTAATGTCAAACCACTCTTCCTGTATTCAAAATTTTTTCTGGTTGTAAAATTATGGTCATTGCAGAAAATTTGGAAGAAAAAACACAAATTATAAGGGAAAAATTTGTTCTGTAATCTACCACTTGAAGATAACCATCAAAATTTTAATAGACTACCCTCCCAGGCTCTTTTTAAATATAATTTTAAAACAATAAAAGGGGGTCATAATTTGCATCATTTCATAACCTTATATTACTGAGTCTATATCATGCATGTTTTCCAGGATCTTGAAATGTCCTTTTCAAACCAAACTTTCTCTCGCCCATTGGGTGATGTCCCATGATCAAATTAATCCTTCCCGGTTGGGCCTGGGGATGGTTGAGAGTTCCCTGCCTTGATTAGTGTACCTGGTAGGACACCCCACTAGGAGCCTCCCAACAGCAGAACAGGGTGTCTGTTTGGGGAGATCTGTGCTATTTATATGTAGTTCCCTCTGTTAATAATTATATCTAATATCAACTAATATGTCTGTATCTGCTATTTATAGCTACTTCACATTCTTTCTTCCTCCTAATAGAAACAGTTTAAATGTGTCACGAACGTTTTAAAATTCCCAGAAGTGAATATTAGAGAAAGATGATTCACCTTGGGAACTTCGGGCACAGCCCAATGTTATTTATATACATTCACACACATGCATGATCTTTACATATGCATATAGGTAAGAACAAAAGGGCAAGTAGCAAAACCCACTACAGTGGGAACAGTAAAGCTCCTGTAAAAAAGAGGTGTTTGGAAGGAGATGGACAACACGAAGCATACTTCCACATGGGCTTTTACCCCTTGGGGTCCACATTGGCAGTGTGATCTTTCAGGGGTGTTGTGCCAAGGAAACTCGGATTTATACCCAGAGTCAGTTGATTCTGGTTCCAGGACATTTTTCTTTTGCTTACAAAAAGTCATATGAATGACCTTGCCATAGGAGCAGGAATTGTGGCTATTTTCTTCCCACCCATTGGCCTTAACACACACATGCACACACACACATAGATGTGTTAGTGGCTGAGCAGCCAGGGGAGAAGAGGAGACAGCCTATAGATGATGGAGCAGGCTTCTATGAGTGTATCTTAAAAAATAAGAAAAAAGCTCATGTCTTTTTTTTTTTTTTTAAGATTTTATTTGTTTTTAGAGAGAGGGGAAGGGAGGGAGAAAGAGAGGGAGAGACACAACAATGTATGGTTGCCTCTCATGCTCCCCCAACTGGGGACCTGGCCTGCATTGCATGTGCCCTGGCTGGGAATTGAACCAGCGACCCTTTGGTTTGCAGGCCAGTGCTCAATCCACTGAGCCACACCAGTCAGGCTAAAAGCTCATATCTTATAGCAAACAAAAATTGTTTGCAAATTCACAAATCAGCATTGTGTTCTTTAACTTTGCAATTGCCCAAGGTTATAATTTGTCAATTTCAGGATAACCATATCAGCAGCCACCTGAAAAATAATGTTGGTTGAGTGAGAAGCCTAGTTTTGTCACACAAGACCAGGCTCTATTCTCTGTCTTCTCACTAGTTCACTGAAGACCCAGGAGCGACTTTTCATTTAAAAAATCCCCTTATAGTGTCCCCTCTCTGAAACATGGAACATAAAAAGTGGTCTGGATGTATTGCCAGGAGAAGTTGG
The DNA here is from genome assembly GCF_987537825.1 of Furipterus horrens. Classification (NCBI taxonomy): domain Eukaryota; kingdom Metazoa; phylum Chordata; class Mammalia; order Chiroptera; family Furipteridae; genus Furipterus; species Furipterus horrens. Next base: position 16,530,905 of record NW_028327178.1, on the reverse strand, counting down.
TTTGAATCTCACCCTGTCACTACATGTGGGATTTGGACAAGCCTTCCCACCTTTCCTGGGCCTCGATTTGCTCATCTGTAAAATAAAAAGTTCACATAGACTTGTAGACATTTTTAACTTGTGCTTGGCAGGTGCTTTGGTGTCCCATTGATGTTTGATTTGAACATCTTTTAAAATATATTTTTAATTTCTTTTAAGAATTATAACAAAAAAATACATGAACTACTTTTTAAAAATGCTTTTACACATTTATATAGCTTTTCTCTATGAATCAGGATTTTCTCAATAATATACAATTAAACAAAATTTAAAACTACACTGAAGTATTACATAAGAATCAGGTTTAAAATTTTCACTGTCTATAATTAAATGGTTAGAATTTATACTAAAACTGAGTAAATTAAGTAGCCTTGCCCAGTGTCTGTCCTGTAGTAAGCGTTCAGTCACTGTTAGCAGTTCTCCATTGGATGTATTAGGTTTCCTGTGAGGTTTTGTTTTTGTTTGTAATATTCTGCAACATTGCCTCTGAGAACACTTCAGACCTGACATTCTATATTAATTACACTTTTACCCATACAACAAAATATATTTGTGGGTCCCCCTAATATAATAGTATATACTAATGACCATTACTGGTTTTAGTAGAAGGCAAGGGGTTAGAATAATTAATTAAAATAAATAAGTGATAACCATTACAAAAGAAGTGTAAGCAGTGCCCTAATAAATGAATTTGCTAATTATTTCCCCTACTGTTTGGCTGCTGTTTTGTTGTCAGCCGAAACACATTATTGTGTATTTGGGAAGAGGAAATTTACTTGAAGACTAGCCTACGCACCAGACCTCAAGAATTCCACCCAGGGGATTTTAGGGAACAGGTTTGGGTTGATTGCTCAATTGCTCATTTTAAATTAAATTACAAAGTATTGACTCCAAATGTTGGTTTATAAAGATCAAGTTTGCTGGTATATTCATTTTGCCTTCCTTCTTTTATTTTATAAAACAACCACCCAACATATTTAGTGAAGAAAAACTTCAAGAAATTGCCTAAACTGAAGTAGTCAGGACTATCAGGAAATTGTTTTCAAGACCAACCTTGTGACATGCTATCAATACGGGGAAGCATTACGTAGAGTTCCTTTTCAAGGCTGGCATCTCTGGACAAAATGGATGTCCCTCAGTTGGTTACCATTTTTTAGGAGTCAAATGATTCCAGGCATGTGATCTAACATCACATATCTGAACAGAGAACATTGTAACTGGGTTCGACATATACTGTTCAAAGCCCAGCGGTCCCTCTGGGTTTAAGACCCTGCAGGGGGTTGCTGGTAATCAATCAGCCTCAGTGTTGAGCCTTCCCACTGAGACTAGAGGGGCTGTTGTGCCACTGTCCCCTTGACGGCTGCCCTTGTGCCTTGGGAAAGGGGGTGCCTACACTCACCTTTCCTTCAAGTCTCTCTCGGCCAGCGGTTCTCCAAGGCTGGTCTCAGGACCAGGAGCATCAGCACAACCTGGGAAATTGTTAGAAATCAGATTTCAAATCTCACCCCAGACCTCCTGAATCAGACACTGTGGGGGTGGGGCCAGTCATCTGTGTTTGAACGAGCCTTCCAGGTAACCCTGCGGCTCACCCAAGTTTGAGCACCACCTGTGCTGCGACTCAGGTGGACAGGGTGGCCATTCAGGGCCCATGTCTGAGGACTTCTGTTGTTGATGTCATACAACTGGACACTTGGGCTTAGTCCCTAACTTCGTTTGGCTCTGGTTCTTGTACAGTCGTCTTCCTGCTTCAAAAAGTGATATGAGTGATCTTGCCAAAGGAGCCTTAACACACACACACACACACACACACACACACACACACACACGTGCATTGACCAGGGCACTCTCTGACTGTCTATTATAGTAAAAGAATAGTTCCTCTTGCTGTGCGCTGTTCGGGAGGGTAGCCATTTGGCAAACCAGACTTCATCTTTTGCTGTGGTCTTTAAATTTGGTTGCACATTGGAAACACCTGGGGATCGATCCCCACTCCCTGGAAATTCTGATTTAATGATCAGGGTGCAGCCTGGGCATTGGGATTATTTTTTCCATTAAGATTTTAGGTTTTTTTTAGAGCAGCTTTAGGTTTACAGCAAAATTAAGAGGAAGATACAGAGATCCCCACCTACTCTCAGCCTCCACACACGCATGGCCTTCCCCATCAGCAACATCCCCTGTATTTGCCGTCTGTGTATCTTCTTTGGTGAGGTGGCTGTTAGTCTTTGGCTCATTTTTTAATCGAGTTGTTTGTTTTCTTATTGTTGAGTTTTAAGAGCTCTTTGAATATTTTGGACAAGTCCTTTTTCAGAGATGTCTTTTGCAAGTATTTTCTTGCAGTCTCTGGCTTATCTTACTTTCTTCAGGCGTCAGGATTTTAAAACTTCGCAGGTGGTTCTGATAGCCACTGAGTTTACGAATCAGTGGACCAAAATCTCAAGGGCATCTGAAGGAGGTAAGGATGAGGACTCGTTAGGCCATGAGGGGGAAGTCGAGTCACTGGCGTGAGGCGCAGGCTCTGCAAAGCTGGTCCCCAGACAGCTGTCACTGAGTGCCTTCTCCTCCCCAGCAGCAAGACTTGAACTGGGTCCTTCCCAAGGTCTTGCCCCATGGGACAGAGTCAGCCTCCTATCTCTGGAGCAGCCTTCCCACTTTGCCCTGGTGACGAAGAGGTTGACAGTAAGCGAATGACTTGTAGGTCTTTCTAACTTTAATCCATGCAGGCCATGGTGTTGAAAGGGGCTCAAAGGGGGGCTTATAATGAAAACCTACCCTCCCGGTCCCATCCCTGATCCTAAACTTCCAAGCATTTCTTTCTTTAGTTGTTTTGTTGGTTCATCCCATATCGCTAAATAATATTCTGTACCTGCTTATTGGTGCTTTTGGTTGTTGTTTGTTTTTGTTGTTAAGAAGAAAAGAACGGGAGAGAGAAAGGAGTGACTTAAACAGAATGGGCAAATCTGTTTGCCTGCCTGTTAAACAACCTGAAGTTACGTCACCTTATTTAGTTTTTGTGACTCCTTAGTACCTCTTTCACTGAGATGTGAGCATCATGGTCAACATCTTTGTTTATTTTAATAGTAACCATCACTTTTAAAAGAGCTTATATTTACTATCCTTTAGCCTCATGTGCTTATATTTACTCTGTAACCTTCTTGTTCCATCAACTTGCAGCAGTAACTCTCAACTCGATATGAGAATATAGTTTCTTTTCATTCCCTCCTTCTCTTCCACCTCCCCGACAGTTTTTTTTCTACCAAATCTTTTTTTTACCTGTCAAAGTAGATGACATTTACATTTTGTTTGCGACATATTTTTTTCTATAGAGTCTAAAAGTTGAAAACTACTAAATAGCATTTATTTTATGAATTTGTGAAAAACAGGGGAAAAAAAACCAAAACAAAAAACTTCCCCCTGCTCACTAACGCTCATCCCATCCCTTATTCTCCCTGGCAACGCTCAATTTGCCCCTTCAGAACTGGGGGTTTAAGAAGAGGATGGGAAGGGGAAGAGGAGCAGGACCTGCCTGCTGTCACAGAGCAGAAGTTGCCGTGGAGGGAAGGGTGTCCAGTGGCTTCACTTGCAGACTTTCAAGTCGTGCCCCTCCCACGTGCTTGATGACCTCAACCTGGGGCCTCTCCAGGTGTCAGTGAAGCCACAAAATCCTTCTCAGCTGCCCCCTGCTCCCGACCTCCACCCCCACCGCGCATTCTGGGCTGAGACTTCCAAATTCTCAATATTTCAGAAATGTGTTGTGATCCTTTGTCTGCCGGTTGTTTCGCTCCTGTTCTCTTCATTGTTGGGGGTTTCTATTGACTCAGAGACCCCCTTACTCTCATTTTAACGCCACCCAAGTGGAAGCCTGCTTGGTCTGCACCTTAGTACAGCGTCTGAGTTGCCTCCCCTTCTCTTCTGCAGCTGCTTTCTGGTAAGACTTGAATGCAAGAAGATTTGGGATTGTTGCAAAGGACAGGAGACCTTGCCTAGCTAGCTTTTCATTTGGGCGGTTGGGGAGAGGGAAGGGGAGAACGGAAAATGATAGTGTAAAATAATGTCCACACTCCATTGATGGGTAACAACCTCCCTCTGCAAATAACACCTGGGCAGATTGAGGGAGCAGAGAGCTGCTGTTAGCTGGCCTGACAAGGGGTTGATGGCTGAAGGGGAGGGAAGCACCAGATTGGAACCTTCAGTGGCTAGGATCGGCTGGGTGGCTGGGAGCAAAGTCACACTCGTCAGTGCTATCTGGAGGGCCCCCAACCTGTTCAGTCATGCAAGCAAAAGACTCGGGAGTTACTTGAGCGTGCAGAACAGGCAGCATTGCTTTGGGGGGTGGGGCACTGCTTTAGTTATATTTGCCTTTACACCCCTCCCCCCCTGCTGTGAGGGGCTCCTTGACCCTCTCTTCTTTTCTCAGCCTCCCAGGAAATGCTCTCTGTGGTGTCAGTTTATAATTCTCTCAAATAGCCAAGGCACTGCCTACCCTCTTCTAACCAGGACTCAGGGTGCCATTCCACAGAGATAAAGCTTAAACACAGATCCCCTGGGAAAGGGGGAACCTGGTACCTTGGTCACACAGAAGTGTAGATGGCTGGAGTCAAATCCTTAAATAGGTGCTACCAGGGAAGAGTACGAATGTTTGAAAAGGCCGGAGAGGACCCTGTAGAGAAAGTAAGGGAACAAAAAGTGGTCTTGGAACCATTGAGATAGAGGTTTCTCCACCATTTGTCTACAACTGGCTGTTCTGGGTGGCTATTGTCCTGAGCTGCAGTGCCGCAAAGGGGACCGTTTGAGGATTAGCAGGAAGACCCACCTGGAGAGAGAAGACAGGGTGGGGGGCAGCAGGAGAGAAGGATGCTCACGGACGAAATGGGGTGCCCAGGGAAGAGTGGGAGAGAGATGCTGGAAGGCGGGAGATGGCAAAAACCAAAAACAACCCCCACCCCTCCAGGTCCGGAAGGTTAGGGAGCTTTCAGCAGAGAACATTTAAAGCTACGGGATTAAAGATGAGGTTTGAATGCCAATGCCCCGTTCAAAATGGCCCTCGGATCTGGCAGAGTGCCACATGCTTTCTGAGGGGGCAGATTTTGCTGTGTTGGGGCCAGAGGAGAGATGTGTCTGTGAGAACCCACGCAGAGAGCCCTGCCGCTGTGTGATTATTAAACACTGTATATAGGCAGACATTTGGTGCCAGCAGCAGGAGCCTGTTATCTTTCTTGGGGTTCCCTATAATGAGCCCATTAGCCTGATGGCTGTCCTGGGTCACAAAAGGAAGCAGAAGCAGGAAAGGCAGTCCCTTGTCAAAGGGGCACCTGGCAAGCTAATGACAACTGAGCGGTGTCACTTAGCACACCAGCTCCATAGGCTGGTTACTGGGCCAGCTCTTAGCACAAAGTATCCTGGGCATTTAATTTGCTCAGGCAGCCTAACGGTAAGGGCCGGGGGTCTGGGGGCACACTGCTGGGGCTTGAAGCCCAGCTCTGACACTTCCCAGCTGGGTGGGCTTGGGCAAACCCCTTCACCAATCTGTGCCTCCGTTTCCCATTTGTAAGAGGAGATAATACTGGTATGTTCCTAGGAATTATCATTGTGAAGTTAAATGAGATAAAGTGCATTGCTATCTGTTATTATTTAGTGTGGGAAGGTAAATAACACCTATGGGATCATTATTTCGGGAGTCTTTTGTGTGATATTTATACTTTTCACACTACCTCCATGCCTACTGTTTTGAACTCACGAAAACCATGTAAGATAAATATGGAAGCCATTAATATTCTGATGAACAGATATGGAAACTGAGGCTCAAGTTCACCTAATCTATTACTGGGCGGAAGTCAGACTTGAACACAGAGTGTTTTCATGAGCCAAAGGTTCTCCACTCCACCGCACCTTACAATCACCTCCTCCCCGAGTTTCCATTCCCCTGTCCAATGCCCAGGAGGCCCCAGAAGCCTCCTTCTGTGGGAGAGCGCCTCCCTTGGCAGTTTCCAACAAAGGACATGAGGCTCTTCATACAAAATTAATGGGAGCATTGCAAGGGTTATTTAAAAACCCTTGCCTGTTTTCTGGTGGTTGCGGTGACTGCTTTCGCTATGCACCTGCATCCCCTACACCTGGCCGGTCTGATTGTGGGGTCCTGACAGGAGCGTGGAATGGAGCAGGATCACCCAAGCATAGACAAGGTAGAACTGGGAACCCGCCATGGGCCCCAGTCCCCAGGCTGTCCAGCATCGTCCAACCAGGAAGCACTTGGGAAAAGGCTACCCTGGAGCCTCTTCCTCCTCATAGGACAGAGGAAAATGACACCTTCTGCTCAAGCTCTCGTAGAGGGAATGGAAGGTGCTCCCAATCCAGCCTCACCTTCCTCTCCAGCCTCGTTTTCCTCCACGCCACCTTTGGCCCAGCAGATCCATCCCACCGACTGGCTCCTTTCGGCCGATGTCAGGCTTCTCAAAGCGCTCCTGGCTCTGACGCCACCTGCCTGGAGGGCTCCCTAGCTCCCCACCCCACCTCCTGGATAGTCTCTATTCATTCTTCATGTCTCAACTTCAATGTCACTTTTTCAGGGAACCTGCCATTTTTTCCCAAAGTAATTGTTTCTTCATCACCCCTGCTTACATGTATCACAGTTGTCGTCATACGTAGGTGCAATTCGTGCCATTGTTTGTGTCACATCTGCCCCTTTACCCCCGGATCATAAATTGAATGGGGCCAGGGACTGTGTCTGCTTTATTTGCTACTGGGTCCCCACAGCCTGGGACACAATGATGCTCAGTAAATATTACATGAAAGTATTAAATATTAAATGGTACTGCATGCAAGTGCTTCGGCCAGTGAGAAGTTGCTTTGCAAATGTGAGTTCCTCTTAATTTTATTGCCATCCACGGGGCTACCAAATAATAAAAGAACAGAAGAGCCAGATGACACGGGTTATAAGAAGCAGTCTCTGCTATGTGGTACCTGGCAGTGTGGCCATCCCTGCAGGAGGGAAGCAGACAAGTGAGCCCGAGGAGGTAGCTTGTACTCGGTCTTGATAAACAACCTGAATTTAGCATCCTGAGATTATCGGTATGATGATCTGAAAGCTGGGAGGTAAAAAAAAGGACTCGACACCAGAGGGAATGGTGTGCAGTCACTCTCTGGGTTTATTTTTGCTTAAGCTGGTCTGTTGCTTTGTGTTGATAACACCTGCCTTCAGTGTGTGCTCAAGAGAGCGTGCACTTGTTACCGGGATTCTACCAGAAATATCCCTTCTCTGACCCCGGTTTCTTGCAGTTCTGCTGGATTCTCTCCAGCACTTTCACTAAATCTGTTTCCATACCTCTGCTCCTAGCTGACCTCACCATCATCCACACCTTTGTCACAATTCCTGGGTGCTGTCCCTCTGCTCTCTGTAAGCCCCTCCTGGGCTTCAGTGCTCACTCATTCCACTGCTGCCTGGTGTCATCCCATCTGAACACCCTGCTCTTGTCCTACGGAGCTGACCCTGCTTCCACCAGCAGGTCACCCCTCCAGGGAAATGCACCCTTGTGGATCACTTCACCCAAGCACCTCTTCCAAATACTTTCCATCGGCCTCATTCCCATCCCTCTCTTCATTTGTTCATCAGCTTTTTACTGGGCACCTACTGTGTGCCAGGAACTGTATAAGGCTGGGGATAGAAGATGGATTAGCCACTGACTGTGCTTTTGCTCTTGGGTTTTCCAGTTGAGTGGAAAGAAGGACCCGCAGAGAGATACAGTCCCGTGACTTCACTATCACAGGTGTATGCATGGTGCTCTGCGAGCTTGGAGAAGAGATCACTCTGAAGATGACAGGGTGACATTTGGGCAAAGCATGGGCAGGGTTGCTCCAGGAGCAGAGGACAGTATTACCAGCAGATGGGCTGCATGTGCTGGGGATGTGGTGAGTTGCGTGATCACCCCAATCTGTGAAGTTGCAGTATGGGGTACAGTTTATGGGAGTTGCTGGACATGAGGTGGAAAGGTAAATGCAGGTCTGATGTGGGGACTGTGTGAGGAGCTTGGACTTTAATCTTTGGGCAGTGGAGAGCTACTTAAAAATGCTTTTGCCCTGGCCAGGTGGCTTATTTGGGTGGAGCATTGCCCCATACACCAAAGGTTCATGGGTTTGATCTCCGGTCAGGGCATGTACCTAGGTTGTGGGTTGGATCCCCAGTTGGGGTGCGTAGAGGAGGCAACCAATCAATGTTTTGTTATCTCTCTCTCTGTGTCTCATCAATAAACATATATCCTGGGGCAAGGATTTAAAAAAACCTTTTTAAGACAGGAGAATAAAATGATCAGCCGTGTTTTAGAAATACTGGAAGGAGGACGGATTAGAAAAGGTGCAGGAAGGTGGCAGCAAGAGCATTTGGGGGCTGTTGGTACTTCATTCATTCATTCATTCTAAGCATGTTAACTGATATATGCCACAGATGCCATGGTTCTGTCCCCTGCTGCTTCAGTGGGGCTGGAAGGATGCAGACTCTATACATGTATGGATACCCAGGACCTAAACTAAGGCATTGTGGGTAAAGAAAAGGGGACAGATGGCAATAGTTCTAAGACAGAGTCTTACCACCCTCCATGTAAGCACCTGGATCCTGTTCATTTTGGCCACAGCCCTCACCATGCTTCCCCTGGGACCTGATCTCATAGCAAGGCCTTAGCAAGGGGTGAAGGAGAAGGAACAAGCCCAGCCTGAGAGAACACCCTCAGCACAGGCGCAGGGGGTGAAAGGTCATCAAGATTTTCCCAGGCCTTAGTCCCCATCACCTCTTCTGCCGATTCAGATCTTTGATCTGTGAGCCTAGCGCGGAGGCTGGCCCTTCACCCCTTTCTGCAGTTGTTTCAAAGAAAGACACAACAAATTGATCCGCAGAGTCAAAAGAAATCCCTATCAAAGTCAGTGTTTTGTTTTGCTTTTTGTTTTATTTCAAAGAAATACTTGCCTTATAAAACTAAACAAAGGGATAAGGCATAGCCATGGGTCCCAGCCCCTCCACCTCAATTCTGGTTGATCAGAACTTTTGCAGGAACTCTTGGCTCGAACCCAATGAGACCCACATTGTATTTCTCTTCAGTTTTCTGAGGCCAAGCCTCTTGAATTGTTCCCAGGACTATATCTGCCCATACTTGGGATCCTCATTTGCAACTAAAACAGCTAAAACAGATTCAGAGCTAAAAACAATTTACACTGCAACTTGAAAAAAAAATGATTTTTTCATTGGCAATATAAAGTCTTACTCTATAAGCTTCTTCCCCACCAAGAAGATTCTCACTCTGAGGGTAGGCGTTCTGTCCTTTCCCACCACCCTCAGTGAGCAGCAGTCTCTCAGTTTACTCCAAGTGGGAGGTGGCCAGTGCAGGAGGGGGCAGCTCCTTCCATCCACCCTTCTTACTGTCCAGCCTCTGCCTCTTCCTGCATGCTCTGGAGGGCAGCCTCGTCATGATGCATAGCCAGTCAGCTGTCTTCCCTACTCCTTTGAGCCCCAATTTGTCCTGGTTCCATGGCATTGATAGATATTGACAGCACTGTCTATCAAGTGGCCTTTGTAACAAAGGGTGACTTGGAGACTGGGTCTACATACAAGCCTGGGAGTAACTGAGATTTGCCCCAGGAAGCCCTCTGCCCAGACCCATGGACACCTGCTTGTTCCAGGCACATGAGAACTGCAGGTCATAACAAGGAGACAGAGCCTGGTTGGGGCCAGTTTTTCAGAACTCATTAAACCCTGAGGTTCCTTAATCTGGAGCGTGTAGAGAAAGCGACAGGCAAAGGAATGTTTACTGCATCACACTACACTGGCTGGGGCGCCAGCCCTGGACTGGGATTCTAGCTAACTACTCTGTGCAGGTAAAATCCAGTTCCTGGCCCAGGGCTCCCCATACCTGGGAGAGCTGTGGAGTTCTTGGCTGCCAGCATGATCACATTTGTCAAGCTAATGCACTGTATTGTGTGGGTCATGCGGCAGCTATTGTCAAGGTTCCAGCATTTTCTGCAGTGAGGATTTATCAATGTGTATGGCTCAGGCTGCTGGACAGTGAGAATGGTCTGTGTGTGCCAAGTGCGAACAATAGCCAAGCAGCTCAAAAAAAGAAGGCAGGCAGTCGCCTCTGGGGATAAAGGTGAGGTCCCCCTTTCTTCCCATGACTCTCTCTCTCCCCCTAGTCCTTCTTCTTCCACCCTTCTCCTCCAGCTGGGGCCCAGATATGGCTTTGTATCCCCGGGATTCTGAGTGTTTGATTTCCCACTGACGCATAAGCATAAAACTGTCCCCGTCCCTGTGATTCATTTACTGTCTTTGTTACACCTGAAGGGACAGAGGTGGCTCTTGCTCCTGGGCTTAGAGGGACCTAGCTCGTCTCCGACTGGATGAAATCGGAGCTTTCCTTATGCAGCAAACACTGGCTCAGCCCCCCAGAGGCTGGGCACCGCACTGGGCACCAGCTCCATGCATCCTCAGTGGGTACAGGGATGGATTCACAGTCCCCTCCTTCCACCTCCTCCGAGGCAGCCTGGCTCCCAGCTCTCTTCTCAGTGAAGGGACAGGATTCCAGCTGGGAAGGCTGGGAGCTGCTGCCACAGGGTCCACATGTGACTTTTTTGTTCCTCATACAGAATAATTACTTAATTATTTGAGGAGGAAGAGCTGTTCCTTTGCCAGCTGAGCCAGAATCCCCTTGCTCAGTTGATGGAGGGAGGCTGGGCGATCCACAAGGTTGTCCTGAAATCCAAGAAACACATGGAAGGGTCTGTTCCAAAACAAAGCAACAACAACAACAAAAAAAAAACAGTAGCCTGGGCACTCTGCAAAGCCTGGTCCCTGCCTCTCCGAGTGACCTTGGAGGAGTCATTTCCCTTTTTCTGGGCCTCAGTTTCCTCATCTGGCAGTGGAGGGAGTGTCAGTTCCTACTGCAATTAGTATGAATTGACCTGGGACTGATCTGCCACCTGAAAGCCAGGATGGTCACCTTTCTCCCAATGGAATCAAAACCAGCTAAGGATGCACATGCCAGCTGCTGGAAACAAAATGTCTCTCTCCGTACAGGCCTTGGTTCTCATTTATCTAAGAACCCCAGGGTGGGCTCATCAGTCCATTGCCCGCCTCCCTGGTTCCTCTTCCTCCATTGCTTCTATTGCTTTCCTTCCCAATCTTTCTGCACTTCCCTCCTAGGCAGTGGGGCTGTCTGTCTTCTCCAGGGAGCTCATAAGCTGAAGGCTGATCGCTTCCTTCCTCCCGCTTCCATGTTCAATGGGGTTTGGTGGCCTCCCACGGGGCCCTGACCATCAAGACATAAGAAACTCATTTGTGTGTGGAATCCCTCCCAACCTTGCCTGGGATGCAGAGACGTGCCCTGTATCTTTCCTAGAGCACGAAGGAAAGTGAGAAAGCAAGGCCCCAACAGCACATGTTGCCTCTCCTGTGGGTCATGTTCCTATGATGTGCTCTCTATAGCTCACAGTTCTGACTCTCAGGGTCTAAGAACCTTTCAGGGAAAGAGGTGCTCCCCAGGTGAGCAGAAGAAGGAGGGCATTGGACATGTGGTGGCAGAGTTCAATAGGTTACATCAGAGTGATGGCCTTGCTGTGACGGACGTGGTTAGTATCTTAGTTAGTTTGGATGGTTGTAAAAGAGTAGACTGGCCCCGGCTGGTGTGGCTCAGTGGATTAAGTAGTGGCCTGCAAACCAAACGGTCGCCTGTTCGATTCCCAGTCAGGACACATGTCTGGGTTGCAGGCCAAGTCCCCAGTTGGGGGCGGTGCAGTGCAAGAGGCAACCACACATTGATGTTTTTCTCCCTCTCTTTCTCCCTCCTTTCTCCTCTCTCTAAAGCGAAATAAAATCTTTAAAAGAAAAGAGTAGACTGGGTGGCATATAAATTATAGAAATTTATTTCTTATGGTTCTGGAGGCTGGAAAGTCCAAGGTCAGGGTGCCAGCATGGTCAGGTTCTGGTGAGGGCCCTCTTCTGGCTGGCAGATGGCTGACTTCTCATTGTGTCCTCACAGGGTGGAAAGAGGGTGACAGCGGTCCAGGGTCGCTGTTACCAGGACACTGATCTCATTCAGGAGGGCTCTAAGCTCATTACATAACTAGACAGGGATCATGTAGCCTGAAGTTTCCCTAGTTCTTCCCTCTGCCCCTCCCCCCACCAAATAAGACTCAAGACACATGTGTAATGGCTGGTGGGCCAATACTTACCTTCCATGTGGAGGCCACTCACTGTTAGAGGGATGTAAAGGGTTGAGCCTGAGAGATGAGAAAGGGTGACAATTCCAACCACCTAGAGCCTAGCTAACGCCACTATGTTAATTTTAAAATCGTTAATTTTAGTATAATTGGGTTGTCGTCATGACTTACCTCCAATCTGAGCTTTCTACTTTTTAAACAGCCTCTGTCTGTTCTGACCCCATGGGTAATTGGGCCAGGGTGGTTTTTCCCACTTCCCAAATTTGAAACTTCTTGCCCAAGGGCTCATGGGCAGCGGCAGGACTAGAACCCAGGTCTCCTGGCTCCCTGCTCATGGCTTTCTTCCTTGTTTATGACAGACCCATGGGGTCCAGGTTTTGTTGCTGCCACCTGAGCAGTTAAAATACCACTTCTGTCATTTGTGAACAGGGAGATGCAATCGCCAGGAAAAGGACTTCTACTTTTTTTTTCTGCCCTACAAATGATTTCTTTATGCCTCTGAGCATAGCCCCTGTAAATGATTAGCCTCTATGGGTATAGTGGGAGGTAGCCGTGTACACATTCATTGGATAACGGGCCGGGGGATGGGGTGAGAAGCAGGACTAGAGAAAGCAAGTCAAGGACTCTATGAACGCGGACTCTAAGAGATCGAATGCGGGACTGGACCCAAAAAGACCTGTGAAGTTCTCACATCTGGTTGGCATCTCTCAAAGGCAGGAAAGAAGCAAGTGCAGGGCTTTACACATTTATTTTCTAATCCTCCCCCAAGGACATGCTCATTGATTTTAGAGAGGGGGGAACGGAGAAACATCTATGTGATGGAGAAACATTGATCAGTTGCCTCTTGTAGGTGCCCCAACCAGGGACAAACCTGCAACCTTTTGGTTTATGGAATGATGCTCCAACCAAGTGAGCCAGACTGGCCAGGGCCAGTGTATTACAAATTTGAATTTATGAACAATGATCTGGAGTGTGGTACGTCTCAGAATGTATTTGTTCTGCCCAAAGATGATTACTTATTATTGAGTAAGTTAGGAATTAAGCCCTGGGTCTATAGTATAGACAATGAAGGAGTCCCTGTCCTTACTGAGGTCTCTTCCAAGTCAAACACTGAAGACAAGCAATTAAACCCGAAACAAAAAGGGAGGAAAGTGACATGCGAGGACAGGGAGACAAAGCCTGACAGATAAGCTAGCCTGGAAAGGGAAAGGAACAACAAGGAAGGCTTCCTGGACAAAGGGGCATTTAAACTTAGATCAAAAGACTAAGTAAGAATTAGCTAGGGGAAGATGAGTGGTAACAGCATGTGTGCAGGTCCAGAGTCAAGGGAGAACATGACACTTTCAGTGACAAAGACGTTTTGTATGGCTGGTGAGCAAAGGCTAGGAAACCATGAGATCAGAGGCTGCAGAAGTTTAGAAGGCATGTCAATTTCCAAGATGACTTAAGAGAGCAAAGTAAATCCTTCTCCAAAGAACTGGGAAAACTAAACAAAAACAAAAACAAAAGCAGGCACTCAAGTATGAGAGGGGCTGGGGGTCTACAACAGGAAGCCCCCATAGGAGATGACAGATAGTGAGCTGGTATTGGAACCAAGGCTGGATTAGGACCCGGCTCTACCTCCTTTTTGAGTATAATGTTGAGGAAGTCACTCCAGTTCTGCAAAATGGAAGGACAAGGAGAAAACAGGCGCCTACTGTTCCCAGTGCATGTTTATTCACAGGGAGGAATAGTTACCCGTACCTTTCAGAGTTGTGAAACGTAAGCCAAACATGGTTGAGCATTTGTGACCATGCCCAGCCACCTAGTAGGCTCTCAGTAAATGCCAGCTGAGTTGGACTATGTGCCTGAGGAATAAGGTGGGGGCTTGGTCCCTGAAGCCAGGCAAGGGCCCAGGTGTAGCAAGGGAAACGGGAAGGGCGGGAGTCGTGCTGTGGATGCAAAGAGGCTCTGCCCCAGTGCCAGCTCCAGGTGATTGGCAGAGGCTCCGGGGCTGCTGTTTGAGAAGGGTTCTGGCTTTCTTGTTCGCCAGGAAAGAAAGGTTATCAACGTCTGCCATGGGTGCAAGATGGATCAATAGTAGTACTTATGACACATATTTGCCATTTCTGATCTACAAGCAAGAAAAAGCAAGAAAACTTAATGCTGTGTCCTTTGGCTACACAGCTGGGATCTTTTAGCGTCCTACCATGGGCTTACCTTGCAGGTAGGGAGTAAGTGATCCCATGTAAGGGCCCCAAAGTTTGGCAGGAAAGATCAGGTCTAAACACTGAGCTCCTCAAGGGTCAGCGGCTATGTGCTTTCCCACGATAGCTTATTAGATCTGGGCTCCCAGAGAGGAATCTCCAAGTTCAAGGAAGGCACGGGGGCCTGGGGGCACTGTACAACAGGGGAGAAATTAAAGGTGTGAGCTCTCTTTTTGAGAAGCTCAGTCCCTGGCGGGAACCTTTGCCCTTTAGAACACAGTCCAAACAAAGCAAGCCCCACCTTATTTAGCCAGTCAAGTCATAACTGTCCTGATTTAGATTTTGAAAGAAGCCAACATCTCCTGCGATCCCAGGTTTCCTCCCTTAAAAAAGAGAGAATGAGAAGTTTACCCTTGGGTCCACAAAGGTCAAATGTAGGAGTTGTTCAAACTCAGAGGAATTGAAATGCTGGCACGCACAGGCTCCTTTGCACACCTGTGACCTAGAGGTCTGACATCCAGGCTCAAGCCTGGGCAGGTGTAGCCTCTGCAGCCTATGCTGTTCCCATGGCGACCAGCACCCATAGTTCACATGCAGGGACCCAGACTGTCCTGTCTCCCCAGCTCTGCTCTGATGTGAGCATGGAGCTCCAATGAGGCTGCCGGAATTCTCTGTGCTATTTCAGTACTGTTGGGAGGCCTGGGAAGTCTTTGTTCTCCCTGACTGGTTATGTAATTTTCAAGAAAAAAGGCAGAGCAAAGACTGCACTGAACACTCCCAGAGTTTGCTTTTGGGGGAGGAGGTAACACCCCCTCTCCGGGGCCTGATACTCCTGCTGCTCATGTTTTCTTCCTGCCTTCAGTACCTCTCCTCTCACCTCCTCACAGTGAGATCAAAGCAACAGGGTTCATGTTCTGGAGGAAACAGAGAAGGAAAGCAAGCCAGGGTGGGTGGTATTGCTGCCTCACAGGGATGTTCAGACATTGGCACATCCTGGGGAGGATTCTCACTGGGGCCCGGGGGATGAGACTGCTCGAGACATTGGTTTTAGACTAAGCAGTGCTTTTGTCTCAGGTGGGTCGCTGTCCTGCCGGCTTCTGTGTGAATGGGTTACCCGGGACCTCGGCTGGGAGAGGTACTGGGCATAAGGGTCACGGGGCACAGGAAGTGCCCCCTGAGCTCATGAGGCACTTCACTATTTGTTATTTTTGTGGTTCTTCTCTCCCTATAGGAAAATGAGCTCCTGGAGGTCAGGAGTTATGTGCCCTACATCTCTTTATTTCTCACAGGGACCAACCATGGACCCTAGCTAGTTTCTATCATTAGATAATTCAGCCTCAAGTTAAAAAAAAAAAAAGACAGTAAAAATGTTTTAACAATTGGGCACGATGATCTCATTTAACAAGAAAGCTGGAGGTAGGTGTTTCCAGGCTTGGCTCAGCTCCTGAACAATGTCTACAAGACCCCAGGCTCATCTGCCTACTCTAGGGTGCTGGCCTTTGTCCCCAGGTTTGAGTTTTTCCCCAGATGGTCTCAACATAATAGCTGTAGCACCAATATCACTTTCCTCCTGAGGCCACCCATGGCACATTCCTTTAAGAGTTATCGTCCAGAACTAGATCAGGTGACCACCCGTACACCAACCACTGCCAAAGGGGAATTGAATTACCGTGATCTGCTTCAACTCATGGCCCTTAACAGAGATGGATATGGGAGATACCATTGGCCTTTAGGATTTTGGAAACATGTGAGCCTGTCACAGCAACCAGGAAGTGCTGTTGGCACTGAGTGGGTCAGGACCTGCTTAAACTTTCAACCACAGAGCACTATACAGCTCCACAAAACCAATTACTCTTCTGCTCAGATGTCAACACTATCTTGGCTGGAAGCTG
Source organism: Furipterus horrens (assembly GCF_987537825.1). Lineage (NCBI taxonomy): Eukaryota > Metazoa > Chordata > Mammalia > Chiroptera > Furipteridae > Furipterus > Furipterus horrens. The sequence goes on along the minus strand of NW_028327178.1, from coordinate 16,514,596 downwards.
CTGATTTAGATCAGTGGTTCTCAACCAAGGATGGAATCCTTGCCTCCTCCATGGGTAGGGGTTTTCAAAGTTTAGGGACATATTGGTTGTCACAATTAGGGGTTGCTACTGGCATCTAATAGATAGAGGCGAGGGAGGCTGCTGCACCCCCTCCAGTGCACATGCTAGCCTTGCAGCTAAGAACGATCTTGCTCAAACTGACAGTCGTGCTGAGGTGGAAAAACCCTGGTCTGGACCCACCAGAGTCATCCTCGAGTTGGGCTCAGCTGCCCGACGGCTGACCCAGACGTGGCCTCTGTTCGTTCGGAGGAAGTGGGAATGGTTCCTGGGTTAATGGCTAGTGTCAGCTATAGGGCCTCTGTGAGTCAGCCAACTGGCAAATGCTCAGCTCAGCTCACCTCCAGTGGCCAGTCCCTGCAGCCTCGGCCTCCTGGGTACCTGAGGTTGACAGCTGGAGAAGTCAAGAAATGGTTAGAAGGCAAGGTTATGGTCGTTTGAACACGGTGTTATCTGTTTTTTCCCCTCAACTCTTACTCTTATTTCACTGTTCTGTTTCTCAGTTTCTCTCCACAAAGTGAGCTTATTAACCGTGGCCTCCACACTGGAGTTGAATACATGCTGAAAGGTGGCTGCTTCTTGCTTTAATTTGAGAAGTACCACAAGGTGGGCCTACCCCAAACTTGTCCTTTGCTAGGCCGGGGAAGTCACACTGGGCCTAGGTGGTTCGTGGTGAGAGTCACTCACGTGGGCTCGAACCATGTGTTATGACGATGGGAAGTGTGGGCTTTGGGGTCAGACAGACTTGAGTTTGCATCCCAGCTGGTGGTGTGCCTGGGCAATTCACTTCCCACTAAAGGCTTTGTGGGAGAATGATAGCCACCTCATAGGGTTCCTGTGAGAGCCAACTGAAATAAGGAGGCAAACTTGGCCCAGGGTAAACCCTGAATTAGTGTACTTACCTCATCTTCAGCATGTCGTCTCTGCCACCTCTCCAGAAAGCCTCTGTTAAAATCCAAGTGCGGTTTAGGGGGGAGGTGCATCAACAGTACCATCCAATTGCAGAACTAGAAGGTAGCTTGTGAAGAGCAGGGAGCTGGGCCCTGAGCGCAGGAAGCCTACAGGTGAGCTTCACTAAGTCCGGGGTCCCAAGCTCAGGGTACCTCCCTGGAAGGGAAGTCCTGGGATAGTGCCACCATGAGGGGCAACGGGAGGACTGAGTCCAGGAGGGAGGAGATGGTATAGTAAGACTGGAAAGGAGCCTGGGTTATGCTACCCTGCAGCGCCTACTCAGGAATAAGCCAGAGGAAGTTCCTACCCAATCTAGAGCAGGAGTTGGCAAATTACAGCCCCCAGGGCAAATCCGGCCCTCCACCTATTTTTGTAAATAAAGTTTTATTAAAATGCAGCCATGCCCTTCACTCAGGTATTGTCTGTGGCTGTTTTTGTGCTACAAAAGCGGGGTTGCGTGGATGGGCTGAGTAGTTGAAAAACAGACTCGATATCTTGCAAAACCTAAGCTGTTTTGTCCTCTGGCCCTTTATGGAAAATATTTGCTGATCTCTGGCCTAGAGGGTGTCATGCATATGGACTGTAGTGACTAGCATCACAGACCTTAGAGTTACACTGACCTGACTCTGAGGTGAGTGGTGTCATCTGGAATTGTGCAGTGCCCAGCCTGTTCAGCTGTAAAGAAATAGCAGCCCTGCCTGAGAAGGGTTTCCTGCAAGTTTTTGGGTGCTCAGGAGAGGGAAGAAAGCAGTGTCTTGGAAATGTCAGCACCTCGCTGGAGGCCATGGTTCCTGCTGAAAGTCAACAGCATGAAGTTTGGGAGGATCTGAGCAGGCAGAGGAGGTGAGTCTAAATTTAGACTTTCCAGGGCTGCTTTGTAAACCAGAGCCCCAGGAATCTCAGAAAGGGACAATTGGCACACACCATCTCATCTCTGGTTTGCCTCCACATGTTAAAAGGTTGGATGCGTGAGAGGATAATTAATTGGCCTCAAATAAGGTATTTCTGGAGAGTCAGTGAGAAGTTGGTGGAGGGATGAAGCTCCATTGTTAGGAGTCCTGGGGTAGATATTTCCATTCCTGTGTGTGCTTATGACTTTCACCATGACATCTTGGGAACCTGGGTTACCCTTGAAAGGGTTAAGTACCTTCTTCTTGCTGGGTTTTATTTGAGCACAGCTGAACCGATGACCTTTCTTTCTCTCAAGGTGAATGCCATGTCCCTGGTTGGAAGTCACATTTATGATTCAGAGCAGCTCTGAGCCACCAGCTCCAAATGGAGACTGGTTGTGCTTCTCCCTGAAGCTGCATCGGGCCAAGAGCTGCCATACTCAGTCCTCTGCCCAGGTGGGCACATCAGATGCCAGCTCTGGCCCTCTCCGGGATGGATGGGCCCACACCTCTCGGTATATCACACAAGCAATGACCTTGGGTCAGTGGACCCAAGACTTCTTAGGTGACAGGTGTTTCGCAATCAGTGGTAAAAGACAAAAGTTTGACAGTAGAAACTGTAGAGGAATTATAGAAAGAAACTTAGAAAATAAAGAGGCTTGAATAAGAGCAAACTCAAATGGGAACAGAGAAGTGGTTGGACAAGGGCTTCCTGGGTAGTGTTGAAGTTCTGAGAGGCAGCGTCTAAGCAAGAGACGATGTGAAGTGGGTCGAAGTTCAGGAAGACTGGTTTGTCCGAGTGGTTGGGGCTGGTTGTGGGACGTGTCCTGCTGAACACGTTGCGTCGGAGCAGCAAGCACAGGAAGGGGAGGCTGACGGCCCAGGGAGCGGGGGCGTCACTGCGGTTCCTCGGGGGCATCCAACCCACAGTTATTTTCTAAGTGCTGCTTTGAGCCGGGACTTCAGCTTACAGTCTCGTTGGGAGGTGCCCAGGTATACAATTTCAATGACAGCCCCAGATGACATACACCCGAACACTACAGGAGTCTGGGAAGGGGAAACATGTCACCAAGGACTGGGATGGGTGTGTCCAAGGAAGTGAGAACTCATCTGGATTTACTTTCAACAAGTGGGGAGGAAGCAGGAGAACAGTTTGGGACCTGGGAAGGTGCAAGCAGGGAAGCAAGGCAGGGATTGAAAGGTACATTTAAAGGCCCATGAGGAAGGTGGAGAAGCTGTGCAAGGTGACATGGTGCCTGCCCACTGAAGATGACAGTGTGTTGGGAAGACCTCTGAGACACAAACACACACACACACACACACACACACACACACTCAGACACACATGCACATGCAGGGAAGATAGGCCCTCCACCCTGTGAGAGGAAAAAGAAAGAGTTTTTAAAAATAAATAAAGCACCTCTTAATTATTCACAGATTATCCGCATTGCAGCTGATCTCAGACAAATCCTGCTTTCAGCCTGCTGGTGATGTCATCTCCTCTCCGCTTAGGTGCTCTTGACCGGCTCTGTTTACAACCCCGGGAGAGCTGCAATGGGAAGAAGGCTTAAGTCTCTCCTCTTAAAGCAAAATAGATCATTGCGTCTGGTTGCTGTGCCCTTGAAAACCAGACCAGGCCTGCGCCCGCAGAAAGTGAAAGGAGCTCCAACTTACTTTCTGTTACCTGACTTGGGCAGCAGGAGGCAGAGGAGGGATGGAGCTGGGCACTGGGGTGCCTCTGTTGTTCCCCTGAATTAGATATCTGGGTGGATTTCACCAGCACAGAGGGTAGGCTGGGGCTCAGTGGGGGGTCCCTCCACCGACTCTCATTGGCTAGGAATCCCTGAACACAGTGAATGCTATTCATCTATCATTTCATCAAATGTTTATTGACCCTGTCTGTGCTAGAAGCACTGAGCTGGTATTCTCTGAGCCTCGGTGTCCTCATGTGCAAAGTGAGAACTTTGTCTTTCTGTGGAGGTGCTGGCATGTGGGGGTGGGTATCGGTTATTCACTGATGGAGGAGCGTGGCAGGGTGGCCCTGCCCATTAAAGGCCAGCAGTGACTCCTCCTCAAATGAACCAAGGAGGGCAGGACTATCTTCAGTTAAGGACCATTGGACCTGTTTGCTACAATTGCTTCCCAGTCTGAACTTCTGCGAGTCTATGATTATTTTGCTGCTGGGCCCAATAAAAACACACAAAGAGGAATTGCTGAAGGTTTGACGAAACACCAGAATAGTAGGTGCATCTTATTTAAGTGTAAGGAAATTTTCAACAACAGCAACAATAGGTAACATCTTTTGAGCAAGTACTATGTTCCAGACCCTTGGCAAATTTCTTTCATTGGAAGTTTTTAGGGGGTATCTGATTACGTACTATTTCATATTATCTGTGTCTTCTAACTTGCCTTGTTAATTTCAGAGCACTGACTGTTGTTTTTCTTCATTTATCATTTGCAGAGATGTGTAGAGTTCAGATATGAAAGTATCCCTGCAGGGGACCCTGCAGTGATGGAAATAAAGAAGGAGCTAGATTCACTCCTTTGCTTTGGATGCAGTGTTTGTTCTTTGTGTGTCTGTGGACTTCATAAACTTATTAATCCTGGCACTTCCTTAGAAGCTATGATATTATTGCCTTTATCTCAAAGGTCTGAATTTACACTGCTAGTTTTGCTGGTTTGTCCCCCAACTTGGGTCCTATGCCTGTAATTGGAGTGGGCGGCCACCAGGGAGCAGTCAAGGTTAGATTTGACCCGTTGCTTTGAAGAGCTAGGTCCCCATCATTGAAAAGAATACTGTGCCAGTCCTGGTGTCATGCTAAGAAGTCTGTGCCCTGGTGCCCTGGCTGGGTAACTAAGTTGGTTGGAGTGTCATCCCATATACCAAGAGATTGTGGGTTGGATTCCTGGTCAGGGTACATACCTAGGTTGCAGGTTTGGTCCCTGGTGAGGGCATGTACAGGAGGCAATGCATTGATGTTTCTCACTAACACTGATGTTTCTCTCTCTCTCTCTTTCCCTTCTCTCTCTCAAATCAATAAAAGCATCCTTGGATGAAATTTAAAAAGAAAAAGAAGTCTGTGCCCTGGGTTACTGGGCAGAGAGTCCCTTGATTAGGGTGGCAATATAATTTCCTTCTAATTTCGTATGTGTGCTTATGCCACCTACATGGGAAGCAAGAGATGCAGTTGTAATTAAATTGCTAATTTGAATATGGTTATTAAAATATTCAAAGACATTAGGAAAAGAAGGAAGAAAAGGGGCTCAAGTGGAAAAACAAGATTATTGATCCTTTATTTTTCTGTCTGCAACCAGTTACTTTTTACTCTTCCCAGCTAATTAATGCTGATGTGTGTTTGGAGAGTCGAAAGAATGAATTTCACAAAGGTCGGAGCCGATCATTCCCACCTACCATTTGTGAATGTTAACCTTGGGGAAGCAAGCATTTACAGAAAAGGCACAGCATCTGACCATCTTATCAAATCAGTCTATCTTCTCTCTTCCAGGGGAGCGCTGCACACAGCAGGAGGGGCGGCTGGGCAATGCAAAGCCTGGAATCCCCTGAGCAAGCAGTGTTTCAGCCGGCTGGACAGATCAAATAACACTAGGGCTGGTTAACAAAAGACACGCAAGTGGGAAGGTGTTGGAAACCAGAGTGTGGAAATTTACCCAATGTTCTTTCTTTGACAGGGAAGGAGACTTGATCTGAAGGATGTCGCATTTCTGCAGCCTCTCTGAGCCCAGCAGAGCACAGTCTCATTCGAGGTGGCATGGATGAGGGGGTGACGGAGGATGCTGCCCCCAGTGAAGCCTCCAGAGGAGCCGGGCCTGGCAGCTGAGTGCCCCTGGGATTTGGGACTTGGGGTGTAAGTCAGTGTACAGCTCACACACACAGTGCTTGAGCCTCTCCGGCTTCCTTCACTTGCGTTCATCGGGCTGGTTTGGGTTACAGAGTCTAAGGTGAGCTGGTAGAAAGTGGAGCTGGCAGAGGTAGAAAGAAGCCCCATAGAAGTCTCCAGAATCCATTGTTGGGGTCCCTTCCTTCTGCCTGGGACACAGAGAGCAGCAACCAAGCTGACTGGGGCTGTGATACAACCGAAACTTGGACCATCGTCAGTAAAGGAATACAGCTCAGCGAAAGCACTGCAGCCTGAGGAACATTTTTAACAAAAGATTTAAAGGGGAGAGTTTTTGCATCTTTACTTTTGTGGTCTGTTATGATAGACAACTTGACGCTCACATAGATAATGAGACCGGTTTTTCTTTCCAAGATGCTACATTTGAAAGAAACATGAGCCATTGTAAGTGTGGAGGAGGGCTTGGGATCCCCAGGAGCTGGTGGGCAGCCCTCCCAGTGCAGATTAACAAAACAGTGTGAACCTCCGGCTTCTGTGGCTCAGCAAGCATGGACATGTGCCACTCTTGTCTCCGGAGAGCTGGTGGCAGTGACATCACCATAAGAAAAAGCATCCCTCAGCTTTTGAACTTGACAGAATGAAGTGTGCTGGGGAAGCCCCTGGCTGGGACTTGGCCTTTCCTGCCTGCCCCTTCGTCACACGGGCAGCCCCCGACCACCACTGAGCCAACAATGGCCGAGAAGGGTGACTGCATTGCCAGTGTCTACGGGTATGACCTCGGTGGGCGCTTCGTTGACTTCCAGCCCCTGGGCTTTGGCGTCAACGGGCTGGTGCTGTCAGCCGTGGACAGCAGGACCTGCCAGAAGGTGGCTGTGAAGAAGATCACCCTGAGCGACGCCCGCAGCATGAAGCACGCACTCCGGGAGATCAAAATCATCCGGCGCCTGGATCACGACAATATCGTGAAGGTGTACGAGGTGCTGGGGCCCAAGGGCACCGCCCTGCAGGGCGAGCTGTTCAAGTTCAGCGTGGCCTACATCGTGCAAGAGCACATGGAGACCGACCTGGCCCGCCTGCTGGAGCAGGGCACCCTGGCGGAGGAGCACGCGAAGCTCTTCATGTACCAGTTGCTCCGAGGGCTCAAGTACATCCACTCGGCCAACGTGCTGCACAGGGACCTGAAGCCTGCCAACATCTTCATCAGCACGGAGGACCTCGTGCTCAAGATCGGGGACTTCGGGTTGGCGAGGATCGTCGATCAGCATTATTCACACAAGGTACCTCTGGCTGGAATGGCTGATAGGGGAGGCCCATGGAATCCTCAAGAATGCTCTCAATGTTTGAGAGCATATTGAGAGTGCATTCCTAGCCCCATGGGAATCAGGGGGCTGGGGGCTGTGTCTGGGGGAGGGTGCTAGGAAGATCACTGGCCTGGAAAGTTGTGGTTGGGGGAGGTTCTGGTTCCTGATCTTGGCTCTGCCTTATGGCCAAGAACAGTAACTCCCGTCCGTGCAAGAGGGGGTTGGACTGGTTTATTTCTAAGATTTCTTCCAGCTCCAAACTATGGCTTTAACATTGTGCAGTTGGTGAATTTGCCTCTCGGATCCTCTAACCACCTCCTCTCCCTACTGCCTGCTCAGGACTCCTGATGAGGCTTCTCACCACCCCTGTCTTATGCTCCAGTTCATCTTGCCTCCTACTTCCATCAAAGCCAACCCACCTTTTGTCCCGTTCTCTCTGTCATTGGACAAGGGGCACAAACAGTTAATCCAATAGACTCATCCTCAGTGTCCGTTGTCCAGCAAATGGCTTAGCTCTCTCAGGTCCCATGATGCCCAGGCCCCTGGCTGTGATAAAGTTATGGGTGTCTGGATGGTACTACTGAGACCCCATGTGGTAGGTGGCTACATGCTCCACCAGCGGCAGAGATCAGAGCTGACCCGACCATGTACCGGTAGAGATACTGACATACCCCCAGACTGCTTCTTACCTAATGCACTGCTCCCTTCAGGAGCTGGGAGTCCTCTGAAATTCTATTCACCTCACCCCATGGTTCCTGCTGCTTTGGGGGAGCCTCTGAGTAGTTCAGCCTGAGCACATGTCACCAGGTACCCTTCCCCAGAGCTGGGGAGCGGGGAGGTTGTCACTTCTGGCCTCCTGTCAAAACCTTTGTGCCACAGATTTGTATTAGAATGAAAACATTCCCTAGGAAGTAAGTGCACCATAAACTGTTATCAGCCAAGGAGCTAGGGTAGGTTATGGAAGGAAAGGGTAACTCTGACCTTGAACATGCTCCAGCATACCATTTGCCTGCAGCCAGAAGATCACAGGTGCATAGAAGGGCACTGACCTGTCTGGTGCAGCTGCAGTGGGAGGGCGTATAGGGGAGAGGGAGGCAGGGCTCCCTGTCTCACCTTCACTGGCTGGAACTTGGACTCCAGCCCTGATTTCGGAGCCCAAATCAGCTCAGCTGGCTCTAGCTCCTTGGTGCCACCTTAACCATGAGGTTGCCCTCTGCTCCCCAGGCCGTCTGTCAGAACTGACAGCTGACTCCTCAGGCAGGAATGTCCGTGGCAAACAAACAAACAAAAACACATACAAACACACACACACACACACACACATCTTCCTGTTGCCCTGTGTTGTTTCTACTTCTCTTTCCTCTAAGGAGCAATGACTCCAAGCAATCGAACCAAAATTTTAACTCAAATCAGTTTTTATTGTGTAATAGAAGAGTCCATGACACTCTTATTTCTGGGATGCACAAAACTCCCTTCTGGACTGGATTAAACTAGCACACTGGGAACAATAATAGGACCTTCCTTGATCACAGAATCTAATGAGTGAAGTATTGTATTACAGGGAAAGTGCTCAGAACAGTTGTTTAGGAAAGTCAGGGAAGGTGATTTGGGGAGGCAGGGCGGCCAGCAAATATTGGCCATAGTAATGAATCCTAGGAGGTGCTCAGTGTGAGGAAGTATCACTGTGTGAAGAGGCAGAGGCCTTCTGCTGGGTGCTAGCTTGGGACATGGACACTCTCCATCTGGGACCCTCAGTTTCCCCATCTTTGACATGGGTGATGATATATGCTCTGTCTGTCCCACTGGCTGTGGTTATGAATCAAAATGGAGCATGAATGGAAAGCTCCTTGGAAAGTAGTGAGGACCCCATCCATTCATTTCTTGAGTGCACACTGGGCTCAGGCCGAGTGCTAGGATCTGAGGAGGTTCGCTGACCACCTAGACTAAGTGACCTTTACTCCTTTACTTGGGGCAGGAAGCCACTTCTTTGAAAGGGACTTGCATTTTCCTGATGCAGAGGAATTTAAATGCTCTGACTGACTCTCCTTGGGCTCTCTTCAATAAAATTAGCTATTGGAGGTTTAAAAAAAATCATTGGAGCCAGTCACAAGCCCAGTAGGTGTCCACATGAATCCTGTGTTTGGTGGGGGCCACACGCCTCTCCCACTTCCTTTCTCATCTACCTTCTGCTTTTAGCTTCCTCCCTTCTCTTCCCTGAGTGATGACGGAAGGCTTTATATTTGGTGCTTTTCTTCATCCAAAGTGCATTGACATCAGTTCTCATTAAATCCTCATAATGCTGGGCAGCATTTAGGAAAAATGGTCCATTCCAAAACAGAGAACTGGCTTTCTCAAGGGCACTTGACCAATGGTGGCCAAAGGGGCACTGCAGCGTGTGCCTCCTCGTGTCGCGATGGATGGTCTTTCCGTGCAGGCTTTCTGGATCCCCAGTTGGAACTGATCTTTCCTTCCTCTGAATTTTCATGTCACTTTCCCCCCATCCCATAGCCCAGGTCTCCTAGAACTGATGACCGTTCTCTGCTTTGTCTTATGGGGTTGTGTCTTTTGTGCTATCCAAGGCTGAGAGCCCCTTGGTTCCTGGTGGGCCATCTTATGTTTGTCTTGGTTTCATCCAGGGAGTCTAGTCACTGTGCCTGGTTGATTTGGTTGGCTGTCTTGAACAGATGGGAGACTAGTCACTTACCAACTCATTACAGGTAGGAAGCTAGTTGAGTTCATTGACCCCATGTGGTTAGAGGTTCGACTCTCAGAAAAAGAGCACATATAAAGGAAAGACATTAAAATGTATACCTTTTCCCTGGCCAGGTAGCTCAGTTGGTTAGAGCGTTGTCCCTATACACCAAGGTTGCAGGTTCCATCTCTGCTCAGGGCACATACAAGAATCAACCAATGATGCATAAACTGGTGGAACAACAAATCAATGTCTCTCTCTCTCTTAAATCAATACATAAAATAAAATAAAATGTATACCTTCAAAACTTAAATAGATGAAAAATTAATGTACAACTTATGCATGTATAATGAAAGCTAATATATAAAACAATTATAATAGAATCAGAGGGAGAAATCAAAAGACAGCACATAATTCTTCCAGTCAGTGGATTGGTTTGGGTCAAACTTGCGCGTGTACTCTTGCTGGTGTACATGGGGGATGATGTTTACCTGTGAGCTGCTCTCAATTTGACCCCCTCCTAAAGTTTTTTGGATTCTGCCTTGAAGAGACTGTGCTCACCTGGGCTGCAGTGAGTGCCTTGGTGTAAGGTACAAAAAAGAAGACCTTTTTTCCAGGCTGACTTAGCTTAGTGCCAGGGACAGGCTTCATGATGCAACTGGGGACTGGACTCAGCCCCTTGGCCCAGCACAACCTACCTGGCACTAGGCAGCAGCTGGCATCTCACTGTCCTTACCATGCCATTCTCACGGTGGGACAGTAAGTCTCCTAAGCCTCCAGGGCCCCTCCTCTAACACAAAGTCTGGCACAGGGCACATGTCCACTATTTGTCTGCTGAAGGAGATGCTGAAGGAAACTGTCTTCTTTTCTCTAATGAGCAGCAGGGAGCACTGGGGCTCCAGTCCAAGTCTGGGCACGTGTCCCCCTACCACACCACCGTTAGTGGTCTTGGTCTTTGTGAGGTCTACAGGGCAATTAAAGGTCCCGTAGCCCACACCATGAGCATGGTGGCAGTGGTGGCAGTGGGGTGCCCTGATGACTATCTCTCAACAGAAGCGGCTTGGGGAACACTGGTCTCTCTGTGTCGTTTGTGTCAAAAGTGTTCACCTCACTACCTGTGTGATCACAGGCAAGTCCTTTTGCTTGTATAGCTTATTCTTAGAATGAGAGATTAATAAGAAGACCTCCCAATCATCTTATGCATTCCCTTCAATTCACAGATGATAAAACCAAGGCCTAGAAGTGAAAAGAGACCTGCTCAAGGTCACATGATGAGTGGCTGAGCCAGGAGCACAATGCCTGTGTTTCAACTCCATGTCCACTGACTTTTCTGAGCCTCTCTCCTCAGTGATCTTGTGTGCCAAACAGGATCATCACTCCCGTTCTGATTACTTCATGGGATTCTTGTTAGGCCCAAGTGAAAGTGTGGATGTCAAAGTGCTTTCAGATGTAAGATAAATCACCAACAGAACTATTTGCCCAATAAATGTCATGTTACAGGAGAAAAGACAGACATCCAGATGTCAGTTTCCCTCCTGCGTGCAACACCCCCGCCCCACAAACACACACGCTGAAAAATGGAACCAACTCCTGACATGACCCAAATCATGAGGTTCTACGTGAAGGGAGGCCTCCCAGCCTATGGTCAGAGCATGTTTTCTTTTGAATTTATCCTATTATGAAGTAAATGATCTCACAAGAGAGGAAAAAATGTTGTTTAAGACTTCACTGAGCCCTGTGTAAATTCTAAGAGCTGTCAGGAGCCCCAGGGAAACTGCAGAGGGCTGAGTAGCATGTTGACAGCCTGATTAGCTATGTGAACCCTTCCCACCCCTACCCACTGGCCACTCCCCAGCCCTGACTCCTGCCTCCCAGGAAGGGACCACCATTAGGAAGAGGCCACTGTCTGCCAGGAGAGGGAGCCGCCTTTCGTCCTTGCTGGGGTGGCCAAGAGACTGCCAGCAGTTTTGCCTTTCCTGGAGGCAGTAGACAGAAAATACCCAGAGAAGAAAGCAAGACTGGAGACCCATCCGAATTGGGGCAGCCAAAGGCGGCTGTGTTTTGGTGGATCATTCATTGACGTCTAAGTTTTCTGCGTGGCTGGCCTGCCTTCGGGTCCTGACCCCTCTCCACTTCAGAGCTCTCGGCTTTCTTACATCAGTCACAATCAGAATGCGTCCCCACTCTGCCTTCGTATCCCATGAAGGGTCCTTAGAAATCAACTAGTGCAGGGGTTCTCAAAGCCGGTGCTACGCCAGTGATGGGTGTAGGCTTAACCTGGGAACTTGTTTGAGATGCAAATTCTCAGGTTCCATCGCAGACCTACTGAATCTGGGGCCCAGCAAGCCGTGTCTGAGAAGCCTCCCGGTGACTCTGATGCCTAACTTTTCAGAACTACTGATCTGAAGATGCAGAGTAGGTTGTGTGTGGACAGAAAGCTGGTGCTCCTGGTGTGGTTGCCGCTGCTTAAAGCTGTGGTTGGTTCTCCAACTTCGGTGCAAGGAAGAAGGCTAAGAATGCCTCCCAGGTAACACAGGTGTATTTGAAACAGGTGCCTTAACCAAAAGGGGTAGTAAATGGTGGAGATATCAGGCACCGTGACAGGGAATTGTGAAGATTGTTTCAGGCAGGATGACTTTTAGGACTTCGGTTCCATTGCAAACTGTCTGCCTGGTCAACCATCTCTCAAGTCTGGTGGAAAGCTACACACACCAGGGACCTAAACCAAAGGGAGTGTTGGTTCTGTTTGGGTTTGATTTTAACAAGAGTTAGGTGACATAAACAATTATTTCAGAATATTAATTCTGGTGGGAACTACTCACTAGATGTTATTTAAAAGCAGAGGCATTGGTTTTCACAGGTTAGTGACAGGGAGTGTTTGACCGAGGGCTCAGCAAGATACTGTAGCTTGTTAAGGCTTGCGGTTCAACTCAAGGACCCAAAGGCGGCAAAGAGCCCACGAGGTCGGACACGTACCGCCAGCTTCCAAAGGCGTGGTGTGCACTTTTGGTGGGCAACGTTTATGCTGGTTTCATGAGGTTGACTAACGTTACTTCCTTCCTCCCTTTCCTGACCACTCGGCCGTGATGCTGAACCCAAGGGGAGCAATGCTCCTGTCTGCGGCTGAAGTAGGGTTTTTGCTAGTGATCCATGTTGTTGTCCATTTGGTGTTCTATGTGCTTATATTTTGGATGGTCTCCACATTGCAGGTGGAAAACCTCTGGGTGTAGGAGTGAGAAAGCGCTTCCCAGGGTCCCAGAATAGGACTGGGGTCCACAGTGCTAGCACTGAAAGAGGCCCAGCCATGCTCAGAGCCCAGGGATTCATGAGAAAGTGGACATGTGGAAGAACAACTTGCTGGGGGCCCAGTTAGAAGTTCTTAAGCCACTAAGCATGTTATTCCAAATCAGCGGAGCTGAAAAGATATATTTAAAAGGCTATGAGATATCCCTTTTTAAAAGAGAAAATTTGACCTAGGGGATTAGAACAGAGGTTGTCCTGGGGATCAGGTGTCCCTGAACACTTGGGCAGACTTGGAAAGCTAATTTTGTTGGCTTTCAGTGCCTCCCTTCCCATCCTCGCTGTAGCCTCATCCCCAGGGCGAGGTCTTTATGCTGTTTCTGGGCCTCCAGGGATCTGCTGCTCTCCACTCCCAGAACACTACATCCAGGCCTCCCTTCATTGGAAGCAACCCTACTTATCTCCCGGGTCACATTATAGAACTTAAACAACTGGCATGGCCCAGGCACCAAGCAGTCACAAAGGAATCCAGCCAGAGTTCTAAGGCAGGGTCCTGGAGGTGCCCTGCTTGCCAGCAATTGACCCTTTATTGCCAGATCATAGGGTGGACTGGGAGTATCTGGGAATGAGGCCAAGGTAGTGAGGGAGGAAATCAGGGGTTTGGAGCAGTGGCTGTTTACCAGCCATGCTTTGCTGCCTTCCTCTTCATATCAAAGCTAGCCCTTTTGAATGCACTTGTGGATCTGGTTCTGAACTGGGAGTGAGTGGTTGATTAAATAGATCTTTAACTTGAGGGGCTTGACTGTGCAGTGCCCAGGTGTGGTTTTCTTTGTATCATCTTTGGGGTTCATTGAGTTTCTTGGATCTATAAGTTGATTTTTTTCCTTCATCAAATTAGAGTGTAAACACAAGAATATCTATCTATAGAGTAAAACAGTGTGATGCTCCTGAGATATTCACAACTCAGGAGTATCTAGGTAAAGAAACTGGAACAAGGACAATTATTTTTTTCTGCCCTATTTTCTCTCTCTTCTCCTGTGGGCTCTGATTACATGTATGTTAACTCAGCTTGGTATTGCCACAAAAGATTATCTAATCTTTTTTCTCTCCTTTTTCCAGAATGAATAAATGCTATGACTCTGTCTTCAATTTCACTGATGCTTTCTTCTTTCATCTCTAATTTGCTCTCATTAGGTGAATTTTTCATTTTGGATAATGTACTTTTCCCTCCTAGAATTTTTATTTGGTTCTGTGTGTGTGTGTTTAGTTTTTATTGATTTATAGGGGTGACATTGGTTAATGAAATTAAATAGGTTTCAAGTGTATAATTCTATGATATATCATATGTGTACTGTACTGTGTGTTTGCCATCCAGAATCAAGTCTCTTTCCATCACCACTTACCTCCCCTTTACCCTCTTCTCCTCCCCCCAACCCCCCTTTCTCTCTTGTAATCGCCATACTGTTGTCTGTGTCTATGAGTTTTTTGTGTGCTTAATCCTTTCACATTTTTCACCCAGCTCCCCAACCCCCTTCCCATCTGACAGCTGTCAGTCTGTTTTCTGTATCTATAAGTATATTTCCGTTTTGTTTGTTTATTTATTTTGTTCATTAGATTCCACATATAAATGAAATCATTTGTCTTTCTCTGACTGGCTTATTTCACTTAGTGTAATATTCTCCAGGTCTATCCATGCTGTCACAAAAGATAAGGTTTCCTTCCTTTTTACACCCACATAGTGTTCCCTTGTGTAAATGTCCATAGCCTTTTTATCCACTCATCTGCTGATGGACACTTGGGCTGCTTCTAGATCTTGGCTATTGTAAATATTGCTGCAATTAATATAGGGGTGCCTATATTCTTTTGAATTAGTGTTTTGGGGTTTCTTTGGATATATTCCCAGAAGTGGAATCGCTGAGTCATGAGGCAGTTCCATTTTTAACTTTTTGAGGACACACCATACTGTTTTCCACAGTGAATGCACCAGTCTGTGTTCCCGCCTACAGTGCATGAGGTTTCCCTTTTCTCCACATTCTCGCCAACACTTGTTGCTTGTTGATGATTTATTGATGATAGCCATGCTGACAGATGTAAGGTGATATCTCATTATGGTTTTAATTTGCATTTCTCTAATGATTAGTGACATCAAGCATCTTTTCACATGTCTGTTGGCCATCTGTATATCCTCTATTTGGTTCCTTTTTTACAGTTTTCATTTATGTGCTGAGATTCCCCATCTCTTCACTCATTGAGAACATATTTTCCTTTAAGTCTTTGAGAATAATTATAGTAGCTGCTGTAAAGTCTTTGATAATCCCAACATCTGGGGCATCTCAGAGTCTGTTTTTCTTCTGACTACTTTTTTTTTTTTCTTGAATTGGGGTCACAACTGGGCTTTTTTTGCTCCTCCATATTTCTAGCAATGTTTGTTTGTAGACACTGAAGTTGATACCCTAAAAGAAGTCAGAATTATATTGTCTTCCTTTAATGAGTGCTGAATTTTGTTTTGGCAAGCAGCTAATTTACTGATGGTTTTCCTCGATCCTGTTAAGGCTTGTTTTTGGTCTTTGATAGGGCAGACCTAGCAAAGCTCTTACTTTTGAGCATGGTCCTTACTCCTAGGGCACAGTCTTCCTGTTGTCTCACCTGGATGCCTGGATTGTTAACAAGGTTTTCCCCCTTTGGACAGGCTGGAACTTCTGTGGGTCCAATGCCTTTGCAACCTCTAATATCCCTGTTCTTCTCTTAGTTCCAGAATAATTGTTCTTTGCTAGACCTTGCCAGAATCTCACCCTGTGTATGTGTAGCACAGCCTTCATCCAGACTGAGCTTTTCCGTGATGGCATGTTTGCCCTTGACAGTCCATCACATACTTGACAAGACCCCCTTGTTGTCTGAGTCAGCAGGAAAAGAGGAGCCATCCTTATTCTCCCTACTGCACCATGCTGGCCCCTCCTGAGTCCCCATATGACCTAGAGGCAGGTTTCTGGGCTGTGAGGACTCTAGGGTGTGGTCATGAAGATCTCACTTGAGTATCTTTCAGCAGAACCACTGCCATCTGCAGAAACCACATGTCTTCCCAGTAGCAAGCTCAGATTTGCAGGACTCATCTTCTTGGGGGTGAGTTTTTCCCGTTTTCAATCCCCATGCCTTTTGCTTTGGAATTGGAGCTGCCATTCCTTGTGCAGGAGGACAGGCCCAGACGCACAGAATGACCTGCCTGGCCTGGCATCACAGGCCTGAGGAATCACCGTGTCAGGAGGAGGTGGTCAGTAGCTCACAAGCCGAGCTCAGAGGAGCCCGAGGCAGGAGGACTGAGTTGTGCGTCTGCTTCTCTGAAAGCTTTCTGTCTCAGCTCTGTTCTGTGGTCACCAGCTGCCCTCAATCCTGACCCCAGCCAATCTGCAAATGCTGTGTGGGTCAGAAGCTAATGAGAGAGTGTGAACAGACAGTAATGGCTGTAGATGGGGAATCAATGCCATCATATCTACGCTGACATTTTCCCTTCAGTTTGCAATAATGCACCCTGAGAGTTCTTCCCACTCATGCTAACTCTGGATCCTTACACCTACCCTCTGAGGGTGGCAGTGCAGGTTAATTATTGTCCTCATTTGATAGGTGAAGACTAGGGAGCCCCTGGGGTTAAAGAGCTGGGCTAAGGCCCCGCAGCTAATGAGAGGGGCAGAGCGGGACCAGAGCTGCCTTTGAAGGACCTGGAGCAGCTGATACAACTGGGCTCGGTGCCAGGACTGGAGGACTCCCTGGTGCCTTCTGTGATGAGAAGGGGAAAGAGTCACGAGGAAGGCTAGAGAACAGAGCCCTTCTGTGACCTTCCCTGGCCCCCTGGAGCCAGGACAGGAAAGTATAATCCCTGTGTCCTGGGCCCTTCCATCTCCCTGTGGGTTCCCACAGAGTCTCACACCTTCCCACAGTGCTCACACCTTCCCGCAGTGCTCCCACCTTCCCGCAGTGCCCCCACCTTCCCGGGTCCCTCCTGCTGCCCTCTCCATTGCTCCCACATGCACAGCTCTCTCCTTCCATTCTCCCCACTGGAAAACTACTGAGGCCCAGGGCCTGCTTCTTAGGGACACAGGTTCCTCCTGAGGGTCCAAGAGCTCCTTCCTCAGTGCACAGCTGGTTGGGAAAAGGTTACCACCTAGGGGATTCCTTTCAGTAGAATAATGGTTTAATTTGCCTTAAACTCTTTAAAAATTTTTTATTGAGGTATAATCAATATACTACACAACTTACCTATTTGAAGTGTATAACCAGTAGCTTCTAATGCATTCATAGAGTTGTGTACCTATCACCAGAATCAATTTTAGAACAGCTTCATCACCCTAAACACAAAGCTCACCCCCTGAGTCAGCACCTCCTCAGAGTCTCTGTTCCCTTCAATCCTAGGCAACCACCAATCTACTTAATTTGTCTATATATTTGCCTATTCTGGACACTTCACATAAATGGAATCATAACATGTGGTCCTTTGTGACTGACTTCTTTTACTCAGTATGCTTTCAAGGTTCTTCCACATGGCAGCAGGTATCAGTACTTTATTTCTTTTTATTGCTGAATAATTTTTCATCTGTGAGCGTACCCCACTGTGTTTAATCTCTTCCTTAGCTGATGGACCGTTGGGTTGCTTGCGTCTCCTTTTTGGCTATTATGAATAATGCTGATATGAACATCCATGTGCAAGTTTTTGTGTGGACATGGGTTTCCATTTCTCTTGGGTTGATTTCCAAGAAAAGAAACATTCAGGCTGTACCAGCAGGTGAAGGCAGTATTTTTAAAGCAACCTTCCGTTGCTCCAGATATCATACAGTCTGTCGCCTAGGTCTCAGGTATTCTCACCAGGAGCCTCAATGCAGGGTCTCCCCCAGTCCTGGTGGAGCCCCCTCTGCTCTCTGGAGGAAACCTTTCATTGTTCTCTGGGAAAGACCACCGTACCCTTTGTAGGAGAAGATCTGGATATTCAGGACCCAGCGGGGAGCACCTTGGATTCACTATTAAGGGCCCAAAAGAAAAAACTCTGGAGAGTAGCAGTCAGGGTGTAAGCCCTGATTCTGTTCCTTAAAAATTATGTGACCATGAACAAGTTACTTATCCTCTCTAAGCTCGGTATTCTTACCTGTAATAAAGCAATAATGATATCTACTTTATAGGGTTGTTCTAAGAACTAGATGAGACAAAGGATGCGAAGCACCTAGCACAGAGCTTAGCAGGGCAAAGCTCTCAGTAGGCGGAATTCTTCTTATTCCTGGGGCACAGAGCCAGGCATGTTGGGGGAAAGAAAAAAGGGCCAATACCAGCTAGAAGGTGGGGTAGGAGAACTTGGACCAGGACACCTGATTCTTCAAAGCTGGATCAGCTTTGATCCAGTGTCTCTCCTGCTATCCCTCAGTGGGACAGCACTAGGGAGTAGGGTTGGCTGGTGACTCCCAAGTTGACTCCAAGGTTTGGACTTGTAAGGACAGCAATCCCTCTGCTTTGCAGCTGCATCCATCTGAGCCCCAGGTGAGATGGAAGGTAAGAAGATCCTATGCTGCTAGACAGACGGTGGAGAGCCCAAGTATGATGTGTCTGCGCTCTACCTGAGCCAGTGTGCACTCACTTTACATGTGATTCTAATAAACTTTATTATCTGGTTATCAAATCTATGACGGGACAAGACAGGCCCCCTCAGAACAGAGAGAAGTGACAGCTGTAGTCTGACAAGTAAGAGACAAAATATAGAGGCAGACAGCAGAATTAACAAAGAGTCACAGCCGTCAAGCTCTTGAGAGGAGTTTCTGCCTCCCTTTGATTCCTGAGAGCTGTGCGTGCTATGACTCAGAATCATGATGCTCAAAGTCTTGATCCTGTGGAAGGATGTGAAATCACCTTCAGTATACTTTAAGGAGCCAGTTGCATGTATAATGTGAATGACAGGGTTCTATTGTTCTTTTAAGTGTTCATATACTTCCTACACATTTGATTCCATGATAGTCCTATGATAGAGGTGGGGCTTGTATTATTGTCTCCATTTTCTAGATGAAGAAACTAAGGCTCAGAGAGACTTGCCTAGGCTTGTATAACTAGTGAGTGGTAAATCTGGGCTTTACTCCAGGACTTGAGGTCCAATATTTTTTCCACCACAGACATTTTCTTTTTAATTTAATTTTTTATTTATTTTTAGAGAGAGGGAGGAAGAAAGGGAGGAAGAGCGGGAGAGATGCATCGATGTGCAAGAGAAACATCGATTGGCTGCCTCTTGCACACCCCCAACTGGGGACCAGGCCCACAACCCAGGCATGTGCCCTGACCAGGAATCAAACTGGAGGACTTTCAGTTCTCAGGCTGGCACTCAATCCACTGAGCCACACCAGCCAGGACCACCACAGATGTTTTCAAATTGAGTTCCCTGGAGATCTCCCCAACCACATGTTCCCAGGGTCCTCAGGCCACCCAGGGCCACTGATACCTTTTATAATCTCTATCCTATGGGCCAAGCATGTTCCTCCTCCCCATTTTGGGTGTCTTATTTCCTCTAAGTCCTAATGAGAGACAATGGGCTAGCTCCTGAATGACATGCAACTAGAAAATTATATTTCACGTGGTTCCTCTCCATCCAACAGAGCCCTGCTGTAACTCTTTAAAGCAGGCCCATATCTGTATGTGTGCCCCCAACTGTGAACATGTCATACTCACTGAATGAATGACAGGTGTCCTTCTGTATTTTAATGGTGGCCTCCTGCACATCCAGATTATCATCCCACAGAATTTATTCTGAAGGTGGGATTATTGGGCTCCACAACAGACTCCCAAGAAGAGTTATTTGCATAGAGGCGGTTTTGGTGGCACCCTATAGGTGGCCGCTAAGTCACCCAGGAAGATCTGGCCCCCCTCTCCTCACTGCCAGCCTCCAGCTCTACTCCCTCCTTCACTCCACACCCACACCCCCCCACTGAGAAATAAAAAAGAGTGTGAAAGTGGCATCCACATGTTAGTCATTAATATCGCCACGATCAGCATCACTGGACACTTACTGAAGGTGAAAACTCTTGGCTGAATGTTTTGGTAGGGAAATTATACTACTCCTTCTCCTGGTCAATTTCAGTCATCAGTCTGAGTCAAACGGGTTGGACAGATGGCAGTGTTTACTGCTCTGCTGCTCCCTGCCTGTCGGGTGCAATCAAACTGGAAAGACAGAACACAGACTAAAATCTCAGCAATCAGACAAGCTGGCATATACCCGTGGGAATGAGTGATACAGATGGGGTCTTCTGTCAAAAACTTTTCTTTCCTCTTTTTCTGGCCCCATTTTTTTTCTAAGTTAGGCGTCATTTGGAAAGTTGACATTCTGATGAGGCATGATGGGAACCTTGTGGAATGTTGGGATCTAGGCTGGAAGGGAGGGAGGAGGCATTGAGGCGAGGCAATTTGGTGGTCATCCTACACAGTCCAGTGTGACCCCAGGAGAGAAGAGAGTGAGAAGGCTGGGAGGGGGGGCGGGTAGGGAGGACCTAGGAAATTAGACTGGCAAGTTTGGACCTAATAACAAGCCCAAGGGAAGCCTTAAGGTCTCCATCAAAACGCAGATGCAAAAAGGGAGGGCAGAGCAGCATCTATTCAGAGCAGGGTGCTTCTTGTTGGTTTTCTGTTTAGTCCTGACGGCAACCTTATGAACTATCATCTCCATTTTGTAGATGAGGAACCCGAGGCTCGGAGAGGTTAGGCAAGTAGCTCTATGTCACCAGCAAGTTACTGATCCGGAATCAAAGGTCATGTTTTCAACACAGATACACAGCATCGAGGAATCTCTGTCTGGCAGGGGATTGCAGGCTGTCCTGGGTAAGACCAGAGTCAGGTCCTCCCGCTAAGAAAACCCAACACTGTTTCGGGGCACCCCAAGAGCCGGGGCACCAGCAGAGCAGGGACACCCAAAAGTTTTGTAAAGAGTTTGATTTTTGCTATTTAAAAAAAATCAAATTAAAATAAAAATCAAAGTAATCATTATAAGGAAGAAAATCAGGCCTCTGTTAGACCTTTTTAATTAATAAATTAATTAATTTGTTTGTTTGTTTATTTTATTTTTAGAGAGAGGGGAAAGGAGAAAGATAGGGAGAGAAATATCACTGTGTGGTTGCCTCTCATTTGTGCCCCCAATTGTGGACCTGACGTGCAACCTAGTTAAGTGCCCTGACTGGGAATCGAACCAGCGACACTTGGCTCGCAGGCCGACGCTCAATCCACTGAGCCACAGCAGCCAGGGTCTGTTGGACTTTTATTAGTCTGCTAGGGCTGCTGTAACAAAGCACTGCCCACTACTCAGAAATCTACTGGAAACCTACTGTCTTGCAATCCTGGAGGCCGGAAGTCCAAGATTAGGGTGTCACCGGGCTTGGTTTCTTCTAAGAGTTGCGAGTGAGAACGTGTTCCATGCCTTCTTCTGGGCTTCTGCTGGTTTGCTGTTCCTTGTTTTACAGGTGCATCACTCTGACCTCTGCCTTCATCTTCAGGTGGCGTTCTTTGTGTGTGTGTGTGTCTGTCCAGATTCTCCCTTTTCGTAAGGACACCGGTCGTACTGGATTAAGGCTTACCCCAATGACCTCAATTTAGCTTTGTATGTCTGCCATGACCCTATTCCCAAATAAGGTCACATTCTAAGGTACTGGGGGCTAAGACTTCAACATATGAAATTTGGAGGACACAATTCCATCCAAAAGAGACATCCTTGCAGTTACTTTATAGCTCATATGGGTTAATTTGAATTAAATACAGGAGAGGGTCACCACGGTGGTACCAGTCCTAAGGGCCTCTAGAGTGTTTTGCCTGTCCCCATGGACTCGCCGAGCAGAGCAGGTTGGGGACACAGATGATAAGGTCCTAATAATGAGATGGGATGAGGCTCAAACACCTGAGAGCCAAGAGAGCACTATGGGACAATGCTCCCTGACATTAGACCCCTCTGTCCGACCAGAGAGGCTGCTTAAGGAGCACTAGTGTGGGCTTCCCTGGGGAGACAGGAGATAGTCAGCAGAACCTGCAGATCTGAGTGAACACAACTCAGTGGCCCCCACCCTATAAGACTGTGTGGGGTCTCTTCTGGACCCAGAGAATGCCATCATCATCTGGCTGAGAGCCAAAGCAGTCAGCCTCTGCTGGTGTGAGTTATATGTGTTGTCCTTAACACAGCCGGAAAAAATCAGGTGCCCTTTTAGCAGCGAAACTTGTTTACATGGACTGTAAGTGAGAACCTGTTTAATTAGGGTAATTATACACGTGGACACAGATGGTGACAGCAGAGAACACCGATGCTGGCTGGTGGGGCTGGGGCAGAGTCTTGGGATCATGCAGGGAGTCAGCCTGGTGTGCGTTTCCTTGCACACGCACGGAGAAGAGATGTGGTAGAGAGTGTGAAAGATGCACACAAACTGCCATCCTCAAAACTCCAACCCTTCGTTCTCTACACAGAGCAGTGTTTTTCAAAGTGTGGTCCTCAGACCACCATTGTCACCTGGGAACCTATTAGACATGCAAATTCTCTGGCCCCACCCCAGACTCACTGAATCAGAAACTCCAAGGGTGTGGCCCAGCCATCTGAGTTTTAACAAGCCCTCCAGGTGGCTGCTCTGTGTTTCAGTGTGAGAAGTGCTGATGCAGAGCCAAGTATAGCTAGCTGTTCAAAGCAAGACCTGGGGCTGTTCACAGCTTCAACAATTAACTAGCTTGGTCACCATACCTTTTCCTAAGCCTTACTTTACTCCTGTGTAAAATAGGCATAGCAGGCAGATGCTAGGGGTGGGAGCTTTGCTCACTTCTCTGTCCTGGCACTCAGAAAAGGAGCTGCAGCATAGCAGAAGCTTGGTATACATTTGCTTTATTAATAATTTAATGGGGCTATTGTGCAGTACTCGTTGAGGTTCTTTATGTCAAGTATTGATACAGTGTTTGGCAGGCATGTAGAGAGTGCTCGTAATCATGGCTTTTATTGATAATGGTGATGGTGAGGGTGATGATAAGGAGTTTCTCTTCTGCAGAAGAGAGACTTGATTGAAATTACTTATGATGTCTCTTTTACAGGATGAAACAGGTCAGATCCATAGCCTCTGTAAATATATCTAAATGAGGGTCCACAGAGGGACAGAAGGAAGCAGGATGATGTCAGTCACCTCTGGGCCTTGTGCTCACCAAGTATAAAGCCATTCTTAGTCATCTAGAGAGTGATCAATGGTCCCCTGAGTAGGCGGGCTCCTTTGTTCCTATCAGCTGTGTCCTAACCCCTCAGCATGAGACCCTTTCGGGACAGACAGCCTGCAGTCCAGGGGCTGGTGCACCCTGTCCAGGGGACAGTTTTCCAGAGCTGCCTTGTGGGGTAGGCTTGTCAAGCCCTCTTTACTCACTTCAATTAAAGGAGATCACTTACATTCCCCGTCACTCTAAACAATGCCAAACTGTGGTAAGAGTATAAAAAATCAGCTCCTTAAACTAAAATTCCCCTGGGAACCAAAATGACAGTTAATCATGGTTTTCATTCTCATGAAGAAACAGGCATGGCCCAGATTACATTTCTTGGGCCCTACCCCCCACACTCCTGTGTGTGGTATATCATTGATCAATATGAAATCGAATCCAACCAAGCAGTGAGTCAGCAGCTTCAGAGTGCCAGCCTTCTGGACCAGGCCATTCAGACAGTCCTAAATTACCAAGGAACATAACTGCACGTGTGGAACAGAATCAAAACTAGGAGAATGCTATGAACCCTGTGCCCATAAATGTTTGTTCATTAAATAAATATATAATTATGTACAATAAATATATATGTATATTTATAATAGAACTATATTATTATATGTATAATAATATAATTATAAATATATAATTATATACAATAAATATACATGTTTATTTATACAAAATAAAGATGTGCTTATATTTTTATTAAATATACAAATGAATAAATTCTTAGAAAAATAGAATTTTATGAAATTTGACTCAAAAAGAAATAGAATAACTGAATAATGTAAAAACTAGAAAGAAACAGAATCAGTAGTTTAAAATCTTCTTACAATGAAAACCTCAGACCCAATAGCTTTATAGGCAAGTTCCACCCAACTTTTAAAGAACAAATAATCCTGAACTTATCAGATTCTTCTAGAGAATCAAAAAAGAAAAAGTAGTCCTCTGTGTTATAACCTTGCTATCAAAACCAGACAAGTGTAATCGAGGAAAGGAAAATTAAAGACTCATTTCATTTATGAACATAATTACAAAAATCCTGAACAAAGCAAAGTCAGCAATATGTAAAACATATAGCATGTCAAAATTGAATTCATCCCCCAAATTTAAAGTTGGCTTAACATTAGAAAATCTATTATTTTGAATCACTAGAAACAAATTAAAGGAGAAAAGAAAGACCTCATGATCATCTCAATAGATGCCAAAAAAACAGTCTAGAAAATTAAACATCTGTGAAAAATTCATACTAACTCTCTAAAAAATGGTTTCTACCAAAAACCTTTAACAATGTTATACTTAACAGTGATATGGTAAAAGCGTAAGAACGGAGTCGCTCAGAAAGGCATCAAGACGCAGCGAGCAGAAAAAAAATAAGTTTACTGGGGGAATTAGCGAGCTGGGAGGGAGCCATGCTGCGTGCGGGTGGCTCCGATTCTGGAGTCCTAGGGAAGGAGGAGGTTAATTTATAGGGGGCAGAAAAAAGGAACCATTGAATTTAGTTTGGTTATCTTGAAGCTGCAAGCATGATCAAGGCCAAATGCTGCTCGGCTTGACGTACCCTCCTATCGTGAGGAACTCCCGGCCCAAAATATCGCTTTCGCCCAGGCAGCTGCAGGCAGGCGGGGGGGAGGGGGGAGGGCATGGGAACCGAGGCTATCAAAAAGCTTTTTCTTTAAAACTAGGAAAGTGCTCCTGTTGCCCACCGCTGTCACCTCAGTTCATTATTGCACTGCTTCTGGCAGCAAAATAGACAAAATTATTATGCACAGGTAATTTGATTATCTAAGCAAAACCTCAATTTATAGGCAGATTAATAGATTTAGTAAAAAGACTTCAGCAGTGTTGCCAAATATAAGATCAATATACAAAAATCAATTTAATTTCTGTACACCGGATAAAAACATAATTTTTAAGTAATATACCATTTATAATAACAATCAAACAGTATCTGGGTGATTTGGTGATGCAGTTCCAATGTGGAGTTAGGACAGACTTTACAGGTTAAGGGCATTCCCTGCACAGGACTTTCCTCACTTTGGTCATCAGCTGCAAGCTTAGAGGTTCCCAGGGCACCTGCCTCTTTGACCAACTGGCTAAAAATTCAGGGTTCCCATATCCCTTCACTTGAACAATTCGTAGAACTCAGGAAAGCTGTAAACTTAAGACTACAGTGTTATTATAAAGGATACAAGTCATCATGACCAGCCAAAAGAGGATACCCATATGGCAAAGTTTTGGAGGGTCCCAAGTGTGAGGTTTCTTTGTCATCATGTGAGTGCACTGATGTGCATCACCAACCAGGGCCACTCACTCAGCCTTCATTGTCCAGAGTTTTTATTGGGGTTTCCCCTTGTAGGCAGGGTTGAGTGAATCACTGACCACCTAAATGAACTCAATCTCTAGCCCTCCAATGCTCTAATCACATGGTTGGTCTTGGGACACGGCTGGACCCATCTCAAAATTATCTAGGAGCCCACCATGATTAACAAAGACACTCCTATCATTCAGAAAATTCCAGAGATTTAGAGGCTCCCTCCCAGGAAGCAGGAATAAAGACCAGCCAAAATCTTTATTACATAATATATTTCTAGGAGTAAATCTAAAAGAAGAATACCTAACACCTCTTTACAAACTCCCTCTGTAACTACACTGGAATACTCGTTCGTTCGGCAGCCGTCCGTCTCGAGAGACGATGGTGTAGCTTCTTAAGAGTCTATCTGCACCGCCGAGAATGGTTGTGCAGTCCGACTCGGGAGTGACACGGTATCTGTCTCCTCCCGTGTTGAATCGACATCTTGCGATGACGCTGGAGTGTCCTCTCCAGTGAAGCTGAAGCTACAGAGCCTGGGCAGGGTGATATGGAGGGTCTGCTGTTGCCCATGCAGCAGACCCCCCCTCTCTTCGCAGCTGAAGGGTCCAAGGGAAAGACGGAGTCAATACAGCTTGGCTTCAGGTGCGCCGCAGGAGTTGCCGGTGATGACTACAAGGTCAAACCGCCTTAGGGACTCCGGCTCCGGATTTTCTGTCGGGTTTTACTCCCTTAGCCTTTCCCCTGAAGAGGTATGCCGCAAGGCAGCGGAGGTTTTTTGGAGTCAGAGTTTTCCTTCTCTGATGTGCCCTGACTGGAATACTATACAGCTGTGAAAATGAATAAACAATAGGCTCACACATCAACTATTGCATGCATTGCAGTTTTGAAAATCAAATTCACTTGCAGTGCTTTGTCATAAACAGTGAAGCAAAGACCACTACTCTTCTGCAGAACCATCTGCCAAGGGCGGACAGGACTCACCAAGTGGGGGAATGGGGGATTGTGAAGAAGGCAGACTTTGTCTTCAAGGCCCACTCCCACCTCTCACACTCCTTTCCCTTCGCAGAACCCCACCCTGCTCTAATATCATGGACTCTTGTGTTTTCCTGCCTCCTTTGGTGCTCCATAAACTTTGAAGATGCATTGCTGAGTGTAGAGAATAAAATCACTGCATATTCTGTCGAGAGAGGCAAGAAATTTGCTTTTTCAGCTGTTCCTCTCGAAGTGAAACTAAGATTTTGGCCCTTGGTAAAGGAACTTAAGGGAGCAAGGTGGCAAAGGGAGGAGATCAGAGAGACCTTTCTTAGTGGCCAAAACTCCTACCAGCTTGCTGGTGCATGGAAGGAAAGAAAGATCCTTCAGGACCACACTGGCTTCCTCTGTAACCACCCCCACATGCCTTCTCCTCCTCGGTCCTCCACACAAACTCTCCGGGATGACCTCTCTCCAGACATTTTCCTCAGTCTGTGAGAAGCTAGGCCCTGCCATGCTCTACTTCAAGGACAGTTCCTGGAATGAGTGCCTACTTTTCCTCCTTGAAAATCCTGGCAAGATGCCTCCCTGTCTTCCTTGGCCAGTCACCTCTTCTTTGACCCTTTTTATTTCTGGAAGGGCCAATCGACCTTGGAGTTCATAAAGCCAACTCAGGGCCTCTTGCTTGCACGACCATTCCCAAGGCCTTGGGAGGGACCCTAACAATGTGTGCACATGGCCAAGTATTTTTGTGATATTTTCCAAGTAAGATATTTTGGCAGTAATATGTTAGGAAGTGGTCTGTTTCCATCCTGGCTTGTCCTCCCCCACACTTCCCTCTGTGGTGGGGGGCAGTGGTGTGGCTGGGCCTTGGGAGGATCTGACTAAATAGAGGTTGAGCTAAGGATACATTTAGTTTGAGTTTAATGGGATATGTTTATATGGTGTGCAGTGACTTCTACATAAAATTAAGTTATTGCCAGCTGTCTTGGTGTAGGAATAACATCTAGAAATCTTTCTTTGGCCCACCCTGCAACTTATAAGACTACAACGAGGACATCATGGGCAGCCTGGTTAATGAGTATCATCAATTCAAAGAATAAGTTTAGCCATCACATAAGGAAACAGGAAATGCCCCCAAATCTTACTTACAGCACATAGACAATATAAAAGAATATCTACTAGAGTTTTCCCCAAATTTGACAATAATTTTGCAAATTTATATGACATTACCAATAACTAGTTTTGAAGGTAAGGGAAGTTTCTTTCTTTTTTTTAAAGATTTTATTTATTTATTTTTAGAGAGAGAGGAAGGGAGGGAGAAAGGGAGAGAAACATTAATATGTGGTTGCTTCTCTCACACCCCCAACTGGGAACCTAGCCCGCAACCCAGGCATGTGCGCTGACTGGGAATCGAACCAGTGACCCTTTGGTTCGCAGGCCAGTGCTCAATCTACTGATCCACACCAGCCAAGGCAAGAAATTTCTAAAATATCAACTGTACTAAAGTATCAGTCATATTACAGGAAAGACTAAGTTATCTTTTCAATTATCATTCGAAGACTGAATTAGCTTTAAATTCTGTCTCTGAAAACTATATTACAAAACTGTCACAGAAGAGATGATCAGAGATTATGCAAGATGTTCACCAGTTTACTACCTGCACTTTGTCAAGAAGCTAATTAGTAAAAATGTTATTTTTACAAATTTTGTGATGTGTGTGGTGTTTGCTAGCATTTTAAAACTTGCTGCAGTTAACCAATTCAAAAATAAATATCACTTTTATATCTAATTTTGTGTTCATAACTTGTGTTTTTTAAGAAGCCACCTCAAATCTGGATCTATCCTGGTCCTCTCTCTGCTTCATCTTCCCACATGATTGATCCCTCCTGTCTCCCTCACCCAGTGGTGACTGTCCCCTGATTTAATGATTGCCTTTGCAGTTGACCAGCAAACTCACTGCTCAGACTAGGGGGCAAGCTCCCTTAGGACAGTCCCTGGAGCACTACACATAGGGCCAGGCCCACTGGAAACATGTATTAAATACCTGTCAACAAAGCCTCTGAAAGGCGACCCAGATTCCCTGGAGCAGAGGGCCTGGGCATCCTTTCAGCATGAGGGCCAACTTCCAAAGTGGGACATGCTCCGAGACCTGCAGTTTTGCCGGAAGAAAACTGTTCCCACTGGAGAAGATGTGGTCCCTGGTTGATAATGTGATCTGGGTATGCTGACTGGTCACCACGGAGAGAAGCCCCTTCTCAAGGTCAGGATCAGACAGCTGTGTTTGGACCCTGACAGAAGCCATGTTGGAGAGGGGGTTGGGGCGAGTCTCGGGGCCTTTCTGCCACCCCCCTCTCCATCCCAGCCACGCAGCCTGTGCTTCCTCCCTGAAAGGGGTGGGGGGCTTAGTGCTTCTCCCCCAGCAGAGCTACACTCCCCACATGTCTAATGGCTTTTGTAACATGCAGCCACCCTGCCTGCAGACCCCAGAGGGCACAGCAAGTCCCATGGTCCCTGCCCACAGGGGCTCAGAGATAAGTGGGGGAGGCAGAGAGTTTCGATTCACAGGGAGCGCATTCAGCGGGAGCCACCGCGATGTTGGTCTTTGCTGGTGTAGTAGGAGACAGGGGGCTAACAGGTCAACATGCTTTCTCTTCCAGGTAAACGTGTTAACGGGGACCTTACTCAGTATTTCCCGAGTGTCCTGAGAAAGACTGGTCCTCAAGAGGCACCTAGAAAAAGAGGTTATGTGGACAAAGAGGTGGGGCGAGTGCTGCATCCTAAATCCCCATCTAAGATCCTGAGATCCTGTAAATAAGCTTCCTGGATGTTGCCAACCTGTCCTAAGGTGTCTGGCTACACACTTTTACCTTCCCCCATTAGCCTCTCTGGGATGTGAACCCATTTGGGGAAACATTGTTATAAATAAAAGCAGTGACCTCTAGCACTATAGATGAGACTTTTCAACACCAGGACAGACAGGTAGCCAAATTCAGAGGGAGCAGGGCTTTTCTGGCCCCTTCTGCCACGTTCCGCAGATAGCCACTTCTTCCTGCCTGCAGGCTGCCCTACACTGACCTGGCTCCAGCCACTCGCAGGACTCTACTAACACCTTTAGCTAAGCTCTTTTGGGCCCAATGCCAGGCCCTTCCCCCAGCCATCTGTATTCTTAAGCACTTAAGCCACCTGGAGGCTCTAACAGCTGCCACACCCTTTGAAGTTCCACCTGATCCTGCATCCATGGAAAGGAGCAAGATCCTGATAACGTAGCTCTTCCTTTCCTTTGTCTAGTAATTCCATCTTAGTTACCATCAACAAAGCCAGTGGTTTAGACCCCAGAGCCTTCTGAGAAAGGGGAGCCCAAGGAAGTTCCTTTTATTCTTTGAAGCATGCTCTGCAAAGCGAACAGAGAGAATGCGTATCTTCTGGTGAAGGGAGGGTGTAGGAGCACTGGGAAGGAGGAGCAGAAATAGGGTGGCTGGTGGAAAGGGAACTTAGAGGACTGAACTGTCTGCTGGGGGACTTGGTGACCTTGCTACTGCGTCTTTGACCTCCCTGTCTCAGCACTCGCCGCCCCCCACTGCCTCCCCTAGAGCAGAGATAGTAACAGTGCCCGCCTTGTGAGAGCGTCATGAGAATCAAATGAAAGAACGCCGAGTGAGCTCGGGGTGGTGCCAGCTCATGGTCAGTGCCTGGCAAATATACATTATTATTACACACCTTGCTCAGAAGTGCTTTGGGATTAATATTCTCTTTCTAAAGTGCTGAGTCTGACCCCCAGGCTGACCCCCTGGCAAGATCAGCAGCCCAACGGGCCCAGCTACCCCACCACGGCATCAAGACATGTTTAAAAGGTAGTTAAGGAACATGCATGAAGGACCCATGGGCATGGACAACAGGGTGGGGATTGACTGTGGGAGTGGGGGTGTGTGGGCCGTGGAGAGCAAGGGGGGGAAAATTGGGACAACTGTAATATAACAACAATTTTTTTTTTTAAAAAGATAATGTCAAATAAAAATTTGCAGCTCCTTGCACCTGAGCAGGAGCCTCTAGATTTCCAAGGGCTGCACTTGAACATGGCGACTACCTTTGTGATTTTAACATGGCCAACAAACTTCAAAATAATGTCCTCTTGACTGGTAGTCAAGTCCTGAAATCGAACCCTGGGCATATCAATCATTCCTTTGGCTTAAGGTTTTTATCCCACTTGTGTACCACATTTAAAGTGAGCCCTGCCCTGCACCCTGCAGACAGAGATACACAGATGGTCCTGCCTTCAGGGCCTCCCCTGCTCGAGTAGTGAATTCAGAGATGAAGGGGTGGGTGTAGGAACACGGTGGCACTCACCAGCTAAGCCAGGCAGACGGGAGAGACCTGCCATAAGCACTCCAGATTTAAAATGAGAAAATAAATACCTATCTTACAGGGCTGTCACAAAGGCAGCTGAGTTAATGCTGGCAAAATCTCTTGTGAATAATGCCCAACCAATATTAGATTCCTCCCTCCACTCTAAGGTGTTCTCAGTTATTTACACCTGGATGTTAATGAGGGATCGGAGAGGAAGGTTTGCCAGGTGGAAGTGCTGCCGTCATGTGGTGACAGGGCTGGGGGACAGAAAAGGGAGACTTGGGGCTCAGAGATCAACTCCTCTGATGTTCTTCCCCACAAGGTCACACAGATCCCTCCCTTGATTCACTCTGCTCATGCGTCCCCTTATCATAGAGGCCTTCTGGACCGCCCACCCAATTCATCACACTATCTCCTCCAGACATATTATACATTTATATGGTCAGCTGTTTTTTCCTACTAAGACGTGTGCCCTGTGGCTATAGGACACCTTGTTTTGTTTAGTGTCAGAATCAAATCTCAGCCCTGCCAACGACTACCTGATTTGGCCTTGGTCAAGTTATTCATCTCTCTTATTTTTTTTTTTTTCATAGACTCATTTTGATAAGTAAATGCACTAATAATAAAGCAGCACATGGCACAGTGTCTGGCATATTGTACTCAGTAAATGCCAGCTATTGTTGTTATTGGTTATATTCCAGTGAATTTTCACTTCCTGTGGGTCAGCCATCTGGAGAAGGCCTCTGCCTAGAGAAGGACTTACCTCATCTGGAATGGAGCTAGAAATAGAAGCCTGCACTAATTGGGGAACCATGAAAATATGACTTACCCTTCTAAAGCAGGTGAACTAAAGATTTCTAGGACACTGGTTCTTAAATATGGCTTTGCGTTGGGATCACCTGGGGAGTTATAAAAATTACTGATGCCTGGACGTGCCCCCAGAGATTCTCATGTAATCTTTACAGCAGGCGTCCTGAGCATCAGAATTGTCTTAAGTTCCCCAGGTGCTTCTAAGGTGTAGCAGGTTTAAGAGCTGCTGCCACCAGATTTCACCTTGAAAGGTAGCGAGACATATGTCTACTTACATGCTGCCTGGCAGTTAATACATCTTCCTGAAAGGAGCCATTTGCTCACAAACCAACCGACCCATTAAAAATTAATCACTGCGATGCAGCTTCTGGGGGAGACCAGCAGCACAAGCAGCGGGGGAAACGGAGGCTGAAGCAGCTGAACGGAGCCTTCCCTCCACCCGCCCCTGTAATCAACCCGGCAGCTGGTCCTGGCGAGGCTTGGTGGGGTGAAAGCTGGCGATCTGGGTACAGCTCTGAACAAACGAAACATTTTGTCTTGTTTTTGAACTAGAATAGAACCCTGAGTTCATGAGTTGGACCCCATGGGGTTAACGTCCTAAGCGTCTATCTGTAACGGTGAGCTCTAGGTGAATTAGAAGACAACCCCATTGCTCCCACTTTCCTACTGTTGAAAAGTCAGGAGAAGTGCATGGTGCTGAGTGAGAAGCCTGTCACCAAAAGACAAATAAATACGGTATGATTCCACTTAACCTGATGCACCTAGAGTAATCAAATTCACAGAGACAGAGTAGAAGACCAGTTGCTGGGGGCCCGAGGGTAAGGAGTACGGGGTGTGGTTTCATGGGCACAGGCTCAGTTTTGCAAGATGTGGAGTCTGGGTGGACGGTGGCGGTGGGGGCACGGCAGGGTGAATGTGCTTAATGCCACCGAACTGCACACTTAAAAATGGCTCAGATGGTGAATACTGTGTTATGTGTGTTTTATACCACACTTAAAAATATATCATTTTTTAAAAAGCAGTTCTATCATAATTTTAAAAGTAAAATGAATACCTGGGGGCTGTGGGAACTTAACTGGCTTTTTGGTTGATTTCCATGGAAACCTGGGAACTGGTGAAATTCGGGGGAGGGGGGGTGGCAGAATCCCCAGAGCATGAAGTGAGAAGGAGGGGCAGCAGATCAGCAGTTAGGGCCCCTTAGAACTTAATGAAAACTCAGTGCGGCTGACTTAACTGTGCTAGTTCTTCACCAATGTGTATTTTAGCTGCATAAACAGAATGTACCAGATGACTTACAAATGACTATGCTGGGCTTTTAAGACTGTGCGTTCCTTCCTTCAGCTTGAGAGTCCCTGCTGCATATTTTCATGGAAATGAGTTTAATAGAATGAGTTTGGAGTCAGCAATAAGAAAGGCTGTCTGGCTGTGGTGTTCTTTCTTTTCCAAAAGGCTTCTAACATGCCTGATATGGATATTGACACAAATAAGAATTATGCTTTCCGAGGGAGAAGGCCATAGAGAGGGAGGCTAGATATTTCTGCATAAATCGGGCTTCTGGGACGGTGTTGTTTTTCTAAATGATATTTTGATGAGTATCTGTAACGCAAAGAACCAACCCCTGTTATAGGTCAGGCTACTGGTGGGTTGGAGAAATCTGCCTGGCCTGTGAGCAAGGCAGTCATAAATCCACGGGGCAGGGCATTACAGATCACCTAGGGCCCCGCTGCTACAGATGTATCACCTTGCTCACTGGATGAAGTGGAATCTGCATTTAATCCGAGTCCCTGAGTATTCCAGTGCACACCAAAGTTTGAGAAGCTGTGCTCTGGCATCCACCGGGAGGGGGGGTGTTGGCATGCCTCCCCAAGAGGTTGTCCATTCTGTGATGAGACACCCGTGCCTGTCTGGGACCCAGTCCCTGCCTTGGACAGCTCTGCTGGCTTTCACGGCTTGAGAGGGCTTTCATGTGAAAGAGAGCAGAGCCCTACATTCAGATCAAAGGTGCTACATCCGCATAGTCAGGGGCTGAATCTCTGCTGTCCACTTACAACCGGTGTGACTGTGGATAGGTTGCTCATGCTCACTGTAAAATGACTATAATGAGAGAGTCTCTGCCTCCTGGGGTTGTTGCAAGGGTGAAACGAGTTAATCCATATAAAGCAGCTAGAGCGGTCTGAGAAGGTCAATAAATGTTAGCTATTAGAATTATAGTGCACAGATATCCATCTCATACTTTGCCTCTCGTCATGTCCCCAGAGCCTTCGAGAACAAGCTTAACTCCTTGTCTGTGTGACAGCCTTGCAAATGTCTAAGGGCAGCTCTCCTGCCCATGTTCTCCAGGGTGCAAGTGTCCAGCCTTCAGCGTTTTTCGTGTGACACGCCTGTCACTGCCAGGATGCCAGGAGTTCTCCACCAGAATCAGACCCATGCACCAGCCCCCACTTATCCCTAAAGCTACGAGGTTTACCTCTCCACAGCCTGGTTTCTGTTTTACTTGACCTAGTTTCTTCTAGATCAGACAGAGGGGCATGTATGCATTCCTGTCCCCTTCCATGGAAGCGTGGTGCCCAGCAGCAGTTCTCTGCTGTCCAGAGAGCAGCATCTTTGCTAGCGGCTCCCTGCGTGAACGGCCCTCCCACCGGCAAGACTCGGCAGGGACCCTTCTGAGGCAGGGGGTCCTTAGGGACCACTGACTCTAAGCCTCTGCCCTGTGTCCCATTTGTCCAGATGTCTCTGTCTTCTGAGTACATTCTAGGTCTTTCCACCCCATCACCTATATTCACACTGGCTCCGCATCACCACCTGGAATGTTCCCCAGCACAGCTATCTACGATGTCCCATCCATCAAGACCAACTCAAACCTCACATCCATGAAGCCTTCCCTGACCTGCCTCAGAACAAAATATCACCCGTCTGCACTCTGAGCGTACCTCTAGCTCTTGCTGCTTAGCATTGGCCCTACCTAGTATGCATGGTGGTGAAGTCCAGCAGTGTGCAGATCCGAGTATGGGCTCTGGACTTGGCAGGGTAAGTTGTGTTCCTACCCTGTGAAGAGCCTGTATTGAGGCTGATGGAAGGATTGCTGAATGAATTCATGTAAAATGCAAACACAGTGTCCAGCACAGAGCAAGTCCTACATGAACACTGACCAAGACCAAGATCACTTCTTGGTCCTTCCGATCATCTTTTCCTATTGAACTTTTCACCTCTCTAACCACATTATGTGTGCTTGGAAGTCAGGGAGGACTTTAATTGTCTTCATCACTGGTTCACAGGGAGGGACACATGGCTCCCAGGACTTGTGCTGGAGAATAATTCAGGTTGGGGCAGTGAGGCTGTCAGGGCCCGCACCATCCTGGCCAGAAGCATCCATTCAATATTAGGAGGGAACAGCTCTTCCCAGACTGTCACGCCACCCCTACATTCAGAGAGGGAGGGAGGGGGGGGAGAGGGAGAGGGAGAGGGAGAGGGAGAGAGAGAGAGAGAGAGATGACTGGGTTTTTATTGCTGGGACAATGTTGTCGCCATTTAAATTCTTCCCATCCCTCTGAGCGGCTAGGAGTTGCATTACCATTAATGGATAAAGTTGGACGCTTATTGGATCATAGCTTCTCCCCCAGTCTTCCAATTCCAGGACCCACGAGCTCAGGCTCTAGGTGATGGAGGCATAGAGAGGGCAAGCTGCACAGAATGGGAGCCCACCCAGGGCTGGCTGGTCAGGGCAGCAGACAACGGGTGCCCACCCTTCCAGGGTGAGTTTGAGTAAGACTGTCCTGAATTTCTTGGCAGGCATCTGGGACTGAGTCCCCTGCCCCTTCTGAAAAGGGAATGCTCAGAGCTTTAATGACACCTTCCCTCCAGGTCTATGGTGGGCCCCTAATTACCCTCCTCTCAGGGCAGCTGCTGCTAGATCGTTATTTCTCAAACACCTTTGAAGCTTTCAAAGTCAAAGCATCCCATTGGCTGGACAGGACTCTAAAAGGACAGCAAAATGGGCTGGTGGGAGCAAGAGCAGAAGAAACCCCGAAGGCCCCCGTGACAGGAAACCATACCCAACTGCCTCCCAGTGGCGCCTCCAGAGCTGGCTTCTCACCAGGAACATCAAGGGACCAGGTGGCAGAAGGAAAGGGACAGAGCAGTTCCAGTCTTGCCTCTTGTCTGCTGAGAGGGGGCCGCAGAGAATTACAGAATGTTGGTTCTGTGTGTCTCCTCGGAGCGCTGATGTCACAGCTCATAGGACAGTGTGTGATCCCTGTGCCTGCTGTCCCACCTGGGCCCCCCTCAGTCAGCCTGCACAGGGGAGAGCCCCCTGGAGGCCAGGTCTGATCATGAGGACAGGGACCTCCACGTCAAATGGAACTGAAATTCTCCTCTCTGCAGCCTCAGCAGGAAAAGCATGTAGGGATTTCTGGGAGCCAGTGTACTTACTGATTTATCAGCCCTTCTGATAAAATGGAGTCTCCACTCCTGAATATTCTTTAAAGAATTATTTTTTAATTCTAGAAAATTCTGACTTTCATCCTATCTACTCAACTGAAACTCTTCTCTTAAATTTAGATCACATTGTAGACCCTCCCAGTGCCTCTCCTGCTCAGAAACGCAGGGCTTACCTGGGCCTCCTGAGTCTGCCCCACCCTCCCACCTCGGGAAGGGAGCCCCTCCTTCATTCCCATCCCCTCTCCCACAGGGTGCTCTTGCTTCAAAGCCAGGCAGAAGACACTGTACCTTCCCAAATTCTTCTCTGTACCTTCCCAAATTCTTCTCTGTCCCGTGTCTTCTGAAACACCTCAGTAAATCCCCTTTATGTTTCCAAAGGGCTTGAGGGACAAGTAACCATAAGGAAGTAGCTAAATAGTTAACAAAAATCCAGCAGGTTTTTGGTTCTCATTCAAAGGTAAGCAAGAAGCAGGGGTTAACTTTCTCAAATGCTACAGCGGCCAGGCCCATAATTCTGGCCCAGGGGCAGCTTTGCCCAAACTGAACATCTTGCTTTTACTTGAGAGCAGGATTTCAGAAGGAAACCCCTCCCCACTTCTTCTTCAGCCACATGCAGATTCGCAGGTGTTAATTATAGGGAATTCCATTCCCTAAAAGGCTGTTTAGTGACGTATCAAGGAAAATTTGCCTTAAGTACCTCCCCTCTTCGATCTGTGCTTTCGTCTTCCTCTGACAGCCTCAGCGTCTGACTGGAAAGTAAAAATCAGACCATCCTTTCTTTATAACCTACCCACTCAGAAGTGACTTTCTGCAGACGGTTTGACTTGTGTCTGTAAGTTTTAGAATCAAACCTCAGCCCGTAATGAACTGCTGTACACACATGTGGATGAGTCTAAATGCATTAGGCTAAATGGAGGAATTCAGACTCAAAAGGCTTCATGCCATGGTTCCGTTTACAGGACGCTCTAAACCAAAGCAAAACTGGTGTGACAAGAAGGGGACATAGGGACTTGTTTGAGATGATGAAATTGTTACATTATCTTGATCATGATGGTGGTTATGTGAGTCTATGCTTTTGTCAAAACTCATACAACTGTACACTTAAAAAGGGCAAATTTTACTGTATGGGAATCATACCTCTCAATAC
The DNA here is from genome assembly GCF_987537825.1 of Furipterus horrens. Taxonomy (NCBI): domain Eukaryota; kingdom Metazoa; phylum Chordata; class Mammalia; order Chiroptera; family Furipteridae; genus Furipterus; species Furipterus horrens. The sequence goes on along the minus strand of NW_028327178.1, from coordinate 16,477,363 downwards.
ACTGGACTTTTAAAAAATGATTTATATTTGCCAGTCCTTTTGGGAACAAGGCAAAGCATAAGTGGCTGTCAACTTTTGTAAACTTCTCACCCGCCTTTGAAAGTGGGAACTGGAACTCTCTGGAAAGTCAGGTATGTCAACGAAAAGGGTCAGGGATCCCTGCAAAAGATGCCTTGTTTTGAAGGGGGTTCAGACCATAGGAGACCCTCCTTATTGATTCGTTCATTTATTCATTTACTTGTTCAACAGCGTTGATTGAACACTTTCTAAGAGGCAGACTTGGGACTAGGCAATGTGGAAATTGCTGTGGCAGGAGATACAGCTGCTGCTCATGAGAGGCATAGAGGCTAGTGGTCTGGAGAGGGAGGGATTGATAGAAGGAGAGAAAAAAAATAGCCAAACAGGGACCATGGAGCTCCTGGGAGGGGCACCTAACCTCATCCCAGTGAATCAGGAAGCTTCTGAGAGGAAGCCAGCCTGAGTGAGTGAACCAGGCAGGGCAGCGGGTGTGAGGACCTCCATCCGTGGAATGCACACATGTAGGTGCCTGGAGAGAGAAAGAGGGATACACTTACAAATCGTAAGGAGTTCATTTGGTGAGAGCTCTGAGGCCAGAGAACAGCTTTGCTGTTGTCTTTGCCAGCTCAGGGGTGTTTTCCTCTTGCTTCCACCAGTTTGAGGCCCTACTCTGAAGAAATTTGTGCCACAGAGGAGAGAAAACTGCTGTCATAATTCAGGACCCTGAGAAGGTTTTAAACAACAAATCTTTGCTCAACTGAAAAGATTTCAGATTGTGATCAAAAGTGCCTGGGTACTTGGGCTTCCAAAGTTTTCAAACATTTTAACCTGGGTCTGTGATACTTTAAAAAAAGATTTTATTTATTTACTTTTAGAGAGAGAGGAAGGGAGGGAAAAAGAGAGAGAGAAACATTGATGTGTGAGAGAAACAGTAGATCGGTTGCCTCTTGCATGCCCCCAACTGGGGACCTTACTGACAGCCCAGGTATGTGCCCTGACCGGAAACAAACCAGCGGTCTTTTGGTTTGCAGGCCGGCACTCGATCCACTGGAGCCACACCAGCCAGGGCTGTGATACTTTTTATATCAGTAAAAAGGTACATTCAAATGCCAGACAGAAGATGACATCATCAAGTAACAAGACCATCCCTAGAATCTCTCATTGGGGCCCCTCAATCTGAATTGTCTGCCCTTGAATCCAAAATGGGTCCATCTAATCATTTTAGAGAGATTGTTCAGTTAATCCAAATGGACATTTCCCATGTTTCCCTGTTGGGCCAGCTTTCTGAATTACGTAGAGAACAATTTCTGAATTGCCTGGCTATATTTTCTTATCTGTGCTAAAATCACTGAGGTCATCATTATACCTTGTAGGGAGGGATTCCATCCCAGACTGTTAGAACATCTATCCCCCCAAAAGACACTATGTAGAACTCCCAGAATCCTCTGGGAAAAGCTGTGTCCCCTTTGCCATTTAGGTCTGCTTTCATAGGTGCTTCGTCTGCATCCATTGTGAAGCTAGCCTGACCCATACTCAGCAGGGGTTTGGCTCAAGCATTGTAGCTGCATTAATTCTAACCTTTAGCACCAAAGTAACTGGCTTGATTTCAAATGTATGGCTATTTCAGAGATTCAGCCACTAGATAAGTGAAATTCCATTGTCTCATCGTTATTCTGTTAGTGGCGGTAATGAACTTGAGTATGGCTCTTATTTATCCATCTTTCTGGATGAGGGCAGATTTATTTTGCATAGTTATGTCAAACTGGTGTAGGATATTTCTTCTAAAATAATGATATCCTGAGTGCCTTTCTACACAGGAGAACTCCAGGGTCTCCTGAGATTCTCCCACCATTTGAGCCCCCCAAACTAACCTGAACTCCTATAATCAGACCTCTGTTCCCTGATGCTCCTTCCAGATCAACATGAAAGGACAGAAGGTGAAAGGATCCTGAAGGGGGTCCTATCTCCAGGTGAAGAGAAATGAGAAGAGGCATGGTAAGGAGGGAATCTGCATGACGGATGGATGGAACTGGGGGTTTTGTCTTGCAGGGCTATCTGTCAGAAGGCTTGGTAACGAAGTGGTATCGCTCACCACGCCTGCTCCTCTCCCCTAACAACTACACCAAAGCCATCGACATGTGGGCTGCAGGCTGCATCCTGGCCGAGATGCTTACGGGGAGAATGCTCTTTGCAGGTAAGCTGCTTACCATGCCACCTTCCTTCTCCTCCTGGGTGTAGAAGACAGGTTTCTGAGACACATAAAGACTGATGCTTTTTACAGACGAGAAAGGTATTCATTCCCAGCATCCTGTTGTTCTATTTTTATATTTTTGTCTGTTTTTTTTTCTTTCTTTCTCTTTTTTCTTTTGGTGTTGTTCTACAAAAAGGAAGAACTTAGTACACAAAACATGCTAGACTTTCTGTTTGAAATAACCTCTGTGGCTTTTATGGCACTCCTTGGAGGCACCTTCCTATTATTTCGGGCAAAATACTAGAGAGACTAAAAACAATCTCTGAGAACAGAACTTTCAAAATCAAGAAAATACTTGTATTCAAACACCTTGCGATTGACCTCTGGAAACACCCGCCTTACACTTTCAGCCCTTCCTCATCTCTCCCTGCCACTCTGAGCAGTTGTTAGTCTGGAGTGCTCATTTGGAGAGGGGACCCCACAAGGGGCTCCCAGAGTCCCTGAACCCACCCTCCATGAGCCCACTGCAGGGAGAGGCCAAAGGGACTCCTGGAGAGCAGACTCTGGTGCTGCAGGCACTTTCTGGGTGGACATTGACAGCATTAGCATGTGCTTAGTGCCACAGTGGGCATCATGGGAGGACACAGAAGAGCCCATCCTGGGCCCCCAGCTTCTGGCAGACTGGAATCCCACGGGAACCATTGGTAAGGGGAGGGCCCTCTGTGCAGTTGGATGAGTCAGTGGGGGGAACCCCTCAAGGAAAGAGAGGCTTCGTTGAGGACTCACCCTGGTAGAGGAAGTGGGAAGGCTACTCACGCAAAAAGGGAAAAGGGAAATAATGAATCTAAGAGTGGCCAGGAGGTCAGAGCAGGATCGCAAGGGGATAGACTTCACCCTTACCAGCAGTGCCCAAGCTCGGATACAGGGGTCAGTGTTGCCTGGGTATAGAAGCTGAGTTTCTGAGACACAAAGCCTGATGCTTCTTACAAATGAGAAAGGTATTCATTCCCAACATCCAGAAGGATGCCTGGCAGAGAGTAGGTGCTCAATAATTACTTGTTGACTGAATGATGCTTGACTCCATCCCAACCCGCCTGTCTTCCTCCCTCTGCCCAAAGGAGCACAGAGGCAGTGTTCTCAGGACATACCCCAAACCCTACTTATTATTCCTGATTTTTTCCTCCTCCTAATTGGAATCCTCCTAATCGGAAGCCAAAGGGTAAGGCTCATTCCTAGCCTTGAAATCACTTCCTTCCCCAGCCTGGTAAAGAACATGCAGAGAGGCATATGGGAAGGATCACTCGGAAAGCCCTCGGCCAGGCTGTTCCGTCATGGTGGTGTTGGCTGACTCAGTCTGTATCAGACTGCTCCAGTCAGAGGCAGAGACATTTCACAAAGCCAAGCTCCAGAGACAGCAAGCAATCAGCTCATAGTCACAGAACAGGTTGGTGGCAGAATGGAGACCAGAGCCCAGGACTGCTGGTTCCCAGCCCAGTGCTGTTCCCACTGTCCTGGGTTGCCCCTCCCAGGCCTTCTGGGGCTGCTATGGGGCTTCCACACACCCGGTCACTTGGGCAGCACACTTAACCACCTGGCATTTGCCTCCCCAGGTGCTCATGAGCTGGAGCAGATGCAGCTCATAATAGACACCATCCCTGTGATCCGGGAGGAGGACAAGGACGAGCTGCTCAGGGTGATGCCTTCCTTCGTCAACAGCACCTGGGAGGTGAAGAGGCCCCTGCGCAAGCTGCTCCCTGAAGTGAACAGTGAAGGTACCTGAGCTGGACAGCCAGGCCAGCATCTTGGGGGCTTTACCTTGGGGGTGGGGGCAGGTGGTCTCCTTCTATAAGGACTAAGCATAGTCCCTAGCCATAGGAGTGAGCGCCCCCCTTCCCCCCAGCCGCCAGCCTTTGCCCTGGCTGCTTCTAGACTGAGGATGATTGGTCCCTGGAGTCTGGCTGGCAGGCAGCCCTCACAGAGGTCACTAGAGGTCCTCTACATCCCACCCCCCGGGTTGCTTCCTTTCCTTTCTTGTCTTTCTCGCTTGCCTTCCTCCTTCACCCCCTTTGGTGTGGTGCAGAGAACATGAGCTTTATCCACTTGAGAGCCAAAACCAGGTTCAATTCCTAGTTCCACCAGTGACTAGCTGTTTGGTCTTGGGCAAGTTTCTTACCTTCTCTGAATCTCAGTTTCCTTAACTCCTAATAATACATATTAGATAGGTTGTCGTGACAAGTAAGTAAAATAGAATGTGTAAAGCCCTGGGCATAGGGGAGAGGCTCTGTCCTCTCAGACATTACATTACCGTTGGGCCTCATACCTGGCAGAGGCTTCCTTAGGCAGCTTCTGCGTAAGTAGGATATAGGTCCAGCCAATTGTGAGAGAAAGCCAAATTCTCAATGGCTAAATAAGATTTCATTCTTATTTAAGAAAAAAAATTAAGAAGTTTATTTCTCTCTTTTATAATAATCCAAAACCAGGCAGTCCAAGGCCAATACGTGGACCTGCTCCCCGGTCATCCAGGGGCCCCAGACCCTTCCGTCTTGCTCTGCTGCCTTATGGTGTTGTTCTTACTCCCTGGAGAAAGGAGAGGAAGGAGGGGAGGTCCCCTTGCCCTTCAGGTCATGAGTCAGAATTCGTATACCTCACCTCCACTCATGCCCTGTTGGCCAGAACTGAGTCACATGACCCCATCTCACTGCGGTGGAGGCTGTGAAATGGGTATTTTCTTTATTCCCTGATACTTTGTGTCCATTATTATGAAAGAGGAGAACAGACATGGGGTACAAACTAGCAGTCTCTGCCACACTCCTCCGCATCAAGAAACCAAGAACTTGGACTAACAATACCTTTGGCCATGATACCCATTCAATCAGTGAACTGCCTCAGTTTCCCCATCATTAAAAGAGAGGAGGGGCTATTTGATTCACCCCAAATTAAGACGCAGCCGTCCCTATTTATTTTTATTCTGAAGCTGCTACAGAAACCCCATTGTGTGTCAAGAGATGCATTCACCTCTCAGGAATTCTGGATCAAGAATGTGTCACCCATGTCCCATCCCCCAAGCAAGCACACACAGAGAAGCACCTTGGTGACTTGGTTCTGAGAGCTGTGGGCCTGGTCTCAGCAAAGTAAGAACTGGTGCCTGATCAGATATGACCCAGTCCCTTGCTGTCATCAGTAGCATCAGCCCACATTTATTAACCCACCATAGCCAGAGAACCACCAGGAATGGAAATCCAAAGACACACAGGAGCTGGTCTAGCTGGGAAGACAGGAAATCCCATCAGAGATGAGAATGAAGATTGAGCAACACATTCTAAAGGGCTAGTGAGAGCGCTGGGCACTTGGGGAGGAGATGAGAGCCACCAAGTGCCGAGAGGGACAGAGGCTGGCCCAGAGGGGTGATGAGGGCCCAGATCAGCAGGATGAGTCACAGACCTGATTGTTGGATGTGAAGCTGAATTGGTGAGAAGGACTGAGAGCCGTGGGGCTCTAAATGCCTGACGGATGAGTTTGGACTCAATCCTGTAGCTGAGCAGATGTGCCCTAAAGCCAGGCCTGCTGCACCATCCCATCATGCCAACTTCATCCAAAATTCTCTCATCTGCTTCTGGCCTTGAAAACCAACCCCATGCAGCCTCTGGGTAATGAGGTATCACTGACATGGAATATTGGTAGGAGAAAGGGTACTCGAGCCCACCTGCCAGGAGAGTGAGTTGGTGACCCTCAGTTCACTCCATCTGCTGTGCTTTCGAGGTCCCACAGACGTGGGAAGAGGCAAGGGGTCTCTAACCCTCAGAGGCTCAAAGGCCGCAGTCTAGGTGACCATGTCCCTCAGCAGCTGGACTTGAGGTCAGTAGTGAACCTCATGCCACAGATATAGGACAAGGGAGGCAGGCCTGAGACCACACAGTTCTGAGCTCCATTTACTACAAGAAGTAAATATACCACAAGTGAAAGATTGGACGAGGAAACCTAATATACAAAACAGGTGGAGGGAAGGCTCTGGGAGAATCAAGGTTGAGGGCCTGAGAGCCCTGCCCACCTGCCTCTCAATCTCCAGAGACGCCTCTGAGAATCCTTCCAGAACCTCTGAGGTTCTGAGAATTCTAGCTAAGAATCCACTGGACCACAGGAGGATGACAGGATGGTAGAGAGGCCTCATTTTATTAGACATACCTTAAACACAGCTGAGGGTCCTGGCTGGTGTGGCTCAGTGGATTGAGCATCAGGCTGTGAACCAAAAGGTCGCTGGTTCAGTTCCTGGTCAGGGCTCATGCCTGGGTTGCAGGCCAAGTCCCTAGTTGGGGGTGTGCAGGAGACAACCCGATTGATGTTTCTTTCCCTCTCTCCCTCCCCTCCCCATCTCTAAAAATTCATAAACAAATCTTTAAAAAATAATTTTTTTTTAACACTAAGGAAGTTGAGCCCAGGGAAAAAAAGGAGTTGGGGGAGGAAGGGTATGGTCATTCATGAGTTAAGGGTAAGCCAGTGCTGTAGCGGAAAATCTGAAATCTCCATGGCTTACCCCACAGCAGTGTATTCAGTACTGACCTCAAGTCTAGACAGACTGGGGGAGCCTGGACACTGCTGGGGAGCCAGGTTGTCAGAGCAGCTGCCATCTTCAACATATAGCTTTCAAAGCCCCCTGGCACCAGCCTCCAACTGAAGCCGAGAGAAGAGAGAGCAGAGACTCTTGCAGGAGTTGTTATGGGTCAGGCCCAGGAATGGGGTACACACATCACTTCTACCCCATTCTATGGCCCCTGTCATGTAGCCACAACTAACTGCAGGGGGCATCTGGGAGACACAGGCTAGTGTGTCCTGGGCAGCATGAGAGGGGCAGGCATGGGCAAGAGAAACCATGTTGATGTAGCGGGACCACAAAGGACAGAGCTAGGCTCTGGAGGTTAAAGGGACAGATGTAGGTTTGACAGGGGAAGGATTTTCTAATATTAGGGCTTCCTAGAAACGTCTGGGCACCTGCAAGACAGCCAGCTGTCAGGGAGAGCTAAGAGGAGACTCATCCTTGGTAGTCAGTGGAGTGGCCTTCGGGGTCTGCACTGTCCAACTTCAGGGGTTGCTAGGTCTGTCTTAGTAATGATGATAATGGTGATGGTGCCTGTTGGTCAAAGCTTTAACTCTCCATTTTCTTGTCAAAAAGTCCAGTGTCATAGGGTGGGGCCAAAGGAGGGGCCAGAGACCCAAAGGAGAAAAGACTTGCCCAGCCTGCAGCTGGGCGGTGGCAGAGCTGGGCCACTGCAGGGCCTGGTCCGTCCCAGTCCTGGGAGCCTGTGAGGCTGATCCCCTTTCAGGTCTGCAGCCCTGGCCCAGGAGCAGCCCCTGAGCCCCAGTGCCTTTGGGGATGATCAGACTTACTGCTGCTTCACTAATCTCTCGGTCTACGGTTACAAAGTGGCACCGTGTCCTCTTGGGAGGCCAGTGGCCTTCAGAATCCATCCATTTCCTGAATCATTGGTGAATTTTCCTGCAAAGAGCTCCAGGGCTGGTGTGAGGGGCCGGGTAATGGTGCGGCAGAGGCCCACCAGGAGCCCCACCGAAGGGACCGCAGCCTGGGCCTTGAGCTCAGCTGCATTCCTCCCTCTGCACTTGGGCTGTAACATAATTAGTCAAGTCACGATTTAAGTGGAGCCTCCAGCACTGAGCAGTACTGCAAACACCTACCCTAGACCTTGCCCTGAGATGATGCAGCCCTGAGCTCACAGGGCAGATGGGTACCCGTACCCTGCTTAGGAAACAGAATATCAATGTCTGTGCCCAGAGCTGCTGGTCAACAGGTGCACATCCCGAACACCCTACTGAAACCTTCATGTACTGTCATGCTGGTTGGCAAATAACTACTGCTCAAGGCTTCTGAGTGTCCCTCCTGTCCCCAGATTCCAGATGCCAGGACCAGTCCTTGGTCTAGCCACTAAAGGGTTACTGCCTGGCACAGCAGGAAGGCTGGGTGAGGAAGTATTTTGAAGATCTAGCCTGCCTGCCCAGGGCAACCTGTGATAGAAAGAGCTCTGGTCTTAAACTAGGGGCTCTGGGCTGTCAGGCCCTGTCCCTCCCCCCCCACCCCACCCCCACCCCCGCCCCAGCCTCACCTCCGCTGACCTTTCTCACTGCTGGCACCTGAGGGACACAGGCCCCCCACCCACTGCAGCAGCGCTCAACCCAAGACAAATGGGAGCAGGTGCAGATAACCCTGCGCGCCCCCTCAGCAAGGCCGCCTCTAAGGTGTGTCTCACACTATCTCCTGGGGGACCCCAGTGGAACTGCGCCCCAGGTTCGCACAGGAGGAGCTTGCTCATTGGCAGATCCTCAGCTGGCTTCTTCCCTCCACCCCTCCCAGTGAACTTCCGGGGATCACCGCCACATAACCACCGCCACCCCAATCCTTGTCTCTGGAGAAATCCAGCCTGAGGCAGAGATCTAGCACTAGACCTCCCGTAACTAACCATGACCCTGAGCAAGTCCCTTTCCCTGCTGCGCCTCTATTACTGATATTTGTGAGGTCAGAAAAGCAGCATCTGCTCCGAATTTGTCACTAGATTGTGGTGAGGATCATGAGAAAGAGAATGGCTAAAACCCTTTTTACAAGTGGAAAAGTACAAACACCCAGAAACATCACCATACTGAGGGGTCCCCTTCTCGGGGTGGCAGCAGCAACAAATGGCCTTCAAATGACCTGCTCTGCTCCCTACAGCCATTGACTTTCTGGAGAAGATCCTGACCTTTAACCCCATGGATCGCCTAACAGCCGAGATGGGGCTGCAGCACCCCTACATGAGCCCGTACTCATGCCCCGAGGACGAGCCCACCTCTCAGCACCCGTTCCACATCGAGGACGAGATTGACGACATCCTGCTGATGGCTGCCAACCAGAGCCAGCTCTCCAATTGGGACAGGTGTGTTTCCAGAAGTTTCCAGCCCTGGAGTCTAGAACCCACATTCCTGTCCTCCCATTTCTGTGTTGCCTCTGATCCCTTGTGACCTTTCCCTTTGTTTTCCATATTGTACAGCCCAGGGGCGCTTCCCCCAACTTATCTTCTTGCCTTTCTCTCTCCTGTCCTCTGACCCTCCCAGCCTGTCTGACCTCTGTGCACAGGTCCAGGGGCTTTCCCTTGTGCAGCGCAGCCAGGACCAGCTTTCCTCCCCACCCCACGTGGGCTGGGCTCAATGTGATGTTCTGCAAGCATTAGTGAGATGATGGGTTTCAGGTTAAGAAGGCACCACCAATGGAGGGTCAGGGCCACGCTGTTATTTTTGGACAGGTTTATTGGTTTGTCCATATTGATTGCTGTTATCAAGTGTTGCCAGCAGCCCTGGCTGGTGTGACTCAGTGGATTGAGGGCCAGCCTGTGAACCAAAAGGTCATAGGTTTGATTCCCAGTCAGGGTACATGCCTGGGTTGCAGGCCACATACCCAGTTGGGGGTGTGTGAGAGGCAATCTATCGATGTATCTCTCGCACAACCATGTTTTTCTCCCTTTCTTTCTCCCTCCCTTCCTCTCTCTAAAAATGAATAAATAAAATCTTTAAAAAAAAAAAAGTTGCCAGCAAATGGAGATTAATGAAGACTGTCTCTTCTGCTACCCTTTCTGCTTGGCTGCCCTTGACTGTGGTCCCTGCAGCCCCTCCCCCTCCACTCTACAGCATGTGGGGGCTCAGCAAGGTTCATCCCATGCTAATCATGGCTGTGGCATGGGGCTGGTGCCGGGAGAAACTGTAGCAGGGTTTCTGACCACTTCTAAAGCTGGTACCCCTCTGCCCCCAGCCTTTCCTATCATACCTGTGTGAGGGAGGCGAATAACAAAGGTGGGGCAAACCCCTTCCTACAGCCCTGCTGCTCTGGGCAAACTGCTTAACCCCTGGACACCGATGTCCTCATCTGAGGAGGTGATAACACTGAACCCACGGTCCGGGCTGCTGTGAAGGCTGTGACTGATGTTTGGCCCTTGGCGTGTAGCAGCCAAGGGTCAGGGTCTTCACAAATATCTGCAGTTTTGAGGACTCTCATGGGAGGAGGCCGCATCCACCTCTGGGAGTGACCCCGGCCCTGCGGGTGTCACTGGGAGGGTGGGCAGTACTGGGGCCTTCCCGTGCCTTGCAAACCATGTGGTCTGCCCCTGCATGGCTGCCCTTTCACCCAGCCAGACCTGCCTATCTTTGGTGTGGTGGGTTTTCCTGTGTGAGCACCAGATTCCCTGTTTCTGGAGCGACTAGCTACTGGCTGAGGCCCCCTCTGGGCTCCCTGCCTTACCCACCCCTCCCCTCAAAGGTTCTGCACAGAGACCTGGCCCAGGGAAGGGAGGGCTCAGCCTGAGCTGATGGCTGATCCTCCTGCTCTTCATTTGCTCTTGGCTGGCTGGCTTCACTTTCTGTGGCTGCGGAGCAGTTGACAGAGGGCAGAATTCCAGGATCTCTGGCCTCTCCTGAGGAGCCCATGACTTTCCGTGGGCCCCACTGCTCCATCTAGGCACAGTGCTGTGGGGCATCCAACCAGACCCATGAGGGCAGGAGTTCTTGCCCTGGCTGTACCCTAGAATCACTTGGGAGGTTCTAAAATCATGCTGATGCAGGACCCCACCCTAGACCTACTGAATCAGAATTGTGGGGTGTAGGGCACGCAGGGGGTGTTGTTTTCAATTTCCTCGGGTGATTCTAATCTGAGCCAGGGCTGAGAAGCACTCATTAGGGCACTGCTACTCAGAGTGCGGTCCCCAGACCGGCAGCATCACGTAGGAGCCTATTAGAACTGCAGAACCCGAGGCCCCAGCTCAGATCTATTGCACAGAGATCTGCATGTGAACAAAGTGATTTGCATGCACATCCAAGTTGAAGGAGCACTGCACAGGTGCATCCACTGGAAAGGAAGGTCCATGAAAACAGGAATGTTGTTGTTTTGTTCACTGCTGTGCCTGGTACAGAACAGACGCTCAAGAAATATTTGTAGGGTACAGAATATAAAGGATACAAGGATTAAGTCACACAGTCCCTTCACCTGAGCCCTGGGGGCTCACCATTACCTTGTCCCATCACCCTCCCACCGTGGAGTGAGTTGGGGACAGGATCTGGAAGGACTAGGCTGGGGTTCCAATCACCTTTCCGTCTGTATCCTTGTAGATACCCTGTGAGCCTGTCATCCGACCTGGAGTGGCGGCCCGACCGCTGCCAGGACGCAAGCGAGGTGCAGCGCGACCCGCGCGCGGGCTCGGCACCACTGGCCGAGGACGTGCAGGTGGACCCGCGCAAGGACTCGCACAGCAGCTCCGAGCGCTTCCTGGAGCAGTCGCACTCGTCCATGGAGCGCGCCTTCGAGGCCGACTACGGGCCCTCCTGCGATTACAAGGTGGGGTCGCCGTCCTACCTGGACAAGCTGCTGTGGCGTGACAACAAGCCGCACCACTACTCGGAGCCCAAGCTCATCCTGGACCTGTCGCACTGGAAACAAGCGGCCGGCGCGCCCCCGACCGCCGCCGCCATGGCCGCGGACGCCGGGGCGCGCGAGGATGAGCCTGCCAGCCTCTTTCTGGAGATCGCGCAGTGGGTCAAGAGCACGCAGGGCGGCCCAGAGCGCGCCAGCCCGCCTCCCGAGGGTCCTGAGCGCCGCTTGTCTGCCTCCCCGCCTGACCACCCTGCCACCAAAGACAGTGGCGCCAGCCCGCAGTTCGACCTGGATGTGTTCATCTCCCGCGCGCTGAAACTCTGCACCAAGCCCGAAGACCTACCGGACAATAAACTGGGCGACCTCAATGGCACGTGCATCTCCGAGCACCCTGGCGATCTCGTGCAGACCGAGGCTTTCTCCAAAGAAAGGTGGTGAGGCCTGAGGGGGCGCTCCAGCACAAGCCACCCCTGCCCCACGGGAGGCCCCCCAGAAAAGCCTGGCCGGGCAGGAGGAGGCCGCCTCCCTGGCACCTCCACCACCCCCTCTGCCCCTCTATGCTGCCTGGGGGTTAGCAGAACACAGAAAGGATCCGAGGAGAGAGAGGAATGTCCATTTCTTAAACTGCCTTAATAACTAGCCTTTATCCTCTGGGAGCGGGTTTTAACGGAGCCTCGTCTGGGTTGATCACTTTCCCAGCGAAGAGGAGGCCCTTGCATTTCATAAGTGGTGGCGTGTAGGGAAGAAACGCGTCTTAGCACTGCCTGGTTGGGTTGAGAAGGGGGAATCTTGCAGGCCTGGTGTGGATGCCATCTGGCCCAAATAGCCTCAACTGACAGATCAGGAAAGACAGTGAGAACCAGAGAAGCAAAGTCTAGCCAGTGTCAGGGCAAGCCTTGACTCCCAGTCTCCTGGCCCCCAGCCTACAGAATGCCTTCCTCTGCTGGGTCACACTGGCTTTTCAATCAGAAAAGTTAGTCCAAGATGTATCTTCCCTGTCCAGTACCATCCAACCCATCCCATGTTCTTTCATTCAGAGCAATGTTTCTTGTATTCCAAAATTGGAAACTGAGCCAGTGTCTTCACTAGTCAAGCATATTTCTTCTGGTGCCTCAAGTACATAAACATTCTCCTTTGCCACACTCCTATGTTTGCCTCACTCCTGCATGATCTGAAATCTTGGTTTAGATCAGACCAGTTTGGGGTCTGTAGATAAAAGAACTCAGTCTCCCAGGCCTGTGCACACACCTCCTCCAGGTTTTTAGGCACTTTGCTGACACATGCACAGACACAGCCTTCATTCCCCAGGATGTCATACATGGGTGAGTTTGAAGATTGCAATTTCATGAATTCCTCCAGAGCTGCCCCTCCCAGCCCATCCCCACAAACAGAGCAAATATGTTAGGAGAAGATTTGCCCACCATAGAGCAAATACATTAGTAGAGAAGATTTCACATGGGCCCAATCAGGCTTCAATAACATTGCTTGTGATTTTGATCATCCGTTTAGCCCTGGCAAAACAGGCCCTAAAGTAGTGCATTGGAGAGCAAGTGGCCCAGGGGACAAGGAATCCAGAAAGGAAGATGTGAAAGGTAAGGTGCCAATAGTGAGGGCACTCAGAGGTCAGGCAGCAGCATGGAGACCTCAGGACAATGGAAGGGGCTCCAAGCAGCCATGCCCCTCTTAGTCTAGGTCAGGCTGAGTTTGGAATGTGCAGACCCAGAGGTGCACTCCCACACAGAGCCTGGGGTGACTGTGTGTGGGCACAGCAGCCCCCCTGCAGAAGCACAGCCCGGCCCCTGGGATGCTGGTGTTCAGCTCCAACCCACCCCCCAACACACCCAAAGATACCCACGGGAAGTCGAGCTACTCTCAGCAGAGGATCCCCAGTCTTGGTCTTGGCTGTGATCACCTTCACCCCCACAGCACCTTAAATCTAATCAGCTAACTAGGATTTGTACATTGAAACCCGCAACATATTAGAAATTTATATTTAAAAACAGAGTTAATCACACTGACCGATTTTTAAGTGCAAAATATGTAAATATGAAGTATTTGGTTTTGTTCTTTATTTTAAAGAAAAGGAAATGTACACTGCTCCTCATGTGCCATTTGTCCTCAGAGGGCGGCTTTACATTTTTAGTAAAGGAACAAGCTGCTGACCTTGCCCCAAAGTTCATATATAATTGTTATTACAGAGGAATTGTTATTACTACTCATGTTTTAAAAAAATCTATTAAGTGTTATTAAACTTGATCTGGTTGGGCCAAATAAAGTTTTATTGGAAGATGTGTTCATTTGTTCATTTACTTATTATCCCACTGATTTATGTATTATCTGATCTTGTTTTTAGCAGTAGGTGGTTGATCAGAGCCTGGCTGGCTTCTCCCTGCACCCATGAAGGCCAGTGTTTTTGAGGGATTACAGTTGGAGGGGAGGGGAGATGAGAATCTACACAGATTGGTAGTCAGGAAAGTGATTTCAGAATCATTTGCGTCTGGCCTGGTCTTCAAACTGTAGATTTCAAACCCTATCTTGGAGCCAGTGCCAAACCTTCTGACCAAGGCTCATCCCTTCCTCCAGTCACAAAAGGTGATAACATCATGAGATCTGGGGGAACCAACCACCCAAAAATGCCTGCCTCGGCCACCCTACAGAGGTCCAAGATTCCACCCATCTGAAGTTCACTCATTTGTAATGATGGTGCCCAAACATTAGCCCAAACTTCATTTGTTATTCAGCAAATGTAAACATAGACAATAGAGAGGGTTTTAAATTTTTGTTTGTTTATTTTGACTTCCCCAAAAGACCTTTTGACTAAAGGAAATTTCTACGGTTGAAATGCATCGAAGCCAAGAGGAGCACCCTGGAAAGCCAACTGGGATTCCATCCAAAATGTCAGCCTAGAGTAACCATCTCCCAGCAGGGAAGATGTGAATAGAGAGAGTGGCCCAGAGCCAGGGTAGAGTTCTGGTTGAGATTTTATATTCGAGCAGCCTCGAGGCTTGGTGTTGCTAGGAAGTAGAAAGTGGATTTGAGAAAGAAGGAGTTGAGAAGCCCCAATAGCAAACAGCACCAGAAAGGGTCTCCTCCTAAAGGAGTTACATGGGGACCTACTTAGATCTCCCAGAAGCAATATGTGGCAACACGTGTTAAGTATTATCAACCAGGGAACCTCTCCTGAGCTCTGGTGTCCAGAATTTTTACTGGGGATCAGCCATACAGGAGTCTGGGACTGATCTGTGTTACTCAGCTCTCTAGTCCTTCAGAGATCAAAGTGATACAGCATGGCCCAGGGCCTCCAACTTGCAAAAACACTCCTACCAGGCAGGATATTGCAAGGGCTCAAAGGTTATCTCCTAGGAGCCAGTGAAAGACCAGGCCTCTGAAGATCCACAGCCTTCCTTTATGAAGTATGAGCTTTCAGAAACTAGGGCCTGCTGAGTTAACCCTCTACTGACTTGAAATGTAGTTGTGTCTCCTGTGATTCCAAAATGGTGTTTGTGTCCCATGTGAACTTTATAGCAAAGCTGAGGCAACACAACTATCTTATTTGGTAAACATGCCTACATATTTTTAAGAACGTGCAACATTATTAAAATATAATAATAAAAACGTTCATGCTGAGGCAGGTGTTAGACAATCTAACACCTGAGATGTCTTTTCTTATTGAATCATGGTCTGCCCATGAAAGCCAAGCTTGTCAACAGATTTGCAAGCTAGCTCACTGCTCATTTTGTCAACGTGATTATTAACCCCGGGGGGCCCTCACTGATGTGGCTCAGTTAGTTGGGCATCATTTTGTGAAATGAAAGGTTGCAGGTATAATTCCCAGTCAGGGCACATGCCTGGGTTGCGGGTTTGGTCCCCTTCAGAGAGCATATGAGATGGAACTGATCGATATTTCTCTCTCACATTGAAGTTTCTTTCTCTCTCTTTCTCCCTCCCTTCCTCTCTCTCTAAAAAATAAGTAAATAAATATGTTTTTTAAAACTGGGGTAATAATGGCATGTGCACGGTGGATTGCTTTAGGGAACAATCATGCCCAGCTACCCCAGAGCTGTACTGAACTCCAAGTTGAGGGCCTCAGAGTCCTGTGGCTGAGGGAGCTCTCTGGCTGTGCAGCTGCCTGAGGGTGAACGCAGGAACCTCAAGGCAAGATTGAGAAGTGAGGATGTCAACCCGAAGGCTAAGACACACCCTGCTCCAACCCTGGGAAGGGGGCTCTGGGGACTCTGGAGGTGAGAGGAAGTGACCAGACTTCTCGCTCATAGGCTCCAGCCTGTTATGATTAGAAGGTATGATGGTTAATTTCATGTGCCATGTTGATTGGGCCATGGTACCTGGATATTTGATCAAACATTATTCTGGATGTTTCTGTGAGTGTGTTTGGATGAGATTAACCTTTAAAGCAGGGCGCTTTGAGTAAAGCAGATTGCTCTCCCTAATATGGGTGAACCTCATCCCATCAGCTGAAGTCCTGAATAGAACAAAAGGCTGACCTCCCTTGAGCAAGAAGGAATTCTGCCAGCAGATAACCTTTAGACCTCAACTGCAACATCAGCTGTTTCTTCCCATTCTACAGAGTTGGACAACATAAGGATTCACGGCAAAGATAAGAGACCCAGATAGCCTGGGCTGAAATTCCAGTTCTGCCATTTACTAGCTGTGTGAGCTGGGACAAGTTACTTAACTTCTCTCTGCCTCAGTTTCCTTATCTGTAAAATGAGAATAATAATAATACCACCTATCTAATAGAGTCATTATGGAGATTAAATAAGTTAAAGTATGTGAAGCACTTTGATCAATACAGTGTTTGGCATATAGAAAATGCTATACTAAGGCCTGACCAGTGTAGCTCAGTTGGTTGGGTGTCATTCCGTGAATCGGAAGGTCACCAGTTTGATTCCTGGGGAAGGACACATGCCTGGGTTGTGGGTTTTGTCCCCCATTGGGGGGTGGGGGTGCATACGAGAGGCAACCATTCTCTCTCACATCAGTGTTTCTCCCCCTCTCTTTCTCCTCCCTTATCTCCTCCCTAAAAATAAATAAATAAAATCTTTTTTAAAATAAAAGGAGCATTATCTTAAGAAAGAAAGAAAGAAAATGCTATAAGGTCTGATAAATAATTAAAATAAACAAGATTATACTAGTAGTAAATAGTAAATAATGGCTCCAGAATACAGACCTCCTAACACTTTTAACATTGTGTTACATTACTCTACATCAAAAATGTGGAAAATACACCCCCCCCAGATCAACAACAAAAACACCAGCCTTTGACGTATTTGCCCAGCCCACACCATGCCTTCTCTCAGAAGTATGCTCCCTCACCCACAGGAAAGGCCTTGCATCCAGCTTTGTACCACAGGGCGATCTTCCTCTCACACACCTCTCACCTGCATGGCAGTGGCTGGGCCAGGATGGACACCTGACCCAGGTTAGGCCGATCATATTCTCTCTCCTGGGAATTTAGGTTTATGATGCAGAGATGCTTGTCAGTCTTTGCTATTGCTTGAACTGAGGACAAGTGAACTTCAGAACTGAAGAGTGACCAAGTTTATTATGTTCTTAATCACAGAGGGAGAAAAATAAAGGAGAGAGAGAGAGAGAGAGAGAGAGAGAGAGAGAGAGAGAGAGAGAGAGAGAGAGAGAGAGAGACTGTCCTAGTACTCCTGGTCAAGTTTCTTTCTGTTTTAATCCATTGCAGTGACCAGGCTGCACCTCCGATCCCAAGTTCTCATCAGATACCCCCTGACTGTAGTATAACTCCCCTTTATGTGCATCTCCCTTGAGTGGACTTGTGACTGAGAAAAGCCTGACTCAGCTGCTGACCATGGGCCTGGCTTGCCAGCAGGAGCCCGTGTTGAGCGCCCATGCCTGACCTGGCTTGGGGGAGGCTGTATCCGCCCTGCGCCCCAGCATTTATGGATACTTTGCATAGGTAGCTCAGCACATCAGCCCCTGTGCACAGTGCTTTGAGAAGAGGGAGGAAGCTGAGTAGTTCCATGAGGTGAAGGGCTCTCAGAAGGATTTAGACAAAGGCCTCATCTGGGCCAGAGATGGATGAACCCAACCATGGGAGAGTAAGGAATGCCAGGTGGGAGGGAAAGATATGGAGGAACCTCAGAAGGCCAGTCTCATCTCCTCCACAGCTCTGCCTGGGGCTGACCTGACTTGGGCAGGGCAGAGGTCAGTCAATGCCAAGAGAAGTTCCTTTAGCTTAGCACATACCTGGGGTCTGACATTCTCACTGGGAACAAACATCCAGAGATCAAGGACACCAGGTTATTGGTGTAATTAAACTTCCATCAAAATCTGTGAGCATGAGAGTTTATCTAGCTAACACCTGTCCCCTGACCATAGGAAGGAGAAGAGCCACAGCTGTTTTTGCCAAATGGATCACATTAAATTAATTATGTTACCACTGGACAGCTCATTCAATGCCCTCAAGGAGTTTAAATACAATCACAGGTGTTAGAGCAGAAAAAGACATTCTAATACATCCAACTCCTCACCCTAGAAATAAGGTTGCAAGTTCAGAGTGGCCAGGCCCATAATCTACTGCTCTTCCTTCTACAGCAGGGTGTCTCATCTTGGGACCAGAAACATTCACTGTGGTTAACTATTCCAAAGCCATTTCCAACAGCCTTTCCCTTGTCTAGCTCCCTCCCTAGAGGCTGAAAGCCTGAGAATCTGAAATGTGGCTAGTCAGAATGGAAATGTCCGGTAAGTGTCAAATACTCACCAGATTGCAAAGCCTTAGTACCCCCCAAAAAGAATGTAAAATAGCATACTCATCATTATTTATATTGATTATATATTAAAATTATAACATTTTGATATCTTATACTACATAAAATATATTAAAACTAACTTCACCTGTCTCTTTTTACTCATTTTTTGATGTGGCTGACTAATACAAAAGTTTTAAATTATGTAGGTGACTCGCATTATACTTCTATTTGACTGCATAGTTCTAGAATGCTCTGAGCTCATTAAGGTCTTAATCCTTTTACCGTAATATTTTATTTTAGTGAGGTCTTCGTCTTCTCAAACTAAAAAAGTGACCTTCACAGGAGAGCTCCAGTCCCCATGCAGTCTTTGTGGAGCAAGTATCTTTCAAATCAAATTGAATCATAAAGGCATGTGCCTCTTGCCTTAATGACTGTTTGCAAACCCACTCAAACAAAAAAAAAAAGAAGTGTTTATTAAACAGGCACAATAGTGGCTTTCAAAATCTGAAGGCAAGGAGCAGAATCGAGCCTCACGAGGGACTAAACACTAAGCGCCTGAGAAGCCAAGAACCAAGGTTTTTCTTCTTTCACCTCCCTTTGCAAAGGGTTTTATCATCTCTCCTATGGGCCCCACCACTTTCATTGCACTTGAAGCCCTGGCCCTGGGTGTCCTTCTGCTTCACCTGAGTTTAGCAAAATCAATCACTGAAGTCACGAGAACAGAGGGAGGATCAAGATGACCTGCTCGCATATTACAGGTAATTTATTTTCTCTCCACAGGTGCCAGACAGTGCGTTTTACATTTGGGTCCCATGGCTCTCAGCTGTGATTTATTTATTAGACTTGACAATGAGATAAGCCTGCCCTGTGCATGCAGAGGAGATTTCAGTCTGAATCTGAAAGTGGAAGGAGCTGCTTCCAAGGATGTCCACTGATTTAAAAAACATGAGCCTCCTTACTCTCAGGGACCTCAGTTTTCTGCTTGAAAAATTAGGTCAAAAAGATGGGAAACCCTTATGATAATTCATAATTACAAAGATCTGCATATATGGAGTATTTTGGACACAAAACTTCACCCCTTAACAAACCTAACAGAATCTGATCAGATAGAAAAGCAGCCATGGCTAGACCTCTCATGACAGTGGCAGGTGTCCCCCAAATGGAGTGGAACAAAACTCCACAGAGAAGACCCCTCACCCACTCTCCTACTCCAGCCTGTGCCAGATGCCAACATCTCTTGCATCACAGTCATTCCATTATTGAATGCAACCTGGAAGGAACAACACCTTGTGTTAGTGTGAGCTATTCCACCAGCTTAGTTAGATCGAGAGCAAGGCCCAAGAGAAAGGGACAGAAGTCATAGCAGTTTAAATGAGATGGGCAGGAAAGTTGTGAGCCTGCAACAGAATAAAGGGTAGTAGAACATGCCACCCCACTGTAAGCCACTTTGGCATAAAAATTATTTTGAGCTGAAAACAATTAAGAAGCAACAGGTGTAGGATGTGCTCTCTCTAGCTTTCCTCTTTTCTCTTTAAAGGCAGGATATAAAATTTCCTCTCACTGGAGACAGACTCTAATCAGCCCAGAGAGAGCACCAAAGGAATATACAAACTGTACCCCTTGGTTTCTTCCCATACATTTACCTTCCCAATTTGCCCGAATCTGCTTTCCTCTGTCCTGTCATTTCTCTACAGATGTATTATCTTTTGTTAAAATTAAGCCAGAGTTCTAAGCCACCACTTTGAGTTAGTCTTTGTATTAGATTTCTCCGGTATGGTGTGCTGCACACCTAATCGTCGTCGTCGGCAGCCGTCCATCTCGAGAGACGATGGCGTAGCTTCTTGAGAGTCTATCTGCACCGCCGAGAATGGCTGTGCAGTCCGACTCGGGAGTGACAATCCCTGCCACACTTGTTACAGGTGAAGGCAGATGGCTGTTGTTGCTGCTGCTGACGCTGCTTCCGCCTCGATCTTTTCTGGACCGCCTTCTCGTTGCGCGCAGCCTCCGCGCGTGACGTACCTTGCCTGACCGCGAGCCTCCAGGCTAGGCGGTCGTCTGCTTGAACTTCCCATGTGTTGAGATTGATGGAGCATTGTGTCATGTCCTTTTTGCAGATGTCTTTGAACCGCAGTTTTGGGCGCCCTGTCATCCTCTTGCCTTCTGCTAGCTCGCCGTAGAGGAGGTCTTTGGGGATACGGCCTGCATCCATTCTTTTGACATGGCCGAGCCACCTGAGGCGTCTCTCGCTAAGAACTGCATGCAAACTGCTCATATTGGCTCGCTTCAGCACCTCGGTGTTGGGGACCTTATCCTGCCAGGCGACATGCAGGACGCGTCGCAGGCACCTCATGTGGAAGCTGTTGAGTTTCCTTTCGTGCCTTGCGTAGGTGGTCCACGTCTCGCTGCCATAGAGGAGAGTGCTGAGTACGCAGGCTTGGTAGATGCGCAGTCTGGTTTTCTCAGTGAGGCTGGAATTGTTCCACACTCACCGGTTCAGTCTGGCCATAACTGTGGCTGCCCTGGCGATTCTCCGGTTGACCTCCAAGTCGACTGACAGAGAGCTCGAGATGGTGGACCCGAGGTAAGTGAAGTCGTTGACAACCTCCAGGGTGTATCCGTCGATGGTGATGCATGGGGGAGTCCCCGTGCCTTGAGCCATAACATTCGTCTTCGTCAGGCTGATGGCTAGTCCGAACTCCTTGCATGCGTGGGAAAGGCAAGTGACTAGCTGCTGGAGTCCCTCTTCGGAGTGTGATGTCAAAGCTGCGTCGTCGGCGAAGAGCATCTCACGGATGAGCACCTCTTTGACTTTGGTCTTGGCTCGTAGACGGGCCAGGTTGTAGAGCTTGCCATCGGATCTGGTGTGAATGAAGACACCCTCGCTGCAGTCCTTAAAGGCGTATTGGAGGAGCATGGAGAAGAAGATTCCGAACAGCGTAGGCGCGAGGACGCAGCCCTGCTTTACTCCGCTGCTGACTGGGAAGGCCTCAGAGGTTGCGCCGTTGTAGGACACCGTGCTGTGCATGTTGTCGTGAAAGGACATGACCACAGCAAGCAGATGTGGTGGACAGCCAATCTTCCGTAGCAAGCTGAAGAGTCCGCTTCGACTGACCAGATCAAACGCCTTCGTGAGGTCCATAAAGGCGAGGTAGAGTGGTTTATGCTGCTCGTGACACTTCTCCTGCAGCTGGCGTAGGGAGAAGATCATGTCCACTGTTGATCGGCCAGCTCTGAAGCCACACTGGGATTCTGGGTAGACGCGGGAAGCAAGGGTCTGCAGGCGGGCAAGAGCGACCCGGGCGAATACTTTGCCAACGACGCTGAGGAGAGAGATGCCCCGGTAGTTGTTGCAGTCGCTGCGGTCTCCTTTGTTCTTGTACATGGTGATAATGTTGGCGTCTCTCATATCCTGGGGGATGTAACCCTCCTTCCAGCAGAGACAGAGTAGATGGTGGAGCGGCTGTAGCAGGACTGGTTTCCCGCTCTTTAGGATTTCTGGAGGGATTCCGTCGCTTCCTGGTGCTTTCCCGCAAGCAAGGCGGTCGATGGCTTTGCTGAGCTCTGCCGCAGTAGGTGGGGTGTCTAGCTCCTCCATGACTGGTAGGTCTGGGATGGCTTTAAGAGCAGTGTCTGTTACGGTGTTCTTCGTCGCGTACAGCTCGAGGTAGTGCTCGGTCCACCGCCGCATTTGCTGTTCCTGGTCAGTGATGACCTCACCTGTCTTGGACTTAAGGGGGGCGATCTTGGAGGGGATTGGGCCTGTTGCCTTCTTGATACCCTCATACATTCCTCGTGCGTTGCCTATATCGGTGGCTTCCTGAATGCTTCTGCACAGGTTTAGCCAATAGGTGTTGGCACAGTGGCGGGCGGTCTTCTGGACTTTGTTCCTGGCAGCCCGTAGAGCTTGAAGTGTACTGGGAGTGGGCGTGGCCTTGTAAGCCAGTAGGGCCTTCCTCTTAGCCTCGATCACGGGTTCCATTTCTTCCCAGTGAGCCTCGTACCAGTCAGCGTTCTTCCGCTCTTTCTTCCCGTAAGCAATAATGGCGGAGTTGTATATGGCGTCGCGGAGACGTGGCCAATTGGATTCGATAATGTCATCTGCCGCCACTCCCTCGCCGAGTGCATCTTCCATCTTGTTGATGAATTGCTGGGTCTTAACTGGGTTGCTGGCACAACTGGTGTTGATGTGTGGGCGACCCTTCATCTTGGAGTGGTGCAACCTCTTCGGCATTATGTGCACCTTGCTTACCACGAGGGCATGGTCCGTGTCGCAGTCTGCACTGTGGTAGCTGCGGGTGAGGAGGGTGCTGCCAATATCCGTTCTTCTGGTGATGACGAGGTCAAGCTGGTGCCAATGACGGGAGCGGGGGTGACTCCATGACACCTGGTGGATCTCTTTGCACTTGAAGAATGTGTTTGTCACGCACAGGCCGTGGTGACACAAAAGCTCAAGCAGTCGCTGACCATTCTCATTGATCTTTCCTCTCCCAAAGTTTCCAAGGCAGGTGGGCCAGGCCATGTGGTCGGCTCCTACTCTTGTGTTGAAGTCTCCAAGGAGATAGAGAGCGTTACTTCTGGGAATCTTGGATAACGCTTCGTCCAGTGCATGGTAGAACTGTTCTTTCTCTTCGGTGGTGGTGCAGAGGGTTGGGGCATACGCGCTAAGAATGCTGACTGGGCCGAAAGTTGTTGACAATCGGAGGGTAAGTAATCTCTCTGTGCCTCCTGTGGGTGGCTCTATGGAGTTAACAAGCGTGTTCTTCACAGCGAACCCAACACCGTGCTGTCTTGGTTGGTCCGGAGACTTCCCTTGCCAGTAGAAGGTGTAGTTGGTTTCTCTGATAGTTCCGTTGTCGGCCAACCGGGTCTCCTGTAGAGCCGCAATGTCGATGTTTAGTCGTGCCAGTTCCCTATCGATGACAGCGGTTTTCCTGGCACCCTTGATCCACGGAAGGTCTGCAGTAAGTCCGGGGCACATGGTCCTGATGTTCCAGCTAGCGAGGCGAAGAGCCGGAGGCTTCTTTCTTGTTGTTTGCTTGGAATTAACTGGTGCGGGTGTTTTGTGGCCCACTTTTCGAGAGGCGCCTCTCTGATCCCCACGCACCCAGTGGGGCAGGCGAGCCATGGCGAGACGGTAGCTGTCCAGTGAGGTGCGATGACCTCTCCCACCGTCAGAGGAGACCCCTGGCGCTCGTTTCCTTCGCCAATTGGATGAGCTTATAA
This sequence comes from Furipterus horrens, assembly GCF_987537825.1. Lineage (NCBI taxonomy): Eukaryota > Metazoa > Chordata > Mammalia > Chiroptera > Furipteridae > Furipterus > Furipterus horrens. The sequence continues at coordinate 16,453,797 of NW_028327178.1, read as the reverse complement.
CCGGTATCTGTCTCCTCCCGTGTTGAGTCGACATCTTGCGATGACGCTGGAGTGTCCTCTCAAGTGAAACTGAAGCTACAGAGCCTGGGCAGGGTGATATGGAGGGTCTGCTGTTGCCCATGCAGCAGTCCCCCCCTCTCTTCGCAGCTGAAGGGTCCAAGGGAAAGACAAAGTCAATACAGCTTGGCTTCAGGTGCGCCGCAGGAGTTGCCGGTGTTGACTACAATGTCAAACCGCCTTAGGGACTCCGGCTCCGGATTTTCTGTCGGGGTTTACTCCCTTAGCCTTTCCCCTGAAGAGGTATGCCGCAAGGCAGCGGAGGTTTTTTGGAGTCAGAGTTTTCCTTCTCTGATTTTAGAGATGTCCTTCCTCTTTCCTCCTTTACAGTCTTGAGGGCAGCATTTACAGGCTAAAATAGAAAACTGGCAGTGTAACCTTCTAAGCAGATACTACCAATACCCTGCTTGGGTATACTCACCCAACAATAAACATCTCTTCAATGTCCTCCAAGTGCCATGCCTCGAATTAGTAAATGGCAGTGCAATGGCAGCCAAACATTTGGATCAGTTTCACTAAGTAAACCACCAACACAAGTAGGTTTTTAAAACAATAGAATAGTGTCTCATTTTATTAAAAATAATAACTATTTTTAAGCAACTTACCAGCAACACTGAATAAAAACCTGGCTGTGTTTCCCACTGTTTCAACTGCTCCTCAGCTGGCTTTAACACAGCAGTATCCTGACTGGTGGCCTGAGTTAAGACTTGAAGAACAACAGTGCTGGCACTATTGAGATCCATGGAAACCAATTGGCTCAGTCCGAATAGCCCGGCTCTCCAGCTTCCACTGTCCAACACGAAGTGGCGTCGGTTGGTCCCGCGCCCCACGCTTGCAAGTCCACGCGCCGCCGCCCACTGATGCCGAAAGCGGCTTCTAGGAACGCGCCATGTTCTGAGTCGCAGCTCTAAACGATGCGGACGCTAGAATATCGCGTCACAGACATCCACAGCAATAAAAAAGATCAAAATACTGATACACAAAACAACACAAATGAATCTCAAAAAGCATTACGCTAAGTGAAAGAAGCAAAGCATAAAAGTCTACATGAAGTTCTAGAAAATGCAAAATTATAGAGACAGAAAGTAGATCACTGGTTGCCTTGGGCTATGGGGCTAGAGGAAAGGATGATACAACAAGACACAGGATAATTTTTAGGGAGATGGAAATGCTTTAATCTTGATTCAATAGTAGTTATGCTACCGAAAAGCAATTTGGGGTCCTGCTGCCTGCCGCCACCCTCTAGGCAAAATTCCAGAAGCAAAGGTTTGGTGATAAAGAAAGTCTATCCAGTCACAGCTTCAATTACTTAAGCCTATCAATTAAGGCTAAACTCTAACACCTGGGCCCTGCTATCATTTCCCCCTGTTTTAATCACCTTATTTCTATAGGGCTAGTTACAAACTAAAACAGCATAAAATACAAAAACTACACAACTTTGGAAGAATGACAGGCTTCTGCCTCATAGCCTGTTCCCTCTAGAACACCCAAAGAATAAACCAGGGACCCTCTGCCAGGCCAGCCCAATCCTTTAGAAAAATAGGAAGCCCCACACTTTGTTCTTCCACAGAGACACGAACTTAACAATATACTGTCTAAAAACGCTTTAAGAGAACTCCAGAAACCAGTTAAAAAGTCATAATATCCCAGGAAAGTGCAAAGCCAAAACCAGCTACATTAAAATGGTTAAAAAAATTATTTCACCCATGAGAGCCCCTCCCCTAAGCCAGCACAGAAACAACCTTAAAGAAATGAAGACCTAATAATTATGAGACAAAAATAAAAATGACCATCTTAAATAAGTTCAATGAACTTCGAGAGAAAACAGACAACTAAGGAAAATCAGGAAAATGATGCATGAACAAAATGAAAGTATCTTAAAAAACAGAACTTCAGGAATTGAAGAATATAATAATTCAATTAAAATATTCACTAGGAGGACTTCTGGCCAAGATGGAGGCATAGACAGACATGCGGCGTCTCCCTCCACAACTAAGAAGGAATACAATTACCTCAAAACTAGAAACAACCATAAGTTCCAGAAAATCAAAGTGCATGGAAGTCCAGCAAACAAAGATATAACCTGCAACCAGGACCACCCTATTCAGCTGCACGTTTACATACTACATAAAACACTTTTAACTTTGAAATAACTGTAGGCTGAGAAAAGGGAATCAAAGTTGCAAAGACACGACCTGAGTTCTGCACGTCCCCTCACAGCGTCCTTACTTATTAGACTTGTAATATTGGACAAGACATTTAACATCTCTGAGAATCAGTTGTCTTATTTCTCCAATGAAAGTTGTTAATCAGTTCCCCAAGTTGTGGTAAGGAAAAATGAAACATCAGCCTGAGTTCTAAAAGAATACTCAGTCAGTCCATGTTCAAACAGAATATTCTTTGTTAATTGTCTTTTCCCTTCAATCCATATTTTATTTAATATGTTATTTCAGTTGTTCTAATTTTGCCCCTTTGCCCCCCCTCCACCTAGCATGCTCCACTCCCTCAAGCAATCCCCCCACCATTGTTCATGTCCATGGGTCATGCATATAAGTTGTTTTGCTACTGCATTTCCTATACTTGTACTTTGCATCCCCATGGCTATTCTGTAACTACCTATTTGTTGTACTTCTTAATCCCTTTGCCTCTTCACTCCACTCATTCCTCCACAACCCCCTCCCATCTAGCATCTGTCAAAAGGCTCTGTGTATCCATGATACTGTCTATGTCCTTCTTGTTAGCTTATTTGTATTTTATATTCAGCTGTTGACAGATTTGTATTGCCTTTTATTGTTCATAGTTTTGATCTTCTTTTAAATAAGTTCCTTTAACATTTGATATAATAATGGTTAGGTAATAATAAACTCCTTTAGATTTGTCTAGGAATCTCTTTATCTGCCCTTCAATTCTAAATGAGAGCTTTGCCGGGTAGAGCAATCTTGACTGTAGGTCCCTGCTTTTCATAACTTTGAACTTTCTTCCTGGTCCCTTCCAGCCTGCAAAGTTTCTTTTGAGAAACCAGTTGTCAATCTTATGGGAATTCCCCTGTAGGTAAGTAACTTCTTTTCTCTTGCTGCTTTTAAGGTTCTCTCTTTATGTTTAACCTTTGTCATTTTAATTATGATGTGTCTTGGTGTGGGCCTGTTTATATGCATCTTGTTTGGGACCCTCTGTCGTTTCTAGACTTGCATGCCTATTTCCTTCACCAAATTAGAGAAGTTTTCTATCATTACTTTTTCAAATAGATTTCCAATACCTTACTCTTTCTCTTCTCCTTCTGGCATCCCTATGATATGAATGTTGGTGTGCTTGAAGTTGTCCCAGAGGCTGCTTACATTATACTTTTTTGTTTTTGTTTTTGGATTCTCTTTTCTTCTTGTTGTTCTGATTGGTTATTTTTTGCTTCCTTATGTTCCAGATCATGAATTTGATTCTCAGCTTCATCCACGCTACTGTTGTTTCCCTGTACATTGTGTTTTTTTTCAATTAATGTATCCTTTGTTTCTGACTGGATCTTTTTCATGCTGTTGAGGTCCTCACTAAGGTCCTTGAGTATCCTTATAACCAGTGTTTTGGACTCTATTTGTTAGATTGCTTATCTCTATTTTGTTTAGTTTCTTTTCTGGAGTTTTGATCTGTTCCTTCATTTGGGCCATATCTTTTTTACAGCCTCCCTGCGTCTGTTTTTATGTATCGGTATAGCTGCTATGACTGCCTGTCTTGGTAGCTTGCCTGATGTAGTAGGTGTCCTATGGGATCCAGTGGCACAGCCTCTCTTATCACTCAAGTTGGGTACTCAAGGTGTGCCCTTTGTGTGGGTTGACTACACCCTCCTATTGTAGTTGAGACTTGTTTGTGGTCGGCAAATCAATGTGAGGGATTTACCCAGGCCAGTCAGCTGCAGGAATTGCTGTGACCACTGACCAAAAAACACCCTTCATGGAGGATCAGTCATTCGGGGGCAAAGTGGTAGTGGTCTGACATGGTCTGTAGCTGTCCACAGGCTGTGCAGGCTCTGGGGTTTCCTGGTTGGTTCAGGTGAAGGTCATCCCCAACCTGTGTTCTATGCGGGGCCACCCTGCATGAGCTATAAAGCAATCTGAGATGACTTATACTTGTGCTGGTCCTGGAAATTCCCAGGTGAAGCCAAAGTGTGAATCTATTCTGGCTGCTGCTAGTGCTGGGTCTGGGGCAACTCATCAAGAGGTACAGTGGCTACAGACTCACTGAGGCCAGCTGTTGACTGTTTGACAGGATGTAGGAAGTTGTGAAGCATGAGCCAACACCAGCCATTCATATGAAAAAGTTAGCCGGTTAACATTTTGGGTAGGCCAGTATGATGGGTGAGATGGAGTCTCAGGGGATCTCCATGGTGGGGCACAGTGTTAGCCATGTTGAGGGAATCTCAGATATGGTACCCACCTGCTGGTTCTGGGATGAGAAGGCCCAGAATGGGGACAATGGTCTCTGCCCACCTTCCTGTCTGGGAGAAAACTGTCCCCCAGCTTTTGCCATGATGCTAGACACTTCATTTCCTCCCTGTATGCCACTAGTGCTTTTCAAGGTGCTACCCCAGTCCTGGAGCTTAGAGGGAGTGAGACTGAGTAAGTCCCTGTATGAGTTTTTTAAGAGGAACTTCTTGGGACCCCAGAATTTTCCTGTTCCAATACAATCCCCACTGGTTTTTGGAGCCGGAAATTATGGGAACTTATTTTGCTGGTACTGAAACCCCGATCTTGGGGCCTGGTGTGGATGGTCCTACACCACAGTGGATGTGGGACCAGCCCATTCCACGTCTCTGCCCTCCTACCAGTCTGGATGTATGTTTTTTTGTTTTGTTTTTTTAATTTCCTAATTGTCAGATTTCCTTTCCACTCACTTTTTGATCATTTCAGATGATAGTTATTATATATTTTAGGTGTAATTTTGATGTGGTTGTGTGAGGAGGAGAGCCCTGTTTACCTATGCCACCATCTTAACTGAAAGTGCCTTTTATTAGAACCTTAAAGGGTTTCTTGATGCTTCCGTTTCCGTTGTCCAGAGGTCCTGGAGTCATATAATTTTCCATTTATAGAAATGACATAATCTTCAAAAACTCTTTGTCTTGGGTTAATTCAGCCTTTTTTCACTTCATATACAGTAAAGGAATGATAATCTGTCCAAAATGTGTTCTTTCATGAGGCTGTGTTGTAATAACAATAGTCAGCCTGAGTTTATCCACAATTCTGTTTATAGTTTATGCACACGCACAGACATGCACAAACATTGTGTGAGCCCTTTTTGTCCTCTAAAACCAAATATCCTGGTTTTTTAGATGTCTTGTTAGTTCTTTCTTTTTTCTTATTTCGTTGTTAAAATAAAATCCTATCTATTGAAAAGTTTAAATGCTGTATTTATATTGTAGTAGCTTTATGAAACCATTTTCCTAACCTTGAGAAGAAATTGGTCTTTTGAAATGAGGTAAAAGAGGTTTGTGACTTCTGATGATAGAAAAAAACAACAACAAAATACCATCTTCCTGGTTCTCAAGTCTCTCGAGGCTCTTGCTCTTGGGTTGTGCTGTGAGGAAGTCCAGGCACAGGCAGGGGCCATGTGTACATTTTCAGGTAGATAGCCACACCGGAAGTCATAGCCAACAGCCAATTCAAGCACCAAACAGGTGAGGAAGTATCCAAATGTCTTCTGCTTTAAAACGATATGACATCAACTGCATGAGAGACTCTCGTCGAAACTGCTTTGCTGAATACAGTCCACATTCAGAATTATGAAAGATAATAGTAAAATAATCATTGTTGCTTTACCCCCACCAAATATCTATTGGTTTGCTATGCAGCTAGAGATAGTTGGAGCGGTATGATATTTGAATTTTATTAAACTCAATCTGCATGTATCTGTTTCTACCTATCAAATATTCAAAATGTCACTGTGCTAATTTTCTCTTCCATCTTGTCTGAAGATTGGGCTAGTAGCTCTACTTAATATAGGTACTGGAAACAGAGTGAAATATGGTAGAAAATAGGGAAAGACAAAAAAGGCAGAGACTAACTTGCTCACACCGAAATACACCTGGCACTCGTCTCAAGGATATCCTAATCTTGCAATGATCTAAATGGAGGTCCATACAGTGTTATAAAGGGGATCATCAGAAGTTCTGGCAGAGTAGTCCTCTTGTCCCTGCTGGTTTCCCTGTACTGCCATATGCTGTAGTCATTGAGGTATAGAATTTAATCTCCTGTTTATCCTAAAGAGCTACATGGGGAATAAGGTCAGTACCAGATCCTACCAGACGTGAAAAAGTAACTCAACGTTCAATAAATTAGTTCACATTTTTGTTGTAATTTTTCCTTCGTAAATACTTCATTATTTGAACATTTTTTCATGTCATTTCATAAAGATCTGAGTACTAATAATGTCTAAAGTAGGAATCTTGAAGCACAGGTGTACAATATATATTGTGCATGAAAGGAAGACAAATATCCCCTTACTGCAGATATCTAATGAAAGGCACTTTAGTAATTCATCACAATTTAAACTGTGATCATCAATGTAATATAAATAATAAGTAAAACATTTTGAAGTTGATATCTCATATGTAGAATAACATAGTTGATTGAAAAGGCAAACATTTAGGAAATTGGTATGGTAACGTTTCACAACTCACTCAATGTTAAACAGTAATGAATTTGATTTTGTGTTCATCATTGGATTTTTTAATGGTCTTGAGCAAATCGCTTAGCTTACAGAGAAATCATATGAATTAAAAAAATGCAATTGGCAGGCCATTCTGTTCTACCAGAAGGTAAATGTTTGGCTCTGGGAAGAAAATGGTAGAGAGTTCAGCTGTTAAAGTTCTATGTTTTTTTTTAGTTTTATTCTAATTCTCCCTACTATTAGACCTCTGTGGTATAGTCGACTAGTGACAGTTAATAAATACTGAACTCAGGTCATCTGGACTGAGACATTAGGCAGTGCTGTGCAGACATGTTGTGCTTTTAGTAGATGACCCAACAGGACAGTTCTCTGCTGGTGCTTCAATAGTGGGGTGCTTTACTAAATTGCTGTATCTATTTCTAATCCAGTAAAATTAATTACTTTTGCCATACTGCAGTCGATTTTTATAGAAAGAAGATCACTGAACTTAGCTGCTTTGAAAGCACATTATGGTAAAGGAAAGGGTTGTAAAATTGATCCTTGGGATTCCAAGAGGGCCACTTGCACTGCTCTGTGCCAGTGAAATTTATAATAATATTGAATTTGTTGTTTACAACAATGGTAAGCATATGGACAGAAGATAAAACCAGTAGCCTTCATTGAATGCCAGGCTCTGTGTTGATCCAGGTAATACAGGTGCAGCACCTGATTAAGGTAATTGCCTTGGACTCACTGAATTCACTGTTATGGTGAGTGTTATGGTGGGCACGTATGTGCCTAGGTGCTATATTAACAAGAAAACATTCAAACGGGAAAACCCCATAAAGATACATTTCTATAAATGGCACTGCTCAACTGGATTGGCTCACTTAGGACAATAAACCTTAGCTTTATTTGACAATGATAATGACAAATATTATATACAATTATTAATACATTGTCAGGTATAAGAAAAGGAGGAAAGGAAAAACAGGGAGATATATTATTTAAGGTCCTGTCATCCCCCAGAAATAGGTGATGTCTGAGATGATTGAACCTCTGGTTACTTTTCACCAACAATATTTAATATTTAATAAAAGCTATAATTCAACAGGAGCTGTTATTCGTCAAGTCTTACTATGTTCCAGGAACTGTTTAGAAAAAACTTAACTCATTTGATTGTCACAACAAGCCATGAGACAGCTTCTATTACATCCATTGTTCAAAGGGGGAAACTGAGGCACTAGCAGATTAAATAACTTCTCCGAGGCCACACACGTGAAAGATGGCAGAGCGAGGATACAAAGCCAGGGAGTCTGATGGTAGAGACTCTTTCATTAACCCTTAGGTCATATGATGTATTGCTATTCAAGTTCATTTTCTGGTTTATGTTCTGTGTGTTCCATGTCTCTCTGCCTCTTCTGGGACGTCGGCTTCTTGCTTTGAGAACTTTCTTTATCGTTTTGACTTTTCAACTGCCCTAAGTACAGTCTCTGTTTAAGGAGCCTTTATCAGTGATGTCTGTGGGAGGATTTTCTTCCTTTTAATACATTCTGCCAAATAAGCAATGCTTGCTAAATCGGTTAATAATGTCTGTGGGGACAGCAACTCTCTGTCCTCCCAACCTGATTAGGATTCGATGGGTGTGTTTCAGCCCTCAGATAGAGACATTTTCCATGAGGGTTCATTCTTTGTGTTCTCTGGTGATAGGAAGGCATTGGAAAATTATTTTGGTGGGACAAGAAAATTCCTGTTAGGAACGTGAGTTAAGAACATAACCCAGCATTTATGCAAGATCATGATTCTTGTCCTGTGGTATCGTGGTAACACCAAAGTTTATTCTATAACAAACATACCCAAGGCGAAAGTAGGACCTCTGCAAGGAGACCACAGAGGAACCCCTTATTGGTGCCCACAGGTCATTGTCTTAGCTGTGGTCACATACTTGTGTCTTCCCTTTCTTTTGTGCTCCAATTTCCCTTAGCGTCTGTTCTTTGCCTGTAGAGTTTCTAGGAAAGCCCTCATCCATCAGGAAAATGCCAGTGTTCAGGTCATTGTGCCGTCTCTCAACGTTCTCTGACTTTTTCTTTTCATGACGCCAGCCCTGTGCTGGGTTCTATTCGGAGGTAAAAGGAAGGCTCTCCTCTGCTTTTGTACCCCTTATCTCCTTATCTCTCCCCTCTTAGAGACCCCAATTTTTTTTTAATTGAAGAACTTTAAAAACATATGCATTTCAGCACTTGATAATATTTGTCAAGGTCTGACCAGAGGGCTGAAGAGGGAACAGATAACAAAGCCTCTACCCACTCTCTCTTTTCTTTTTCTGGACCTTTCCTTTTCTGTCATTCCTCAGTTACCAAACACAAACTGCCAGGCATATGAAGAGGTAAAAAGATGCCCTGAGATTGCTGGGAGAGGAAGTTTACTCCAATACAACCTGCATAATCCAATACAACCAGCATCTAGCCTAAATGTCTGTTTACATCATTCAAGATTTCCCCAGAAACAGTAGCTGGTAATATAGTTTTTAACCACTTCATGCTCAATATCAGATAGACTATGTCGTGAGCTAACAAAGGATTCCAAGGGTAGAACGAAAGAGGAAAAGGTAGGGGTCTTTATTTATGACCCTCTGTAGTAAAAGATGTTGGAAATGATTCTTGAAAAATAACTAAATATTAGCAAGATGTAGGACTAATAAATGAAGACAGAAATATGCTTTTCCTTGTTTTCTTCTTTTTCTTCTTTTATTCGTTTTTCTTTCCATCTTTTATTTATTTTTTACCACTGAATTACAGGCTTAATACTCATGCTAGAAATAACAATATAAAGTATTACTATCCCAAAACATAAAGTTTTGCCCTTTTGTACAGAATCCAATACTGTGTAGCATCTCTATCAAAGTTCCAATTATTATTAATAATTTATACAAAATTACTATAAATCAAATTACTTTAATGTTTCAATAAATTTTATTGTAGTGGTGTTTCTATTTTTGCCATACTCTGTATGTTGATTTCAAACCAACAGAAAAGTTGAAAGAATAATGCAAAGAACAACCATATATGGTTGCCTTTGCCTAGACTCACTTGCTACCTCTTAGCCACATTTTCTCTCTCTCCATCCCAATACACATATAAATACACCTGCACACACCTGTGTGTATCTATATATGGCTACATCTATATAATTTTTCTGAACCATGCGTAAGTAAGTAAATTGCAGACCTCTTGATGCTTCACCTCTATATTCTTCTGCGTATGTCTTCTATGGGCACTCTCAGGCAATTTTCTCTCACTACTTAAATTTCTTCAATTGTCCCAACAATGTCTTTTTTCTCCCCTTACTTGATCCAAGGCTCAGTCACACATAGCATTTAGTTGTCGTATCTCTTTTTCTCCATTATAGTAGTCCCTCTCTATATCGTGGCTCACTTATCACAGCCTCACTGTATCATGGGATTTTTAAAAATATTATATTTAATTATTTATCACATATTTTTTGCCATATCATGGGATTTTGCCATACTGTATACGTATGTTGTTAAAGTTACATAAGTTTAAGAGTGTAGAATATGTTTAAGAACATAAGTAGTGTTTATAAAAGTGTGGAAAAGGTTAATAAGGAAGTGGGAAAGGTTAATAAGGGAGTGGAAATGGTTTATAAGTGTGTGGGAAGGGCTTATACAGCCTTAAAATATATATATAAATACTAAAATAAATGTAAGGTTCCCACTTCGCGGATTTTCACCTAGCATGTAATACCCAGGATAAGTGAGGGAACACTGTAATCCAAAACAGTTACCTCCTTTTCTAGACTGTAATGACACTGAAAAGTTTGGTGAGTCCAGGCGAGCTGTTTGGGGAAATATTCCTATTCAAATTATGATTAGAGTCACAATTTGGTAAGAACAGAACGTAGGTGATGTCGTATTCTCTGGAGGTTTTCGTTTATTTTAGTTTATTTTTCCACTTCTCACTTATTTATTGTTGTATCCCCAGTGCTCAGTTGGTGCAAAAGTACATTTTAAATTGGAGATTTTGATTCAGTTTCTGTGTCTCTGGTATTGATGTGAGAGATATAACCAAAAGCACCGCATCATTTCTTAAAGCATGACTTCTCAAAGTAGAAAAGGAAAAGAAGGTGAGATATGTCTTTTATACTAACTTACAACTTAGGAAAATCAAATAACTGAAACTTAAAAAGCAGAGAGAGTATGGGAGAGTGGAATTAGCACAGTTTGGAAGAGGTGACTTAGGCTTCATATTGATTCTGCTGCCACTTAGTCATTATTTCATCATGGATGACTTGTTTTGCTTCAATTTTCTCATCTGTATACTGTGGAGTCATCCTGGGATTATTATAATGGTCAAATGAGTTGAAGATGGGAAAATGATTCATGGACTTTAAAGCACTGCTCCGTTTAAGTGTGACTCTGCCTTTATGCTCGTATGATGAAAAACATCTCCAGAGCGAGCCTTTCATGCCCGGTAGTTGATCACAAGTACACCCACTGTCCAGAGGACCATGCAAACATTTCTTATTATTTATTTCTGGCTGATTTGAAATCAAAGACTTGCCTATGTACTTGGCAGACTCCCCACTCCCACCGCCCTTCTTGTGGGTTTTCATTCTTTGAGGTTGTATCAGCAAGTTCTATTTCATCAAAAACTGCTATAACACAAAGTATTCTCTTCCTAATATGTCAGTACAGACAGCTTCTCAAAGTTCCCCTTTGATATGTTAGTGTGCTAACAACCTATCTCCCCCACCAGGGGCAAGTGTGGGGAGGGACAGACCTGAGACCCTTGTCCTGGCTTGTGTGGCATTATTATTAATAAATGTAAAGTAAGCAGATAATTTGTCAAGGCATTCCAACTTGAGTCATGCTCTGGTTCTAGTTATAAGAAACAGAGCATGAAAAAGTAAACTTGCTGCCATTGTTGATTTTCTTGCATTTAACGTTGAAATGCCACTTTTCTTAAAGCATTTAGAAAGCAGTTTTAGAAATTGCTGATCATAAGTTGTTCCAAAGTAAAGCAGAGAGGAGATGGAGCTGCAGGAACCCATGTCAGCACATCCTGAGCTAAAAACAGTATCAGAAGACATAGAAATTGAGTTTAGTGCTCTGTTAGATTATACTATGTTGCTACCAAATATCTTTAGGGGTTGGTATTCCAGGGGAACAGGCAAAGTTATATTAATTTAAATAAAGTTTAGCTAAATAGAAATGAGAAGTTGCATAATTACAGCTGTTTCAGTATTCTGCCAACAGAAACGTTTTCTGCCTAGAGCGAATTCCCCGATGTTCATTCTAACTTTAATGACTCGCTTAATGGTTTTTATACTTCTCAGATAATTGAAGAACAATATGAAAATCATCACGTTATTGTGTATTCAAAACTGTCAAATGTATTGTTCCTTGTAGGCTGTTTCTATGCAAATCCCTTTCTTCACAAGCCAACCAGGAACTCAGTTCTTTCTTTCTGTTCATAAAGGAAGTGTGCAATGTATCATTATATATATATATATATATATATATATATATATATATATATATTTAAAAAGAGGAAATGAAGGAGATAAAAGTATGGTAAATACCTTTTAAAATACATAAAAATGTGTTACAAACTGAAATCGAGCTATGAATAGACTAAATTTGACAATATCAGAAAAATGTTTTATGGCATCTTCAATTCAGAAAAGTTTGTCATCAAATCAAAAATCAATTCCTATCGACTAATAACTAGAGCCTAACGCTCTTCCTCTGTTAACCACAGCCCCTCACTCTGTGGTCCAGCTGACTTCCTTCCCACTTAAACCCACTACATTTTTGGCATCTTTCACTTATTTATACCCTTTATTCACATGTTGTATTTCAGCCCAAATGAATTATTTGTAATTATTCACAGAAAAAGCTTATGCTTTTTCAACATCTATGACCCCTTATCCTTTATTTACAAAGCTTTCGTACTCCTTACTTCACGCCCATGGTACTTTAATCGTGCTTCCTGCTAGGGAGCACAGTCTAGCGGATGGAGAGAGGGATGTACCTCCATGATCTAGATCTGTCTCCGCCCCATCCTGCGAAGGAGCACTCATTTGCGCAGGTGCTGGGTGTATTGGCTAAAATAGCTCACAGGTGAGGCCTTGAGGAATTCTCTTCTACTTAGGTAACCCCATTCCTCTTGAAGGTTGGTCCACTTGCAGGAGAGGTCAGCTCGGCCCAACGACAGGTTGAAACGGGAGTAGAGATGAAGCTTCCTTGCCCGAGTTGAGAACAATTTAAACTGCCTCTCCTTAGCTTCAGAGCTCCCTGAGGAAGTGGGTGAGGTCTCTGCTGCAACTGCATTTGAGTCCAGCCTTTCTCTCTACACAGTTCTGCTTCGCTTGTTTCTGGGTAGAGTGTTTCTGAGAAAACTCCCCAGAAACTACAGGCATACAAATCTCAGCTTCTGAGTTGGTTTCCTGGGGGAACTTAACACGCCATTTGGCACCAGAAGTGGTTTGAGGAAACACATTCTGAAATGACACTTTGGCTGGGTTGCCCACTGGTTGGCTGGAGTGAGAACCGTCTCGCCTGTGCTGTACTTGGGCAATTGCTTAATTTTCATCAGTGCAAAGAGATACAAGTGGAAGAGAATGCAAAGGTGGGTGAAATGTCTTACTTGAAAGAGGTTTGGGGTAAGAAGTGTTTATAAGGACTCTGAAGGTGGATGGCGACCAACGAACCTTCCGCGGCCATCGCCCGTTGGTGCCGCGCGGACAAGGGGCCACAAAGGAACCTCCCGCCACCGTTGCCGGTTGCCGCCACGTCCCCAACGGGCGACAACCGAACCTCCCGCCACCATCGCCGCAGCCGCGAGCACTGCCTGCGCCCAATTTTATTTATTTTAAATACTGTAGTCAAAGGAGAGAGTAGTTTATCTTAAAATACAGTAGTCTCCTTTAAAAACATTAGAAAATTTTTAATGATAATGCAATATTAGAACAAAATGAGTAAATGTAAACAGTTTTTGTTCATAGTAAATTGTGAGTCCAAAGGATGCCTCGATAAGTAATATTCAAGTTTAACAAATGTACTGGACAGACTTCCCCAACATTCAGCCAGTCTAAAACAATTAAGTACTCCCCATTAAGACTATGTAAGAAAAACTCCTTACCCCAATATCGAATGCTGTCATTTACCTATGATACATAAGGTAGTTAGTCAGGTTCACAATCAGCAAACACTGGCTAAAGAAAACAAATTTACAGGAGAAAAGTATTTCAACTGAGGAATTCTTTAGCACATGGCTTAACACCCCTGTCCTTCCCCTCTGTAGTCAGAGCGCCTGGCTACAGTAGATTTAAAAACTGGGAAACTGGATGTGAACTCACTAAGTAAGGTCATGGTTTTTTAGCCATGATCGATTAAGAGTCAAGAACCTGCTTCCTATTTTAAACTAAAGATGTTTTCAAAATAGAGATGAAGGCTTTAGCACAACTTATTTCTGATACTACTACTTGTTCCTACCCATGACATAAAGGGATTTCTTTTACTCAGAAAAAAGCACATGCTAGACAAGCAACGTGTCCTGCGAAGTGACTGGGAAGATGGAGAGTGTTGCCTTTTCTGAGCAAAACCTTTTCTTTTGTTCATGAGGGTCCTAGTAGTTCTCGTCTGCAAGTGAAGATGGCCTCGGTTTGAAAAGTGAAATTGAGAAAGCACGAGAGAGCAGAGCAGCTGGTCCCAAAGAACAGAAAGCATCACAGAGGAGAGTGAGAAGAGGGCATGCCACCCCCATGCACCAATGGCAAACATCTCTAAAATCTTTAGTGACCCTTTTTCTGCCAAGATTCCTTTCGGCCCTAATAGCCCAAAGAGCCCCTAATTCTCAAATGTAGCCCCTTATACCCACACAGTGTCTAGGCCTGCTGCTCACTCTTCCTTCTCTCTGTCAAATCCCTCCTCTCCCCACAACATTTTAAATTATTTTACTTGGCCATTGTGCTAGTCCACAGCACACAGGACCAAGCTCATCCTGATTATGGAGTGGCCTTCTCTTTTGCATAACTTCTAATGGGCGCAGCTATAATTATATTTAGCAATCCATTTATGGTTTTTGGTTTTTTTTAATCACATCGATGGTTACTTCTATGAAACGTTAAACATTGTTTTTCCCATTTACTCTGTAACTTTTCACCAAAATTCCTATTGGTATCTCTATACCTTTTGAAAGAATGTAGTTTGTGTTGCTATTGTATACGTACGTATTTCATGTCCCCATGCCAGCTGATCCTCTAACAGTTACAATGTCTACAGCTTCATTATGTGGGTTATAAACTGCTGAGATGAAGCCCCGTGTCATTTTCTTACCTTCCTTGCCTGCATTCCCTCCCTGTGTCTGATGAATAAGTCTTGGCCCCAGACCCCCTTCCTCTCCCTCCCATATGAAGATGTTTTACCTGTAATGAAGCTCCGTTCTTTGCATGTCTTCTCCTGCGTCACCGTAGTCTCCAACCAAAGCAAGGAGCACTTTCAGCCTCCCCGTCTCCCTCACCCTCCCTTGATTGCCAGAGGTGTCTCTGTTCAGAAAAATCCCTCCACTTAGCCTATACCTGTGGTATTGTTTTCTTTTTGAATTTATTTAGTTTTTTCTATTACAGTTGTCCCAATTTTTCCCCTATTGCTCCCCACACCCTGCCCACCCCTTCTCCCACAGCCAATCCTCACCCTGTTGTCCATGTGGTATTTTTTTCTTATAGCTAGTCTGCTCCTGACTGTCCTGAAGGTCCCTAAGACTCAGAGCCATAAAAACACCCTTTAAAATATAAGTAAGACAAACTACACCAAAAAATTTTCCACGTGAGAAATCATTATAAAAATGGCACATTGAATACGTTCTTCAAAAAATAATCTTGTCGTAAGAAGGCTAAGAACCTGATATGGATTAAAGGAGAATAAGGACATGTGACAACTGAGTGCAGTATGTGCCTCTACACTGAGTCCTGGAGTGGAGATTTTTAAAAAGCCATGAAAGATATTACTCAATAAATTAACAAAAAATGTGACTGGGAGATTAATTAAAAGTTTTATGCCAAATATTAAAGTACTGAAGGCAATAATTGTACTATATGTAAAAGAATCTTTTTTCTTAAAAAATATACAGTAAATATAAAGTACATGATGTGTGAACTCAAGTATGCAGGCATGCATGCATATTTTTCATATATGTGTGTGCATTCATATATAGGGAGAAGGGGGAGGGAGGGAAGAAGACAAACAGATATAAAAAGAGACAGGTGAGAAATAACAAATGTGTCAAAATGTTAGCAAATAAATCTGGATAAAGAGTTTATGGTTTTACCAAGCATGCACCTTTTCTACAACATTAATTATTTTCAAATAAATACATTTTAAAAACGGATTGTTTTTCTGAATTTTACCTGACCTTTGAGATTTCTAGCTTTGGCTCCCACAGCTACTACCACCGCCATGTCCAGACCCCAGCAGTGTGCAATCCGACTCTAAATACTCTCTGATTCTGCCCCAGGCAAGAAAGCTGGCATCCACCGTGCACTTGAAGCCTGCTCACTGTCCAAAAGGATCTTATCAACTACTGGAGAAGGTCTCAGCTCCCAAAAAAGAATTAAAGGTTTTAAAAATTATACATAATATAAAACAAAAACAATAAAAACAAAAATTCAAGATGTTTAATGTATGGAACTCCTCATTTCTTGTCTGGTGTCGCTCACCTCTCCTCACCTGCACTCCTGTCTTCCCGAATTGCATTGACATCTGATGTCTTATCCTCTCCTCTATTTGTCCTTCTCAAGTAGTTACTTTTAAAATCCTTTCCTTATCCTAATTTTATTTAAGTACAGTTCATATACTATACAATTCACCTATTTAAAGTATATAATTTTATGGGTTTAGTATATTCAGAGATATGTTCACCCCCAGTCAATTTTAAAACATTTTCATGACTTCAAAAAAAAAAAAAAATCTTATAACCTTTAGTTATAATCCTTCTCCTCTCCTTCCTTCCCTAACCTCCAGCCCTAAGCAACCACTAATGTATTTTCTGTTTCTTTAGTTTTCTCTGTTTTGGACATTTCATGTGAATAGAATCATACGTGATCATTTGTGACCATCTTTATTCACTTAGCATAATGCTTTCAAGGTTCGTCCATGTTGTAGCAGGTATTAATACTTTTTATTGCCAAATATATTATATTGCATGGATATGCCATGTTTTATTTATCCATTCATCAATAGATGGACCTTTGGGTTGTTTGCACCTTTTGACTATTATAAATACTGAATATTGCTATGAACATTTGTTTACAAGTTTTGGTGTGGACAAGGAATTGCTGCATCATATGGTAACTCCATATTTGATATTTTGAGGAAGTGCTGGACTATTTGTCAAAGTGGCTGTACCCTTTCTTATTCCCACCAGCAACCCATGAGGGCTCCACTTGCTCCACATTCTCAGTGACACTTACCTGACTTTGTCATTCTAGCCATTTCTTTGTGTGTCTGTTGCTATATCACAGTGTTTTTGATTTGTATTTTTTCTGATGGCTAGTGATGCTGAGCATCTTTTCATCCCACCTTTTACTATTAATGGCATTTTGGGAAGAAACAGATCAGTGTGTCTGATCTACTGTGTTTAAGTCATTTCCATGTTTAACAGGAAAAAAATTTCTTCTTAACATTTGAAAACACATATAGTGATGCCAATTCTGTAGATTTCTACTTCTGTACATTTAGCATGTAGGCCTAGTTACTGCGTGATTAAGGGACAGCAATATTGTGCACTGGATTTACTCTATAAGATTACTGCTTGCATGAAATTGAGGGAAGAATTCACTCAAATGGCTCTTCGGGGCTGGCTAGAAGGCAGAGCAGAACTGATTGCCAAAATCTTTAAAAGCTTGCTACTGTTTACATCTGTGGTGCATAAGTGTGTTCTACATGTGATAAATATGAAATAAAAATGAGAACTCTGACATGGACACCTAGCATGTGTCCGAAAGATGGATGGCAAGATGTTTCAATAGGCTTTTCCACTTTATTGTATTGTAAAAAGGGATGTATTACACAGACGAGAGGTAATTGTGGAAGTTGGGTGAGGGTACATTGGAAGATACATTGTTCTAGCTGCTCTTAGGCATGTTTAAACATTTCTGTGTTAACAGGCTTAAAAAAATAAAAGATTGTGGGTATCTCACAAGCAAGGGTGCATCAGTCTATCCTCGCCCAACAAGATGGGCATTTAGGTGTCTGTCCACAAGATGATTTCAAGAAGTGTCATTCCTTTGATATTGGGAAGGAACAAGTAAAGGAAGAATGTGAAAAGTGTTGTTGGAAAGTTCCCATCTCATGGCGTATAGCCCAGTTCACCTGCTGGGCATGTGGAGATGCCTCAATGTGAGGCCAGTGAGATTTGAAACAGATTTGAGTAGCTTTGGGGAGAGAATGGACTGAAGAAACAGGGACCTAAACGCCATTTTTTTTTTTTTTTTGTTCTTATGTTAGTCAGCATGGGATCATTATTTGTGGAATGAAAGAATAATTTCCAGTAGTTCAGGGGCATCAGTAGAATCGATTGTGAGATTTTATCCAAGAGTAAGCCATTACCTATAGAAAGATATTTCTGGAAAATCACAGACTTGAAATTTTGCCAGACAGGAAGAGTGAAAGGGAACTGGGGTGGGGGCCATTGTAGAGGAGCTTTTTTAAATGTTAGTAACCAGAAAGACCATCAAGTCCACCTTGGTGAGGAAAGAAGACAAGGGCTTTGTGGATTGACAGCGAGTAAGTGGAAAAATGTATGTCTTGGCATTGAAAAATTAACAAGGGGCACCTATGATGGGAGGATAGGGGAACAAGGCCACAGGGTGGAAGGTCGGATTGCATTATTCCTGATGGCTGAGGTGTTCCTGGGAATAAGCCCTACAGTGTGGCAGTAACTGCACTGGAGAGGAGGCAAAGGGGCCTAAGATGACATGATGTAAGAGCTGGGAGGCTGGGTCATTGGCTGCTTGATGCACATGGATGTTAGAGTCCTCCCCTGCCTGCTCACCTCCTCAAGTTCCCTGCCCCGTGAGCCCTATTCCGCAATTTTTCCCCAGTAGGACTTTCACAAAATCTGCATATTTTTTCTGTGACACCAAGCTTCCAACATTGTACGGTCAATGTCATCAGTCTGGACAAGAAGATACAAATGTGGTAGAGAGAGAGGCTGTGCTGGACATCTGGTTTTTGTATTTAATTTTTCTTTACCCTCTGGATTCACAAGGCTTGCTAGGAAAACTACCTAAAGTGCTCACTAGGACATTCATTCCACTTTTGTGTTTCAGTGTATGAAAGTGGAGATGGCTTCCCTCCAGACTGCTATAGTAAGGGTATGTAGCAGGTTTGGCAAAAAAAAAAAAAAAAGCATTCCATGCAGGTCTGTGGTGAGCCCTCAAATATCCGTAACCCCAGTGCATAGCCTAGAGCTCACTTCTGGTTTGTGAGCTGCTGGTGTTCTGGGAGATTATAGCACCACCAAAGTCATGAATATCCGAGGTGGCATCTCCACCCGGACAGGAGGGCTGTACACACTAAGGGCAAGCTCCTGTATATTTCCTTCAAGCACGGATGGAAGGCAGCACCAGCTCCCCTTTCCCAAAGGCAGGGATGCCGTGCAAATACTGCTTTACTTCTCAAGGACAGCCCACGTACTCTGGGTGTGAGGCATCAGTATGCTGTGCGGTGCTCTGCTCAGCCACGGCAGATGGAGCTGGCGTCGGTGTGAGGAAGCCGGGAGCAAGACAGGATCCCTGTGTGGGGCTGATGAAGCTTATAGACCTTTGTCCACCCACGAGGTCACTCTCCCCCTCTTCATTTGTTCTTACTTCCTCATTCACTCTAGGGTATCTTGTCCTTACTCTCAGCTTTATTTTACCTTGGGAGGTAGGTGTCTGCCTGGTTAACATTCCTACCACTGATAGCTGAGTGGTGCTTTTGCTCAGGAAAAGAAATGTCATCAATCCTGCAGCCTGAAGAAATGTCCAGAGATGGGAACCACTTCCCCAAGGTGACCTTCGGTAGATATATGTCAGTGTCAAGGTTAAAATATGCTTCCCTAACACATGAACATGACCCACCAGAAAGATATGGAAGCAGCATTTGTGCTGTTCCTAGACCCTACCCCAACCAGCCCAAGATCCACTGCAGCAATATCGCCCCAAACACTCCCATTCAGGGTTCACCCACTTGTGGCATTTTCTGATCATGGACTTCTAAATAATGATTAAGCCACTGTCTCCTCTTCACTAATATTTTCTAAAACATTCTGTCCTTGACCTTTTCCAGATACAGAAGGCCTGTCTTCCCTGCTCTTCTCAAGGATACAAAACCTTCCGTGAGGGTTTGGTATGGGCTGTGGGCTTCTGTCCACGTTCATTAAGGCTAAGCTACGAGGAAGGAGACAGAGCTCATCTCCTCAAACTTCGTCAGGGAGGAAGTGGGCTTTCGGGGAGGGTATGTGATATCTACTTCTCTACAAGTGCTCCAGGGACTGGTCACTTTGGAAGCCAAAGGAAGCAATCAGTAGGAGCTGAACGAACTCCTTTTCTTTAAGCACAAGCCTGGAGATACCCAAAACCCTTGCCCCCAACACAGTACAGAGGAAAGATAGCACTATTAGCAGGGAAACATTTATTAGGCAAATCAATATTCTCCATAAGGAAGGAATTGCCTGGAAATTACAGAATAGGATTTACTGTCTAAATCACAGGCACAGATCTCTACACACAAGTGCCTTCTGCAGTGGTGAGAGCAGCAGGAGGTAGTGTGAGGCCTGCAGGTGGGGCTCGGATGGGTCACAATCCCCCTGGAGGGCACAGATTGGGGCTGCTTCTGATGAAATTGATGGTCTTTTAATGCCCCAACTTTCTGGGGGTGTCTGTCCTCATTTCTGCTCATAGAGCTCTGGCCAGGAAAGATGGCTGTTTGGCGGGAGGACTTACAGGAGGGGGCCCTGGAGTGGACAGGCTGCGCCTGGGCCCGCACTGCTGCCTTCTGCTGATCTGTCCCCAGCTTCACTGCCGAGGAAAGGGGCTCTTGAGGGCAGGCGGTAGCTCCTGTGGGCTGAGGTCCCACTTTCTCCTCGGGGAACTTCCCGAGTTCTAAAATGGCTCTCTTTGCGTCCATCATCCCAGTAAAGGTTGCTCTCCTTCTAATTGGGCTTCTGCTCTGCACAGATGCTATGCAGCTGCCCTTTACCTGGGGGTCTTCTTGCTTTGTGCTTTTCACCTCAGGATTATGCCATTTAAAAAATGCTTTGATTTTATTTATGAAATTAGTATCAGGAAGAGATTGTCTCTTCTGTGATAGGGTCTGGGAAGACTTGCTCACAACCATCTTCTGAGTAGAATCTCTCACTCTTCCAGGTTGGGATGCTACCAACCCTGCATCCCCTGCACCAAGCTCTTCTGATCTGGGGCTTGTGGGACTCCCTTTCTCTGTAGCTGGTGGCAAATTCTTATTCTGGCACAACATTAAGATGTGCTCAGGGACCCAAGGCTCCTGCTGCTGCTCCATACTGGCTCTTCTCTTCTCCAAATGGACACGCAGCACCTGGGAAAGTCCCATGTCCACCCTGGGGACACTCTGAGCATGAGGCAGGGAGGCTTTGTTAGTCTCATGGGACACATCAGTGGGTTTGCCTTGGGCCTGTCTATTCTTTCTCGTCTCCAGCTTAAACTCGAACTCATCAGTGAGTTGCTTGTTTAAGTCTGAAGATGTAGGATCTTGGGGAGCTGGTGTTTTTGGTGGGGGCACTTTAGTAGTCACCGCAGTTGTTTCTTTGCTCTCATTAACATTTATTCTTCGGGAGATTCCCGGCTCGTTGGTTGTGAAGGTGTCACTGGTTTTGTTTTGAACACCATTCAGCTCCTCAGCCTTGACTATCTCCCCGGACACGGTGGGCATGGAAGCAGGTTCTGCTGTCCCCTCCGTGCTTTTGCCCAGTTGCATTTCTGCTCTGCCACTGGAATTCACACTCTTGCCCTCTGGCTCATGGCTGGCCCCGGCTTGCCCTGCAGGCAGCTTTGGCGGGTGAGTGTTGTCTATTGGAAAATGTCTCTGCCTTGCTTTGCCAGTGATGTTGTTTGTGACAGGCAGAACATTTTGTCTGGCTCCACAAATTTTCTGAGCCTCCTCTACAACCTCGTGTTTGTTATCAGAGGGTGATTGTTTCAGGGTCCCCTGTCCTTCCTCGCCCACAAGTGAGGGGGCAGGGGGAGGAGTATTCAGGACAGTGGTTGTTTCTGTTCTCTGTCCTAATCCATAAAGGATTCTAGGGCTTCCTCTCACGGGCGTGAAGCCCCGAGGTTTGGAGTTCACCTTCGAAATCCAGTTGGTTGAGGAGGAGGAGTGGGAATCATATGAGGAATGAGATGAAGTATCTCTCAGTTTAAAGATTTCCATGGATTCAAGGACCTTGGCAGGAAGGCCCTGTAATGTCTCTTCATGAAACTTGGTAATATGAGCTTCCAGCAACTGCTGTGCTCCGGACACCAGGAAGGAAAGCTCTTGGGATGTGTCCACACAGTAGTCCCTGCCCACTGGTGGTGGCAGACTCCTCTGTTCTATTTTGATGTGGGACGTTACAGAAGGAGTCTCCTCCATAGTGTGCCAGGAACCATGCACAGTCCCAGGGAGCTGACCCTCACTGATATCATCAAGCTTCTTGCTGAGATGTAGTTTCAGGTTATTTTCCAGTTGTTTCTGACTTTCACTCTGCCATGACATCACTGCATTTTCTTTTGATGGACTCATCATGGCTAAGCCTTTCTCAGAGCCATACCCTACATCCTTACCTGAGGAGCTGTCTGAGTCACTCAACGAAACTTCTCGATCATTCTCTTGTCTCTGCTCCTCATCTGTCCCCGGCTCCTCTGGCTGAAGCATTTCTGAGCCACTCTCACGGAAGCTTCCTGGCTGGCTACTCTGGCCCTTATACTCAGACATCCACGAGAGGCCATAACTGTTCTTTGACTCACATCTGTCTGAGCACTTCTTTGGTCTCATCAGTGACAGAGACTCGTGGATCCTGCGGGGCAGGCCCCACCTGTGGTGGATGGTCCTCCTTTTAAGGTGTTTCTCAAGTTTCTGTTGAAGTTCACTGTTGAGTAGAAACTCTCCAGGATCGATGGAAACTGAAATATAGTCCTCAGAGGGCTGGCAAGAAGGACAGGTGGGAGCTGGAGCATGGAAGGTTTCTGTAGACTTTTGAACCACAGAGGGTAAGCCCAACAAACTTTCCTGTGTCTTCGGCAATACCTTGCATTCTAGGTGTTGAATTTCAGATGAGCTGATGTGTTCTAATTCATTCTGGGGTCCATGAAATTGCACTCCACAGGCACTATCCTGGGTTATGGGACTGGATGGAGGGATTGGGAGTGGGGGTTGAAGGTGGACCTGTGGTTGGGTCTGAGTGACAGGTTGGCGTTGGGACTGGTGCAGGGTTTGAGACAAGGGTTGAGGTTGGGCCTTAAGCAAGGACGGAGGTAGGAAATCAGGAAGTACTGGAGGTTCTTGGCCTGTAGGGGCATTGGAGACGCTATTAAAAATAAAGATTGAGGGACAGTCACCCAAGGCATGGCCAGCAGAGGGCAAGGACTCGCTATGCAGAGATGGAAGACCCCAGAAAAGCTTTTGCTTTAAATGGTCCTCCCCGGTCTTAAGATATGAGTACTGCTGTGCCAAATCATGCTCATCAGGGCTGAGAAACAGGTGGTATCTAGGACCTATAAGTTTGACAGCAGCGTCTCCTCCAGGAGAAGTCTTTGTAGAATAGATGTCAGGAAACTCTTTATGGAAATCCCGTTGTGCCAGGTTTGAAGAGAAAGAGTCTTTGGGTTGAGGTACGGAACTGTGCACTGGGAATCTGGGTTCCAGAGGAGGAAAAGGCTCTGGAGGCAGAGCTTGGCCTGGTGGTGAGGGTGACAAAACTTTACCCAAGGGAGCCCTTTGGTCAGGAGAGAGAAGAGAGGGGGGTGGTGAGAAAGGCTCAGGCAGAGGAGGTGGGATTAGGTCTCCCGGAGGGACTGCTGAGAAGGCAGAGGACTGAGTGGATGATGATGACTCAGTCACGGGAGCTGTAGAAGCCAGAGGGGACACAGAGGGAGGAGGATCTTCCAGGGCCTCTGAGACCGGCAGCCGATCGAGCTCAGCAGTTGTGTGATTATACACCTCACAGGAGGGGTCTGGACATACATGTTGATGAACACTGATGGTATCATGATGCTGGCCCAGGGGGCTGCAGGAGACAGGAGGTACAAAGCTGCAGCCAGGACCAGCACAAGGAAAGAAGGACCTATTGGCCTGGTGGGGTGGGGCCACCTGAAGCCTGCTGCCCCTTCACATTGCTCCACATCCATGATGCCACAATGTACTCAGCAGCACTCACCCCAAGGCATTCACTCACATTCCCGTTCCCATGGCAACCTCCTCCCATCACTATGGAAGGTTACACCGAATCCCTGGAATTGCATAGAACATGCTAAAGAGAGACCAAGAAAAGGGGGGAAAGACTAGTCACCTTTTTAGGACAGAACTTAGCCCCGTGTTCTTCTTCTCTTTTCCCCTGTGGTAATATCTTGAACCTGGGAAACCAGGAGAGTGGGTTACACATAATTAAGGTAGACACATAGGTATTGCACAGGGGTCCCTTAATGGGAGACCATTGGGAGAGTAGACTCTGAAAGCCCCAAGAATTAGTATGAAGTCAAATGCTCAATGATACTACTAAGGTCCCCATGTCCACGTTGCTTCATTTATAAAGTACTTTTTATACACATTATCTCATTGGATGCTCAAAACCACTCTGTGAAGCAGAGAGGTCAATGGTTACAACAAAGAGGAATCTGATCAGTCCGAAGCCAAGGTACCTTCACAGAGTCAGGAGACAGGAGTTCTGACTCTGGACATCTACTGGGCAACACCCATTGCCCCGGTCCGTGATGCTTCCTACCCAAGGACAGCAGAGCAGAGAATCTGAGAAGTCTCAGGTTCTGACTGTCTTTGCATGAGCCTCCCCTCCGAGGGCTCTTTGTTCTGAGAGGGACTGTATCTACCAACTGCCAGAGAACAGGCACCTGGTACCTCATGGAAAAGAGAGAGGGGGGGGGTCACCCTTGGGAGTTCGGGCGGGACAGGCATAGCCTTACCTCTCAATGTCCCACCTTTCCTTCTCCTCTTGGCTCTGGTCCGACGCTGAGAACAGAAAGAAAAGAATGAGAGGTTGGGACTCACTTCTCTCAATCCTCTCCCTAAGAAACGCAGATATTTATTATTCAAGAATAATGTCTCTCTGAGCCAACAAGCTCATTTTAATTAATAGAACTTTTTTGGTTTTTTGTTTGTTTCTTTGGTTTTTGTTTTTGTTTTTACCAATATTTAAAGCTTTAAAATGTTTTTAATTTTTCCTTCTTTGAAAAGCTCAAGAAAGGCTTTTGTCTGTGAGGGCCACACTGGATATTCTCAGAGGGCCTCTGCTCAATGCAGGCATATAATCTGAGGCCTACAGTTGCCCATGTTCCCTCACATAGGACCGTGTAACCTGGGATGGAGCCCTGCCTCTCTGTTCAGGGGCTCTGAGAGGCTCAGCACTGCTCTCCTGACCAGCCCAACACAAAGGCTGGGGGCTCAGTGAACGATGTGACTCATGCTAAAGTGCTGGTTAACTCTGGTGTCCTGCAGGGATCCCAAAGTCTCTAAATAACTTGATCGAGAACTAGGGACTCACTGTGTTTGGAATCTTAGCCAGAAACCTGCCACCACACCCACATGGTGTGTGAGCTTCATGTGGCAACCTGAGTCCTCCCTGGACCCTAACCCTGCCCGGTCCCGTCCCCTGGAACAGTGACGTTCTAGTCTCTCCTCAGACATCCCATCTTTGGTGTCTCTCTGACTCAACCAAACTCACATAAAAGGGGGAACAACAGTAAAGAAACTCTGTTGGGGCTTGCTCAGGGTTCCTTACCTTTTCAGTGTGTTCACTTTCCCAGTAGGTTGGGGTAGATGGAATTCCCACCACGCAAATGAAGATTAGGAGGAGCACCCACGGCACACAGATGTAAGTTAGGCTGCGGGTGTCATCTATAGGTTCTGCGAAGACGTACAGATAAATCTCTTGAAGCACATTCAGAAATAGGTCGAGTCCCATTTTCTGAAAGGCAAAGCTGCTCAACGCAACTGAGCTCTGAGAGGGCAGGCTCTTGGCTTTATTGCCACGCCTGCATCACACGGCATTGAGGAGTCATAAAGGGCTTCAGAGGTGGGGAGGATGTACCTTCAAGAGGGTGTGTCCACAGCCCCCCCCCCCCGCCCCCAGCCCAGCAGATTCCCTTCCTCCCTCTTAGGCCTCCAGCTCCTTCTGCCCTACTCTGCTATCCTATTCTCCAATTTGCCTTTTAACATATCACCCATTTACCTTAATGAATGCTCTTCTTGTTTCATTGTAACCAAGATATTACCTGGGTCCCCTTTAATGTTTGGAGACCTTGACTTCAGTCTTTCCATGTCCACTACTTTGCAAGTCTGAAATAGTGCCTGGAAATTTTGCTGGTACCTGGACATTTGCTCTCAGGGTCATATCTGTCCTCAAATCCAAATTACATCAACCCAGGTACAGAACTTAAAGTTCTTTTAGACTTAGTTTTGTGAATGTTAAAGAGCAAACTTTAGTTTTTTCAGTAAGTTATAAATGAACAATGAAGTTTAAAATATCATCCATCCCAGGAATGCATCTCACATAGCTCACATGTATCTCACCCGCAAGTGTTGTAATAAAACCCTCCCTTGAGTGTCTCAGGCAGCCATGGAGGTGGCCGAGGTGGTGGCTGGTAGAGTGAGGTCCCCATACAACCAACTGAGATGCATCACCGCTCAGAAGTCTGGTCCCAGAGTTCAGACTACACTGCGCTGTATTGCCTCCAAGGAGGAGTATTTTCCAAAAGCTCTACTAGAACAATGTGCTGCTATTTGAGGAAGCTCATTGGAGACACATCTTTGGCTTAGGATTCTCATACATTTTCAGTTTTCTAGGGATATTCCCCAGTGCTCACTCTCACTCCCACCCTGTTCACTGTCCGCGGGCTGGGCCACATGGGTGCAGCTGTTTTCAGGATCCCCAAAGCTGTCTGGTTTGAATGAAAATGATGTACCCTCTCAGGGCAGCTAGCTCCTCGTTTACTTAGTCATAGACATAACATGCGTACCTTGTATTCATGTTGAGTCTCCCTGGGCTCTCACCATCATGGGTCCACTGGAATTCTGTGCCATGGGGCTCCCCAAATGCTGTATGTGAACAGGTCTGCCAGGATGGGCAGGTTCTCACGTCGTGCGCATCCCCTCTGCTCATGCACATGCTCCATTGTCTCCTTGGAGTACTCTTACAAAACCTAGTTCAAGATAAAATTATAAGAATCTCAAATGGTGACGGTGGAGCATTAAACCCAGCGCCGAGGGCTCCTGAGTGTGTCCCCTGTGTGACAGCACAGGTGGTATTCCTGTGACCTGCTCTGCGGCTCGGTTCCCCACCTGGGTTCACACCCTGGTCTTACCACACTTTGTGTGAACTTGAGGGTGATAGCTAATCTCTTGGAAGCTTGGTTTTCTCATTGGTCAAATAGAAACGCACATACTGCTTATTTCAGAACTGTTATAACGCATTTTTACCAGTGTCTATCATAGTACTGGCCAATAGAAATATGTGAGTCTAGAAGCCAGCCCCACATGTACTTTTACACTTTCTACAAGTCACCTTTATAGAGCTCAGGCTCTGATGTTTCTTTCCAGGTCTTAGCTCAGATGTAACCAATACGGAAAGCCCTTTCCTGACCATTCTGTCTGTAAGAGGTAAAATTCTAAGGTGGCCCCATGACCTCCACCCCCCCCACCCCCCGGTTTACTGTCCTTGTGCAGGTGGAACCTGTGATTCAGTGGGATCTAACTCTCATGACCAGGTCACCGTCCTTGACTCTGAGTGGCAATTACCCTGGGTGGGCAGTTGCAGACACTGTCGCTCTGCTTCCATGAGTCCTGCAGCTGCAGGAACTGAATTCTGCCAACAGCACATGAGTTTGAAAAGGACCCCAAGCCTCAGATTCAACCCAATCCTGGCTGACTCTTTGACTACAACCTTGTGAGACTTAAGCAGAGAACTCAGGCAACCATAGGCTTTGATTTCTGGCCACGGATGACGTGAGAGAATGCATTTGTGCTGCTTTAGGCCACGAAGTTTGCGGTGATTTGTTGTGCATCAATAGAAACCTAATGTAATGTCTAAAACACACCCTCTACCAGCATTCTCCGTTCCTCTCTCCTGTATTATTTTTCCTCAGAGCACTTCTCCTACCTGAAATCATGTCATGCAATTATTTACTAGTTTAGTCTGGCTGTCCAACTGCATCATAATCTCCACTAGAGAAGGGACTCTGGCTTGTTTACTATTGAATCCCCAGCTCTTTCATGTAGTGCTTGCCACACAACACATATCAATAAATATTTGTTGAGTGAACGCGTAAGCAATTATAAATGTGTTCAGTGTTTACATCATTTAAAAAATTCTTATAGGTATACTTCATTTCAAGCAAACTTGGCATGGGGAGTCTCAATTTATGTATAAAAGGGATTTTAGTGTTGTTGTTTTTTTTATTTTCTAAAAGAATATAAAATACAAAACAATTTGCCAAAAATGCTACCTAGGTGCAACTTTTTAGAAGTATACGTATTGCTTGAAGCAAGGTAAACCTGGCTGTTTAGCAGCTTCATTATAGTTTCTTTTAATAAATGTTATTGTATTTTAACATTGAACATATAGGAAGAGAACAGGGGACAGATAACCTTGACTATGTGCACTTACTTGTTGAAGGACAACTCAGTTAGGAAAGCATATTTATTGAATGGATGGAATGATCAAAGTGCTACCAATGCGATTTGATGGCTCTCACTAATGAAATTACTTTAAAAAATATTTCAGTGATGGCAGTGCCCAGAACAACTTAATGGATTATTTAAAGTAGTGATAGTGGTGAATTTTTATGAGTTAAAAATCCATATCCGAATGAAAATGAACAAAATAAACTTGCTAACGCCCAATGTGCTCCTCTATTTGTTCATTTGTGATGCTCGATGACATACTGCGACGCTCATTTTCACTTACTTTTTGAGGGGAGAATGCCACAGGTAAAACCACAAACAGGAGAAAGCAGAAACGTTTGCTGCACTAAGAAGATGCGCCCATTGCAGTGGAGCCCAAGAGTGCTTGTCTGTGCGGGAGATGCTTCTTGGCATCATGGCCACTGTTCTGGGGTGCAGAATTCATGGAGGTGGAGCGCCTTCTACCAGTCACCCAACTATGTCCCCTTGTTCTCCTGCAGTGACCAGCAGCAATGCTGTGACCGCGTAGATTTGTCCTGGAATCCTGAGACATTTCTCACACCACAGATGGAGTTTACGGAAGCACGGAATTTGAGGTGTTGGCTTCACGTCTGGCTTCCTGAGCTGCCTTGGTTAGCCGGCAGCCAGAAGGTGTTTGTCTCACATCCAGGAGGGGCAGCATGAGGTCCGGCGGTGTGAGGCAGCCCTGGGGAGGAGAAGAGCATTCGGGGGCCGGGGAGGGGCCTGACTGTGAACATTCATTCCTATTCCCATACATGAAATAAAATGATTTCTTTTCCTCCAGAAAAACACATGATGGAGGAACAAAGCGTCCTGCAACATCACTGGATGATGGAGGGTGCTGCCTCATCCGAGCAAAAGCTTTTCCTCATGAGGGTCCCAGTAGTTCCCACCGGGGTGTCCCCTGGAACTCTGGGACACCAAGGCAGACCTCCCTGGGCAGTTTGCACCTCCAATGTACTGCCAGGGTCACGCTAGCCAGCCCCCCCAGTCCTCCTCACCGGCCTGCTTTAGTTTGGGTCCCCATGAGGCCGCCCTTGGGTTACCGCAGGGCTCGCTAACTGGTGCCCTGTCTCCTTGTTCATGCCCCACCCCAGCCCCAGTCAGCGGCCGCTGGGCTGCCCTGTGGTCGGCCACACTGCAGTTGGAGCTCCCGGAGCGCTGCAGGCTGCCTCACGCTGAGGCACGTTTGCTCGTGGTTGCTCTCCCCTCTCCTCCCCCTTGCCCTGCGGGAAATGTCAGAAGCTCTTCTTCAAGCTCAGCTGCTGAGTTTCAATTTAGTAGGACACTGCCCCTGGGCTAGGTGCTGGGCCTGAAGCAGGGGATCAGTCCCTGACAAGGGAGGAGTGAGGAAGAGCCACCCTGCCCTAGCGCTCCATGGGCTGCCTTTGTGCTTGCAGTGCTTTGCCTTCACTACCAGTCACTCCTCTGCCTCCCCGCTTAGACTGCACTTCTTGAGGGTGAGGACAGTTGCTAATTCATCTTGAATAATAATAAACGAATTACAATAATAACATCATAAATTACAATATTAAAGACTCACAAAGGCTTACCATATGCTAGACTTTGTTCTGAGTGCTTTGTGTATAATAACTCATGATAATTTGTTGCTCTACTCGCTCAGTCATTTTGGATGCCATGGCCACACAGCATCCATGCCCACTCAGTGGCATCTACCACCCCCACTGACTAGTACAGTGAATGGCCATTGATCACTCATGCGCATTCCAGTCCACCCTCCTTGGCTGCCAGGTTACATTGATGTTGTTGTGCAGACAATTCTCATTATATTAACAATGGTTGGACTTTTTCGGGAGAGACCTCATATGTATAATTAACCTAGATCTTTTTTGGTTGTGATATGAGAATATGGATAAACTATTTGGGGGCTAAATTTTTAAATATGTTTTATGATATCTGATATAATCAGTTTTGTAGACAAAGTATGAATATTTCCAAAGAAGGGGTATTTTTACAAGTTAGCGATTTAATATGCTCCATTATTCAGATAGCCTGAGATTCTGTATATTTTCCTACATGACTTCCCATGAGCTGATATTATTTTAAAATTTCACTGTTTTACTTTATTAATAAATAGAAATAAGTTTCTATACTTTAATAAATAGAAATAAAGTGTCAATGCTGCCATAGCTATGCTATTAATTCTGACTTATTCAATATAAAACAATACTGCTATCCTGGTTTAAGCTTTTTTGCTTTAGTTTTACCTTGGTAACAATATAAGTATGTTTCCTTGAGTATCCCTTTTAATCTGTTAATGAAAAACCACCCTGTACCATCTTGGGTGCCCCTCTGTGTTCAACGGATTGCCAAGTGTTGTTTTAAAGCCATTTTGACTTATCCAGACAATGCCTGATGTTTCTCAACCTAGTTATAACTTATTTCATTGCAGTTCTTTAAAAATTATTTAATACTATCTCACTAGAAAATACTTTGCTTGCTTTTATTACAGGGGTTTGGAAGATAAACATTTGGTCTAAATAATCATAAATCTAGTAATCTAATACTTAAAATAGTAGTTTTTACTCTAACCGAATATTAGGAATGCAGTGCTTTTGTTATTTTGATTTCAGATTACTTTTAAATTTTAGGTTATAAATCTCATCAATTTTTACATAGTTTTTAAGTTTTTATTTTTATGTATTTAATTATAGGAGTAATATTTATGAACGTTAGGTTTTTATCTATAATTTTAAATTTTTTAATTAAAATATTTTAATACAGTTCAGATCAGCATGTCTGGTTCATTTCAGCTCCTTCACTGCCAATCCTGAGGGCAGGGACTGCTTTAGTTTCTCTGCCTTCTCTTTGTCCCCGATGACCAAGGTATAAAGATATCTGTGGCATCGAATTCTAAATTTCACATTGTCTGTATTTTTCTTCATCTTGACAGACTTAGCATTCTTCCTCCCAGCTGTGTGCAGGAAGCTTTTTGAGACCTTGCTATGAGAGAGAAAAAGATCATTTTATCTTTTTCTTATGATTTGTTTATATTTGTATTCAATTCTTACTACTAGCCCTTTGCTACCACAATTTCCCAATTTTCAGTGATTGCTTCATTCAGTTTTCTTACTTGGATAACAATGCCTAAGCCATTTTAAACAGAATAAATGCATGGGTAGTACATCTGACATTATCATCTTGGCGGGGTATATGATACTTGTGGCAAGGTCATTTTCTCTCAAATCCTGGTAGGAGCATTTCTTTGGTATTTTATTACTGAAATGAAAATGTGATGTATTTTCTATTAAAAATGAGTGATTTCATTGTGTATTCTTAATCTTCAAAATGTAAAATTGTATTAATCATGTGCTTGAATTAATCTATTCATTTATTTTTCTTAGATACTCGTGATCCCTCTCAATTCTCAATTTGAGGTATGTGCTTCCCAGATTGGGAGTTTATTAGATTCTTCTTTTTGCTTACTTTCTAAGGAGAATACCTGTCACTTGTAGACTGGCTCTCCTCTTTATCAATGCGTATTAATATCTTCTGCCGCTGAACGTGCTCTTTCACCTCAGCCCCTTCCATCTTCATTTGTTGTTTCACTGTCTTAGGTTATTTATGCTTTGAACACTGATTTTATGTGTTACTGTAATTTAGTTTTATTAGCCTCTTATTACTTTGGTCTCCTCTTATTTAATACAATAACTATTTATAATCTTGTTTGTATCTAAAGCAGATACTCACTACCTTTCCTAAAAATCAGCATATTTTAGGGGTGGAAGTGAGGGAGGTTTCTTCTTAGCACTTTGGTCTGTTTCTTTTCCATGTTGGTTTTTGAACACAAAGTATTCTATTCTAATTGTTCGAGGAAGACAGTTTTGAGGATTTATATCAACTTCCTCATAATTACCTGACTATTGTCTCCCAGACCCGGAGCTGGAGCTGGGCTGTTATGGGGTGACCCTCACAGAGTTCCCGCACAGCCAAGTTTTAGCAAATTCAGAGGCTTCTTCTAGGTATGTGCTGATTAAGTTCTCCAGACCATAGAAAGAGCATCCCATACCCTCAGTGGTCCAGTGACTTCTTTCAGTGGTTGTTGGATTCTAAGGCTCTCACAGTGCAAAACAAAGCTAACTGGAAGATAATTTTTTTCTTTAGTTTTCAAATAAGTTTTTACTTTACAAATGAAGAATTACATTCTGCTTAAAAATCCAAGAGACATTTTTGCAAGATACAGACAAAAGAAAGTAATGAGACACGGATGAAAAAGACCAGCAGGAGGCTCATAGATAACTTAAAATTTCTTTAAAATTATGGCAATAGGCATGTCCACACATACAAAAACGCTAGGATAATAATGAAAAGAGCAAAATTCAGACAATTTCCTGTTTGCTCAGAGTTTTCTCTATAGTCCATATTCGTTATGTTCTAAATGTTCCAAGGAAAACTCTGATGCAAAAATTTCAAGGAGTTATAGATGTCACCTTTATATCAATTGTTCACAGAGTTTGAAGTATTGTTGGATTATCTGTTTTAGCGCTGAGAGCTAGAATAACAACTCATGCTTCTGGGCTCACATGTTCAAGCCTACAGCATCTTCTCATGCTATGCACATCTACCTAACCTCAGGTTTCTCTCCTGAACTCCAAGACAACAACCAAAGAAACATGTGAAGGAGTTCTCATGCTGTTCTCCCTACCTTGCTTTGTTTATATTTCTGAGGTCTCCCAGGAAGTAACAGTGGTGTTCGTAGCAGTGAAGAATTCATATTTGTCATTCGGATTTGGGAGGGCATGTACAGTTTGGCACTTCTAGTGTCTCCAGAGTCCCTGTGGGGCTTGGCAATGATCATTGAGGCAATCAAGTGCCACCCATAGGAGAGGAAAGGAAAAACCTCTTGTTGGGCTTCCATGTGATGGCTACTTCTTTCTTCTTTGGCCTTGTTTCAACACCTGATGAGTAGTCCAGGATGCTAATCCTTTTCTGTCACTGTGGATGTGCATCCCAAGCAAAAAGGCCTGTGTTGGGATGGAAAAATAATGCCTTTCTCCTCCTAAAGCTCCAGTCCTGACAACTTCACAGCATGTCCAGTAGAGCCTAAAATTCTTCCTAACTGAGGGATGATTCTGGAAGTCCTGGAGGCTCATCTGGAGGTGCCCATTGAGAAATGTTTGTGCCTGATTCTGTAGAAGAGGAGTGGAGAGGTTTCTTCTAGGAGTCTTGCAGCTTCCGCAGAACATCCCAGAGTGGACAGGCAGTAGACCTGTCCCTTCCCCTGTCTTCATGTTGAAACTTGTAGGCCCTCATAACACCACTGCATGTGCAGTCCTGCAAAGGCAGGGCAGCTGTGCCTGTGTGCTAGTTGTGAGAATTTTTTTGTTTTACATTTGGCTTGCAAATGGTGTCAGTTCACAAAGGAGTCCACAGAAGTAAAAGTCCAAATAAAATGCTTTGCCATGGTGTGAATGCCCAGAGGGATTTAGCCAAATGAAAATGATGAAGAAAGCCTCAGAAAATAATTAATTATAGGCAGGATTAAATGTATATAATCTTATGAAATTAGTTATTTTTCTTACATTTTTTCTCCATGGTTGTTTAGGAAATTGGATCAATTTTTATTAAAACGTTTTTATTTTAATTATATCTTATTTAATATGTTATTTCAGTTGTTCTAATTTTGCCCCTTTGCCCCCCCTCCACCTAGCATGCTCCACTCCCTCAAGCAATCCCCCCACCATTGTTCATGTCCATGGGTCATGCGTATAAGTTGTTTTGCTACTGCATTTCCTATACTTGTACTTTGCATCCCCATGGCTATTCTGTAACTACCTATTTGTTGTACTTCTTAATCCCTTTGCCTCTTCACTCCACTCATTCCTCCACAACCCCCTCCCATCTAGCATCTGTCAAAAGGCTCTTTGTATTTATGATACTGTCTATGTCCTTCTTGTTAGCTTATTTGTATTATATATTCAGCTGTTGACAGATTTGTATTGCCTTTTATTGTTCATAGTTTTGATCTTCTTTTAAATAAGTTCCTTTAACATTTGATATAATAATGGTTAGGTAATAATAAACTCCTTTAGATTTGTCTAGGAATCTCT
This sequence comes from Furipterus horrens, assembly GCF_987537825.1. Classification (NCBI taxonomy): domain Eukaryota; kingdom Metazoa; phylum Chordata; class Mammalia; order Chiroptera; family Furipteridae; genus Furipterus; species Furipterus horrens. The sequence goes on along the minus strand of NW_028327178.1, from coordinate 16,419,090 downwards.
TTATCTGCCCTTCAATTCTAAATGAGAGCTTTGCTGGGTAGAGCAATCTTGACTGTAGGTCCCTGCTTTTCATAACTTTGAACTTTCTTCCTGGTCCCTTCCAGCCTGCAAAGTTTCTTTTGAGAAACCAGTTGTCAATCTTATGGGAATTCCCCTGTAGGTAAGTAACTTCTTTTCTCTTGCTGCTTTTAAGGTTCTCTCTTTATGTTTAACCTTTGTCATTTTAATTATGATGTGTCTTGGTGTGGGCCTGTTTATATGCATCTTGTTTGGGACCCTCTGTCGTTTCTAGACTTGCATGCCTATTTCCTTCACCAAATTAGGGAAGTTTTCTATCATTACTTTTTCAAATAGATTTCCAATACCTTACTCTTTCTCTTCTCCTTCTGGCATCCCTATGATATGAATGTTGGTGTGCTTGAAGTTGTCCCAGAGGCTGCTTACATGTTAATCTGTCTTTTTGTTAGAGTCCCAACTGAAAACCTGAGATGGCTGGAGGTAAAGTTTCACCTTCCCTATGAGAACTTTCAAAGGAAGAGAGCTGGAAACCAGGTAGAAGAACCATTGACTACCTGGTAAAGGAGAAAGAGATTGAACTGGACTGAGACTGATAGGGGAAATTCCATAGGGAAGGGTAGAGAAAGGCCCTCGGGATAAGTTTTTATTTGTACCAGTAATCTGAAATCCCTCCCAGAGAAGGGAGAACCAGGTCAGGCCAGGAGCAGGCCTTGTCTTGAGGAAGAACCTCACAGGAGACAGAGAATATGAATAGGAAGGCCTGAGGAAGGAGGAGCATTCAGATCAGAAACCTCAAGAATCGTGGAGCCCTGGAGCTTGACCTCCATGGTGGATGCATTTAGGATTGTAGATGTTGCCTCCCTCAGTTGGCCTGGTTACTAATCTGAAGCCTTATCGTGAATCTCTCCTCGGTAATGAAGCCTGAGCTGATCATTTCTCCTTCTAAAAACTATACTACCACATTTCCCAGGCCAAGTAGCATTAGAGCTAAGTTAGCCTTGTGGTAGCAAGAACAACAGAGATGACATTTCTTTGTCTCTTCTCTAGCCTGACAGTGCAGGACTTCCAGTCTTAGCCAAATTCTTCTCCATGTGTGCACTAAAGAAACCATCTTGGCCACCTGTGACACCTATCATGTCCTCCCTCTTCAGCTCAGGCTCTGAAAGGCCATGTTTACTCTTAAGACCAAAGGGCTCTAATGTCCATGCAGCAGCTTCCAGGGTAGCAGAAGCTTCAGGGAACTTATGGTGAAGCCCTACTCAAAGACCCTTCCTGTGGCTTCCTCTTCTTCCTGCTTCAAGACTCCCTCCCGTCAGAGGGAGGAAGGGAGGGGGTTGGGGAGGGCTCAGTCCCCTGAAGCAATGGCTCCTAGCAGGACCCTTGCCATCAGCCTCTGAGCAGGCACAGACCTGCCTCCCACTCTCGGGCTCTAGACAGAGTCTCTGCTGCCAGAGTAACGAACAGGTCACTCCATGGTTCCTCTCTTCTGCAAACAAAGTCTATTGACTTCTAAGAGGGAGGGGAGATGCCTGCTAAGGTTATAAGGATTAGGCTCTCTGAAGCCACTATTAAAGTTTTATGAACACGGCCTGGCTGTGAGGCCGATTATCTCGTAGCCCACCAGCTGTTTCCCGCCAGGTGCACCAGCTGTTTCCTGCCAGCTCCAGCCTCCCCCACGCCAGGTAGCTCGGGAAAGACCAAGCAGGAGCCGGGTCTCCATGCCTAGAGCCATTCCCAGCAGAGCACTCTCACTGGTAACCCCTCCAAGTTGCTGTGTGCTGGTTTTTGTTTTCCCTTCCCTTTTCACACCCCATGTGGGGCCCCCCAGGCCCAAATCAATCACCTCGTTTTTTTCTCATCACTTATTCTCTCACCTGCTTCAGCCCAGCCTGGGGGAAGGAAACATTTGGTTTGCACAGACCAGCAGGGATGACAAATTGGCCATCAATAATCTTGGTTGGAAATCTCAGGAATTGACTTTTATGGAGACGGTTCCTGGGTAAGCTGGACTGACAGATGAGAATCGAGCCCAGAAGCGCTGACTCAGTCCTATCTTCTGTCAAACCGGTCTCACCTGTCAATCCTGGCCGGTGCCCAGGTGTGGCCGACTTGCTCAAGAATGCCGGGGCTTCCGCTGTGGACTTACTACCTGCCGGGGCTTCTGCTGTGGACTTAATTCCAGGTCACCAACAAGAGGAAGGAGGCAGGAGGACTACTGTAGGGATGTGTGCATGTGGCGAGGTAAGAATCCAGGCACCCTGAGGGATTTCCATCTGAGGGAATTTATTGTTAGGCTCCTGCTTTGCACTGCGAATGGTCTTTCTTGAACCAAAGGCAAGAATCATAATGATAGAGGTAAGACTTGGGAGCCAGAGATTGCCCGCTGCCCCAGCATCTCACCCTCCCCCAGGTCACCACCGCTCCACTATGGAGAGGCCAGCCCTTGACCTTCTCCACGAAGGGTGACACTTCCACTTAACTGTTCACATGAATCACAGCCCTACAGAGGTTTAATGAGAACCAAACAAGGGATGGGTTAAAGACAATCGAGAGTGGGATTTGGTGACAAACTCGCGCTTGTCAGAGGTTTTCCTTTTAATCACTACGCTTCCAGTTTAGGGTTGCTAGGAAAACTCATGATTGTGAGTATGAATTGTTGTGTGAGAAGATTATAAAGCAGTAAGGCTTTTTGTCTTATATATAAATCCACTTCTGTAAACCGCTAAAGATGAAAGGTAAATACATTCACTTTGGGAGCTGAGATAATTGGCAGAGGAAAATTGTGCTCTTCTAAGTTAAAATGATCAGCAGCTGTCCAGAAAATGCGAGGGGGCTGTCTCTACAGGAAGGGAGGGGCCAGGAAAGGACTCCCACTACAGACCAAAGATATAACAGCTCACACCAGAGTCCAGGCTGCTGGCTGTCACTCTCCGCGTGATGACGTGTAACTGTTGGGGAGGGGAAACTTTTCTCTCCTCTCTTAGGTTCTGTACCTGGGGCCTGTGAATTAAAGTGACAAAAGACACATTAATAAGGGAAAAGATTTATTTATATACACATGGGAACCAACAAAAAATGTCACTGGCTTGTTAAATAGTTGAAGTTAGATTATATTCCTAATTTAGTAGGGGAAAGGGAGGGGAAATAAAATACTTTTATGAGCTTTAGGAAAAATAAATGGGTTTTTAGAACCATCAAGATATCAAGTTTGTGATAATGTCTGTCTATACAAGTATGTGTGAACTTCCCATCTCCTTCTGGGCCTGGAGGAGGAAACAGGTAGATTTTATTTACATTCTCCTTCTCTGGGAAACCCTCCAGGAAGAAGGAACTTATGGCAGCCTCACTTCCCAGAATTTGCTGCTTTTAGTCAGATAAGCCCCAAGAAGTTTCTTTCTGCATCATTTGATTCTCCTTTGCCTTTAGCTCAAAATAATCTCTGTGCCAAAGTGGAGTAGCTTAGGATGGCATATCTGAGAGCCTTCACAAATGAGAGAGAAAAGTTAACAACCCCAGGCTAAAGCAGCCCCCCAGAATGGTCACTCCAGATTTCTACCAGGAGTACCTGTCCCCACTGTGCATTCCCCTGTCCAGAGCATCTTTGACCTGCCTGTAACCTGCCCCGTCCCCCCACCAGACTCCCAGTTCCCTCCTGCTGGGTATGGGAGGAAGAGCAGGTAAATGGAAGAAACAATGACTCCTGTTAAAGGAATCACAAGCCTCTACCTTCGCTGCTGTTCTGTTCCTAACCAGCCCAGAGGTGGGGGGCAGAGGGGAGAAGATCTCCAGGCCAGGAGGCAGGTGGGCAGGTGGGTCTGTGTGTCTGCCCACCTGCATCACGGGAAGTGTGGACCCTGCCCTGTCTGCATCACAGGATTGACAGAATCTAATGAGTCAATGGCTCTGGAAGTGCAACATCGTATGAAGTCCTGAACATACATAGTATAGTCTGAAGGATTATTTAAAGGAGAGGGGGGCATAAGGTGGACACACACCTGGATGAATGGCTCTAGCTCCCACAAGAGCATTCCTTTGGGCTCCCTGCAGGGTGGGACGTGGTTAACATGACACCTCTGATGAAGGTCCGCTGTGGGCCAGGCACAGAGGTCAGAGCTGGGGAGGCGGCATGAACAAGACCGACTCACTCCTGCCCCAAAGAGCCTCACAGCCAGGCAAGGGGAGTCGGACTCCTCTGCGTCCGGCCCCACCCATCCGACTCCGGCCAAGTCCCAGGCCAACTTTTCACCTGGGGACTCACACAGTCCATCTGCCCCTCTCGGAAGCTGTGGACCCACAATTGGATCAAATGCCTGGTGATGGAATTACCAGGAAGTGCAAGGAGTACTGGGGCGTTGGGAGGGGGAGAAGGGGAGGCAGACAGGGCCGGGGAAGAGCTGCAGAGCAAGCAGCCATCAGCAGCTGCGGACAGACGCCCGGACGCCTGGAGGAGGGTAATGAGATCTGACGCGACTGCGTGCAGACAAAGGAGCGGGCAGGAGGAGCCGCCTGTCCGGTGTCTGCTGACCACCTGCTCCCGGCTGGAAGGGGACAGCGAGTGTCCCACAGGCCCGCAACGCCAGCCAGGCAGGCTCTGGGCTCAGGTAACCTTGCCCCTTCCTTTCCCACTTCTCCAGGGCTTCTCTGCTCAGCCGAATTCGGAATCTGCCAGCCTTGTAGGTCTATGATACGATTTCAAGGACTCCAAAGTAGGCGCAAACACAAAAGATACCCCCAGGGTGTGTGTGGGGGTTCCCTATTAGAGACCCCCTCCCCTTTGTCACCTGTCACAAGAACCAACATAGATCCCTTGCAAACAAATGGACTGTATGCCTTATCAGTTGTTGGCACCTCACTGTTAATGAGTTTATCTTAAAGGAAGGGAGACATTCTGCATGGGTCTAGTCAGAAGGGGAAGGGCATGAGATGTCCCCGAGTGATGGAGAGAGCCAGGAGGGAAGCTGACTCTGAGATTACGCAGAGAGAGAGAGAGAGAGAGAGAGAGAGAGAGAGAGAGAGGCGCAAGAAGGGGAGACGAGAGAAGAGACATAGAGAAGGGGGAGGGTGGGGCCAGAGAGGGAGACTCCTGCCTGAATGATGACATCATGTTTTTCCATTTCCCTCATCTGGCACAAGCTACCCAGGGGCTTGTTTTCATATGGATTTGAATGTTACTTGGTTTAGTTTTTGTGTATTTATCCTCATGAGCTATTTGTTCTAATGAGTGTCTCGAACAGCTCACTCCTCGCCAGCTCCCCCAACTCACCACCTGTCCGTCTGGAGACCAAGAACGGACATTTATCTGGGCACATGCAGAACGTACCCACCAAGCGGGAAAACGAGAGGACACGAGAGGCCGGCCGTGACCCTTCCATGGCCTTGGCATTAGGCCCCTGCAGGAGGCATCTGCACCTGTCATCTCCCATGCCAGCACACTTGGCAGAAGGCTAGTCCCTGCTCTTCCCTGCGCGGTCAGTCCAGAAGTGTCCACTGTGCCTCCAGGACCCTGATGGGCAGACCCAGCAGCTGGAGCCAGACTTCCATCAGAATCAGGGGAGAAATTAATGAGCAGGAACCGATTGGGGGAGACACAGAGACAGAGACAGAGACAGAGGGAGAGCACAAGTGGGGGGGTTGGGTGGTGGGGAGAGACTGAGTTTCAAAGGTTGCATTCTGTTGCTGCCATGGTTTGAATGTGACCCAAGGGCCTCGTTGTTCCAGCCCATGTGCACAGGGAGAAATGAGGACATCAGGAGACCAAGAAAGAGACCACTGGCCGGCCATTCAGCCAGTGTTGGTCTGAAACATTCCCCGGCCCTCAGAGCTCAGGTCAGGCCTCACATCCTCCCCTGCCTCTGTTTCCTGACCTGCAAAACCAGAACAATAAAAAATTGCTTCAGTTAATTCCCTCAGTAAACAATGTGGAATGAGGATTACGCTATGCCCGGGAGTGGGCCTGGCTGGGGCAACCCATCCACAGAACAGCCCTTGGACAAGTCAAGGCTGAGCGTGTTGGTTCATCCACCTCCAAATCCAGGATCTCTGCGAGATGAGCTTCCTCACAATGCCTTGGTGGAGTAGACCCATGATTGAAGGATAAAGAATGAGCCATCTACCCCAGCATGCCCAGAAGACAGTGGTGAAGAGCACAGAATTTTGAAGAAGGGAGAAATGGTGAATCACACACACGTCACTGGAATATAAACAGCAAGGACTCTCTACACTGGTTTTGGCCCAGCCCAGGTTTTGCTGCCTTAAGGGATCTCCCAGGAAGCTTGCCTTCCATGGCTGTATCTCAGGTGGGCATTGGAAAGCATGTCTTCTCTGGGGATCGACAGGGTTAGCAGCCCATCCTCCGTGAGCAGCTTGAGATTGACCTAGGGCCTGTCTGCCAGCTCTGGGATTTCTTTGGCAATAAATCTTCCTTAAAATGTAATAGACTTCTAGTCAATCTACATGCTAGTAACTCAAGAATGGGGTTCTTGGCCAGTTTTAGGATTGTGGTCTAGAACTGGGCCTGGTCTTGGCCTTGGAGTTCTGTGAACCCCCTCTTTCCTTAGGTGAGTGACATCCCCCCTTTTTTAGTCAGACCTGTAAGTTGGGGTGATCAGGCCAGGAAATGATGGCTTTCTCCTCGAGGCTGCATCTCAGATACATGTCCATGAGAAAAGAGACTTCATCCTTTTTCTGGTGGGGGGCCATGAACAGAAATGGCTTACGAGAGCTATGTAGTTAGGGTACATAGGTCCCTATTTTAGAAAGAGAAATAGAAGAAAATCAGATGCATGGGGCTTTTAAAAATGGGATAAGCTTTTCCTTGAAAGAGAAACTATAAAGCAAATCATTTGGATCCGAAAGTACTTTGTTATTTAGTGGCATAAATCCCTTCTGGATAAAGGACTTAGAAGCTTGAGAATATTTACAACCCAGGGAAGCCAAAGGGAAAAATACTTTGCTTGCTAATGAGATCAACAAAAGGTCTCAAGAAAGACAATTTAATTATGCTGTGTTCAAACCACACACATTTCTTTTGTTTTCCTGCAATTCAAAACAAAAAGATAAGAATTCTTGCTAGCAATTCATTTCACTCCAGAATCAGTGTTTAGCTATCTGACATAAAAGTCTAAATTTGTAGCAATGTCACGGTTTGTAAAACACAATTTAGATAATTGTGGAGACTCAACCTATGCTTCATACAGAGGCTAGTGTATTACTTTTCCATTGCTGCATAACAAATGACCACAAACTTAATAGCTTAAAAATCATCCATTCATTATCTTACCATCTCTATGGGTCAGGAGTTAAGGCACAGCTTAGTTGGGTCCCTGCTTAATGTCACAGGCTCTACTCAAACTTGTACCTGAGCTGCATTCTCAGACAGGCTTGACTGGGGAAAGGTTTGTTTCCATGTTCCTTTGTGGTCAGAGTCAGTTTCCCTGAGCTATATGACTGCAGTCCTCTGGTTTTTGCTTGCTATCCACTGGAGGCCACCCTCAGGCCCTAGAGACTCTGCAGTTTGTTGCTTCTCCAACAAGGCCACTTTATTTCATCAAGTGGCAGCAGGAGTCTCTCTTAACACTTTTGCCATGTTCTGTTGGTTAAAAATAGACACACGTCCCACCCACGCTGAAGGGATGTACACATGGAATCGAAAGGCTAGGGAGCACTAAGAGTTAGGAAAACCAGCTGAACCCCAGCCATGCCACTTTCTAGCTGTGTGATCTTGGACAAGTAGCTGGATCGCCCCCGATTTCAGTTTACTTATGTTGTCCCTCATACATGATATAGGGTACTTTTAACTGCATGCAAATGGAGACCAATGAAAAGTAATAACAAGAGATTTAGTTTCTTACAAGAAGAAATCTGGAGACGGGGCGGTTTCAGGGTTAGTTCATTTTACCCTTCCATATCTTCAAAGACAGTGGTTTGTTTTTCTGTTGTTCACTTCAGGGTGTTGGATGTTGTTCTGACTTATGCCTTCAAGTTTCCAAGATGAATACCATAGTTCTCAGCCTCCTGCCCCCACGGAAACAGCATTCAAATAAACACAAAGGGAACCTTGGCACAGATGCCCCAGGTCACCTTTTCTTTTGGGGGGGTAGGTGTTGAGGTTTTTTAATTAATAGACTATTTCTTAGAGCAGTTTTAAGTTTACATAGAAACCAAAATCCCCATATATACCCAACCATCCCAGTCTCCCCAGTTATTAATGTCTCGCATTGGTGTGGCATATTTGTTAAAACTGATGAACCAATATTAATGCATTATTATCAACTAAAGTCCACAGTTTACATTAGGTTCACTCTTTGGTTTGTACAGTCCTCTGGATTTTGACAAATATATAATGACCTGTATCGTCCATTACAGTGTCATACAGAATAACTTCACTGCCCTAAAATGCCTCATGCTCCACCTGTTCACCTCACCCTTGCTCCACGGAAGCCCCTCACCTTAGAGCTGCCTCCACAGATGTGCCTTTTCCAGAATGTCATATATTGGAATCACACTGTATGTGACTTTTCAGGGGTCTTCTTTCACTTAGTAATACGCACTGAAGTTTCCTCCATGTTTTCCTGTGACTTCATTGCTCATTTCTTTTTATCGCTGCATAATATTTCATTGTCTGGACATATCACAGCTTGTTTATTCATTCATTTTATTTTGGGGTGATGAAGAAGTTCTGGAACTATATAGTGGTGATGATTGCATAACATTGTGAATATACTAAATGCCACTGATTTGTAACTTACAAATGATTAAAATGGTGAGTTTTACATGATACGAATGTTGCCACCCCACCCCTCAAAAGAGAGGGGTTCTGGAAGCATGAAGAGGAATTAGCCCCAGAAAACAGGCAAAGGCACTTCCCCTGGGGCAGCTCAGGACCAGGTGAGGGGGCAGGGCAGGGGCAACTCAGCTGCCCAGAAGCACCCCTGGGTCTGTCACGGAACAAGGTACCAGCTAAGCACAGAAAAGCCTGCATCAACTTTCTATCAAAAGGCTGGAAACAGGAACAAGAGAAATATTCTGCCCTTGCTGTTTAAGGGTGTCCGCAGCTGAAGCAGAAGAATAAAGCCTTTTTCACTGTGAGAATTCCAAGAATGGCCTGGAAATGCAAAACCATCCTTAGCCCTGGCCTGGAGACGCGCGCTTAGAGGTGAAAGACAGCACGTTGTCGCCCTCCTCTGGTCACTGAGCAGCTTTGGATTCCTTCTTCTGACTAAGGCGAATGCCACCCTCTGCTGACTGGGGTGGGGCGGGCTGGGCAGTCTCCCCTTGCTGTATGCAGGCCCCAGGGCTTGGGGGCTTGAAATGTTTGGGAGCCGAGGTACCAGGGACATGAAGGTAGCACACACTTTGCTGTCCCCTGGCCCCTTCACGCACGTACTGGTGCCCTGCACCCTCCTTCCTCCCATGTGTCTAGCTCCCGGGTCCCAGGCTGCCTTCTCTCCCATATGACCTCGTGGACACCCATAGCCTTCGGCCCACTGCTTGAAAGACAAGTTCACGCCCTTTCCGTGTAAGAGGTTCATTGTCAATCTCCACTAAGAACCTGTAGAAATTTCAGAGCTATAATGCTCCCCAAGTATAATATTTGTCCTCCTTCTTTTCAGGGAATACATTGGGCTTCTGCCCGGGCTTTCATTCCTGGGGAGGGACCCCTCCAACATTCTCTCCTTCAATTTTCCCAGACACAGTGACAGCCAGAGGGACTCCTCACCACAAGGGCTCTTCTTCCCAGGCCAGTGATAAAGAGGTCCCTCTGTCCCAGATGGTCTAATTTCATTGATAACTCAGTGGGCTGCCGCCCAGCATACCAGAACTTCCACCCTGCCTCCTGGATCTGAGATGGCCTGGCCTTTTATGTAGATAAAGAGTTGCCTGCTCAGGGGGACTAGTGAGATTTTTGAAGAGCTTGCCCACCCAAAGGCACATCCCTTACCAGCTCATCACTTTGCCTTGATGTATCCACAAAACCATCAGAAAGATGCTCAGTCTCACAACTGATGAGAAATGCAAAAGAAAACTGCAACGAGATGCCACTTTTTAGTACCAGCTTGGCAGAGATCAAAAAGTCTAATGATTTACCATGTTGGGGAGCGCGTGGGCGAGCCCAGGCACTTTCCTACTCATTGCATGTGGGGGTGCAAATTGGTGCAGCCTCTATGGAGTGCCACTGGGCAACACCTGTCAAATTTTTAAATGCATAGATGCTTTCACTCAGTTACTCAACTGCTAAGTATTTATCCTGCATGGATGAAATGACAAGAACATGTATTGCAACATAGTTTATAATAATGAAATCCTTCATGTACAGTAGGAGACTGGTTGCATAAATCATAGTAGTACATGATCAAACACTATGAATTTTTTTAAATAAGGTTGTTTTGTATGTTGTCATAAGAAAATATCCCCAAGGCTTATTGTTTAGTACAATGTTTCCATTTGAGTGGAAAAAGTACATATATTCCTAAGTATTTGTAAATGCTTAGAATATGTCTGGGAGGAGACTCAATAAAATGGTAATAAATAGGTGTTTTATGGGAAGGACAACTAGGGGATAAGGAAGAGAAAGGCACATTTTACTCAATATTCTCCTTTTTATTATGGCAAAATACATGTAATATACAATATGCCATTTTAACAGTTTTTAACTACACGGCTCAGGAGCATGAAGTACATTCACGTTGAGGAACCATCACCACCATCTGTCTCCAGGAATTCATCTCCCCAAACTGAAACTCTGTACCCACTAAACACTAGCTCTCCATTTCCCTCTCCCCCCACCCCTGACCCCTGTGAGTTTAACTACACTAGGTACGTCATACAAGTTGAATCACATAGTATTTGTCCTTTTTTTTCCATGACTTATATCGCTTTGCAGAATGTCTTCATCCATACCCTTCTCATATCTTTTAAATGCACCTGGGGAGCTTTTATAAAAATAATGATGCCTGGGTCTTACGTCTACGAAGTCTGATGCCATAGGTGTGCGGAGCAGCAGACACCTGGGTTTCCATTGTTGCTGTTTTTTATCGGCACCCAAGGACACGCTTATTGATTTTAGAGAGAGGGGAAGGGAGGGAGAGAGGAGAAAAACATCAATGCAAGAAAGAAACATCTATAGGTGGCCTCTCGTGTGCCCTCCGACCAGAGACCAAACCAAAATCTAGGCATGGGCCATGACCAGGAGTCGAACCTGTGACCTCTGGGAAGCTGTCTACCAGACTAGGCTCAGCCTGTGACTCTGGGAACTTGGTGTGCAGCCTGTACCCAGCTGCAGTGATTGACATTCGAGGGGGCTGTCCCCAGGGGGAACTGTGGAAACGGAATGGGGAAAAAATGCAATTTAAGGAGACAGGACAGAGAGGAGAAGTTCCTATGTTTTTTTATAGTGATAATGACCATCTGCACACTTACGTAAAATACTCTGGATTCTAGAGTCTAGGCTACTGAGGGAGGGAGGGTGCAGGAGCAGATCCGTTTCTTGTGATCTCACACAAATGAGCAAATGAGCGAGAGGCTGTGGGAAGCACAGACGGATCTCAGCAGCCTTGGTGAGAGCCTTCCCACCCACCCCCACCCCCACCTATACAATTTCTCCCACTCCTGTGCCTGCCCCTCGACCATTTCAGGGGCAGCTGCTGCTGACAGAAGGTGAGGGGGTGGTCTCAGGCCTTGGCTCCCTGACTCATTGTTTCCCAGACAAGCCCCACCCCCCCACTTCCCAACTGCCCCAGTTTACCAGGATGGTCCTAGTTTGACCCTGCAAGTCCTATGACCCAGGAAACCTGTTAGTCCCAAGCAAACTGGGGCGACTGGTCACTCTGCCTGCAGGGGAACACCATCAAGAGTGTTAAACTTGTGAGGGGTGAGAGAATAATGAATGTAGAATCGGAGGGGGACCTGGGTAAACATCTCCCTTGATTTGTGATCAGCAAAATGAGGCTCAGTGACCCATCCAAGGTCACAGAGCTGTTGCCAGGGGCACTAATGCCCCAGCCTGGTTCTATTGTTCCAGATGTTAAAATGACATTGTTGGTATTTTCCCAGAGGCAGGAGGACAAAGTAATTGACCTTGTGGGCCTCTCCTTGCCCTCCTAGCCCGTACTCCCAGCCGGTGAGGGCTACCATAAACCACCATAAGCCAGGACTATGACTGTTCCGTGCAGACCCAGGAGTTCTTGCCCTGCCACTGGCCGGCTTTCTTTTTTACCTCTCCCCCCTACCTCATTGCTTGCCTCCATGCAGGAGACTGCCGAGTGAGCTCAATATGCATCAGAGGGACCCTTATTCTCAGAAGGAGCAAGTGAGCATCACAAAAATGTGCTCTCTGAGGCATCCCTGGCTCAAAGCTCCCTTCCCACCTGCCTGGCGTTTTAAGAAGATACCAGAGCAGCATTCCCCAAGAGAAATACCATGTGAGCCACAAATGCAAACCACCTATAGCACTTTAAATGTCCTAGAAGCCAGATTAAGAAACAGTAACAAGAGGCAGAGGAAAGTTATTTTCAATAATATCTTTTATTTGATCCAATATTTCTAAAATATTGACTTTTCAGAATGGAATTGATAGAAAACTTTATTGAGAAGATACCTTATATTCTTTTTTTTTTTTATTACTAGGTATGCAAAACCCAGTGTGTATTTTATACTTTCAGCATATCTTAATTCAGACGAGCCATCTTTCCAGTGTTCAGTAGTCACACGTGGCTGCTGGTGACCCCGTCGGACAGCACATCGCAGAGGCCCAGTCCCCGATGCGGACAGCCCTGAGAAGAGTCCTCCTGCACAATCACTGCTCATGTTTAATAACCCAACAGTTCTGTCTCCTTGGAGGTCAGAGGGAACAGGGCCCTTAAGAAATAGGATATGGAATGATTTATTGATTATAGTGGAGAAAAGTCAAGGCCAGGCCACATGGGGCTGCTGCCACCATCCGACCCTGAGCAGGGGTCCCACGCTACAGGTTCATTTTTGCCTGATTCCTGGTCTGAGACAGCAGGCTTCTCTCCCCTTCTGTGGCCATCGCAGAGGTGCCTGCAGTCAAAAAGAAGTTCGATCTCTTTGTGACTTCTGACCAGAGCAAGAAGTGTAAAAAGGCATTTCAATGCACCTTCCCATATCCACAGGAAGACTGTGTCTTCTCTTCTTTCCAAAGAGCTGAGACAGAAGTGCAGTACTCGATCCATGCCCATCTGAAAAGTTGAGCAGGGACATTAAAAAGGGCAGCAGACTGGCAAAGCAGTCCTGGTTTACATGAAGAAATACATCATCTACACTGAATGAGTACAATGGCAGAACGCTAATGGTACAACTGTTCATGTGGGTGTTCACCCCAGCAAGGTGGGTATCACCAGACTGAAACTGGACAAAGATCCCAAAAAAAATCCTTGAACGTGAGCCCAAGTCTCATCAAGTAAGAAAGGAAAAGGGCACGTACAAGAGAGAAACAATTGAGAAGATGCAGGAATAATGTGATCTATAGACAACTTTGATTAAAAAATTGAAGAAAAAAAGAAACAATAGCAGCTTAATGGTTGCAAGGGCTAAGGATCCAGCCTCCCCCTGCCACGCACCCTCCTGTGGCCAGGGCTTCCAGAGGAGCAGGAGAGAAGGGGTGTTGCAGGGCCTCACCCTTGCCCCCGCCGCCCCTCCCCCCCCCCGCCCCCGCCGGCTGACAGTATCAGTCCTCAATAGCACACAGAACAGCTCTCTCCCAGGAAACCTCCCAACAGCCAAAGAAGCAGAGGCATTAGCTCATGCCAGACCAGCCATGTGAGCAGAATCCTTTAGCCTGCACTTCCAGCGGGAGTCCCAGGAAAAAAATCAGCAGTTCTTAATATAGAATGCCTTCTTGAAGAGATCAAAAGAACTTGAAGGCCCTGGCTGGTCTCTAAGGGCCCTGAATTTTTAAAAATGTAGTGATCATCAGTAAAAGGATTTATCCCTAGAGCCTAAAAGGCAGTTGGAGAGAGAGAGAGAGAGGGAAAAGGGACCCCAGCTAGTCTGAGCTATTTGGTGTGGAGAGGGAGTAGAGATGGTTTAAAAGCAACTTACCTGAATTTTCTAGCCCTCGTTGAAATACAGGTTCCTTGCTAAGTAGTGTGTCTTTGGAAGAGTTTTTCTCTAGGCAGTTACCAAAACATCATACTTTATACGCATACACACATACCACAAATTTTTGGAATCAGTGGCACTCAGCACTGTTGACGTGGTGAAGATGTCAATCAAAAAAAATGTGCTTAAATTTGTTAAGAAATGACAGGCTGATGGCAGGAGGGGACTGGGCAAACAGCAATCCTAATTGACCACACTTGCCTTCCCTGCAGACTCTGGGCCTGTGTTAATACAACACAGGCTGTTAAAAGTTCTAGAAAGCGCAGGGCAGGATTTCCTCAGGCAACCTTCAAACCTGCTGTAACAGGCTACAGAAGACTCAGCAGAAGGCTGTGGAGACTAAACTGAATAACAGATGTTTACTAATAGAGTTTAAGGGCTGTATCAAAAGAACAAGGAAATAGGGGCCCCAGGGTGGGGGTGGGGGGCTATGCTCCAAATGGGGAGGAAAGAATTGTGTTGAGGCCAGAAATAATTTCCGCCACCTCACCCACATATCCAGCAGGACAACCCCATCCTGGCCAAACCCTCCGTTATGGTAAATCCTATGTGATGCTTTGTCCACCACTCCTTTCTGCATGACATCGCTTATCACATAAATAGCATTTATTCTACCAGGTGGAATCAGAGGAGGACCAGAAAGTAGAATAAGTAGAAGTATGAGCTAGAAGAGGCAAGGGGTTTGCCAGTTTGTTTATTGTTTGTTTTTAATGGTTGTTTTATGTCCACCCATGAAAAAAATCTGTTTACTGTTGCTTTCATTAGTTGAGCGATCACCATTAACTGCCTTCTTATCTGAAGAGTTTTGAAAGTGGAAGAAGCTTGAAGCTCAGCCCTGCCGTGGACTGCCTGCCACTTGTTGCACCACAGGCTGCAGCTGCAGAGACCCTTGGGAGCACGGAGGCTGTTAAGAACCAAACTCTGCACATTGGATAAAACAAGCAGAAAAACGAGTTCATCGCAAGGCTTTTGTCCTGCAAGTTGGGAAAACTCAAGGCTACAGGAGCAATGAGTTACAAGTTGCTCCCAGACTAAGGGATTTTTTAATAAGAAAGTTATTTGACTTTTTCAGCTGATTAGTTGCTTAGTGGTCTTCTTTCTTATTTGGGTCAGGGTAGCGGAGTCAGAGAAACAAGGAAGTCCAGAGATGGCATGAGCAGACTTGGTATTTGAGGATTGGCTAGTGTCCTCTGCCAGTTTCTGAGAATAATTGTAAATTTCTGTAAGGTCAGGTCAAGTTTCCTTTACATGCTTTTGGGGACTATCTCCCACTTCCTTCTCTCCCCTGGGACAGACCTCACCCCCTCATCTGTGTCACACAGTCCTATCTATAGAGAACTGGGGCAGAAAATTGAATTTCTGGTTCTAAGAATGACACCAAGACCCCTCTGTAGCATTTATAACTTGTGTTTTCCATTTTCAAAATGGACATAGCAAGTCCAGGGTATAACCTGAATGTCAAGTTCAGTGGTAATATCAGAGTTTCTACAGGAGAAGCTCTGGGAGTAATCTGGTTGGAAGGGAGGTGGGAGGGACTAAGAGGTCCATTCTGGTTTACACTGTCGGGGGTTGAGTATTACCTTAGTTCTCCCCAAAGAATAATTGTATCGACAGTACTAAGGGCAACCCTGCATCCTGCTTCTCACCAGAACCCCAGGGGAGTAATTTGACTTTATGGGATTACAAATAAATGCTGGTTCCCTGACCAAGCATGAGTCTGTCACCTCATAGGTTTTAGAATGGCTCAATACATTTAAATAAGTGTGAGAATCATAACTGAATGCGCATAGTGGGTTTTTCTTTCCCACGGGGCTCTTGTAGGGCATTGTGATTGCCCAGGGCAAGAGCAGTGCCTTTTATGCTCCCAAGATGGCTCAGGAGCTCCATTCATTCTGTCCTGACAGTCCCAGCAGCTCCAATAATAGTTCTCCATTGTGTCTTTTGGGTGATCTTGTTAATAATTAATGGCCCACCTTCTCTTTTCAAGTGTGACTGCTGGAATTATGTTCCTTTCAAGCTAACGAATTTCCTGCAGTCCAAGTGTCCCTCTGCAAGAGGAAAATGTTTTTGAGAAATTTAAATCAGAGAGTTGAAATGTGACTTCCTAAGCCACGCTGCTAGAGGCATGTGCCTCTGTTGTAACAAAAACATGGTCAGAAATTCAGATCTCTTCAACATCTTGCACTGGCTGCATCAGCAGGTGTGGCCTCTATGGAGGAGAGAAGCTCAGTTTCCAAATGTGACATCATGTGTCCTGGAAGGACACATGATTTGGCATAGAAAACCTGGCTTTGCACCCTGACATTATCTGTTAACTTGCTGGTTATCCTCAGCAAGTCACAGAACCTCTCAGAGCCTCAGTTTTTTCATCCGCCAAATGGGAGGGAAAACCCACCACACAAGATATTCTGATGATCAAATGAGACAGGCTGTGTAAACTGTAAAATGTTACCTCAAGAAATGAGGCATCCTTATGTACATGGTAGCCACTCATTATTGGAGACTGTTTATACAAAATCGTAAGTGTTTTCAGTTAAATTTGACTTTACTATTAGACCAAAGGAAGAGTGCCAGGTTTTCCACAATTTCTGAGTATCCCTCTTCCTAGCATATTGAAAAAGTTTGGGTGTAACTAAATTGTACAAAATAGACAAGTGTTAAACGTGTAAACTGAATTCTCTTTCATATTGTTACAGGGGTACTTGTTATCTAGAGAAACATCCTTATGTAAAACAATGTATTGTATGCCTAATTCTACTCTATTTATATTTTTAAGATTCTTACATATTGATTGTTGCTTTAAATCGAGGTCTGTGACTTCTCATGTAACTAGGATTGATCACCAAAAAATTGATATAATAGCTAATAGGTAATTAATAAAAATATATACTTAGCTCACAAATTAAATTGATAAAAATGTGTACTTAGTACATAAAGAAAACATTAACCAAGTTAAAGAGAAGAGCAGGAGCAGCGGAGTTTATTTTATTTTATTTTATGTTTTGAATCATCCATCAGTTATTCCATAACAAGGCAGTATTGCTGTATGTTGGATCCAAAAGTCAGACCACATGGGTTTGAATTCTGGCTCCATCATTTATCCGGCCATCTTGGGCAAGTTACTTCACATCCTTGTGCCTTCGTTTTCTATCTACAAATTGAAGACAATGACAGTACCTTTCTCATAGGGTTGTTGTATTAAATAAAACTTTCACAGCTCTTAGCATTCAATAACTTATAAACATTCTCAATAAATGTTACTCAATATTATTCCATATGTTACCATCAGCCTGAGGTTTTTCAACACATGTTCTATAGATTTTCTTTCTCTTTATTAATTCTTGTTTGGAATGACATTGGAGGCAATGACGGTTGAAGGTTATGAGAAGCTGAAGGTAGCCTTCCAAACTGCCCTCTTGTTACCGTGACCAACTTTAAATAGGTCTTACCGAAAAAAAGGTGTCAGTGGCAAATAGCAAAGTATCAACAGCAGATTAAAAAAATACTTAAGATAATCATTATTCTTTTAAGACTCAGAAATTAAAATAAAATTAAAAATAGAAGTGACAGCGTTGAACTTGAGAAAAAAGCTGAGAAATAAGCACTGAATCAACACAGACTTTAAATGTTTTAAAGAAGGTATGTACCTTCTCATCAAATTTGTATGGGAGAAATTGACATGTGAAAGTAATTTAGACTTGCTTTGGATATAATTATACAATTCTGCAGTATTATTTTTGTCATCAGTAGCTCTCCCATCATCCCCTTCTTTATTACAATCAGAAGAGGCAAGCAGAAACATCTGAAGAGTTAGAACAGGGACAATATCAGTGCCCCTGTTATGGACCAAGTGCAAGAACCAAACTGTCAGAGACAACCAAATTAGAATTTAAAGAGCCTTTATTAGCTGGCCAGCGACTACCCACTTTCACTTCACGCAGGGATTCAAGTGAGTAGCCCTGAGCCTTTGTACAAAGATGCTTATATAGTATAAACCTGTATCCTGGGTTGCTAGCTGGGGTAGTAGCACAACATAACCGTCATAACCATGGGCAACGTAAATAACAAAACTATAGAATATAACATCCGTTGTGAAGCCAGGTGAGGTGATGTTGTTTTAAGGGTATCTATGCTTGGCCGATACATGACTTGTTTGGGGGCAACTGTCACCATGGGGCTTTGCAAAAATTTTCCACCCTAGTTCAAGCTCCAGCACACCCCCACCTCCCACAAAGTGCTCACGTGGAAGCATCTCCCTGTGGCTCCCCATTTACAGAATTTTATTTGCGTAGAAGTACTGCAGGAGCTCTGGATGACAGTGGCTCTGAAAGAAATTAGCAAAGGTACGTGTGAGGCAGGGAGTTAACAAACCTCAACTACAGAACATAGACAATCGTCCACGCAGAGCATGAGGACAAGCGAGCTTCAGATCCTCAGAGTCGGTGGCATCATTGTCTGGGTCCATCATATGACGTATGAATGGAACTGATTATGAACAATATATTTTGTTTATAATCTTCCAGGTGTTTTGTCACTTATATTACATTATGAGTCAATTGCAATTGAAATATAATTGGTCTGAGTCCCTTATGGGGAAGGCAAACTCCCTGGTGCCCTGCCACCTTCAGCATTAATACCAGGACAGCAGTGACCTCTGGGAGGATTCTCTCCTACCCTGACTCACTCACCAGCTGCCGACAGAGCTTGGGGTTCCTTTGATCTTCTTCGCTCTGGAAGCTGCGTTCCTTCCTTTGTCTCAGATAGGGAGAACAGGCTCGAAACGTGGTTTTGCAAGCCTGAGAAAAATAACATTACCATCATAGTGTCAAACATATTAGAGAATTCTTTTCATTTTTTCCAATTCCAGTTTACATTCGATATTATTTTGTATTAGTTTCAGGTGTACAGCATAGTGGTTAGACAATCATGAACTTTACTAGGGAATTCTATAATCCCAACCAGGGAAGAGAATTGCACCCATTCTGTGGTCTGGGGGCCACTGGGAGAGTGAAAGGGACTTCTAGGAAGTCTGAAAACTTGATCCACATCTATAATGCGGGGCTCATGGGAAGGGCATAGCTTTATAGTTTGCAACAGCCTTTGTTATTGCCCCATCAAAAGCAGTACTGCTGGATTCCTAAATCTACCCTCTCTAATCTCTCTTGACATCGTCCCCCCAACTTAAAGAAGACAAGTGGTTTGGTGACACCCTTTGTTCCCAGTTGTTTTGAAACACTCACCCAGTCCCACTCCAAAGTAGCCCTGAGGTTGATCCAACCCTGTTAGGACACATTTTCTCCAAGAAGGAAATGAAAGCTCCATAGGAAATTGAGTAGCTAGGGGTAGGAAGTCTATACTAGATACAATGACGAAAGCTAACGGGCATAAATACCCTCATTGTGCGGACAGCTGCCCCTTGGCTTAAATCTGAGCCTCTCTGCCCCCTCCCTCCATGAACCTGAACTCATCTCTCATCGACAGGTGCTGGGATGGGGCAGGAAGGGCAGGCACAAACAGGAAAGAACCCTCTTGCTCCGAGAGGTCACACAGCAAGGAGGCGCTTTTCCAGGATTCACACGGATGTGCTGCTAAGCGTTTGTAACTGAACCGGCAGGAGCTGCGAGTCTGGCATCTCAGCTCAGCGGGGCGGCATCACCGCTCCCTTTATGAATGGCACAGAGATTTCTTGCAGTTGGTTGGAGAGTCGCAGACTTACCTTGGCAACCTGGGGATTTCTATCCTGTAAATGGATCAGGAGGGAATCCCGAGTCTGCTTCACTTGACAAGTGAAGAATTTCTTCCATTTCCACCCAGCAAAGGCAGCCAATTGCCCAAACAAGACAAAGGCCGAGTATCTCAGGCTGTCATTCTCCTGTAGGTTCCCCGTGAACAAAACAACAAAACCCAGGTCATTACGAAAAGGCACCTGCATCAGAGAAAACCACAGCATGTTACAGCGTGGGCCCTCAGATTCAGCCCACAGCGCTTAGCTGGCTGGGGGTGGGGGGGTTGGGGGGGAATGGGACAGAGAGGTGCTGAGTCTTCAGTGAACCTCTTTACAGGCAGAGAAGAGGATTCGACTTGGGATCCCTAGTGCTAATTCCAGCTTCTCACATTTTTTCTTCATTACTTACTGTTTTGGAGATAAAATACATTTATATGGTTCAAAATTCAAAATAAGCAAAAAGGTTTATTTTTAAAAGTAGGTTTTTCCTGCCCCTCTCCACCTGCCATGAAATTTCCCTCCCTACAGGCTAACATAGTGATATATTTTGTGTGTATTCCTCCAGAAAATTAAGAAGAAAAAGCATATATTGCATAGTCCTTTGTGATGATCAGACCACTGTTCTGCCCCTTGATTATTCCATCAAACCATATATCTGAGAGCTCTTTCTAAGTCAATACATAAGATTTTTTTTTGACTGCGTGATAATTCATTTGACCTGTTCCCTGTTTATAACTCCCAGTATTTTTGCCAGGTCACCTCTCCTACCTTTGGCCTGAGTTTGTCCCATCAGTGGTAGAAATAACAGTTATGTTTACTCCCTGACACTCAGCCAGCTCTCCCTGCTTTTAGTCTAACTGTATGGTTTGTCCCTGAGCGACTGTCAGTGGGTTCAGCCCACCCTTCGTCTCCAAGGTGAGCTGTCTGGTCCAAAGTATCGCCCTTCCCAGGTGGGGAAACTGAGAGCCAGGGTAACATCGTCGGGTAACAGAGAAGTCTCCTGGCTCCTGGTGCAGGGACTTTCATATCAGTGTTTCCTGGTCCTGTCCAGCTCCAGGTGACGGGAGGGAACAGGGCTGGGAGGGCGCTCCTCAGGCCAAAGGCATACCTAGGACTGTGGGTCACAGCGACTTGGCGAGACTGAAGACCACAGATGATTTGGTGAAGCTTTTTAATATGTTGTTTAGCACATGTGACACAGGCAGAAATTGCTTCGGTGTTGTGTTTTCTTCTCTGCTCTGCGTGTGTGCGTGTGTTGCTGCTGCAGGCTAACAGGTTAATTTAAAAGGAAGGTATCTCATGGCCCTAACAGTTGCATCAGTGCCCTTTTTGCTTAGCCTGTCCTGGCCCCTGGCAGTTAAGAATACAGGCTCTGAAGTCAGAGAGCTTGGTTTCATAGCCACTTACTGGCTCTGTGAACCTTGGACAAGTTACCCTGTCTGTGTCTTAGTTTCTTCATGTATACAGTGAAGATAATAATAATGCCCACCTCACGGGGTTATTGTGAAAATTATGTGACATAATCCATGTCAATGCCTGGTACACAGTAAAGTCTCATGAGATACTAACTGTTGTTATTGTTACACTTGTAAGAGAGCATTGACTACATGCTGGTATTGCCACTATCATCATCATCATCAGTGTATATATATATATTACATATTCACTTCTCTCTTACAATGATAACTTGAGTGTTGGAATCCTATTCTTCTTTATGTCTTCCATAACCCCCAGCACAATACTAGTCTCTCAATAAGATTTATTTTATACAGTCCCATTCATTTATTTTTGCCTTTATTTCCTTTGCCTTGGGGGTCAAATTCGTAAGATATTCTCTAAGATGAAGGTCCATGAGTTTAGTACCTATGTTTTCTTTTATGTAATTTATTCAGATCTCATATTTAGGTCTTTGATTCATTTTGAATCAATTCATGTACGTGGGGACAAACTGTAGTCTAGTTACATTCTTTTGCATGTGGCTTTTCGATTCTCTCAGCAGCGCTTATTGAAGAGGCTTTCTTTTCTCCAGTGCATGTTTTTGGCATCTTTGTCAAAAATTACTTGCTCGTATACATGTGGTTTTATTTCTGGACTCCCAATTCCATTCCATTGGTCTGTGTGTCTGTGTTATTGCCAGTACCATGCAGTTATAATTATTGTTGCTCTGCAGTATAATTTGAAGTCAGGTAGTGTAATACCTCTAGCTTTATTCTTTTTTTCTCAGGATTGCTTTGACTATCTGGGGTCTTTTGTGGTTCCATATAAATCTGATGATTCTTTTGTGTTATTTATTTTTAAAATGTCATTGGGATTTTGATGGAGATTGCATTAAAATTATATATTGCTTTGGGTAATAGGGACATTTTAACTTCTGCACAGCAAAAGAAACAACCAACAAAGCAAACAGGCAACCAACTGAATGGGAGAAGATATTTGCAAGCAACAGCTCCAATAAGGGGCTGATATCCAAAATGTATAAAGAACTCATACAACTCAACACCAAACAATCCAATTAAAAAATGGGCAGAGGACTTGAACAGACACCTCTCCCAAGAAGACATACAAATGGCTGACAGATGCATGCAAAGATGCTCAACGTCTCTAGCTATTAGGGAAATGCAAACCAAAACTACAATGAGATACCACTTAACACCTGTTAGAATGACTACTATCAACAAGTATTGGAGAGGCTGTGGAGAAAAAGGAACCCTCATTCACTGCTGGTGGACATGTAAACTGGTACAGCCACTGTGGAAAACAATATGGAGGATCCTCAAAAAATTAAGAATATAGCTACCATATGACTCAACAATTCCTCTACCTGAAAATTTTGAAAACATTTATTCGCAAAGATACATGCACCCTTATGTTCATTGCAGCATTATTCACAGTGGCCAAGACGTGGAAGCAATCAAAGTGTCCTTCAATAGATGATGGGATAGAGAAGATGTGGTACATATATACAATGGAAACACTACTCAGCCATTAGAAAAGATAAAATACTGCCATTTGCGACAACATGGAGGAACCTTGAGAATATTAAGCTAAGTGAAGTCAGAGAAAGCTAAGAACCACATGGTTTCACTCATATATGGGATATAAAACTGAAACTCATAGAAACAGACAACAGTATGGTGGTTACCAAAGGGAAGGGGAATAGGGGAGCAGCAAAGGGTAAAGCAAGCCAAATATATGGTGATGGAAGATGATCTGACTCCAGCTGGTGGGCACACGGTGCAACAGAGATCATGTATCAGAGAAATGTACACTTGAAACCTATATAATTTTATTCACCAATGTCTCCCCAATACATTTAATTTTTAAAAAATATGTTAATAAATAAGTGAGTAATAGAGCTCTTGTTCCCTGAGCAACACAGCAGTCAGGGCCCACATTTCTAATCTCACTCTGATTTTCATAACGAGTAATTTTCTGAGGTGTCTCACTTACATCATCTAATAAAGTCCTGGTCTGAAGAGTGATGTCTATGAAGAAGGAGCCCAAACCTCTCCCTTGGACCTTGCCCAGGATGATGGTCAGACTCTTCACACTCTCATGGATGACTTCAGAACTCATGGGATCATATAATCCACGCACCAGCAGGTCTAGGACAATTTTCGTATACTTTCGCACCTGTTATCAAGGTTTTTAAAGCATTAGTAGCACAGGAATTGCTCGCCGTGAGTTGAAAAGCAACTTTACTTCTCATTGTCCAATAACCTAGGACTTGAACTAAGAGCGTATAGTTTTCTTCAGGATCTGCCACAACAACTGTCATCAAAATAAAAATGCTTCACCCTGGCTGGTGTGGCTCAGTGGATTGGGTGCCAGCCTGTGAATCTAGGGGTCGCCAGTTCAATTCCCAGTCATGGCACATGCCTGGGTTGCGGGCTAGGTCCTCAGTTGGGGGCATGCGAGAGGCAACCACACATTGATGTTTCTTTCCCTCTCTTTCTCTCTCCTCCCCCTCTCTCTAAAAACAAATAAATAAAATCTTTTTAAAAGATGACTGGTACCTGAGCTGCCGGAGCCCAGTCCTGGGGACTCCAGGCCACCTTCCCTGCCTACCTTGTCGGGGTTCTCATGCGCCATGGTCCCCAGGCCTCTCATGGCCATGTGACGCTTTTTTGCACTGGTGTCCGTGGCTCTTTCTGCCAAGATGTAAAACACATTCTTCAGAGGCTCCCGCCTCTGGAACCTCAGTTTCCAAGAGACCTGGCGGGGAGTCAAAATATATTGATTTGGGAGTGTTCAGTCATTCCCAGCCCCAACCCCAACCCTTCCCTCTAGAAAGGATCCTGTGGGGACAGCTCAATTTTGCACATTCCTTCCACACTTTCTTTCTCCATCGAAAGGTCTGATCTTTTGTGGGACTACAGGGTGGGGCAAAATTAGGTTTATAGCTGTTTGTGTGGAAAAGAATACAATAATTAATAAATAATCATACAAGAATAAATTCTGTTTCATATACTCACAACTGTAAACCCACTCCCCCCCCCATCCTGTATATTAGTTTGATCTACATAATAAATTTCCTAATTAAGGTTAGGGAAGGAAATGCAGAAAAAGTACAAAATTGGGCAGCGCTGTGTGGCTGACACAGAAGCCTGTAGTTCAAGGACTGACTAAGTAACTGCAGGGTAAGAGCCGGGTTACCTGTGCAGTGTGCTTATGAGCCCCGATACCAGGAAGGCTTTGGGGTTCTGCACAATGTGGAACATGACAACGTGTACCGGAGTCAGAACCAAGACAATGCAAGATGCAGACAACATCCCAGAAAAAGCCACCTCTTCTCCCTCCTTAGTAAGGGGCTGGGGTGCGCAGCTGGAGACTGGATCCACAGCCCTATTTGGTGTTTGGGTGACGACCAGGTTTTGTCATTATCTCTAAGTATTCACCGCAATTCAATCTATATGTTTATTTTTAATTTCACAGCAAGCTAAATTCATCCCAACTCATCTTCTTTGATTCTAGAAACATCCTGTCTATGTTTAAAGAACTAGTATCGGATAGTTTTCGGAAGAAGGAGCGTCGATGGAGCCAGCTGAATGAGTGCAGGCCAGACAGGCACACAGGTTACAACGTGGCTGCTGGGAAGGGACCTTCATTCATAATATTTTGGGTCATACCTTGGAAAAGAAAGATGTCATTGATGTCCTTTTCTTCTTGGGCTGGGCGCAGGGGATGGAAAGGAGCTGGCGCAGGGTTCTTCTCTGTGTTTGGTCCATGGAACTGAAAAAAACGAACAAACCATCATATGAGCCACTAACATTCTTCAAAGCCTCCTCATCAACCAGCACCATCATACAAAGCATGTGACAGTATAGAAGTATAAAGAAACAGCATCCCTGTGGCCTGTCCTTGGGAACCTGTCACCATGGTGAGGAGATTAAATGGTCACATAAAAAGATGAAGAGCAATTCGAGGCTGCCCAGGAGGAATCACAGTCAAGGGTCAGGACAGTGTGTCCCCATATCCGGTCCATCCCACAGCCTTCCTGTACCAAAATCACCAAAAAAAAAAAAAAAAAATACAGATTCTGGGTCCCACCCACAGAGCTGAAGTAGAAAAGGAGCCTGAAAAATCCTTTAAGGCTCCCCAAGAATGTAAACTGGCTCTGCTTCTTGGAGGAGATTTTTATATCTCTTACAATTTTAAAATGCACGTATCTTTCAGCAACTCTTTCATACATTGACACATCCTGGTCTCAAAGATACTCACAAAGGAGAGGTACCAGAGCTTTGGAACGAACCACGTAATGTCCTTTAACAGGTGTACCATAAAGAAATTACACACATATACTACAACTATGCAACTAGAGCTGCCATTAAGAAAAAAATATTGTGCAGTCTGCATGTGCTGAAATGATCTCCACAGTGAACTGCCGAGTGAAAAGTGCAAATCAGTGTTTAAGTGTGCTGCCATCTGCATGAACACACAGCGAGGGAGGGAAACCAGGATGTGCACATCCGCTTGCATATGCATAGAACAGGGAAGAATAGCCAGGAAACTTGAAAATTGCCTCTGGGGTAGAAATCTGAGCAACGGAGACAGGAGGGAGACTCACTTTTTCACTATTTAAATATATATATGTGTATATATATATATATATATATATATATATATATATATATACACACACACACACACATATAGTCATTTACCACATGTATATATTATTTAAAATATGTATTATAAGTAAACACGGCTCACAAAGTGACTCTTATCTACAGCTTAATTGGAGGCCCACTGGTATAAACCCCCACTTCTCAGACTTCAAGGTGAACTCAAATCATCAGAGAGTCTTGTTAAAATGCAGATTTGGACTCAGTTGGTCTGGGGAGGGGACACCAGACTCTACCTTTCCGATAAGCTCCCAGGGGACACCAATGCTGCTGGCCCCAGGACCACGCTTTGAGTGTGAGGGTGTAAAGTGAAGAGCTACAAGAATCAAGACAGGCCTGTGGCTGCAGCAGCTGGTAGAGACCTCCCACGGCACGCGGGGGAGCTTTCAGGAGAGGCAGTGTGTTTGACGCGTTGGGATTTCAATGGGGTTCCGTAAACTGGTAGTTAGCATCCTGGTGGTGATTAAAATAGGAGAGTGTAACAGATAAGGCTGCAGGAAGCAAAGATCAGCTGTGAAGGACTTTGACCACTAGAGGTTAGTTTCAATCGTAATTTGTAGATAAGAGTTAACCATTTCTTTTTATTCAGGTAAAATCCGCATAACATACAATCAACTATTTTAACAGTGTTGCACAACCACCACCTCCATTTAGTCCTAAACTTTTTCATCACCCCACAAGGAAACCCAATATGCATTAAGAAGTTACTCCCCATTCTGCCCTCTCCCCAGTCCCTGGCAACCATTAATCTGCTTTCTCTCTATGAATTTACCTGTTCTGGACATTCTTTATAAATAGAATCATTCAATACTGTGACCTCTTGTGTCCGGCTTCTTTCTCTTCGCATAATGTTTTTTAGGTTCATCCATGTTGAAGCATGTGTTGGCACTTCATTTTTTTCATGTCTGGATAATATTCCATTACATGGATATATCAAAATTTTTTATCAATTTATCTGCTGACAGACACTTGGGTTGTTTTCATGTTCTGATTATTGTGAGAAGTGCTGCTATGAACACTGGATAGAAGGATTTGTTTGAGTATCTACTTTCAGTTCTTTTTTTTTAAAGTATATTTTATTAATTATGTGGTTACAGCAGTCCCAGTTTTTTTGCCCTTTGCTCCCCTCTTCCCAGTACCCCTCTTCCCCCAGCAATCCCACCTCTCTTAGTTCATGTCCATGGGTCATGCATATAAGTTCTTTGGCTTCACCCTTTCCTATATTATTCTTAACTTCCCGCTGTCTATTTTGTACCAACCAATTATGCTTCTTATGCCCTGCACCATTTCTCCATTTCTTTCCCTTCCCCCTCCCAGCTGATAACCCTCCAAATGACCCCCATACCTATGATTCTGTTCCTATTCTGGTTTGCTTAGTTGGATTTTGTTTTTACTTTTTAGATTCAGTTTTTGATAGTTGTGAGTTTGTTGTCATTTTAGTGTTCATAGTTCTGATCTTCTTTTTCTTAAGTAAGTCCCTTTGACATTTCATATAATAATGGCTTGGTAATGATGAACTCCTTTAGCTTTACCTTGTCTGGGAAGCACTTCATCTGCCTTTCCATTCTAAATGATAGCTTTGCTGGATAGAGTAATCTTGGTTGTGGGTCCCTGCTTTTCATCACGTTGAATACTTCTTGCCAGTCCCTTCTTGCCTGAGAAGTTTCTTTTGAGAAATTAGCTGATAGTCTTATAGGCACCCCTTTGTAGGTAACTCTCTGCTTTTCTCTTGCTGCTTTTAAGAGTCTCTCTTTATCTTGAATCTCTGGCATTTTAATTATGATGTGTCTTGGTGTGGTCCTTTTTGGGTCTAGCTTCTTTGGGACTCTCTGTGCTTCCTGGACTTGTATGTCTGTTTCCTTCACCAAATTTGGGGAGTTTCCCTTCATTATTTTTTCACATAAGCTTTCAATTTTTTGCTTTTCTGCTTCTCCTTCTGGCACCCCTATGATTCAGATGTTGGCATGTTTAAAATTGTCCCAGACGTTTGTAATCCTCTCCTCATTTTTTTCAGTTCTTGTTTCCTCATTCTGTACTGGTTGACTGTTTTTTTCTTCCTTATGTTCCAAAGCATTGATTTGAACCCCGGTTTCCTTCCCTTCACCATTGGTTTTGTGTGGATTTTCCTTTGTTGCACTTAGCATAGCCTTCACTTCTTCCTTTATGCATTTGCCACACTCAAGCATATCTATCAAGCCCATGAGCACCTTTATCACCAGTGTTTTGAATTCTGCATCTGTTAGGTTCACTATCTCCTCATCTGTTAGGTTGGCTATCTCCTCTTCGCTTGGGTCTCCCACTGGAAACGTGATCCATTCCCTTTTTGGGCCATATCTCTGTCTCCTCATTTTGACAGGCTCCTGTGTTTGTTTGCCTCTGTGCCTTAGGCAGAACTGTTGCACCTGTTATGTTGTAAGGGGCGGAGCCTTAGGGATTTGTCAGTACAGGGAGACCCATTTCACCATGTTGTGGCACTGTATGTGGGACAGGGGTCTGAGAGGGAACAAGGCGGCTTGCTCGGCACTTGCCCCTTTTCCAGGCACTTCTCTGACTTTTGTATGAGCGTGGCACCTCTCTAGCTGTTGCCCTGGCCATTGTTCCCAGAGTGGGTGGGTCTATGGACGTTCTACAACCGTGGGGGCACTTTAAACAAGTGGACTCTGCTGAGAGACTGGCAGTTTCTGCCTCCACCCCAACCCCCACTGGTTTGCACAGTCAGAAGCAATGAGGCTTGATTTTCCCTGGCACTGGAACCATGAGTTTCATGGTCTGGTCAGGAGCTGGGAATGCTCCCCAGGTGTCCCTCTCCACTTCTTAAAATGTGTGGCTGTGCTTTCCGTTGGTCTGCCGCCGCTGCTGCCGCCACCACACCACATCCTTTCTTCCCCGGCTCTGCCCCTCCTACCTGTCTGGATGAGTATTTCTTCTTTATATCTTTGTTTGTTGGACTTCCATGCAGCTTGATTTTCTGGAACTTCTGGTTGTCTCTAGTTTTGAGGTTGTTGTATTCCTTCTAGTTGTGGAGAGAGACACAACATGTCTGTCTAGGCCTCCATCTTGGCTGTATGTCACCTACTTTTAGTTCTTTTGGGTATATATTTAGGAGTGGAATTGCTGAGTCAGATGGTAACTCTATACTTATCTTTTTGAGGCACCACCAAACTGTCTTCTACAGTGGCTGCACCATTTGACATTTCCACCAGCAACGGGCAAGGATTTCAGTTTCTCTACATCACCAGCAGTTGTTATTTTCCAGGTTTTTAAACTATGATTACAATATATCCACCCTAGTGGGTATGAAGTGCTATGTCATTGTGGGTTTGGTTTGCGCTTCCCTAATGACTAATGGCATCTTTTTGTGTTCTTGTTGGTGGTTTGTGTATCTTTTTCCAAGAAATGTCTATTTAAATCATTTGCCTATTTTTTCGTGGGTTATCTCTTTTGCTTTTGAGTTGTAGAGTTCTTTATATGTTCTGGATAGTAGATCCTTATTAGATATATGAGTTACAAATATTTTTTTACTTTGTCGGAAGTCTTTTTACTTTATTTCTTTTGATACACTGTAGTTTTTAATTTTGACAAAGTTTAATTTATCTATTTTCAGTGTTGTTGCTCATGGTTTTAGTGGTATATCGAAGAATCCATTGCCAAGTCCAAGATCATAAAGATTTATTCCTATGTTTTCTTCTAAGGTTTTTTATAGCGTTAGGTATATTGTTGATCCATTTGGAGTCAATTTTTGTATATGGTATGTGCTATGGGTCCAACTTCATCAGAATCATTGACTTTTGTTTGTTTTGGTTTAAAAATATTTTTTTTAGTAGGAGAAATGACAGGCAAGTAGCTATAGTGGTTCTCAACCCTGGAACCCTTTCATCCGAGGAAGTTTTAAACCTCCTAATGCCCTGGCTGTACCCCAGACAAAACCTATCATCATCTCTGGAGGTGGGCGCAGGCAGCAGTAATTTTGGAAGCTCACTGTATAATTCCAACAGGCAGTCACTGAACTAGGGGACTAATGACCAACCACCTTGGTTTGCCCAGTCCTGAGGGGTTTCTGGGACATGGAACTTTCAGTTCTAAGTCCTAGCAAGTCCTAGACAAACCAG
This sequence comes from Furipterus horrens, assembly GCF_987537825.1. NCBI lineage: Eukaryota > Metazoa > Chordata > Mammalia > Chiroptera > Furipteridae > Furipterus > Furipterus horrens. The sequence goes on along the minus strand of NW_028327178.1, from coordinate 16,388,995 downwards.
AATAAGGCCACCCTACTGTTTATTCTTCTTTTTTCACTTTTTATTTCTATTGTATTTTTTTCATTACCATTTATCCCCTGTACCCCACTTCCTCCCACAATCACCACACTGTTATCCATGTCCATGAGTCTGATTATTCTTGAGTCTTGAGATTATTTAAATGCAGGTAACTGATAGAACCCAGCCCTGTTAAAGTCATGCTTTGGGACATTTGACTCTGGTTGGCCTACAGGTGCATGGGGTTTGGTCTCTCCACCATCTTTGCCCACCCCCCGCCCCCAGGTGATTTTGGTAATGCTCTTTTGGTCAGAAGACACAGAGATCCATGGAAATGCCTCTTCTCCCAGAACACCAGTCTCTATTTCTCTTTCATCTCTGACCAGCAGACCTCCTCTCACCACTACAATGAAGGACCCGAATAAAACCCCAGAAAATGGCACCCTCACCAAGTAGCAAGATTTTTGTTACTGTCATTTGAGTAAAGGCATGCCCATAAGCTCTACATTCAGCCAGTGGTTCTCACATCTGAGTGTGCATCAAAATCACCTGGCAGGCTTGTTAAAACGCAGATTCCCCAGAGTTTGGGATTCCGTACACCTGAATCAGGGCTTGATATCTGCATTTCTAACAAGCTCCTGGGGACGATCCTGGGAGAGGGATCACACTGGGAACCACTGCATGAAGAGAATGAAAGCAATGTTGTGATGTTGTTTCTCTCCAGAATCAAGGGATTAAAACTTCATGCCGGGCAAAACCCAAAAACAATGAAACAACAACAACAAACCATGCTTGGAGGTTTCTTGCCAGGGGTTTTCTGCATGAAGTCTTCTGTTTCAATAGAACCTGCTCCTCCTCCGACTGAATGCTTGGGATCAGAGCTCACAGGCACCTGACAATGAACAGGGGGAGTTGAAAAGAAGCAGAGCTGAGGGCCACCCACCAAGGAAGGCACAGGCCTCATCACAAAGCAGCCAGTGTCTCTGTTCTGAGGCAGAAGAAAGTTGCGCTTGAAGTTTGTCTCTCCTGGGATGACAGCAGACATGGTTGCCTGTGCTTTACACTCGGCTTCTCTCACAGGACCAGCAGAGCAGCAAGGACCGCAGCCAGCCAAGGCAGCTTTTCCTGCTTCTGAAGCCAAGCATCCAGGGAGAGAGTCTGCCATCTTCAGAATGGCAGCACCCTCTCCGGATTCCTGGTAGCCAGCTGCCCCGGGTGTCCATGGAGACCAGCGTGGGGACCATGTGCTGGGGCTGTACTGGAAGCATGCTCCGAGGACTATAAGAACTTTGCTGAGTTGGCTCATCGAGGTTACTACAATGGCACCAGATTCCACAGAATCATCAAAGACGTCATGATCCAGGGAGGTGACCCAACAGGGATAGGTCAAGGTGGTACATCTATCTATGGCAAGCAATTTGAAGATGAGCTTCATCCAGACTTGAAATTCACAAGGGCTGGAATTCTTGCAATGGCCAGTGCAGAGCCAGACACCCATGGCGGCCAGTCCTTTGTGACCCCAGCTCCCACCCAGGGGCTTGACAGCATGCACACCACTTTTGGCTGTATGTGCCAGGGTTTAGGAATGGTGACTTGAGTAACAATGATGGGACCAAACTCCCAGGACCATCATCAAGGCATATATCCCCTTCTGAGTATTCTTGCTGCTATCTTAGCAACACTAGGTCTTCTGCGATGGCCCAGGGAACCAGCTTCCAGATGATCTAGAATGACACAGAACTCTGAACTTCATTTTGGCCTTGCAAATCATGGAGCTAAGAAGACCTGGGGTCCGGGGTACGTTAGAGATGGAAGTGTATATGAATAGGATGCTTCTCACTACTCCCCAAGTCTAGGCTGACAAAGCCTTTGCAGAATTGCCCCGGTATGATCATCCACAGGATACTGCTCACTGCAGAGGACCCACACAGCTCCTTCTTGTGTGTATCTGCTTTCATCAAAATGAAGCCAGCTCCATCATTTTGCTGAGTCCAACTAAGCTCCTTTCTGTGAAGATTTCTATTCTGGCCTACACTCCAGTCTTTAGGGGCTGATGGCCACAGAATTCAAAACCAAGTGACGTCTATCAGCCTTCTGAACCCTGTGCACACCCCGTTTCAGTCCCCTACATTTGTTCTTCTGGGGATGCCTGTGTCTCCATGTATATTTTCCCTCTCAAAGCCAGGACGTCAGCACTGCTGCTTCCAACACTTAGACATCCCATATGAAGCCACGTTGGATTTTTGCCAAATGAAAAAGGCACCCAACCATTAAGTTTCTTAGAAGGTGTCAAGTGAGGAATAATAATGTATAACAATTAAGAAACAGATTTATTAAAAGGAAGCAGAGGCACTGACCATTTTTTTCCCAAGGAAGGGTTAGGAATCTGTAGTGAGCAAAAGGACAGACTGAATTCGCCTTAAAAAGCAGTATTCTCCTAAAGGAAAAGTACCACTTAAGTTTTTTTTTAAATCTTAAGACTTTAAAGAAACTAAGATTTTATATGTTGTTTTTATTTAATCTTTCTGATTTTTTTAGGGGAAATGATGAAAGAAAGAAAGTTAATACCTATGTAATACATAGAAACTTCCTAAATAAAATGCCATTGATAGCCAAGGAGAGGAGTGAGAGGAGGGGGAGGAGAAAAGGGAGGAGGGGGAAGGGGAGGATGGGGAGGAGCCAGGCATCCAACCTTGTCACTTCTTAATGGCACATCTAGAATTTAATGTCATGAAAAGCTGTCAAGCAGGCAAAGTAAAGGAGAGCTGAGAACTTTGCATGGAAGATTCAGCTTGTGGTTAGAGACACCCACACCAGGCTTCACGTCTAGCCCCCCACCTTTGCTAGCAAAGACCTCCCCACCTCCCCAGCGCCTCACCTGCCCACCTCCCCACCTCCCCATCATAAGGTTAAATCTGTGATGTAGTTCATTTCCACAGGCTGTCAGGCTCATCTTGATTTTTGGTGCAGGAAAAGCATTTCTCACAGTTGGCTGGACCTCCTATATCAGAGGCCTCCGGGGTGCTTATTATAAACCACAGGCAGAGCCTATAATTATTGGATCTGAATCACAGGAAGCATAGGGCCTGCACAATGCATGTTTTTACAAGGTGCCTGGTGATGCTACACACACACTGGTGTGCAGAGCCTTGGCACTGGAAGTGAAATAACCCGAGAACTGGCACACTCTGTTAACCTGAGGCCATGCTTCAGGGGGGACCCCAGAGTCAGAGGAGCAGCTCTGCCCAGGGTAAGCAAGGGGAGAGCACCAGGGTCTCTGCAGAGAACAAGGGATTGAAGGCATACATTTGTGAAGCACAGTGAATTTCACTTTCAAAATAAAATGAAAATTATATTGAGCTGTACAGACAATGATTTGTGCACTCTTCTTGGATGCTATTCTTAAATAAAAAGTTTTCTTTAAAGAAAATTTAAAACTGGCTTCTGGTCCAGATGGCAGAGTCAGTAAATGAGGTTCTATCAGCTTCCCAAAACCACATCAGCGTTACAACTAAACTACAGAACAATAATCATTTAGAACTGCCTGAAATCTAGCTGAAAAGGAGGCCTACAACTAAGGATGGAAAAAATAATCCACATGGAGATAGAGACACAAATGGGCTGGTCCCACCCCCCACGTGGCAGATAAAAATTGGGAGGGATATCTCATCTGTGAAGGTGCCCCGTGAAGAACAAGAGGTCCCAGCCCCACACAGACAGCCAAGCCCAAGATTCCAGTGCTAGGAAGAGAAGTCCCCATCACTTCTGGCTGTAAAAACCAGTGGGGACTGTGGCTGAGTGAGACAGAGGCTGCTGGAATCCCAGGCATTCCTCTCTTAGGCCCTGTGCATGGACTTACTTGGACTCACTCGCTCTGAGCCCCAGCACTGGGGCAGCAGCTTGAAAGGCACCAGGGATATACAGGAAAGAACTGAATTGTCTGGCTTCAGGGTGAGAGCCAGAAGAGAAGCTTTACCCCAGACAGCAGTGCTGGCAGAGGCCATTGTTCCTTTGCTGAGCCCTCCATGGAGCTGGCAGGTGGGCGCCATAACTGAGTCTGCATCCACCTGGCTCACACTGTTCACTCTACCCTGGTGATTCCCTGAAACCCTGCCCCACACAACTTTGCCCGTTTCCAGTGTTTTTTCCATACAAATAGTCCATCTTTACTTATGCTTCAGACTTTTCTGAGGTATACTGTAAAGGTCAAAATCACAAAACACTTTGATCTTATCTGTAAAGTGAGGGGAGGAAACTATTCAATTTCTAACAATCCTTTCAACCCTGAACTTATTGGTGGTGATAATAATAACATTAATTGCACCATTTATTGCACAATTGTATATGCTAAGTACTATATTCAGCACTTCGTATAAATGGCAGGAAAGGCTGCTTTTGCTGACCTCTGCTTAACCCACTTGCCAGGTTCTCCGCCTTTGGTGACCTGTACCAAAATGTGCTGTGGCTGTCAGTACTCACTCCCAACTTTGGCAGCACTAGTCCTTACGTGCTTACCAAGAATCCATTTATGACAGCCAGACCCGTTATTGTAACTGTGAAATTTAAATATTATAGAAACTCACGAAATATGAGCATACAAAGAAAGTTGTTTCTATGAAAGCAAGGTTGAATGTTTTGGAACGATTCAACAATGGGAAGCTGTTTTAAAAAATTGCTATATAATGAAGCATAGACACAAAAGTTTTGAAATAAGTTTTAATAACCTGGAATGATTATTGGAATTGGAACAATTATTGGAATGAGAATGATCCTGCAGAAAGTGACTTTATAAGCGTCTTCCCAGGTGTCTTTATATCCTCATTACATTGAAAGAAACCCAAACTAGAACTTATAAACAAAGTATTGTACAAGGACTATGTGGCTTATAACTGAAGTATTATGTGGCTTATGCAAGAAAGACAACTCAAAAAAACACCAACTAGTGGATTCATATGCAAAGAAGAAGCCATATCCCTGCATGAAAGATTGGGAAATTCTATATTTTAAGGTAAAATAAAATATTTGAGGTAAGTATCATCTTTTATAATTCTCTGCTTTAACCAACTTCTTCCATTAACGCTCTAAAATCTAGTCCCAATCTCTCATTTAAGAAGCCTTTTCCGTATTGCATTTAATCTTCACAAGAATCCTGAGAAGTAGAGTTGATTATCCCCATTTTAGAGGAGGGTAGTGGGGGCTTAGAGTAACGTAAACAACTCACCCCAAGTCAAATAGCTGGTAGTGGCAGAGCGACGTCCCAGACTCCAAAATCAATACTTTCCATCACTATATTCTATCCATCACTATATTCTAAGACACGTCCCCTGTTAGACAGCATGTCCCTGGTGCTGGCGCACTACACAGACACTTCAGTTTGAAGCATCAGTATTTTCCCTTCAGTCCCCGCCATCCTAAAGCGCTTTACTGACTTAATACAATGATCTACAATCCGTGTATTGATCATAGGTAGATTGATAATGATTGGATTCTCACAGCCGGTGAAAAGGAACAAAAGGCTACATGCTCAACATTGCCAGCTTCAGTTTTACGAAGAGAACATCAGTCCGGAAAGGACTGGGACGCCCCACTGGCCCACAGCCCCCCCCCCCCCCCCCCCCCCCGCTGCAGTGTAGGCTGCCCCTTACCTGCGGCTGTCACGTGGGCAGGTGCTGGCGCCGGCAGGTGGAGCGCTGGTCTGGGGCTGCTGTTCCCGGGGTGGTAGCCAGATGAGATGACTCGGCTCAATTTTCCTAGCCCGGAATTCCTAACACAGAAAAAGGGAAATGAGAAGGCGAAGCAGGCTCTGTTCAGGATAACAGGTCGGCACAGAGTGCTGGAAAGTGAAGGGGGGGGGGCGGAAATAAAAGTTTAGATGGTATTGGGGTGGAGGAGGGAATTGCCCTCTGATACTGACAAGAGTGTTCTAGGAACGCACAAGCATCACTTGCGCCCTTTACTTCCCCAGACTGTGCTGAGGTGTTTTTCCTCCTCCCCCTTGCGGTGTTACCCCTTACTCTTCACTAGTTCGCGGTCTCACCCACACTTTCTAAAGACAAGACTGCAATTCCTAGGCTCTTCACCAAATGAAACGGCTCTGCCCACTACCGTTCCCCCATGTCGCCACTAGATGGCGGCATCTCTCAATGGACGGGTTCCAGGCAGCCTCCGCACAAAGCCGCAGCTGTGCCGCTTTTCTTCCCTAATCCTGTTAGAGCAGCATTTAATCTAAGGATGGGACACTGTGTTCCAGGCCGCGTGGCCTCGCTGTGACTGATTGGTGCACCAACAACTAGAGCTTTAACTGTTGATGCCCCTTGCTGCTCAACAAACACAGGTCCTGGAAGGACTGGTTTAAACTCTCAACAATTTTAATGATTTATTGGTAAAACAAAACAAACCAAAAAACCTGGATGTAACAGTCCATGCAGAATTTGGGAGCCCCACCCCTACCCCATCATTCCTCCTTCTATGGATGTTCCAACAACGTGCATAAATCCATTTACTTATTGTGTGGCCTTGTTTATGATAAAGTGGGGACTAAGTCCTAAAAGGAAAAAAAGTTATATTTTCAAAGCTCTAGAGTATGTTGTTATGCTAATAGATAATATTTCCTTAAACATCTCTGTGCTGAGAAAACAAAAATGAGGCTAAAACAATACCCTGTTTGGATTGGGCCCACAAGGACCCCACCTCCACCCCCACCCCCACCCCCGAGACCTCTGCGAATGCAGTTTCAGCAGCAGCAGAGGAAGGAAGCTAGCAAATCTAAGGGGCTGTACTGAAAGAGGAAATTGAGACGTCTAGCTGTAAAAGGAGAGCAATAAATAGACTTGAAGAGACAGCAAGGTCAAGCAAAGGCACTTCGGTTTCCTTGTGTGCTTTTTCAAATAGAGTAAAGCTTGGGCATATTAGAAAGCCATTGCAAGGGAAACCTAGGATGTGGTGGGGCAAGTAGTGAGGGGTGAAATAGGAAGAGGTCAAGGTCAGGATCAAGGAGCCTGAGAAAGTTAACTCTGGAGCAGAAGAAGACCAGTGCCTTCCTTTTTGTCTGCAACTGGGAGACAGCCACAGAGATGGAGATCTGTCAACAGAAACTGAGAAGGATGAGCAAGTTATCAAATTAGCCTTAATCTTTTCAGTAAAACCTGGAGTGGGTTATCTGCCAAGAGTGGGAATAATACATTCACAGTGAATGACCACTTATATCTGAAGTTTCTTTGTATTCAGGTGTTGGGACATTTGACAGAAAAATAGTCTTTCTCATTTGCCAAGTGGGAGAACTAAAGTACAGACAAGTCTTCTATTTCGTTTAAAGCCACAAGGAAAACCAGGGGCAGAACCAGAAATGGTACTCAGAAGCCTTTTTGACCCCACTTCACCTCAATTAAACACTTCCCACAAAGGCCGTGGATGTAGCTAATGGCCCAGAGACTCCCAGACACAGCGCAGCCTTGGGAAGCGCCCAAACCAAAACATGATGGCCAAGAGGACAAAAATTCTTCTAATGTGGCCTCAGGGAATTCATCTGGGAATTAGAGAGAAGTTTCTTTGATGACTTGATCGCAACATGTTGATAGATGGATGACATGACATCTTTCACATCCATAATTATGCATTTTATTGTTTAACAACTCTTTTCATTCTCAATTAGTATTTTCCTTCTGTCAGAAGCACACTGGGGCTGATGCAACTGGAAAAGTCATAAAGGGCAATGATTTGGTTAGCGTTCCTCATGAAAGTGGCAGAAGTCAGCCAGTGAATAACTCACTTCCAATTTAGACTTGCGAAAGAAAGACAAATGGCAGTCACTTGTCACATGGTTTCTCCTCAGCATCAGGATGTTCAGAAGGCCCTCTTTCTATGACTGTGCATTGGCTCATCGGGGAAACTTGTCTAAAAGGGATGGTTTTCCATTTCTCCCTCTCTCATCTTCTTTCTGGATACACCCCCTGGCCAGACCACACCCTCTCTTGATTTCTACTTCCAAAAATAAATAAAATCGGCTACCTCTTCAGCCACAAATTAGGAATACCAACTTCTCATTCATTCATTCTTCATTCTTTAAGTGTTTATTGAGATCCAAGTTTCAACAAGGCAGAGTGCTATCATATGGGACAACACTCAGACTGTGCCACCCTGGACACCTGGCCGGGAGAGGAGTTGTGTCCCTAAGGATTGACAAGTGCCCTAGAGAGGAGCTGACAAAGTGTGGGGTCAGCAGATGGTCCATCAGGAAATCCTTCAGAAAGGAAAAAACCTCTGTACCTGGGCTTACCAGAAACAGCTTGGCAGGGAGGGACAGAGAAGAAAGGTATTTGAGGAGGCAGGTACAGGACAGGTGTGGGCTCCAGCCGGATGTCCCAGATGACCAGGTAACCTCAGGCTTTCTAAATTCTTCCATAAGCCACGAGTACCAATGGCAGAGCCCAGAGCAGCCTGCCTCAGGCTGACATCCCTCTCAGGCCCTATGTGTTTCCTACTCTACTATACATCTAGTTTGTTTTCATATAAAAGCAATGGACCTAGGCCTCAAGTCTTTGCAGAAAGTAGATGGAGAAACACTGCGTCTGTCCCTTGGCTTCAGATTCCCCCTGGCACAGGGGAGGAGGAGCCTGCTGTGGACTCGCCTCCTGATGCCCAGATGAGATGGGGAAGTGGACCGAAGGCTCTCCAGTTCTGCAAACCCTATAAACAAAAAGCTGCTCCCAGCCATGTCCTTGTCCAACCCACCATCTGGCTGTCCTGCCTTCTATTTTCCTGACTTGACTACTTGACAGTCATTATTAGCACCAGAACGCAAGAAGGAGTTCAAGTTCTTTAACATGTATCCTGGAGTGATCTCTGAAAGTGATGTGCTTTTTACTCACATGACCCAGAAAACTCCACAAAATCATACAAATCAAAAGTTCAAATCTCCATGTTTACTTTATGAACACCCGTGACACTGCCCAGATCATCAGAGGTATGCATACCTGAAAAGTCACCAAGTCTGAAACATGTCGCTTGACAGAAGCAACACATGCTGCTCGGTCCTTACAGTGGTGGGGTGCCCAAGCCAAACAGTGGGGCAGGACACAGGGTCGATGGCCCCCAAAGAGTGCTGAGTCTTTGCTGCACAAGTTTGCTGCACAAAACGCAAAGCAATGCTGTGCTTAAGAGTTTAGATGCCAACTCTTTGGTCTTGAGCTCATCTGGGTGAACAAAGCCCCCAAGATGTGTCTCCAGACTTACAGAACTCACAGTCAGACTAACCCCTACTTGAATCCCTCCCGCCACATGGAGTAGATGATCTTTTCTGAAAAAGAGCATATTGTTGCCCAGAAGAAAAAGATATCCCAGAAGAAAGTGAAGAAACAAAAACATATGGCCCAGGAATAAACTCAGCATAAAATAAGTACAAATAAAAATTTTTCTAAAAAGGAAATTGAAGCTTAAACACCTTTCCTATCCGAGACATTAATTACTCTCACACCATCACCAATACCCCTACTTCCAAAAAATAATCATAAACTTATGTCAACATTTTCAGCCCCACTGGTAAAATCTATAGCAACCAATGAACTGTGTGGAACTACAAGGCTTAACAGAATCGGAAGAATCCAGAAAACGCTCTGGGCTCTCTTACCTGAGCTAGGCAAGGAGGCGCGCTGCTCAGCCAGCTTCTGCCTCAGGAGTCATCCCGATGAAAGGTGCATGTGACCAATTCCAGGCACGTCGCTGTCCTTTAAACAAGCTGGGGCGGGTTGTGAGCTGCATTTTGTCCTTGAAGATGAAACATAGGACAGATTAGTTTCATCCAAGAGGGAAATACAGAATAAGACCTTTCCAGGCTATCTGCCCTGATAGTTGCTAGAGATACATTACAGACTGTGCTGTTTTGCCAACTTTGAAGGTTCTCACATGAGTGTCTTATTTCTGCCGGGGCCCAGGGAGGAAGCTACATGTGCTTTATTGTTGAAGAGAACTGGATCAACCCTACAGATGTGGCCCTGTGTCATTTTGTCCCTGCCATTACCATCCCAATGCATTTTCATGCTATTTAGTCATTTTGTCCTCCCCACCTTAGGAGGAGTTTGCTCTCGTGCCTCTTTGAAAAGTAGGGAGACAAAGGGGCAGGCAGAGGGAGTGGGGGCCTTGCCTAAAGTTCACAAGACTGGGATCTAAGGGGTCTGCTTCCTCTCCTGCTTGGACCAGCCAGAGTTGTTCTGTGGATTCTGTCACTCGCCTCTAAAGGGCATACTTCTTCTCCATGGCCTTCCTTTCTCTTACCCCTTCTATCTTTTCTCACCTTGTTTGCGTCTCTACCCCCTCCCCCACCATCCTCATCTCTGTTGAAGTTTGTTGTGGACATTACAGAGCAGGTCCTTTCCTCTGGATCTGGTCAGTAGCATCCCACTGAGTGACAGACATGTAGGCCTTTATGATCACCAGAACAATGTCAGGTGTAATTTGACCAATAGAACAATATGTCTGTGTCCAAAATTGCTGTCATTAAAAATCCAGTCTACTGCTGGAACAGTGACTGTCCCATGAGAGATTGGGGAAGAGTGTACTAGCAGGGTATTCCTTTATATAGCCCACCCACATGGGTATATTTCAACAATGCCACCTGTGATCCCACAATGCCAGCTCCCCCGTGTAGCTCCATCACAGCATGTCTGTACCTTTCCAATATTGCTCATTTAATTCCTCTAGAAAAGAACAAGGGAAGACAATTTTATCAACACAAATGTGTTCAGGAGTCAACTCTGCAGGCTTGGGCGCACTTGGCTGGAGCAGCCTCTTTTCTCTCCTGCTGGTCTCTGTCTCTTCAAGGGACTGTGCATTAGATGGTCCCCAGAAAGAAAGGAAAGGTAGGTAACAAGCCAAACACTCCATTTTACCCACTGGGGATGGTTTTGTAGCTTTTAAAAAAATTGATTTTATGTATTCCTGTTCTCACTCTTTCTTATAACCTTTCGTAAATGAAAGTTGATGATGGCTTAAAATAACACAGTAAGTTTTAGATCTTAGAGTCAACCGCTACATCTGTCAAAACTGAGGTGTATTGGTACAATCATTTTGGAGGGAAAGTTGACAGTATCTATCAAACGACCCTTTAATGCAGTAGTTCTGTTGATAGTTGTTTACTTGGAGTCATGGTGATTTTGTGCAAATTAGAACAAGGAACTCCTTCCTCAAGATGTTTTAGGTCTGTGTGCCAGGAAATTATCATAATAAGTATTTGATGTTATGATGTCTACAGAGTAACTGGCGCCCACACAGATGAGGCCCTTTGTGCCGCCTACAACCTATGCAAATGCATGGGCTGGCCCCAGTTAACTTTTGAATGCACAGAAGGACTATGTCAAGATAAATGTAAAAAAGTGTTCAGTGAAACATTATTTGTCACAGCAAAAAGTTGTTGCAAATACCCAGCAGCTGGGGACAGGTTAAATAAATAAATTAGGATACAACAAATACCAGGGAGCATTATTTAAAAAATACAGTAGATGTGCTGATACAAAGAGATGTTCAAGGTATATGATTAAGTAAAAAAAAAAAAAAAAAAGGTGCAAAGGAGAATATATTATAATTCATTGCACGTACATTTTTTAAAAGAAATGTATGCTGAGATAGACATTTTTTTTTCTTTTTTCTGAAAAGACTCAAATCATTGAAAGGAGTTTCCCATGAGGAGGGTAATTGGGTGAGGAACAAAGCTTTTAGTTCAAATGTATACATTTATGTATTGTTTGAATTTACACCAAAAGCATTTATATTGCCTTCAATTAAAAAAGTTAACAGGGATTACCAGAATAGGAAGTTAGAGGTCTTTGTTTTTCTTACACTTTTAAGCATAAAACAAATCAAGGAAGTATTTTTAATTACTGTGCACAACAGAATACATTTAAAAAACAGATTAAAGGGTTTTCTTGTTTTGTTTTGTTTTAAAGCAATGGAGCGGAGGAGGGGAAGGGGGAGTGGTGGGTGAGGAAGCGGGAAGACAGAGACCTCTCTACCTCTGTTCTCTTAGGGCATTTCCATCTCTCAATTCTTGCTTCTGAAATCAAAAAATAAATCCATTTCTCTATTAGACAACTAATGCATTTAATTATAAAACAAGTGTATTATCAGTCTCACTTTCTTTTCTTAATGCAATCCTATTTGAGTGTGAAGTCAGTGTCCCTGGAGGTTTGCCATCATTTTATTTTATTTTATTTTATTTTTAAAATATTTTGTTTATTTTCAGGGAGAGGAGAAGGGAGGGAAAAAGAGAAAGAGAGAAACACCAGTGTGTGGTTGCCTCTTGCACGCCCACAACCAGGGACCTGGCCACAACCCAGGTATGTGCCCTGACTGGGAATCGAACAGGCGACCTTTCGATTCCCAGGCTGGCACTCAATTTGCTGAGCCACACCAGCCAGGGCAGAGTTTTGTCACCATTTTAAAACCCAGAGACCAGTTAGAAAGCTACTAATTGTGTGGTTCCTTCCTTTGATGGGTCTAAGTGGGAGTAGAAGAAAGAGATTAGCTAGCATTCTCTCTTTGACTTTGGTGCCTAGAGAAAAGAGAATTCTAGCTTTCTATTTGTTCCTAAATTTTAAACTTCTGTAAAATACAAGTAAAACTGAAGTCATTATTACAAATTTTGTGCTACTAATTTACTTCCCCAAATGAACTTTTTTAGGCTACACATCCATTATCTGCCCCCCCAAAAAAATAAGGGAAAAAGAGATTTTTCTTGGATGAGGAGAAATGACATTTAATATAATTAAATAACATAGCAAACCCAAATCTAGCAATAGAGTGACATTTATATCTTTTTAAAAAATAACTATTTGCATTTTTTTTTCAAAAAAGAAAAAATTCTCTTCAGGAAGGGTTGCAGAATACTCCAAATGTTATAAATTTTACAGAATGTAAATGTTCCATGGAGTTTTACAATTTGAATCAGCCATTTGTTCCAGGGTCAAGGGTATCAGACCTTGATTTTGATTACAAGTTATACACATTTTGATTCCATTCTGCTACACATTGCAAAATAAGTTTTAAATACTGAACTCCTTCTTGGGCAAGGTCTTCTCTCAACACATTAATGTAACCATTGCTCTTCTATACTTCGCTGAATTTCTGTTCGGAGACTGATTATTTAGAGCCCCACTATTTATTTGCTTACCACATTTGCCTTGATTGTCCTGACTGTGTCCTGAAATAAATATTTATTCATTCAATAAACATTTATTGCGTCTCCTCAGTGCCAGGCTCTTTGCCCAATGCGAGGGCGTAGGGAATATAAAGATAAATACACAGATAAAAACTATATGCTTCCTGCCCTCAGAAAGGTCATAAGCTCTTCTGTCCAATGTCCATATATTTACTCTGCGCAGTCAGGGCCAGGGCTAAGGTACAACATGAGAGACACCTAGGACAAAACTTTAGGAGATACTGTCAGGGGCGAGGAACGTGGGTGGGCCCCTGAGTGTGAGGGTCTCAGGAGATGTGAGCTCCCCAGCTTCACCTTCACCCTGGCCCTGAATGCAGCAGTTTTCATTAACAGGCACAGCAAGATCATTTTGTATCATTTTACATGTGACCAAACAGAGATCCATAGAGACTTCATTAGGAATACATGGGTATTAAGTGGCAGAAGCCAGCCCTAAGCCTACAACACTGGCTCCCAGCTTCTTTGGTGATTCTGTATATATTAGTCTCAGAGAAGCAGAACCAACTGTGTGTGTGTGTGTGTGTGTGTGTGTGTGTGTGTGTAGCAAGAGATTTACTTATTTATTTATTTATCTTAAGGAACCAGCCCCCAATGGAGGAAGCTGGTGAATCTAAAATCTAATGGGGTCGGCTAGCAGACTGGAGGCCAAGGGGAGAGTTGAAACCCTAAGGCAATCTTCCAGTAGGTTCCTTCTTGCTCAGGGGAAGTCAGTTGTTATATTAAGGCCTTCAACGGATTAAATGAGGCCCACACAAATTTTTGCAGGGTAATCAGCCTGCACCCATGCAAAGTTTAATCTCATGCAAAAAAAAAAAAAAAACCTTCACAGAGCCATCCAGGATCATATTTGACCAAATACCTGGGCACCATGGCTCAGCCAACCTGACACATAAAATTAACCATCACAGTAGAAAATGCATGAGCATCTCCATCGTGTGTATTCGAGGACAATCATTCTTCATTGTTCATCTTTGCTCATTGATTTTGTATTCTTCCTCCTGCATCAGGACTGGAGTTTGTTCCTCTCTCTACCTCTGCTCCAGAGCTGGCCCTCGGCCCTCGGGGGATCCCTACAGAAACTTCCCAATTGAGCTCTCTTCCCAAGGCACCCAACACATTACTTTTGGGTCCCCTTTCGGAAGTGCCAAGACCATTGTACCACTTCAGTGGCTTCTCGTTGCTAACAGAGTAAGTAGCCTCCAGGTCGGAGGCGCTCGCTCTCAGACCTGCGCCAGCGCAGGGTGGGCACCTAAGCACGGGGCCTCGGTAAATGTTGAGCTCTTGGGCTCCCAGCCACGCCCCCATCCTGGCCTGCCAGTATCCTAACCTGGCCAACCTGCAGCCCATCCTCTCCTCGTGGCCTTCTCTTCCTTTCTGCCACCTGTCTCCCAACTCCCAGGCACACTGTCTCATCTCCGTCAGCTCCTGTCCCTTCTCCAGAAATGTCTACACTTGGTGCCTATTGTTCGTGCCTGGGATAAGCAACCCTCCTTGTAACCACTTCTCCCGGGCCTTGTTCAAGGCCCCACGGAAAGGTCTCCCTGGACCTAGCAGCCTTATCAATGTCTGCCACTGCACTTTGTTCTCCTGTGGTGGCCTTGATCAGCAGCCAATTTGTATTCAAATGATTACACAGGAAGTTATCATCCAGCCCTAGGCTGTGAGCCTGAAAAACAGCCTGTGTTTCAGTTTCTGTGGGACGTCACTCCAAACTAGGGACACCTAGCATAGTGCTTTGCGCATGGTGGGTGTCTTAGTCTTCAGACTGCCACAGACTGGGGGCTTAACAATAAACATTTATTTCTCACCGTTCTGGAGGCCGGAAAGTCCCAGATACAGGTGCCGGCAGATACAATGTCTGCTGAGAGCCAGATTCCTGGTCTGCAGGCTTCTGCCTTCTCACTGTGTCCTCACCTGGCAGAAAGCAAGGATACAAAGGAAGCTCTCTCCTGTTTGTTCTTAAGAGGACATGAATTCCACTCCTGAGGGTTCCACCCTCCTGACCTAATCACTGCCCAAAGGCCCACCTCCTAATACCATCCCGTTCAGATGTGCCTTAAAATGTAGCAAGTTCACAGCCTCGGAGTAAATAAAGAGAAACTCACATGCTCAGTAAAAGTGCTTGTGGAAAGGTGTGGAAAGATTGAAATTCTGTAAAGTCAAAGAGTTTTAAAATTAGTTAACTGGGAACTGGTTGTTTTAAAGGAAATATGAATGAAGAATCAATTGTATCTGCTTCCAAGTTTTAACTTCAGGGCTTTCAAAAGTACGGCATTCCTCAAAATATTGAAAATAGAACTCCCTTATGATCCAGCGATTCCACTTCTGGAATTTGTCAGAAGGAAACAAAATCAATGTCTTGAAGGGATATCTGCACCCTTGTATTTATTGCCGCATTATTCACAATAGCCAAGACATGGAAGTAACCAAAGTGTCTATCAATGGATAAATGGATAAAGAAGATGTAATGTGTGTGTATACATATATATATGTGTAAAATAAAATAGGGTTCAGCCATAAAAAAAGAAGAAAATCTGCCAATGACATGGATAGACCTTGAGGCTTCTGTTAAGCTAAATAAGACCAAGAAAGATAAATACTGTATGATCTCACTTATATGTGGAATTAAAAAAAAAAACTAAATGCAAGAAACAAAACAGATTGGTCGTTGCCAGAGGCAGGGAGTGTGAGGTGGGACAAATGAGTGAAGATGGTTTAAAAAAAGAAAGAAAAATATTTTATGACTTGTGGAAATTATGTGAAATTCAAATTGCAGTGTCCATAAATAAAGTTAAATTGGCCCATGCATGTATACATGCTACATACATAGAAGTAGCCAGCCCTCTCTTTGAGGCTCAGGTTCCTCTACCACAGACCTAACCCCCAGAGAAAGTGACGAAGGGCAATCTGTGCACATGTCACTCGATACCAAGGATTCTGGGGTCATCCTCTTCATCTGAAGTGGTAACAGGGGAAAGGAGCAACGCCTTGCCTTCTGTGTCGGGTGTGGTCTCTGCACCCCCACATTCTGTTACTCTTTACCTCAGTGTATTCAGAACCCAAATTTAGCATTATCGTGAAACCCCAAAATTGAGAGTGACTGCTGGGAACAGATAAACCAACACCAGCCAACTCATCTCATTGTTCATCTCATTGTTCATCTGTTCTTGGGGATTGCCTAGAAAGAACTGTAAGAACTCCAGTCTCGTTGCTTCAGCCAAGAGCGTGTGTTTCTTGGTGATGGTGTCACTTCACTGGTTTGAGGCTGTGTAAACAATCATGGGGAAGATTCTTGGATGCATATCCTGAACATAAGGCGGTTTATATGCACAAGAATACCAAATGGATGAAAGATGAAATCTCTGCCCTTAAGAAGTTCATAGATGAGTTAAAGAACGAAAACAAATTTCCTTGACTTTATTCTCTGCGCAGTTCACACAAATCCACCATCTTCCTAAACTAGGATCTCACAACTTTTCACTCTTCCAACTGATCTAAAAACTTTCAAGAATTTCCTATGGCTCCTCAAAGTGTTCCAGGCTCTGCCCCATTTTTCCTCCCCAACTCCTCTCCCCTGGTCTGAAGTGGGGTTTAGCACACACTTGCCCTCCCTCCAGACCCACCCTAGCTCCAGGCAGCCCAGAGGTCCTGCTGTCCTTCCAATGTCATTTGTTTGTTTCAGCCTCCCTGTCACTGCTCAGAAAAGATCGCCACAGTGGCACTAGTCAACAAAGGCTTTATTTAAGAGATGATTCCAGAGCAGCAATTTTCAACCCGTGTGCCACAAGAATTTTTAAAACATGCCATAGCTGACTATACAGTCAGGGGCACTGACCTCTTTTCCCTTAGATTGTCAAATAAAAAATGGCAACAGCCAACACATCTGGTGGGAATGAGTCAAAATTATATCTATGTTTTTGTCAGATTGGCAAAAATATACTTTTTGGTGTGCCACAGACTGCAGAATTTTAGTGATTAGTTTATGTGTGCCATGAGATGAAAAATTTGAAGATCGCTGTTCTACAGAATAAAAGCCTATTTTAAAAATCTCCTGTGGTGCCTGAGCTAATTAGCTTCCATCTCTTCACTTTAAATTTACCAATTTTTTAAATGATTTTATTTATTTATTTTTAGAAAGATATGAAGGGAGGGAGAAAGAGAAAGAGAGAAACATCAATGTATGAGAGATACATCAACCTGTTGCCTCTCGCACGGCCCCCAGCTGGGGACCTGGCCCACAACCCAGGCATGTGCCCTGACTGGGAATTGAACCAACGGCCTTTTGGTTTGCGGGCCAGCACTCACTCCATGGAGCCACACCAGCCAGGGACGCCTGTGTGTGTCTTTAGATTGATCTTTTGGTATTATAGTTTTATTTTGAGTATGAGTTACTTTTCTAAAACCAAAATCCCCTTATTAGCATTTTATTAAAATAAATCCAGTTGGTTTTCCATGAGTTCTATTAAGTTTTACTGAGAGGCATGAGAAGATCTGGTCATTGCTGTATCCCATATCAATTAGGGATGCTTTAAGCAGCAAGTAACAGGATATCCAATCCCGAGATAAAGCTTATTGGCACTGCTTCACCCACTTGTGGTGCCATCAAGGACCTCTGTGCTGTTCCTCTTCTTATTTCCTCTGCTATTGTCATCACGCCAATGCTTCATCCTGCTTGGCTGAGACTGTTACCACAGTGCCAGGTATCTCGCCACGTTCCAGCTTGGATGAATGGGCAGAGGTCGCATCTAGGTTAATGCGCCTTTGAAATACCCACTTTCTTTCATCAGGGAAGCAAAATCCTTACCAGCAGCCTCTCACCACACTCCTTATATATGTTTGGCCCAAACTAACCACATAGATACCTCCTTTCATTGCATGGGAGGAGAGGAAATCAAGTAGCTATCAAAGGGAGACTTAAGCAGCTTTCTGGCCACACTGAACATAAATGGGCACCAGCAGCCTTTGGTGAGGGACACACGTGTCCTCGCTGCTGGTGTGTACACATGTGTAACCTCATGGTATATACATATGTCGAGAGTTGTGTGCTTGTACCTTAGAGGAATGCGGCTTATTGTGTCATTTACATCCCAATAAGGCAGCATTTTGTACACAGTGAGAAAGCTGAGCTCTAATCCCCATGAAGGCACTGATTAGCCTTCTACCAAATATTTGTTGAATGGATTTGATGTGTTTGTGGATTTACTGCACAAATATTTACTAAGTCTGACTGTGTACACTACACTGACCAGGGCAACCCCTCATTTAAATTTTGTGAAAACACAGGACACCAGCAGGCTCTCAAAATCTTTATCAGATTCAGTAAATGTTCCTTTTTAGGGATAAATCATTCCATTTACTGGACTGCTTCGTAATGTTTAATCTGGCTTAACCCCCACCTGCTGTATAAAGTAGACCCTAAGTTTTCTAAATGATGTCTAGAGAAAATTTTTACGAAAGCATGAGTTGCAAAGGGGCAGCAAAAAGAGCCTTCAGATCCGTTTCAGTCCTATTCTGGCCCAAATACCTCTCCCACAGTCAATCAGGGCAGATCCGCAGTGTCCTTGCCTCTAGCATGGATGCTGCCACAGGTCCCAGGCCCTAGCGCTCCTTTTTTAGGGCTATAATGACCCCCACCCTACCAGCACTGCCAGCAGAAGCTTCACTCTTCCTGGAAGCCACATACACTGTCACTGTCCCTGAGGGCACAGAACTCCTCACTGTCCAGAGCCATCACAGTTCTTAGTGCCCAAGATATGTCCTTGAGAGTCCTGTGCTCTGCCCAGGAGACTGCAATGTGCCAGATCTGAGCCCAGCCCAAAGCTGCCTCCACCGTCTGCCCTTCCTTCTCCCTGCCTGCATGTGGCAGGCCCTCTGACACATTCCTGAACTCTCTGCCTGCCTTGGATGAGGAGGCATCCAGTTAACAATGCAGTGATTACCAGACGGCCTCTGACCTACTGGCAGCCCCAGCGGAGGTCCCAGCGCTGAGATCATCTGTTGGTCTGTGAGCAGCCAGGGGGCTGGCCCAGACTCCCAGAGGCCCCTCCTCTCTCACCCTCCTACTCCAAAAGAGATCGAACACCTGGGCCCCATTGGCAGGGACCAGGGTGCTGAGGGGTTTCACAGTCTGCCACAGTGTGCATGCCTGTACTTCCTGGAGCAGGGGTGTATCACGTCCCTGTCCTGTCCCAGCTCCTGAAGGTGAGAAAGGTTCATAGCATCTAAGCTCCAAAGCTCAGGTGACCTTTGAAAGTCCAGCCTGGGTCAGCTAGGCTCCAGACCACTTCTGCTGCATTCCTCCCGAGCTTTCTGAAATCCAAACAGCCAGCAAACAAGCAGGGTGCCAGCAATCAACATTCTGCAAGCAATTGTGGAGAGCAGGACCAGTAAATGGCATTGTTCTGATCAAGAGAGCATAAAGTATATAAAACAAAGTGAAGTCACTCATGTCAACTAAAATGGCTTTCAGTCAGTCATAACACTGCTTAAGAGAAAAACTGCTTAAAGACACATTTGGCAAGTGGACACACTTAAGATATCTACTCATGTGATCAGAACAGACAGGTCTGGCAAGAAGACACAGCTCAGACATCTGCCCATGTGATCAGAATGGCCATGTTTGCAGAGTGGGACCTCCCACAGATAGGCTCCTAGGGAAATTCCACTCTTGCTAGCAGGGGTGTCAAGCAAAGCAGCCTTGTAACACCCATAGGTTCCTGGACAAATTCCAAACTTGGCATCAGGGGTGCCAAGACATTTATCAAAAAGACCCAGAAGGGTGGAGTACATCACATTCAAGGTATAACTGAGGCAGGTTCCAGACCACCGCTGAGACAGCTGAGCTCCACACACCAGAGTGCTGCTCCACGCCAATCAGATCTCCCTTGGCATCGGCCGCCAGAAGCTCTGACCTGCTGGACTGAAGACTTCACCCGCCTTTCTGCCCACCTGGCTCCAGAGGTCCTTTCTTGTAAGACCCTGACAACTCCTCTGCCCACCGTGCTGTCTCCCAGACCTGCAGACTGAGACTCTGGGACTTGGGTTCATTATCCCCCATTGATTGCTCTGTGTGTGTGATATAATTCTCTTAGATTGTTAGAGTGTGAGTAGGATATTAATGCATGTTGATGTTCTCCTTTGGTGAACCTGCATCAATAAAAGCTGAGAGAATAGCATAGTTACTGTGTATGACTCTTGTCTGTTCCTTGGTGCCAGGCTGCTCAGCAGGCAGCTAGCCGACTAGCTGCCCAGGTGACTTCTAGGAAAGACTACATCACGAACAGATGCTCATGACAGCCAGCTTTTCCTCTGTCCTGACCTTGATCTGCCTTACGTTGAAGGTGAGTGGATTTGTGGGTGCTTCTCAGCCTTGCTCCCAATCAAAGCTTTGGCTGTGGGCTGGTTCTCTTTCCTCCTCTCTGCTTGGCCTTCTCCAGGTCCCGGGAGCCCCAGGGACCTCTGTTGCCCCTGCTGCCTGCCTCTCGCATGAGCTCCTTCTTATCCTGAGTCAGGAAAAGAGCCTCCCAGTCAATAGGCAGCCGGGGCTGAACTAAGGAAGCACAACTTGTCCTTTCTTCCATCCTTACAAATTCTCTCCAATGGACCCTGCCTGCTTTGTTTTGTAAACTCCAGCCCTCAGAGGTCTCTAGATTCCTGTGGGGAGAGAGGGGAGTGGAGAGCCAAAGTGGTTTGTGGGCTGGAACACAACCCAGTCTGCAAAGGGGTCCACTTTGGTAGCCATGGTTCCAAAGCCAACACCCCCCCCCCCCAGTCTGGTGTCTGCCTCTCAGAGCAAACCAGAGCTCCAGAACCTCAGAGCGGACAACTCATAAACAGAGCACCACAGAAGTATTCCAGATGAAGTGCAATTGCTGAAACTCCCCAAAGGGGTGCCTCTTCAGAAAAAGAAGAGAAATAGTGGTCAGTCCCATGCGATCTGAAAGATCAATTGCATTCCAGAATTTTCTTCTAATTAAAAAATCCAGGAACCTACAAGGAGTTTTTAGGCTGTCAGTTGTCTGGGTTTTGGCACTGTAGCAAAATGGTTAAAAACTTGACTTTGGAATCAGATCTGGGATCAAATCCCAGCTTTGCCATCGAACATCACTTAACTCTACGCCTTAATTTCTCCATCTATAAAATGAGGATAATTCCACAGCCAACCCATGAGGCTATTATGAGGATCAATTGAGAGGAATGATGTTAAGCACCAAGTACAGAGCAACTAGCATAAAGGAAACAATAAATGTTAACTTGTTACTGTTATTATTATTAGCAATTGTGAGAATTGGTGAAAGTAAGATCAGGGAATTAAAACAAAGACAAATGATAGCATTTATAGACCTGGGTCCTTACTTCAAAGTAAAAATTAAATTGATGACATTTCAACATCTTCCACTTGTTTGCTTGTTCACATGACAGCCCACTTGAGACACAGAACATAGCACAGTGGGAGGAACACAGACCTCAGGGACGGACTGTACTCACATCCCTTTCTTCCACTTCCTGAAGCATTTAGGCAAATTACTTCACCTCTCCGAACCTCAGTTTATTCATGTATAAAATGGAATAATAATTAATTTGCAGGATGTGCTGAGGATTTTCTCTATTTATTTATTTCTTTTTAGAGAGAGGGAAAGGAAAAAAGAGAGGGAGAGAAACTTCACTGTGTGGTTGCCTCTTATGCCCCCAACTGGTGACCTTGCCCGCAGCCCAGGCATGTGCCCTGACTGGGGATCGAACCAGCGACCATTTGGTTTGCAGGCTGGTGCTCAATCTACTGAGCCACACCAGCCAGGGCTGTGCTGAGGATTTTCAAAGCCTCTTCTCACCCTCCTCTCCCGAGAGAGCTGGCAGCCCTCCCTTCCCACGTGCACAAATATCTTGTCTTACCCTGTGGGAGAGCCCTTACCACATGGAACCATATAGTGTCCCTTGCTATTGTTTTAAAGTCATGTTTGAAGTGAACCTAGTTTGTTTGTTTTTCAATCTCTAGTATCGAGTGCCGTTCTTGGATAGAGCTGGTGCGCAGTATAAACTTACTAGCTGAATGAATGCAAGAATAATCAAAAATGGCCGAAAAATCGAATTCGTAGGAAAATGAAATTCCTTTATAACAGATATTCCAGGGAACAGCCTCCGCAGCTACATCATCAACTGTGTTGTTCGCTGAGGTTTCCTCACTGCAGGAGATTTCATCTGACTTGTATTCCATCCTAATGAGTGCTAGCACAATGCATCCCACACATCCCTATGTCCTCTAGGCCCCGTGTTCTCTGAACGTGCTTCTAAGCACTCCTCTGGGGGGAAATTGTTTTCTTAAATTATCACTACACCAGTAACACATAGTTACAAAAAAACACAAGTATGAATAAGCTAAACTAAATATAAATCTAAAATACTCCAAATGCAACCACCAGATAACTATTAACATTTTGCAATAGAAATTAGACTAATTTTACATAATTATGCAATTATTTAAACAAAATATAGGTAGCACAGCCCTGGCTGTGTTGCTCAATGGGCTGGAACATTGTCCCAGACACCAAAAGGTTGTGAGTTCAATTCCTGGTCAGGGAACAATCCTAGGTTGCAGGTTTGATCCACCGTCGGAGTGTGTATAGGAGGCAACTGATCGATGTTTCTCTCTCACATCTGTTTTCCTATGTCTCTCTCTCTCTCTCTATATATATATATATAGATAGATAGATAGATAGATAGATAAAAGAGAAAGGAAAAAAAAAAGAAAAAACATATATAGCACAGGAGCCAGGAGATATAGGAGCATATTTATTAAATATCCAATCCAGGAACATGAACTAGAAATAAACTAGGATCTCTGTTAATGACGAGGCACTGACAAAGGCAAGACCATATTTATGATGAGATTACTGTCTTGCTCTGAGTTTTCATGTACAAAAAAGCAAGATGCTGTAATCCATTCTTTCCATTCCTAAAGTTTCTCTCCAGTGTGTTTGTTCCCATATTGTTAACCTTCGGATGTAGCCTTCTATTTTTTTAAATAACCTTATTGAGATATAACTCACATATGTATTAGTTTTCCATGGCAACATATATTATCAGGGTTTTTCAGAGATACTGAACCAACAGGGTGTCCGTATGTGTATGTGTGTGTGTGTGTGTGTGTACAAACAGAGCAGGAAAGGAGGAAGAGAAAGAGAGAGACTAATTAATTTTAAGGAATTATTGAATACCTTAGATGATATTGAAGGTACAAGTCCAAAATCTGCAGGGGGCGCAGATAGGCTAGAGACCCACGAAAGAGCCCAAAGGCGGTCTTCGGGCAGCACTCCTTCCTGCTCAGGGAATGTCTGTCCTTATTCTAGCCAGGCCTTATATTGATTGGATAAGGGAGGGCAAACAACTTCACTCAAAGTTCACCAATTTAAATGTTAATTTCATCCCCCAAAAAACTCACCAAAATAATGTTTAACCAAATACCTGGGCACTGTGGTCCATCTAAAAATAACCATTGTAAGCTGCCATATAAAGCACCGCAGACTGGCTGCTTTAAACAACAGAAAGTTATTTTCTCTTAATTCTGGAGGCTGGAAGTCCAAGATCAAGGTGCTGGCAGGGCTGGTTTCTTCTGAGGTCTCTTTCCTGGGCTTAAAGATGGCCGTTTTCTCCCTATGTCTGCCCTCTGTATGTCTGTGTTATAACCTCCTATTATAAGGACACTGTTCATAATGGATTAGGGACCCCTCTGCTAACCTCCTTTTAACTTAATTCTGGGATACTGGGGGTTTAGAACCTCAACATATGAATTCAGAGAGGGACACAATTCATCCCATAAAGTTGACTCATTTAAAGTGTACAATTAAATGTTTTTAACATAGTCACCGAATTATACAACCATCATCAAAATCAATTTTAGAACATTTTCATCATCACTCCCAAAAGAAATCCCATAGCCATTTATAGTCACTCCCCATCCCCCATCCCAGTGGCAGAGGGAGGATCTGAAGCTTTATTCATAATCAAGGAAACTGAACCCAAGATTAGTCCAGGGTTTAGAATCCAGCTGAGAAAACCACAGGACTCTCTCTCTCTCCAGGGAGGAATTTGAGATACTGCCAGACAGTCACTTTCTCAATTATATTAATTTTTAAATATCAAAATAAAAATTATTATCCCCAAGAATTTTTCCACCTGTTAATAAATCTCATGGCGCCCTGACTGGTGTGGCTCAGATGGCTGGGTGTTGTCCTGCAAAGCAAAACGTCACTGGTTTGATTCCCAGCCAAGACACATGCCTGGGTTGTGGGTTCCATCCCTGGTCAGTGCAGGCATGTGCAAGAGACAAACCAATAGATGTTTCTCCCCCTCTCCTTCTCCTTTCCTTCCCCTCTCTCTATAAATAAATAAGCAAATAAATAAGTAAATAAATAAATAAATCCCATGGCTATCTCAACTGTATGAATGTGCTGCTAGATATTTGCTTCTTCTACTCTGGTTTATCAGCATGTTATTCCCCCTTGGCAGTAGGCACAAAGCACCCTTCGTGGGGAGTAAAGAGCCGCCCCAGTCAAAAACATTAGCTTTTTACTCAGACTCCTAAGGTTTAGGTCGTAACATGAATGTTGCCAAAGAACCATGATGTTAATTATCCAGAAATGCTTCCACAATGTCCCCACTTGGAAGAGACAAACCACTTGGTTTTATTTACATTATTTAGAATGTGAAGTGTCAAGATAAGTTATGTCATGGGTTATGTGGTTCTTGGGCTGAAAAAGAAAACAAAACACAAGGACAGGTAATTTCCTTTCTAGTTAGGTGTGTCTCTAAGGCGCGGGCTACTTTGGACTTCTAGTTACTTTTATTTAACTAACGTGACTTCAAGCCCCATAACTTCCCAGCATTATCGCTGTGCAGTTTGATGATGCTCACTCAGGCTATTACTATTTTATAAAACAAATAAGCAAAATTATTCTGAGATTGTAGAATTTCCCATAAAAGGAAGCCTTGTAAGAGACAAAAGTTACAAGAGATTGAAAACACTGTTCACAGCTCGTCATGGTGGGCTAGATGTTGGTAAAAATGAAAGCAGGCACCTGTTAACTGGACTAATGTATTTGTGTGTGTGTGTGTGGAACCTAGTTTACTAAATGTAAGTGTCTCAAAAATTAGAAACAATGGATTCTGCAGTATTATAAGTGCAGCTATGTATTTTTGTCCTTTCTTTAACTATATCAAAACATTTAAGACATATCAAAAGGTTTCAGAATTACCTAGTAAATTTAGAATCACCTGTGGTTTGAAGGCTGTATTCAAATTTGTAGCCCAACTACCGGAGTCAGATCCGTAGCCGTGAGATAGGTTCATAGCTCCACTTTGTTTTACTTTGCAGTGCAAGGAGGATATTCCAGGCCTGAAATCTGAGAACAGGCCCAATACTTCCTGAGCCGAAAGTCAGAGCACAAAGTTGTTGTTACAGTCCTGTTTCAATTTATGCCCCTTCTGGCTTGACAAGCCCGTCCACACCCAAATTTCCAGCTCTTAAGGTCTAAGAATAGAATCAGAGATGCGAACCACACTCATTCTAGAAAAAGATAGGAGAGCTATCAAGGCACAGGCTTCTGCCCAGGTTGTATGCCTCTGCCACCAGCTCAGACACAGACCTTGTCTATTCCTGAGACAGCAATCAAAAAGGATAATCCAGAATTTACATACATATTATATTTTTGCTTCTCTATGATGCACTTACTAGTAATAAAATAAGAAGCTACCATAAAGAGCATTAATTGGCTTTCAGATGAACTCACTGAAATACTAGGACCCAAAGAGTTTCTTCCCCTGAATTTAGCTTTGTCTAATGCCATCACTAATTTCTCAATCACTTAATATTCTGAAATTTGGAAGAGCACCTTTGCCTCACTCTCCTTTTTTTGTCTCCTTTTCCTCATTATTCATCAATTTCTGGCCTTTATTTCCTTGAAGTCTCGGGTCCTTCTTTTTCCTGTTCTCAGCCAGGGCAGGCCTTCAGTAACCATATATCTGTTATAATAACTCTTACTCTAGGCTTCTCTCGATCCCACCTGCTTGGCACCTGTACCAGAGATCCTAGAAATGTCATCTCCTTTGAGACATTCCTCAGTGCAAACACAAAGAATGGCAGCCCCCCCAGCACTTCCAACTGGACTGCAATAACCCACTGTACCTGCAGGTCCTTCATAATTGAGATTCCTCCATTAGACTTTTATCTCCTGGATGGCAAGGCTGGTCTTGCTGATCCCCCATTGTTAGTTGGCACAGTGTGTCACACAGAGCAGGCAGGGAGTAAATTCACACCAAATGAGCCAACAAACCTTGAAGCCCATGGAACAGGTCATATTGCCATTTGATTATAAGTACTGGAACAGACTACTTAATGAGTGGTAGGGATGTTTTGCTTTTGTACAGGGAAGAAAGCATAAGAAGAGTATTTTGACAGGTCAGGGCTTTGCCTGATCTTGTAGGGTCTTGAGATGTTTCTGTAGCAGGCCATTAGACAGGTGTGAGCAGAATAGCAACAATAGGCCTGGTATGGAATGTCACCAGAGTGGAAAGTCCTGAGTACCTAGCAATGAGCAAAACTGGGAAAACAAGGACCTCACACCCAGAATGACCAAGCACCGATGAGGAACGACGGGACTGGAGAATAGCCTAACATGACTCCCATATAAGTCCTTGCATGTCCGCTCCCTTAAGCATTAAGCCCTTAAGACAGTGAGGTTCTGACCTGCATCATATAATCTCAGAAACAAAGCCTCAGGTCTGCTGACCACAGACAGAGTCAGAGTTTTTGTCGAACTAGAGATAACATCTAGGCCTCAGTTGTGTTTCAGCTCCAGGCCCCCCAAAAGCAGTAAAACCAGTTGGAGCACCACCATGGCTCATATCAGGACAAGATGCATTGACTAATGACCCCCTGTCCTGGTGCCGACCAGTCAGTAGAGACCATGACCCTGAGGGGACACACCTGAAAAGCTGATGAATGTTCTATTGAGATCCTCCTCTGAGACCTCCAGATAAAAACTCTCAAGACAAAGGACTCAGCACATGCTCTTTCTCTCTCTTGAGTGAGCCAGGGCCTTTCCCCAACCCCTTCCTTCCCCTACAAGCTGTGTCTCTGGAGCACACCACGCCTTTCATCCTCTCCTTCCCCCAGAAGCATCCCTTCTACACTTCTCTTTTCTAAGCTCCAACGGCCCTTCTTCTGCTTTTGTAACTTGTTTCCTGAGCCCATGCAGCCCAGATGGCTCACCTTTTCTACGTCTGTGACCTTCTAAATAAACTTTCTCTTATAATTTGAGTTCCTTCACTCTGAATTCTTTCTTTGCTGAACTCAAGTACCAATGTTGCTGAACTGAGGTCCAGTCACGTTCTGGTGCTGTTTTGCTGCTCACACTTCTTGAGTGCAAAACAATGTAACGTAATTATTTTATGAATACTTATAAATAGTAGCACAGACTCAGAGGCATTGGTATAAAACTTTCTTAAAGTTTGCTATGCATAAATTTGAGGTTATGATAAATACCTTGTCTCATAAGTGCTCATAGATTTCTTTTTTGGACCATGTATGTTTACACACAAATCATAAATACTATAATTAGGATCACTTGAAAATATAAAAATAAAAGAACAAGTGATTTTGAGCAAGCACTTGACATTTCTGGGCCTCAAATTCCTCATCTGTAAAATGAGGAATTGCACAAACCAGATGATCTCTGTGTTCCCTTCTATTCTGACATTATTTTACTCTATATGCAAAAAACCACCCTTTGCTCCTTAAATCAGAAAGTTTATTAGTTTGAGCATTTACTTTTGAACTTTCCTAGGCCAGTAAACTTTCCTTATCTCCTGTCCCCTGTCTCCCCCCGTGGAATCTTCATAGAGTTAGAAGCCTTTTGTTTTGAAAAGGAAAAATGTTTTATTCTTTTTTATTTTTTATTTTTTTATTTTTTTTTCAGATTTAATGTGTTTTATTGATTAAAATATTACATTTGTGCCAATTTCCCTTCCCTCTGCTCCCCTCCACCCGGTGGCCCCCCTCCCTCCAGTTGTCCCCCCCTTTTAGATTATGTCCATTAGTTGTGCATACAGTTCCTCCCAACCTCTCTCCGTCTATTCCATTCCCTCCTACCTTGATCCCCAATTCCTATATCATCTCCCTCCCTTTCCCCATTCCCCCTCCCTGTTGACATCCCCCCAATATGCTTCCCGTACCCACAGTTCCTTTTCCACTCTCGTTGCCTATTTAGTTTGCCTTTGTTTCATCTCCCTAGCTTCTGTTTTTTTAAACCAGTCCCTTTAACATCTCATATAACAGTGGTTTGGATCTAATGAACTCTTTCAGTTTTATTTTGTCCTGGAAACACTTTCTCTGTCCTTCTATTCTGAATGACAATTTCGCTGGATAGAGTATTCATGGTTGTAGGTTTTGGATTTTCATTACTTTGAATATTTCTTGCCAGTCCCTTCTTGCCTGTAGGGTCTCCCTTGAGAAGTCAGCTGATAGTCTAATTGGGACCCCTTTGTACATAATTCTTTTCTTCTCTCTTGCTGCTTTTAAGATTCTCTCTTTATCTTTAATTTTTGACATTTTGATTATAATGTGTCTTGGAGTGGTTCTCCCTGGGTCCAGTCTCTTGGGAACTCTCCTTGCTTCCTGGACCTGCAAGTCTATTCCCTTCCCCAAGTCTGGGAAGTTCTCCTTTATTATATTTTCACTCAATTTTTCAAGTTCTAGTTCATCTTCCTCATTCTCTGGCAAACCAATGATTCTTATGTTGGGTCTTTTATAGCTGTCCCAGAGGTTTCTGATCCTCTCATTGTTGCTTCCCATTTCCTCTCACTGCATTGGTTGACTGCTTGTTCCTTCTCCATATTCCAGTTTGTTGAAATGAACTCTGGATTTTTTCTCACCTTCTATCTCGTATGCGGTTTTGTTCCTTTCGTTATGAAATTTTTTCGCTTCTTTCTTATCTTTTTCCTGCTCTTTTGTGAATTCTGTAAGCCACCTGATAACAATGGCCCAGAACTGAGCCTCTGACAGGTTTCTTATCTGTTCATCTGTCAGGTTCTCTATCTGCTGCCTGGTGAGTTGTGTCACCGGGATCTCTATAGTTGTCTGCCTCATTTTGACAGATGCGTTTTGTTTTCTTGGGCTGGCTGTCCGGGGCAGTGCCTGTGTACTCGTAATGACCCAGCGACCGGTGCCGTTTGGCGTCACAAATCAGCGACCGGCGCCTGCCTGTCCGCGACCTATTTCGCAGCCCTGTGGTGCTTTCTTTGGGGGCGGGGGTCCAAGATGGATTCACACAGTTATTCAGCTAGGAGACCGGGATCCGTCCTCCCGTCCCCCTGGGCCTCACTGTTCAAGGCGATGCGGCGGCCGCTCTCCCCAGCGCCAGAGTTGCGCACTGCCAGGGGCTTGCGCAGCCGGGATTCCTCGCTGCCCGCCGCTCCGGGTGCGACCGCAAACAGCACTGCCCTCTTTAACTCTTACCTGCCCAAATGGCACCGCTGGTTTATAACTTCATATGTTGGACTTCCGTGTAGTTTTATTTTCTGGAATTTCTAGTTATCCTTTGTTTTGATGTAGTTGTATTCCTCTCTAGTTGTAGAGGGAGACCTAGCGTGTCCGTCTAAGCCTCCATCTTGGCCGGAAGTCCGAAAAATGTTTTATTCTTAATACCACCATCCTCCCAACCAT
The DNA here is from genome assembly GCF_987537825.1 of Furipterus horrens. Lineage (NCBI taxonomy): Eukaryota > Metazoa > Chordata > Mammalia > Chiroptera > Furipteridae > Furipterus > Furipterus horrens. Next base: position 16,359,074 of record NW_028327178.1, on the reverse strand, counting down.
TACCATCATGTTATTTTTAAAAAGGCATTTTATGGCCAGAAATTTAATTTCTAGATAAAAGATAATCTTAATTCTTGATACATTTAGTTCAGTAAAAGAAATTATTGGAGCCATTTTGTTCTTCTCACTATACCACAGACTACTGTAAACTTGGTTACATACTGATATCTGTTGTCTTCCTGACTTACCACTTATTTTCCTCCATATGAACTAGAATGTAGTAAACCCAGCTTCCCCATATGCAACATAGGGATACAAGTCAATCTGCCATTTTACCATCTATACATATTATAAAATCTAAAATTTAAGCATTGCAAGGTATGTTAAGTAAAAGTAAGGATATCGGAAAGATGTTACGGGTCTCATTGTCACCACTGCCATAAAATGACTGTGATGGAAGCATAACCTGTGTCTCAATGCAGCCACATCAACAATGCCTGGACACCATGTACAAAAATAGTGCTGATTTTCATCAATATTTCTTTTAAAATTGATCTCTGCAGGGTTGTTCTGAAGACCAAATTAAATAAGCATGTGAAAGCTCCCAAGTATATAACCAGGAATGTAGGAACTGCTCAGTAGATATCAATGAAATCTGAATGTGAGCTTTTTCTTCATTCTCTAGAATGAATTTATTACCAAGTCCTAATTTTTGTTCTTTACATGGCCAAACCTCATTTTATATTAATCAGCATCTTTGTGGGATGACTCTCAGCTTTTTTATCCCAACATCTGCTGATAGGTACTTGGGCTGTTTCCATATCTTGGCTATTGCTGTGACCATAGGAGTGCATATATTCTCTTGAATTGGTGTTTTGGGATTCTTAGGCTATAGTCCCAAAAGTGGAATTGCTGGGTCAAAAGGAGGTTTCATTTTTAATTCTTTGAGGAAACTGTTTTTTTACAGTGGCTGGACCAGTCTGCATTTCCATTGAGTGCACTAAGATTTCCTTTTCTCCACGTCCTCACCAGCTCTTGTTGTTTGTTGATTTATTGATGGGAAACTATAGGGCATTGAAGAAAGAAATTGAGGAAGGTATAAATAAGTGGAAGTATATACAGTGTTCATGGACTGGGAGAATTAACATCCTTAAAATGTCCATACTACCCAAAGCAATCTTTAGATTCAGTGCAATTCCTATTAAAATATCAATGACATATTTTACAGATCTAGAACAAATATTCCAAAAATTTTATATGGAACCAAAAAAGACCCTGAATAGCCTCAGCAATTTTAAGAAAGAAGAACAGAGGTAGGGGTATCACAATGCCTGATATCAAACTACAAGGCCACTGTGATCGAAACAGCCTGGTACTGGCACAAGAACAGGCATATAGATCATTGAAACAGAACAGAGAGTCCAGAAATCAACCCACGACTATATGGTTAATTAATATCTGACACAAGAGTCAAAAGCATACAATGGGGTAAAGACTGTCTCTTCAATAAATGGTGTTGGGGAAATTGGACACATACGTACAAAACAGTGAAACTAAACCATCAACTCACACCATATACAAGAATAAACTCAAAATGGATAGACTTAAACGTAAGTTGTGAAACCATAAAAATTTTAAAAGGAAACATAGTCAGGAAAATCTCAGGCCTCTTTCAGAGGAATATTTTTGCCAACATGTCTCATAGAGCAATGGAAATAAAGGAAAAAATAAGCAAATGGGACTGTACTAAACTATTTAAAAATATTCTGCACAGTAAAAGAAGCCACCAACAAAATGAAAAGCAACCTACTGTATGGCAGAACATATTTCCCAATGATATATATGATAAGGGGTTAATCTCCAAAAAATATAAATAAGTTATACAACTCAACACCAGTAAGACAAACAACCCAATTAAAAAGTGGGCAAAGGATCATGTTATCTTCATAGGTGATACTTTACTTCATAATCTGACTTTCCTTTTCTCACCTGTTGCTTTCCCAGTGAATGGGTTTACTTGCTATTCTTAAAGAAGTCAGAGCTGGGCATAGGCATTAGCTGCAGGCAGGCTTAAATTCTAAGAAGCCAACTTAACTCCTTTCTTAGAATGTAAGCACTATATCTCTGAGAGCAATCAGATGAGTAAGTGATAAACTTTCCTCCACTGCAAATCAGCAGATCTGGTCCTCCAACTAAATCACTGGAACATCTTGGTCAGCCAAATTATTTCTTCAAGAAACCAACACCAGGGCTCACAATGCCAGGCTGTTTCTCCCCAACCCAGGACACTGTCCTCACAAACCAACTTAGCCTGAATCAGCACGGGGATTGGGCAGAACCTCTATCTGATTGGATGAAAGGTCATATCACCCACATACTGCCTAGCAGACCATCCCTCCCAACTTAGGTATAATTTTCATTGGATGTTAGGTTGGTATTGACCATTGAGCCCCATTAGTCCTGATCTGGCTTCCCATGACTAGATTGTCTTCACAGAGCCAGCACCTCAAAATGGAACTTTTCACCTTTCCACATGCCAAGGCTGCTTTTCTTTATGGTTCCTCAACCCTTGATAAACATAATCGACCTCCTAGGTTCAGAAATCCACATGACCTTTCTACTACCCAGCCCCAAGGGCTCTTTCTTCCCTGGCCAACTCAGATACTAGCATCTCCACTCACCTTTGCTACAGACTTCAGGAATGAAGCCAGAGTTACCCTCCTCATCCAAGGGTTGCTACCAAAGTCAAATTAAGTTGAAAAAAACTTAATCACTCCTCTTGACACTCCATTAATATGCTAGTAGTAAGTTTAGTCAACAACTTTTGTTGACTAAAGAACTTCAACCTCCACCTATAAACTCTTGAGGTACATTTTTTTTCCAGGGAATTATGTTAATCATTTATCACATATTGTCACTAAACTCTCAGTCCAGAGGTTAGTCTATACAGGGATGAGATTTAATTGTAAATCCAAGTGAGTTCTATTTGAGATAAGTATAGTGATTACCTGGCACTTTACATTAGAACCAACTCTTTTGTATTCCCTGTCGATCACAGGAGAAAATGAAACCGGATGAGTAAGGAACATATTCAAGGTCCCAGCAAATGAGGGTGGAGATTAGATTTAGAATATTGCAAAGCTGAGGGAAAGGGAAGATTTGTGCTGAGGTCCCAGGGGTACTGGTTCTCTGAGTTGTTGATGAGTCATCCCATGAAGTTGCTGATTAACAAACAATGAGATTTGGCCACATAAAGAACAAAAATTAGGACTTTGTGATAAATTCATTATAGGGAAAGAAGAAAAAAAATCACATTCAGATTCCATTGATATCCAATGAGCAGTTACTACACTCCTGGTTATACACTTGAGAATTTTCACATGCTCATTTAATTTGGTCTTCAGAATAATCCTGCAGAGATCAGTTTTATAGGAAATACTGATGAAAACGGGCCCTGTTTTTGTACATGGTGTCCAGACATTATTGATGTGGCTACATTGAGACAGAGGTTATGCTTCCATTACAGTCATTTTATGGCAGTGGTGATAATGAGATCCGTAACATTTTTTGCTAGGCTCAGTGAATAAAAACTGGATATAATAAGACTTTTCAATTTTAGAAGCAATTAAGGAATAATATATCTTACATCACCTATCAAAATAACAGTGTACTTCTTATTACTAAACTTCTAAGGGAAAAAATATATATTGAGAGAACTGCCAAGCAGAATTTGAATCCCGCTACCCTAACTCCCAGTCCTATGTCCTCTTTATGACATGGGTCTAGAGAAATGGTATATCCAGAAATGGCACATTTGGGAGGAGTGGCCCACAAAAGAGAAATATGCTGAGCTTGATTTTGCTCTTACAAATATGAGCTATTGTGGGACATCCAATTGGGGACATTCTGTACTGACCTGGCTCACAGTCTTCTTTCCATTCCAATTCATATATATGCAGCCCCTTCACAGAGCCTGTGACTCCAATGTGACCTCCAGTGCACTCCTCCTGGATGACACTGTCCTGCCATCAGGGGCAACTGCCTCACCCAGTACTTACTTTCTGTCCGTGATACCCTGGCTGTCTGGGTTTCCAACTGTCTCATTCCCCTTATAAATGCCTTTGACCTTTTGGAAATATCAGTCTCTGTATCTTTTTATTTTCTTCCAATTTTTTTAGTAGTTCTTCCAGGTTTCTCCATGTCCCCAATGACCCTAGACTCCTTGGCTGATCATCTAAATCCTGCTCTTACCAGCACCTTTGATTCCCTCTCACCCCATCCCTCTGTTGCATCTCTCCAACAACACCCCAAGCCTAGCTCAGTGCTATAATCTGTCTTCACTCTTACTTAGTTGCCAGAGAAAATGTTGTCAGTCTTTTCGAGAACACTTACAAGTCCCTGGTCTCCCACCTCACCTAGGCCCTCAGCTCCTCCCTCATCCTTTTCTTCAGGGGTCCCTCTCTATTGCTCCCTATATCATGGAGGAAATCTTGAGATCATGCGTGCTATCCCCATCACTCTCCGATCTGTAAGTGTATCGACACCCACTCCCTTCCTATTGCTTTGCTTCCCCCAGGGAAGAATCAGCTGTCCCTTCTGCCCAAGGCCAGGCCCCATCCGCCTCTGCTTGCTCAGGACTCTGCTCCTTCACAGAGGGGGATTCAATGGTGGGCGTGCCGGGCGCATGCCCTGGGCCCTGACTTCAGAAGGGCCCCGCAAAACCCCAACTTTACACTTTTTTTCTAATGACACCAAGTTGGGTTTCATATGTGCAATTTTAATTACGTACAAGTTTACAATTGGCAGTAAAACCTGATAGTATGTTTATATTCGCTTATTTTCATTATTTCATTGCTATGCAGCACACTACACACATACCATGCTGCATAGGCCCCCGCGCGGCTGCGCTACCGCTCATTGGAGCAATAGAATCGTATTTGCTACTTTGTACTTACAAAGGTTCTCCTGCAGGGCAGACTTACAATACAGTATACACAAATACGCAGGGATGTAAATTAGTTTGTGGATATGTACTTGTTTCATTTATGGTGTTAAAAATAATTTCTGTGCATATAAATAAATATTCAGGTAAGTTGAAATTATATTAAAATAAAATTAATTCCTAATGTTGAAATTATATTAAGATAAAAATTAATTCCTTTTGTTACATCAGTGCCTGGATTTTCATAGTTTATGAATAATTTTTGAATTTTATGTTTAACCATTAGTTCAAAACTTTGTGATTACTATTATGCTACCATTAAGTATATTATACATACAATGCTCCATCAATCTCAACACATGGGAAGTTCAAGCAGACGACCGCCTAGCCTGGAGGCTCGCGGTCAGGCAAGGTACGTCACGCGCAGAGGCCGCGCGCAACGAGGAGGCGGTCCAGAAAAGATCGAGGCGGAAGCAGCGTCAACAGCAGCAACAACGGCCATCTGCCTTCACCTGTAACAAGTGCGGCAGGGATTGTCACTCCCGAGTCGGACTGCACAGCCATTCTCGGCGGTGCAGATAGACTCTCGGGAAGCTACGCCATCGTCTCTCGAGACGGACGGCTGCCGATGACGATGACATATATTATATTCAAGTTTATTGGAAATAAAACATTAATAGTACATAATATTTTTTATTTATTTAAAAATAAGATTAACTTATATTTTTATTTTCCTCTCTCTCTTTTTTAAGGGACCTAATATTTTCTTCTGCACCCAGGGCCTCAAACCGAACTTAACCCACCTCTGCTCCTTCCTCGCACTCTATGTCATTGATCTTCCTCTGCAGGCTCCTCCTTCCACTTCTAAATATGCTTCAAACCCTCCTCCTTGACCTCACTGTCCCCTTAGCCCTTGCTCAACTTATTCTCCCCTGCTTATCTCTTCTCAAGAGAGAGTCAGTCTCTACTTCCTCACCTCACACTTGCTCCTCAACCCACTGAGTCCGATTTCCAACTAGCCATTAAAACTATGTTCCTAAGATCTGAAATGCACTCCTAAATGACATACATAATTTTTATCTTCCTGGACCTCTCTGCTCTATTTTTATTTTGAATTGTGGTAAAATGCACACCATGTAAAATTTACTGTCTGAACCATTTTTAAGTGTTTATAGTTCAATAGTGTTAAGTAGATTCACATTGTTGTGCAGCCATCTTACAGAACTGAAACTTGGTACCCATTAAACAACACCCCACTTGCCTCGGCACCTGCAGGCACCATTCCACTTCCTGTCTCTATCAGTTTGACTAATCTAGAAACCTTCTGTAAGTGAAATTGTACAGTATCCATCTTTTTGTGACTGGCATATTTCACTTGGCATAATGTCTCAAGGTTCAACCATGTTTTAGCACGTGCCAGAATTTCCCTGCAGATTATGCCTTTCAGCAATAATCGTAAAGAAATTTGAAAACATAAATAGGTTTGGGGCCTGTGATTTCCTAGGCTCACTCTTTATTGATGAATTTGAAACATAAGAGTGGGTATTTCAAAGTAGGGATGGGCGGGAGATAAATGCCCAAAGGGTTATTTACTGAAATCAACCAAGGTCTCTAAAACAAAGCAGCCTTGGCAGGGGACAGGCAGGCTGGCTCTTTATCTCGTTGTACGGCTGGTGATGTGTTTATCCAGAGTGCCACCCTCGAAGTGGATGCCATAGTTTAAGTCAGGTCCTTGCATTACAAAAAAGAAAAAAAAAAAAAAAAACCCGTCAGGGCTTACATTACAAGCAGACACTATCAAAGGTTTCAATGGATTATCGCTAGGATTGGGCCTTGGGAATCACCCTTCATTGTGGAGCAGGAGGAAGAGGAGATGGCAAAGGTGAGGACAGAGATCCAGAGAAGTATTGTGCCCGGGAAACCAAAGGAGAATTTCAAGAAGGAGTGGAGCTCAGTTGGGTCAAATTTTGTTCCAAGAATAAGGAAGTTGGGGAGTGAAAAGAGGTTTGAATTGCACCAAAAAAGAGGAAGTGTGACAGGCTGAATGAAGGCCAGCCCAAAAATTTGGGGGATGGGACTCAGTGGAGCACAGCCATTATTCCTAAGAGATGCCTTTGCATATCTATGACAGGTAGCTAGTGTCTTAGCTATGCAAATAGCCATGGTTCTTCCAAAGCCCCTAGGAGATGGGAGGGGGTTTTGACCATAGCATGGTGACAAAAGAGCTTACAGGGCCTGCGCAAGGTTCTGCTAATGGTCAGAACCGGTTACCACACCCACTGCATCACAGGCCACAGTCAGGGATTTTAAAATAAGGTGGCAGCCATTTGCAGGGGAAGAATCCTGTGGTTTTGAAAGGGGAAGAACACCACACGGTTTGCAAGGAAGTAGAGGGAAAGCCTTGCGGTCTGAGAGAAGGGAGGAGCAGCTGTGCAGTTCGTAGGAATAATTCAGCCATGCGGCCTGGGCTGGTAAGAGAGCTGGCCTGCTGCTGCCTTAATTTGTGCGGACTTCAGTGGACTCCAAGCCGCCAAGAACTCTGCTTTGCTCGCCTGGACTTTCTGAACTTTTCTGGATTTTTCTGGCCTTTACCATGATCCAGCGCAACACGGCACATGCATTCCTGGCCTGTTATATGGAGGCTGACGACATCGTACCCCAGATCCTGAAGGAGACAGCTGACAGATAAGGAATAGGGAACTTCTGGGCATGTTTTTGGCTTTTAGACTTTTGGGGAGCAAGAGAAATGCTGGGTCCCATGACAGAAGAGGGCTCTGAGCAGGAGAGTTCATAACTGTTCCCCCCAGCCCCGGGTGGAATATTGTAAATAAAGACCTGTTTTCCTCAACACCAATTACTGGGTTTTACACCAAGGCGCCACGTGAAAGAACACCCTTTTGCTTGGTAACAGAAATTTTGCCCATTTTTAATAAAGTTGTGGTGACAGAAGCCAAGTCCTATGAGATGAAGACGGGACTAGTTTCATCTGAGAGGGCAGAGCTGCAGGCTCTTCGCCGGAAGGGCGTGGAAACATGGAGGTGAGTCAGGTTCTCCCATTGGACCCAGTAAAAGGAGCTCCGGACTGTTCCTTCTCACATTTTTTTCTCTCTTCTCCTTTCTGCCCTAACGAGAACAGAATGGGCTAAATTCGGGAGAGAACACTTCAATTGTCATTTTCTCACAGTTGGCATAATGCTTTTTGAATGTAATTTTCACAGCTGGCATGAAATAAAATCCTATTCCTTCCCCAAACTCACACAAAGATCATTGTTGCTTTGCAAGCCTATTCAGAGAATGTAAATGAAATAGAAAAATACAAAGGCATTTATCTCCATGAGTTAAAATGTATTGTTCTATCAAGAAAAATTATAAAATGCTTAAAAAGAAATCTTCATGGTAGGTTTTCAAAAATGTATTCCGCAGTAATTACTTCAAGGGTAAGAATGCTATAAGACATTGCTTTTTTTAACATGTCTAAGAGTATCTGCCCAGGCACAAATTCCTCTTAACAAGGAACAGAAATGGTTAGGAGAAGTTTTCTAAGTTATAAACCTTGGAGGCTCGGCAATGTGGACCCTTTTCTACTTGAAAGCAACCTCTGTGGTGCTAATCAGGCAAATTTGCATTTGTGTAAGAATGCTGAGTCATCTGGTGACAGGAAAGCCCAGGTAACATCATCCCAAACATAGCTCAATACAATGAAATGGAGTAGAATTTACTGAGAGTCACAAATGACCTGTAAACAGAGAAGGTCTCCACATAACCTTAAAATTAGAGATGTGACAAAATCTTTTAGTATCAAAAGTTGAACTCATGAATGGCCAACAGGTAGACCTAGGTTCTTATCTGAACTTTGATAAAAACAGATAACCTAGTACAGGAAGTATTTGAACTTGAACTGAGAAAAATAGATTTATATTCATTAATCTCTAAATGGAATTTAGCATTTTGCTTTGGTTATGAATTTAGGCTACAAGCCTCTAGAATTAACCGAAATCACAGATTTTTCATATTACCTTATAGCGGTTGCAGAAACTTTGAAATAGCGTTTATACTCATCATTACTAGTTACTATATCCACCATTAGAGTTTGATTTCATGCATTATAAAGTAGCACATGCATTATTATACCACATATCTGGGGTTTAAAAACATTTTGATAACTATTTAATTATAATAGGATTCTTCGGGTAGTCTATGTATTCCGTTTTATGCACTTAAAAAAAAAAAAAATTCTGTAGTCTTCACCAGACTGTCAATGGCATCCATTGCACAAAAAAGATTAAGAAGCCTCGACCTGGTATTTTATGAACAAAGCTTATGGTTCATCATCGCTACTTGCAGGCATAAAGATACACATATGAACAACAGATTCTGTTTGCACCATTTGGTGCCCTTAATAAGTTGGAATTCATATGTAATTTTTTCAAGGTTGTATTGTTTAGGACTAATCATTTATTCCATGTTTGTCTGAGCAATAGAATTTTGGTTCAGTTGTAAGGAAGGAGAGATAGCCTACTTCTCTTTGGATGCCTGTTAAAACAGAATGCTCCCGATTAATTGCGGTAGCTGGTGCAGGCTCCAAGATGGTGAAGTCCTCATGTGAACCACTGGAATTGAGTCAAAGCTCCAGGGAGGCTCTGGTCAGGTGGCTCAGTTGGTTAGTGTTGTCCCAATATGCCAAGGTTGTGGGTTCAATCCTGGTCAGGCCACATAGAAGAATCAACCAATGAATGCATAAGTGAGTGGAACAACAAATCAGTGTTTCTTCTCTCCCTTTCTCTCTCAAACAATCAAACAAACAAACCCTCCTGGGAGGTGCCGGAGGTCCCTAGACATTCCTAAGGAAACCAATGGCCACAAAAAGAATATCTGGAAGAATTCCCAGCCCAGAAGTGCAGCTTGGTGTGGGAGGTGATTCACTTTGGAAAGCACTTTAGAATGCTAGCAAGTCTAAAAGTCAAACAGTATTAGGATAAAAGGCATATCTGCCAGATTTCTTTTGTGGTTAGACCATGTCTCACTGATGTAAAAGATCTGAAATTTTCAACCAAAGCTGTTTTTAGAATTCGGATACCTCATGTATGACAAAGAACCTCTCATTAATTGCTCGGTAGGAAAATATGTTGGATAATCTAAGCCAATTTCAATTTTGGTTCCCTTAAATTACTATATTCGTTATAGCTACTCTCTTGGCAGAAAAATCTTAAACACTTTATAGATAAATGCCTTTGTACTTCCCCCAAGAGAGAGAATCTCAAGAAGTAGCTTATGTAGTCTTCCAAACATGTCACCTGCAGGGCCTATTAAGGACTAATATGTTGAGTTCTGCTCAAGATACCAGGAACACTAGTTGGATGATCGAGGCAAGCATTCTTGGGATTTCCCCCCCTCAAGCAACAGCCAGAGACTTTGCACCCATCCTATTTTGTGCAAACATTCTATCCAGTGTCTAGTTCATAATGACACATCTGGTGAATGAACAACAAAATTGCATTGCTCATGGTGTAAGCATAACATTCTCAGTGTGGAAAGGAAAGAACAATTGTGTTTGCCTTGGCACAGGGATTTTTTGAAGGTAAAGAAAGTATCATGGGATTCATATTATTCTCTATAAACAAAAATCCATTCACCGAGGCATGTGTTCACAGCAGCTAGAACTTCAGGGTTCCTCCATGCTTCTCAAAAGTTTATGGGCATGGAACACCAGGGTATGGTGGATTCTAATGTCATAGGTCTGGAATGGGGATCCAGAATTCATTTTTCTAACACTCTCCCAGGTAGTGCTGAGGTGGGACAGTAAGAATCTAGGAAAATTCCTTGGCAAGTGGAATGAGAAAATTGAGACAGACGGCTGATTCAAACTGGCCCCACTGACTCACCTGCCTCTTTTCCCTTGCAAGAACTCTTCCTTAAGCGTTACGACAAAGGACCTACTGTACTCTCTCCCTGGAGCACACCAATACCTTCCCCGTACATCTTTGCATTTCTCTCTCCTAAGCTCTAAAGCTTCTCAGACTTAAAACCAGGGAGCAGCTCACCCTGGGCAAACCCCTGGAACCTATCGCCAACGGCCCTCCTTTTGCCTCTGTAACTTGTTTGCTGAGTTCATGCAGCTGAGCTGACTCACTTCTTCTGCCTCTGTGACTTTCTCTCTAAAGAGCCAAGGCAGCCACACCTAGGCTCAACTCTTCCTCCCATTTCTAAAAGGCCAAGAGAGCTCTAAGCAGCCCGCTCTAATTATTCTGAGTGTACTTTTGCTTTTCTTGCTACACTTCCTCTTGCGCTAGGGGTCATGGTTCTAAATTCTTTCTTTGCCAAACTCTTGAAATGAAGTCCCGCATTGCTGCTGACAATGCCAAGGTTGCTGTTCCTTGAGTCTTCTCTTAAAGGCTTATAGATAACGATGGAACCAACTAGGATTTAGAATAAGTAACACCAAGCAACCTCAGGCTCAGGAAGATTTTAGGGGTGTCCTTAGGAAGACCATGTCACTTTCATAAACGAAAGATATACTTCCATGATGACATGATGCTAGGTAATGTCTGTCTTACTCCTTCCAGGTCACCCAAAAGTCCTAGAGGAAAACCAAGTGTGGTACAATATTACCTACAAATACCAAAGTGTTATCTTGCCTTGAGGAGTCAATGTTCTATTGTTAGTAAACCTATTATATTAACTTCTTTGTTCTTCACAAAAATCTCTAGATCTTACCTTAAAATATTTGGTAATGAAGACATGGCTTATTATGGTGTTAGTTTACACTTTTAGATAGCCTGAAGAGTTATATTTATTTTAATTATATAAAGAATTGTTAGTACTTTTTCTTGGAGGTAATTATCATCATTAGCACTTCATTGTATTTTGGGAATAATGAAAACATTACTGTTCCTTAATGATAACACTAACCTACACCAAATGCTTTTGTCTTACTTCCCACTAGGCTGACAGGAAGTTTGTTTCTGCAGTGTTTAGTACAAATGCCTTTAGATATACTGTTTACTTTCTCTTGTATTTTTAAAGAGTTTGCATGTTTAATGACCTTAATTTATTGGAGGATAATTCTCAGTGGCACAGTCAGCATTCATTATTAATGTTTTTCTATTCTAAGGCAGATGGAGTTGTGTAAATCTAACCATGTGATTAGCACAATCTATCTGCTTTTGCTATAGATGATGTGTCGGCCTCAAGCCAGCAATCCTACTCACTTACACTCTCATTAGAAAGAGAATGACCTTCCATAATTCTCTGAAACTCAATGATATGGATTTTCCTTAAGGAAACACATTGTGGTGTTTGGATGAAATAAAGCTGCTCTATTTTCATGGCAATTGATACGAAACTTTTTCCAAGTACCTTCCTTTGAGTCTGAGAAAGGTGGGTGAATGTGTGCCCATCTGAGATAACTGGCATACACACCACTTTAAACTCTGCTCATTGAAGAGTTTTATAGGGAAGTCGTGTGACCAGGTGTGCCCCAGCAGCCTTCCATTCAAGGCTCCTCCCATTTCACAGGTGCACCAGCCAAAATGTAGACAAAACCTGAGACAGCAGCTTCAAGTCTCAACAATGCAGGACTCACAAACTGATCCATACTGACGTCCTTCCCCAGAACTACGAGCATTAGTCAGTCAGTAAAGTAGTTAGTTGTAAGGGGGAGTGGTAGGTAAAAAGAGGCATAAGGAATTTTCTATATCTCTGTCTGGACAATGACTACACAGGTGTGTGTATATGTAAAATTTCATCACGCCGAATGAGGTGCTTTACACCTCATTGCATGAATTTTATATCCATCCCAATCAACATATAAAATAAACCATTTGCATTGTGCATTGTTGTTGTTGTTGTTTTTGGAGTGAATGGCCCTGAAACAGTCATGGATCAAGTGATTTCCTTATAGGCTTCTTCCTTGATGTCCTCCTTTGGACCCTCAGAAAAAGGACGGGACCATTCCTGGCTGCCCAGAATGTATAATAGCTCACCAGACCATGCAGACAATACAGGTCTACACCCCTTCAACCTGGAATTATTCTAATGTAGGACAAACTGTCTTTCAAAGGCAAAATACTTTACTTCCATTAATGAAGCATTTATGATGTAATATTTAAAGTTCCCTCATTCAACTTGCTGCATCTTGACAATTTCTGGCCTGCAAGGTTATTGTAGGTGATGCTTATTTATAGTCCCTCTTCTACGCAGTGGTATAGCAGCCATACCTATCATTTATCATCTAACTACAGTGTTCACAAACATGCCCCACCCTTCCATTCTCAGACTGGCACTGTTGCTTCAGGTTTTACATAATTGTCAACGTGTTTAGAAGAGGACAATTCACTTTTCTCTACCTCTGCTCAATTTTGTCCTGTATTTCCATCACTTTCAATTTTCTTATTCCATTTGCTTTGCCACTCTTTTATCCTTTACATGTTTATATTTCAATTATCATTACCATACTTGAAGAGTATACAAACTTTATTAAAGAATTCTTGGTAATAACATTTTCTGGAAAAAAAAGCAAAAAAATATCTCCTGATATCATAACTGTGGGTGGGTATAGATGTATTATACTGTATTGGGTTGGCCAAAAAATCTGTTTAGTTTTTTCCATGAAATAAAAGGCACATTTTTCATTTTCACCAATAATTTTATTGTCTTGGATGTTTTGAGTATGTTGGCTATCTTCCGCTATTGGCTACTAATGCATAGAGGTCAGGGGTGTTGCTAAACATCTTCCAATGTATAAGAGAGCTCCACAGCAAAGGATTATTTGGCCAAAATGTCAATAGTACCAAGAAACTTCGTAAACCACTTTTGACATATTCAATCAGTCACAGCACCTTCTCTACACACTGCACAAATCTTTCTATTAATTTCAGTTGCATTTTTACCTTTCTTGAAATAAAAAAGCATAACACACCGATAATGTTGCATATCTTCATCCATCTTCAATATTAAAATGGCTGCACAAAAATTCACCAATTTTGGTAAGTTTTTAAAAAGTGCATGCTGATATAACATCTGTTACAATGTAATCTAACAAAATTGTTTTGAATGAAGTTGAAGACAGCTAAGCACTACTACAGCCATCATAGGGAAAAAAACTAAACAAACTTTTTGGTCAACCCAATGTTAAGTTTCAGTCCTTGCTTCTTTGAAGATGACAATTTACTGTTCCATTGCCTTCCTGAGAGAGAACGTGGAGTATCTATTTATAGTGACTGCGCTGCTAGGGATCCTTAGTAAGTTCCCTCCCAGTCACTAACTGTGTCAGCAGCAGTGGAGACTGGCTAAGGTTTATGCAGAAGGGCGAGTCCTAGCCACACAAAAACAGCTCAGGAGCAGAAAACGTTCCTAAAGGGCGGAGGCCTCACATTTCCTGGGTCCTCCCTCTTCTGTCTCTTCATTCCTGACCTTATCCAGCTCCTAAACCTTGCCGTCATCCTCTTCCAACCTGCACTGGCTGCCCGGGATGCTCCCAAACTTCTAGCCTTCCCTCCAGCTGGGCTGGGAGACTGGTACCCGCAGACTTATCCCCAGCCCCGCCCGCGCCTGCGCAGAGCCTCTTCTCGCGCGAACGCGCAGCCATCACTAACGACACCCCCTCCAGTCCCCGGGATGCGAGGTCCGCTATAAACCAACCAGCTACGGTTCTACACGGCCCTTCTCACATTCCTGGAGATCGTGTCCACGCAGGCGCAAGTTGGATCTGCAAACTGTAACTTTACGAATCCCGACAAAGGAACGATCTGCCGTGCAGGAACAGAACGCATGGGCTTCAAACCTCTGAGGCGGAGCCCCGCCCATCGGGGCCAACTTCCTGGCTCCGTATTGGCCCGCGTGCCCGTCAGTCTCCGCCCATGGGGCCCTGCCGGGCCTCCTGGCGACCCCTCGGCCCTCGGATCCCACCCTCTCACTACGTTGCTTTACTGGCAGCCTCCGCCGGTGACTGGCTGCTGCTGCCAGTCCGAGCCTGAGCCAGCGCTGGCTACGGGAGGCTCAAACAAGGGGAGGGCCGGGCCGGGCAGGAGCTGATCATCGCCTGCTTGAGCTGCAGGTCTTCGGCTTCTTTGCCAGCAGCACCACCTGTCGCAGAGGGAGACGTCGGTAAGGATCCGTGCGGCGGGGCCGGGCGGGAGCTCCGGAAGGAGAGCGGGCGTCGGCCTTGTGCCACCTGGCCCGGGGAGCCGAGCGCAGACCTGCCGCTGGATTCCGCGAGTGCGGCCGGCCAAGTCCCGGCTTGGCGAATGGGGCGGCGGAGTGAAGGGAAGGGGCTCGCTGAGGGTCAAGTCGCGGAACCCCGGTTCGACCGTCTGAGACTCGATCCCGGTGTCCGGTTTTGGGGCGCGACTTCATGTCCCGACTCTCTGGTTTCCAGCCCCGGAGTGAGGCCCTTTGGCCTCCAGAACGCGAGCATCTCTTTCCTCTTCTCCCGCGCCCTTTAAGACCGATTTTGGGGCTCCAAACCCCTTTGGCAAATAGGTCTCCTTTTATGTAGGGATGAATTGATAAGAGGCATTTTGTGTGTGTTTGTGTTTGTTCTTCGCTTTAAAGAAGTTTGTTGAAGGCTAGAAAGTTCTAAGATTGGAATGACTCTGTCCCTTCATATGAAATGGCATCTGTGGACCAGGATTGGCAGGTGTTTGATGCTGATGGTAACTGTCTCTGCTTGTGTGTTGTATTCAAGGTCTTGGATTTGACTTTTCTTTCTTGGTTGCGAAGATAATCCTAGAAAATATGTGTTGTCCTTTGATGAGGAGCTTAGTGAAATATTAATTCTCAACCGAAGTGCTTTCTTATGGAAATTATTTCATATCTGATTTACTTTCCTAATACTTGCGGCAGTCACTTTTAAACAAAGCATTTAACAGCATTGTTATTTCTAGACTTCTAGTGTTGCAATTGATGATGATAACAATAGAAGCACGTAATGTTAATTATGGGACAGACACTGTTCTCTGCATAAATTGTCTCCAAATTACGCTTTGAAATAGTAGTTATTCTATCCAGTTTACAAATTAAGAAACAAAAGCTTAGAAAGGTTATGTAACTTGTCCAAGAATATAGGTTTTAAGTGGCAAAGCCTGCATTCAAACCCAGCAATCTAACTTAATAGCTCCAGACCCCTCTTAAACCTGTAAAGCTAGTGGCAATATTGTATTCATAACTTTTGATCTTTAGTTGCCAAGCAACTAAAATACAGTTTGATATATATGTATATATATATATATATATATATATATACATATATATGAAACATATACCTGCTAGTTTAGCAGTTACGCAAAGTGCAGATACACATAATTTATTGTGTAACTAACTAGTTGAGTTACATGTTGCTATGTTAAATGGTTTGCAGAAATACAGAAAAAAAAAGACAGTTTAACTGTGTCTTCTAATATTGGACTGTGAGTTTTGATTTGTAACCTGTATCTGACAGTTTTATGGTAGTTATAAAGATTTAAAAGTTAGACATAGAGACCAGAAATGCTGATAGAACCTTTACGCATTAATAGGAAATGTTGGGCTATGCTTTCGTAGAAGTTCTTCATTCTTTTGAGAATTAAACCATGCTTTTTGTTTGTGCTCAATAGTTTTTCCTGAGAAAGACCTGCTTATGGATTTCACCTTTAGAAAATATTAATGTGTAATGTTTTTGTCTTTTTAAATATTTGTTATGAAAGCACATTAAAATTCATAAATGAAAGCATTTATCATTTGAGGATTTCTTTTGTAAATTAACTCCTATTATAAACTAAAATAAATTCAAAGTTATGTTGATGAATTTCAGAAAAACTTAACTGCCACATTTGAAAACAAATAACACTAAAACCTATAGTTTGTTCACTAAGGATCAATGTTAGAGAAATAAATTAATACTAAATATAAAAATTACATTTGATTTTTTAAAAAGGTAACTTTTATTAAAAGCTAACTTTTATTTGAAAGTCACTATTTTGATTATATGACTATATTATACCTTCTTTGATCAATATGTACCAATTTCAATAGTAATAAAAATATTCTGTAGATATTGTTTAGGATTCTTTCAATGTTGCTTGGATCTGTATATCGTCCAAATTCTCATTCTTAGATTTAATTTGAAATAGTTTGAGAAAATGTTATCCCTGATTATCCTCATAGACTCTTAATAAGGATTTTACATTAAAACATGTTGGTGCAGAAACTAACAGGCATTTGAATGCACTTCTGACCACCTTAGTGTATTACTAATAACAGTAATGCTTAGAGAACATTTATAGAGCACTTAGAGGGCACTGTGATAAGTATCTTACATGGATTATCTTAATTTAAATCTTTAAAAAGCCGTATTTAATAGGTCCTGTTGTTTATCATTCGCCAATTGAGTGATGATATTGTAACTGACTGATTTACTCAAGCTCACAGAGCGAACAGTGGCAAAGCCAGGCTTCAAATCCAGCAGTCTGAATCTAGAGCTTGCTATTGATGTTTGTGCTAGACTGCCTGGATATGGATTTTATTGAATAAATCTGCAAGTCAAGTAGTCAAGCTTTTTATGATGACGATAAAGCTGTAAAGGCTTGATGCTTTATATATATCATCAGCACTACACACAAACTCTGTTAAAGAGCTTCCCAGCTCCTGTTTTATTGATGAGAAAAGCAAGATTTCTAAGTCAGTAGCTCCCAGACTTTTGGACTTAATGGGCAAGTAAAATAAAAGGTCTGTGTGTAGGCAGCAATTGGGACCAGACATAAGATCACTTTTAATTCTGTAAAGGTTAAGAACCTTTTTTAACACAACTAACAGTTTACTGTCCCCATTCTTTCATAAAAGAAAGGGCATTTTCACCCCCAAAAAGGCAGGAACATCATAATTACAACATGAAAACAAAGACAAATTTAGTGTTATGAAAACTATATTACATTGTCCTAGTTTTTCTCATTTGGTCACACATGAGTGAAAAAACGTGTTCCAGACTAACACCAATTCAGAGAGCATTTGGGAATGCCTGGGTAGCACAGCTGATTGCAAACTGGTGTCAGTACCTGAGTCCAGATTCAAATTCAGGTCGATCTGGCTGCAAAGTCTGTGCTCATGTAACAGTTCATGGCCTCTCTCTAATCTTGCTCTTAGGTGCATTGACTTCCTTTCTCCCCTCAGTTAGGGGGCCATGGAGAGTAGTCTCCAGCAGGCAATGGCCTAGCAATTTCAGTCCCAGTCCAATTTGTAAAAACAGCACCCAATCAGTTCTGTTGCTTCCCAGGGCAAGGCACTAGGAATGACGCATCAGGGGGAGAAACTACAGGTATATCTCAACATACAAGAAACTCTCAAGTAAGCAGCTTGATTTCACGTATTTATTCAAAATTAGAAATCCTACCTTCTTTTGTTTCCTGTGTTTACTTCATTTATTTTTAAAAATATTTTATTTATTTATTTTTAGAGGGGAAAGGAGAGAGGAAAGAGGGAGAGAAACATAGATCAGTTGCCTCTCACACACCCCCAACTGGGGACCTGGCCTGCATCCCAGGCATGTGTCCTGACTGGGAATCGAACCGATGACCTTTTGGTTTACAGGCCAGTGTTCAATCTACTGAGCCACATCAGCCAGGGCTATTTTTACACTTCTTCTTCTATCATATCTGTATAACATAAGGAGTTAGATGTGATCCTACCCCCCATTTTATCTTATTGCCTCCATCTGGCCTTAAGCCTACCTGTCTGTGTCTCAGGCCTTGGTTCTGATTTTGGCAGGGATTGGGTTTTACCTTAAGTTACTTGTTTTTGGTTATGCTTGCTTGTTTTAAAGACTCTATTAAAATTATAGTTGATCCTGCCCTAGCCAGGCGAATTGGTTGGAGCATCATCCCATACACCAAAAGGTTGCACGTTCGATTCCCGGTCAGGGCACATGCCTAGATTGTGCGTTCGATCCTGGTCATGGCGCTTATGCAAAGCAACCAATTGATAAGATGTTTCTGTATCCACTAACTGTTGGGTCACGTATCAAGGTGACACATGGATGGGCCCTGGTTTGCTTAGTTATACAATGATTTGTGTTGAAGGAAACAGGTTTTTATTAATAGGGTTCCAACCTTGGAGAGGGGGGCCAGGCTGAGAGCCCTTCTCTCCCATGAGACCCAGAACTTCTCTTGCTTCCCAAAAGACTGCAAGCCAAAACCAAGCCCAGAAGTTCCCCAGTTCCCCACTTCCTTATCTGTCCTTAAGCTAGTCACGCTAACAGATCTCCATCCTCTCTGGCATGTGCACTCGTGGGTTTCAGAGTCGCCATCTTCTTGCAGCAGCTCTCTTTCAGGATCTGCTGTGTGCTGCTCCCAGTCTCCCTGTAGCAGGCCAGGAACTGTGTGCTGTGCACAGTGTCCCAGGGGCTGGAGCCCAGGAGGCACATGTCCCAGCGTGGGACCCTGCCTCCAGGAGTGGGCTTCCATCCATGCGGGGTCTAAGTCCCTGGTGGACTCGGCATCTACCTGGTCCCACGAGTGCACCCATCTGTGCAGGGAGCAGGGCCAGAGGCCCAGAACATCCAAATGCCAAAAGCCCAGAAAGAGAGCTTGCACCAAGCTCCAAAGCAAGAGAAGGACTTCTCTGTACCAAGCAATGTGCCTGAAGTGTACTGTGCCTTCTGTTCCATCAGCACCCTTCCCGCCTCCCTGCCTTTGTGCAGGATTCGGGGGGGGTGGGGGAGGTGGGTTCCCCTGTTTCCCAGGGACCTTTTCTCTGACCTACTCTGTTATAGTTGCACAATCTTATAATTTTCTAGATCCCTCTGAATTGTTCAGTTCAAAATGGTTATCTTTATGTTATATGAATTTCACCTAAAATTAACTTAAAAAAAATCTCAATGTGTAAATGATTTTGCTTGCTGCACCCCCATGTACAGATCACAGATTTCTCAGCAAATAGAAATTCCATTAAAAACCTGATTGCACCGTGGTTGGTGTGGCTCAATTGATTGGGCGCTGGGCTGCAAACCAAAGGTTTGCCGGTTCGATTCCCAGTCAGGGCGCATGCCTGGGTTGTGGGCCAGGCCCCCAGTGAAGGCTTGTGAGAGGCAACTAAAACAGACTGATGTTTCTCTCCCTCTTTTTCTCCCTCCCTCACCCCCTCTCTAAAAATATATCAAATCTTTTAAAAAATGTTGCATGATAATTGCAATTATTAAAGTAATAAATAGAAATTGCAAATTGATTTTTTGATGGCAAAATTGATATGCCGAAGAATCTATTATATTCCCATCAGTGAATATTTAAGGTTTAATGTATTATGTACAGTTTTCCATTTTGAAAAATTCCCATGTTTGGGATGGATGTCAAAAAACAAAAGTATGTTTTCAACCAAATTGGAATGATTTTTTAAATATTAAATAACAGATTTTCTAAAAACAGAGACATTTTAGTGCATTAAATTTATTATGTTTTTATTATAAGATTTTATTTTATTTTTTAGAGAGAGGGGAAAGGAGGGAGAAAAAGAGGGAAAGGAACATCAATGTGTGAAGGATAACATGGTTGCCTCTCGCATGCCACCAGCTGGGGACCTGGCCCACAACCCAGGCATGTGCCCTGACTGGGAATTGAACCTGCAACCTTTCAGTTCGCAGGCCGACTCTCAATCCAGTGAGCCACACCAGCCAGAGCAAATACATTAAATTTTAACAGTAACTATAGTATGTTAAAATTCTAAGTCTAGGTAAGAATCTGGATAACTTCTCTTTCTCTGAATGTGTATTTTCCAGGTTTTTCTATTATTCCCTTTGCCACCTTCAAGCTAAAGTCCAACAGTCATATGTGTGGAGCTCACTTCACTCTTTACTAGATGTTATCATGTTTCTTAACCTCTCAATTCCTTTCCCTCATACATACTTTGTCACACATGTGTGGATTAGAAAAAGGGCAAGTGTTTATTCAGCACACCGTAGTTGATATCTAAGAGCAGCAATGATGATTATCCAAGGACTCAGAGTGTGGTCAGGAAAAGTAAGTCTTTCCCTTTACTTTATTGTTACCCTTTAGCAACCATTACAGTCTATAGAAACATAAAGGTGTTTTGGAAAAGATTTTTCACATGCGTAAAGTTAAGTTTTCTAAATCTGCTTCGGAAAACCGACCCCTGATGTACATGCAGTTTTATATTATGTCTCTCAGCAGTGGTTTATTTGCTTTCTTTTTCCCAGGTGAAAGAAAAGATGTTGTCCCGGTTAAGAATAGTCGCCTCTCCGCGCCTGCTGGCGTGCCGCCACGTACACACGAAAGAGAAAGGCAAGCCGCTTATGTTGAACCCAAGAACAAACAAGGTTAGTGACATGACTACTAACGTACCTATGCCTTTTCTCTTGTCCTGGTAATGGTTTGATTTGATGTATTTTAGACTGATAGAGCGAAACTTTTCTATTTTGTAGCTTTATACTAAAACTATTCAGTGGTATTTGCTTTTTCTGCATGGACTTTTCACTTTTCTCCAAACGCCAAGAATCATGGCTGCTTTATACCTCTCAAATTTCACCCCTCACAGCTTCTACCACCAGGAAAGGACTGATTATAGTTCCTAGTTCTAGCTCAGAAAAACCTACAGGAGAGTATTCTGGCCCGGACTTCTGGCCAGGTGTGGGATATTGAGATTCACCCAGCTCAGATTAGGTACTCACCCTGCGCCAGTCTGTTGGGCCCTTGGAAGATGGGGTCAAAATTGTAAAATGAAATTTAATCTAATGTCCACCCCACCTTCGTGCAGCTTTTTGGACACAAACCAATACACGCAGTTGATTGTGCCCATGAATCACACTACTGCTTCAAAGGAGGGAAACCTCTGACCCTTTTTACAGCCTTGGGGCAGAAGTGATGGGCAACAGAGAGATCTAGTTGTGCCTTTGTTCCTTATCCATGCTGGGTTCAGTGGGAAGTCCCTCTGTTTTTTAGGAGCAATAATAGTAAGTAAGTAGACTAAATAGTAAGTAAACACAATTCTGGAAAGAGATTTCTTACAGGAAGCTTGCAAGAGGATACACAGGTTTATGGCAGTATATGAAATTCACCTTTGAGAGTGGTGCATTCAGATTAAGGTAGAGTTTATTTTAAAGCAACAGTAAAAAATCTGCCAATCCCATTTGTTTATCCCATTATGGGATGGGGCGATAAATACAGTAATTGGATAGTATGATATGTTTTGAGGGGTTTCAGGCCCACAAAGAGGAATTTGACTAAGGGTCACACAGAGTACCCTATCTTTGCATTTTTGGTACCTGGTCAGAATGAGAATTCAGCAAGCAGTTAGTGAAGTAAATGAAGCTTAATGAGGGGTTATTCTGCCTCTCTCTTATTTCTGCCTCATCTCCATAAATCTTACCTGCTTTTCAAGTTGCAGCTCATTCAAAATCCAGTTCTGTAGAGCCTTTCACACCACCATAGACTGGAATAATTGGTCCCTTCTCTGAAACCCTGTAGCAGTTTTTATATTCCTCTTCCTATGGCAAGTAATCTATATGTTGCTTCATGCTTCTTTTCATGTCTCAAGCTGCCATTGAAATAATTGATAATATTTACATTTCCATGACTTGATATTTCTTTTTGGGCAGGGACCATTCAAAATTTCTTTGTATTTTTTATAATGCCATGGGTATAGTAAACCTTTGATAAATATGTTGGCTTTATTTTATTATAGAAACTATATAAAACCTGCTTTGTGGGGGTTATAAGAAATTTATAAAGTACATTGTGGGAAATGAATTTTAAGGAGGAGGAGAGTAAATGCATTACAGTACTTTTATTAAATAAAAACTTCATGCTCTGGCCCTGGCTGGTTGGCTCAGTGGATTGAGCATTGGCCTGTGAACCAAAGGGTTGCCAGTACAATTCCCAGTCAGGGCACATGCCTGGGTTGTGGGCCAGGTCACCATTTGGGGATGTGCAAGAGGCAATCACACACTGATGTTTCTCTCCCTCTCTCCCTCCTTTTCTCTCTCTCTAAAAATGAATAAATTAAATCTTGAAAAAAAAATCTAACGCTCTGGACTTCTGAAATCCCTAAGGTTGAATAGCATCTGCATGGTTACCTCATTGAAGGACCACTTTTGGAAATCCCTTATGCATCAGGAAGAGTTATTTTTGTTGTGCTTGTACGTTTAAGGAGGAACATAGACCAGTGATTCCCAATTTCAGGGTCATGTACTCCTTGGGGACCTATCATGTAAAGAAGTCAAGTTTCATGCTTCAAACATTGTAGATTAACTTAATAATTTTTAAAATGTTTATACATACTGTTTTAAAAGTATGTTGCTGTGATTAATAAAATAGTAAAGGCAGTACAGAATTCTTAATCTTTTTAAATGTATGTCTGTAATCACTGTCTACTGAGGGTATACCTATTGTTATATCTGTAGGGAAGCACTAGATCATCCTCCTGTCAGAACCAGAACACCTTTTCTTTAGCCACAGACCTCACTCTCCAGGGGTGGTGGTCACAGCCAGTTCCTTCCACAGCAGGTTCAGAGCTCTAAGAGGGGCCAGGGTGGTGTCCTACCTTCTTCTGTTAACTGCGTGTCTGGGAGATCTTTCTATGACACACAGAGATACATGTTTAGATATGATGGTATTTCATGGTATAGAAATATTATAGGTTCCTTAACTGTTCCATAATTGATGGAGTTTTAGTGTGTAATAGCCAAGAGAACTAGAAAGAGTGCTAGAACAAATTTCTTTGTATGTGCCTCTTTATATATGAATAATTTATCTAGGATGGCTTTCTAGAAATTGAATTGCTTTATGATAGATTATGTGCATTTAAAAAGTTAAAATTACTTTAAAATTGTCTTCCCAAAAGCCTAAATCAGTTTACATTTCCAGAAATGGTATGTGAAAGTAACTCTTTTACCTCACCTTCTCTAATACTAGGTAGGATCAATCGTATAAATTTTTGACAGGGCGAAAATGATATCGCCCTGGTTTTTAAAAAAAAATTATGTTTAACTTACATCCTTTGGGATATCACTACTGCTACCCTAATAAGTAATAATTTTTAATCTTTTTATTCCTCCTTTCAGGGCATGGCGTTTACATTACAAGAACGACAAATGCTTGGTCTTCAAGGACTTCTCCCTCCCAAAATAGAGACACAAGACATTCAAGCCTTACGATTCCACAGAAATGTGAAAAGATTAAATTGCCCTTTGGAAAAGTAAGAATGAATTAGATGTTTAATTTTTATTGATGTTCTGATGAGAAAAATTGGGAGTATTGCAGTTATTATGACATGAGAAACTTACTGTCTCCTAACAAAGCTTGTGCGATAGTCAGTTAACTGTTATTCTTATAATTATGTTTTCTTTACTGCCGTGAGTACTCCACCTGTTTTCCCTGTTGTAAAATTTAGCAGAAATCGGGTCTTTATGCTTAAAATCACAGAGCATTTCAGGTTTGAGTGGAATGTTAGAAGCAAAAACTATCATCCATTCTATTCAGCTTTTATTGATCACTTACTTTGTGTGTGCCTCTATACTAGCTGCTGGGGATATGAAGTGGATAATAAATAGGGTGACCGTATACTCTATCATTCAGTCCAGGCCACTTTGGGAAGTTAAAAAGAGGAGTAGCTGACCTGGCCCAGGCAAACTAGAATGTACTAGTCTGTCATTGTACTCTGTACTACAGCGTGCAGGACAATGAGAAAAAGGTACATGCAGAGTATATTCTAAAAGCTCAAAGAATCCAACTTGGAGAATTAGTTAAAGCTTCCTGGAGGAAGTGATGATGCCTAGCCAAATTTTAAATAATATATTACAGGTATCCAGCAAAATGAGAAAGAGGGGCAAGGTCTTCTGGGTAGAGGGATTGGTTTAAATACAGGATTTAAAATGTCTGTTGGGAGTGAGGTCAGAAGCATGGCCATGTGAGAAGATCCCTTGGTCTCTCCCCTTGAAGTTACAAATTGAACAACTATAATTCAACAGAGGATTTCCTGCTCAACACACAGACACATCTGAGAGATCTGCCCAATGTAACTTACACCTGAAGGTGGGCCATCAGAGCCAGTGGGGTGGGGGTGGGGGTGGGGACTAGGGTGAAGAGCAGAGATAGCTGCCTCGGGTGCAGCCCAGGGCTCACTGTGGGTCTCGGGAGACGGGAGGAATCAGGTAGCAGCAAGCACTCTGCAGCCCCGAGGAGTGGAGAGGTAAAAATCAACATTCCTGCCTGAGCGGTCAGCACATAATGCGGCTGAACCCAGTGATGGGGCAGACACAGACATGGAGCGTTCTACTCTGCGCTGCTTTTGGAGACCACGAATATAGGACTGGCCTGAGTATAGGGTGTTCCAGGCAACTCCAGGGCAAGAGTTGTCATGCACTGAGGGAAGGAAGTGAATTCATTATGAAGATAAGGGTGAAAAGTAGAGGTCTTGATAACTATTTTAGGAGCTTAAGCCTATTTAACTGGTGTTCGGAAGCCATTCAAGGAGAACAGAAATAGAATTATGTTACAGTTATGTTTTTAAGAGAATAATTTAATAGATTGGAGCAGAAGAATGGATTGTGTGTATAAAGACTAGTTAGCAAGTTCTTGTGGCAGCCTAGGTGAGAAATGATGGTGACGTGGACTGGCTGGGGGTGGAGGCAGGAAGTAGATATATTTGAAGGATATTTAGCAGGGAGACTCTGTAGGACTCGATTTGCTAGATTGAGGTAGGGAAGGGTTGGGGAGGAAGAAACCAAAATGGACTTTGCAATTGCCATTGTTCAGATGATAGCAGGAGAACCATGTTTGGAGAAAAAAATGATGAGTCAGTTATAGACGTATTTAATTCAAGATGATCACTGGTTTTTCATGCCAACATTTCCCTGTTTTCTAAACTTTAAGCTTTAAAAGCTGTTATTTATATATTTATAAATCTGCATTGTCTCCTTTGTGCTCCCTGTGCTCTACATAGACCTTATAATGTTTAAATTCCATGAGGACAGGGGTCACTTCTTATGTGCCTGGAGTTTAGAATAGTGCCTGACACATAGTTAGTGTTTAGTAAATGTCTGAGTGAATGCCACTTCATTTTGCTTCCTTATTTACCTGGCAGTCACCTTGAAGGTTAGTTTCTTGAGGTTGGGGTGCTCCTGGTAATTCTTGCATTTCCAGTGCCTGGCACAGAGTCTCACGGTAAGGGCTCAGCAAAAATTAGCTGTGGTTTCTGTGGTTATTCTCTTAATCATCATCATTATCATCTTCCAATTTTTACTCGTGGGTGTTAAATAATTATAAGTTAAGGTTTTGCTTTCCAGGAGGCAGTGGTTCTTAATTTTAGATGGTGACATTTAACTTTCAAAGGACAAAACTGTAATACTGGCTGATGTAGACATTATTTACTGTGCTTAATTTCAGATACATCTATATAATGGGAATCCAAGAAAGAAATGAGAAATTGTTTTATAGAATACTGCAAGATGATATTGAAAATCTGTTGCCAATTGTATACACACCAACAGTTGGTCTTGCCTGCTCCCAATATGGACATATCTTTAGAAGACCTAAGTAAGGCTTATTTTTTTAAAAATATATTTGAAAACAGTTATTATGCAGGAGAAATATCACTCCATGACACCGATTACATTTCTATTTTATTTATTGCAGTCTTATCTCAACCACATTTCCCACCCCACAAAAGTTTAATTTGAACAAAAAGGGATTAATAAAAACTCAACACATTTATATCTTTTATTTTTGTAGAGATAGCATCATTCTTTCTCTCTTTATTTTTAGAGAGAGGGGAAGGGAGGGAGAAAGAGAGGGAGAGAAACATCGATGTAGGAGAGAAACATTGGTTAGTTACCTCTTGCACATGCCCCAACCTGGGACTGAACCTGCAACCGAAGGCATGTGCCCTGACCAGGGATCGAACCAGTGACCTTTCACTCTGCCAAAGGACTCCCAACCAACTGAGTCACACCAGTCATAGCAAGCACCATTCTTTCTTAACCATCTTTAAATGATGATTGTTAGAGGAAATTTGCATTTTTGTACCAAAGTAAAGGTACTCTCTTTTTAAAAAAACAAAACAAAACTGGTGGCAGGTTCTCCAGAACTATCATTAATGTTTTTGACAATCTGGACAAATTAAGAGATTGATTCTAGCCCTGGCCGGGCAGCCCCGACACGCCAAGGTTGCAGGTTTGATCTCTGGTCAGGGCACATATAAGAAGCAACCAATGATGCATAAACTGGTGGAACAACAAATTAATGTCTTTCTCTCCCTCCCCCTGCCTTCCTCTCTCTCTCAAATCAATTGAAGAATTTAGAAAGGCATTGATTCTCACTTATTATCAGCTTTTATTTCTGTTGTTTATGATTTTTATAAACTTTTATAAATGTTAATTTCACATAGTTCTGGCACCTTCAGATATTTTAAGAGGAAAGAGCCTGGAATGGGCATTGATGCCAGTCTTTGAATAAGTTACCTTATCCCTCTGAGTCTGTTTTCTCATCATAAAGTAGTGACACCAGTACCTGTCAAAGAGCTACCAAGAAGGCCAGGTGAAGAAACTGATGTGACTGACAGTTGTTTAAACTTACAAGCATTATATAAATGCTATTTTTACTTAATTTGAGTTTTCTTGTGTTGTTCCTCTCACCTATTATTTTTCTTAATCCTTGTGTCTTTCCCATGCCCTACCTGCATATTGACACAAACGTAGAAATTCAAGCCGTGTGTGATAGCATTTGCCTTCAGTCTCCCCTCATCCAGTCTAGTGGCTTCAAACATGCAGTGCTGTGGGACTCACTTAAAATGTTGACTCCTGCCGACTTTTCTCCTTTCCATTCCCAAGATTTGGAGGAAAAAGAAAAAGCCTGAGGCCTGGATTTCAGGAACACCACCGGCGGCGGTGGTGCAGGGACCCCTCGAAGGCTGAGAACACCATCTGTTCTGTCCCGTGTGCTGTCCCATCAGTGAATGTGTCCAAAACATTTCTGTGACATTGTCCAGCTGTCCAGCTCTTTTATAGCTTCTTTTTCATGTAGACCAGTGGTTCTCAATCCAGATTAAAGGCCAGAGGGAAAGGGTCACTTGCAGAGACCCTGACTCAGTTAGTCTAGAGTTGGGCCCACGTGCTGGTGTTTCTTAAACGCTCCTGGTGTGATTCTGCTGTGCACCCGGAGTGGAGAACTGACAGGAAACTTAAGGAACAGGGCTTTTGGGTTAGGGCAGACACTGTGTATCAGTATGTGGTGTACTGCTGCAGTGGTTTTTTTTGTTTGTTTTTTACATAGCAGATGGTCAGTAAATCTGATCTAAAACTCCAGCCAGTTAAATCAGGATCTATGGGGGTGGGACCCCAGCGTTTTCAAAAAGCTCATCTGATGATTCTGTTATGCAGCTGTGGTTGAGAAACTGTTTAAATTAATTAAACTAGGGTAGTAATGCCAAAGTTAAGATACTGATGAGAAAGTTAGATGTAAGGATCAGTTTGAAGGCCCCTGGGGACCTACCTGTTGGCCCTCATTTGTTGGCCATTATCCCTGCCTGGCCTGTTTTTTAGAACCTGTGTTTTGTTTTTGCCTCCTTCCTTCCTTCCTTCCTCTCTTCCTTTTTTGGAATCTGGATTGTCTCAGTTTTATAACAGTATATTGTGTATTTAAAATATAATAGTCCCTCTCTATATCACGGTTCACTTATCACAGCCTCACAGTATGGCGGGATTTTAAAAATATTATATTTAATTATTTATCCCAATTTTTCGCTATATCGGGGGATTTTGCAGTACTGTATACATATGTTGTTAAAGTTACGTAGGTTTAAGAGTGTAGAATATGTTTAAGAACATAAGTAGTGTTTATAAACGTGTGGAAAAGGTTAATAAGGGAGTGGGAAAGGTTAATAAGGGACTGGGAATGGTTTATAAGTGTGTGGGAAGGGTTTATAAAGCCTTAAAGTATATATAAATACTAAAATGTAAGGTTCCTACTTCGCGGATTTTCACCTATCGCGGGGGTGTCTAGGGAGGGTCTAGAACATAATACCCATGATAAGTGAGGGAATACTGTAACTCTTCCCTTTTTCCTCTTGCTTCAAGGATGACATCTTTTATGTGAAACTACTGTAGTTTTCTTTCCTGTTCTTTCCAATTTCAGTGATTTTAGCAGTAGGTTATTTAGCCTTATTATTCTGTCCTACATTGGTGGTTAATCTTTATGTTGCTTTTTATTTGGGGTATATTGGGTTTATTTGAAAATGACATGGATACATTTTTCTTGTGTAAAGTTATCACATCATTTAATAATAATCTTTATTGCAACTGCTGTGTGAGCAAATGCGGTTACTGTTTAAAGTAGTTGAAAATGTTTGAAAATAAACCAGTGTGACTTTGCTAAATCTGCCTGGAAATTATACTGTGTCTTGATGTTTTATTAAAATATCTAAATATTCCAATTATGAACGAAGACTTAGAAAAAACAAAAAAATAAAACTCCTGTGAAATGCAAAGGTGTTTTTGTTCTGTTGCAGGGGATTATTTATTTCAATCTCAGACAGAGGTCATGTTAGATCAATTGTGGATAACTGGCCAGAAAATCATGTTAAGGTACTAATAGTACAACCTTCCTTTTCACAATGTTATTTCTTTCCTTGTAAGTTACCTCTAAATTTCCAAGAACAGTTTTTCATTGTTGTTCTGATGTATTTTGCATTTACATACATGCAGATTTAGTGCTCTAGGTCGTGATAGTAATAACTACAAAATGGGATACTGGTACAGAGTTTGACTTTGGGAAAGAAATTGGAGCTGGTATACAAGGTGAGCTTGCTCCCTGTCATTACCACTGGTATCTCCTGCCTTCTCTCTATTTCTTTTCCACTTTAATTAGTATTAATATTTTCTATTTTAATTAATATTAAACAATTAATAATACTATATTATTAAAATGACATAAAACTTTGGTGAGCAATGGAGAGGATTCATCATGCCTTTTTTTCTTCTAAATCTAAGATAGATTTAGATCTTTAAGCAAATATAAAACCCTTAGAGTTTCAAATTTAGCAAATATAGGTCAATCTGGCAGTGTTTCATGAAATAAAATCTGATGACTTGAGATTTTTGGTTAGGCTTTAAAGTTTACTACATGCAGTAATCCTACTTGCCTTTATTACATCTTCCTCACTAAAATAATCCGATGAATAATCATTAGTTGTAATAATCTAGAAAAAAGTTGGTCAGATAATTTAACTCACAGTATTATCTTAACACCTTGTAGGTAGGTGTATTTTTTGTTCTAGATCTTTTTCTCTTTCATTATTGCTAAGGTTTTTCTTGTTTGGCCTAGGTTATTATTTTGGAGTAGCATGTTTATGTTTAAACTCTTATTTTTCTCTTATGGTTAATCTCTGTATCAGCAGTTTGATCTCCGCTCCCCTGTTTAATCTGTGAAGATGTTTAAATTGATTCTCCAGTCAGAAGCATTCTGTTCCTAAACCAAAGACAGGAAATCAAATCTAGTTAATTCTCTTTTTGACATCTACATTCTAGAAATCCTAGAATTTTAAGTGTGCTTGGTTTGTTTACTTTGGAAGTTAGTCAAGAAGTAATTTTATTTTTAAAAGTGAAAGTAAAAATATCAAGAAAAAAGTTTTAAACACTTCTTTAGCGTCCCATTTTTTGACAACTTTAATCATTTTTACTTTTTATTTATTTTTGTAATTAAGGCTGTTGTGGTGACTGATGGAGAGAGGATTCTGGGTCTTGGAGATCTGGGTGTCTTCGGAATGGGAATTCCAGTAGGAAAACTTTGTTTGTACACCGCGTGTGCAGGAATACGGCCTGATAGGTGCCTGCCTGTCTGTATCGACGTAGGAACTGATAATCCAGTGAGTAAAACTGTTTCCCCACTCTGATCCTCCTCCCATATTAAAAAAAATTTTTTTATTACATCCTCTTTTGAACATAATAAAAGAAGGGAAATTCTTGTGATTCGATGCTGGTCTTTGTCTCTAACTCCTCTTTTAATATTTATATAAATAATAGTAAATTAAACCTATTAAAAGTTTCTTGAAGAAGGGCAATAAGGTTTAAAAAACTATATTGGTAATTTTTTATTTTGCAATTTTTGTTTTAAATTCTATATTTAAAGTGATTATGAAACAAAATAATTTTATTTCTACATTTGTTCTATTTTATAGGCACTGTTAAAAGATCCATTTTACATGGGCTTATATCAGAAAAGAGATCGATCACAACGTTATGATGATCTGATTGATGAGTTTATGAAAGCCATTACTGACAGGTATTTTTTTTTAAGTTTGAGTATATAAAAGCATCTAATTTGAAAAACAACAACGAAACCACAGTTTTGTTTTATTCCTTTACGTCTTATGAAGATAGGTGGGAGGTGAAATTTTGGGCAGTTTTGGTCCTTTCCTGCTGATGCGTGTGCGAATACATGGTGACATGCTACATGCTCTGCCCTGCTGTCCAGAGCTGCCCGACACCTGGGGGCTGTCTGCCCTCACTGCTTCCCTTGGGACCTCGTTGCCCAGGTCTCTCAGCCCTTGGCATCAGGCTCACGTCCACCGTTCCAGTGAAACTCCCGTGCCGCTTCCACGTTTTAAACTCGCTGACCACTTGGTCCTCCCCTCTCTCCGCCTGCCTGCAGCATCTGACCAGGTTTTCCACTCTTGCATCCTTGAAACTCTCTTCTCTGTGAACTGCTAAGGGTTTCCTAACTTGGTCCTTTCACCCACCTTTTCCTTTCTCTTGTCATCCTCACTGGTTCTTGCTCACTTTATTAAATGTGAGCGAGTACATGGTTCCCTTCTCTTTGAGTCACGTAAGCTATGACCTTCGTGCACGTGACTCCTGCCCGCATGAAACCCATCTGTGTGCTCTCACTCACTCTGATGCCTGCCTTTCTAACGTCTGGAATTCTCCATCCAGACATCCTAGCTCTTTCATATTCTTGTCCAGAACAATTCCCTTCCTTTCCAAACTGCTTATCTTCTGTGTATTCAGCCGCCATTAATGGCAGTGACATTCACCTATCGCCAGACCTTTGGTCTTGGTGTAACTTTTGACTCTTCTTCCTTCTCCAGTTCTCAGATCCAATGGGTAGAAGCCCTTAAGTGCCTCAGAGGTAGATCTCCTCGTTTCCATTACCACAGCCTTTCTGCAGATTCTCATCTCTCTTCTGGACTTTTCTAAACCTTTCTCCAGTGTCTTTCCTCTCTAGTTCATCTCCATGTTACCACCAGATTAACTTTTTTTAAATCTGTATGAACTTCATTATGTCTTCTTTTGCTTGAGATCTCTAATTGGTTTTCTGTTGCCATAGGGCAAAGTCCAAATTCTTTACTTTATGACCTAGCCCTGCCCTACCTTTTCAATTAATGATACATAGGAGATATTAAAAATTAATTTCTTTTCAAAGTTGACATATCTAAAACGAAACTTTTCATCATCCTGGAAATTTCCACCACCCCCCCTTTTTAAAGATTTTATTTATTTATTTATTTTTAAAGACAGGGGAAGAGAGGGAAAGAAACATTGATGTGCAAGAGATACATTGATCAGTTGCCCCTCTCACTCCCCCAACTGGAAACCTGGCCCACAACCCAGGCAGTGTCCTGACTGGGAATTGAACTGGTGACCTTTCGGTTCTCAGGCCAGTGCTCAATCTCTCTGAGCGACACCAGCCAGGGTCCCACTTTACTACCTTAGACACTCAAATGGTATCTCCTTAATGATCCAGGTTGTCTTGGTGTTTTAACAAACTTTTTCCTTACTTCCCAGTTGGTCCTCATCATCAAGTTCTGTTTGTTTGTTCTAAGGTCTCATAATTGTCTCTTTTACTTCCTATAGCTTCTACTTCAGATCCTTTTGTCCTTATGCCATAGGAGCCTCCTAGCTGCTGCTTCTGTCTGTCTCATCTCTCCCCACACTAATATGTGCTATGCATCAGTGGCAGGTTGATTGCTCCTGAAGGGAGTCCCACATGAATTTGTTACTTCTTTGAAGCCTTCAGTATTCTACATCAGGCACAGAATAAAGTCCCCATTACCTAAATTGACATTCAAGATTCTCCCTTATCTGACCCCAACTTACCTTAACCCATTTCTCTTTATCTTTTTATATAAACCCTAAAATATATATCCAGGTTATTGAAAGTTTAGGGTCACCTAAATACACCTTGCTTTTCTTCCTACCTCTTGTCTTTGTTCTTCTTTAAGGGCCTAAATAAAGTCCTGCCTCCTTTTGAAACCTTCCTTATTATCCCATCCCATCAAGATGATTGACGTCTATTTCTGAATGCCTATGAACTCATATGGCAATTGTTTTGTAATCTTTTATTTATATTCCTCTTGTGTTGCTGTTTAACTGCTAATGTAATGAGAATATACATAGCCAATATGTACTTTTTTGAGACTCAGAGACAGAAATTTCTTTAGGAAATTATTTAGTGCTTGTATGTGCTGAGTACTTTCCTAGGCACATGGAAATAGTTTATGCAGGTTGATATTCCAAAGACCCACCATGGTACTAAATTTATTTTAAGCACCCCCTAAAGTTTTTGGAATGAGAAATAGAGTTCTGCATTTTGAGTTTAGTCTTTCAGAGACTCTGAAAATTGTCAAATGGCCTTACATGAACTAGCAATATGTATATTTTTAATACTATCATAAGGAGTATTAGACAGGAAAGCTTTTCAGCAGCAGTTTTTCAACACAGCCATTATGGGTTTTGCTGTTTTTTAGATATGGGCGGAACACACTTATTCAGTTTGAAGACTTTGGAAATCATAATGCATTCAGGTTCTTGAGAAAATATCGAGAAAAATACTGTACCTTCAATGATGATATTCAAGGTAAAGCAAAAAGAGAACTTGAGGATTTTTGACTTCTACTTTTTAAACCTTTTTTATGTGACCATTTCTTATTTTTAAAAATGTTTATTTTTCTTCTAGGGACAGCTGCAGTAGCTCTAGCGGGCCTTCTTGCAACACAAAAAGTTATTGGTAAATCAATCTCAGAACACAAAATCTTATTTCTTGGTGCAGGAGAGGTAAGTTTTTATAAGCTTTTTTGAATTTAAAACCAGCACTCTTCTTTAGAATTGGAAAATGTGGCATAACGAGCTTATAATTTTGTTGAGATAGGTAGGGATATCTCATAA
Organism: Furipterus horrens; assembly: GCF_987537825.1. Lineage (NCBI taxonomy): Eukaryota > Metazoa > Chordata > Mammalia > Chiroptera > Furipteridae > Furipterus > Furipterus horrens. The sequence continues at coordinate 16,325,058 of NW_028327178.1, read as the reverse complement.
TTCAACATTTCTGCTATAAAGTAATTTAAAAATGTTTGGAGAATATCACAAAGAATCAACTTCTGTGTGATTTGTAAGGGAAGAATAAACCAAATATTCCTCAGACATATGTGAAATAAGTCAAGCATTGCAATGTACTCTAGTCTTTAGTTTTTAAATTTTTGTTCTTTTGGACAGGCTGCTCTTGGAATTGCAAATCTTATAGTTATGGCTATGGTAGAAAATGGTGTCTCAGAAGAAGAGGCACAAAAGAAAATCTGGATGGTTGACAAATTTGGTTTACTATTTAAGGTAAGGTATTTAAAACTTGGAGAAGCAAAAGAATGTTGTTATAACAATATTTTCAGTTTGATTTTAAAAACATTGTCAACTTTTAAAAAGGTATCTCAGTGGACTATCCAATTTGTACTAGTTGGGGACCTTCCAGTACATTCCTAACAGAAATCTTCCAGTCTCAATCTTCCGTCTCTTATAAAGACTCTTGCTTCATAGTCAAATCATAATCTCTATGTTGGCACCAAACCTCTTCTTTCTTGCTTCGATCTCTGACCCATAAGAGATCAAGTAATCATGCAAATAATATTGTACTTGACCCTTCTAATATTAGGTTTTTAATGGGAACTCAGAAGATTGTAATTAAATTGTTACCAGGACATCTGATATTTGCGCAAAAATTTATTAACTCTTTGGCTATCATATTCCCCTTAGTGATCTAATAGAAATCAATGTACCCTTTCCCCAGAAAAGGGCACGTAATCTTAAAACCTTCCTGGAGAATAAAGAGCTTCTATCTCAGATTGATTTAGTATCCTTTGGACACGCCTGCTTTCCTAGCACTGATTGTCATTTTATTAGCTTAAGAAATGCCTGAAATGTAAGTGAACTGTTTCATAATTGAACCTATCACCGTATACAGTGCTGTTGTATTTCTGCCTCATATGATAATAGAGCAATTACTTGTCATTTACATTTTTGGAGCAAGCTTATCTCAGTATACTTTATTCCAGTTCTGAAATCTTTTCTTTCTAATTAGTACCAATATTAGTACAAAAGAGAAAATGAAAAATTAAAGTGTGTGCATGAAAAACCTTGAGTGCTTCAATTGTAATTTAAAATAATTGTTGTTTTTAAAATATACTAACTAGAGATTATGCTAGAGCTTTGCATTTATTATTTCATTAAACTTCTCAAAAACCTTATAGAATTTTATAAATGAGGAAACTGAGGTTGAAAAAGGTCAGGTGACTTTTCCAAGGTTATCAGCTAATAAGTGATGGAGGTAGGATTTATACCCAAGTAGCCCGTGAAGCCCATGCTCTTAACATTTCAACTGAGTTCCCTCTCAAGTGAGCTGTAGCCGCTGAATTTGTAATTTGTTGGTATATAAGATGCAAGGACTAGGAGACATACTTTTAGAAGGCCATTGGGAGGATGTGTATTTTTACTGGTATACAAGTAGTTTGGTATTTCTTTTTGTGTTGTTGGTTTTCACCAATGTTTTGTGATGCTTTATCATATGTATTTGTAATCAGTCAGGTCTAGAGTGAACACCGTATTAGCGCTAGTGAGAATCCCCTGTTCACAGGTTCAAAATGTGTTTTCCTTTTCGTCTGTAAGTAGCTTGGCCTGTAGATTTTAGGCTTCTGGTCTCTGCCCTCCTTTCTGAGACTTTCCTGTTGAACCACCATATTGGAGAGTGTGGTCCTCCTGGAGACACACATAACGGAGCTGTTATTCTGAGAACCTCGATCTGGTGAGGATGTATTTCAGCCCCTTGTTAACTTCCCGGCCGACCAGTGGTGGTGTGCAGCTTGTCCCAGCCCCTGCTGCTTTTTATCTGGGGTTATTCTGGAGCTCTGATGGAAAAATTCACCTGTGCAGGGGGCATCTTCTCTCTTGCCAAAATAAGGGTATGGATTTCTCAGCCTGCTTAGTTTTTACATTTTAATATGTTGAGAAATGTTTCATTGTTCTAGTTTGTCATTGGTATCGCTTCTGTACTAAGGATTTGTTTTTTATCGTTTTTGACTGGGGATTTGGGGAGGAAAGCAGGTTTCTTCGTTCAGCCATCTTGAACCAGAATTCCGTGTTCCTCTCATTTCTGAACTCTTGGTAGCACACATGCAATTCCGAAATTCTAAAGGCTCTGAAATCCAAAAGTTTTTTTCTGAAATTCATTTAGTAACCAATCTGACTGACCTGGACTTACCTGCTAACAAAACCAGAGAGTGTATTTTTATTCTTAACCTTTTGCAGCTGGTGTACTTGTTCATAATTTCGTTCAGTTGTGGAGTACCCATTGGGAAATATTTGTAATAGTTGATATATTAGCATAATAATTTCTAAAATATGAAAAATTATGAATTCCAAAATGCCCAGAAAAGGAATTGTAGGACTTTGTGTTATATTGAATTTAGGAGGGCTTCACAGAGTTTTTAGAGAGATAACAAAGCATCTGGTTGTAAGGGGATTCGATTTATGCTTTATATTTGGATTTATGGACACTATGAAGATAGACTTAAAAAATATGGGTTGGAGAGAAAAGTAAATGAAAATACATTCTTATTGTAGAAGCAGTATGTGACTCATAATGATGTCTTTTCAGTTAATTCTCATTAAGCATTTCCCAAAAACACTGTGTTTTATGTAAAAATTTAGGGGCGGAAAGCTAAAATAGAGAGTCATCAGGAACCGTTTGCTCACTCGGCCCCAGAGAGCATACCTGATACTTTTGAAGATGCAGTAAATATACTTAAACCTTCTGCTATAATTGGTAAGTAAAGTTGCTGACAGATCATTCTCTTACTTAACTGTATGTTGTCGGTCATAACTTACATGCAGGGTTATTAAAAATGAAATGATAGATTTTACCTAGCTTTCAGCATATATGATGTTTTCTGTAGTAGCTTTTTGATTACAGTGTGTAAAGAAAGTTCAGTTAATGTATGTTGCTTGTATTTTTAAGTGCTAGAAGCTGTGGGATTGATCATGCTTTGCTTTTAGAATTGGTATGACTATTGGGCTCCAAACCGAAAAAGACAAGCTTATTTGACACACCATACCCATAAAATTCCATGCAGAGTCAAAGATTTTCGTTGGCAGCAAAGCTGAAAGCTTTTTGTACATCTTGAGTCAGGTGTTGCATAGCTGACATGAGGCTTTGCCAGCGTGGCATTAAGTTCTCAGCAGAAAATGTAACAGTCTTTTCCCTGTATCTGCAAGACTTGAATCTACTGTTTTTCTTTTAGTTTTATTTGTTTCATGTGGGAGCCCTAGGGAATGCTAAATAGCAAAACAGTCACAAACAGCAAGTTTCTATGATCAGGAAAGGTATGTCTTTATTAGTTTCTTTATTGATTAGAACTCATAATTCTTAGAGCAAGATGAAATCTTAAAGATTATCTAGTCTAAGAATCTTGTCTGTTGACTCCATCCATGGCGGGTCAAGGAACCAAAAAGAAAAAAATTTAATTGTTTTAGAACTCATGAATTCCTAAGAATATGTCTATGAACCAGCACATGGAGAAACACTGAGTATAAATTCCTTTTTTACACAAGAAAAACAGACATGGAGGTGTTGTTAAGCAAGTTGCTCATGATTTGTGACTATTTCAGATGATTCGGAGTAACAGTAAGCACTAAAACTGATCTCCAGCCAGATCAGTATTTCCCTATATTACAAATAGAACAGAATTAAAATTAATTATTAATTACCCTGACTATTAAATGTAAGTCTTCTTATTGGATGAACTGGATAAAAGCTTTGTGGAGGCATCACTTAGTCAGCCCCAGATTCCTCCCTGAATTAAGTATCCTCCCTTCATGCTGTGCTTTCTTCAACACTGCATAGTGAGCGCCTTACAGGTTTTCTGATTTTCTGCTTACTTGGTTGTTTTTCTTTCAACTATACGCTGCTGCCTGCATTATGCTTATCTTATGTCCTAATGGCCTAATAGAATGAGGCATTGTAGATGCTTAGTAAAGACATTATGTAGAACTGTATCAACAAAGTGGATTGCTTTAGTCAAAAGGATCTTTCAGTCCTTCTGAATTCCTATATTTTTTAACAAGTACAACAGACTTAAACAATTTAGCATTTGAATTGCAAGTTTTTATCTTCTTTAAAAATTTTTTTAATTGTGGTAAAATACACATAACTTAAAATCAGCCATCATAACCATTTCTAAGTGTACAGTTCAGTGGTGTTAAGTGCATTCACATTGTTGTGCAGCTGATCTCCAGAACTCTTCTCATCTTGAAAAACTGAAACCCTGTACCTCATTAAACAACGGCCACATTACTCCAGCCCCTGCCAACCACCATTCTACTTTCTTACCTATGAATTTGACTATTTTAGGTACCTTATATGAGTGGAATTATACGGTATTTGTCTTTTTGTGATGGGTTCACTTTACTGAGTGTAATACCCTCAAGGTTCATGTGGTAGCAAGTTTTATCTTAATTACACATAGGAATGGAGATAGTCTTATACTTTTTCTCTCACAATTTACTATGTCTGGGGGGGACAGTAAATATTTTAAGTGAAAACTTAGCATATATTGTTTTTCTTTTCATATTTTTATTATTTTTACTGTTATTTTATGACAGTTGTCCCAGTTTTGACCCCTTTGTGCTCCTCCGCCCAGACCACCTCCTGCTCCCACAGTCAGTCCCCACACAGTTGTCCATGGCCGTGGGTCACTCACACATGTTCTTGGACAGACCCTTTCCCCTTCCTCCCACCATTCCCTCCTCCCCTGTCCCCTCTGGCCACCGTCAGTCTGTTTTGTGTTTCCATGTCTCTACTTCTATTTTGCTCGTTAGTTTATTTTGTTCGTTAGATTCCTCTTATGAGTGAGAGCATATGGTATTTGTCTTTCACCAACTGGTTTATTTCACTCAGCATAATAGTCTTCAGTTCCAACCATGCTGTCACCAAAGGCAGGTTCCTTGTTTCCGCTGCGTAGTATTATTACATTGTGTGAGTGTACTAGTTTTTTGATCCCTCATCTACTGATGGGCACTTAGGCTGTTTCCAGCACTTGGTTATTGTATAATAGATAGCACTGCTATGAGCGTAGGGTTGCGTAAGTTCTTTTGAATTGGTGTTTTGGGATTCTTAATCTTTTCAGATTTGAGATTGAGATCCTATAGCATTATGTCAGCAATGTAAAATCTATTTCTGTAATGGGAGTTAACCTGTGCTTTTGTTACGTTAAACCTATTATAGAAATGCTGTTGATAAGAATAGCTCTATTTTACTTGAAATGAACTTGGCTGTTTTTCCCCTTATTTATCACAGGAGTTGCAGGAGCTGGCCCACTGTTCACTCCTGACGTAATCAAAGCCATGGCTGATATCAATGAAAGGCCTATAATATTTGCATTAAGTAATCCTACAGCAAAGGCTGAGTGCACAGCTGAAGAAGCATATACGCTTACTCAGGTATTAATCAGTAATAATTGAATGAATGGTTATGTCTGTTATTTCCCTCTATTAGCCTGTTAGTTATACATTCCTGTACAATTTTCATGGTTACTCTGGAGATTACAACATGCATCCATGGATCATCAAATTCTGTTATTAATTTTTGCTTATAACAATTCTAGAAAGTGATTACCTCATAATTTCCTTTTTTAACACCTTTCATGCCTTTTGTGTTGATGTACATTTTAATTGTCTATTTTAAACAAAAATTACTTATTTAGATTTACCTACATTTTAATATTTCCTATTGCCATTTGCTTTATCTGCACTTATTTGCCTCTGTCTAGGATCATTAATAGGAAGAACTTCCTAGCACAACTCTCCTTAATATTTGATGAATTTTCTTGATAATGTCTTTATTATGCCGTTATTTTAAAGGATATTTTCACCGTGCATAGAAGTGAAAGCTGGTAAATACTTTATTTCAGCACTTTGAAGATATCATTCTGTTGTTTTCTGACCTCTGTTTTCTTTTTGATACATCATTTTGTCTTGGGTTTAAACAGTTTTATTGCAATGGACCTAGATGCGGTTTTCTTTGTATTTATTGCATCTGAGGATGTAGAGCTTCTGAATCTGTGGCTTAATGTCTTTTGAGGGGAAGTGGTATTTTGGCAATGTCTCTGATTTGGCCACCTCTTGTGGTGCTCCAGTAACACGAATGTACGACTGTTTACTTTATGTCATATGTCTCTTACGCTGTTTTCTGTGTAGACATCATCCTGCCTGCTCACTGTATTTCAGTCTGGTGATTTCCTTTGTACGTACCTTCCAGTTTGCATATTCTCTTTTTAGCTGTGCTAATCTGTTAGGTTCTTACTTTTATTGTATTTTTCATTTGTAGAATTTGTGTTTGATTGTTTTTGTAGAAATGTATTTAATGACAGGCTTAAAATTGCATATTATGGAAATAATCAATTTACAAGTACTGTTTTCTTGCCTGCACATTTCATGAAATAATTCTTAGTGCACTTTTTAAATGTTTCTTCACTAGTGTTTGTCTTTATGATGGCCTTTTTTCTTTTATCTTTATCTTTTTTTTTTGAGTCATCTGATGGCTGCCTGGAACAAACTTTTATTTTCATCTAAGTTGTTTAAGTTTTAGTTCTTTTAAACTTTTTGGCACTGCCACTCATTGGGTTATATCCCAGTTACAAGTGTCTACTTATATACCATTAGGACAATTGGTCTTTTTCCTACTAGTCCATAGAGTATGTTTGTAACCTCTGCCATGTAATCACTTTCTGTTTTGTTCTTGTCCGTGATCTTTAAGTGGCTCCACGAAGTGATTTTTAAAGGCTTGCTTACAACGGTATCCAGCAGTAATCATTGTTAGCTATGAGAATAATTAATAAACCTGTGATAAATGTTTTTGTCTCCACTCTATTAAAGAAGATTTTTTATTATAGAAAATTTCAAAGGCATTTTAAAGTGGAGAGAAGAGTATAATTAATTCTCACATATCAACACCTACCTTCAAAAATAATAAACTCTTCAACAATTTTGTTTCTTCTACATTTTACCCACCCCAAATTATTTTGAAGCAGATCACAGAGATCAGATCATTTCATTATAAATATTATAATATATCTCAAAAGTTAAGGATTTTTAAAAAAACATAACCATAGTATCACTATACATCTCACAATTTTAACAATAATCTTTTAATATTTAAAGGATTCTTTTGTTTCACTTGCTGTTTCATGCTAAAATTTTCTATCTTGTCATTTAATTTATTAAATATATGAATCATAATTAAAGTTAAAGCCTGATAGTAATAAATATCTAACTCTCTGTTGGTTCATTTATATTATCTTTCTTTTTTCTTTTAGTTACCTAGTTCTTATCTTTTTGTAAGCCGAGCTTTATTTTTATTTTTTGTTTCTTTATTGAGTAGTAGAAGAATTGTTGCAATAATTTGAGTCTCTGAATGAAGTTCTCTTCCTCCATAGGGGCTTTACCTTTTCCTTGGGCGGCTGTTAGTCTGGGATGGCTCAGCCTAATCTAATCAGGACGCAGCCCCCGTGAGGCCCAGTCTATTTTCCCAGTTCACCCTTTCTCCTGATGTGCACCCCTTTGGGTATGAATCAGGAGCCCTGGGGTGTTTATCTGCACCCCTCGTCCCTAACCATCCCTGAGCCTTACGTTCTCTCTCTCCTACATCGTGAGACTCCTGATAGCTTTGTTGCTTCGGCGCTCAGCCACACATTTTGTATTCAGAATCAGCAATCGCCTTGTGGGGGAAAGCTCCAAGTGCTGTGCGTCCATACCTTGCTTTGCACTTCTTTTGGATCTTAAATGTTTTCCACTTCCAAACTCTCATTATCTTGGTAGCAAGCACTCCTACTTTGAAAAGTATTTTTAATATATATATTTTTTCAGTTTTTCTCATTGTTGCCAAAGGGAGCATTGGTGTGAAACGACCTAGAAGACCGTTGCCAAAGCAGAACTCTCTCAGAACTTAATGTTCATGCACTTGATATTGGTAGCAGTCTCTTTTTCTCATTGTGAAACATTTTATTTTGACACATATTCTCTCCAAATTTCTTTGCTTCTCTATCGCCACCCTGTGTTAGTCAAAATGAAGTCTTAAATATTAGTTTCCAACAGTTATTATAATGATTGAAATCTTTTCTTTTGAAATCATTCTCAAAGTCAGCATATAGATAATAAAATAAAAGTCAGTATTTTTAATATACTGTCTTACCTTTTGCTAAAGCATGGTATTACCTTTAACTTGATTGCTCTCCTATTCACTAGTCTTTACTACTTACAACTAATAGTTACTGTCCCCCTCACCCCATTAAATCTTGGCCTTATACAATGACTGTTGGATAAATACACTCAATATGTCATGACTTTGACGTTTCCAAATTACAGAAATTTAAATGTTTTGAGCAGTAGCAGTAAATCACTAGAAGACTGTGCAAACATTTAAGAATTTTATTTTTTGAAAGAATAAATGTAATTTTAATAGACATACATTATTGGAATGAATAAAAACTCCCCAAGGATACTAGTTTCATGTGCTGTATTTCACCAGTTTTGAAATAAAACATTTTTCACAATTTTTATAATTTCGAAATTGGGTTATCTCTTAAAAATTATTTTAAAAAGCATTTCATTGGGGAGGGGGATAAGGGGAGTAAATGGTAATGGAAAAAAATACAATAAAGACTAAATTTTTAAAAAGGCATTTCAACATAGTTTAATTTTATGTAACTTCTCAGTGTTACATGAAGCAATGACATATATTTAGGCATTTGTAATCCCCCCTTAAATTTTTAGTCCTCTTGTTTTCAGTGGAGAGATGTCTTGGTGACACTAACACTCACTGCTTCGTGAGAAAGCAACACTTGCTCACAGAACAACTAGGCCAGTTTGCCTTCAGAATAAGGATACTGTTATCGTTAAGATCTGGCCACATTTAAGCAATAGGTGGATTATGAAAAAAAGAAAAAAGACGGCTTGGGGAAGATCAGCTGTTACAGAATATTCCTTTCTAGAGAACATTCCCAAGATCTTTCTAAGTCTCCAAATATGCTGGTATCATGAGAACATAACACTTTTCCCATGAAGTACTGTATTGTATAATCCACTTTATGAAACTATTAAAATTAATGGTACCACCATAATCTTTATTATTATTATTGTGGTAACATGTATGACATTAACCAGGAACTAATATTAATGTTCAAAGAAACAAAATCTGTGTCACAAGTAGAGCTATGCCTAGAATAAATTGAGAATGATTAGACCTGTCCAGTTAGCTCAGTTTGGCACTTCATCTGATGGACTGAAAGGTCACAGGTTTGATTCCTGGTCAGGGCATATACCTAGGTTGTGGGTACGATCCCTGGTCAGGGCGCATACAAGAAGGCAACTGTTCGATGTTTTTCTCTCCCATTGATGCCCCTCTCTCTTTCTCTCTCTCTCTCTTCCTCTCTCTCCAAAAGCAATAAAAGAAAATGTCCTCGAGTGAAGATAAAAAAAAAAAGAGAGAGAGAGAGAGAATGATAATAGCTGTCTGTAGCAAATGATACAGTTGTAGGTCCAAGCTAGTCACCTGAGCCCACCACTAAGCATGTAGCTAACTTGCTTCAACACTTAAATCTTCCATCATTTTGAAATTGAAAGTATGCCTGTAAAAGTAGTAATTACTATATATTGTGGACCTTCAGATCATCCCACAGGTCAAATTCTTGAGTGTTAAATGCACTCATGCCAAGGGTCTGCTATACTTCAAATACTGATACTAAGATATTACACTCTTGGTATAATTTATATGTTAAATTATTAGACATAATTCTGTCGAATGTTGAAGTGCCCATGGCAGTTTGTCCATCTTACCATGTGGACATAGTTCAGTTTTTTCGTAAATCGCCTTGTAACTTAATCCAAGAAGCTGTTGAAACATGACATAGATATGTTGTATATTATTTGTAAGATAGGTTATTCTGTTAGAGAACTGTTGTTTTCTTCCTGTTCTTTATGTTACTTTTTGCCAGGGGAAGTTGAGGGCGATGGAATTTGTTGGGGGAAAAATTATATATAAAATATTTTGTTTTATAAAATAATGTTCAGATGCTTTTCATTTTCACAGGCATGTACTTCTCTTAGAACTACAGAATGTGCCAGTAACTTTATTATCTGCCATTATAGAACACAGTACTATAAAATCGATGATTATACCAAGTTTGGAGACTTTTTTTTAACACAGCAACATGCCTTTATTTTTCTGGGATTGATACTGTAGTTATAGCAATGCCTCTTTCCTAAAATGCCTCACTGGGGGGACATTATGGCATAACAGAAAAAGACCATGGCTTTGAAGTTCTAAATATCTGGACTCCAGTTTAACTGCTACAGTTGTGATGTGTGACTTTTTACAAAATACTCGGAAATAGCTAAGCCTTAGTTTTTCTGATGTTATCAATGAAATCAAGATAAAGATAACCTCATAAGGTTTTTATGCAGGCTAAATTAGTTAACACTTAGAGAGCGCCTGGCAGCGAGCCAAAGTCAGCAGATGTACAGTAAATGGTAGCAATTTAATTTTTGATGTTTTCCCCTTCATTCACAGATATATACACATTGGCCATCTACATTTTAAAATTGTTTTAAAGGAAATGGAAGTGGAGGTTTAAAAAAAATCATTAATGGACATTTTTCAACTTGCATAAAATAAACTTTAATAATGATTTTAATGATGTGATTGTGCTATATAATAAATTATTCCTGTTTGCAAATAATATGTTGCTCTACTTTACTATAAGATTTAGTCTTGTTTAGGCTTACCTCAATTTTTTAGTCCACGTAAAGTAACAAAATAGAGGTTATATCATTTCTTAACAGGGCAGGTGTTTGTTTGCAAGTGGCAGTCCGTTTGGGCCAGTGAGACTGAGTGACGGGCAACTGTTTACGCCAGGTCAAGGAAACAATGTATATATTTTTCCAGGTAAATGTCACTATTATTTATGTTACAGAGTAGTAATTAATGGCATAAAAATACTTCATGAAATTTTTAGAGTTTAACATTAAAATGGACAATAGTGTTTACAGGATTTTGGTATGACTATACAGGGAAATTCAAGGAATTCAGCAAATCCATCTTGCTCTATTTCCTTTGAATATTTATTCATGTTGTCTGTTAAGCATTGTTTTTATTATAGAAATAATGTACATGGCTTATAAAAATGCAAAAGGAACAGAATGGTATAAAACGATTTAACCCTCTTTATTTCCCTTGGTACCTCTTTATCACAGCTGTCAACTAGAACCACTGTCAATGGTGAAATACAAGTAATAGTGCACACAGATGTTCTGATACTTTGCTTCCAGTCTCTGCCACTCGGTGTTATTACAACTTCTAGTTTTCCTAGTAGTTACCTTTATCTTTATGTAACATACTTAAAGAGCTTTTGTTAACAACTTAAGACAATTTTTTTTTAATGTTTTTTATTGATTATATTGTTACAACAGTTCCAATTTTCTCCCCCTTGTTCCCCTCCCCCCAGCACCCCCCTCCCCCAGCAATCCCCCCCAAGTCCATACCCCTGGTTCGTAAAAATTAACTATCCCCCCCCCTCTCAAATATTAGGACCCTTTGTAATCTTGTAAAGGACAATGGGCGAAGGTCTCAAGCTCCTCTAGCTGCTTCAAGCTGGACATGGTCGTCGTCCTACCTACCCTTGGGTCCAGAAAACCCTAATAAGAGTGGGGGTGTGGAGGGGAGGGTGGCCTTCCCACATGGGGAAGGATCACAACTTAAGACAATTTTTATTAGCTTGCCACAGTGAAAAATGAAAACAATCTGTGTTTCTTATTTCATCTCTTACTTTCGGTTGGCTAATATTGCTCATGGTAGAGAGAGCTTTTTAGACATTATGTGTTATGTTGTCTTCCATGCTTCATCTGTGGATTGGTTCTGAAATTAAATGATTATGCCAGGGTGTAATTTGATAAATATTGCAGAATATACAATTCTACAATATTCCACAGACTTTTAACACTCAGTTTTAAGTCTTTCAAGTGTCAAATGTGAATTATTCTTTAATTACTGGCCAGCTGGCTTCATTTTTTTCTTAATACTACTCCACAACAAATTATATCGTTGTCCCATGTGGCCTCGTTCTCTCTTTCGTACATGCGCACTATTCCTCTCTGTCTTGATGCTATTTCTCTCTGTATTAGTCCCTTTTTTTTTTCTTTCTTTTCTGGAATACATCTTTGTATAACTTTTTTATAAAGGCATGGAAAAATTTTTCCTGAGTTTTTACATCTCTGTAAATGTCTTTATTTTGATCTTTTGTTTGATAGTTTGGTTTGGTAGAGGTACGTAGCTTCAAAGTCATTTTCCACAGACCTTTTAAAACATTTCTTCTCTTGCTTTTAATGGCCAGTGTTGCTAATGAGAAATCTGATATCAGTGAGATTCTCATTCCTGTTTACATACTGTGGAACACGTGTTAGACAATTGTCAGATTCCTCTATTGTCTTTGACTTGTAAATTTTATTTCATGGTGGTTTTACCTCTGTTTTATTATGCCATAGGGAGATTTCTGTAGTGTTCGCTTGTTCATCTATATCTGTTCTGTTTTTCAGCACTTCTAGATATGTTTTTATTTCAGTTGTTTTATTTTTCTTTTTATTATGGAAATTTTAATCACATACAAAATCAGAGGGAAGGATGAAGTCCCGCATTCTAATGTCCCATTTTTTAGCAGTTACCATGTAGCCAGTCATATTCTCACATACTTGACCTTCACTGGGTTATTTTAAAGCAAATCAGAGGCATCATATAATTTTATTCAAATCTACTTCAGTATGTTTCTCTATAAAAGTAATTATTTATGAAACATAACCATTATATATCAAAGGAAATTAACACATTGTTGACTGGCAGTTTTATGCAGAAGTTATCTCATGTCACTGGCTATTATTTCATAATTGAGTATGAAAGTGAAACAATCTAATAAACTTCAATATACTTTATTTATACATATTGAATTGAGTGAAACTTTGTACATATCTTCTATATAACTTTTAGTAATTTTTTTAATGATAAACTGTATAGCAATTACCTATGTGTAATAGTACACAACAGGTTTTGCAAATATACATGGTTTCGCTGCACTTTCCTTCTGAAGAGCATACTCTGCATGTTCTAGTTGGGTTCTTTTTCACACCAGTGACTGTTTTCTGTGAAACATGGTCTCTTAGCTGTCCTGGAAGCCTGAAAGGTGGATCGAGGTGAGGAGCTCTGTTAGAGGCACCAGAAGAAGTGCCAGGCTCCGTGCATTCATTTGCATCAGCAGCTGTCCGTTCCCTAGCTACTCCGAGTAGAAACTTTCTGGGTCTTATTTTATTTTGAAAATTGTAATTACAGTAAATTTTGGATGCATTTAATAAAGCACAATTGATCAGAAAGAGTGCTACTTTTTAATACCACTTTATTCTTTTTCGAAAGATACCGCTGTTCGCCATATACTGATCTGCTCAGTCGACTCCTTTCATGTATTTATTGTAGTCTAACATGCACACAGGTTTAACTATATCTTCCATAGAATTCCTCTTTCGCTTTCCAGTGGATGTCATAGAGGCATCGTGAATAGCTGATATCATAATCACTAGTCTTTTATCTTTCCATGATATAAGAACAGTGGGTCCTTTCCATAAAAATGTCATTTCTCCTCTCTAAAAATTCTTTGACTTTTCTTTTAGTACCTTTGGCAAACCATGGTTCTCCCTTATGGTACCACAGATTAGTGTTTTCTTTTCTAATAATATTTCAGCTGTAGAAACACTATTATAATAATTATCTTGATATACATGGTGCCAAGAATCAAGATACAGCTCTAAGACAGAAAATATAGTTTCTTGTAGCTTTTTACCTTCACCGAATAAGTCTCAAAGTTGCAAATGTAGCCAGTCTCACTTCCACAAAGCATTCTCACTAAAACCCCGTATTTTGTTATCTTTGCTGGATTGTATGTTCTGAAGCTGATACGTCCTCTATATGGTACCATTGCTTCATCTAGGGATAACTCCTGTTTAGGTATATACAAAGACTGAAATTTTGGAATAAAGTAATCCAAAAGAGGTCTAATTTTATATAGTCTGTCTTCACTGGATGTATTTTGTGGATTATCACTAAGATGGAAAAATGTAAGAATTTGCTAGAACCTTTTTCTGCTCATAGTTTAGGAAATATTACTGTTTCAACCAAAGGGTCCATTGACCAGTAATCTCTCCAGTGTGATTTTTTTTAGTATCAATAAGCTAAGAAACTTCTTTATATCGCTAGTGGTAACTTTCATCCATAGTAAAAGCAGAGTTTTTATAAAATTGTTCCGTTTGGCAGTGGTATAAATTGGTTTGAGAAACTAAATCAAAAAAATCATTATCAAAAAGTAAATCCATCACTTCACTGATGCTCTGAGGATCACTAAATTAGACAGTTACACCAGAAATATGTGAATAATCCTCCAAAGTTGGTGTAATATCATTTTCAATCCACTCTTCTTCAAAATCACTTTCACTTTCAGATTCTGTTACATTTCCTTTTTGCCATTTTCGTGGTCTGATATCAGATGGATAACTGTCTTCCGATAAACCATCAGTTTCCAAATCCCCACAATATATTTCAAAATCATTTGGACAATCAGATAAAGCATCTGCATATAATTCATTGAAAAATTCTCCACCGTCACGATCCATCATGGTTGAAATTTTTGTAATACTAAAATTGTGACAAAAACCTAAATATCAAGAAAAGTAATTTTTTTTAATAATAAAGTGAACACAATTGAACAAGATGAAGAAAGATTTTACAATATCCTATATTGCCCTGAATTTTAGAAATTGAAACAGCTAATGCGAGTGCCAACACGAGCTAACTCGTGACCAGTCAACAACGTTTGGGCGTGAAAACGCGAGTTCACTCGTGACTTGGTCAACAATGCTTAATATCATACGACATCAATTCAGTCAGTTCAGCAATTTTTAAAATTCCAAACACCTTTTTCTTATCCTAGAATCACTCTTTTTTAAATAACAGCTTTTAGCTTTTTAAAAAGTTGCAATATTCTTTCAAATGTCTCCTGAGAGTTGATTCTTTTAAATATTTCTTTCATTGTGTTGTTTATTTTCCATAAGTTTCTGGTGATTCTTAGTTGTTTGTTTTAGGGAAAGACTGTGTTGAGTAAAATAGGGATTTTACACAAATTTCCTTTGTACTTATGTCTATCTCCTTGTTGGGCTCTCCCTGAATAGCTATTCAGGCTCTAATTAAGATTTCATTACAGGTAGATTTATAGCATACATAGGCTGGCATCATACATAAGCACGCTGTAACGGTTGTCAAAATGTTTAGCCTGTGAATAATCCGAGTGCTTTTGTACATGAATTCCCCCCACACACACACAGAGTTGTGGTTGTGTAGAGTTCTACCCTGCCTGTCTTCTGAGACCTATCATCTGTAATAGAAACCCTTCCATCACTGATAGTCTCTTTCTAGAACTTGATAATGTTCAAATCCATCTGTTCTACCCTACAACATTTCTGTGGCATAGAGGCATGAGGGCATGAAAAGAATACTCTGCTGATTTTAACAAAGCCGTTTTTTATATTGTATTTGACTAATAAGGAATTTGGCAGTTGATAACTCTTTACAACACTTATGTTTTTTCTTGGCTGCTTGGTTTTTTTTAGGGGGTAGTGTTTGGGGTGAGGATGAGTTACTATTGACTGGTTTTAAATCTGGGAATTGATTTGACTTCTTTCACAATTTGAAATGTTAATTTACTAAATAAACTTTAAAATGTATTCTAGGCGTGGCTCTAGCTGTTATTCTCTGTAACACCCGGCATATTAGTGACCAAGTTTTCCTAGAAGCTGCAAAGGTAAATGTTTCAAATATAGTATGGTTATTTTATAAGAGATGAATAATAAAGATTAAAAGCAGAAAGAAAGAGAGAGAATGGATTAAATCTGCCTTATGAATGGAAAGGAAGTTACTCACCAATTGATTTTTTGATTTGCCCATCTACTTTTGCATAAAATTGTTTTTTATTATGATTTTTCAAATGTTTGATGGTAAGCTATGAATACTTTCATATTTATAACACATCTACTGTAGCTATATTATATGTATGTGAAGGTAACATATGTGACAGCATAAATAAAATATAACTCCTTGTGAGTCCTTAATAACAATTACTGATTTATTTAGAGTAAAATTGGAGCTCCAAACTTGGCAATATGAGTGTTGAATAACTCACATTAATACAAATATTAATGTCCATTTTCATAGTAACTGTTGTAATTATGCCAAGCTCTGTATGTTAAGTAAAATATGTAAGTCTTTCAATATAGTTATTTCTTTTTTGTGTAGTGGTGAACAGTTTTAATTTCTGTAATAGTTTTAAGTGTATTCCTGCTAGAAGTAGAATTATATTATTCTCTGCTCCCCCAACCCTTTTTTCTATTTCATTAAGTCTTTATTATTCTGTTATATAAACAAACAAAAGTAAAGTTCTGTTTTTCTCTTTAGGCACTGACAGATCAATTGACAGATAAAGAGCTAGCTCAAGGGAGACTTTACCCACCTCTTGCTAATATTCAAGAAGTTTCTATCAACATTGCTATTAAAGTAAGTAATAATTTATACCTCTTCACATAAATTTTAGCAGCCTTTTCTTATGTAACATAAGTTTATTAGAGAAATATTTGAAACACAGGTTGCAAAGAAGAAATTTTAGGTTACTCATATTCTGCCAGAATATTGTTATTATTATTTTGGATTTGTTGCCATTTAGGTTTTTTGTCTTTGCAGACACATAAATACATATGAGCACACATGCCCAGTCACCTGTGCCTATTTTAATAATTGGCTGCTTATGCACTTTTTCCCACTTAATGTATTGTAAGCCTTTTCCCATGTAAATCAATAATAGTTCTCATGTGTGATCATTAATGCTGCTTGTAATTCTCTTTATTATATCATAATTAGTTTAACCAATTCTCTTTGGACATTTAAATGTTGTTGTTTTTTTTAAAATAATATTTGATTGATTATGCTATTATAGTTGTCTTGAGTTTTGCTCCTTTGCCTCCCTGCACCCAGCATCCCCCTCATACAGTCCCCCACCATTGTTCATGTCCATGGGTCATGCATGTAAGTTCTTTGGCTCCTCCATTTCCTGTACTGTACTTTACATCCCCGTGGCTATTCTGTAACTACTTGTACTTCTTAATCCCCTCGCCTCCTTGCCCATTTTCCTCCACACCCCTCCCATCTGGCAACCATCAAGATATCCTCTGTACCCATGATTCTGTCTTTGTTCTTCTTGTTTGCTTAGTTTGTTCTTTAGATTCAATTGTTATAGATTTGTATTTTTTGCCTTTTTATTGTTCATAGTTTTGATAGTCTTTTCTTAAATGAGTTCCTTTAATATTTCATATAATAATGATTTGGTCATGATGAACTCTTAGTTTTTTCTTGTCTGGGAAGCTCTTTATCTGCCCTTTGATTCTAAATGATAGTTTTGCTGGGTACAGCAATCTTGGCTGTAGGTCGCTGCTTTTCATGACTGAATTTCTTGCTAATCCCTTCTAGCCTGCAAAGTTTGTTTTGAGATATCAGCTGACAGTCTTATGGGAGTTCCCTTGTAGGTAACTAACTTTTTTTCTCTTGCTGCTTTAAGATTCTCTCTTTATCTTTCACTTTTGGCATTTTAATTCTGATGCCTCTTTGCATTTATCTTGTTTGAGACTCTGTACTTCCTGGACTTACATGTCTGTTTCCTTCACCGAATTTGGGAGGTTTTCTTTCACTGTTTTTTCAAATAGATTTCCAATTTCTTGCTCTTTATCTTCTTCTTCTGGCGCCCTTATGATGCAAATGTTGGAATGCTTGAAGATGTCCCAGAGGCTGCTTACACTGTCTTTGTTTTTTGGATTCTTTTTTCTTCTTGTTGTTCTGATTGGTGGTTTTTTGCTTCCTTATGTTCCAAGTCATTGATTTGATTCTCGACTTCATCGCTCTACTGTTGTTTCCCTGTAAATTATTCCTTATTTCAATTAGTATATTCTTCGTTTCTGAATAGATCTTTTTTATAATATTGAAGTCCTCACTAAGTTCCTGAGCTGCCTTATTACCAGTTGACTGAGAATACTCCTTTTATGTGTGTTAGTGTAATATCTTTGAATCTATTACTGGAAGTCTGTTTCTGACCACATTTGTTTATCACTAGGCACTGTTTCAATTGTTATCAAAATATGTATAAAGTGTATTATTTGATATTATATATTTCCCATCATTATGGTTTTTCAGTTTTTTGAATTTAATGAAAATCCTGCAATTGTGTATAAAACAATGTCATATTTATAAATCAAATAGGTGAAATTGAGTCTTTCTGTATTGACTCTTCCCCATTCAATACCTCTCTCTTCTTAAGGTATTTTTAGGGTTAAGTCTTTCAATATAATTCTGGTTTTGTTTTTGTTTTTATCTAAAAGTGGCATGTCTCATTACTTATTTTCCTAGATATTTAAAATTTTTTGTTATTGTATACAGTAAAAGTTTTCTATCCATATATATTTCCTCACTGGTCATTTCCGATAAATAGGGAAGGTAGTAATTTTTATGAATTTACCTGATAACTAGTGTCTTTGTTGAACAGTCTTAATTCTTTTAATAGTTTCTCAGTTAATTCTTTCGGAATTGTCGCGTTTTGAACTATCTGCAAATAATTTCTTGTTTAAAAAAATATATTTAGCTCTTTTTTTCCCCTATCTTACTGAATTAGCTGGTATTTGACCAGTCTTAAGCAACTGGATTGCTAAGGGCATTCCTGTATTTTAATATTATATGTGATGCTTGCTTTGATTGAATACATAGTTTTTAATCTTTTTTTAAAAGTGAGCTTCTATTCCCAGTTTACTGAGATTTTCTTAAATGTCAGGATTAGATAAATTCATCAGCTACATTTTCAACTGTTATATGGATCATAAGATTTTACTTCTTTGACTCTTAATGTTATTGTTGCATTATTTTGATACTCATAAACTAAGCAAAGACTGGGATTTGGTAAAGGATGTTGTACTAGGGAACAGTAACCAAACCAGCTGAGTTGGCCTCCTAAGTATAGGTAGGAAAATGGTGTAAGATAACATTTGAACATTATCTTAAACTTGTATACACACTCAAATGCCAGACTGAAGAGTCTGACTGAATACCTTACTATCACAAAACGGTGGAAGATTTTAGAGCCCAGAACTAGCATGAGTGGAATTCAACTTGAGGACTTACAGAGTGATATTACAGATTTTGGAAGATACCAGTCCATTAGATTTACTGGTGTGTCTAGATGAAAAGTAATGCATGAGGAAGTAGATCGATGTTTGGGGTTGGTATAGGAACATAGCCTCAAGATCATCTCTCTTCTCCCTTTGGGGGTGTGGTAGAGAGTTTGCTCCTTCTCCATTGGTTTAAGGCTTTCCTTTGTAGGAGCAAGGAATCAGGAGAGGAAGCAGTGCTTTGTATCTGTCCCCCACCCTGACCCATAGCTACTGAGCATTTTCATGTAGCCACCAGCCAACCTCCTGCCTGCCTGCCTGCCTGGCCAGGGAGAACTCTGAGCTCATGCCTTGACCCCAGTCTTTTTTTGTGGATATAAAAATGTTTCCAACAATAGTCTAGAAAATAACTGAAATATTTTCCATCACAAAATAGTGAGATTGAGCTCCTAGGGCCAAGGATTATTTTTAATAACCACCATTTTTTGGTTAAGTTTTTCTTTTAGAAAGGTGAATTAAACTTTAATAGTGGTTACCATTTGGAATGGGAGTTGGAGGAGGAGGAGAAAGACATAATGGTTTGAATATTTTTACAATGTGTTACTATATTTTTTAAAGTTAAAATAAAATCATAACTTGAACTTACTGTATGACAGACAGGCACTGTGCTACCCAGTGAGGAAGCTTTTCCTTGTATCTCATTTTACACCAAAATGGAGGTTCAGTGGGTTTATGCTCACCAGCAATCACGGTGTGTGGCTTGGTTGCAAAGATCAGAAATTCATTCAAGCTCGTTTAAGTGGGAAAGAGTCTAGCTTCACTCTTTAGGGTCTGGGATCGGAATTCAGAATGCTTTGGGTTTAAAGCAGCTCACATAACTGCAGTACCTTTGGCAAGATGTACTTGACAGACACAGAGTATAGCTTAAAACTGTTTGTTGGATTGACTTGTTAAGGAAATGCCAGTAATCTAGGGTGATGAGGTGTCTTTAAACACGTCAAATGGTAAGGTAGCAGATGATTTTTATTTCATCTTTTAAAAACTTTCATTAGTTTCAGAATGTTTTGAAATGAGTCAAAGTAATGTGTTCTACTTTGAAAAAGGAAAAATGCCACTCTTTTAAATTCATTTCTCTGTGTTTTAATAGTACTTTTTCTCTCAAATAGGTTAATACTCAGAGCCTCACAGTAATCTTATTTACTTTTCAGGTTACAGAATACCTATATGCGAATAAAATGGCTTTCCGATACCCAGAACCTGAGGACAAGGCCAAGTATGTCAGAGAAAGAATATGGCGAAGTGAATACGACTCCATGCTGCCAGACGTGTATGAATGGCCGGAATCTGCAGCAAGCCCTCCCGCCCTATCGGAATAGAGGCGCCTACTGATAAATACTTTCCATGCTTCAGGGAATCCCTTTTAACAGACAAAAATATAATGTTCTTAAATTTATGGGTTTTTCTGTGTTTTATTCTTCCCCACTGCTCTGCCTGACTTAATTTTTCCCCGTGAATCTGTACTTCTACATGGGGTGGATGTGCTGAGTTATTGTCAATGCCCAGCACCCTGCCATCAAATAACCATAATGCTTTCATCCTGATTTGTAGCTCATACTCCATCAAAGAGACATTAAAGATGTATTTGTAAATGTCTTCACCTGTGCTCCTGTTCACACTTGCCAAAGTGTTTGCTACTTACTATTATAGGTAGTAGCCTCTCACCCAGTCCTTTAGGGCCACTAAAATCCATACTTCTTTGGAGATGAGCAGAGAATTTTGAGAAAAAGCCAAATTTAACCCACTTCCAAAGACAAATCATCTACTTAAAATGTTTTTTTATTTGTTCTTCATGCTCTGAAATTCCTTTCCAGTGTAAAGATCCAGAGAAATATGAAAAATCTACCCTATTATTTATTTGTTCGACTAAATTAAGGCTTAACTATAACTTGTGAGAGAGAAATGGGACTGCTGCTGCCTTTAGACAAAAAAATCGTCATTCTTTTCAGTGGTGTATAAAAATCAGTGTAACTTTTTTATTTAATAAAAGTAATAACAAATTTAATTGCTTCAATTATGCTTTTTGTTTCCCAGCTAGAAATTTAACATTGCTTATTATGAAAAACCCATATTTTCATCTTTTTAATTTCTAGATGGTTCTAAGGAGGTGTATAGGATATCTAATGATAAATTATGACTGACATATGACTTTTAAGAAATTAGTCATATGTTTCACATCTGAGTCATATTTAAGCGGAGGTTGTACCCTGATTCCAATAGTGATGCTCTGTTACTTGAGGTAATTTTGGAATGTTTCTATGAGACATTCCTTTGAATATCATTAGTGACAATTCTTTCTCCATTAAGGAAAGATTTATTTTTGAAAACACAAAAATTAATTGAGAGCTAAATGGGGATGAATAAGGTTAGTGTTCAGATCATTTTTAATAGTCCATTTTCATGCCATTTTTCATCCCAGTAAAATGGGTAGTAATTGGCTAGTGAGACCAGTTTTTTATGTGGCATACATATTGGAGAGTTCTAAAGGAAAATCCAAATCATTTTGAGAACTAGTAATACCTCTTTATGCCTAACAGTTGCTTTGAGGGAATAAAATTTTTAAATGCTAATCATAAATTATTCACAGCTACATAGCATGTACATTATTTGACATTTCTCTCCACAGTCCTTGATATGTTAGATATAATATTCTGTAGGGAAAAAGGGGAGCTTTGTTTTCATTTTCATCTTCTACGTATAGGTAGAAATTAAGTCACAATACTTTTGAGTATAATTCAGCATTTTAAGAATGTTCAAAATGGCACTGCCATTTAGAGTATGGGAAAATGCAAGTGGTTAACTCATTTGACAGATGAGGAAAGTCAGAAGTCTGTTATATAAATATTTCATAAAATAACTAGGATACAATTGGTTTCTTTAAATATGAAAGGTTAATGTTTTTCATATTGCCTTTATCAAAACACAATCACTCAAAAATACTCTCTCTGAAAGCTTGATTTTAGTTTGACATCGTAAGTATAATAATTACAAACCTGATTTTTCCTTAATGCTTATTGAAGGTAGGAACATATGCTGAATTTTACTCAGTAATTTTACTAAGATGTTTGCTTATTAACATGTCTAGTACAGTCCTTATGGAAATTACAAATTTCAAGAAAAAAAAACAAGGTCAAATACCATATAGCTTATTTAAATGAGAAAGCTCATATGTATATATATTTAAAGCTACTTGTTATATTCTCATTCTGTCTTAGTTACCAACTAGTATTTTAACAAGTAACAGTTATTGGATGTAAATTAAAGGGAATTTTTAAAAATATTAGAGCTAAGAATACAGGCAGGAATTAGCAGCCCGGTGGAAGGTGAGTGGAATAATCGCACCAAACTGGAAAAGAAACTGAAGCACTTGGATTTCTATGGAAATGTTTACCTAGCAAGAAGGTATTTATTTTGAAAAGCAGGAATGGAGAGTCATTTTAATTCTTTTTAATAGAGAAGAAATTCTGTGGAATAGTCTGTCAGAAATTATTTAATAGGGGAAAGTGAGTACATGTTTTTCTAATCTGGTACTAACACCTGTAGTGTGAAACAAATCAGATGAATAATGAGGGTTAGGTTTATTGACTATAATGGGAAAAGTGTTAAAGGTTTTGGTTAAAATCTTTCTAAAGAGTGGATTTTTAACTAGAAAGTTGCCTCAAAATCACCATGAAGCTTCTTTAAAATGCGGAGGCCTCTGCCCACTTCTTCCAGGGCCCCTGGACCGCCTGGGGCAGAGCCCTGCGAGGTTTATTCTCAGCACACACTCTCCCTGCTTTCCCAATCACTGCTGTAAAGCAGGTACCTGAATCACCTAGAGACCCAGCCCATTCCTCCCACTGATGCGGTGGTTCTGGGTGGAGCCCAAGATTGTGCATTTTTGACAAGCTCCCAGGTGATGCCCATGCTGACGGTACAGATAACGCACTGAATGGCTTTGCTTCAGAGTACTGAGTGTGTGCGATTTAAGTTCAGTACTCATGGAGTATGTACTGTATATGAAAAAAGATAAATTATTTCTTACAAAAAATTGGTTCCATCTATTTTTGATATGTATAGTTATTAACGGATATTTATAAGAACAAAAATTAATACCGAACTTTAAAGCAGATTTTTCTGAAAATGCATAACTAGAATACTGTTCAATTCTAAATTATTGATTTTAAATGTACTTACTAAGTAAAAGCTAGCAACCAGTTTTCATTTATAAAAGATTAGCTATTAAATGGATATTTGCTTCTCCAGTCTTTGTTGTCTCATGATATGACTTAACCCTATCCTTTGCCTTTTTTTTCTCTAAATTATCAGCTTCTGCAGAAATAAAATTCTTCATTCTCCTTTGCAAAAGAGTAACTAACGAATTAAAACCAAAGCACAGTAATTATTAAGGGGTGTGGAGCATTATTTACTGCTCTCAGATAGAAAGCCTAAGATGGCAGGGGAGTAGGAAAAGCCTTGCCTTGGAAAAAATACTTCATCCACATGCTTCTCCAGCTTATTTCCTAAACCCACTCAGCATCCCTCAAAGATACTCTCTTCATGCAGTTGAACAGTTCCAGTGTCCTGTTGAATTCACCAAAGTGGAAAGAGCTCTGTTGAGCATGCCTAATACTTGGAAACATTAATATAAATCTCAAAGCTCTCCACGTGGATTCTGTTTAAAGGGACAGTGCTAAAGAATGAAATAGAACTAATACTGTATTTCCTTCACAGACAAGGGCACTCATGTTCAGGTGCAGGCACAATGTGACTTCATAGAAAATGAAATAGATTCATTATCTGCTTTAGCTCTCAACCAGTTGGTGATTTGCACTCTGATGTGCATCTAAATGTTAAAACGAAAAACCCTCTACAAACAAGCTAAATAAAGTAACATTCTTAGTATTTAAAATATTCAAGATAATTCCGCTGCAGAAAAGTTCCCCCTCAGCTGAAGTCAGAATAAGATGTTTATGTAAGCAAAGAAAAAGTTCAATGCTTTGTTCCACATTTTAATTAATTCAACCTGGCCTAATTAAGACATAACTTTTATTGCCTAATTCTTTTAATCCTTACCAGGAGTTACTGAGAGAAACTAGTGATTAGATTTTAAAACAATAATTATTTTCCTTTCTTGGACAAGGAAAATTGTGTTTCTCAAGGAGAAAACTAAGTCAGGGTATGATAATGGAAAAGTTTTCATAGTTCAGTTGCATAAAATATACAAATTAAGGTAGATGACTTTTGGATGCTTTGTACAATATCTGTAACAGGTTTTGGCCAATAAATTATTTCATGTGGCTATTTAATCTTGTTCTTTTCCAAATAAGTTATTTGCCACTTTGCTGTTTGGGAAGTTATCCCTACATTTAGCATACTTTTTAAAGTTTTAAGACTAAGTGTTTTCTAGAAAAGTTGGTTTCCTAATTTTAAGTGTATGTTCTAGCAAATCATTGATTCCTATATAACTGAAATATCACCAACCCGTTAGGTATGTACAGTTAGGAAGTCATGATAAGTTTGATGGCTAGCACCTACTCTGTGCCAGGCACACCTTCTGTCACCTCCTACCCCTGCCATGTCAGAGAGAAGGACTGCAGGCACAGAGGTTAAACGCTTGGCCCACGGTCTCAGCTGTGAAGTGGCAGAGCCCAGGCTCTTAGCCTCAGCCTCTCCAGGGAAGAAGGGCCTCTGTGATCGGTGATTTCATCTGGATCTTAAGTACCTCATCTTCAAGACTCATTATTTCAGATGAAAATCTTCACCTATTTTTATTTAGTCTTAGGTCCTTTTTAATGCGTTTTACCAGTTCATTTGTTTTTTTGCTTTGTTCCCATTTATAATTCAAATATAAACCTATTTGACTCATTAGCCTTCAGCACTTTTAAGTATTGGATATAAACATAAAAGATTTGTTTTTAAATAATATAAATTATAACAGGTTCTCAGTAGCCAGTTCACTAACATCTTTTGATTTGGTCATCTTCATAGAATCATGAACTGCTATCATTCCTGGGCAAATAGGTTCTAAGAGTCTGCCAATGTCAATGTGAATTTGAATTGTAAGATATATTTTAAATGATATTTAATGTATTATATGTATATATATAACTTCTCCCATTAAAAGGCGATAACAGAAAGTAGTAGTATGAATGGGTGAAATAAAGAATTTCTGAGACCTATTTTAGCTAAATACTGGACAAAGTAAAATTTCTGCCTAATACTTTATTGTACTTAAAAATTAACTGAAATTAAAACCATATTTTTGCAATTGATATTTTGTTCCTTTTGATAACATCCCAAGCATTAATTATTGACTTCAAGGAAACCACATGTTGCAAAAGTTACTGCTTAGCCTTTCTCACTTTTGTGTTTAAGATCAAGAAATGAAATAGTCTTGTGGTAATTGCGCATGGGAATACTAGTTTAAGGGAAATGCCTTGTATAGAATATATTATATAAGATAGACTTATTATAGGTGGTTCCAGAAATCGTCTAAACTGTATAATGATGTGAATTGTTTTTTTGTCTTTTGTAATAAGTTGTAATGAGATGTGTGTATTTTCTTAGTAAAATTTTCCTATACATAAAAAATGCATTATGACCTTGTTTTTAACTTTTTAACTGTTTAAAACGTAACTGATTTAGTTTTTTTAATTTTGTATTGAATTTATTGGGGTGACATCAGTAAATAAAATCATGTAGGTTTCAGGTGTACAGTTCTATAATACATCTTCTGTATATTATGTGTTCACCACCCCACGATCTTGTTTTTAAAGGCTGCTGTATACAGGGTACTTTTAACATTTGGTATTATTAAACCGTAAAACAGTCAATAGGGGGAGGGGGAGGGGGAGAAGGGGGATAAGTAAGGGAAGGGTTTAGTCAAGGAATGTGTATAAATGACTCATGGACATGGACAACGGGGAGGGATATGATTGTGGGAGAAGGGGTGGGTTGGGTGGGGGGGAGCAATGGGGGAAAATGGGACAAGAAACACACACACGCACACACGCGCACACACACACCAAGAATACTTGATCCCTTGGGACTATATTGTTAAACTTAAATTCACTCTCTCATCTTTTTACTTCCTTTTGTTCAGCTTTCTACTCCATTCCTCTCCTTATTTAGTTTAATCATAGCAGTAAAGGAATTGTTTCTTACCTCTTCCCCCATCCCCAGCACATACACATTCCAAGACCCTAATATTAGAATACTAAATAAGGAACGGTTAGAACACTCAGTCAAAAAGTACTCAGCATCACTTATGAAGCCAAGCTGCAAAAAAATAGACCCTGAATCAGAACAGGTCGCTAGATCTAAGTTCTACATGATAGGAAATGCAGAGTATAGAGGAACACATTAAATAATACCATGGTGGTGCAATCAGCCAAGTTCAGAATATGGGAAATTTTACAGGAAAAATGACCCAATTTCTTCCACAAATAAATGGCAAGAAAAAAGAGGAAGAAGAAACCATTAAACTTAAAAAGAGACTTTTACCAAATGCAATGTGTTGTTAATCTCCTCTGGATTCTGATTTAAACAAACCGTCTACATATGAGCTATTTGGGGAATAATTAAGGAAATTTGAACATTGAGCAGTTATTAGATTATACTAATAAATAAGGATGTTATAGCAAATTAGATATTAAGAAACTGATAACTTTCAGGTGAGGATAAAAGTGTAATTAAATTTTTTAAAGAACGTTTTAAATTTTAAATTTTAATTTTCTGACTTGAACAGATAGGCTTCAAAAGTTACGAGTTGATTATCCCTGAATGGCTAGCTCAGTTGGTTAGAGTACTCTGCTGAAACCCCAGTCAGGGTACATACAAGAAGCAACCAGCGGATATGTAAATAAGTGGAACAACAGATTGATGTTTCTCTCTCTCTCTCTCTCTGTCCCTTCCTCTCTCTCTAAAATCAAAAATTAAAAACATTTTTAAAGTTATGAGTTGATCAGAAAAGTTTGAACAGTGACTGAATTTGATTATATTGTCTCTTATGATAATGATATTACGGTTGTATTTTTAAGTTCTTTTATATTTATGTGCTGAACTGCCTACCATCATTATGTAGTGATGAAATTTTTAAAAAGGAAAAATCCTTAAGTTGTTACAGAATTATTTATAAATAAAATGATACTGTATCTGGAATCTGCTTTAAAATAATCCAGGGTTTTGTTGTTGCTTTTAGAGGGGCATGGGTTATTGATAAAAGAAGATGGGCCAGATGTTACTAACTATTGAAGGCGAGTGAAATTATATGTAAAAGTTCACTAAACATTTTCTCAACTTTTGTGTATGTATAAAATATACCATAAAGAAAAATTATAAAAATGAACAAAACATTCTATCCACTATTCTCTAAAGATATTTTAACCTGTAATATTTGATGGACAGGTAGCCATGAACCTGTGGAATGGGCAGATCTATGGAGGTTATTGCCCGGGGGGCGGGGGTACCCCAAGCTGAGTTGTGATCAAGACCTGGCTGTGGAATGATCTACGTCCTTTTGAGCACTTCTTAGCTAAGCAAGTATCAGGACAAAGCTCGAGTTCTTTGTGATATCTGGTGTTTAATACTATGCAAAACCAGTTCCAATGTGACCAAATCCACCTTATTCTTTCCATTAAGTCTCAACCATCCTCCAAAACCCAGCTCAGGTGGTACCTTTTTTAGCTAATCTCATGGTCAGTGATTCCTCTTTTCGCATATTCTTACCCTTCCTTTTGCCTTCCCATTTGTTCCCTCAGTGTTAGCTGATTGTTTCCTGACACAGCTCACCCCAAGTTCAGTGGATGCTCCTAAAACCAGGGGCTATGTCATATTTTAAAAATAACTCTCAGCATCAAACACAGACGCCCCGCGCAGAGAGGACCGGTGGGCGCCACCAAGCCCGGACCTCCGGCGCGTCCTAGAGCGGCCTCGCGCGGACACGACCGGAGGCGCACTTCCGTCCGCTCCCGTCGCCGCCCCGCGGACAGCTGGGCCTCGCCGTGGGCCTGTACCTCCCTCGGCTGTCGCCGTGGGCCCCGGGGAGTGGGTGAGTGAGGCAGGGCCCGCCAGAGGGGTCGGGCCAGGGTCTGCGCCGCCGGACCTCCCCAGCGGCCGCCGTGTAGGCTGGGCCGCGCGGATAGGCGCGCGGGCGCGCGCGCGCTGCCCTGCAACTCGCGGCCCGGGCCCCGCGCACAGCACCCAGGCCCGGGGAGCGCCCGGGAGCGAAGAGGCGCCTCGCGCACCCCCGCAGGCGGGACCCTCCTCTGCCCCGCGCTCCTGCCGCTGCCCACCCATCCTTTCGGGCCTCTGACACAGACTTGGAAGAGGGCCTGGGCTCGCTAGTGGCCGGAGACCTGGTCCCTGGCCCGGACTCTCCGCCTTGGCCGCTTACCCAATCTCTCCAGGCCACGGTTCGTTCTTCCCTAAAATGGAGGGTGTCAGTGTCTGCCCTACCTGCGCCACGGGGATCGCAGGCTGGGCACCCCTGCCTGGAAACTGTTTTCAACCGGGCAGTTCTTAGAGTTATTTGGCTGTGATTGCAGCCAGGACCGAGAGCCGCTGACCTGGAGTGACAGTGTACTGTCGCGTGCTGTCCTCCCGACAGAGGAGCACTTGGGCCAAGGTGGATCGTAGTCTTGAGAAAGCGAGCGACTGTTTTTCTGTCCAAGAAGATAAAGATCAAATCTGGTTTGATTACTTTTAATAACTAGTGCCTAGAATGGTACATGTCACAAAACGTGCACCATTGATTAAATAAGTTAATTTCTGATTACTTCCCGAGCTAGTGGAGGGGTTTTGATTATGTGGTTTGTTGTTATTTGGTTTGCCACTTTTATTATGGAAGCTTTCAAACATACAGGAAAATAAGGTAGTGGACTGAGTTCCTTACTCGTGATCAATCTTGTTTTAACTGTTACCTTCACCGCCCCCCCCGAATTATTTAAAACAAATTTAAATACCATTTCACCTGTTAAATAGTTGTTTATGTTTGTAAAACACTACTCCTTTTTTAAACATAAAGCCATTAGCAGTCTGAGCATTTCATGTTAATTTCTATCCAGTCAGCATTTACATTTCTCCATTTTCCCAATTCTCTCTCTTTTTTTTTTTCCTTCCTAATATCAGTTTCTCCAAATCAGGATCCAAACATCTCTATCCCCTTCCACTTTATTCCCGCC
Source organism: Furipterus horrens (assembly GCF_987537825.1). Classification (NCBI taxonomy): domain Eukaryota; kingdom Metazoa; phylum Chordata; class Mammalia; order Chiroptera; family Furipteridae; genus Furipterus; species Furipterus horrens. Next base: position 16,295,551 of record NW_028327178.1, on the reverse strand, counting down.
CTCCCCCCCCACTTGTTGAATAAATCAAGTCATCTATTTGTAAAGTTTCCTACATACTGGATTTGGCTTTTCCCCCCCTTGCGGTGTCCTTTAATAAACTGATATTTAGATTACAGCCTTAAAAGATTCAGGTTCTACTTTTTGGCATGAAAACCTGATAGGGTTTCTGTGTCGTTCATATTGTATCACATCAAGAGTGAGATAAGGGGTCTTGTCTGTCTTGTGGTGTTAAGGTTGGTCAATGGGCCTCTTCTGTACAAATTGCACCACAGGGTAACTACATAATTGGCCAGGGGATTACAGAGGATGCCAGCTAATAACTGCAGAAGGACTGAAAGAATAGAACCTTTGGCAACATCTAATGAAATAATGGATTCTGGCAAGGATCATTAGAGCTGTTAACATCAGAAAAAGAGAGACAGCCAAACAGCATGTGCTTCCTGATGGAAGTACCCAATACCACTTATCGAGTATTCTGGGAGGATGGGTCGGGGGCAGAGGTGAAATAAGATGGGCTGTGAGTTAGTTGATAATTAGTGAAGTTCAGTGGTGGGTGTGTAGCAGTACAGTATACTAATCCATACTTTTTTTATGTGTTTGACACTTTTCATAATAAAAAGGTTTTTTAAAACAGATTGACTGGTTGACTAGTGAGCTCGAGTCAGCCTGATCTGTCCATTATAATTCTGTTCTCCATTATCCTTTCACTCGGTGGTTCTCAAATCTGACTGTATATTAGAATCACAGGGGAAGAGGTTTCTTTTCTTTCTTTTTAAAAAAATACTAAACCACATGTCCTGCAGAATTTCCCAATCATTCATAGGTTTTAAAAGCGGATTCTAACATGCTCCAGGATTACGTACCACTGGCCTAGCTAGATCCATTTATTAAGAATTGCAAAGTGATTATATTCTATAATTCCTTCTGTATTTATTAGCTTCTACTATTTTTAATTTTCTTTTTCTTTATTTTCACCTCTCTTGTGAACTGCAATCCAATAAGAAACCTCTGCCGATTAAACTACTTAATTATCAAAGGCCAGTTTGATCTTGGAAGGGAAAATGCAAAGTAACACATGGAAGGACACTAGCAGTAAATGAAAGGCTGTGTGTGAGGTGGAGAGGTATATTGTGTGTGTTTAAGGTGTGTGTAGTGGGATGAGGGCACTGGGAGCTGACTGTATCCCCAGTGGAAAGGAAGATTAGGTGAATTGTATTAATAGCTAGAAAAGCGTGTTCAGCTTTATGACACACTTGTAAAAGTCATCAATATTAATTAAATATAAAATAAAATAAAATAAATGCTTTTTATTGCAACCAAAAAGTATTTCAAAGACTTCAAAGAAAAAATAACCCCCCTTCCCACCATTTTAATCACCTGTGAGATAACCAATATTAACAACACTGTGTGTATCCTCCACACTAGGTTTTCTCTGTCTCATATAAAGGCAGAGAGGGGTTTTGGACATTGTTATACAAATGAGCTCATGACGCAGCAGCCAGCCGTCAGTAACTTTTCTCACTGTCATCCCTCCAGGGCAAGAGTTACAGACCTGACTTAGCTGCAGAATAATTAGCTCGTGGCATGAATGTATAATAAAATATTCAATTGATTTCCTATTGATTTTTTTTCAGATTGCTTCCAAATTTTAGCCACCTTAAAGGTACCACAATAAACATCATTGTACATAGATCCTTTATTTCTGTAGAGTAGACTCCCCCAAATGGGGATGCTGGGCTAGTGTGTTGTTATTAACAGCATCATTATTAATGGTAATATATATTTCCAGATTACTCTCCCAAAATATAACAGCAATTCACACCTCCACCATTAATAACATTTGAGCACCCATTTTCTCTTGTTCTGGTTAGCACTGGCTGTCATTAAAATTTGCCAGTTGCTGTGTAGAAAATGGTGTTCATTTCTTTAATTTGCATTTCCTCTGACTTCTGGAGACTGAGCATGTTTCATGCTTATTGGACATTTTGATTTCTTCTATGCATTTCTTGTATATACCCATTTTTCAGGGTTTTTTTTTTTTTTTTTTTGGTATTTTGAATTCATTTGCATGAATTTGTTTTTAGAGGCATTAACTCTATCATACAGTGCAAACAGCTTTCTCCAGGTGTTTCTTTGGTCCTTTGACTTTGAGAGTCTTGATATATGAAAATTTTTATGCAGTGAAAATGTCTTTTTTTTTTTTAATTTATGGGATTACTGTCTTGCTAATAAAGGCTTTCCCAAACCCCAAATTATATACATATTCTCCTAATATTTTAAAACATTTTATTGGACCTTTTACATTCACATTTCTAAACCATGTGGAATATATTTTTATATCCAATGCAAAGTGAAAATATCGCTTTACTTTTTTCTGAAAAAAAAATAGCCAATTATGTCAGTGCTATTTATTAAATGTCACCCTTTTTACACTTTTGTTATATATTGATTCCCGTAAATACCTAGACTTATTTCTAGACTGTCCCTTCTCTCTCGCCTCTATTTTTATGTCAATATTATTCTCTTAATTATACCCAATTAGTGTAATAAATGTAATATCTAGAAAGGTAAGTCACTGCTTACTGCTTTATATAATTTTCTTGCCCATTCTGAGACACTTATTTTTCCTTCCATTTTTTGGTTGCTTTTTGTTCCAAGATAACTCTCACTGGAAATCTGATAGAATTTGCACTAAGTGCATCTATATTGATTATGAAAAGATGAACATTTCTGTGATATTATTAAGGAACCTAATGTGTATCTGGGTTTTTTAAAGTCTGTTCCTTTCTTGTTGACTTTATTTCTAGTGATTTTATAAGGTAATTTTTTTCTCTTGTGAATGAGATCTTTCCTGTTTCTGTTTTTATCTGGTTATTGCTAGGATTGAGAAAAGTTATTGACAATTTTGCATATTTATCCAGCTCTGTCAGATTTTCTTATCTTAGTATTTTTCCTTAAAATGATTTACTTTTGTTCTCCTCCCAGCCCTCAGTGTGGATAATCTATTCACGTGTTATGTTTGAGTTTATTCTCATTTATTCTATTTGATACATATCTCCCATTACAGAAGTATATCAGAGATAGCAGATGTGCCCAGAAACAGAAAGAGATTCCAAGAGTTGCCAGAAATCTACACATTCAACAGGTTTTTGCTGATCACTTATAATAGCAGAAACCCAAATCCTAACCATCGATGGGCCCTTCCCTTCAGGGGAGTGAGACGTTCACTTGGCATTACTGTAGTGCTGTGGAGCACTGCCGTACAGTATTTATGATCTCAGAACCTCAAATAGAGTGGTTATTGCTGTTTGGTGTTTATTAGAAGGACTTCAAAAGAAGTAATGCTTGGAAAGTCCAGTTCCTGTGTACTCCGTCACCGCTCTTCCTCTATTGTTAACATCTTGCAGTAGTGTGGTGCCTGTTACAGTTGATTAGCCAATATTGAATCCTTATTAATTAAAGCTTACATTAGGATTCAGTCACTCTTTGTGTTGTACACTCTGGGTTCTGACCAATATGAAAGGATGTGTCTGTCTCTCCTGCATCATGCAGAATAGTTTCACTAAACAGTAAGTCTCTCAGCAACCTGTTTTTGGTGATTTTGAACAGTGATGTGAAATAATCCCTAGGTGATTTTTTCCATTTCAGGGTAGAAGATGTCTATGGATGTGACCTTTCTGGGGACAGGCGCAGCATACCCGTCGCCAACCCGGGGTGCCTCTGCTCTGGTCCTTCGGTGTGAGGGCGAGTGCTGGCTCTTTGACTGTGGGGAGGGAACCCAGACGCAGCTTATGAAAAGCCAGCTTAAAGCAGGTTAGTGTGCATTCAGCTGTCTCATTAAGACCACCTCTTGTTCTGTGTCATTTTCTTGGCTTTCCTTGGGCCTTTGTTCTGTGACAGCTCTGGCAGTTTCACCTCACGTCAATGCTAGAATCCTGGCAAGACTCGGAGGCCCTCAGGCATCGGGTACACCCACTGAACTTGACTCATTCGTTTATTTACTTTTCAGTCATCCTGTACTTTTTGAGAGCAAAGATTTACAGAGGCTCAGAGTAGAGGATGGAGTGAGATACACCAGGCATATTAGATGGACACTGCCCAAGCAAAGGGCCAGTATACACATGTATTCCCACCAGGAGATGTAAGTTTCGTGGGAGAATGCAAAGGGCAGCAGAAGGTGTTCCAAGGAGAGAGTCCCTCTTTCCACTGGGTTATCAGGGTGGGCATCTCAGAAGTTGACCTGTGGGTTGTTGAAGGAAGAGAAGGGATTCCTTGGGCTGGGGAAAAGAAGGGCTTTTCATCCAGAGGGAGTGAAGTGAGCAAGGGCACAGTGGCAGGGAGGTGAGGGGCACAGTGATGGAAGGCTTAGGCCGGAGGCGGGCAGACCTGGGTTCCAGTCCGGCTGTGTCTCGGCTTGTGAACTCAGCAGCCCAGCAAACTCAGACTTGACTTTCCTCATCTTGAAAATGGGGATAAAAACTCCACTTACAAGGCATGTTATGAGAGTTATATATAATAATCCCTTCTCTGTGTAGCTGTCTCCTTCTCAGTTAACTCAGCTTACATGCCTTTTCCTCAGAGGCTTTTCCTGAGCCTCTGGGGTTAACTAGTTCCCCCCTGACCCCAGGCATTCTCCAGCTTTGTCCTATTTTTGTTACCTTTTTAGTATCATCAGTATCTAAAATTATGTTATTTAAATAGTTGTTTTTATGTGCACTATCTCCCTGTACTAAGCTCAGTGATCACTGTGTACCTACTAGATACCTAGTAAATATCTGTTTAATAAATGCATGAATAACATGTTCAGCACTTAGTATTGTGCCTCTCTCTTATTAGGTCTTGATAAATGGTGGTAATTGAAGTTATTATTCCTATGACTCAACACAGCGCATGGTATTTGATGACTAAAAGAAAGAGTTCTAGCATCCAAGGATCTCTTGGTCTGTTGGTGGAAACCAGCATGCAAACAGTCATATGTAATATGATAAGTAGAATAATGGAGGTGTTTTCTAAGTCCTTTTGGAGTATGAGAGAGGGGGACACTAACTATATCTATGTGTTCAGAGAAAGCATTCCAGAGATCGCAACAGTTGAGCTAGGATCTAAGAGATGAATAAAAGTTTCTCTGGGGAGAGAGAAGTAGGGCTGGACATTCAAGGAACAGACAACAAAGTGAGCAACCAGTAAGGGAGTTCCTGGACATGTCTGGGGAATACTAAGCCATCCAGAGCATTGAGTACTCGGCTTGGATAGAAGAGGATAAGGATGCAGAAAGTAAGTGACAGCAGACCGATGTCTTCTGTGGTATGCTAAGGTATTTGGACCTTATTATTCTGTTGACAATAAGGAACCATTAAAAGTTTTTAAGCAGGGGTGACATGGTCAGATTTGTGTTTTAGGTCAGAGTTTTCCTATGGTAACTGGATTGGCAGAAAGAGAAAAGCATCAGGGAGACAAGTTACAAGGCAGCCGCATTCATCGGAAAGAAGAGAGAGGATGAGGACATTGAAGCAGAAAGTGGGCACAGGGATGAAGAAGAGAGTCTCAATCTGAGAGATACTTGCAGAGCCAACAGGGGGTGGTGACTGATTGAATGTCTAGGGTGGAAAGAAGAAGAAGTGAAGAATTATTACAAGTTACAGATGGTTATGTCCCAGACCTGGGAGCCATGAAAAGAGCAATTGGAGGAATGAACTAATGAACTTGGGACATGTGGCCTTGAGGTGCACACAGTTCAGCCCTAAGTATATACCTCTTGTGCTGAAACTCTGAGGTGAGGGCAGGTCCTATGCTTTATGTCCGTTGGGTCACACAGGTGTTCATTTGTGAGAACTCTCAGGGTAGGCACAGACCAGATGAGGCTGTGATATTTAACTGTTTGGAGAGTAGGGTTTGAGCTGTCGGGGTGATTAAAATAGAAACAAGAAGCTGTTAAGTTTGGGTACTAGAGGTTTGGGTATGGGGATAAGTCTTTTTATTTAATACTGTTATCAGTTATCTAATCCTGCAAAACAGACATGAATTTAGTGTCCTATTTGCATTTATTATCGTATCATTTCTGTGGGTTAGGGAGTTCAGGCCCGGTTTATCTGGTTTTTCAGGTTCAGGGTCTCACTAAACTGTAATCTCGTCATTGGCTGGGGCTGAGGTCTCATCAGAGGCTTAAGTGGGGAAGAATCTGACTCAGAGCTCATGCAGGTTGTTAGCAGAATCCTCACAATTATGGGACTGAGGCTGCCCTCAGCTCCTAGGGGCCTCCTGGTCATGTGGTTTTCTGCTTCTTGGCTTGGAGTAGTACCAGCAAGGGAGAAAGAAACCCAAGAAGAAGTCTTCTGGCAAGATGGAGCCTTAAAACATCACATAATCACATTGCATCTCTATGCCACGTTTTACTGGTTAGAAGCCAATCACAAGTCTCACCCACAATCAGGGGGAGGGAGGGAATTATAGAAGGATGTGAACACCAGGAAGTTATTGGTGTCTCTCAATAATCCAATATGGGCCTATCATTATTTGATTAATTAAAACCCTTTTCAGCTTGTACTACCTCCTACGATAATAATATTTTATGAGTTTCATAAGAAAGTACTTTGTATTTATCCATACTTCTTTCAAACTTCCATGATCCTAATATATAAGCATCTGATAAGTACAGGTTTGTCATGTCTATTTCTGTCATAATTTTGAAGACTGAGCTTAGCTTTCCTTTTTTTCCCTTAAAAATAATTATAAAGAGTATACATGCTCATTGTAAAAATTCAAACAAAGCAGAAAAGTATAAATAAGAAAAGCCTAAGTCCATGTCTCACAGGTACGATTTCTGTACACATAGATAATGGGAGCAGTAGTTGTATTTGTGCGTGTGTGTGTGTGTAATTTTACATAAATGGAAACACTACACTTTGTGTGATCTGCTTTTTTTTCAACGACACAACATATACAAAGACTGTCCTGCAGACATTTTTCTAGGACAGTAAATATAACTGCCATCATCACTTAGAGGATGCTTAGTATTCCACTCCTTCAAAGATGACATATTTCCCCTGTTCTTTCCTGTTCTCAAGTGAAAGGAACTCATGCATTTTTCTTTCCTCATTTGATAGCTTCCTCTTACTGTTGATAATTGTGCTTGCCATTTCTTCTCCCTCTGAAATCAAGTTTCTTGAAAAATGAAATGTTTGCTTTCCCTGAAACTGTGATTACTGTGGGAAGCAATTTCTTACTTACTCGATTTGTCTCACTTACTTGCTCCACAGATGTTTTGGTGTTCAGTTTGGCTCTGCTGTGCAGTAGGCAGGGGAGGGCCCAGAGCGCCTGACCTGGCACTTTTGAGGTCAGCGTGAGATCAGGGCTCAACAGCTGGTGTAGTTCTTTTGTCTGCAGAGGCCTCAGGTCACACTTGTAAGTGCTTTGGCAGCGTGGACAGCAGGAAGAGAAAATGCAAGGGTTCTAGAAGTAAAAAAACAGCAAAACAAGGACTGAAAAGAGAAAATAAGAAGGAGCATATGGAGGAAACTTCTAGAATGCCTCCTGGGGATTCTTCAGGTCCAAAATGAGCCTCTGCCCAATTATTGTTCTCTGTCACGGGTCCTGGGCTTGGAAGACTCACTTGGAGAACATTTTTGCCTTGATATCGCAGGACAAATCGCATTACAGTAAACTACTCCTGGTCTTTTATGGTATCAGTAAACTGTTTTGTTCTTTAATGGTAGCAGATGTTTGAAATAGGTGTGCCGTGAGCTTGGATCAGAAACTGTTATACTAAACATGGGTCATTGTGATTGTTTCATTCATTCATTCATTTATTTATTTATTTATTTATTTATTTATTTTGTGATTCTTACCTTTAAAATGCCTTGTGGTCCATCTCAAAAAAATGCTGATGCGGCATCCTGCCACATACCAGCAGTAAATTCAGTTTACCATCAAGTAGATCAAGTTTCGACCTAACCCAGTATGCACTGAAAAGCTGCTGTGCTCAGAGTGTAGGGAAGGGATGGGCCCGTGTCCTTCACATAACACCGCAGGGGATCTGCCCTCCGAGCTGCCTTCTAGTGTCTGCTGCCCACCTCCTTTGCTCTCGGTTCTTCACCCACGTGCTCTGACCTCCCTTTCTCCCTCTTCTCTTGCCTCTCCCTCTCATCATCTTCCTTTTTCTCCTCCCTGGTCAACCTCATTCAGACATGCAGGCTCTGACTTGGTTAGTTAATCTCTGTCCAGCGTAGAGATTCCTTAAATGGCAGTTTTGGCCTCAGGCACTGGTCCAGTCCTTTTGGAGCCAAGGAAACTTGTTTTGCTGGAAATACATATTTGCTATTCTCGGAGGGAGCAGTAGGGGGCAGTGTAACTATCAGATGCTTTTGACACTTGAGGCCTATCTAGTTACTTAAGTGAATTATTTTGATTCACTTCCTTATTGCAACTTTTTCTTTCTTTTTTTCTGTTTTCTTTTTGCTAAGAGGGTATATAGGAAAATACTCTGAAAACTGTAACGCTATGTAACTTGAAAATGTTTTATGAAAAAGTTGTCTTATTAAATAAAGCAGTAAAATAAAGCCTGCCTTTCTTACTTCTGGAATCATGTAGAAAAACATTAAAAAATAAGTTTATGGTGGTAAGTAAAGCTCTAAATTAATTTTACTGCTTTTTATGTAAGTTGTTATGTATATTTCCAGGAACTTTGTATGGATCTTTATTTCTGAAAAATCCCCAATTTTATTTTTCTCCCTCAATTGAAAGGGAGAATTACCAAGATCTTCATCACGCATCTCCATGGAGACCATTTCTTTGGCCTTCCTGGCCTTCTCTGCACAATCAGCCTTCAGAGCGGCTCCACAGTCACCAGACAGCCCATTGAAATCTACGGCCCTGCAGGGCTTCGGGACTTCATCTGGCGAACCATGGAACTCTCTCACACGGAGTTGGTCTTCCCTTACGTGGTCCACGAGCTGGTGCCTACAGCGGATCAGTGTCCTGCAGAAGAACTGAAAGAATTTGCACCCGTGGGTAGCACAGACGGTTCTCCCAAAGAGGGACAAGGAAGAACTATCCTGTTAGACTCAGAAGAAAACTCATACCTTCTGGTCAATGATGAACAGTTTGTTGTAAAAGCGTTTCGCCTCTTCCATCGAATCCCCTCCTTTGGGTTTTCAGTCGTGGAGAAGAAGCGCCCAGGTAAACTCAATGCACAGAAACTGAAAGACCTCGGTAAGTGATTTTTTCTCTTCTCACCAATCAAGCTGTTGTTACCTGAAGCTGTTAGAAGTGTCATAAGTAACCTTCCTATCCTGTCTCCCAGGCCGAAAACTGACGTTTTCTCCACTTCTTTCCTTTGCCCAAAGTTTGCTTATGAAGGGAAATTCCTGGGACCAAAAGTGCTGTTCAGAGCAAAACCCAAGCATACATTTGAAGCCTGCTCTCTTCAGCTCCCCGGATGCACGTTCTTAGTCTGTCTTACCTTCAGCTTACACGTCTTGCTTGGCCGGGTGGTTGTTGTTGTTTTACGTCTAGGCTTTTATTTTTTCATGTCTTCATCCTGAAATATGTTTTTAGTGATATCTTTAGCCTGAGAATTTTTGCCGTATTGTAATCTGGGAACTGCAACCAATTACTTTCAGGGCTTTCCTTCTCTACCTTAAGTTAATTTGGTGTCCAGAATACTTCACCTCAACCATTTACATACCTGGGTTCACCACAGGAGGAAGCAAACACACAGAGGTGGGCCTGGGGCCCACCTGAGGCTTCATACCTCCTCCATGCTAGGCCTTCATGCATGAGGGGTCTTCAGCATGTCTCTGGAAGCAGTGTCCAGGTCTGTTGTGCCTCTAGCATCACCACCTTCCCTGGCATGGTCAGTGCAGAGCCTATAAAAAGCATGATGGTATCTTTTTTATGTTTGTTTCTTGATTTACTCAATGTCTTCCTCCTTTTCCAACTAAAGCAAAATGCAAAAAATGGAGGAAAAGTAGCACAGGCCAAACATAGTTTTGTTATCAAAAAATCTTTTGGAGTCCTGGCTGGTGTGGCTCAGTGGATTGAGTGCCAACCTGCAAACCAAAGGGTAACTGGTTCAGTTCCTGGTCAGAGCACATGCCTGGGTTGCAGGCCAGGTCCCCCTGGTTGGGGGCCTGCAAGAGGCAACCACACATTGATGTTTCTCTCCCTCTCTTTTTCCCTCCCTTCCCATCTCTCTAAATAAATGGAAAATAAATAAATGGAATCTTAAAAAGAAAAAGAAAAGAAATGTAAAGTTTAAAAAGAATAGTAAATAACATCTTTTAATAATAAAAATAAAAACCTGTGGAAATATTCTTATATTGGAAAACTTTAAACATGATCTATGTTGGAATTAGTAAGCACTTTCTCTTTGTTTGTAGGTATTGTCCAGAGTGATAATCAGGTACTATTCTAGATTAATATGCGATTTAAGCCCAGTTTGGTAAATGTGTTACCGCACCAATGCATGAAGATTGATTATGTATGATTGCCTGAAACTCTCCTTGACCTTGTGATCAAACAATCCTCTCTAACAATTTTTTTACGTTATTCAGTTTGTAGGTCCCTTGTCATTATTTAAGTGGACTCTTAAATTTTGCCTAAAGATGAGCTTATTAAGTAAAGCACTTCCAGAAACTTATTACGTGCACAGCAGAGCAGCAAGGCTGCTCTCCAGACTGTAATAAGGCTGTTGTGGGACTTAAGAGCTTGAAACTTATCTGACACATGTGCTTGGGAGGTGTGTTAAGTGCTGCAGCATTGCCAACACAGAACTTTTAACAATTTATAAATATTCCAGTTTTCCACAAATAGTAAAATATTTATGAAAATTATGAGAAGAATTAGATGCCTTTTCCATTTGCTATGTGCTGTGCTGTTAAAACCGACTCTCTTAACAAGTCATAAATTCCATTCCCATGATGTGATGTTATCTGCCTCCACCATCAGGTGTTCCGCCAGGTCCTGCCTATGGGAAGCTGAAAAATGGCATTTCTGTTGTTCTGGAAAACGGAGTTACAATTTCTCCCCAAGATGTCTTGAAAAAGCCTATTGTTGGAAGGAAAATCTGCATTCTGGGGGACTGTTCTGGGGTTGTGGGCGACGGAGGAGTGAAGCTGTGCTCTGAGGCTGACCTGCTGATCCACGAGGCCACGCTGGAGGACGCCCAGATGGACAAGGCGAAGGAGCACGGCCACAGCACGCCGCGGATGGCGGCGGCGTTCGCAAAGCGGTGCCGAGCCAAGAGGCTCGTGCTGACGCACTTCAGTCAGAGGTACAAGCCAGTGGCCTTGGCCCGAGAAGGAGAAACAGATGGGATTATAGAACTGAAAAAGCAGGCTGAGTCCGTGTTAGATTTCCAAGAGGTGACTCTAGCAGAAGATTTTATGGTGATTGGCATTCCCATCAAGAAATGAAGCGAGCGTCCCCAAATGCATACTGACACTGACGTGTCTTTGGCTATGTTGCTGAACCAGCAGTCAAGTTTATTGTTGTTGTTGTTTTAGTCTAAAATTATTTGGGTCCCAATAATCCTAAAAAGGATGATGGACCTTCATTGCTGAACTGACTCAGCAGTGAAGGGGGAGCAAGCCTTTTGATAATAAATCATTTTAAAAAGAAAAAAGCTGGCATCCTTTTTAAAATCCATATTTGACACAATGATAGACTACTCAGGTATACTTGTACTTCGTGTTCTGTGGCTGCTGCCTCAGATGTACCCCATGCAATCCTGGGCTTAGCTTCTGTCCAGCTTTATTGCTCTTATTGGCAAAGTACGCAGGGCTTGGCCCTCTTGGCTGAAAATGGTATTTTGGCAGTTTGTGTTGAATCTGTTATTAACAGAGTAGAGAGAAGTGTAATGAGACATTGGACATGCACGACTGAAGCCAGCATATTAAATCTGAGTTCTTTGCTGGAATACTGACTTCAGGGTCAGGCTAGGTGTTTATCCTTTAATTAATGTGTCATTGAACCTTCTGGTTTGCTCTAAACCTGTGGTTCTCAGCTGAGGGTGTTCTACTCCCATAGATGGAGATTTGAAATTGTGGGGATTGCTCACTTGGGCAGCATGTTTACTAAAATTGGATTAGTACAGAGATTAGTGTGGCCCCTGCACAAGAGTGACATGCAAATTCATGAAGTGGTCCATATTTTTTAAAAATGGAGAAAAAAAAAAAGAAATTGTGGGTATGTTGCCTGCCAAAATGACTGGAAGTTGGGGGAGAGTACTACTGGTATTTAGTTAGTCCCTAGGAGCCAGGGATGCTAGATACCGTAAAGTCTGGGTCAGCCTTGTACTACAATGAAGAATTTTCTCACCCCAAAATACAAATGGCAGGCCTGTTGAGATACATAACAAATTAAAACATATCCTCCCAATGTGGATATACTTTATCAAAATTTATGACATAATGAGTTGAACTACTAGGTAAATCAAATTCTACAACAAATCCTGAAGAACTACGTAAGTGAATATGTTGGAACTGGAATCTCACATGGATTGGCAAGTTTTAAAGGAAGAGTGAAAAGATTATCTTATGATTGATATCAAATATTATTTGATAGAAATGAGCCATAAGCTGGAGTTTATGAGTTGGGAGGTAAATAAATGATATCTATTCAACTGAGTTTAATTTACATGTTCCTATTAATAGTTCTTTGAGCACAGCTTTAAGGAATGTTCTTTCTAGAGTAGCTTTTCCTTCTGATCTGCCTCTGCCTCCCTTCTGCCATTGGGTATCTCTGACTCATCTGCCACACAATATTTCTCAAAATGTGTTCCATGGAAAGATAGTCTCAAGTACTAATTCATTCTAAAGGGTTCCCTAATCAAATCAGTTTGGGAAACCTTTTGTGCTGTGTGTTCCTGTGAGAGTGTCCTAGTGCCCATTGATAAATATATTAAAAGGAGTACTGCCTGAATGGTCACAAACCAGTCTTTGGTGCCAGACAGACCTTATTTCAGGGTCCCATTGTGTACCTTATGGTACCTGTGTGGTCTGGAGCAGATCACTTACTCTCTGAGCTTCCGCTTGCTCATCTCTAAAATGGGACAAATAGAAAATAAAGAACTAAAGTGGGAAAAATAATACCTACCTCATAGGGTCGTTGTGAAGAGTAAATAAGACTGTGCGAAAGGAGCAGCACACATTGACTAAAGGTGTTGAGAAGTCTTACAGTACAGAGGCCTGCCACCTCTCCTGACCCCCTTCTCAGCCCCATGTCACCATATACTATCTGTTACCATCTCAAGAACCTGGAGCGTTTGACAGTACATACTTAGAAGTATTGCCGTGGTGTATACTGTTACATTCCTTTGGGTCCTGGGGCTTCTCTAATAAAAAGTTCTGACTCCTGGATGGTTCTGGAGTCCCCTGAGTAGTGATAATCAGGATGGGTCGTTATTCAAGACCTCAGTCGTTCTGAACCGGTCTTCAGAAGGTCTGATCCTGCCCTTACTCTAGGCGGTCAGCCTGCCAAAGTAACCAAAGTTTTACCAGACTTAAGGTGTAGCTTGGTTTCTGAACTCGATTCAAACAAGCATTTATTAGACACTTACTGTGTGACTGAATCTGTACAACAGGGAATGAATGGCTAATACTAGGACTCTACTGCATGCTCTTGAGGTTAAAGGCTATATCTTAGTCACCTCTACATTCTTAGAAATACCCACCCATAGTAAGCACTCAGAAATGTTTATTGAATGAATCGAGGTCTTGATATCATGATTGTGCAGACCTTAGGACTTAAAGCTTAGGACCTGGGCCTAGTGCATTTTGTTACTGTATTTGTCAAAAAAAATTTAATTACCTGGTTTGGTGGTGCCCCATTTACTGAGTACCAACTAAGTGCCAGGCTTTACTGTGTTGGAGGTAGGTAAATGAAGATAAGACAAAATTCTAGGCTCACGGTCTCGGCAGAAGAGACAGGTAAGTAAATAACAGTAAATATACAGTTCCTGCAGAAGTTCTATTCGTGTAGCCTGGTGCTCAGTTTTGCTGTTCTGAGCATGTTTGGGAGCTTATTTGAGCTGTGCTCTTGGAATCAAGCTCCATTAATGTACGTGGGCTAAGCCCCCAGAGACCACGGGAACTTGGGAATGAATTGATCTGTTGGATCAAGTGTAGGGCATCCATAATTGAGAATTTTTTCTTGGACTCTTCTGGCCTAGAATTTGTTCTTAATGGTAGGTTAAACTCTAAGAACTTGTGGAGCTAGGATTAAGAATGAAGCTTATATTGAACTTCCCAGAGCCTATAATCTGTTTATGGTTGTATGACACTAAGAGAGGATTAGAATATGTATTATGCTGAAATTTATTCCATCACTGAATCCTCTTTTGCCAAGGAGCATCTTGGAACACTGAGAAGTTCTGTTCCTTAATACTTCTCAAAATTATTATATTTCTATTTATTGAGGTAATGAATTTCAAATCTACACTTAGTAGAGTATTTTCTTTGTCATAAACTGACTTTTAATGGTCAGGAATCCACAAGTACTTGCTTATATTAGATTTTTTAAAAATATGCCCTTTCCAGTTCTCAAAAGGTGTTTATACTCACCTCAATAGACCCAAAACAGGTTCTGTTTTCTCATACTCATGCCTCATTAAGATACTTTTAATGAGCTTTTAATCATAAAAGTAGCATATGCTCAGTAGAAAATTTTTTTTTAAAGATTCAAAAAGGAAGACAATTACTCATAATTCCACCACCCAGAGAACTACTACTTCTGATCCAGTGGTCCTCAAACTGAAATGGATGTCAGTATTACTCTAAGTAGTTTATAGGTGGACAAGGATGTATAAGTAGAAAGAGATCTCCCCTAGTTTCTAGCTCCTGCTCTGCAGCAGCGTGAGAGAGGTCTGTTGCGTTACTCTATCAATAGATGATCTGGAGTATCATCAATTAATGAGCTTTCATACATGTCTCTTCTAAGACATTTGTCTTATAAAGACTATTTTTGCCTCCTAGGACAAGTAACTTTATTATGTCTTTCAGCTATGACTGTGTTGAATATTCTTAGGCCAGATTAAAAATTTAGTAGTTTTTATTTAAAGGGGTAAAAATTCTTACTGCTACAAATATATTCATGACAGATGTACAGTGAAAGGTAATTTTGTCTTCATAAAGGTATAAATTTATAGTGAAATGTACTGGTTCTGACCTTATGGATTGATGGATTTTTTCAGGTAATGAATGAGTCAGAGTGTATTTTTTTTCTTATATAGGAAGAATAAAAAGGAAATGCTGGTAATGCTTCAAATGTTTGCTCTTGGCAGGGTAAGAACAGAATTAAGGGAGAGGTGGGGCAGGACCTGGGGTAAGATCAAGAAATTCTTTTCTTCCATAGTAAGAAGTAAACAATATTTAAAACTGAAAAATGAATAGCACTTTAAGCATATTACGTTAAGGGGGGTGGGTAATAAATACCAGATGAATAGTTAAGAGTGGAGGAAGGGATTCTTAGTGAGAGGGATATGAGGACTTTTTTATAAACCTGATAGTACCGGCACCATTCGATGTTATGAACTACTTATGTGTGTTTATATTAGCGTAAAAATTACAACACACACACACACACACACACACACACACATACGTAAGACACTGCTACTCTAATAATCATCTTAATTGCTGGTGTCCAGTTTTTTCAAAAGGTAAAAGCTGAGCCTAGCGCCCACCCCCACCTCCCCTTGAAGCTGTTTAACGGCCTGGCCTTACCCAGCCTTTCCAGCCTAATCTTCCCGCACAGTGCCACTGCTTTCTGCAGCCCCAGCCGCGTGGGCCTCCTCTTAGGCTTTCGTCAGAGGTTTCTGTTGATGGAGTCTTGGCATGGACGGCTCCCTTTGCTCCCCGAAGTTAGCCCTCACCGGGCCCTGTGGTCACAGCTCTGCAGTCCTATCCTTGTGGAAGCCCTCCCGGACTTGCCCTCTAGGTGGGATATTCTCCTCACAGTACCTGCGGCCTGCCTTCCTGGTGCTTGTCATTTTATGTTTTCATTTTGCTTGTGTGATTATTTGATTTCTCTTTCTCTTTCCCACTTGAACTGTAAGCTTCACAAGAACAGAACTATCTTATTTGGTTTCCCTTGGTGCCGTAGCTCCTAGCTCAGTGCGTGGCAGATACTAGGCACTCAGTAAGTAGTGGTGACTGGCTCAATTTTCCTTGACATCCTTCATTAAGATACAATACCTCGTTCTCCTAGGGATTTTTTTCCCTATTAATATTAAAAACAAACAAAAATCCCCACCCTCTGAACAAAAACTGGGGAGAAGGAGATTGGTTATCTGTGACCTTAATGAGGCAAAGTCTTATAAATACTAATTCTAAAGCTTAACTTGGTGTCCTAAGATCTGAGGACAGTTACCTAGAATCGGGGAAAGAGCTGGAAAAGGAGTTTATCTGCCTCAGAAACGGGGATGTTGGCTTTGGCTGTGCATGGGGACATCAGAGCCAAAGTATGGCCAAGCCCCGTGCAGGAGGCTGGAGCCCCATACGGGGTAGGGGAATGGCGGGAGAATCTGATACTGATTTTATGGTGGCTACACTGTTTTTGAAGTAAATCCCTCTATTTCCCCCAAACTGTCTTTGAGGTCAGCTGGACTCACAGCATTTGGGGAGCCCTTCCCAACCCTGAATACCACCAAACAAGAACAAGTGCTCAATTCCCTGACTGGGTGGACCTGGGAAGAGGGTCAGCAGGAGTACGAGTGCGTGAGACAGTTTATAACTCAGTGCTCGGGAGCTGGAGTCAGAGGCGACCACGAGACTTAAGTCTCCCAGGAATTTTTAGAAAAAGGAAAGGAGGGCATTTATCTTTAAGTAACCCACAGAATGGGGGGATTGGGGAGAAGGCTTAAGCCACTTTCATATGTATCTTAAAGGACAGAGTAGCTCCAGATGACATGTGGACACAGATATTTCTGTGTCCTTGAGGACATATTCCAAGGATTTAAAAGCTGTCATATCCAGGATAACAAGGAAGTTGAGGAAAGTACTTACGTTTATCCAAAGGAAAAAAGAAAATTTCCACTCCTAAATAAAGCTAGCAGAGAAACACTGTTGCTCAGATGTCAGCATGCTAATTATATACCCAGCAGACTTGGCAGGTACAGAGATTAAATTCGCCCACAAAAAAAGTAAAAGGGGAAAGGCGAGGAATCAAGTTTCCCAGCTAATAAATCCCTCTGTAACTTCCAGAAAGTGTTCAGGCAGTCTCAAGCAGAGAGCTAAGCAACATTTAATTCAGTGCCACCAAAATGAAACCGAGGTTATTTTGTCTACATTATTGTGCCTTCCAGAGATCATAGGCTTGTCCATATGAGACCACATCTCTGTCAGACATCCTGGACTGGAGTTGACCTTGCAGACATACCCATGTCTGGGTAAGCAAACCAAACACTGATCCTCACTGGCTTACCAAGGGCCCTGCCACAGAACACCTTCATCCAGCCAGTGGGTACTGGGACACGATCGATTTCCTCCCCCAAACGCCTTTACTGGAAGGCAGGATAAGCTACTGCAGTGGTCTTCTCCCGTGGGGAGAAGCAAACTGCATACTTTCATATGCAGTATTTCCTAAAATTGATCTTCCTGAGAATGAGTATAGTCAAAGTGGCTTGCTGGTTCCATTGCACAATGCTCCAGGATGACAAACATGTGGGATACCAAGGAAGGGGATAATTGAAATATTGGCATTGGGGTTGGAATATGAACGATTAGATAAATTCTTTTGCAAGTTGTGTAGTCTCCAATTTGTTGCTTTGAACAAAATTGAAGGAGGATCTAATCAAATCCAAATCGAGGAGTATCTCATCTGTCCAATGACAGATCTTTTTCAAATCTTTATTGAGATATAATTCACATACCAAACAATTCAATGGGTTTTCACATTTTCACAGAGTTGGGCAATCATCACTACTCTTAATTTTAGAATATTTTCATTACTCCCCCCAAAGAAACCCCTTGGGCTATCACTCCCACTTTCCTCCCAAGCTCCCCAGCCCTGAGCTGTTTTCTACCACTGATCTACTTTCACCACCAATTTACTTTCTGTCTCTATATATTTGTCTCTTCTGGGTATTTCATATAAATTGAATCATACAATATCCACATATTGTGACTTCCTTCTCTCACTTCCCATAATGTTTTTAAGATGTATCCAAGTTGTACCTAATACTAGTATTTCATTCCTTTTTATAGCCAAATATTCCATTGTATGGATATACCATGTTTTATTTATCTATTCATCTGTCAGTCCAATGATAGATTATTTACAATATACCTGTATTAAGAATGAAAAAGGAGAGATTGCTACATATCTTATAAATACTAATAAGTTTAAAAGAGGATACTATAAGTAACTTTAATTTTAGATGAAATTACTAAAACAACTTTCTTAAAAAAACACACACAATTTGCCAGAGTTGACATAAGAAAAAAATTGATGACTATTCAGATTTTCGATTTATTAGAGAAAGTGAATTTGCATTAAAACTCTTCTAAAAACAAAAACAAACCATCTCCAGGCCCGATGGTTTTGCTAGTGACTCATTCTAAACAATTAAGGAAGAAATATACCTTTATTCCACAAACTCTTCCAGAAAATAGAAAAACAGGGAACACTTTCCAACTGATTTTATGAGGTCAGCATAATCTTGATGCCAAAACTTAAGGATGTTAAAAGAAAGGAAAATTACAGATTAATTTCTCTTATAAAAACGCTAAAGAAAATAATTAGCTAATTGAATCTAGTAATGTATAAAGAGTAAGACATCTTGGTGAAGGGAATTTATTCCAGGAATGGAAGTTTTGTTTAACATTTGAAAATCAATATTATTTGCCACATTAACAAAATTAATAGGGGAAAAGTGGTAAAATGATCTTTATAGGTACTTTTTTGATGAAAGTTATTACTCCATTTTAAGAACTCTTGGCATATTAACAACAGGAGGGCCCTTGCTGGGCTGGATAGCTCAGTTAGTTAGAATATCATCCCAGTACACCAAGGTTGTGGGTTTGATCCCCAGTCAGGACACATACAAGAATCAACCAATTAAGCATAAATAAATGGAACAACATATCAGTGTTTCTCTTTCTCTCTCTCTCTAAAAATCAATCAATACATTTTTTTTTTAAATAAGAGGGAGCCCTGGCTGGTGTTGATCAATGGATTGAGCACTGGCCTGTGAACCAAAAGGTTGCTGGTTTGGTTCCCAGTTGGGTTGCATGCCTTGGTTGTGGGCCTGGTTCCCAGTTCGGGGTATGCAAGAGGCAAGCACACATTGATATTTCTCTCCCTCTCTTAAAAAAAAAAAAAAAAAAAAAAAAAAAAGGAGGGAATGTCCTTAATCTGATAAATATTATCTGCGAAAAATGTACAGCAAATACAGTAAATATTACACATATTTAGTAATAAAATATTGAAAGCTTTCCCCCTAGCATGAGAAACAGACTAGGATGCCCACTGAGTACCACTTCTATACAACATTGCTTGGGATGTCCTAGCCACTCTGATAAGGAAAGAAAAAGTAATGAAAGGTATAAGGATTTTAAAGAAGGGTATAAAACTGTCATTGTTAGCAGATTATATGATTATGTACATAGAAAGTCCAAAAGCATAAGCAGACAACCTGTTACAATTAACAAGTGAATTTAGACAAGGTTGCTGGATATTCAATTAGAATAAACAAAATTAATTTTGTTTCTATATTCCAACAACAGACAGATTGAAAATTTTTAAATGACAGCATTTACAGGAGCATTGAAACCATCAAAAATTTAGGAATAAGTCTAAAGAAAAATATATAAAACCTCCCTACTGAAAACTATAAAATATTAACATATATTACATAAGACTCAAATACACAGACCAGTACACCATGTTAATAAGTTTGGAAGATTTACATTGGAAATATGTCATTTATTTCTAAATTTATCTGTGGTTTCAATTTCAGCCCCAGTCAACAGCTCTGCAGGGTTTTATGTGGCTATATATGAGGAAATCGATAAGCTGTTTCTAAAGTTTACATGGACATGCAAAGGGCCGAGAATAGCCAGGAAAATCTTGAAAGAAGAACGAAATTAGAAGACTTCAGTACCAGATACCAAGATTTACTGTAGAGCTGCAGTCACTAAGACAATGTGATATTGTTGTAAGGAAGACACAATGGAGTAGAATAAAGTTCAGGAAAAAACCCCACACATATATAGCATTTTATTCATGACAAATATGAATTTCGTATGCAATAGGGAAAGGATTGTCTTTTCAATAAATGGAGGGTCAATCAGATGTCCATAATGAAAAATAATTACCTTGATTCCTACCTTAATACACAAAATCAACTTCAGATGGACTTTATATTTAAATGTAAGGAGAATACAGAAAAAGTCCTTGATTTGGGATAAGGGAAGATTTCTTAAACAGAATACAAGCACTAACAATAAAGGAAAAAGACAGTTAAATTGGACATTAAAATTAGGAAATTCTATTCATAAAAGATACTATCATAAGAGTGAATAGGCAAATCACAGAGTAGTAGACCTATAGCTGAGAAAGGATGTGGATCTAGGATTTCACAACAGTTACCTGTTGCTGCATAACAAATTACCACAAAATATTGTGATTTATTATCTCATAGCTTTGTTAGGTCAGGACTCTGGACACAGCTTAGCTGGGTGATTCTGGCTCTGGGTCTCTCCTGAGGTTTTGGTCAAGCTGCCAGCTAGAGCTTGAGTTCATCTAAAGCCTCAACTGAGGGTACCCTCTTTCATGCTTTTTCATGTAATTGTTGGCAGACCTTGGTCCCTGGCCACATGGGCCTCTCCTTGGGGCTGCCTCATGACATGGCAGCTGGGTTCCCACAGGACAAGGAGGAGAAAGTAGCACTCAAAACAGAAGCCACAGTCTTTTTGTAATTTAACCTTGAAAGTGCCATCCCATTGCTTCTTCCATATTTTATTCATTAGAAGTGAATCGGTAAGTCCAGCTCACACTCAAGGGAAAGGAATTACACACGGGCATAAATACCAGGAGGCATCTTAGAGGCTGTCTGCTTTAGGAATACATTTTTAAAAACCCTTAAAAGTCTTAATCTAGGTGGGGGTTGTATAGGTATGTTCTCAGTGTGAAAATAATCAACTATTCAGTTGTGATTTGGGTTATATGCATATATCAATGAGAAATTGACAACATTTTAAAGTTATATTTTAATTATATCTCAATAAAGCTGGGGGGAAGTGAGAATATTTTTGATGAAAAACTATAGACAGAATTCTAAAGATTCTTATTTTCTGATTATTCAGTCAAGCACTAGGCACTGCTGTGAATGGATTTCCCAAATATAATTAAAGTGCCAAGTCAGTTGACCTTAAGATAGGGAAACTATCTGGGTGGACCTGACCCAATAAGGGGTGCGGTTTGAAAGCAGAGCATTTTCTCTGCCAGTAGAAGAGGGGTAAATTAGAAAGGTTTAAAGCATGAAAAAAAGTTGACAGTCCATTGCTGGCTTTGAAGATGGAAAGGGTCCTGAGAGTGGCTTCTAGTGACTGATAGGGGTGCCCGGACAACAGCTAGCTAGAAAGTAGGTACTTCAGTCCTACAACTGCCAGAAACTTCATTCTGCCAAAAATAGGAGAGAAGCATATTCTTCCTCAGAGCTTCCAGATAAGAGCCCAACCCTTCTAAAGCCTTAGTTTTGGACTTGTGAGACTCGAAGCAGAAAACTCTTTTGATGTCTTTCTGGGTAATTTTCCAGGTATGCTTACATAGAAATACTTGCAGATTTCAGACTGGTTCTACCACTCTACCTAGGACTCTGTACAACACTCACTATTTCCCTCAAGGACAGCGGTCCAGGCAAATGCCATTGGCTTCTGGGTAAATTCCTCTGCTCTGACCTCCTCTCCCCACTCTTTCGGCTTCCTTGCTGTTCCTCATGCCAAGCATGCGCCCACCGGAGGGCTTTTCCGCTTACTATTCCTGGAGCTTGAAACATTCCATCCCTAGCTAGTCAGAGCTCACCCTCTCATTTCCTTCAGGTCTTTTCTCAAATGTCATCAGAGTAGCCTGTCCTGACCATCTTATAAAATCCGCAGCCCCCTCTCCTGCACTTCCCATTCTCTTTACCATGGTTTTAATTGTCTCCATAACACTTATTACACCAGCTGATAGAGTATGCATAATATTCACCCGTTCATGTGTTGATTATCTGTCTCCCTCCTCCAGGGTGGAAAGTTTAGGACAAGGACTTTGTTTTGTTTCTGACAGGACTATCCAGCCCCTAGAACAGTGCCTGACCCTTGATAGACACTCAAAAACTATTTGTTGAGTTAATGAATGACTAGAAACTGATGGACAGGGAAGTCCTACCATTTTTTAACATGGAATCAGTTCTTTAAAGAAATAATTCATTACTCATCCCAGCCTATATCCTCAATCGTCAATATTTCTGACGTACTAGGTGTGTGGTAGCGATGGTTTCTGACTACCTGGCACGCCCCCATGCCACCCTCTCCTCAGTCTCTCACCCAGCTCCTGCTTGGTAGCCCACCTCCCAGACCACAGGGAGAAGTGCACACTCCAAGCTTGGACAATGGGAGAGGTGAGTGCATGGCCTAAACCTGGCCCACCTGAAACTTCCTCAAGACCCTTCTCAGTGGAGCTGGGGGAGAGGGAGTAGCCTCTTGACTTTGTGTCACATGCTTCAGCTAGGAGTCTGTGAATTAAGGGTTCTGGACACGTGTTTTCCCCAGGCAGAGGCAGAACTGGATTGAAAGAAAGGCAGCCCAGCAGCATGGACCCTGGGTTCAGCCTCTGGACTCCCTCTGCTTTTTTCTCTTCCTTCCACCCACAAGGTCCCCCAGCACCCTGCAACACATGGCTTTCTGCTGTAACAAAAGCCAGCTGGGTTCCTGTCGCTCACAATTGAATATTCCCTCAGGCCCTGGACTGGTCCCGGAGGATGCAGTGATGACTTGGACACTATAGTTAACCTCAAGTTGCTTCCAGCCTCCAGAGAGAGATGAGGAGGGAAAACACATGACCTGCAATGCTATGTGAACATGCTTGTATGTAAAGGGCCCGGGACTTGGCAGAGTCAAGGCTCTGACGCATCTCTCATGGCATTGGTCAGCTTCCTTAAGTTCTTAAGACGAGTTCATGTTCCAAGCAACCTAGGTATCCATAATAATATTGCTCATGATCAAATCAATAAATACCAGTTGAGCACCTACTTTATGCTAGACTCAGCTTAAGTACTGTGATACAGACCGTAGTACATTCTAAGAGGGATAGGTGTACTTCTAAAATATAATAAAGAATCCATGGGAAATATAAAATGAAGTCATAGGGACAGTCTATTCCTATCTGTGTCTTTCTAGAAGAGCACTTTAGCATGGTGGTTAAGAGCAGGGGCTTTAGAACCCCAGCTTTGTCACTAGCTAGGTGACCTTGGGCAAAGTCACTTAATCTCTTTGAGATTCAGTGTCCTCCTCTGTAAACTGAATAATACAACAATATTTATTTCACAGGATTTTTGGGAAGATTAAATGAGCTGATAGGAGTAAAACACTTAGAATAGTGCTTTGCACAGAGTAAGTTCTCAATAAATGTTAACAAACAGTATTATGTCTAAATTGTATAGATTGTAAGCTCTACAAAAGCAAGAGACCCCCTGCCTTCTTTGTAACTCAGTTAGCATGTAGAGACCATGCTGGATTTTTCTACTTGCTTGGCTCAGCAGTATTAATTTATTAGCAGATGCAGGCATTGTCTTGCTCACTGGTTTCTCCATCTGCTCTAAATTTAGTACTAAATAAAGACAGCTGCGGGGGTGCAGGAGGTTTTAGAGATCTCTGGTCCAAATACATTGGGATTTTGTTTTGTTCGAAAGCTGTAATCCAGAGAGAGTTTAGAAGCATCTGCTGACGACCATTTTTAGACATGTTTTGCAGAAACTTGTAGCATCTATTTACATTGTTATGTGTGTCCATACTTTGAATCTTCAACCATTTGCATATAGTGATATCCTCTCTGATGTTCCAAATTTGATGCTAGTCTGTATAGGAGCCTGTGCAGAATTCCTAACTCATTATAATATATGGATGTTAAATAAATTGATTTATGAAAAACAATTCACATTTTTAATCTCGAGAAGTGAAATAGTCACAATCCCACAGTCCCAGGTTTGAATAAAGGTCCCTACTCAAATATCACCTCCTCCGACAGCCTTCCTGAGTACGCCTATAAAATAGTATTCCACCCCCTTTTCAAATCTAATCACTCTCTTTGGTCTTTTTAAAAATAGCAGTTATTACTGTTTGATGTTTTATTATTCGTTTGGTTCTGTGTTTATTGTCTGTATCACCCACTAGAATGTAAGCCCTTTAAGGACAAGGCATTTGGCTCATACACTACTATACCTCCATCTAGAGCAGTGCCTGGCAAACAATAAATACTCAAATTTTTTGTTAGATAATAGAATTTTCATTTAACCCTTAGGGGGAAAAATTTAAACAAATGTGATGATAGCTACTTTTACAGATGAAGTAACTAAAGCTGAGAAAGGTTCAGTAACTCACCCAGAAGCACACGGTGAGAGAGCCAGAGTTTAACTCTTGTCCCTTTGACCCCTCAATCTCCACCTCTGTGCTACTGTCTTCTGATGAAGTAGGATGTTCAGCACACAAGACAGTAGGAAATCAAGGACGAGCCTCATGGATGGAATGAGAGGGATTTGGAAAGGTGCAGTAAGGAGGGAGGGCAAACCTCGGCCCTGGGCATGACTGTCCACCATGGCCTTTTCCTTGGCTGAAGAATCAGCTCCAATTTGCCCTGGGGTGGGGGGCGGAGGATGATGGAGGCAGGGCATAGGGGAGGACAGTGTAAGCCTGCGTTCCTGGGCCTTTGAGTCAAACCCTCCAATTAAGAACTGTTCCCCCATTGGCTGGTGTGGCTCAGTGGATTGAGCACCGATCTGGGAACCAAAAGGTTGCCGGTTCAATTCCTGGTCAGGGCACATGCCTGGGTTGCCAGCCACGTCCCGGGTTGCAGGCATGTGACTTGCACATCGATGTTTATCTCACACATTGATGTTTCTCTCCCTGTCTTTCCAGAATTGTAAGTAATCTGTGTGGCCTCAGGCAAGTTCACAGGAACTTCCAGTTATCCGTGTGCTAGGGAGGGCAGCTGGGTGTCTGGGCCGGAGAGGGGCTTCTGAGCCACGGCATTTTTCTTAGAATTAGTGTTAAACCAGGTAGGAACTGACCTGAAAACCAGGAGTGCTAAAATGGAAAAGAGAGGGAAAGAGCTGCCCCTACCACCAGAGGAGAGACCAAGACAAACAGGGCCCTGTGGCCCAGATGCTGAGTCCTCATTTCCTTGCTGATTAAATGTGCATGCAGCGATGTCCAGGTACCCAAGTGTTGGAGGAGGCTCGCCCGGCCACAGAAAGGGCTGTGGCCCCAGCACGTGTCAGGAGCAGATCCTGCAGGTTTCTCCACTGGGTTGTTGTGTAGAGCAAGCAGCGAAGGCTGCAAGCTGTGGTCACAGGCAGGAGGGAGCACCGAGGGCAGGAAGTGCAGGACGTATGGGGAGAATGAAAAGGCCACAGCTGGGGGCAGTTTGTCAGAGATGCCAGGGAAGTGAAAGTCAGCCAGGGAAAGGGAAGGGGAAGAGGCAGAAGCAGCAGCCACTGGGAGAAAGGGAAAGAAAAATCTCAGAGCTGCAAGTGTCCTGGGGCCTCAGAGAAGGGAGGGCTGTGCCTGCCACATTTTCTTGGAGGACCGGGCCTGAAAAAGCTGAGGCTTGGAACAAGCTTGTCTTTTTCTTCGCATCGCTGGGTCCTGAGATGTGAGCTGTGTGCTGCTCCGATGCTCACAGCATCCTTCTCCTTCAGATACCTCATTCTCATCTTGAAAAGGTGGCACTTGATTATCCTTGAATCTTTAAAAAAAAAAATAGTGACTGTAATTTGGTTCAAGGTCAAGTGAGTTATTTTCCTCAAGGTCTCCCAAGAAAAATGTTTTCAAAAATAAGAAAAGATTTTGGTGATTTTATGGTAAGATATTTTCCCCTTTGGAGTCAAAAGCTAAAAACCCTTCACATAAATATTCATTATAACATTCTTCATAAGTAAAACGATGTCACCGTACAAACACCAACTCTATGTTTTTAAAAATGTTTTGTGTTATTTGCTTTTGATGAAATCGTCATTTCCAGCACTCCCTGCCTGCAATGTTCTCTCTTGTACCTGTGACACTGTGTGAGACTGTCAGATGCCAAGTTCACTTGTTGGAATAAAAACTGTGTAGATGAAGAGTCTCCTGGGGTAAGAGAAAGACTGGGTAAATAATAACTTTCAGTTAATGTTCATCACCATTCAGTTCCTCAGTCTACAGTACGGCACCTAATAGGCTCACTCTGCATGTTTATTAAATGAAAGGATGTTTGAAAGAACAAAGCTGAACATCCCATTGAAAAGCATTTGAGGTATGTAGAATCACAACTGTGGACTGTCTTCTAAGTCATTTAGTGTTCTTCTCCATTATTCCTTTCCCCCCAAATTTTAACTTTTCAGTCCTAGAGATCTGGGCCCTAGAGTCTAGGGCCTTGTCTCTGGGACTCCTATCCAGCGACCAGCAATATCCACCTCCTCTGGGAGCTTGTGAGAAATGGAGTCTCCAGCCCCACCTCAGATCCACAGAATCAGAATCTGCTTTTTAACAAGCCCCCAAGAGGTTCAAGTTGGAGAAACACTGCTCTAATGCACCTGGGCCACTTCCTTCCTGAGGCTGGGAGGCAGGAGGCTCTCCCAGACCCTGGCCTCAGGTTGTAGCTATTGGGGGGCAGGGCAGCTCCACACCAAGCACTGTGCAGACGGCTGCAGACAAAGGAGAGTTTGAATTCCAGCTCTGCTCCTAAGGGAACATCATCTCATTGACAAGTGACTTAAATTTTTTTACATTCAATTTTATGGAAGACTTGCAAGAATAATTCAAAGAATTTCTATACACCTTTTACCCAGCTTCACCAATTATTAACATTCTCTCTCTCTACCTATGTATTATTATTACTCCTGAACTATTAGAGAGTTAGTTGCATACGTTGGTTTGCTTTTCTTTTAATACTTCAATGCATACTTCCTAAGATTAAGGACATTCTCTTTTATCAGCAGGACACCAGCAGAAGGCACGCAAGGCCTGATGGGGAGGGAGTGGCCCTTTGAGGGCTTCCTTACATTTGCACACTAGGGGCCTTACTTGCTGTGCCCTAGTCTTGGCCCTCAGGAAATCGAACATTGATTCAATACTATTATCTAATCTATTGTCCACATTCCAATTTTGTCAGTGGTCCCAATAATGGCCTTTAGAGCAAGTTTTTCCATACCTGATTTAGGATCGTGCATAGCATTCAGTTGTCATATTTGTTGAAATTCCTTCAATCTGGAATAGTTCTCCAGTCTTTCTGTGTCTTTCAGGACATTGACATTTTTTAAAGATATAGATTTTATAGAAAGTTCCTCTGGCCTGGCTGGTGTGGCTCAGTGGATTTCAGTGCCAGCCTGTGAACTGAAGGGTTGCTGGTTCGATTCCCAATAAGGGAACAGGCCTGGGGTCGGGTCATGTCCCCAGTTGGGGGTGAGTGAGAGGCAACTGATTTATTAATGTAGCTCTGGCACATCAATGTTTCTCTCTCTCTCTTCCTCTCTGTCTAAAAATAAAGAAATAAAAATTAAAAAAAAAAGAAGTCCCTCAATATTGGGACAAGTTATTCTTCCTCTCTTGATTGTTTATTTTCACCTCCTATAGACTGAAAATAATTCCTGCTTCATGTTGAATCAAATAAGCTAAGACATGTAATAGACTTGACATATGGCAGGTGCAGGGAGATTAAAAAGGAGCTAACACTGATTGGATGCTTGTCAGTAACATGCTAAGTGCTTTACATGCATTATCTCACTGAGTCCTCCCTACAGCTCTGTGACATAGGCTGTATTTCACCCCCATTTCACAGATGAAGAAACTGAGACTTGGAGTAATTGGTCCAACGTCTCATAGCTAGGAAGGAGGGAAATGGGGACCTGAACCAAGTCAGTCTGCCTTCAAGTGTGCTAATGATGCTTACCTAAAATGTACATTTTTAAGATAAAATTTACATAACATAAAATTCACCATTTTAATTATTTTATATCCCCGCAGTTTTATTGAGATATTGATATAACATTGTGTCAGTTTAAGGTATACAATGTGAAGATTTGATACATGTATATAATGCAAAATGATTACCAGTATTCAGTTAACACATCCATCATCTCATAAAATTACTATTTCTTTTATGGTGAAAAGATTTAACATCTATTCTCCTAGCAACTTTCAAATGTATAGTACCGTATTGTTGACTATAGTCACCGTGCTATATATTAGATACCTAGAACTTATTCATCTTATAAGGAAGTCTGTATGTACCCTTGGACCAACATCTCCCCATTTCCCCAACCCTCCAGCTTCTGGCAACAATCACTGTTTCTATGAGTTTTAACGATTTTAACAGTTCAGTGTATTTCAGTATATTCACAATGTTGTACAACCATCAGTGCGATCTAATTCTAGAACATTCCCATCACCCCCAAAAGAAACCCCATATCTCCCAAGTCCCCTTTCTCCTCTCCCCTGACAACCACTAATCTGCTTTGTTTCTATGGATTTGCATATAGACACAATGGAACGCTACTGAACAATAATAAAAAGGAACTAACTACTGATACACACAATAACATTTTGGATCTCAAAAGCATCATGCTTGAGTGAAAGAATCCAGATTTTTTAAAAAAACACACACACACAAACTTCATACGGTAAGATTCCATTATTGTTTTCCATGAGTTCTAAAAAACAAAACCCTTAGTGATAGGAAGCATGCCAGTGGCTTCCTGAGGCCCGGGGTGTGGGGGTGGGGACTGACTGCAAAGGGGCACAGGGCACTTTTTGGAGTGATAGACATGTTCTAAAACTTGATTGTGGTGCTGGTTGCATGATGTATACGTTTACCCCAATGCATCTAAGTCTCTGTTTTAAAAAGTTTATGAATATAAATTATAGCTCAATAAAACTGTAAAAAGCAAACAAACATATCTATCCCTCAGTGGAGTTCAAATCATCAGCATATCCTCCTTCATAGTTGGGCCCCAAATCTATCTCCCCAGCCTCATCTCCCTCCTCCCTCCTCCATGCATTATTCATTCAACAAGCATTCTCTGACACTTGCTGTGTGTAAGACCCATGTTAGGCATCCAGAGAAAGTGAGGAAGGAGAATCTCTATGCTGAGAGAACTCACTGCCTAGTCTGGGAGCAGAAAGGACACCCCACCCTGACAAACATCTGAGATCCTAGAGGTGCACTGAATCTTAAAGGAGAAGAATATAAAGATATATTCTAGTCACTTTGGATTTCAAGTTTGAATTAAGTTTCAATTTAATTTTTGAATAGGTAATACATTTATTTGGTTCAAAAATAAAAGAAATTATACAGTAAAAAATTTCCTCCTGCTCATCCCCCATCTGCCCAGCTTCCACTCCACCCCATATAACTATAGTTGTTATACATATATTTCCTCCTCTTTAAAAGAAAATATAGCATAACATACACATTGTTCTGGACCTTGCTTTGACATTTGGCAGTAAACCTTTAAGATTTGTTCAGGCCCTGGCTGCTGTGGCTCAGTGGATTGAGCATCGGGCTGTGAGCCAAGTGTCTCGGGTTTGATTCCCAGTCAGGGCACATGACTAGGTTGCACGTCAGTTCCCCAGTTGGAGGCACGAGTGAGAGGCAACCACACAGTGATGTTTCTCTCCCTCTCTTTCTCCTTTCCTCTCTCTCTAAAAATAAAATAAAAAACAAACAAATAAATAATTAAAAAAAAAATTTGTCCACATAGTTACAGCAAAACATTTCACTCTATTTTATAGTTTCATAGTGTTCCATTATAAGGATGTGCCATAATTAACTTATCCAATTTCTTTTTGGTAAACATTTGAATTATTTCCAACAATCTCTTATAGTAAACAATGCTATACAGTAGTCCCTCTCTATATCGCTGTTAACTTATCACGGCCTCACTGTATCGCGGGATTTTTAAATATATTATATTTAATTATTTATCACGGATTTTTCGCTATATTGCAGGATTTTGCAGTACTGTATACGTATGTTGTTAAAGTTACATAGGTTTAAGAGTGTGGAATATGTTTAAGAACATAAGTAGTGTTTATAAAAGTGTGGAAAAGGTTAATAAGGGAGTGGGAAAGGTTAATAAGGGACTGGGAACCGTTTATAACTGTGTGGGAAGGGTTTATAAAGCCTTAATATATATATAAATACTAAAGTAAATGTAAGTTTCCTACTTCACGGATTTTCACCTATCGCGTGGCGGGCGGGGGGGTGTCTAGAACATAATACCTGTGATAAGTGAGGGAATATTGTAATGCGTAACCTCTTATAAGAGGTGTTTTATGTTTTTTTAAGTAGATTTTATTGATTATGTTGTTACAGTAGTTCCAGTTTTTTTCCCATTTGCTCCCCTCTACCGAGTACCCCCCTTCCCTCCAGCAATCCCACCCCCCTTAGTTCATGTCCATGGGTCGTGCATATAAGTTCTTTGGTTTCACCCTTTCCTATATTATTCTTAACTTCCCTATGTCTATTTTGTACCAACTGATTATGCTTCTTAATCCCTGCACCATTTCCCCATTTCTCCCCCTTCTCCCTCCCAGCTGATAACCCTCCAAAGATCCCCATACCTATGATTCTGTTCCTATTCTGGTTTGCTGAGTTGGATTTTGTTTTTATTTTTTAGATTCAGTCGTTGAGAGTTGTGAGTTTGTTGTCATTTTAGTGTTCATAGTTTTGATCTTTTTCTTAAATAAGTCCCTTTGACGTTTCATATAATAATGGCTTGCTGATGATGAACTCTTTTAGCTTTACCTTGTCTGGGAAGCACTTCATCTGCCCTTCCGTTCTAAATGATAGCTTTGCTGGATAGAGTAGTCTTGGTTGTAGGTCCTTGCTTTTCATCACATTGAATATTGCTTGCCAGTCCCTTCTTGCCTGCAAAGTGTCTTTTGAGAAATTAGCTGATAGTCTTATAGGAACCCCTTTGTAGGCAACTCTCCGCTTCTCTCTTGCTGCTTTTAAGATTTTCTCTTTATCTTTCACCTTCGGCATTTTAATCATGATGTGTCTTGGTCTGGTCCCCTCTGGGTCCAGCTAGCCTGGAACTCTCCGTGCTTCCTGGACTTGTATGTCTATTTCCTTCGCAAAATTTGGGAAGTTTTCCTTCATTATTTTTTCACATAAGTTTTCAATTTCTTGCTCTTCCTCTTCTCCTTTTGGCACCCCTGTGATTCAGATGTTGACACGTTTAAAGTTGTTCCAGAAGCTCCCAAGCCGCTCCTCATTTTTTTCAATTCTTGTTTCCTCATTCTGTACTGGTTGACTGTTTTTTTCTTCCTTATGTTCCAAAACATTGATTTGAACCCCGATTTTCTTCCCTTCGCCATTGGTTTTGTGTGGATTTTCCTTCGTCTCACTTAGCATAGCCTTCACTTCTACTCTTATGTGTTTGCCGTACTCAAGCATATCTGTCAAGCCTGTGAGCATCTTTATCACCAGTGTTTGGAATTCTTCGTCTGTTAGGTTGGCTATCTCCTCGTTGCTTAGTTCTCCCACTGGAACCTTGATCTCTTCCCCTTTTGGGCCATACTTCTCTGTCTCCTCATCTTGACAGGCTCCTGTGTTTGTTTGCCTCTGTGTCTTAGGTAGAGCTGTCGCTCCTGTTATGTTGTAAAGAACAGAGCCTTAGGGATTCGTCAGTACAGGGCAACCCATTTCACCACATTGTGGCGCTGTATATGGGGGAGGAGTCTGAGAGGGAACAGTGCCGCTTGCCCAGCACTCACCCCTTTTCCAGGTACTTCTCCCACTTCCATATGGGACTGGTGCCTCTCTAGCTGTTGCCCTGGTTGTCATTCCCAGAGTGGTTGGGTCTGTGGATGTTCTAGGACTGTGGGGGCCCTTTAAACAAGCAGACTCTGCTGACAGACTGGCAGTTTCTGCCTCTGCCCCAACCCCCACTGGTTTGCACAGTCAGAAGCAATGAGGCTTGATTTTCCCTGGTGCTGGGACAGTGAGCTGTGCGGTCTGGTGAGGAGCTGGGAACACTCCCCAGGTGTCCCTCCTGACTTTTAAAAATGTGTAACTGTGCTTTCTGCTGGCCTGCTGCTGCCACTGCCACCATCACACTGCGTCCTCTCTACCCTGGCTCCACCCCTCCTACCTGTCTGGATGAATATTTCTTCTTTATATCTTTGTTGGACTTTCATGAAGTTTGATTTTCTGGAACTTCTGGTTGTCTCTAGTTTTGAGATAGTTGTATTCCTTTTTAGTTGTAGAGGGAGATGCAGCCTGTCTGTTTACGCCTCCATCTTGGCCGGAAGTAAGAGGTACTTTATGTTTAGTTTCACATTAACATATGGTAAATATAACTATGGCTATATATATATATATATATATATATATATATATATATATATATATATATATTTACCACTTCATGAACACACCAGCAACTCATATCTCTGGACTGTTTTCTCTGCGTTGAAAGTCCCCGCTGAATCCTTTTCTACTGGCAAACTCCTATTTTACCTCAAGATCCAGCTCAACGTCTACTTTCTTGTGAAGTCTCCTGAATTCCCTCAGGCAAGGTTAAACTCCTCCTTTTCCCACATTATCAGAATTTTTGATGAACACTTCATTCTTCCTCCATTAGACTAGCAGCTACTCAAGGGCATGAGCTATCATAGATTCGTCTCTGAAATCCTTAGTACTTGGCACCCAGTAAGTATTAAGTAAAATGTTCCTTGTATAGTTGGGGCTGAAAAGGGGTCTTGTACGCCCCGTCCCTCACTTTCAGCCATCTCTGGCCCCTGTTAATAGAGCACTGATGCCAGACAAAGGTGGGCTGTGATTTCCCTTCCCCACCCACCTAATGCCTTCCTGCCGGCCTCCACCCCTTTCCCTCCTTGGGATTCTGTCCACAGCTGCCCTTGCGGCCCTTGCTGGATCTGGCATGGATAGCAGCTATTATAGCTTTTTCAAAAATTAATAAATAAATGAAATGGAGCATTGGCTCCACCCATCTTCTCTCTTCCTCAGCAAGTCTTTGGGCTCCTCTGAAGCCAAAAGAACAAATCCCTTGATAGTCAAATGCACATCAGCCACAGTCAAACATAACCTCCTATGCTGTATGCCCAAGGAGATGAGTTTACTAGAGTACTTTTAGGAATGTGGGAAACACTTACCATATGCAGGTGAATCAATGCTAAGTGATTCTCAAGGGCAACTTGTATTATTTTTAAAACATTGGGTTGACTCTAAAATGTCATGATGCTTACACGTGCCTGGAACTGTCAATTGCTGTTATTTCTATGTTAATATATTATTCAGTTCCTTCCTAGGCGGATGATGCTGGAGGTGAGAGAGCTCTGTCTTCATCTCTGGGATGAAAAGGTGAAAGCTCTGTATTGTCCTCGCTCTTGGGAAGCTTTGATTCACAGGAGGTGGAGCCATCAAAGAAAGCAAAAGGAATAGCAAGCTTTGGAGCCTTTACTTGCCCAGGTCAGAGGTGGATGACAAAGGAATTGAGATGTTTATCCTGGAGAGGTTTCAGGAAAGGTGGTATCTTAGCTCCACCGTGGAGGGCTTTGGGACTGGTTTTCCAAATTTCTTGCTTGCTTACCTCTTCAGAGAAATTGGAGAAACTATGTTTCTTCTTGCACTTTCAAAGGTCAGATTTAGAACATTTCATCTTAGTTTTAAATAATGGCAAAGCTTGTTATTTCTGGCACATTATAAGTATTGGCATTTTAAAACAAGGTTGTTACATCATTTTTTAAGTGTATCCAATGGAATCTAAATATCATAATGCATCTATCTTCTATTTTTAAAAATACATGAACAAGCTTTTCTTTAAATAATATTTTACATCACCCCCCCCCATCTTGCCCCTTTAGCTGGAAAGTTTTATTGATCAGACTATCATATTTCCAACAAAAATTTTCTAAAAATTAAAAAAACTCAGCTTGACTTTATTATTGATACAATTTTGAATACCTAACTGACTTAAACAACATAATATATTACAAATTTTGATAAACTATTAAAATTAAAGCTTAGAATATTTTTTTGTTGGAATTAAATAGGATTCAGAGTCAATTCTTTTCCTAGTTTTTATTTTTATGGATAGAAGCATGCATGCCTTCTTCATTCAACAAATATTTGTGTCAATAGCTACTCTAGGCACTTGGGATACAGTAGTAAACACTACAGATAAATCCCTGCACTCATGGAGCTTACATTCTAGAGATGGTTGTAGACAATAAGCTATAAACATAACACACAGGTAAATTATAGGGTATATGAGAAGAACTATGGGAAAAGATAGAAGCAGGGTAAGGAGGATCTGGGACATAGTGGGTTGTAATTTTAACAAGGTCTGGATGGGCCTCATTGAGAAGGTGACATCTGATAAAAGTAGAGTGAGAGAGTAGGTAATGCAGATATCTAGGGGAAATGCAAAGGCCTAACTGGGCAACATGACCGGTATCTTCTAGGGTCAACAAAGGAGGACAGTAGAGCTTCAGCAGAGTCATCCAGGAAAACTAATGATCAGGGCGGGGTGGTGGTAGAGATCTTGTAGAACCTTACAGACTATTGTTAAGGACATAGACTTTTACTCTGAGTGAAATGAGGGGTTATTGCAGGGATTTAAGCACAGGAGTGACATGATCTTGTTACTGCAAAAGGACCAGGCCCTGAGTGGGTCTGCCTAGGGCCGGCTGGTAATGTATCGGTTCTTGACTTTGTATAGGAAAGGGTTCACAACACGAGTCCAGGTGATTTTGAGAGTATGTTCATTAAATCTGGGGACAGTAAAACCAAGGAAGGGCTTTAGGTAGAAGAAGCAACAGGAGAGAGCCTAGGCAGGGCTCTGCTTTGGCTCTCTACCAATATTAAAGGAAAGAAGGAAGCCACTCTGGGCTCTGTGAATCCACTGAGAAGTGAAAGTCACAGTGACAGGAGTGAGCCAAGGCAGGGCTGCTGTCAGTTCACTGAAAAGTCAGAGAAAGGATGCCTTGGAGACAGGTTCAGGGAGTTAGCCCAGGAAAAGCTGTTGCTGCCCCCTGCTCCGCTGGTTTTAAGTCTTATGGGGGCCCTTAGAATTTAGGAGAGAAAAGAGACACACCTAAGAGAGAAGAAAGACATAGGTGTACTCCAGGGAGAGCCCTCACTGGGCCTTTGTCTTAAGGGTTTTTATCTGTTTTCTAAAGGAAGGAATTTTAGGGGAGGTTTTAGAGGGGGAGCTCAATAGAATAGTCAGCAGCTTTATGCTGATATGCCAAATGAGATTTATTTCCCAGACTTCATCCATCCTTGGGTGTGGTTGGTACATATGGCACTAAGCTGGCTCTTTTAAATCTGCTTTGCTAGAGTTTTCACAAGGAACCTTCAGCTTGAACTTCAGTCAGCCCTTCAGGGCACAGAAGCCAAGCCACACAGTTGCCATCTGGCTTTGCCTGCAATACCTATAGGTTTGGGTAGATTCCTCAAGTTCTTGAGGATCCCAAAATATCTTTAGATTATTTTCTTGACATCTTCCAGGAAAGCAAGCTTAGTTTCTTACCTGCAAAGACTGCCATGAACCATGTGACAAAGCAAGGTATCAGGCCATTTCTCCAGGGGGCTTTTATGGGCTTCAAAAGTCAATCCTAATTCTTTAAAGCTTTCTGGTGAGACCTAGAGGCATGGCTCCTTTGATCATGACATTCCAGACAAAGACTTTGTTAATAAAATCACATTTGGAATCTGGTGCTATTATAAAGAGAATAGATTCATAATGGGTTTGTGCAAACATATTGCCATGAAAATAATACCCACTCATTAAGAGTTGCTTAGTTCTGAAGGGATTAAGTAGGGAGAAAAATATAAATGTTTCAATATTGCTTATTAGGTTATAATTTACAAATTGTTCTAGGGGAAAAAATCAAGTTTCCTTATATCAGGAAAATAAAAAGATTTAAAATTAGCAATATTTTGAACAAAGTCATAAGAATAACAATTACCTGTAGTTCATTTAACCAATTTTGTTTTTCTTGGTTATCTGCCAACATTTTCATGAATCCTGTTATTTCTTAGGATTTTATAAATCTTTACTTTAAAGATATGACCCGCTTTGATACCTGTAATCTAAAGTAAGTCAGAATCCTTTTCATGAACCTATCCAAAGATACATTTACAAATGCATTAGAGTAAAACAGCAACTGTTTATAAATGATCAAATTTAAAATGACATAGTTGTAGATTTGATTAAAATGCAATTGATAAAGAACTTTGCTTTTGTGTAAGATATAATATTTCAAGATAATTTCTTGATAAGTAATAATTACTATGCAATGACATAAAAGAACAATATAATGCTGATATTTTTAGATTTAACATACCATCTTAATATATGTAAAGACCAAACAGTATGCAAGATTTTAAAACACTGTACAGGGCTTATTGGAAGTGTGCATTGAGCATTGGAAACAATTCATAAACTCCCAATGTGTGGGTTACAAATACCCAGTGTACCACTGCTGATGTCCCCAGAGGGAACTATCACTCTTGGCTTGCCTGGTGTCATAGACAGGACACCTGCTACCCCTGAGAGCTTCCTGTTTGAACTTGATTCTGAATCTTTGCAAGTTCCTCCGGGGGGCAGGTTGAAATTTCTAAAAAGCTATTTTTATAAAAATATATGTATACAAATAAAGTAGTTATTATCCTTTTGTTTGGCAAAGCTCCCCATGTAATTTTGAGCATATTAAATAGGCCTAATTAGTTAAAAACTTCTCTTTTTTAAGGAGAGAGAACAAATCCTTGAAGTATTCCAGGGGTCCACTGGAATAACTCAAAGTCGTTTCTCAGTTTTTAAAATTTAAACTTTTGGAAGGTTGTCAAACATACTTAACCAAAAGATAATATAAACTTTTTGTAAAACAATACAGTTTTTCGGTAATAACACTAAAAGACATTAATCAAACTTAAAACTGGTTTTAATATTAAATATTTTGTCCAGAATATAAGATCCTGCTTCGTTTATATAAGTACTTAATATCTTTAGGCCAGTAAAATATTACACAATAATTATACCATCCGGAGGCAGAAAACGCACCAGATGTAATACACAGACACACATCATGTAAAGACCACATACATGAAGACTGAACACATAAAAACCATACACATAATTTGAATTACTAATTTTTGTAGAGGAAACATAAGATTTCTCTTATTTGCTTTTGACAACTTCTAAGAAGCCTGGTAAGGGGATTGAAAGTCCTAAACACCAAGTAAGAAGACCTGTTGACACTCGTCAATAAAAGATTTAAGGACTGTTAATGAGTGAAGGAAAGGAAATAAAGTCTCGGCTCCAAGGACCTGAGCAGCAGGAAAGAGCCTGGGCAGGGCTGCTGAAAGGTCAGTAACCCGGTAACAGAAGATACATCCTCCAGATGGAAAAGAAATTACTTTAGAACTGCGTATTTTCTGGTTGGTGGATGAAAAAAAAAAAAAGTATGTATATAAAATGTATTTTCTGGAACTTTTTAAATATAAAAGAAATGCATGCTTCTAGTAAAAATTTCAAATAAAAGAAGTATAAAGTCAAAAGTAGAGTTGACGCCTTTCCCTACTCAACAGGTACCTACCTACCTAACAGGTGTGTTGTAGCTCCTCAAATGTCCCTTCCAACTGACATTCTGCCTAAATCTCTTCCAACAAGAACCGCTAACTCTTAGAAACACTTAGCCAGGCTCTCAAATGTGTGATTCCTTGACTATTCCGTGAATCTCTTCAACTCAAGGGGCAGTCTCGCGAATTTAAACACCTTTCAATCTAGTGATCCAGGGCTGGTGGAAAGGCAAGGAAGGCGCAGTCCTCGCCAGTTTCTTTTCAAGGTAAATCGCTAGGTGTTAAAAGTCTACATTTTGTGCCCACGGAGGTCCTCAAAAACAAGGCCCGCCTGATCGCTATTTATAAACTCTTACTGGCTGTCCACTCTACGTCGAGCTCTGCCGCGCTGCTTGGGTACTTATTTTGCACAGGGATGCCAATTTCTCTTGCGATCATTTTCTCCAAGCGGCCTTGTGGGGCAGCGCAGGACCCAAGACCGGGACTTCGGGGTCCGCGCCCACTGCTGTTTCTCCGCGGGCGCCTGCGCAGAGCGACCCTCCCGTCACTCCGGGGTGAGAGGCGGGGGCAGCCCGGAGAAAGGAAAACTGCGGGAGGAAAAAGGGCCAAACCCTGAAATTACCCGGATGTGGTCTCCGCGCGCGCATGCTCACTGGCCTCTCGACAAGTTGGCAGCAACACCTCGGCCCTGGTCGTCGTCGCTGCTGCGGTAACGGAGCGGCTCGGGTGGCGGAGCCCGCGTTCGCGCCCTCCCGCTCTCTTCCGGAGGCCCTTCCCGCCCTCCCCTCAGCTCCGTGGACGCCCAGGGGGCTGGAGCGGGTGAGGGGAACCGGGCGCCCCGCGAGAGAGGCGCCCCCGCGGCGGGGCCGTCCGGGGAGCTCGAGGCGGCCCGGCCCGCGCGGGCAGCGGCGCGGTGCCGAGGAAGGGCGGCCTGGCTGGGACGCCTCGGGGCGGGGGCCGAGGAGTGCTCCAGGCCCCCGGGGGAGCGACGTGCCCGGTGCCCTCACAGACTAGCCGGGGCAGGAGAGCGAACTCCCCTCGCCATCACCCAAGCCCAGGTAACAAGCCATGTCCCCTCCCCTTCCCCTGGCAGGGCCCGCGCACCCCTCCTGCGGCTTCCCCGCCCCGGGGTGAGCTCCCGGCGGTGTTGGCGGCGGCAGCGGCAGGGAGCGCGCCAGAGGCCGGCGGTCC
This sequence comes from Furipterus horrens, assembly GCF_987537825.1. Classification (NCBI taxonomy): domain Eukaryota; kingdom Metazoa; phylum Chordata; class Mammalia; order Chiroptera; family Furipteridae; genus Furipterus; species Furipterus horrens. The sequence continues at coordinate 16,256,575 of NW_028327178.1, read as the reverse complement.
GCGGAGAGGGAGCGTGGTCGCTGCCCGGGCCGGGCCGCGGTGCCTCGCGTCTCTCGGCTCTGGGGTTGCTCCTGCGGTCCCGAGCTCCCTTCACAGTTTGTCGCGCAATGGAGTTTAACTCGGAGAAGGACTCCCGCTGTGGCCGCCGCTCGTCTTTGTTGTTCTTGAGTAGTTTCACTGTCCGCTCCGGCCGAGCACCCTGGTCGGCTGCAGTCTTTGCCTTGGGTACCTAAATGCAAGTCGTTAGTGGTTTGTCTGCATTTCCTTTCTCGGGCACATTTTTGTCTTTCCTTTGTCCCTTTTTTTTTTTTTTTTTTTCTGGTTGTGTCATTCTAGTTTATGTTCTGGCTTTGATTTGTTGACTTGCTTTTTGAGTCTGGTGGGTGATGGCAGCATGCAGGAATCAATCTCAGCACCTGGCCATACCTCCCGCAGCCCCTAATAACGAATAAAAGGCAGAGTCGTGTCTCTTGCTGCTTAGGACTCCAAGTGCAGGTGTGAAGTCGGTGGAGGATGGAGGGCGGTGCCTCCATCCCTAACCCCAGACGACACGTTCCAAGAAATGGGTGTGTTTAAGCTAACTTGAAGGTTTCTCTGCCGGTATAGAGAGGTTTTAAAAAACGCTATTGAAGGTTGATAGTTATTCTCTCCCTAGTAAGTTTTTAAAGCGAATGTAGTTCTTGCTAATTTATTTTGAATTTAAGTTTTTAATGCCTTTAGTTTTTGCACCATAGTTTTAAGGTGAAACTGCTGGTATTATTTAGGAATAATAAATAAAAGACAATGTGGAATCCACCTAATTACTCCGAATTGACTTTCCAAAGACATATAGTCCTGGCTAATTTTTAGCAACCTTTGTCTTTTGACAGAATTAGCATCCTTTTAGTCTCAGTAGCAGTTTGATTGTTTGCGTTTAAAAAGTAGGTTGAGTACTTTTCTTAATAGACAATACGTACTTTCAGAAATACTTTAATAAAGTACTATGAATTGGAATATTGCATTTGGACAATTTTTTTGTGGATTTTATAAATTGCCTTTGCCATGTTGTACAGAGACTAAATCTATTTCAGTTGAAATATAGCATACGAAGTTCTAGCGTGTAACTTTTCTGTTAAGGATTTACTTTTTTGGAAAGTTAGTACATGACATGTCAAGTTGTAAATGATTGCTGTAATTAACATTTTAAAGTGTGATTTCTTATTAATGTTTCTTTGGTAATGTCACGATTTTTTTTTTTAAATTTGGGTTTATTACAGAACAAATGTAATGCAGGCAGGCCAAGCATTTAAGATTTGGAATATCTTTAGGTCTGAAAGTGGTGATGAATTATGTAGGTTTAAGTTGTTGGAGTTAAAACTAAAAGCTTTCTAGACAAAATTTATATGCCATTTTGTAAGTCTATTAAGAGAAGAGGCTTTTCCTTTGCTTTCCAGGTTTTTGGGAAAGGTGCTTTAAAGAGGTATTGAATCTAGTTTAATCTTTGAAGTGGGAGTGCCTAAGTAGAAACTTCTCTTCAGCTAAGGGCCTTCATTTTAAATCTTGAGCTTAGGGAAAAAAATCTTCAAATTGGTTTCAGGTTTAATGAAAATCTGTGCTGAGAAAGTCGCTTTGAAATTTTTCATGATAAGTTCTATATGGATTGTTGACCTTTTCTGATGGCCCCGCTGCTTGAAGCAGTTCTGCTTATACTAGGATGCAGCAAATCTTTGTAAAAAAACCTATGCTTCACTTTCTTAAACTACATTTTAGAGGAGGTATTTCTCCATTTGTGTGTGAATTCTCTCTTGTTTTGCATTTCCCTCCAGACCCCTCCCCCCATTAAAGAGCAAGTATAAAACTAATTTATGCTGCTCAGTCACACTCCGGCTTTCTGATTGAAAGCTGTTTTTTCCTGAGAGAGCTGGTGTTATAGTAACCCCATTAGACACTCTCCTAATTGAGCTGTGAATTACTGAGGCTTCTGCTAGAGCAGTTAACCCTACAGATCTGCTTCGTTCATTATATTTAACGTGTATATTTATTCTTGCCTAAAATTTTGCCTCTTCTGGTGAGAACATTGTTGTTCTTATGTTTAAACTTATTTCAGTTCTCTTTTGTTCTCTCCAGCTCATTACTTTTTTCATTTTCACTTAGTGATTTTAGAGTGAATGTTTTTTAAAAAATATATTAGCTATTTCAATATTTATTGTACATGTTTAGATCTGCCCCCCCCGAAAGATTGTGTAGTGAGGCAATATTTTCTTTTTTTTGCTTAAGTGATGATTAAAGGTGACTCTCAGATTATGTTTAATCATGTATAAAACTAATCAGTTTCAGTGATTTCATTATTTTCTACACTAAATGAAAGTTAAAGGAGTTATGTTTGCGCACACAATTTAATTCAACATTGTTAAATTGTCAAATTTTGAGCTTTTGGCTCGACAGTTAATGAAGATTATATTGTTTTAAAAAGAAATTAAAAAGTTGACAAATATGTCTAGATTTTCATTTGAATAGCTTTCCGTATGATACTGTTTATATCATAATATGCCAAAACATGCTTGAAAACGGGTCAGATTTAGAATTTTGGGGGTTTTAAAAATTCTAAACTGTAATTTTGGTGATGGGAAATGGGGCTAAATTTCTCTTTCTCAGGAACAAGGTATTTTGGGTTCTTTCACTTTCACACTATTACCTGGTGTGATTGGTATCCAGGAATATTTATTTTAACCATGAAAGTGGATAAAAATGAGGGCAGTGCTTACCTCTGTAAAACTAGGATAATAGGTGATCAGAATCTTATAATTTAAGTCGTGATTATTTGCTACTGCAAATTATATCATAGATAGGATAGAAAGCTACCAGAGGCTGATTATTGCTAGTATCTATTATTGCATCTTAAAATTTTTAAAAATTATTTATTGGTTTGAGAGAGAGAGAGAGAGAGAGAGAGAGAGAGAGAGATAAACTTGTTCCACTTATTTATGCATTCATTGGTACTTTGTGTATGTATTCTGACCAGAGATCGAACCCACATCCTTAGCGTATTGGGACGATGCTCTAACCAACTGAGCTCCCTGGCCAGAGCCTATTATTGCATCCTAATTTCAAGTTGGTGGTAATTGTAAATGCCTTTAAGGTCAAGAACTGTATTGTTTACATTTTAAGTGAAATTTGTTTTCAGTCTGGAGAATTTAAAATTGTGTGGGGTTTATTTTTAAAATTAATTAATTTCTCCCGACTTCTAGGGCAGTGGTTCTCAACCATGGCTGCACTTTGAAATTCATTGGGGAGCTTTACAAAACCCTGATGGCTGGATCCCACCCCCAGAAATAGTGATTCATTTGGCTTGGGGTATAGCCAGATCAGAGTTCCAAAGTGGTTGAGCTATTAGGGTCTTCTAACTTTTTTTTAACTTTCACTTGTGTCAGCTTTACAGTTTTTAATACAGTGATACACATATTCACAATGTAATCATCTCACATCTAACTTAGTGGGTCCCTTGAAGATATTGGCGTATTTGTTTTGCTTCCAAGTCTGTCCCTTCATCTCTCCTTCTCTCCCATATTTTTTCCTTTTCATTTTCAATTCGTTTGAATTGTTTCATAGCAAGTTTTTTGGATGTTGTATTTCCCATGATGAGAGGTTGGTATACTAGCATCATCACTATCCTAACTAGAATGTGGATCTCTTAGAGTACTCTAAAATGCTTACTTGGGCTCCTTTTAGAGACTTTGTTTAGGTGCCAAAATTAGCATGTAAACTCCCATAGGAACTTGGTTTTCATAGGGGATAGTTTCTTTGGAAAAGATAGAACATTCTAGGCACTAATTAACTGGTCATTTCATTGGGTTCCTGAGATGCAAATTGCATTGCCTTAGCTTTTTTTGTTTTAGATTTTATTTATTCAATTTTAGAGAGAGGGGAAAGGAAGGGAAAGAGAAACACCAATGTGAGAAAGTTTTATCAGCTACCTTTCGCATGCCCCTAACTGGGCACCTGGCGTGAAACCCAGGCATGTGCCCTGACTAGGAATCGGGCCTGGTCACCCCTTGGTTTGCCAGATGACGCCCAATCCACTGAGCCACACCAGCCAGGGCCACACTGATTTAGCTTTTACTTTCAGGGTTTAACTTAAACACTGAGAAAGTTGCTTAACAAGCCCAACTAGTTGGTAATTCTTTAGAGGTCACTTATGCTCATAGCTTCAGTTTTCCATCTATATTTCCTGAAGTGCTAGTTTAAGAACAGTTGCATCTCTGTCTCTGGAAGAGCTATTTAAAAAATAAAATAAAATCTTTTTTTCCTCCCCACGCTCCATTCCAACACACACAGATTCAGAATTGGGGATGGAGTAGAGGGGGCATGGGAATTCGTATTGGATATTTTAGTATACTTAGCCTGTTTTTTTTTTTTTTTTTTTTTTTAATCAATACAGGCCTTATTTTACAATCATTGGTGCACTGGAGTAATTTAATTAAAATTCATTAAACCCCAGTTTGCATATTTAGAATACAAATCTTATTTATGATTTGATGAAAAGGACTGCTACTAAATGTTTGTCTTTGTAGAAAGGTAGGACTTCTGTATCTTAATGTAGATGAATGTATATGCAATTCATGTCTTTTTCAAGTCAAAATATATTCTAAATGTAAAACTGAATTAAGGCTATTTATTAGTGGTATTCACTAGTGAATTCTAGAGCACTTGATATCAATAGATGACAGTCATTGTAATTAAATCATCTGGTGGAAGGATCATCAGAGTAGTGCTTAATAGGGTAAGATAAACCAGGAGAGACAGAGACAGAGACACTCATTGATGTGAGAGAAACAGCAGTTGGTCGCCTCTCATAGGTGCCCCAGCCAGGGTCGATTTCAGTTTACGGGACCGTACTTCAACCAACTGAGCCATTCAGCCAGAGTTAAACTAGCTGGTTTTTTGTTTGTTTTGTTTTTAAGATTTTATTTATTTTTAGGAGAGAGGATGGGAGCGAGAAAGAGAACGAGAGAAACATCTCATCGATTGCCTCTTACATGCCCCTATCAGGGGTCCTGGCCTACAACCCAGACATGCACCCCGACTGGGAATTGAACTGGCATCCTTTCAGTTTGTAGGCCTGCATTCAGTCTACTGAGCAACACCAGGCAGGGCAGCTGCTTTTTAAATGGGACACTACTTTTAAGTAAAGGAATGACTAGTAGATAAACCTTAGTTACACAGATGTGGATATTTGGGAGGTATTTCCTTGAAAATGAGTGAAGAGATTAGTGGTAGTATTAACATATGTGATTTAAATATATATATTAAATATATATAAAATGATTTAACAATTGGAAGATCTGTATAACTCATTAAACTAATATTTTCTCAAATGACCAATGCATGATGTTACAAAATCATGCATGGGTAGGAGATCCATTCAGAATACAGTATAGACCAATGGATTTTTATATAACACAACCAAAAAATTAACTGATAGGGATTCAGATTTCACATTGCAACTAACCTTTAAATTGCCATTTGTTGCATTTGGTGTTGAATAAAAGTTGAATACCCATTATCTTAAAAGGCCATTAAATATTCCAATTACTTATCTGTGAGGCACACTATTTTTTTATATGTGTTTTTTACTTTTAGTTTTTCATTTAGCAATAAGCTTTTTAAAAAAATCCTCACCTGAGGACATACTTATTGATTTTAGAGAGATGGGAAGGGAAGGAGAGAAACATCAGTGTCAGAGAAGACACATCAATCGGTTGTGTCCCCAAGCAGGGACTGAACCCACAACCCAGGCGTTAGCCCTGGCGGGGAATTGAACCTGTGACCTTTCAGCTTATGGGATGACACGCCAACCAGCTGAGCCACACTGGCCAGGGCCACATTTTCTTCATATAGTTAACCAAAACAACATGTCACAACAGGTTGAATGCAGAAGCAGATGACAGTCCACCTTTCTTCCCTTAAACTAGACATTAAAGAAATTTGCTAAAATGGAGAACAAATCACTTCTTTGTATGTTTTGGAAAATAGTTACTCTTCATAAGATATATATTAACATACAATGGGTTTATTATTTAAAATTATTTAATAAACTTTTAGTTTTAATTTTTAATATGATAGGTGTCGATAGATGTAACTCACACAAAAACTGTTTGGAATTCTCAATAATTAGGAATGTAAATAAGTGGACCTGAGACCAGAGATGTTGACAACTGGCTATTTAAAGTAACTAGTTATTGCCCTGGCCAGGTAGCTCTGTAGGTTAGAGCATTGTTCTGGTATGCCAAGGTTGCAGGTTTGACCTCGGGGCAGGGCACATACCAGAAGCAACCAATGAATGCACGTGTAAAAAACCGGAACAACAAGTGGAGGAAGACGCGGACGAGTGAGGACAGGCTGCCATCATTTGCTCCCGATATTGGCAGGAGTTGCATCTTGGTGCTGCTGGCAGCAGAGGAGGCCGCCTCTGAGCGATCTCTCTGGTAAGGTTCGCGGAGGAGACACAGGAGAGGCGTGAGTTTTGGGGGGCCTGGCTCCCCGGGCAGCGGCTGGCAGAGCACAAAGTTTTTTCAGTGCCCGTGTGTCTCCCGAGAGCAGTCGGAGGTGGAGATCCAGGCGGTGCCCGCTGTCAGAGCCAGGAGTTGGCTAGATGGCGTCTGACTCTGGGAGGCTGGGAGCAGCATTCGTTTTTGTGTTTTGTTTTTTGTTTTAAATTTGTCGATTGTTTTTTCCGATCTGGGAAGAAAGGCTAGGGACGGACGGGGTGAGATCGTTGAGGAGCGCAGGAGCCCACTAGCAGGGTCGTGCTTGCCAACCCCCTCCTCCTCCCGTCCCTTTCCCTTCCCCCTCCCGTCCCCCTCATCCCCTTCCCGTCCCCCTCATCCCCTTCCCGTTCCCCCTCATCCCCTTCCCGTTCCCCCTCATCCCCTTCCCGTTCCCCCTCATCCCCTTCCCGTTCCCCTCATCCCCTTCCCCCTCCCGTCCCCTTCCCGTTCCCCTCATCCCCTTCCCCCTCCCGTCCCCTTCCCGTTCCCCTCATCCCCTTCCCCCTCCCGTCCCCCTCCCGTCCCCTTCCCGTCCCCCTCCCGTCCCCTTCCCGTCCCCTTCCCGACCCCTTCCGGACCCCTTCCCGTCCCCTTCCCGACCCCCTCCCGTCCCCTTCCCGTCCCCTTCCCGTCCCCCTCCCGTCCCCTTCCCGTCCCCTTCCCGTCCCCCTCCCGTCCCCTTCCCTTACCTCTCCTGTCCCCCTCATCCTCGTCCCCCTCCCCCTTCCCTCCCCCTTCCCCCTTCCCTCCCACCGCCCAGCGCCCCTGCCAGGCCTCTGGCACAGGGAAACGCCCCCTGCCTCCCCACCAGCCAGCATTGGGGGGGGGGGGGGAACCGCCCAAGCTCTCCGGCGCAGGGGACCGCCCCCTCACGTCAGCAAGGCCTGCCTGCGGGCGCGGTGGAACACCCACGGCCCGTGCGCCCCCAGCAAGCGCGGGGCACCGCCCCAAGCCCGCTGGCGCGGGGGAACGCCCCCTCACGTCAGTGAGGCCTGGCTGCGGGCGCGGTGGAACACCCACGGCCCGCCCACCTGCCGGCGCAGGGGAATGCAGGGGAACGTCATTGGCCCGTGCGCCCCCAGCCAACATAGGGGAACGCCCCCCCACCCCCCCACCCCAATGTCAGCGCAGCCCGCCTGCTGGCGCGCTGGAACAGCGACGGCCCGCCTATTCGCTGGTGCGGGGGAATGCAGGGAAATGTCACTGGCCCGTGCTCCCGGAGCCTGCGCGGGGCACCGCCCCAAGCCCGCTGGCACAGGGGAACGCCCCCTCATGTCAACGAGGCCTGCCTGCTGGTGCGGTGGAACACCCACGGCCCGTCCACCCGCCGGCGCAGGGGAATGCAGGGGACCGTCACTGGCCCGGGCGCCCCCAGCCAGGGCGGGGAAACACCTTCTGTCCGCCAGCCAGCGTGGGAGAGTGCCGCTGGTCAGCGCCTGCTTGCCAGGCGCGGGGTAACGGCCCCGCCCGCCCGCCAGCGTAGGGGAACGCCCCTGGCCTGCCCGCAGGCTCAGAGGAACACCCCCCCCACCCCACCCCCGCGCCCACCCACCGGCAGGGAGGAACGCCCCCAGCCCGCCTACTGGCACAGGGGAATGCCTGCCCTCTGCTGGCTGGAGGACAAAAGCGCAGTTGCCATGCTCGACCTGGGCTGCAGCCAGAAGAGGGTGAAGTGAACTGGAGGAACTTTGGAAAACTTTGGGTGCTGGTTCTGGAGAAAGAGCTGGGGGATGAGCCGACCAGATCCCAAGATAGACTCAGTCCCAGCGCTATGTGAGAAATCTCTTAAGCAGACTTCTCCCCTCCAAGAGGCATCAGCTGGAGACAGCTCAGTGACTGTCTGAAGTGGGCAGAGTTACTCTCAGCTAATTTAAGGGAGAGACCCACCAAAGAGCAACACAACAACCACCAAAACGAAAATACTATTAGGATCCAAATGAAAGGCATAGAGGGCATCCCAAGAGCATCAAGTTAAGGAGATCAAGAGTCTGCACCACTGAATTACACAGGGTTCCTACCACAGAAGGTCACACCACAAAGGCAGAAAACAGAAGCAGATCAATATAAGAAGCAGAAACAAAACTAGACACCTATAATGGGAAGGCGAAGAAACAACACCCACTGAAAGGAAAGGAGGAATGCACAGAAGGAGAGGGAGAGAGAGAGATGAAATAGAGGCAAGCAAACTATCAGACATGGAATTCAAAACAATGGTAATGAGGAAGCTCAATGAACTCAACAAATTCAAAGAAGACTACAACGAACTCCAGGGGAACTAAAAAGAACTCCAGGGAAGCTATAAGGAACTTATCGAGAACTACACCAGCATGAAAAAGGACCTAGAAACTCTTAATAAGAGCCAGGAAGAAATAAAGAATACAATTTGTAAACTAAAGAACACAGTAGAAGCAATCAAAAGCAGGCTAAATGAAGCAGAGGATCAGATCAGTGAGTTAGAAGACAATGTAGAAAAAAATTCCCAGACAATGCAACAAAATGAAAAAAGACTGAAAAAGAATGAAGAGGGTTTAAGAGAACTGCAGGACAACATAAAATGCAATAATATCTATATCATAGGGATACCAGAAGGAGAAGGGATGCAACAGATAGAAAACCTGATTGAACAAGTAATGACAGAAAACTTTCCGAACATGAGGAGAGAGAACGTCTCACAAGTACAGGAAGCTCAGAGGGTCCCAATGAAGTTAAACCTAAGAAGGCCCACTCCAAGACACATCATAATTAAAATGGCAACATTCAAAGACAGAGAATCCTAAAGGCAGCAAGAAAAAAACAGCAAATATCATACAAGGGAGCTCCAGTAAGGCTATCAATTGATTTCTCAACAGAAACACTACAAGCCAGAAAGGAATGACAAAAGTATTTAAAGCAATGAAAAACAAAGGCCTACAACCAAGAATACTCTACCCAGCAAGGCTCTCTTTCAAAATGGAAGATGAAATGAGTTTCCCAGACAAAGGAAGACTAAAAGAATACCAAACCAGCATTGCAAGAGATCCTAAAGGGAACGCATTAAGAAAAAGAAAAGAGAGAGGAAGAACACAGGTACAAAGGGAAATGAATAAAAACCTGTCAATAATAACCTTAAATGTAAGTGGATTAAATGCTCCAATCAAAAGACATAGGGTAGCGGAATGGATATGAAAACATGACCCACATATATTCTGTCTACAAGAGACACACCTCAAAACAAAAGATCTACACAGACTGAAAGTGAAGGGAAGGAAAAGTATTCCAAGAAAATGGGTATAAAAAAAAGCTGGCATAGCCATACTTATATCAGACAAAACAGATTTCACAGCAAAGGCCATAAAAAGAAACAAAGAAGGACATTTTATAATACTTAAGGGGACTATCCATCAAGAAGATAATAACCCTGCTAAACATATATGCACCCAACATAGGAGCACCCAAATATATAAAGAAAATTTTGGAAGACTAAAAGAAGGATTTCAGCAGCAACACACTCATAGTAGGGTACTTTAACACCCCATTTTCAACAATGGACAGATCTTCGAAGCAAAGAAACACCAAGGATATTGAGGCTATGAACAACACTCTAGATCAAATGGACTTAGTTGATATATAGAGAACTTTTCACCACAAAGAAGCAAAATATACATTCTTCTCAAATGCACATGGAACATTTTCAAAGCTAGACCACATGGTAGGACACAAAACAAGTCTTTACAAATTCAAGGAAATTGAAATTATATCAAGCATCTTCTCATATCATAATGGCTTGAAACTGGAAACCAACGTCAAGGAAAAAATTCAAACTCATGGAGAATGAATAACATGCTATTAAATAACGAATGGGTTAACAATGACATCAAGGAAGAAATCAAGAAGTCCTGGAGCTGTGTCATTGGCCTGACTTGGGTCTTGTCCTACCTTTGGAACAACTAATGTGGCCAGGCAGTGGCTTTAGTTAGTCAGGCTGGGATTGTTCCACCTGTCCAGGTGGGGAGATTCTCCTTATAAAATCAGATTACTATTACAGAAGGGGAAATACATGCTGGCAGACAAAAAACATATCAGATAGAGGACTCTGTTGATTTATCAAGAACATGTTAATTTTTAAATAAGATTATTTAAAGTGAAGCTGGTGTAGTACATTTATTTATTGTATTTTAATTTTTATTGAATTTATTGGGGTGACTGGGTAATAAAATTAGGTTTTAGGTATACAGTTATATATCATCAGTATATTGTATTGTGTGTTCACCACCCAAAGTCAAGTCTCCTTCTGTCACTGTATATTGCCCTTTATTCTCTTCTCTCTACCCCCAATCCCTTTCCTTTTGGCAATCACCATACCGTTGTAATATAACATTTAAATCTAAGACCTATGGGCAAACAAGTACATCTCTAAATTTGTTCCTTGTATTTCATCTTAAAAATTATCACAAAAGCATTCTGATTATATTATTCCCATGTCAGGTTTTTATAATTATCAATACCTGTCTATAATCCTTTGTGTTTTAGGAGGTTCTCCTCCAACTGCCCTCGGTGTGATGAACCTCATCTCTTGGATGTCCCTCTGTTTAGAATCTAGGCTGCAGGCTGTTCAGCTACACCTGTACACCCTTTTCCCCTGCTTGTGAGCCAGTGATTAGAATTCTTCCTAGTGATATTTCACGAGGTCAGGCTTTTAAAAATTAACTTAACTTTTCTCAAATGTCTCCATATTAATAGTGTATTGATCATTAATCAAAACACCTGTAACTTCTAGAAGGTATACTTAATATTTGTTTCATATATAATACAGCCAATAATTCAAAAGTAAACAGACATGTGAGAAATAAGAACATATCAACATTTAACTAAAGTTTATGAATGCCATGAGAGCCCTTGAGGCCAGCACTCAGCCTTTTTAGTTTGGTTTTCTGGCTTTGTAGTCCATGGAGTTGCTGTTAGACTTGTGGTCAACATCAGGTTAGAGTTTAGGATTAAAACAAGGTTAGAGAGAAAGCACATGCTAGGTAGGTAGGTAGGTAGATAAAAGAAGAAACCTTTGTCCCTTTTACTGACTTTGTACCTCCCATTACCCCTGTCACTGTGGGATTGTTTGTTCTGTTACAGTGACTTTATCTAATACCTGTATATTAGAGATGTTCAGGCTTCTCTGCTGAGCTTTTTAAAACAGCATACTTGACCTCTTAAATCTTATTCAGTTATCATTCAATTAACTTATCAAGGAAATGGGTCATCTTTTGGTTGTCCCTTCTTTTCATCCCTTTGGCTTAGTTGTATTAAAATCTAGTCTGTTCTGCCTAGAAAAAAACATTGATTCCCCTTTTGTTTTCATTGTGCGTGCCTCTAATCTAGGCCTTATCACTCTTCTGATTAACTAGTTTTTCTTTCGCTTTCTAAAGCTATTCTTTATCCTCTCACTATAGTTTTCCCAATGGATATCTAATGCTGTTCTCCCTCTCTTTCCTATCATAAACCTACTCTAGACAAAACATCTGCACTCTTTATCGCTCTGCTTTTCCTTGTGATTTTCCTTTAACCTGGTAAATTCTTTTTTACATGTGGTAGTCATTGGTACTATTTCACCAATAATCTGATAGCTCTCTTCTGGCACATAGTAATATTGCACTTCTCTGTCTCCCTCCCCACCTTGAAAATAGGCATGGTCCAGGGTTTCTCAAACTTGGCACTACTGACATTTTGGGCTGGATACATTTTTGCTGTGGGGGGCTGTCCTGTGCATTGTAGGATGTTTGGCAGCAGCCCTGGCCTTTACCCACTAGATACCGAGAGTGCTCTGTCTCCCGCTTTGCCATTCTAGTTGTGAAAACCAAAAAATGTCTTTAGACATTGCCAAATATCCCCTGAGGGACAAAGTGGCTCAGGTTGAGAACTACTGACATGGCCGTATGACTTTGGCCAATCGAATGTGATCAGAGGGATGGTCAGTCTTTTAAAAGACAGTGCATGAGTTATCCTATCTCTTCCTTTGCCATTTAAGGACATATGTAGAACTGGAGTCTTTGTTAGCCTAATCCCTGAGAGATGACTAAGAGCAGTATTCCCAGTTTATGCACAAAATACACCTGTGGTTTAAGCTATTGATACCTTGGAGGATGGTTTTCACTACAATATAGCCTATCCTATTCTGACTGATACATGCTAAGATAAGTTTACCTGTGAACTTTCCGTGCTTTCTCAGTTATAGTCCCAAATCACTTTATAACACCTACCTTTTTTTAGCATCTGTTACTTAATGTAATGTATTTGTGTCTTCTAGATCAGTGGTTCTCAGGGGAGTAAGTACTGCTCCTTAAGGGATGTTGTGAAAATTAGTGGGAGGAGCTTTGGTGGAGATAACTTAGAAGAATTATAATTTTGAAGCATTATCTTGCATTGCACAACACTTTCAAATGCCTCAGAAATTCATGTAGGAGGAAACATAATTAGCCTAGAACCCAGCTCTGTTTAATATGTACTCATTTTTTCAGAACTGAAATAATTCAGTTTCTTAATTGAAATAGTTTTGCTTGGAACTTTAACACAAGGTCATCATTTTGGAAAATCCATGTCACCGACTGCAGTGCCATTGTGCTATTTGAGTTGCCCGAACAACACACCTATTACTGGAAGGTTTGAATTTGTAGCTCTCATATTTATGATGATTCTACATGTAAGTGCAAGCATCTATTGTTTGTATTATATTTTCTAAATATGTTGATATGCCAGGGCATTTTTATTAAAGTACATATTTAGTAAATCTTTTTCTCCTTTATATAACAACTAGGGTACTGTTAAAATTTTTAAAATATGTGCAAATAGGTTATTGTTTAAATATAGCTAAGGGGGTTATGTAAATTGTTACAAATTGGGATGTTTGGTAAGAGTTGAAAAACACTTTATAATTATGTGCTAATTGTTTTGTGTGTATTGATTTGCATATAGTAGATACAGTATTTGTTGGATTGGTCAATTTGTGGTTCCAGATTGCTTTTATGTCCACTGTTGCATTTGGTTACCAAAGCAAGTCTGTAAAGTTGACAGGGTATATATTGTTCCCATTTTATAGATGAAAGCGATGTTAACTTACTTCAGTCGTGGTGATAGATCTTTAATTAGAATATAAAATTTTATTTATACCAGCCTCGTGCCCTTGTCTACTGTCATTAACCACTCTTTAAAAAAATTATAATTAGAGCTATTTAATGTAGGAAAACATCTGTACACCCCTGTTGATAATTAATTCTTATACAAGGAACTTCTAAATATTTTTTAGGCACTTGTGGTCATAGGAACACAGCAAAGACGAACACATGAAAAAGCTCTGTTTACGAAAGCAAGTATATTTTTCATTAGTTTTCAAAGACGTGTGCAATTAAACAGTTTTCGAGATACCATTGGGCCCAAAGATAACTGAAATTTTAGAAATGATAACATCTGATGCTGAGATTACGGTGAAATAGTTATACTCACACTATAGTTACATAATAAATTGGTACAAGTCTTTTGGAATATAATATCAAAAATGAGTTCAACAGCAAAGTATTTGCACTCTTCAAAAGTTGTTGCAAGGAAGTGCCACAGGATAAAAAGCTATAGTCAATCCACAAATGTTTGCCTGGGAATTTTTGAGAAAGTGTTGCTGTGTTCTTGAACTTCTAGATTTGTGGCAACAGAGTGTGAGACAAATACATAATCAGATAATAAATAATGTGTCGTTTTAATTGGGGTGTATTTTAAATTTGGGGGAGGAATCAAATAATATACAGGGAACACACAGTAAACAGACCAGGGAAGTAATTCTCCTCCAGGTTTAGGGGGAGAGGAGATAGTGTGTAGGGAATGGTCTTGGAAAAAAATGAAACATTTAAATGGCACTTGAAGGATGGCTAGGACTTACCAAGTGAATAAAATGGGACTGAGTGTTTTATGCAAAAGAAATAGCATGAGAAAGAATTTGAAAGCACATATAGAAATGCATCCATTTGGTAATAAGAAGCACTTACACGTCCTAGGAATGGGGTGTATAATGATGAGTAATACAAGTACAATTTCTGTCCCCTAGAGCTTTTAGTATAGAAATTAAAATTTGTTACGACTTGACATTCAGAGATTTCAAACTGGTGGTACTCTTGGGCAGGATTTGAATTGAAGGTATGTTTTGTTTGGCATACACAGTGGTTTCTCTCTCTGCTGCTTCTTTGCTCTCTTTTCCCCACAAATAAATTGCCAGTACCTAAAAATGAGATTTCACATACAAATGCGCATTGAAGATCTGGCAGCAGTGGACTAGCATTCTGTAATGTCACTTCCACTGGCAGGGCGTGGCGACTCCCCATTTAGATGAGCCCGCACTTGTACCCCTTTTCGTACTTTTCTTTACACCTGACATATGTTATTCATTTTCCTATATGCCTATGAGTTGTGAGTCCTTGGATGAGTGGTTTACTTCAGCCCTTGCCCTCCTAAAATTTCTTTGACAAGTTTTAATAGGAGAAAGTGCAGAAAAATACATAATGTGTTTTAATATCTTTTTGAAAAACAATTAAAATAAACATTTTAGTATTCAGATAATAGCTGCTTTTTACTGAACCTTATGTGCTAGGCACTTTATACTATAGATTTTCTCATTTGAGCTCTATGTACTCTTCTTTTAATCCATATTCAGAGAGTTTAAGTAACTTAAATTGTCCAAGTACTTAATGTGAAGGCTAGGAGTCTAATCCAGTTTCTGACTGCCTCCCTCCCCACTACATAGATAATCTTTGGTTATCTGGAAAGTGTACATTAAAACGTGTATTTACTGAATGTATGCACGTGCTAAGTATTTAAAGATTTAACAAAAACTGTTTCTTTTCTGCATGGGGCTTACAATTAGCTGAGGAGACAGGCATTTACGTGAAACAGATAACAATAATGGGGAACACGTGTTAAATACCAAGTGCTATAAATTCTAAGGGTGCCCCAAATTGCAACAGTGTCAGGGAGAATAGAAAGGAAGAAAGTGATAGAACTGACTAAGGTAGAGAATCATGTAACTTTGTGAGAAAATGTGGCTGTAGTGAGAGAGAGGTGGGTCAAAGATGATTTACCAAGCTTTCCAGTGTTGGGCAATTGAATGGAATTAATTAAAAATAAAGGTCATTGGAAGAGGAACAGGTTTTGGTATAGAATGATGAGTTACCAGATTTTTAAAAATTCAAGTAAATAGCAAAAGAAAATGAGTCCTGGATGGTGTGGCTCAGTTGCTTGAGCACCGGCCTGTGAACAAAAGGGTCGCAGGTTCCATTCCCAGTCAGGTCATGTGCCTGAGTTGCTGGCCAGGTCCCCAGTTGGGGGCGAGTGAGAGGCAACCACACATTGATGTTTCTCTCCCTCTCTTTCTCCCTCCCTCCCCTTTTTCTAAAAATAAATACAATTAAAAAAATAATAATAATAAAAGCAAAATAAGCATAGAATGGAACAACATCAACAAACAAAAACCACCCAGCATGCAAAGTACAGTCTCCACTCCTGCTTTATGCCACTTATTCTTAAACTGATGGCCTTTTCTTATTCCATGTGGCATCTCGATGTCAGATAAGTTACTTTAAGTGTTTTGTACATATTGAATGGATTCTTCATTAATATTGTTTTTCTATATTTTAATTTGTTTTGATAATAATTTATCCTGTTGCTCTTACATGTAAAATCTTTTGAGGAATTCAGTGGTCTTTTTAAAAATAATAATAACCTTATTGAGATATAATTCCAATACAATAAAATTCACCCTTTTAAAGTTTAGTTGCAAATATCACTACAATCAATTTCATAACATTTTCTTTACCCCCAAAAGAAACTCCATACCCATTAGCAGTCACTTCTCATTCCTCTTTCCCCTAGCCTTTAGCAACCACTAATCTGCTTCTTGTTTGTATGGATTTGCCTATTCTGGATATATCATATTAATGGGATTATATAATATGTGATCTTTTGTGACTGGCTTCTTTCACTTAGCATGTTTTTCCAGGTTCATCCATGTTGTAGCATGTATCAGTGCTTATTCCTTTTTATGAGTAAATAATATTACATTGTATGGATGTACTCATTTATACATTTGTCAGTTGATGGACTTTGGGTTGTATTTACTTTGGGGCAATATGAATGATACTGCTGTGAACATTGAGGTATAGGTTTTTCTGTGGACATAGGTTTTCAGTAATCTTGGGTAGAATTGCTGGATCATGTGGTAATTCTGTGTTTAACATTTTGAGGAATTGTCAGATGACTTTCCAAAAATGGCTTCACCATTTTGCAACCCCACTAGCAATGTATGAGGGTTTTCATTTTCTTTACTCCTTTGCCAGTACTTATTGTATATCCTTTTTCAAGATTTTTATATTGAATTTATTGGGGTGACATTGGTTAATAAAATTATATAGATTTCAAGTGTATACATCACCTGAATTGTGTGTTTGCCACCCAAAGTTAAGTCTCCTTCCATCACCATTTGTCACCCCTTTACCCTCTTTTCCTTCCCCACACCCCACTTTTGCTCTGGTAATCACCATGCTGTTGTCTGTCTGTAAGTTTTTTCTCTTTTTGCTTAATTCTTTCATCTTTTTCACCCAGATCCCTAATCCCTGTGCCCTCTTTACAGCTATCAATCTGTTTTCTGTATTTATGAGTTTGTTTCTATATTTTTTCATTAAATTCCACATATAAGTGAAATCATAGGGTATTTGTTTTTCTCTATATCCTTTTGATTTAGCCAATCTAGTGAGTGTGGAGTGGTATCTTCTTGTGATTTTGATTTGCAGTTCCCTGATGACTAATGATGCTGAGCATTTTTCATGTGCTTGATG
The DNA here is from genome assembly GCF_987537825.1 of Furipterus horrens. Taxonomy (NCBI): domain Eukaryota; kingdom Metazoa; phylum Chordata; class Mammalia; order Chiroptera; family Furipteridae; genus Furipterus; species Furipterus horrens. Next base: position 16,239,207 of record NW_028327178.1, on the reverse strand, counting down.
GCAATTCTTTGTAGTAATGAGTATTAGAACCCTTTGCTCATTTAAAAATTGTTATTTTGTTGTTGTTGTCAGTAGTCTCTTTTAACAAAAATGGTGTTAACTAATAAACAGCATTTGATACTGGGTGATATTGAAATTTTCATGTGTGTCAGTGATAGACTATTAGGTTTAACTAGATGATCAAGAATTTTTTAAAGTGCTGGTCTTCATAAATATTTTCTTTTAAAGTTCTAAGATTTACTTTAGGGTGACTAATACAGTCAGTAAGACTTGACTGAGCAATGGCCGGTGTGGCTCAATGTATTAAACCCTGGCTGTTGTGGCCTGCGAACTGAAAGGTCGCTGATTCGATTCCCCATCAGGGCACGTGCCTGGGTTGCGAGCCGATCTGTTTCTCCCCTCTCTTTCTTAAAAATAATTTATATAAAATCTTAAAAAAAAAAAACTTATTGATGACTTGCTTTAGCATGCCCCTATAATAACAAGAAGGCTTACTTTAATATTTTTGGAATATCGAAAACAGCAACATTTTAATTGAGTCATTTAAAAATCTAAGCACCAAATTTTAATTATGTACATTGAGTCTTTAACTGGAGCAGTTCCATCTTTTCCCAAGTAACTGAATCTACTTTGTAAAATGTATTCTAATATCTGGTTTTTTTGTTTTTGTTTTTGTTTTAGATTATCCTGAATACCACATATCCAGCAGTTTTCCTTGCAACATTAGCCAGTATTTTTCACTTCCTTAAAAAGATCAGAATTGCTCTTGGAAATTGATTTAAAAGAAATAAATTTAACAAATGGACAATATGTCTATTACGAATACACCAACAAGTAATGATGCCTGTCTGAGCATTGTACATAGTTTGATGTGCCATAGACAAGGTGGAGAGAGTGAAACATTTGCAAAAAGAGCAATTGAAAGTTTGGTAAAGAAGCTAAAGGAGAAAAAAGATGAATTGGATTCTTTAATAACAGCCATTACTACAAATGGAGCTCATCCTAGCAAATGTGTTACCATACAGAGAACATTGGATGGAAGGCTTCAGGTTAGTCTTGTACTAGAATTTTCTTATATCTTCTGTAGTGGTAGACTTAAAAAAAAAATTTTGTTTCCTCTTAAGTTTCTTTGGGAAAATTTAATTCTTACTCCCTCTCTTTAGATATTGTACATCCTGTACCAATACACATTATGGGAATATATGGAGGACTGTGTATTCCATATAATAAAGATATATTTTAAAAATTGTTAATTTCTGACCAAAAAGTCAAATGTGGAACATTTGGAACCTAAAAATAGTTCTGGCTGGTGTGGCTCAGTGGATTGAGCGCCAGCCTGCGAATCAATTCCCAGTCAGGGCACGTGCCTGGGTTACAGGCCAGGTCCCCAGTGGGGGTTGTGCGGCAGGCAACTGATCAATGTATCCCTCGCACAGTGATGTTTCTCTCCCTCTCTTTCTCCTTCTCTTCCCCTCTCTCTAAAAGTAAATAAATAAAATCTTGTTAAAAAGAATAATATAGCTCTGGCTGGTGTGGTTCAGTGGATTGAGTACCAGCCTTTGAACCGAAAAGTTGCTTGTTCAATTCCCAGTAAGGGCACCAAAACAAAACAAAACAAAAAAAAAAAAAAAAAAACCCCTCAAAAAATAAAATAAGAAAATACACACACACACACCCTTTTTGATATTATATTTAAAAATCCCAAGTTATACTTGGTTCTTGTATAATTTAGAATTCTGATATTGCATGTTTGGTACTTTTATATAAAAAGCAATCTAGGATTTAAGCATATCTTTAAAACTTCAGCTGAAAAGCTTATATTTTACAAATGTTGTTTACCTTTCATTTTGAGTAGTTACATTTTTCACTTAGAACTACATGTCTCCTGTGCATAATCTTTTAAAATAAATCTTAAATCATTAATTTAAAATTTTTATTTCTAGATTTTAGGCATAATTTCTACAGCAAACTCACTTTTTTGCAATTTTAAAACCTGAGCCTTGAAATCATACCTAAGCTCACTGCATTGTGACCATGGCCAAGTGAGTTATTTTGAGCTTTAGTTTTCTCATGAAATGAGGATTATACTGACTTTGTAGGATTGTAAGGATTAAATGAGAACATGTATAAAGTGCCTTGTTAATGTGATGTATAACTGATGCTCAATAAGTGGTTGTTTGTTTTTCCTAGGTGGCAGGTCGGAAAGGATTTCCTCATGTGATCTATGCCCGTCTCTGGAGGTGGCCTGATCTTCATAAAAATGAACTAAAACATGTTAAATATTGTCAGTATGCGTTTGACTTAAAATGTGATAGTGTCTGTGTGAATCCATATCACTATGAACGAGTTGTATCACCTGGAATTGGTAAGTAGACTTTGCCCTTATCCTTAGAAGCACAAAGGGAAAAGATCTCAATGGTGTTTTAATTTTTATAGGTTCAGTTACAAATTTGGAGGAGGCCCAGGACTTCAACTAAAGTTAAAGAATCAAACATTTTTAATGAAATAAAAATACTTAAATTTCAAATTTGGAAGAAACTTGTAGTTTGACTGCTGAAACCAAATAGTTGCTATTTTGCCCATTTAGAATATTTTTGAAAAATAGGATGGAAAACATAATAGTATTAAGTACTTCATGTATTGTCAGATAGCATTTATACTACTATCCTTGAATTAAAATAGCTCATGAAGCTTTTCCTGTAGCTTATATTTACATTGTATAATTTTAAATATAATGGGAAATATTTCCATGATAATGATTAATGTTTTATTTTCTTTTCCCCTTTAAAAATTAAGATCTCTCAGGATTGACACTGCAGAGTAATGGTAGGTAATGTTTCTTGTAACTTTCTCTTGTTTTCTTTTATTCTTTTGCTTCTATTTTTTTATTTACTTAGAAATTGTGTGGCTACTATTAACATTTACAAGAAAAACTTACTGCTTTGGAAATGTAGATTTGGGAATGTGTGTGTATGCATCAGCATTTAAAACTGTTTAAATAAGCTGTTGGCTCTTGGGATTTGAACTGCTGTTTATGAGCTAAAGTAGTCTAAAAATAAGACTGGAGAACATCACACAAAGGAAGAATTTTTTTTAATTGATTAAAACTGGTTATTTTGGAAGAAAACCTCACAGAGCTGGGTTAAATGGGTATAAATGCCTGTAATGTTTGGTAATTTGGAATCATGTATAACATCTTTTTAAAATACCAATATTCTAAGCTTTCTTCATTTCAGCCTAACATTTTTATGAATGATAGGTAATTTTAAGAATGACATAAAACTGAATATGTTTCTTTTCAGTCTTTTTATGTTTTGAGTAAACAAAACAAGGGCACTTTAGAGTATATGCAATCACAGAGAATCTAATCCTATTTTTAAAAGAACACAGATCTGTTAAAACTAGCTGTTACTTAGAACATGTTAATAAACTCAAAATTCTGTAAGAACTAATTAATTTGTAGAGAAACTAACAGAACCGCTGTCATCTTAGAAAGGTATGCTGTTTTTCTGGAGGGAAATTAGTGGCTCAGAAATATCTGAAAATTTAAGAAGAGCATGAAAGTCTACTTGTTTTTATCCACTTTTCTTTCATGTCACTAGTAATAGAAGAAGACTCTAGTGCCTTTTGGTACTTGTTAGTGGTTAGTAGGTTTCTGACAACAAGGGTTGGTAACGGGTGCTGTTGTGGTAGTCTGGGAAGAGCAGCTTTAAGACTGGTTAAAGCCCGTTCACCACAGATATTGATACCGTGTCACTTCCCATCTTCACCATTTTCAATCCATGTTTTTGGAGAAGTAAAGCATGTAGCTCAGGGGTTGTTAGGGGTTGGGAGACTGTTGTGGTAACTAGATCAGAATCTTCCTAGGGTGGTGGTTGTGAGTGGATCCAGTTCTGAAGACTCATTACACTTCTCTATTCTAAAATACTGCTGGAATTGAGTACCTGTTATTGATGGGATTGTGTGGGTTTAATAGCCTGGTTAGTGGCTCAAGGGCTCTCTCCAGCCTTGTAGATCCCCCTGACTGGTGGTTATGGAAAGGCTGGCTTTAAAGGCTTATTTCCTCAGAAAACAGTAGGTGTTTTTCACAGCTCCTTCTAGATATGGTCAAAGACATAAAACAAGATAAGGTAACTAAAAGTTAATAAAATGGGTTAATTCGTCACTTTTGAGTTAGGATTGTGGGGTAGTCATTTCCAACCTGTCTCATCTCTTTTATGAAACTTTCTATGACCCAATCGACCTGTGTATTCATTTTAACAAATATTTAATGAGCCTGTATTGTCTGGTACTGTGTTAGGTTCCAGGGACAATAGGATAAATAAGGTATGTTTTCTTCACTTAGGGAGCGCGGAGTCTAGTGGGGAAAAGAAAAGGTAAATAAGACTACAGCGACAGTACCATCAGACAAGTACGTGGCCTACCTGCTGGTGGTAATACAGAGTACAGACCTAGGATGAGCCCAGCGGCTTCAGCTTTTCTGTGTCCTATGCATTCCTTACCCCTCATTGAACGTTCTACAATAATTATACATGTATGACTGCTCTAAAAATATGGTTAAATCATAGTAGTTAACACTTAAGTACTCATTTTGTATCAGGTACTGAGTAAATGATTTACAATTATCATGTCATCATTCTCATAATACCCCTAATGGTAGGTGGCATTATCCATACTTTATCAAGGATGAAGAGACCGGTGTCTGGAGAGGTCAAGGAACTTACCGAAGATTGGACAGCTAGGAGGAGCTGGAATAATGTTTGCTCACCATTAGATATTTAAACAATAGAAAAATATTATAGAATGCTGTAAGCTCCATGAGGGTAGAGATCTTTCTTTTGTTTATTGGTGTATCCCAAGTGCTAGAACAGTACCTGGAACATAGGTGCTCAATAAATATTTTTTTAGCGAATAAATTTGTTGAGTGCTCGTTCATAAAGAGAAATACTTAAAAGTTTGGTGTCTGTTTCTCTAGACTTTTAAAACATATACTATATGTTTTTTTAATTTTATTTTTTTGAATAGGCAATGAATGGTCCATAAATCAAAACACTATAAAAAAGGTATACATTGAAAAGAAGTGCTCCCACCCCTACCCCCATTACCCCCTCACCCCCCACCTCAGGTAATCACTTTTCTTAGTTTGTGGTGTTTCCTTGCAGGGTGTCTTTATGCAAAAATACATGTACTATTTCTCTCCTTTATTACACAAAAAGAATATTGTACACTTGTCTGGACCTTGCTTTTTAACTTACAGTATATGATTTTTTAAACATGCATATGATCATAGGGTACAGTAGTGTTTTGTAATCTTTTTCTCAGCAAAAATATATAGCATACATCTATCTTGTGATGTATCAGTTTTACTAAGAAACATATGTTTTAAGTTGTTTAATTTAGAGACATGTAGACTGGTAGAAGTCTCAAACTTACATTTGGGAAAGTTTAGCCAACATATTAGGCAAGAAAAAGTTTTGAGGCATACTTTTTTTAAAAGCAGAATTCAGTTGTTATGATTGCACATTAAGCTGAAGAGTCAATAGGAAAGCAGAAGCAGTGAGTATCAGTTTAACCAGCTATATCCTCAAATCAGTAGCTTTCTCCTTATGTATTAGTAATAACAATATCTTGGTAAAAAAAAATCCTGGTCAGTGTAACAGGAAAAAACCCTAAAATGTCCAGGAATTAAATAGAGACACCAGGATATATATGAAGAAAATCACAGAACTTTGTTGAAGAGTGTAATTTAAAAAGCAGATTAAATAAATATAGCCATACCCACTTTATGCCCCAAATGATTTTTCCTTTGTGTTTTTGTAATTTGGCCAACATTAGTGATGAGTGGTTGTGTTTAGGGTTTTTGTTGTTGTTGTTGTTTTGGCTGATACAGAATGATGTGTTAGGCATCCCCTTGGTTATCTGTTTTTACAGAATTTTCTAAAGAGAAACTAGGGAGTGAAATTTATAAGTCTAAAAAATGTCTTCCTTTATGACTTTTGATTCATAAAGAGCCTTTAAAAGATTGTACATAGACATTTGAACAATGGTGTATTCTTACTGCATTGAAATAGTCTCAATTTAATGAAAAAAATGGCCACACAAATAATTGGTATTTGTCTGTAGGATTTTCCCAGAGATTGATGTAGGGAAAAATAAAGAGCTCAATATGCTGATTCTTAATGGAAAAGAGAATATCTTTGTGGACTATTAATTAACTACTCTAAGAAGAGAACCTAGTAGAGTTCAATAGATTGTAAAATTCTGTGGTAGTGTTAGTTCAGAAGCAGTAAACAGTATTTTGCTAAAAATAAAAAGCAAATCCCAAAACAGTAGTCCCAAAACAAATATGTATAGAGATTCTGGGTAGATAACAATTAACATTATAAGTACAGTTCAGTGTTCTTTTTTCCTCACAAGGAAAAAGGCGTATATTGCCTTTGTTCAAGGAAAGGTGTTATATCAGCTACAGTCTATCTTTGCTTATTAATGTGTAACCACATAGGTGAAAGATGTTGATTATTAAGTTTTTTCATGTCACATACTTACCAGCCATCATTATGTGGGTTGTGTTTCTAGAAGGAAATTGCAGTTTGACTTCACATTTAGGATTTTTCTGTTTGGTTCTTGACCCTTTCGGGAAATTCAGTATACTTCAGTTTCAAAGACTATGTTACTTAATAATTCTAGATCCTGGAATTGGATAGCTATCAGATCCCACTCATACTTCTGCAGTGTGTGAAATTAACAAAAAGATAGATTTAAGTATTCAGTCTCAATTCGGTCTTCTCATCTGGATAAATATTTTTCTCAGCCATTTGATTTTTGTCTACCTCATGTTATATATTTAAGGTGATTATTATTTCTAGCTTAATCAAGAAACTAAGGAATACCTCTTCAGGACCATTGCTGGAGGTTGTTGGAATATAGTCTACGTTCAAATTTCAAGGAGTCATTCAAATTGATTTTAAAATATATATGGTGCCACTACCTCTAAATAAATAGCTTTTGCTGATAAAGTAATATGGTTTTAAAATATTATGAAGAAATTCTGTTTTTTATGCTATAGTTGATCTTAGGTGTTGTTTGTTATATTGCTTACAAGATTTTTCCTGGGAAGAGAAGCTTATAAGATTTTTAAATGTTTATTTTTTCTGTATAGCTCCACCAAGTATGTTGGTGAAGGATGAATATGTTCATGACTTTGAGGGACAGCCATCGTTATCCACTGAAGGGCATTCTATTCAAACCATTCAGCATCCACCAAGTAATCGTGCATCGACGGAGACATACAGCACCCCAGCACTGTTAGCTCCATCTGAGCCTAATGCTGCCAGCACCACCAACTTTCCCAACATTCCTGTGGCTTCCACAAGTGAGTGGTAGAATCAGATGTAGTCAGCAAATTGAATTTCCCTAATCATTGAATATTTGTATATAGTCACTTGGAAACTCCAAGTAAGTGAAAATTGGAAGTACTGTGGTATCTTTCATTGGTAAACAAGTATAAATAGGTTTTTGGATTGGTCCTGGAAAAAATGGTTTTTTATGTTGATGTATAGTTACTTGGAATTTAATGACTTTGATTATAGTATTAATTTAAATTAATGGTCTAATTTGTACTTTACTATTATACACAGAAGTGAAAAGCCTCTTGAGCTTTCAGATACATTTTAGAGAAATAGTTAAGTAGTTAAGTAGTTTTAAACCAACATGTTTACAAAAATCTGTGTTAGTGGAATTGCAAGCTTTCCTTTAATCAATGTTTTTATTTTGATTAGCAGAATATTACTTCATAATAGTCATCTCAGTCTCCTATGAGCAAACTTAGAAGAAGGGATCTTGACAAACTTGTTTATAACTTTAGTATCCCTCAAGATAAACATTAACTATTGTAGTCAGTTTCAAAATAAAGTTGATTCTATGTATCTGACTATGTTGTTTTCAAATAGGTTCATTTCAAAAAGGTTTTTTCCATAATAGAGGTGCCACCTTCCCTGCCACAGGGCTATTAGGTTCAGCTTTTTGGGGGGCCTGATCAAGACATTAATGACTTGGTTCTGTTAGTACTTTTATTTACTTTCACAGTCACCAAAGGTTGGACAGTTTGCTGCTTGGAGTAGCTTTTTAAAATTAATCACTGAGCAGGGGTCTTGGCACGTATATGGTGTTATTTGCACCTGGTTGCTAAGAAGATTGTATCTAAGCCCACATCAGCACTAGATGTTGATAGATCTGAATTGATACTTTATTAATTGCTAACACAGGGAACATTATTCTGTTTACTTTAATACCAGCTCAGATTCAATATAAACTTGATCTTTAGAATAAATGGAGGACTGGTTTATATAACTTTTTTTAGTAAAGCATTCCAACGTTCCCCCTCAATTCAGTTTACCTCTTTGAAGAATTATCTTTTGGATTTGCTACATGAGATGACAGTCTCATCAAATAGACTCTCATAACCTCTTTGTGAAAATATGTAAGAATATTCTTAGATATTCGAAGTGGTCATATTGTTAAGCTCATACTTTAGAACCTGGACCCTTAACCACTTGGTGCTTCTGTTATCTTTCTACCCTTTGTTTACCAACTTGGGAATATAGCTGACAAAGAGAGTGGGTAGTGATGGAGAATAAAAGAAGGTACCTTACAATATAGATTATTAGTGCTGGAGCACAATCACTTAACCTCTGTTGATATCATCTGTAGGTTGAGTCTGCATGCCTTTGTTAATGCCTGCAAAGTTGACTTCATTTTAACTGTCCTGTGCCCTGGGGCTATGAAGACTAGAAAAAGTGGCATGAATGAAATGCAAATACTTTTGTCTTGATATCTTTTGGATATATTTTCACAATTGAATAATATTTTTAGATTTTAGAATTTGTTGCAAATGTGTTTTTGCATTAGATCTCAAAAAGCGTATTGATAAACTAAAAGAAAAACTGGATTAAAATAGAGGAATTGGGAGACTTTTACATGAGCTGATTTAGTTGTTTTGTTTAATTGCATCTTATGTACTTGGAATTGTGTAATGGAGATATTCAGTACAGATAACTGCAGTGTGCTCCTTTACAGTTTATGTTCATGGCACCTGTGTGTCTTCAGAGTTTCTTTCTAAATATCTGTAAATTAAAATCATAAGATACCTTACAAAAATTTTGGGGGGAATGAGATTACTAAAGGCATTGTCTTTAAAAATAAATAATTTGAAGAGTATTGAAATATTCTCTGTAGCTTTTAATTTTACAGTCTTAGCCTTAGGGAAATGTGATTTGTAGAAAGGAGAAAATGTTCCTTTTCCTTGATACTTTGAGCAGTGGTCATTTATGCCCTTCTCTCTGATTATGTTCCCATTTAGATGAGAAAAAATGGAGGTGATGCCAGTGAGAAATAATAATTATGAAATGTCAGTGCTTTCCAAATGAGATGAACAATTGACTTAATTAATGCTTGCTTGAAGAAATCAAGTTTTTTCACCCTCCCCCCCCAAAAAAGGCCTTAAAAATGCAGACCAGTAAGCAATATCATAGAATGGTTTGGAATTGAATAGAAGCCAGAGGAAGTTTATTACATATAGAGAGGGCAACTAATTTCCTATAAATTATTGGAAATGTTCTTGGTAAGAGGTGATTCTTGATTTTTAAAAGCGCATGAAAAAATTTCAAAGTAGACTGATCGTCTGATAGTTTTTTGTTTGTTTTTTTCTCTACTAGCAAATGCTATGATTGGACAGTGGAGCTTGAAATTTTTTTTTTTTTTAATTTACTCACCTTACCCATCACATTCCATTTAAAATATTTGCCTGCTTTTCTTTTGTTTTATCAAACCCTAGCATTCTATATTACTAGTATCAGCTGATAATAATGAACTTTCCAGTTTTAATATTTTCTTAAGCCTGGACGTTTGGAGTCCTAATCAGAAGGGTCCAGAGCTGGATAGAGTGGCCTGGGCTGAGCTGATATGCTTCTGAAGAAGTTACGATGATAGGGATTTTGCTGGCATTTGAAGAATATTGTGAAGAAATAGGCCACTGAAATTAGCTAGACATTACATAAGATAGAATAGTTTTGAACTCCTCCAAGTTAAGGTTTGCCTTTATAGTGGACTCAAGGATTTTTTATTTGATAGGCCTTTAATGAGTTCCACTTTTTGCCCATTTTTATAGTGACTCTCAGATATAATTTAGTCCTTCATTTACTGTATAAAACCATAGGATTGCATCTATAAATGTACCATATTAATGTCTTCTTGTTCCTCTAGGTCAGCCTCCCAGTATACTGGCAGGCAGCCATAGTGAAGGATTGTTGCAGATAGCTTCAGGGCCTCAGCCAGGACAGCAGCAGAATGGATTTACTGGGCAGCCAGCTACGTACCATCATAGTATGTACATGCTTTTTAAAATCTTTTAAGTAGTTGAGAACAAATAGGCAGACTTTATAAAAGCAAATTAATCCATGTGGGCCTTAATTTTTAGACAGCACTACCACCTGGACTGGAAGTAGGACCGCACCATACACACCTAATTTGCCTCACCACCAAAACGGCCATCTTCAGCACCACCCGCCTATGCCGCCCCATCCCGGACATTACTGTAAGCTCTTGTTTTTGTTGTAAGGGCTTTTTCTTTTGAGGACTTTGGTTTTTTTTTTCCATTAAAAAATTTATTTACATCTTTTATTCATCTTACAATTTAGTTTTATTAAATGATTAGTGTTTTTTCACTATTTTTATAAACAGTATTATTTATTTTTTATAATTATGTTGTCATACCTTTGTTTTAGAGGAGCATTGTTAACTGAATACATTTATTTTTCTCTTGCTGATATATCATTAACACCACATTGATTTCCATTCATTTGTTTGTTTGTATGTGTTGTTAGATCTCATGTGTATATGTATACCCACCCTAAGTTGACAGAAACCCCTTGAGTGTCAAGAGCTCAAGGTTTCCCTCACTGTAGTGTTTAGGATACCATAGACACTCAGATGTTGAATCCATCATTACTCTGTGCAGGCTTGATTGGGAAGGGAACCCTGCTGATTAACCGTAGTTTGTAATTTCAGGCACAGTAGAAACAGTCTTCATTTGGCACAGTAAAATCAAGAGTATAAAACCTTCGTATGTATTGTTTTTTTCCTCTAAGATTAATAGTACCAAAGAAACCTGGAAAATATAGAAAACTATAAATAAGAAAATACAAATTACCCAGACTTCTACGACTCAGAGAGATCCACTTCTAATACTTTGTCATGTTTTCCTTCCAGTCATAGAAATGGGTATATATAACTTTGGGGGGAGGAGGAGATCATACTGTGTATATTGTTAATCCTGTTTTTTTTTTCAGTTGTGTTACTATTTTTCCATGTCTTAAGAGAATATAATTTTTAATGGCTGCCTGGGCCAGCATAGTGGTTAAGGGTGCTGAATTTGGGCCCTTAACTGGCTGTGTGACCATTGGCAAGTTATTTAATCTCTCTAAGCCTTAAGGGTAATAATAGTAATATCCACCTCAGTGTTGTAAGAAGTAAATGTAATCATTCATGTGAGATGTTCAGCACAGTGTCTTAACTTAATAATCTCTCAATTATGTTAGCTACTGTTCCATTATGGAAATATCCTTAATTTAATAAGCCATAAACTTGATTTTAGAATGGATCTAATGATTTGATTTATTATATATTACATTATAAATTATACTATGTTATATGTTACATGAATATTTGTAATTTGCATTAAATTTTGCATGTACACCTATTGTAATTTGCTTAACAGCACTTGGCACATAGCACTAAAATGTTAGCTATTAAGTATCTACAAAAGTAATTCAGGAGTATTTGCTTATTATAATTATGAAGTAATCTAAACAAAGCTTTTAAATTCTTAAACATTGCATAAGCTTGATCCAAACAACTCCTAAGGTATGGTAGTTATATTTAAGGTTTATTAAAAATTTTAGCATTGGTGAACTTTTAATAAATAAAATTGGGATCTTTATGTCTTTTCTTTAGGGCCAGTTCACAATGAGCTTGCATTCCAGCCTCCCATTTCCAATCATCCTGGTAAGTGTATTTCCAAATGGATACCCTATTTAGATTTTCTTATGGCAATAGAAACACATACATAGGTTTTAATATAATTACAGAGTAACTTAATGTTTAGGTAAGTACAGTTCTCATGGAATTAATTAATAATGTATGAGTAACCAGTGTAGTCACACATAAACTGTTTATATTTGATTCTTTTTAACTGTCTCTGAAAGAAAAGACAAGAATTATCTTCAGTTAAAATATAAAGTACCAAAATGCTGGTTTTAGCAATGAATACATAAATATGCAGTAAAAGAAAACTACATTTCAAAATAGAACCGGTGTAAAATTGTAGCTTAAAAACCTAGGTAAGGTTCTGAAGTAGATGCTGAAAAGAAAAATCACATATCTGTCTTAGATGACAGGTTCAGGAATCTCTTGCTAATTAGAAACTGATTAAATTATGCTTAGAGGAGTAAATAGCTAAGTAGATTCTCTCAATTCATAGTTTGAATGTAACTTCTTAAACAATAGAAGTAATAAAACAAAGTTTAGAAATAAAGTACTGAAGGCTTCTTAACATAAACAGGATTTTGATTTGTTTTCCTTCCCTCTATCCCTTCATGTCTGTTTTTATTATAAAAAGATACAAATATATGATATCAACTCATCACCTTTTCACCCTAAATCAAAAAAATGTTTTATTATAAAGAATTTTAAACATACACCAAATACCAGATTGGTATGGGAGATCTCTCCCTCACTGTACTCATCCCTCAGTTTTAATTATTAACAACGAATGGAAAATTTTTTTTCATTCATACCCTTACCTACTTTTATTTTTTTCTTAAATGTTCTCTATGACAAAGATCCCTAAGGTGTTTTGTGTTTTTTTTTAAATCCTCACCTGAGGAAATTTCTTCATTGCTTTTAGAGAGAAGGGAAGGGAGAAAGAGAAACACTGATGTGAGAGAGAAGCATGAATTGGTTTCCTTCCATATGCGCCCATGCAGGGATTTAACCTGCACCCTTTTGGTTAAGGGATGATGCTCTTAACCAACTGAGCCACACCAGCCAGGGCACCTCACCTACGTTCATTCATACCCTCACCTATTATTTTGGAGGAAATCCTATATATTTGTTTTATATGTAAATATTTTAGTATATGTTTCCAATAAAGATTAAAAAATAAATAGAACTAAAGTAACCATATGAGCAACTTAAAAGATAACTTACAGTTCCTTAAATAGATCTACATAATTTTCTTCTTTTTAAAGTATATTTTATTGATTGTGTTGTTATAATAGTTTCAATTTTTTTTCTCTTTGCTCCCCTCCGCTCAGTATCCCCCCTTCCCTCTAGCAGTCTCACCCCTCTTAGTCCATGTCCATGGGTCTTTGGCTTCACCCTTTCCTATATTATTCTTAACTTCCTCCTGTGTATTTTGTACCAACCAATTATGCTTCTTAATCCCTCCACCATTTCCCCATTTCTCCCCTTTCCCCTCCCAACTGATAACCCTCCAAATGATCCCCATACCTGTGATTCTGTTCTTGTTCTGGTTTGCTGAGTTGGATTTTGTTTTTATTTTTTACATTCAGTTGTTGAGAGTCGTGAGTTTGTTGTCATTTTAATGTCCATAGTGTTGATCTTCTTTTTCTTAAGTAAGTCCCTTTGACATTTCATATAATAATAGTTTGGTGATGATGAGTTCCTTAAGCTTTACCTTGTCTAGAAAGCACTTCATCTGCCCTTCCATTCTAAATGATAGCTTTGCTGAATAGAGTAATCTTGGTTGTAGGTCTTTGCTTTTCATTACATTGAATACTTCTTGCCAGTCCCTTCTTGCCTGCAAAGTGTCTTTTGAGACACCCCTTTGTAGGTAACTCTTTGCTTTCCCATTGCTGCTTTTAAGATTCTTCTTTATCTTGAACCTTTAGCATTTTAATTATGATGTGTCTTGGTGTGGTCCTATTTGGATCTAGCTTGTTTGGGACTCTCTGTGCTTCCTGGACTTGTACGTCTATTTCCTTTGTTATTTTTGGGAAGTTTTCCTTCATTATTTTTCACATAAGCTTTCAATTACATAATTTTCTTAAACAGTGTTTTGTTATTATTTATGCTGGTTCCATTTTTTTCTTCTGGTTGTTAAACAAAACATTGAGGGTAACATCCTTATGCTTGTAACTCTTATACTTTAAGAGGTTGAAAGAATTTCTGGATCAGAAGACCAAATTATAGTGGTCACATTAGAGTATGAAAACCACTTTTACTATGCTCACTAGCAGTAAATGGTGATAGATTAATAAATTTTGCTGATTTAGGTGGCAAGTGATATTTTTTTTGATTAGGAGAAAAATTTTGATGGGGCAGAAGCATTTTTTAAATATACATATACAGGGATTTTTAAATATATTATATTTAATTATCGTGGATTTTTTGCTATATCATGGGATTTTGTGGTACTGCATACGTATGTTGTTAAAGTCACGTAGGTTTAAGAGTGTAGAATCAATGTAAGGTTCCTACTTCACTGGAGGGTCTGGAACATAATACCTGCGATAACTGAGGGAGTACTGTATACATTTACTAGTTAAATTAGCCTCCATGTTATTTGCATATCTTTTGTAAACATTTTTGTGGGTAAAGGGGTCTTTCTATAAACATTTTTATTGAGAAATGTAATACACAGGAAAGTACATAAAATAGGTATACATACAGTCTAATGAATAACATTAAAGCCAACACCCGTATTGTACACCATCCAAATTGAAAATTAAATCATTGCAGCACCCCCTGAAACCTTCCTACCTCATGCATTTTGTCTCAGTCAAAAACTTTTCCTCTCCTTTCCCCAGAGATAACTGCTATCCTGCTTTTTACGGATATTTTCTGCTCTTTCAAAATGATGACTGCATCCTTAAACAAGTTAGTTTAGTAATTTGGTTTTATTTGTGTTTGAAATTATATAATTGAAACCATTGTATCAGAATCTTAATTTTGTTTGTGAATAACTACATTGTGCTAAGAGGGGACAATCTAGAACCTTAAGAATGAGACTTTTTGCTGGCTTCGAGGCAGCATCATTGAGAGCCATAGTGGCCTCTGGCAGCTTGACGGGGTGATGGGTAGTTCTCAGTCTTAATAAGGCTTAGGGGAAGGTGATCTGCAGGAACAGGGGTAATCAGGGCTCCGAAGAAAGACCTACCCTGGTTGGAATAGTGGAGTGGGGTTGGGAGTGGTGGCATTTAGCTAGTTAGTTGGACTCAGTTTTAGATTCTGCAATTGCTTTTGGCCTTATGATAGATTTACTTCATTCTTCTTAGGGTAGAACTGATGTTGAGGCCTAAGAGCTTCTGGTGGTTAGGGAATAGCATAGACTAGCCATGAGGATATGCATCAGTAGCACCCTGCATGGGCATTAAAATTGAATAGGAAATGACTTAATGGTGAGGATGATCTTGGAAGGTCTCTGTCCAAGTGGTTGTGGGAGGGTATCAGCTTTGCACATATAACTTTAATGGAGTCAGCTCGTTGGAACCCAGCTGGCTGTGAACTCTTTGGCTATGAATACTAATGGGCCTAGGAGCAGTTTTATCTCACTACTATTATTTTTTCCTCTTGTACTGTTAAAAGAATATTCTAACTGATCTCCTTATTGAGAGACCTTCCAGTCATATTGCCGTTCTCTCCACCATTTAATCTCTGCTATCCTCAGTATTTATTTTAAAATCAGGATCTAGTTGTTATTTCTCTGCTAAAGATCTGGCATTGATTTTCCTACTTATTGCTTGGCCATAGGATAAAGTCCAAATTCGTTACCTACATGCAAAAAAAGTGATCCTGGTCTGTGTGTACTTTGCTAGCTTCATCTCTTTATGCTTTAAGCATCCTGAGCTCCGAACCTAGGCTTGCTCGGCTGTGTCATCCCTCTGCTGTTTTTTTTTTATTTTTTTGCACATGTCCTCCTTATGGGTCTTGTGCTCTACATATTCATCAAATTAAATCTCTTATTCTGCAACAAATTACTCCCTAAATTTAACAGATTGAAACGACTACAGTTTATCTTACTTCATTCTGTGGGTCAGGGATCTGGGAGTGGCTCGGCTGGTTTGCTCTGGCGCAGAATCTCATGACGTTGCAGTTAAATTGTCGGCTTGGGCTGCTACCATCTGAAGGCCTTTCTGGGGCTAGAGTATTCACTCTCAGGGTGGTTTACCAATCAATGTACCTGGCAAGTTCGCATTATGGTTGGCAGGAAACAGCAGTTTGTAGACACCTGTAGAGCTTTTTGAATGTCTTCACATGACAGCTAGCTTCTGTCAGAGTGAGTCATCAAGAGAAAGTGAGAGCCTTGGTGTCTTTTAAGACAGTCTCAAAAGTCACATCAGTTCCATCAGATTCTATGTTGTAGGGAGGGGATTACACAAAGATGAGTAGCAGGAATTGAGAATCACTGGGGCCCTCTTGATGCCAGTACCGTGCTTCCTTCATCTACTGAACATGGTGAACACTTAAGATCCAGCTCAAGTGAACCATTGTTGGGAAGCCTTTCCTGACCTTGTGTGTCCCCTGTTCTCTAGTACTGTCTAACCCAACTAAATTACAGTTATTAGTTTACGTAGCTGCTGTTGCATTTCATGAATAGATAGAAAAGAAAACAAAATGAAATATTTGTATTATGGTTAATGCAGCCCCTTAAGGTCTAATTAAGAAATGCTAAAATATTCTACTGCAGACTGAGGATCATTTAGACAGGAAATAAGCATACAGCTCTAATATTTAAAATATTTTAAATAATTAAAAATCATCAATAATATGTAGTGAATCTATTTTGGGAAATTATTTTTAAAGATAGTTGCATAAATGTCTTAGGAAAAATAGGTAATATAAATCGCAGACTATGGAAATAATTAGTATTAGTCATTACCTTGATATTAAAGATTTCAGACAGGCCATATACTTGGTGATTTCTGTGCTTTGACTTTAATAAATAAGTTGAAAAAATATTTTTGGAAAAGGTCGCCATTTCATTTCTTTTTTATGGATTCTATTTTTGCTTCATTTAAAAAAATTTAATCTTTATTATATATTATATATTTTTTCCATTACCATTTAGTCCCCTTATACCATTTTGCGCCCCACCAGTCATTGCACTGTTGTCGTGTCCATGAGTCCTTTTTCCTTTCTGCTCAATCCCTCCATCTTCTCATACCACCCCCACCCACCCAGTTACTATCCTGCTCTCCATCTATGAGTCTGTCCCCATTTTCCTTGTTAGTTCCATTTGTTCATTAGATTCCACATGTGAGTGAAATCATACGGTATTTGTCTTTCTCTGACTTTCTCTGACTGGCTTGTTTCACTCAGCATAATGTTCTCCAGGTCCATCATCTTTTTTTACAGCCGAGTAGTATTCCATGGTGTAAATGTCTCATAGTTATTTTATCCACTCATCTATTGATGGACACTTGGGCTGCTTCCGTATCTTGGTGATTGTAAATAACACTGCAGTGAACACAGGGGTGCTTCTGTTCTTTTGAATTATTTGTGTTTTGGGTTCCTTCAGATATATTCCCAAAAGTGGGATCACTGGGTCAAAAGGCAGACCCATTTTTAATTTTTTGAGGTATCTCCATACTGCTTTCCACAGTGCACCAATCTACATTCCCACCAACAGTGCAAAAGGGTTCCCCTTTCTCTACATCCTTGCCAGCACTTGTTGTTTGTTGCTTTATTGGTGATAGCCATTCTGACAGGTATGAGATGATATCTCATTATGGTTTTAATTTGCATTTCTCTGATGATTAGTGATGTTGAACATCTTCATATGTCTGTTGGCCATCTGTATGTCCTCTTTAAAGAAATATCTGTCTATTCAGGTCCTTTACCCATTTTTTTAATTGGGTTTTTTTTTTTTTTTTTGGTGTTGAGTCTTTTAAGTTCTTTATAAATTTGAATATTAATTCCTTATAGATGTATTGGTGAGTATATTCTCCCATTCTGTGGGTTGTCTTTTTATTTCGTTGATGATTTCCTTTACTGTACAAAACCTTTTTAGTTTGATTTTAGTCCCACTTGTTTATTTTTTCCTTTGTTTTCCTTGCCTGGGGCGATATATCTGATAAAATATTGCTATGAGCAGGGTCCAAGATTTCGCTGCCTATGTTTTCTTCTATGATTTTTATGATTTTGGATCTAACATTTAAGTCTTTGATCCATTTTGAATTCTTGCGTGTGGTGTAAGAAGGTGCTCTGGTTTCATTTTTCTGCAAGTATCTGCCCAATTTTCCCAACACCATTTATTGAATAAACTATTTTTAGCCCATTGTATATGCTTGCTTCCTCTGTTGAAAGTTAATTGACTGTAAAGGTTATGGGTTTATTTCTGGACTTTCTATTCTGTTCCATTGATCTATATGTTTATTTTTATGCCAGTACCATGCTGTTTTGATTATTGGGGCCTTATAGTATAGTTTGATATTAGGTAGTGTGATTCATCCAACTTTGTTCTTCTTTCTCAGGATTGCTGTTGCTATGCAGGGCCTTTTGTGGTTCCATATAAATTTTTGAACTATTTGTTCTTGTTCTATGAAATACATCATTGGAATCTTGACAGGAATTGTGTTGCATCCACAGATTGCTTTGGGTAGTATGGACATTTTAATGATATTCTTCCTAACCATGGTATGTGCATCCACTTATTTGTATCTTCTTCTTTTTCTTTCTTCAGCGTGGTACAATTTCAAAGTACAAGTCTTTTACATCCTTGGTTAGGTTTATTCATAGGTAGCTTATTCTTTTTGTAGCAATTGTGAATGGGATTGTTTTCTTAATTTCCCTTTCTGTTAGTTTATTATTGGAATAAAAAAATGCGACTGATTTCTGGATATTAATTTTGTATCCTGCTACTTTGCTGAATTCATGTATTAGTTCTAGTAGTTTCTTGGTGGAATCTTTGGGTTCTCTATGTAGAATATCATGTCATCTGCAAATAACAACAGTTTTACTTCTTCCTTTTCAATTTGGATGCTTTTCCAAGTTAGATGCTTGTAAGTGGCTTAAATGCTCCAACCAAGAAACATAGGGTAGCTGAATGGATAAGAAAACAAGACCCATATGTATGCTGCCTCCAAGAGACCTATCTCAGGTCGAAAGATATACACAGATCAAAGGTAAAGGGATGAATAAAGATATTTTCATGCAAATGCAAAGGGAAAAAGAAGTATGGGGTAGCAGTACTTACATCTGACAAAGTAGACTTTAAAATAAAGGCTATAGTAAGAGACAAAGGAGACTACATAATAATAAAGGGAACAATCCAACAAGACGATATAACACTGGTAAGCATTTACATACCCAACATTGGAGCAGCTAAATATGTGAGTCAGGTCTTGATGGACATAGGGAGAGATCAACAGAAATACAATCGTAGTTGGGGATTTTAATACTCTGTTGACTTCAGTGGATAGATCATCCAGACAGATAATCAACAAGGAGACAGTGGCCTTAAACGACACACTAGAGCAAATGGATTTAATTAGTATCTTACCCCAAACAGCAGAATATATATACTTTTAAAGTGCACATGGAACATTTTTTAGGGTAGACGATATGCTTGGACACAAAGCAAGTCTCAACAAATTTAAGATCGAAATCATACCAAACATCTTCCCTTACCACAAAGCTATGAAACTAGAATCAATCACAAGAAGGACACTGAAAAACACACAGAGGCATGGAAGCTAAATAGCATGTTATTAAACAATGAATGGATCAACAATGAGATCAAGGAAGAAATCAAAAGATACCTAAAAACAAATGAAAATGAGGACGCAACAATCCAAAATCTAGGGGACACTGAGAAAGCAATCCTAAGACGGAAATGCATAGCATTACAGGCCTATCTCAAAAAAAACAAGAAAAAGCTCAAATAAACAATCTTAACTTCACACTTAAAGGAACTTGAAAAAGAACAACAAACAAAGCCCAAAGAGAGTAGAAGGAAGGAAATAATAAAGATCAGAGCAGAAATAAATGAAATAGAATCTACAAAAGATCAATGAATCCAAGAGCTGGTTCTTTGAAAAGATAAACAAGATTGACAAACCTTTAGACTCATCAAGAAAAAAAGAGGAAGGACCCAAATAGATAAAATCAGAAATGAAAGAGGAGAAATAACAACTGACACCAAAGAAATACAAAGGATTGTAAGAAAATACTATGAACAATTACATGCCAACAAACTGGACAACCTGGACGAAATGGATAAATTCCTAGAAACATACAATCTTCCAAAACCAAATCAAGAAGAATCAGAATCTGAATAGACATATTATATTACACCTAGTAAAATTAAAGCAGTAATTAAAGAACTCCCAACAAACAAAAGCCCTGGACCAGATGGCTTCACAGGTGAATTTTAACAAACATTTGGAAAAGAACTAACATCTCTCTTTCTCTAATTATTTCATAAAATTCAAGAGGAGGGAAGGCCCCCCAAACTCATTTTACAAGGCCAGCATTATTCTAATTCCAAAACCTGTGATAAAGATGCTACAAAGAAAGAACATTATAGGCCAATATCCCTGATGAACATAGATGCTAAAATCCTTAGCAAAATATTAGGAAACCGAATACAGCAATGCATCAAAAAGAGATCATACACTATAATCAAGTGGGATTTATTCCAGGAATTCAAGGTTGGTACAACATGTGCAAATCAGTTAAGTGTGATTCACCACATAAACAAAATGAAGGATAAAAACCACATGATCATATCATTAGAATCAGGAAAAGCATTTGATAAAATCCAGCACCCATTTATGATACAAACTCAGCAAAATGGGATTACCGAAACATAATAAAGACCATATGTGACAAACTATAAGAGTTCCCCTTAAGTTGGGAACAAGACAGGGATGTCCACTTCCACCTCTTATTCAACATAGTAATGGAAGTCCTACCCACAGCAATCAGACAAGAAGAAATGAAAGGCATCCAAATTGTTTTTGCTTCTTAAGGTTGAGATATAGTCATCAAATTAAATATTGATTGCAAATTGAAGAGTTTCCTCAGTGTCTTAGAGGTTGTTTTGGTAATTCAAAAGTGGATTCAAAGTACACAAATTTCCAGATTCTGGTTGTGTTCTAATACATTGGAGCTAGTCACCATTTAATAGGGTTCCTCTATGTGTTCATAAAAGAGTCTCACTCTACATCTCATTGAGATCTAAATAATAAAAAGAATAATTTATAATGAGTCTCTTAGGTGCTTTATCTAGAGTTTTAACTTTTAAAAATCTTGGGAAAATTAAAAATTTTTTCCTTGAATAACTTTTATTTCAGAAATGAAAGGTAATGCCTTGGAGACATTAATTTTCCATTATAATTAAAGAACATTTATTTGATAAAACTGTACTTTATAATATGGTTCCTTATTACAAAACATATTTAGGTACATTCTTATATTGTAAAAAAAAGTTTCAAAGTTTTGTATTGTTAACTCAGTCTTTTAAACCCTTTTTCTGGGCAGTGATGAGCACCTAATATAGGCTTCACGAGACCAGCTAAACTAATTTGGGAACAAGAAACTAAAAATATCAGCTGTCAGCAAGCACATTAACAATCCCACTACCTTTAAAATGAATTAGAGCATTAAGAAAACTCTCTCTGAACTAATTTCATCCTGCTGTTGATGTTAGTTTTGAGAAGCTGCAGGCTTGTCACTTTTGTGGTATTTGGTTCTTGGAGCAAAAGAGCAAAGAGAGATCCAGAAAGGCTTAATGAACTTAATAAATTCATATTACTTGCTCCTGTTTTAAAAATAAGGATGTTCCCTCTTCTCTGGTTTGCAAATTGAGAATGGAATAGAAAAGTTTTTCACATGGTATTTTGTATCTCAACAGTGCCAGGTTCTCTGGAAATCACTTAGATTACCTTTGGGCCCTCCCTGTCCTCACAGGTAGTAACCCCTTTCCGCCTACTTTCCCTGGTTTGTGGTACAACTCTGATACCAGCTTTTTTAATCCTCAAGTCTCTTAAAACTCTTCATCCTTGTGCTAGCAGGTCAGCTCATTTTAAATGTATTCAGAGAGGTAGCTTTATTTAACCATCATTGTCGCATGGTGTCCGAAACATTATGGAAACAAACCCTTGGTGACTGGAAAATAATAAAATAAGGTTTCTTACGTACAGGTGCAGATATTGTAGTTCATGATGATAAAATGACATATTTTTGTTTAAACAAGATTATACAACTTCTCCCCTCCACCACCCAATTGACTTTCATGGAAAAAGGTTGCTCACCATGAAACTTTACTTCTGGATAGTGTTCTTAAGTGTGAACAAGGAAATGCATATACTTGCACCTCATTTTTAACTCAGCATTGTAAACATTCATGACTTCAGGGGCATTATTTGCAACAAAATTTACTTTTTGGACTGATTGTATAAAGACCTTTTTTAAGTGCTATTACTGTTTTTTGCTGCCAAAACATTGGATAATTAATATCTTGTCTTAGACAACCTCTTTAATTTTAGCTTCAACAGCACATGTGCCCATTGTTTGCTGAAGTTTCTTGTTCATAGCATAATGTGATGTCTTTAATAAAGAATTTTATCATAAGAATAACTTCATAAATATTTCAGAACTGGCTTTTTCATTAGGGTAGTTTAGTATACCACTAGTTTTCATGTTCTACTGATAATTTAAAAATATTTAAAGTAATGTATTCATGATTAGTTGATTTGATCTCTGATAAAACATTTGAAATTTTAAGTTTTTACATCACTCAGTCTTCATGATTTATTTAATTAATTCTTCATTGGAAAATACTTTCAGCCTTGACAATATTTTGAAATCAATTAGATACATAGACTTTACAAGGATTTTTTTAAATGCATTTTAAGCATCAGTTATACTGCATGTTAAGATTTTGGGGGGTGTTTGAGAAGATCTATTTTTTTGGTTATTCTAACTATCCTTTCAGATTGTCAAAAGTTTTATTGCTTCAAATTCTACTCTAGTCAGGGTTCATAATGGCACATTGAGATGCAGATAAGCAATTCGTATATCAGCAGAAAACTTTACAAACCAAACCAAGTAGTGCCTCGTTTTTTGCCCATGTAAAATTACTTTAAATAATTTATTGTTGTTCAAATGAATACACTAAATATATCCTCAAAGAAAAAATTGTAGTTGATATGAATTGACTTCACTAAGAGATGGAACAAATGACCTTTCACCCAAGAGACAATTGAGAATTCCTACTCATAGCAGCTATATAGTTGGAGATAATTAACCTTGACTCTAGTCTTAATGAATGGCAGAATAGCTTATGACCTTACTTTCAATTAGGGAACTAGAAAAATACGACATGGATTGATGTTTTCAAAAATTCCTCCCAGGATATATCTTGAGCCAGTGTGTTTTTTAAAAAATAAAAGTTCAGACAAATATTTCATGTGACTGCACATATTTTAGGTTCTTATTACTTTAAATTCTCAGTTCATTGGGTCCTTTGAGGTAAGAACCAAATTCCAGATTTTAAAAATGATTCTTGAATTTCAAGAATGCTAGGAGCTGAGCTGAAAAAATGAAAAACATGAAAATGCCTACTTTTTAAATGTGTTTTTTAATTTTAATCAAATTCTTTTGGGTGCTTTTCAGATGCCTCTCCTGTCCCTTCATCCTTTCTTGTCGGAAAAGTTTTGTCTTACAGAGTGATGTTCGCTCTCATTTGTCCCCTGTAGCTCCTGAGTACTGGTGTTCCATTGCTTACTTTGAAATGGACGTTCAAGTAGGAGAGACATTTAAGGTTCCTTCAAGCTGCCCTATTGTTACTGTTGATGGATACGTGGACCCTTCTGGAGGAGATCGCTTTTGCTTGGGCCAACTCTCCAATGTCCACAGGACAGAAGCCATAGAGAGAGCAAGGTATTGATTGTAGAGTTATTTTAAAAGTTGAACACAGTACAATGTCTTTTATTCAAAGTTATATTTCTCAATGTAGATTATATAAGTGTTCGAATAGGAAAAAAACAAAGGTACTCTTGAAAATTCAGAATCAGTAAGCATTCCACTTGAATTGTAGATGTTTGTCATTTAAAATATAAAAGGTGGTCTTTTTAAAATTTATTTTCTTATTTACATATAGTTGGTATACAGTCTTATATTGGTTATATTAGTTTCAGGTGTACAAGACAGTGATTTGACATTTTTATATCATACAATGTGATCACCCTAATTCTAATAATCAGACATCTATCACTGTGTATACTTATCACAATATTATTAACTAAATTCCCCTTCATCTTTTCACCTGTTCTCCCCAACCCCTCCCTTATGATAACCATCATTTTGGTCTGTTTCTTTGAGTCTGTTTTTGTTTTGTTTTGTTTTTTGGTTCCACATATAAGTGAAACCATTTGGTATTTGTCTTTCTCTGCCTGACAAGATTTTGTTCTTTTTTTATTGCTGTATAATATTTCATTGTGTATATATGCCACATCTTGAAGATTGTGTATGTGTAAATGGGGTTTTTGTGTTTGAATAGTAACAAGACCTTTTGTAATCCAATTAAAAACCAATTTTTTTATTTCCTCTCGTATTTTTACACATCTGTTGAAATAAATGAAGTCATGTTTCTGCAGGTGTTATTTATAATGTTGGAAAATATTTAAAAAATGGTTAAGTAAGTTTTGATAAGTTTTCTTTTTTGTCATTAAAATGTTAATAAAAAGTTTATATAATCAAATGTAAATGCTTAAGATGATATATTATAGGAAAACATACACAATTTTAGGCACTTGTAATCTCAACTCTCTATCAAAGCTGTATCTTTGGCAAATTACCTACTCTCTTAAGCCAGTGCTATCTAAAAGAATTTTCTGTGATGAAGGAAATGGTTTATATATGTGTTGTCCAGTACAGTGCCTACTAGCCACATATAGCTATTGAGCACTTAAAATATGGTTATGTGGTTAACTGAATTTTAAAATTATTTTTAATTAATTTAAGTAGCCGCTTTTATCTCATGGCTATCAGTTTGGACAGTGTACCTATAAACCTTAGTTCCGTCATTTATAGGATGGGAATAATAATATTTAGCTCATTGAATTGTGAGGGTTCAGTAAGAATTTATGTTAAACATTCCTGACACATAGTAATTGGGGAGGCGAGACCAAAAAAAATCCAGCATTATCTTCTGCAGGACGGACCCGTTATGGTACAGGCTTCCGCCACTAGGTGAATGTTATAGTAACCCATCTGTGTCAGTGTACCAGCTGGCATTGTGAGAGGCTGCATTTGGCTTCAGTGAAGTTTTTCTGAAGACTCCAAACCTGTTGGCCCGTTACGTGATGGGTGACTTATGAGTGCACCTGCCCACACTGTGCTGAGTGTTCAGCAGGTTTTGATAAAAAAAGACATGACCCCCATGCCCCACCCTTCCTATTCACTTGATCTCTCCCCAAGCAACTTTTCTTTGTTTCCCCTGGTGAAAAAAAGTCCTCAAAGGGAAACATTTTGCCATTGTGGAAGAGGTGAGAGAAAAAACGGCAGAATCACTAAAAGGCATCCAAATTGATGAGTTCAAAACTGGTTTGAGCAGTAGAAAAAAAAACCTCTCAATCGGTGTATTGTGTGAAATGGAGAGAGGACCTTGAAGGTGACTGACATTTAACCATGTAAGAATAAATACACAGTTTTTTATAAATCCGTTTTTTTTTGGGTCCTCCCCTCCTATAATCTGAACTAATACATTTAAAAAAATACTTATCAAATAAAATGTAATTTTCCTTTTTTTCCCTAAGGTTGCACATAGGCAAAGGTGTGCAGTTGGAATGTAAAGGTGAAGGTGATGTTTGGGTCAGGTGCCTTAGTGACCATGCAGTCTTTGTACAGAGTTACTACTTAGACAGAGAAGCTGGGCGTGCACCTGGAGATGCTGTTCATAAGATCTACCCAAGTGCATATATAAAGGTTAGTGGAAGTTTTACTTAAATATTTTAGACTTGGAAAACTATTTGTTGTTTAAAGAATTGAGATCGAGGTGGGGAGAGTAGAAAAATGTCTTTTAACATATTAAATCTCAGAAATTGTTTGTCTATAAAACGTATGTCCTAGGGGCATTTGTTGACATGACTAGTTATTTAGTTTTGTGGTTGTGTTCATGCCCTGTTATTTTATTAGCAAATTTGTTAACTGTTTTAGAGTAATACCTAGGTTTTTGAAAATATTGAGTGAAACCACCAAACATATTCCTTTGTTTTTAAGGTTCTTATTTTGTGTATTAAAAATTTGTCTATTTACTATAACATTTTTCAAGTTAAGTCTAAGGTATTTTGTATTAATTATTACATATTCAACTAATTTTAACTTTATGTCACACTGTTTAAAAGAGAAATACAGTTGTAATTAGATAGCCTAAATGTATTCTTAATATCAGCGTTTTCACAATCTTCCTAAGCATCTTTATTATTGGCTATGGTAAATTAGTGGAATTAACAATTTCATCATCACTTATTCCCAGGAAATTGCTTAGCATTCAGATAATATAGCCAACAGTGTCTAAAAAATGGATTTACTTGATTACTTCAAAACAACAAATCCAATATCTCATTTTCAGTCACTACAGGTCAGTTAAAGGATATAGGAATCTTGTTTAAGATTTTATTTATTTTATTTTTAGAGAAAGGGGAAGGAAGGGAAATAGAAAGTAAAAGAAACATCGATCAGTTGCCTCTTGTTCCCTGATTGGGGTTCGAACCTGCAGCTCAGCATGCACCCTGACTGGGAATCAAACTGTCAACCTTTTGCTTTGTGGGATGATGTCCAACCTACTGAGCCACTCATTCCAGGCAGGGATCTTTTTAAAAATGAAATTTTCAAATATATCAAGTCTGAAGAATATAATAAATTCCCATATACCCATCATCCAGCTTTTAACAATTGTCAGCATTTTACCAATCTCGAACGTGTTTCTTTCTCCCTCTGTTTTTTTCCTGTAGTAATTAAAGGCAATTTCAAGCATTATATTAATTCTGTCATAAAAATATACTGAAGTATGAATCACCAGTTTATAAATATTTCTAAAAAGCAATCACAATGTTATTTATCACACCTAACAAATGAACAGTAATTGCCTGATAAAAGTTTTGACAGTAGAGGACCATTTATAGTTTTGAGCTGTTGAAACAATAATATAGAGTAGAACAATAAAATATTAAATTATATTTATTGGTAGGCTATCATGGTGTGGAAAAGGTGGTTATAAACAATACACAGAATATGATCCCATTTTTGTTAAAATGCTGTGGATATTTGTATATTTTTTAAATCATTTTTTATTATATCAGTTTCAGGTTTACACCCTAGTGATTAGACATTACATAACTTAATAAGTGATCATCCTGATGTATCTTGCACCCAGCTGACACCATACATAATTATTAGACTATTACTGACTATATTTTCTATGCTGTACTTGACATCCCAGTGATTATTCTTCAACTACCAATTTGTACTTCTTAATGTCTTCATCTTTTCCACTCATTCCCACAACCCCCCTCCCATCTGGTAACCATCAAAACATTCTCTGTATCTATGATTCTGTTTCTGTTCTCCATATTTTGTTTTTTAGATTCAATTGTTGATGTATATTTATTGCCATTATATTGTTCATAGTTTTGCTCTTAAAGAAGGCCCTTTAGCATCTTATATAATACTGGTTTGGTGGTGTTGACTTCCTTTAGCTTTTTATTATCTGGGAATCTCTTTATCTGTCCTTTGATTCTAAATGATAACTTTCCTGTATAGAGTAATCTTGGTTGCAGGTCCCTGCTTTCATGACTTTGAATATTTTTTGCCAATTCCTTCTGGCCTACAAAGTTTCTTTTGAGAAATCAGCTCACAGTCTTATAGGAGCTCCCTTGTAGGTAACTAATTGCTTTTCTCTTACTGCTTTTAAGATTCTCTTTGTCTTTAACGTTTGGCATTTTATTTATAATATATCTTGGTGTGGGCCTCTCTGGGTTCATCTTGTTTGGAATTCTATATTTCCTGGATTTATATGTCTATTTCCTTCAGCATATTAGGGAAGTTTTCAGTCATTATTTCTTCAAATAGGTTTTCAATTTCTTGTTCTTCCTCCTCTTCTTCCAGCACCCCCATGATGTGAACATTGGTACACTTGAACTTGTCACAGAGGCTGCTTACACTATCCTCATTTCTTTGGATTCTTTTTCCTTCTTGCTATTCTGATAGGGTGCTTTTACTTCTTTGTATTCCAGTCACTGATTGATTCTTGGCTTTATCCACTGCTACTGTTGATACCCTGTAAATTATTCTTTATTTCAATTACTATATCCTTCATTTCTGACTGGTTCTTTTTTTATGCTGTTGAAGTTCTCACTAAGTTCATTGAGTATCCTTATAACCAGTGTTTTGAACTCTGCATCCAGTAGCTTGCTTGCTTCCACTTTATTTAGTTCTTTTTCTTTCATTTGGGCCATGTTTCTTTGTCTCCTCATTTTGGCAGCCTCCCTATGTTTGTTTCTATGTATTAAGTAGACCTGCTATGTCTGCCAGGCTTGGTAGTATGGCCTAATGTAATAGGTGTCCTGTAGGGTCCAGTGGCACAGCCTCCCCCATAACACATGCAGGGTGGGTACTCAAGGTGCACCCATCGTGTAGGCTGTGTACACCCTCCTCTTGTAGTTGAGCCTTGATTATTGTTGGCATGTCAGTGGGAGGGATTTACCCAGGCCGATCAGCTACAAGGACTGGCTGTGACCACTGACCACGAACCTCTGACCAGCATGGAGTGTCAGTTCAATGGGGGCCCACTCCACAGAGCAGGACTTACTTCAGCAGGGCTCTGGTGCCTCCTGAATTCACTGCTTGAGTGTGTCACTTGTGGAGATGGTTGGATAGTGGTGCTCCGATATGGTCTAAGGCTGTCCACTGGGTGTGCTGGCTCCGCAGCCTCCCGAGAAGTGCAGGCCAAGGTCAGTCACCACCTATGTTCTACCTGGGCCACCCAGCGTAAGCTACAAAGTGATGTGCAGATGACTGCTACTTGTGCTGGGTTGGAGGTGCCCAGGTAAGGCCAAGCTGTGAGATACACAGGGCTCCCTGGGGCCAGATGCTTCTTGCGTGAGAGAATTTAGGAAAATCTGAAGCATGAGCCAAGACAGACCATTCATATGGAAAAGCCACTGGAAACATGTTGTCCCCAAAATTTGGGTGGAACACACAGTCAGAGCCAGATTGATGGAGTCTCAGATGTGGTGTCCACCTGCTGGCTCTGTGGGGGTAGAGCTCATCAAGGGAACAGTGACCTCTGCTGGCACTTCTGTCTGGGATAAAGCTGCCCCCCAGCTCTCGCCCTGATGCTGACACTTCAGTTCCTCCCCTTATGTCTGGTGCCTTTCCAGCTGCTGCCTTCATGCTTTACCTCGGAGAAAGAGTTTGAATAAGTCCATGCACAGGCTTTTTAAGCGGAGCTGCCTGGGACTCTAGAAGTTTCTGTCTTCCTCAGCCTAAATCCCCACTGGTTTTTACAACCAGAAGTTATGGGGACTTCTCTTTCTGGCATTGTGGGGCTGTGACCCTTGTTCCTGTTGTTTATCTGCCACACATGGGTGTGGGACCAGCCTGTTCAGCATCTCCACCCCTCCTACCAGTCTTGATGTGATTTCTTTCTTCTTTAATTCTGTAGGTGAAGGGCTTCCATTCAATTCTATTTCTAGAGGTTCTGAATGATGGTTGTTCTGTACTTTAGTGGTAATTTTGGTGTGGTTGTGCAAGGAGGAAAGTACCGAGTTACCTATGCCACCATCCTGACCGGAAGCCCTACATTTTAAAAAAATTATGCTTTATTGATTATGCTGTTACAGTTTTCCCAATTTCTTTTTCCTTTGTTCCCCTCCACTTAGTGACCCCCCCTTCCGTTGTCCCCCCGCCTTAGTCCATGCCCATTGGTTGTGCATATAGTTCTTCACAACATCTTCCTGTCTACTCCACTCCCTCCTACTGTGCTTCTTAATTCCTGTACCATCTCTCTCCCTTTCCCCACTTTCCTTTTCCTGCTGACCTCCCCCGATATGTTCCCCATACCTATAGTTCTTTTTCCACTCTCGTTGCCTACTTAGTCTGCCTTTGTTTCAATTCCCTAGCTTCTGTTGGTGGTTGTTGTGATACAGTTTTCATTTTAATGTTCATAGTTTTGATCCTCTTTCTCCTAAACAAGTCCCTTTAACATTTCATATAACAGTGGTTTGGATCTGATGAACTCCTGCAGTTTTACTTTGTCCTGGAAGCACTTTCCCTTCTATTCTGAATGACAGCTTTGCTGGATAGAGTAATCGTGGCTGTAGGTTTTTCCTTTTCATTACTTTGAATATTTCATGCCAGTCCCTTCTTGCCTGCAGAGTTTCTTTTGAGAAATCACGTACGCTTAGCATTCCCATTTTATAGATATTAAATTGAGGTTCCAGAGAAGTTAATAAACAACCCATGTAATTAGCAGGTATTAGTGATAGTATTCAAAGCTTAAGCTTTTTAAAAAATGATTAGCATTCTTAAACATACAGAAAAATAGAAACTAATTTAATGAAATACCATTACCCATCACTGAGGTTCGTTGAGATTTTACATTGCTTGATCTGCCCTTTTTTCTTCATATTTTTCTTTTTAAGATTGAGTTTGAATGCATTTTCTTTGTTTCTTACATAGTTTGAAACAAGTCCTAGATTGCATGTTATTTTACTTCTGTGTGGTGAAGTATACATCTCTTAAAAATGCAGACGTTTTCTTATATAGTGACAATGGCATTTATTACACTCCTCCAAATAGCCTTAATGATAAAGAAAAGCAGTTGGCCATATGACCAAGGTCATCCATTCAGCCTAAAGAAAACTCAAAGCATTTTGTTTTGAAAGAGTGGAGGTGATTTCTACTCTGTTTATTTTACACAAATGGGTCGTTTTTCACAGGGACAGTAACGCTGACCCACACTGAAGCAGATAAAGGATACAGAGGCATGTGGCCACCACAGCTATCCTGATGGTGAAGGGTGCCTCTTGGCCACCGTTCCTACCTACCAATTCCAGTATACATAAAAATTTAAGATGATTATAATTAATCTTTTTCTTTTGAGAGCTCAATGAAGCTGTTAGTTATAAATAAATTGTGCGTTGACTATTGATGTATGGAATCTCTTCAGGTGGGCTCACAGCATTAAACTTACACTTCTTTTTTTAAAAGGTCTTTGATTTGCGTCAATGTCATCGTCAGATGCAGCAGCAGGCGGCCACTGCACAAGCTGCAGCCGCTGCCCAGGCCGCAGCCGTAGCAGGAAACATCCCCGGCCCCGGATCAGTGGGTGGGATAGCGCCCGCCATCAGTAAGTACGCTTTCACTTCTGTCGCTGTTTTATCTTGGTTCACTCGTTTGACTAGTTACTTTAAGCAATAATAGAACTTAAAGTGCTCTTTACTGGGATAGTGACATTTTAAAATTTGTAAACAGCTGTTCTTTTGTAATATTTGCCCTTTGTCTTGGACCCTGTTTTCGTTCTTTTTGTGTCAAAAAGGGAGTATGGGATAAAGAAGAAAAGGGGTTATTGTTATATTATTGGTCATCTCCCATTTTTTTGTTGATGCTTTTAATTCCTGCCTCACCAGCCAGGGTGGGTTGTTATCACTGACATGCTTGGCTTTATTCTAGTAGGAAAGCATATTTCAGTTTCAGAATTAGGCACCTCCAATTTTTTTTTAAGTATGCTAAGTATGCAGGGAAAACTTAAGTGAGGGTGGTATTTTGATAACTTGTAGACTTTTTTTTAATTTTAGGGTAAAATTGAACTGTGTGCCAGGTTTCACACTGATGGGGAATTTTTTACTGCAGAGTTAAACTCCTGACTATAGACTTTTATGATGGAAACACGTGGCACCCATCTTCCACGTCTGAAGGCATAACTAGTGATTCATTCAACCCCTGTTCTTAACCTCTTCAGTGTGGTAAGCAAATCACACTGGCTAAGAAAACTGCAGTGGCCCTGCAGGTTTCTCTACAGTACATGCAAATTCCTCCCATTAGTTTCATTGTAGTATTGATGAATGCAGATTGACGACATGACTGTATGTTCTGACTGGAAAATTAGATGCGGTCCCCATTGTGACTGATGTTCAGGAGTTTACAGTTTAGAGGTAGATAAGGCATATTCATTTAAATAATTTAATTTTTTTTAAATTCGGGCATCTAAACCGTTAATTTGCTAGTTTTGATGTTATAAACGTGCTTTTACTAAAGAATCCAGAAATAACTAAATTTCTCGTTCTCATCTACTGCCCTTATTGAGTAATTGCATATTATCTGTTACATTGTGAAATTGAGAGACATTGTCGGGGTCATCCAAGAGGTTTTTATGGAACCAGGACTTACTGCTCTCATTATTCGTCATGTCTTATTCTGAACTAGGTATTGACACAGTCAGGAAGATTCTAAGAACCATTCTGTGGACATAGACTACCTCTTAAAAACAACTTGTTTCTTATCCCTTCACCTCCACTTCTAAATGGAAAAATTGGTGGGGTGTTGGTAGATCATAGTAATTTACTTTATAATTGGTGGTTGCTAGATGACCCATATGGAGTGTAAATTGTCTTAACCAAAAGTTTTCAGTCCCTTTTGATAAAGTTTAGATCTATACTTACTTCTTGGCACTTTGACAGAGAATTAAAAGCTGGGAAGAGTGAAATAAAGAAAGCCGTTCACGTTATTAATGTAATGTGTAGGGAGAATGGGAAGAGATCAGCCTGTCCCCCTGATGTCTTTCAAATCTTTTTTGTTAGGTTTGTCAGCTGCTGCTGGAATCGGTGTTGATGACCTTCGTCGCTTATGCATACTTAGGATGAGTTTTGTGAAAGGCTGGGGACCAGATTACCCCCGACAGAGCATCAAAGAAACGCCTTGCTGGATTGAGATTCACCTACACCGGGCTCTCCAGCTCCTGGATGAAGTGCTTCACACCATGCCGATTGCTGACCCACAGCCTTTAGACTGAGGTCTTCTACCTTCGGGGCCTGTAACTTTCATTGTCAGGATGGTGGACTACAGATACATCCTGTTTATAACCTGAAGACATATTTCACTTTTGTTCTGCTTTATGTTTTCATAAAGGGTTGAAAAAAGTATGTTTGCTGCCTTGCTCCTAGCAGACAGAAACTGGATTAAAACCTTTTTTTTTTTTTTTTTTTTTCTATTTAGAACTTTTCAGGCATGGCTCAGAGCTTGAAGATCAGGAAAAATACATTCTTATTATATCTTCACCAGTTATGTATGAAGGAATCATTCCAGTGCTGGAAAATTTATCCCTTTAAAATGTCTTAGACCCTTTTATATGCAGAACATTGGTATGTGTGTTATTCTACAGAATAAATTCAATATTGCTGATTTTAAAGGCAGAGAAGTTCTCAAAGTTAACTCACCTGTTATTTTGTGTGTGAGTTGTTACTGTTGAGCATCTTTTACTCCAAGATATTGTGCCATGTGGGTGAGTTAATTTTACCAAGAGCAACTTTACTCTGTGTTTAAAAATAAGGTAATAATGTATTATAATCTTTTATCCAAAATAACTTTTTGCAAGTTAAACTAGTGAAGATGAGTTCAATTCAGATTGTCTTGTGACTTCAATTTTATTTTCACCAAGGCAAAACACTAATCTCTCTGTATACTGAGAATTCCTTAAAATGATCAGACAAAGAACTATCATTTAAAATTATACTTGTTGTCCCTGTTGGATAACTATTTATTGAGTAGTATAACTTTTGCCCTGTTAAATAGTAGATGTATTCTTCTATATTTCTAGCCACAGGGTTGGTTACTAAGAAGCTAGAAGAGGAATTTCTTTCCTTCATTAATTCATAGGGAAAGGGTTTGTATTTTTAAAAACACTAAAAGCAGTGTCACTCCACCTAACATCTCACCGTTCTGCAAAGGTGGCAATGCTTAAACTAAATGAGTATTTTGGAAACTGCTAAATTCTATGGTGAATACTGTGCAGAATAATGGAAACATTACAGTTCATAATAGGTAGTTTGGATATTTTTGTACTTGATTTGATGTGTGACTTTTTTTTCATATACTGTTTAAATCATGTATGTTATGACATTGTTTAAAATTCAGTTTTTGTATCTTGGGGCAAGACTGCAAACTTTTTATACCTTTTGGTTATTCTAAGCCCTTTGCCCATCAATGATCATATCAATTGGCAGTGACTTTGTATAGAGAATTTAAGTAGAAAAGTTGCAAATGTATTGACTGTACCACAGACACAATATGTATGCTTTTTACTTAGCTAGTAGCATAAATAAAACCAAATCTCAACATACTGAGTTGAATTCTAGGTTTGATTTTTAAGTTTTTTCTTTTGCACTTTTGAGTCCAACCCGTGGCGAGATACCTTCTAGTAAATGACAGGCAACAGCCAGGACTGCAGCTTTGGTTTTTCCCTCACACTCTACCTGGACTTCCCCGTGTATGTGATGTGTATCAAGTGTAGAGTTGCTTATTTTTTGAACTCTTATTTTACTGTAGTAAAAACAGGCCTGATTCTCTATAAGATAAATAGGCTGTCTGCAGGATAAAGAGTGTGAAATAAAATCAAGGATTATCGTTCAGGTGCTTTTACTTTTTGCTTGGAGGGCCTACGCATAATGAGATTCTCAGGTGTGTTACCTGTTTGAGAAGCACTTAAGCATGATAGTCATCCCATGTCGACCTAGATGAACAAGTCTTCAACTTCTTGCTCAGAAGGTCTTCTTACAGCCACCCTAGATGCCACTAAGTTTGCTTATTGCTGTGATTTAAACATAGATCTTGATCCAAGCTACATGGCTTTTGTTTTTAAAATAACTTATCTGCCAACCTATATGTATTCTTAAGTACTTACAAATACTTTTGTTAAAGACCTCATTTCAATTGTTAAAGTTTGATGATTTAAGTTTTATTGGCAGATTTTAGAGAAGATATCTTTGTTCTGTAGAAATTTTTGACTTTAGGTCCATTTTACTGTGAATGAAGAGTAGGACTGAGAGGAGACTGTTAGAATGACAGATTTTTTTTTTGAATGACAGATTTTTAATATCCAGATTATTTGATTAGAACCATAAGCATGCTTTTGTAATCTATTGCCTCCTTTTCTACTTCAACGACGGTTTTCGTGTTTAATGAAAAAGAAATGTGGGTTACCATCTGGGGAAGATAGGTGGAAAATATTTGCTAGGAAGTGTGTCCTCAAGGCCAAGGCATCTGTCTTGGTTACTTTCTCCTAAGAGCCATCAAAGTACATAGAAGTGCTTCTAGTTATTAATTGTTTTATATTTGTACCTGGATGTAGTCACATACATGCTTTTGAGAAACCATCTAGTATGTTGTGATCAGTTATTGCTGAGAGCTTAGTTGTTAGATGGTATTTCCATTTCTTACATGTAGACAGTCATCTTTAACAAGTAAGACTAGAGTCACTAGGTTTAAAATTTTATGGCTACTTTAAGGGTAGAATAGTTTCTGCAATTCTCAGAATCTGACTATTATGAGCATATGGTTCTGGGTGAGTTTTCTCAGCTAGTTGTATCTCAGAGACTTTAAAAATGTTGGATTTCAGTGAAAGCTGAGTGAGAGATGAGCCAAGCATGTACCTTTATAATCCATGATGGGGCCTGTTGCACCTTTGTCCAGTGCCTTTCGTGCATAATCAGAGGGAATCCTTAATAGTGTGGCCTTTTTTTCCAGGAAGTAGATTCTTTTGTGGGATGTAGTCCATCTCATTTCTTAAAGTGACCTGCACCTGGTATACGGGGATAATGACGACACATCACTGCCATCTAACCTTGTTTCTCCAAAAGCATGGCTCATTTGTACTGACTGAACCGCTGAATAGGCTGCCTTTCCCATTCTTCCTGTGAACATTGTTGGTTTACAAGTTGGGTGGTCTGGCTTCAGGATAACCAGACTTGAAATATCCAAGTAAACTGGACACATATTAGCTGTGTTAAAAATCCATTTTTGTGTGGAAGGGTGTGGTGTAAAGGGAGTTACTTGTTACAAATTTTGAAGGCAAAATATAATGTCCTGTCTTCCAGATGATAAATATATTATCTTAAAAGTTCATTGCAGTTATCTTTTTGATTGTGCCCATCTGGAGAAGGGAAGTTTTATATTTCCAAGGTTCTCCTCACTGTCTGTGGAGGTTAATGAATATATGGTGACAGGTATCTGTTCCTGGTTTAGTGGTAACTGGTTAATAGTCGTTACTCATTATCTGTTATGCAACATCAGATTAGTTCAGATCCTTTTGGGGAGTATTTTTGGAAGAAGCAGTTTTATTTTGAGTAGGGCAGAATCCTTTTTGTTCATAGTTTTTATAGTTTTCTCCTTTTATCATTAAGTCATTTACTGGCGTTTTGTTTAATGATAGCAAATTGAGAAAATGGTGAATTTAGATCACTGAGGTAAATGTGTGTATGAAAGCAATTACCTGTTAGGTCAGTTAACAACTCTTGTAGATGGGGCTTGGCAGAGACTAGCTGATAATAGAATGAAGAAATGCATTCTTTTTCCTTCTTGTTCCCCCCCTTTTATAAAATGTATTGGGGTGACACTGGTTAACAAAATCATACAGGTTTCAGGTGCACAAGTTTACAACACGTCATCTGTACACTGTATTGTGTGTTCACCGCCCCTCGTCAGGTCTCATCCATCTTTTTTCTTCCAAAGACAGAACCCATCTTCTTGGAGATGGTTATCTGTAAATAATTGCCTAAATCCTCCTTTGCCAGATTATAAAAAATAGGCCATGAGAATTTTTTTCTGCAAGCCTCCCCGCCTCCTTTTTTATTTTCCCTGACAGCTAGATCATTTCTTCTTTCTAAAGACATATCAGGAAAGATGTAAAAAGTTAGTGGCCTAATTCATAGCATCTTCAGGCCCAGCCTTGTCCCTAGCACTTGTCCCAGTGGTATTCGGTTGTTTATTTTGTATCATTGTGGATTGGAATTTTTCACATAATCCAGACTTGCCTTATTTAAGCAGTAAAACTTTTTTATCTTAGCCATTTCTTTGATGGTGTTATTTAATGTGTATGTCAGAGAACGTACTGGATTTATGTGTGTGTGTGTGCCTAGGTTTCTTCCTCAACTTCAGGGGTGACTTAAGACAGGTAGGACTGTTTGCTTTTACTAAATGATTGCAGTCTGCTGTGGTTTTGAATGTTTAGTTTTTTAACCTTCCAGCAACCCCCATCTTCTCCCTTTCTGACAGTGACCACTTCCTGTGTGTTGTTAGTATACCTCCCATTAGTCGGTTCTTCTTTCATTTCTGATTCATTTTTTCCAGCTGCTTGGGTAAGGAAACCAGATAACCAAACTTACTAATACTGTCTTTGAATATAAGGGCAAACTGGGACAGGGCCCAGGAAACTTTCCTGTAATGTATTGAAAGAGACTTCAGTGCTTTGGCATTTGTCTGCTTAGAGTGCTTCCTGATTCTTGCTCAGTTTCAGGTAGTTGCGGCAGAGAGAGGTGAGTCATATTCATATTTTCTCCCTTTGCAAGATTTTAAAAGATTTCATTGCTTCCACTTGAATGCTGCTCACATAAAAATTGGGGTTACAAGGGTTACTAAATTAGGTATCAATAGCCAGAGGCAATACTCTTGTCTAGAGAACACCCGCAAAAAGCAAAACAACCACAAAAACAAAAACAAACCTTGGAAAATGAGGGGATCATTTTTTTCATCCTCACCTAAGGATATGTTTGATTTTAGAGAAGAAGGGAGAGAGAGAAACATCGATGTGAGGTGAAATGTCCATCAGTTGCCTCATGTACGTCCCTCAACTGGGGATTGAACCGGCAACCTTTTGGTGCATAAGACGGTGCTCCAAGCAACTGAGCCACCTGGCCAGGGCAAGAGGATCACTTTTGTTTTGTTTGGGTGTCTCCTTTTGAGCCCTGTGTTCTGGTCCTCCTCCTCTACAGATTATTTTTTACCTGTAGGTGCCTTTATGAGAATGGAGGGTTTGATATCCTACCCCAAGGAGTAGCTAAAGTAATTGCTGTATTCAGGGATTTTAACATCAGAGTTGAGTGAATGAATGAACCTTTTTTTTTTTTTTTTTTTTTTAAACTGTAGGAAGGACTGACGAGAAAACTCTGGTGAAGACAATCATTTCTCTATATTGATGTATGGATAGTCTTCAGTTTATTTAAGATGCTTTCTCAGTAGGTCTCAGAGCCAGTGCTCTTATTCAGCCTGGAACTAGGGACTTTGGTCTGGGACCAGACATTTATACTCTCTGGCTTGTGCTCTGCCACTAATTTGATGTATGATCTTGGGCAAATCATTGTAAATGCCTACCTTCTCTAGGCCTCAGTTGCCTCATCTGTAAAATGAGGGGGTTGGACTAGATGAGTTTTTCCAGCTCTGAAATTTAAGTGACCTTGCCTACCTTGCAGCAGTTATTGATTTCTTCCTTACCTTTGCTGTTTGAGGGGGCTTTTTTACTTATTTCCACATGTTCAAATGAGACTAGGCTTGAGATTTTAGTACTATTCTCCTGTGGACAAGAAGTTACATAATATGTTCTTAAGACTTAAACCAAAGGCCTAGCACCACCTTGGGGGCTGAAATAAACACTAAAAAAAAAAAAAAAAAAAAAAAAAAAAAGATATAAGAGGGGGAAAAGCCTTCATTTTATTTTCCCATCATCTCTACTGAAGGTGTATTAAAGGCCTTTTTTGAGTCAGGACCTTCTGACTCTTGGGTTGGCATGTGTGTGACACCATCATTTCTTTTGTTCAACTAAAATGGACTGAAAACTTACTGTAAATGCCTGATGATATGAGAGGTCATTACTTTGGGTCTTTGGTTTCTTAACTCTTCTATAATCAACAAAGGGAAATTCCTTTGAGCTGTATCAATGAAAATGGTTTATATAACTCAAAATATATAGTGGATGATTATTCACTTTACTCTTGGCTCTTTTTTTTTTCGATTTGATTAGAAGACTTTGGGCTGGAGCATTTCTTTTGGAGTTCTCTTCCAGCCTGTCTTTGGATGAGTGTAATTAATGAACTTGGTTTTTACAAGGACCTTGAGAGCCTTCATTGGGGTTAGGTTGGGGGGTGGGCTGGGGAGTCCTGGTAGCTGGAGAGGACAGGCTGTAACCAGCTGCTGTTGCTATGGCTGCTTGTCATTGATAGAAGGACTCGTGCGCTTGGATTGGTTAAAAGGCTAAACATGAAGTTGGCAAACTTTCTCCAGGTATTGGGTTCTGGCCAATGCCTTGGACGTGATTTACGGGAAACGTGCGAATGCTTGTTGATGATGAAACTTTGGTGGGCTGCAGAATGATGTGGAGGAAGAGACTGGGGGTTGGGTCAGATTGGGTGGTGGTCTTTCCCAACTCTGTGTCCTCCCCCCAGCTCAGAGGACTGCAGCTACAATAAAACCTCAGAGAAGAGCCACACTTAGCTTCTGCTTTTGGGGAAACTGGCCAGCTAAAGTTCCGGTAGTTCCTTTGTGGCTTTCTGTATACTTTCTCCTGGTTGAAGTCTGTGGCTAAAAAATAATTGAACCTTTCCTGAGAACTCTGTAACAAAGTATGTTTTTGATTAAAAGAGAAAGCCAATTAAATCATTATGTGCTCATTCTTTTTCTTAAGATTGTGGATGTTTTGGACCTGGAAAGAGTTCCTAATCACTTAAGAGAATTCTCAAACTTGAGAAGAATATTTTCCTTCATTGATGTATGACCCTTGCAGTGGGAAATAGGGCATTTCAAAACACGACCATGGGAAAACAGTCCCCATTCTTTTCTCGTTTACAAAAGGAGGGAATGGAGTCACGGTGGCTGGAGGAGATGGAGGTGCTAGGGGATTGTGAGAACCAAAATGCTTAAAGGAGAGACAGAAATTGGAAATTGGACGCCCTGTCATTGCCCATCTAAGGATTAATGGAATTTATTTTCCCCCAGCTGCCTCTTGTATGAAATCAGGGTCAACGTGGAGAGGTGTGTGTCAGGTAGGGGAATCTATGGCGATGGCTTATAAAAAGGCATGACCAAATTAATACCTTCTTTCTGATCTTGCAAGCGTGATGTCCAGACATGTTTATGAGGCTGAGAGACCCGTTCTCACCTAAAGTTTACAGTATTTTTAGGCTAAAACTTGAAGAGGGTGGTAGATTGGCATTCTCTTGGGGAAAAGCCATAGCTTTGTGGAGCACTTCAGGAAAAAGGGCAGTTGTATGTGTTTTTGTATGTATTCTCTCTGCCCTCTGCTTTGACCCTTGATTCTTTGTACTTTGTTCCATCTCCTGCCTCATCACAACTCCTGCTAATAGCAACCTCAAAAGTTAGGACATTCCCAACTCCCCTTTAGACTGTACCGTCCCCATATTCTCACTGTGGTAGGTTGGAGGGCCCTTGACCCTCAGCTCTCTTTGTTGTAAAAGAATAATTCTTCTAGTTCTGGTTCTACTTTGGGGGTGGCATCCACTTCTATATGTTGATGTGGTATTGTTGGGCCACCAATTGGTTTCAGATAGACAAGATAGGTTCAGAGAGACCAGAGATCTTGTCACAAGCAGACCTGCTCTAAAAAAAGGTCACAGGAAGTCCTCTAAATAGAAATGAAATTATAAAAGAAAAGTTGGACCATCAGAAGAAATTTGAAGCATGATAAGCAAAAATATGGGTATGTACAATAGACTTTCCTTCCCATCTTGAGTTTTCTAAATTATGTTTCATAGTTGAAGCAAAAATGGTAACACTGCCTAAGGTGATTCTAAATATACATAGAGGAAATACTTAAAACTACTGAAAAAGATATACAAAGAAGTAAACTCAAATACTATAGATAAATCAAAATGGAATTCTAAAAGATATTCAAGTAGCACATAATAAAACATGAGAAAAACCAAGCAAAAAACAAGAGAAAATTTGACAGACTTAAGCTCTAACATGTCAATAATTACATTAAATGTAAATGGCCTAAATATACCAATATGACAGAATGGCTTAAATAACATGACTCAACTGTATACTATCTTCAAGAAACTCACTTCAAACAATATAGACAAGCTGAAAGAAAAAGTATGGAAAAATATAAGGTAAAGAAAATCAGGAGTGGATATGTTAATATCAGATAAAGTAGATTACAGATCAAAGACAATTGCCAGAGACAGAGAGAGACTTAATAAAAATGATTAAAAGTTCAGTGCATCAAGAAGGTATAATAATTCTAAAAGTGTACACACCAAACAACAGCAAAATATGATAAAAAATGATAGAACTGAGTGGAGAAATCACAATTGTAGTTGGGGACCTCACACCTTTTTAAACTCAGCAATACATCAACCAATACATCTAATTGATATTTATAGAACAAGACATCCAGTAACAGCAAAATACATATGCTTTTCAGTTCAAACACAATGTACATTCCAAGATAGACATTACCCTGAATTGATCTAAAACTCAATATATTTAAAAGAATTGAAATCATACAGATTATTCTCCACAGTAGAATGAAACCAGAAATCAGTGGTAGGTAACAGAAGAATCTCCAAATACTTAGAAACTAAACAACATATTTCTAAATAATTCACGAGTCAAGTCTCAGTGGAAACTTAAAAGTACACTAAACTGAATGAGAAATGAAAATAAAATATACCAACATTTGTGGGATACTAAATGAAGTGCTGAAAGAGAAACTTAACAGCATTAATTGTAAACATTTGAATAAAAGGAAAATCTCAAACCAATACTGTAAGCTTTCGCTTCAAACACCTAGAGAAACCCAAAGAAAGAGGAGGAAAGGAAATAAAGTTGGAGCAGAAATCCATAA
This sequence comes from Furipterus horrens, assembly GCF_987537825.1. Taxonomy (NCBI): domain Eukaryota; kingdom Metazoa; phylum Chordata; class Mammalia; order Chiroptera; family Furipteridae; genus Furipterus; species Furipterus horrens. Next base: position 16,197,269 of record NW_028327178.1, on the reverse strand, counting down.
AATCAAAACAAAAGCATAAGAGAAAATCAATGAAACAGCTGGTTCTTTGGGAAGATCAGTAAAATTGATCTTCTAACCAAAGAAGAGAAGACACACATTACCAATGTGGAGAATGAAATAGTATCACTACAGACAGTAACCATAAAAAGAATAAGAGAATGCTATATATTTACACACATAAATTTGACAAGTTAGATAAGGTTGGCTAATTGTTGAAAGAAGACCACAGTTCATCCAATATGAAGTAGACTATTTGAATAGCACTATAGCTATTAAGGAAATTCAATTAATTTAAAAATTCCACAAAGGAAATCTTTAGTCCCAGGTGGTTTCACCAGAGATTCTACCAAACAAGAATTAATACCAACTACCACAATCTTCTCCAGAAAAAAGAAAAGAATACTTCTCAGTTTATTTTATGAAGTACTCAACCCGGTAAGAAACCAAAGGCAATAACAAAAAAGAAAAAAAAAAAAAAGACCCAACATTTTAACATAAAATTCCTTGAAATATTACCAAACAAAATTCAGCAACACAGAAAAACATTATACACCATGACTAAGTAGGGTTTATTCTAGGAATGCCAAGCTGATTCAATATTTGAAAATCATCCTAACCATTTTAGCAGACTAAAGAAAAATGTTTAATCAGAGCAGTTGACACAGAACAGATAAAGCATATGACAAAATCCGATAACCATGCATGATAAAACTCAGAAAAATGGGGAAAACCCTACAGCCAGCATTGTACTTAATGGGGAAAAATTAAGTGTTTTCCACGTAAGATTGAGAACAAGTCAAGGATGTCTGCTCTCACTATTCTTACTCAACACAGCAGCACTGGAAGTAATAATGCAAGAAAAGGAAATAAAAAAGCATGCAGATTGGAAAAGGAAGAAATGAGTCTATTTGCAGGTGACATGTTTGTCTACATAGAAAATCCCAAGGAATGTATGTTTAAATACACTTCTAGAACTAATAAGTGAGTTCAGTGAGATCATTGAATACAAGATTTACATACAAAGACTATTGTAGTTTTATTGTAAGCAATGAACATGTAGACACTGGAAGTGCAATACTATTAATAATCACTTAAAAAAGAAACCGGTATAAATCTAACAAAACAAGTATAGGACCTGTATGCTTAAAACTAAAAATATTGATGAAATAAAGATTAAATAAATGGAGAAACATGCCTTGTGCTCATGGATTGGAATACTCAACATACAGCTGTCAATTCTCTCCTGACTGATACATAGGTTTAATGCAATTACCATCAAAGTCCCAGGAAGATGTTCTTATGGATAAGACAAGATTATTCTAAAATGTATGTGGAAAGTCCCACTAGAATAGCTAAGACAATTTTTATAAAGAAGAATAAAGTAGGAAGAATCTACCCAAATTTAAGATATTATATAGCTACAGTAATCAAGACTGTGTGGTATTAGAGGGAGAGACACACAGATCAATGGAACAGAACAGAGAGCCCAGTAGACCCACAGAAAAATGCACAACTGACTTTTGACAAAGGTGCAAAAGCAATTCAATGGAGGAAAGATAGGTTTTCAGCAAATGGAATGGGGAAACTGGACACCCATAGACAAAAGATACAAACACTAACAAAAAATGAGTCACAGGCTTACAGATAAAACCTAAGACATAAGACTTTTAGAAAAAAAGTCCTCAGGATCTAAGATTAAGCAAGAAGTTCTTAGACTTGACACAAAAAAAAACATAATCAATAAATGGTAAAGTTGATAAATTGGATTTCATAAAAACTAAAAACATTTGCTCTGCGAAAGACCCTGTTAAAAGGATGAAATAAAGTTGCAGACTGGGAGAACATGTTTTCAAGTCACATATCTAATAAGGAATATTATCTAAAATATTTAAAGAATTCTTGAAACTCAATAATAAAAAACAAACCAATTGCAAAATGGACAAAAGACATGAAGAGATATTTCACTGGAGAGAATATACTGATGGCAAATAAGTACATCACCAGCCTACAGAAGGCAGCCAACCCTTGTTTCTCTCTCACACCGATGTTTCTATCCCACTCTTTCCGCCCCCCTCTCCAAAAAAAAGTTAACTTAAAAAAAAAAAGACTATTTCTTTTTAGAGAGAGGAGAAGGGAGGGAGAAAGAGAGGGAGAGAAACATCAATGTATGGTTGCCTCTTGCACACCTGCAACTGGGGACCTGACCCACAACCCAGGCATGTGCCCAGACTGGGAATTGAACCAGCGACCCTTTGGTTCACAGGCTGGCACTCAATCCACTGAGCCACACCAGCCAGGGCTAAAAAATAATTTTTAAATAGAAACACAATGAGATATCACTATCTACCTATCAGAATGGGTAAAATAAAAAATAGAGACAACATCATATGCTAGTGAGGTTGCGGGGAACACGGACCTTTCATACATTGCTGGTGGCGAGGAGTGTAAAATGGTACAGCCATTCTGGAAAACACTTGGGTAGTTTCTTAAAAAACAAACAAAAGCATGCAACTACTACCTAGCCCACCAATCGCACTCCTGGGCATCTATCCCAAGAGAACTGAAAACTTAATGTTCACACAAAACCCTGTATTTGAATGTTCATAGCAGCTTTATTTGTAATAGCTAAAAACTGGAAACAATGCGGATTTTTTTTATGGTGATATATCCACATCATGGAATACTACTCAGCAATCAAAAGGAACATGTGACTGATACAGGCAGCCACCTGAGGAGTCTCCAGAGTACACTGCTGAGTGAAAAGAGACAATTCCAAAAGATGACAAATTATTTCAATTATAGAACACCCTTGAAATGACAAAATTACAGAGCTGGAGAACAGATCTGTGGTTGCCGGGGGCTGAGGAGGAGCCAGGGTGTGAGGTGATGGAGCGAACGCAAAAGGAAAACAGGAGTCCCGCACGGACAGAAATGTGTCTCTTGACTTCGTGAATGTGGACAACCTGGTGTGGCATTATTGCACCACAGCTTAGCGAGATGTCACTCCTGGGGATGTCTCTGTATCGTTTCTTATAACTGCACGTGACCCTAATCTCAAAAAGCTTCCCTTTTAAAAAGTCATTACTACGGGGCTTCTAATGAAAGACAGTGTTCCTCTCTCCCTCCGCCCCCACTCCCATTCTTGTTTCTTAGCCCTGTTTTCTGGGTTTACCTCTGTTTTTCTAAATAGCATAATGCTGGTATTTTTTTTATTAAAAATTTTTTTTAGACAGCCGTGGACTTCCTACTTTGAAAAACGAGGATTTAGGGGTCTTACATCATCTCTACCGCCATTAATTCTCATTCATCAATGGAATTAAGCCATGACTTTTGATTAATTCACTATTCACAGCTGAGCCACTTTGTGTACATTTTATTTCCTGTTTAACCTTTTTGTTTTGTTTCTCGCTTTTCCCCCCCCGAAATTCATTGCCTTAATATTTTAATTGGCTTATTTTTCTTTGTGGCTCTTATTCTGGCCCCACGCTCTGCTGCAGAATGCTAAAACCCCCTTCTTTGTGGTCAGTCACATCACAGAGGGTGGCCCTCTGCCTCTCCGCTGCCACATGGACAAGGCTGACCTCACGGCTGCCATCACGGACGTCTCTTCCCTGTAAGTGATAAGATTCTTGAGGATGGCTTCCTTGGGACCAGCTGGAGAAGGTGGGAGGTGGGGGATGTGACCCCTTAGTGAGTTGCCGGTGATGACCTAGAGAAGTGGGCCAAGCTGAAGGCATTCCTCAAAGAGAAACGGAACAGGTGGTGCAGATGGGATTTAAATAATGTCAGGTGGCCACACGACTCCACAAGCAGTCAGCTGATGGGACAAGGACTTGGGTTGAGGAGGGACAAGGGTCCATCCTGCCAGGCCTGCTGCAGTGACAGCTGGCATCATCAGCTAGGAATCTGAGTAGCCTGGTGGGGCCCCTTAACCCTGTCTCTACAACCAGGAGTCAGGACAGGCAGTAGGAGCTGGAGGAGCTACGTTTAATTAAAATAAAACAGTACCATATAATATTTTATAAATAAAAACGAATGAGCCTAAGCTATCAGATATGGAGTGTAATAATCAAATGAATACCCACCAACTAACTCCACATCTTCAGAACTAGAACAGTGGTGGCAGGAACGACTCTGTACAAATATCATGTGGGTTTGGTGTCCAGTGCTGCCGGGGCCCGGGGGACCCTTTAATTGAGAAAAACCTACAGGACTGCCACCACACCTGCCACACCTGCCACATCAGGCAGAGCGTGAGGGCAGCTCAGATCAGAGAAACACGGCGCGAAGGCACGTCTGGGACACTTATGACCGTTGCTGTCCTCTTTGGTGTTCCCACAGGATAGAGTCCCGGAAAACCCACGTGGGCTGTGCAGCGGCCTGCAGGGCTCTTCAGGACTCCTCCTCACCTGTCTGTGACAGTGGGCTGTTGTTGGGCGAGCCCAGTCTCCCCCTCACACTCGGGGTCCCACCCCTGACATCTAGCCCATGGCTGTATGTGAGGGGCTCCATCCGATGTGTGCATTGGAGGGCTGGCAATGAGCCGTGTCCCTCTCTGCTCTCTGCTGCTTTCCCATGAGGCTGACCTCCAGGAAAGACACACCCAGAAAGAACTTGCTTCTCTGGGCTGGTTTCCCCATCAGGATGTAATCAGCAGATTGACCCGCTCACACTGGAAGTGCTCGTGAATGAGCCCCAGCTCATCACAGTGCTGCGCTCCTACCCCTGCACGGCAGCTCCCTGCTCCCCGCCAGCTCTGGCTCTGAAGAGACAGGGCTACCCTGCTCTGTTCTTCTGGACTGTGAGCAAATTCTGAGGCCCAGGGGTTCTTGGGCCCGCAGGTCACGTGGCCCTGGAGCGGGGGCGCCACCCCCTTCCTGCTCCCGTACTGGCTCTTCCATGCTGAGCCTCTCCTGAAAATCCTGGACTGCTGAGTGATCCCTCCTGCTTTTGAGCTTCTAGCTTATTCCACCCAGTTTAACACTTGTGTAATGGGACCTTTTTGTTCTCTCTTGTTTCAGGGAGTCTGTGTCTGCATCTTATCTGGAGCGGAATTCCTTAAGGACATGGTTTATCTAGGAAGCAAAGAAACCCACTTGGTGATTTCACGCATAAAAGGAATTTATTAAAAGAATCCGACTTAGTCTTTAGACTCTCAGCTAGAGCAGGAGATGTGGGCTGGAGTCCACAGAGCCAGGCACTGCCCGAGCACATTCCAGGACTGGTCTGCTGGGCTCTGACAGCAGCGCGCTTTGCCACCAGCCACGCTGGGCCCTGACGTTGCTGCCGCCTCTGGAACCTGGAGGTAATGGCCCTGGCCCAGCCATTCTTGCCATGGATTCATCACTGTCACCACGGATTCGTCACTGTCCCCAGGTCTTCTTTCAGTGGCCTGCAAAGCAAAGTCTGCATCAAGTAGACACATGATTAGCAAGCCTAGATCATGTGTCCACATCCTTGGCTGCAAGAAAGGCTGGGAAAGCAGATATTGGGTGTGTTCTGCCCCTGTAGTGCGGGGTGGGCTCTGCCTTGGAAGGCAGAATTTCCTTGCCACTAGGAGGCTCAGATGCTAAGGCAAGACCGTGACCTGAGCTAGTTTGCATTTTCTGTAGTGCCTACATGGTACTTGTCATATGTAGTTAGTAGGTTGTTTCCAGCTTGGGATTGGGGCATGACTCAACTAAAATATCACCCAGGATGATCCACAAAATAATAGATGGTGCACTCATTTGTCCTATTTCTGGTTTTTAACTTAATTGGTTATTTATTGAATCAGCCTACCTGGAGGCACTGAAGAATGTCAGAAACTGAATATTTTGGTAAAATGTCAAGGTTGTTTTTCACTATTATGCCATAAGGCTGCTATGAACATTTACTGCATGTCTTTGGATGGGTATCTATTTTCATTTCTCTTGGGTAAATACCTAAGAGTGAAATTGATTGCTTGTATGCTGAACATTTTAAGAAAGTACCAAACTCTTTTCCAAAGTGGTTGCATCATTTTACTTCCCTACAAAAAAGTATGAAAATTTCAGTTGCTCCACATCCTCATCAACACTTGGTATTGTGAGTCTTTAATTTTCCCCGTGCTAGTGAATATGTAGTGGTGTCTCATTGTAGTTTTAGTTTTCATTTTTTGATGATTAATGATTTGAGCATCTTTCCATATGCTTATTGGCCATTTACATATATATTTTTTGTGAGTCTAAGTTTTTTGCCGTTAAAAAATGGAATTATTTGCCTATATTCTATACAAAGATCTATATCAGATACATGTATGGTGAATATTTTCTCTTAATCTGTGGCTTGCCTTTTCATGTTTTTAACAGTATCTTTTAAAGAGCCTTTTAAAATTTTTGATTAAGTCAAATTTATCATATTTTCATTTATTGTTTTTGCTATTTATATCCTGACATATGACATAACCTAATCACAGGAATGAAATCATCTACTTCACTACTTTACAGTCCTGGGGAGTATTCAGGGCACATATACATGGGATGCAGGAAGTCTTGAGGGCGTTTTAGAATTCTGCTTACCCAACTACGTGAAAGGGGTACAAAAGAGAGACCTTTTACATTGGATAGGATGTTCTAATTCAGCACTGCTCTGTGCTGGGCACAGGTGGTGTGTGTGTGTGTGTGTGTGTGTGTGTGTGTGTGTGTGCGCACAGGTATGCGTGGGTAAAGGACCTCAAAGAAGCCCAGGTATATTTTCCACAAGGTACTTATAGTCTGGTAGAACCTTACCAGTTGAAAGAAGCAGGGGACACATGACTCTCTGGAAGTCTTCTCTTTTCCAAGTAAACATTTCCAGCAACCTCCGCTGTTCCTTACATAAAGTGGTCTCTAGACTTCGCTCTGTTACTGCTTAGCAGGAGTAGAGGAAAGACATAAATTTACTTAAGATCAAAGCAGCATGTCATCAGTGTCTTAAATGAAGGCCAACTAAGACCACTAGCCTTCTGAGGAAAAAGATGGAAGACTTCCTGGAGGAGGTGGCCTTTGAACTTGGCCTTGAAGACAGGGGAGACTTTCAACAGGAAGAGCTGACTATGGGAAGGGAGTTCCAGGAATGACACAGCAAAGGCATGGATGTGAAAGTCCATGGGGCATTTCTGAGAAGGGCAAGCAGCTGTGGTCACAGAGCCCCAAGAGGCTGTAAATGAAGGAGCAGCAGCAGGAAAGGAGAGTTGGGGCTAGACTATAATGAAGCTTAAGGACCACATAGAGGACTTTGGACTTCAGTAACACTGTGAGGTCAGTTTAACTTACTTTGATGTTAGAATGCTTCTTGTCATTGCCCAGAGGGGAAGACTATATTCCAAGTTAATGTTCCATTTTAACACCTAACATGAAAGAGGGAGAGGGAGAAATAGGCACTTATGCCTGGAGTAAACACAGCTATTACCATGACCACAAAAGCAACCCTGGTGGGCTCATCAAAAGGGAGAGGAGTCAAGGGTGACACAAGAACATCCTTACAGTGTGGAAGGAGCCACTGCTTCCTAAATGTGGCCAACCTTTTGCTTGTAATGACAAGCCAAGCCTTGGGAGCCTTAGTTTCAGCTGATAGTAAGACCCCCAGCAAATTGCCCTAGACAATCATGGGTTGAACTGTGTCCTCCAAAAATGGTATGTTGAAATCCTAACCCCCGATACCTGTGAATGTGACGTTCCTTAGAAACAAGGTCGCAGAGGCGACCAAGTTAAGATGAGGTCCCTAGGGTGGACCTAATGCAATATGACTGATGTCCTCGTAAGAAGAGGAGAAGAGACACAGGCTGACACCCAGGGAGAGGGTCCTGCGCAGACTGAGCAGAGACTGAAGGGATGCATCTATAAGCCAAGGAGCGCCAAGATGGCCAGCTACCAGCAAAAACTGCAAGGGGCAAGGAAAGATCCTCCCTGCAGGTTTCAGAGGGAGCCTGGCCCTCGCACACCTTGATATTGGACTTCTGGCCTCCATAACTATGAGAGAGTACGTTTCTATTGTTTTCAGCCACTTCATTTGTGGTGCTTTGTTACGGCAGCTCTAGGAAGTGAATACATTTGTTTATTTGTTCATTCATTATTTAAATGTGTATGCACTGCACTGGGCTCTGTGCTGGGGGCCCCACTCTGCAGGGTAAGGGGGCGGCAGCCCATGAGGAGTGGAAGGGGTGACTACGGGCCCTGGCAGGCTGGATTCTCTAAGAAGGCAGTTTGTGTCCAGGCCAGGTCGCACTGTTCTTACAGGAGCAAACCCTTTGGGAACTGGAGCCTCAGTCTGGAAGGATGATTGCTGAGGGGCACATGGTGGGATGAGGGTGAGTCTGTGGAATCTCCCAGGGCAGACAGAGCTAGGGCAGGAGGGCTTTGCTGGGCCCCTCCAGGGCGCCTGGAGGCAGCTTTCCTCCGCACATTGAGAAGCAGCCAGCAGGACTCAGACAGGAAGGGGGAAGCTGAAATCTTCCACTGATGGTGGAAGCACAAGTAATCTGTGTACGGTCATCTCAGTTACCTGAGTCAGTAGCTGACAGCACGTGGGGGCCTGTGTGTCGGGGTTCGGGAGTCTTGGCATTGTCAGACTGGAAGTTTCTCTTCTTTGTTGCACCTGCGACATCTAGAACTTCTTTAAGCTTCAGTTTCTTTATCTGTAAAACATTGACAGGCACACTTAACATCTTAGGTTTGCTGTGAGGATACATTGAGAAAAATGCATGTGAAGTACTTAACAATGTGCCTGGGTGTATAGGAGGAGGTTAATAAAGCTTAGCCATTATCATCAGACGCTTAATGGAAAACCAGTGTTTGGGGGATGCCCCTTACCGTTGAAACGCGTGGGCCTGGCTATCGATGTGCTCAGGGGAGGGGGCCTGTTTCTCATCCTCATTTGGGCGCAGGTGACCTCTTTTCCTCATTCATGCATGCCCCCCCCACCCCCAGTTCCCGGCATATCTGGGGCACCGGCAGCTGGATTTCAGGTACAGGGTAAGCAAACCCTTTGCCAGCTGACTGCATGGGCCAGAGGATGTCCCTGTCTCCTGGGGAGGCTCTTGTTTAGCACCGGCTCTCAATTCCCACGGAACTGCGGCCGGCAGAAGTGGGCAGGTATCCTGCAGGGAGACTGGAGTTAAAGGGGTGTGGCGAGTCCTGGGCATTTAGCTGGCCGGTGGTCTGGGCCGGGTTTGTCCCCAGGAGGGTCGGAGGGGCCTGGGTGCATGGCGGTGGGGCGAGCTGGAAGAGGACAGAGGCCCCAGAGCAGGGCACTGCTGAGGGACCGGGCGCGGGCATTGGCCAGGAGGGGACCGAAGGAAGGAGAAGGCGCGTCTAGGGAAGCGGGAGAGGAGCCGCGAGGCGCCGCTGCTGGCTTTCCACTTCCTGCGATGACCACCAGGGGTCGCCATTGTCCCGCGAAGGCAGCGGGAGCGTCTGCCTTTTGCAGATTCCTCTTCCTCCCTTCCTCCGCCAGGACCTCCTGAATTAGACCTGGTCCTGCTGAGATGGCCCACACCGGGTCCCAGCCTCGAGTCGCTCGCCTAGAGGAAACAAAGCCCGATGGCGAAGGTCTGCGCAGAGTGTACTGGCCGCCGCCTACAGGCATGCGGGCCGGCCCACCTGCTGCCACCGGGGGCGGGGGTGGGGGTGGGCTGGGAACGGAGCTAGCACTGATGCTTCTGACACCTCGATTTCACTCTATTAAGCATCTTTATGTAATTCGATGTTGCAAGGACTCCTTGGAGGTAGACAACTGCCATTTTAGTTCACAAGAGCCTAGGTCTTGTAGTGACACTAAGCTAGGCCCTTGCTTGCCCAGAATCAGGAAGGTGGCCGAGTCTGAGTTCCGCTCAATGGGCACTGTCTAACCTGGAAGTTTGAAGAACTTCTGAGCCCCTTCCCCTCTTGGGGCCCAAGAGGGCTCAGAGGGGCCAGAGGCCTCCGGTTAATACTAGGTGGCTTGGCTTTCAGAGCATCTGGTAGGAAAGTTGTTACCCACCCCCCAGTCTCAGCTCTCCTAAGAGTCCCTGTGGGTGAAAGGCTGGGGGAAGTCCCTCCCAGCAGGGGGCGCTCCAGGCCAAAGAGGAAACTCTAGAGCCGGGCCCAGGAGGCATGAAAACAAGTTATCTTTTAGTGAGCACTTACTATATGACAGGCATTCGTCTAATCCTCTCAAAAACTTTACAAGGGAATATTTATGCTCACTGTTTTACAGATAACGAAAGTGAGGCACAGACACCTTAACTCTCTCTGAGACTCAGTTGCCTGAAATTTCAACAGTTTGGAAGGAAAATGTCTTATGTGAATGGACTCAAAGAATCAAAAAGGAAGATCGCCACCCCCACCCCCCGCCCCATCACGTCACTCATAAGTTATTTAACTGAAATAAGCAGGACATTTCGTGGTGAGTAAGTAGCAGAGTGTAAGTAACACCAGGAAAAAAAATTTTTTTTTATATGCTGCAGTGGGACCAGAGGGTTAGAAAAATTGCTGGACAAACTAGAGGAAATGGCTTCTAAAGAGATGATTAAGTCTGGGAGAGAACATGCTTACTGCGCCCCCCGATGGGGAGAGAGGGCAATGACACCGCCCTGGAAGGAATGCTTCCCACCGGCTGATGGAAACACCAGCTTAGTCCTCAGTGAGAGAGCCTCGTCATGTAGTCAAGGGGCAGCTTGGCCGCTAGACACGACACCGGAGGGGGCACTAGTAGAGTTACCATCCTGTCTGGCAGCTCATGAGGGCCCCCTCCATAGAGGACGGTGCAGGCAGCTGTGGTGCGGGAACGACGTGGTGGAGGTGGTGTTGGGAGGGGCTGGTAAGCAGTGGTTTTTGCCATGCTCTGAATTTAGAAAATTTCCAGGGAAGCTCTCCTCGTCCCCCTGGGGAACTTCCTTCCAGGCTCAGAGCCCTAGTTCCACAGAAAGGGCATCAATGGCCCCCCACCAATGAATTCATCAGACACTTTCCTGAGGGGGGAAGACCCCTGGAGCAGCTAGAGGATGGCAAGTGGTGGTGTCCACCCTGTTTAAGGGCTGCCTTTGCAGTTAGAGCTCAAACGACCATCAGCTGCTGCCTCAGGTGTGGCACTGCTCCTTTGGGTCTGCACATGGCTGTAGGGGGACATTTCTGCTTGAGAATGCAGGGTACAGGGGCCTTCAAGGCTATAGTTACAGGAGAGTCAGGTCCCCCAATTCAATTGCCAGCTCCTGGTCACCGGTACCCTGTCTCAGGCTGCTGTTCTGGTGGCTGGGGTCTCTTTGTGCACTGCCCAGCATGGTCCTCACCCACATGTTGACTTCAGCTTCTTTCCCAAGCAAGACGCTGCCCCTATGTGGGGCCAGTCCCCATCCTCCATGACAGCCACAAACAATACAGTGTCATACACTAGGAGGTGTTTAAAAAACACTTTTTAATGATGTAAGAGAAAGAACGTGAACTTTGAAGTCAGGCCTGAATGTAAATGGCAGCAACACCGTTTATCAGCTAAAATATCAGGGCAGGTTTTCTCATCTATGAAACAGTGGTGGTGGCGATGGTGGGGAGTGAGAAGCACATTATGGGCTGTTGGGAAGGTGAACAGATCAGTGCATCACGTTCACAAACCAGGGACAGGCCCCCGATTCTTCAGTAAGAAGTGTCCCCAGCAGGTTCCAGCTTTGGGCCCCACCCAGTGCCTCCTGGTCCCGGAGCCCTTTTACTTGGTGTTTGGGAACACTGTCTATAAGGTGTCACAGGGCTTTGCCTGACCTGGTCCCCAGAACAAAGCCCTCCCCCAGCCACCGCTGCATGCCCAGTTTAGAATTATCAGTACATGAAGGGGGACGTGAGAGAGAAAAGAAAATGTTTAAAATAACAGAACCTAATACTTTTGAGGGAAGTCTGAAAAGGCTTTGATGATTAAGTCCGGGAAAGAGGAAAAAAAAAAAAAAAACTATAGAAAGGAAGAAAAAGAATGATTCAGGTTAGATGCAGAACTTCTTACAGATGGACTGTTTGCAGACAGAGGCGAGGGGCCCGGTGATGTCATCAGCAAGAACCTCAAGGCTACATGGCTCGAATCTAATCCCCGCTCTTCCATTTAGGAGCTTGGCCTTCACCCACATGCCTAATCCTCCTCATCTGGAGAACGGGGATGGTGTACCTCACAGGGCTGTTAAAGGGATTATTAAATGATTAATGTATATGAATCACTCAGCAAAGTGCCTCACCTGTAGCGAATGCTCTGTGAATTAAGGGAGACAAACAGGACGGGCCCATGGATACATTCCACCTAACCTTTTTTTTTTTTTAATCCTCACCTGAGAAACATCGATCAGTTGCCTCTCACTTGCATGCTCCCTGACCGGGGACTGAACCCACAAACTAGGCATGTGTCCTGATCAGGAGTTGAACAGTTTACAGTACAAGGCTCCAACCAACTAAGCCACACCAGCCCAGGCCCGGCTAACCATTCTTTTACAGGTGAAGACACAGCCTGGAGAGCCGCTGTGCCCGCCAGTACTGAGCAGATGCTCCAGCCTGGGCCTCGTGCCCACCACCTGACCAGTTCCTCCTTTGCCAGCTGCAGCAAAGGAAGGGCTATTTCCACCGAATTCCTGGAAGTCTGGGTCTTACCATAGCACACCACCTGGGTAAGGGCACCATGGTCTGTGTGTGCATAAGTCAGGTGCCAAGGACAGATAATCCAACCTCAAGTAGGTTAAGCAAAGGGGAAAAAAAAAAAAAAAAAGGCAATTGCTTATGTAACCAGGAAGCTAGAAAGTCTGGGGTGCTTTTCGGACACAGGTGAATTTACCCAGGCCAGTCAGCGGTAAGGACTGGCTGCAGTCACAGACCAAACTCCGTCCTCTGTGGAGGGTCAACTGTGCAGGGGCAGGAAGGTGGCAGGGTGCTCTGATGTGGTCTGCAGCTATCTACTGGGTGCGCTGGCCCTGGGGTTTCCGGGGTGCTGCAGGCCAAGGTCAGCCCCCACCTGTATTTTGCCCAGAGCACCCTGCCTGAGCTATAAAGCATCTGAGATGGCTGCTACTTGTGCTGGGCTTGGAGATTCCCAGGTGAAGCCAAGCTGCGAATCTAGGCTGGCTGCTGGTAGTGCCGGGCCTGAAGCTCACTGAGGCCAGCTGTTGCTTGTTTGAGAGGATTTAGGGAGTTGTGCAGCGTGAGCCAAGACCAGCCACTCATATGGAAAAGCAGCTTGGGTGGGTCCGTAAGTTGGATGGGGCAGAGTCTCTGGGGAACTCCAAGGTGGGTCACACAGTGTTAGCCAGGTTGATGGAATCTCAGATATGGCATCAGCTTATTGGCTTTGTTGGACAGGGTTTAGCAAAGGAACAGTGGCCTCTGCTCGCCTTGATGCCAGACCCTTCAGTTTCTCCCTGTAGGCCACTGGTGCCTTTCAAGCTGCTACCCCGGTGCTGGAGCTCAGAGGGAGTGAGTCTGAGTAGGTGAGTCCATGTGTGGGTTCTTGAAGAGGAACTGCTTGGGGCTCTGGCAGTTTCTTTGACTGATTCAATCTCTGCTGGTTTTTGCAACCATAAGTTGTGGGGACTTATCTTCCTGGCACTGGAACCCTGGGCTAGGGGGCCTGGTGTGTGCTCCTCATTCCAGTCTGGGTGGATACGGTTTCTTGAATTCTGCAGTCATGGTTCTATATTTTAGTTATAATTTTGATGTGGTGGTACAGAGAGGTTAGCCATGTCTGCCATCTTGCTGGAAGCCAGGCTAGACTAATCTTTAACAATATGAAGCCACCTTTTCTATAACTAAAGCCTAATTCCCTCCCCAACCCTCCTCTCCCCACCTTTCCCCAGGCACCCTGCCCTCTCCTGCCTGCTCATTTGGCTACAAGGAATAAATACCCCATAGGTCCCAGGGGACAAATAAAACCTTCCATGCCCTTCAGTGGCAGAGCGGAGAGGGGTCTCTGGCGCTGGGGGCTGCCCCCTTCCAGTCAGGGTGCCAACCCCAACAGGCAGGCCTTGTCTGGGACTTCACTTCTGAAAGCTGGAGCCCTGGCTGGTGTGGCTCAGTGGACTAAGCACCAGCCTATGAACCAAGGGGTCACTGATTTGATTCCCAGTCAGGGCACATGCCTGGGTTGCAGGCCAGGTCCCCAGTTGGGGGCATGGGAGAGGTAACCTATCAATGAAAGCTGGAGGTGTCTGGGTGTGGCCAGCTCCACATGTCCTGGGAGAGAAGACTGGGTTCCAGGGCCCCGAGGGGAGGGTGCCACCAGGGACAGAGGATGGCCTGATAGCTGGGAAAGTAGCAGAAATGACAAGCTGACCGTCTAGCCCGCGGTGACTGCCCTCTTGATTGTTTCCTGCCCGCGGGGTCTCCTTTATGTGCCTGGATGCGGCCCTTGGGAGAAGCCACGCAGCCTCCCTGTGTCTGCGTCAGGTTTTGCCTCCCAGGGATACAGGATCTGTCCCTGGGGCGGAAGCACCCACAGCCCTGGCCAATAAATCCTGGTGACCTGGCCGTGGAATGTTAGCTGGAAAGAAGCCCCAGACCTCAGGACATCCCAGGCCTCGGGGTCCCCACTCCAGAGCCAGCTCCTTGTATTCAGTGGTTGGTGGCCTCTCAGTGTCTCCATTTCCTCATGGGAAGAGTAAAATGTCCACCTTCTCTCTTGTCGCGGGAGCTGATGCAAACGGGGGGAGCAGCCGGGTAAAAAATACTGTTTTTCCCTCTGAAACATGAAACCCCCTTAGCTTTCATTTCTTCGCCTTTGACAGAGACAGGGGTATGGGAACCACTTCACTTTCCTCTTACCTCCAAGATCAAGTTGATTACAAGTGTACCACCCCGGGGCTCTGGGAGGGAAACCATGGGTGGGGCGAGGCTGTGGGGAACCCCGGGGTCTGATGCCACACGGAAAGGGGCACAGCTGTGGGGTGGCAGCGGGCTGTTGCCAGGCAGGAAAACAAGCCCAGTGTGGCCAGATCCAATTTTTCAGAAGTAAGAACCAGTATTTTTATTGCCATTTCCTAATGTTGAAATGTTGGCAAATGATTAAAAAAATTATAAAATGTCACAGGCCAATCAAAACAGATCTGAGGGCCAGATCTCGGCCCCGGGCGGCCAGGGCGCTGACCTCACAGCCAGACCTCTTCAGGGCCTGTGCTGGCTGCTGGCGGCGGCCCAGCGCTTGCCGCCAGCTGCGGGAGAGGGCCGGCCACGCGCCCTCCCCCCTCCCAGCTGTCACTCAGCTAGCAGACGCAGACAGACGTCCTTCTGAGGCCTGAGTCTAGGAAGGGTTTTCTGGAAGTTTGCCTCATCTTTTGCACTGTTTCAAAGGAGCAATCTGAAATAGCTTCCCTGCTCTACAGTGACACTTGGGGACCCTAAGCCAAGCCAGTCACTTCTCTCTGGGCCTCAGCTTCATCACCTGTGAAATGAAGGGGTCCAACTAGACACTCACCCCCATCAAACCTTCATTGGCTCTAGGACCAACTTTCGGGGGGAGGAGGGACTTTTGTAACATGTATTAAAATGCAGCAATTCCACTCATGGTTTTAGCTGAGTCTCTAAGTCCACCAGAAATACGATGCTAGCTTCAGACATCACTTAAAATTTCCTAGCAACCACATGAAAAACTTAAAAAGAGATAGGTAAAATTAATTTTAATAATACACTCAATGTAATGCAAAACTAAAAACATCAGTTCAACAAACAGGTCATCGATATAAAAACTACTGAGATATTTTACATCATTGGAAACCCAGTGTGTATTTCACACAGCACATCTTCCAGCTCAGTAGCCGCACGTGGTTGGTGGCTATCATGCCAGAGAGTGCAGCTCCAAGTAAAGAAGTGACAAGAGCCCCCCAGCTTCCCAAGTGACATGCTAGGTCACCTACAGGGGAATGAGAATCCCGCCTTTCCTTCCTGCTGAAATAATGTCCTCCCCGTGAGGGGCGGCCACACCATGTTCAGTTTACCCCGCAGGCACTGCTGTCTGACCCGGGTCATCCGACCGGTGTCAGTTTCCACCTTCCGTCCATCCACTCTGGGGACAGTGCTGAGCGGGCAAGCCCTGCGGGCAGAGCTGAGGCGCCCGCTCTGGGGCTTGTAGCTGAGCCCTGCCTGTAGCCTGTGAGAGCCCAGGGGAACACCGCCCCTGTCCCTTACCCCAACCCTGAAGGGGCCAGGGGCAGCTGTGAGCTGGAGGAGGAGGAGAAACTGGGGTAGGGAAGAGAGAAGATGCCCGCCAGAACCCCCTACCGAAAGGCAAGCTCCCAGCCTGCAGCAGCCCGGGGTGGGAATGGGGGGGCGGGGATGGGGGTGGGGCGGAGAGCAAGCTTTCACTTGGAGTTTGCAAGTCCTGGATTATTTCACTGGGCTGGGCTTCTTCATGACTAAACTAAGGCTATTTTTGTTTCTAAAAGTAATCAGAGCATTTGCTTTATAACAGTTCCGCAAAAACAAAGAACGTGTGTCTGGGGAGAGGTGGGACCTAATACAATAAGCGGAGCTGGGGAACTGTTGAAGCTGGGTGCTTGGCTACACTGGGGTCTATGACACCATTTTCTTTAGTTTTGGTCATGTGTAAAAATTTCCATAATAAAAGTTTTTAAACAGTGACCTAGAGGAGTGACCAGGAGAGGCACAGAACCTGCCAGAGATTCCCTCTGGGTGGGCTCAGAGCTAGCCACCCCTGACCAGATTTCAGTGGGTAAATTATGGGCAAAAATTGTAAAATTATTTTCCGAACACACTCCACAACATGCCCTGGTCCAGTTATTTTTCCTGGGTGGTCAAATTTCCACTGTCTCATCCGACAACCATCACCTTCTCCATCCCAGGGGATGTGCCTGTGGGCTGAGGCTCCCCAGTGCTCACCCCAGCAGGCTTGGGGCTCCCTGACTTTTTTGGTTGCTTTGGCAACACAGTAGCTCTCCGGGACATCCAGGTGGATATTTCCGAAGTGCAGAAAACCTCAGAGCAGGACAATGCCTGTGAAGATATTGAGCACAGTAGGGGCCATGAGTCCCCAAGGATCCTGTGACACTTTGAAACGAACTCATGGTCTCTCATAAATAATCTGGAACACTGAGTCACACCTGGGGCAGGGGGGCTGGGGCACGGCACCCCCCCACCGCCCGTCCGCCCCCCCCCGCTTCTGCATGAAGTGCCATGGGACGCTTGGTGTAATGTTTATAAACGTGTGTACAGAGACCAGTACGTGCGAAAGGGGCCTCGCTGGCCTGCTGAGGGCAGCTCCAGCTGCGTGGGTGGGTGAACTTGCCCTTCCTTCAAGCCCAAGTCCTGGGCCACTGGGCGTCTGACGGCCCCCTTTCTCAGGTCTGGAAGCTTCTCAGGAGAGAAAAGCCATCACCCGTGTTGAGGCCATACCCGGTACTGAAGCTCACAAAGGAGGCCTCCGTGGGCAGCTCCACCTCTCTGAGCAACATGCCTTTCAGTTATAGCTTTGACTTTTCAATTCCGAGACTGTGGGAGAAGGGGGGTCGGGGGGGTGGGACAGGGGAGAGTAACGGGGGGAAATGGGGCAACTGTAATAGAAAAACTAAGTAAATAAATAAAAACAGAAATATTTCAAGAACTAAAAAAGTACACTTTAAAAAAGAAATTGAGTGAATTAGCTAATACTTTTGGAAGACTCCCTGCATGCTAGGTATAGTTCAATGCTTTGTGTTAACTACTTAATCCTCACAGCCACTCTGGGAGGGGGGGTTATCAGTTCCCGGCTGCACAGACTAGAAGATGAGGCTTGCTGCAGTGGCTGCTGAGTGACTTGCTCAAGGACACACAGTCAGTGTGTTGTGACCAGACTCAGCCCAGCAACCACTGTTTGATCTGGCTTCCAGCAAACGAGGCTCATTGATACAAATCAAAAAATGCCTGACTCATAGAAGGCTCTGGGGTGCGGTTCCCAGCTGAGGTCCCGCAAAAGCCCAGCAGCGTCACATTTCTAAGGCTGTGCAGCTACATGACACTCCATTAGGCGCGTGGTGAGGTGTGGCCCTTGCCCAGCAGGGCCTCTCAGGTGGCCTGGGAGAATAATTATGAATAATTTGCGAGGAGGTCAAATGTTCTTTTGAAGTGTAGGAGAGAAGTTTTCAGGGCCAAACCTCTATCCAGGTGCCCCCGCCCTTTATTTGATTAGCAAGTCCTTTCTTCAGTGGTCCTGCAGGGACTATCTGAAGAAATGGACTGATAATGTCGAACACTTGAGATTACAAAGTGCTTTCTTTATACGATTTTGCTTCTCTCTCTCCGTAACATAGTAGCAGGCATTTTAGGCCCATGATAGAGATTAGGACACAGAAGTTTATCATGGTGTCCTGATCCATTGCTTGGCAGCTCATCCAGGACTCAAACGATAAATTCACCCTGGCCGGGTAGCTCAGCTGGTTAGAGCATCGTTCTGATACACCAATGTCGCAGGTTTGATCCCCGGTCAGGGCACACACAAGAATCAACCAATGAATGCATAAATAGGTGGAACAATAAGTTGATGTTTCTCTCTCCCTCTCGCTCTAAAATCAGTGAATTAAAAACCCCATAAATTCCCTGGCTGCTGTGGCTCAGTGGACTGAGCGTCTGCCTGCAAGCCAGTGTCACTGGTTCGATTCCCAGTCAGGGCACATGACTAGGTTGCACGTCAGGTCCCCAGTTGGGGGCACGAGTGAGAGGCAACCACACAGTGATGTTTCTCTCCCTCTCTTTTTCCTTTCCCCTCTCTCTAAAAATAAATAAACAAATAAATAAATTATTTTAAAAAGAAAACAAACCCATAAATTCAAAATTGAATTTTCTAATTAAAAAGAAGGAAAGGGAAAAGATGCGAAGCCGATGGGGTTTTGGAGCCACCACCTGTGTGTCTTCAGGATGTCTTTCAAGCCCAGTGCCTGTCATTCTTTGTCATGCATACCCTTCCCTTCGTTCTCCCAGGCCTTCTTGCTGACGAGCAAACAAGACCCTTTAGTCACTCACCTTGGGAAGCAAGGGCAGCATTATAGCTGGACTCATCGGGCCGTGCAAATGTAAGGCTGGAAAAGCAGGCTTCTGGCCCAGATTTCAGTATGGAGCCCCTGCCAGGCTGCATGGTGAGTTAGGAATAATTAAACG
Source organism: Furipterus horrens (assembly GCF_987537825.1). NCBI lineage: Eukaryota > Metazoa > Chordata > Mammalia > Chiroptera > Furipteridae > Furipterus > Furipterus horrens. Next base: position 16,178,193 of record NW_028327178.1, on the reverse strand, counting down.
TGAACTGTCATTGGAGAACTGAGACCCAGCACGCGGACATAGAAGCCACTGCTGCCCCCTTCCTGAAGGCTGGCGAAGGCTGAAGTGGGCCGACGGGTGGGGTGGAGCGGGGGCACAGCTTGTCAGGCACAGCATCACCTAGGCCCCGTTCAGCTGGCCCCTTCTGAGAGCGCAGAAGCCATGCCTGCCCCTGCTCTGTGGCTTTTCTCCTTCCCCTTTGCTCTGTCTCCTTGGCCTCTGTCCCCTCCTCTGCCACCACCAGCCTTCATGGAAACCAAGCTGTCGCAACCAAGGAGCCTATCAGATTTTCTGTTGACAGAGCTTCCGTGCAAGCCTTTGAGGCTTTTGATGAGGACTCAGAAAGGTGGCACGGTCCTCTCCAAGGTCACGCAGAGCCAAGATGGAAACCACCCCCCACCCCATTTTTTGTTATGAGCCCAAAGTCTTTCCACTCCAGCTCTGAGAAACACACCCCTCCGTCCTCAACTCCTGCCACCTGTGAGGCCTTTAAGATGGATCTGTCAGTGAGCACGTTCATTTGCCAGGAATTCTTAGAATTTAATTTACAAATACCTATCTCCCCAAGCTGGACTCTAAGCCCTTTGAATCAACTCAGTATATTATAAAACAAACAAAAACACTGCAGGTGGAAAAATAAAAGCTACCTGGGGTCTGGGAGAGGGTTTCTGTTTGAGCCCCTCAGATCTGGGGGGTACTCATTTGTCTGCTTGTGTGCGGATTAAAAAAAAGAAAAAATTACATGTATGTATATTACTCATGCACAGCAAACAGAATCTGGTTGCTGTGTTTCATCCATTTCAGTAATTATCCTTGCTACTTAAATTGTCCCATATCTGGCCAGCGTAAGTTCTACTGGACTCCTGTGTCTTTGATAGCTTCTTTTCCATCCCCTATGACAAGAGACTCTGTCTTGTACCATTCTTGTCCCAGACATTTCTCCTTGAAGTACCACTGGCTTCTTTTTGTGGGAAATGGTGCATGATGCACGCGCGTACGCACGCAGATGCACAAACACACACATACACACAGAATTGTCATTTGGGTTGTCTAAACTTTATTCTTTCCTAAGCCAGGGCTATAGAATCAATATTTCCTAAATTTTTGCATGTTGTTTTCTATCATATTTATATTCAAAAGCCAGTTTGGTTAGATCAAAGTCCTTGGGTCTTATTTCCTTTCTTTGAGTATCTTAAATATCTGACCCATTTCCTTCCGGCATAAAGTGTTGCTATAAAGATGTTTTTCAGGGATTGACTTTTCTTTTCCTTATAAGTTACTTTTTGTCTGGATGTTCAAAGGATTTTTCTCCTTTTTATTTTTAAAGTTCTGTATTTTACTAGAATATGTCTTGGCATCGGTATTGTGGTCAATTTCTCCAGTTAAGTGGTGTGACCTTTCAATTCCTTTCAGAAGTTTTGTTGGTTTTCCCCAAAGTTTCTGGAAGAAATGCATTACTCTCTCCTAACTATAGTTACGGAGTTGCCCGTTTTTTTCCTTTGGCTGTCAACATTTCGCTTTCTACATTTTTGAGGCTATTTTATTGTGCACACACACATTTAGATTTGCTAGCTCTTTCTGGTCAATTAAACCTCTTATTATTATAAAATAACTCTCTACCTCTAAAAATGCTTCTTGCTTTCAATTCTGTTTTTCTGATATTAATATGGCTAACTCAACTTTCTTAAGGTTTTTGGTTCTTGTATCTTTTTCCTTTTTTTAACTTTTAACCTTTCTGTAGCTTTTATTTTAGGTATGCCTCCTGTAAGCAGTTTATAATTGGGCTTTATATTTACCATCAGACAGTCTTTATCTTTTAATTGGAGCATTTAATTCATTTATATTTAATACAATTATTGATTCACTTGGGACTAAATGTTATTATTTGCTCTTTTTGTCCCAATTAGTCTGTTTCCTTTTTTTTTTTTTTTTTAATCTTTTTAACTAATTTTTAAATTATTTCATCTTTTCCTTTCTTAGTTTGGCAATGACATTTTAATAAACATATCATTTTAGTGGTCAGACATGGGTATCACAATACTTTTTTGAGCTATCAAATTCTAAAAGGAATGAGTACTCTCACATCTCCTTAGATAATATGAGTACCTTAGGAAAACTCTAATTCTGTTTACTCCTGATGTACATGCTATTGTTGTATGAAGCTTTCGTGAGCCGTTTTCATTCTCTCAGCTGCGCTCTGTGTAATCAGCAAATGCGCCTAGGCTCTGCACACCTGCCTTATCCACCCAAGTTTCTGCGCTCTATCAGATCTTGGCCCAGTAATTTTTTATTCTTATGTTAGCTCTCTGATGCCTTCAATAATTTTTATATTTGGTCCAGCTGTTCCAATTGTTCTTGATAAAAACCATTGGTGTGATTTACCTGTTCTGCCATCCATGGAAGTGGAAGTCTGGTACTATTAATTATACTCTACAAAAGGAGCAGGTATAGAGGCAGGTAACGCTGCTAACAGAGTTGAAAGCCCGTGGCTCTTCAGCATCTTCGGTGTCTGGGAAAGCTGACTCACAGGCCCAGCATGTGATGTTGTACCGGGGGCGGGGGTATGTGTCAGCCAGTCCTGGGAGTTGCACATATTGCTTAGCTGTCTGAGTAAACATAATCCAAAAGGACACCTGAGGTGACCCGTGTTGTCCTGAGCAGATACTGGATCAGTGCCTGGGACCCAGTGTCACTGGGGCCTACCTGGCCTCTACAGTCAATACAAAAATAGCTTCTTTGTTCCCCATTCCCAGAGATGAATACAGCAAGTGCTCAGTGCTGGTTCAACAGCCTGTAGTTCAAAGACAAGAGTCTGGGCCAGCGGTCAGAGTCAGCCCATCCTTGCCTGAGGCCGAAACAAAGGTGATGCACCGGCCATTCCCGGGGTTGCTTCCTGGTCCTGTGAATGTGAATGAAGCTGGCATGGCAGGTGGGGGCTCTGCATGACCTTCATTGGCCAGGACACAGCTTGGGTCTGGACCTCCCACACCCGCACAATGCTATATTCTTGGTGTTAGGGACTGAATTGTGTCCCCCTAAAATTCATATGTTGAAGTTCTAATCCCTAACATCCCCCTCAGAATATGACTGTATTGAAGACAAGGTCTTTAAAGAGGTAATTAAGATTAAATGAGGTCATCTGGCTGGTCCCTAATCTAATAGGATTGGAGTCCTTATAAGAGGAGAGAGAGACCAGAGATCCATATGCACAGAGAAAAGGCTATTTGAGGGCAAAACAAGAATACAGCCCCCTGCAAATTAAGGAGAGAGGCCTCAGGAGAAACAAGCCACTTCGAACTTGGACCTCTAGCCTCCAAAACTGTGAGAAAATAAATTCCTGTTGTTTAAGTCCCCAAGTCTGTAGACTTTATTTTTGCTAGCCTAGCAAACATATGGACTTGGCGTGGGGGTGGGGGGTCAAATCCTGTGAACTGGCATGGAGGTGATGGTAAGAACCGCCCTCCCTGACCCCCACCCTCTCTCTACCCCATTACTCCACCTGGTCCTGAGGCACCTGGCTTCGGAAAATGATTTCCCAGTGCTCCGTTTGCTCCATTTGTGTCCGGGCCTGTGAACCACCCTTATTTTATCTTCCTTTAACAAACAACCCCTTCCAAATGAGAGGATTATAACACGTTTTCTGTCTCAAAAGGCAGAGAGCCCAGATCTCTGGGGTTTCTGTCCCAGAGTTCCCCGCTCTGCTGGAAGCACTGGAAGGGCTGTTGAACAGCTGCTCCTGGGTGGCGTCCCCACACTGCAGGGAGCGGGGACACCTTGCCACGTCATAGGCTTGCTCATGACTGGCATGCACTCACCATTTCCAACTCTAAGCCTCTTTCACGGCTGTGTTTCTTGTTTTGCTCCTGTAGACAGTGGGGCTCTTGGAAAGTCTCAGAAACAACCCAGACCCAGCTGTGGCCCTTGTCCTGCCCGCCATGACAACACCCCCCCCACCCCCGTGAGGGAGGCCACTGAGTGCTCAGAGTTTCAGTCACCCAGAGAGGAGGCGGGAGCAGGCGAGGCGCTGCCCCCCCACCAGACCCCCTGCAGCATGGCAATGACCTCACCTGCCTGCAGCTGCTCCCTGGGAGACTGACATTTCACTTGGTTCAGCAGGCAACAGCACATACATGAAGTTCATTTTTTGCTTACCACAAAGTGCTAGAAACTAAGATTTCAGGCACAAGTAATGATGTCGGGAATAAACAATCTGCTTTAACTTAGCTCCTGGTAAGTGTCAAGTGATAAACACTTTCTCTTTGCTGGCCCTAAACCCTGAAAGACTGTTCCATAATTCTCCCAGCAGAAACCCTCATTCTAGATCTTTCTAGATATCTGATTCAAACACCAAAGTGATGATTTTTAGAAAAGAATCCCAAAATTTTATGATCCCCCAGGGCTGACTTAAATTATTTTGCTTATCTTATTACTTAAATAAGTAGGAAAACAAAATGATTTAAACTGTTTATTCTTAATAGTGTTTACAGAAGTCTAAAACTGAAACCAGTGTACAAATAAAATACAAAAAGTCCCTGCAAAACACTGAAACTCAAGTTAGCACATTTAACAATGATTTTTAAAAACTGAGATATGATTGACATATAACATTGTGTAAGTTTATTTATTTAAACAGTGACTTAAAAAATAAAAATCTGACACTTACTTTAATGTGACCTGCACGCTGTTTTTCTGAAGCCCCACACGGAATAACACGCTCCTTGACACCGCCTGGTGAGGCGCAATGACACGTGTCTTCCACGACTTTCCTCCACTGGAAAAACTGCCAGCATTCCACGTGTGAAGAACACCATGAGGCCCATGAAGAAAAGCTTCTCCTCCATTTCTTTGAAAAATTAACACTATTAGTGCTGAAATCTCTAGAAACAGTTATGAAATGATCTATATGATGTGGAACATGTTTAAATAAACTTCCGAGATTTTTGTTCAAGTGAAGATTAAAATTCTCATAGAGGGGTCACAGAACCCTTGAATTTGGTGCTTCTCAGGGTGTTTGGTTACCCCAGTTTTAGGATTCCTGGATTTGAGGTTCTGGCTTTCACGTGAGAAGCTCTCCCTGCCCCAAATTTACCTCCAGTTTCTCTTATTGCCCTGTGGGCCAAGGTCCCACTGAGGGTGCAGGGACCTGCCTGGTTGTTTTGCTTTTCCTGGGTGGGGCCAGGTGCACTTTACTTGTGCAATGCAACCAAAACACAGAGACTGTTTAACTGCCCGAGAGAACGCTCCCTGCTCCCCCAGGGCCCCAGCTGTCTGGGGAGTGTCCCCAGTCTCTGGGCCGGGCTGCCCGTGGGAGGGGCCTCTGCCACCCAGCTGATCCTGGCTGGGGTGGACTAGCTGCTAACTGTGCCTCCAGCAGAGGAAAAAATAGTTCAGTCCTTGGAAAAAACTAGCGACTCACACGACCGGAATAGCAACGGCAGACGTTTAAAAACAGAAACACCTGCCTCTCGGAGTTGTGACAGGAAATGAGATTTCAGAAATGCCACAATGAAGCTGGTGAAGCAGCAGCCCCTCCCTGCCTTGCCCCTGCTTTTGGCTGTCAGCTGGGCCCGCGCCCCAGGAAACCCCCGCCCCGAGGCCTGCCCTGGGACGCTGGGGCTGGTGCTGTCCAGCCGCTGGGCCTGCCAGACTGGCCTCTGAGAGGCTCCGCACTCCCGAGTGTGAACCTCAGGGAGGGCCTGTCCCAGCGGGAAGGGGCCCGTGCTGGTCCCCGAGACCCATCCATGCTGAGTCTTCCTCCGATGGACCGCGCAGCTCCTGGCAGATCCTCTTGACGGCTGCTCTTTTAGGGGTCTCCATGGAGCTTTCGGGAGGAGGAAAACTGCGTTCAGCCTGGCAGGGGTCTCCAAAGTGGGGTACGCACACCCCAGAGGGTGGGGGCGATCCATGGGGCCGAGGAAAGGAAATAACAGTCCATCTATTTAATGTCTTACTTCAAAAATGAGGGCGAGAGCCGCACACCATTATTCGTGGTGACCGCTGACACACTCAGCACCCTAGACTGTCGCGCGGGAGGGCGGCCTGAGGGCGGACGGGTACCCACTGGAGGGAACCGACAGATTCTATTACTTTCTTTTTTTTTTTTTTAAGTAAAGGGTCACAAAAAGAAGGCGTGGCTTTAAAACACTGTGGGTGGGGAAACTTGGGTCAGAGGTAACGCTAACATGCACACCGCTCGCTGCTTGGCCGCTGCTCCGTGCCTGGCGTGGGCCCGTGGTCAGCCACCCTACGCGGTGGAAGCAGCAGTGCTTAAAATATATATACGAACAGCAATTAAAAATAAATAAATTTTAAAAATTAAAAATAAAGATCTGACCAAGAGTGGCCAAAATGGAAATGATCCAGAAGGCTAAATAAAATCCGACTTCACATCTGTAATCACTCATGCTGAAGGGTGTATTGTGCTACAAAAGGGTAACGAGACATTAAAAAATATGGTCAACCTCGTCCTTTTAAATCTTTTTTGGGTGTTTTACATTGTACATAGTATAATAATAGTATATAGATATACTTTATAAAATAAAATAAATAGCTGACTGTGTGTGGCTGTGTGAACAGCCTGGTCGGGGTGGGCAACGCAGAAACTTGAGTACGGGGGGGCGTGGGGTGGTGGGTTCTCAAACTCAGATGCCTCGGGATCACCGAGGGTTGTGTTAACACACAGGTCACTGGACCCAGACCCAAGGTTTCTGTTTCAGGAGGTCTGGGATGGGATGTGACAACTGGCACTTCTCACAGGTTCCCGGATGACACTGCTGGATGGGGGACCAGACTGCCATTCTATAGAAATGACCACAGCTCAAGGGGAAGCAGGCTGCTGTCTCCACCTCCATCTCAGTGAAGACAAGGGTCCCCTGAAGACCAAGGACACCTGGGACCCAGCCTGCCACATTGCCTGGAAGTTGCCCTTCAGAGCTGGATTCCTGAGTCTTAGGCCTGGCTTTGCAATCACCTCTAGGAAGGGAGGAATAAGAAAGAATGCTAAGGAATGGGGCAGGGGTGGCTGGGAGGAGGAGGGGCTTTTGGTCCCCCTACGGGCCCTCCCTGCGGACACAGGACTGGGAAGCTCAGGCTTTGGGGGCAGAGAGACCCGATGGATTCCCTGTGTAGACACTCACCCGCTGTAGACCTCGTATCTTCAATAGCACAAGTGCAGCAGGAAATCGCATGTCACAGGAAAGAAAACGTGCATTTCTCATGGTCTTGCTGCCTTCTCAGAAGGCGGGTCTCAGCAGCTGGGCTCAGTGAAGTGGCGGGTACGTAAGCCTGGAGGAGCTGAAGTGTCCTGCAAGGAGGAAGCTGTGAACAGTGGGGAATGGGTCACACACTGCTCCTCTGTCCCCTGCACATCATCATCTAGGGCCGGGACGGGAGGCTGAGTCCAGCACCTCACATCTGGTGGCAAAGGCCCAATACAGAGGTCTCAGGTCAGCACAGAATGGGGGCCCCTCTGCTCTGCAGCTCCCTCCTGCAATATTCACATCCACTTTTTTTCTTTTTTTAAATGCATGATTATGGACACTTGAAAGTCAGACGTTGTGACACCTCAAGGGATGTAAGTTTCAATGGGATCTCCAGCACAGGCCGAGCAGTAGAAAGTCAGGGGTCCTTCTATCGCACCCCAATCACATGCCTGTACATGCAGGCCGCTTACTTCTGAGGGAAGACCTACTGCAGGCTCGGTTTTCTGCACCTGTCTCCGTCAGCTCCCAGTGACAAATGGGATTCCAGCCCCAGGGTGGCCAGCGGCTGGTGGGAGAGGGGAAGGAGTTGTGAGCAGTCCCTGCCTGGCCCCCAGTGCAGCCTGTGTCTGGGGCGGACCGGGCGGGGCAGGCGTGGGGGGCCTGGACTCCCTCCTTCCTCAGCACTCCTGCTACTGGGCTCAAGCTTTGTCTTTACAGTTACGGTGCCTCCCTCACCGCCATGACTAAGAGCCCAGAAAGGGCTATGGAGTCTGAGATGGGTCCAAATCCTGGCCCCACCACTTATCTCAGTTCCTTGTTCTGTAAACTGGGGTGACGAGGAGCTGACTGTGCCCGGTCATGAGAATGAAGCGAACATGAGCCAAGTGCCCACTGCACGGTCCCGGGTAGTCTTACTGCATGCCGATCCAATTTGACAAAATTCCAAAACCGCCTGTGGGTTCCTCCGCTGAAGCTAAACTTGGAGAATCTTGTCCAGGCGCTCCTGGGGCGTCTGCAGATAAGAGAACTCACTCATTCCTCCGTGCAACAAATATTGAGGGCTGACTGCATGTCAGACAATAAGCTAATGAATATCTGAGAACAAATAGAGATAAAAGCCTTCAAGCAGAAGGGCCTTGGGGTTCTCTGGTGGGCCTCCCTAGGGACTGTGCTGCTAGGCATGGGGAGAGGGGGCAGGCAGCTGGCACTGCCAGTGGATCGAAGCCTATTTCCACCCCAGACAAAGCAGCAGAGGAGTCAGAGTTGCTGCCAGGCCTAAGGGCCCACAGTGAGACAGAAGGGAGGCTGAGCTGGAGGGGCGGGCCCAGCCCTCCTTCTCTCTCGGGGGGCAGGGGGAGAGCAGATTGCTTGGTCCGGCAGAGGCCCTTTCTTCTGCGCACATCTATCCCCTGAGTCCTCCTGGTGTGCTGAAAGCTTCAGAGTCAGGCCTTTGGAGACAGAACTGGATACAAGCCCTGTTCCCCTTCTGTGCCTTGGGAAAGTCATTTTCGTGCTCTGAGCCTCAGTTTTTCCATCTGCAAAATGGTGATAATTACATCTCCTTATTCCCCCTGCTCAGGAAAACCAAATGAGACAATAAGAGGAAGTGCTTTCATCAGGTCCACAGCATCTTATACCCAATGTCTACCACGTGGCAGATCAAAGGGGCAGCTAAAGGGTGGCCACCTCCTCTAACAGGCTTTCACATCTTAAAAACAAGGAAGCCCTAATGAAATCCCTCAAATGTAACAGCAACATGGAGCCATCTGACCTTCCAGCCTCCTTGGTGAGACAAGGATCCCCACGGCTGGATGTGGGGAGAGGAAAAGGAGCTGAGTATTGGTGCAGCTGTGAGCCAGACAGGAGACAGCTGGCTCCCCCGCAGCTGGGGGACGCCAGGGTCAAAGCCACAGCTCCTGTAAGGTCTGTACAGCTCCAGCAGGTGCCCCAGAGGCAGCGGCTGCACACACAATCCAGTGGCATCTAGGGGACTGTGCCGTGACAGCAGGGGCCACACGGCAGATGGCCGCGGCTGTCTGCATCCCCCACCTCCCTGCGTGGGCCCTGGGTGGTCTTCTGCTCACCCAGGTTCCCCACTGAATCCTTTCATCAGAGCCGTTACCCCCAAAGCACAGTCACCGATGGAGGACACTTTACAGCAAAGGCCTGGCCCTTGTTTCTGTGTGACCCGAGCTAGAACGAGTTTCACACTTCTAAATGGTGTGAAATTCCTCTCAAAAGAGGCATAATATTTGGTGACGTGAAAGTCACATGAAATTTAAATGTCAGTGCCCAAGAATAGTAGTTTGTTCACTTGTTACGTGGTCTTCAGCTGCTCTCGTGCTACATCCGCAGCGGCGCGGTTGCGGTACCGATCGGGTGTGCCTGCAAAACCTCAGCCGTTACCTGGCCCTTTGCAGAAAGTTTGCTGACCCCTGGCTTCGAGAAGCCTTCCTTCTAGGAGAATTTACACTTTAATTCACACTCATGTCTTAAGCAAAAGAGAGGAAGCTCTAATGGTGGAATTTAGGTATCATTCGATGACAGATGGCTTCCTAGGGCCCTAACTTTCCAGGGAGAAGGGTGTGGGGAATATTAGAGCCAGGTAACAAGGAAGTAGCAGGACGCAAAACAGAAGATTGGCGTTTCTAATTCCAGCTTCAACTAACTAATAATTATGTGACTTAGAGCAAAAAGGCTTTTTTAAGTCCTGGTGCTTTCCTTACCTCCTGACCTTCAACAGGAAGACAGTGTGAAATGCCTTAAGAGCTAAAGGGTCTTAAATGCAAAAGTGAGCCAAGTCTAGAGCGTCCCGATAAAGCCCATTTCTTCCTTTCACAGCAAGGAAAACAAAGGTGTCTGTAGGGGTAGTGACCCTATTCTCACCCCAGGTCAAGATCCTTGGCATTTCTGTGACATTTTAGTCATTCCCAAGTCACCCCTGAGTGGTGCATCTGTCATTCTGCTGAGGCACAACGCTGAGTTACTCACAGGCTACTGAGTAAAACTAGTAGACAACACAGAATCCTTGTCCCAGGACAGCTGGCTGTGCTCAGTTTGTTGTAACAGGTGTAGGAACTAATACAGTGATTAAAACTTCCTCTGTAAATAAATGCTCTGTATTCACGACGTCAGCTCTCTCAAAAGTCTCTGTAAAGTATTTATTTGCAAGCAGGAGATTGGCCTGTAGCAGTCATTCCTGGGCACTAACATACATGCTTTCAAGAGCAACCCCAAGAAGCGGCTTCCTTTTACGGCAGCCTCCATTTCCGGTTCCTAGAAATAGCTGATTTCAACAGCAGCTGATGACCACAGGTCACCTGCGGGGGCCTGAGGCCATGGATGGATGACAACCGCATTTTATTTGGACATCAAAGCAGAGCAGTCTGAATTGCAACCCCACCCTGCAATGGTCCCGGAGCCTGCAACTGAACTCTCACTTGGTGTTTATTTCCATTCCACTAACCCAACATGTGCTCTTAAAAGTGCAAAGCCACACCCCAGCCTGTGCCAAAGACACTTGCAACAAATTGCATCACCTGGATTTTTTTGTTTATAATAGCTAGCCCTGCTGGCAGTGCAAATTGGCCAGTTGTGTGCTATTTTAAACCCTCCCTGTTCCTTTTGTCATTTGTGCCACGGGCACACGAAGCTGCCCAAATGGAAGGAATTCAATCAGCATTAGAAGGACACACTGAAGTCCTGTTTCCTAAACACTAGGGGAGATCTGAGTGCGAAGGAGGGCCCTGCTAGATGAGGACAGAGTCCTTTTTATGTGTGGGTTTCCCCAGGCTGAAGGCTGGGCCCAGCTGACAAACGTTAGTGGGAGGGACCAAAAAAGGGTGGCTGGGTAGCAGGACAGGCCTGGCAACAGCAGGGGCTGGAGGCGCTTCCAGAGGATTCATCCTGGCTGAGTTTTCAGCTGCCACCCCGGAGCCCCATCCCTCTGCCTGGCCAGGTCCAACTGTCCCTGGCCGAAAGGGCTGCAGCTGGGACTGGTCATCACCTTGCCCTTTACCAGAACCCCCATCCCGGGCCGGAAATCTTTTGGAGCCATGCTGCCTCTTTATTGGTCCTCCAGTCAAGGAGCTGGCCTGCTGGGCAGAAGGTCACCCTTATCTCTGCTGTCTCCCCCTGGTCAGTCTCAGAATTTGTACATTTGTTCCTCTCCCAGTCCCCTCCCCTTCCTGCAACGGCACATGGACCCCACTCTAAACTCTTGCTGATGCTCTGCGTGATGACACCTCCACAGGCCCAGCGCCCTGCATGGCTTCAGTTTGGAAGCTGGATACTCTGCTGGCCTGCATCCCAGTTCTGAATGATGCCATTCGGAAGAATCATGCTGATTTATCAGTCAGGATGAGGCTCCTCATAAGGCCTCCAGGGTGTGCTGTGGGGACAGGGGCAGGGGAGGCAGAGATGTGGGATCAGGTCCACCATCAGAGAGGCCCCACGCTGCTCCATACCTGCTAAGTGAACCAGGCTGGCCTTGCAGATAGTAGGACGGTGTGTAAAATACGTAAACGAGTCTGATTACTGTGAACACCACGGGACAGACAGGTAGTATTTATGAATGAAATATTTCACACCCAAGGGACTTGACTTTACCACAGGCAATAAAAGCTGTGAGCTCAGAGAGCTTTAAGCAGGTTGGCACTGGGAGGCTGTTGCAACTGAGTGGCCGAGCAGGCTCAGCTCCCCAGCCCTTATCCTGCCATCAGAGCCTCCTCGAGTCCAGTCCTGGCAACCTCATTTCCCACCTCATCTGCAGAACTGGGTAACTGCTTTGTCTCACGGGACTGGTCAAATACAATAATATAAGGAGCTCTTCTGGGAATGAAGGAATAACAAGAAAGTGGGGCACTTAGTGACAGTGCCAGAGGCCCCAAAAGTCTGAGGACCCTGGAGGGTGGAGGAGGATATTCTCCCCGTCTTGGGCCTCAGTATCCTCTGATGTACTGTCAAGGTCCCCTCCCCCACCCCCAGCCCATCTGCGCCCTCTTTCCTGGTCAAAATAGAATGTCACCCAAGCACAGAGCTTTTTGTATCTTTTACTTGTGTTTAGAAGCAAATGCAACTACGCAGCCTATGAAGCCCTTGAACCTGACCCTGGGGAAATACACGCACCAATTCAAATGAGAAAGGGGTTCCCAGAAGCCCAGGGAAAATCATCAACTGTCGTAAGTTGGAGGATTTCCTCTTACGACAAAGCTTCACACATGGTGAGAGCTGGAAGGGTTTCTCAAGATATGGCTTCCACCTGCCTCAGACAGAAGCAATCACACCAGGGGTACGTGACATGATAAACACCTTCCAGGAGCATTGGTTTTACTCTTAGAAGGTTATACAGGGACTCAAGTTGTTTAAGATATCTCAATATCAAGTAAAGATGTTGCTCAGAAAATGCAAAATGTTCACTGATCAAACTGAAACACAGGCTTTAAAGAAATTTGCAGCTTAGCTAACTACAAGCCTGGCTTTGAAGAGCTTAACACCCTCACCTGCACCTCCTCCCAAAAGGGGAGATCCAGCACCAGCACGTCCAAAGTTGCTCCCAGGTGTTTTGAATGTTCGGGCAAGATCAAGCAGCTCTGGCTCAAGGGTGTTTGTTCTTCAAAACTCACAGTAGGAGGTGGAAAGGTCTTATGTGGGTTGTGGTCCCCTTGTAGACGACATTCCTCAAGATCTGAGTGACAGAGTGACAAACCCACCTGGAGCTTTGCTGGACCAAGCCAGTGCTAACATCAAGCCCTGGAGGATGAAGTCCACCAGGGGTAGCCCCCAATGGCTTTGGCGCTGCACAGTGTGGACACACCTGGAAGAGGACCAAGGGAGGTCTTTCAAAGCCCTGTAAAGTAAGACAGCATTCCTCAACTTCCCCTGAGGCCTGGAGGTGACGCTTCTGAAGGTCTCTGGTTCCTTCAGGAAACTAAGGTCAAATGGGAGAACCACTGAAAAACGAGACTTTCCAGAAAGGTGCCGTCCTCAAATACAATCTCAGCACCCAGAACATGAGTTCTTAGGCAGGTTAGTTCTTTATTGTTCTACAAACACAGTACCTTTCACCAAGTACATTCCCAGGTGGCTAGTGCAGCAGCTGGAGGCCTGGTGAGCTACCAAGCCATCCCCTGGGGCGCAGTGGTCTGGGGTTTGGCGGAAGAGAGATCTCTAGAGTCCCCGGCAAGTGCAAGAGACAGCTTTGTAAAGAAGGGGGCCTCAGATTCAGGAATCCTGATTGGCATCTCGATTAAAATGTAAGTGCTCAAGGGCAGGGGTGAGGAGCCTGGGCATCCGATTCCTAAGTGTTAAGTGACAAAGGTGTCTCTTGTTTGGTTAATGACGTGACTTTTGGACCTCACCTAAGAATGGGCACTGGAGCTTGAATCAATCTCCAACGGCCAGGTATTTAATGAATCGTGACCATGTAATGAAGCCTCCGTAAAACCCAAGAGGACAGGGTGCAGGGCTTCCGGCTGGTGGACACGGGAGATGGGAGTGATGTGCATGGAGAGGGCAGGGACGCTGTGTGCCCTCCCCGACACCTTGCCCCATGCACCTCTTCCATCTGTCTGTTCCTGTTACATCCTTTTGTAATAAGGCACTGATCTGGTAAGTAAAATGTTTCCTGAGTTCTGTGAGCCACTCTAGCAAATTAACCCAACCTGCGGCGGAGGGCATGGGAACCTGGTTTACAGCCAGGTGAATGTGGGCTTGCAACCGGCACCTAGGGTGGGAGAGGGGGCAGGAGGACTGAGCCCTTAACCTGCGGGATCTGATGCTGTCACCAGGCACAGAGTAACCAGAGAAAATTTCTGAGATGCTCTAAATTAAATTACAGTGGGCTGAAGCGTGAGACAGAACAGTCAGCCTGTTAAATAATAAACTGCTGCGGGCGAGCTAACAAGGCTGCTCACATTCCTGAGCATATGTTGGAACTTTGAATTAATTTCCAGGTGGCTATTTCTCCAACTATCTAATAGCTAGGTGCCATCAGACCCCAGGAACCTCCACTTTTTGTTTATACACGAGTTTTCCAGACTGCTGTCCACCACCGATCCAAAAGAGCAGACTTCTTAGGGAGTCGGCCCCTTTCCCAGAATTATGGGCCTGCTTCGTCGTCTCCCTTTGTCTACAGCTAATGGGAATTCATGCAGAACTTCCGTCCTGCGCCCCCTACTTGATGTGTAAAAATGCTTGCCACCTCCAGGACAGCGGGCATGTTGACTTTACCACTTGGCACTGCTGTTGGTGGTTTAGACTTCATGCCCAGGACTCGGTCTACCCCGCCCCCCAGCCATGATCCAATAAACCCTTTCCTTTACGACTTTCAGCCATGGAATTTAAGTTGTTTTAACAGTAGTGTCGGAATTGAGGTGAACTTTTGGACACCCTGCTTATGTCCGAGAATTGCTAGTTGGTGGTGTAGGAACTCCTCACCCCCAGCACAGCACACGTTGGAACTGTGACCTCAGAATGCCAAGACTTCATAGGTCAGTGCACTGATTTAAACAGCTTTTGGGGGGAAGATGTGAAAACAGTATAAATTAGAGATTCAGGATAGGAAAGTGGCTGGAGACTGAAATGTGGTCCAGTGAAATAGATGACATCTCCCATTTATTATTTTCTTTCTAGTAATAAGGCAAACTATACACTAGAAGATTATAACCATTAAGTAAAGGGAAGTTCCATGATTCTGGAAAGACTTATTCCTCAGAAAGTCAACAGAGTTAACTGGATGGGCCAGTATCTTATCTGCTCATGCTATGGCCTCAAAGGTGAAAAACATAACCCCTAAAAATCCTGATTTGATCAGTTTTGGCCAATTTTGACATTTCATTTGCTTGGCCAGGCACTTCAGAGCTCAGTGTGAGTCCACAAGTCAATTTTTAAACACGAACTGGTTCCTTAATCTAGCCCAAGTCCTTCCTGGTTATGACAGTTGTTTTTAAATGATAGTTTGAAAATACAATTAACCCTATTGTATTAAGAAGTGCTACAGACATCTTTTGATGGACATGCCCAGGAATTCCAGAACCACAGAGTTAAATGAAAAATACCCACATCTCAGTTGTAAGCAACTAATGAGACATAGTCTATGAATCGTCCCAAAAATGCTTTTAGATTTTGGGATTTTTACTGTTACCTTAAGTCAGTTACTTAAACTCTTAAAACTGCCCCCCCACCCACCCTCAGCAAAATGGACATAAGAGTCCCTACACTCCCAGGGCTGTGGTCAAGATTAAATAAGATTATGCACCTGAGTTCACTTTGTACTAACTGGGCCACCCAACTAGAGATGCATTCTAAAACCCAAAGGCTTTTTACTTCACATTGCTCTTCAGTAGTACTTCAGTAAGTTTCTTAGGGTCATGCTGGGTTTTAAAAAAGAACCAGAACAAGAGGGACGCTACCTAGGAAAGCAAGTTATTTATTTCACAGCATCTTTAGGTCTCAATCTTACTTGACTGTCATGTAGTCCTCACAGGTTTTATTTCCATTTTACAGATAAGGAAAGTAAGACTCAAGGTACATAATCTGCAAAATATAGGATTAGATGCCCTCTATTGAAGCCAGAAATGAAAGGAACTTGAATTGAAATAAGAATCCAAAGCTGGAAAATAAACTTTCTAGGCCTAGGCCAGGAGCACTTCGCAGAACTGACCAGGAAAAGCATGGGAAATAACAGGAAAGTCAGATGTACTGTTAAAGATGACACACTCACTTCCTCTTCAGTGCTCTACTTGACTTTAAAGACCTGAGATACAGATTTGAAGTTCAACTGATTCCATCTTTACTGGGAAGGATTTATTACCTAAGGGTGGTGGTAGAAAAAGCAGGATGGTATTCCTGGGGAAAGTTTTAAAAAGGTAGGGGAAGTTCATGAACAAGGTTGAGGAAATGGAATAGGTCAAGGGAATGCTTGTCTACTAGTAAAGAAAGTAAAAAAAAAACCATTTCTGTAATCCTTGACCACAAATACTATCTTTGAAATGAAGATTATTTTTGGAAAAAGAAAAAAAAGTCATAGGAATTACCTGCTTGAGAGGAGAAAACATGAGATGGTGGCTTCTCAGAATATGAGTTCTGAGAACCTTCATCCATGTACAGAAAAGACAAATTTGGCCTATAAATGAGTGTCTGGAATCAAAATGAAACATCGCGAGCAGTATCATAGGTTGACTTTAAAAATGAGCAAAGTTCCCATGTAAAAATTCTTTAATGTACAGAACAAAGGAAAATTGCTTATTTAATCCAAACACAACCAAGAGCCATTTATAGTCCATCCTTGGTTTTTGTCAATCACTAGATACGGGTGTGTGTGGGGGGGGGGGAGTCCTTAACTGTAGTAGACTGTTTAAGAGCTGCTTTTAGATACGCAATTATTTTCACACATACACAATATTTTTTTATTTCCATTAAGTTCTTGTAAATTCCAGAAACGTGGAAGAAATTAACTAGCCAATCCCTTGTTTTCCTGTGGTTTTGGTCCTCTTTTCAGGAAATTTTATTTAACAAACAGCACTTAATAATAATTTCTTAACAATAGCAGGTGCAGCTATTTGTTAATTCTATTATCATATTCTTTTCAATGTCACCTAATAGTGAACCTCAAATACTTTAAATCTAGGTAATTGACAAATGTTTAGCACTCCCTCAATCCTTTTTGAAGTCTTAGCTCTATAGTTTCAGATTTATCTTTAAAGGACAATACCTAGTTTCCATACTTCAGTAGTTTACATCTATGACTCAAGAAGATTTGAAACCACTACTCCATTCAAGTCTCCTGTTATAAGGCTTGGTAACTCCCCTGAAATTGCAGGAATAGATGTCAAAAGTTCCATTGTTTGCTTTTAATCTTGGGAAATGTCAGGGAATACATACAAGCCTTGGTGATTTAAAATAGAAATACCTACAATTTATTTTCCAGTTTTAAATAATGCATTCTTATAGTTCTAGGATCACATTTTTAACTCCACCTCCCCCAATTTTCATTTTGAATAGAGGCTATTGTTATCCAAGACCATTGTAATTTAACAGAACCTCCATCTGTCTCTGGGGCATAGGTAGGTTGTCTCTATACTTTGAGGGTTTTTTTGTATAGCCCTTAAGATGGTGACACTGACTTTTCCCATTTTGATGTTCAATATTAATATGTGCAGTAAATTATACATAAAGTGCTAGAGGCTTTGGGTCAACGTTGGAATGCTGATAGGCTCTGAACTAAGATTTATATCATCTTGGTCCTCACTGTCTTCTTAAACTAACCACCTTACTACTAAGCCAGTTCTTTTCAGTTTGTGGTGTATATCACAGCTCCTTTTTAAGACATAAAGTACTTAAGTGCACTCTCACAAAGATTGCAAATTTTAAAAGGTACTTAAGCACACTCTTACAGATTGCATATTTATAATTTTAAATACTGAAGCAGCAGGAACCCATTTGGGAATCAGGTTACAAACTTCTCCTCCCTCCACCCCCTCCCAGACTTCCAAAAAATACCTGGAGGGCCCAGTTCCTCTTCAGCCGTTTGCCTCTTTGCCTTCCAATCCCCAGCAATGAGTTGGCCAATGAGCCGTTGACTATGTCAAGTATCTAACCCACCTCCTCCCTGGGAAGGAGTTCTCTTACACTGGTGTGCAAGTGCCACCTTCAAAATGTTAAAGCAGATATACACTAATACAGAGGCAGCACAGACTATCCCAAATGGCAGGACAATGTAACATCTTTTCCTAATTTTCAATTACAGTATGTGCTGTACTTCACAGTCAGTTGAAGACAATGGAAATAATTGCTCCAAGATACTCAAGTAGGAAGGTGTAACTGTTGAAAGAGAACAGCTATTCCTAATCTTTATTAAATGGAATCTCCTTATAAGGTTTCTCAATGTCCCTCCCTATTTCATCAGTGCTAGTAGACCCCAGTTACTTAAATCACTAATAGAAAATGGTTAAGGTGTGAAATAGCTATAAAACAGAATTATTGCAACCACTAAATTATGTTATGGAAGTATACTAACATGAAAGAAATGTTCATGATATATCATAAACATTCCTAACCCTCACTATTTATAGTTTTGGAATGAGACAAGTAGAAATTTGAGGGGGGGTGGGGGAATAGGTAGCAGATTGAGAACCAGTGTTTTACAGATTCATTAATAATAATTTGAAGTGTAATAACATACCTGTACCAATTTCCTAACCCTAATTATTCTATCTAGCCTTCTTTACTTTCTAAAAACTTAATTTTGCCAAGGGATTCCTCTGTTAAAATCTTTTATAGAAAGAATTAGTATCATTACATATCACAATTAAGCTGCTAGCCAAACCAAATGTTTTCAGGTTAGTGTCTATTCTTCAAGGTTGTAAAAATGGAATATTGTCAACTCAATAGGTTTGCCTAATTTTTGATTATTCACATTGCAGATTATCCAGTGTGGGGCTTTGATTCCCTGGATACGCAGGTCCACAGGGCTCCTGGAGCCCATCTCCCTTAAATACTTCCATAAGCAAGAAAATTAACTCAGGCACAAGAGGAAAGGCAGATCCAGACTTAGAATTTGCTAAGTGCTTATCTTGGCTAATATTAGTGTTAGATGAAGTTTTGGCTTCCTCTAACAAAGAAAGCCTTCAAAGTAGTTTCAAGGTCCTCTGGAAGATCTTGACCTTATATTGGGTAAAAGTTAAGAAATTCACATATTTATTGGTCATTTATGCTGGAATTGTATAAATACTGTAACACACCCAAATAATTTAACTTTCATACTTTTGGAGGCTAATCCTAAATTAGCAGAATAATTCTAAGGCAATAATCTTGCCCATAATCAAATCTATATACTCCAGTCTTCTAGCACAGCCTAAGAATCTATCCAAAACAACAATAAAAAGACCTACTATGGGTGTGTAATAAATACCTCTAAGTATTAAGAATGAGTAGAATTTCCGTTTCTTTAGAACAATTTTAGAAATATCTTTATTCTTGCTTGTTAACAAATAGCAACAATTTACTCCAACTAGCTTCATCAAATCAATTCCATCAATGGAGTATTATTTTTGTCAACAATAAAACCTTTTAGATGATACTTAGAGCAAATTAAATACAGGAGTGGCAAAAGTAGGTTTACAGTTGTGAGTACATGAAACAGTTAATAAAGCTATTGCAATAATCATAACCTGCATGTTTTTTTCCATACGAACCGTAAACCTAATTTTGCTCACCCCTCTATTTTTCCATGTTGACAACTTTAATCCTACTCTAGCCCACCCTGTACATGTACCTTCTTATTAGAAAAAATTTTTTTATATATTTGTTAAGACAAAAAATTTCAACAAAGGAAAGAGACTAGAGTCTAAGTTGAATTCAGGGTTTTAGTTAACATAACCTGTATATGTAAAGTCATTTTCTATTTTCTTTATAATGAATAGTGATTATTTGTGGTCAACTACACAAACGTGCAAATAAAAAGTCTAGAACTAGCTAAATCTCTAATTTTACTATATAACGTAACACCATTTAAAGAAGAGGCTAAATCTGCATAGGAACGTAAGTGACACATTGAACACTAACAACTCACTAAAAAAAACTCACAAGAACACAGGTAGCTAAAGGGGGAACTTTGTAGAAGAAAATAAAAGGAAAGATTCAATTCTGGATATAGGTACCTTCCAGTTTAAAACTAATCATTACATGAAAAACACCAATGAGAATACATTTAAGTTAATGGAAACAAGTCTTTATTAAGTAACTTTTAATATCAGAAAAATAAAACTCTTATAATTCTCTTTACAGCAAATATATAATATCAGTGCTTTGGCCATCTTAAGTTAAAGGCCCTTTATCATAAAATATATGGTTTTAAACTTTACTCAAATTGAATTTATAATCCCTATGACTTCCCTACATATACATAACAAAAGAGTGTAGTAAAATTAGCAAATACTAAACTGTATTGATAATTTATCATTCTTAGTTTGTGGTTTTAGAAACAGTACACGCACCTAATATATATGTCAATTCCTTGGCTTATTAGTTGCAGTGTACAATGCAACAAGATACAAAATACATGCTTGGTGAACCTTCGTTCATATCTACACGACGGCAGCTACAGATTAGGTTTCAATACTGACATTTAACTATCCTACAAGCAATTAGCATTACATCATAATATGCCATCAAGGCAATTTTTTATACTGAAAAAAATCAAAATAAAAACCGTTATTTGTAAACTTTTATACGAAATGTAACTCTTCAAGTGGAAATAAAAAATAAAATTTGTCTATTTACTATTCAATACACATAGGATTTCAATTTTTGTTATACTGAGGAAAAAAAGCTCTTTTGTATTGGGAAAATAACTTTTCAAAAAATAATTAGTAGAAAAACCCACCAGTATAATGTTTTGTCCTGTCAATGCCAGCATAGATTTGGGAACATACTGAGGATGAAGTCATAGACATCCACAAGTGAAATGTAAAAGTGTATCTTAAATCTTTCCTTGTGATTGGAAATAGTTTTGAAATGAAGTAAACTGATTGGAGGTCATCACAGCTGCTTTTGTGAATTATGCTAAGGGCATTAGTATCCCTCTCTCCCTCCCCTTTCCCTAAGTTACTAAAAAATAAAAATATATTTATAATGTGCAAGACAAATATGGATTGAACATAAAATGTTTCACATTTTGATCTAGTCTAAAAAGTAATCAATAGCTTGATCAGACTAATGACTGGAATGTTCACATCTTCAATTATGAGCCAATATAGGTGAATCCCAAAGCCCTTCCGAAATGGGAAAACCCAGATGGCCTTTTCCACATTTCACTGAGGGAGGCAATGGGTAGGAATTCACAATCGACACAATTGCATTCCTGATCCACTGATCATACCAGCTGGGCGAGATGAAGGTCAATGTAGCAGTTTTTGTCCCAAATTATAACCAGTGATTGAGTAAACTGCCATCAGCCCTATTATTACCAGTAATTCACAATGCATTAAAAAGTTACTTGTAATCCTGCAGAATTAGGCATAAATTGTTGTAAAATAAAAAACAAACAAACCTGTTTTGTCAAAACTGGCAGTGTAAAAGAAGGCAGCCCTGGAAGTGTCTGAATCATCTGTAATGCCAAGTACCCTCCATAAACTCTTAATGTGGTTAGGCTTTGGGACCCATTGTTTTGAAATCTTAGATGTACACGCTTTTCTCATAGGCTCACACAACCTATGATTATCTTCACTCAATTGAGTTCAACTTCAACTTCTGCAATTCTTATACAAGCTATGTCTCTGGGTCTACAGGATAATATTAATAATTCAAACCAAACTAATACACAAGAGACCACTTAGGTTTAGTGTTACCATAGCAGCCTTTTATAAGTTTACTAAACAACTTTAGCCTAATCCCAATATAGCCTGATAACAGTCATAAGAATTCATTAGGAAGTTTACTGGGGGTACCTTTATACCCATGCCTTTACGTGTCCATATAGAGATATAGTATTTATGTATATATATATAGTTAAGAGTGAATCTGGATTGCCTGAGTAACAGCTGTCTGGCAAACTGGACATGATGGCGTTCTTTT
The DNA here is from genome assembly GCF_987537825.1 of Furipterus horrens. Taxonomy (NCBI): domain Eukaryota; kingdom Metazoa; phylum Chordata; class Mammalia; order Chiroptera; family Furipteridae; genus Furipterus; species Furipterus horrens. The sequence goes on along the minus strand of NW_028327178.1, from coordinate 16,156,399 downwards.
TTCACAGATCTTGTTGGCACATTCCATGCAGAAGAGGTTGTGGCCACATGGAACTAGGGCAGCAATAACTTCATTCTCAAAGCAAATCACACAGTCATGCTTTCGTCTTGATTCTGGCGGTGAGCTAGAGGTGGAACCACCATTGGAAGAGGAGTAACTATTGGTACCATTAGAAAAAGCAGGGATGTATATTGGAAGGCCAACGTGGTTGCCTGTACTAGGTGGGTCGCTCCTAACTCTCCGAGCAAGTGGGTGTTCAATGCTCTCAGGAAATGTAGGAGACAGACGAGGAGTAGATGGCTGACTTCCTCTGCGCTGAGTCTTCATGTTACCAGAAGGGTCACTCCCAAAGCCAGAGAGTGGGTTAACTGGTTCAAATGGAGTCCAGATAGTTTGCGCGGATGTTGGTAACGAGTCAAAGGCAGGAGAATCAACTGCAAGATCATCTGAGCCTACAGATGGTAGTGTATCTCCAAACCAAAAGTTTCCTGTGCTAAATGGGCTTGTTGGGCTAAAATCAGCCAGCCTATTGCTTCCGAAGTAGGAATCTGTGGAACCACTTCCCAGAGAACTGGAACTATCATTTCGATAATTGGATATCATTCTCGCACGGCTAGGAGGAACTGGGTTGGAGGAGAGCCACGCAGAGCTAAGAGTGCCACTTTCAAAGCTCACATCAGTACCGTTGTAATGGAAATCATTCTCTTCATTGAGCTCGATATAGTTTCCTGTGCGCATGGCAATATGCATTTCTATTTCTTCTCGTGCTCGGTCAACATTTTCAGGCATCCCTGTCACTTCAAAGACAGGCTCCTTATCTCTGCTTGGAGTTACTATGTATGTGTGGGTCTGCTGCTGAATTCTTTTAATAGTTGCTCCTTTAGGTCCAACTACTAATCCTACCACACGATATGGGACCCTCACTTGAACGGTGGTCTGGCCGGGCAGATTAGGACTTGACAACCCACCCAGGGCAGGGCCGTTTTTGTTTCGAGATGCACGAATCATGGAGAAGTGCTCTGCAGCTGAGAGGATTTCTCTTTTGGCCATGGCGACATCTTCCTTCCGTCCAGTGACGACAAAAATGGGCTCTTCACCACGAACAGGTGTCTTGATGTACGTGTTTGTCTTGGCTCTCAGTGCTTTAATTTTACAGCCTGTTAGAAAGAAAATACGTCATAAGAATCAACATCTGCTTCAACAATATTGATAAAGACAAATCACAAAGTGTTCCTTTTAAACCTCTGCTTCTGGGCAGCTAGAGTACGCTATACAGGCAGGCTACACCACGAGTGGTCTGACCTTCAAAACTTAAGTAATTTACTACCCTGCAGGGTACTGGTAGCAAAAAAAAAAACCATTAATGTACAAGCCAGACATTTAATATGATTGTCTCATTTAATCTACACAATAACCTTAAGAACTAGACTATTATATTCCTTTTACTGCAAAGGAAAACTAAGTGCAGGAAAATTGTATAACTTGTTCAAGTTCTCACAGCTAGTAAGTGGCACAGCCAGGGTTAAACCTACTGACTTAAAAATCTACCACCTTTTTGTTAGTCTAAGAACCTCAAAACTTCACACAACTACACCATATGATCGATGTTCTTTAACTAACTTCCACTTAACTGTCTTATAATTTTAACACTGCTCTTTCCTTGTAAAATTCAACTGATGACCACAGCAAAGTGCTCATGTCTGGCGCTCCCATCAGTTGAATTTTAAGCTCACTAAGAACCAGCTGTGTTTATCCTCATCTATTTATGCTAATAGTACTCTTGTGTGAACTAAACGAGCTTTTACATGAATCAGCGAAATATGAATACAAAACATTATATTTGGATGAAAATTAAGTTGATTATTTTGTAAAATTTCAACAAAGATGAGTATCTGAAAGGGAAAAAACGATGCCGCTAAACTACGCATAGGTGAGACAACTGTAAAAGCCCAGGGTAAAAGAAAGCAACACAGAAAGACTTTGCACTCACTGTAAAATTCTGGCTAAATTCAAAAGAAACACTGGAAATTGTATGGTATACGGGCACTGGATGTGGTTTTACTGAAGATGGACAACTCTTAAGTATATTTAAGTTAAAATAAAGCATCTAAGACAATATACCTAACTACATATGATTCTCTAATACTTTTTTTGGAGTAATCACCCATACCAGTGCCAACTGTGTAAGAGTAGAGGGCTTCAGACTATAACCTAAAATGTCAAATATACCGCCACAGCATATAGTTTTCAAAGATCCTAATATAAAGCTTACCAGGATAGCTTATTCTCATGAATATATCATGCTATTCCGTGTTCCTCCAAATAAAGAAGTTAGATGTTGAAGATGCTCATCACAATCTGAGCAGGTCTTTCTTCTTAAACTCTCCCTTCTTCCGCCACCCCAAAATATTGATAATGTACTAAAGCTAAGTCTTTATATACATCATTTCTAACTTGCAATAGTTCTTCCCCAACAGGTCTCCTCGCCTCCAGTCTAGCCTCACTTAAATCCAGTCTCTGTTCCCTTTAGTCAAATGATGCTTTCTCTAAGCAGATTACATGATCACTTCTTTGCATGCTTTAATGGCTCCCCTTTACCTTAAGGTAAATATGGCACACAAAGCCCCTCTTTACCTGGTACCTGAGTACCTCTCTCTGGCTTTATCTTTTTTCCCATTCTTCACTTCTTAAACTCTGCAGTGTGCACCCTCTTATTAAACTCCTATCCATGCTCCCTTGCTTCCATGACTGGAATGTTCCTCTGTCCTTGCCTCTTTACTTCCCAGTTCTGACTGCTTAACTCCTGTTAGCCCTTAAGATTTTAGTTTAGATGCCTCATCCTCTAAGCGGCTTCCTCTCCCTTCAGAGTGGTTTGTCTGCCCTTCCAAGGCATTCCCAAAGCACTGAGTGGTTTGACTCTAGGTATATGTCATGGGGTGGCCATACAACATTTGTTGAAACAAAGATCACTGTTTTTCAATATAACAATATCGGGTCTTTCTTATAAATACTGCTTTGTAGCTAAGCATTTTTTGCTGGGCTTTTCAAGACTTTCATATTCTGGCCCCATACTGCTAATCCAACTTTTTCAAAAGGAGTTTATTATTCTGCCTTCAATTAGAGCATATTCAACCCACCATGGGACTTTTAGATCTCAACCACAAATGAAGATCCTGTTCCTCTTTCCAACAAACTGTAGAACTTATAAATGGCTGCTTTCTCACTGCTGGATGCTAGGTACCTATCATGAAAACACTTTTAGAGAGTCAGGTTTATTCTAACCTGAAGGCTATATTCATTTGAAAAGACTACAGAGGGAAAATGGCCAAAACCAAAACTGCAAGGAAAGCACTTACTGCAGTACCTGGATGAGGTTACAAGAGCCAAGGGGAGGGGGTAATCTGGAGGCTATGAAGAAATGACTACAATCCGTCAAATATATGCTACTGTAAAACAGAAGGTGGTTTTTTTTTTTTTTGTTTTTTGTTTTTATAAATAAAGAGTACTGCTATAAGTTTACATCTATAATGAACTACCAGAAGATTAAATTGATAACGCTACTTTTGAGTATAAGAAAACACTGTATCAAGTCAATTGGAAGACCAGAGCAATAAAATTTCCGTATCTACTTATCTCAGTACAGTAGGTGATGCTTGGGGCCAGGCACTGAGACCACTTTCCATTAGCCAACATGTGACTGATGGAAAGATGTCCAAGAAATTCTGAAAGGGGTGATGTGAACGTGTAGCTGATAACAGTTCACATCATACACTCAACAAACGTTTTGACCGTGGACTACTTTTGAGATGGAGGAGTAAGACAGGCCTTACACTACCCATAAGGGACATGTGCTTAGGTTTTGCAGATCAGGGTAAAGTGGTAACAGGAAGATAGCAAATAACTCCTTTTAAAAGCTACTGGGAACAAAATCAGAACTATTTATTCTCTCTCCTAAATATTATAAGACAGTTTCAACATGACACCCTAAACTCAGTTTAAGACTATAAGAAAACCTCATTAATCATAATATTGTTTCTACAGGAACATATGTATTCTAAGTTCCAAACATCCAGCACATGATTTCTGGAATATATGTGCATTCTAAAGTTGGGGACAATTTGAATAGGCAGAGTTCTAAATAAGTGACACAAATGACAGGAGAAAAAATGTTTTATTAAGTTTCAGGTGAAGATAAAAAGCTTTTGGGTACTTTAGATTGAGTTTGTATTTGAAAATTCAAGGATACTAGAAAAATCATAAAACAATATCTAATCTCACAATGGTACAACACTCAGAAGCTAGAAAAGTATTGATAAAATTAGACTGCCTTTACACATACTCCACCCTACATATGAAAACACCAAAACCCAATAGAAAAACAGGTAAAAGAAACAGCTCACAGAAAAATATATAAATGGCTCTGAACATAAAAATTCCAATTTTCATGTGAACTGAGGTACTGTTTTTCACCTGTAACACTGTCAAATATCAAAAACAGTGCTAGGAAGGAAGGGGTAAAAAAAAACCTCATATTTAGCTGCACGATCAAAATTACAACTCCAGGTATCCTTTCGCCCCTATAATTCCACTTGTAAGAATTGATTCTGTAGAAATACTTGCACAGGTACAAAATGACCTTTGCGTTATGTCCCTCCTTTATGGTTTACAGCAGTGTGAGGCTGTACAGCTACATAAATGGAATATGTAAGTCATAAAACTGGATGACTTATGCGACAGGGTAAGAGGGGAGAAAATTTTCCGAGTATACTATTTTTTGAAAAACTTTGAGCCATACAAATGCATCTGTTTTTCAAAGAAATATGGTTAAATTAGACCAATTAAAAAAATTAAATACTAAGAAATGTTACTTTTTTTAGACTTAGCATTATCAACAAGACTTTTGGCTAGTACTGAGGTTAAGTTGTATAAACAGCAGTGTAAATGATTTCATATCCTCAAAGCTGAACAAGGCTTTTTATTTCTTAAGATGTAAGGACTAACAATTATTTTCTTACAACTACAAATAAAACAAACATATGGCAAAATGTATACCAGCCTGTGTAGAGGTTAAGAACCAGAATGGCATCAGCTTTCAGAGTTGTAATTTTATTTTGATTTGGAAGTAAATTCCCCAAATAAAGTCTCCAATTTACCCATTTCTCCTTTCTAGATCTCTGTGGCTAAGGCTGTGTTTCACGTTACAACCCTTTAGCTGCAGCCAGAATTCTGGTCCTCTCACTCCCTGGAACAGCTTCTCCAGTGTAAAGAGGCTCTTCCACCAGCTGCCTCAGCAATTAAGAGGAGAGGTCCTCAGTTGCTGGGAGAGGAGTTGAAAGGAAGAATTGAAAGGATGGTATCTTTGGTGTTTTTCACACTATGGTGGGTTTGCAATATCAACTTAATGGGTTGAAATCAGCATTAAAAAACAAAAAAACCCAAAACGAGAACTCAACGTGTTACAAACATTTCAGTAAAATATATGTACAATGGGCTTCAATGTAAAATGTTCTTTTGATTGGGGATGGGGGGGTCACAATGAGAAAAGTGTAAAACTCTGTATCAGCGGTTCTCAACCTGTGAGTTGTGACCACTTTGGGGGTCGAACGACCCTTTCACAGGGGTTGCGTAAGACCACCGGAAAACACATATATAATTACATATTGTTTTTGTGATTAATCACTATGCTTTAACTATGTTCAATTTCCAACGAAAATACATCCTGCATATCAGATATTTACATTACGATTCATAAGAGTAGCAAAATTACAGTTATGAAGTAGTAACGAAAATAATTTTATGGTTGGGGGTCACCACAACGTGAGGAACTGTATTAAAGGGTTGCGGCATTAGGAATGTTTAAAACCATTGCTCTATATCATCTTTAAGGCCACTTTTTAAATCCATTTAGCATGTGGAACAATGTACTTATAACACAGGAACCAGATATAGAATTACAGTCTGCAATGTAGATGTAATTACAGTCTAAATCAATTCTCCTTAAAATAGGAAGATTGCCCAGATTGCCCGGGTGGGCCTGACCTAACCATGAGTCCTTTAAGGTTTGCTCCAGCTGGTCTCAGCAGTCTAGCTGGCTAGCCTAGAAGAAAGCAACAGTCCATGTGGTGAACTGCCTATGTTCACAGCCGGGACTGGAACTGCAGGTGGCCACTAGGAGCTGAGAGCTAGATGGAAAATGGAGTCTTCAATCCAGAATCTTTTCCTGTTCTTTAATTTTGCTCATAACCTGCTTTAGTTTTCTCATGCTGCCTAAACAAATTACCATACACAGTGGCTTTAACATACCAAATTTTTTAGTTTACAATTCTGTAGGTTAGAAGTCTGACATGGGCACAACAAGGCTAAAAATCAAGGTGTTAGCAGGGCTGTGCTCCTTTTTTGCTGGAAGCGTCAGGAGACCTATTTTCTTGCTCCTTCAGGTGATTGGCAGAATTTAGTTCTTTACAGTTATAGGACTGAACCCCCACTTCTCCGCTGTCAGCTGAGGGCCATTTCCAGCTTCTAGAGGCCACCCGCATTCCTTGACTTGTGCCCCACCCCCCCAATCTTCAGAGCCAGCAATAGAGGCTCTCATGCTCCAATCTCTCCTCTTCTCACATCTCTGACTCCGTTGGGAAAGGGTTTCTGCTTTTCAAGTCATGTAATTACACCGGGCCCACCCAGATGATCTCAAATGTCCTCCGGATCTCAAGGTCCATACTCCACATAAACATTCTGTTTCTGGAGGACTAGGTAGTTGGCATCTTTGGGAGAAGGGGATTTGTTCTGCCTACTACATTACCATTTTCCTTTCCCTTCAGTTATTTTTTTCCCTTTCTTCCATGTATTCAGCTCATGAGATTTAAACCCTAACCCGGGGCAGCGGCGAGACGTACGGGGTCAGAAAAAGTTTGGGGATTATAGACATTGGAATAGGGTGATGGGATGGAGCTAAAAATCAAGATATAGGTAGAAAAGAAATACATACGTCATCATGTTGACAAAGATAGATTATGTCGAGAGTTGAGTAAAAACTTGGTAGGAGGTGCACTAGTCAGTAAAAACTGGCCTCTGCTTGTCCTAAGGGCTCTACCTAGGTGTTCCTAGCCAAACAACTCCTTCTCCAGTCCAAGAACATTCACTAATTGTGAGAAAATGGATCCGTCCCAATAAGGGCCCATGCCTGGGTTGCCGGCCGGGTCCCCAGTGGGGGTGTGCATGAAGCAGCCTACTGCTTAAGCTTACCTATTCAAATATTCAATTCCCTAGGAAGGTGCAGGTGCTAATTCAAAGTGATACGCTCATAATCAGGAGGAAACAGTTACATAAGCAACACTGATATAATTGTTTTAAAGAAAGTAGACTGGAAGCTTAGAAAAGATGACTTTATTGCTTACAGTAAATGGAAGGTTACAAAGGCATTTGAACTTAGGCTTGAAGAAAGGTGGGAAGAAGCAAAAGGAGCTTCAAGAGCCAAAGCAGGGAATCAAAAATACAAGATGGCAGTTAGGACCTACCCTGGCTCGGTATTACGGGAGCTTCAAGTGACTGGAGGGTAAAAGGTTCAGTGGGGAGGTGAACATTTTCAATGTCAGACAAGGGTTTCAAGTCTATCTTGTAGGTGCATAGAATTTATTTTTTTAAAGAAAGAAGTCCCAAATGTTGTATGAAGTGTTGCTGATTTTTGACAGAGTATCGTTTTCCAGAAGTTAAATTCATTGAATTTTTCCTTCATTTCATAAATTAGCTATATATATTATTACATGATGGGGCAAAGTGGGTTTAGTTGTTTGTATGGAAAATAATACAATAATTACTAAATAATAATATGAGAATAAACTGTGTTTTGTGTACTCACTACTATAAAACCACTTTTGCCACATCTGGTATAAAAGGGATTGAAGAAAGCGAAAACTCTTACAAAACAAACACCAAAAATGTCTTATGCATTTTCACTTTGGGTCATCCTTGGGGGTATACCTTTCTTAAAAGATTCCCCTCAAGCAGTTTTGTTTTGAAGGGGAAAGAATCCTATTAGGAAATCAGTGTACACACACATGTTATTATAAATGAGGAGGGCGAGTGAAACTCCTTGGCCTAATATTAATCCCCACCTCCCTTCTTCCCATTAAGTGGCCATAACCTACCTTCTCCCAGACTGTCCCATCCTCTGCACATGCCCTCCTCCTCTCCTATCTCTGCTCAGATATTTTCCTACATAACCTGGAACACCTTCCTACCAGTCCCCACCCCCTCACATCTGAGTAACAACATGGCCATTTGGAAAAGATGAGACTGCATGTGTGAACTCTCAAATAATCAAACATAGGAATGACTTTTATTGCCACACTACCACATATGAATCTTCCAAGGTCCAGTTTAAAGAAAACAATGTAAGGAGTACAAAACTGATTATCTGCAGGACTGGGTTCAAATCTATCACCAGTTACTCATGGTTTCAATGTTAGGTCATTCAATCTTAAGGTCCTTCCCAATGCTTATATTTTTTGATCAAGTCACCTCCTCTTTCTATAGGAAGTTAAAAACATTTAAAGAATATAGCTCCTAAAGATAAAACATTTATATTGTGAAAAGCATGTAAGACATCATAAACCTTACAGAATTGGGAGGAGATATGTTGAAGTCAGTTAATGGTAATTTAAAACCTGATACTTCTGCAGGATTTTAGGAACTCTTTGTGGACAAATATAAGAACTATAAGGGATAATCTAGTTTAATCTCATTTTATAGATGAGAGAAAACTGAAACTCAGAATTGCCTAAAGTTATTAACTAATGACTCCTAAATATACCATTCTCTCAACCTGTCTTATTTACCTAGTTGACTATGAGTGGAGAATTACTTGTATGTACAAAGTATTTTTTAAAATAGAGGTTAAACTAAATGTAAAATCCCCTTTATTTCACCTCTTTAGTTTAGACAAGCATCTTGAAATAGTTTCTTTTTTTAAAAAGTTCATATTTTGCCTTTCACTAAAGCTGCAACAACCAGAAGAGGGTATAAATTAGAGATGAAAGGCAGAACAATTTTCCTAACTGGGGGCTTTAAAATTAGGTTTATGCCTTTTAGGGGGTGTTAATAGAAACTTTAGAAAACACCTGTTTGAGTACCATATAATGCATCAAATTCACTTGCAAAGTAATTCTCTTCCAGACTAGTTTAGCTCTTTATCATTTACATTTCAAAAGATAATTTTAAATAAATTTGAAGACATTGTAAACTTTAAAAAATATAATGTACGCCATTTATTTAGTGGTATACCAGGGGAAAAACTTACTGAATGACAATTTTTGGTTTCAACTAGCATCTGCTCAGAGTACAAATCTAGTAGAAAAACAAATTATAAATCTTACCTCACACCTCACATATAATTGTATAGTGATCACAATGTCTTCTCAAACTTGATCCTCACAACAAATGCGGGGGCGAGGGAGGGGCCAGGGAAAGTAAGCAGAAGGAACAGATTTTTTTTTTTCCCACAAGAGGGAGAACTGAGAATCAGCAAGGTTAAGTGATTTGTTCAAGGTCATAGGCAACAAATGGTTGAAACCAGGTCTCCAAGTTTTCTAACTCCCAAGTTCAATGTCCTTTCCTGCAGTATATTACATGGTACAGGTGGACAGGCAAGAAATAAGCGAAAGGGGAGGGAAGAGTGGTACAGAAAGGGGGAAGGTAATAAGGTCAGTCCAAAGCGCAGATACTTCTAACTGGTAACCTTTTGGGGACATTTTCTAATTGTTTGCAACAATTCCCTCACTACTCTCCTCTAACTAACCATGCTCAATACTAACCACTTTCTGCTTATCTTCAACTACACCAGCAGTTTTCATTAAAAGAATCTTATTATTTTAAGGCCTCATCTTATTATTTCATGATACAACTTAACTTATAGTCAAATCAGGCTTTCCTGCATACAATAAGTAATGGTTTTTGCTTACTGAACAAAGGTAACAAAATCATGCCAACATAAAGTGTTCTTAAAATAGCAAACACTGGTATGAAAGAGGTGCTAGTTATGGTGTTTAACTTAAAATTCTCAAAATCAGTCATGAAATAAAGACTTGAACTTGAAATGTTATTCAAACAGCATCAGGCTGCTTATAATCCAATCTCACAGCTGGGTTTGGTAATACAACATTAGAAAGTTATTATAAAGGCTTAAACATCAAGATTTAATCTCTATAAATGCCTATATGATACCTAATGGTAACATGGGAAAAAGTTAAAAGTAAACCCAGAAATTATGATACATAAACCATTTAGGAAGCATCAAGAAGCAGTTTAGTAAAAACATCGCTTTAGGATTAACCTAAACATCCATGGGGATCTAAAATCAATTATCCATAATCTGTTTAGTTTCCTAAAGGAGTTTTTAAACTACAAAGTTTTTAAGCTTTCCTATTTTAATATCTGTTGAACATTATCTGTTTTTTCTACTTAAGAGTTTAGTTTTTTAAATAAATTATTTTATTTATTGATTTGAGAGCAGGGGGAGGGAAGGAGGCAGGGGGGGAGAAGGAAGAAAGAGCCACATTTGTTGTTCCATTTATTTATGCATTCATTGGTTGATTCTTATGTGTGTCCTGACTGGAGACTGAGCCTGCAAGCCTTGGTGTATCAGGATGATGTTCTAACCAACTGAACTACTCCGACAGGGTCATCTTGAGTTTAATTTTAAATTACAAATTCTATGTGGCATAAATTACATTTCAAAAAATCCTGTAGCAATCTCACAGATTAAATACTGTGGTAGTCATTAAAGCTGTTCACCAATATTCTGGCTCTCCTGTGGGCACATGGTTGTAATGCACTTCTTGACCACTTGAATTTAGGTGTGGGGGCCAGATGACTTGCTCTCATTAATGAAATATGAGCACATTAGATAATTAATACTGCCAGAGCTAACATTTAAAGATCTGTATGTCCTATGCTACTGTCTTTTATCCCTCTGGCATAGGGGAAGACCAGCCAACACTTGAGATGATGGTTGCTCCATTGTCCTGTGTCCCTGAATGACTAAAATGAGCAGAGCCTTTGTGAATAAGAAACAAACCTTTGTTGCTCTGACTGGTGTGGCTCAGCGGGTTGGGCATCCTCCCGCAAAGCGGAAAGGTCACTGGCTCAATTCCAGGTCAGGACACTTGCCTGGGTTGCCAGCCAGGTCCCTCGGCTGGGGGTGTGCAAGAGGCAACTGACGGATGTTTCTCTCCCTCTCTTTTTCCCTCCCTCTCCCCCTCCAAAATAAATAAATACAATCTTCAAAAAGAAAAAAAAAAAAAGAAAAGAAATAAACCGTTGTTGTCTTAATATTGAGATGTTAGGGTTCTTTGTTATAACAGCATAATTTAAGCCTATCTGGACAGAAGTATAATCTATCTAACAGGCATCCAGACACCAGTTGGTTCTAGTTCTATCACATGAGAAGAATAAAATGGGTGAAACTGCTAAGCAAGCCACAAAAGGGTGAACAGAGAGGTTCAAATTAATTTCAGATTTAACTTAACAAAAGTAATAGGTGCTTATCCACTTACAGTTTCACATATATCAATTAATTTGTGTATCATTCAGTCTCTTGATTATACCCATCTAAAGAAGAGGAATCTGAAGCCTGCAGAGTTTAAGTGACTTGTCCCAGAGATCACAAGTGAGTTATTTGCACAGAGTAATCAGAATTTAGGAATTTTAACTTCTGATTTCTGGCTCTTTCCAAAATACCACAGCTGAGTAGACTGTTAAGGGCAATTTGGAGTAGTTTACACAATATGTATTTTTACATTAAAACATACATTCTAAAATGTTTTTGTATTGTTTATTAAATTCTTTAATTTGTAGAAATATCAAATTCATACAAAACCAAATCCACAAAATATTAAGCACCATGCTATAAGTAAATGCTACCTTTCTTTGAAAACTTCAGATGTAAAAAGAACTATCTAGAACTCCAACCCATAAATATTGTTGAAAATTTTTCTAAATATAAATCTCTAACAGTAACAGTTCTCAAATACTTGACTCCCTGGATCATTTTTAGGTTGTTGGTAACTGGAGGTATGTAATACACCCTTGATTAACCAGTCTATTAAGGCAATAGACTCCCCACAATTATTGCAAAAACAATTATAATTGAATCTTTCCCAATGGAGCTAAATTTAAAAGCCTAGAATGTTATAATATTTAATTTTTAAAGCTAGTGTGTATATACACACGAATCAACTTTTTGAACTATAAAGAGTCAATTTTTAGACACAGATCTAGAATATTAGAATAACTCTGCCTTCTTAGTAGAGGTATCAAAATTTTATTAATTTGGATAGTGATATTTTAAGTTATGCATACTAAATATATAGTATCACCAACTCATGATTATGTCAGAAATTGACCCAAAATATTATCGATCTTTTGGAGTAAGATGCTTCAGTACTGAGGCAGCATTGCTGAGTGAGACCTTTATCTCTGATGTCGAACACACTGGTCAAATCCAAGTACCATCATTTGAGCAAGTTACCTTTCAGGACTTCAGTTTTTCCATTTGCAAAATGGGAGATTGCTGCCCAGCAGGGTTAAATGGCACCAGTAAAACATTTAACATACCTGGCATAGAGAGGTCAACAATCCCCCTTCCTCCACCTCCACAAAAGAAAATTGTGCTTTAGCGTTACCCTTTTATTAAAAAAGTTTTTTTTCTTTTATTGATTCCAGAAAGAAGGGAAGCAAGGGAAACAGGGAAAGAAACCTCAGTTGGCTGCCTCCTGCATGCATCTGACTAGGACAGAACCCAAACCCAGGCATATGCCCTGATGGAGGATTGAATCGGTGACTTTTCCCTGGCTGAATGAGGTCCAACCAACTGACCAGTACGCTTTAGCATTATTCTGAAACTTTCTCCTCGTGAAATGTGTTATTTCTTTTTGAATAGTGAGTATATGCATAGCAAAATGAAGCTTTTTCTTTTTATCCTGGACAAACATGCATATACCTTATTTCAGTTGTTAGAACTTGGTTTCACCCTATGAAACTGGAGACAGAGTAGCTTAATAAAGAAAATCATTTCCAAAAGGTTCTAGCTCAGTGATTGTCAAAGTAGGGTGCAAGGAAATCCATTGGAGTACAGGAAAAAATAGAACCCCAACTTCCATTTTTACCCCACTCTTTAAACTTTGTTTTATGTTTTATAATGTATAATATATAAGCATACATAATAGTCATACATAAATATCAGACAACAAAAGTACAAGTTTAATTCTTTTGACAAGGTGTACAATAAAAAAAGCTGGAGATGACTTTTCCAGACCATGGGCCTAGAAAACACACATAAACCAACAACTAAAGTCACTAATGAAAATAGTTGGAGAGACTATTATATTTTCTTAAACAGTGATATAAAACCTTGGGTTCGTAAGTCTTTTAAAACAAATGAATTCATGGCACCAATATTTATTTATAATGTAGTTAAGAATGGGTATTCAAGGCCTGTCAGAAAAGAGTCCAACAATTATTAATATAACGAGAACGGTTTGTGTGACATTGATGTAACTCGGCAGCCAAGGAAAGTGGACTGGAATGTGCATGCGTGAAACATGACGACTTCACTGTACTAGTCAGTGGGGGCAGTAGACACCATTGAGTGAACATGTGTACTGTGTGGCCATTGCATTCAAAATGACTGAGCACTTGAGTACAGTAATGAATATGCATCAAATTTTGTATTAAGCTTTAACATTCCTCTGCGCAAACTACGTGGATGATTCAGAAGGCCACAGCTATGGGCAACTGCTGATTGGCAGCTTCATCATGACATTGCACCCACCCATGCATCATGTCTGGTGCAGTTTTTTGGCAAAACATCAAATCATCCAGGTGACTCAGCCCTGCTACAGCCTAGGATTTGGTGCCCTGTGACTTCTGGCTTTTCCCAAAACTAAGATCACCTTTGAAAGGGAAGAGATTTCAAACCATCAATGAGTTTCATGAAAATATGACAGGGCAGCTAATGGCAACTGGGAGACCTGTGTGAGGTCCCAACGTGCCTACTTTGAAGTTGACTTAGGCAACGTTGTCCTATGTACAATGTTTCTTGTATCCTTCAATGTCTCATTTTTCAGATTACATGGTTGGATTCTTTCAGGACAGGCCGAGTCATACTGTTTAATTCACTTTTTAGTCTAACTGGCTAGTTATCAATGACTGCAAATTGGAACAAAGTCCCCTGACTTAAATTAAATCTATTAACCACTGTGACTGTCTCTTGCAAATACTAGATAGTTTTTAAAAAGTTAAGTCTTAAATCTGTTAGATTTACTTTTAATGCTTGTATTCTAAAACTTCTTGGACTATCAATAAGCCTTTTTAGTTTCTGGCTTTATTTTACACTATTGTTGGTATAAAAATGAAAAGCAAAGTTTAAAAAATGGGACCAATTTAACATCTGCAAACAACCATACACTACTGTGAGTATAAATATGAGGTCAACACTGCCAACTTTCATCACTAGCAAAAGCAGTGATTTGTTTTCCTGAAAGACACTGGAACCAGAGGCCACCTAAATGAGTCTGCTGGTCCACATGACTCAGAATTCCATTTGTCCTCCTCTTTGCTTTAGAGCTGAAGTCATAAATGTCTCCATCTGTGACATAATTATTTCCAAAACCAATTAAGAGATGTCAAACAAAAGATTATGACTTCAGGTAATGAATAAAATGGCAGGAATTGATAATTCTTAAGAATGGAAATTTAGTTCATCCAAGGCAAACAAATGAAATGATTCGCCCTGCTTTTTCACTTGGGGAAAGGGAAATTATTACACTGTAAAAGGATGCAAACAGCAGAGGTTGCTCAGCTCTCCTATCGTACCGGGAAAGCACTGCACAGGTTTTATCATGGGGCTGCTGAGGAATGGGGGTGGCAGAGGGTCAATGATCCACTAGTTGAATGGGTCAGAACAGCAAAGGGCAAGACTTCCCGCTCTTAAGATAAGATAGGGGATGATGACATACCTTTAATAGTACTCTGAATTCTGGGAAAATATTAAGTGCAAAAGAAATGTCAGCAATTTGTCCCCATGTCCTAAAACATAGATTCACATTTCCTTGTTAACCAATAATAAGTAAATCTAACGACTTTATCTGCAATTTAATATAGTACAAAATAAAAACTTAGAATGAATTCGATTTACTTTTAAGTAATGGATTTGTATGAAAATAACAGTTTGTGCAATTAAGGACTATTTTATAGTGCTTTAGAGGATCTAATAAATAGAAGGAAAGAATTTGTATCCAGTCAAATATACAAGATATCATTACCTAAAACTGGCATGTAAATGTCCTCCTTTGTTATTGTAAACTGTCACTATAAGCACCGTTAAAGCTTGTGCTGAGGAAGTAGCATCCTAGTATGGTGATAAGGGTCTTTCCCCCCTCGACACACACCTTCCAGCCCCTTTTCACTACTCTTCTTTACAGATTCTAAGTACCAAAAACAAAACAAACCCCAAACCCCAAACCAACGCAAATTTCCAATCATACCTAGAGTTTATTCCTCCACACCTTTCCTTACATCGTTCTTCAGTCTTTCTTCCACCTCCATTTGTTCGAGTCCTGTCCATTCTCCACAGCCTTCCAGGGTGGATGTTCTTAGATGGGATGACTTTTGTCCCTCATTACAGTTAGTGACATTAACTAACACATTAGTTTAGAGCCATTCCACTGTTTATTAGACTAATAGCTTTCAAGGGCAGCAACTCTGAATCAACCTTACATTCTCATCTGCCATAAACTCAACGCCTGGCAAAATACAAGCTTGCCACATAGCAATTCCTCGGTGTTCTTAACTGAATGGTCAACTCATTCTGGATCCGTAAGTTGAAATGTTATAATTTTATCCTATGTAAGGTGAAACAGTTCTGTCCTGGATTAGTATCTTAAGTATTGCAAACACTCAAACAGGGCATGCAAAAGTTATTTACCAAACTATAGTGCCTTTAACTACCAATCATCAGGATGTCTGAAAGAAGCTATCTCCTCCATCCAGATTTCAGATCGGTTTTTCTTACTAAAATCCTAGAGGTACGAAATGAACCAACTTTGATATTCGAAACCACCATTTCAACAGCCCTCCTATTTATGTGTACTTTAGACCACTTGGGAAAGATGAGATCATTTCAGCAGCAGCGCCATTTCTCTTTACTTGACCCCAACACTGATCTTAAAGCAAAGAGACATGCATCGACCAGGCTAACCCATCTTGAAATAAGGCAGCTGCAAGTAATATTTAATGGAGAGAAAAAAGCTCCACTAGAGCACTGGACCTTCCCTAAAAATGTCGGATACAGAGGTTCTCTGGGCATACCCTTCCCCCACCTTCACCAATCTACTGGAATCTGAGACACAGGTCCTTTGTCTGAACAATGTGGGAGGAGTCTGTCTGCAATACTGGTGCGCTGGCAAGTGAGGAAAAGAATTTACAAAAACGGTATAAACGCATCAAGTTCCTTAACTCAATTACCGTACTGGTCAATTTTTCTTCATCGTGTGTACTAATGTGTACTAAAAGGTAGCCAAGGTGTCTTTTCGAGAGTTAAAATGCATCAAAGAAATACAGTTAAGATCAACAGAGTTCGGCTGCACTTCAAAAGCTAAGTTTCTGAATAGTGGAGGGGCGGGGGTGAAACCCACCACCCGAACATCCCCTTCCCTCTCCAGTGAACTTCCACAAGCCTCCATTTCTGTCCATTTCTTCCTCTGAATAAGCTATTGTAAGGGGAACTGAGCGCTTTTCCAGGCAGTCGGGGAGCAAACTTGCAATCTCGGCGCTTTCCGTACACAGCCCCGAATGCACCATCCACCCGACCTTTTACCACCTCGCCGAGGTTTTTGGGGCCACGCCAGTCTGGTGTTCCACGAATACAGTCCGAGTCCAGTGAACACCGCCCGACTGGGTGGCTGGAGAAACTTAACACCTTTTATCATGCAAAACGAGCGCAACACCGAGGGTTTTCGAAAGGTGACCCATCTCTTCTCTTCGACCCTTGGCTCCTCCCAGACCCCTTCTCGGTGGACCTGGGGAACTCGCCAGGTTCGCTTTTCCTGCTCCAAGCTCTTCTTCTTTGGCCTCTCCACCCACGCCCGGGGCCATGTCCGGATAAACCCCTCTCTCTCCCCACACTCACCCTGGCGACCGACAATCTCAGCGACGTGCTCGGAGCTGGGCACCGGGACGCACTCGGTGGTGTTGACGCTCTTCCTCCGCAGCAGGGCCGTCTGCTCCCCGTTCAGGCCGGTCGCCGCCGCCCCGCAGCCGCCGGGGCCGTAGGCGTGGGACAGCATCGCCGCCATCATGCCCTGGGCATCGTCCCCTCCGTAGAGCACCCCCGCCGCCGCGGCCGCCTCCCGGGCCTCGAAGCCCGCGGCGGGCAGAAGAACCGACCCCAGGGACCCGCCCGGGATCGGCTGTGTTTGGGAGGCGCCGGCCGCAGGCGGCGACAGCAAGAGCAGTGACGGTCGGTCCTCCTCCTCTGCCTCCTCCAGCTCCTCCTCCTCCAGCAGGTCTCCGTCCAGTTCTGCTTCCTCCCCCTCCTCGTCCTCCTCCAGCTCTAGCTCGGCTGTCTCCGGGGCCCCGGGGCGGCCGGGCGGAGTCCGCTCCTCCGGAGACAGCCCCGCCGCCCGCCGCGCCTGGCCCTGCGCCGCCGCGGCCCTCAGCGCCGGGGCGCCGGGCTCCGCTGGGCTGGGGTCGTCGAGGCCTAGCGCGGCCAGGTGCTCCCGCAGCAGGATCCCGTCCCCCTCGAGTTCCGGGCCGCCCGCGGGCGGCGGCAGCGGCGGCGGCGGGGGCGGCTGCGGCAGGGGGGCCGGGGCCGCCGCCAGGGCCAGGGCCGCGGAGCTGCCGCTCGGCATCGCAGCGGCGCGCTGTCAATGGCGGTGGCGGCGGCGGCGGCGGCCGGGTCAGGCGCGGCGGGCGGCGAGCCCCATGGCGGACAGGGCCCCGGCTCTGCTCAGCGCGCAAACACCTTTCCTCTGGGGAGGTGGCGGGGCTGGCGACCCGGGCTGAGGAGCGCCAGGTCCGCCGGGAGACGGGAGAGGGAGGGGTAGAGGGGCTGGGGTAGGAGGTAGAGGTAGGTAACTAGGGTGGGTGGGTGGGTGGGTGGGGACGGCAGCGGGGCGGGCTGCTGGAGGTGGCAGCGGCTCCCCTCTCAGGGTTTCTTTTGTTTCATGGCCTTAACCAGCCCCCGGCGCGCGAGGCGGCAGCGGCGGCGACGCCCCACGCTGCTCTCAGAATGAAGCCGGGGCGCTCTGATTGGGCGCTTTTAATCTCCGGGAGTCCGCCCTCTCTTCCCCGCAGCCTTCTAAGTCCTTTCCCGAGCCCCCACCCCTCCCACCCTCTTTTCGGGCCCCGCCCCGCTCCTCCCTGGAGCTCTCTGATTGGGTGACCGGGACTAGCTAGCCCCCTAATCCTGCTCCTGAAGTCTTCTCCCCTCCCCCATTCCTCCCTCCCTTTTCTTTACTGGCTCACGAGAGGGACTGTGATTGTTCGATTTACACGTCACTCTTTGTGACGCCCCCAGGTGGGGGCGGGGAAAAGAAGCAATAGCCGAGGCTGAAACTAGGGACTGAGTAGGGTTTTTCTGCGCAGGCGCGTACAGTAGAATGGGGGGACCTAGGTTTCTTCCTTTCGCCCGCCCCCCCCTTCGCACCCCCGGCCTCTTGCCCACCTGAGTCTGTTCTTTCAGCGTACTGTGGGAGCAGCCTTGGAGTGCAGCACAGACATGGCCGGAGGGCCTTGTTTTTCCAGGTTAAGGAAGAGATGGCAAGGCCCTAAGGAGAGTCGGAGGAGGGGCCCGTGAGGTGTCCTATGGAGCCGCGGGGGTGGTTTCCTGAGCCGCGTGGCTCCTGGGCCTTCCCTGCCTGAATCGGGAACGCTCCTCCCGTGGGGCAGGCGCCGCCCCCACGCCCAGCCGGCTGGGCTTCCTGTGTGAAATCGGCTGGTTACATCAGGAACCTTAAATGCCTAACAAGTTCTTGGGGGCCTTTCAAAGAAATGAAATCATTTCCTTCTTAAAGATGCCCTTTCCACGTATTGCCCAGACAGGTAGTCTCCCCACGTTAGTGTTTAACCACTGGCCTTGTCCTGTAGATATTATGCGACCAACATAGTCTAATTTTAAGGTTTCTAGTGGCCTCATTAAAGAAAGAACAGTTTTAATAAGTAGTTCAATAAGTCAAAATATTTTAACATTCAATCAACAAAAAATTGATACATCGTATAGTTTTTATCAAGCTAATAAGTCTTGGAAACTTGTATTTTACACTTCTACTCCCAGCATATCTCACTTCAGTTCGCTTCACCCTAGCCATGTTATCAAGTACTGAATAACTCATAGCGCCACACCTCTTGATTTTTGAGTTGTAATTTGGGACTTCTACTACCTTGGATTCATTGTGTCTTCCTGCCTCCAAGTTGTTTCTTGAGATGAGCACCAATTTTCTGAGTTGTCTAGAATGTCCAAGAGAAGGCTGAACTATGTCTTCTGTTTTTTTTGTGTGTGTGCCCTTATGACCATGTTCCCAATCCTACAACTTATCCGACTCCTCCAATGAAAGGCTTAGAGAATTTTAGCTAACACTAAAATCTTTCTTGTTATCAGGTTTCCTGGTCCTCATACAATTCTGTATGTTGCTTCTCTTAACAACTCATTTGTAGCAGTAGGCTCTGGAACAGTGATTTCAACCCTGACTGTACATCAGGATGAAGAAGGGCTTTTTAAAAAGGTAAATGCAGAGCAGGGAGAAGGAAACTGCGTTCTTTGGATTTAGTAAATGTGGAGGGAGGGACCTGTACATGTTTTTTAAAAGCCACACAGGTTCTGAAAGCTGAATCAGAGTTGAGAACACTGATCCATGGTTTGAGTTTGGGGTTTACAAAGGAATCATGCTATTCTCCTGAAAAGTGTTCTCCCCTCCTCCTTCTCAAGTAGGCACATTTTTTTTACTGATTTTACTACAATATCTCCGCTCCAAGGACATAATATTTCATAGCATCTTATAAAGGTACTGAATCTTTTTAATGTACCAGCAAATAGCTTATATAATTAGACGTTTACTTATAGAATATACAAATACTTTTGCTATCTGATATTTCAGTTTAAACAACAACCATTATTTGATAGGTAGATCTAGCAAAGCAAATCTCATCAAGGGAAAAAGTCAAATAAAAGGTGTAGTGGCCACTTTCAGAATATATTGGTCGTGGGAGGAAATGGGTAATAGAATTACAAGTGAAACTCAGAAGTTCCTTTCTTCATGTCTTTTCATGAGACTTGCCATTTAATGTTCCTCTCCTTGGTCTTAAGCTCTCTTTCTAATGACCTAAAGCAAAAGCTATAGATAAGTGATAGTTCACCATACATTGGGAATGTAAAGAATAGATTCATGTAGATAAGATTCATTCAGCTAATGTTTTTAAAAATGCTAAGTGGCTTAATTAAGGTGGTCATAATATAAAAATTGCTTTCTACTTCATTCTCACATAATAAATGAGGTTTCATACGTTTTCATACACAAATGTATACATTCATGCATTAATTTATATTCGATCAATATTGTGATTTATGAGCAAGTCAGGAGATATTGAAGCTCACACACCTTCCCCTTTGAGTCTATATTTACTGTCTGGTATTAAATCTTGTTTATGAAGCAAATTTAAGATTTGATTTTGCTCTAAATATATGGCTGGGATTCTTTCATTTAAATCCATTAAACACCACCATCCCTTTTACCCTCCTCCAGCCGCACAACATAATTTGCACCTGAATGGGATTTTTCTTTCCCATTTTGCTGTTTATGTCTTAGGGTTGATACACAGAAGCAGAAGAGTTGCTTTAAGTATGTTAAAACAAAAAGAAAACTAGAGAATTAGCTACATTTTTATCAACTACTAGGCTAACTGCAGAACTAGCCTTTTAAATCTGATTGTAATGTTATCAAGGTTGGAACAATTGCAAACTAAATGAAGCTTAACAAATGTTTGTCCTAGTAAGAAAACTGACATAATTAGACAATGAGTTTGAAGCAAAGCCATAAAGACTGCCACGAAAGTGTTGTGAAAGATTCCACTGACAGCCTCACCTAGAACCCCAAACTAAACATCTGCTTCATTTCTAGGCAGGATTAAGTTTCTTTAGGGTAGAATCTCCCCTGGGATCAGCAGCACCCTGCTCCAAGATAAGTATTCCTAGAGCATGACAATAAACATGTCATTTTCCTACTTGAAATGGATTGCAATCACATAAGAACAAAATTTCCTACCTAGAATTCTAGGCTTTCAAAACTGGTATCATTCTTCCAAGTGCTCAAAATTGTTACATAAACATGCTTAAATCTCTCCTACATTAACAAACAGAAACTCTTCTTTAATGGCACATACCCCTCCTGTCGCAACTATTTCTTCTGTGCTCCAAATGATCTGTTCCAATAGCCATCTGCTGTCTACTGCACACGTCAGTGCACTGGGCTCTTGTTCCTTCACTAGAATTATCCTCAACTTGTACTGAATCCAATGAGCACTTTTTATCCTTACCCAGCTTAACTGCTACTTAGAGTGCTCTCTTCCTTTGCCTTCCCTCTGCTTTTCTTACTTCCACAGTCATGTCTCAGTCTCCTTTACAGACTTAATGCCTCTATCCTTTTAGATATTTATCAAGGATCTGTGTTGGGTCTGCTTTCTGTTTACTCCATATTCTAGACCTAAAAACCTCATCTATTCTCAAGATTTCTGTTACTTTGTTGACAGTTCCCAGATCTACATTGTCATTCCTGATCTCTCTATTGACTTCTAGACCTATAAATCCCTGTTTTATAGATGTCTCCACTTGGCAATTCAAATTCAACTTCAATGTAAACTCAGCTTCCCAAACTGAAATGTCAGTTAAAATTTGCTTTTTAGCTCAGTATTAGACAGCACTACTATCTATTCACTTCGTTTGACCAAAAGCCTTATAGGCTTTCTTGACTTCGTTAACCTCTATAGCCTGTAAAGGCCAAATCCTGTGGGTCCTCCCTCTCAAGTCTATCTACTTCTCTGCTTATTTACCACCATTACCATAGTCTATGCCACTATCATTTAAACCGTGAGCTATTGCAATAGCCCACAAAACAATATTCTTACATCTAGCCTTGCTCTCCTCCAATTTATTTTCCATTTGGCACATGAAGACAACATTCTTCTGCATGCCTAATCAACCCACTAAAGTCTATCCACCGATCCCTTTGGCTCCATAGACCCATGACACAGACTGGCTATGTGTTTATTAACCCATTTCCTCTACTTCCTGAGCAAACAGCCAGACTACATTTCCTGGCCTCTATTACAATTGGGAGTAGCCATAAGTCTGAGCTTTACCAAGTGTGCACCAATTCCTGATCCTTAAAAGTCCCTTACACATTTTCTTCCACATTCCTGTCCCTTCTGTGATGTAGATGAATATGATGATCATAGAAGATGGCATATTAAAGATGGCAGAGCCACAAGATTAAATGAGCCTGAATCACCACATGGATATACCTGTTTTAGACTTCATGTAAGAGAAAAAAAGTATTTTATCAAGTTGAAGTATATTTTTGTGTACATTTATTATAGCAGTTAACCTATCTTAACTAACATAAAATGCTTGGTTAAAAACCTCTGATTTTCTTCCGGTCAAGATGGAGGTGTACATAAACATGTCTTGCCTCCTTGCACAACTACAGAAAAAGATTACAGCTAGGCTACAAGACAAATATTACCCAAAATCATCAGAAAATCAAGCTGTATGGAAATTTGACAACCAAGGATTTAAAGAGGCCACATTCATCCAGATGGGTAGGAGGTGTGGAGATGCCAGGTGGCATGGAGATGCAGAACGGATGGTCCCACTCCCACATGTGGTGGGTAAAAATCAGGAGGGATTTTGAGAGCTCCCAGTCCCACATCAGAGCATCCAGCCCAGGGTTCTAGTGCCAGGAAGTTAAGTCCACATAACTTCTGGCTGTAAAAACCAGTCAGGGTCGGGGCGGTGGAAGAAACTGAGGACTCAGAGCAAATAGCTCTTAAAGGGCCTGCAATGGACTTAAGAGTTATGCAGGCCCACTTCCTCTGGGATTCATCACCAGGGCAACAGCTAGAAAGGCACCAGTGGCATATGGGGAGAAAGTGAAGTGACTGGCATCAGTGCCGGGAGACAGCTACCTCCCAGGGAAAACTCCAAATGCCAGGCAGCAACATTGTTCCCTCTCGTAGCCCTTCCCCACATAGAGCTACAGAGTGCTGATGTGGGTTGCCCTGCCCTGGAGATTACTTAAGGCTTCACCCCATACAACCTACAGGTGCTTTTTTCTACAATGGGCCATGCAACTAAGGCAGGGAGTCAAAGCAGTTCTACTTAATACACAGAAACAACCACAGGGAGACTGCCAAAATGAGGAGACAAAGAAATATAGCTCAAATGAAAAAACACAGGAAAGAAAAAAAAAAACTAAACAAAATGGAGATAAGCAACTTATCGGATGCAGAGTTCAAAACGCTGGTTATCCGGATGCTCCAGGAAGTCGTAAGGTACTTTAACAGCATAAAAGAGACCGAGGCAGAAATGAAGGTTACATTAAGTAAAATAAAGAAAAATCTACAGGGAACCATCAGTGGATGAAGCTGAGAATCAAAGATTTGGAACATAAGGAAGAAAACAGCACTCAATTGGAACAGCAAGAATTAAACATAATTTTAAAAAATTATAAGGCTAGGCTAAGGAGCCTCTGGGACATCTCCAAATGTACCAACATTCAAGTCAAGGATGCCAAAAGGAGAAGAGAAGGGGCAAGAAATTGAAAACTTATTTGAAAAAATAATGAAAGAAAACATCCCTAGTTTGTTGAAGGAAATAGATACACAAGTCCAGGAAGCATGGAGAGTCCAAAACAAGATATATACAAAGGGGACCACACCAAGACACATCATAATTAAAATGCCATAGTTCAAAGATAAAGAGAGAATCTTAAAAGCAGCAAGAGAAATAGCAAATGGTTACCTACAATGGAGTTTCCATAAGACTGTCAGCTGATTTTTCAAAAGAAACTTTGCAGGCTAGAAGGGACTGGCAAGAAGTATTCAAAGTGTTGAAAAGCAAGGACCTATGACCTAGATTACTCTATCCAGCAAAGCTATCATTTAGACTTGAAGAGCAGATAAAATGCTTCTGAGACAAGATAAAACTAAGGGAGATCATCATCACCAAGCCATTATTATATGAAATGTTAAAGGGAATTACATAAGAAAAAAGAAAAGCTATGAACATTAAAATGACAATAAATGAACAACTGAATCTAAGCAAACAAGCAGAACAGAAACAATCATAGATATGGAGATCATTTGGAGGGTTTTCAGCTGGGAGGAGCAAGAGGGAGAATGGGGAAAAAGGTACAGGGATTAAGAAGTACAAATTGGTAGGTACAAAATAGATGGGGATTTAAGAATATTATAGGAAAGGGTGAAGCCAAAGAACTTACATGCATGAACATAAATTAAGGGGGGATGATTGCTGGAGGGAATTGGGGTAATTGGGTTACCAGGTGGAGGAGGGTACAGGGGGGAAAATTGGGACAACTGTAATAGTATGATCAGTAAAATATATTTTTTAAAAATCTCTGATTTGTAAGGAATCAAAATGATTGGCAGTTGCCAGGGATTAAGCGGGGAGGGAAGGATAAACAGGTAGATCAAAGAGGATTATTAGGGCAGTGAAACTATTCTGTATATAACTAATGGTATATCCCTGTCATATATATTTGTCCATTCATAAAAATACAGTACCAAGAGTGAATGAAGCCTACGGCAAACTATAGGCTTTGGGTGATAATGATGTGTTAACTTTGTCTCATAGATTGTAACAATTGTACCTCTCTGTTGTAGGATGTTGGTAGTGGGGGAGGCTGTGCATGTTGTGGAGTCAAGGCATAAAAAGGGACTCCCTGTACTTTCTGCTGTTTTGCTGTGAACCTAAAACTGACATTTTAAAAACAAAGTTTACTTAAAAAAAACAAAACTCAGAAAATCCTCTTTTACAAATTTACAATATTTAGTTATAATTACTCATATGTTCTGATCACAGACTGCCAGGGACTATCTCACTTTGTAGCACAGAGCCTGATAATGTTTATTTACATGAGGATCAATCTGCCCAAATGACACAGCAATCCTAATATGTATGCACCAAACAACAGAGCTTCAAAATATATGGAAAACAAAAGAAAAACGAAAATCCTGATAAAACTGATAGAAGAAATAAATAAATGCACAATTATAGTTGGGCCCTCCAACATTCCTTTCTCAGTAATTGATGGAACCATTAGACAGAGAATCAGCAAACATATAGAACTTAATAATACCATCAGCCAACAGAATCTAATGGATACTCGTAGACTGATCCGTAGAACAGCAGAACGGACATTCTTTTCAAGTGCTTATGGAGTATTCACATACATAGACCATATCCTGAGCTGTAAAACAAATTTAGAATAATTGAAATTATATGCAGTATGCTCTTTGACCCTAATAGAATCAAACTGGAAATCAAGTACAGAAAGAGTATAGAAAATCTCTAGATACCTGGAAATTATACAACACAATTCTAAACAATTCATAGGCAGGTTGTTACAGAACCCCTGGGCTGCTCCAATTGAAAACAAACCCACGGGCTCTTTAGTTAGGGGCCCGATTGCCCGCTGCCAAAATTATAACTCTCAATACCAGAGTTTGGTGAAAAGAAAAAGAATTGTTTATTTAACAGTTATATAGATTTGGTTATTTGTGGATTTCTGTTGTTAAGTCTTATGCTCTTTGAAACACCGACAAACACATATCCTGGCCTCCCCCCTACCAAACCAGGCTAGTTTTAGAAAATTTAGAGAAACCGTTTCCCTACTTTCCAAACACAGTTCAGCTTTGCCAGCAGCTGCCAATCACTCAATTCTGACTGGGGAGGTCCTTTCTGTGCTGTGGTGCCCTCCAGCTCTCAATGCAGAACCGCCTAGATTCTCAGCCTCCTTGGAAACTACCTTCTTCCTGCAAACCTCATGGATCTCCTCTCCTCAGAACCGCATGGCGAGAGCCTCTTAAAGCAGCCTGGAGACCCCTTCTCCAAGCCACATGGAGAAGGCCCTTTCACCAAGCCACGTGGAGGGAGCACACGAGAGAGCAAGAGAGAAAGAGAGAGAGAGAGAGAGAGAGAGTGCGAGAGCGAGAGAGAGAGCTAAAATGTCCGCAGCTGCCTGTATATCCCTGACTGCGTCCTCTGACGCAGTGGGCGTTGCAAGCAGTTCTGACAATTCACAGAACTCTAGGTAGGCTCTGTGTGCTTTCTCCATACCGTCCCCTGGTTCAAGACTCCTCCCATCTACCTGAGGCTTTGGATGCATTAAAGCCATTTTGCATAAAAAAGACACTAGCCACCAGCCTCAGGCATGTGGAGGCATTCTAAAAGCTGCTTCCTTCTCCCCATCCCCCAGCCACAAACTCTGGGTTTTTTTGGACTCCCCTGTTTCTGTAACAAGGTGAGAAAGTCTCAAGGGAAAATAAAATACATCAAACTGAATAAAAATGAAAATGCAATATCAAAATTTGTGAGACATGACTAAAACAGAGCTGAGAGGGTAACTTATGGCACTAAATTCTCATATTAGAAAAGAAGTCTCTCGTGAACACATGATACAATATACAAATAATGTATTATAGAATTCTTTACCTATATAATTTTATTAACCAATGTCACCTCAATAAATTCAATAAAATAAAAGAAAGAAAATCTCAAATCAATGATGTAATTTCCTATCTCAAAAAGGAAATGAAAAAAAAGAGCAAAACGAACCCTAACAAGCAGAAAAAATGGAACGAATATATAGCCAAAATAAATAACATTGAAAATAGGAAAACAGTAGAGAAGAAAAAGAATCAACAAAATGATAAACATTTAGAAAGACTAACAGAGAAGACAGAAATCACCAGTATAAGCAATGAACTGAGCTAGCACAGATTCTTCAGCCATTAAAAGGAGAATACTACAATTTTATGTTCATAAATTTAAAATCTTGGAAGAAATGTATCAATTGCTCAAAAACTACAAACTACCAAAGTTCGACCAAGATGAACTAGACAATTTGAATAGTTCTAAAACAATCAAGGAAATTTAACTCATTAAGAAAGAAATCTCCAGGATTTTATGGTTTTACTGGAGTATTACATTAATAGTTAAATGGTAAGATCAATTTTATACAATGTTTTCCAGAAAATAGAAGAGGGAATACTTTGCAGTTATCTTATGAGGCTAGTATAGGTACCAAAAGCCAATGACAAACAAAACTACAGACCAAAATCTCTAATGAACATCAAAACAAAAACCTCACCAAAATACTAAAAAATCAAATCAAATCTAGCAACATTTAAAAAGAATCTTACATTATCAAGTGGGATTCCTTTCATATATTAAAAGTTAGTTTAATATTTAAAAGTTCATCAGTGAAAAACTTAGGTTCATTCCAGCATTATTCATAATGGCCAAAAAGTGGAAACAATGTAAATATTATCAACAAATGACTAAACAAAATGTAATATATTACTACAATGGAATATTATTCAGCTATAAAAAGGATGACATACTGATATATGTTACAACAAAGATGAAACTTGAGAGCATTATGCCTAGTAAAAGAAGTCAGTCAGAAAAGGCCATATACTGTATGCTTTTATTTATATAAATATCCAGAATAGTCAAATATATAAAAACCAGAAAGCAGATTAGTGGTTGCCAGGGACTAGGGAGTGGGGAGAAAGGAGGTAACTGCTGAAAGGTAAGGATTTTATTTTGGGGGTGATGAACGTATGCTGGAGTTATTGGTGAATGGTTCAAAACCTAGTGAATACATTAACCATGAAATTCCGCACCTTTAAAGTGTGACTTTTATTGTGTGTTAATTATATTTTAATTAAAAAGCCAATCATTGTAATGTACCACATCAACAGTCTAAAGAAGACAAATTATATTATCCTATCAGTTGATGCATAAAAAGCACATCACACAATCCAATACCCATTCATGGTAAAAACTCTCAGAAAACTGGGAACTTTTACAACTTGATAAAGAATATCTACCAAAAACCTACAGCTAACATTATACTTAATGGTAAAAGTGTGAGTGCTTTCCCCCTAGGATTGGAAACAAGACAAAGATGTCTGTTCTTACCATTCTAAATAAACATAGTATTGGGAGTTTTAACCAGAGCAATAAAGCAAGAAAAAGAAATAAAAGATACACAGATGGCTTGCTCCTCTTACTTAGACCTTAATTGTGAACCGGTCTGCTAAACATGGAATTATCAAACATAAACAGAAAGAGGAAGGCAATCGCAATAAAAAAATTTCAGAATTCAAGATAAAAGGAGAAAAATGAGTAGCACTGATCCCAAAATTTATATGGAACTGGTTTAAAAGGCTTCATGTAACATCACAAGAAAGTACAGTCAAGGAAAGTGATATATAGGCACCAAGAAGTTGAGAAAGATAGGAAAAATGTAATTGGCTAAATAGAGAGTTAAGCTCATTGGCACAGAAGGATAAGCTATAGCGTATGCCATATAAAATATATAAAACAGGAAAAACCGATTAAAAGGAAACTAGAAAAACTAAAGAAGTGCAAACTAGAAAACAGGGAAAGAGAAAAATAATGAAATGAATCTGAAATAAGTATATAAAAGTTAGTTTATAGAGAAGCTAAAGAAAATATAAGACTAAATAGGAAATCTGATACTACACTGCAAACAACATGCTTTGAATACATTTTAGGTTTGTGTTTAATAATAAAGTATTTAAAGAAATTTGATTAATAAACTAGAAGTAATTACATTCTTTAATTTCTGCCCTTATTTACTTAAAATTTTTTTATTTATTGATTTGAGAGAAGGAGAGAGAGGGATGGAGAGAGGGAGAGAAATCTTGATTTTTGTTCCATTTAATTATATATTCATTGGTTTCTTCTTGTATGTGCCCTGACCTGAGAGTGAACCCACAACCTTGGTATATTGGACAATGCTGTAACCAATTGAGCAACCCAGCCAGGGCCTATATGCCCTTATTTTGGATGGCATCATGATTTGGGATTCTTTACTGTGTGTTATTATATTTCTAATTATCTACTTGTCTTTAAAATTTAATCATTGTGAAATGTTGGTTTTTCTAAGTTTTGAGGTTCATCAATTCAGAACTCAACATCTCACTAAGTTCTAACCCACCAAATATGTCTTCTGGAGACAATGGGAAACAAAGGAGAATTCGCTGCTTTTCAGCTTGACAAATCACTTATGCTGTTGTGCTTCAGTTTCTTCACAGATAAGTATGGGTTCATGCATTCAGCAGGTAAGTATTTAACTTCTACTCTGTCCGAGGCACTGTCTTAAATATGTGGAATGTATTAGTGAACAAAAGAAGATTTCTGTTCCTGTGGAACTTACACATTCTATCAAGGGGACACACAAAATAAACAAATATAAGTAAATTATACAGTATGTTAGAAGGTGATAGTGCTTAGAAAAGAAAAGAAACAAGAAGAGTAAGGAGGGTATGAACTGCAGAAGCCTGGGGCATGAAACAGTTTTAAATAGGGTAGTCAGGGTAGGCTTAACTGAGAAGATAATGTCTGAGCAAAGACTGGAGATTAAGGAGTTAGCCAAGTGGAAACTTTGGGGAAGAACATTCTAGAAAGAATGTTATATCCGGAGCAAAGGTCTAAGTTGAGAGCTGATCATGCAGAGCTTTGTAGGCCATTTTAAAGACTTCAGACTTATGCTGTGTGAAATGAGAAGCCATTCCTGGGTTTTAGGTAAATAAGTGATGTTTTCAAAGGTGTTGAGATTTTTTACTGTAGGAAGCATGAATAGGAGCAGGGTTATAAGGAGCTGTAGGATTCGGGACATACGAGGTCTCTCCAGAAAAAGTTCAGCCATTGTTAATATAATGAGAATGGTTTTCATGATATCAACGTAACCTGGCAGCCAAGGAAAGTGAACTGGAATGCGCATGTGTGAACAATAATGACTTCACTGTACTAGTCAGAATGGGTGGTAGATACTGTTGAGTGGCCATTGATTTCAAAATGACTGAGTGAGTAGAGCGATGAATCTGCATCAGATTTTGCATTAAGCTTGACCATTCCTCTTTGGAAACTATGAGGATGATTCAGAAGGCCACAGCTATGGGCAACTGGTGATTGGCAGCTTCAGCATGACAATGTGCCTGCTCATGCATCACATCTGGTGTAGTTTTTTAAGCAAAACATCAAGTCATTTAGGTGAGTCAGCCACACTACAGCCTAGATTTGGCGCCCCGTGACTTCCTGCTTTTCCCAAAACTAAAATCACCTTTGTAAGGGAAGAAGAGATTTCAGACCATCTATGAGATTCAGGAAAATATGACGGGGCAGCTGATGGCGATTGGAAGAACTGTGTGAGGTCCCAATGTGCTTACTTTGAAGGAGACTTAGGTGTCATTGTTCTATGTACAATGTTTCTTGTATCTTCTTCAATAAATGTCTCTTTTTCAGAGTACATGGTTGGATACTTTCTGGAAAGATCTCGTATTTTTGTAGACAGTGCCAGCTGACTCCAAAGTTTTGACCTGAGCAACCAGGTTATTGATGAATAGGGAGAGCTGCCGGCAGAGCAAGTCTGGATAAATAATTCCGGGGTTTCGTGATCCTTTGTGGCCTCTGTTGTGGCTTGAATCCAAAGTCCTCTTCTCTGATTTGGTGTTTCTCATGAGCCTTACTGCTTAGGCCTCTTCAGTTTTGCAACCCTCTTCGTCTCAGCTTTATTTTCCAGGCTTCCTATTGGCTGGCTTCTCTTACTCAGATTGTAATTTGTAACTCTCTCTGGTAAATATTCTCCCTCAGAGCACTGGTCCTTGAGAGAATATGAAGGACTCTTAGCTGAAAAAAAACCTCAACCTCCTAATATTTTTATTCTTCATTCCTCTTATATTTTTTCCCTAAGATTAACATTTTATTAAAATTTTTTCTTAAAATTACATTCTACAATAACTTAACTTTTAGAAGCAAATTTAATATTCATTTTGCAATATTAGAGGGTTAATTGCTGTAGGTATAAAGAATATAGCATTTCTTCTAGTTTTTAGCAGACTATTTGAATGTTGTCTGGGAAAGACTCCTCTGAAGGATAAGCATGAAATATACTTTCCATATCAGTCTAATCTCTGACTTCTTTATTTTAGGTCATGCGTAGGAATTATTGAGTTTACAGTGGATATAATGTGTTTTAAAATATACCAACTGTCCATGAGGACCTGGATTGAAACTATTATTTTATTCAGGTCCCTGTGAAATTGTGATAGAAAAACTGGTCCCTATGGTCAGGTTTGCACTGAATTCATTGCACAGCAAAACTTCCCCAAGGCTACATTTTTTTATGTTTCATTTTCAGGCTGTTGGTGCCACAGGAGCAATTAAAATTTGTGAATAATGTCTGTTTCCCCCTTGATAAATAATGTGAATGGCCTGCAGTCTGTTAATATTCATAGCAAGGGATTTAATAGGCTATTGTGTTAGTAACAATGTGGATGCAAATTGTAAACATTTATCATTTCCAAAGTTTTGGGCAATTTTCAAAGCAATGCCAGTTGAAACAGATGCTCTAAACTCTCCAAATAAAACAATCTTCAGATGATTTTCCCACATTCCTCCAAAACAATTTGCCTCCTAGTAACTTTAATTTATTATGTCAAATAATATTGTAAAATTTATTAGAAAGCAAACAATAATGCTAAAAAGTTTAATGTAATGTCCTCTGAAATTGGTTTCCTGTTTCTTTAGGTACTATGAACTATTATTAAAGCATATGAATAACACCTCCCATATGCTGGAATATAGTAGCAAGTTCCCTCTGCTTGTTTATTAGAAGATAAGCTACATATATGCTAGTGAAAATTTCCCAATGTATCTCTGAATTTTACAATTGATATTATCTTCACTCATGAAAATCCCTGATTTTAATAAGAAAGTCCAAAGATTTGAAAGTCTTAAAATTGAACTAATATTTTACCAAGAGGTGGGAACAACTCTTAAGTATGTCTCCTAGTACCACAGATTGGAGAAGATACACATGAATCAACAAGTATTGACCAATTTCTTCTTATAAAACTTTGAACTAAGCACGTGGGAATATAAAGAAATATAAATCATGGACTTGACTTCAAGATTGCTTACAATCTAGTTGGCAAGATGGTCAAAAGTTAAAACACATACGGTCTTGGGAGACTATAATCTAATAATTAAATGGATATCAGAGAAGCATATTTTCTGCGTTTTCAAAGGATATATTTTTGTGAGGTGGCCAAGAAAGTACGGAGAAAGTAAAATCAGGTGAAGATGTAGGGGAGGCAAACTAAATAGGTGAAAAGAAGGGGAAAGGCAGTGTATGGATGAGAAATACCTCAAGGAATGAAGACAAAAGAGAAGCTTGCAGGCTTGGAGTAGTGCTGGTAGGACTGGGAGGCGAACAGATAAGTTTGATGAAAGTGAGAGCTAGATACACGGCAAAGAGAGGAAGCAAAGCTTGGAAATTTGAAAAAGGCTGAGACATGTAGGCTCTATATTGAGGCTGGTTTCTGTGTAAGGATTCAGGCCGAATAGGGATTAAATCCCAGTTCTATTCCCTGTGAACAATACCTTTTATAGTAATTTAATTTCTTAGAGCCCCAGTTTCTCTTCTATCCAATGGAGATTATACCTACTAAGCAGAGTCATGAGGGCTGCATGAAATAACATTTTCATCATCACATTAGCTGTCATCTCCTCTCTAGTAAATGGGTGGGGCCCGTTGTCTACAGTAAGGGCTTGTGAAGAGGAAAAAGACGTCATTAGAGGGTTGGATGTGGTGTTTTGGGAATATTAATTTTGTGATAGTGTGTAGGATGAATCCATAATGTGTGTCGGAGGTGAGCGAAACCGGGAAATTGAGCTCATTCAATCACACGCAAAGACACAAGACCCTGAACTAACCATATGCGCTATAGCCAAGCCAGTAGAAGTGATGACATTAATTCAGGAGGGGGAGGGATGAGGGGATTTAGTGAACACAGAGCCAAATATAGACAATAAAATCTGGGGAAAAAATTATGGATTTCAGGATGAAGAAAGGAGCATCAAACTAGTAGAAGAGAGTACTAAGGAAAAAACCTCTAATGAATATATTTTTGTTGCTGTATTGTTTTGCTTTGTCTGCCCAATGCCCTAACTCACTCGTTCCTTTGGGTTAACTGTGCTCTTCTCTCTGATGACATCTTTTATCTTGCTTGGTGATATGGCCCCAATTGTTATTTGTGTGTGTGTGTGTGTGTGTGTGTGTTTATGTATTAGAATGTGAAAAGGGACTTTTTCAATTGTCCTGAAATTTTGGCCAAAGCCCAAAACTGAGAGTAACTGATAACAAGTATCTTTACATTCATTCTCAACAAATAGTTTAAGACACTGTCCCACAATATTTACTATAAATTGGGGGAAGGGGAAAGAAAAATAGAAAAGAAGCCTAGTACTCACCATTAGCACCAGGCATTTCTCAGAAAGGATGACTTAAAGTGAATTTAAAGGCAGGGAGTGTGTTTTTGGCATCACTCCAGGTGCCTGATGCTGGAGCAGTTGACAGTGGGACAGCAGAGAGGTAACAGCGGGCCACAGGCTTCACTTCCACCTTCGGGTAGCGGTATGTGCATTTTTCCATGGAGTGATTGGGGAGGGGTGAGAAGAGTGAGAGAGAGACCAGACCGTTGCCACCGCCTCCTGTCCAAGTCCCTAAGTTCTAGAAAAGCCTGGGTTTAGGGAAGAGAGAAGCATTGACTTGCTCCAGATGAAACTGGACTTTTTACTTCCTGCTCATGAGATGGCTCAGCTCTCTGAAAGTGACAGGAAAGGTATGGGCTCTGCTTGGATCATGGCTAAGGGCAGAGAATGGAGAGCTGAAGAAGCAAGCCCTGGAGGCAGCAGTAGGGGAAAAACTCAAGCTGCCTCATCTTTGCATGCCACCTAGTCCGTCCTGTTTAATAATCATGCCTAAATGCATCGATCAAGGTTGGGAAAAAATACATGAAAATGTTTTCTGAAATCATTTCTGAGTGGCCAGATGATAGTGCCTTCTTTACGTTTTTCTGTTACCGTTCAAATTTTCCAGAATAAAAATTTAAAAAGACAAAAAAGAAAGGTGGAGAGGAAATGGCTCAAGAGAAAAGAGAAGAATCAAGATCAAAATGTAAAAGGGAAATGAATCATCCCCTACTTAGTCTGTTGAGCTGCACATCTGTATTTCTGTTGAAATGTCTTTATATCTTTTCATGTTCATGACACCATACTACTGCCGACCCCGCCACCTCCCCCTTAGAAGACTGCAGTGAACTCATATTTGATATATTTTTCTCCAACGAACCACCACACACACCACTGACAGAATCATCTTCCCCAAATCTGTTCTCTCTGGACCCTTTCTTCGCTTCCTGATTGTTACAAACAAACTCCCAGCTTCAATCAGGACAGTTACCTCCTTCTTGAACAGGCTAAGTTTAACCTTATTCAGGCTCTTGCTAATTTCCAACATCCAAAGTGACCTTTCAGTTTATTCAAATTATAAGCATTTCCTGGAGCTCAGCTTGGCTCCTACTCCTTCACTCATTTCAGATAGCAAGAGGCACTTGGTTTGGGGGTTGGTTACATGGCAGAGTTCTCTAATTTTTTGTACATGGAAACTGAATAAAGACTAGTAAACTCCACGTGTGATGCGACCATGCAGTGTACTGTTGGATGTAGACCCCATGCAACATTGTTCAGCACATAATAGTCTCAGGAAGTATTGTTGAACCTAAGTCGTCGGTCGGCAGCCGTCCGTCTCGAGAGACGATGGTGTAGCTTCTTAAGAGTCTATCTGCACCGCCGAGAATGGCTGTGCAGTCCGACTCGGGAGTGACACGGTATCTGTCTCCTCCCGTGTTGAATCGACATCTTGCGATGACGCTGGAGTGTCCTCTCCAGTGGAGCTGAAGCTACAGAGCCTCGAGAGACGATGGTGTAGCTTCTTAAGAGTCTATCTGCACCGCTGAGAATGGCTGTGCAGTCCGACTCGGGAGTGACATGGTATCTGTCTCCTCCCGTGTTGAATCGACATCTTGCGATGACGCTGGAGTGTCCTCTCCAGTGGAGCTGAAGCTACAGAGCCTGGGCAGGGTGATATGGAGGGTCTGCTGTTGCCCATGCAGCAGACCCCCCCTCTCTTCGCAGCTGAAGGGTCCAAGGGAAAGACGGAGTCAATACAGCTTGGCTTCAGGTGCGCCGCAGGAGTTGCCGGTGTTGACTACAACGTCAAACCGCCTTAGGGACTCCGGCTCCGGATTTTCTGTCGGGGTTTACTCCCTTAGCCTTTCCCCTGAAGAGGTATGCCGCAAGGCAGCGGAGGTTTTTTGGAATCAGAGTTTTCCTTCTCTGTGAACCTAAGTAGTTACCATGAAACTATTTAATCTGTTAATTCATTACCTAAACTGCTTGGATCCTGGCACTTAAAATAGCCCATTGGTTCCTTTCCTGAATCTGGTAAACTTTCTAAGTCATGTTTTCTCTCTTTTCGCTTATGGTATACGGACATGTGAAAGTAATTTGACACCACAATATCTGAAATGTAGAATAAGAGAGTGGGTTTAGATAAAAGAAAGCAACCCTTATTTAAATCTAATTCACATGCAATGAAAAGAAACACGTTCACATTACTACTGCCATTTAAAAATTACTTTTGAGCCTCTGAACAAGGGTTATTAAAAATAAATAAAATTTGTTCACCCTTCCCCCTACTCCACCTAGGAAAACATTTTTTTTCCTTGACTGTTCTGAACAGATCCCAGGAAATAAAGAGGCTCATACTTATTTTTAACACACTTACATTTTTTTATTTGTAAGTGAATCTACGCTGACCCCACACTAGCCAATAATTAAAATGCAAATAAGAGAGATTGGATGTAGACAAAGGTCTTGCATTCTCCCAAGTCTACCGAGGGGACCATGCCCAGTGGGACTGACTGACTATTTCTGTGAGCTGTTGTTACAGAATGGGAGTGTCCAAAAACCCCCAGAGCTTGCGGCTGGGGAATGGGGAAAAGGAAGCAGTTCTTAAGATGCCTTTGCATGCCTGGAGCTAGTGGCTAGTGTCTTTGTCATGCAAATGGCTTTGATACTTCCAAGGCCCAAGAAGATGGGGGGTCTTGGACCGTGGGATGGTATGAAAAAAGCACACAGAGCCTGTGTGAGGTTCTGTGGATGGTCAGACTGGGTACCATGCCCACTGCATCACAGGACGCAGTCAGGGATTTAAAATAAGCGGCAGACATTTTAACTGGGTGCATCATGCGGTTTTGAGAAGGGTACACCGTGCGGCTTTGAAAAGGAAGGAACACCATGCAGCTTTGAGAACACCTTGCGGCTTGGAGAAGGGGGAATACCTTTGTGGTTTTGGAAAGGAAAGGCTGGGAATCCATGAGGTCCTGGATTAAAAGCTGATGGGCACCACAACACAGAGAGGCCTCCCCAATCAGAATCGAATGATTGGCAGCTACCGGTAAAGCTGAACTGTGTCTAGGAAGTAGGGAAGCGGTATTTCTAACTTTTCTAAAACTAGCCTGGTTTGGTAAGGGAAGGCAGAACTATGTGTTTGTAGGTGTTTTAAAGAAAATAAGACTTAACGGCAGAAATCCGCAAATAATCTAAATCTATATAACTATTAAATAAACAGTTCTTTTTCTTTTCACTAAACTCTGGTATTGAGAGTTATAATTCTGACGGTAGGCAATCGGACCCCTAACAAAACAGCCCGTGGGTTCTATTTCAATCGGAGAGCCCAGGGGTTCTGTTACACTGTTTTTCAGAAGGCCATGTTATTGTGTATTCCATCTGATTCAACCTCATTAACAAACACAGTACTGATCTAGGTTTAGTTTTTAAAGTTTTTCTTTAACCCCTTACTTCACCTCACATAGAAACCCACCAACAGTTTCCTTAGTCCCCACCCCCTTTTTCCGCTGGAACCCCTAACTCTGTTGTTCTCTGCAGCAGCAAAGTTGTAGTGTAGACCAGGCCTGTCTGCTGGGTTAAAGCTCAGGGGAGGAGCCTGAGTCTCTGAAAGACCCTAAAACCCAGAGGAAGCTGGGCTCTTCCAGCCCCAACCCCTCTGAACTCTTGAGCCTTGTTTCACCTCCTAGAGTCACACCCTTCCCCTTCCCACACCCCTTACTTTTTTCTTTTTTTGTTTGTTTTGTTTTTGAATTATTTTTTAGTCTTGTTATTCCCACACCCCTTTCTTAAAAACCTCACTCTAGGCCTGGGCGGTTCCCTACCATTGGGTGGGCAGGCTGCAGAAAGTGAAAGTGGGCTGTTCCTGCTTATGGCAGAGGCAGAGACAGAGGCAGAGGCACAGCTGGAACTCAGAACTCATCTTCCCATAGACACCATAGAAGCCATGGTGTATTGTTAGGTAGGTTCTAGAGTACCTTTAGAACTTCAGATGAAGTATGTGAGTCAAATGAATTTTTTTGAGTACTTTTTGGCACCTGCCTGCTCATTTTAAGGTTGTTTCCTTGGGAATATAGCTCTGAGTTCCAATGAGTTGACCATAAATTCCTTGTGTAGGGGGAGCCCCAGGGGCATAGGTCTAAATTCTTTGTCTACTGAGAATCCAGATAGGTGTGGGCCCCTTTGAAGGGCCTGGGCAACTATACTCCCGACCCCAAGCCCAAGACTTCTGAGCTGTTAGAGAAACTAGGAGTTTCCTCAGAGAGAGCACCCAAGAGGGAAATAACAGACCTGAGTGGGGAGAGGGTGCATATGAACTGGTGCAAGGACCATGGCTGGGGCATAAAGGGGCTCAGAGATGGTGGGGTTGAAGGTTTCCAGAAGGTCTTTTGGCCCAACCCGTAACGATTTTAACAGTATTATATTGTTAAAGTAGTTTCTATAGACTGGTGCCAGAGTCGTTGGCAGAAAGGTTGCAATAAAAAGCAAGTGGATCAAAGAACTGTATATTTAGAGTTCTTTATGAAATGGAGGCCCGGGGTAGAGTTATTTTGTGTCTTAGAAATAGAGTATATCACGTGTGTGTGTGTGTGTGTGTGTGTGTGTGTGTGTGTGAGTGATTCCACTATTGAGTTGAAACAAAATAAATGTGTAGCTATAGCTAAGGCCACACCAACCTGGTGATAACAGGAGGTGTGACAGTAGCAGCAGGGAGAGCAAGATCCCTTATGAAATGATGAAAAAGTAAAAACCACCATGAAGTAGGAGAAAGAATGGTCATCATTTATGAATTGGTGTGGGGTTCTATAAGATCAGAAAGAGGTTCTGGGGCACTGAGGTGCAGAGATTGTGATGCAGGGGTCTGATGTAGATTTATCAAATAATTATTGCTCTTGTCATTCTATTTATGGTGTTTTGGGTAAACTTGGCTGCTTTTATACATCCCTTGGTGTTTACTACAGCATCGCGCATGATAAAGTAGTTCTGAATAAATGTTACTGACAGCCGAAGCAAATAAAGTTAAATAAAATAGAATAAAACTAAATAAATATATTGCGGTTTAGACAAAAAGCAAACAAGTATCATGTGCCGCAATACTGAAGACGTGCTGTGTAAGGTTTGGAAGCTGAGCTTAGCCTTTGTTATTTATTATTATAACTGTTGAGGGTGCCTATTCAGTCTTTACCTTCAGAGGAACTCAATAGAATTATGAGGAAAAACCCAGCCTTTACTGTGATAATTTAAAGTTTGCTTTTTGGTCTTTAAAAGTGGTCTGCTGGAAAGCGAGAACTTCGCTTAACTGAGGGTGTGGTGGGTAATAACGTGGAGGGTGAACTGCTGGCAAAATCTTAATGGTGAAAATGGCAGTGTGCGGTGGTCGTAGTGGGTAGGAAGGAATTTTTGATGAGAAGCATAGTGTGTATTCTAGCCATTGGCTTCTAAAGCCAGAAGAAGCTCTCCCAGGCATTGGGAGTGCAGTCTGGCTGTAGAAATTGGCCCTTCTCTCAAAAAAAATTTCAGCCTGTATGTGATGGTTTGGCTCATGAGTTGATGAAGGGGAGATGGAGGACTGTCTTGTTGTAGTCTATATAACAGGCAAAAAATATATTCAACAAACTGATCTCACCCATGTAAAGTGCCCATTAATTGTCCTTTGATTTAAACAACATTATTTATCTCCTATTATGTGCCTGGATTCTGGTCAGCCCTCTGGAGATACTGGAGATGGCCTCAAGTTTCTATATATATATATTTTTAATATGCTTTATTGATTATGTTGTTACAGTTGTCCCAATTTCTTTTCCGTTTGTTCACCTCCACCCAGTGACATTCCTCACTCCAGTTTTCCCCACCCCCTTAGTTCATGCCCATTGGTTGTGCATATAGTTCTTCTCAACATCTTCCTGTCTACTCCATTCCCTCCTACTATGCTTCTTAATTCCTGTATCATCTCCCTCCCTTTCCCCCTTCCACCTCCCCGCTGAACTTCCCCCAAAATGTTCCCCATACCTATAATTCTTTTCCCACTCTCATTTCCTACTTAGTTTGCCTTTTTTTCTGTTCCTAGGCTTCTGTTGTTGGTTGTTGTGATATAGTTTTCATTTTAATGTTCATAGTTTTGATCCTCTTTCTCCTAAAAAAGTCCCTTTAACATTTCATATAACAGTGCCTTGGATCTGATGAACTCCTTCAGTTTTATTTTGTCCTGGAAGCACTTTCTCTGCCCTTCTATTCTGAATGACAGCTTCGCTGAATAGAGTAATCATGGTTGTAGGTTTTTGCTTTTCATTCCTTTGAATATTTCTTGCCAGTCCCTTCTTGCCTGCAGAGTTTCTTTTGGGAAATCAGCTGATAGTCTTATTGGGACCCCTTTGTACATAATTCTCTTCTTCTCTCTTGTTGCTTTTAAGATTCTCTCTTTAGCCTTAATTTTTGACATTTTGATTATAATGTGTCTTGGTGTGGTTCTCCCTGGGTCCAGTTTTTTTGGAACTATCTGTGCTTCCTGGACCTGTAAGTCTATTTCCTTCCCCAAGTTAGGGAAGTTCTGCTTCATTATTTTTCACAAAATTTTTCAATTTATAGTTCTTCTTCTTCACCTTCTGGCAGCCTTATGATTCGGACATTGGCCCGCTTATAGCTGTCCAATAACTTTCTGCGCCTCTCCTCATTTTCCTCATTTCTCGTTTCCTCTTTCTGCATTGGTTGACTGTTTGTTCCTTGCCTGTGTTCCAATTTGTTGATTTAAGCCCTGTTTTTCTTGCCCTCACCACTAGTTTTGTATGTATTTTTGTTCATTTCAGCAGGACTAGCCTTCATTCCTTCCCTGTCTTGTTTAAGATCTGCTGTTAGGTCTGTAAGCATTTTTATAACCAAAACTCTGAACTGTGCCTCAGAAAGATTTCCTATCTGCTGCTTCGTTAGATTAGATATTTGCTGTCTGGTCAGCTGTTTCACCAGGATCTCTATCATGATCTGTGCCATCCTGACCGTTTTGTGTTTACCTTTGCTTCTTGGACAGGGCTGTCACACCTCCTACACTATAGGAGGCAGAGACCCGTGCACTTATCACAACCGGGCGACCCATCTCACCACGCTGTGGCATTTTCTGTGGGGGTGGGAGCCTACGATGGATTCCTGCCGTTCACTCTCTGCTGAGAGA
Source organism: Furipterus horrens (assembly GCF_987537825.1). Lineage (NCBI taxonomy): Eukaryota > Metazoa > Chordata > Mammalia > Chiroptera > Furipteridae > Furipterus > Furipterus horrens. The sequence continues at coordinate 16,115,606 of NW_028327178.1, read as the reverse complement.
CCAGGAGCATCCTCCTCCATCCCACCCCCTCCAGGCCTCACAGTACAAGGCAATGAGGTCTGCCTTCCCCAGCTTTGGAATCGTAAACCGATGGGTCTGGTCTGCAACTGGGGGTGTTCCCCAGGCACTTCTAGCCTCCCCTTAAATATGGGTATCTGTGCTTACCGCTGTCCTGCTGCCGTTGCTGCTGCTGCCATGGACAGCACAGCTTGACCTCTCCTCCCCGGCTTCGCCCCTCCTACCTGTCTGGATGAGCACAACTTCTTTATAATTTCATATGTTGGACTTCCACTTATTTTCTGGAACTTCTGGTTATTTCTGGTTTTGCAGTAGTTGTATTCCTTCTTAGTTGTGGAGGGAGACCGAGAGTGTCAGTCTAGGCCTCCATCTTGGCCAGAAGTCTCAAGTTTCTATATTTTTGTAATAGCAGGGACTTAGAATATCTCATTCACTGTTTTATTCCTTGGGGTCTCTTCCTTGGAATTTTTCAAAGTGACAGTGAAGGTGTAGCTTTTCTTAGATTCCAGAACTACTGGAAGACATATCCCTTGCTTCTTGGAGTGCCTTGAGAGAATGAGCCCGAACTATAGGCAGAAGCCAAGTGGAAAGGGAGAGCATGAAGAGGGAAAGAGACAAAACCAGACAGAGAAAGTCCTGATGCTTTTAGAATGTAGTCACAAAGTCTTTGTTACCCACCCCTACTGTTCCATCGTCTGATTTTATGAACCCATGAAGTCATCTAAGGTAGTTTGACGTGGGTTTCCATGACTTGCACCTGAAGAATCTCTATTTACACAGTGTTCAACACTGAACCCATCACCTTCCCCTCTCAAAGTTGCACTTCCTGTATCCTGGTTAATGTTTCTACTCACCCAGAAACCTGGGAGTCATTCTAGAATCTTTCTTCCCTATCACCCCTTACCACCAACGATAAGTACCAAGTCCTCATGATGTTTCTCTAAATCTTTCTTGAACCCATTCCCTTCCCCCATTTCTATCATAATTACCTTAGTACAGGCCCTCATGAGCTTTTGCCTGAGGCTTTGCAATGGCCTTCTAGCTGGGCTCCTTCCAGTTTCATCTTTATTAAATCCATCCTCCACATAGCGGCTATAGTAAGTTATCTCTAGCTTAATCAATACAATGCCTAAGTTTCCCCTGAGCCAGTCCTACCCTCTCCAGTTTCTACACACTATGCCTTTCATTTGACACTGCATTGATCAACAAAAAGCTTGCTATTTCACATACAAATCAAGTCCAAGTTCTTGTGTCAGTAGCTATGATTGCTTTGATACTTAAGAAGAGAGGTGGTCTGTTTCCATTGACTTGATCTTAAAACAGTCTTCAGTATTTTGTTTCCTAAAAGATGAAGCCTAAATTTTGTAGGTCATCATTTCATGCCCTCCCTGCCTTTTCACCCCCTCCCCCACGTATGTAAGAATCATTGCTTCAGCCAGACTACTCTATAATACAGTTACCTACAGATGTCTTTCCCCCTCGGATTGCTTGCTTACACAGGTCTCTCTGTCCACAGAGCCTTTCACTTCTTTTCTGCTCACTCACTTGTGCCTACCCTCAAGGCATTCCTCCCAGCACTGAATTCTTGGTCCTCTAGCACCTAAATTCTTATCACTTGCACAACTCTTTTTAAATCAAATATTACATATTGCTTCATATTGATATTTGACTCTTCATGGATATGTCCTATCTCTGCCACAAGTTGCAAGGTCTGTGAGAATAAGAACTATGCCTCAAGCCTCTGAGTGTGCCTAGCATGTTGTCCTGTATATGGTGGGCACTCAGTGCATGTTGGTGGGTTTTCTTCTACTGGATCCATTCCCTTCTATTGAGTCATGGCAGACCCACATTTGGGTGAGTTTTTAATAAATGGGTTTGGAGAAGACAAGGCCAGTACATTTTAACTTCCAAGTAGAAAAGTCACTTAAGGTCTGATTCCTCAGTTCCCACAAAGGGGATACTCACTTTTGTGCGGTGCATAGCAACAATCTTAAATTCTACTGAGCAAATCCCAGGAGCCTGTAACTTTTGTGTCAATGAAAATTATAATTACTGAGTACATTTACAATGCTGTAGAAATCATATACATTATAATTCATGCATCTGTAAAATTGCCATTTCAGGGCTCAAGAAAGATACAAACTCAAGACAAAGGAGAACAAGATAACTTTGGAACCAGATTTCTGGTCATAATAAGGAAGTTACTTTAAAACAGTCTAGGACTATGATTTTTAATTTTCTTTACATATATTCCTATTTATTTCTTAGTGTTTCACCTTAAATTAGAGCTCATGAACATAGAAACTTTTCTAATATTTCTATTTATTTTTCTGCTCTCAAGATTCTCTTACTGTTTTCATAAGCTCTTGTGGTTACAATGAGAATTTTAGTCAACAGCCTGATCATCTTGATATATAAGGCATTTTCTTTCAAAGATCTTAGACATGGGTTACATTCCATATATCCTCCCATAGAATTTAGTATTATTTCCATTGTAAGTGACACTTTCACTTATTTGGCTTATTCAAAAAGGGCATTTATTGGCTCATCTCAGTTTCAAGTGTATGTACAGCTAGATCAACCTTCAGGCACAACTGGAGTTCGTGTTAAAAAGATCTCATAACTATTTTTTCTTCACTATCTTTCTCTTTTTTCAACTATTGCCTTTAGTCCTAGACTTTATTTAGTAGCAAGATGGTAGCAACAGTTTCAGACCCTATATCTCCTCAGATTTCAAGACAATGAGAAAGATTGATACTGTCTTTCCTAGAAGTCCTAGCCAAAATACAAAAGAAAATTTGTACCACGTTCTACAAAGCTTTGCTGATATCGCTCCTCACCATAACTCTCCACGTTCCCCTCTTGTACAGGGAAATCCACCCTAGCGGCCTCCTTTCACTTTCTTGGCATAGTGTCATAGGAAGAATAACAGATCCCCAAAGATGTCCACGTCCTAATCACCAAAACCTTTGAATGTTACCGTGCATGGCCACAGGGACTTTGTATGATACAAAGTGATGACAGGGCAGAAGGAAAGTGAAACTGGGCTATTTATTTCCTCTGCTACTACCCTGCCGGACTCCACTGGCTGGTCGCACCCCTTCAACTGAAGATCACAGTTCTTGTCAGATGATCTTACCATACAGTTCCAGGTTCTAATAACTGCTTTGTTTCTCTGCCTCCTTAAGCTGGGGTGCTGGTGGTAGCGGTGTTGGTGTTGGTTAATGTCTCCCTAATGTTGCTAGCGTAGGGTATTGGACTGTTCTGCACTATTTTCTCCATACTCCGGCCTCATCTTGTTAAATGGTCTCTTTATTAAACACTCCTAAAATTACCCAGATGGAAAGGACCATCTGCCCACAGGATGCTGACTAATACAGACCTCATTATTTTCCCTTCTGCCTCTGGACCTTGGTACATGCTGCTGCCTTTGCCAGGAAATCCCCTTTTCTGAGCTGTGCTCTCTTTTTGTATTAATGCTCAGATTCTTAAAAAGCACTTCCTCAAGTAAGTCTTTTCTTCCCCTAGACAAAGTCAAGTATTATACAGCCTTGTAACACTAAATACCTATAATATGCATCCCTTATCACAACTATAGCTTCATAGTATTTACAAGTTCATTTGATTATTGTTTATCTTTCCTTCTAGAGCTGCATTATCCTAGATAGTAGCCACTAGCCACATGTAGCTATTGAGCACTTGAAATGTGGCTAGCTTAACTGACTAATGAAAGTTTAAATTTTATTTAATTCTTATTAATAAAGTTAGCAGAAGATTTTTAGGTATGTTTGGAATACTTTGGGCATGTGAATCTATTAACTGTACAATTTTAAAAATCTAAGTACAGATAAAATATTTCTCATTAAAATTTAGTGTCTGGATAGAAAATGGCTGTAAGTATAAAATATGCACAGATTTCAAAGACAGTACAAAAAATGTAAAATATGTCATTAATAATTTTAGAATATTGATTACATGTTGAAATGATAATGTTTTAGATCTATTGAGTTAGATAAAATATACTGTTAGAATCAATTTTGCCTGCTTCTTTTTACCTGTTGTAAATATGGCTACTAAAAAAATTTAGAATTATATATGTGGCTCACATTGTTATTTCTCTTGGTAAGCTCTCCACACAAGATGGCATTTTCCTCACCCTCGTATCCCTTAGCACATTGCCTGATGCTTCTTAGTAGATGCCTCACAAATGTTTAATTCATGAGAGAATCAGTGGAACAGCGTGTACCCTAACAGTAAAGAGTAGCCATAGGGAGCTCTTCACCTTGAGGATCAACGGATTTCTACTCTGTCTCATTATTTATCTTAAGAGTGAAACTTTTAGGGGCAACAATGATAAAACCTACAAATTTAATGAGGTTCCAGTACGTGTCTGTCTCCTGGAACTAAAGATGCCTACAGCCTGGTAGGTATAGTAGCTGTGTCTTAGCAACAGCAAATGAGGCCTTAACTGGTGACAGGGTAGGGTGGCGTGCTGGTGGGGATAGAGCAGACTTCGCTGCACTTGGCAGGAAGCAGGCTTCTAGGTGGTTTCAAGAGAAGAAGTCTCCTGTGCCAAAAAGTCTCATGACACCTCATGAAAGAATAAACAAGGGCCACTCCCTGCCAGTCCTTTTGGTGACTCTCCCCTCCTTTTCTCCAACAAGGCCGTCTTGGCCATTTTTCTCTGCCTAATTCCACAGGATGTCCTCCTTCCCAAGATCCTGCCTCCAACTGGAGATGCTTATTTTGTCGACAGTAGGGTTCTGCTTCCCAGTATGGATTCTTCAAAGGAGATGGGACAACTTGGTTGGAGTGACAAACCATTTTTCTTTTGTTGGAAGAAATCCAACTGTGTTAGACCTCTGCATCTTGGGTCACACTTGTCCATCTTTTTAGCTCCAAACATCTCCTTCAACTTGGAAAATGGCCTTCTCCCAGGGAGCTTATCTTTTGTTCTCTGTTGAATCTCCCTCTCCATGGGAAGACATGCATACAGACGCAGGCAAGACAGTAACTTCGTGTCTCTGTGATTAAGGTCCCTCGAATGTTCACTGTGCCTGTCTGACTAGTAACGCTGGAAGGTCTGAGTCACGGGGAGGCTCTCAGGGGGGACTTCCTTTGTCAGCCTTGCCTGCCACTCTGCCCATCTCCCTGCACTTTTCATAGATCTCACACAAGCCAAATCCAGCAGCTTATTTTCATTCATTCCATCTTTACACTTTCTTTAGAGCAATGACCTACTTAAGTGAAAGGGAAATACAAATCCTCAAGGAAATTTGCTGACAGCTGTTTCCTTGGTAGAATTAGATTGGGCATATGTCTGAGGGACGCTTATAAGCTCTAAGAATCATTTTGGCTGGGGTGGAAGTGGAAGTGAAGGGACAGAAGATTTTTAAAAGTGTCAGATGACGTGTTCCAGGGGAAGTGATTGGAGACTGATGATAAAGGGTGCGTTGGGTAAGAAATAGTTTCTCAAGCACAGACCTAAACTGAAATTTCCATGTTCTGTTTAGTCTCCTCCTTCAGTATCCTGTTCAGATTCTCTACTCCTCAGGTCACAGGTCTAAAGACTATCAGGGTCTAGATGGAGCAGAAAGAGCCAAACCACGGTTAGAAGCAAACACACTTGTGGCTGGCAGTAAGTTGCAGCACAGTTTGGGAGATAAGTGACAGAAACAGCTGCAAACCAAGAGCCAGGAAGCTTGACTTTTTATCTTGAATTTGTCAAGAACTCTCTGCATATTTTAAGTCAGTCATCTTGACCCCTTGAAGCCTCATCTTCCTCATTTGTAAGATGTGTGATTTAGATTCGATGATGGCTAAGATGTCTTTCAGCTATTAAATTCCTTGAAACACATACAATGATTTACCTATTGGCCAAGATAGCTAATAAGCACTATTATTTAGTCAAGTTTTTAACAAATAGACTGATTTATGTTTTATTCTTTTCTCCTGTTTTTTTTTTTTTTTTGATGGAGGTATTTTGTAGGGTGTCCAAAAGGTGTGTCACAGAAAAGATGAAAGATCTGAAGAAGCCCCCAAAGAGACTTCAGCCTTTGACTCATGGACCACTGATTAGCTGTGGGCTGTAGAGTCCTTTTGCTGCCCCCCTCCACCGTGAGTCACAGGCCTCACCATTCCAGGCATCCAATCCCATGGGGCGATCCTTTCCTTAGCTATTTGTCTGGTATGTGGGAGGACCAACCACCTCCATGACTAACAGCCCAGAAACTCCTGGCTGAGCCCTAATGTGTACTTTGCATAATGGCTTGATCAATTGCAATGGCGGGAATGCAGTGGGCACTGAATAATGTTTCATGCTAAGTTGCACAATAAACCATCTGCTGTTTATTGGGGGAACTGTCAAAACTCGGTATAGCAGATAAAAGTACTCTTGGGTCAGTTTAGAAGCTTAAACTTATGGTGTTATAGAACCTTAGAGTTAAAAGATACTAAAATCCACCTGATCTATTAGTAACACTTTAGAGATGAAGTGAAGATGAAATGACTTGCCCAAATGTACTAGTTAATTAGTGCCAAATCAGGACTCAAAAACACCACCATGTTCTCAGCTCTGTGGTCTTTCTAGTGGACTATTTTGCTTATGTAAGAACCTGAGTACATTTTAAATGCAATTAATTAATTTTAAATATGCAATGTATGCAGTACAAAATTTAAAGACAAAGTTATTTACAGCGAGAATTTTGTCTCCTAGTTATTACTGTCTCTAATCACTTAGTATCCTCCTCTTTGATCAATCTGGACTTTATTGTGGTATAAGGTAAGAGGTAGGGAGCAACTTTATTTTCTTTCATATAGCTATCCAGTTATTTTACTGGCTGATAAGGTGTATTTCCCTTATTTGTGCTTCTCTTTTCAAATTTTCATGTTTATTCCTGCTGTTTTCTTCCTACATGAACATGAGAATCAGCTCGCACATTAAAAAAAACTATGCTGATTTTTTAAAATGGGATTTGTTAAATTGGTAGATTAACTTAGGGAGATTTGACAGTGTTATGAAGTCTGCAATAGAGCTTCAGGGCATAATTTTCTCTGTGATTGACAGTAACGTGCTAGGAGACACTATTCTTCCCTCCTCTGAACGTGGTCCTGCGAGTGTGGAGGTGTTGCCCCTTCCAAAACCACACCTTACATCACACCTTCTAACACAACATGTTCCAGCCACACTGGCCTCCTGGCTATTTCTCAACTCAACTGGAAGGTTCTTTCTGCTCAGAACACTCCCCCAGCATCCCAACCATCTGTACAGCTGGCTCCCTCGTCTCCTTTAAGAATTTGCTCCAATGTCACCATCTCATTGAGTCTACCCTGACCGTCGTCGTCGGCAGCCGTCCGTCTCGAGAGACGATGGTGTAGCTTCTTAAGAGTCTATCTGCACCGCCGAGAATGGCTGTGCAGTCCGACTCGGGAGTGACACGGTATCTGTCTCCTCCCGTGTTGAATAGACATCTTGCGATGACGCTGGAGTGTCCTCTCCAGTGAAGCTGAAGCTACAGAGCCTGGGAAGGGTGATATGGAGGGTCTGCTGTTGCCCATGCAGCAGACCCCCCCTCTCTTCACAGCTGAAGGGTCCAAGGGAAAGACGGAGTCAATACAGCTTGGCTTCAGGTGCGCCGCAGGAGTTGCCGGTGTTGACTACAACGTCAAACCGCCTTAGGGACTCCGGCTCCGGATTTTCTGTCGGGGTTTACTCCCTTAGCCTTTCCCCTGAAGAGGTATGCCGCAAGGCAGCGGAGGTTTTTTGGAATCAGAGTTTTCCTTCTCTGATGTGACCTGACTGGAAGATCGAACCAGCGACACTTAGCTCGCAGGCTGACGCTCAATCCACTGACCACTCTATTTAATATTGTTATTGCCTCAACTCCCAGCTCCTAATCTTCCTTGTCCTGTTCTACTTTATTTTCCATACCACTCACCGCCTTCTGACATACCAGGTCATTTACTTAATTATCTTGCTTATTATTCATTGTCTGTCTCCACTACTAAAACGTAAGCCTCAAGAGGGCAGAGATTTGTCTGTTTTATTCACTGCCATATCCCAAGTGCTTAGAACCGTGCCTAGCATATAGTGAGTGTTCAATAAATATTTGTTTAACTGAATTAAAGCAAAGGAAGTATTTATCTAGTAAGAGATTTTATTAAGAGTAGACATTACAGTTTTATCAAATATATTTTCAGCATTCATGGAAGTAATCATATGAGCATTTTCTCTTTCCATTTACCAGACATGGTAAATGATATATTAAATTTCATAATAGTGAAATATCCTTGCATTCTTGAAATAAAACCCTCTTATTCATTGTGCATTATTCTTCTCTGAATTGCTTGGTTTTGTTTGCTATTATATTTTGTTTTTGTGAGTTGATGTTAAAGGGGAGGTTGGTGTGAAGTTTTGTCATGACATTTTTGCTTGTCTTCTTTATCACATTGTGCTCGGTTCAATAAATAATTTAGAATTCCCTCACCAATTTTTTTAAGTGCTCTAGAATAGTGCAAGTAGTACTGACTTTATTCTTTCTTTGAAGTGTAGCTGCTTATGCATTCTCATGAGTGTAATCTCTGGGTTCTCAAATTCTTTATTTTGTTATACTAAGTATTTTATAAATGTAGGTATACTGTTTTTTATTTACACATCTAAAATTAAGCTAGAGTTAATTATTTTGTGACTCATCAAGAACAAATAATCTCACATCATACATTCTTTTAAACCAAATTTCAATTAACTTAAAACTTCAGATAACATTGCTGTGACTCCCCTCTCTCCCTTCCTTCTTTCCTTGAAAATAATAAAATTTTTGCTCCAGTTTTGGCTTTATTTTTTGTGTTGGCACATTGGAAAAAAACACACAACTCCTAAACTATGCATTTTCCTTCTTGAGTGCTTATACAGCCGTAAAGCTATAAATGCCTTGTTTCTTAGATGATGAAACAGACGCCCAAGAGGTTCAAGTGTGTTGCCCACTTTCCTTCTCACTGGAGAGTCAGAATTAGGTCCCAGGTCCCCAGTGTCCTTTGCATTATACCATTGCTTCTCTTAGGTAGTTCTATGTGTGTGCACACGTGTGTGTGTGTGTGTGTGTGTGTGTTCCCTGTTCTGCTTTTTCTTCCAAGCCTTCTCTATTCCACAAAGAAATGTTAAATACCAAAGATGTGTCAGTCACTGTTGAAGGTGTTGGGAGCTATGACGATGAACCAGGCAGTCTTTGTAGTCTAGACATTTATAGTTTAGTGAGAGACTCAGACAAGTGAACAGATAGTCACAGCACGAAGACGGTGCATATAAAATGTAAATGGACAGAAAGCACAGTGGAGGATTGTCACTAAATGTGACTGGAGGGTTAGAAGAACCTTGGCAGAATTCTTGGACTTGGCATGAGAAGGAGGATTCTGCCCCTGTTTGCCATTCCCTGAGCTCAAATGTTCTGGCAAGAATCTTCCATTCCAGGGAAGCTGCTTTGGCCTAAAGAGCCCTGTGGTTAGAGGCCCTATGTCCTCTCTACTACAATCTCCGTATTTCTTTCTTTCTGTTAATAAATATTGGGCCCCAAACCAATTTTGAGTTCTCTGCTCCATCCTATGTGGATTCTACTCTCAGATGCTCTGGACAGAACCATCCTTTTGGCCATGCTCAAAGAGTTCAGCAGTTCTAGCAAGGAAGGGATTTATTCTTGAGCGGGCAGAAGATAAAGGTTTTTACTTTTATGTGTAACACAAGAGGCCTCTGGCAGTGGCCGGATGGTGTTCACTTTGTGCATTGAGGTTAAACTCTATTTATTTATCCCAAGGAATTTCTCAATTTGCTCATTTTTATCATTGTTCCTAAACTAGTGTTTTTTAAATTTAACACATTGTAGGTGCCTGCTATGTGCGTAGCTCTAAATAAAGTATTGTGGAGATACAAAGAATTAGAAGACATGATCCCTGCATTGTCTTATTCCTTACTATCCAAAGGAATTTTTAGTCTAGTTGGGAAGATGAGACAAATGAAAGTCAAAGATAAATAATAGAGCAAGTCACTGTATAATATGTTTCAAATGAATGGTATAGACAATTATTTTTATTGCGTGCAGGAGAGGGAGTGAATACTGTAGGGTATACAAGCATTTATTTGCCCAGATTTGTACATCTTCAAGCTTGTGATAATTAATGTAAAAAACCGGCTAGGCTGTGGTACCCAATTGTTTGGTCAGACACCAGTCTAGATGTTGCTGTGAAGATTTTTTTTTAGATGTGATTCATATTAAAATTAGTCAACTTTGGGTAAAACAGATTATCCTCCATAATGTGGATGAATCCCATCTTAGCAGCTGAAGGCCTTACAAGAAAAGACTGGGCTCTCTGAGGCTGTCTTCAGACAGTCTTCTTCAAACTCAAGACTGCCACATTAACTCTTCCTTGGGTCTCTAGCCTGCTGGCTTGGTCTGCAAATTTTGGACTTGCCAACGTTCAAAACTGCATGAGTCAGTTCCTGAAAATGAATCCATCTCTTCCTATACATGCATCCTACTGATACAAAGACCAAAGATTCTCATCATTTTTCAACCTGGTCCCTAAGGTAGGAAGATCTACTGAGATGCAATGTCATTTATTTCTTTATTCATTTAAGGAAAATTTTATTAGCTCTCTATTAGTATGGTGGATTAAGAGTGTAGGCTTTAAACCTAGCTTATTTTTGTTTATTTTCTAGTAGGACCCTCAGTTTTCTCATCTGTAAGATGGAGATAATACTGGTACCTACCTTTCATGGTTGTTTTGAAGAGTAATTGTGTTACTAAAAATACGTTAAGTACTTTGAACAGTTTCTGGAATGCAGTAAGCACTCAATACATGTTATCTATTTTTTATTATGACTGTATAGTAGGAGTACTATATCTGGCTGTGTGAGACAGTGTTAAGTATTATACAGTGTTAACTCCCAAGTTGCTCATGACCTATTTGGGGAGTCAGAGATATAAATGTACAGTTCCAATAGAGTTTGCTAGGGATATTTTAAAAATTTCATTTTTCAATTGCAGTTCACATTCAATATTATTTTGTATTAGTTTCAGGTATACAGCATAGTGGTTAGACAATCATATGCTTTACAAAGTGGAAGACTTCCTACCACCTTAGGCTGAGTGGGAGCCCCTCAGGTGTACTCCTCTAAGTCAGTGTTTCTGTCTGAAGGATTATTTTATTGTGTCTATGGCTGTCTTTGTGCTTATCTTTCTACACAGAGATAAAATTGCTATCTCCATATACTACAGGCCTTTTAGTCTTCATACACAGTAGGTCCTAAATAACTATCTGTTGACCAAATTAAGAGAATTTAGGGGGCCCATCAGAATCTCCTGGGTAGAAGTTTCAAAATATACATCGCCAGACCCACAGCTAGACATATGGATTTCTCTTGGTCTAGATTGGGTTCATGGATCAACCTTGAAAAACCCCATTTGATTTTTGAGGCTCACTCATGATTAAGAACCACTGATATAACTCAATCTATTCTTCTGTCTACTCTGAAGTTCACTAAGAGAAAGTGATTTACATAATATCACACAGAATTGAACTAAGTCCCCAAATATCCCTCAGTTGTGTTTTTTCTTTTACATTCTAAAGAAAAACAAAATTGTGTTAGGGGAAAAAAGATTTGATGTGAGGCATGAAACGAAGTATCAGTATGCAATGAAAGTTCTCTGGTTCTTCAATAACAATAATCATCATCAATGATAATTAGCCCCATTGTATCTGGAAACATAGACATTACTAATAACGATGGTGCAGATGTTTGGGAGAAAAAACGCAGCACCACTCTGCTGGTGGCAGTGCCGATCAGTCTGCTTCCTTGCCTGGAGGGCACATGAACAGCATCTGCCTGAGCAAACATCTGTAGAAAGAACCATTCTTGGACTTCTGGAAGAGGGAGGGATGAAGGGAGCATTTGGTTCAGTGGCCTCATGTTAGAGATGAGGACATCGAAGCTCAGGGAAACAGAGGTAGTGACCTTCCCACGTGCTGCAGCCAGTTAATGGAAAAGCCGGGTCCACAATTGAGTTTCTCAGCTCTTTGTCAGGTATGTGCACATTGGTTATTCCAATCTAGTTCAACATCCCCAAGTTGAGGAAGAGCTTACCGATTCATTCAGGAGTCCCCAAAGTGTCCTAAGCAGCCCACTCCACCCCTCCAAGTGAGCTTCTCACCCCTTTGCCTTCAGTTATTTCTCTAAGACTCAGCACAGACCAGCGCTTTCCTCGTCACCATGGAGATCTGTGCTGGGTTCTGCTGCTGTAAAACAAACTCCAAACTCCTTATCCAGGCACCGCAGAGCCTCATAATTCACCCCAAACCTGTCTTCTGTCCTTCTCTCCCACCCCTTCTCTGCCATGGCTGGGGACGGGCACTGCTGCTTGCCTGCATATGTGCATTCCGGGTACTCCTTTCCTGTTGGGCAGAGCCCACCTCTGGTCAGAGAGGGTGGGAGTCCCAGGGACTCTCTCTGCACCCTGGAACCCAGAGCCAAGGCTGTGAGCAAGCCCTGGGCAAAGGGATGAAGACTGTGGAAGTCTGCAGGGGCAGGGAAAGGGTCACATCTGGTAAAGTTTTCTCCTTCTAAACAGGGAGACAGACACAAAGCAGCCCTCCATCTTCTTTCTTGTTTCAGAGGACTTAGTGTGAGTACCCAGTGACAGAAGCTGTTGCAGTCACTTTGCAATCCCGAGGGAGCCAGTCCAGAAGGATCACAAAGAAGCTGACCCTCAGCCCCAGACATCACTGAGCTCACTTGACCAGCTCTGGAATTCCCACATTTGGATTTGCTCTCATAGAAAATATAAAGGTATTATATAAAAATAGCTCAGTGAATAAATCTCTGTTTTAAAAGCTCAGTACTCGGATCTTCCATTATTTTCATCTTGACCAATAAAATAGCTGCTTTATAATCACACCATGCATGGGGGGGACAACAGCTCCCTCCCTTGGCTGACTCTTCAGGAACAGGAGGCAGGAGTTAAAACTACAGGGAAGCTCGTCTTCCTGTCCTCACTTCAGACTTGCTGCCCAGGCCTCACAATTGTGAACTTCCATTGTAGTCTTTCCTGCTTCCAATGGAGGAGAAGCTCTGTGCCCTTGACTTGTTCACGGGACCCACGCCCACATCTCATTATGTCCAGTTCCAGCCAATGACTTCACTCTTTGTTTTCTTGTTTTCTTTTTAGCCTGGCAATTCAGATTTGATGGAGATTGGTCACCCCAGTAAGGTCTTCAGCTTCCTCTCTGAGATACTCTGCCTTTCCATTCCACGGCCTCCTTGCCCACTCGAGGGGATGGTCTTCCAAATTTTACCCTGCTGAGGGATTCTCATTGTTTTGACACTGTCTTCATGGCTGGAGGTGGACATTACCACTTCTCACCTCCCTCTAAGCCTGGGGGAGCAAACCCGTTTCCTTGCATGCTTCAGAAGATCCCCTTTCTCTTCCACGTCATCGGTTTCTTCCACCCTGAATGGTCCTTCATGTCAACATCTCCGCTTCTTGAAATCCTCCTCACCCACACTCATGTCCTTTGTGAGGTCATCCTTGTACACACCAGTCACCGAATTCTCCTTGCTTTCAGCTCTTGCAGCTGTAGCCATGGTCTGCACCAATTGGTTGCTGTGTGCCACGCTGCTCTGGGCTGGGGTTGTGAACTTGTGTCCCCTACTGCACTGTAAGCACCCCGGGACCACAGTTTATGTATGTTTTTAATCCTCTGCAGAGTAGGTGCTGCAGGGCAATTCAAGTCAACACACATTTATTGTGCTGTGTGGTGCTGTCTTGGGACTTCTGGTCTCAGGGAAAAATAAATGTATTTATTGTTCGAAGCTACTTTTATTTGGGTTTGTGCTTTCTTGTAGCCAAAAGCACCATCACTAACGCACGTAAGTAAGTAAACAGATGTGGGAGTAAAACTGGGTTTACTACGGTTTATTTCAACTTGGAGTGTGTGTGTGTGTGTGTAAGCACAAAGCTCCAGGAAACAAAAAGTGAGTGTGTACCTGTAGGGTGGGGGGTGTGAGGAGGACATTTATTTAGAAACAATATTGAAATAATGAACTCCATGTACAGTGTTATCTCAAAAAGAATTAACAACATCTAGATAGTCTTAACAACAAACATTTCTTGAGTGTTTCAGGTATGCTAGGGATGGCTAATAATACCTCTATTCCCTAAAATTTTATCTTACCTCATCCAAACCAATGCTTCTGAACAAGAAATTTGATTTTACTCTCAATAGATAAAGAAAATGCTTTTTATTCTCCATTTAGGTCAAAAGCAATTTTGGCAGCAGTCCAAACACTCCTCGGGGCACCAAGAATAACTAGAAGCTTATCTTTGTGAATGTCTTTTTTGGGTCTGATTCTCATTCTCTGGTATTTTTCTCCTTCCGTCCTTTGAATTTTCTTTCTTCTTTTTAAAATTTTGCAGTTTTCATTTATTTTTATCACTTCTTCTTTTTTTTTTTTTTTGACATCTCTTCAGTTTCCTTATCGAGGTCTTCTTTCATTCCTCTCCAGGACTACAGTAACATTTCAATAACTCATATTAATGGAGGTGGGGGATTTGGGGTCCTTGGAGTAGCAGAAGTGCAATCTGGTAAAGTAAAGGGAGACTGGGACAAGGGTTCCAGAGACCTGCCTTTTCAGGGGGCACTTTATCACTAACTCTCTGGATGACCTTGGGCAAAAGAGCAACTTCTTAGAATCTTAGGGCCCTTATCTCTAAGAAGAAGGATTGGACAAATATGGTCTCTAGGCATTAACATTCTGTGACGTTTCTTTTTTAAACCTTTTTTTTTAAACTTTAAAGAGTGAGATTTGCACTTGTATTTGAAAATATGCTTCTTTGTTGATAATTAACACTGGATTTAAAAAGTCATTTTGTATTCTGCAACCTTGTGGTGACTTGAGCTTTATAAATGAGGGCTGGGATTTGGGACCAGCTTTTCCCAGGTCATCATCAATCAAACATTGGAAACTTTTCCAGATAGGCACTCACTCTGAAGGAAGTAAGGAGATAGAATAGTAAGAGTCCTTGACTAGTGTTCTTTTTCTTTGTAAAAAAATTGTGGTAAAGGCACATAACATAAAATCTACCCTATCTACAAATTTATAAGGTTACTGTAGCATTGTTACCTAGTGTATGGCAGATCTCCAGATATTGTTCATCATGCACGATTGAAACTCCCATTCTCTGCTTTGCCTCTAGCCCCTGACATCCGCCATTCTGCATTCTGATTCTGAGTGTGACTACTTTAGAAACTTCATAGAAGTGGAATTACATAGTATTTGTCCCGTGAGGAGCTTGTTTCACTTAGCATAATGCCTTCCAGGTTCATCCGTATTGTAACATGAGACAGAATTTCCTTCTGTTTTTTTAAAAAAAGATTTTATTTTTAGAGAAGGAAAGGGAGGGAGAAATAGGGGGAGAGAAACATCTTTGTGTGAGAGCTACATTGAGCAAGTCACCTCTAGCTCACCCCCAACTGGGGACCCAGCCCGTAACCCAGGCATGTGCCCTGACTGGGAATTGAACTGGTGACTTTTTGGTTCACAGGCCAGTGCTCAATGCACTAAGCCACACCAGCCAGGACAGAATTTCTTTCTTTTTTAAAGGATGTATAATATTCCTCGACTTGTGTACTAAACTAGATATTTTTTTAGTTTGATACAAATAAAATTAAAATTCACATATTTTGTTTCAACATCTTTTCCTGCTGCTGTCGGCAGTTCATGGTGCCTTCACCAATGTAGAAACTCTTGGGGCAGATTGGCTTAGTACCCACTCACATCCAAGGATGGCTCTCTTTACCTTTTGATGTATTACCAATATTGCATAATGATCCTTTCACTGTTTTTCATTAGAATTAGGTTTATACAAAACAAAAGTCTCTGTCTGCAAACATGGCCTTTTTGATAGATGATCAGACCTTTGGGGGACATCTAGATTCTTATCTTGATTCTGAGCAGCCTCAGGCCAAGGTCCTCCCACCATGGGCCTCAGTTTCCTCATCTGTAAAATGGAGAGGTTAGATTAATTCAGTGGTCCTCAATGAACACAATTTTGCCCTTCAGTAGACATTTGGCAGAGTTTGAAGACATTTTTGGTTGTCATACCTGGACTGTCACTACCTGTACTGAGTAGAGGCCAGGGATTCTGCTAAAAGCATCCTGCAATGCACAGGACAGGCACCCTCCCTTCTCCCCCACAAATAATTACCCAGCCCAAAATGTCAATAGCACTGAAGCTGTGCAATCCTGGACCTGCAAATGTCTAAGTTCTTTAGCTTCTATAAAATGCAATGACTCCTTCCATCACTTCAATTTTCTCTTCGCTCTCTCTTTTGCTTGGGTCTCAGATAAAAGTGTGAAGTGGGAGAGTTTATCTAATTTCTTCCTTCCCCTTTTGTAGTTTGCCCTTCCTAAGCTCTTTCCCCTTCCTTCATCGTTTCCTCATGGTCTGGGACAGGTCTAAGTGGCAGATGCTTTTGAACAGGGTTTAAACTCTGGGTGGCCTACGGCTGGCTTGAGGGAGAAAGACATATGATCAGCCAAGGCCTTTGCTGCCCCATGGCTTCCCTCTCGTGTTCTGAGTTCACGTGTGACACCTCCGCTTTCCAGTTGTGTAAGCTGAGGCTGGGGGGTGGGGGGAGGCAGTACAGTTTGGTATTAAAATAAGATGATCTTTATTTTTTAGTTAATTTTAGCTACTGTTGGGTTTTGTTCCTTATGCTTTCCTAGCCTGACAGTTGATATCTTGTGCAGAACTTTAATGTGTGAAGAAAAAATAATAATAGACATACCTGCCTGTGCAGGTTTAGTCCTGAGAACCAAGAAAACAACATCCCTTATATATACCTTGCCTTTAAGATAAAATCTTTAATAATCTATTTCTAGCACGTCTTCTATGCTGGAAATATACGAACCATTCAAACATAAAAGCCAGAAACTAGGTGTTGTCTCTGAAACTTCCCCTCTCTCATCTTTAGATCTAATTCATCTGCAAGTCCTGTCAATTGTGCCTCCTAAATATCCTCCAAATCCACTGCTTCGTCCCAGCCCTGTCAGTAGCTTCAGTCCAGGTCCCCACCACCGCACCCTGGGCCACATCCTGGACCACAGCAATCTACTCTAAACCGCTCTGAGCACCTCTCCCCTGGTCCCCTCCAGTCTTGTTTGCATGGAAACAAGAGCCACCATTTCAAAACACAAGTTGAATGACATCAATTGCCATCGGAAAACCCTGCAATGGCTTTTTACCTTGTTGAGGATAAAGGCAAAACTCAGTTACATGTCTCTATTCTCTGCCCCTCCTCCTCCTCCTCCTCCTGATACAACCCCTCCAATTTTTACTCTTTTCCTTCTTTTTTTTTTTTTTAACACCAGTAACAAGAGTCCTTTTTCAATTCCCTGAACTCTCCACACTCCTTCAGGGCCTTCACACAAGTTTTTTCTCCAGCCTGGAATGTTCTCTACACCTTTACTTCTACCCTCTTGTCTTAGGTTGGATTCTCCCCAAAGCAGACCCTGACAATTGGGACTTGAGTCTGTATACAGCAGGCCCCCTTATCCACGGGTTTATGTTACCTATGGTCAACTGCAGCCTGGAAGTATTAGATGGAAAGTTTCAGAAATAAACAATTTGTAAGTTTCAAGTTGCACACTGTTCTGAGTAGTGGGATGAGATCTCATACTGTCTGGCTTTGTCCCACCTGGGACGTGAATCATCCCTTTGTCTGGCATCCCCACGCTGTAGACACTCCCTGCTCCTTAGCCACTTAGTAGTTTCATCGGTTATCATTGCGCTCTCACGGTGCTTGTGTTCAAGTCACCCTTATTTTATTCCATAATGACCCCAAAGTGCAAGAGTAGCGATGCTGGCAATTTGCACGTGCCCCCGAGAAGCCCCGAAGTGCTTCCTTTAAGTGAAAAGGCGAGTAGAGCAGGTCCTGGAATAGAGCTTCGACATGGTTTCCGCTTAACGGCTGATGAGGAAAAAAAATTGCTTCCAGCTGGTGCCGCCATCTGTGCAGCGTACGCCCGTTCTTCCCACGTCTGCGTGGGTTTTCTCTGGGTCCTCGGGCTTCCTTCCACAACCCAAAGACGTGCACGTGAGGTGACTAGTGTGTCAACGTTGTCCCAGGCCGAGTGAGTGTGGGTGGGACGCGCCCTGTCCAGGGTGGGTCCCCCCTTGTGCCCGGAGCTGTCAGGAGAGGCTCTGGCTACCTGTGACCGTGAACTGGAATAAGCAGGTTGGAAAATAATTATCTGACTTGTTCCTATTAATCTTTCTTAAATGTATGGATAGCTTACATTTATTTCGGTGTTTAACATGATAAGTGTTTGGTCTTTATTTAGGAGTTTGTTGATGCTTTTGTGCCATGGGAACTTATCTCTTTTTGTATCAATGAGTCTATGGTCAAATTGGTTTTGTTACCTGTCGTTTTGCTTAAAGTGCCAGTTTTAAAGAACTTATTGATGATGTTAAGTGAGGACTTATGGTACAATACAATACTATATTTTGACACAATACTTCTGAATTTTGAGAATTAACAATTTTCTGATTTTTATGAGCTTTTATCTTAGGAGACAGATGAACACTTTATATTAGTGCTATATACTTATTTATATTGTGGCATGCATCTGTTTCCTGATGAATATTGGGTCAACCCCTTAATTAAATTTTATTTTTTGTTTTTCTCCTCGTTCTCCAGTAGTTGGTAAAATATCACAGCGTACCTAGAACATTTGTGCGTGGCTACAATTTCTCTTATTGAACCTGGATGAAGATAAGATGGGAACTTATCCATCCTGTGACTTTTCTTAAAGTCAAAGCAATTTCCCCTTGGAGTAAACTCTTGGGCAGCTGTCTGCTTCACTGCGGCCAGGGTGGAAGCCTGAACTACTGTGTGTTTTGCTGCATTCTTGGCTGGAGATTAAGCCCTGAACTTCTGATTTGGGGAGCGGCTTAGGCAAAGGTAGCCTGTTCAGCAATTGTCAGATTCCTTGGGTAAGAGACTAGCAGTGCCAGATGATTGTGTGTGTGTGTGTGTGTAGAGTCCTCCGCAACTTGGCTATAATGAGATGTTACAATGAAAGCGAGTCTTGGACAATATTCTGCCAGATACCCCAGCATAAACCCAGTTGTGCAACCTGCTCCTGGAAGCTCAGGGGAGGCTCCTCCCATTGACTTCATGACAGTGTTACTTCACGGCGAAAGCTATGGTTGCTGACAACTTTGGAGTCACGATTGGCTGTCCTTGTCATCATAAATCGCTACATCTACACAAGGTGATTGTTGGAGTCCCTAACGTGTGGGGACAGGATTTCTCCAAAGGCTTTTCCAAGGTAAATAGGTCCTGGGCTTATCTGATCCTTATGCTTCCTTCAGGTCAGCATGAAAGGGCCTGAATAATTTAAAAAACTGTTTGGTAAAATATATATAACATAATATTTTAACCATTTTTAAATGTAACGCTTCAGTGGCATTCAGTAAATTCACATTGTTGTGCACGCATCACCACCATCTAGCTCCAGAGTGTATTCATCATCTGAACCTGAATCTCTGTCCCATTAAATATCCTCCCCAATCCCCCACCCCCACCCCCGCCACTGGCAATCACCATTCTAATTTCTGTCTCTATGAATTTCCTGTTCTAGGAACCTTATGTAAGTGGAATCATACAGTATTTGTCCTTTTTTGGTCTGGTTTATTTCAGTTAGCATTAATGTCTTCGAAGACCCTGTGTAATTGTTTATAGCAACTATATCCTTGAATACCACTTATTTCACTAAAATAAATTATGTCTAATATCATTCGTGCTATTTAACAAACCCATGGGGTAGATTTAAGTAACAATATTTAAGGGGCTTAGAAGCCACCTCTGAATTGTAGATTCTCACTTAGAGTTTTTCTTATGTTAACTGATCACCATTTGCACATTACAGAGTTCAAAGCAAAGTCTGTTTAAATTACTACACTGAAGCTAAGGCATAGTTAAAATTCAAAATCTCCTGACAGAGGAGGTAAAGTGCCCACTGTTAATAAGGAAGGGACACTTCTCATTAAATAGTGGGATCACATTTTGGTTCTGAGATGCTGTAAGGTTCTGGGGATGTCTCGAATTCTGTTTTAGGGGTAAGTTTAAATTCTCAGGGTGGGTCATGGTCTCCCTAACAATGTCATGAGCCATATGAGAGGGGGAAATACTATTTTCTATAGTGTCTTGGAGGAAACAGACGATGAAAAGATTCATCTATCCCGGTGGGATGGTATAGTGCACTGAATGTTTACATTTCCCCCACATTCATAGGTTGAAATCCTAATCCTTAACGTGATGGTATTAGGAGGCAGGGCCTTTGGAGGTGGTTAGGTCATGAGGGCGGAGCTTATGAATGGGAGCAGTGTCCTTATTAAAGAGACTCTAGAGAGCTCTCCTGCCCCTTCTGCCCTGTGAGGACATAATGAGGAGATATCTGTTCACCCATGAACCAAGAAGTGGACCCTTACCAGACACTAAGTCTGCTGGCCCCTGGTCTTGGACCTCCCAGACTCTAGAACTTTGAGAAATGAAATTCTATTGGTTATAAGCTATGGTATTCTGTTACAGCAGCCTACACTAAGATAGGTGGAGATATTGAAAAGTTCATTGCCTCTGAATTCTTGTGTCACCCAGAGCTGAGGCTCCTGGTTGGTGGTGCCTCCCAGCACCAGGCTGAGTTGAATAGAGCCGCTATGGTCCCCCTTGCTTCCCATGTTTTGATCCTTTTATATTGATTACGTCCTCTAAGCAAGTCTCTGATATCATTTGTGTCTTTATCTCCATAAAGTTACATTGGTTAATAGCTCTAATTGTTGTGTGTGCGTGTGTGCGTGTGTGTGTGTGTGTGCGCGCGCGCCTGTAGTCCTTTAGCCATAATTATGTTATGGCCCTCAGTATGAGTGCCTGTATTTTGTAATTCCTCTTATCAGAGTCAGCCAATTTCTATCAGATGTGCAGCCTTAAAACTTCTCCCACCTAGGAGGGCAGCTGCATCTCACAACTCTAGGGGGCACTGTTCACTTTCTTTCTGTGTGAAGGGCACCTCCTGGGGTTGGGCAGCGCAGCAGCCTTGTTAATCAGTAATGAAGGCTTTCTTGTGGGGGTGAAGGCCACCAGAATCTTCACTGACACCTTTTTTTCTCGTGGCCAATTTCCTCTTTTATGTATATGTTTAGCATGGGATGTGGAAAAGACTAAAGAAGAATCAAGAACAGGACATTTGCATCTGTGTTTCAAGTTAGCAAGGCAATTCTTGGTATATTGAAAAGATTTTTACAGTGATCAGCTAATGAGGGAATTCAGGGAGATGAGTAACATCAGGAAGATTTCCAAGCTAATATTACTCCAATTTTCTGTTGTAGCCTTTCTTTCCTAGACTTCTAAATGATATGCCAGTTTAGCAAGCTGATATAAACCATTACCTCCTACCTGGGATGCTCTTCTCACTCTGCCTGTTTAGTTTTTCTACATCCTCAGAATCCCAGTTCAAGTCCCACCTTTTCCAGGAAGTCTTCCCTGACCACTTCTGCTCACAGTCCCTGTTCCCTCTTCTGAATTCAGTATCACTCAGAGAGTGCACCTCATTATTAGCATTCACCATGTATTGTTAGGCACTGTTAGTTTTATATGTGTGTGATAGGATAATATTTTGAAGTGTTATCCGGTATGATCATCATTGCTGGTAATTTTTGTTGCTCTGCAGTCCTCCCTTCCCACTGAGGCTGAGGCATCTACTGAATTGGGGTGCAGAGTAAAAGGGACAGTTCCCAAGACTGCCCTCACTTCTTACACCCATTGCAAATTCAAGGGGTTCTGAAGACCATGCTCAGGTTTGATAATTCACTTGAAGGATTCACAGAACACACAGAAAACTGTTATACTCAGGGTTATGGTTTATTACAGGGAAAAGATACAGATTAAGATCAGCCAAGGGAAGAGACACATGGGGCAGAGTCCAGGGAAGTTCTAAGCATGGAGCTTTCTCTGTCCTTTCCCAGTGTGATGGGTAGGGTTACTCTGTCAGCAAGGGTGTATCATAATGTATAGGGAGTACTGTCAACTAGAACCTCGGTGTCCAGAGTTTTTACTGAGGTTCCAAGACTGATGGCTCCTTCAGAAGTTGAACTGATATTATGTGACTCAAAGCCCCCACCATAAATCACATTGATAGACTTTCTGGTGTGGTCCAAATCTCCCAGGAAAGCAAGGACACGCCTATCCAGCAGGACATACCAAGGGCTTAGAGATGACCTCCCTTAGGGACCAATGACAAAGGCCAGACCTCTGTGGGCAAACTTAAATTCTTTACTATATAGGATTTTATTTTTGTTTTTGTTTTCTGTTTTTTGTTTTTGTAGAATCTAGCTGGATAATAGAGACCAATTTCTGTCCCTGACTTCCAAGATAAGTTCTCAAGGCTTGCTTCAGAGACAACAGATGTGGTTTTCATTTGCAAGATTTTGATGGGTAGAGCCAGCCTCTTGGAGAGAAGTAGAGTTTGTGGGTTCTATGGGAGCCAACACTGAAGGGTTAGAATTTAAAGTTTAGAGTTTATACAGGTGAACAATAGAAGAGAGAACCAGGGAGGCTGTGATATAAGGATGGTTTTCCATGCACAGGAGGGAAATAAGCATCCTTCCTTGGCTGGGAGAAAGAGCTTGGGAGATCAAGAGAGGAGAAAATGGAGGGGCTTTGGGTTGATCCACTTATGGGTTGAAACCAGGAGGTGGAAGTGGGGGTAGAAATTCCCCAGATGCATTTGGGGATCTGGGTGCAGAAGGGACTCCTGCCCTTCCTTCTGCTTGGAAATTTTGGAGGAGAACTGCTCACACCAGTAAACTATGAAGATAGAGCACCCATAAAGTTTTCTGGGTTGTCAGCAAATCCCATGTCAAGATGGCATGTGTGGGACCATATGCATATTTATTATTATTCTGCATGATACATAGATAAACACAGAAGTATGCCCACATCAATGGCAAGAATTAGTGTTATATTTTTCAAGCACAATAGGCAATTTACAGCTTTCTTGGTTAGTTGTCTAATCTGTGAATAAGCATGGTTGTGGGCCATTTATAGCCGATCACACTGGACTATGTTTTTCTTGCTCAGATGCTAATGATAAAACTCCCCGCTCTTTGGCCTGGTGTTTGGGCCTCCAGAGTTTGGCATCAGCTCTCCTGCCCAACATTAGCTTCTATTCCTCTTGCTTAACAGGACTGAGCAGCCCCTGAATGCATTTCCCCTCCTCTATGCCTTTAGTCAAGCTGCTGTTTCTTCCTGACCTGACTTTCTCCATCCCCACTGGGCTTAAATTCTACTTCCTCCTGGAATCCCTCCTCAATATTCCAGACCTGATGTTGACCTCCATGGCACTTCGGCTTTACCTCTGTTATTATGATCTACAAAAGTGTTGCATTTGTCATTATTATTTATTATCTGAATATCGGTCATCTGCTGTGCTCCATTGCCAATTCCTTGAAGGCAAAGACCACCCCTTTTCTTATTTAATCTCCATGTCTCTAATAGCATCAGGCACAAGGCCCTGCAATCTCAGGTGCTGAGAACATCTGCTGAATTGACCCCCCCACCCCCCACCCCCGCCCCAACACACCCTTTCAGTCTCAGTCTTCCAGTATCTGGAAATATTGGAGCAGAAGGAGTAAAATGATTTGGGGACATTTGGGGGGAGCTGAGGCTGAACTAAACATGAAGGGCAGGGGAGGGAGCTAGTGCATGGCTGGGACAGGGTTTGACACTTGAGTAGACTTGTCATCAAGTGGAATGGCTTCAAAGTCCTAGAGCTGGAGACTAAAAGAGCAGGCACTTTTTCATCAGACCAGACCCACGCTTCTGTGCCTCTACAGTCGAATTTGGGTAGCAGCCTAGGGGTATGGGCTGGGGTAGGGGTGGTCCCCATGAGAACCAGAGAACTTCTCTTCTGCCTCTTGCAAAGCCTTGAGAATACAGAAAAATCAAGTTTCCCTTGTATCATCCTAAAGTGTCTATGTGGTGGGACGGCAAGGGTCCAGGAGTAAAGGTCAAGAATCACCATTTAAAAAAAGAAGAGATAAAAACAACCTACAACTCTTCTCAGAAGTGGTCATTCTCGCTAGTAGTTAAAGACTATGAATTAAGACGGCAGTGGGGCTGGTTGCCCATCCCTGTCTTTTGCTTTTGTCCAGCGGTAGTGAGGGTGAGGGTAAGGTACAGGCACTCCTTCTGTGCATTTAAACACAAGTCTGAAATGGATATAACCTTGGCCAATGTGAAAGCCTTAAAATTGCTCCAGCAATTCTACTGTTAGAAATTTATCTTTAGGAAATAGTTATGTCAACGCACAAAGACCTGGCAAACATGTTCACAGTGATTCATGTTTTAAATAATAACATTAAAAACATTCTAAATGTATGATATTTGGAGCTGGATAAATAAACAATAAGTAAACAAACATAAATACACATTCTCACCATAGGACACTCTGAAGTCCATAAACATGATGTCGAAGCTTTTGGGCAATGCTCCTTAAAACTGTAGTCCTTGATTCAGGGCTGTTCTGTGTAGATATTCACCTGTTCACACGGGGACCCTCTTCTGTGCAGTCTCTGAGAAATGAAGCACAGATTCTTTTACCTCTGGGACTGTCCCATGCTTGCCTGATGCTTCAAATCTCACCAAGACCAGAATGAATGGAAGGTAAGGGCAGGCCTGGGTGTTGAAGCGCTCAAGCCTGCATTTCAGGGGCTGGGTTTGTGCGCTGTTGCCGAGCTGGCTGGCTGCCTGTTTGAGGTGATGCCCAATCAGCCACTCCCAGGAGGGCACAGCTTGGGAGGGAGTCTGGTCTTTATCTGTGGTGGCTTCTTTTCCTGTATCTAATGGGTGGAGGAAATGGCAAGGACATTAACCTGAATTGCTGACCTGCCTGACATTAGAAGAGTATTTCTCATTATGGAGAGCAACTCAGTATACATTGCCAAATGAAATAAGCAGTTCACAAAACAGCAGAGTGCAATAAGTATTATTTCATTTTTCCTCCATGGAAGCATTATCCATTTCTGTATCTACACTTACTAGCTTTATCCATACACATGTATAAAATGTCTGGAAAGAAGGCTTATCAAAATGTTTACACCTGTCACTTCTGGGTAGTAAAAATGCAGTATTTTTAATTGATGTTTAATCAGTATTTAAAGGTTTTGTCTTCTTTCTTTTTCTTCCTTCTTTTCCTTCCTATTCTCCCTTACCTCCCTTTCTTTTTTTCTTTCTTTCTCTTTATTGCAAAGATATATATTACTTGTGCAATAAAAATTTAAAAAGAATAATGAGCTCTGGGGAGATTCAGCTCTGATTCCTCTTCTTCTGCCAAGTAAACCATAGTAAGAAACTGCTGATTTGGGGTGTAAGTGACCCGCAGAGAGAGTCTGGCAGAAAAAGCCCCTTTTTTTCTGACTGGGGCACCTGGAAATGGCAGGGGGAGTGGCCTGGGAGGAGGTGGATCTCCTACAAAGAGAAGCGGAGGAGGACCACGCTGCGCTGAGGGTGCAGAACAAGCAATGAAAAGCGCACGGCTTCGCTGTGGGCGCTGGTCTACCCCAGGCCTCTGAGGATGTGGGTGCCGAGTGCAGGGTGCTCAGAGACGCTCTGAGGGTCGTTGGGGCTTGGTAGATACTCGCGCTTAGTGTCTTCCACCTGGATCTTGTGTACTGTCTACCATCACTCTTGTACCCTTTGAGTCTGAAAGTCTTGGCATGGAAGAAACCCAGGTTCATGGGAGGCAGAGACTTCTTATGAACTTCCCTCAGCAGATTTCCCAGGGCTGAGCAGGGGAGGATGCCCAGGGCATTGATAGGACTTGAGCTGACATGAATTCCATTAGTGAAGCTGCAGAGAGTAGCTCCCTCCCTCATGTCCTCGGTCCCCAGTGAAGACAGCCTATGTGAAGAGTTTTTCTCTGTAAGGATGTTCTTAATAGGGGCTTGGGGGGTACTCATAATAGTGAAGTTGGGTTTACAAATAACTGCTTTTTCACTCCTCAGGAATAGTTACAGAATAAAATAACTCATGCTCTCTTGTACTCTGACATCCTTCTTGCCAGGGTGGCAGCCGGCCTGCTGAGGATTACATCTAACCTACCACTACGGTCCACACGGCACAGCGGACCATTTTCACTGACATACCCTTCGTAGTTCAATTGCTCTCATGCTTATAAAATGCTCCTTGAACTACCATGCCAGGACCAAAGAAAGCTGGCTGTACTGCTTGGGGTCTTGTCAAAATCTGGGTCTGACATGGAAATGTGTGAGAGGTGCCTCTGACCGCCTCCCTCGGTGTGTGAGTGCAGACAGTGAGATGGTCTGTGAGGCCGTGATGCCATGGGGGAGCCGGGAGGGGGACTGGTGTGAGGGCCCTGAGAGGAGAGAGCCAGGCGGGCAGGGGGGAGGCCTGCGTCCCTCCCCTCTGCTCCCCAGAACATCCCTGTGGCAGCTGAGGGCCACTCTCAAGGCTGTACACCAGGCAGGAGACTTGGAGGGGGTCATTTTTAATCATTGGCAAAGTTGGCTTATGGGCAGGGGGTGGGTGCCTGGTCCTTGAAAGCAATAACTGAACGTGGAAAGCACATGAGGAGCTGTGAGCCTGGGCTCCTGGGGAGGAGTTGGTGGTCCCTAACCCCATTCCTTCACAGATGGGCCCTGGAGAACATACTGTCAGCAGGAATGTTCACTCTAGACAATCTGCAAGTTGCACTTCCTCTTTGTTCAGTTCTCTGGAGGCGAAGTGAGTCCTGCTTATTCTACAGGGGAGTCACTTAGCTCTGCTGACTTCCAGAACCCCCTGGCTTTGCCTGTGAGGACTTTGAGAATGTTTGTTGTTCTCCAGGCACCAGAGAAGCCTGAAGCCTATTGTCTTACAAAATGATGACTTGAAAAAAATGTGTTTGCTGATGACCGGCAGATGGACAAAGTCCAGAGAACAAAACTATATTCACCTGCTAACCCGCATATAACTTTATTCAGGACTCATTTTATCCACCGGCTCAATCATAACCTACGTCAAGGGAAGAATGCATTCTTGAGGAGGCACATCTTACTCACAGACCCCTCAGCGGGCTTCCCCTTAGGATGTAGAGGCCAGGGTCAGGTCATATGCTCATTCCCCAGCCTCAAGGGACGCTGGGAAACTGAGGAAATGGCATTCTACAGTGGGCGAAGGGCTATTCAGTCAGGAAGAAGGGCCGAGGGAATGCTTGTTGGGTAGGAAGCCATTTCCCTGGTGTCTGGTTCTCCAAACATCTGATCAGGGCCATTGTGACAACAACATCCAAAAGTCTAACAAATTCAACTCAGCTCTGAGCTTGTCCCCTCTCTAGCTTGAAAGCTGTTGCTAGAACGTGGAGGTCCTGGTTATAGTCCACGGCACACCTTTCCCTGCCATCATTTCTTATCCACTGTGCCCTGCTGGTCACAGCCGAAACCCAGGTGCCAGTCTGCTGGCACTCTCATTAGAGGCTCTGATACTTGCTCTGCCCTTCTCACTGTCTCCTTGGAAAGCTGTCTTCTTACTACACCTTATCCCACATCTCCATCCCTTATCAATAGCGTCCGTTCTGTTTTCAGGCAGAGGGATGACTGGGCTGACCTCAGTGGGGTCTGGCAGCACCTCATCTGGTTTCTCTCTTCAGTCCCCTTGCTTATGAATCTGAAAGACAATTTATAACAAAAACTCGAACTCATGGGAATGTGCCCAGGGGAGTGCACTGCTGTGACTCTTCCCAATGGGTTGGTTTCCGGGAGAGCCCGTGTGCACCTGTTCATGTTGTGTTTCAGACTCATCAGCCATCCAACAGTTTGTGAGAGACACCTGACTGTGATGAACCAAACAGAAGTTTTATTTTTCTTGTATAAAAAGAAGTCTGGAGGAAGGCAGTCTAGCACTGATGCAAAGTGTCCACAGCATCGTAAGGGACCCAGACCTGCATCTTTCTTCTTGCTTTGCCATTCGTTGTGTGTGGCTTTTGTCATTGCAATTTCAAATGTACCTCAGAGTCATGGAACCTTCCCATTGTCCATATTCCCACCAGGCACTCAATCTGCATTTGTGAAGGATGGCTTGCAAAACTCCGCCATTCTCCAAAGTACTGGTACATACTTGCATGGGAACATTTGTTCAGGGTCCCTGCCTTTTTAAAAGGAGTTATTCACTTCTGCCTTTGCTCTATTTCCTTTCCTTTCCTTTCCTTCCTTCCTTCCTTCCTTCCTTCCTTCCTTCCTTCCTTCCTTCCTTCCTTCCTTTCTCTAATACTTCTGACATCCCCAATTTGTGTCAGACAATGTCCTAGGCATTTAGGGACACTGGTTGACTTCTCCCCTTCCTCTACTAAGAAAGATGTCAAGTCTGGCCCCTGGATGCTGGTCGAGGACCACGACTCTCTGGTGAGCATCACCCGTTTGGAAGAAGTCAGGCACAGGGGGTGTGCTTGTGGCTCACGAAGGGTTAAGGGAATTTCTGGAAATGCATTTGAACAGACTTGCAACCCTTCTGAAAGATTGCTCAAAGAGGGAAGACACAGGCCCTGTTTCTCTCCGAGGGACTGAAGCCATCCCAGCCCTCCATCTGTTGATTTGAACACGTGTGTGGGAAGCATGGTTTCCCTGTTACAGATGGCTGGGCAAGTTAAATCAATTCTACACAGCTGTGGCATGAGACTTCCCCTTGCTCCTGTTCCCATCAGTCGGGAATCTCACCGGTGACATATGCAGGGAGCAAGGCAGCCCAGAGGCCGGGCTTAAAGAGGCTTGTGGCAGTACAGTCCTATGCTCACATCTCTATGAAGACTCTGTTTCAGAAGGTTCTCAACCTTTAGATGAGAAAGATGTGTGTGCTATTCTATCTCACATGAGAGGTGTCTGCTGGGGGAAAGTCTGAATTAACCAGGAATAACTATTAACATGTTATGTTTTTTATAACCACTTATATTTGTCTAGCCAGTTATACCTTTCAAAATGCTAATGCATACCTGATCTCGTTTGATCTTTAGAAGAATTTTACTGTAAAATACGTTAATACTATATTTTTAACTATTTACAACTCTTTTTCCTACTACCGTTGGGTCCAAAACATGATGTCCCCAAGTATCCCACAGTGGCATATTGATTGCTTTGAATTAAGGCTACTTTGCAACAAGCAGCTGGTGCCAGAAGGGTACCTTGACCCTTCCTTGTCTCCTTGAGTGCAGGAAATAAATCTCCCCTGTGAAAGCTGCCCTCCCTGCTCCAGGAAGGCTGAGAGAGACAATCTTATCACTAGAGGTAAGAGACCCAGAGCCAAAGAGCTTTTATAAACTATTAATTTACAACCCAGGCCCAAACTTGAGATTCCTCACTGACAAATGCCCACACCTTGCTGAGATTCCTTTCTAATGAGGCCCATCTTTCTTTGTCCTGTCAATTTCTCATACATTTATTGTTTCTTTATCTAAAAAAATATATAAAAAGGTACCCAGTTTGGTCATTTCTTTGAGTCTCATTTTATGATCTGAGCATCATATTATGATTCTCCCACATATACATATTACATTTTTTCCAACCATTAATGTAGCCTTGTGTCAATTTCATTATTTTATTACTAGTCCAACCATAACAACTAAAAAAGGGTAGAGGCGGAGAAGTCTCCCTCTTCCTAACATGCCTAACAAAGCCAATAAAACTTCTGTAGACACTGACTATCAATAGGTTAGGAACACTAAACACTGACTGTTTAACTTTCTCCTACTTGCCTCATAATGCTGTTTTATAGCATAATTTTTTAATTTGTAATTCCCCCATGACCTTTTTACATTTCCATTTCCCCAGAGCATCTTTATCCCTGAGGTTGTATTTTTGATGGCCCACTCTGACCCATTTTATTCTTTGTTTTTGCTGTTAAGAGTTAAGAAAAAACAAACAAACCACAATTGTATTGAGGTACAATAGACACAAGTAAAGTGTACATACCTAAAAGGGGTAACTTCCAAGTTTTGACATATGTATAAACCCATACAACCATCACCACAGTTGAGACAGTGAATGTATCCATTTATGTCAAGTGCCTTAAGTTGGTTTTTATTATTTGCAACCAAAAGAAACTTAACTGAGGTACCATTTTGTTTATGTTTTCTGGTTCTAGGCTATGTTTATGGAGAACTCTCTTACTGGTTCTGGACTCCTGGGTCTGTCAGAGTTAACAAGTGATCCCATACTTTTTGTCTCAATATCCACAGTTTCTCTTTCAGCGAGTTCTGTCTATCCTATGGGGTAGTTGAAAGAGCTGGAGGACCTGAGTCTACATCTCCACCTTGCTACTATTTAGATGTTTGACCTTGGACAATGATAATAATCATGTTACACTACTCACCCAGTTGTTTAGGATCACACGTGAGCCTCCTTCAGTAACAGGATGTTAAAATGGAAGCCTCTATACAGACACCAAGTCATGATACTTGTTATACTCCTTAACCAAATCAACACATGGACGATTTACAAAGAAAATGCCCCCAAACTGGTTCAAGATCTCTTAACTCATTACCTGGGTTAAGATAATCACAAGAGTGGCGGAGAGGACAGAGTGTGTGAGGAAGTTTTCTTGAGGGAGAATTGTTGCCATGATGTAAATTCCTCCGCCCTCTGGAGTCCAGTGGCAAGTGACTTTAAGAGGACCATTCAGAGAGCTTCTGTGTGTCCCTGCAGTTGGGGGAAGAGCTGGTATGGGGGTACCAGATTCACACATCAGAAAGTTACAGAGGTCCATCGGGGTAGAAGGATGGGTGGTAAAAATGGGCTGAAGTCATTTAGTATCCTGCCCTGCCCCTAGAGCAGGTGAGTGTGAAGAGCAAAGGAGGCCCTGAGAGAGGTTGTGTGGAGGGGACTGCAGAGGGCCATGGGTGATGGTGAGTGGTCCCCTGAGAAGCAGAAGGCAGGGCCCATGTTTTGGGAGTGTGTCCAGAGAGGTCCAGAGGAGTGGCCTCCAGTGAGCCCCAGAAAAGCACCTGTGAGAGAAGGGGTGGCTCTAACTGTCCACCTACGGGCCACGAGAGTGAAAGCTATCAGTCACAAGGGAATCTCTTTGCCCCTCCTTTCCCCTTCCCCTTTTTCCTCCCCCTGTGTCATCCCTTGAGGGGCATCATGCCACCTCCCAGGGGAGAGGTCTCATCTTTGAAGGTGTCTTATAATTTCTGAAATGGAAGGTGTTACCTCAGAATGAGCACAGAAGGCATCAGATCTGATCATGCTTTCATCTAAGGACAGGTGAAATTGACTCCTACATTTTAAAGGAAGAGTGAAAGATAAAGTTGGGTTTTAATTATATCACAGGTTATGCTTGTTATCATACAAGTTCCACTCAGTTTATGAAATATCACACAAAGCTTAGTGACTATGTTCAATGCATCCTTCATCATCCTCTCTTTTCTTCATGGGTACTAAGACTGTGGTTCTTAAACGAGCTGCAATGAACTGGATGGCTTGTTAAAGCACAAATCTCTGGGCCTCATTCCCAGTGTTTTTATATACTGTGTGGTACTGTGATTTATGATAAGAAATACAGATATTTGGTCTTTGTCCTATTCCTGCTACAGTGCTCCCCAAACACTTGAAGTTTCCTAAACTAAGAGAGCAGTAAAGGTGTCTTTTTTTTATGTTAATGACTTGAGTCTTGGAATGGTTATAGTTCACCTAAGGATGGTGGTTTTTCTCCTGTCATTTCTAGTCATGTGTTTATTTTATTTTATTACTAGTTCAGTCGTTATTCATACAGACTTTTGAAATGCTTTTAGCTCATTGTGTGATTGGAGGGTTGGAACTTTCAGTCCCACCCCCCAGCCACTGGGGAGGGGAAAGGGGCTGAACGCTGAATTGATTGCCAATGGCCAATGATTTAATCAATAAGTGTGTAATAAAGCCTCCATAACAACCCCAAAGGATGAGGCTTGGAAAGCTTCCAGTTTGGCAAACAGGTAGGGGTTTGGAGGAGAGTGGCTTGCATTGGAGAGGGCATGGATTCTCTCTGCCCTTCCCCCACCTTGCCCTGGGTATTTCTTCCATCTGTGAGTTAGATCCTTTTAGAATAAACTGGTGATCTAGTAAGTAAAACATTTTAGAGTTCTGTGAGCCACTCTAGCAAATTAGTCAAACCCAAGGAGAGGGTCATGGGAACTTCTTTTTTATGGCCAGTCAGTGAGAGCGCAGGTGAAGGTTCTGAGTGGCATCTGAAGTAGGGGAGGGGCAGTCTTGTGGTGCTGAGCTCTCGACCTGTGGAATCCGAGGCTGTCTCTCGGTAGATAGTGTCAGAATTGAGTGGAGTGGCCCGGCTCTCAACTGGTGTGTGGAGAGTCGCTCCTTGCCAGTGGGGGGAAACTGGAAATTAGTCTCAGAAAGTGGTCCTGGGGTGGAGGGACAAGAATTTGCATTTCTAACAAGGTCCCAGGTGTTGCTGATGCTGCAGATTTGAGGCTCCCCCTTGGAGAACCCCAGCTCTAAAACCCTGGCTCTCCAATTCATGAGTCAAAAGCTGTTCAGAGAATTAGAAGGGAATATTTATTTTTATTTTTAAACCCTGATTTACCAAATTAAGGGTGGGGATTTTGACTTTCTGACTTATACATTTTGGTAGTTTTTGAATTTTTAACCATGAGCATATATCACTTTATAAGTAGCAAGCAAACACGTGACTTAATTCTTCCCCTCAAATGGGCCCATTTTAATGTATATAATAACTCTTCAAAATCCTAATGATGTCTGGAGCTCTTCTCCCTCCACTATTCCTTCGAGCATTTAAAAATTTCTTTCTTGGTCAATAAAATTTACAATCCAAATTCTGTCAAATTTCTTTATATTGAAAAATTAATTTCAGCTAATCCTATGGGGTGTTGAAAGTGATTTTATCTTACACCTTACATTTCAAAGTCTCCTTCTTTCTCTCCCACCTCCAGAGAATTCCACCCATTCACTTCCCTTGCTGGTATATGTATTCCAGGCACTTACATGTAAGTAAGTGATCTTTTATGTTCTCACAAATCAGTAAAAACACTTATTGAGGGCTAATAATGTGTCAGGCACTGTGAGAGTTTTTTCCATTTAACAGATCAAGACACAATGGCTTAGAAAGTCTCAAAATTCATTATTACAAGATTATATGTATAGCGTTATAGTTCCCCTTCCAGTGCAAATACTTGCTGAATATGTACCATTAGTAAACAGAGAGAAGGAGTGTGTTCACTTTCTGGCTAGTTGGGTTGCCTAGTTGTCATTAATTCTTCAGTTTTCCCAAACTCTGCCCAGAGATCCTATTTATTATAGATTGATTTTTGTTGACTTCTAACGTGTCTACTATTTTTTGTATACACAAATATTCTTACAGGAAAGAAAGATTACTTTTGGGAGGCAGTAATACATTTTACCATTCCCAGGCTCCCATTCACATGTAGCATTATAAATATACATCTGGCAACTCAGAGTCTATTTTTTTTTCAAACATTCTCATTTTGTATATTAAACACAATTCTACTTCTACATGATTCCCTTTCCCTGTTATTAACTAGTGGGAAGACCCTTAAACCCATTCCCTTTATGTACAATAAAAATCTCTCTAGGTATTAAGCTTTATTTCTTCTACTAAAATTACACCCAGTTTTTCCTCTCTCAGGATTGAGGCCCATCCATCCTGAATCCAGCATTCTCATTTTCTTTGGCTTTCTCTCCCTTAATTTCTCTGCTGTCTTCTTTTCCTCCTCTGTTGATTCATTCAGACATAATTGACTATTTCATTTCCTTTCTGTGAGTTAGCTGTTCCCCAGAGCTTTTGCCCATAAGATTTTATTATGAAAAATTTCAAAACACAAAAATGTTTAAAGAACTTTATGGTAAACATCCATATACCTACCACTCAGATGCCACCATTAACATTTTAGTATACTTACCTCATCACATACTTATTCACTTGTCAGCTTCTCTTTTCCATCTATCACACCACCTTGTTTTTGATGCATTTCAAATGAAATGGCAGGCATCAGAATCCATCACCCTGAACACTTCAGCTGCATAAATTAGTTTAAAATTTGTTTATGGTTCTTTTTTCCTTTTGAGGTGAAATGCATATACAGTGAAATAAATAAATCTTAAATTTACCACTTGCTATGTTTTGATAGGTATGTGCCACCTAGCGTGACTCCACAGTGGTTTTACGGACCACAAGGCCTGGTCATTAGGCCATTCCCTCCTTTAACATCAACACCATAGTCACACCTCAGCTGTTCTTTCTCTCTGCTTCGTTTTGCTTCTGTGTGCTTGTCTACTTCTGCTCCATGTCTGCATCTCTCTATGTACATCACAGTCAGGCTTGCAATGAGAGACAGGCTAATTGGTTCAGCTAGCCACTAGCCAATAAAAGCCATCCCTGTTGGGTAAAGCTTGCCAGGTTTCAGACGGCTGTTTTACCTGGCACCACAGGCAAACTGCTACTTTGGTTGCTTCCACTTAAGGGGGCTGTGGAACTGGCAGGTTCAGAGCCTGATGTCCAGGATACATAGTAAACTTAATTCTGCCTTCACAAGCTGAAGACTTCCTAGTCCCTAAATAAAAAGTACAAAAGCACATGACATAATATTCACCAATCAATTTGAGTTTAGAGCCTAATTCTTGAATTTTTGCCTATGGGCCTCTTAGTTCTTGCAAACCACTGAATTTGCATGCCATTAAAAAATCCATTGCACCAAATCCACCACCTAAAAATATTCTAACAAGTAATAATGGAATAAATGAGAGAAAACTTACTGGCTGCTTAATGTGCCATTACTCTACTGGGCTCTGTACAGCATACAAAAGAAGTAAGACTGGCTCTTCAATTTCAAGGAATCCATAGTCTTGTTGGAGTAAAAAACCTTACAGATAGATAGGAAATTTTCCGAGTCCAGGGAACTATCAAGTTCTGTATTATTGGCTCAGCGTAGGCGGTAGGAGGGAATGAGGAGTCTGAAAGGGAGGGCTAGGGGGTGTTTCCTGAACAGGGCAGGCTGGGAGCTGCACCTTGAAAAGTGAATAAACAGAGAGAGGGAATTCCAAGCAAGAACAAACAAACAAACAAACAAACAACCCCCTGCCCCCATAACAATAGCAATGAGCTTGAGCTTGGGTGTAGAGTGGGAGCCGAGGCTAGGGAGGATCTTGAAAGCTCAATGGTTAACAGACTAATGTACTTTTCCACGAGTGCAAGAAGAGAAAGCTCATTGGTATATTACAAACACCGACAGAGAAGAGATTGGCCAACAGCCCACCTAGATGCGCTGCAAGTAGAAATTCGCTTGGAGAACTGCTGTGGGGAGCATCACGCTGAAAGGAGTCCCTGAATGCTTCATGTTGGCCAAAAATTCTATTTCCTCTCTGAGGGCAGTTAGGGAACTTCTCTTATCAGACCCCTGTCTCAAGCTGCCACCAGCCAGACTGAAGCCTGCAAGTTCCCAGATTAGAGGTTCCAGAAATGTCAGGGAGAAAGGCTGTTCTCCCGTTTTCAGCAGATGGCGGGGAATTCAGAGAGCAGAAAAACAAGGAAATCTGTTGTTGAAGGCAGGGAGCCGGGGTAGAAATAGGCCTGCCCCCCATCCTCCTGAACCCAGAAGTCCTGCCTCAGGCAGAAGCCTCACACCCATCTTCTGCAGGCGAATTCCTTCTGCTGCTCTTGCAGCCAGGGGCTTCCTCAGACACAGGAATCTGATTTCCACCTCCACTCCTCCCACAGCCCGGGGGGAACACCATCTCCTCAGCTTCCCAGCTGCTCCTAGCTCTGATCTTCTCTGATCTTTAATCTCTTCAGGAAAATGAGCCAAGAGAACAAAGATAACCATTGTTGGGGAACTTTCAAGGCTATCCCATTTGCTATGGCCTGATCCACAGGGCCCAGGTGTGCTTCTTAAGCAGTTCTTAGGGACTTAAAGTGTGTCCAAAGTGTCGTGAGCAGAAATGCAGAACCTCAGCCTCATCCCAGCCCCACTGAGTCAGAATCTTCATTTTGTCCAGATCCCCCAGCAGATGGTTCAGAGTCACAGGGACGTTTGAGTAGCGCTGGCCTAGTTCAGTCGGGGAATGGGTGCTTCGGGAGGCCTTCCCAGACTGTGGTTGGAGAAGTAGATGAGTTGGTGCTGCTGTTTGGTGTGCAGAGCCTGGCTCCCTCAACTTCTTTCTGGACTGTCCCTCCTCTTCCTCTCTTCAGCCTGTAGACGTTGGAGGAGTGCTTGCTGAGTGCTAGGTGCCAGGCTAGGGTCTGGGATACAATCGTGAAGGGACCAGCCCTACCCTTTTGGCTGCTGACAACCCAATGGGAACAAAGCATGCGTATGCCCAGGGAGAATACAGGGAGATACCTGTGTCTTGCTGGGTGAGCCAAGTACTCTCCCAGCGGCTCCCCTCCTCCCGAATTCCCTGGCAAGCTTAGGTCATGCTGCACCAACTCTGGAAACCCTTCCCCCTTATGTGTCTGCATGACCGGCTCCTGGGATGCTGGTCTTTCTCTAGCCAATTGTCCCTGCTCTTTGGTGTTCCTGTTAGTGAAGTCCCTTCCTTCCCACAGCAAGTCCTCTCTCTTTTGCCTCTTGCAATTCTGGAACCCATCCTCTCTTCTCTAACTTCAATACCATTAGCCTGCTCCAGGGAACTCTGTCTTTATCAAAAATAACTCATTGTCTTTGTAAATGGCCTTTCTGCCTTGTTTCTTGTCCCTGTCAAATCCATTCTCTACAGCACACAGAGCGATCTTTCTGATACACAAACTGTGTGCACTTTAAAACTCTTCAAAGCCTTCCGGTGAAGGACACGTTTGTTCTCAAGTCCTGATCTAAGCATATGGCACCTTTCACGATCTGTCTTCTGACTGTCTGCCTCACCTCCCATGGCTCTGGTCTTGTATTTCCGCTACCTCAGACCCCTAGACATCTTGCTTTGCCTCCCTCTACCGATGCCCAGATCCTCAGCCTTCTGTTGAGAATGGCGCTCTTTTTCTTCTTCCCCAGGCTATGCGCGGTCATACTGCCACACCCAGTTACCTCTCCTCTTCTACAGGCTTCCCACCTGGCTGGAAGCCCCTATTCTGCAGGACCCTCTGAGGCCTCTGTCACTGGCCTCCCTTAGCTGCTCCCCATGCCTGTGTGCTGCCTCCGGTTTTATGACATTTCTGATCACAATAAGGCTTCCTCCAGTTTTCAGTTCAGCCATCCACAATAAAAATGCAATGAGCTGCTTCATGAGGGGGAAAATTTCACGTGCTCTTTTACTGAGCCAACACTGTGGCAAAAAGATATAATTTTTCTTTAAAATGTTTATGAGTAGATTGGTAAAATGTCAGAGAAAGACATTTTTCATAGAAGCAAAGGCAGAATGGTTTGTTTGCTTTAGGGAAAAAAACTCACGAATTGTTTGCAGTATTTGAAGGAAGCAGTATGCACAGATGGGAAAAAGGAAATTGAAGAATTTACAATAACAACCATAGTAATAACGACCATAGCTAACACTCTCTAAACATTCATTATCTAGGTATGGTAGTGCCCCTTTTCATCTGCCATTTCACTGTCAGACGCTTGGCTAGCCAGGGTTCGAAATAGTAAATGGACAATTTGAGAAATAAACAATTTGTGAATTTTAAATCGCACAACATGCTGAGTTGCATAATGAGACTTTTTGCTGTTTCGCTCCGTCCCACCTGAGACGTGAATCATCCCTTTGCCCAGTGTCTCCACACAGGATATGCAACTACCCATTAGTCACTGAGGACCCGTCGCGGGGATCTGATTGACCGTCTCAGTGTGGCAGTGCTTGTGTTGCCGTAAACTTAATTTTACTTAATAATAAAGATATTCATATAACCTTTATTATAGTATTGTGTTATAATTATTCTATTTTATTTTTAGTTATTGTTGTTAATCACTTACTGTGCCTAGTTTATAAATGAAACTTAACCACAGACAGGTGTGTGTAAGACAAACATATTTAGGGTTTGGTGCTATCTGGGGGTTCAGGCATCCATGGGGAGTCTTAGAATGTGTCCCCCAAACTCTTCATATGCAATGACTTCATTAATCCCAGAACTATCCCTTGATGTAGTTTCTATTAATTACCCCCATTTCACAAGCAAGGAAATGAAGACACCCAGCTGTTAAATACCCAGCTGTGTGGACTAGCAAGTTGGTCATCGGTGACAAGTGACTTAATAATGAAAAGTATTTACTAGAGCTAGAATCATTCAGGGGTGGGAGACATCATCTAACATCCATGAAAGGAGATTACTGAAGAAATCTGTCAGGAAAGTGCCTCTCCCCCAGCATAGAGTTTACATACTTCCAGCGGTATTAGTGGTCATCACATTGGCAAGGAAACATTTTTGCTTCACGACTTTTGAAGGCAGTTTGAAAATCCTGGAAACAATGAAGAAAATGCTTACTCTTGCTTCAGGGAGACTTACCAGGAATAGATGTTATCTGTTGGTTAACCTTTATTGCATTTTTATTTTCAGATACATCATTCAGTCTAGACCATGCTGAAAAATTCTGTCAAAAGCACATTTTAAAAGATTATTTTAATATTAAGTATTTGGATTCAATATTTGCATTTAATACTTAGGAGGTATCTCAAAAAGCTTATACCAGGAGTTGCACAAAGTATACCTTGTGCATGGCATTTCTATGGTCTAAAGGGCTTTCTAGACGTGGAACCTATGTTTTTACAGCTACACCTGTAGGAGATAATATTCCACGTATGGTGGCTTGACAACTCTCTTATGGCTGTTGGCCAGAACTCAAGAAGGTTGTGAGCAGGTTTGTGTTGACACGGGTTCCTCAACAATTTATGTGCATGTTTTCTCAAGGGCCAGGACTAGATTTATTCATCTTTTTATCCAGCTCCTGGCATGGTACTCAATATACTTATTGAACCAAACCAGTGCCAATGGCTAATGTGTATTGAGTGCTTTCTCTGACTCAGGCGCTGTGCTAAGTGCTTTTGCAGGGATTAGCTCATTAAAGCCTTTCTGTAAAGCCATGTGGTGTGTGCACAAACCCTGGCCCTCTGATGACAGAGCCACCCTATTGCACTACATGTCAGTACTTCTCCACCTGTGGCCTTGAGCTGCCTGGAGGCCACCTGTCCTTGCAGCTGCCAGGCTGCATACAACTCCCAGGCCTGGCTCTTCTCAACAGATTTCTCTCCCTTCCTTAGCTGTTTGAGAAGTTTCTCTATTACACAGCTCATGAGCTGCACAGAAAAGCTATTGGCACACACCCTGCGCCCAGGAAATCAAGATTCCATTTTATCACATTCTGAGACACTCTGAATCCTACATCGGATATATTTTTCCCATTTGAATTTTTGAAAAATTAGTAAGTTACAGTTGCACTCCACGGTCCTCTCTGAATCCTAATTCCGATTTTTTTTCAACTCAAATTTTTTAAGAATGAATACTATTAAAGTTTGACATTGAGTTCACGTTTAATTAGAAACTATCTTAAATGTGGTCCCCCTCTTGAATTGCCAAATATCTTTATGATTAAGGTATTTTCTCCATTTCACAGGTGAGGAAACTGAGGCATAACAGTGTTTATTCAAGGTAACACAGCTTTTCTGTGCTAGAGAAGCCTGGACCCAGGATGCCCCACTGAAACTTCATTGTCCTTTTTCCTTACACCAGAGACCACATGGGTGGCATCTCCCTTGTTTTAAGATTCTCTGGTTTCATCTGATCCTCACAACCCTCCAGTGAGGAGCAGCTCAGGAATTCTTATTCCACTTCGTGTCTGACAACACTGAGGCCCAGAGACTAAGGGATGTGCTCATGTTCCTCACGCTGCTAAGTGGAGGAACCAGAGCTTTTGACAAATACCTGGAATTTACAAAAATGCTGGCAGACTTTGAGGAGAGAAAGGTCATTTCATCTTGAGTCTTCCCCCTAAGGCCTTCAGACTATTTTGCAAACTTGCCAACGTGGGTGAAAGATGGCGAGGGAAAGAGGAAGATGATACTATACCGCTTCTCATAACCTACCAGATCTTGCTGTCCACCCCTACTCTGTCCCCTCCTCCATGTGTTGTAAGTAAAAAAACCGAGGCTCGGAGAGGGAAACTGACCCGTCTATGTAAGGAAGGAAAGCACTGCCTTTGGGTTTGGGCGGTCTTGGGGTGGTCTTGGGGTGGGCTTGTCCATATGACCCATGAAACCACACCAGAGGCAGGAAAGCCCTGCTTCCTTTCATTCTGTTGCTGCCGCGCGGTGCTTCTCTCTCAGATATCCCCCTCCATCAGCCTCTCATCTGTCTTAGAACTTCTGGTGGCTCCTAAGAAGCTTAACTTCCAGTTTCGGGTCCCATCTCACCCATTCATTGTTATGTCCTGCCTCTCTTTTTGGAGACCCAGACATACTCAGATGAATCTGGTCAGCCCTGCCTTGCCTCTGTCCATCCGTTGTACCTCGGTGACTTCAGGGTGGGTTGTCCACCCTCTTCTTGCCGTATCCACACATCTCCCCTGTCCTTTAAGACCAGCTTAGCTCAGTTCCCAACTTTCTCATGAAGCTTTTCCAGGCTGATTTGCTACCACCCATTTTCTTCTCCTTCAAAACGTGGCATTTAACTTAGCACTTAAATGCCTACATAGTTAAGATTAATAATAATAACTGGTAGCATTTTTGAGTGTTTACTGTATTCCAGGCTGTCTTCTAAGTGCTTTGCATTCAACTCGCTCAATTCTTGTAGCAACTGTATGAAATAGATCCTGATAGTACCACCTTGTTACAGATTAGAAAACTGAGGCAAAAACGTATTACTTACTTGCTCAGGAAAC
The DNA here is from genome assembly GCF_987537825.1 of Furipterus horrens. Classification (NCBI taxonomy): domain Eukaryota; kingdom Metazoa; phylum Chordata; class Mammalia; order Chiroptera; family Furipteridae; genus Furipterus; species Furipterus horrens. The sequence continues at coordinate 16,074,670 of NW_028327178.1, read as the reverse complement.
ACAGCCCCTGGAAAGCTAGCTGTTCAGTTCACAATGAACCATTATATAAAACTACCCTCTTTAAAGCGGAAACTCATTGCAGCCAGGGACTATGTTTTCTCCTTCTTCCCTCTCCCAGATTGATCACTTAAACTCTCAGAGCCAAAGATTTTGCTTATTGGAGATCAGGTTGCCTCCTTGGAGGGGTGGTGTGAGGATGAAGTGATGTCATACCTAGGGTGACCTGGTGTCAGGCATGCAGTAGGTAATCAAACATTTTCTGGACAAGACTTAAGGATTCTTCTTTGGACACCCCATTTCTTGATGCTGGATTGTTAAGGAAAACATGGCTGTTTTTGGACAGAAAAGCAGATCTCTGATCATGTGTCATTTATATCAATTAACATAGTGAGTATAAACAGATTTATTTCAAAGAAAAAATGTTGAAAAGTTAAAACCACCTACTGCAATCAATACTCAAGGTTCAACTCATCTGAAACACATAATAGCTTTAGGAGGAAGTTCATCTCCTAATCTGTATTGGCAGATACAGCATAAGGCTCATGCCCGGATAGGCAGTATGTAGATTCATGGAGGTACAGGCACCCACAAACTTGGCCTTTGTTTCAGATAATTTAACTAAAATGACTCCTTCGCAGTTATTCGGGATAATGATCACAACAGATATGTTTTGGGATGCTTGACCTACCCACCCATCTTTTTGAAACTGCTTCTCTTCTCCACGATAGCCTCAGTGGAAGGAGGGGTGGGATCCAGGGGGCTGTGTTTGCACTTGGCATCCTCCTCTCCCCTGATTGAACCTGTAGTGAATACCTGACCAAAGTCCAGCCAATCCACTGGCTGGCAGCACCCAATCAGATTTACTCTTTTGAAAATTTGAAACAGGGGACACAGAGAGTGAAACAGTCCTGAAGGGTCTAGTAGGCATAGGCTTGTGGATATAATAATGAATGGAAATCCTCCAAAGAGAAATGGAGAAGGAGAGAGCAGGGAAACAATGCCTAACTCCCGAGAGGTGGAACAAGGTCTCTTTCCAGTGCTGAGTGGATTTCTGTTCCTCAAAAGGATTCCTGAGTGGTTTTGATCACATGATTCTCTCTGATTGTGGAGAATATATCACTGTATATTTTGCATGCTAATTGATATAAATGGAATACAATGTAAAGCCCCCACCACCACCCTTTTTGGTCAAAGTGAAGTTGTGTTTTCCTTGACAAGATAGTTTGAAGTTTCCAGAGTAGACTTTCCAATTCTTGTTCAGCAGATATTTGAGGCCTCCTTCACATCAGAGGGAATCACACAATTGGATACATCAGCACAACCTGCAGACAGCTTTTCATCGGCTGTTTTTACATAGCTAAGTCCTGATTACTGGTTATCATTATCCAGCTTACTTGCTTCTCTGTCTTTCTGCTATGATCGAACTTTCCAAGTTCACTGCTCTTAGGCACGTCAGTCTCTAGCTAGAGGGAAGAGATTCAGGGTAAAAGTTTAAACCTGCCAGATTTGCTCCATACTAGTTCCAGTTCTAAGTTTGGTGGCGGACCAGGTTTATAGACTGACCAAGAGGATGTTTAATAAAGAAGCCTTTGCCTCTGACTTCTCACCCACGTCTCTGTTAGCTTTCCTAGGCTCCTCATTCCACAGAGGCAGCAGAATGTGCTGGGGAAAACCCTGGCCAGTAGCCTGTGTCCTTTCTGGTCATGGCTTTGCTAGCTGGGGATCTTGAGCAACGGTCACTTTTCATCTCTAGGCCTCTGTTTCCCCCATCTACAGAAAGAGCATTAAGAATGCCTAGATCAGGGTGGTTGTAGGATTGTTTGAGAAGACTGATGGAAAGGTATTTTGAAGCTACAAGGAATAAAAATGTGTGTGGGATCATTAGCAAGACCACAGTGGAGAAATGAATGTATCTAAGCAGCACAAATTCTAATTGACTTTAACTCAGAGCAACTTCAAGAATCCAGACATCTGGTCAACCCCTAAACCCACTGGCTTCCTCAGGTTACTTTCTCTCTTAACTCTTTTCCTTCTGGAGCTCTCTTTCAGGGGCACAAAAATGCCGCCAGTGGGACTATGGAACATAAAAACCAGCCTTCACTTGGGAATACTTAGAAAAGTGTCTCTGTTGAAGATTCTTGTGGTAAATCTTCACCAATTTGAGTACCAGTCACTGAACTTCTTTTTCCCAACGGTCTTGTTCAGAAAAAGGTAGAAAAGCAGACTCATCGAAGGTCTGGAAGTTATCTTGTGGGCATCATATCACTGCGGGCTGCCCACCAAGACCCCACTGCCCAGCTATTCTGTCTTAATTGGTCTGGGGTGCAACCTGCACTTCTGCATTTTCAGAAAGTTCCAGGAGGTTCTAATGCACATCCAGGATTGAGAATTTACTGATCTTGTTGAAACCTTCAATTTACAGATGAAGAGTTGGAGGCCTCTGATGTCTCTCAAACTACAGTTCTTCATTTAAATTCATGTTGGCCTCCCCTGGAAGTTTGGCCAATACCTAAATCTCAAACATTCTGAAATGGAAAAATGTTCCTCTCGAACCAGCTTAAACTCTCAATGTCATTACTATCATTATCCCGAATGCCTACCTGAAAACCTCAGGCATCTTTAATATCCTCCTTATCCCCAAGCTGAACTCTGGAACTGGGAAGACATTTCTTTGGCAAATGTATTGCTTAACTCCATTTCTTTCTGTTTCCACTGTCCTCACACTAGCTCTTGTCTTATTAGTTTACATTTGACCTTGTCCAACAGCCTGCGAACTGGTCTCCTGCTCTCTTCTCTCCTTTGCTTTATTCTGCACCAAATATGAGGCTTAACAGAGGGTGGGGTCTCCAGTCCACACCTTGGCCTTGAAAGGATCCTGCTATTTGGTTTTGCTATACACTTTTGCCCACTTGGCTGAATGGGATCTCTACTTTCTGACCACATTTTTATTATACTGTCCTGCTCCAGGTTTTGTTCCTGATCTTTTTTTTGCCTGTACAATCTACTTATCCTTCAGAGTCCAACCTGAGTGTGGCACTTCTTCTAAGTCTTTCAGGATCTCCTTCTGCTAAAGGGATTTCTCTCTGAATTCCTGCAGTACTGTATTTACTCTGGACTTTGGGCACTTAGCAGAACTGACTTTCTCATGCTGACTTTGACCTTTGTGGGGACCAGAACACTGTTATATACACCTTTGTGCCTGCCTAATACAGCATCGCCTTCTTTGCCATGACAGGTATGTAGCAAATATTGTTTGCGTGAATAAATGCAGAATTGCAATAAAGCTAAGTGACTTCTGCATGATCATGCAGCTTGTTTGATGGGCCGAGTTGGAAGAAAATCCATGTTTCTGATACGTGCCTTCTGTACCATTTCAAGATGCCCATTTGCTTAAAGATGGCTCACTTAAAATTTTTTTTTAAATTAAAAAGATAGTTGTCTCACCCTGGCTGGGTGGCTCAGTCGGTTGGAGAATCATCCTGCATACCAAAAAGGCTCATGGGTTTGATTCTTGGTCAGGGAACATTACCTCGGTTGTGTGTCTGAGCCCCAGTCGGGGCGCATATGAGAGGCAACCAATAGATGTTTCTCTCTTACATCGATGTTTCTCTCTGTCTCCCTCTCTCTCTCCCTTTGATCAATGATAAAAAATAGCCTTAGGTGAGGATTTAAAAAAATAGTTGTCTCATCAAGGACATCTGTTTGCTATTTTAGAAAAAATGAGTATGAAAAAGTTGAACAATTTGGGAGAGGAAAAAACAACCTTGTGAGCAGCTCTGTCAAAACCAACTAGAAAATCAAATATTAATATTTGTGGAGAATTACAATTTCCTGTCATTCCTGGAGGATAGGGGAAAGCCAGACGAGAGAGGAAGAAGGGACAGGAACAAGCTTCTTCCAGAAGATTAAGGCCCCAGGCACTCTGAAAGCTTCTATTCTCCATGGCCACTGACTGCTGTGTACTTTTGACAGCGCAGGATAGACTTGGTACAGCCTGGTTCAGTAAGAGCTGGGGCAATTTCTTCCCCATTATAACCTTATTAAACTTCTGAATGCTGAAACCTTGCTAGCACACTGTATTAGGATTAATCCCGAATCCCACACATTTCATTTAAACCTCATCGTTAATTGCCTAAGGGGTCATTGAAAATGCAGCATGAAATGTGTGGTGAGTGAGTTATTATACAGACCTTAAATTCTACGTTTCTGATGAACTCCGTGAACTCAGAGCCCAGTAATGGCCTTCTTTTTGATTATCGGCATTTGGTTCACGCCAGTGAGTTAGCGCTAATGCGTGCTTTTAAAAATCTTAACTGCCACCTTGATCCCTCTGTTTCTCTGTCTCCCTGCCTCTCCCAGTCTCTCTCGCGCTCTCTCTCTGTGCACCCCCCATTCCTGGAATATAGATTTCTCAAACTCTTCACTATCTTAAGAATTCTCGTTGGAAATGAAGGCTAGAAAAGCAATGACTTGGTCATCAGACAGTCCTGGCTTCCCGTCAGGCACCTGCTCACAGAGATGCCTCATGTGTTCTGGGAAGCCCATGGCCCTTGCCCCTGTTTCTTCTGCTTTGTAACGATGGGGCATGAGGGTTCTGGCAAGGGCTGCCTGCCTCACAGGTTAGTATGTAAACACCCAGCAGGTCATTGTATTCATGCAACCTTCTTTCCCCTGATCCAAGGGGGAAAATGAATCCCGTTGTCTCATTTTTTTTTAGAGGGAAAGTCTTGCATCTGTTAGGTCTGGTTCCTGAGGGGACCCTGTGACCAAAGAGCTGAGTCTGACTTACTGCAGGAGCCGCTGCTGGAACATGCAGCTGGACTGAGAGGTGTGGATTTACTCATGGAAGATGGTGGGTGAATGATTGCACCGAACATTTGTTCCTGATTTGCGTAGGATTGTATAATATCGAATGCTTATTAAAACATGCAGGTGAAGTGGGTGATGGGCGGATAGAGAGATGGAACAGAGGAGTAGAAAGCCTTGGCCTGAATTCTGGCCCAAACCCTGTCACTGCACATGCCTGACCTTCTGGCAAGTTGCTCACTGCCTCAGGCCTCACTTTCCCCATCTCCAAGATGATCTCTTGGGCCCTTCCATCTCTGAGAGACTACGATGTTTAAGAAGGCCCCAATGCATTACCTCCAGGGCCCAGGAACTGTGTGGAAATAACTGAGTTTAGCATGGACTTTCAAGGCTCAGGAACAGAGCCACAGAGCGTGTATTAATAAAATGCACTTAGGTCTAGGTGCCTCCCAGATTGCCAGCATCAGCTCAAGTGCCCTTCATGAATATATTGCCTAATTTAGTCAAATCCTATCTCTCCTTTGCTAACCGACCTCACTCAGGACAGTCATTATAGGTTTGTAGATTTTTCCTCTTTTCTCGTGGGCTTAACTGTCTATAGCAATTGAAGTTTGTGCTCAGAGGTGATTGGGAAATAGTGATTAAATTAATAGCTCTTTCCAGCAACAATAAACTTAATGGAGGTAATACAAATATGTCTAATTAAACAGGCCTATCATTGTCTATTTTGGGTCTAAATAAATTTCCCTTTTAACTTGGGTGGGCTAAGAGGTTAATTAGAAAATGGGGGTCCGACTGCACCTTCATGCTCCCTGGCTTTGAGAAGGTGGGAGAATGATTCTCTCTAGTGTAATTGCTGTCCAATGTAATGCTTTTGAAGGGCACAGACCTAGCAACACACGCTGTTTGTCTACCTCCCAACACACTCAAGCAAGTACGGAGTGAGTAGTAGTGTTTCCCTGTGAATGACAATAAATTACAAACACAGAATTGGAGCGAGTGACTTCTTCATCCTATCGTCTGTCGATAGATACTTAGGTTATTTACACATCCTTTGACTCCCTTTTAGGAAGTGGGGACCTAATGGCAGACCTAATTCTTGGTATGAATATCTGACAGTTTCTGGGTTTGTGACACTGGTTGGAAAATGTCTATATCTTCTCCTTTGTCCCCCCAAAGCATATCTATGCACACTTATGGCCACATATATGCCAAATATAACTGAAAGATGAGGGCTAAATCCAGGCTATGTGACCCCTGAATTATTTAATTCCATCCAATTTATCAAGTGTTTATTAAGTGTTTTAACTAGCACTGTGCTCTAGGGAATAAAATAAAATATTTAAAGAGAATTCTCGACCTGGAAATGTGTGAGAAGACAAGCTTTACTGACAAGAAATAATCAGAGAACAATAGTGGTCAGTATATAAGCAGCTGCTAAGTCAAACATAATCAAGTTATAATACAACCAATTGGAATAATGTGCTGGAGGCTGGGCAGAGGCAAAGCTCAATTGTCTTAGCTGAGGTGGTTACAGAAGCCAGGAAGGAGGGATCAAACTGGGTTGGAGGAGAGGAGGTCTGAGAATATTTATGGGAGAAAGGGAGAACACAGGTACCAGATGGTTATTCTACTCTGTGTGTGGAGTGAAGTCCATTCTTCTCTTGCTTCGTAAGTAGAGAGAATCCCACATCTATTTACTCCCTCTGTTTGGTGACCACCTTGACTATGAATCCCAAGGGAACACCTTGTAGTCACCAATTCTCTGATGGGAAAGCATATGTATAGACCTTACAGTTACAGAGATCAATTTCCCACCTTAGGATTGGCCTCACCTTGATTCAGATACTTCTCATAACCCCTCTTTATGTTTTAACATTCAGGAGTTGAATTTCTGACCTCCTTTTTCTAGGTCAGACCTCTCCCTTGAGGGGGGAAATATATAAATGTTACCTCCAGGATTTTTTTTCTCCTAGTGATTAGGGATGGAGTTGTCCTCTGTCTAGAGACCCTCTGTTAACATCCAGCTCTAGAAACAAAAAAGAGATTAAGATTGGATTGCTCACTGTAGAAAAGCAATATGTTACAGAATTTAAAGGGTTGTAGACACTCAAGTGATCTAATGACTTGTTTTTAGAATGCAGAATATGTTAACACTTTTTTCTGTCTTAGTGGAAAATTATCTAATAAAAACTTATAGGTATAAGTCCTGTGGGCTACTCTTTGCTATTGTTCGTGAGAAAAGAACATAAAGAATAAGAGATAGCAATTCTACATTCCTTTAAGATTATATTGGTCTTCATTTTATTTATTGTTCAAAATGCACCTTTTTTTTTTTTTTTTTTTTGAGGAGGTGGCAATTTTGCTTATAAGATTTGCTGTTGTTTTATAGAGAAGGGCATCTCTTCATAGCAAATGGGGCAAATTGATCAGATACCTGTACTCACATACCATTTCAATACGGTAGTTGAGTGACTTGTGTATATTACCTCAGCAGCTCAAAGGTTGGGTCCTGCTAGTGTGTACAAAACTTATCCGACCACTCTTTATTTTCTTTACTTTTAACTTCTTTTTAAAATGTTTTCTTTTTAAAGGCAGCCCAAGGTTAACAATGGATAATTTATTGCCGTTTGCCCAGAGTGACTCCTTCTGAAGGCTGTTTTCTCAAGCTGTGTGGTGGAGGCTTGATAATAATACAGCTTTATCTTTGAAAGCAAATGTCCTTTTTAATCAATGGGTACCCAAAAAACCTTTCCAGGGTTAATTAATGTAGCTACAAAGTGGAAATAAGAAATGACAGCAGAGGGGAAAGGAAGAGCGGCTCAGAGCTGTAATAGATGACTCCTCTTCTATTCTAGAGGTACACCGGGCAAAGCCAGACACCCTGCTGCAGCACCGGCCGTGTTGGGGCCGACTCATCAATTTAAGTGAAAGAAGATACATTCAGGTACCAATGTGTTCAGGTCTTTTCTGGTGCTACATTGCAATAGTAATCACAATGACAATATGGCAGTATACAGTGTAATGCACACACCAGGCACTGGGTCAGTGTTCTGTGTTAGGGTTTCTCTACCTTGGCACAAATGACATTTGGGACTGGATAATTCTTTGTTCTGAGAGACTGTCCTGTGCATGATAGGATGTTCAACAGCATCCCTGTTCTTGCCTTACGATATGCCAATAGCCTTCCATGCCCCAATTTGTGTCAACCCAAAATATCCCCATACATTGCCAGATGTCTTCTGGGTCGGGGTGGGAGGGGTGCAGAACCACTCCTCTACATGGATCATGCCATTTAATCCTTTTGACACTGTGAGAGACTCTATTGTTATCTACATTTTATTATTCCTCATGCACCCTGGCTGGTTTGGCTCAGTGGATTGAGCGTCGGCCTGCGAGCTAAGTGTCGCTGGTTCGATCTTCCAGTCAGGGCACATCAGAGAAGGAAAACTCTGACTCCAAAAAACCTCCGCTGCCTTGCGGCATACCTCTTCAGGGGAAAGGCTAAGGGAGTAAACCCTGACAGAAAATCCGGAGCCGGAGTCCCTAAGGCGGTTCGACGTTGTAGTCAACACCAGCAACTCCTGCGGCGCACCTGAAGCCAAGCTGTATTGACTCCGTCTTTCCCTTGGACCCTTCAGCTGCGAAGAGAGGTGGGGTCTGCTGCATGGGCAACAGCAGACCCTCCATATCACCCTGCCCAGGCTCTGTAGCTTCATCGCAAGATGTCCATTCAACACGGGAGGAGAGAGATACCGTGTCACTCCCGAGTCGGACTGCACAGCCATTCTCGGCGGTGCAGATAGACTCTTAAGAAGCTACACCATCGTCTCTCGAGACGGACGGCTGCCGACGACGACGACGATTATTCCTCATGGAGAAACCAAGCAATGAAGAGGTTAGATGGCTTGCCCAAGGTCATAGCATATACAATTTTAGGCAGTGAGTACCCTAACTACAAAACCAAATGGTCTATCATAACAAATGTGTGTGTTCTTATAAATAAGAAGCCATTTCAGCAGTGATATGCTCTTCCACCACCCCGATCCTAATCACAGGCAATCATTTATTATGCCTTTCTACTCTACAAACACAGCTACTTGAGGCATGAAGTGTCCTCCAATGTTGTCCGATTTATACTGCTACAAAAATATTTCCCACATATCAAGACATATAAGAATAATATGACAAATGCCTAGAGACACACATGCCTGGTTAATTTAATAGGTTTAATTTAATATTTTGTCATATTTGCTTTAGATATTTTTAATTAAAAAAAAGCTGAGAGAGTTTATCACCAGACCTGCCTTACAAAAAGTGCTAAAGGAAGTACTTCAAGTTCAAGTGAAAGAACACTAATTAGTAATGTGAAAACACATGAAAGTATAAAACTCACTGGTAAAAATAAGCATGTAGTCAAACCTCGGAATAATCTAGTACAGTAGTGGTTGTGTGTAAATCACTTTTAAGTCTAGTATAAAAGTTAAAAGACAGACATATTACAAATAGCTACAGCTACTATAATTGTTAATGGAGACACTATATGAAAAGATGTAAATTGTGACATCAATAACAGAAAACAGGGAAAAGAGTAGGGAAAGTGTCAAATTTGCAAATGAAGTTGTTATGAGCTTAAAATAGGCTGTTATGAGATGCTTTATGTAAGTCTCAAGGTAAGGCTTCCACAAGATATAAAGAGAAAGGAATCAGAGTGTCTCATTAAAAAAAAAATCAAATCACAAAGAAACAGTGAGAGGAAGAAAGGAACTATGCACAAACAGTCAGGAAGCAATTAACAAATTGGGAAGAGTGAGTCTTTACCTTAAAGGTAATCAATAATTTCTTAAAATGTAAATGAGTTAAATCCTCCAATCAAAAGAGTGACTGGAAGGATTAAAAAAAACAACAATATCTACAAGAGACTCATTTTAGCTTTAAGGCACAGTTGCCAACATATGGACAACCTAAGTGCCCCATCAGCAGATGAAAAGATTTAAAAAGTGCAACACACACACACACACACACACACACACACACACACACACACATGAGCACCATAGAACTCAAATCAGGTCAGGGATTCGAATGACTAGAGCAATTTCTCTGCCTAGGGGTGTATTGAAGTGAACTAATGAAAAAGTACATGCAACGAGGAGAAGGCTATGACTTTTGCCTTCATTGCTGTGGCCTAGTGCTGTAAGCTGAAGACTCTCAAACTAACAAATATTTTGAGGTATTGTGCTACTTAAACAGGGAGGTCATTTTTATTTCTAGTGGTAGATTCACGCATTATTCCCATTTTATAGGTTGAAAAACCAAGCTAGAGGAAGACTTTCATCTGACATCTGATGCAGAAATTGCTTCAGCTTTTATCACTTTCGCATTAGTCATTGAGAAAAATAACCAGTGCAGTTTATTGAAAATTAACTATGTAGGTCACAGAGCATAGAATGTGGCACATGGTGACCAAGACCCTGCTGTGCCACACGGATGCTGCGCTGAGGCTTTACGTGGATCACTTCATCAGATCCTCTCATTAGCACTAAGGGGTGTGAGGCATTACTTCCCATTTTAGAGATGCAGGAACCGAGTCACAGAGAGGGTAAATTAGTTAGTGATGGGTCAGAATAGACACCTGTATTCATATGATTCTGAAGTCTCTTTCATTAGCCATAGACTCTCTAGCACTGTTCGATACAGCAGCCACTAGCCACACACGAGTAGTCAGTACTTGAAACGTGTCTAGTCAGCATTACAGTACAGAATTTGCTGTGAGTGTAACATACCTACTGGATTTTGAGGACTTTGAACAAAAGAAAGAATGTAAAATATCATTAATATTTTAAGAATATTGATTACACATTGAACTGATAATATTTTGGATATATTGGGTTAAATACATATATAATATTAAAATTCATTTCATTTCTTTCTCTTAAAAGTTATTTAACATGGCTACTAGAATCTTTAAAATTGTGTTGTAGCAGGCATTGTATTTCTCTTGGATAACACTGCCAGAATCTCCTGACAGGGCCCCCTTGTACTTCTTCCCACAGTGTTCTGCCCTCCGTAAGCCCCCCCCACATGTACTGACTCACCCATGATTTATGTAAACATGATTACAAGCCAAAGAGGAAAAATGATAACATAAATTGCTAAGTGAATCTTTTTGGCATGAATGAAACGCAGCTTAAATAACTCAGAAGACAGATTATAAATTGGCAATCTTCCAGGGTTTAGGCCCCTGTCATCCCTGCCCCTACTCAATCCTTTCCTCTTTTCATCAAGAAACATTCTAGGAGCACTTAGACTAGGGAAGGGATTGTACAAGGCCCTAGAAGTGACAAAGATGAAGAAGACCCATTAATCAAGAAGTTCACTCCCTAATAGAGAAAATTGATCTACTGTATATTAGTGTGCCCGGGCTGCAGTAACAAGGTACCACACAATGGGTGGCTTAAACAACAGAAACTTTTTTCTCACGGTTCTGAGGGCTAGAAATCTACCTACAATTAAGGTGTTGGCAGTGTTGGTTTCTCCTGAGGCCTACTTCCTTGGCTTGCAGATGGCCATCTTCTCCGCAGGTCTTCACATCGTCTTCTCTGTGTGTGCCTGTGTCTGAATTTCTTCTTATAAGGACACCAGTCATATTGGATTAGAGCCCAGCCTAATGACCTTATATTTACTTAATTATCTCTGTAAAGACTCTGTCTCCAAATATGGTCACATTTTGAGGTATTTGGATTAGGACTTCAATATATTAGTTTTTTGGGGGAACAAAATTAAGCCCAAAACATGATCTATAAAGCCAAGCTGTGGCCATGTGGAAGATGGAGTATCAGCCTGTTTGTGGCTGCATGTTGTGGCTGCATGTTGAAGGTGGTCAGGGAAGAGGTTGCATATATGAGCTGGAGATTGATGGGATATGGAAACCAGTGATGGAAGCAGGAATAAATAGCAGCCTCCAAAAATACAATTACTATGAAGTCGGAAGTGTTGTTGACACTTCTGACTAGTTTTCAAGCCAAAAGGTCAGGTGGTTTTGATGGGGCCTGGTTTGGTCTAGGTTGTTACTGAAATTGGAAGCCTTGGGTTATAGAGTGGGGAACACGGAGTTGGAAAGATGCGTTGGAGATTTGTCAGAAGGCAAAGTTGAAGGGAGACATTTCTGGCAGAGAAAAGAGGGATCACAAAGACTTAAAAGAATCTGGTCTGTTAGAGAAGTGACTGCTGGCGTGGGCCATAGAGTTTATGTGGGAGAAAGAGAAAGGGATAGAGCTGGAAAGGTACAGCAATCTTTCACACAAGTTTCTGGACTTTACCTGAGAGGTAGCGGGAAGATTTGGTGATGGAGGTGATGGGAGGATTTGGTGATGAGAGCTGTGCTTCTCTAGGTGCTGGGTGGGTGAGAAGCAGGAGAGGTCCTGGAAGGGGACATAGCCGCCACCATCATTGCTCTAATGGGGTCTGCAGAGTGACAGAACCATGGAAAATGATCCCCTAGGCTGCTGGAAAAATAGAATTTATATTTTATTTCTTCATAGTCTAAAAAGCAAATAAAACATTGATTGGTGTCTATCTATGGAGCGACACTGGACCCTCATCTCCTTTGGTCCATATAGCATGTGTCTACAGGCCTTACAGGACTTCGGGTATCTTGAAGCGGGGACCCTACGTCTTTGCTTGTTACTAGTGTATTTTTCTGTAAACTGCCTGGTGAAATGGATTATAGAATATATTTCTCAGTTGTAGCTCATTTAACCTGCACAAAATGGACGAGTAGGTTAAACAGTTGGATTTAAGGTGACACTGATATTGTAAATGACAAGCAAATCATGGGCAGAGTCAACACTTCTACTTTTGGTGCAAGTTCCTTGCAAACAACATGAGGTAACAACGTAATCATCCAAGAAGAGGTTGGCCCAAAAATTGAAATCAAGAAAATTACTTAAAATATGAATTTATATCACTGTCTTCAATGGTAAACCTTACCCTACATGTAGATTGGCCAATGATATACTCAGTAAGATATTTAGTAGGAATATTATTTACTTCTTTATTGTATCTTTTAAAAATATATTTTTGGGTGTGTGTGTTTTATAATACACATATTATTAAAACAATGGTGTATATGTATAACTCACAAATAAGTAAGTAGATATAATTAGGGAATGCATGCTCAAAATTTTTACTGAAAGGGTTTTTGATTACAAAATTCTAGAGTCTGCTGTTTTAGGTGATGAGAAATTGAAGTAAATGCACAGTCTGCTTATAGATTTCTGACCCTCTGGGTGTCCTGAGTGTTTTCCCATGCCTTACTAATAACCAGGTAATGATTATTAGTCCACGCTCCTCTCCCTGCTCTGATTACCTTAGGGTATCCAGTGTGGTCTGAAGATATAGGTAGAAGAACTCCTTTCCTAATATCCTCTGCTTCAAGAGGTTTCTAGTGTTTTCCCTGGGCTGAACCACTGTGGGAAGTATCTTTACAGCAGTGAAATTATGTAGCCTCTGAAGACTCAAGGCACAGGCAGAGCTTGACTGCACCTCACTCCCAATTGGCCTGGAAGTTGGTGAGCTCCGGGATACAGGCTAAGTGATGCTCCCATCCTCTCACGGACAGTAACCTGGTGAGTGTTCCTGACCTAAGTGGCCAGAACCGGGTCTTGGGCTCGGTCTGGCTTCAGGGCTCTTGGGCAGTATCCCTCCCAACAGTTTCTCTCCCTGACTGCTAACTGTGTCTTTCCAGAGAAGACACCTACACACAAAGGTGAAGGCTCTAGATTTTGAACCAGAGCTTCTTTGATTTGTCCTCTCCCTATTCTAGTTTGTTGCAGCCTGAATCTTCTTTATTCTTCCAACATACAAAACCTTCCTTCCTTCCTTCCTTCCTTCCTTCCTTCCTTCCTTCCTTCCTTCCTTCCTTCCTTCCTCCCTCCCTCCCTTCCTTCCTTACCTCCTTTTCTCATCCTCCTCCTACCCCCTCCATCTCCCCCCTTGCTCCTCCTCCTCCTTCTTTTCTCTCTTTCTTATCACATAATCCTTGATGAATTAGAGAGGAGCATAATGTCCCAATAGACAGACCTCCAAATCATCAGCAAAGCAAAACTTCTTTCCTCCTCCTCAAGGGTAAGAAAAGCTCAGTTTTTGGAACTGCTATGCCAGTGTTCATATAGGGAATGGGGGTGGAGAGAGAAAAGACTTTCATTCTTTACTTCGGAATTAACACCAAAACTCAGCTGGATCAAATGGCTTTTTCTAATGTGGAAAGAAAATTAAAAAGGGTAAAGTAAGATGCATTTTATAGAAAAAACACAATAAAAAACAACAACAACAACCTCCCCCCGCCCCCAATATACTTTTAATTTGACCCTGACTGGTGTGGCTCAGTTGGTTGGGTGCTGTTCCACAAAGCGAAAGGTCACCAGTTGGATTTCCGGTTAGGACACATGCCTAGGTTGTGATTTGGTCCCAGCCAGGGCACGTACGAGAGGCAACTGGTTGATGTTTCTCTCTCACATCGACGGTTCTCTCCCTCTTCCTCCTTCTCTTCCCTGCTCTCTAAAAATAAATACATAAGATCTTTAAAAAAAACTTTACATATATACTTTTAATTTGTCTTCTAGCAGATAGTCCTTACAAGTGATGCCTGGCCTCTGACCACATCTTTCTCTCCAGCTCTTTTTTGCTTTGGAATATGTGCTAGGGACTCAGCCAAAATGCAGCTGGGTGCTGAGTCCTTCTTGGTCCTCCACTGTGCATCCTCCATTCCAGATGGGAAAGGCCTGCCTAGATGTTCAGGCTGCCAGGTCTGTCTGTTCTGACCTCCAGCCTAACCCAGTAATCATCTGAATTAGTTAGGAC